>NC_056080.1:12390981-14890981 GCF_016772045.2 Ovis aries | reverse complement strand
GATGTACAGTTTCTACTGAATGCACACTGCTTTTGTGCCATTTTAGGGTTGAAAAATGGAAAGCTGAACCATGGTAATTTGGGTACCATCTGTAGTTGGGAGATTCCTATAAAAACCATAGATGAGTAAAAGATGTGCACTGTTGCAACTAATGAAGTAGGTAAAATGAAGCTGATGAATGCTGTCTGAGGAGTGAAGCTGGCACTCTCCTACCTGTTTGTGGAAATATGAATCAATACAACTTTTTGGGAATTAACTAGTGAAAGTGAAGTCACTCAGTCGTGTCCGACTCTTTGCGACCCTGGGGACTGTAGCCCACCAGGCTTCTCCGTCCATGGGATTCTCCAGGCAAGAATACTGGAGTGGGCTGCCATTTCCTTCTCCAGGGGATCTTCCCAACCCAGGGATCAAACCCATGTTTCCCGCATTGCAGGCAGACGCTTTAACCTCTGAGCCACTAGATGGTCTCACAAACCATAAAAATATTGATTCCGTCTGGTCAGACATTTACTTCTCAGAAATTCTCCTAAGAAAACCTGATATATTGACAAAGAAGTGAACAGGTATTCACTATAACATTAGTTAGAAGAATCAAAAATGACAGTAATCCTAATGCCCCACAGTGGGGAAATAGTTGAGACCGTTAAGGGGTATCCCTACAGTGGAGTATAATTAATCATTAGAACTGTTTAAGGCTTTTGATGCTATGAGAATGCTCTTGTGTTGGATTAGAATGATACAAATTGTGTTTAAACATTCCCTCATGGTGTATAAAAATCTTTGTTTCTTGGTGGAAGGGTTATAACTTGTTTTTCTTTTTCTCTGGTTAAATTTCTGAGTTTTGAAATAGCTTCTGATGCATTTCCCAGAATTTAGATAGTTGTATGCTCTGACTATTCCAAATAAAAAGGAGGATGCAAAGAAGTTCATTATGAAAAGCAGCAATATGGTATTTTACAAAAGTTGTCTTTTTATTAAAAATTTTCTTTAATTCTTTTTGATGGGCTTCCCAGGTGGCACTAGTGGTAAAGAATACCCCTGCCAATGCAGGATACTTAAGAGACGTGGGTTTGATTCCTGGGTCAGAAAGATCCCCTGGAAAAGGAAATGGCAACCCACTCTGGTATTCTTGCCTGGAGAATCCCATGGACAGAGGAGCCTGGCATGCTATATCCATGGGGTCACAAAAAGTCGCATGTGGGTTTGATCCCTGAGTCGGACACATATTCTTTTTGACGGGACACACATCCACAGGGTTGAAAAATAAAAAATGTATAATAAAATATGAAATCAGAAGTGGTTCTCACACCTCTGTCCCTCATCTGCCCAGTCCTTTCCTTCAAACCAAGCAAGGGCTTGTGTGCTCTCTGCACAGAAAGCCAAACTCTGACAGTAAGTATTTGCTGTGAGTTCAGTTCAGTTCAGTCGCTTAGTTGTGTCTGACTCTGCGACCCCATGAACCACAGGCCTCCCTGTCCATCACCAACTCCCGGAGTCCACCCAAACCCATGTTGGTGATGCCCTCCAACCATCTCATCTTCTGTCATCCCCTTCTCCTTCTGCCCTTAATCTTTCTCAGCATCAGGGTCTTTTCAAATGAGTCAGCTCTTCACATCAGGTGGCCAAAGTACTGGAGTTTTAGCTTCAATATCAGTCCTTCCAATGAACGCCCAGGACTGATCTCCTTTAGGATGGACTGGTTGGATCTCCTTGCAGTCCAAGGGACTCTCAAGAGTCTTCTCCAACACCACAGTTCAAAAACATCAATTCTTTGGCACTCAGCTTTCTTTATAGTCCAACTCTCACATCCATACAGGACCACAGGAAAAACCATAGCCTTGACTAGGCGAAACTTTGTTGACAAAGTAATGTCTCTACTTTTTAATATGCTGTCTAGGTTGGTCACAACTTTCCTTCCAAGGAGTAAGCGTCTTTTAATTTCATGGCTGCAGACACCATCTGCAGTGATTTTGGAGCCCCCCAAAATAAAGTCAGCCACTGTTTCCACTGTTTCCCCATCTATTTGGCATGAAGTGATGGGACCAGATGCCATGATCTTCGTTTTCTGAATGTTGAGCTTTAAGCCAACTTTTTCACTCTCCTCTTTCACTTTCAAGAGGCTCTTTAGTTCTTCTTCACTTTCTGCCATAAGAATGGTGTCATCTGCATATCTGAGGTTATTGATATTTCTCCCAGCAATCTTGTATCCAGCTTGTGCTTCTTCCAGCCCAGCGTTTCTCGTGATGTACTCTGCATATAAGTTAAATAAGCAGGGTGACAATATACAGCCTTGGTGTACTTCTTTTCCTATTTGGAACCAGTCTGTTGTTCCACGTCCAGTTCTAACTGTTGCTTCCTGACCTGCATACAGGTTTCTCAAGAGCAAGGGTTTATTGCAGGTGCCAGGAAAGGGAGTGGGAGACAAACCTCAGATCCTTTCCAACTTGGTCTTCCTTTTAAAAGGCAAGAACAAAGAGGCTGGTGTTAGGGCCTTCCCTAGTGCTCCAGTGCGTGCTTTCACTACACGGGGTTTGGGTTCAATCCTTGTTTGCGAATTAAGATTCCACATGCCATTTGGTGTGGCCAAAAAATAAATACTGGGGTTAATCATTGTCTTGTGACATTTGTTAATCACAGTTTCAGAAGTCAAGATGTCTAAGGTTTCTGAGTCTTTGGCCAGCTGATCCTGGGGAGGGGATGATCTGTTAGCTCATCTTGCCCTGGAGAAACCACCTGAGTGCTTTAAGGATGCTATCCGCAGGAGCACTTGCAGTCCTCTGACTCTGGTTGATTAGTGTTCAGATAGCATAGGATTGAGCTCAGAAGGGATGAGAAAGGGAAAAAAGATTTTTTTTAATGTTCTACCACTGTTAAGATTTATGTCTGCTCTATCTTTACTTATTTATTTTAAATTTTTTGGCCACACTGCTCAGCATGTGGGATCTTAGTTCCTCAACCAGGGATTGAAGCTTCACCCTGTGCAGTGGAAGTGCAAAGTGTTAAACCACTCAACTGCCAGGGAATCCCTGGGAAAAAAGAGATTTTAATAGGTTAGTCATAAACTTAGCAGGGGAATTCAGTTTTAGGGGGACTAAACATGTAAACCATGACCCGCCTGTCTTGGGTTGCCCCACGGGCATGGCTTAGTTTCATTGAGTTAGACAAGGCTGTGGTCCTAGTGTGATTAGATTGACTAGATTTCTGTGAGTATGGTTTCAGTGTGTCTGCCCTCTGATGCCCTCTTGCAACACCTACCATTTTACTTGGGTTTCTCTTACCTTGGGCGTGGGGTATCTCTTCACGGCTGCTCCAGCAAAGCACAGCTGCTGCTCCTTATCTTGGATGAGGGGTATCTCCTCCCGCCACCCTTCTGACCTTCAGCGTGGGATGGCTCCTTTAGGCCCTCCTGCGCCCGGGCAGCCACCACTCCTTGGAAGTGGGGTTGCTCCTTACTCCTTGGAAGAAAAGTTATGACCAACCTAGATAGCATATTCAAAAGCGGAGACATTACTTTGCCGACTAAGGTCCGTCTAGTCAAGGCTATGGTTTTTCCAGTAGTCATGTAAGGATGTAAGAGTTGGACTGTGAAGAAGGCTGAGCGCCAAAGAATTGATGCTTTTGAACTGTGGTGTTGGAGAAGACTCTTGAGAGTCCCTTGGACTGCAAGGAGATCCAACCAGTCCATTCTGAAGGAGATCAATGCTGGGATTTCTTTGAAGGGAATGATGCTAAAGCTGAAACTCCAGTGCTTTGGCCACCTCATGCGAAGAGTTGACTCATTGGAAAAGACTTTGATGCTGGGTGGGATTGGGGGCAGGAGAAGAAGGGGACGACAGAGGATGAGATGATTGGATGGCATCACTGACTCGAAGGTGAGTCTGAGTGAACTCCGGGAGTTGGTGATGGACAGGGAGGCCTGGCGTGCTGCGATTCATGGGGTCACAAAGAGTCGGACACGACTGAGCGACTGAACTGAACTGAACTGAAACATGTTAACACTAACTAACATATAAACACTGATACTCGTTTTTGTGTGTGTGTGTCCTTGCAGAGAATTTTTTTTAGCTCATGTTCATTGGAAGGGTGATTGGGAAAAAAATGTGTAATGAGGCTCATTAGGAGGGTGATAATGAACAGAAAGGTCAAGATGCTGATCAAAGAGAATGTGTGCAGCACTGATGATTTGCTGGTGTTTCTGAGGAGAGGAGAGTGGGGGTCAGGATAAAAACCTGGCTTCCATGGCACCACTGTCGTGGGCTCTCATGGCCAGCTTGTACTCATATGGCTTTGTCATTTTAGCTGTCAGGTGGGGGGCAGAAGAAAGTTAGTCTCCTCCCATGTTCCCTGATCTCTCCCTCCCTCCCCTGAACTAGACTCAGCTTGTGGAACTGAGAGGGCAACAGGCAGAAAGGCCAAGGGTCTCCAAACGGAGAAAATAGCCTGCAAGTCTCAGACATTTTTATTTCTCTTAAGCGGCAGGAGGAAACAAACTAGCGATATTTTTTCCTTCTCTATACAAATTTTAAAGGAGGTTTCTCTTAAAATACTGTGTTGCCATAATGACACCTGCTTTCACCTGAAGTTAACTATTCTCAAACCTAGAGATAACCAATGCCTTTCTCTTATGGAAATGTTTATCTTAAGCTATGCTAATGTACTATGCATTTACCCCAAACTCTGTCTTCAAGTTGGTTCCGCCTTTTGGCTCAGAACCTACTTGATAAACCAGTATGTTATACTCAGATATTGTCCCTCTCATCTATGTAAATGAAACTGTTTGTATGGTGATCTGTCCTTCTTCAAGATTCAAGTTAATCATTTTATGGCCCAGGATGAACCATTTGTGCCAAGATTATCCCAAAATGCATCTTATGGGTGAGGGGCCTGGTGCCATTCTGAGTTTTAAGACATTCCTTTCTTTCATTAGCAGACTGCTAGTGACTATATTCCTGGGTCGGGAAGTTCCCTGGAGAAGGAAACGGCAACCCACTCCAGTACTCTTGCCTAGAAAATCCCATGGATGGAGGAGCCTGGTGTCCATGGGGTTGCAAAGAGTTGGACACGACTGAGCGACTTCACTAGTGACTATATAACATCCAGCTGAAGACTAGCAGGGGGGTACTCTTTCTGCCCACTTCTGATGCCTATGTCAGAAGCTTTCTCTATCTCCTCTATACTGTAATAAAACTTTATTACACAAAAGCTCTGGCCCTGGATTAAATTCTCCTTCGGGGCCGAGAATCCCAGTGTCGTGATTCAACAACAACCTTTCAGAACTTGAGGGCTAGCTGCTTCTCAGATACCCAGAATCCCAGCAACACAGGATGCCAGATCTGGAGGGCCCTGCTTTCCTGTCCTTTTTATTTTTCACATCACATACCAGAACCAAGGCCACCTGTTTGGTCATGGAATAAAGCTGACTCTCTGGACCTATGTTCCTTCTGCTCCCCCAGAGGATCAGTGATTGAAAAGGCACAGCTGGTGCTAGGAGATGACTTTAAAGACAAGTGTCTGTTCTGTGAAGTCTGTTTCTTACTAGCCATTGACTAGAGTGAAATGTGAGTCAATGTTGGGAATGATGTGATCCCCTGCATGGCTGCAGAGGGAGAGCAGGGAGAGGGTTATTCTGGCGGACAAGTGGAGGAAGGGAGTTGGTTTGACTCATCAGAATTCTTTCCAAGTCTCTGCCACCATTTTTGTGGTTTTGGTCAAGATCATGGAACTATGATCATGGAACTATTCTGGGCCCTCCCCCCCCTTTTTCCACTTTATAAATCTGTAAATTAGATAAAGGTACATCAAATTAAGGTTACTTTCAAATCTAGTAAGCTCCAGGAGTCAGTACTTGACAAGGTGAGACATGTTTAAGGATTTTTTAATTCAGTAATTAGACCTCAGTGTTGGATCATTACAATTGTAAAGAATTAAGTGGCGACATTGATGGTTTCGTACAGAGTAGGACCACATCCCAGGCACTCTTCTTCCAGTACTGAGAATGATATTTTATTCTTTCCTTCACTGGGATATCTTTTTCACCAACACCTGGAATTCTTCAAAACTAACTTCTCCATCTCCATTCTTGTCTAGTTCTTCAAAAAGCTCATCGAGGGTGCTTGGACCCTGGTTTTAGACAAAAAGGAGGGAATAGAAAAGGGGGAGAAACAAGTCAGTTACTGCTGCACATTAAATTAGAGACACCGCGTCTATGTTCCAAGAAGGCAACTGAGTTTTTAGTCACGTTACTGACAGTGAGAGATGAAAAAAAAAAACCTTAGTTGTCGCATTGCTTCATGTCACAGAGCTGGCTACCCCCCCATTAAAAAAATAACAACCAACTATATCACATTTATTATTTGGAAGTTAATAATGTATATTTTAAAATACTTGGTTTCCTTTGTAATCTAAATCATTCTTTTGAGAAGTCCCAGGGCTTCACTTGGCTGCCGAGGGGCCCTGCTCTAAGGTTTCCCTGGGAGCTAGTTCAGCATCCAGCTCCAGGGCTGAGCCAGCATATGACCAGGGGCTTGCTGTGGGCCAGCTCTGTGACAAAGCTTTTCCTTGGCCTGTGTAAGTCTCCCAGCTGCCTTGTGGGGGAGATCCACATTACAGATGAGGAAACAGGCTTTGAGACGACTTGCCCAGGGCTCCCAGCTGGTAAGAAGGGACTCTAGAGCTCAACCCCTTGATCAGCAACCATCCCGTTTTTGCCCCCAAATCATGTGTTGCAGCCCACTTCTATGCAAGGTGACTTTGGCTCAGTGGTTCTTACACCAGGTAGGTGGGCTTGCTGACCTTAGTAAACCCAAGGTGATTGGGGGTTTTACTCCCAGAGCTTCCAGTTCACTAGGCTTGGAGTCAGATCTGAGAATCTATATTTCCAACAAGTTCCTGGGCAGTGCTGATCCTGAGAACCAACCACTCAGAGAACCTCTGCTTGTTATCAAAACATCAGATCATGTTCAGCCCGACTCCCTTTTGACTAATGGTATTGCTGTAGTGACTTAAGCAGACTTAATTTTGTCTGTGCTGTAGGGGTGGAAAAATTTCCCTCCTTCCCTTCTGGGTTCTTTGGCTGGTCTATTAATTAAATCAACACAGACAGATTAACAGGAGAAAAACAAGTTTAATTACATACGTATGGGGTACCCCATAAAAATTTGAGACCCAAAGGGCAACCAGGTAACTGAGGCTTATATAACATCCTGAGCTAAGGATACAAAGGGAAGGAAGGCCATTCATAGGAAGGCAGAGATGTTTGGAAAACAAAAATTTAGCCTGTTATACAAATACATTTCTAAGGAAAAAAGGAATCTAAAGCAAGAGCTCTCTTCCTGGGACAGGCTCCCCTTTCCAATGTAAATTTAGGCAGTTGAGTGGGAGGTTAAGAGCTTTCCCTGAATCTTCTGGGTTTTGATTCCTTTTAGTTCAAAATAATCTCCATGCTTAAGTGGCATATTTCGGGGAGACTTGTTCTGAGCCCCTTCACTACCATAAAACTCTAATTGTAAAGCCATTACAACTCTGAATTTAAGGTAAGGCGTCTCTTTGGCAAAATGGTATCCAGGAAACCTATTGAAATAGCAGTTTAGTTTGTAAGTCAGCTTCAAAAAACTTTTTTGAATTCTGGTAGAAAACACATAAGATAAAATTCCCCATCTTAACTATTTTTAAGTATACAGTTCAGTAATGTTAAAGTATGTTCACACTGTTGTGCAGCAAATCTCTACATCAAGGTATGTTTTAACCCTTAAGATTCCTACAAAGACATTTGACACTTAGCTACGCTCACAAGACCGCACTGTAAGTTAGCTATTCAACATCTGTTTTACAAAAAGTCTGTATGAAAATACAATTAGTACATGACTTCATATGTAGATTTTTCACAACTTACCACTAGTCATTCTACCTTTATCCAAATTAGAAAAGTCATATGTGCTTTTTATAGGAAATACATAAAATATAGAAAAATACAGAAAAGTTCACCAATCTTACCTTTAAAAACAACTTGACTAGATTGCCTAGGCTTTCCTGTCAGATTATTATTTTTCTTCTTTTTCTTATTCCTATTATTATTTTTCTTCCTTTTGGAAAAATTTAAGAGTTTTTTGAAAAGTTAAATCTTTCTTAGAAATGTTGGTTTTTAATTAGAAAATCTCTTTTTCTGCTAGTGCCTTTAACTTTTTAAAAGTTGTTTCACATTTTAACTGTGAGAAAATTGATTATAAGGTCATCAAATTCAGCTACTTCGCTTTTTAGTACTAGAAACAGAAACCTCAGCAACTGAAACTATAAACCTCATATGTCATATTGGCAAAAGGGACATTTCTGGTTAAAATATGAGAACCAGATTCTGAAGTAAGAGCTAAATAGGGACTAAGTCAAATGTAACAGTTAGTTGCACAGTTGCTTCCATTTTGAAGATGATTTTTAGTTCCAAGGGAAAGAAAGGGTATAGGAGCAAAGAGAATCAGTTTTTCCCTGTTTCTTATTGCCTCTAGATGCATTTTGATTTTGACAACTCTGGGATGGTTTTGATGAGAAACTTTATGGCTGGGGAAATGTAATCCTTTCCTAAAAGTTGTTTAGAAATATATTGTTGCTCATTAACACAAACTTAGGTGCTTAACACAAATGTAAATGCTTTTGAAATAGAAATAGGTGTCGCAGGAGGGCAATTTATCAGCATGAAGCCAGTTTCCTTAACAGATTGCCAAGTAAGTGTTGGTCTAGTTGAGAGATCCTACCTATAACAGAGAAGCACATCCAAGTCCAACTTCTATAATTGTACAGGTCTCTTTGTTTTCCTAAAGCTTGACACAGAGGTGCCGAACCCAGACTGAAGGACTTAGTATGTTTGCTTGGCGACCTAGGGGTCTTCCAAACCTATCTTGGTAAAAGTACAATCGTGGCTTCTGTTTACTATGACTGGGCACCTCGGGAACTGTGTGTCAAGGCTGGGGGCGATAGACGGCAAAGCCCGTTCTTTCTAGGAGCTTGCCATCTGAAATGTAGCCTACCCCAGAGGAGGAAGGCATGCATTCAAGTGTCCTCTCTCAGGTGATGCCCACACCTTGGCTGCTGGGTGCTCTGCTCCAAATGGAGCTCTGATCAGTGTCATTGAGGACCTTAGCCTCTCCCTGAGTCCTCCCTTCTCCCTGTCCTTCCCACCATCCCTGCCCTGTCAGTGGACTCTGTGGTGGTGCACTCACCTTCAGCAAACTGGGGAATTCCGTCTGAAGCAATAGCTTCAGCTCCTCCTTGGACAGTTGGTTTGGATCACCTTCTTTGGCTGCATATTTTTCGAAAATGCCTTTCAGTTCTTCTGGAGACTTTTTGGCACTCATTTTGGTGTCCTGTAAATTGGGAAAACAATGAACTTAACAGAAAGCCAGAGTATTTTATACTGATAATAGCCAGCAGGAGTTGAGTGCTTTTGGGCAAGGTGAGAGAGAACAGAAGGGGAGGGGAGGAGATAGAAAGGAGGAGGAGGAGGAGAGAGGAGGGTAGGAACTGTGGAAATGGCAATGTACCAGTGATTGCTAATGAATGTGTTTTTAAAATAATCATCTTAGATAGTATGTGAAATGTCTGTTCTTAGAGTACATCTGTTAGAAGATAGGCTTTGAAGTCAAATACTTTTACTAGTAATTATGACATTCTTCGCTTGTACCTGATCTGCACACTGTAGGCTGTGGTCTTGAAGAAAGCTGACCATAGCTTCTAGCCTCTTAAGTTACTGGTAATATCTTTAGATGGCACAAATCCACTTTTTCTCTAGACCATGATCTTTCACACCATTCTGAAAGGAAGCAGAAGGAGCTGCTAAAAGTACTAAAAGCACACTTACCTGGCCGTTCAGCAGTGAGGCAGCTAGAAGAACCAAACAGGAGTGTGAGGAGCTGAGCCGGATCGTGTGACTTTTATAGTCTTAACAGACACACCACCCTGATTGTGAAATTTTCCTTTTGTTTGCCATTTAAGGGTAATTATTAATGGTTTTTGAAACCCAATCTTAAGACTGCATGAACTTCATAATTAAGGGCAAGATCCAATAAAGGGCCACCTTGATGGTTACTTAATGGTTCAGAGTCCCAAGGGTACGCTTGGATTCTTTACTCCTTAGATTATATTTTCTCTCCAAAGTGGAATTAGGATATTTTCTCACTGTTCATATTTCAGAAAGCTCAAATATGAAGGGTTGGGTTTTTTAAAATTTAGTTTCCTATTTAGTTTTGAAAAACATAATTTTGTGCACATCAAGAAAAAAATGCTGAAATAAAAGATCAAATACTAAATAGTTTGAAAAAATTATGTATAGCCTTTAAAGTCCCTTTGTGCATATTAGGTGCTTAAATTATTTATTATTTATTATTTATTTATTTGTTTATTTTTTACAAAGTTAATTCTTTCTTTCTTTATTTTTTACAAAGTTTATTCTTAAATGTTTCCAAGACAGCACTTCATTTTAGCTATAGATGGCAACAGATGTTATGGCAAGGAATCCACATGTTTACACAGAAATGGAACTAAGGGTCATCATTGCCTCAGACGCAAGGGATAGCTTACTTTTTTCCAGATTTCTTAATTCTACCTGTGACCAGGGAGCCTTTCCCCGAGGCCTTAGCTTTTAGCTCTTATGTTTAGTTTCTTCTACTCCACCTTCTGTTTCTGTTTGAATGTCTTATCTCATCCATCTCCTTGTCTTGCTTCTTGGGCTGCTTCAGGGGCTTCTTGCCTCCTTTGGGACGCCGACATGGCACCTGCTGCCCCTTCCCCAGACCCTGCCACCCGAAGCGGCTTAATTTTTTGAATAATAATGAGTAAAGTATCATCAAGAAGCAGGTTTAAGAAGTGGGGTAGGGGGGAGATACACAATAATTTGTGATTTCATTTGGCAAAGCAATATTGCCGAGTAGCATGGTCTTTTTTTCTACTTTTTCATTATTTGCTGTTCCCATATGTGCTTTTTATGTCTTCATTGTTTTTCCTTGCCAAATCTATTTTGTTAATCATTCTAAAAACTTGTGAAAACAGTTGACTTACTTTTATTCAAATGGAATTACTTAAAACTTTTGGAACTGCCAGGATTTAAAATTGGAGACTAATTTTATTTCTCTTGGAAAGAGTTTCATGAAAGAATTAGGACATTTCCCAGGAGCATTATTCCAATACTGATTGTAACTCATAAGAAGGGGTTCCAGATCAACTTTAAAAGCACTTACAAGCATTTAAATACTTGTATACATCCATACTTTTATGGACCTTTTCTATTTTTTATTTATTTTTCTCTGACCCTTTGTTATATTATGTACAGATTCAGGATTGAAATATTGCACTATATTTCTCTCTATGCTTTTCAGTTCTAAAATTCTAAGGCCTTATTTACCTTGAAGAACAAATGTGAAATCTTATGTATAGAATTTCTTGAAAGCTCCCATCAATCCTGAGCCTTGATCATTCCATGCATTTTAGCTGACTTGTGTATGTTATTCTAGCCTTTATTACAGATTATTTGACTATGGTATGCATCAGTGGGGTCCCCTGTGGCTCAGATGGTAAAGCATCTGCCTGCAATGCAGGAGACGTGGGTTCAATGCCTGGGTTGGGAGGATCCCCTGGAGAAAGGCATGGCAACCCACTCCAGTATTCTTGCCAGGAGAATTCCATGGACAAGAGAGCCTGGCAGACTACAAACATGGGGTTGCAGAGTTGGACATGACTGAGTGACTGAGACACTTCTGTGCATGGTACTGACTGTGTGTTAGCTCACTTCTTAAAGACAGGCATTTTGCTTTTACTTGTAAAATATAAAAAAATAGTGTTCTGATTTTGGTAATATATTTTAATCAAGATTTTAGAGAATTTCTCAGGTTTCTATACTTATGCTCTGTTTTACCTGGGAGGAAGGAGGCTGTTGTTGAATGGTTATGAAAAGAAATATGTATTTCATATAACACATTTTTTTAAGAGATTCAAACCTACAGAAAATTTTTAGGAAAAGTCAATGAATACCAACCCAACTTTCACTCAGATTTACTAATTACTAACATTTCCACATTTGCTTTCTTTTTCTATGGACAACCCTTCCCGCCTCAACCATTTGAGAATCAGTTACAGACATCCAGACAGCCACTAAATACCTCAGCATCTTATTTACTAAGGGCAAAAACATCCTCCTGCACAACCACAGTGCATTCATTATCACAGCTTTTATTCACATCTCGTTAATTGTTGATATAGCATCTTAAATCATCTCTTAAATCATCTTAAAGCATCTCAAATTAGCACTTGTGAGCTAAAATAAACATGGTAATTGTTTTATTTCTTGAGTCTATATTGAAGAAATGATTTTTAAAAATATTTACTTCATTCCCCTTGTGGCATTTGGGATCTTTTCCTTGTGGCGCATGGGATCTGTTTCCCTGACCAGGGATCGAACCTGGGCCCTCTGCATTGGGAGCACAGAGTCTTAGCCCCTGGACCACCAGGGACGTCCCAAAGAAATGATTTTAATAATTATATATGATCTTAATAACAGTATATCTATATGATTTTAACAAGTATATATTGTATGACATAATATATATAATATGTCTATAACACATGACATATTGTATATATGACACATGTGTGAGCATGTGTGTATATAAAAGTAACTGTAAGAAAAACATTTGAAACAATATTGGTTAACAATCTTTTAGGCTTCATATCTCTAGTTTCAAGGGAGGACCTCTGATTAAAACAGGCCCAGTGCTGCTTGTTGTCAGAAGTTAGGCTTGTAGTAAACGCTAACAGAGGGCTTGGCTTCTCTGGTGGCTCAGTGGTAAAGAATCCTCCTGCCAATGCAGGAGATGTGGGTTTGATCCCTGGGTCGAGAAGATTCTTTAGAGAAGGAAATGGCAACCCACTCCAGTGTTCTTGCTTAGAAAATCCCATGGACAGAGGAGCCTGGGGCTATAGTCCATAGGGTTGCAAAAGAGTCCGTTGCGACTTAGCGACTGAACAACCACAGCAAACGCTAACAGAACTGGAAAAACACCCCACTGATCCTCTTGTATTGTTACTTGCTCACCTCTGCCAGTGACCTCTCTTGTCTCTTATTTTTCTCATCACCTGTAGACTCAAGCATGGGGGTAAACCTGAAGTGGGAAACATGAAATCCACCAATAGATATTCTTATGAAACATTAACTAAAAATGTATGGAGATGGGTGATAAATACAGGGTGTGTTCAAAAGAGTGCATTTTTAAACCAGAGAAAGCGGAAAAAATGACAGGCACAAGATGGGTAATGGAAAAATGGAGAGGCAAAGGTTACTTCACCTGACTGTTCAATTGCTTGATCTTTGGACAGACTTCAGTTTTTCCTAGGAAAGCTGAGAGTAACTTATTTTACAAGCTTGGGATACCACAGACTTTGGTGGCCAGGTTACTCTACTCAAAGGCCACAACAGCAGTGCCTCAGAAAGCACCTCTGGGCTCCGCATAGCAAAATGGGTATGAAGTGCTGTCTCTGGGTTCGTGTTGTCTTTGATGCTGAGGTCTGGAAGAGATCTTGACTTCAAAGCTCTGCTGTCCCTAAAAGGGAGCCCTCTACATGCCTCCATGATGGCGTTCACCTTCCACTTCCAGCCTCTGCCCTGGGTTCCTCCTAACCCATGACTATTGAAGGCTGCTTTTTGTTTTTTTTTTTTTTTAATTGGGCTTCCCTGGTGGCTCAACTGGTAAAGAACCCAGCTGCAATGCAGGAGACCTGGGTTCGATCCGTGGGTTGGGAAGATTCCCTGGAGAAGGGAACGGCTTACCCAATCCAGTATTCTGGCCTAGAGAATTCTAGGTTGCAAAGAGTCAGACATGATTGAGCAACTTTCACTTTTTGTTTAAGTTAAAAAATTATTTAGTTAGTTTATTTTTGGTTCTACTGAAGCTTTGTTGCTGCACGGGCTTTTCTGTAATTGTGATGAGTGGGGGGCTACTCTCTGGTTGTGGTGCTCAAACATCTCATTGCAGTGGCTTTTCTTGTTGTTGAGCACGGGCTCTAGGCTCGTGGGCTTCAGTAGTTGTGGCTCTAGAGCACAGGCTCAGTAGTTGTGTCACAGGGGCTTAGTTGCTCCACGGCATGTAGGATCTTCCTGGACCAGGGATTGAACCCGTGTCTCATGCATTGGCAGGTGGATTCTTTACCACTGAGCCACCAGGGAAGCTGCTGCCACACATGACCTGTTAGCTCCAGAAGTTCTACAGCATCCCTATGAAGTGGATGCTCATGTATGGAGATGGGCAAGGACCCAGTCAAGGTCGCACATAACCGGGAACTGGCAGAGTTGGAATTCAAGTCCGAGGTCAGGCTGCACTCTCAGCTACCACGCCACCTGCCTGGTCCCAGGAGTAGGTTTCTGTGAGGAGAGCTGGTCAACAATGTTAGTGTGAGGCCCAGAGGTAGGACTTAGACTTGTGTCATAATCACACCTGAAGGTATGAGCCGTCTTTTCCTGGTGTAAATAACAGACCTTCTTTACTGATGGAAAAAACCAGATTTCAAAGGCTGGAAAATATGTACATATTTCTGAGACTGCTTAATACTTTCACCTTTGTAAATTCCATCCTCATGCTGCCCTGAGGCTGCAGGGAAGTGCTGGCCCTGTATCACGTGTATCAGGTGAGAGTTGGGCTTGGGCCCAGTGTGCCTCAGCCTCAGAACAGGCCACTGCCCCTCCCCTTCTGTCTGCAACTTGATCTCAGAGACTCTCTATTCCATGTGGGCTCACTGACCAGTCCCTGGGCCTCCTCTGTTAATTTTTAATTAAAATCCAGGGAGATTTAATGATGGAGTGCTTGTCCGAACCTGGCACTGTGCTGAACTCTGGTGGAGCTAAAGAAGAAAATCTAGTCCTTGTGTGTGAGAACGCCATACCTTAGTTTCTGAGAGGAGATGCATATATGAAATGATTGAAGAGGTTAAAGTTGTATACAGTAAAGGACTGTATTAGATTCCTATCACTGCTGTAACAGATTACCACCAACGTAGTGACAACTTTACTTTTTTTTACAGGTCTGGAGCTCAGAAGTGGGTTGGTAGAGCTGCATTTCTTCTGGTGGCTCTAGGGGAAAATCTATTTCTTTGCCTTTTCCAGCTTCTAGAGACTGCCTGCTCATGGCCCTTTCCTCCATTTTTAAAGCCAGCCAGGTGGCCTCCTCCAATCTCCCTCTCTCCCTTTCACTCTGACCTCTGTTTTATTGTTACCTGTCCATCTCTGATTCTGACCCTCCTGCTTCCTCTTATGAAAACTCTGTAGTTACATTGGGCCTACCCAGATAACCCCAGATAGTCTTCCCATCTCAAAAGCCTTAATTTAAGCAGGCTTGCAAAATCCCTTTTGCCACGGAAGGCAACATATTCATAGTTTCTGGGGACTAGGACTTGGACATCTTTGGGAAGCCATTATTCAGCCTACCACTTACTTGAAATGAATTAACAATGTGTAGGTCATTTCTTTGATAGGGTGAGCACAACATTGGTATTAAGTATGGCGTGATAAGGAGAACTGGAGGGTGCCCCTAAAGCAGGAGCCCATGTGGGATGGTGGGGAGAAGCCGTCTCAGGGGAAGTAGTGAAGAGGTGATATGTATGTAGTGGAGTTGTGGGGAGGGAAGCAGAGGTGCCATTGGCCATGGACTTGTCCAAGCTGAGGTAGAAACCACAGGTGAGAATATGTAGGAAGAGCATAGATGGTTCCTGAATGAGGTAGAACCTGAGTGTCACATGGGAGGATTATATTTGATCTGCAATGATGGAGGCTATTATAGCTGGCTAGCTACTGGAGACAATCTGCTGGGAGATAGCCTCCCCGAGTGTCCCCAGATGAAATGTCCAGAGGCCAGGAACATGGGAGAAGCTGGGCTTACCAGGGCTCTGTCGGGTCGGTCAGAAGGCTTGTACATTTCTCACACTGCCATTTAAGAACTCCATCTTTGGGATTTCCTTGGCAGTCCAGTGATTAGGACTCTGTGCTTTCCCTGCTGAGGGCCTGGGTTCAACTCCTGATTGAGGAACTAAGATCCACAAGCCATGCATTGTGGCAAAAAAAAAAAAAAGGGAATTTCATTTTTGACAAGGGAGCCTAACTTCCCTAGACTTTCTTGTGTAAGGCACCCAGGACTCGTGAAGTCTTAAAACCATTACACTTTTATCGTGGGCTGCAGAAACTTTGGTAAAGGTTAATTAGGGCCATGTTTATCCTTACATGACACTTTTACATCTCCTAAAGCTTTATCACCACCAATATTCGTTACTTATTGATCCTTTTTTATTTTTCTTCTAGTCTATGGCTTGGTTCCAAGAAAGGATGGATCTTTAGTGGGGATCACGTGACAGCTTGTATTTAGGCATGCTCAGAATGGGCAAAGGCGACCCTTTTTGCAACGGTAGAGACCTTTTCCTCTTAGATGCAAAATCTAGGGTATTTTGGAAATGTTGGGGATTAAAACTAAAGGATTTCTGAGATTCTTTTCTTTAACCACTCCAGTAATGATAAAAGATATGTTTTGAAACTGTGATGTTCTCCTGTTTCTCAGCTTTTTGTGGAAGGAATGCCAGGAACACAGATGATTTCCTTAATTTTGCTGCTGAATCAGGTCACCTGTAACCTGAGAGGCAGTCTTACTGTCATCTTTAGATCTGGTAGGATGGCCTGACACCTTTGCAAGGCAGATGGTTGGGCCAGGCATGGCCAGAGGTGCCCTGTGTTCTCTGCCGTCCCCAGCTGTCCCCTTCTGGTGTGTTTGTGTTCCCCCCAGCTGGTGCCTGGCCTGGACGTTCTTCTACTGAGTGTGTGATGGGCATCCACTGGATGTGGCTTCCTGTCGGTTCTCGCTCTGCTTTTCTTCTTTCCGTGCTGTTCAGAGCATCATTCAGAGTTGGAAAGCTACTTCCATCTACTACCCTATCTTTTCTCTAACATTTTCTTGACCTCTCTGATGGTTTCTATGGTAGCATATTTTAACTGGAGGGTCACCATGGCAGTTACACCTTGGGATTTCTTTCTGTGCTGTCATTTCAGGAGAAGGTCTTACTTATTGCTATGAAAACAGTGGGGATAATGTGAACAAGTGCCCTAGTAGAAGGAAGGTCTACATGATATATTTCACCATTTGGCACTTCAATTTGTATTTTCATTAAAGTAATGCTGTGTTCAAAGTTGAAAGAGCCAACAATTGCAAAAAGTCTATAAGGAAAAAATTCAGTAATCCTCACCTTCTCTCTACCACCCTCCACTCTTATAGCTGTTTCTCTTGATATTTACCTTCATGTATCTAAATAATATTCTTATATTGCTCTTTCAGGAATTTCCAGACTTCCCCCTATGTTGGTGGAATATTTAAGACCCTTAGGCAGCCCTGTGCCCACTACATTTAGCTTTTGGAAATACCTCTTTTGGAAGTGTTTTCTGGCCTTGTATTTGTCAGATTCATCCCAAGTAAGTAAGCAGTAAGGCAGGATTCCTGTTCTTAGTTGGGTCATTTGACTCCATTCTCAGTGATTTATACCAGAACAGTCCTTGAATTCCAAGCATGCTAATAATAAGTGAAAAAGCCACTCTTCCTGAGTGGAAAAACCCAGTACAGTAAGTAAGGGTGACTTGAAGCATCACATTACACTTACAAGAAGAAACCAGGGGAGTTTATTGCTGTAGTCTTCCTAAAGGGTTCAGATTGTCTTCAACTGAAGTGGAAATTGAAGCTGTGAATCAGTCTAGGGCTTCTTATGAGTCTGTGGCAGGTAGTATAGTCTTATCTGCTCTTTTGTAGAAAATACCCAAAGGGCTGGGCATTTATTAACAGCTCAGCTTTCTGAACTGGAAGCTAATGCCCTCTCTCACCTCACTCCCATAATACTTAATCTAGCTGTAATTAGCTGACCCAGGAAGATAGGAAAGACATGCCAAGGCCAAGAGCACTTCAGAACTGAGCACTTCAGAACTGAGCACTTCATCTGCCAAGGCATGTCGTCAAGTTTTCTTCTCCACCCCTTCCCCTCAATGACTCTTACAGTATACTGGGGCCACAGGGTTCAGGTGGCTCAGAAAGTCCTGGGGCATTGATAAGATCAGACAGGTTCTTGGAAAATTCCAGTTGTCAAGGTTTCCTGTAGAGCATTAAGTGGTAGTTAAGGTATAGAAAAAAACAAGGACAGAAAGGTTTTATGAGAGGAAACTTGAGCAATTCCATTAGAGCAGGTTAAATCACCCAACTATAGTCTCTTTTAACAACTTTTAAAAGGTGAAGTAAAACCATAAGATTGTAGTGAACAGAACTGAGAAAATAGACCAATGATGAACCAGAACAGGCTTTTCATAAAAAATCACGTGTTTCTGGATTTCTGTGAATTAATCCTAAAGATAAATCTGAAATTATTTGTTCTGAGTTCATTCCGTCCTCCATGCATCCATTCAGTGCACACCAGCTGCCAGCTCCATGTGTGCTAGGGGCTGGGAATGCGATGGTAAAAGTGAAAAGCAGCCCAGCTCTTAGAGATTCACAGTCTAGCACACAAAGCACTCTTTACACAAACTGAAGGGGACACAGTGACAGGGAACATGTTGCTAGAGGACCCCAACTAGGCTGTGGTGCCTGGGAGGATCAGCTCCCGGGAAGCTCGTATTGAACTAAGACCTTGAAGTTAAGGATGGATTAATTTAGGAAAAGAAAGTAGGGGAGTGAGAGATGTTCCAGGTCCTCCTGGTGGCAGGAAAGAAGATGCACTTGAACTAAAGGAGGATTTGGTGACCAGCTCAAGGTGGGAGGGTAAAGTCATGGGAAGTGAGGCCGAAGGGCTCGGCTGGGCCAGTACCACGTAGTCACAGATTTCAAGCAGGAGAAATCCCATGACTACTCTGCCTGCAGTGTGCAGGGTAGTGAGGGGTATGTAAATGTGGGGTGTGGCAAGTTGGTGAGCTCTGGCTGCAGCCTGGGTGAAAGGCTATGGTAATGGGTGTAGTAGGAACTATAGATGGATGCAGGAAGTCTGGAGTGGATAAGTGGATAGGACTTGACATGTTGGGTGTGAGGGATGAAGGAGAGGGAGATCCAGGGTGATGCTTAGGTTTCTGAGCTATGGGATATGCTAGAATAGATGATATATATTTTTAATAAAAGGAATCTTTCTAGAAGACGTCCCTGGAAGTCTAGTGGTGAAACACTCTGTGCTTCCACTGCAGGAGACACGGGTTTGATTCCTGGTCGGGGAACTAAGATCCTGCATGCCGCAGCGCAGGCCAAAAAAAAAAAAAAAAAAAAAAAAAGAAATCCTTCTAAAGATTTTCTGCAGATTAGTACAGTCGGCTCTCCATGTCCATGGGTTCGGCATCTGCACATAACAATAGCTGACTGTATTGATGCCATTTGCTTTTAGAAAATCTTTAGGAAATGGAGTGGGCAGCAGGAGAGGGTTATTATTGAAGACCAACGTGGAAGGTCCCAGAAGGCCAGAACTTGAAGTGTGAACATTGACCAAAACTGAGTTTGAATAATGACAGGAGGGAGGTCATGAAGATGTTCCCAGTAAATTTTATACCTGTGATTTGAATGAAAGATGAGAAGCAGAGATGAAAAGGCAGCATACTGTGAGCAGTGTATAAAAGCATAACCGTGTTTGAATAGGAAAATTGGAAGGAACGATCGAATTTTATTTTTTTAGGGAACATCCTTACTCGGTGAGCATCCCCTAAAAGTAAAGCTTGAAATTTGGAAAATAATGTTTTTGCAAGATCCAAAACTGGGCTTGTTTTGTTTTCTAAGGTGATTGATATGCCGGAGCACAACCCTGGCAATTTGGGAGGAACGATGAGGCTGGGAATAAGAAGAACTGTTTTCAAAACTGAAAATTCAATATTAAGTAAGTTTCTCAGATTATTTGTTTTCTAACTTGGCAGGTATCATTTGCACAGCTGTGCCGGGCCACAGCCCTCCTGGAGCTCTCCCGGTCCACCCCCTCTCCCCTTCCCTGCCTCTGGCCTCCCGGCTTCTCCTGCGTCCCCATCCTCTCCCTGGAAGGGTTGGTAGAACACGTGTGCCTGCCCCTTCTCATTTCCTCTCCCCCACACCCTGGCCAGGGGGCTGCTGTGTGTTTTACCCACGCTCCTGGAGATGACCTTGCACCGGGGCAGTCCTGGTTCCAGCTCACTTCTGGTGAATCCACTGTTCTCGCCACTACATGGAAACTGGCTCCCTGTTTAACTGTTTCATGTCTGACTGCTTTGAGCCACTAATTTCCAAACTTCTTGAGAAGGGGCAGTTATGTCTCAGAAGTCTATTTCTCTGTTCCCTGAGTAGCTCCAGCATGGGATGAGGAAAATATGATGTGCCTCAATATCTGATATTTGCTGATCTTCTATACCCAATAAGGTTATTCAAATTTCTGTGGAACTTTTCCCTGTAAATTAAATGATTTGAGAATAACTTGATGTAACCCCAAGCTCTTGATTCAACTTGATAAATGTATCTCGGTGCCTACTCTGTACCATGTGTGCCACGCTCAGTTATGGAGAATTGAGTGGTGGCCAGGACAGACCACTGCTGCTCGCCTACCTCCCACTCCACCCCACCACCCCTGGGCCGGATACCGAGGCAGGAACCCAGATATCTCGAGCATCCAGCATTGTTCTGTGAAGTTATAAGAATACCTTAGGAAAATGCCTTCTTCACCTGAAGTGTAATAAGACTAGAAATATGAGTTTCTCCTTTAAGGCTGATAAACAACTTCTAAGAAATATAAAGCTTCCTAGCAAGAAAGAAATTTTAAAAAGGACAAGTTTCAAAGTGTACACATTTCCCTTCTCTCTCTGAATAAGAAGCCGGTGTTGTAAGAAATTTTTCTTTTCGTAGGTATTAGCAGCGATTCTTTGGCTTTCACGTGTTTCCAGATATTCTGAAACTTTGCTCAAATAGTGGTCTAAGAGGCAAAGATGGTTAGTGGGAAATTGCATCTTTTAAAATTGTATTTGCTGTAAAAGATCAGTTATAATTGTACTGAGCTTTTTGAAAAGAGCATTGTGTTCAGTATACTTAAAATTTTTAGCTGTCTTGATGGAAATAAGACTGATTTAGGATTTGTTTTTCTTTACAGTAGACATAAAAATAGCATTGATGACTTTTATGAATCTTAAACACACCACCAAAACTTGTTGCTTAATTAACATCTTTTGCCTGCCTTGAAAAAATTTTAAACAGCTTTATTAAGATATTTATATACCATACAGTTCATCTTTTAAAATGTACAATTCACTGTTTTTCTTAAATTGTATTCACAGAGTTACATAACCATCATTGCAGTCAAGTTTTGACCATTTTTATCACCTCAAAAAGAAACTTTGTTCCCTTTAGCTATCCCCACCCTTCCCCCTCTGGCCGATCTCTATAGATCGGCCTGTTCTGGATATTTCATATAAATGGAATGGGATTTTCTGACTTCTTTCATTTAGTATAATGTTGTAAGATACATGTACACTGAAGCATGTGTCAGTACTCCATTCCTTTTTATGGGGGAATAATAGTCTGTTGTATGGATAGACCACATTTTGTTTATCCAGTCATCTGTTGATGGACATTTGGGTTGCTTTCAGGCCTGCCTTAAATTTAAATTATGCTTCATAGTTTGCAAAAGGCATGTGAGTATATGAACTTGTGGTCCCCAGGACCACAAGTTTTGCCTTCCCACCTGTGTGAGGTTTTCCACAGGTCTCCAAAAAGGTTGTGTTGGAGATATGACCATGGCTCTGTTGATTGTCGTAAAAATATAAAAATAAATATCACCATAGTGTTTTTTCCCCCTATTGGCATATTTCTTTTGTAGGAGTTGTGTTTTTTTTTTTAAGCCAACCTGGCGTATTTCTTTTGAAGGACTTTTTCCCCCCTCTGCTGCTGCTAAGTCACTTCAGTTGTGTCCAACTCTGTGCGACCCCATAGACGGCAGCCCACCAGGCTCCCCCGTCCCTGGGATTCTCCAGGCAAGGACACTGGAGTGGGTTGCCATTTTCTTCTCCAATGCATGAAAGTGAAAGTGAAGTCGCTCAGTTGTGTCCGACTCCTAGCGATCCCATGGACTGTAGCCTCCCAGGCTTCTCTGCCCATGGGATTCTCTAGGCAAGAGTACTGGAGTGGGGTGCCACTGCCTTCTTTCCCCCTCTAGTCAGCTCATTTATTTGTAGGCTTTTGTTTTCCCTAATTAACACATTTCTGTAAGAATGGTACGAACAGGACTTCCTTGGTGGCTCAATGGTGAAGAATTCACCTGCCAATGCAGGGGGCATGAGTTGGATCCCTGGTCTGGGAAGATCCTGCATGCCGTGGAGCAGCTAGGCCCGTGTGTCACAACTTCTGAGCTTGTGCTCTAGAGCCTGGGAGCTGCAACTGCTGAGCCCACACCCCTAGAGCTTGTGCTCTGTAACAAGAGAAGTCTCCTCAAGGAGAAGCCCATGCACCACAATTAGAGGGTAGCCCCCCTCACTGCAACCAGAGAAAAGCCCATGTAGCAACAAAGACCCAGCACAGCCAAAAAGAAATAAATCAAAAATACATTTGCCTGTATTGCCTATCAGAATATAGTTTGGATAGAAATCATTTTGATGCCAATCATTCATTTTTAGAATAAATACATTTATTTAGTTTTGGCTGTGCTACATGGTTTGTGGGACCTTAGTTCCCTGACCAGGTATTGAACCTGGGCTCCTAGCAGTGGAAGCCCAGACTCCTAACCACTGCATTGCCAGGGAATTCCTGATGCTATTAATTCTTTATTTAAATTTGATTTATAGGCCAGTGATTGAAATGCTGTGGATTAAATGGAAAAACAGAAAGGTAAAGTTTTTTTTAGTAAAAGAAGTCCTACTTAGGACATCTGAAAGAAGTATTTGAAGTAGGACCAAAGCCTAACAATATCGATAGACTGGATTAGCTAGATTCCTAATCCAGGAATGGTTGGATTACTAAAGTGATTCTAATTTTTATTTTTAAAATTTATTTGTCTGTTTATTTATTTACTTTTGGTTGCTCTAGGTCTTCTTTCATTGCTGCGCTCGGGCTTTCTCTAGTCGCAGCGAGCTGGAGCTAACTCTGTTGTGGTCCGCAGGCTTCTCATTGCGATGGCTTCTCTTGTGGAGCAAGGCTCCAGATGTACAGGTTTCGGTAGTGGCAGCTCCCAGGCTCATAGTTGTGGCTCGTGGGCTTCGTTACTCCAAGACATGCGGAATCTTCCTGGACCAGAGATTGAACCTGT
This sequence comes from Ovis aries, assembly GCF_016772045.2. NCBI lineage: Eukaryota > Metazoa > Chordata > Mammalia > Artiodactyla > Bovidae > Ovis > Ovis aries. The sequence goes on along the minus strand of NC_056080.1, from coordinate 14,867,710 downwards.
ATCCCCTCCGTTGACAGGCAGATTCTTATCCACTGTACCACCAGGGAAGTCTAATAATTCTCATTTTTATATTCATCAAGACCAATTCCTTGTTCTTCCTTAGTCACATATTAGTTCCTTAAGCGTTGTGGAACCTATGAACTTGATTTTTCTTTTTTTAAACCATTTTATTGAGGTATGATTGACATACAGAAAAGCTGTACATATTTTATGTATGCACTTAATGAGTTGAACTTGAGTTTTCTAAAGTGGAGGTTATAGGAGTGAATTGGTTTGGACAAATGTACTACTAATTATCATTTACTCTTGTTTATAAGAAATGTGTTCCCAGAGGATCACTCCTGCCCTGTATTCTGCATATATGTGTTGTCTTTGTCTGCAAAGGCTTTTTCTTATTAAGGGACTAATGACAGTGTGTAGGGAATTGCCCATTGCTGGTTCAAGGGTATTTAGAAATGAGAGTTCCTGGAAATCTATCCTGAAGTCTCCACTTAAACATTGGAAGAGAGAGTGATACCAGCCTGTAGTCTATTACCTAGATGGTCTAAAGCAAGGGTTGTTAAACTTTTTCTGTAAAGGGCCAGATAGTAAATATTTTCAATTTGGAGTCATGTGGTCTTTGATGCAACTGCTCAACTCTGTTGTACTGTGAAACCAGCCATAGGCAAATATGCAAATGAGTGAGCTTGACTGTATTCCAATGGGACCTGAAATGTGAATTTCATGAAATTTTCATGCATTATAAAATATTATTTTTCTTTTGGCTTTTTTCAACTATTTGCAAATGTAAAACCCATTCTTAGTTAGAAGGCTGAACAAAGTCAGGGGATTCCTGTTCTGCCCCGGGGTTTGCCATGGCTTACAGAAACCTGATCTAAACAAAAGAAGCACAGGCTAACTGAAGCGGGAGGCCTAGGCCTCAAGGCTGCTACCCTCCTCGGGAGCATTCAAGGACAGCTCCCTGCTTGTCTGCTTGCCTATCTACATATCCTATTTAGTGACAGAATAAGTCCAAGAGGGCTTTCCAAAGCCATTTGGTCCAGTCTTTGTATTGATGCCTGAGGAAGCAGAGGGCCCAGAGGTGAAACAGCTCACTGTGGGTGAGTGGGGTGGAAGGCCCCGACTGCTCTTCTCATACCATTTCTAGTCTTCTACTGGAACACACGGCCCTGGCTCTACAACCCACCATTATGATCCCTCTCCAAAAATGTAACTCTTTAAATACGTATTTCAGGATTGTTACACTTGTCAGACACTTTAAATCTGTATATTTTATTTAAACATTTTAGACCTGTATATTATATTTTAACTGAGGTATAAATTACACCTCACTTAAAAAAACCACACATATTCTATCTGGTAGGACTTGTCTGCTTATAGTGAAACATTACTTGGTTGATTAACTCATTAGATGACTTTTGAAAAGTAGGGGGATACAGTGCAGGGCCGTTAAGTGTTAAATGGGGTGCTTTGAAGAGTGAGAAATGTAGAATGAAGTGTGGCTAGAGAGGGGTCAGGCTCAGGTAAGAGGAGAGCCGGAGAGAGCACTCTCTGATATGAGAGGGTTTTAAGATTTCAGAAATAAACTGTATCATTTTGCTTGTGACTCTCAATTGAGTGTGAGAGCTGGGGACATAGTAAAGTACAAAGCAATTCAGACAGTGTTCAGAGCTCTTTCAGGGGACAGCTGACAACTTGTTGGATAGTGTCTCCAAAATATTATAGGCCCCTGGCTTAATTTTTTTGGTCAGATCCCAGACCTGTTGCTAAGACATCCAGGAAAGGAAGCCTGTTTTGTCAATGTCAAGTGTGGTCTTTAAACCAAACTGCCACCCAGCAGAAAGAAAGAAAGTGGAGTCACTCAGTCGTGTCCGACTCTTTGCAATCCCATGGACTGTAGCCTACCAGGCTCCTCTGTCCATGGGATTTTCCAGGCAATAGTACTGGAGTGGGCTGCCATTTCCTTCTCCAGGGGATCTTCCCGACCCAGGGATCGAACCTGGGTCTCCTGCATTATAGACAGACGCTTTACCGTCTGAGCCACCAGTGGGGAAGCCACCTAGCAGAAAATAGTCATTATTTCGACCATTCACATAGGATGTTTAAAAACTGCACAATCTGGTGTGGGTGTGTGATGCTAGGGGTGCTAGAGTAAACCCAATTTAAAGCAGTCCCAAATGGTGTATGCAGTCCATGTAACTCTGCCCTCCAAGACAGTACCCTGGCCTTTAGAATCAGGAATGCACAGGGCTGGAAGCAGGGAGGGTGCTGAGGAGGCACTCTGGAGGCAGAGGAGGGAGAGAGCCAGCTATTGAGCACTGTGTGTGCGGGGCTGTGGAGCTGTTAAAATCCAATGGATGCTATTTTGCCCTCCAGAGGTGTCCAGTCCTATGCTGGATACAGCACGACATATTGGAAGGAATTAGGAGCAGTGCAGTGCCTGCAACTGGAGACCAGATCCTGGTGGTTTCCCAGCAGAGTTCTAACATGACCCTCATCCTCAGGACAGACAACATGGGGACGATGCTGGCAGACATCAGCTGGCAGAGGAGACTGGGGAGATCCCCTTAGACTGACCCTAGCCGCTAGCCAGTGCAGCAGAGTCTAGGCTGAGGAGGCCAGGGAAGCTGTCTGGACACAGCAGGTGGAAATTGAATAGTTTAGGAAAAGATGTAATTCCTTCTGAGGACCTTGTCTGTATTTCCTCATAATAAGGAGGACGACTTCACTGAAAGGCTTTCTTCTGCTTTACTGTAAGAGAAAGAGATTTTTGTTTTGAGAGAACATAGGCGAGAGGCCAGTTAGGAAGGTACTGAGTGAGTCCCTGTACTAAGGATCTGGGTAAAATTCATGGCATTAGAGATGCAGAGTGGTTCAATCTCAAATTGGAAAAAATTGAAAGAGATGGGGATAAGGGGAAGAAATTTTCAGCCCAGAAAAACTGCTCTAGCTTTCTTATCTCTTTTCCCAGTGTTGATAGAGAAAAACAGCTTCCAGTTCGTGGTGTGATTAGATTGTTAGGAAGTTTGAGAAAAAACCACGCTACACAAAAAACCTTGCCTGGGTTAATGAAGTGATTTAAAAAACAGTTTGAAAAAAGTCACCAGGGATTTAGGGACCTGGAAAGGCTGTGCCGGGGTAAAATATTGTACTGAGTATTGTATTGAGACAGGAGTTTGAAAGGAGCATGGTGGGCTTTGGAAGAGGGGTGGGCCAGCCTACCTGCTTACCCCATGGATAGCACACACTCAGTTCAGTTCAGTTCAGTTGCTCAGTCGTGTCTGACTCTTTGCGACCCCATGAATCGCAGCACGCCAGGCCTCCCTGTCCATCACCAACTCTCAGAGTTCACTCAGACTTACATCTTTCGAGTCAGTGATGCCATCCAGCCATCTCATCCTCTGTCATCCCCTTCTCCTCCTGCCCCCAATCCCTCCCAGCATCAGAGTCTTTTCCAACAAGTCAACTCTTTGCATGAGGTGGCCAAAGTACTGGAGTTTCAGCTTCAGCATCATTCCCTCTAAAGAAATCCCAGGGCTGATCTCCTTCAGAATGGACTGGTTGGATCTCCTTGCAGTCCAAGCACACACTAGGAGTGCTGTGTGTCTTAGCACACACTAGGAGTCCCTTTTCTCTCTGGCTGCTTCTTGCCGATTGCTGGGGCTTTCCCAGTGAAGTGTGTTTGTGGATAGAGGGGTTCACAGGGCTGGGACATGGCTCCATTAATCTAAGGGATGAAAGCATTTATGTCTCCCTTACTGGCCCAGCTCTTTCTTGAGCACTTAACCTGTGGGAACTCCGGGAGTGGTTATAGCCCAGCCCCTGGAGCACCCCACCCCATCAGAGCCCCCTCCAGCCCCAGCTCTCAGTCACTGGCTGTGGCTGCTTACCCTCAGTTCTGCATGTAGAAAATCGACATCAGAAGAGCTGCTGCCTCGTATGGGGCCTTGTGAGGGCTAACTCAGTTATATCTGTGGGTCCTTAGAAGAGCGCCTGGCACAGGAAACACTATTCAAGCATGGTGTTAGGATTGCTAATGGGGAGAGATTATTGTATTGACCTATGATTCTCTCAGAGCTCGGGGTAAACTTCAGCGAGTGGCTTGCATTAAGAATGGACTCCCACGGGGACGATGGGAGGGAAAGAGAGGCCAGCCGAGGAGTTGTGGGCAGGCAGCCCCTTCATCTTGCGGGTTCTCTCCAGGCCCCCTGTTCTGGTTTCCTGGCTCCCAACCTGCTATTATGGTCTAGCAGAAGAATGCAGAAAATCTAAGAAAGAGTTTTGAAAATACAAAATTTGCATTTTCATAATAGAAAACTGAGATAAGATAATGAAAAATAAAATTAGATGTTTTCTAAAAATTAAAGGACTGATTTGCTAAAATCCAAAAGTGAAAAATGGAGAAGGAGAAAGATAGCAGCTGGCCCAGATTGTGCACTTTTTAAGCACGAGTCACTAGGACACGATGGGCATCTTTTTTCATTTATCCCTCTCGATACCCCTGGGATCCAGCCGCATTCTGCACAAGAGAACAGCATCACACCACAGTGAAGTCACCTGTTAGAAAGTGAGCTGATTTAAGAGCCTGAACTCTTGACCACCTTATTTTGCCAAATGGATAGACCTTAATCAAAGAGGGCATGGAAACCCCTGAACAGCTCCCAGAGCTGAGCCTCCTCATGCCCAGAGCCCCAAAACAGGCTTTCTCAGGTTTCATGGGGGAGCATCTTATGGAGGAGAACTGGAGGTTCAAGGAGTGAAGACTCCATCCCTGGCTTCTGAAACCCGATTGAAACCAGGTGGTTGGCTTGAGAGGGACACTGAATCAACCTTGGATTGAGCAGCTGGGCCAGCAGGTCCAGGTAGGGAATGTGAATGAGTCACACGGCCAAGTGTAGGAAATGCCATGGCTTAAGTGCAACAATCAGTGGCCGTTACAGTGGGCCTCAGAGTTGGAAAGGTCATAGGGAGTGGTCAGGCCTTGGACAAGATGACAAGCACTTGACCCATCAAAAGAGTAACTGCTTCAGCTGATAGTCACATGAAGAGCTGTGGATTCACTGTTGCCAGCCTTCTAAATTTTTAAGAGAATCTGGAAATCCAGAGTTTCTGAGAAATCTTCCTGATTTTTAAATGTTGGCAACTTATTTAAAAAATAAAAACACTATGTGTTTGCCAACACTGTGCAAGCCAATATACCAAAAATCTTCTCTCTGGGCAGCCTCTTGGGGGGTCTGTGAATTAGACAAGCAGTGGCAAATTCTTGCATAGACATAGAAAGCTCTAGCTCCTATAATGTCTAATTAGTACAGGACCAGGTTCTGGGAAGTCTTAAAAATGAGTCAGGTTAAGATACCACTACAGCAGTTGAGAGATGTTTGTGCAAAAGCATGGCAAGTCTACCGAGAGAGAGAGAGGTAATGAAGCTCATCAGGTAATGATTTTAGCTTTTGAGCACTATGGGTGCAAAGCAAGGAGATCAAACCAGTCAATCGTAAAAGAAATCAACCCTGAATATTCATTGAAAGGACTGATGCTGAAGCTGAAGTTCCAATACTTTGGCCACCTGATGCAAAGAGCTGATTCATTGGAAAAGACCCAGGTGCTGGGAAAGATTGAAGGCAGGAGGAGAAGGGGATGACAGAGAATGAGATGGTTGGATGGCACCACCAACTCAGTGGACATGAGTTTGAGCAAACTCCGGGAGATGATGAAGAACAGGGAAGCCTGGCGTGCTGCAGTCCATGGGGTTGCAAAGTGTCAGACATGACTGAGCAACTGAACAACAACAACACGCTAGGGGGGATTTCTTTCAGCCCTCTGAAAATAGGGAATGTGCAGGCCAGGTGAAAGGTAAGGATCAGGAGGTATAGAAAAGGAGCATACGACTGACTGACAGCTTCCTGGGGTAGTGAAGGTGGGAGAGGAAAGGAGGGTGGATGCAGATCAGGTAGGCGGGGCAAGGGGAGTCCAGAGAGGAGCAGAGATCACAGATGGGGGATGGGGCCATTACTCGGGTCCCCACTGAGGACAGATCTGCTGTTCATTAAAATGACAGAAACGGAAGCTGGGTTGCAAAGGGTCGGGATGAGGGGTTTGGATAAAGGATGTCTCAGAAGAAGTGGGAATGGTGGAGGCAAGAATGAGGATGTATACCTTTTACTTTAAAATTTTTAATTGTAGTACAATACACATAACAGAAAACTTACTGTGTTAACTGTTTCTATGTGTACAATCCAGTATAGTCACACTGGTGTGCAACCCATCTGCAGAACTTTTTCAACTTGCAAAACTGAAACGTTTTACCCATTAAACAACTCCTGATTCCTCTTGCCCCCAACCCCTGCAACCACCATTCTGCTTTCTCTGTGTGACTTTATGACTCTGTGTGCCTTGTAGATGTGGAGTCATCTAGCATTTGCTTTTTGTAGCTGACTTATTTCACTTAGCTTTAAGTCCTCAGGGTTCATCCATGTGGTAGCGTGTCAAGATTTCCTTCCTTTTTAAGGTTGCATAATATTCCATTCTATGTATATACCATTTTTGTTTATCCATTCGTCTGTCCATGGACATTTGGATTGTTCCCACCTTTCAGCTTGTATAGCTTTTGGGAGGGGGGAAGTTTTTGCTCTGAAAAGGAAAGAGAAAGGTTCAGGTTCAGATGCTAGGATTACTAACAGGAGGGTGGGGATTGGCAGGACTGTTAGTGGTTAAATATATTTTATATACAAGCCAGAATCTACCCGGTAGTGAATTAGAGAAGGAGATGATGTCATTTGGCAGTTTTTGTTTCTGATGATGCTGTTATATGCATTGTTGGGGGTCTTGCTGCCTACATTGAGAGTATTTTGTAGGTCCTAAGACTTTATCAGGTTTCTTTCTCTAAAATTTTGCTGCTACTTGCTTCTTCTTCTTTTTTTTTTAATTGGAGTATAGTTGCTTTACAATGTTATATTAGTTTCTGCTGTACAGCAAAGTGAATCAGCTATATGTATACATATATCCCCTCTTATTTGGATTTCCTTCCCCTTTTAGGTCACCACAGAGCACTGAGTAGAGTTCCCTGTGCTATACAGTAGGTTCTCATTAGTTATTTTATACACAGTAGTGAATATATGTTAATCCCAATCTCCCAATTCATCCCACCTTCCCTTCCCCCCTTGGTATCCATACGTTTGTTCTCTACATCTGTGTCTCTATTGCTGCTTTGCAAATAAATTAATCTATACCATTTTTCTAGATTCCTGAGAGCCACCAAATCGGCATCTTAGTTTTTGATTTTAAGGTGTTTTCACCTGGTAACATTCTGAGCTGATTTTCAACACACTGTTTCTTCTTTTATAGATATGACAATGGATTAATTTCATCAATTCATTCTTAATAGATTTGTCAGTGATTAAGATTTCAAGTGCACAAAACAACATTTCCAAAGTTCTGAAAACATTCTATCAGGTACCATATACACCCTCCCATATATATGTTTCATTCATTAAACAAATATGTATCGAGTGCCTGCCTATGTGCTAGACACTAGTCTCAAGAATTGAGGGGATGGGTCCCTATATCGTCTGTTATCTTGTAGAACTTAGGTTCTGGCTTCTATTCTTGCTGTTTAGATTTTATAGTCTAGAGATAACGATAGCAATCACATGGTTTACTTACTGTTTTAGGTGCATCACATGTTTCGATTTATTCATTCCTCACAACAACGCCATGAAGTAAAGACTATCATTACGCCTATTTTATAGATGAAGAAGCTGAGGCAGAGAGGTGAAGTAATTTGCCCAAGGCACATTTCTATTACATGGTATCATGGACTTTAAAGCCAGGCAGTCTGGCTCCAGAGTCGCTATACCTCCCCTCTTCCTATCACCTCTGTGATTTCATAGCAAACAAAAGTTTGCCTTAAGCACACTTTAGGCACACTTAGGCAGCAGGCACAAGCCACACAGGTTCAAAAGTTTGCACCATATCCCGCTAGTCGCAGTGACTCAAGGATAACTCAATGTAATTCCTTATCTTTGGAGGGTTTTCCATTTTCTTCACCACCTGTTAGTATTGGCTAACTCTGTTACTGGATTTGCTTAGTCATCTGTTCTAATGAAGGAAACAGAGAAGACATTTTGAACTAGAAGGAGAAGATCAAAGACAAAATCAGAGGTCAGAGGAGAATCAGAATCCTCCCAAAGTTAGGTTCAGATCTTTCAGCTGCTTTTTCTTGTAACTTCATGATATATGTCTCCATTTTTTCCAACTGGGCATTATGGTGCTACTGTCTTCCAATTTTTCTTTCATTTTTATGAACAAATAGTTTGAGTACAAAGGCTCTGTCTCAAATGACCCCTTGGCAAAGGCATGTTGGAGTTTTCCCAAAGGAGTTCCTTGCTTCTACTGTTGCCCATTTTTCTTCTAAAGCACATACCTTCAGTACTCACTGTCATTAACATCATCACCAGGGAGCTCAGTCTATATGCACAGAATTGCAAGTGGAAGTTCAGGAATGATAATTGATCATACCAAGTCATAGAGAATACAGCCAGTTTGCGTTTTCTTTAACCAGGTCAAAAGCTCAAATGGGATGTGAGGCATTGGGTCTTTCTTGGTTGAAACATCCTGTTCCGTGGCCTGATGACATCTTGGAGAGTCTGGTAATTGCCTGCCTGTGGAGTGGAGACCTGCTCCTGATTCTGCTGGGGTTAGGCCATGCGTTCCAGCACCGTCACGGGGTCTTCCTGTTCCCTGGCTGTGAGCCTGGGCTCTGCATGCTGAGGGCTAGTGCTGCTACAGCGGCTCCAGTGCTGTGACCCCCTTGGCCATCCTGCTTCTCCATGTGCCCACTGGGGCCTGTTCTTGAGAGAGAGATGTCTGGTGACAGACCCTGCTCCTGGCTACTTTACACTGGGTCACTGGGCATCCCATTGACCCCTGTGTCCATCCCAGACAGGTATTTGCGGGTTGCTGCCTTGGGCTGTGGCCGCCACTGCAACATAGGCCTGTCTAGGCAGCCCCTTGTGTGATTCTCCACTACACAGCCCTGGGTGAGAACTGTGCGTGGCCCTATGCCCTCATCCGTGCCGGCAGCCCTCTGGCCCTGAGGCGGCACTGCTTCCCGATTATCCCCTGCTAGGAACACAGTAGGTCACATCTTCGTGGTTACCTCTGTGTCCTCATTTCCGTTTTCTGGGGTAGGTTCGTAGAGATCAAATTTTAGTCAAAGAGTAGGCATATTTTTAAAGTGGGATATAAGCCAGTGTGGCCAGCACCATGTGAAAGCAGAGGTGGCTGGCATAGTGGAGAAAGCGTTGGGCCAGGAGTAAGGAGGTCTGGGCTCCGGACAGGACTGTGTAGCCAGCAAGCCTTGGCTTTGCACAAGTCCTTTGGTTTCTTTTCCCTTCCCTTGGTTTCATTTTCTTCTTTTATAAAAGGAGCCCTGTTAGGAATCTGCTCAGACACTATGGTGCAGATGTTACTGGGGCTTTCAGCCCTGCAGGCAGGCGTGTGAAAGGAGAGTCTTTGCTGCAGTCCACAGCAGGCTTCCCTTTGCACACTGATAATGCTTGAGAATTGCTTCAGAGTTTCAAAGAAGCTATCACTGTCCTATAAGAAAAGAAAATCGAGATTACTATCTAAAGTCTAGTTCATTTTTAGGCCTTTGATAGACAGACAGAGATCAAAGAGATTTCTCCCACACAGATGCCATGGATGCGGTTCCAAAGGTGATTACTCCAGTATTAATTTCACTTTCATATCTTTACAGGGAAACTTTATGGTGATGTACCTTTCATAGAAGAAAGACACAGACATCGGTATGAGGTACATCTTTCACACTAAATCACTGTGGAGTAAGGGGTCGTCCCCGGTTGCTCAGCGGTAAAGAATACACCTGCAATGCAGGAGACGTGGGTTCAATCCCTGGGTCAGGAAGATCCCATGGAGAAGGGAATGACAACTCACTCCAGTATTCTCGCCTGGAGAATCCCATGACAGAGGAGTCTGGCGGGTCACAGAGAGTCAAACATGACTGAAGCGACTGAGCTTGCACATATGTATGCATGTGGGGTTAAGACTGAGAAGAACAGGTGGGGCCCTACTTTGATTTTAGATGAGGAGACACTTTCTGTGAAGGAGAGGCTGAAAAGTTTGGGAAAGGGCCACTGATGACATGAATGAGGGAAGGGGCTGTGATCCAGGTCATCAAGTTGTCGTCTATAACCAGTGTTTTGGTAGAAAACTTGTTCCAAGCTTCTCTTTAGAGTGCTTATGTAACTATATATAAAAAAAGATTTTGGTTTAGTCACATGAGAAATAAGATAGTTTCAATCCTCAAGTAGATTTATCATTTGGAGAGAGAGAGTTTATTACACGTCATTCAAGGAAAGAAGCAAATAGGGGGATGTCTATAAAAAGCTAGTCTCAAGGTTTCAAGAAAGTCTAGTTACCATCCATCATCATGCAGTTGATCCCCTTCACCCATTTTGCCTACCCTCCAAGCCTCTTCCCAGCTGGTCACCACTAATCTGTTCTCTGTGAGTTGTTTCTGTTTTATTTTGTTTGTTCGTTGGTTTTGTTTTCTTTTAGACCCAACATGCGAATGAAATCATATTTGTCTTTCTTTGATTTATTTCACTTAGCATAATAGCCTCAAGGTCCATCCATATTGTTTTGCAGAAAGCATGTTTTTATTCTCTTTTGTGGCTGGGCAGTATTCTATTATGTGTATATATATTCTCACATCTTCTTTATCCTTCAGTGGATACTTATGTTGTCTCCATGTCTTGGCTATTGTAAATAATACTCCAGTGAACATAGTGTGCATATATCTTTTCGAATTTGTGTTTTCATGTTCTTTGAATAAGTACCCAGAAGTGGAATAGCCAAGTCATATGGTAGTTTTAGTCTTAGTTTTTTGAAACGTGTCCATCCTGTTTTCCATAGTGACTGGACCAATTTACAGTCCCACTGCCATTGTGGGACTTTTCTTTACATCCTTTCTTACATTTGTTACTCCCTTTTTGACGATAACCTTTCTAGCAGGTGTGAGGTGATAACTCATTGTGGTTCTGATTTGCATTTACCTGATAATTAGTGATGTTAAACATCTTTTCATGTACTTTTTGGCCACCAGTATGTCTTCTTTGGAAGAATGTCTATTCAGATCCTCTGCCCATTTAAACATTTTTCTTTTTTGGTGTTGAAGGGTATGAGTTCTTTATATAGTTTGGATATTAACCCTTTATCAGATGTGTAATTTGCAAATACCTTCTTCCATGTAGTAGGTTGCCTTGTTTTGTTTTGTTTGTTAGTTTGTCTTTTGGCTTCACCATGGGCTTGAGGGATCTTAGTTCCCTAACCATGAACTGAACCCAGGCACCCTGCAGTAGAAGTTTGGAGTTGTAACCACTGAACTGCCAGGAAATTCCCTGCCTCTTTGTTTTGATGATGGTTTTCTTCACATGTAGAAACTTTCTAGTTTGATGTAAACTTAGAGTCCTACTTTTTGAAACTTTGGGCAACAGAAGATGGGCCTCCCAGATTTAAGGGCTGTGATTAAACTACTTCTCAGGTTCACTATGAGTTTAAAAATAGGCTTTGAGGTTTGACTATAAATAGAAATTAACTACTAGTTAGAGCATCACCAAAATGGAAAATCATTTTCATAAGCTGATATGTCTGCATTGCTCTGCTGTCCAAAGACAGTTAATTTCTTGTTTTTCCAGGTGAATCCTAGCCTGATCAGCCAACTTGAGCAGAAAGACTTAAGTTTTGTAGGTCAGGATGTTGATGGAGAGAGGATGGAAATCATTGAACTGGCAAGTAAGTGGTGTTCTTCATTTTTGAAAATTTTTGTTGTGAGCTAATGTCTGTTTGTCAACTGTAAGCATACAAAGATATAACTTGAGACCCATTATGTTTGTTCTTTTCTCCTCTCTCTTTTGAAATAAATATGCAATTAAATAGAAATAATATACACTAAATATAAAGTATATGAAAAAACAGATCGCTTATAATACTAATTATTTTGGGCTCTGTTTATGTGAACTGCCATAAAATGATGTAGTGTTCAGAGCCTACCAGTTCTTTCAGTAGTGTGCTTCCTTAGCATCCTTGCCCCCTTCCTGGGGTGTCTCTTGTTCCTAGCCTCTGGGTTCAACGGTCTGGAAAAGGCAGGCAGCCCACTGTTGAGGAGCACTCTGCTCTCTCCCACCACTGAGGAAGAATGGCCTGATGTTCTCCTCACTACTGGTAACTGACTGTGCAGTACATGTGACAATAATCTGTTGGATAAACTGCCCTCATTTATTGAATGCTTAGTGTGTACAGGATGCTCTAAAAATGGTAGCATCATTTTCTAGAGCCTACCTTTCCAATCTGTATACTTGGGCTCCAGATAACCTGGACTACTTACTCTTCTAACTTTTCTACTTCTTTTTCCATCTTAACCCATGTCACTGTTCTTCTACTTCAGATTCCTTTTCTCTGTCCCTTTCGTTTTCTGTCTCTAAACTGTTCAGGTACTTCAGAGTTCCAAGCAGGGAGGACACTTGAAGTTGGGAAAGGCTTCTTTGACCACAGTGGCATGTTACCTGGACCCAGAAAGAAGGCAAGCAGTGGACATTGAGCATGCACTCACTGGATGCTTCTCACCAGACCCCTTGCTAGGGACTCCGTGTGCCTATGTAACTTACAAGGCAGGTGATGTTATTCCTACTTTAGAGAGGAGACTGGAGTTCAGAGGTTAAGAAACCTGCCAGGGCCATCCAGCTAGTCACTGGAGGGGCTGGATCTAAAGCAGGCCATAGCTGCCTTCTGCCCCCACTTTTGTGGGACTCTATTGTTCTTCTTGTTTTCAGTGAACATTACACCTAAGATTATCGATCCATGCCTGAAGTTTTAAATTAGAATATGAGGATATATTTTCTGTAGTCCTTTTGATAGAAATGTCCATCATTTACAATTTTTATAGTATGGATCACTGTTTGGTGTTGAAGTCTCTTAAGTCTGGTATGTGAGAGGGCAAAGAAGTTTCTTAAGCAAATTATTGTTTATTTACTTTGTTCAAGTACATTATTCGCTTTAATTCTCCTGGCTCTCTTTATTATCAGCAAACACTTAGAAGCTTCTTTCATTGTAAGGATTTCATTTCCTATTGACACTTTCAAATTTCATGTGGGTTGGAAAGGAAATGAGACCCGCTATAAAACCTTGAAATTTTAAAAAAGCTGACTGCAAGGGAGTTCATTTTATTAAGGAAAACTTCCCAGAAGACTTTGATCTTAGCTACTCTTACCATATCCATGAATCTCTATATTCCTGAAGGAGTTCTAAAAGGAACAACAAAGCTTGTGATTAGTATAATGTCAGAATATGTTTCAAAGCAATTGAGAGTATTATTTAAAAGACAGTTTGACTGGTAGAATGTCATTAAAATAAAAACTTTTCGGTCTCTTTCCTCATTTTGGTATAGGGGATTTTTTGAATAAAGTGATTCAGAGCAATGGTCCATTCATTCAGATATTCTTTCCCTGGCTATGACATGATCCATTGCTCAGCTTCTATCTGTAGTGGTACAAAAACACAATTATTGTCAGCTTCTTTCAGAGACATCCCTAGATGCTGTGCTGCAGGATTCATCACATCTTTAATTTAAAAGCTGCATTGGTTTCTTTTCTAAGGACAGATGGTTTCTCTTCTTTTCTTGAGGGGACACTTTCCTGAGAGGAGATGGCGTTCCTCTCACCAAGCTTTCACACTTGCTGCTGCTGCTGCTGCTAAGTCACTTCAGTCGTGTGCGACCCCATAGAAGGTAGCCCACCAGGCTCCCCCGTCCCTGGGATTCTCCAGGCAAGAACACTGGAGTGGGTTGCCATTTCCTTCTCCAAGTATGAAAGTGAAAAGGGAAAGTGAAGTCGCTCAGTCATGTCTGACCCTTAGCGCCCCATGGGCTGCAGTCCACCAGGCTCCTCCATCTATAGGATTTTCCAGGCAAGAGTGTCCCTCTAATTCAAGGAGGCTTCTTCCTAGATATGCTATAGTGGGTTTCTACACTGGAATTTTCTGAATTCAGAGCTGTTCAGTAGAACCTGCTGCAATGATGGAGTATTCTGCCTTGTTTAGTATGGTAGCCACTAGCTGTTTGGGGCTATTTAGCTCTTAAAATGTGCTCAGTTAATTTGAATGAATTTAAATGGTCACCTGTGGCCAAGGGCTACCATTTTGTATAGCAAAGCTGAATTTTTTTTGGGGGGTGGATTTCCAACTTTTGTTTAGTTAATAAGAAATAAAAATGAAAACAGGCTTCCTGGGTGTGTCTCAGTGAGTGAGGAATCCCCCTGCCAATGCAGGAGAAACAGGAGATGCAGTTTCGATTCCTGGGTCAGGAAGATCTCTTGGAGAAGGAAATGGTAACCTGCTCCAGTATTCTTGCTTGGAAAATTTCATGGACAGAGGAACCTGGCAGGCTACAATCCACAGGGTCACAGAGTTGGACGCAACTTAGCGACTGAGCAGAGCACAGCAAAAATGAAAACAAACACAAAAACTACTATCTGATTCTGCCACTATGTTATAAAGAAGACTCAAAATAAGAGAAGGATCATCATCTGAAAACTGAAAGATCAATCCTTGCAGAAGAGAACAAATGGTGACCTTGCATCAAGGCTTTTGAAGCGAGTAGTGAGTGCCCCAGGACACACCTGGCCCCACAGGTGCAAAGGGAAGCGTCAGCTAATAGTCAGATGGTGAAAGCTAAAACCTCAGCTAGCTGACCAGAACAAAGCATCTCCAGGCTTTTGCATCTATACCTGGACATTTACCCTACTTCTGAAGTCCTTTCCTATTCTAAAGCTTTATAACCATTAGATGAGAACAGTCTGCTAGACTATTATCTATTTAATTACAATAAGGACTAAGCTTTAAATGATAACCTTAGGAGAGTGGATATTGCCATTCAACCAGGATTTCCTCACTACTGAGCAGTAGTTTGGGGTCTTCAGTGGTAAGTGATGGGGATTTGTGATTTTGAATTCCACACTAGACTTTCAGATCATTTGATAGAGCATCCCATTAAAAGATTTAAAATTATATTTACTTCTTCTTAAAAGAGTTATATTTTATCATCTTCATTTTATATATATGTATATATGGCCATTAAAATGATTTTTAAAGTAAGGACTACATATCAACCATGCTTTTACTATGGGAATTATGGGAATAGAGAGTTGCCCAATCTCTAATTAGGAGTTGCTTCCTAATCTGGGAATAAACATAGTTTTTGAGAATTTTGAGTGGGGAGAGGAATTTGTAATCCTAGAAAATTTTTACCCAGATTTGAAAATGTTGCCCATTAATTTTTACCATTCACAAACAGGGGATTCCAGATACCTGAGAAAAACTATTTTTCTGTTCCTATTACATCTAGGAGAACTTAAGTTGCTCATATAGGGGTTTCTTACAACTCTCAGCTTTATTTGCCCTCAGTTGTGACCGACTCTTTGTGACCCCATGAACTATACAGTCCGTGGAATTCTCCAGGCCAGAATACTGAAGTGGGTAGCTTTCCCTTCTCCAGGGGATCTTCCCAACCCAGGGATTCAACCCAGGTCTCCTGAATTTCAGGTGGATTCTTTATCAGCTGAGCCACAAGGGAAGCCCAAGAAAACTGGAGTGGGTAGCGTATCCCTTCTCCAGCCAATTTTCCCGACCCAGGAATCAAACCTAGGTCTCCTTCATTGAAGGTGATTCTTTACCAACTGAGCTATCAGGGAAGCCCAATGTAAGAGATTCACTGTAAAGGTTCACATGATACAAAGAATTATAATTTTGCCACCTTGAGCCATAACCACTATTAACATATTGAAAAGCCATCCTTTTTTCACTTGGAGACTCTTCATCACAGGAGATAAGTTGTTGTTGTTCAGTCGCTAAGTCATGTCCGACTCTTTGTGACCCCATGGACTGCAGCATGCCAGACTCCTCTGTCCTCCACTATCTCCCAGAGTTTGCTCAAATTCATGTCCATTGAATCAGTGATGCTATCTAACCATCTCATCCTCTGCCTCCGTCTTCTACTTTTGTCTTCAGTCTTTCCCAGCATCAAGGTCTTTTCCAGTGAGTCAGCTCTTCGCATCAGGTGGCCAAAGTATTGAAGCTTCAGCTTCAGCATCACTTCTTCCAATGAATATTCAAGGTTGAGTTCCTTTAAGATTAACTGGTTTGATCTTGCAGTGCAAGATTCTGAAGAATCTTCTCCAGCACCACAATTCGAAAGCATCAATTCTTCGGTGCTCAGCCTTCTTTATGGTCCACCTCTCACATCTGTACATGACCACTGGAAAAACCATAGCTTTGACTATACAGACCTTTGTCAGCAAAGTGATATCTCTGCTTTTTAATGCGCTGTCTAAGTTTGTTATAGCTTTCCTTCCAAAGAGCAAGCATCTTTTAATTTCATGGCTGCAGTCACTGTCCTAGTGATTTTAGAACCCAAGAAAATACAATCTGTCACTGCTTCTACTTTTCTCCCTTCCATTTGCCATGAAGTGATAGGATCGAATGCCATGATCATATTTTTTTGAATGTTGAATTTCAAGCCAGCTTTTCACTCTCTTCTTTGACCTTCATCAAGAGGCTCATTAGTTCCTCTTCACTTTCTGCCATAAGGGTGGTATCATCTGCATATTTGAGGTTATTGATATTTCTCTCCTGGCAATCTTGATTCCAGCTTGTGCTTCATCCAGCCTGGCATTTCTCATGATGTACTCTGCATGTAAGTTAAATAATCAGGGTGACAATATACAGCTTTGACATGCTCCTTTCCCAATTTTGAACCAGTCCATTGTTCTATGTCCAGTTCTAACTGTTGCTTCTTGACCTGTGTGCAGGTTTCTCAGGAGGCAGGTCAGGTGGTCTGGTATTCCCATCTCTTTAAGAATTTTCCACAGTTTGTTGTGATCCACACAGTCAAAGACTTTAGTGTAGTCAATGAAGCAGAAGTAGATGTTTTTCTGGAATTCTCTTGCTTTTTCTATGATCTGATGAATGTTGACAATTTGATCTCTGATTCCTCTGCCTTTCCTAAACCCAGCTTGTACATCTGGAAGTTCTCAGTTCATGTACTGCTGAAGCCTAGCTTGAAAGATTTTGAGCATAACTTTACTAGCATGTGAAATGAGTACAATTGTACTGTAGTTTAAATATTCTTTGGCTTTGCCTTTCTTTGGAATTGGAAAGGAAACTGACTATTTCCAGTCTGGTGGCCACTGCTGAGTTTTCCAAATTTGCTGGCATATGGAGTGCAGCACTTAAAAAGCATCATCTTTTAGAATTTGAAATAGCTCAGCTGGAATTCCATCACCTCCACTAGCTTTGTTCATAGTGATGCTTCCTAAGGCCCACTTGACTTCGGACTCTAGGGTGTCTGGCTCTAGGTGAATGATCACACCATCGTGGTTATCTGAGTCATTAACATCTTTTTTGTACAGTTTTTCTGTGTATTCTTGCCACTTCTTTTTAATTTATTTTTTAAAAATTTATTTATTTTTAAATTGAAGGTTAAATGCTTTACAGAATTTTGTTGTTTTCTGTCAAACATCAACATGAATCAACCATAGATGTCCCTTCCCTCTTGAACCTCCCTCCCTTCTCTCTCCCCATCCCATCCCTCTAGGTTGATACAGAACCCCTGTTTGAGTTCCCTGAGACATGCAGTAAATTCCCATTGGCTATCTATTTTACATATGGTAATGTAAGTTTCCATGTTACTCTTTCCATACATTTCACCCTCTCCTCCCCTCTCCCTGTGTCCATAAGTCTGTTCTCTATGTCTGTTTCTCCATTCAGTTCAGTTCAGTCGCTCAGTCGTGTCCGACTCTTTGCAACCCCATGAACTGCAGCACACCAGGCCTCCCTGTCCATCACCAACTCCTGGAGTCCACCCAAACCCATGTCCATCGAGTCAATGATGCCATCCAGCCATCTCATCCTCTGTCGTCCCCTTCTCCTCCTGCCCTCAATCTTTCCCAGCATCAGGGTCTTTTCAAATGAGTCAGTTCTTCGCATCAGTTGGCCAAAGTATTGGAGTTTCAGCTTCAACATCAGTCCTTCCAATGAATATTCAGGACTGATTTCTTTTAGGATGGACTGGTTGGATATCCTTGCAGTCCAAGGGACTCTCAAGAGTCTTCTCCAACACCACAGTTCAAAAGCATCAATTCTTGGGTGCTCAGCTTTCTTTATAGTCTAACTCTCACATCCATGCATGTCATCTGAATTAAATTTGCCTATTCCCATCCATTTTAGTTCATAGATTCCTAAGATGTCGATATTCACTCTTGCCATCTCCTACTTGACCGTGTCCAATTTACCTTGATTTGTGGACCTAACATTCCAGGTTCCTATGTAATATTGTTCTTTACAGCATCATAGTTTACTTTCACCACCAGATACATCCACAACTGAGCACTGTTTCTGCTTTGGCGCAACCACTTCATTCTTTCTGGAGCTACTAGTAATTGCCCTCCACTCTTCCCCAGTAGCATACTGGACATCTTCTGGCCTGGGGTGGGTGCCATCTTGAGGTGTCATATCTTTTTACTTTTTCATACTATTCATGGGCTTCTTGTGGCAAGAATACTGGAGTGGTTTGCCATTTCCTTCTCTAGTGGACCACATTTTGTCAGAACTCTTGACTATGACCTGTTGTCTTAGGTGGCCCTACAGGGCATGGCTCATAGCTTCATTGAGTTAGGCAAGCCCCTTTGCCACGACAAGGCTGTGATTCATGAAGGGGAAGATAAATTGACATAGCTGAAATATGAGTGCCTGATCAGCTTCATGGTGCTGTGATTAATATCCAGCCCAGAGCTGTGACTAGAAAAGCAGTTATACCTGCCTCTTTCCCAGGGGACCCATCCCTTGGGAAGGGAGAACTTGTAGGAAATGGCCTGAAGCCATCTGAAAGTGACACAGTTAGCCTGACGTATGAGGATATCAGGCTGTTGAGAGAGGGGACCTTTCCCCCTCTACCCTCTTGAGTTCTTGTGACTGGACTAATAATAAAATTGATGCAAGACAGATAAACAGGAGAAAAAGAAAAAATTATACAAACGGAGGTCTCTTAGAAATGGAACCTAAAAAGTGGAGAAAGTAGGTAGGTTTTGTATCTTTTAGACACAGAAACAATAAATATATGAGGAATTAACAGGACAAAGAAACTTGGGCTTTGAGTGCTTAATTAGTGAAGAATCTAAATGAAATTTGAGCTTGGGTAGTAAGTTAAAGAAGTCACAAAATGTGTTTATATAGGCTTCTCTGCCCAGATTCCGTGTCTCTAGTGATAAGGATGTCCTTGCACCTCCATATGCTGAGAGTATACCTTTCACGTGAGAGGTTTATTTCCTGCTTTTAGGGAGACTGGGTGGAGTGTGTGTCAAAGTGTCCCTCAATCTTAAGTAATTTTAATTCAAAATAATCAGTATGTCGTTAAGACATACTTTGGGGTAGCCTGCCCTGGACCTCACCCATGGAAATAGAACCATTGCAAGTCTTGGAAGGACCTAGATAGCAGATCATCTTCCCATTCAAAAACTTTTGCTTAACTTTGCTCGATCTAATACCTTCCACAAATAAAGTGCTGAATCTCTTGTTAGTGAGATGTGTTTTACAATTTGAAATTCTACTACCAACTTGGATCATGAAAATATCTGGCTATGATATAGGTAACAAGTTAAATCTTATCATTTAATGAGTTTTCTTATTTAAGGATAAGATTTTAAGGCTGTTCTCAGATTTATCAGCTTCAGTTGCATTCTAATTATTCTCGTTTCAGATCACCCCTATTTTGTTGGTGTCCAGTTCCATCCCGAGTTTTCTTCTAGGCCAATGAAGCCTTCCCCTCCATACCTGGGGCTGTTACTTGCGGCAACTGGGAATCTGAATGCCTACCTCCTACAGGGATGCAAGCTGTCTTCAAGGTAACCAGCTTACTGTGTCCTTAGCAGTGACTCAAGATACAATTATCAACATTGTAGGCTTCTCATAAAATTTAATATCATTGTAGGATTTATTTTTTAAAGTGGAGAGTCATTTTTTCCCCTCTTAATAAGCATACATTTTTCTCTGAATGAAAGTGATTTAATCACATCTGCAAGAGTAATATGTCAGTTTTCCAAATCATGCTGATGCTGAGTAGTATTTTACAGATATTTGTCATTTTGGTAGGTGAAAAAAGGGATTTTCTTTCATTGGCTTTCTGAGTAATACATGTACATGAATGTTTTATATGTTTATTGGCTTTTTTGTTTTATTAATACCCTGTTCATATCCTTTGCCCTAATTTTCCTTTTGCTATTATCCTTTTTCTTGATGATTAGTAAGCTCTTTATATATAAAGGACATTAATCCTTTGTTTAATTACACATACTTTTTCAGAGTGGTTTTGTTTTTAAGTTGTTAATGGTTTTCATTAGTTTTTGTTAGGTTTATCTTAGTTTTTATTTTCACTAAAGAACTTTAAATAAAGACTTATGTAGTCCTTATTTATGTTTTTTTTTTTAAACGTGGTCAGATCTTTTACTTTGGTGGATTATGTCTTTAGTATCATGCCTAAACTCTTTCCCTGTCAAAAGATTATTATATAATTACCCGTTTGTTTTCCACTAGCACTTTTATAGTTTCAGAGGAAAAAATTTTAAAGTATAGTTGATTTACAGTGTTGTGCTGATTTCTGCTGTACAGCTAAGTGACTCAGTTATACATATATATATATATATATATATATATATATATTCTTTTTAAAATATTCTTTTCCATTATGGTTTGTCCCAGGAAATTGGATATAGTTCCCTGTGCTATACATTAGGCCCTTGTTGTTTATCTACTCTAAATGTAATATTTTGTGTCTACTAATCCCAGACTCCCAGTCTATCCCTCTCCCTTTCCTCCTCACCCTTGGCAACCATAAGTCCATTCTCTGTGTCTATGAGTCTGTTTCTGTTTTGGAGATAGGGTCGTTTGTGGCATATTTTAGATTGTACATATAAGTGATATCATATTGTATTTGTGCTTCTCTTTCTGACTTACTTCACTTAGTATGATAATCTCTAGGTCTGCTGCAATCTCCATGTTGCTGCAAATGGCATTATTTCATTCTTTTTTATGACTGAGTAGTATTCCATTGTATGTAAGTACCACATCTTCTTTATCCATTCATCTGTTGATGGACATTTAGGTTGTATCCATATCTTGGCTATTGGGAACAATGCTGCTGTGAACATTGGTGTGCAGGTATCTTTTTGAATTATAGTTTTGCCCAGGTATATGCCCAGGAGTGGGATTGCTGGATCATATGGAAGTTTTATTCTTAGTTTTCTAAGGAACCTCCATACTATTATCCATAGTGGCTGTACCAATTTACATTTCCACCAACAGTGTAGGAGGGTTCCCTTTCCCCCATACCCTCTCTAGCATTTGTTGTTTGTAGACTTTTTAATGATGGCCACTCTGACTGGTGTGAGGCGATAACTCATTGTAGTTTTGACTTGCATTTCTCTAATAATCAGTGATGTTGAACATCATTTCATGTACCTGTTGACCATCTGTAGGTCTTATTTGGAGAAATGTCTATTAAGGTCTTTTGCCCATTTTTCAGTTGGTTTTCATTGTTGTTGCATGAGCTGTTTGTATATTTTGGAGATTAAGCCCTTGTCTTTCACATCATTTGCAAATATTTTCTCCCATTCTGTAGCTTGTCTTTTCTTTCTTTTTTTAAAAAATAATTTCCTTTGCTGTGCAAAAGCTTATAAGTTTGATTAGGTCCCATTTATTTATTTTTGTTTTTATTTCTATTGCCTTGGGAGACTGCTATAGTTTCAGTTTTATAGTTTCAATGTATAATATATATGGACTTTATTTTTGGTGTGGTATATGAGGTAGGGATCTCCGTCCCCTTGACACCACTCCACCCTCACCAATTAAGTAATTTAGATTTGTTTCATGGATTTCTGTTTTGTTCCGCTGGTGATTTCATCTCTTTTTTCTGAATCCTTGCCACCCTTTTCATTGTGATAGCATTATTGTAAGTTGAGCCCTTATTTACCCTACTCTTATTATTGTTTAATATTTTTAAAAATGTGTTTACCTCTTCTTCTGGAGGACCTGTACAATGATTTTTAAAGTCTAATTTCAATTTAAAAATCCCTCAGGGGTTTTCATTAAAATTCATTAAAATTTAATTTTCATTAAATTTCATCTAAATTTCTTTACAGTTTAAATACTAGTTTGGTGAGAATTTACATCTTTACTTTTTCTCATCTAAGAATATTATATGTAATAACTTTAAATATGAAAGGAACTGGCCAGAATCATGTGCTTAGGTAGGGGTTACTACCACAATAACCAGATATATATTGTTTAGAAATTACCATTATGGACCCTCATTGTAGCAAATGAGTCTTGTGATACTGCATTTGAAGACTTCCAGGACTGTGGAAAATTCTTACAGAGATGGGAATACCAGACCATCTTACTTGTCTCCTGAGGAATCTGTATGCAGGTCAAGAAGCAACAGTTAGAACTAGACATGGAACAACAGACTGGTTCAAAATTGGGAAAGGAGTATGGTAGGGCTCTACATTGTCAACCTGCTTATTTAACTTACATGTGAAGTAAATCATGCAAAATACTGGGCTAGATGAATCCCAAGCCAGGAGAAATATCAATAACCTCAATATGCAGATGACACCACCCTTACAGCAGAAAGTTATGAGGAACTAAAGAGCCTTTTGAAGATGGTGAAAGAGAAGAGTGAAAAAGCTGGCTTAAAACTCAGCATTCAGAAAACTAAGATCATGGCATTCAGTCCCATCACTTCATGGCAAATAGATGGGGAAAAATGGAAACAGTGACAGACTTTATTTTCTTGGGCTCCAAAATCACTGTGGATGGTGACTGAAGCCATATGCATGGCTTAAAAGATGCTTGCTCCTTGGAAGAAAAGCTATGACAGCATATTAAAAAGCAGAGACTTCACTTTTCAAACAAAGGTCTGTATCGTTAAAGCTATGGTTTTTCTAGTAGTCATGTATGGATGTGAGAGTTGGATCATAAAGAAGGCTGAGTGCTGAAGAATTGATGCTTTCGAATTGTAGTGCTAGAGAAGACTCTTGAGAGTTCCTTGGACAGCAAGGAGATGCAACCAGTCAATCCTAAAGGAACTGAATCCTGAATATTCATTGGAAGGACTAATGCTGAAGCTGAAGCTGAACCTCCAATACTTTGGCCACCTGATGTGAAGAGCCGATTCATTGGAAAAGACCCAGATGCTGGGAAAGATTGAGGGCAGGAGGAGAAGGAGGTGACAAGGAATGAGATGGTTGGATGGTATCATCAACTCAATGGACATGAGTTTGAGCAAACTCCAGAAAATAGTGAAGGATAGGGACACCTGGTGTGCTGCAGTCCATGGGATCACAAAGAATCAGACACAACTTAGTGACTGAACAAAGGATTGTGGCATGGTGTGTCTATGTGTACTTTGTTACATGAGCCTGCTCCTTTGCAGTATTACCTGCTATGAGAGCCTCACAGTTCCCTAGAATTTCCTTTAACTGTGTGTTCAGATGGGAACAGCTTTACATATTTTGAATGTTGGACCTGTTAATGAATTAATGATCACTCCCTGCACTCTTGAACCAGTGCAGTGATTTTCACACCGTGCCCTGTGGAGCTGGAATCCAGGCTGCTCTGAGGAGTGGACTGGGGTGGGTGGTTCCAGGCGCTTCCCTGCTTCAGTGAGGCTTCAGCTCCACTTGTCCTAGCTCCCATGGCTTGGTTCTGCATGAGATTGTATATGAAGATGGGTTTCTTGTGCTGTGATACTGCACAGATTAAACAGCAGATTGGATATTCCAGTGTGGTCCCTGTTGCATATATGCTCTGACCCGTCCCTGCCACTTTGATTTCTCCATTGTTTCAGGTGCTCACACATGAAAGGAGGATGACAATAGAACAAGTTAGATGGCCGGGAGAAATAACATGTGCATAATTGTTCACATATGACTATGTGGTTATTTGCAAGTATCAACTAATATGTAAATGACATCTGCTTTGTGTGGCTTGCCCACCTCTGTACTGGCTGGCCTGTCAATTCCCACCTGGGGGCTGGTAGTCTCTGGGTAAAGTTCACTGGTAGTTTCTAAGAAAAGTGACTGCTTGCTAGCAACTCCTGAGCAAGACACTGTGTCTCTTAACAAGACTCTGATGCTGAGATTGGAATCACAGCTGACTAGCAGGCTTCCACAGTGATCAGAGAATTCCTGTGTATCAGCCACCAATTGGTGCATTCCTTAAGAGAAGCCAGCATGTTATTTATCTTCGTCTCTCTGGCTCCCCAGTATGCAGTGGTTGTTTACTACCCATTACAGTACTAAATGTAGGGGAGGATATATCCCCTACTATACTAAATATACCCCGGGAGGATACAGTCTTGTCTAATCTTGACACCTTGCAGGGGGCTTTCCAACTAAGAATGGTGCCCATGACTTAATCCAGTGGCAGACACTAGGATTCCAGAGGAACCTTGCACTTCAGCTCCTCCCTGCCCAGATCCATGGTGTTAGTGAGCAATGAAAAGCAAGTAACTGCTTTGGTATCCAGGCTCTAATGTGAGCAGAGTTGGCACTGTATTTCTGTCAAACAAGATTACTGTCTGTAATCAATCTTAAACAAATGTGACAAGAAATTTGAACACTAGAATAATGGCTTCCTTTGCCAGAAATTGGCTGATATTATTTAAATGTATGGCATATGTGCCGCCCATGTCTTGAAAAACCCACAATGTAAAAATCTTTGGCTTTGAGAAAATACACCTGGGCTCTAACTTTTGCTTTCTGCCATGTGGAGAACGTTTATGTTTTACTGTGTTTATATTTTACTGCAATAAGAATACTACTTTGGGATCTTGAGCTGGTGAGCTGAACTCTTAGCTACTCTGGCATCTTCTAGAATGGTAGCAGTTATGAAGACCGGGTCCACCTGGTTTTAGACTTGTGGGGGTCTGTTCAAGAGGCATAATGGTTTTAGGATATTATTTTTTTTAGGTTTGTATAAGCTACTCAAAAGTACTTACAAAATCAAACTAAATCTTATTTGGAGGATTCTCTAAGACCACCCACACATTTAATAATTGATTAGGAGGAATCTGAATATAGCTGTGGTGCTGGAGAAGACTCTTGCGAGTCCCTTGGACTGCAAGGAGATCCAACCAGTCTATCCTAAAGGAGACCAGTCCTGGGTATTCATTGGAAGGACTGATGCTGAGGCTGAAACTCCAATACTTTGGCTACCTCATGTGAAGAGTTGACTCATTGGAAAAGACCCTGATGCTAGGAGGGATTGGGGGCAGGAGGAGAAGGGGACGACAGAGGATGAGATGGCTGGATGGCATCACCGACTCGATGCACATGAGCTTGGGTGGACTCTAGGAGTTGGTGATAGACAGGGAGGCCTGGTGTGCTGCGATTCATGGGGTCACAAAGAGTCGGACACGACTGAGCAACTGAACTGAACTGAACTGAACTGAACTATTTGTACTCATGGCTAAAATTCATTTCAGTGACAGAATAAGCATACACAGCTTGCTCAGGCAGGGAAAGACGTGTAAGTAGAGCCTGGAGAAATCTATCTGCAGCTTTCCTATGCTCTTTCCCTCCTGTGAGAGGTCACACAGAGCTCACCCTCCCTCCAGCAGTACAAATGCAGTGTGTGATGTTTACGCCCAGAGAAGCCCATTTGACACTCAGGCTTTAGAGTTTCTATAGGAGGCTGGTCGCATGGGCATTCTCTGCCTAGCAACCACCCCAATTCCAGGCTCCCAGGAGGAAAGCAAGTGTTCACCACAATCACATTGCCTGTACAAACAGCCTAGGCCCCCAAAGATGACCTTATCAGTTAGTAATGGAGAAAACATTCCGAAAGTGAAGTTTCCCAGCAACAGGCCCTGTCAGCCTCAGGCCTATTGTGTTGACTCTTTTGCATAAGTCAAGTAAACCATTTTTAGAATAAAGAAATCCAATGGGAAATTATGGTCCATTAAATAAATCATTGTAATTATTTGCTGATATCTCTCTCCTAGTGTCTTAAGTATAATTTGTCCCATATTTAAACAGTAACTACAAATTTGCATGGTTTTGCTGGTGTACGATGTAATGGAATGAGACTGCTTCATGTAATTGTAATAAAAAATTGTAGGAGATTTATATGAAATAGAATATCCTAAGGTTCTTATAATTGCGAGTTCTTCAGTGTGTAGAAAAAAAGCACATGATTTATGTCCAGAATTCCACTTTTTTAAAAAATTGAAGTATAGTTGATTTGCAGTGTTGTGTTAGTTTCAGTTTCTGGTATATAGCAAAATGGTTCAGTCTTATATATATCTTCTTTTTTATTATGGTTTATTAAAGGATATTGAATATAGTTCCCTGTGCTATACAGTAGGTCCTTGCAGTTTCAGAATTCCATTTTTAAGCAACTGGAAAGAGAAGAGGGATAAGAGTCTAAAGTCATAGGTTGTTTCTCAGCCTGTATGTCTCTGGGGCTGCCCTACAAGGCCCTGAGGGGCAGTCACTCCACACTGAGGTCAGGAATGACTTCCAGTTTTGGTGATGCTGGCATTTATCATGCTCCTCTGTCAGGTCAGAGTAAAACTCTCTTGCTTAGATAGTGCTTGTTCTATGTCAGAAAGCAAGAACCGAGATGGAGTTCAGTTCACAGAAATACAGCTGTTTGGGAAAACATGTTTTTAAAATATAAAAGCAGAATCTTAAGACATGTGAGTAGCATTTTATTCTAGGTTTTAGGATCTTAAATTCCATGTCTCCACCCAACACAATCTATCTCTTGTGCAAAGAAATTGTCTATTTGAGTTGAAAGGGAAGGCAGGCTGGTATAGAAATGGGAGGAAAGTTAACTCCGTGGTGGAGTGTATTTGCCTGATTGTTTCAGACCAAACTCAAGAGTTGAAACTACTTTCTAATCAGAGGGTCTTAAAGGAAGTACAGAGTTGCAGTCAGTGCTTTCTATTTCCTGATTCTTTGTGTGCTCCTAGGATTGAGTCCCTTCTCTCCTGCAAGCTCAGGCTTCCCTCTTCACTTTTCTCTTTGAATCTCTGCAGTCAGGGAGCGAAGGCACTCTGCCATTGTCTCTGGTCTCTGTCCTGTGACGACTGGGCTTTTCCTTTGAAAAGCTTTGTTTTCTGTTGACTTCTAGCTGAGGCATTAGAAAAAATTTGGAAAATAGGAAAAAGGATCCATAAACCTGTAAACCTAACTAGGTCACTGTCCTCTCTTTTGAGTCTTTCCTTCCAGTCTTTAGTTTATACTCGTATATGACTCCTTTCATGGTTGTAATCAGAATAGTGAGTGTGTGTGTGTATTTTTCCCAATTCTTTTTTTAAAAATTCTCTTATTCTTTCAAGCCTGTAGAAAAGATGAAGGAATAGTACAGTGAGTACTTGTATTCCTTTCACCTAGATTCATCAGTTGTTGCCTTTTTACCATGTTTGCTTCTCTCTCTTTCTCACTATATAAACTTATTTCAGAAGCACTTATAAGTTGCAAACATCATAGCACTTCACTCCTAAATATTTATCATTCATTTCCTAAAATTGAAGACATTGTTTCACATAACTGCAGTATCATGATCACGCCTAAGAAAATTAACATTAATTCCATGACATCATTTAATATCCAGTTCATATTAAAATTTCTCCATTTATCCCCAAATGTCTCTTTAGCTTTTTTTGAAATTAAAAAATTTAATCAGTGATGAATTTGAGGTTCATTTGGCTATGTTTCCTAGTCTCTTTTAATCTGGGTAATCACCCTCTTTTTTTCAGTTCTTCATAACAATGACTTTTAAAAAAAATTAATTTATTTTAATTGGAGGATAATTACTTTACAATATTGTGACTTTTAAAATAAAGAGGCCAGGCCAGTTGTAGCAATGACCAGAATTTGATTCATATTTTGTCTTGATTCAGTTCAGGTTAGGCATTTTTGGAAGAATAGTTCATTGGGGATGTTTAGACTTCATAAGGACACATCAGGAGGCATGTGAGGCACATAATATTCCCTCTTTAGTCACACAGTGAATGGTGCTGAGTTTAACACCTGGTTAAGATAGTGACTGTCTGGAGGTCTCTTTTGTAAAGAAACATTTTTCTCCATTTTAGTTTCTAAAATACCACCCCCCACTGAAATGAACTAGGGCTCCTGGAAGAAATGGTTGGTTTCAAGTCTGGGACAAGAAAAGTACAGGATGAGGCCAGAAGGTGTTGTTGGACTTAAAGGAAAGAAGAGTTTAAAAACCAAGGGGAAGATTTTATATAAGGACAAAGAAGCTAGCTTGAAAGGATTCCTGCTGGCCTCATTTGGACAGTTTGAACATCAAAAACAGTAATGACAAAATTGGATTATAACACATTATATGTTTTTAAAATTACGTAATAATACTCAGAAAAAAGGGCCAATTTAAAAAATGTAGATGCCACCCCTGATGTAATAACTGAGTCAAATAAGGATCATAAGTGGATGCCAAAACCACTAGATGAAAAGTTTTGGAAAATGGGATATTCATATGTTCTCAAAGTATCACCTCAGTTTTTATTAATTACAGAAGCTTGTCTTTTGAACTGAACACCTCATACCCAATTTTCCAAGTTGCATGGTGCTCCTACTGTTGATGGCTGCACACTTTAGCATCTACTCAATGCGCCACATGTGCTGGAGCTCACACCACCCCAGCAATGGTGCTGGGCACAAGAGAATCAAGGACTAGTCCAATAAGAACACATGCCCTGTTCTGGGGGACTTATTGGGTAGCTTAATGCTTCTCTACATTTTGAGGCTGACAGATCACCTTCCAAGAAAGTGATGAAAGCTGTGGACCCACTTCCTGTAAAAGGGCACACACATAGCGATTGGAACATCATTTCCCAGTATTCATATCCCAGAAACCTCCCATCCATCAATATTCTTCTAAGAGTCTCCTCAGATACAGACCCTCAGCTAAGATGGTTTTTATAAAAAGGGGATGGCAATAGTACCCACTTCACAAGGTAGTAACGAAGAGTGCATTTTTTTTCTAAATGGAAAGCACTTAGCACAGTGCCTGGTCTATGGTAGGAAATTAAATGGGAATTATTATTGTGCTATTATTATTAATCTCTTGCTGCTGAAAAGCCTCCTAACTGGTCTCCATGCCTCCACCTTTCCTCTTCTCAATCCACCTTCTGCTGGCAATCTGATGGAAGGCAGTCTGTAGCCTGTTAGGATGCTGCTGCTGCTGCTGCTGCTGCTAAGTTGCTTCAATTGTGTCCAACTCTGTGCGATTCCATAGATGGCAGCCCACTAGGCTCCTCTGTCCCTGGGATTCTCCAGGCAAGATGCTGGTTCCCCAAATGGTTACTGATGATGGCCATTAGAGGTGGGTGTGGCCTCTCCGCTGATTAGATGTACATTTCTCCCTCTAAGGCATCCTTATCCCACTTAGGGTGATTCTTTCTCTTTGACTAGGAGAATAAGATACTCCTTTTTCCCTGTGTGAATCTAATGTGCATTTTCCAGCACTGTTTTAAACTTGGAATCACCTTGCTTTTTATTTTAACTTTTGGTCTGCATGGTTGATGTTGCCAGGGACCATTCTTGCCATATAAGGTGCAAATATTTTATTTTTGTGGGGATAGTATGGACAAACAGAGCAGGTGCTATGGGTTTATTTTCTGGATATGCCACTTCCTGGGTAATTTTTTCCAAGTCCCCACTCCTAAACCTCAGGATCTTCATCCTTTAGGGTTGCTGTGAAGAACAGTTGAGATGGTGCTTTGTAAACTTTCAACTGATATAAAAATACTATTTTCCCCCCATGTTACATTTCAAGCAAAAGTGAACTGGAAAAGAAGATTCTTTTTTGCTTTCTTTTTCAACAGCTTTTTCAAACATCTTAAAAACAGCTCCCCTGCTTATTGTTGGATTCCAAAACCGTACCTTGAGACTGTTTCTTGTAAAGTACTGCTGATAAGCAACATTTGAGTATGCCTTCCCTAAGGGATTAAATGTTGCTGAAAAGGTGCTCTTTATTGATCGTGATCCACTGCCCGCTGATGATGTGGTGTCAGCCAGGGATGGAGTTAATACTGATAGAGACTACTGTGCTTTTAATGTCCTGCCAGGGTTGTGCTCTGCCATTTACTATTCAATGCAAGACTCATTCAAAACATATTAAGTTATTCATTCTGTTGCTCTTATATTTTATGGCTTCCAGGGGCTCTTTGAGAAGGAAGTAAGTATAGTGATAACAACGCTTTGGGGAAAACTGTGTGCATGGCAACCTGTTTTAAAACATGCTTTCTCTACATGAAATAGCTTTTGATATAAAGTATTATAGGAATTTATGCATGCTGGGGATCTTAAGTATGCTATTAGAATTTTTTAATTCCAACTACCTCTTTTTTTTTTTTTTAATGGAGAAGAAATGGTCTAACAGCCACCTCAGGGTAGCAAAGAAGGTGGACTATGTGAGGCAGTGCTCTACCGTTGCCCTGGTGCCTTGGAATATGTTTTCTTCTGTTAGGACTTATTAGGAACCAGGAGTCTTTGACAAACAAATTTGACTATGACAAGCCTTTCGTTTGTCAAAGAACAACATGGCAGTAGACCACGGCAGTCAAGTCTTGTAAGTTGAGCCAGTGTTGAAGGATGGCAAGTCCTGTGTGTTGCCGCTGGTGATTTTGATTTTGTCTTGGAAATAGTACAGTAAACAGCTTTTTAAAAAAGAGTACTTCCATTATTTGGAGGGTACTTGCATGCATGAAGGAGATTTGCTGTGATTTTGACTGTATATAGCCAGACCTTACAAAAACCTTTCCTAGTGAGTGACAAGACGAACCATTGCATGGTGATTATGGTTTGTTTTTGCTAAAACCATTATTCATTTGTTCTAAATCAGTGCTATCCAATAGAACTTTTTTTGCAGTGGTGAAAATGTTCTATAATCTGCACTGTCCTTATGATTATGTCAATTTTAATCTCTATTTTAATTCTAGCATTGGCAAAGTTTTTATATATTTGTGTGCTAAGTTGCCTCAGTCATGTCCAACTCTTTGTGACCCTATGGACTGTAGTCTGCCAGGCTCCTCTGTCCATGGGATTCTCCAGGCAAGAATACTGGAGTGGGTTGCCATGCCCTCCTCCAGGGGATCTTCCTGATCCAGGGATCGAACCCATGTCTCTTATGTCTCCTGCATTGCAGGCGGATTCTTTACCACTGAGCCACTGGGGAAGCCTGATATATATATATATATAGGTTTCTTATTTATACATAGAAGTGTAATATTTGAAACTAGGAATAAAGAATGCTTTTACCTTAAAAGGAAAATCTGCACTGTCCAGTATCACAGCCACCAACTACACATGCCTGTTGAGCGCTTGAAGTATGGCTCAGTGTATACACATGAGGAATGGAATTTTAAATTTTATTTGGTTTTAGTTGATTTAAATTCAGATAGCTACTGTGGCTTGTGGCTGCCATATTGGACAGTGCAGGTTTAAAACTGTTTGCTCCTCAAATGTAACAAGACTCACATGAACAGTTCCGTATTCTGTGGCCTTTCAAAAAATTTAACATGTAAGAGCCTAATATCTAATAACTCTCCCCACTGAGAAGTGTGTGTGTGTATACAGAGATTATTTAAAGAGATAGGTTAGTCTTAAGATAGAGCTGAGATGTCTTGAACTAAGTGAAAATATCCCCAGAGAAGTATATCTTATGACTTAAGTCTACTCTGTTTGAAACAGAAATGAAGCCCTAAGTCTTACACGGCACAGATTTTATTACTTTTGCAGGAGCTGTTGCTGTTCTGCATGCAGAATTGTGTTTCTAGCACTTGTGTTTTGCTGGCACATGACTTGCCATAAAATTAGCACGCTTAGCAGTATTGCATATTTTGAGAATTTTGTTCTTGAGTGTTGTGGTTTATTTGGTTGTTCTATCTCCGCCCCTGAACACATATGAAAAAACGAGTGAGCCCAGTCATTTGCCTTGGAGCTTCCCTTTGTTAGGCTTACCCTGTGCCATATTGATGCATTGGCAGAGTTTAGGGCTGATAGCCAGCAGACAGGAAATGAGAGCCATTAGGTTAGACCCACCCAAGTCCACTTGCTAAAGTGGGTAGGGAATTACTCTTGGTACAGGAAAATCATGCACTTGGCCATTTTCACTGCTTCTTTATATTTCCATAATTTTTTGAGAAATATCATGTTATAAACATATAACCCTCATACAAGCAATGGCTTATATTTTTGTGTAGCTTCAGAGTACATTTGTGCAGTCTCTTTTGGCCCTCATAACATTTTGGTGAGGTGGTGTAGGTATCCTTACTAATTTTTTCTGGACTCTCAAGGGGTCAAGTGACCAGTCTGAAGGTACATAGCTAATAACTAGTATAACCAAGAGAGTGAGGGATGAGATGTGGGCCCACCCCACTCTTTCCCGAGTTTAGCAGCAGGGAAGGAAGCTTGAACTACTTGAGAAAATGGAGTTCATTTGGCCCTTTGGAGCTTCTCACTTGTGGCATCAGGGTATACACCTTGTGGGCCCACTGTAGCACACAGCTGAGACTTGAACTTGTGGCCTGGGTTAGCATGATATGGGGATTCTGGCCCCACCTCGAACAAGCTGTGTGCCTGGTGAATCACTTGAACATCTTTGACTTTCATTTCTTCTCACATAGGAAGTTGAGTGCATCTTCCAAATCCACTTTTGTTGCAGAGAACCAGAAGGGACTCTGTTTGTCTAGTGAGAGTGCATGGATAAGGATATATCAACTTTTCTGGGTTCTTTTTTTGAAAAAATATTCTTTGGTTTTTATGTGTTTTCTTTATTGAAAACCCTTTGATAACAGTAGAAGTGGTTTTCCTGTATTAAAATCTAACTAGGAGATATTTTCTACTCGATAGTTCATCTAACAAATCTTGTCTTTTCTGCCATTCTTGAGCTTTTTCTTTGTCTTCTCCATACTGTAGCCCCACCCTCCCCCTTTCCAGTATTTTGTCCAGAAGTCAGGGAGGAGAGTGATGTTGTCTGTTATGATTTTATTTATGTATTTATTGATATTTACTCAATATGCTTAGCATAAATCTTTGTTTTCTAGCCTGTCAGCATAAGGTTTCTCCAATTGCTTCCTCTCCTCTCTTTTAAAAAAAGTGAATTTTGAACTATTATGGAATTCAAACTTCTGTTGGTATAAGTCAGCAAAACCTTGGCCAAGGCTAGGAGTAGCTCAGGCATAAAACATTTAGGTCCTGGCAAAGCCATCTTCATAGATCAGTAGAGCTCTTGAGGTTGATCAGCCTGCTGGTTTACTTGGAACCAAGCAAGAATCTTGAAGTTCTTGTTTGTTTTATAGACAAGTTGTCAAAGTGAGCCTGTGGCTTCAAGTCAAAGTACAATTGTAGGCCTATCTCGTGGAGAAGCTTTATTTCTACAGAAACCCAAGATGGCAGCATCTATGTCAAGACTGAATACTACATGTAACTCGACGTAGTTGGAGCAACACATAAAGTTTCTAATTTGAAAACAGCAAAATTGTACAAATTATTTCTCAAACCCTTGGACCTATGAGAATGCTTATTGAAATGGAAAACTTCCATGCTGTTGGCCTATATTAGTGGTCTTCAGAAGGTTATACATTTCAGTCTAAATTGAAATGCTTTTATAATTTTTCTAAGTAAAGTACTTCCTATTTAAAATAAAAGCAAAAATCAATTCCTCTGACAAAAGAAGGAGACCATTGGTTATGGTTGAATTAATGTCTTCCTGGAGTGACTAAGTAGTAGTATTAGAATACTCCTTAGCATTTTCTCTGAGTGGGGGGTAATTATGGAAAGTGTTTGGGATCATAAATAGAATAATTGTGCAAAATTTTTTACATTTTGCTGAATCAGTTCATCTTTTGCTCTAGTGACAGATACAGTGATGCCAGTGATGACAGCTTTTCAGAGCCAAGGTTAGCTGAGTTGGAAATCAGCTGAAACTGACCCATGACTTGGAATCACCAGGACAACCTGAGAGGGTGAGGTGGAACCTTGAAGTTCTTGTTTGTTTTATAGACAAGTTGTCATCTTGGTGCAGAAGGGCGCATCACAGGACTCATCTCACAGGATCCTGGGATGCTCCTGTTTGACTGGCATAGTGAGCAGAACAAACTTGACAGCTGATTATGCTTCTGGTATCTGGAACAGCCCTGAGAAAGCTAGTAGTTAGGAATGGGCACAAGGCCAGGAATAAGGATATCTGAGCACCTATAAATGGATACATGGAGACTGTGGTGGTTAGAGTTACAAGAGTGTAGCTGAGGGGTCAGCAAACTTGTACTGTAAAGGGCCAGACAGAAACTGTTTTCAGCTTTTCAGGTCCTGCAGTGCCTTGGAGATGGAGAGCAGGCTTGGACATCCACGCATAAATAGGCAGGGCTATGTCCCAATAAAACTTTATTTCCAAACACAGTGTGTTGATCCATGATCTAGGTCACTCATGAAAAAGCAGATTTCCTTAAATTTGTAGAAAATAAAGTAGTGTTTTCTTTCTTTGTAGGGAGATGTCAGAGACTGGCTTAGCTTCCAAGGGCAGCTTATATCCCTCACAGCTCCTGGAGGTTTTATTAGAGAAGGTAGCAGCCTGGCTGGCTTTATTCCATTCACACTCACAGGCTGATGCTGCTTGGACATCCCTAGGGGTAGGGCAGGACTTAAATTGTTCCTGCTCTTTAGTAGTTCAGTTCAGTTCAGTTGCTCAGTTGTGTCCAACTCTTAGTGACCCCATGGACTGCAGCACGGCAGGCCTCCCTGTCCATCACCAACTCCTGGCACTTGCTCAAACTCATGTCCATCGAGTCAGTGATGCCGTCCAACCATCTCATCCTCTGTCATCCCCTTCTCCTCCTGCCTTCAATCTTCCACAGCATCAGGGTCTTTTCCAATCAGTCAGTTCTTCGCATCAGGTTGCCAAAGTATTGGAGTTTCAGCTTCAGCATCAGTCCTTTTAATGAATATCCAGGACTGATTTCCTTTAGGATGGACTGGTTTGATCTCCTTGCAGTCCAAGAGACTCTCAAGAGTCTTTTCCAGCACCATAGCTCTTTAGTAGGGACAGCAGCTTTTGGAAAATTTGTACAGAGTCAGTCGCTCCAGTATGATTTCTCTTCTTATGTCACTTAGGGGCAGAACATTGCTGTTCACCAGGGAAGGCACATCCAGGTTTGTTTAGGTTTACCTCAAACATGAAGCCTTTCAGAAGCAAACCAAAATGATGTAAAGATGAGTTTGAGGTACTTTAAAGACTTATATTATTCAGCTTCTGATGTGGCTAATATGTATATTCTTTTTTTTTTTTTTCAAGGCTCTGAAGTAACTGAAGCCAAGATGAAGGAATTATCTGATGAAATCACCACATGTAGAATCACTCTGTTCTCCACCAAACATGGGATGTCCAGCCTCAAGGGGAATCTAATAATACGTACTTCAATAAACCAGAATCAAAGGGGTGGTTTTCTTTTTCCTCCAGAGCCGACCTTTGGTTCTTGCAAATTTCTTCAGCAGATTAAACATTTCCCAACCATCTCAATGGACAGAAAGTGTTTTGTTGTTTTGTCTGGCATATGGTGACGTCCAGGTGGTAAGGAAGGATCCAGGTAACAGAGGCTTCTCCAGGCTATATGGGAAGGCTGGCAGGGCACAGACAATGCCTAGTTTTGAGTCAAAAATGAGTCTTTCTGTTACCTGGAATTCAGCCACACATTTATATGTGGCCCAAGCTTATTTCAATTTCTCACTGTTTATTTCTACTAAAAAGTGAAATGAAACAGGTCCAAGACTAGGGTTGGTAAGTAAGGCCCTGGCCTCAGGCATTGAATTTAAGGGAGCATAAAAAAATTCAGGAGTCAAGATCAGTAACACACACACACACACACACACACACACATTTAATTGAGCTGAAATTCACATGACATAAAATTAACCATTTCAAAGTGAACAATGCAATATCGTTAGGTGCATTCACAATGTTGTGTAACCACCACCTTTATCTGGTTCCAAAACATTTCCATTCCTCCAAAATAAATCCCCACACCCATTAGCAGTCACTGTCCATTCCTCCCTCCCAGCCCTCCGCAACTCCTTTCTATTTCTGTGGATTTGCCTATTCTGGATATTTCATATTAGTAGAATCATACAATATGTGGCCTTTTGTGTCTGGCCTCTTTCACTGAACTTGATGTTTTTAAAGTTCATCCACAATGTAGCCTATGTCAGTTCTTTCGTCCTTTTTATGGCTGAATAGAATTTCCTGGTATGGATTAGACTACAATTTGTTTATCCAGTCATCCATTGATGGGCATTTGGGTTGTTTCTACCTTTTGTCTTTTGTGGATAGTGCTTCTGTGAATAGTCCTGTGTAAATAATTGTATTTGTTGTTGTTTTTGCCACACCGTGAGGTTTGTGGAATCGTAGTTCCTTGACTAGGGATCCAACCCAGGTCCTCGACAGTGAGCTCAGAGTCCTAACCACTGGACCACCATGGACGTTCTGTAAATAATTGAATATCTGTTTGTTTGGCTTTTTCTAAAGCTCTTTTGGTAAACAGTTATACCTAGGAGTGGAATTACATATGGTAATTCTATTTGACTTTTGGAGGAAGCATCAGTAGTATTTTAATGTAAGATTTTTTTAAAAACCAAAACTCATTTTAAAAAATTCACAAAGAGCAAAAGACCAGATTTTAAAACAAAGATAGGATCTAGCCCTGCATCTCCTTCACCTGCCCCAGTCTCCAGCCGGCTGTACAACGTTCTTATCCAGTATGCTTCCTGATTTCCCTGTTGAATGTGCTTGCAAAGACTTAGTTGTTGCTTACATTTGAGCCTTCTGAAACTAATATAAATATTTTAACTGCTCACTTGAATTTTTTTTGTGGTTGTCTTTGGCCTTTAACTTTTTTCTCTTAATGCTGTAAAACATTATTTTGTGAACTGCTACAGAAAATTCATCTACCAAACACGCAGAAATGAAATGAATACTTCTGGTAAACAAAAATATTAAAGAGCTTTAGGGCGCCACTTGTGAAAATTACAGCTTGAAGATCACAAGAGGCTCCAAAGGAAAAGCCCACATGGAAGGTTAAAAGCTGGAATAGGCCTCCTAGAGAGAGGTACGTAAGCACTGAGGGGATTCTTGAACAGCACAAGGGGTAGTCGGGCTTCAATGGGAGTTTACAATTGTAATGATTATGACTTCTAAAATAACTTATAATAGAGTGCTTACGCTTTGGACTAATGATGCATGTAAATAGGACCGGAAGGAAGGGCACTTAAAAACAACAAACCAGCCTCTTTGTTGTTGCTACAGGAGATTTTCTCTTTTGGAGACAGTCGTTGAACTTGGAATCCAGTGAAGCGCAGAAAGGTGGTAGCATGCCTGCTTAGAATAGTGGAGCAGCCATGGCCGTGAACACGTAGGATGTTATTATAACTCACTCATTTGGCAAATAAGTCCCCAGGATGAGTAACACCTGGTGTAGGCGCTGGGGGAAGTGAAGCAGAATCTGCCCCCTGCGTATGTCTCTTTGGCAAAAGGATTATTTTAGGCTGACTTTAAAGAAACAGCAGACAAGGAAAAACTTTGAAAACTGAATAGAAGTTGCCCTTTTAAAGAGACACTTACGTTTATAAGGGAAACCTCCATGACTAAATCTCTGGAACCTCTTCTCAGTGGAGAAGGCAGTGACTTCAATCTGCATAACAACCTCACCCTGGATTCCTGGGCTTTGCCTCGTCACCTCCCCTAAGTGGCCTCTGCCACAACATCTTTTCTCTTTATCTGGAGATGGTAGCAAAGGTGATGGTTTGGGCTGTTTAGAAGTTACTCAGTTTTCCTGGGTCTCTTCGATGTCTACAGCAAGTATGTATGCTATTAAACTGAAACCAAGCAGGACCCTCCTGGATACCAAAGACTTTCCATGTCCTGTTTCTTGTTGTGGAAAAAGGCTTCAGTGTCCTATGCTTTCCCTGGGTTCCAAAGAGTAGACTCGGTCAGTTGCTAATTAGGAAAGTGAGAGGATGCAGAAACAAAGGACAGGCAGTTGGGCAACAGTCAGTTCAGTTCAGTCGCTCAGTCGTGTCTGACTCTTTGTGACCCCATGGACTGCAGCACACCAGGCTTTCCTGTCCTTCACCAATTCCCGGAGCTTACTCAAACTCATGTCCACCAAGTCAGTGATGCTGTCCAGCCATCTCATCCTCTGTCATCCCTTTCTCCTCCTACCTTCAATCTTTCCCAGCATCAGGGTCTTTTCAAATGAGTCAGTTCTTTGCATCAGGTGGCCAAAGTATTGGAGTTTCAGCTTCAACATCAGTCCTTCCAATGAACATTCAGGACTGATTTCCTTTAGGATGGACTGGTTGGATCTCCTTGCAGTCCAAGGGACTCTCAAGAGTCTTCTCCAACACCACAGTTCAAAAGTATCAATTCTTTGGCACTCAGCTTTCTTTATAATCCAACTCTCGCATCCATACATGACTACTGGAAAACGATAGCCTTGACTAGATGGACCTTTGTTGGCAAAGTAATGTCTCTGCTTTTTAATATGCTGTCTAGATTGGTCATAGCTTTTCTTCCAAGGAGCAAGCATCTTTTAATTTCATGGCTGCAGTCACCATCTGGAGTGATTTTGGAGCCCCCCAAAATAAATATTGGGCAGCAATAGTTCAGTGATAATACAGAGCCCTAGTTCCTCTTCCAGGGATACATGACAATCTGATGCTTATCTTTGAATTGTTCTGCAGGAACTGAGGGCTTCCCTTGTGGCTCAGATGGTAAAGAATCCGCCTGCAATGCAGGAGACCTGGATTCAATCCCTGTATCAGGAAAAATTAAGACCCTCACCCTAGTGATGGATGGTGACTAATTGTTGAGCAGAAGCAGATCGATTGTTGAGCACCCCAGATAGATTGAAACCAGGTTGATGATGTTGACTCCCAAAACATTACCCTGTCGCTGCCTCACAAACCAATCAGAGAACTGTACATGAGCTGATCACACATGCTTTTACCCCCTTTTGCCTTTGAAGACCTTACACCCTGGCCAGCCAGTAAGATGGATCTGAGATTAGCCTACATCTCCCGTCTTCTCTGCTGGTGGCCTCTCAATCAATAAACCTTTCTCTGCTCCAAACTCCAATGTTTCAGTTTGTTTGGCCTCAGGAGACATATGCACACAGTCTTTGGTTCAACAACAGAATTTGTTTTTCTCCTGTTAATCTGTTACTACAGAAAGTTCTCAGTCAAGAACCTAGAAGGGTAGAGGCAAAATGATTTTTATTCTCCTGCAGAAGCAACTTACCCTCTTGCACTGGACCTTTTCTTCGGGGAAGGCAGGCTTTACACAAATCTATAGGAAAATAAGCATTTAATTATAATTGTGATATGTTCAGGGAGCTATGAATGTTAAAGACAAAGACACTTATGGGAGAGTGTAAAATGGGACTCTCTGACAAACTAGTGAGCCAAGAAAGGCCTTTTGAGCAAAGCAGGTAAATGTTTTACACAAATTTGTGCTCCTGGTCTTACAGTGCAAAAATAGTGGGCAGAGAGCTGCAAGATCCAGTGGGGGTGTGGTTTCCCAGACTGGCAGGCAGTTGGGTCAGCGGTAATAGTGTTTCACTGGTGTGGAACACCAGTGATCACCTGCTTGGTATCAGACCACACTTTTCCTTTATTGAAATTTGGATTGAACTGAAGCTGAAGGGACTCAGCTTCTTTGTTTTCTCCATAAGTTCTCTAGCTCCATTCCTAATTGTCAACATTGGTTGCTGTATTTCTTACTTGGACTTTCTGTTTTGTTGTAGTAAGAAGTACCAGTTATATGCACATCTGTGCTCTGTTAAGGTCAGTGCCAGACATCGACACTCATCACAGTTTCCCCATAGAGTTGAAGTTCTGCACCCTGAAGATGCCATACAAAATGAGGGGAGGCACACAGAGACAGCCCCAGAAATCCAGAGTTAGTGAAATATTGCCTGTGGGTTCTGTGTTAGTGTTTTTGGGGTTTGGTTGAATTTCTTGAATGGAGCAAGAAAGAGCTCAAGATCATATAGCAGCATTGTGTCTGGATCACTTTCTCCCTATGCTGCCAAACCCTTCTGAGAGTCTCCCTTCTAACTCTTTCACTTGTGGATGGGAAGATGTAGGATTCTTTGAATCTGCAAAATAGAATCAAACTTGTACTCTTAGGGTCAGTGGTAAGGAAGTAGGCTCTATACTCATAATTAATCGAGTAGCATAG
Organism: Ovis aries; assembly: GCF_016772045.2. Lineage (NCBI taxonomy): Eukaryota > Metazoa > Chordata > Mammalia > Artiodactyla > Bovidae > Ovis > Ovis aries. The sequence goes on along the minus strand of NC_056080.1, from coordinate 14,827,324 downwards.
TCAGTACTAGCCAGAAAGTTAGCTCTGGGCAAGTAACCAGCCTCTCAGTTCTGAGGTAGGCTTTTCTTGAGTGATACCATTATTTCATTTGTGTTTACATTTGAATATGGGTTTATTAATAAGCCAAATATAATGAGCTTCTATTTTGCATATATCTCACTTCTTCTATTATCAATAATAATAGGTGAGCCATTTTGAAAAACAGCTCATGTGATTGTGACTCATACTGCCCTTGAACAAAGCAACTGGATTTCCATCTTAATTTGAATTTTGTTAAACATCAAGGTTTTTCACTGGTCTAGTAGACATCCTACCCTATTTCTACATAGGCTTTCCACGTGGGACATACAGATACTGATGGAAATATAAATTGAACTTTTTGAGCTGCTTTTTGCTATGCAGCTTTTGGTCTTTTAGGTTTATGCCCATGAATATCTCTAAAAGATAGTGGCAGATTCTATGGGGCCCACTTTCTATCCCTAAAACTTCTTTGGTATTACCTGCTTACTCTGAGAATACCAGTGCAAAGCTGGGGAATCTAGTTGGCACTGTTTGGTTATATAGTTCATTTATAGCCTTAATGCTAAGTTTTAAACTTCCCTTCTTTTTCTTGAACAGAAATTGTTTTAAAAATAGAATATTGCTTTAATTTTTTTCTGGGAGAGACTAGGATTTCAGATAATATGCTGGGAGTATTCTGAAGAGTTAGATAAAAGCCTAGAACCTGGGGTTTGGGGCCAATGTCCCAGTAAACTAAACTTTTCCACACTGAATCACCCTTTCAGGGAGATCCTTTGAATTAGAGAATTCTCATCATGTGCCACAGGCCAGGATGATGAAACTACTTGTTATAGTGGTCACTTCTGTAGAGAATTTAATGGTAAGCAGTCAATATGTAGTTAATTTAGATTATCTGCATTTCTGGAATAGCAATTTCTAAATTTACTTGCACAAGTATATATTATTTTAGTGTCCAGTTTAATAAGTATGGAGACTCAGAAGTAATTTTTAACTCAGAATATGACTTCTTTGTTGCCACCATTGATTCTTACCTGGAAGATTTCTGATAGGAGAGAGTTATTTGTCGCTTTTGAAACACTGTTACTTTCCTGGGTGAGTATCACAACTCTCTGATTTTATATAATAAACTAAATGCTTTTCTTCTGTTCCCCATTATCTTTATCTTTTTGTTCCAACATTCCTAGCATAATTCTTAACTTGAGTTGGAGGGAGATTTGTTTTAACCTATTTAAGAATGAAAAAGTAAAGAATATGATTACACATTCTGTATTGTTCAAAGGAGACACTATCTAAAGCAGGTTTGTGGTGGGGGCGTGGTAAACTGGCTAAATTCCACCTATTTTTTAAATTAATGTTTTATTTACATGTAGTCATTCACCTTCCTTTACATATTATCTATGGTTGTTTTCAAGCTACTACAGCAGAGTTGAGTGGTTGCCACAGAGACCCACAAGCCTACAATATTTACTATCTGGCACTTTACAGAAAAAGTTTGTTGGCTACTGATCTAAAAGGTACAAGGCAAGAAAAATTATTTACAAGTCTCCAGTGAAACCTAAACTTAAAAAATCCTTTTTCTACATAATGAAGATATTCTCTTAAAAAGATTATAAAAAAAATTCTTGTTCCCTTCCCTGGAGACCATATTATCAAATGGTTCTGGGTTCTTTCAGAGGCATATCACGCAAAAATTCTTATTTTACTATAATATTTAAGCAGCATTCTTATTTCAGATGTGGTTATATTTCTCTAGTGAAAAAATGAGTACAAAAAAGTGTACAAGGGAAAGGTCAATTTTTAGTTCAGTTTGTCACAGATACTGTGCATGCGCTGTGTGCCCAACGCTGAATTCATGTGGCTGAGAATATGGAAAAACCTGTGATCTAGCTGGGTGCTTGAACCAAATCCTGATGCATGACTAGGAGTTGAGTAGATGCATCTTTTTTTTTTTTTTTACTTTATTTTACTTTACAATACTGTATTGGTTTTGCCATACATTGACATGAATCCACCACGGGTGTGTAGATGCATCTTTGTATTAGAAATACTGGCAAGGCTGAAAGCTTCCCTAACCTGGGAAAGGAAACAGATACCCAGGTTCAAGAATCACAGAGAGCCCCAAACAAGAGGAAACCAAGACAGCCACACCAAAAGACACATGATACTAAAATGACAAAAATTAAAGATGGAGAATCTTAAAAGTGGTAAGTGAAAAAGCAACCAGTTATGTATAAGGGAACTCCCATAAGAACTTTAGCTGACTTTTCAGTAGAAACTCTGCAGGCCAGAAGGGAGTGGAATAATATATTCAAAGTGATACAAGGAAAAAACCTACAATCAAGAGTACTCTACCTGTCAAGGCTTTCATTCAGATTTGAAGGAGAGAGAGAGTTTCACAGTCAAGCAAAAGCTAAAAGGCTTCAGCACCACTGAATCTGCCTTACAAGATATTTTAAAGGGACCTCTCTAAGCAGAAAAGACCACAGTAGAAATTTGAAAACCATGAAAGGAAAAATTCATAGGTAGAGGCAAACATGCTTTAAAAGTAGTTAACCAACCACTTATAAATGTAGTAGGAAGGTTAATAGATAAAAGTAGTGAAATCATCTATATCCACAATAAGTAGTTAAGGGATATACAAAACAAAAAGATATAAAATATGATGATAAAAATTTAAAGGTGGCTGGGGGAGTAAAAATGTGGAGTTGTTAGAATGTATTTACACTTAAGAGATTATCAATTTATAATAATTGTATATGTGTATGTATATATGTGTGTGTATATATACATGTGTTGTTATATGTAAATCTTATGGTAACCACAAATCAAAAACCTATGATGCACATACACAGACAAAAATAGAAATCAAAACATGAAACTAAAGATTGTCATCAAATTACAAAGAAAGAGCACAAAACAAGAGAGGAAAAAGAACTATGTAAACAACCAGAAAATAATTAACAAAATAGCATATAAGTACATACCTATCAATAATTAGTTTAAATATCAATGGACTAAATGTTCCAATCAAAAGACATAGACTGGCTGAATGGATACAAATACAAAAACCCATACATATGCTGCCTACAGGAAACTCACTTCAGATCTAAAGATATATGTAGACTAAAAGTGAGGGGATGCAAAAAGCTGTCCCATACAAATGGAAATGAAAGGAAAGCTGGAATAGCAGAACTCATATCAGACAAAATAGACTTTAAAACAAAGACTATAATAGGAGACAAAGACATTTCATAATAATAAAGGGATAAATCAAAGCAAGGATATAGCAATCATAAATATATATGCACTCAACATAGGAGCACATAAATACATTAAGCAAATATTAGCAAGTGCTATCCAAAAAAGTAAAATGTGAGCCATATGTAGTATTTGAAAATTTGTAGTAGCCATATTACAAAGTGAAAAGAAACAGGTGAAATTAATTTTAGTAATATATTTTGCTACTATATATGTAAAATATAATTTCAACATGTAGTCAATATATTTTAATGAGATATTTCACATTCTTTTTGTTATATTAAGTCTTTGAAGTTTGGTGTGGATTTTATATTTACAAACACATCTTAATTCAAACTAGCCACATTTTGAGTGCTCAATAGCTGCATGAGGGAGTTGCTGTGGTGTTGGATAGCACAGCTCTAGATTCTGTATAAAGGGGATGTGTACATCCACCACTTGCTCATGGAGGAACCCCTGGGTGTAATTCAGAGAGCATAAGTACAATATTAAAATCATAAAGTATCTCCTATTTGCTTATGCATATTTTTGTGTTTGAGGTGAAACCAGTATAGTATAGCCACTTGTGAGACTTGCTGTTGGGTTTGGCAGTCTGTCATCTGACTGGTTTCTTCTGGTGGCCCCCAGGTACCTGAGCCCTACCTCTGCCTCTGTTTTTTGAGAAAGTGCTTGCTTCACTCTTCCTTAGAACTCTGCAGATACTTAACAGTGTTTTTTAAAAGAAAGGAAAGACACAGGTTATTTGGTTTTACTTTTCTAGGGTTTCCCACTCTGTACCCAGGACCATCATAGGGGAAATTTACTTGGCAGGTTCTTTTACATTCCCCTTAATAACATTTGCAAGTAATGAGTATTTTCTGCATTCAAAGGAAAACAAACATTTACAGCAAAATCTACTGATTGTCATTGTCATATTTCTACATTTTGGCCTTAATTTGGGTATAGTTTAGAAAATAACCAGACCACCTGTCAAAGCTTCAGGTGGAAGCTACTGTTGGTCAGCAAAATTGGCCCTTCTAATCAGGACTGAAGAAAATGGAATTCTTAAAAAAGAAAGGTTGAGACACATGGATAATTCAATTCATCAAACATTTTTGAGTCAACTTTGCCAGTAGGGTGCTAGACAGTAGACTTTGAGTCCTACGTTCAGATAATTCATCTGATGTTAGGGCAGATCAGAAGAGATTCACACATGAGTAACATCTGAGTCTTTCAAGAGTTATTTAATGGAGAGAGAGAATCATGTCATGGCATCTTACCTGGGAGGTGATGACATGTATGTGAGACTTTCTCCTCTACTGAGAGAAGCTGTACACACATGTGCAAGGATGATTTCCTCCAACCTAGGGTAGAATTGGGTAGATTTATGGGATTGTGACATGTTTCATGAAGGGTTTTATAATAATAATGGGGCTTTCAGCTGTTGAATGATGAACAGTTGGAAATGCAGTCGTGTTCTGCAGTTGGGAATTTATTAAATTTGTAAATTACACTCAAACCCCTTCCCATGGCTCTTATGATTTCTGCCTGTTTCTGGCTTGATAATAAATAATTGAATATTAGTATAATTCTTTTCTAATCTGAAACAGAATGAACGCAACCTAGGAAACCTGTAGCAGGAAAGGTGCCCCTAATGCTGATGACCCAATCAAAGTTGTTTAAAAATGACAGTTAATAAAGGAAAGCCATGACTATGAACTAGAAAATTTCTTCAAGTGGCTGCATAAATGATGTCTAATTTAGAAGTGAGATTTAATGTTTATTGGGCATTTGTTTTAAATTTAGTATATAGTCTGGATCTTGACAGCACACCTCAGTGCAGACTAGTCACATTTCCAGTGCTCAGCAGTGGTTCTCTGTGGTATGTCAAACTCTGTGGCCGACCATACAACAGAGAAAATGTGGCTTCCCTAGTGGGTCAGTGGTAAAGAATCTGCCTGCCAGTGCAGGAGATGCAGGTTAAATCCCTGGGTCGGGAAGATCCCTGTAGGAGGAAATGGCAACCTACTCCAGTATTCTTGCCTGGGAAATCCCATGGACAGAGGAGTCTGGTGGGCTACAGTCCATGGGGTCGCAAAGAGTCAGACACGACTAAACACACATGCACGGGAAATAGGCACACCTAACTGAGTCACAACCAGCCAGGTTGCCTGTCTACATTCCTATCAGCAGATCAGGAATGGGCCAGATCCCCCACACCACCTGCTAAGTCTTACTCACTTTTCTAATTTTTGTCTGATGGGTGCAAAATGGTATCTTCTTGTTTTAACATTTCTCTGATTGCTGGTAATATTAGCCATTCTGATCTCTACCTTTGTGAATTGCCTTTTCTTAATCTTTGTTTCTCTTTGATTTCCTGACTTAAAAAATTTATGTCTATACTAGGTTTATTGATATAGAATTCACATACCATACAATTTACCCACATAAAAAGCATTCACGGATTTTCAGTACATTCACAATTTTGTGCAACCATCATCACAGTCTATTTTAGAACCTTTTCATCAGCCCGCAAAGTGGCTGTTCCTTGAGCTCCGGGAAACACGTTTACGCTGGGCATTCCCTGTGACCTTGCCGATCTCACAGGCCTGGGTGAAAGGTCCATGCACTGTGGTCACTGAGACCCTGATTTCTGCCTTTCACAGCTTGGTTGTTCAGCTTGTTTTGGAGTGTGTGTTCTTCCGATGGATTCTCCCACAGCCCACTCCCTCAGTCTGTGCTTATTGCCAGCATTGGTTTCTGTTTGCTTGCAACCGGGAGAAAACTAAGGCATAAATTTGTACCTTGAGGAGGGATTTTTGCAAGGAACAGATCCTAGAATGTGAAGCTGATTGAGTTGTAGTGAATGGCTGAGCCCTCCCTCTTTTCTATAATAAGGGGCAGCAAAACTGCTGATCAGACTGTGGTTCTGTTTTCCTGGGAATGTGCACCTACACCTGTAAAATGTCTAGATGTTTCCCAGGGTGGGCTACTTTTCTGCCTTTCTAAAGGTGCTTCAAGAGAGCACTAAGTTTTGGTGTATGGTGTCATGAGGAAAGCACACACCCTGGCTGGCGATCCAGTGTACCCAGGGTCTGTCGGTCACACTCCCTTAGGAAGCAGGCTGCTAAGATGGTGCCATGTGTGGTAGGGGAAGCTCCCACCACCTCACTCAGGTGGGGCCTTGGAAGACACTGGGTGAAGGAAATTCAGTGAACACAATCTGAGTTGATCAACGACTTCTCTTTGCTGCCAGGGAGGCAAATTGACAAGTAGACACTTTACTAAAGATGTTCCAGGGAGGATCATGTCGATGCTTGACATGTTGCTTTTCTTTTTTCCTTTTTATTGAACACTTTTGGCCCCTCTCTGTTCACATCATATAATGGATATCATTCAGGCCACACATTGCAAGACCGTGAGATGTCACATCTCATTCTGCTTGAGTCATGGGTATCACCAAGAGATCTCTGACTTGGGAGCTGGATGGGGTGACTGACTTTGAGTTGCTTCCTATTGGGGATGGGGGGTCAGTTCTTCTTTGGTTGTATGTGGATTAGCTGTAGTAGGTGGTAATATTTAAAAAATATGCACGGGAATAAAGGAGTATGTGTGTGTGTACAAACAATAAGCTACCAAGGATAGACTGTGCTATATACACTTGTTATTTTGTCTTCCTAGGGAAGAAACCTGTAGTCAGGTTTCTGCTGTGATAATGCTACATAACAACTAAGCATCCTGCTTCCAATCTCAGTGGCTTACAAAAGCAAGCAAGCACTTATTTCTTACCCATGGGTCTGCAAGTGGTTGTGGCTTTGCAGCACTTGGCTCTGGCTGCAGGTTGGTTTCTGATCTGTTCGATATATCCCTAGTGGCTACTCAAGGCCTGTTCTCATGGCCAATGTTAGAAGTGCCAAAGAGACCAACCCAAACCCTGCAAGCACAACTAAAACCTTTAATTCCATTGGCTAAATCAGTGAGGATTGGGATTTATTCTTGGCCCACAGTAAACCTGGGTAAACGAAGGGAAGGAAGGAAAAATTGAGGATAAATAACATATTCTTATACACTCCGCTTTCTTTTGAGAAGTCAACTATGTAGTTTAAATGTGTTTTCTCTCTCTGCAGATTGCGTCATATGTTCAGTTGCTCATATCAGAAGCCTAGGGTATAACAGAAAGTCCAGGTTGGGAAGGGAGGAGCATTTGTTCAGTTTTAGATATGCTGAATTTGAGCTGACTCTGGGATAGTCAGAGAGAAGAGACTGTTGGAGATATAGATCCAGAGGCAAACTATTGTGATTGTTTATTTTCTCACTCAAGCTCCTACAGGTTTTATGAGTGGGGCTGATGACAAGTGTTACTAGTTTCTTAGAGTCCTGGTCACTAAGCTGTCCTTATGATGTAACTCTTGTTAAGTTATTCTGGATTCTGAACCAAGACTGGTCCTGTTACCTTTCATATATAACTGTGAGTTATTAAATGTCAATATCAGGGTTCTCTGTGTGAAATTCCCATGCAGTTTTTTTTTTTTTGCTTTAGAGAAGTCACATGACTGGAGGACATTAGCAGGTCATATTTTTCCATCTAGACCTGCTTTAGTGCACCATTTGTAAAGATTCTCCTGAAAAAGGATTTTCTGTTTGTGTAAATACACTTGAGTCATCATATTTCATGCAAATTGTTTGTATTGATTAATGGTCTCTTGTTTGCTTCCTTTTGCTTGTTGTATTTATAGCTCACATTACTTATAATTGTTGGACAACAATATCGACCAGATGGCTTCATTATTCTGTGTTTCACATTTTGAATTTTAAATATCATGTTGGATTGCTTGTTAGTGGCCAGCTGTGTCCTAGAGGAGATGAGGCCAGACCATAGTTCAAAGATCCTGGGTCAGATACCATGGACAGCCAGTGCTGTCTGGGTGTTAGCATTTGAGGTTTCCTCTGGTCCTTGGCTGCACTTGGAAATTCACACCGTAAGGCCAAGGAAAGAGAGAAAATGGGCATCAAAGGCCTTCTGAACCACTCAGCTGGCCTATGATCTCAATGTGTTTGAAAAACCCTTTACCAGTAAGCTTGCAGAATCTTCTATATGTTAGAAATTTTAACCACATTTACTAATATTTAAGAGTATCATTACTTTAGTAATGGCCTTTTAGTAAGGGGCCAAGAGGAAATAACAACCTCAAATATGCAGGTGATACCAGTCTAATGGCAGGAAGTGAAGAGGAACTAAAGAGTCTCTTGATGAGGGTGAAAGCAGAAAGTGAAAAGGCTGGCTTGAAACTCAGCGTTCAAACAACTAAGATCATGGCCTCTGGTCCCATGAGTTCAGTTCAGTTCAGTCGCTCGGTCATGTCCGACTCTTTGCAATCCCATGAATCGCAGCACGCCAGGCCTCCCTGTCCATCACCAACTCCCGCAGTTCACCCAGACTCACATCCATTGAGTCCGTGATGCCATCCAGCCATCTCATCCTCTGTCGTCCCCTTCTCCTCCTGCCCCCAATCCCTCCCAGCATCAGAGTCTTTTCCAATGAGTCAACTCTTCACATGAGGTGGCCAAAGTACTGGAGCTTCAGCTTCAGCATCATTCCTTCCAAAATAATCCCAGGGCTGATCTCCTTCAGAATGGACTGGTTGGATCTCTTTGCAGTCCAAGGGACTCTCAAGAGTCTTCTCCAACACCACAGTTCAAAAGCATCAATTCTTCGGCACTCAGCCTTCTTCACAGTCCAACTCTCACATCCATACATGACCACTGGAAAAACCATAGCCTTGACTAGACGGACCTTAGTCGGCAAAGTAATGTCTCTGCTTTTCAATATACTATCTAGGTTGGTCATAATTTTTCTTCCAAGGAGTAAGAGTCTTTTAATTTCATGGCTGCAGTCACCATCTGAAGTGATTTTGGAGCCCCCAAAAATAAAGTCTGACACTGTTTCCACTGTTTCCCCATCTATTTCCCATGAAGTGATGGGACCAGATGCCATGATCTTCGTTTTCTGAATGTTGAGCTTTAAGCCAACTTTTTCGCTCTCCTCTTTCACTTTCATCAAGAGGCTTTTGAGTTCCTCTTCACTTTCTGCCATAAGGGTGGTGTCATTGGCATATCAGAGGTTATTGATATTTCTCCCGGCAATCTTGATTCCAGCTTGTGCTTCTTCCAGTCCAGCGTTTCTCATGATGTACTCTGCATAGAAGTTAAATAAGCAGGGTGACAATATACAGCCTTGACGTGCTCCTTTTCCTATTTGGAACCAGTCTGTTGTTTCATGTCCAGTTCTAACTGTTGCTTCCTGACTTGCATACAGATTTCTCAAGAGGCAGGTCAGGTGGTCTGGGATTCCCATCTCTTTCAGAATTTTCCACAGTTTCTTGTGATCCACACAGTTAAAGGCTTTGGCACAGTCAATAAAGCAGAAATAGATGTTTTCTGGAACTCTCTTGCTTTTTTGATGATCCAGCGGATGTTGGCAATTTGATCTCTGGTTCCTCTGCCTTTCCTAAAACCAGCTTGAACATCAGGGAGTTCATGGTTCACGTATTGCTGAAGCCTGGCTTGGAAAATTTTGAGCATTACTTTACTAGCATGTGAGATGAGTGCAATTGTGCGGTAGTTTGAGCATTCTTTGGCATTGCCTTTCTTTGGGATTGGAATGAAAACGGACCTTTTCCAGTCCTGTGGCCACTGCTGAGTTTTGCAAATTTGCTGGCATATTGAGTGCAGCACTTTCACAGCATCATCTTTCAGGATTTGAAACAGCTCAACTGGAATTCCATCACCTCCACTAGCTTTGTTCGTAGTGATGCTTTCCAGGGCCCACTTGACTTCACATTCCAAGATATCTGGCTCTAGATTAGTGATCACATCATCATGATTATCTGGGTTGCGATCTTTTTTGTACAGTTCTTCCGTGTATTGGCAAATAGATGGGGAAACAATGGAAACAGTGACAGACTTTATTATCTTGGGCTTCAAAATCACTGTGGATTGTGACAGGAGCCATGAAATGAAAAGATGCTTGTTCTTTGGATGGAAAGCTATGACAAACCTAGAGAGCATATTAAAAAGCAGAGACATCATTTACTGACAAAGGTCCATATACTCAAAACTGACAAAGGTCCATATACTCAAAGCTATGGTTTTTCCAGTAGCCATGTACAGATGTAAGTAAGAATTGGACCATAGAGAAGGCTGAGTGCCAAAGAATTGATACTTTCAAATTGTAGTGCTGGAGAAAACTCTTGAGAGATCCTTGGACTGTAAGGAGATGAAACCAGTCAATCCTAAAGGAAATCAACCCTAGATATTCATTGGAAAGGCTGATGTTGAAGCTCCAATACTTTGGCCACCTGATGTGAAGGGCTGACTCATTGGAAAAGACCCTGATGGTAGGAAGGGTTGAGGGCAGAAGGAGAAGTGGGTGACACAGGATGAGATGGTTGGATGGCATCACTGACTCAATGCACATGAGTTTGAGCAAATTCCAGGAGTTAGTGCAGGACAGGGAAGCCTGACATGCTGCAGTCCATGGGGTCACAAGGAGTCAGACACGACTTAGCGACTGAACAACAATACTAATATTTAAAAATATGAGTATCAGTTGGGGATCAAGAAGAAGACAGATGAGTCAGCCCTTCACATCTTTTCCCAGACAGATGATATACTCAAATAGGATAAATTGAGAAATGGTTACTTAAGGGACTATTTATAATAGCATTGGTTAAGGAAAACAAGGTACAGTGAAGCAGCTACAGCTATAGGAAAGGATGACTGGGCCATAGAATAGCCAGACATTTGGCCTCTCTAATGTGGGTGGGTACCATCCACTCTATTGAAGGCCTGAATAGAATAAAAGGGCCGAGTAAGAGGGAACTGCCAATTCTTAGGCTCAATGGGAAAGAACCCACCTCCCAATGCAAGAGATATGAGTTCCATCCCTGGGTCGGGAGGATCCCCTGGAGGAGGAAATGGCAACCCATTCCAGTATTCTTGCCTGGGAAATCCCATGGATAGAGGAGCAGTCCCTGGGGTCTCAAAAAGTTGGACAAGACTGAGTGACTAAACAACAAGAGGGAGCTCCTCCTGTCTGACTGCTGAGCTGGGACAATGGTCTTTTCTGGCCTTGGACTTGGCCTAATGCATCAGCTCTCCCTGGGATTTGAGCCTATTGGCTTTTGGACTGGAACTTATGTCATTGGCTCTCCTTGTTCTCAGGCCTTCAGACTGAGACTGCAGCTACTCATTATCTCTCCTGGCTCTCCAGCTTAACTCACCCTGCAACTTCTCAGCCCCATGATCATGTGAGCCAATTCAGTATAACAAACCTGTGTCTCTCTTCATCACACACACACACACACACACACACACACACACACACACACACACACACACACACCCCGTATTTGTTCTGTTTCTCTGGAGAACCCTGACTAATACAAAGGGCAAGGCAACAGGTGCCTTCTTAGAGGGGCACATAGACAGTCCTAGCCAATGGGCAGGGAAGGAGCTGAAGGAATAAATACTTAAGTCTCACTCTTTTCCCTGATGCCTCCAACTGGTTGAACTCACCTGGAAATTATAGAGCAAAAGAGACAGTAGCAACAGAATTTAAAGAGTCTGAGATGCAAAGCAGGATGGAGAAGGATGAAAAGCGGGGCTGATGGAGCCTTTCCAGATAACCTACCTAAAAGAACTATTGTTACCGCTTTCTTATATAGCCTGCCAGAGGTATGCTATGCATACAGAAGCATATATGTTGATCTTCGTAATTTCCATGATATTTCAAACTCCTCCAAAAATATCACTTTAATGGGTGCCTAATATTAAAAGGGCTTCCCTTATAGCTCAGTTGGTAAAGAATCCACCTGCAGTGCAGGAGTCCCTGATTCGATTCCTGGGTCAGGAAGATCCTCTGGAGAAGGGATAGGCTACCCACTCCAGTATTCTTGGGCTTCCCTTATGGCTCAGCTGGTAAAGAATCCGCCTGCAATGCGGGAGACCTGGGTTGGATCCCTGGGTTGGGAAGATCCCCTGGAGAAGGGAAGGGCTACCCACTCTAGTATTCTGGCCTGGAGAATTCTATGGACTGTATAGTCCATGGGGTCGCAAAGAGTCAGACATGACTGAGCGACTTTCACTTTAATATTAAAAAGCCTTTGATTATAAAATAGACATATAGATGGTACATTTATATAATATAAAAGTCATAATAAATGAAACTCCTTTGTATACCTTCATCCTGCTTAAGAACTAGAACATTACCAAAACTTCAGGACACTGAGGGTACCTTCCCAATTGAATTCCTTCCCAGGAAGGATAACCATTATTTTAAACTTTATTATCATTTCTTTGTGATTACAATTTCATTATTTTTGAATATATACATATTCCTAAACAGTGTATTGTCAAACTTAGTATGATTTTGGCATTGATATAGTTTCAACTGTATTTGCATAGTTTGCATATAGACTTCTGAGAATTGATTTTATACTTGACATTATAATTTTGTGATTCATCCAAATTGCTGTATATTATTGAATTTATGGTGCCATATATTGTTCCACTGTGTGTATATGCTAGAAATTGTTTATTTTACTGTCAATGGACATTTGTCATTTTTACCTTTTTATAGTATTGCTATCCAATTTCTGTGTGCATTTGTGCTGGAGATTCTCTGGGACAGATACCTGGGAGAAAAAAAAACTGGGTGACAGGGATTATCTTCAACTTTACAAGGTAATACCATATTATATTCCAAAGTTGTTGTTCTAATATTTACCCCCATTGCTAGTTTATTAGTTTTGTTGCTCCATACCTAAACAAAACACCTTTAATCATGAAAACATAACATTAATAGAGTGAAAAAGGAAGACATGTAAGGAAAAATTTTCAACACAAATATTGAATAAAAGACTGATATCAGTTTATTAAAAATTCTTTCACATCAGTGAGATAAATATAGACATCTCAGTTTTTAAAAATGGGCAGAAGACTTGAATAGGTACTTCATAGAAAAGGATTTCTGAGATACCAAATAAGCATATCAAAAGGTGCTTGGCTCAGTTCTTCAGGGAAATGCAAATTTAAGACACAATGAGAAGCCACTTTGTGCTCCCCAAATCCTAGCACTAGGAAAATGGGTCATGCTAAGTGTTGGCAATGAGGTGGTAGTACCCAAAGCTCTTGTCTCTACTTGTGGTCATGCATCTCAGTACCACCATACTGGAAAATTGGTAGTCTCTACTCTACATCTAGGCATAGCTATAACACATAACTCAATTTCCAATAGAAATTGCTACAAAATGTTAGTAATAGCATTATCAATCAGAGTCAAACACTGAAAAATAGCCCAAATGTCCATCAAGACTTGTATATACATGCAACAAAATGGACACATCTCACAACTATGGGAAGAATGAAAGTCAGTACAAAAGAGAACATTCTATATTTCTATAAAATCTCAAAATGGACAGAACTAACTGATTGATGGTGATAGAAGTAAGGATAATTAGTTACCTTTGGGGAACCTGATGACTTGAAGTGGACATACTGTGTGCTTCTGGAACTAATAACATTCTTTATCTTGTTCTGAGAATGAGTATGTGGGTAAATTCATTTTGTGGAAGTTCATTGAGGTGTGTACTTTTTGGTACTTATGTGACATTTCAATAAGAATCATCTTGGAAATGCCATATGTTTGGAAATTAACACAAATCTAAATGATCATGAGTAAGAAAAGAAACCAAGATGGAAATATAACTTTATAATAATGACAAAACTGCATACCCAAACTTTCAAGTTAAGTTGTACTGTAGGGGAAATTTATACTCTTAGATTGGAAAAGAAGAAAGACTAATAAATATGTATCATATCCAAAGATAACAATAAAACCTTTTTAAAAAAAAGATACAGAAAGCAATAACAAAAATAAATGAAATCGAAAACAAATACAATTTTAAAAACTCAACAAAGACCAAAAATTGACTTAAGGAAACAAAAAAAGAGAAAAACACAAACAAATGTAAGGATGAAAAAGGAGGACATAGCTACAGGAGGTCCAACCATGTTCAGCTGTACAGATTTTGTTTCCCAAAGATTATCCTACTTGGGGAATGTTATTATAGAGGAACGTGAGTGAATGCAGGCAGAGTAATTAAGACTTTATTGCTGTAATCCAGGTATTACAGATGTGATGATTAAAGATCTAATGGTAGCTTTTATTTGTTAGAGAGGATATTCACCTTCTAAGGTTATCCATTTACTGTCTTAAGTTTTCTCCTAATATTTTTAGTGTTTTATTTTCATTCTTAAAACTATAATCTTTGGAATTTTAAAAGAATACAGTATGAGGTAGAGCTATGATGTTTATTTTCAGATGGAAAACCATTTAACCTAATACAATTCATTTAAAAATAAATGGCAATACTACTCTTGTAAATTAAGTTTCTGCCTTTACTTGAATTTGTTTCTGAATTCTCTACTTTGTTCTACCATGAATTTGTCTCTTCCTATGCAGATACTATACAGCAGATTTTATAGTAAGTTTTAATATGTGGAAAGATAAATTAATCTCCTCAAAATTTTCTTTAATTTCTCCTTGGTTTTATTTTCTTACATTTATTCTTCTATATAAGTTTTAAAATTTTTCACCTTTTTAAAAATCCTTATTTTCATGCTGATTGGAATGGCATTTGTATATTATTTTTAGAAGAATTGACACTTGTCTTCCCTTCCAGAAACATGTTCTAACTTTCCATTTATTCAGGTTACCTTTGCCATGAGTATAGATAATCAAAACTTGACAGCAATTATGTCCAGTATTTTATGTCTTTTATTTGATTATTTGAAAGTAATATTCATTTTACATTATGCAATTTAATAAGCAAATAGTGCTCATTTAGTTAATCACTTAATAGTCTAAGCATTTCCAACATTTCAAGTTGTCATGTTGAATATGGAAATTCTTCTTGCTCTGAGAATTACTGAAAACCTTTGATTTGTGATTAGGTTGAAGAGAAGGAAAAGTATTAAACTTAATCAGTCTGGGAGAGATAAATTGGGAGATTTGGATTGACATATAGACACTATTATATATGAATATAAAATAGATAACCAACAAGGACCTACTGTATAGCACAGGGAATTCTATTCAATACTCTGTAAAGACCTTATATGGGAAAATAATCTAAAAAAGAGTGGATATATGTATGTTTATAATTGATTCACTTTGCTGTATACCTGAAACTAAAGCAACATTGTAAATCAACTGTACATCAATACAAATTATTAAAAACAATAAAATTAGATTAATTAGTTTAATATAACTTAGCTGACACAGGTAACTTTCGAATATGTTATACACCATTGTCTCTTTTCAGCTTTTGATTTCATCATGTAGCAAAGACATAGGGGATCAGGTCTGGGGTTTGAATCAAATTATCTTCATAGTTTCTGGGTGAATCAGGTTTAGAAGTTCATCCAGAATTATTCAACAGTCTGTAAAGAAGGTACATGTACATCTAACATCTTCTCTGGAATCACTACCGCTGGAACCACTACCATGATGCTTAGAGAGGAAAGAGACTATTTTCAAATACCAGGACTCCCAGTGAGTGGGAATAATCTAAAAGTGGTTATCAACATGAGAATTGTTTTTTGATTAATGTTTCAGTGAGATTTTCATTTAGCAGAGTAAGTTGACAGATGCAGCCTCTATTTATTATTTGGGTTTTCCTATAGAAATAGTTCTGGAAACACCAATAGGCTTGTATCCTTACATGAGGCAGAGATCTTTGGAGATAGACAGAAGGTAAGTGAAGGGGAAGAAGAGAGTGTTGTTTTGTTCCCTCTGTCTCCAGTCTGGGTCAAGAGTCCTTTATAGCTCCCTTATAGCTCCTTTGTTTTGTTTCAACCTCTCGTTACTCTTGCCAAACACAAAAGTGAAAAGTGAAAGTGAAGTCACTCAGTCGTGTCCAACTCTTTGCGACCCCATGGACTATAGCCTACCAGGCTCCTCTGTCTATGGGATTTTCCAGGCAATAGTACTGGAGTGGGTTGCCATTTCCTTCTCCAGGGGATCTTGCCAACCCAGGGATTGAATCCCGGTCTCCCGCATTGCAGACAGACACTTTACTGTCTGAGCCACCTCTGCAGTGGAAGCATGGAGTCTTAATCACTGGTGTGTCCGTGTGTACTTATTTGCTAAATTGTGTCCTACTCTTTTGCAATCCCATGGACTGTAGCCTGCCAGGTTCCTCTGTCCATGGGGTTTCCCAGGCAATAATACTGGAGTGGGTTGCCATGTCCTCCTCCAGGGGATCTTCTTGATCAGGGATTGAACCCCTGTCTCTGCATTGGCAGGTGGATTCTCTAACACTGTGTCACCTGGGAAGCCCCTTAACCACTGGACTGCCAGGGGCTCCCAAATCCATTTTTATTTAGTGAAGACAGTACCCAAACCAGAAACTGCAAAACTGTGAAAGGGAACTATTTTGGGAAAATACTTTTTTGGATACCTTTATCTAAAATGAAGCAGATATGAGAATGCAAGGGGGAAATCTAAATATGGTGTGTTTGAGGGAAGGGATGATAGGGTTGCTGCTGCTGCTGCTAAGTCTCTTCAGTCGTGTCTGACTCTGTGCGACCCCATAGATGGCAGCCCACCAGGCTCCCCCGTCCCTGGGATTCTCCAGGCAAGAGCACTGGAGTGGGTTGCCATTTCCTTCTCCAACGCATAAAAGTGAAAAGTGAAAGTGAAGTTGCTCAGTCGTGTCCGACTGAGCGACCCCATGGACTGCAGCCTACCAGGCTCCTCCATCCATGGGGTTTTCCAGGCAAGAGTACTGGAGTGGGGTGCCATCGCCTTCTCCGGATGATAGGGTTACTTTTCAGTATATTGTAGTTCAAGCAAGATGTGAGTTGATTCTAGTCACACAGGTGGAGTAGGGCTCATTTGTGGCAGTGGAACTCAACCCAGGGTACACATTACAATCACCTGGGATGATACGGAAACTGCTAGTGCCTCAGTCCAGCCCTCAACAAGTTCTTACTCATTTGGCCTGGGATTGGCCATGGGCCTGGGTCTTTTTTAAGACTCCCAGTAAGTCCTAATGTGGAGTCAATGAGAACGCTGTTTTGGAGAAATTACCAAAGGTTTGGGAGGGTCATTTTTTTGTTTGTTTGTTTTTTTTAAACAATTTGTGAAACAAAATCACAGCCAAATTTGGCAGGAGATTCCAAAGTGACATGCCAACAGAAAGTAGTAGATCTCCATTTTAGCTTATTTATTCTTACGGAACAACCAGTGTCCTGCTAGTTAACTTTAGGGGGCTATTCTTTATAAGTTGGACTTTTCATACTGAAATAATATTTCTATCAAATGATCATCATTCCCTCACATTTGTCATTGAAGTCATATCTTGACCTTCTAAGATATAACTATATTCCTCCAAAATGCCTTTAAAATTTCCTTTGAATTCTTTAACTGTTACACCTTCCTAGAACAGATTACTGGCTTAAATGGTTTTTGTAATGTTCTCTGGTTTGATTTATGAGTGTGAAAGTGAAACTGCACAACTTGGGTGGGGCTTGAATCCACTGTCTTTTTTTTTTCCCCACTGTCTTTTAATTGAAATCACACACCTGGTGTCAGGACTTAATGAAGCTCAGGTTCTTTATATTTCAGTATAGAAGGAATTCAGCAAGAGGCAATGTGATAGGTAAGAAGTAGATAAGTAGATTTATTTAGAAAGACACACATTCCATAGACAGAATGTGGCCCGCCTCAAGAGGTGAGAGCAGCCCTGGGAGAAACACACTCCACAGAGTGTGGGCCATCTCAGAAGGCGAGAGGCCCCCCAGTATGGGATAGTTTTAAGAGCTGGATAATTTCATAGGCTAATGAATGGGAGTATTCCAACTATTTTGGAGAAATTTCAAGGAACTAGGCCACCACCCACTTTTTGCCCTTTTATGTTAGGCCTTGGAACAGTCATGGCACCTGTGGGTATGTCATTTGGCATGCTGATGTGTTAAAGTGAGCGAATATCGAGGTCCAAGGTTCACTGGAAGTTGAATCTTCCACCATCTTGGACCTAGTTGGTTCTAACCAGTTATGTCATAGCCTCAATGGCTATGTCATTCTTTAAGGGTTGTGCCCTGCCCCGCTTCCCTCCTGTTTCAAAAGGAGCCTGAAATTGTGCAGTTGTTAATTACTTGAAAAATGTTCTTGATTCTAATAGGCAAGGCTTTAGCTGACTAGGGGTTCTGTTTTCAGCATCTTACCTAGCAACTGCCTAAGTCTAGTTTAACTTCTGTATAATTGTTAAATATTCATTTTCTGCCTGTATCTGAAATTCATGAGTCATATTGTTCTGCATGCCCATGATTAATCCTTGTTTTTATCCTGAAGAGTTTTTTTCTTTTCTTTCTTGTTTTTAATTTCCCAAGAGCCTTCTTAGAATTCAATTTTTATCTACCCTTGACATCCCAGCAATTTATGCTGGTCCTGTAAGACCATTGCTATAGGACTCAATGGTGTTCTCTATCTGTTGGTATTGTTTTTGCTCGATTTGATTTTGGATTCCTAAAAAAAAAAGCATTTATGTTTAGATATTTGGAGTTTTTTGATGCTGCTTCATGGCTGATTCTCCCCAGACATAGAGTAGGGAAAGTCCCAAGTGCATCGTCCTGCAGGATTTCCCAACCCCTGCCACCCCACCCATGGCTGGAGAAAGCAGGCTTTTCCTAGGGTTCCCTCTGTCTGTGCCTTCTCCGGCTCTCAATCCTGAGTTATGGGTGACCCCAGAGCTTGAGCTGCAATGTATAGAAGGAAAAACACCTAGAATCTCAATTCCAGGTCCTCATTTAAGACCTGGGTTCCTTACCCAGTCCCACTGCTTTTTCTCCACTGTAGTAGGTAGAATAACACCTCCCCACACCCCATCCCCAAACCCTACACAAGAAGACGTCAATGTTCTAATTCCTGGCCCCTGTGAGTATGTTATCTTACATGGCAAAAGGGCTTTTGCAAGCCTAGTTAACTTAATGATGTTGCAATGAGATTAACCTGGGTTACCTGGATGGGCCAATGAAATCATCAGGCCTTGATAAGAAACAGCCGAGAGAGACTGAGCAGAGATGTGATAACAGAAGGCAGAGTGATGTGAGGAAGGACCGTGAGTTCCGGAATGCCGGCCGCTTCTGGAAGGAACAACTCCCTGCAGACACATTTTACGTTTCCGACCTCTAGAACCATAAGATAACATATTTGTGTTGTTTGATTTTATTATTTTTTGGCTGTACCACATGGCTTGCAGTATCTCAGTTCCCCAGCCAGGGATAGAATCCCGGCACTCAGCAGCAAAAGCGCAAGGCCTAACCACTTGACTGCCAGGTAATTCCCAATTTATGTTGCTTTAAACCACTAAATTTGTGATTATTTATTTATACAGCAAAAGAAAACTAATTCATTCACGTTTCAAAGCCCTCTGGTAGTTGCTTTTTGGATCTTGTCTAGGGTTTTTTGTTACAGTCCAAGGGAGAGATGTGTTACCAGGCCCTTTCCAGATCCTTTGGCAGCATAACCATAGAAGTGAATATCGCTTTCCCAAGACTATTAGGCAAACAAAGCTTTTTCTTAAAGGAGATAGCTTGTGCACAGGGGAGAAGGCAGCAAAAAAGTGCCAGCTTCCCAAGTAGAAGGGGTGAGTTGCTTTTATAACAAAAGGGAGGGTTTGTCTCATCATCGCTGATAATTTCCAGAAATCATGAAACTTCTTTGATCCACAGCAGGTGGCTCTGGGGTGACTATCAGGAATAGGGAGTGCTGCTGTGAAGGGGAGGGAGTTCCTGAGTATTTTTTTGCAATAAATCACAGTAACGGATATTTATAGTCACGCTTTGACTTCACTTTCACTTTTCTTGTCTTGTAGCAACTAGGTATACTCGTTAGTATAACAGAGTTAATTTTTTATTCGCATCAGCTTGATTTTTGTTTCTGCTGGCCTTTGTTCTGTAGCTTGCACGGCCTGTTCTGCCTAAGGTCGTCCTTTAGTCCTTTTCCAAAATGGCTATACTCTTCTTGTCTCAGATGGCATGGAATCTGAGTTCCATTTTGAGTGGAACTTGAGCCCATTATTTAAAAAAAAATTTTTTTTTAATTGAGGTATGGTTGATTTACAATGTTGTGCCAATCTCTGCTTTACAGTAAAGTGACTCAGTTGCACAAATATATATATTCTTTTTGATACTCTTTCCCCTTATGGTTCATCACAGGATATTGAATATAGTTCCCTGTGCTATGCATTAAGACCTTGTGGTTTATCCAGTCTAAATATAATAGTTTGCATCTACCAACCTCAAACTCCCAGTCCATCCCGCCCCTCCCTCCTCCCCCTCGACAACCACAAGTTTCTTCTCTATGTCTGTGAGTCTCTTTTGTTGATAGGTTCATTTGTGCCATATTTTGGATTCCACATAAAGTGATATCCTTGATATGTCTTTCTGACTTCATTTAGTATGATAATCTCTAGTTGCATCCATGTTGCTGCAAATAGCATTATTTTGTCCTTTTTATGGCTGAGTAGCATTCCATTGTTTATACGTATCACATCTTTATCTACTCATCTGTTGATGGACATTTAGGTTGCTTCCATGTTTTGGCTATTGTGAATAGTGCTGCTGGGAACATAGGGGTACGTGTATCTTTTGAATTATAATTTTGTTCAGGAATATTCCCAAGAGTGAGATTGCTGGATCATATGGTAATTCTTTTTTTTTTTTTTCTGGGGAGCATCCATGCTGTTTTCCACAGTGGCTGTACCAATTTACCTTCCCACCAACAGCATAAGAGAATGCCTTTTTCTCTATACCCTCTCCAGCATTTGTTGTTGGTAGACTTTTAATGATGGCCATTCTGACTGGTGTGAGGTGGTACTTCATTGTAGGTTTGATTTGTATTTCTAATAATTAGTGATGTTGACCATCTTTTCACGTGCCTATTGGCCATCTGTATTTCTTCTTTGAAGAAATGTCTATTAAGGTCTTCTGCCCATCTTTCAATTGGCTTTTTCTTCTTTTGGTTATTGAGTTGTATGAGTTGTTTGTATATTTTGGAGATTAAACCTTTGTTGCATTATTTACAAATATCTTCTCCCATTCCATAGGTTGTCTTTTTTTTTTCTTTTTTAAAAATATGATTTCTTTTGCTGTGCAAAAGTTTGTAAGTTTGAATAGGTCCCATTTGCTTCTTTTTGCTTTTATTTCTATTGCCTTAGGATACCCAAGAAAACACTGGTATGAGTTATGTCAGAGAATGTTTTGCCTGTGATCTCTTCTAGGAATTTGTTTTGTTTTAAGCCATTTTGAGTTCATTTTTGTATATGGTGTGAGGATGTGTTCTAGCTTCACTGACTTACATGTAACTGTCCAACTTTCCCAGCACCACTTGCTGAAGAGATTTTTTTCTCATTTGACATTCTTGCCTCCTTCGTCGAAGATTGATTGGCACAGGTGTATGAGTTTATTTCTGGCAGAGCCCATTATTCTTAATTTTCAAATTTTGATGACTTTGGACAGGAGGAGCTCACTTCTGTATCTAGTAGGCCCCTCCTATTAATCTTTGAAAACATACTTTCTGACTTAACATGACATCTTGTCCTTTTCCTGCTTCAGATCTAGAAACAGCCATTTCTCTGAGGCAAGTGTTTAAATTATTGGGAAAAAGTTACATTAAAAAGTATTATTGAAAAAAATGTGTTATTGAATTCTTGGTAAGTCATCATTGAAATCCAGCCCTGACCTGGTCCTATTTTCCTTATAACCACGGGGTAACGTGGGCCTCCACCATCCATGTCACAGAGACACCTCCCTCCCTCTGCTTAGATACTAGCTGAAGGGATTCTGGAGCTCTCCCCCAAGAGCCACCCCTACCCCAGGTGTATCCATACTCTGTGAGGCTCAGTGAAAGCTCCCTTGGGCAGTAGTGCCCAGAGTAGGAAGCAGAGACAAAGCCTGTCCTGAGGTCTCCAGCATTGCTCTGACCCAGTATAATACCTGGCTGACAGGAAGGGGGAAATGCACAGGTCTTTGATCAAAGTTAACAATTCACAACCAGCTATTCAAAAGTACACAGATAATCCATAGTGGAGACTGAATACATGTAAGTAAGCAAAAAGGCTTCAATGAGCAAACCCAGTGAAGTAACCATGGTAAACATGTAGCTCTTATACAACGGCTCTCACTGGCTTCACACCCTGCCCACTGAGGTGTTACACAGCCTGTGCAGTGGGAGCAGCAAGGCATGGTGGGAATAATGTTAGCACTGGCTGAAGTGGCTGTTTCACATTCTATGTGTCAGGGTGCAAAGAAAAATTGGGAAGACATTTTGAGAGGATTTTTGGTTATGCAAATAAAGGCCCAGAGCTGAATCTGGTGAGAGAGATTGAGATAATGGGGAACTAAATTACTCCTTAGAAGTCTGTCTCATGAAAGAAAAGCTTGTGTCTATGAAAAACAAATTTGGGGGGATATGAATTTCTTGCTGAGGCTAGAAACACGAGTTCTTAGGGGACTGAAACTAGGGATAAAGGAAATTGGAAAAAGATGGTCTGTCCAAGAGTGCAGAAGCATGAAGGCAGTTCAGAGTGACAGCCAGGAAAGACATTCCCTGAGAATATTCAGGAATATTCTGGAGATACCTAAACCTCCACTCCTGGAAAGATGATAAATTCCCCAGTCCCAGTGTGCCCTCCACATAAAGATGGACAAAGAAAATGATGGTGGAGGAGTCATGGCAGCATCTAACTCAGTGCTGTTGAAAAATATACTGTGAGCTACATATGTATTTTTAGATTTTCTATTACTCTCATTTAGTAAATAAAAAGAAACAGGTGAAATCAATTTTAGTACTATATTTAACCAATATTTCCAAACTATTATTTCAGTGTTTCCTCAACATAAAATTTGATTAATGAGACATTTTACATTTTTGCATATAAATCTTTGAAATCCAATGATATGATTTATATTTAAAGCACATCTCAATCCAGCTTTAGCAACCAGGTAAAATGCTCAATTGCCACACGTGGTTAATGGCTTCCAGAGTGGACCATGCAGGTCTCTTTATACTCTGTGATTACTAAAATAATTTTGAAGCCATTTAGAAAAACAAACAAATAGAACTTTTTGTAAGAGCCTGCTTATCTCAATGATTACATTTATCTTTGCAGTAAAAAAAAAAAAACCCACACAAAAATGCATTCAAGCACACAGTCTCAGTTTCAGCAGACCATCTTTGCAAAAGGCTCATGAACTGCTTATGGCCATGGGTGACTTCTGAATGGGTGGACAGAATATAAGCCCATTAAAAAGATGAAAAATAGATTGATGTAATCACCAATGAATTGAAAAATGAAAGTATTAACAGCCATGTCAGTATAATGGTTACTTAGGTGGGAAGTCTCTGCAGGAACTGGCTTAGAATGCAACTCCTACTTAATATATTTTCAGGAGCCTTCTGAGAAAATGCCATGTTGCAGGAAAATAGGTATTAATTTATTGGAATGAAAGGAAAAGGCGCTTTTTAATTGATTGGAATGACTATATCTGATTCATCAGCCTCTTTGTCTCTGCTGTTTATATAACCCAAGCATTCTAGCCACACCAGCCTGGAGTTTGTATAGGTCAAAACAACAGGGACAAAGTTCCTACAGCTGTATGATTAAAAACCCTTGTAATTCAGATAAATACATATTCTAGTAAGAACATTATTTCCATTTAATGACAAAGGTGGCTGTGCTATGTGACAATAGGATAAACTCAGTATGAAAATCACTTGGTGATGCAGCTGTGGAATTATGAGATTCTTAAATTTTAAAAACTATGGATGAGTTATTTCACATATAAAATGAGACTTCATTAATTTTCTCACACTGCAATATTTTTAATCTGCTTAAAACAAATTGGCAGAAGATGAGAAAACCCTTATATTCCCAAGTTCAGCCTCCATTTCTAGCACTCTGTTTGAACTCTGGTCCCCCAGTTACTTCCAGATGGTCACAGGAGTCTCATGAAGGCTCCAGGAATGAGGTCCCTTGGCCGCCCTGAGGCACCAATGCTTTTCCCCCTCTCCTGCTCCAGACCCCTGTGGAAAGGGCATTGTTAATGCCCCAGATAGCAGTCGGTTCACTCCCTTTGGTGGTTTTCAAAGATGAGGCCAGAGCCAATATTTGTCCTGAGGCTTCCCAAGCCCAGTGCTGAGGGCACGGATGTCTGCGTGGAGGGCAC
This sequence comes from Ovis aries, assembly GCF_016772045.2. Lineage (NCBI taxonomy): Eukaryota > Metazoa > Chordata > Mammalia > Artiodactyla > Bovidae > Ovis > Ovis aries. The sequence continues at coordinate 14,802,772 of NC_056080.1, read as the reverse complement.
TGTCTTCCTTTGCTGCAGGAGCTGTGGGCAGTAGGTCCTGTTGCCTATAAATGAAACTGCCATGTTTGATACCTGGTGACTCAGTTCCTGTGGATTTTGCTTACTTCCTGGTTCTGGGACTGCATCATTAAGCCAGATGATCTGGATGACCAACCTTCTTCTTTGACCTTGTCTGCTGGCCTGCTGCCCAAATTGTTGTTAAGATTCTTTTCCCTTAAAATGAGTTTCTTTAAATGGCACATTTCTCTACATGCATTAGTATCTCATATTCTACCTCCCAAGCCTCTTAAGTATACCTGATTTCTCTGCTGAACAAAATTTAGATTCAAGCAGAGTTCCCTGCTATACTTAAGGAGAATAGTCTAAATTACACTTTTCCTTTTTTTCCCATCATCTTTAGTATAGTTCTGAGTTACCAGTGAGTAGTGGCTGTTTCAGTTTTACTTTAACAATCAGCTCCCAGAATAAAGGCAGGCACACTATAGGTATTCAAGGAGTATTTGTCGAGTGAATGAGAGTTCTTATTTGTGAGGAAATCTTCTTTTTGAGAACAAGACTGAGGGTTTTTTTTTTTTTTTCTGGTACTCTAATCAAGGTCAAATTTCAAACTTTGTTCAGAGCATTGGTTTCCTTTTGGCATTGGTGTGAGATGTCTGAATAGGAGCAGGACACATGCCAATGTAGCAGAATAGGTAAGAGACAAACCTGAGGCAGGATCGTGCAAGTTAGTTAACCTTTCTGATCCTCTTTCCTCACCATGTGAAAGGCATAACATCTAAGCATAGGCTTGTGAGAATATTAAATGAGGCAATGAGTCTTTAGCATTATTCCTGTCACATAATGTTTGCCCAAAAGATGGTAGTTATTAAAACTGCTGCTAAGTCGCTTCAGTCGTGTCCGTCTCTGTGAGACCCCATAGACAGCAGCCCACCAGGCTCCCCTGTCCCTGGGATTCTCCAGGAAAGAACACTGGAGTGGGTTGCCATTTCCTTCTCCAAGTTATTAAAACAACTATTGATATTTTTAGAGAGACCAAGGGATCCCAAGTATTTGACTGTCATTTGAATTTGTCACTCTTTTTAAATTATTGAAGTATAGTTGATTTACAATGTTGTGCCGACCTCTGTTGTACAGCAAAGTGACTCTATTATATACACATATATGTTATTTTTTAAAATATTCTTTTACATTATGGTTTATCACAGGATATTGATATAGTTCCCTGGGCTATACGGTAGGACTTTACTGTTCATCCATTCTATATAGTTTGCACCTGCTAATCTCAAACTGCCAATCCATCCCTCTCCCACCTCCACCCCTTTTTCAACTACCAGTCTATTCTCTATGTCCCAGATTGTTTTTGTTTCATAGACAGGGTTCATTTGTGTCATATTTTAGATTCCACATATAAGTGGTATGGTATTTGTCTTTCTCTGAGTTACTTCACTGAGTCTGATAATCTTCAGGTCCATCCATGTTGCTGTAGTGGCATTATTTCATTCTTTTTTATGGCTGAGTAACATGAGTTTGGTTGAACTCCGGGAGTTGGTGATGGACAGAGAGGCCTGGCGTGTTGCGATTCATGGGGTCGCAAAGCGTTGGACATGACTGAGCAACTGAACTGAACTGAATAGTCCATAATGGACTTCCCTGGTGGCTCAGTGGTAAAGAATCTGCCTGCCAATGCAGGAGATGCAGGTTTGATCCCTGTTCCGTGAAAATCTGCTGGAGAAGGAAATGGCAATCCACTCTAGTATTCTTGCCAGGGAAACCTCATGGACAGAGGAGCCTGGCAGGCTATAGTCCATGTGGTTACAAAAAGTCAAACACTACTTAGCAACTAAACAACAATATTCCATTATACATATATGTAAAATATACATATGTGTGTGTATGTATATGTAATCTTTATCCATTCATCTGTTGCTGGGACATTCAGGTTGAGTCCATGTCTATACTATCATAAATAGTGCTGCTGTGAACATAGGGGTACATGTATCTTTTTAAATTAGAATTTTGTCTGGATATATTCCCAGGAGTGAGATTGCTGTATCATAAGGTAATTCTATTTTTTAGTTTTCTGAGGAACCTCCATACTGTTTTCCACAGTGGCTACACCATCTTACATTCCCACCAACAGTGTAAGAGGGTTCCCTTTTCTCCACACCCACTCCAGCATTTGTTATTTGTAGACTTTTTAGTTATAGCCATTCTAACTGGTGTAAGATGGTATCTCATTATAGTTTCGATTTGCATTTCTCTAATAATTATCAATGATGAGCATCTTTTCATGTGCCTATTGGCCATTTGTATTTCTTCTATGGAGAAATGTCTGTTTAGGTCTTCTACTCATTTTTCGATTGGGTTTTTTTTGTTGTTGTTATTGAGTTGCATGAAAATGAAAGTTTGCACAGTCATCTCCAACTCTCCGTGACCCTATGGACTATTCACCCCATGGAATTCTCCAGGTCAGAATACTGGAGTGGGTGGCTATTGCCTTCTCCAGGGGAGCTTCCCAACCGAGGGATCGAACCCAGATCTCCTGCATTGCAGGTTGATTCTTTACCAGCTGAGCTACCAGGGAAGCTCAATTGCATGAGCTGTTTGTATATTTTTGGAAATTAAGCCTTTGTCAGTCACATCATTTGCAAATATTCTCTCCCATTCTCTAGGTTTTCTTTTTGTTTATGGTTTCCTTTGCTGTGAAGAAGCTTGTAAGTTTGTTTAGGTCCCATTAGTTTATTTTTGTTTTTATTTCTATTGCCTGGGGAGATGGACCTAAGAAAATGCTGGTATGATTTATGTCCAAGAATATTTTGTCTATGATCTCTTCTAGGAGTTTTATGGTGTCTTGTCTTATTTTAAGTCTTTAAGCCATTTGGAGTTTATTTTTGTGCATGGTGAGAGGGTATGCTCTATCCTCACTAATTTACATGCTTTCACTGATTTTTGCATGTCCAACTTTCCCACACCACTTGCTGAAGAGACTGTCTCTTTTCCATTGTATATTCTTGCTTCCTTTGTCAAAGATTAATTGACCATAGGTGTGTGGGTTCATTTCTGGGTGAGTTTGTCACTCTTGTCTTTGAGTTTAGAGCTTGAAAAGCCATGACCCCTCATATCTTAAGCAAAGGCAGTAAAAATGCTCCCGAATTCCTGTGGTTTATATATATGGATGGGAGTAATATTGCAACAAAATAGTTTGTAGCTGTATGTGTAGGAGGCTTTTTATAATCATCAATATTTCTGCTTATGTTGTTATTAGCTGTCTGTGTTCCTGGGGTCAAAGGCTATTTGATATATTTTTTAAGGCTTTCTTGATTACTATGCAGGCATGCCTTGTTTTATCGCATGTTGCTTTGGTGTACTGCACAGATTTTGCTTTTTATAAATTGAAGTTTTGTGGGAACTCTGAGTTGAGCAGGTCTATCAGATCAGTGTCATTTTTCCAACAAGATTTGCTCACTTGTGGCTCTGTGTCACATTTTGGTAATTCAGACAATATTTCAAACTTTTAAATTATTATTTTATTTGTTATGGTGATCTGTGGTCAGTGATCTTTGATGTTACTACTTTAACTCACTGGAGGCTCAGATAATTGTTAGCATTTTTTAACAATAGAGGATTTTAAAAATTTGAAGTATAGTTGATTTACAATATTGTGTTAGTTTCAGGCATAAAGAACAGTGATTCAGTCAGTCAGTTCAGTTCAGTCGCTCAGTCATGTCCGACTCTTTGTGACCCCATGAATCGCAGCACGCCAGGCCTCCCTGTCCATCACCAACTCGTGGAGTTTACCCAAACTCATGTCCATCGAGTTGGTGAGGCCATCCAGCCATCTCATCCTCTGTCGTCCCCTTCTCCTCCTGCCCCCAATCCCTCCCAGCATCAGAGTCTTTTCCAATGAATCAACTCTTCGCATGATGTGGCCAAAGTATTGGAGTTTCAGCTTCAGCAGCAGTCCTTCTGATGAACACCCAGGACTGATCTCCTTTAGGATGGACTGGTTGGATCTCCTTGCCATCCAAGGGACTCTCAAGAGTCTTCTCCAGCACCATAGTTCAAAAGCATCAATTCTTTGGCACTCAGCTTTCTTCACAGTCCAACTCTCACATCCATACATGACCACAGGAAAAACCATAGCCTTGACTAGATGGACCTTTGTTGGCAAAGTAATGTCTCTGATTTTTAATATGCTGTCTAGGTTGGTCATAACTTGCCTTCCAAGGAGTAAGCGTCTTTTAATTTCATGGCTGCAGTCACCATCTTCAGTGATTTTGGAGCCCCCAAAAATGAAGTCTGACACTGTTTCCACTGTTTCCCCATCTATTTGCCATGAAGTGATGGGACCAGATGCCATGATCTTAGTTTTCCAAATGTTGAGCTTTAAGCCAACTTTTTCACTCTCCTCTTTCACTTTCATCGAGAGGATTTTTAGTTCCTCTTCACTTTCTGCCATAAGGGTGGTGTCATCTGCATATCTGAGGTTATTGATATTTCTCTCAGCAATCTTGATTCCAGCTTCTGCTTCTTCCAGCCCAGCGTTTCTCATGATGTACTCTGTATATAAGTTAAATAAGCAGGGTGACAATATACAGCCTTGGCATACTCCTTTTCCTATTTGGAACCAGTTATACACATATATATACTTTTTCAGTTTTTTTCCTTTATAGGTTATTACAAAATATTGAGTAAAGTTCCCTATGCTATACAGTAGGTCCTTGTTGGTTATCTGTTTTATTTATAGCAGTGTGTGCATGTTAATCCCAAACTGGTTTAGTCCCCTCCTTTCCATTTTTGTAACCATAAGTTTATTTTCTATGCCTGTGAGTTTGTTTCTATTTTGTAAATAAGTTCATTTGTATCATTTTTTAGATTCCACATGTAATTATATCACATGATATTTGTCTTTCTTTGTCTAACTTCATGTAGTATGATCATCTTTAGGTCCATCAATGGCAATAGAATATTTTGAAATTAAGGTATGTACATTGTTTTTAGACACAATGCTATTGCACACTTACTAGACTACAGTATACTCTATGCACTGGGAAAGCAAAAAAAATTTGTGTGACTCACGTTTTTGCAGTATTAATTTTATTGCAGTGATATGGAACTTAATCTGCAATCTCTGAGGTCTGCCTGTACTAAGTGTATGAATGCAATGCCAGGAACTTAATACATGCCTGGGCGATGATTGCAGCAAAGAACTCCATTTCTGAAACATTGATTGTAGATGAAGAACAAAATCAAAGTCACTGCAAAATTACTGTCTAGGTGAAACAATAGTTTGGGAGTTGTATTATATAAAAACCGCTCAGCAATAGTTATTTTTTAGAAGTTAGTTAACACTAATATTTAAGTGTCAGAAAACTACATTATTTTAGTATGTTATATGACTAAAAATAACCAGAAAACCTGAAGTTATAGTTGGACCAGATTAATGAGATGGTTTAGTACAAGGGAGTACAAGCCTATGAGGGTGGGTCAGAGCCTAGGGATGCAGAGAAGACAATGGCAACCCACTCCTGGAGAATCCCAGGAACGGCAGAGCCTAGTCGGCTGCCATCTATGGGGTCACACAGAGTCGGACATGACTGAAGCGACTTAGCAGCAGCAGCAGAGCCTAGGGATGAGAGAGGCCCTGGGTATTTGTCTACTGCCATCCAGCGCTGCCGATTGGGGTGGCATCTTCCCAGTTGAGGACTGAGCCTTCTCTGGCTGAAAGGACACGTCAAAATGAGTGCTGGTTCATGGGAGTTGTGGTGTGCTAGCTGGAAGGCCAGTAGGCACCAAGTGTCCAGGAAGTGCCCACGTGGGACTCCCCAGACCTGGGTGCTCCTGTCAGTGTGGGAGGGAGAACTCCAGGAGGTCAGGGCAGGAGCTCTTTTGCAGTTGCCATGGGAACACTTCTGAATTTAATAACCCAATTTTGAGATCTTCCTGATAAATCTGGTTGTTTGGTGGAATTCCTTATCTTTGCTAGGCGATATCACTTATAACAATGAGCAAACAAACTGACAGATAATGCATAGAGTTCATCACAAGGGTAGAGCTAAAAAAAATTTACATCAGGTGGCAACATAGCCCAGTGGGTCTCATAGTCCTTATGTCTTTGGATTAGTTTACACTAGTTTCTTTGTTTTTTTCTTTGACAGTTTGACATACATCCTCACTCCCAAGTTGCTTTGCTCCTACTGAAGATGAAAAGTCACTCCCAGAGAGCAAAATTGCCCATTAAGCAAGATAAATTGTAATTGCCAGCATAAGTGTATCTCATTTAGTGTTAGCCTTCAAGGTAGGTGTTCGTGAAAAATTGTCTACAAAATTAATTTGGGGAAAGAGATAAATTTCTTTCAGCTGATGATGTTTGGAGAGAACATTTTGGAAAATGAGATCAGGACTCTGTGAGTACTCGGTAAAAAAGACTGCTCCAGACAAAATATGCTGCCATAAAAGAGTTCCTAGTTTCAGACAGGCAAGGTCACATAGTGTTGCTTCTCCTCCACTGTGAGATGAACTAACTGATGTGGGATAATGGATGTGACTTTCAGCTCTCCAAGTCATTTCTTTTTTGGACGTGGAATTGTCTATCCCCTGAGGTTTCTACCTGCTGAGCAGTTATTTACGTTTTCAATACCTCACAGCTCCAAGATTCGTGCCACAATGTGGGAGGCACAGAAGGGCCCTGAACTGAGAGCCACAACCCTTTGTCTCTAGGCCTGGCTCTGCCACCAGATAACTGTCGGTGCTTGAGGTCTTTGTGTTTGAACAAGAGTCAAAGTGACCTTGTCCACCTAGTTCATGTGCTCTCTTAACCTGCCTGGGCTTTCTGGTTTATTTAGCACAAGATTCCCAAGTTAAAAGTCTGCAAAATATTTGATGTACAAAATCACTGCATGCCAGATATATTCTTTACTGTGGGGGAGGCGAACATCCAAGGTAACAGCCAAGCTGGTGTTCTGGTGTCCCAGAGGACTGGACGTGAACCCCACATACAGGAGCTAAAGTTTAACATCCACAATGTAGAAAAATACCTAGGGCCACCAGAGGCTAGTCTATTCACATAAAGAGAGGTGTCCTTGGGTCTCTGTTGAGGTGGGGAGGGGGAATTGGAATCCCAGACTAAAGCTGTCCCCCAGGAAAGGCTGCCCTGTGTGGAAGGGTAACTAGAACACTCTACCCATAGATCTAAGAGAGAAGCAGTCCTGTCCCAGTTGTGGTTTGGAGTGAGGAAAAATAAATATTTTGTGAGAAACTAAAACCCCAAACCTGCATTATATAAGGTGTGGAGACCAAATATATAGTCTCCACAGATGTGGAGATCCCTGGTGGAAGAATTAATATAAGCCCAACTGTCGCCAATGGCATAAGGCAAGTAAAAGAAATGATGTACAACTTTTATAAAGGAAGAAACAAAACTCATTACTTCTACGTTCTATGATTGTGTATCTACAAAATCCACAAGAATCCTCAAATTATTAGGAAAAATTTGTAGATTTTCTGAGGTCGTGCATATTTATATAAAGAACAAAAACAAATTGAGCTAAAATCTTTGCCTCGTGCCTCAAACCCACTGCCCACCCCATCATGCACCAAGGGGACCTGGTCCCATGCTCCACAGAGGAAAGAGAGGCTCTGAGCTGTGAGCTTCCACAACTGCCTCACCGTGCGACCTCAGACTTATTTAGTCAGTCTTCACCCTTGTCTCCTTTCTTCTATTCATAGGGGGCATCCTTTTCTCTTCTCCTTTTACAAACAAACCCTTTTCTCTATGCTTTTGAGTCTCTTTCCTCGCATCTCCACTAGAAGAAAGCTATGGCTTCCTCTGATATTTCCTTGTCTTATGTGTTCAACCTGGCTCTTTCCCTATAGCTTTTAAAGATGCTCGAGTTGCTGTTATCTTAAAAAGACTATAACAAGCCTTGGCAGAGCCCTCCAAATCACCTCTAGCTCTCACATTTTCGAAAGAACAGACTAAACTTTCTGTGTCCATTTTTGACTTCTCAAAGATTCTCAAGCCTATTTCAAACAGATTTCCCTTCCTATTACTCCTTGGGAATAGCTTTTATCAAAGTGACCAAATGACGACATTGACTGCTCAATCCACTGGACTCTTTCAAGTCTTCCGGCACCACCACTGAATTTTTCATTTAGCTCAAGACCTTTACCTACACCTTGACTATGAACTTCCGGGTCCTTGTGTAAAGTCTGGCTGGTTCCTTAACTCTGTCCTTTATATTCAGTCTTGCCTCAGATCCCGACAAGTGTTGTCTACATGCTGCATGATATGGCAACAAGGGCTTAGGAACTTGGATATTTTCCTAGGTGTGAATGTGGAGTCAGGGCAGCAAAGGGCTGAGATGGAACATATGAGCTAGAACAAAGATTATGGTGCTGTCACTGAGGCAGCTTCTAGGGTCAAAGTGAGTTTCCCCTAGCTCTTATTAACTCACTGATGAACGTGTGCATCCCAGGAGGTAGGAAATAATTGTAACTCATGGGTCACTAGACTTTTCAGCTATAACTGCCTCAGACTAATGATTGATGACTGATTTGGAAGTGGGACATTTTACAACCCAGGGGGAAGGGAAGGGAGGTGGGCTTAAATGATTCAGATTGGATTTCCTTCCAGTCAGGAGGAACTAGGGCTCAGAGTCCAATTTAGTTTGACCTCAAGACAACAAAGAAATGTGGCCTTTCTTGCACAGTTATGTTTGTTAGCCGAGATCCACAACTGTCTCCTATTAAAAAATGTCCAATAAATTGTAGCTTTTAGTGTGGGGACTGTCCATAATGATCCAGCTCTCTGAATCTGGCATTGTGTGCTAAGGGACTCAGCTGTTGAAGCAGAAATGGCCAAATGCTCAGGATTTCCAGGATGAATGTGACCACTACTGACTGTAGAGCAAGCAGAGAGATAAAGATCCTGTGGCAAGAAGGCATGCTTGTAGGGTTATTTGACCTAAGAAGGGCATGGCGAGACTTGTGATTTTGCAATGGGCAGAGGCTAAGAAAGACAGACGTGGCTATTAGAAGCACTGAAGGAAATGTATTCTAAGCAACTTTTCTGCCCGAATGCATTAATAAATGCAAGAATAAAATTTGAAATTTCAGCTCATTATCGTTCTAGTTTTGGCTGCATGGTTTTCCCTGAGGCTTTTAATTCTTTCCTTAGAGTCTTCTATGTAAACTTTGGATCTTTGATGTATTTTCAAATATTGGCTTAAAGCATCATAGGTTATTATTTAAGTGGGTAACTTGGCTATCTAGATGTATTCTATTTAATATACACATGTGTATTTTCACTCAAGTAAAACAGACTTCTGTAGGAAGCTGTTCATGATATAAGGTGTCATAAGAAAGTCATGCATATTTACTTTCTCTCTGAGTTCTGGCTTCTTGATTATGTTATTGTTAAAGCATTTGCTTATGCCACTACCTCATTAGTAGTGGGACAAAGTGTCCTGAAGCATTCCTTTTCTTATTTTCCTTATCTGCTTTCCAAATTCCCTTCCGCTGGACCCCTTGAGCTTTTATTATATTGAACAACCTTCCCTTATTTTCAGGCAATGGCAGGACTGAAAGCGTGGAAGGTGCCTTAAAAACCTTGCTGCTCAAAGTATGGATCCTTTTGCTCTATCTCTGTTAATAACTTTGAGTCTCCATTTCTAGTCTGAATCAGCTGTGCCCTCAATGTGCCAGGTATGATTCTGCAATTGCTTTTTGGATATCTCTGTGCAGATGTTAGCTAGTATATCAGAGCCGGTGAGTTGTAAACCAGGGCACACAGAGACATGGCAACACAGAGTCAACTCACCATTGCCCCCTTTATGTGCTTCCCTCTTCTGAAGACCATTTTTTATGAACAACATTGCTGTCTTCTTGGTCCCCTCAAGTGGACATGGAAAGCACATTATAATATCTTTCTCTCTGAGTAGTACTTCCTCCGCCCCTCATTCCAATCTGATCAGCCCATAAATCATGTCAGTTAAATTTCTCTCAGGCCCTGGGCCTAGATCCCTTCTTCTCTACTCATCATTACTGTTGTGATTCACATTTTTATCATCTCTGGCCTTGCCTAATGCCATCTCTCCTAATGTAGCTCTTTGCTTTTCCCACTCTCTCTTCTCTCTAGGCCATTTGTAATTATCTATTGCTGCAGAGCAACACCCCCCAAAACTTGGCTTCAAATTCCCACTTGCTATAGGTCAGAAGCCCAGAAGCAGCTTTGTTGGGTGGTTCTGGGTCAGGAGAACTCTTGAGAGGCTGTGATCAAGGTGTTATCCAGGGTCACAGTCATCTGAGGTTTGGCTGGGGAAAGATCTGCTTCCAAGTTGACTCATAGTGTGTTTAGCAGGCCTCAGTTTCTCACTACATGGACCTCTCCCCCAGGCTGCTTAGCACGCAGCACATGGAATCTGGCTTCTCCCAGAGAACCATTGGAAAGAGTGAGAGTTCTCCTTAGATGGCAGTTGCAGTCTTTTTGTAACCTAACATTGAAAGTGATGTTCATCACTTCTTCCATATTGGTTAGAAGAGAGTCACTAAGTACAGCCCACAGTCCAGGGGAGGGAATTAAGTTTTATCTCTCGGGAAGAGGAGTATTGAAGAATCTGTAGATGTATCTTTAAAGCCATCACAAATTGTCCTCTGGCCACCAATTATTTATCTTCCTCCCACATGCAAAATTCATATCAAAGAATTTATGGACATGTACATATCTTTAAAACTACCATACCACTTTCATGTCACAGAAACTGTTATCTCAAGATATGTTTGTTCTGAATATTTTCACTGACTCCACTTTATATTTGCAGAAGAGATCAAACTCCTCAGGAGAACAGATGCACATATATGCATGGCTGAGTCCCTTTGCTGTCCACCTGAAACTATTGCAACATTGTTAATCAGCTATGCTCCAACACAAAATAAAAAGTAAAAAACAAAAACAAACTCCAGATGCTCCACCATCTGACCCTAATGAATATTTTCATCATTTGCTTATGAATCCTACATGCAATCAAACCAAATGATTCACCATTTCCTAATCATACCCTAAATCTGTCATCTTCTGCACCTTCATGAATGCTGTTTCCCAGGTTGGAAGGTCCTCCCTCAGCTCTTTCTTTTCAAATTCTATTCAAAATTCCAGCCTTGCCTTCTTTATAAAGTGTGGCAGCCCCTCTAAAATAGGATGTATCTACTTTCTTTGATAGTAAATTCCTAGCGGACAAGAACTTGTTTCTTCTTCATCTCTACATCCCTCAAAATAAAAAACGGATTTCCTTGTATCCAACAGATGTTCAAGAAATATAGAGCTAAATTGTATGAAGATAGCACTTAACCATTTAGATGGGGAAAAAACCACTTTGAGTTGTTTGTATCCATGTGGTATACACCAACACCATGAGAGCATTTTGTTTGTTGTGTACACTTTGTCTTTCAAAGACACAAGCCAAAATTGCTATACATGGGATAACCTGAAAGAATTGGTGGTAGAATGTCCAGATTATATCGACATCGTCAAGGTACCAGTCTTCTACTGCTGTGCGGGAGGGCCAAGAAATGTTCATTTACCAATACACTGATGTTCCACCTATATCCCACACAGTGGGAATGATGGAGTTGTACAGCTAGGCTTTCCTTAGCTATGGTAGAGTAGGACTCTCCCGTTTAATTTCTGCGCAATTTTTTTCCTCCCACCTGCTTTCTATTCCTCCTTTCTCTCTCTTTCTCCCTTCCTTTCTTTGTATGTATTCACTTTCTCATCTGACCTCTCATTATTTTCTCTCACCTCTCTGTGAGGTTGTTACCTGGGCATTTTGATGGAATTACTGCTCCTTAAATTTAGCCAAATGGAAATTATTTCTTTGTTAATAGTTTTATTGAGGTATAATTTACACACCATAAACTCCATTCATTTTAAGCGTGTAATCCAATGATTTTTCGTAAATTTATAGTGTTGTGTAACTATCACCACAATGTAATTTTAGAGGATTTCCATGACCCCAAAAGATCTCTTGGCTAACTGAATTACTCAAAAATTTTCATACCTTGTATGTTTTTTTGCATGTGTGTGTCTGAAAAGTATTTTTTCAGATAATTTAGAAAATATAGAAAAGCAGAAGAAAATAAAAATTCTCATCATTCCACAACCTACAGAAATTCATTGCTATTCTGGTATATAGTTAGTCCTTCTGTCTACTTATCTGCCTGTTTATCCATATCTTAGAAGGGAAGTTACAAGTAAGGGATGCTGAGAAGTTGATTAGGTCTAGGGACAGAGCAGCTACATATTAATAATTTAAAAATAGTAGAAATGTCTTTTTATTTTATTGATTTTTAAAGAACTTGACTGAATTTTTGACTTTTGAACTACCACATTAGATACCTATTTATGTGTAAGGGTAGGAAGCCAAGTAAAGCAATAAATAGGCCGTTTCATACTGGGATTGCAATGTGGGTTTTACTTTTCCTGTGTGTGTGTGGGGAGGTGAGGATTATGAAGAGGGAAGGGTGATTGTTACCTGAAGATTTCATGCGCTGCTATTGCTACCGCTGCTGCTAAGTCACTTCAGTTGTGTCTGACTCTGTGCGACCCCATAGACGGCAGCCCAGCAGGACCCCCTGTCCCTGGGATTCTCCAGGAAAGAAGACTGGAGTGGGTTGCCATTTCCTTCTCCAACATGTGAAAGTGAAAAGTGAAAGTGAAGTCGGTCAGTTGTGCCTGACTCGTAGTGACCCCATGGACTGCTGCCTAGCAGGCTCCTCTGTCCATGGGATTTTCTAGGCAAGAGTACTGGAGTGGCTTGCCATTGCATGGAGGACCTTAAATAAGCGGTCTCCAATCTTTTTGGCCCCCAGGTGTCAGTTTCATGGAAGACAATTTTTCCACAGACTGGGTCAAGTTGGGGGGGGGGCGCCAGGGAATGGATGGTTACAGGATGATTCAGTCACATTACATTGATTGTGCACTTTATTTCTATTATTATTACATCAGCTCCAGGTCAGATCATCAGGCATTCGATCCAGAGCTTGGGGACCTCTGCCCTAAATGCAGATCTGTGATGGAGTGGTGGGAGGGATGTGAACATGGGAAAATCAGAAGAAATCTTGCAAGGAAAAAGTAAGTTGGGCTAAAAGAGCCTGTTCCCAAATTGAGGGCACTTGGGGCTCCCCCAAATTTCTTTGAAATGGGAAAATAGGAATGTTGAATTGAAACAGGAACTATTTGTGGTAAATTAGCATGTCAAGTGGTTTCTACTTAGCCCTATTGAGTACCTTACCCAGAGTAAGAGTCTGCATACACACCAGTAAATGGAGACCATGAGTGACAGAGTCTCCAAGTGGAATTGGATGATGAAAAAGAATGTGAGCTGCGGAGAGTCTCTACCCTTGGCTAGGAAGTTGGCAGTTTCAGTGTTGCGTTAGCAAAGCAGTTGGTTAAATTGTTGCCCATGGCATCTTGGGACTCGGCTCTTCTATGTGCAGAGGCTGAAGATTAGGGGAAATTGGTAGGGAAACAAGTCAGGGGGCTGGAATATGCAGGTGCTTTTGTGCGGTCTCCAATGGTTCTTACAAGAAAGAGAAAAGCATCTCAACTCGGGGCTGTTTTCAGAACTTTACTATTAGAGGTCTTTCTGCCTGCAGCCAGCAATTGCACTTGTCTGAGAGTCGATGTATCATGACCCACGCAAGATTGGAAAAGGTAAATTTTCTGATTGAGGCTAAAGTGGAAATAGAGGCAGGAAATGGTAGGTAATGAAATTGGGGCCTGGGAAACACACCACATTCTTGCCCCTCCTGGGCATCTTCTGCAATGTGTTTCCCGCCTGACAAAGGTTTAGAACAGGCAGCCTGGGGACCCAGGGGACCTGTGCCTTCCAAATCCTGCTACTCTTTTATGTTTTCCTGAATCAGATATCAAGATGGAGGTCATTAAGCTGGAGGCTAGGCAGGGCACTGAGATTTATTACTGAAAGATAGTCATTCTTAGGTTAGGGTCTAAATTAATGGGCTCTGACTTGATAAGGTCTCTCACTTATGTTCTTAGTAAGTGAATCAGTCAGAGAATTGAGTGGATGAGTATAAGTGAAAATCTAGTTGAGCTTTTAAGAAGGTTATATTGCAGGTGAAACCCTAATTCTCTGAGCAAAAATCTGTGATCTCCTGTTTGGCCTGAAACATCATGTTCAGTCTCCCAAACATGCAACAATGGGGATCAAACTGCTAAAGGTGCAGCCCCTTAAAAGGAGACTTTACCATCAAAGCCCCCATTTCAGATGCATATATGGAAGACCGTGAATAAGGGGGGTTTTTCCAGAGAGGAAAACCCTCTACAGAAGGGAGTTGTTGAGATCCCTCTCAAGTAGAATATATTACTCATAATTATTGTGGTTTTTTCCTCCTTTCCTTTTCCACCCCCCCCCCAAATGGGAGTTATTTTTCTAACAGTGGTCCTGTTTTCTACTCTGATCTCCCCCCATCCTTTGTATATTGGGTCTATTGGGGTGGTTAAATATTCTCTACATAGACTTACAGATGACAAGGCGCTACGTGTGTACTTATCCAGGAGACATCACCCAGGCATCTTGAGTGTAATAACGTAACGAGACTTAACATCGGGCTATATTCTTTTAGGAAGGGAGTGACTACACTTTTGGTGGGTCATTAAATAGTTGCATAATGTTGGAAGGATACATTTTAAAACTAGGTGTGTAAAGAAAGGTGATCAGTCCTGGGTGTTCTTTGGAAGGAATGATGCTAAAGCTGTAACTCCAGTACTTTGGCCGCCTCATGTGAAGAGTTGACTCATTGGAAAAGACTCTGATGCTGGGAGGGATTGGGGGCAGGAGGAAAAGGGGACGACAGAGGATGAGATGGCTGGATGGCATCACGGACTCAAATGACATGAATCTTAGTGAACTCCGGGAGTTGGTGATGGACAGGGAGGCCTGGCGTGCTGCGATTCATGGGGTCGCAAAGAGTCGGACACGACTGAGCAACTGAACTGAAAGAAAGGTGTGTATAGATATTAGCAAGTCAAGGCATGGACTATAGTGAGTCCTGCTGTTATTTTTTTATACAACTGTGACTGAAACTAGAATTCCTTCCCTCTACTTTTCAGTTAAGTCAACAATGTTCCTTTTCAATATAAATGAGTTTGAGTTGGCTTTATTATCACTTGTGGTGAGAAATGTTCTTATTGAAACAGCATATATATATATTTAATAAATATAATTTTGTAGGGTAGGAAAAGTCATTTTCCTCCTACCTTTCCAGGTTCTTGGCTGAAAAGTGAAAGTGAAAGTCGCTCAGTCATATCTGACTCTTTGCGACACCATGGACTATATTCTCCAGGCCAGATACTGGAGTGGGTAGCCTTTCCCTCTCCAGGGGATCTTCCCAACCCAGGGACTGAACCCAGGTCTCCCGCATTTCAGGCGGATTCTTTACCAGCTGAGCCATAAGGGAAGAAACTTCTCTGTAATAAAAGAATAACAGGAGAAAAACAAACAGAAGTTTGACATGTATACCTGCTGGATAGACAGGAGAGACCCAGAGGAACTGAGTAACTCCCTGGCATGGCCCAAGCTATTATAAACACCATCTCCAATTAAAGACAAAAGGAGATGTTGGGAGAAGGGAGCCAGTTATGGGACGATGTTAGGAACGTACAGCAAACATGAGTAAGGCTGTTAATACAGGTTGACCTCCAAGCCTTCTCCATTAATAAGTTCCTAGAGTTTTAGTCATCCTCCGTTTCCTGGTACAGAGAGGGAAATGCCCTTAACAAATGGAGGTTTCCCTTATAAATGTAAATGTCTCTAACAAAACAGTAACTTCTGCTCTGTTTTCAGAGCTGCTTCTGTGTGTCTGCTGTTCCTTAAAAATAATCAGCCTCAAGATAATTTTTATACCAAAGAGGCATATTTTGAGCTGGCACATTCTGCTCCACTTCCATTTTGAAGTCTTATCTGTAGACTTACCCAGGACGATGGTGTTAGCTACTGAGAAAGTAGGCATATATTTATAAGTAGACCCAATTTATTTTCTAGACTATAAACTACTTTTACAAATTCATGAAAGAAGGGAAGATTTCTTGCCATCAAAAAACCTGATTGTTAATTCATAGGTAATATATTTCTTATATTTTAGTGGCCACTAGGGATTTTAAACATAAGGAGATCAGATAATTCATTATGCTATTTAAAAAATCATCTTTCCAATGGATGTACAATAAACTTACTGTGGTAATCACTTCATGATGTATGTAAGTCAGATCATTTTGCTAGTTACATTAAGCACCTTAAACTTATATGGTGTATATGTCAATTATATCTCAAAAGTGGAAAATAAAAAATTATATTTCATTATTGGCAAATACATTTGGGGGCTGCAACCTAATCTTTCTGATCATTTAAACTTGCTGAAATAGTAGCTTATATCTTTGGCTACCTTGATGGCTAAGCGGGTAAAGAATCTGCCAGCAATGCAGGAGACACAGGAGATGCAGGTTTGATGCCTGGGTCAGGAAGATACCTTGGAGAAGTAAATGGCAACCCACTCCACTATTCTTGCCTGGGACATCTCATGGACAGAGGAGCCTTGGGGGCTGCAGTCCATGGGGACACAAGGAGTTGGACATGACTGAACAACTCAGCAAGCAAGCAAAGGACATTTTAAATAGTTCCCTAAGCTGGAAAAGACTCTGATGCTGGAAGGGATTGAGGGCAGGAGAAGAAGGGGACGACAGAGGATGAGACGGCTGGATGGCATCACTGACTCGATAGACGTGAGTCTGAGTGAACTCTGGGAGTTGGTGATGGACAGGGAGGCCTGGCGTGCTGCGATTCATGGGGTCGCAAACAGTCGGACATAACCGAGTGACTGAACTGAACTGAACCTGTGAACTTTGCTTATGCAGTCACAGACATCTAAAGATATTTAAATGATGTATTGATGCTGACAAAAAGATAATTACTTTCACTCATTATTAAATTAACATTTTCTGATAAGGCATTAAATATTACTTTTCCATTGAGGCATCAAAAACTTTGCTTCACACCATAGACCATATCACTGTGAATGAAATCAGAAATGGAAAAATTTAGTTACTTAGACTATCCACTCAAATTCACTCTGAAGAGTAGTATTTTTAAAGAGGTCCTCCAGTACCTTGCTTGGCCAACTTTCAAAAATTTATTTTCTCTTCTCCTTTCCCCATACTTATCAAAAAGGGATTTTTTTTAAAGTTTAGTGTAATTTGGTGGAAGGAACAAAATTAGATATGTATTTAATCTATCACTTGGAAGGTACCAATATATATGTTTCAATAACTTGGCTCAGAATAAGTATGAAATAAATGGTCCCTGTTATTGCAGGTGGTGGAGCAGTAGGAATTCGTGTATTTCATCCCTTCCAATGTATGAAGGACCTTTGATAAATTTGGATGAGCCTATGCTCTTTGGTGGCTTCCCTGGTAGCTCAGTCAGTAAAGAATCTGCCTGCAGTTCAGGAGACCTGGGTTCAATCCCTGTATCGGGAAGATCCCATGGAGGAAGAAATGGCAGACCACTCCAGTATCCTTGCCTGGAAAATCCTATGGATGGAGGAGTCTGGTGGGCTGCAGTCCATGGGGTTGTGAAGAGTTGGGCACGACTGAGCAACTTTCACTTCATTCTCTTTGGTACATGCAAAATACACACATTTCTTATGCTTTAATGAATTTTTAGATTATTTGTTTCCTCTTAGTTTTGTAATGAGTATCCAGTTTGAAGATTCTGGCTTGTGAGAAATACAAAGAAACAGGATCCCCTCAAGCATTGCTGGGATTGGTAGAGGGATCTTGGTGGCATCAGTTGGTCCTTTCCATTACTTGGGTTTAGTGTCAGTAAATCCTTCATCCTAGTCCTACATTTGCACATTATTTCAAACTTCATTCCTATCTACTTCTGTTATACTGAATTAATTTCATCATTGTAGCATCATGCTATGATAAAAATATTCCCTATGGACCTGGAGGAGGCCTCAGTTTTGGTGGACACTAAATCATGTCAAATTCTGTGGACATTTATTGTCAGTTCAGTTCAGTCACTCAGTCGTGTCTGACTCTTTGCGACCCCATGAATTGCAGCACGCCAGGCCTCCCTGTCCATCACCAACTCCCAGAGTTCACTCAAACTCATGTCCATCGAGTCAGTGATGCCATCCAGCCATCTCATCCTCTGTCGGCCCCTTCTCCTCCTGCCCTCAATCCCTCCCAACATCAGGATCTTTTCCAATGAGTCAACTCTTCGCATGAGGTAGCCAAAGTATTGGAGTTTCAGCTTCAGCATCAGTCCTTCCAATGAATACCCAGGACTGATCTTCTTTAGGATGGACTGGTTGGATCTCCTTGCAGTCCAAGGGACTCTCAAGAGTCTTCTCCAACACCACAGTTCAAAAGCATCAATTCTTTGGTGCTCAGCTTTCTTCACAGTCCAACTCTCACATCCATACATGACCACTGGAAAACCATAGCCTTGACTAGACAGACCTTTGTTGGCAAAGTAATGTCTCTGCTTTTTAATATGCTATATGGGTTGGTCATAACTATCCTTCCAAGGAGTAAGTGTCTTTTAATTTCATGGCTGCAGTTACCATCTGCAATGATTTATTGTCAAGCATCTTGCAAATGCAAGAGAAATATTAATATGAAGATGTTATTTCTGTCCTCTGACATCTAAAATCTAGTAGAAAGATAAAGACAAATGTTCAGGTAATGAAAAATAAAACAGAAGATAGCAAAATAAGTACTGTATAAATAGTGCTTACTCTGAGAGCTACTCTTTTAAGCACTTTAAAAATAGTTAATTCATTAGGACTACATCTTCACTTTCATATGAGGAAACTGAAGCACATAGAGGTCAAGTAACTCATCCAAGTCACAGATTTGATCCCAGAGAGTCTGACTTCAGAATCAGATGCTACCCTGTCCACGTTGAGCTAAGCACTATGTGCCTATTCAAGGGAGCAAGTGGTCTCTTGTGCACGTGCATGACTATGGGTGTGTGTGTGTGTGTGAAGGGAACAGGATGGGATTTAAAGAGGATGTGGCATTCGAGCATCTTTCAGATTTCATGTGTTTCTATGTTTAATGTGTTACCTCTTGATCTTTTCTTAACATTCCAATTATACTCTGCTTGAAATACTTTAGAACTCCTGGACCTCTGTTTTTCCCATCAGCTACTCAAATCTAATCAGGTCAGAACTTTATGACTTTGGACCAATAGCCTTTGCAAAATTTCCAGGGCAAAGTAAAGGTACATTATGTTGTTTAGAAAAGGTTATAGAATTTCAGAGAACAGAATGAAAAGTGACTGAGTCTGTGACCACACATTATAGAGTTGGTTTTATGATGGGAATTATCAGACCAGTTCATCACTGTGTCCAATTGATTCCAGGCCCAAAGTCATTTTAGCTCTGATTTTTGAGGTGGACTGAGTGAAGATAGAGAGTGTGGATGATATGTATGTGTCTGTGTTAGACAATAAATGAAGTGTGAATCCCTGCTGAGGCCCAAGCTGTGAGCAGTCCTGCAATTCATATATTTCTGGGAAGAGATAACTAATGAGGCACCAAAGGACTATAGGCAGAGGAGTTTGCGGAGGAATAAGACCAAGGGAGCTGAGGGATAATTATGGGAAAAGACTTTAGAGAGAGCAGCATGATCCAGTGTTGGAGATGCTCTCCGTAATGGCCCCAAGGGATCATGATTGAGGTCACTGCTTGAAGGGGCTGCAGGCAGCAGATGCCAGAGAGGCATTTTCACAAAGAGCTTACATGACTCAGGAACACAATACCATGTATGTGCCCAAGTGACAAAAGTGTGACTTAGGACAGGAGGCATTCTCCCTTCCTATGGAGCTCAGTGTAACCTCAGTGTGATAAGAACTCCAGGGAAGGGATGGTGATCCTTTCTTTTTAATTTATTTATTTATTTTTTTCTTAAAAAAAATTTATTTGTTTTATTTTTATTTTTTTATTTTTTTAATTTTAAAATCTTTAATTCTTACATGCATTCCCAAACATGAACCCCCCTCCCACCTCCCTCCCCATAACATCTCTGTGGGTCATCCCCATGCACCAGCCCCAAGCATGCTGCATCCTGCATCAGACATAGACTGGCGATTCAATTCTTACATGATAGTATACATGATAGAATACCATTCTCCCAAATCATCCCACCCTCTCCCTCTCCCTCTGAGTCCAAAAGTCCGTTATACACAGCTGTGTCTTTTTTCCTGTCTTGCATACAGGGTCGTCATTGCCATCTTCCTAAATTCCATATATATGTGTTAGTATACTGTATTGGTGTTTTTCTTTCTGGCTTACTTCACTCTGTATAATCGGCTCCAGTTTCATCCATCTCATCAGAACTGATTCAAATGAATTCTTTTTCACGGCTGAGTAATACTCCATTGTGTATATGTACCACAGCTTTCTTATCCATTCATCTGCTGATGGACATCTAGGTTGTTTCCATGTCCTGGCTATTATAAACAGTGCTGCGATGAACATTGGGGTACATGTGTCTCTTTCAATTCTGGTTTCCTCGGTGTGTATGCCCAGAAGTGGGATTGCTGGGTCATAAGGTAGTTCTATTTGCAATTTTTAAGGAATCTCCACACTGTTCTCCATAGTGGCTGTACTAGTTTGCATTCCCACCAACAGTGTAGGAGGGTTCCCTTTTCTCCACACCCTCTCCAGCATTTATTGCTTGCAGATTTTTGGATCGCAGCCATTCTGACTGGTGTGAAGTGGTACCTCATTGTGGTTTTGATTTGCATTTCTCTGATAATGAGTGATGTTGATCATCTTTTCATGTGTTTGTTAGGCATCCGTATGTCTTCTTTGGAGAAATGTCTATTTAGTTCTTTGGCCCATTTTTTGATTGGGTCATTTATTTTTCTGGAATTGAGCTGCATAAGTTGCTTGTATATTTTTGAGATTAGTTGTTTGTCAGTTGCTTCATCTGCTATTATTTTCTCCCATTCAGAAGGCTGTCTTTTCACCTTGCTTATATTTTCCTTTGTTGTGCAGAAGCTTTTAATTTTAATTAGATCCCATTTGTTTATTTTTGCTTTTATTTCCAGCATTCTGGGAGGTGGATCATAGAGGATCCTGCTGTGATTTATGTCTGAGAGTGTTTTGCCTATGTTCTCCTCTAGGAGTTTTATAGTTTCTGATCTTACATTTAGATCTTTAATCCATTTTGAGTTTATTTTTGTGTGCGGTGTTAGGAAGTGATCTAGTTTCATTCTTTTACAAGTGGTTGACCAGTTTTCCCAGCACCACTTGTTAAAGAGATTGTCTTTACTCCATTGTATATTCTTGCCTCCTTTGTCAAAGATAAGGTGTCCATATGTGTGTGGATTTATCTCTGGGCTTTCTATTTTGTTCCATTGATCTATATGTCTGTCTTTGTGCCAGTACCATACTGTTTTGATGACTGTGGCTTTGTAGTAGAGCCTGAAGTCGGGCAAGTTGATTCCTCCAGTTCCATTCTTCTTTCTCAAGATTGCTTTGGTAATTCGAGGTTTTTTGTATTTCCATACAAATCTTGAAATTATTTGTTCTAGTTCTGTGAAAAGTATCACTGGTAGCTTGATAGGGATTGCATTGAATTTGTAAATTGCTTTGGGTAGTATACTCATTTTCACTATATTGATTCTTCCAATCCATGAACATGGTATATTTCTCCATCTATTAGTGTCCTCTTTGATTTCTTTCATCAGTGTTTTATAGTTTTCTATACATAGGTCTTTAGTTTCTTTAGGTAGATATATTCCTAAGTATTTTATTCTTTTCGTTGCAATGGTGAATGGAATTGTTTCCTTAATTTCTTTTTCTACTTTCTCATTATTCGTGTATAGGAATGCAAGGGATTTCTGTGTGTTGATTTTATATCCTGCAACTTTACTATATTCATTGATGAGCTCTAGTAATTTTCTGGTGGAGTCTTTAGGGTTTTCCATGTAGAGGATCATGTCATCTGCAAACAGAGTTTTACTCTTCTTTTCCAATTTGGATTCCTTTTATTTCTTTTTCTGCTCTGATTGCTGTGGCCAAAACTTCCAGAACTATGTTGAATAGTAGCGGTGAAAGTGAACACCCTTGTCTTGTTCCTGACTTTAGGGGAAATGCTTTCAATTTTTCACCATTGAGGATAATGTTTGCTGTGGGTTTGTCATAGATAGCTTTTATTATGTTGAGGTATGTTCCTTCTATTCCTGCTTTCTGGAGAGTTTTTATCATAAATGGATGTTGAATTTTGTCAAAGGCCTTCTCTGCATCTATTGAGATAATCATATGGTTTTTATTTTTCAATTTGTTAATGTGGTGAATTACATTGATTGATTTGTGGATATTGAAGAATCCTTGCATCCCTGGAATAAAGCCCACTTGGTCATGGTGTATGATCTTTTTAATGTGTTGTTGGATTCTGATTGCTAGAATTTTGTTGAGGATTTTTGCATCTATATTTATCAGTGATATTGGCCTGTAGTTTTCTTTTTTTGTGACATCTTTGTCAGGTTTTGGTATTAGGGTGATGGTGGCCTCATAGAAAGAGTTTGGAAGTTTACCTTCCTCTGTAATTTCTGGAAGAGTTTGAGTAGGATAGGTGTTAGTGCTTCTCGAAATTTTTGGTAGAATTCAGCTGTGAAGCTGTCTGGACCTGGGCTTTTGTTTGCTGGAAGATTTCTGATTACAGTTTCAATTTCCGTGCTTGTGATGGGTCTGTTAAGATTTTCTATTTCTTCCTGGTTCAGTTTTGGAAAATTGTACTTTTCTAAGAATTTGTCCATTTCTTCCACGTTGTCCATTTTATTGGCATACAACTGCTGATAGTAGTCTCTTATGATCCTTTGTATTTCTGTGATGTCTGTTGTGATCTCTCCATTTTCATTTCTAATTTTATTGATTTGATTTTTCTCTCTTTGCTTCTTGATGAGTCTGGCTAATGGTTTGTCAATTTTATTTATCCTTTCAAAGAACCAGCTTTTGGCTTTGTTGATTTTTGCTATGGTCTCTTTTGTTTCTTTTGCATTTATTTCTGCCCTAATTTTTAAGATTTCTTTCCTTCTACTAACTCTGGGGTTCTCCAATTCTTCCTTTTCTAGTTGCTTTATTTGTAGAGTTAGGTTATTTATTTGACTTTTTTCTTATTTCTTGAGGTATGCCTGTATTGCTATGAACTTTCCTCTTAGCACTTCTTTTATAGTGTCCCACAGGTTTTGGGTTGTTGTGTTTTCATTTTCATTAGTTTCTATGCATATTTTGATTTCTTTTTGATTTCTTCTGTGATTTGTTGGTTATTCAGAAGTGTGTTGTTCAACCTCCATATGTTGGAATTTTTAATAGTTTTTCTCCTGTAATTGAGATCTAATCTTAATGCATTATGGTTAGAAAAGATGCTTGGAATGATTTCGGTTTTTTTGAATTTATCAAGTTTAGATTTATGGCCCAGGATGTGATCTATCCTGGAGAAGGTTCCATGAGCACTTGAAAAAAAGGTGAAATTCATTGTTTTGGGGTGAAATGTCCTATAGATATCAATTAGGTCTAACTGATCTAATGTATCATTTAAAGTTTGCGTTTCTTTGTTAATTTTCTGTTTAGTTGATCTGTCCATAGGTGTGAGTGGGTTATTAAAGTCTCCCACTATTATTGTGTTATTGTTGATTTCCCCTTTCATACTTGTTAGCATTTGTCTTACATATTGCGGTGCTCCTATATTGGGTGCATATATACTTATAATTGTTATATCTTCTTGGATTGATCCTTTGATCATTATGTAGTGGCCTTCTTTGTCTCTTTTCACAGCCTTTGTTTTAAAGTCTATTTTATCGGATATGAGTATTGCCACTCCTGCTTTCTTTTGGTCTCTATTTGCGTGGAATATCTTTTTCCAGCCCTTCACTTTCAGTCTGTATGTGTCCCTTGTTTTGAGGTGGGTCTCTTGTAAGCAGCATATAGAGAGGTCTTGTTTTTGTATCCATTCTGCCAGTCTTTGCCTTTTGGTTGGGGCGTTCAACCCCTTTACATTTAAGGTAATTATTGATAAGTATGATCCCGTTACCATTTACTTTATTGTTTGGGGTTCGGGTTTATACACCCTTTCGTGTTTCCTGTCTAGAGAATATCCTTTAGAATTTGTTGGAGAGCTGGTTTGGTGGTGCTGAATTCTCTCAGCTTTTGCTTGTCTGTAAAGCTTTTGATTTCTCCTTCGTATTTGAATGAGATCCTTGCTGGGTACAGTAATCTGGGCTGTAGGTTATTGTCTTTCATCACTTTAAGTATGTCTTGCCATTCCCTCCTGGCCTGAAGAGTTTCTATTGAAAGATCAGCTGTTATCCTTATGGGAATCCCCTTGTGTGTTATTTGTTGTTTTTCCCTTGCTGCTTTTAATATTTGTTCTTTGTGTTTGATCTTTGTTAATTTGATTAATACGTGTCTTGGGGTGTTTCGCCTTGGGTTTATCCTATTTGGGACTCTCTGTGTTTCTTGGACTTGGGTGATTATTTCCTTCCCCATTTTAGGGAAGTTTTCAACTATTATCTCCTCAAGGATTTTCTCATGATCTTTCTGTCTTCTTCTTCTGGAACTCCTATAATTCGAATGTTGGAGTGTTTCATATTGTCCTGGAGGTCTCTGAGATTGTCCTCATTTCTTTTAATTCGTTTTTCTTGTTTCCTCTCTGATTCATTTATTTCTACCTTTCTATCTTCCATTTCACTAATCCTATCTTCTGCCTCCATTATTCTACTATTTGTTGCCTCCAGAGTGTTTCTGATCTCATTTATTGCATTATTCATTATATTTTGACTCTTTTTTATTTCTTCTAGGTCCTTGTTAAACCTTTCTTGCATCTTCTCAATCCTTGTCTCTAGGCTATTTATCTGTGATTCCATTTTGATTTCAAGATTTTGGATCATTTTCACTATCAATATTCGGAATTCCTTCTCAGGTAGATTCCCTACTTCTTCCTCTTTTGTTTGGTTTGGTGGGCAACTCTCCTGTTCCTTTACCTGCTGAGTATTCCTCTGTCTCTTCATCTTGGTTATATTACTGCATTTGGGGTGGCCTTTTTATATTCTGGTAATTTGTGCAGTTCTCTTTATTATGGAGCTTCCTCACTGTGGGTGGGGTTCTATCAGTGGCTTGTCCAGGTTTCCTGGTTAGGGAGGCTTGTGTTGGAGTTCTGGTGGGTGGAGCTGGGTTTCTTCTCTCTCTTTTTGAAGACAATGGTCTGCTTTTCTGGTTGCCTGATGTCCTCTGCCAGCCTACAGAAGTTGTTTTGTGGAGTTTGCTCGGCTTTGAAATGTTCTTTTGAGGAATTTGTGAGGGAGAAAGTGGTCTTCCCGTCCTATTCCTCCGCCATCTTTATGCTGTTCCTTTCTTTTTAATTTAGTTTTATTTAAAAAAAAATTTATTGAAGTACACTTGATTTACACTTTATTAATTTAAGCTGTGCTAATTTGAGCAAATGGATTCACTTATACATATATATTCTTTTTCATATTTTTTTTCCAGTATGGTTTATCAAAGGATATTGAATATAGTTCCCTGTGCTATACAGTTGGACCTACCTTGTTGTTTATCTACCCTACATATAATAGTTTGAATCTACTAATCCCACACTCCCAGTCCTTCCCTCTCCCTTCCTACTTCGTACCTACAAGTCTGTTCTCTCTGAGTCTTTCTGTTCCATAGCTATGTTCATTTGTGTCATTTTTTTTAGATTCCACATATAAGTGATAGCATTTGTATTTGTCTTTCTCTTTTTGACTTATTTCACCTAGTATGATAATCTCTAGTTGCATCCATGTTCTGAAAATGGCATTATTTCATTCTTTCTCCTGGCTGAGTCATACTGCATTGTTTATGTATGGTATCTTTATCCAGTCATCTGTCAATGGACATTTAGATTGTCTCCATGTCTTGGCTATTGTAAATAGTGCTACTATGAACTTAGGGGTGCACATATTTTTTCAAATTATAGTTTTGTCTAGATAGGTGCCAGGAGTAGAATTCCTGGATCATAAGGCAACTCTATTTTTAGTTTTTTTAGAGGAAACTCCACACCATTTTCCACAGTGGCTGTACTGATTTATATTCCCACCAACAGTATAAGAGGGTTCCCTTTGCTCCATACCCTCTCCAGCATTTATTTTTTGCAAACTTTTTTATGATGGCCCTTCTGACTGGTAAGAGGTGGTACCTCATTGTAGATTTGATTTCAGTTCAGTTCAGTCGCTCAGTCATGTTTGACTCTTTGCGACCACATGAACTGAAGCACGCCAGGCCTCCCTGTCCATCACCAATTCCCGGAGTTTACTCAAACTCATGTCCATTGAGTTGGTGATGCCATCCAACCATCTCATCCTTTGTCATCCCCTTCTTCTCCTGCCCTCAATCTTGCCCAACATCAGGGTCTTTTCAAATGAGTCAGCTCTTCGCATCAGGTAGCCAAAGTATTGGAGTTTCAGCTTCAGCATCAGTCTTCCAGTGAATATTCAGGACTGATTTCCTTTAGGATGGATTGGGTGGATCTCCTTGCAGTCCAAGGGACTCTCAAGAGTCTTCTCCAACACCACAGTTCAAAAGCATCAATTCTTCAGCACTCAGCTTTCTTTATAGTCCAACTCTCACATCCATACATGACCACTGGAAAAACCATAGTCTTGATTAGACGGACCTTTGTTGGCAAAGTAATGTCTCTGCTTTTTAATATGCTATCTAGGTCAGTCATAACTTTCCTTCCAAGGTGTAAGCGTCTTTTTGTTTCATGGCTACAGTGATTTTAGAGCCCCCCAAAATAAAGTCTGCCACTGTTTCCATGTTTCTCCATCTATTTGCCATGAAGTGATGGGACCGGATGCCGTGATCTTAGTTTTCTGAATGTTGAGCTTTAAGCCAGCTTTTTCACTCTCCTCTTTCACTTTCATCAAGAGGCTCTCTAGTTCGTCTTCACTTTCCGCCATGAGGGTGGTGTCATCTGAATATCTGAGGTTACTGATATTTCTCCCAGCAATCTTTTTTTTTTTTTTTAGTTTTTTATTTTTTAAATTTTAAAATCTTTAATTCTTACATGCATTCCCAAACATGAACCCCCCTCCCACCTCCCTCCCCATAACAGCTTTCTGGGTCATCCCCATGCACCAGCCCCAAGCATGCTGCATCCTGCGTCAGACATAGACTGGCGATTCAATTCACATGATAGTATGCATGTTAGAATGTCATTCTCCCAAATCATCCCACCCTCTCCCTCTCCCTCTGAGTCCAAAAGTCCGTTATACACATCTGTGTCTCTTTCCCTGTCTTGCATACAGGGTCGTCATTGCCATCTTCCTAAATTCCATATATATGTGTTAGTATACTGTATTGGTGTTTTTCTTTCTGGCTTACTTCACTCTGTATAATCGGCTCCAGTTTCATCCATCTCATCAGAACTGATTCAAATGAATTCTTTTTCACGGCTGAGTAATACTCCATTGTGTATATGTACCACAGCTTTCTTATCCATTCATCTGCTGATGGACATCTAGGTTGTTTCCATGTCCTGGCTATTATAAACAGTGCTGCGATGAACATTGGGGTACATGTGTCTCTTTCAATTCTGGTTTCCTCGGTGTGTATGCCCAGAAGTGGGATTGCTGGGTCATAAGGTAGTTCTATTTGCAATTTTTAAGGAATCTCCACACTGTTCTCCATAGTGGCTGTACTAGTTTGCATTCCCACCAACAGTGTAGGAGGGTTCCCTTTTCTCCACACCCTCTCCAGCATTTATTGCTTGCAGATTTTTGGATCGCAGCCATTCTGACTGGTGTGAAGTGGTACCTCATTGTGGTTTTGATTTGCATTTCTCTGATAATGAGTGATGTTGATCATCTTTTCATGTGTTTGTTAGGCATCCGTATGTCTTCTTTGGAGAAATGTCTATTTAGTTCTTTGGCCCATTTTTTGATTGGGTCGTTTATTTTTCTGGAGTTGAGCTGCAGAAGTTGCTTGTATATTTTTGAGATTAGTTGTTTGTCAGTTGCTTCATCTGCTATTATTTTCTCCCATTCAGAAGGCTGTCTTTTCACCTTGCTTATATTTTCCTTTGTTGTGCAGAAGCTTTTAATTTTAATTAGATCCCATTTGTTTA
Organism: Ovis aries; assembly: GCF_016772045.2. Taxonomy (NCBI): domain Eukaryota; kingdom Metazoa; phylum Chordata; class Mammalia; order Artiodactyla; family Bovidae; genus Ovis; species Ovis aries. Next base: position 14,774,574 of record NC_056080.1, on the reverse strand, counting down.
TTTTTGCTTTAATTTCCAGAATTCTGGGAGGTGGATCATAGAGGATCCTGCTGTGATTTATGTCTGAGAGTGTTTTGCCTATGTTCTCCTCTAGGAGTTTTATAGTTTCTGATCTTACATTTAGATCTTTAATCCATTTTGAGTTTATTTTTGTGTGCGGTGTTAGAAAGTGATCTAGTTTCATTCTTTTACAAGTGGTTGACCAGTTTTCCCAGCACCACTTGTTAAAGAGATTGTCTTTACTCCATTGTATATTCTTGCCTCCTTTGTCAAAGATAAGGTGTCCATATGTGTGTGGATTTATCTCTGGGCTTTCTATTTTGTGCCATTGATCTATATGTCTGTCTTTGTGCCAGTACCATACTGTCTTGATGACTGTGGCTTTGTAGTAGAGCCTGAAGTCAGGCAAGTTGATTCCTCCAGTTCCATTCTTCTTTCTCAAGATTGCTATGGCTATTCGAGGTTTTTTGTATTTCCATACAAATCTTGAAATTATTTGTTCTAGTTCTGTGAAAAATGTGGCTGGTAGCTTGATAGGGATTGCATTGAATTTGTAAATTGCTTTGGGTAGTATACTCATTTTCACTATATTGATTCTTCCAATCCATGAACATGGTATATTTCTCCATCTTTGATTTCTTTCATCAGTGTTTTATAGTTTTCTATATATAGGTCTTTAGTTTCTTTAGGTAGATATATTCCTAAGTATTTTATTCTTTTCGTTGCAATGGTGAATGGAATTGTTTCCTTAATTTCTTTTCTACTTTCTCATTATTCGTGTATAGGAATGCAAGGGATTTCTGAGTGTTGATTTTATATCCTGCAACTTTACTATATTCATTGATTAGCTCTAGTAATTTTCTGGTGGAGTCTTTAGGGTGTTTCATGTAGAGGATCATGTCATCTGCAAACAGTGAGAGTTTTACTTCTTCTTTTCCAATTTGGATTCCTTTTATTTCCTTTTCTGCTCTGATTGCTGTGGCCAAAACTTCCAGAACTATGTTGAATAGTAGCGGTGAAAGTGGACACCCTTGTCTTGTTCCTGACTTTAGGGGAAATGCTTTCAATTTTTCACCATTGAGGATAATGTTTGCTGTGGGTTTGTCATAGATAGCTTTTATTATGTTGAGATATGTCCCTTCTATTCCTGCTTTCTGGAGAGTTTTTATCATAAATGGATGTTGAATTTTGTCAAAGGCCTTCTCTGCATCTATTGAGATAATCATATGGTTTTTATTTTTCAATTTGTTAATGTGGTGAATTACATTGATTGATTTGCGGATATTGAAGAATCCTTGCATCCCTGGGATAAAGCCCACTTGGTCATGGTGTATGATCTTTTTAATGTGTTGTTGGATTCTGATTGCTAGAATTTTGTTGAGGATTTTTGCATCTATGTTCATCAGAGATATTGGCCTGTAGTTTTCTTTTTTTGTGACATCTTTGTCAGGTTTTGGTATTAGGGTGATGGTGGCCTCATAGAATGAGTTTGGAAGTTGACCTTCCTCTGCAATTTTCTGGAAGAGTTTGAGTAGGATAGGTGTTAGCTCTTCTCGAAATTTTTGGTAGAATTCAGCTGTGAAGCCATCTGGACCTGGGCTTTTGTTTGCTGAAAGATTTCTGATTACAGTATCAATTTCCGTGCTTGTGATGGGTCTGTTAAGATTTTCTATTTCTTCCTGGTTCAGTTTTGGAAAATTGTACTTTTCTAAGAATTTGTCCATTTCTTCCACGTTGTCCATTTTATTGGCATACAACTGCTGATAGTAGTCTCTTATGATCCTTTGTATTTCTGTGTTGTCTGTTGTGATCTCTCCATTTTCATTTCTAATTTTATTGATTTGATTTTTCTCTCTTTGCTTCTTGATGAGTCTGGCTAATGGTTTGTCAATTTTATTTATCCTTTCAAAGAACCAGCTTTTGGCTTTGTTGATTTTTGCTATGGTCTCTTTTGTTTCTTTTGCATTTATTTCTGCCCTAATTTTTAAGATTTCTTTCCTTCTACTTCTCCCAGCAATCTTGATTCCAGTTTGTGCTTCATCCAGTCCAGCGTTTCTCATGATGTTCTCTGCATGTAAGTTAAATAAGCAGGGTGACAATATATAGCCTTGACGTACTACTTTCCCTATTTGGAACCAGCCTGTTATTCCATGTCCAGTTCTAACTGTTGCTTCCTGACCTGCATACAGATTTCTCAAGAGGCAGGTCAGGTGGACTAGTATTCCCATCTCTTGAAGAATTTTCCACAGTTTATTGTGATCCACACAGTCAAAGGCTTTGGCAGAGTCAATAAAGCAGAAATAGATGTTTTCTGGAACTCTCTTGCTTTTTCCATGATCCGACGGATGTTGGCAATTTGATCTCTGGTTCCTCTGCCTTTTCTAAAAGCAGCTTGGACATCTTGAAGGTCATGGTTCACGTATTGTTGAAGCCTGGCTTGGAGAATTTTTAGCATTACTTTGCTAGCGTGTGAGATGAGTGAAAATGTGTGGTAGTTTGAGCATTCTTTGGCATTGCCTTTCTTTGGGATTGGAATGAAAACTGACCTTTTCCAGTCTTGTGGCCACTGCTGAGTTTTCCAAATTTGCTGATATATTGAGTGCAGCACTTTCACGGCATCATCTTTAGGATTTAAAATAGCTCAACTGGAATTCCATCACCTCCCCTACCTTTTTCTTAATGATGCTTCCTAAGGCCCACTTGACTTCACATTCCAGGATGCCTGGCTCTAGGTGAGTGATCACACCATCGTGATTATCTGGGTTATGACAATCTTTTTTGGTTTGTGACATTGTACGGGAGACAGGGAGCAAGACCATCCCCTAGACAAAGAAATGCAAAAAAGCAAAATGGCTGTTTGAGGAGGCCTTACAAATAGCTGTAAAAAGAAGAGAAGCGAAAAGCAAAGGAGGAAAGGAAAGATATAAGCATCTGAATGCAGAGTTCCAAAGAATAGCAAGGACAGATAAGAAAGCCTTCCTCGGTGATCAATGCAAAGAAATAGAGGAAAACAATAGAATGGGAAAGGCTAGAGATCTCTTCAAGAAAATTAGATACCAAGGGAACATTTCATGCAAAGATGGGCTCAATAAAGGACAGAAATGGTATGGACCTAACAGAAGCAGAAGATATTGAGAAGAGGTGGTGGCAAGAATACACAGAAGAACTGTACAAAAAAAGATTTGATTTGCATTTCTCTAATAATTAGCAATGATGAGCATCTTTTCTTGTGCCTATTGGCCATCTGTGTGTCTTCTTTGAGAATGTCTCCCTAGGTCTTTTGCCCATTTTTCAAATGGGTTTTTTGTATTGTTGTTGTTGTGGAGTTGTACGAGCTGTTTCTATATTTTGGAAATTAAGCCCTTGTTGGTTACATCATTTGCAAATATTTTCTCCCAGTCCATAGGTTGTGTTTTTGTTTTGTTTATGGTTTTCTTTGCTGTGCAAAAGCTTCTAAGTTTGATTAACTCCCATTTGTTTATTTGGGCTTTTATTTCTATTGCCTTGGGAGACTGATCTAAGAAAACATTGGTACAGTTTATGTCAGAGAACGTTTTGCCTATATTTTCTTCCAGGAGTTTCATAGTGTCTTATACTTAAGTCTTTAAGCCATTTTGAGTTTATTTTTGTGTATGGTGTGAGAGTGTGTTCTAACTTCGTTGATATACATGTGGCTGTCCTACTTTCCCAGCACCACTTGCTGAAGAAACTGTCTTCTCTCCATTGTATATTCTTGCCTCTTTTGGAATGGTGACCCCTTACTGAGGGCATTGGGCAGGGGATAGAGCCAGCTTCAGTGGCAGGGTCCTGACTGGTTTATTTGCAGCATACATGAGACACATTCAGAGATTCCTGGAAATAACTTAGTGGGGCATGGCCTGGAATATAGGGATGAGAGAGGGTGAGATACAGGTCACATTTTGCAGATTTTCCACTAGCTAGTACAGCTCAGGAAGTGGGTGATATAGAAACTAATCTTTTCCAGACTAGTTCTTTTTTTAAAATTTTAATTGAAGCATAATTGCTATACAGTATTGTGTTGGTTTCTGCCAAACATCAACATATATACCTATGGCTGATCCATTGTTGATGTTTGGCAGACTAGTTCTTGAATGAATTATATTACATGAATTTATTGGAATTAGACGACACCAATACAGGTTTGTCACCATTCTAGTTTCATCGGATAGGCTGTTTTCTTAGTATCGGTCCCCTCAAGAAGATCATTTTGAGAACAAAACTCCATGCAAATAGTTCATTAGTGAGTTAACTGTAAGAAACACTGCTGGGGAGTGGGGAGGTGAGCTGGAGAAAAGAAGGTAACAAATACAGGGTGGGTGATTATGCTAGTTACAACTGTGGTCAACCTGTGTGCAGTATCACTGGGGAAATCCTGGGAAACCAATATAGAACACACACCTCCGTGTCAGCCCTCCTGAGAGGTATGGGAGTTGGCATATTCATTCATTCATTCACTCTTGTTATTCCCAGGGCGATGTTAATCCCTCAGCACCTCCACTGGAAAGGCTCTGGCAGCCAAAGAAGGTCCATGGAAGAGAATTGCAGGCACGGGCATTGGAAGCCAGATTAGTGTGCATGGAAGTGGTAAGTACAGGGATATGGGTGGGTTGCAGGTGGCATCTGCTACACCAATGGTGTGGAAGTTCTTCTAGCTTTGTCTGCTGTTTGGCATTGTTTGATGGATTTTCTTGCTGACAAACCTGAAAACCTCTACTGCCTGCTCTGTTCCCATTTCCATTCTCCTTGATTTTCCACTTCACTCTTAGGCTATGTGCCTCATTTTTGTAATGTCTTAAATAAGAATAATATATTTTTATTTTTATTTATTTTTGACTATGCTGGGTATTCGTTGCTGCATGCGGGCTTTCTCTATTTTCAGTAAGTGGGGGCTACTCTTTTTGTTGTGGTGCGTGGGCTTCTCATTGCAGTGGCTTCTCTTCTTGTGGAGCACAGGCTCTAGGTGTGGGCTCAGTAGTTGTGGTTCCTGGGCTCCAGAGCACAGGCTCAGTAGTTGTTGTTCATGGGCTTAGTTTCCCCATGGCATGTAGAATCTTCCTGGACCAGGGATCAGACCCATGTCTCCTGCAATGGCAGGCAAATTCTTTATTCCTGAGCCACCAGGGAGCCTCAGAATAATGTCTTTTTAACACTATTCTATGTACAGGCATACCTGTTATAATGTACTTTGCAAATAATATGTATTTTACAATTTGAAGGTTTATGGCAATCCTTTGTTGAGCAAGTCTGTTGGCACCATTTTTTCCAATAGCATTTGTTCACTTTGTGTCTTTGTGTTACATTTTGGTAATTCTTGAAATATTTCAAACATTTTCATTATTATTTGTTATGGTGATCTGTGATCAGTGATCTTTGTTACTATTGGAATTGTTTGGGGCACCATGAACTGCGCCTACGTAAGACAGCCAGCAGATAAATTGTTCATGAAAGGAGGAGTCAATCTAGGTGGCAAATTTCATTGTTGTCTTATTTTAAGAAATTGCCACAGCCATCCCAGTCTTCATCAGACACTGCCTTGATGAGGCAGCAGCCATCCACATTAAGGCAAGACCCTCTACCAGCAAAAGATTAAAATTAGCTGAAGGTCCAGATGATGGTTGGCATTTTTAGCAGTGAAGTATTTTGTAACGGAGATATGTATTGAATATAGTGTTTTTAAGATATCATACTATTGCACACTCAGTAGACTATAGCATAGCTTAAACATAACTTTTACATGATTGGGAAACCAAAAAACAGGTGTGACTCAGTTTATTGAGATATTTGATTTGTTGTGGTGGTCTGAAACTGAATCCAAGGTGTGGCAAGTTGCCTGTATTGAGGAACAAATTAACATTTGAAAAAGAATATGTCATCATGATCATGACCTGCCTCTTGAGAAATCTATATGCAGGTCAGGAAGCAGCAGTTAGAACTGGACATGGAATAACAGACTTGTTCCAAATCGGGAAAGGAGTACGTCAAGGCTGTATACTGTCACCCTGCTTATTTAACTTATATGCAGAGAACATCATGAGAAACGCTGGACTGGATGAAACACAAGCTGGAATCAAGACTGCTGGGAGATACATCAATAACCTCAGATATGCAAATGACACCACCCTTATGGCAGAAAGCAAAGAAGAACTAAAGAGCCTCTTGATGAAAGTGAAAGAGGAGAGTGAGAAAGCTGGCTTAAAGCTCAATATTCAGAAAACGAAGATCATGGCATCTGGTCCCATCACTTCATGGGAAATAGATGGGGAGACAATGGAAACAGTGACAGAACTTACTTTTCTGGGCTCCAAAATCACTGCAGATGGTGAATGCAGCCATGAAATTAAAATACACTCCTCAGAAGAAAAGTTATGACCAACCTAGACAGCATATTAAAAAGCAGAGACATTACTTTGCCAACAAAGTTCTGTCTAGTCAAGGCTATGGTTTTTCCTGTGGTCATGTATGGATGTGAGAGGTGGACTATAAAGTGCCGGGAGCCAGCACGGGAGATCCCACCCATGACAAGGTCATGCGGAGAGACCTGATGGGCAAGGCGAGTCAGGTCTCAAGGGGTCCTCTGTCCGAGCATCTACCCCGAAACCAAAATCTGTCTGTTTACTGTCTGCTATACTATACTCTTCTGACATTACCACCTTTTCTCTGGAAAGAGTTAACTCAGAGCTCCAGTTAACAGTCTCCTGCATATAAAAAGAATGTCTCGGCTTAAAACCTTTTGATGGCTTTCTAACTTTCCTGACCGGTCTGCCCGGACTTTTACAACTTGTGAATTGTTTACAGCCCCCCAACGGAGAGAGGCATGCATCTTAAAGCATCTTAAAGATATAGAGCCTTTTAGAGTTAAGAATTAGTTCGGTGAAGAGTTTGTTGAGTTAATTTTTGCTGCCAGGCCTCCATATCCTTTATGTTTTAGGCACCTGGGAGGATATTAATCAATGTAAATGGGATGCAAAAATAGAAATATAGTAGTTTTGATGTTAGCAACACTAGACTTTTGAGTTAATTAATTTTCTCTTTGTTATAAATTACTGTACTCCTTTTCCTTGTTATAAATTGTTGTGTCCTTGCTATGTACGAATGTAACTTTGTTTAGTGCTTTCTGAGAGTGGCACCAGACTTTGGGAAGAACAACACTATTACCCTTATCAGAAAAGGGCTGTAAAATGCTAATTGGCCTTCTGGCCACAAGATGATGTAAATCACCTAAGACTTGTGTATACAACTAGGTATGCAGAGAGAAAGCCTGCTCTCGATAAGAGTCAGGGCTGCTGATGCTGCATAATTTTGTATTATCCATTGATCTCTATTACAAAAAAAGGTATAAAAGGCCTTTCCGGACAATAGAGGATGGGCCAGTCACTGGAAAGACTGGTTTCCCCTGTGTCTTCTTTACTCTATTTTCAGGCTGAATTCCCATCTCGGGCATGGAGGCTCTCTGAGTCTACTTACTTGCCCTGGCTTTTAAGACCCACGAGAGAGGGAGCCTAAGGTGGGGCACCCTCTGCTATTCAAGTGGGCACTGGTGGCCTAATGTAGACGGTGCAAATTCCTTGTCGTGGAACTTTATTAGTTCTCCACATAAACCAAGTTATTCAGCCTCTTTTCTCCACTAAATTTTCCTACTACACTATTTCTTCCTAATCTCTCTTTATATTTCTAAATAAATAAGTTTTTCCTCGCCACGCCGTCCCCGCTTTAAATTACCCTGGATCTACCAGGGCTGGACCCCAGCAATAAAGAAAGCCGAGCACAGAAGAATTGATGCTTTTGAACTGTGGTGTTGGAGAAGACTCTTGAGAGTCCCTTGGACTGCAAGGAGATCCAACCAGTCCATCCTAAAGGAAATCAGTCCTGAATATTCATTAGAAGGACTGATGTTGAAGCTGATACTCCAATATTTTGGCCACCTGATGGGAAGAACTGACTTATTTGAAAAGACCTTGATGCTGGGCAAGATGGAAGGCAGGAGGAGAAGGGGACGACAGAGGATGAGATGGTTGGATGGCATCACCAACTCCATGGACATGAGTTTGGGTAAACTCCAGGAGTTGGTGATGGACAGGGAGGCCTGGTAAGCTGCAGTCCCTGGGGTCCCAAAGAGTCAGACATGGCTGAGCAACTGAACTGAACTAATGTCATGATCTGTGTGCAAGAAGGGCTTTCTCTTTCTATGGTCATACTTGTTTTGCCCTTGGCAAAGCGAAAACTTGCCGATCTTCTCTTTCTGGGACATTTGAAAGCTAACACTTGATTTAATAGATAAAGGCTGGTTTTGTCCTCTAAAGAAGTGTATGTTTTATTATTTTTCTAATATTTTATCTGAGTTACTTTGATTATGTTAAAATTTGATGATATAACAATGTAAAACATACTTCATTGATATCTAATCATATTACATTTATTTTACTATCTTTCATCACTTAGCTTATCCCACAAATAGTTAGGGCAGAACATAGGGACTTTATGTTCCCCATGTTTATGCGCAACTTTAAATTCCCCAAATTTATGCAGCCACAGTCACGACCTGAACTCAGGCCAATCTCAGAGCTGTTTGTTACCTCAGGAGACTGATCTTTTATATTCCTGGCATTTTGTGTCCTGTGCTGTCTGTGTTAGCTGTTGATTCAGTGAATTACTTCCTTTTGCTCTGAATTATTTAGGATGGAGATAGGGAGAGGGAAAAGGGAGGAAGAAGAAGGAGAGCTGCTTTTGTTGGCTTCTGAGTAACTGGTAATTATTGTAACGCCACTTTCCTATATATACTCAAGCTGCACGTGGTTGAAAAGTCCTTTTACAGACATTTAAAAATTTAATCTTCATAACTAGTGCGTAAAATGAGCAGGAAGAAAAGGACCTATTCAGAACAGGTTTGCACTAATACTTTGGAGGAGGTAAAGAAAAGGAGACTCAGAGAAATAGGATGCATGTAATGAGGCAGTAAAGTCATGCTATTTGTTGCTTAGAGAAGAAAGGACATGCCTAGCGGGGTTTATGTGATGGTTTTCATGCTTTATATGTAGGTGTGGTGAAGGGTGGCTGTACTTAGAGTTGAGCCAGTCCTGGCTGTGGCAGTTCTGAGAGGAGTCATTTTGAGAAAGGCCTTGGCTCACCCTGAGCCCTCGTTTCTTCATTCTGCTGTTTGTAAGAATTAACAAGATGCATGTAAAAGCACTGTGCAAGCTTTAAAGTGCTGTATGTGATTCTATAGCTGATACTTCCCTGATGGTAAAGAGATAGTCTTGTAGAATCAGGATAGGAAAAAGCATACTGAGAGTTGGTTTCTTAACAAGCATTGTTGGGGATCCAAAGTTTACTTATTTGTATGTTGAAGATTTGTCTGGTAGAAAATTGTTTGATTGTTTTTAGAAGTAAGATGACAACACTGGTTTATATCTGTTCAGTACCTTTGTTGACAGTGGTGGGATAATATTGAATATTTTGAAAGTACCTTCATCCAGATATTTTGGATAAAGCAATGCTTATGCATTATAGAATTGTTAGAAGATTTCCAGGTAATGGCAGGAAATTCCACTGTGTTGGGTTGTTGGGTTTTGAAAAATCCAGGATAGTGTCCATGTTCAGCTCCTTAGTAGCTGTGTGATCCAGGACTGGCTAGTCTGGTTTTTCATTTGTAAAAAAGGCTGCAAGTTCTCCTAGGGATCATTGTGAAGACTGAATTGAGACAATAGGTGAGGAAATTCTCTGAAAACTATAGATAGCCCCATACAGTTGCATACACTAATAAAAATTATTATTTTTAATAATAATATTATTTCTCATGTTTTAAAAAATGAAACCAACAAGCAAATATTCAGTGATACAAGTTAGAATCAAACCAGAAATTAAGGAGATGTAGTTCAATATGGAGACACAGATTGCTGCTTTTTAAAAGAAATTTATTTTTTAAATTCACAGATTGCTTTATGATAATGATTTCTTTCCATATGGTTTTGGTATGGGATGCTTAAGGGTGATAAATGGGGAACTGTGCCAATGTGATGTATGTGCACAAGTTTATTTCAAGATTCATAACTTGCCTTTCTGGCAAAATACAAACTAAGAGTTTCATTTGAACCTGTTCAGCCTATTGTCTCTTTCAGACTTAGAAGACTAAATAAGTCTGATTTACTCTTCAGTAACTCCATTAAAAACGTCATAGGGTTAACTGAACCCCAGGTAGCAGAGGGTAGTGTAGGAGTTGAAAGTCTGCAGTCCAGGTTCCCTGGGCAGAGCTGGGTAGCTCTCCAGACTGGGTTTCTGTAGATGTATATGTGGTGGATTTGCCACAACACATGTCTGGACGTCAGCATTGTAGCATATGAAATCCAAGTTTATCAACTTACAGAGTATCGATCTTTCTCTTTGGAGTGGACTTCCATCATCCCTACTCATCACCTGACATCTAAGACCTAAATACCAAGTCATCAATTTTCAGGGAGAATATAGTTACCAGGAAAACCAAAGTTTTCTAGTTAACATTGGAGAAGCCAAATTTCAATCAGAAAATTGCTTGATGACCTTGATATCCAAACCAGTATCACCAGTCATCTGATTGGAATATCAAAGGGTTCGTTAGTCGAGTTTCTTGAGTGTATGCAACAAAATTCTCTTTTGGCTACCTAAGCAGAAAAATAGTTTATTAGGAGTTCTCAGGTAGTTCATAAGAAATGATGGGCAGGCTGGAGAACCAGGCTCAGAAGAATGAAACCAAGAGAGGCTATGAATGGCGGCCGTGGCAGGGCATGCTGTCATCTGTTGAGTGTGTTGCTGTTGTCCCAACTCTGAGCAGCTGATGCAGCCAGTATCTACAGACCCACACTGCTGATACTCCTGCTGGTCTTCTGAAAATGCTCACATCACTGTGTGCAGCTTCTCAACTGTCCCCAAATCTTTGTTTCTCTCCTTCAAGATGCAAAGACCCAGGTTGGAGCATCTGGTTGCAGAATTTAGGTCATGTGCATCTACCCAGCTGGCATAACACTAAGAGAGGAAATGCATGTCCCCAGATCCATGCTTCTCAAAGTATAGTCTGCAGACTGGTGCCAAGTTATGAACTGTTTTTATTTTGTGATGAGACAAAGGACTTGGGCTCAAATAGAAATCAATTTAGTGCTTTCTCTGTTGAGAAAATTTATCTCTGGAAAAAGGGTCAGTTTTACAGAGCAGCACTTCTCTAGACTCCATGGTAGGAGGATCTGCCATCAGAGGGCTTCCCCCAAAGGAAGTGTACTTGGAAGCTGTGTGGTCAAAAAAGAGCAAGTGTTCACCATGTGTGAGATCAGGCTGAGGAAGCCTGCTGCCTCTTACTCTACCATGGAGATGCACCTGCCATCAGGAATGTGTGACTCCTGTGGATCGGAATGCACCTGGCTGGTGCTTGTTGGTGGTGATGATACTGATTCTGGTGTTGCTTTCTTTTCTGCAGGGTGAGTATCTAGCTACTCTCTTGGGAAGAGAGAGGTGGAGGAGACAGTCTTCTGTCCATCTAAGTTGGCTTGTTGTGATTCCTCAGGGTGGTGAGGAACCCTTGCTGAGATGACTATGGAGTAGCATCATCATCTGTCCATTCCAGGTCCTGTTCTTTCTGTCTTCACCAAAACAAATACTCCCAGCACCCCCATGGAGGTGTGAACAGTTCTTAATTCTGTAGTTCAGGAAAGGATCCCAGTGCACAAAGTTGGGGGATGGTGTGAGAAGAGGAGGCATTGAGATCAAGTACGGGACTGACTGTTTGTCACTGGATCACAAGAAACTGTGGAAAATTCTTCAAGAGATGGGAATACCAGACCACCTGACCTGCCTCTTGAGAAATCTGTATGCAGGTCAGGAAGCAACAGTCAGAACTGGGCATGGAACAACAGACTGGTTCCAAATAGGTAAAGGAGTATGTCAAGGCTGTATGTTGTCACCCTGCTTAGTTAACTTATATGCACAGTACATCATGAGAAACGCTGGGTTGGAGGAAGCACAAGCTGGAATCAAGATTGCCAGGAGAAATATCAATAACCTCAGATATGCAGATGACACCACCCTTATGGCAGAAAGCAAAGAAGAACTAAAGAGCCTCTTGATGAAAGTGAAAGAGGAGAGTGAAAAAGTTGGCTTAAAGCTCAACATTCAGTAAACTAAGATCATGGCATCCAGTCCATGAAATAGATGGGGAAACAGTGGAAATAGTGACAGACTATTTTTTTGGGCTCCAAAATCACTGCAGATGGTGAGTGCAGCCATGAAATTAAAAGACGCTCCTTGGAAGAAAAGTTATGACCAACCTAGACAGCATATTCAAAAGCAGAGACATTACTTTGCCAACAAAGGTCTGGCTACTCAAGGCTATGGTTTTTCCAGTAGTCATGTATGGATGTGAGAGTTGGACTATAAAGAAAGCTGAGTGCCGAAGAATTGATGCTTTTGAATTGTGGTGTTGGAAAAGACTCTTGAGAGTCCCTTGGAATGCAAGGAGATCCAACCGGTCCATCCTAAAGGAGACCAGTCCTGGGTGTTCATTGGAAGGACTGATGCTAAAGCTGAAACTCCAATATTTTGGCCACCTGATGCAAAGAACTGATTCATTTGAAAAGACCCTGATGCTGGGAAAGATCGAAGGCAGGAGGAGAAGGGGATGACAGAGGATGAGATAGTTGGATGGCATCGCCAACTCAATGGACATTAGTTTGGGTAAACTCCGGGAGTTGGTGATGGACAGGGAGGCCTGGCGTGCTGCAGTCCATGGGGTTGCAAAGAGTCAGATATGACTGAGCGACTGAACTGAACTGTACTGTGACTGAGGCTTGCTCGGTCCTTTGTATTATACATAGAGGCAAAGTGCTCACTGTCCAAGCCATTGGAGTACATGAATGTCCTCTTGTTCTCTAGCTGTTCTACCTCTCAAGTCTTCTCTCTTTAAGAGCATCTCCATTGAAGGCCTCCTTTCTGGCACGTGCCTGGGGATTGCTAACCCTCCTTGTAGAATAATAAAGCCCCTATCTCTTCTTGGGACTTTTAAAAAATTAATTTATTATTATTATTATTTTTACTTTACAATATTGTATTGGTTTTGCCACACCTCAACATGAATCCGCCACGGGTGTACATGTGTTCCCAATCTCAAACCCTCCTCCCACCTCCCCCCAACACCATCCCTCCAAGTCATCCCAGTGCACCAGCCCCAAGCATCCTGCACCCTGCATCGAACCTAGACTGGTGATTCGTTTCTTATATTATACATGTTTCAATGCCATTCTCCCAAATCATCCCACCCTCTCCCTCTCCCACAGAGACTTCCCAGTAGTGTACTGGATGTGAGGAGCTTTTCTGTCCACTTCAGCTGGTACTACAGTGTGGGAAGCTCTGGTCCTGTGAATGGGGTGGGCAAAAAAATGGCAAACTGCAGATGATTTCCCTGTTAGGTTCCTAAAAATTGAACAACATTCTTCACCTAGGGCCCTAATCACCTTCCAAAGATGATTTGAAAATTGCCCAGTAATAGCAACATGTTGTTATTCAGTTGCTCAGTCATGTCCAACTCTTTGTGACCCCATGGATTGCAGCACGCCAGGCTTCCCTGTCCTTCACCATCTCCCAGAGCTCAAGTTCATTTCCATGGAGTTGGTGATGCCATCCAACCATCTTGTCCTCTGAAATAGCTCAGCTGGAATTTCCTCCGTAACAACATGGCTTTAGAGCTAATCCTTAACATGCTAGTGCTATGTTCAGTGCTTACCCATCTTGAACTTCAGGGTGCAACCTTTCCATGACAGTGATGATGAATGACACTACAGTGAAGTTCTCTAAAGTTCAGTATTCTTCCTACCTCTAACCCTGATAATGAAGGCAGGGAGTGAGGGGAAGTTTCAGTTCAATCTACCTTAACTTCCCACTCCCTTTACAGACATCAGCACTCCATTTCACATAGATATGTTTACCCTTAATCAGATTATAGACGAATCTCGTGGTCTGTGAGCAATTCTATGCCACTGAGATAACCTATTTGTTGTTGTTTAGTCCCTAAGTCATGTCTGACTGTTTTGCAACCTCATGGAATGTAGTCCACCAGGCTCCTCTGTCCATGGGATTTTCCAGGCAAGACTATTAGAGTGGGTTGCCATTTCCTTCTCCAGGGGATCTTCCCCACACAGCGATGAAACCCACATCTCCTGCATTGGCAGACAGATTCTTTATCACTGAGCCACCAGGGAAGCCCAGGAAAACCTATAATATTTTGATATTATAGATTAATCTGAGCTGCTTACCATGTACTCCATCCAGGTAGTAAGGATCATTACACATTTGTTCATTGCAATTAGAAAAGCTCTGAAAAATGCATGTTTAATGCTGTGGGCTTGAAAAAAAGGAAGAAGGGGAGGGAAAAAAAGAGGTAAGAAGGAAAGAAAGACAAGAATCACTTAACTCTAGAGAATAAGAAATTATTCCTGTACCTTTATCAAGTGTTAAGCGGTGAATAGCTTAAACTAACTGAAATTTTCTGGTGTAATTACTTGCTTCCCTGGTGGCTAGATGGTAAAGCATCTGCCTGCAATCTGGGAGACCCAGGTTCTATCCCTGGGTTGGGAAGATCCCCTGGAGAAGGAAATGACAAACCACTCCAGTATCCTTGCTTGGAAAATCCCATGGATGGAGGAGCCTGGTAGGCTACAGTCTGTGGGGTCACAAAGAGTCAGGCACGATGGGGCGACTTCACTTTCCTTCCCACTTTACTTTCCATAAAATGGTTAACATCCTGTGTCTGCTGATGGACTCATGCCGTAATGATTCATTTTCTTATGAGGAAAAGGACTGGAGGCCTGTCAACTTTAGTCCCAATAGTGCAGCCTCCTTCCAAAGGGATCTGCTTTGGTGAAGGGAAAATTTTTTTCCTGAGGCATTCTGAATGTGTTCTGGGCATTCACTGATCCTATTAAAAAGTGATCTTCTTTAGCTTATGTGTCCCATAACTCCAGATTCAGTAGGCTGGATTTCACTGAGTTGATGGGTTTTAGTGTTAGAGAAGGAAATGGCAACCCACTCCAGTGTTCTTGCCTGGAGAATCCCGGGGATGGAGGAGTCTGGTGGGCTGCCATCTATGGGGTTGCACAGAGTTGGACACGACTGAAGCGACTTAGCAGCAGCAGCAGCATTATGAAAAGGAAAGTGTGGTAAGTGACTCTAGGAGAAAGGGATGCTGAAGGAGAGTGAGGATGGTTGAGGGAAGGAGAGCATATGAGGGAGGAAAGGAGGACATGCATCATCCTCACATCTTATGGTAGGAAAGGAGCAGGGGGGACTCCATCACCACAAGGTGCAAAATGTCTCTTTCACATTTATGGGACAAAAATCAATGAGTCAATAAGCAAACATTTAAAGGAATATTGTGCATAGAGCAACAGTGGTGGTGGGGAGTTGGAGATGTTAAAATAGACCCATGGAAAATTGCAGCCAAATATTCTCTATGGTAAATGGTAAAGGCTAAGTAGAAATAAGAAGTGTTAGGAGCTCTACGGGGTTAGTAAGTCAAATTGGAGGAGTTGAACCTTCCTTAGACGTTGAAGGATGGGATGATAATATCAAGAACTGTAGAGGAGCTGGGAGTTTACCTTCCTAACAAGCTAGCCTACACATAGTTCTGTGAATGCTGGCGGAAGATATAAGACCCCCAGATCAGAGGCAAGGAACTTCATGGCTCACAGCAAACAAGCAGAATGAATCAAGATTTTTTTTTCTTATGTTAAAAAAGAAACTTAAAGAAGGAATAATAGCAGGAAATTCAAAGAGACCGGGAAGTACAACTTGTTCCTGATACAGTAGAAAGTAGGAATCCAAATTGGGGTTTGACACAGCAGATGTGGCCCAGACAGTGGGGCTGCCTACACACACAATTATCTCTCAGAGGAGCGTTGGCTTCTGGCTCATTCCTTATTCCTCTTCCATGGCTTACTCCTGCTTGTCTTGGTATCTGATTGCTGAGAGCCTCGGTTGAGCTGCTACATGAAATGTTGTGTATGAGGGGTTATTATCTAAGGGCCTGTTCTTTTTAGGGGTCACCTTCCCTTAGGCCAGCAACATCCAGTAATATAGCCACGAACTTCATGTGGTTATTGAGCATTTGAAGTGTGCCTAGTTTGGATTGAAATGTGTTGTAAATGTAAAACGCACACAAGGTTTCAAAGACTTAGGAAAAGAAGGGAAAAGATTGCAATAGTAATTTTTATATGGACTACATGTTGAAATAATATTTTGGATATATTATTTAAATGAAACACAAAATTAAAATTATTTTCACCTTAAAATTTTTTAAAATTTCATATGTTAACAAGAAACATTAAATTCCATCTGTGGCTTGCATTTGAGGTACACATTCTTTTCTGTTGGGCAGTGCTGCTCAGGCACATTTGAGAAATAGGGGAGGCTCCCTTGGTCCCTTCTTGTTATCCTCTAAGCGCTGTGTGACTGGCTGTGCCATTGTGAATGATAGCTGAGCATGACCTGAACTGCAGATCTGTATTAAAATGCAGTCCTCCTGAATATACCCACACTGCTGCCTCCAACCAGAGTGTCCTCAGAAGGGAGGAGGGCTATGGTGAGGACTCACCTCCATTCATGATCCTGTCCCTCATTGCCCTTCACAGCACCCCCTCACAAGTAGATTTGTAGGTGAATCAGGCTTTCCTGAATGGTCAAAGAGTACTAAAGGGAATTACAACCTGTGAAGGAAGGACCTTTAAACCAGAAGGCTGTGATTCAGATTCCAGAAACATCACCCTGTTACTTTACCATCAACCAATCAAAAGAAATGCCATGAGCTGCAACCCTCACCCCAAATGTTGCCTTTAAAAACCCTTTCCTGAAAGCCATTGAGGAGTTCAGATCTTTTGAGCATAAGCTGCCCATTCTCCTTGCTTGGCCCTGCAATAAATGCTGTACTTTCTTTCACCACAGCCTGGTGTCAGTAGATTGGCTTTGCTGGGCTGCAGGAGAGTGGACCCAAGTTTGGTTTGGGAACAACCACACACATGCACGCACGCGCACACACACACGCACACACACAGACAGACAGACAGACATTTTCTGGCTTAGCTTGGGTTCCCCCCCAAACAGACCCCAAGGCAAGGACTAGGGTGCAGATGGTTTGTTTTGGAGTTGATTCCAGGAAGAAAGGAAGGGTGGAAAGGCAATCAAAAGATGCATGGATGAGCGAGAAACCATTATGGGCAACAGAGGCCCAAGCCCTCTGAGGCTTTGAGAGAGGCTGTGGTGCAGTGTCCTGAGGAGTAGGAAGTTGGAGTCTTTTATCTACCCACTCCCATCCTGGCACCTCCAGGATATGCAGGTGAGAGCAGTCCTTTAGTGGCCATTGGGACAATCCTTTAGCTTATAAGGGAATGCTCTGTAGGGCACCTTTGGTATCTGCTACATTGCCCAATGGTACTGGACCCCTAGCAGGTGCTTAATCAATATTGATTGAATGACTGAAGGAATGAATGAGTAAACACACATCATTTAAGGACAAGCCTTAGTTCCTAGATTACAGTCAAAACTTGGTGATGAGGAAGAGAGACTTTTCTTTACTGCCTCATAATTGTAAAGCTGCTCCTCTTTATTTATAATAGAGTTAGCACCTCATTTTATTATGCATCCACCCCTTGCTTCTTTATGCCTTAAACCTGCCAAGAATGAGAAAAGGCTGAATCACCGATCCTCTTAATGACAACTCCTTTAGCTTCATGAAGACTGGAAATTAACTTACAAAGGCACAATGAAGTTCTTAGATGGGAAATTGTACCATCCTCCCATGCCTGCTAGTGATGACTGGGAAGTTGGGCAGTGGGCTGACTGGTGTGTTATTCAATTATAGAATTGTTTATTTTGATATTTTTTTCCTCCCTGGTTTTGGTGCATTTTTACTGAGACTGAAAATAATGGAGTTCATGTGTAGAATGCAAGTCCTCAAATCACATGAATTGAGGCCAGATCTGCTGTGTGTGGGATATTCTTGGTGAAAGGCAGTGCCAAAAACACAGACCTGATTTAGGAAGAAACAAACTGTACATCGGGAACTTCTCTGATGATAGATATGACTTCCAGATATGTAGTAAAAGAGAAAAAAAAGATTATTTAACAGAAATTTATTGAGCATCAATTGTATATTAGCTATTGTGCTAACATTATGGCCAGCTATGACACAATAAAAGGGCTTACCTGGTGGCTCAGTGGTTAAGAATCCACGTATAATACAGGAGACTCAAGTTAGATCCCTGGGTCGAGAAGATCCTCTGGAGAAGGAAATGGCAACCCATTCCAGTATTCTTGCCTGAGAAATTCCATGGGCAGAGGAGCCAGGTGGGCTCCAGTCCATGGGGTCACAAAAGAGTCAGACATGACTTAGAGACTAAACAACAACAAATAGTGCATAGAGTTGTAAAATATCTCAAAGACAATGAAAGGCACAAGCCTGTATAGAATCAGTTAACCTGGAAAGATGTACCAGTGCCACACCCAGAAAATAATTTTTTTTGGTCCATTTCAAAGTTTTTCACAAGTCTTCCTGACAGAAGTAAAGAAATATTATCTGAGCAGTCTATCAGGAAGCAGAATGTAGATTGCAGACTGGCCAAGTCTTCTAAATCGAAAGAAAAATGGTTTCTTGAGGCAATGCTGCTTGCCACTTGAGAGATAAATGAGTCATTTGGGATTGCATCGTTTAAGTACAAGAGTACTGATCTCAATGGGGGAAAGAACAAATGAAGGGAAATTTGATGAAATTAGCACTGGGGAGAGGAATAGGATCAATTTAGCAGTCACTTCAATTACAAAATGTTCAGCTAAAGATCAAAACTATTAAGGGAAAAAAAAGGAAGTTCATAAACCTTTCCTAATTCTTATTTCCTAATTTAGATTTTATAATGAATTTTGACATGAGATGGGATAAAGATTATTTTAATTTTTTATTTTTTAACAGCTGGATTGAGATACAATTCACATACCACACAATTCACCTAAAGTGTATAATTCATTTTTTGCTTATAGTCCCAGGA
This sequence comes from Ovis aries, assembly GCF_016772045.2. NCBI lineage: Eukaryota > Metazoa > Chordata > Mammalia > Artiodactyla > Bovidae > Ovis > Ovis aries. Next base: position 14,755,507 of record NC_056080.1, on the reverse strand, counting down.
TGTGCAACCATAATCACAATCTAGTTTTCATTCCCTCTAGAAGAACTCTGGGTTGTACTAATAGTCACTTCCCATTACTCACCCCATCCGTCCTTCCCGGCGCTAAATCACTAATTTGCTTTCTGTCTCTAGGTTTGCCTATTTGGGACATTTCATATAAATGGAATTGTGTAGTATGTGGTATTTTGAGTGGATTTTTCATTAGCCCTTGCATGTTTCTGCTATTCAGTATTTCATTCTTTTTATTACTGAATTATATTCCACTGCATGGATATGATATCCTGAGTTATGAGAACTATGTATTTGGTCTTCAGCTGTTTTCTTGCACAGAGCTCTTAAGACCCTTGACATTTCCTAACTGATGAGAGTAGCAAAGGGTCTTTGTGATGTTAATGGAATGACTTTTGGAAAGCACCTAAAGATGGGGGCTGGTTCCAGTGGAGCCAACTACTTGATTAGAGATGGAACTTTCAGTCTCACCCCTGATCTCTTGGGAAGGGAGTAGGGCTGGAGGCTGAATCAATTGCCAATGGTCAATGATTAGTTAAATCTTTTAGTTAATGGTTTCCTGTCTATGTACTGAAACCTCCTTAAAACCCCAAAAGGATTGGGTTTGAAGAGCGTCTGGGTTGGTAAACACATGGAGATCTGGGGAGAGGAGGACACTTGGAGCGGGCAGGGAAGCTCCGTGCCCTTTCTTCGTCCCTCACCCTATGCAACTCTTCCATCTGGCTACTCCTGAATTCTATCCTTTTATAATGTCCTGGTGCTTTAGTAAATAAGACGTTTCTCAATTCTGTGAGCCACTCTACCAAAGTAATTGAATCCAAGGAGGGAGTCATGGAGACCTCTGATTTATAGTCAGTTGCTCAGAAGCGCAGATAACCTGGGGTTGCAGATGGTGTTTGGAGTGGAAGACAGGAGCATTCTTGTAGGACTGAACCTCTAACCTGAAGACTCTGAGGGTGTCTCTGAGCAGATAGTGATGGAATTGAGTTTTTTCAAGCACACTGCTGGTGCTCAAGAATTGTGTGGTGTTGTGTGGGAAACCGACACATTTGGAATTGGGTCCAAGAACGCTGAAAATATGGATGCACCAAATTTTTAACCATTCATCAGGTGATGGACATTTAGAGTGTTTCCACTTTTTGCTTATTTTGATATAGTGTTGTTATGAACATTTGTGTGCAAGTTTTTATGTGGAAATATGTTTTCATTTTTGTTGGGTATATACCCAAGAGTAAAATCACTGGGTCATATTGTAACACAATGTTTAACTCTTTGAAGAACTGTAAAACTGTTTTCCAAAGCATTCCCATTGTGCATTCCCACCAGCACTGTGAGAAAGTTCTGGTTTTTCTACATCCTCTACAATACTTGTCATTGTCCATCTTTTTGATTATAACCATCCCAGTGGGTATGAAGTGATATCTTACTGTGGTTTTGATTTACATTTCCCTGATGACTAATGATGTTGAACATCTTGTCATGTGCTTATTGCTTATTTGTATGTCTCCATTGGAGAAATGTCTATTCAAGTCCTTTGTCCATGTTTTAGGTAAGTTACTACTAGTCTTTCTATTATTGAGTGGTAAGAGATTTTTACATATTTTAGATAACAGATATGTGATTTGCAAATGTTTTTCTCCCATTTTGTGGGTTGTTTCACTTTTTTAATGGTCTCCTTTGAAGTACAAAATTATTAATCTTGATGATGTCCAATTTGCTACTTTTTTCTTTTGTCATTTGTGTTTTTAGTGTCATATATGAGAAATCATTTCTAACCCAAAGTCATGAAGATGTACTCCTATGATCTCTTCTAAGTGTTTTACGGTTTTATTTCTTCAGTTCAGTTCAGTCACTCAGTCGTGTCCGACTCTTTGCGACCCCATGAATCGCAGCACCCCAGGCCTCCCTGTCCATCACCAACTCCCAGAGTTCACTCAAACTCACGTCCATCGAGTCAGTGATGCCATCCAGCCATCTGATCCTCTGTCATCCCCTTTTCCTCCTGCCCCCAATCCCTCCCAGCATCAGAGTCTTTTCCAATGAGTCAACTCTTAGCATGAGGTGGCCAAAGTACTGGAGTTTCAGCTTCAGCTTCAGTTCTTCCAATGACTATTCAGGACTGATTTCCTTTAGGATGGACTGGTTGGATCTCCTTGCAGTCCAAGGGACTCTCAAGAGTCTTCTCCAACACCACAGTTCAAAAGCATCAATTCTTCGGCACTCAGCTTTCTTCACAGTCCAACTCTCACATCCATACATGACCACTGGAAAACCATAGCCTTGACTAGATGGACCTTTGTTGGCAAAGTAATGTCTCTGCTTTTCAATGTGCTATCTAGGTTGGTCATAACTTTCCTTTCAAGGAGCAAGCATCTTTTAATTTCATGGCTGCAGTCACCATCTGCAGTGATTTTGGAGCCCCCCAAAATAAAGTCTGACACTGTTTCCACTTTTTCCCCATCTATTTGCCATGAAGTGATGGGACCGGATGCCATGATCTTCGTTTTCTGAATGTTGAGCTTTAAGCCAACTTTTTCACTCTCCTCTTTCACTTTCATCAAGAGGCTCTTTAGTTCCTCTCCACTTTCAACCATAAGGGTGGTGTCATCGGCATATCTGAGGTTATTGATATTTCTCCCAGCAATCTTGATTCCAGCTTGTGTTTCTTCCAGCCCAGCGTTTCTCATGATGTACTCTGCATATAAGTTAAATAGGCAGGGTGACAATATATAGCCTTGACGTACTCCTTTTCCTATTTGGAACCAGTCTGTTATTCCATGTCCAGTTCTGTTCCTTCCTGACCTGCATACAGATTTCTCAAGAGGCAGGTCAGGTGGTCTGTATTCCCATCTCTTGAAGAAATTTCCACAGTTTATTGTGATCCACACAGTTCTTAGGGATCCATTTTAAGTTAATTTTTCTGTGTAGTGTGAGGTAGGGGTCCAACTTCATTCTTTTGCATATTGTCTTGGAACCCTTATAAAAAATCAATTGACCATAAATGTAAGGGCATATTTCTAGGCTCTAAGTTGTATTCCATTAATCTATATATCTGCCCTTATGCCAGTACCATGCTATCTTGATTACTGTAACTTTGCAATAAAATTTGAAATTGGGAAATGTGAGTTCTTCAGCTTTGTTTTCTTTTCTGATTGTTTTGATTATTATGGGTCCCTTGCATTTCCATATGAATTTTAAGATCAGTTGGTTAATTTCTGCAAAAAAAGCAAAAATAAAAGGCAGCTAGAATTTTGATAGGGATTGTGTTAAATTTATAAATCCAAAGGTTACTTTCAGGCTTAAGTAAAAAGATTTGCCAGACTGAATTATTTTTTTCTGATGTTTGAGCGTTATCCGTTCTCTTATAAACTATTAATACATTTATTAAGTAAAGTACATATGTTAAGACCTTTGCTGATAGCACACTGGCATTGATTTATTTATAATCCACATTTCACAAGTGTTAAATCTCTCCTCCCTGCTGCTGCTAAGCTGCTATGTCACTTCAGTCATGTCCAACTCTGTGTGACCCCATAGATGGCAGCCCACCAGGCTCCCCCGTCACTGGGATTCTCCACGCAAGAACATTGGAGTGGGTTGCATTTCCTTCTCCAATGCATGAAGGTGAAAAGGGAAAGTGAAGTCACTGAGTCATGTCTGATCCTCAGTGACCCCATGGACTGCAGCCTTCCAGGCTCCTCTGTCCATGGGATTTTCCAGGCAAGAGTACTGGAGTGGGGTGCCATTGCCTTCTCCAATAATAGCATAGTTTTATAAATTATATACAGAAAGACAAAGGATGGGTAGAGGGCGGTAAGATTTGTTATAGAAATAATGTAATACAGCCTAGTAATAAAAAAAACCTGTCTTTTGACTGTATATTCATGTTTTAATGTGCTTCATCAAGCAGAAGATGTTAAATAGATTGGTGGTTTTCATTGAGCTTTTGCTATAATTATGTAAATAGATATAATGAATTTTAATGCCAAAAATTGTTTTCAGGGAAATTAAATTGCTTTTTTATTCAGATGTTATGAAATGGGAAGTGCTGTATTAATAGAATATTTTGAATGAACCCACTATAATCACCCCAAACTCCAGAAAGGCAAATGTTTTTGAATGAAAAAAAAAAAAAGTTACTTTTTAGAGTCTAGAAAGATAAACCCAGGGGATATTTCATATATATCTGAGATTGTGCTTAATTTCATAAAGAAATTGCCAGATCAAATAATTATTTAAGATGTTATTAATTAGTCTTGAATAGAAAAGCAGTTATTACAGACATAAATGTTAAAAATATTTTTCACAAAACTGTCAGTCATAACCCTTCTGTTAGGCGAGTGTATCTTCCTCAGTTCTGTCTCGTCACAACAAAGATTTGGAGTGGCGGACATTAAAGCCCTTGGTGTGTCACAGCTTTCAGGTCTTAGACAAACCATGTTATAGCTCTTAGACAAATCAATGTTACAGCTCTATTTTATTTAGAAGCTAGAAAGAGAATCCATCCTTGAAGCGTGAGGGCATGCCACCCCAAAGACGTGAAGATAAGAGAGTGGAGGGGCACGTGGGAGAGAGAGAGAGAGAAAGTGCACGCACACGGGGCAGAGAGAGAGAGAAAGCGCTTTGGCTCCTCCTTTTATATGTTTTTTCCTCCCCCTGGGCCTGCCCTGTGCAAATTGGGCTTAGCCAGGAGTGCTGTTTGTTCTACCTGAGGTCTTCACTCCAGTCCTCGGACCTTCCTTTGACCTTCCTTTGTTCTATTTTCACGGGCTTTTCCCTTCCTTGTCTTTTAGCCACCGCCATTTTGGACTCCTTTTCCCTATTCTAACAACCTAACACTTCCAAGAAAGTGAAAGACATTTAGGCTAGCAAGACAAACTCAAAATATCTGTGACCCAGATTGGTTTGGGTTTGAAACAGGTGGGTCTTCCAGGAACCTACAGAGAGAGGAAGAGGGGCATTATGAACCAGGAAGGACATGGGTTTGTATATGTGACCCAAAAGGAAAGAGGGATTAACATCTGCAGCATGGTACATTAAAAAGGACATAGATTTGAACTGAGTTGTCATTAAACTGCTTAAAACTGGCTGGACTTCTGTAATCAGGAAAAAAAAAAAAAACAACCCTTGTTTTCCATAAGATAGAGGCATTTGATATTATACAACTGTGAACTACAAGAATACCTTGGGAGCATGGCAGCATAAATGACTGGGAAGAGGTCTCATTCCTGTGATTAGGAAGGTGATGTGTTTTGCTCAGAAAGGAGCTTGGATTCAGTAGGGGTCAGGCACTGAGGCAGTGGGTCCTTCATGCAGCCTGTTCAAAGGTATTCTGTCAGTCATGGTGAGTGTGAGGGCTAAGTCGCTTCAGTCATGTCTGACTCTTTGCAACCCCATGGACTATAGCCTGCCAGGCTCCTCTGTCCATGGAATTCTCCAGGCAAGAATACTGGAGTGGGTTGTCATGCCCTCCTCCAGGGGCTCTCCCCCGACCCAGGGATCGAACCCACATCTTTTAAGTCTCCTCCATTGGTAGGTTGGTTCTTTACCACTAGTGCCACTTGGCAAGCCCATGTAAGGAAGGCTATGTGTCAGGGCATGTTAGAGGCTAAGATCTTCCCATGCATATGTGACCGGTGGTGGCTCATTTGGTTCCTACTCCTCCTGCTTGTGGTAACAAGGTTCCTCATGAAGTCTTACCTTGAACATGACTAGATGGTGCTGAAAGTATTGGCACGTTTGGTTGGCTTAGACAGGGATGATATTTCTTATTGGGTTAATAGTATCGAGTGGAAACATTGTTCATTCAGTTATTAACTGAAAAGAAACATGGGGCACTACAATATATTAGATCATATGTTAGAATTTGGAGATGTAGGGATGAATGGGTCTTAGGGTTTCTGGTCTGGTGGGGGAGACCCACATTTGTGGGGGAATAAAATTTGCTACCCCCAAATATCTCTTTGGCATGTGGATCATTTTGAGTTGAAAACAATCAAGGCTCAAAAGACTCAAGAGGAACTTTTGCCCTTCCCTCTAGCTACCTAAAGATCATAGATAGTTTCCTTCCTGGAACAAGTCCTCTATCTGCATAGATAACTATAGTATGAACCAGGTATGTAGACAGGGAGGAATGCAGCAAAATCTGTTAAAATTCTTCTCTCTGTCCCAATGTTTCTGCATGGCCTAACAAACCTTTGTTTATAAAATGTTTGCTTTTCCATCTCCATGTCAATTGCCTTTCTCCCCTTTGATGTCCAAAACGCCTACCCTCAACATCTTCTTTTATCTTTAGCTGAAGATAGCACAAAATTTAAGGGTTTCAGCCATTTTGATGAGGTGCTCAGTTTTCCTGGGTCTCTCCCATGTATAAATGCTATTAAACGTCTGTTTAATTTTCTCCTATTAATCTGCCTCATGTCAATTTAGTTCTTAGACCAGTCAGAAGAACCTAGAAAGGTAGAGGGGAATTTTTTTTCCTTCCTGACACCAGATTTCTGGAAGAATACTGCTATCATTCATTGAGTGAAGGATTAAGGGAGGAAGGATAAGTTTTGGGGGATAATGAATTCCATTTTGGAGATGGTGAGTTTATGAAGCCTATAGAGCAGTTGGAATGATATCTGAATCTAAGGAGAGAAGTCCAAGTGGAAAGTCTAGATTTGTGTGTCATCATTTTACAAATGCTAGTTTAAGTCATTGACATTGATAAAGCCACGCTGAGATTCTATAGTGTAAGGAAGAGAGAAGGACTAGAGTTGAATCCCTAGAGAATCTTTTCATTTCACTGGTGACATCTGATGAATGCTATTGTCTGAATACACGTTTGCTCTCACATCATTGAATTTGCATTTGAAAAGCATGAATAAACTTGCAAAACCCATTCAAGAGGAAATTATCACAGCAAATGTAGGCACAGGACGCTTTGAAAGTAAAATTTAAAATCCAGTTCAATAATAAAATCCAAAGTATCTTTGGAATCGAAGAGGAAGTTAGAGGATTATATTAAAGGAGTAATATAGATAAAATGGTCAGAGCTTGTGAACTCAGAGTAAGCTCTAATAACTTTGACTGTTCTTATGGAAACAATGGGGCATAATATTTGAAACTGAAACTCTTTGGAATGCATCAGTACAGTTGCTCAGTTGTGTCTGACTCTTTGCGACCCCGTACACTGCAGCACGCCAGGCTTCCCGCGTGGTTGAGATCAATATAGAACACTCCAGGCAAGAGTACTGGAGTGGGGTGTCCTTGCCTTCTCCGCCAATAACAAAATGACAGTTCAAACATAAAAACTAGGAACACTAAGAGGTTATCTGGGATCCAGATATGTTGATATCCTTGACTGAAGTGGGTTGAATTGATAAACAGATCTCAGTTTTCTATGGCAGTATAATAGATTCCCTCAAAACTTAATGGCTGGAGACCACAGCAATTTAGTATTTCTCATGGGTTTTCTGAGTTGCTTGAGCTCTGCTGGGTAGTTCTTCTGCTAGATACAGTGTTCCTGTACTCAGCTGGAGTGGTTGGGGGATGAATAGCTGGGCCTCTTTCTTCTCTTTTAGTGGCCTAGCCTGAGATTTTTAACCTGTTGACTGATTCCCCAAAAGGCAAAAGCCGAAATTACAACTCTTCTTAAGGGGTTAAAGTTCTTGTAGTTCTGAGGAGTACTAGAAGTCACTTCTGCCTCATTCTACTGGCCAAAGCAAATTACAAGATCAGTCCAAGAGAAAATGGGTCCACCTCTTGATGGGAGGAGTGGCATGTGTGTACAAGAATAAGGGAATTTTTGGTGGCCAAATTTGGAAATGATCCACAAGAATGGATTTCTCTTTTCAACTAGGCTACAAGTACTTACAGTCTTCCACAGGACACTCAAGCAGGACATTATGCTTGGTCCTCACTTCCAGGTGAATACTAAGAGTTCTTGAGGGAATTGTACTCATAGAACTTTTAATATATTTTGCCAAATAAGTCTACTGAAAGGGAAGTTCGTGAACACTTTTAGGGCCTTTTTAAAATAGACCTTTGCCACTAGTTGTTACCTAATTTTCTGTCTTTTTCCTTCTTAATATTTGCCAGCTTTCTTTCAGAATTTATCTTAGTCTTCTAATAAAGTTAAGAAAGTGTTATATTTTGAAATTGTATGAGAACATCTTTTCCAGGTACATGCTGAGAGTGGGGAAGCTGGAAGTAGAGGAAGAGAAGTAGGCTGAGAGGGTCATTTCAAGGATGGCAGACCAAGTAGTTTTATGGACATGATTCATGTTGTTTACTGGGTGTTCTTCTTTGGGTGTGAAGTAAGTATGTACCTCTGTCAGGAACCTGGAGCTTAGCAACAGGCCTCAAGAAGATAAAGGAAGCTTGAAAAAGAATAAGGTTGGATTTGTGAATATTGACAGTTTTCCTGGGTGCTGAAGAACATGCAGAGCTTGATGACCACAGAGCTTAGGGTCAGACAAGGAATTGGAAGAATGGTTTCAGATGAAAGTGTGACATTTGGGCCTAGCCTTTGGCCTTTTCTTGCCTGCAACAGAGTTTGTAGCACAGACTTTGTGATATTTGGTGTGGTGGAGTGATACATGGGATGGGTTGTGGAAAAGAGAAATAGTCAAAGGGAGAAGGATGGAGGGAGTGGACAGCACAGATGACAGAGTAACTTCCCAGGTTCAATAGGGAAAGCTCCTGGGAGTCTGGGGATGCTGAGAATTGGAGAGGAGAGAGGGGTTTGGTGAGAGTTGTATGCTGTGTGCTCAGTCACATCAGTCATGTCTGACTCTCTGTTGCCCCATGGACTGTAGCCCAGCAGGCTCCTCTGTCCATGGAATTTCCCAGGCAAGAATACTGGAGTGGGTTGCCATGCCCTCCTCCAGGGGATCTTCCCAACTCAGGGACTGAACCTGCATCTCCTACACCTCCTTCATTGCAGGTGGATTCTTTACCACTGAGCCAACTGGGAAGCCCTGTATGCTCTGTATTGAATCGAATTCCCTTATGTAGGGATCAAAGTTCCTGTATGGAAGATGCTTCTTGAACAGTAGGACACTTCAGGCATACTGCTTCAGTGACATTATCTAGCTTAGGTAATTCTGGACTCCAAATCCTTACTTGGGAAAATTGACTTTTTGTGTTATTCTTACCTTTTTTTGTTTGATTTATCTTAGTGATTGCTAATGTAATTTTGGGAAATGTCTGTCTCCACTCTGCCATGGAAATACAAAGAAAAAGACTCTGAGTTGTTTTCAGCTAAAGAGGATGAGGGAGAAACTTCAGAGGCCATCAGAACGAGGGAACAGAAGGTGAATGCAAAGCCCAGGGGTAAGCAGGTTAATTTCTTATCACAGTTAGCAAGTTTTTCTGTGCCTTTGAGAGTTCTATCTGAGTGCTGTGTTCTTACAGCAATAGTGTGCAGCTGCAGTGAAGGGACACTGTGTATAGTTTGAAAGAGTTCCATGTGTGATGCTGACATTCTCCTCCTCCCACCCCCCTTCATATCCAGCTGCAATACAGATTCTCCACCAACTCAGAATAACATTTAAACTCGGGCAGCAAACATTTGAGAACCTTCTTAATGTGACCATAGATGGCCCTGCCTCCTAGCTGAACTCATTACTGTGGCCAGGTTAGGGTCTCTTGAACACTAGGCCCCTCAGACTCCTCCTCAGCCCCACTGCTCAGCAAAAATGTGCTTGACTCTTCTCCTTCATATACTGCCTGCCGAAGGTTTGCCGATTCTTTAAGGCCCCACTCAGGTCCTTCTTGTTTTGTGGAGCTGTCCATAAATGCTCCAGCCACACTGGTTGATTGGACTTTGTTTCTGAATGGTTGAATGGGACCTAAGTGGAGCCAGTAGTGGGGAGAGAAGGCTGGGAGTACAGAGAAAGAAACAGATCACCTGTTGACAAGAAAACCTGTTGACAACTTCCTAGAGTTTAGTTAGTCTAATGACGTCAATGCTTTGGACATAGATTCCCAGTGATTTGAACTAGCCCCCCACTCCACCCTGTAATTCCCAAATGGCTTCTGAAATCCTCTCCCACCACAAGTTTTGAAGTTTCTTAATGAAGGGAATGTTATGTAAACTGGCCATGTGACTATTAGACCCAGTTTTCACTGTAGCTTATCAGTGCGAATTTGAAAATGATTATTGGTCCCAACAACCTTGGAGAAGTCCATTTCAAAAAATGTTGTGGACAGTAACTGTAGTCATTATAGGTAGACTACAGATTTGGCTTTACTTTGACGTCTCTGGCATTGCTGAGTATTGTTGAAAATCTGTACCTCCTAAGGCATCTTATCTTAGACCCTCTCAGTAGGGTGCACTATTGTACATCTCTAAGACCTCAGTTTTGAAGGAGCTATTAACATCATTAGATGTCACAATAGTTCTTTGACTAAATTTTGAATGACTTACCATCCCACAATCCATTCATTCTTTTAACAGATAATTATTGAACATACCATATAATCAACACTGTGCTATTTGTTGTAGACACAAAGATTAAAAAGGGCACAGCCTCTGCCTTTAAGGATGCTCCACTCTAATGGTGGTAATATGTGCACAAATAGCCATAATATATATGTGGAAAGGAATATAAAGTGAAAAGGTGCTATAAAAATGTTTAGCTAAAGTTTGGGGGCTGACAAATAACCACTGTTTGGAAAGATTATGGAAGACTTCTGGCACTCTTAGTTTAGAGACCCCACTCTTTTTGGTTTTGCTGGTCTCTCTAACCATGTTTTCCTCTGCCTCTGCAGTTGCATTTTCCATCTGATATTGGAGTTCCTTAAGTCTCAGTTCAGACCCTCCTCTCTTCTCACTATATCCTTTCCTCCTAGACAGTCTCATGTATGCCCATGACTTCAGTAACTATCTATAAGCCCATAATGGGAGGGCCAAACTTAACCAAACTTGTGATCTTCAATCCTGAACCTCATCTTCTAATGAATGACACTGCTGTCTATCCAATTCCACAAGCCAGAAACCCAGGAGTCATCCTGGCCATTCCTTCCCTTCATTTTCCATTCTGGTCTATTATCAAACCATACTAACTGTATCCTTTAAATACCTCTCAGATCTGTCTCCTTCTATCTGCACAGCCAGCTTCTTGATCAAGCTAGAACTATCACCCAGATCAATGTCCTAGACTCATAACTGGTCTCCCAGTGTCTTTCCAGTGTTCTTTCCAATGTAGCCTCTGCTTTGAAGCCAGTAAGATCTTTTCAGAGTTCAAGTTTGATGACATCGCCTTTCTGCTTCTCAACTTTCAAGTCCTTCAGTAACTGCCCATTGCTCTGTTAAATATGCACTAGGAAGTCTTATATAGTTGCAGTGTTGTCTACTTCTCTACTTTGTTTCAAAGTATTTCCTTATTATTCCCTATTTTGTGGCCACACTGACCTGTTTTCAGTTCTCTGAAAATACCATGCATTTCCTGTAACAGGACCCTTGCACATATTGCTCCCCCTGCTGTCTACCCCCACTGCTTTATAAATCTTACTTTTTCTTTAGGTCTGAGCTCGTGTCACTTCCCCAGGGAAGATGTCCCTAGATTACTGTCTTTTACATCTGTTGCTTTACCGGAAAATAATCCCCTATACACAAACCTTCGAGTTGGAAACTCTCAAAGATGTGAAGTTGGGTTCACATGTCCAGTCACGTCAGATGTAAATGAAATTGCACCTTGCCCTCTGTCTCCTATTGCTGACAACCCTTCAGCTATACCATCTCCTACCTCCTCTCCCTCTTCTTTCCTTTTCACTTGATGCCAGCCCCTATATGCCAGCTGTTGTACTGTACAGAACTTTTCAAGGTAAGATAAATATTTTCTCTAGTTTTTGTGTTTGTTTTTAATGTATTATTGGTATGAAAAATATTATAAATCTATTACAGCACAGTACTATATAGCCAGTTGTGTTAGATGGGTTCAGTTCAGTTCAGTGGCTCAGTCGTGCCCAACTCTGCGACCCCATGAATCGCAGCACACCAGGCCTCCCTGTCCATCACCAGCTCCCGGAGTCCACCCAAACCCATGTCCATTCTGTCGGTGATGCCATCCAGCCATCTCATCCTCTGTCGTCCCCTTCTCCTCCTGCCCTCAATCTTTCCCAGCATCAGGGTTAGATGGGTACCTAGGCGAATTTTGACTTACAAACAAATTGGACTTACAAATACTCTTGAAAGGAGACTCATTCATATGTAGGGTACTTACTGTACTTCACAGCACTCATTTCAGATGTAATTATGTATTTATTTGTGTAATTATTTGACCATGAGCCCCATGAGAGCAAGTGCCAACTGGCACAGTGCACAATAAGTGCTTGTTGATGCGTGTGTGGCACTTGGTTTTGGAGATGGGGAGATTGGCAGGGAAGGGAGAGAAAAGGTATCTCATCCAGGAAACAGAGGACCATTAAAGATCCAGAGACAGGAAAGTGGGTGGGATCATGTATGTAAAAGCAAATCATGCTAAAAGGCTATTCTTAGTAACTCAAATGATATCAATCACTATTCAAATAGTTGCATGATATTTCAGTGTTTTTATATATATATATATATATATATATATATATATATATATATATCAGTCAGTTCAGTTCAGTCACTTAGCCGTGTCCGACTCTTTGCAACCCCATGAATCGCAGCACCCCAGGCCTCCCTGTCCATCACCAACGCCTGGAGTTCACTCAGACTCACGTCCATCGAGTCGGTGATGCCATCCAGCCATCTCATCCTCTGTCGTCCCCTTCTCCTCCTGCCCCCAATCCCTCCCAGCATCAGAGTCTTTTCCAATGAGTCAACTCTTTGCCTGAGGTGGCCAAAGTACTGTGGTTTCATCTTTAGCATCATTCCTTCCAAAGAAATCCCAGGGCTGATCTCCTTCAGAATGGACTGGTTGGATCTCCTTGCAGTCCAAGGGACTCTCAAGAGTCTTCTCCAACACCACAGTTCAAAAGCATCAATTCTTCAGCGCTCAGCCTTCTTCACAGTCCAACTCTCACATCCATACATGACCACTGGAAAAACCATAGCCTTGACTAGACGGACCTTTGTTGGCATATACACACACACAAATACGTAATTCCACCCCCTGATTCCCCTGTTGGACAATTAGATTGTTTCTAGTGTTTTCAATAGCATAAAGAGCACTACAGTGAAGGCATGTATATATTTATATGCTATTTTCTATAGTTCATGCTTTTCTCTGCTTGATTCCATGAGTACAAGCAAGCTATTCAGGACTTCTTTAGGGCCACATTTGCTTTTAAAAAAAGTCTGTATAGTGCCATAAAACCATAAATACAGTGGTTGATCAGTAAAAATTGCCAACTTTATTGATTGATAAGGATTTATCACACTTAAACAGCCATCTCATTGTGAGTCTACCAAGTGTCTCAACATTTTGAAAATGTGCCAGGTGTATTTCAAGAAGTCAACTTGAAACTACTGGGCTAAAGCAGGAGACTATGTGGGAAGGACGAGAAATAGCTGAGTAGGTGGAAAGAGTCAGAATGAGAGAACGAAGTAGACAAAGGGCAATGGTTAATAGTAATTAGTAAATATCAAAAGCAAATAAGGATAAGACATAATGATGGTGCTAGAGGTAAGGTGGACAAAGTGAAAGTAAATAATCCAGTGATTCTTCAAGAGCTGTTTGATCAAGTTGACTGGAAAATATGACAACAGTTTGTTCTATAAACTAAATAATAAAGATGAGGGTTAAAGATTGAAAGCTGTATTTAACATCCCCATCACTTGCGTGACCAGTAGATACTGAGTGATCAAGTGAACAACCATCCCAGTAAAAACCATTAGCTATTAACCTTATTAAACAATGAGGTGGACACCTTTAGCAAGCTGCTTTTCCGAAAGTAAAATCAACCCTACATGGCCACTTATTAACTTGAGCAGTGCTTGACTTTTCTCATAGTTGCAAGACAAAATTCATGGAAAATGGAGGAAAGCTTACTCCACTGTATATCAGTCCAATAGCCATTTATTATGAAATATGTAATACGAAAGCCTTGGACTGTTCAAGTTTTTAAAACCTCAGGAGATCATACTGGAGTGGCTATCTGTTTGTGCTTAGTCGCTCAGTCATGTCCGACTCTCTGTTGCCCCATGGACTGTAGCCCACCAGGCTCCTCTGTCCATGGAATTTTCCAGGCAAGAATACTGAAGCAGGTTGCTATTTCCCACTCTAGGGGATCTTCCTGGCCTAGGGATCAAATCTGCCTCTCTTGAGTCTCCTGCGTTGGCAGACGGATTCTTTACCACTAGCGCCACCAAGTGGTTAGATATACCTATTTGTTCAGTCTCATTTCAGAATTTCTGGAGTCATCAGATAAGTGCAACATTTTTCCATAATACATTTTTTCCAAAATAATACATATTTTTCTAATTATATAAACTTCACCTGATTCTTGAAAAAAATGAAAAGGATAACAAACTTCAAAGAAGTAGGACCATCCTATACCCCACCATAATCCATCTAGTCATCCAAGGGCCATTTTTGGGTGTCTTCCTACTATATTTTAAAATGCATATGTAGAACACAGTTGAGATTGTACAACATAGAACATCTGTTTTCTTTCTAAAGTAACTTTAATTTATCCACCAAAGAGCAAGGATATATTATGAAAACCATGATCTAAACCAAATAAATACTTTGACAAAATCAGGCCAGTAACTCCTGTTTTGTCTAAGTTCCAATATACCCCTTTCCTTTCTCCTGTTTTATTAAGCCTTGAATATCCTTGACTCCCTTCTTCCCTTCCAAATCTCCTCATCCTCAACTATGCCTATCTGTATTGATTTCTTGCTTCTCTATTATCCACTAAATTCAATAATTCATTTATATAATTATTTATCTTATCTCCCCTTACTCATTAAGGGCAGAGGAAATCCATTACACAATTTTTATATTTGCCCTACTGAGCAATGAACAGCCAGGCACATAGTAGGTGCTAAAGAAGTATCTAGAGTTAATGCCAAAAGTGTTTTAGCAAATAGTTACATGGGAAGATGTGATAGTTAAACCATCCAGACCTATGCAGACAAAGAAAAACTATAGCTGCGCCATCCAATATGGTTGCCACTAACTATAATGGGCTATCGAGCACTGGAATTGTGGCTAGTGTGCATTGAGATGTGCTGTACTTGTAAAATACTGCACACTAGATTTTGAAGACTTAGTGTAAAAAAGAATATAAAATATATCTGGATTTTAAAAGTTGATTACTTGTTGAAATGATAATGTTTTGGATATATTGACTTAAAATATATTAAAATGAATTTTGCCTCTTACCTTTTTAAATGTGCTACTAGAAAATGTAAAATTAGATACATGGCTTGTTTTACATATAGATAGATATAGTGCTATCCTATATGGCAACAAAACGTAATGTTTGAGATTATTCTTTCTATGGGATAGAAATTCGTTATATTTCTACTAGACAAAATTAACTGGCATTTCAGTGGAGAGCAATTAATTTCCATTATTTACAGTTTTCTACAAATTCTACCCTTGCAGAGTTGTGAAATAGCCCAGTCAATGTAATAACAGGCAGTCAAAGGTGCACACTCCTATTGAATTAAATTAAATAATCCTGGAAAGGTTGGCTGGAAAATACTCAACATTCCCTCCATTGAAAGGACATTCAGTTATCTTTCGCCCATTTCCAAGTCTTTGACAAGTTTTCCTAAGAGCATCTTTGTATATTCTTTTGTTATTGTTCTAAGTGATTGTAATAGGATTATTTTTCTTTTCTAGTTAATATGAACAAAATATATTTGCAAAATGTACACTTAAGTCAGAAACTAATGCTTTAGGAATTATGAAGTTCCCAATAATAGCTAAAGTGTTGAGAGTAAGACAAGACTTTTGGAAATGTATAGAATAGAATTGAACACATTTGGAATGACTGAAAATATTAGAATTAAGTAATAGCATTTTGTCATGATCTCTTAGCTTATCACACTTTTGTTGAAAGGAATATAAGTATAATGGAATGAAAACCAGATTCTTTTCTACTTTTTAATTAGCTGGAAAAAAGCTTGACTATTGGTTGACTGGGTTTAGTATAACTTTTTCATTCCTTAGTTTTTAAAACTTGTTTTTAATTGGGGGATAATTGCTTTACAATGCTGTATTGGTTTCTGCCATACATCAGCACAAATCAGCTGTAGGTATATGTATGTTGCCTCCCTCCCACCCCACCCCACTCCTCTAGGTTATCACAGAGCACTGGGTTGAGCTCTCTGCATCATACAGCAAATTCCCATATTTTGCATATGGCAGTGTAGATGTTTCCATGCTGCTCTTTCAATTCGTCCCACCCTCTCCTTCTCCTGCTGTGTCCACAAATCTGGTCTCTATGTCTGCGTCTCTATCGCTGCCCTGCAAATAGGTTCATCAGTACCATCTCTCTAGATTCCCTACATATGTGTTAATATACGATATTTGTTTTTCTCTTTCTGACTTACTTCATTCTGTATAACAGGATCTAGGTTCATCTACCTCACTGGAACTGACTCACATTTGTTTATCATGGCTGAGTAATATTCCATTGTGTATATGTACCACAGCTTCTTTATTCATTCCTCTGTTGATGGACATCTATGTTGCTTCCATGTCCTGGCTATTGTAAATAGTGCTGCAATGAACACTGGGGTACATGAGTCTTTTAGAACTGCGGTTTTCTCAGAGTATATGCCCAGTAGTGGGATTGCTGGGTCATATGGTGGTTTTATTACTAGATTAAAAAAAAAAGAAATCTCCATACTGTTCTCCCTGTATCAGTTTACATTCCCACCAACAGTGTAAGAGGGTTGCCTTTTCTCCACATCCTCTTCAACATTTATTGTTTATAGATTTTTTGATGATGGCCATTCTGACTGGTATAAGATGACACCTCATTGTAGTTTTGATTTGCATTTCTCTAATAATAAGCAATGTTGAGCATTTTTTCATATGTTTATTAGTCATCTGTATATATTCTTTAGAGGACTGTCTGTTTAGGTCTTCTGTCCATTTTTTGATTGGGTTGTTTGTTTTTCTGATATTGAGCTGCCTGAACTGCTTGCATAATTTGGAGATTAATCCTTTGTCAGTTGTTTCACTTGCAATTATTTTCTCCCATTTTGACATTCCTTATTTTTGATTATTCAAAGTGTTATTTCTTTTTAAAGGAAATAAATTCTTTTTCTGTTTAAATCAAGGGACTTTGGAGACAGACTCGGTAAAATCAAGAGAGTGCTCTTTTTTACAATTCTGTATTTATTCACTTTGCTATGGAGGTTGATAAAATTTAGTTGTTGAATGCCTGTTGCAAACCCACAACCTATAAAGTGGGTAGGAAAAGTTGAAATTTTGATATTATCATTTCTGACATTAAAAAATAGATATATAAAGAAAAATTTTAAATATCAGTTTAAACCTATCTTAGTCCAAAAAGGATTACAGATGGCTAAGAAGGGATCCCAGCTGGTAACTTTAATTTAAAATATTTTAAAAAACATCCAAAATTTTAAGTAGATGATTGTTCCCCAAAGTTGGCTCCTCCAATCATGATTTAATATTGGGGTGCATTTCCCTCCCTGCTTTGGCCCAGATCCATGCCATTCACAGAGGTTTGGTGGCAGTGGTGTAGGGGAAGGGAGAGATAGGCAGGTCCTACTCCTGCCTACCGCAGGCCACCCTTTCTCTGTATCCGGGACTCTGGCTCAGTTCCTCTGAATTGGAATGGCCTTGGAATTGAAGACAGGTATTTGTGTTAGTAATTATGGGCCATAGGACTAAAGCATCTTGAGGCTTTGTTTTCCCACTTACCTTTTCAGTGTCAAACTTTCCTGCAGAAGTTGCCCTGAAAGTTCCCCACTGTGTTTTTATATCTGTAATGATTTTAAAAAATTAAATTCTTAAAGCTTACTTTGATTAATGTTATGACAATGTCCATTGAACAATTCTGTAGAGATTAGAATTACATATAATCTAATCACTATTAAAACTGTATAACATTGGTGGGGATAAACCATTATAAGGGTTTTCCTAAAGGTATTCACTTAATGCATTCTCTCAGTAGTCCTTTTTCTTGTCAGTCCCTTTCCCTATTTATTTATTTGGGAGAATTTAATAATTGCTTTTTAACATGAAATTAATAGTATTGACAGTCATTATTATTGAAGTATTTCACTCTTACGCTAGGAAATACTTATTTGTACACTTTCAAGAAATGTCTATTTGAATCCTTTTCCCACTTTAAAGTTGACATATTTGCCTTTTTATTCTTGAGTTGTGACTGTTCTTTACATATTCTACGTAACAGTCCATTGTTAGATACATGATTTGTAAAAAGTATTTTCCAGTTCTGTGGGTTGTCTTCTGACCTTCTTGATGTGCAGCACAAAAGTTTTAAATTTGATTAAAGCCCAATTTATCAGTTTTTTTCTTTTGTTATTCTTTTGGAGTCAGATCTTAAAAACCATTGCCTATGAGTAATTAGCTTTAAATGTCTCCTAAAGGACCATAGAAGAGGCTGAGACAGCGCTTGCAATAATGATGTAACTGTGTGTGTGTTTTAAATAGATTTTATTTTTTAAACTGGTTTTAGGTTCACAGCAAAACTGAGAGAAAAGTACAGAGATTTCCCATACACCCCTTTCCCCACACACGCCCAACCTCCCCTACTTTCAACATCCCCCACCAGAGAGGTACGTTTGTTACAACCACTGAACTGCGCTGACACATCATCATCACCCGAAGTCCATGGTTTACGTCGCAGTTCACCCTTGGTGTGGTACATTCTATGGATTTTGACAACATGCATCCATTGTTGTAATATCATGCAGGATATTTTCACAGCCCGAAAAATTTTCTGTGTTCCACCTATTCATCCTTTCCCCTTGCCCCCAGCTCCTGGCAGCCACTCACATTTTTACTATCTCCACAGTTTTGCCTTTTTTCAGAATATAATATAGTTGGAGTCATATAGTATGTAGCCTTTTCAGACTGGCATCCTTCACTTAGTAATATGCATTTAAGCCTCCTCCATATCTTTTCTTTGCTTAACAGCTCATTTCTTTTTAGTGCTAAATAATATTCCACTGTTTGGATTTTCCACAGTTTATCCATTCACCTACTGAAGGACATCTTGGCTTCTTCTGAGTTTGGGCAATTATAAATAAAGTTGCTATGAATATCTGTATTCAGGTTTTTGGATGGACATAAGATATGTCTGGACATAAGTCCTTGGGTAAATACCAAAGACTATTGTTGAATTATTTGGAGAGTATGTTTAGTTTTATAAGAAACTGCCAAACTGTCTGCAAAGTGGCTGTATCATTTTGTAAGTCCACCAGCAATAAATGAGAGTTCCTTTTGCTTCATTTCCTCACCAGCATTTGGTGTGGTTGGTATTCTGGATTTTGGCCATTGGAAAAGACTCTGATGCTGGGAGGGATTGGGGGCAGGAGGAAAAGGGGACGACAGAGGATGAGATGGCTGGATGGCATCACTGACTCGATGAATGTGAGTTTGAGTGAACTCCTGGAGTTGGTGATGGACAAGGAGGCCTGGCGTGCTGCGATTCATGGGGTCACAAAGAGTCGGACACGACTGAGAGACTGAACTGAACTAAACTGAATAGGTATATAGTGGTATCTCACTGTTGTTTTAATTTGCAATTCCCTGAACACATAGGATGTTGAGCATCTTTTCATATACTTGTTTGTCATCTGCCTATCTTCTTTTATGAGGTGTCTGTTCAGATCTAGTGCCCATTTTTTAACTGGATTGTTTGTTTTCTTATTGTTGGGTTTTAAGAGATCTTTGTATATTTTGGGTAGCAGTCTTTATCAGAGGTATCTTTTGCAAATATTTTCTCCCAGTCTGTGGCTTGTCTTCTCATTGTCTTGATGTGACTGTTGTTTTGCTGAATCATTTACATCACATTCATTTATTAAGTATCTACTATGGTCCAGGTTCTCCACAAGGCTGTGGGAATATAAAAGTGATTTACGCATAATCTTGCTGTTAGGTACTCTTAGCCTAGTGGAGGAGAAGGACACATATCAATAAATAGGTGATTAGAACATCCTTCTAAGATAAACGGTCTCAGGCTTTTTGAAGAGGTTGTTGAGACATAAAGAAGGAAAAGGATTTGACAACAGGCAAAAGTGAACAGAGACATGAACAGATGGCAAAAAAGCAGAGACGTTACTTTACCAACAAAGGTCCGTCTAGTCAAGGCTATGGTTTTTCCAGTGGTCATGTATGGATGCAAGAATTGGAAGCTGAGCACCAAAGAATTGATGCTTTTGAACTGTGGTGTTGGAGAAGACTCTTGAGAGTCCCTTGGACTGCAAGGAGATCCAACCAGTCCATTCTGAAGGAGATCAGCCTTGGGCTTTCTTTGGAAGGAATGATGCTAAAGCTGAAACTCCAGTACTTTGGCCACCTCATGTGAAGAGTTGACTCATTGGAAAAGACTGTGATGCTGGGAGGGATTGGGGGCAGGAGAAGAAGGGGATGACAGAGGATGAGATGGCTGGATGGCATCACCAACTCGATGGACGTGAGTCTGAGTGGACTCCAGGAGTTGGTGACAGACAGGGAGGCCTGGCGTGCTGCGATTCATGAGGTTGCAAAGAGTCGGACGTGACTGAGCAACTGAACTGAACTGAAACGTGAACAGGGCCTGCTGATGCAGAGAACACTTCATCCCTATGACATAGTAAGTTGTCAATATGATCATTAGCTACTACTTTTATGCCAGTAGTTTGTCTATGCCAAAGGTAGGCAAACTATGGCAGTGGGCCAGATCTGGTGTGCCACTTGCCTTTATAAATAAAGTTTTATTGGGACACACTCATGCTCATTCATTCACAGAGCATCTGTGGCTACTTTTGTGTAACAATGGCAGAGTAGTTGTAACAGGCAGTCTGGTCCACAAAGCCTCAAATATTTTCTTAGTATTAGGCCCTTTACAGAAAAAGTTTGCTCACACTTGTTCTAGGCAGAAATTCATTGGAAAAAGTTTATACCCAGTCTCTTTCTCTTGTTTTTTAAATCATTGCTAATTTGGGTGCACCTGGCAACTATTTATACGTCTGCAAGTAATTTTGTCTGCTTTTCAGAATTTTCCCATGATTTCTGCTTTTAAAATTTCAGCTAATTTTCATCTCACAATTCCACATAATTGATTTAAACTATAAATGATAATCACTCAATCCCTGAAAATAAATTTAAATATTTGTTCTTTTTCTTTTAAAGTTTATTGTTTCTTTCCTGATTTATGTTTCTCTTTGTTAAAATTAAACAAATTCAGGTTTATTTCAGGAAATTATTAGATATTATAGGCAAGCAAAAGAAGAATATTAACCTGTAATACAACCTAGTCTCCTTGGAAAAAACCTTTTTGGAGCCTTAGTATGTAAGGTCCTTTCAGGTCCTTTTCTGTACATACATATATATTTTATTGTAACTGTTCACATAAATGAAACCATGCTGTGCTATCACCAAGTATCCTTAACAAGCATAGACTTTCCTCATTCTTTTGTATCCCCATGATTCATGTGGTCAGGGCTGGTCTACTCCTGAAAGATACCAAGAATGCTTAACCTACAGAGTTACTGACAGGTTTGCATCCTTTTCAGGGACAGAGGGAAGATGCTACAAGAAGTGGATTGGTTGGCTGCCCCATGAAACTGTTGAGTGGTCAGGTATTATGAAGCTGTCTTTGGCTTTCTAGACTCTCCTTCAACAGAGTGGAGCCCTAAACCTAGGACTCTGTATCGGTTATCTACTACTCCAGTAATGCTACATGACAAACAAACCTTAGTCTTTGAGCAATAACAAGAGCTATTGCTCACACATTTGGGGTGGTCTGGTAGGTGGCTCTCCTGTTCTTGGCTGGCCTTCTCATACCTCTGTGGCTTGGCTGGCTGTAGGTTCCTGTAGGCTGGGCTTGGCTGATCATTGAAAGGTCAGGGCAAGGTCAGGATGAAGGGTCAGGGCAAGGTCAGGCATGCCTGGGCATGCCCGGGCATGTCGGGACATGTCCCGGCAGAGGGCGCTGCAGACAAGCCCCGGAGACGGGCCGGCAACCAAGCCGACCAATCAGGAGCCGACACGAAGCCCTCGCCGTCCAATCAGGAGCTGACATGGAGCCCTTGGACACCAATCACCGCTGAGCCTGTGTTTTCTTCCTTATATGGGAGCCCCGGCCCGGGCTATAAAACCCCTTCCCCACCCCTCACACCTCGCACACTGCCCCGCAGACTCCCTTTGCTTCGCAGACCCCCCTCGCTCCCTTGCTTACCCGCCCCCGGGAGTTCTGCCCGAGAGCGACCGCCCAATAAAAGGCCCTGAACAACGGTCCATAGGGGTGGTTCCTTCTTCCCACGGCGTTTCTTACATCTGGCACCCAACGTGGGGCTCGAGGTGAGGGCTTCCAGCACTCGCCGTTGAGGCCCCCTCAAGCTCCACCGCCGCGGTAGCCCCCGCCCGGACCCAGGCGGCTGACCAACCCCCTGGACAGCAGGATACGGGGTAAGTCCCTTCGGCTTTGGGGCCCGCCCTCCCTGGCGACCACTTCCTAGGATCCGGTAACCAGTGGCCACTTACTGGGTCCTCCCGGTCACCAGCTCGTGAGGGAGATGTCCCGAACGGCTGTGTAGACCTCCGGCTTCGGCCTTCCTCGGTCCCCCAGTACGGGAGGAAGACGTTCTGAACGGCTGTGCGGACCCCCGGCTTCCCTTGGCACGCGAAGACGTTCGGGCAGCGGGGGTTAGTCTCCGTTTGGTGATCGCCATGGGATCGACAGCCTCCAAACCCGATCCCCAATATTCCACCCCCTTAGAGTGCCTGCTGGCTAACCTGCGGACCCTAAAACTAAAGGGATATATCCGCTCCAAGCAGCTCAATTTTCTGTGTTCACAAGCCTGGCCTCAGTATCCCCTAGATAATGGCTCACAATGGCCAGCCACAGGGACATTTGACTTTGACGTCCTCCGTGATTTAGATAACTACTGCCGGAGAATGGGAAAATGGTCTGAGGCCCCCTATGTTCAGGCCTTTTGGGCGTTGCGCTCTCGCCCCACCCTGTGCACCTCGTGCACTCCCCGCCAAATCCTGCTTATCCTGGCTCCCCCGATTCCACCCTCCCGGGCCAAACCAGCTCCTCCCGTCTCTGAGTCCTCTGCCTTCTCTGTTCCCCTGGAAGATCTGGTGGCCCCTCCTCCCTATACCTCTCCCACGGCCCTTACCCCTTCCACTCCGGTTTCTGCTACCTCCCCCTCCACTCCAGACTCTCCTACCTCCGCTCCAGCCCCTGAGACTCCACCGCCGGTCCCGGATCCTCCGGCCCTTAGCCCTATCTTGTATCCTCTTCTTCCCCCCGTCACTCCCTCCCCTTCCCCAGTTAGCTCCCACACTCGCTCCCACAGCAACCCTCCGGGAGCCTCCCTTCCCCCTCCCCCAGCCCTGCTACTCCCTCTCCGACAAGTAGCCGGAGCTGAGGGTCTAGCCCAAGTCCATGTCCCCTTCTCCCTCCAAGACTTAGCACAGATTGAGGCCAAACTGGGTTCCTTCTCCTCCAACCCCGCTCAGTACATTAAGCAGTTTACTGGTCTGACCCGTGCCTACGCCTTGACATGGCAGGACATATATGTCATTCTGGGGTCTACCACCACCCCTGAGGAGAGGCAGGCTATCTGGACGGCAGCCAAGGCTCAGGCCGACCAGCGGCACTATGCCAACCCCTCCCCCGAGCGCCCCCCAGGGGCTCAGGTGGTTCCTGACACTGACCCCGATTGGAACTACCAGGAGAGGGGTGGTGGCCAGCTGCGAGTACGCTATATGATCGAGTGTATCCTCGACAGGATGGAAACGTCCTCTCAGAAGGTTGTAAACCTCCTCAAACTAGATGAGGTGACTCAGGGGCCCGACAAAAACCCAGCCATGTTCGTTAATCAGCTGACCGAGGCCCTCGTCCAATACACCAGGCTGTCACCTGAGTCCCCCATCGGGGCGGCCACCTTGGCCAATCGTTTTATTTCCCAGTCTGCCCCCGATATCCAGAAAAAGTTGGCCAAGGCCGAGGACGGCCCTCAGACCCCTATCCGAGACCTGGTAAAAATGGCTTTTAAGGTCTACCATGCCCGCGAGGAAACTGCTGAGGCCAGCCGAAAGGCAAGGCTCAAGCAAAAGGCCGAATTTCAGGCAAGCCTCCTAAACCAGCAAACCCAGGCCTTGGTAGCAGCCCTGCGGCCGGCGGCAGGCTCAGGGCCCCAAAACCCCCCTCCAGGGGCCTGCTTCAAGTGCGGCCAAGAAGGGCACTGGGCCAGGATGTGCCGCAGTCCGCGACCTCCTTCCACGCTGTGCCTGTTGTGCAAACGACGAGGACACTGGGCTAGTGACTGTCCCCAGGCCTCTCGGGCCTCGACCTCTAGGGGCCGGGGACCAGAGCGCCCCAGGGAGACCTCCTGCCCTCCTTCGGCTTTGGAGCTGCTGAACTTCAGCGGTGACTGATGCCGCCCAGACTCAGGGACCCCAATAACCCAAGCTGAGCCCAGGGTAACGTTCCAGGTAGCGGGTAAGTCCATCAATTTTTTGGTTGATACGGGGGCTACCTATTCGGTCCTTCCCTCTTTCGGAGGCACGTTACGTCCTTCCCAGGTTTCGGTTATGGGCATTGACGGCCAACCCTCATGTCCGCTCCAAACCCAGCCACTATCCTGTCGGTTAGATTCCTATCTATTTACCCACTCCTTTCTGGTCATCCCCTCCTGCCCTACTCCTCTCTTGGGAAGAGATATACTTGCTAAGCTGAAGGCCACTCTTCAGCTAGCTCCAGGGTCGGCTCCCACGTCAGGGGCCTTCCTAATGCTATTGGTTGACCCTCCAACCCCTTCTGTTAATCCTGAGGTCTGGGACACCCGAGTCCCGGTGGTGGCTCGGCACCACCCTCCAGTCCTCATCCGGCTAAGGGACCCCACCTGTTTCCCAGCCCGGTCCCAGTTTCCTTTGTCTACTCGCAACCTCAGAGGGCTAAAGCCCATCATTGACCGTCTCATGGGACAGGGTCTCCTGATCCCCACGACCTCCCCCTGTAACACGCCCATCCTCCCTGTTCGGAAGGCTTCAGGAGACTACCGGCTAGTGCAGGATCTCTGCCTGATCAACACGGCGGTGATCCCTGCCCATCCACTTGTCCCTAACCCCTACACCCTCCTTTCTTCCATACCTCCTCAGACCTCTCATTTCACTGTTATTGACCTCAAGGACGCCTTTTTTACCATCCTGCTCCACCCCGACTGCCAATTCCTCTTTGCGTTCACCTGGACTGACCCCGACACCCAGCTGACCACACAACTCACATGGACCGTACTCCCTCAGGGGTTCAGAGACAGTCCCCACTACTTCGGGCAAGCTCTGTCCCGGGACCTGGCTAGGTGCTCACTTCGCCCTAGCACCCTCCTCCGATACGTAGATGACTTGCTCCTTTGCAGCCCCTCAGAAGAGACCTCCCGACAACATACTGCAACCCTCCTCAATTTCCTTGGTTCCCAGGGTTACAGAGCCTCACAATCCAAAGCCCAACTGACTCAGACTTCTGTCATCTATCTGGGTTTCCAAATCACTCCGACCACTAAAGCCCTGACAGCAGACCGGTGTAGCCTCCTCCAGTCCATTTGCCCTCCGGCCGATGGAAACCAGATATTGTCCTTCTTAGGACTGACGGGATTCTTCCGACACTGGGTCCCAAATTATGCTACCCTGGCCAAACCTCTATATGCGGCAGCCAAACAGACTCCCACAGGGCCGCTGTCTTCCCCCACTGAAGTGATTCGGGCCTTCCACACTTTACACTCAACTCTATTGGCTGCACCCCCTCTCTTTCTCCCAAATCCCAACTATCCGCACCATCCATACTCTGATGAAAAGGGAGGGATAGCCTTTGGAGCCTTGGTGCAACCGATTGGCCCCGAATTGCTGCCTATCGCTTACATATCCAAACAACTTGACCCCACAGCCAGGGGATGGTTCCCCTGCCTGCGGGCACTGGCGGCAGTGACAACGTTGTACGCCGATGCAAAAAAGCTGATTCATGACCAACCCCTGACCATCTTCTCGCCCCACCGTCTTGGTGACCTTTTAGCCTCTAGATTTCTTTCTGAACTCAGCGAGTCCAGGCTCCAACAATTTCACCTGGTATTTCTGGATAATCCTCAGGTTTCCGTGGGCCGCTCCCCACAATTAAACCCACTTTCCTCGCTACCCTCACTCCCTCTCCTCAGAACCCCCAACCCACTCATGCTCGGAGGTCCTTGAGTCCCTTATGCAACCACCCCACAACCTGTTTTCCAAACCTCTACCAAATCCAGAGCTAACTTTGTTCGTCGATGGGAGCTCAAAGCGAGACCCCAATGGAAACCAAAGGGCGGCCTATGCTGTGGTAACCACCCGGGAAGTCCTGGAGGCTCAGCCCTTGCCACCCGGGACGACTTCTCAGAAGGCTGAACTAACAGCCCTAACTAGAGCCTTACACCTAGCAGAAGGAAAAAGGGCCAATATTTACACAGACTCCAAATATGCCTTCTTGATTGCCCATTCTCACGCGGCAATCTGGAAAGAACGGGGCTTCCTGACCACTAAAGGATCCCCCATCTGTAATGCCCCCCACATTACTCGACTGTTAGATGCCTTATCCCTGCCCAAAGAGGTCGCTATCATACACTGCAAGGGACACCAAAACACCCATGACACTGTCGCTCTGGGTAACAACATGGCAGATCAAGTGGCTCGACAAATCACCTTACAACAAACCCCCGAGCCCCTGCTGACTTTGAGATCCACCCTCAACCCAGATTATTCAAGCAAGGAAGCCAGAGCCTTGCTGGCGCAAGAAGGGGCTCAGAGGCACCCGTCAGGATGGATACTACTCCATAATAAACCGGTGCTTCCTGAGCGCCAGGCTAAGGCCATAATATCCCAAATCCACAATACCCTCCACATCGGACCAAGAGCTCTCTTTTCCTTTCTCAGCCCTGTCTTTTCTCCCCCACATCTCAGACAGACCATATATGCCGTCCACTGATCCTGCCTGACATGTGCCTCCACCTCTCTTCAGGGAGGACTCTGACCCCCACAGGAAACTCACCAGTTGAGGGGACATATGCCAGGGCAGGATTGGCAGATAGACTTCACCCACATGCCCAGACATCGAACCTACCGCTATCTGCTGGTCTTGGTGGACACCTTTTCAGGATGGGTCGAGGCCTTCCCCACAGCCTGGGAGACGGCAGCGGCAGTGGCGGAGGTCTTGACGGCCCATCTCATTCCCAGATTTGGGTTGCCAAACTCTCTCCAGTCTGACAATGGGCTGGCATTTATCTCGCAGATCTCTCAGCAGGTAGCTGTGGCCCTAGGTATCGGCTGGCATCTTCACATCCCCTATCGGCCCCAATCGTCAGGCAAGGTAGAGCGGGTGAACGGCATCATCAAGACACATCTGACCAAGCTAGCCTCAGAACTGCGGCTATCTTGGGTCGACCTCCTTCCTCTGGCGCTCACTCGCATTCGCACCACACCACACTCCAAAACAGGTTTGACCCCTTTTGAACTGCTCTACAGCAGGCCCTATCTCCTGACTCACCTCCCCGAGGGAGAGGCTCCCCCACTCGCGGGGTACCTCCCCCTCTTCTCCCTCCTATGATCCTTGCTGAGGGAACACGCAGATCGGGTCCTGCCACAACCGACAGACGACAAGGGGCCACCTGGCCTCTAGCACCAGGAGATCAGGTACTGCTGAAAACCCTGAGTCTCTGCCCACTACAGCCTCGCTGGACTGGACCCCATACTGTAATCCTCACCACTCCTACCGCAGCCAAACTCCTGGGACACGAGCCCTGGTACCACCTGACCCGGCTCAAACGAGCTCCCCCGGGTCTCCCAGAGACAGGGGTGGCCCTGGCCCTGACCCCTTCTCCCGATCACTCCTACCACTCCACCCTCATGGGGCCGACCAAACTGACCATTACCCGAACCCCTCTGTTGCCGATTCTTGAGTGACTGAGAAACCACTGTCCAAATCTTTTATTAAGAGGAGAGGGAGGAAGACCTTAGGGAGAGCAACAGAGGGAGAGGACAGAAGGAGAAGGACAGAGAGGAGGAGATGCAAAAAAGGAAGGAAGATGAGGGAAGGAAAGAACCAGGGGAAATGGAACCAGAGAAGGAAAGAGGAGAAAGTCAGAGAAAGCAAAAGAAAGTCAGAGAAAGGAAAGAGAAGAGTTGAAGAGCGAAAAGGAGAGAAGGCAAAAGAAAGTAGGAGAGAGAGATAGAGTGGTGGAGAAAGTGAGAGAAGGAAGAGAAAGACTGAAACTGAAAGAGTGAGAGGAAAGAGAGAAAGGAGTTAGAGAGTGTGACAGAAGAGAAAGGAGAAAGCAAGGCAGAGAAGCAGAAAAGAGAGAGAGAATCGAAGGAAAAAAGAGACGAAGGCAAAAACTGCCAGGAAGGAAGGCAAAAGGTGAGAGAGAGAGAGAAAGGCCCACCAGGGCTGGTTCGAATCCTGGTTCCAGAGCTTCCAGAGCTCCCCTTGACTGACAACTTTGCTATCTTCCCTAGTGGGACCGATCATCATTCTACTGCTCCTGACTTTCGGGCCCTCATCAAACAACGGCTCGACACGGTCCAGCTGATGGTGATGCGGCAACAGTACCAAGGGCTTCCAACAAGCACTCCGTGGCAAGATTAACGGCAGACGCCCCCTGTCATCCCGGCCGTACCCTACCCCTTATCGCCCCCGTTCAGCAGGAAGTAGCCAGAGAGAGTCGGTGCCCCTTGTCCTATATCAAAAAGGCCGGGATGAAAGGTCAGGGCAAGGTCAGGCATGCCTGGGCATGCCCGGGCATGTCGGGACATGTCCCGGCAGAGGGCGCTGCAGACAAGCCCCGGAGACGGGCCGGCAACCAAGCCGACCAATCAGGAGCCGACACGAAGCCCTCGCCGTCCAATCAGGAGCTGACATGGAGCCCTTGGACACTAATCACCGCTGAGCCCGTGTTTTCTTCCTTATATGGGAGCCCCGGCCCGGGCTATAAAACCCCTTCCCCACCCCTCACACCTCGCAGACTCCCCTGCAGACTCCTTTTACCCCACAGACTCCCTTTACCCCGCAGACTCCCTTTGCTTCGCAGACCCCCCTTGCTCCCTTGCTTACCCGCCCCCGGGAGTTCTGCCCGAGAGCGACCGCCCAATAAAAGGCCCTGAACAACGGTCCATAGGGGTGGTTCCTTCTTCCCGCGGTGTTTCTTACAATCACGACCTGACTCACTTATATGTCTCAGAGCTCTGGAGCTTGCTTTCTTGTCAAGGGGTCAGCTGGCTATTGGCTGATTTAGACTGACCTCAGCCAGGTTGACTGTGGCTGTGTTCGATGTATCTTTCACCCTCCAGCAGGTTATCAGGGGTATGTTCTCATGGCAGTTGCAGAGCAAGTGGGAACATGCAAGGCCTCCTATGGTCTAGGCTTCATCTACTGGCCAAAGCCCTTGGGTGAGCTCAGATTGAAGGGAGCGAAGAAATAGACTCTGCATCATTAGTGTGGTGAACTACAGTAATCTCATGACAAAAGTCATGGAGATAGGAACAGGTGGAGAACTGGTGCAGTCAGACTCTAATCATGTGGCTGACAGCACTACAGGTGAAATGTACCTTTCAGAAGGAGCAAGAGTTTCCTTTGTGCCTAGTCTAAGCTAACGTGTGTCAAACGACAATAACTTTCTTCTCATTTTCCATCTCTAAGAGGAACTACTCTGTAGAGGGTTCCCAGCAAGCTACTTCCACATTTTTTTTAATTTTCTCTTTTCAAAAAAAGTAATCAGATTCCATATCCATTTTTTTCTGATTGTCCTAGAGTACTTTGAGTTGAGAGTGGAGGACATGGCTTGTGCCACTTAAAGACAGATCTATTTTCACTAACAAAGCTGGAGAACTTTTTGAGCTCTTCTAGTTTGTAAGTTTATTGTAACTGCAGACTTTCCTTTCAGATAAAGTTCGGGAGGATACCTCAATTTCTTTGTGAGATATTACACCTCTGAAAATACTGTCTACAGAGTTCACATTGTGATGCCTGCTTTTTAGGAGTTGTCTGTTGGTATCACATTTTCTCATTTCTCACTTCTTATCTGTATGCTAATATATATCTCCCAGGCTTGAAGTGAAAAGATCAGTTTGAGCCCTATCTCACCTCTTCCCTTCATTTAATTACATGAACTTTGGCAAGACACTTACGTTCCCTAAGCCTCAATTTCCTCTTCTGTAAAATAGGAATAACAGATCATACTAACTATCCACCATACCTTATCCAGGGTTGCTCCCAGGATCAGATGTCCAAGTATAAACTAGAAATGCAAGGTTTTATTAGACAGGAAGAACTATTGTTTCTGCTCTGACACCATTCACTGTGTATGTCCAAAGAGAGTTTTAGAATGGCTTACTAACTGAGCCTAATAACTTCAGTATATAAATAAACTTATTTGATAATATAATTAGTTAATATTTCATATAAACACTGAAATAATAATAATAAAACAAGGACAAGCTTTACCTTCAGTGGAGTAGGTAATGACTTATGCCATAAAAGGAGAAGTACTGGGAAAATTCCCAATATAAACATAATATATCTTCTGACATCTACAATTCAATTACCAGAGTTTTCCCTTTGGGTTAAGCATTGCCCCTCTTCCCATGTTTCACTTTAAAAGTCAATAACCTTGGAAAGAAAAATGTTTAAATGTACTAACATGTCAGCATAAATGCATTTATCAGACAGTACTTTCCTGATAGGAGGTGGCAAGCCCAAAAGGCCTCTGGGCCCAGGAACTGGTGGGAATTGCAGGGGGGTGCAGTGGGGAGGAAATGAGTTTGGGAGCAGAAAGCAGGATGGTGGGGCTGGTTAAAAGATAAACCAAAGGAAAACTGAAAGTCCCCTAAAAGCCTATCAACCTCAGATTTCACAACCTCACAACCTTGGCCTAGTCTGCACTTTCCTGCCTCCACTAAAGTGTTTCAAACTGGGTTGCCCTGCCTGAGAATCAAGTGGAACAGATGTCTTGCTTTTAGAAGAACCTGGCTGGATTGGCCAGTGACAGTTCAGTCAGCGGGGTCAGACTTGCCTCAATAACCACTTTGCCCCCTGCTGGTGAGATGGGTGTGGGCTGCCTTTCTTCCAAAGTGGGAGCCTTGTAGGAATTGTACCTCCCTCTTAGGGCTTCCCTGATAGCTGATTTGGTAAAGAATCTGCCTGCAATGCAGGAGACCCTGGTTTGATTCCTGGGTTGAGAAGATCCCCTGGAGAAGGGATAGCTGATTTGGTAAAGAATCTGCCTGCAATGCAGGAGACCCTGGTTCGATTCCTGGGTTGAGAAGATCCCCTGGAGAAAGGGATAGGCGATTCTTGGGCTTCTCTTGTGGCTCAGCTGGTAAAGAATCTGCCTGCAATGCAGGAGATCTAAGTTCAATCTGTGGGTTAGGAAGATCCCCTGGAAAAGGGAAAGGCTACCCACTCCAGTATCCTGGCCTAGAGAATTCCATGGACTACAGTCCATGGGGTTGCAAAGAGTCGGACTTGACTGAGCCACTTTCACTTCTTTCACGGGGGCTTATCGGCTTCCCTGGTAAAGAATCCTGCAATGCAGGAGACATGGGTTTGGTCCCTGGCTTGGGAAGATCCCCTGGAGGAGGGCATGACGATCCACTCCAGTATTCTTGCCTGGAGAATCCCCATGAACAGAGGAGCCTGGTGGGCTGCAGTCCATGGAGTTGCAAAGAGTCGGACATGA
The DNA here is from genome assembly GCF_016772045.2 of Ovis aries. Taxonomy (NCBI): domain Eukaryota; kingdom Metazoa; phylum Chordata; class Mammalia; order Artiodactyla; family Bovidae; genus Ovis; species Ovis aries. The sequence goes on along the minus strand of NC_056080.1, from coordinate 14,723,655 downwards.
CTGAGCGACAAAGCATGCAGCTAGGGCTTATGGGCTTCCCTGTTGGCTTAGATGGTAAAGAATCTGCCTGCAATTCAGGAGACCCAGATTTGATCCCTGGATTGGGAAGATCCTCTGGAGAAGGGCATGGCAACTCACTCCAGTATTCTTGCCTGGAGAATCCCATGGACAGAGGAGCCTGGCGGGCTACAGTCCATCGGGTTGCAAATAGTTGGACATGACTGAGCATGCATGCACACTAGGGCTTATAAAGGAACAAGGATTCTTCTTTTAAACAAAAAACAACCAGGCCTCAGTGCTGCCCTTAGACTATGATACGAGGGGCCCTTGCTCTGGGCCCCACACATTACAAGCAATGAAAGGTGACATTTAGAATTCTTTGAACTCATAAAGTTTGAAAGTTTAAACAAGTTTTACGAATTTGCAGTTTTCAAAACAATCTAAAAACTATAGTAACTTTTTCTGGGAATTATGGGAGAGATGTACTGGATGACCTAGGCTCCCCAGAAAGAGCCCCCCCCTTGCCCCACATCACATCCAGAGAATGGTTGGCTAAAAGCCTGTAAGTTTGTGTGGGTGGTGGGAAGCACTGCCTCTGCCCCAGGAAACCCAAAAAAGAGTGGCTGCTTTAATTAAAACTTGACTGCCCCAGTCATTCCAAAAGAGTGATTAGGCAAACAGGGTTTTGCGAATAACTGCATTCCCTCCTTCCCTTCTGCTCACCTGGTGGAGTTTCATAAAATTCTTAAAACTTCCCCCTGGCTCCTCAGGGACCTGGTTGAATTGGGGCAGGTCCACTTAGCCCTGGGTCTTGCTTCTACTGCACCCTGCCCAGTGAGAACCATTCTGTTGTTTGGTCTCAACCGTACGGCTGCTGCTGGAGGAGCCTCAGCTCTGTGAGCCTCTCGGAGGTAACTGTGGCCTCTGGGCTGTGGGGTGTTAGGTGGGATCGTGGGCCAGGCTGTGGCTCTAGCTTGGTTTGTAAGTGCTATTTTTTTAGGATTATGGAATGTGGCCTTCCATTTGTATTCTTGCTTTAAGCTCTGTAAATATTATTTTGCAAAGTCCTTGCAGTAACTTCAGTTCAGTTCAGTTGCTCAGTTGTGTCCGGCTCTGCGACCCCATGGACTGCAGCATGCCAGGATTCTCTGTCCATCACCAACTCCCAGAGCTTGCTCAAACTCATGTCCATCAAGTTGGTGATGCCATCCAACCATTTCATCCTCTGTTGTCCCCTTCTCCTCCTGCCTTCAATCTTTCCCAGCATCAGGGTCTTTTCAAATGAATCAGTTCTTTACATCAAGTGGCCAAAGTATTGGAGTTTCAGCTTCAGCATCAGTCCTTCCAATGAATATTCAGGACTGATTTCCTTTAGGATTGACTGGTTAGATCTCCTTGCAGTCCAAGGGACTCTCAAGAGTCTTCTCCAACACCACAGTTCAAAAGCATCAATTCTTCGGTGCTCAGCTTTCTTTATAGTCCAACTCTCACATCCATATATAACTACTGAAAAAACCATAGCTTTGACTAGACGGACTTTTGTTGGCAAAGTAATGTCACTGCTTTTAATTATGCTGTCTAGGTCAGTCATAGCTTTTTTTCCAAGAAGCAAGCGTCTTTTAAGTTCATGGCTGCGGTCACCATCTGCAGTGATTTTGGAGCCCAAGAAAATAAAGTCTCTCACTGTTTCCATTGTTTCCCCATCTATTTGCCATGAAGTGATGGAACCAGATGCCCTGATCTTTGTTTTCTGAATGTTGAGCTTTAAGCCAACTTTTTCACTCTACTCTTTCACTTTCATCAAGAGGCTTTTTAGTTCTTTGCTTTCTGCCATAAGGATGGTGTCATCTGTATATCTGAGGTTATTGCTTGTGCTTCCTCCAGCCCAGCATTTCTTGTGATGTACTCTGCATATAAGTTAAATAAGCAGGGTGACAATATACAGCCTTGACGTACTCCTATCCTGATTTAGAACCAGTCTGTTGTTCCATGTCCAGTTCTAACTGTTGCTTCCTGACCTGCATACAGATTTCTCAAGAGGCAGGTCAGGTGGTCTGGTATTCCTATCTCTTGAAGAATTTCCACAGTTTGTGGTGGTCCACACAGTCAAAGGCTTTAGCATAGTCAGTAAAGCAGAAGTAGATGTTTTCCTGGAACTCTCTTCCTTTTTTGATGATCCAGCAGATGTTGGCAATTTGATCTCTGGTTCCTCTGCCTTTTCTAAATCCAGCTTGAACATCTGGAAGTTCACGGTTCATGCACTGTTGAAGCCTGACTTGGAGAACTTGAGCATTATTTTGCTAGCGTGTGAGATGAGTGTGGTACTTTGAACATTCTTTGGCATTGCCTTTCTTTGGGGTTGGAATGAAAACTGACCTTCTCCAGTCTTGTGGCCACTGCTGAGTTTTCCAAATCTGCTGGTATATTGAGTGCAGCACCTTCACAGTAGCTTCGAGGGTTTTATGATCTTTCAACATTGTTTTGAACCCCTTCTCTGGAGTACCTTCTGAGTTGAATTGTGAGTCCTAATCCCTAGTACCTGGGAATGTGAGGAAATAGGGTTTGGAATGTGTGGACAGAGGGTCTTCAGTGATATAACGAAGTTAAGAGGAGGTTACTAGGGCAGGCCCCAATCCATTAGGACCAGCATCCTTATAAGGAGAGGAAAATGGAGAGTGAAGAACTAAGACCTCCAGGGAGAAGATGGCCAGGTGAAGATGGAGACAGAGACTGGAGTGTTGCTGCCGTTAGCCATGGAACACCTGGGGCCATGGAAAAGTGGATGAGACGAGGAAGGATTCTCTCCTGCAGACTTTGGAGGGAGCATGGCCGTGCTAACATCTTGATCTTGGACTTCCAGCCTCCAGAACTGGAAGAGAATAAATTTCCTCTGTTTAAAGCCATCAGGTTTGTGGTACTCATTTACAGAAATCCTAGAAAACAATACATGTTTCAAAGGTGGTTTTTAAGCCACCTAAAGAAAATCAGCCTCATTTTTTAGATGTATCCTCTCTTGAATCCTTTGTCAGTGATAGACACAGTCCTGACCAGATTGCAAACTGGTTTCCAAGGAAGACCCCTCGAATGACTTGAAGAGACATCACTGGGATGAGAGTATTATTCTCATGCAGTGTCTCATTCTAATGTCACAGAGAGAAACACCAAGAACAGCATGTATTCTAGTGTCGCCTGGGTTAAAATGACTGCAGCATTCTGTGTAGTGACATTTGACACATTGTTTCCAAGACAGAACTGAAACAGATGTGATTGCTAATAAAAACCCAAGGAGTTTTTCTTTATTCTTGTGGGTTAACAAATTAATTCACTTTTATAGAAATATGCCTTTCCAAGGGGAAGCCAGTAAATTGTTTTGGGTGAACAATTTCTTTAGCATAGAAGGTCGCAGGTTGAAGTTAGAAACACTGAGAGTATCACCTAAGGCAGTGTGTCTCTGAGTTTGCATCTGTTACTTCCAGAACATAGGAAGGTTTAAAAGATGTTTAAAAAAAAATCCAATTTGGCCCCTCCAAAGTCATTTTTGGTCCTATGAAGTGAAAATGAAGCTTATACCTGTATTTCACTAATGACTGATATAATGTAATTTGTATAAAATAATCATAGGGAGTGAGAGGAAAGAGTGGATCTTTGCATTAAAATAAAATCAGCCTGGAAGTCACTCTTTTCAGGGTCTACCTTTCAGAACCCCATTTAGCTTTTAAATAGACTCCTTTTTCCTGACTTGCTTTGATGAACCACTCTCATCTCAGTGATTACTCCTGACATTTAGTTGCTTGTGCAATTAACTGGGGCTCTTTTTTTCTCTTCGAGAAGAACTATATGCAGCTAATATACATTTGTCAAGTATTTCCTTGACTTGGGAGAGGTGCTGTTGGTAGGCAGTTAAGAAGATGCCAGGAGTAGTTTCAAGTTTGTGATGGAGAACCCAGCCACTCACTCGTAGCAGACCTGCGAGTGGTTATTGGCACATGTCCACTCTGTCTCCTTTCTCTTCTCATTAAAAGTCGTGAGTTCCCAGCTAAGCTGGTATTTCTTATCTCAGGGAATAAAAAAGGAAATCCAATAAGCCACTCTAAGGATTGAGAACTACATACATCACCACTTCAGGGGACTGCATTTTTGGCAAGATGTTAAAAAAAAAAATAGAGAAATGACTCAGAAGAAAAATTGAATTTTCTGTGATGGGATTTTAATATCCAGGTAGAAGACATTTTCCCCCTTGGTATGATAGGGCTTAAGTCTGACCCAACAGATAGAACAGGCAGAGCTGAGTAGATGAATGAGACTTGACTGGAGAAAAATGGCTCCCTACTTCAGATTCAGCACCCCTTTGTAGCAAAGAGCTTTTGTTGGACTACATTTCCCAGAGTGCTTTGTATTTTTGTGGGGCTGCATAACATTTTACCATGTGGTTTGTGAGTGGAAAGAATGTGGCCACTTTTGGTTGGAGGTGATTGAGATACAAGTGTACCTACTCCTCTGTTACTGTCCTCATTGGCTGGTCATCTTTAGAGGATTCTGAGACCCTTTAGAGGTAGAGCCAGGAGAACCAGAAGATGAAAAGAGCCTTTCTCTGAATCACCACACAGAGAAAAGCTGCCCTGGATTGCTCCGAGAGCCAGAAGTGAAGTTTGATTGATTAAACTCACTGCTTTGTTCTATCTCCTTAGCTCTTATTGCTGCCTAATATTCTACATATTGTTGTTTCTCCTTCACAAGTATCTAAGTCCCATGAGGGCAGAGGTTTTTACCTGTTGTGCTTATTGCTGTATCCTTACTGCCTAGAACATTGCCTGACACATAGTAAGTGCTTGATAATATTTGCTGAATGAATATTCATTCATTCATGGGAATAAATGCAAGGAATGTAGTTGTGATATAATAGATTTTGGAGATCTTAATCCTGGTTTCACCAGATATCATGACCAGAGAATTGTATTCAAGGCTATTTCTGTATGTGTTAAGGGCTTCTCAGGTGCTGCAGTGGTAAAGAATCCACCTACCTGTGCAGGAGATGCAGGGGACGCAGGTTTGATCCCTGGGTCAGGAAGATTCCCTGGAGAAGGAAATGGCAACCCACTCTAGTATTCTTGCCTAGAAACTTCCATGGACAGAGGAGTCTGATGGGCTACAGTCCATGGGGTCACAAAGAGTCAGATACAACTGAGCACACACGCATGCACACTATGTGTGTGTGTGTTTAAAAATGAGATGGAATCGTAGAGTTCAGAATCATTTCCTCAGAATTATATTACTTTGCTGACAAAGATCCATATAATCAACACTATGATTTTTCCAGTAGTCATGTATGGATGTGAGACTTGGATTATAAAGAAGGCTGAGCACCACAGGATTGATGCTTTTGAACTGTGGTGTTGGAGAAGACTCTTGAGAGTCTATGGGACTACAAGGAGATCAAACCAGTCAATCCTAAAGGAGATCAGTCCTGGGTGTTCATTGGAAGGACTGATGCTGAAGCTCCAATACTTTTGGCATCTGATGTGAAGAGGTGACTCATTGGAAAAGACCCTGATGCTGGGAAAGATTGAAGGCAGGACGAGAAGGGGACGACAGAGGATGAGATGGTTGGATGGCATCATTGACTCAATGGACATGGGTTTAAGTAAGCTTCAGGATATAGTGAAGGACTGGGAAGCCTGGTGTGCTGCAGTTCATGGGGTCACAAAGAATCAGACACAGCTTAGCAACTGAACAACAACAACAGCATTTGGAAAGTTTTAGTTATCTATTGCTATGTAACACATTGCTTCAAAATTTAATGACTTAAAATGAAAATGTATCATCATGTAGTTTCTGAGGGTTAGGAATATGGGAGTAGTTTGGCCAGTGGTTCTGGCTCAGGGTCTCTCACGAGGTCATAGCCAAGCTATCACCAAGGCTTCAGTCATTTGTTGACTTGACTGAAGCTGGAGGATTTGCTTCCAAGATGGCCCACTCATGTGGAGTGGTCAGGAGGTCTCAGATACTCATGGCTTTTGGTCAGAAGCCTCCATCAGTTCCTGACAACATCAGTCTTTGCATAGGCCAGCTTACAATATGGCAGCTGGCTTCTCCCAGAGCAAATAACCCAAGAGAGTGCTCAGATCCTCTACATTCGGTATAGATAATCTGAATCTTTCTGGTAGCTTGAATTGTCACTTATGTGCCCTTAACAAAAGAGGACGTACTGGCTTAAATCTGCATATCAATGCTTACTCTTATTCGCTGTATTTTTCCTATTACTTCCCCATAACTGGCTTCCCACACACACCCTTCTCTCTCTTGTCTTTAGTCGAAGATGATATTTAAGCCTGATTTTTTTTTGTCTAATTGAAGTATAGCTGATTTAAGCCTGTGTTCAAGCCTGAATTCTAAGCCAGCTCTGCGAGTTACTCACTTTCCCCTAGATCTCTCCCATGTATGCATGTTAACGAACCTGTTCATTTTCTCTTGCTAATCTGTCTTTGGTTAATGGGGCCCCAGACGAAAATATGAAAGGGTAGAGGAAAAATTATATTTCCCTGTCTTGTTCAAAAGAGGGGTGGAACTGGGTTTTGAACACAAGAATGAACGATGTAGGGGCTCTCCCCCCACCAGCCCACCTATGCTTACCTTCCCCCTAGCTGCAATCTGCCCCTTCCAGTATGCAGATAATAAACAGTGTTTTCATTTATACTCATTCCTTTTTGTGTTTCTAGTTCCCTCAGGAACCCCAAAATGGAAAATGGAGTGAGTGGTCAGGCAGGATTATAGCATTCAAAGGCCCCTGACCCTAATGCCATCAATTCCAGCTTTTAAATCCCATCCTCTTTCCATTGCACCATCAAGGGGTAATTTAGAGCCAATTCTGGGTGAGCAGGAGGCGTTGGGAAATACAGCAATGGCCAAATGGCATTCAGGGGATATTTTTAGTTACCTAAATAAACTGTATTTCCACAGTCTGCAGAACTTATGGTTTTTGTGCAGTAAATAAAGCAATGGAAATGCCACGAAGGAGCCCAGCCAGATGACTCCATTTGTGTGCATTCTGTTCCAGAGGAATCCCTTCAATAGCAGACGGGCTCCATGTGATTCTGCGAAGGCACACAAGCTGCTCGCCAGCAATGCCGCTTCACTCCTGTTCTGGGTATTGTGCGCCAGTCTCCCCATACCACACCCACGGTTTACCGGGGAGGATTCTGCAGGGTGTCAGTTATCAGGAGAAACATAGTTGTGATCAAACGAGTTTTGGAAATGCTATGTGGAGCAGAGTTCAATAGGGCTCTTCCTCATGCCTCAGTGCGGCTAAAATGCTAATGTGTATTTTAAGGGTAGCATATTAAGCAGTGTTTTCTAAACTCACTTGAATATGAACTTTTTTCTTTGAAGAACAACCATCAAGATCTGTGCCTATTACCAATCAGCTCCAAATCTACTCTTTGCTGCCCTGGTTTTGGTCCTGGAATGTTGCTCCATTGTCAGCTGGCCCTGGGTTAAGCTTTGCGGGTAGAGGGTCCTGGGGAGAATCTGGAGGAGGAAGGGACTTCTTTTCCTGGTTTGTGTGTACTTCACTTCTTCTTGTTCCTGCAGTATTGGGCTGGCCTGTGGGACCCCTGTGGAGCTCACCCCAGTGACCTTCAATAGCACCCCTGCAAGCAGCTGCATGGCAAGTTTTGCAGGTGCCCCAGGCATGGGGCTCAGGGGCAGCCCCTCCATGGAAGGACTGGTTTTCCCATGAGCTCAGCAGCATCTCCTGTGGGTAGCACCCTTGTGACTTTCTGGAGAGTCCAGCCAGTGCCCTTGCCAGCTTCCTACAAATTTGACAGCACCCCCAATGGCAGCTTTCCAATGAATTTCATCAGCACCCAGTGGCCAGTTTTCTTCCCACCATCTTGTCCTGCTGGCTTCTTGTGGGGGGATTTCCAGCTTGTCTGCCCTGGCCCACAGCTCCTGGCCATGGCTCTTGGCTTGTTTCAGAAATCAGCTCTGGCCCAGGGCAACCTGGCCAATTTCTCTACCACCCAGTGGGCTGCAGCCAGACTCTCTCCAGTGAGGGCTGAATCTCAGCCTTGAAAAGCCATTTTCCCACCCGATTCCAAGTTTTTTTTTCCTTGGTATTGCCTCTTATTGCTAGGGTTTCCTTCTTGAAATATGATATGTAATTCACATACCATAAAACTCACCTTTTCACAGTTTACAGTTCAGTGGATTTTAGTATATTCACAAAGTTATCAACTATCGCCACAGTCTAATCCAGATGTTTTCATCACCCACAAAGAAACGCTACACCCATTAGCAGTCACTCCCCATTCCCCACTCCTATCTCCCCAGCTCCTAATCTACTTTTTGCCTCTAAAGATTTGCCTTTTCTGAAAATTTCCTATAAGCATAGTTATAGGCATGTGGTCTTTGGTGTCTGGCTTCTTTCACTTAGCATAATATTTTTGAAATTCACCCATATTGTGGCATGTATCCAAATTTTCTTCCTTTCTATGGCAGAATAGTAGTCCATTGTATGGAAACGCTGCATTTTGTTTATCCATTTATCAGTTGATGGACATTTGGGTTGTCTCCACTGCTGGACTCTTATAAATAATTCTGGAAATAATATTCACGTATGAGTTTTTGTGTGAACTTACATTTTCACTCCTCTTGGGTATATACCTCAGAGTGGAACTCCTGGGTCATATGGTGACTTATTTAACTTTGAATTTGACCAACAGAGAGAGGTGACCAACTGACTTATTAAAAGATTTATCCCATTCTTACTCTAACTAGTAAGCATTATCGTGAAGCACAAATAATGTGGCCTTAGAGCCACTCTAGCCCACGTCAAATCCCACCTCCACCATTTTCACCTGATACGTGGGCCACTCTGCAAGGCAGAAAAACAGAGCATGATGTTCCCTGCTCAGAAGTGATGTGCTAGGGTCAAATCCTTTTCTACCATGGCTGGCTGAGATGTGGGACATTCTATAAGGGAAAGAACAGAGTGTGATCTTCCCTGCCTGGGGCTGGAATCAGACTAATTATTTTTCTGCGACTTGATGTACTAGATGTACTACGTTAAATGTGAAAATGGGGTCTTCTGGTTTAACTGCACATTCTGACAGAATCTACCTCAGGTAGATTGCTTTTGAAAATAATTAGATGAAAGAAAACACATACTTGAGACTAAAAGTCCAGCAACAGCTCTTTGTGATCATTTGAAGTGGATTTCCAGAAATCAGTGATGATGTTGACAGTTACACTTGAGGAAGCAGGGAGCAGGGCCGCTCAGTGCTGAGTAATGAGATGACAGTTCAGCTGAGGTGGAGCTGGGAGATGGTTTCTCAGCCACTCCGAGACCAGGCAAATGTGCACCTGGGTGTCTGTATTTGTGACTTTAAGGTAATCTAAATGGGTTCCTATATTGTCTTGTCAAAATATGTTTTAATAAATTGTATATTTGTGCATGGGCCCACTGTACAGCCGTTTATTACTTGTGATTCAAAGCAAATTGGTATAATGTTTAGGAGTAGCTCTGAAGATCATTCTGCCTTTGTAAATTCTCAGCAATTTTCCACCCTTCCATCAAAGGACTTTTCAGTGGTGAAGCATTTCATATAGTAAATGCATTAAAATGCTTCCTCTGATTTTACTATTCTAGTTAATGATTCCATTTTCTTCACAGGCTTATTGACTGAAACAAGAGTGACTGTGATGCAGGAGTCATGATTACACACTTAATTTCTGAGGCGTGCCAGCAGCTCAGCTCAGTTCAGCATTGCGTCCTCTGAACTGGCAAGCTCCCAAGACCACAGCAAGTCTGGAAGTGACGCAGGTCTGGACCTCACTGCAGTTTCTCTGGCTGTTTCTGGCAATTTCTAGGACTTATCAATGTCCCATGGATAATGAGTCTCTGAGAAAGCTTGCGTCAACTATGCAGATAATAGAGAAAGATATCACTCATTCTAATTCACCTGGGGCGGAAGTGCATTGCCATAATTACTCATAAACATTCAGGCCATGCTATCAGCGGATCATGTTGCATATTAGCGATTCAGATTATTCCAATATGGAAACCATCTAGGGACAATTGAGTGGGGCAGATACTCTTACAAGTGTCTTCCTGTATATCCTTCATACCTAAAGTTTCAGTGAAACAAGTTCATTTTAAGGCTCATTTCCCATGGATCATTGATCATAATAAGCTTTAGAGACATCTTCAGGGTGGGATCCAGAAACACCCACGAGACCATGCAACAGCAGGGCTGTCTCCCTCACATATAGAGCTTGCCTAGTATATACCGTGTGTGTGTGTGCGTGTGTGTTAGTCGCTCAGTCGTGTCTGACTCTTTGCAACCCCATGGACTGTAGCCCGCCAGGCTACTCTGTCCATGGAATTCTCCAGGCAAAAATACTGGAGTGGGTAGCCATTCGCTTCTCCAGAAGATCTTCCCAACCCAGGGATCGAACCTGTGTCCCCTGTGTCTCCTGCACTGCAGGTGAATTCTTTTCCATTGAGGCACCAGGGAAGCCTCATATACTGTATGGTATATTCTAAATAGTACATGTTGTATATCAAATATGTGTTATATATTATAAGCTTAGGTTTTTATAGCTTATAGATTTAGAGAATGGAGTAGGAAGCTTGGCTGCACACAGTCTGCTGAGATAGAAAATATGTGCTGCTGCTGCTAAGTTGCTTCAGTCGTGTCTGACTCTGTGCGACCCCATAGACGGCAGCCCACCAGGCTCCCCTGTCCCTGGGATTCTCCAGGCAAGAACACTGGAGTGGGTTGCCATTTCCTTCTCCAATGCATGAAAGTGAAAAGTGAAAGTGAAGTCGCTTAGTCACGTCCAACTCTTCGTGACCCCATGGACTGCAGCCCACCAGGCTCCTCCGTCCATGGGATTTTCCAGGCAAGAGTACTGGAGTGGGGTGCCATTGTCTTCTCCAGAAAATATGTAAACCTGTATAAAATGCATACTCATTCTGGTCAGTAACCACCTGTTAATGAGAATTACCAAATGCAATCATAGGCAATGTTAGGTTTTCTACTATATACAATCATACAACAGAATAAAACTTACTGCTTTTCATCTTTAGAGTATTGATAGGTGATATTGGCAAAATATTGGCAGTTTTTCTCAGTTATGGGAAGTAGTAATGGGTCCAGGACCATAATAAGTAGGAAGGTCTAATATTAAAAACAAATAATGGTGCCTTGATTTTCCAAGAGAAAAGCCATAAATTCCTCAAACTGTTTGTTGTTGTTGTTCAATCGCTAAGTCTTACCCAACTCTTTGTGACCCCATGGACTGCAGCACACCATGCTTTCCTGTCCTTCACCATCTCCCAGAGTTTGCTCAAACTCTTGTCCTTTGAGTCAGTGATTCCATCCAACCATATCATCCTCTGTCATTCCCTTCTCCTCCTGCCTTCAATCATTCCTAACATCAGGGTCTTTTCCAAAGAGTCAGCTCTCTGCTTCAGGTGGATAAAGTATTGGATCCTTAGCTTCAGCATCAGTCCTTCCAATGATTATTCAGGGTTGATCTCCTTTAAGATTGACTAATTTGACCTCCTTGCTGTCCAAGGGACTCTCAAGAGTCTTCTCCAGCACCACAGTTTGAAAGCATCAATTCTTCAGTACTCAGCCTTTTTTATTTGAGAGCTGGACCATAAAGAGCTGGACCATGGTCCAGCTCACATAAAGAAGGCTGAGTGCTGAAGAACTGATGCTTTCAAATTGTGGTCCTAGAGAAGACTCTTGAGAGTGCCTTGTTTTTCCAAGAGTAAAGCCGTAAATTCCTCAAACTCTAGACTGAATTTGATATTGGTTTTCAGCTAGAGGCCAGCAAACTTTATCTCTAAAGGGCCAGGTAGTAAATATTTTAGGTTTTACTGGCCACATAGTCTCCATCACAACTACTTCACTCTGCTCCTGAAGGGCAAAAGCAGCCATAGACAATGTGTACATGAAGGAGTGTGGTTGTGATCCAACTAAACTGTATTGTTTAAAATGGGTAAAGAGCCAGATAGCTCTTAAATGAGCTTTAAACATTTTTTTTCAAGCTCTTTAAAAGAGATATGTTGATCCCCAGGGGTTTGCATAAGTACAGTGGCCCTCAGCCCTGGCTACACAAAAGAATTATTTGGAGGAGCTTTGAAAAATTCTGGTGCCCAGCCTCCATCCCAGAATCTCTGAGATGGGCTTCCAGGAATCCATCTTTTATTGAGGCGTCCCAAGTGATTCTAACATGAAGCCAAGGCTGAGAACCATTGCATGTAGCTATGAAAATAGTGCCAAGTTAACCTCATTTCTTCCTTCTCCTCTGCCTTGTCCTCCTCTCTCTTCTCCCCCTTCTTCTGTGGGACGAAGTAGCCAGAGAGCTTTACTGGGGCAGAATAGAAGCTGCAGTTCACCTGGATTTATGTTGGTCATTTGCCAAAGCCTTTCACTTTTGTCCTTATGGACCAAGGAGAACAATGTGGTGGATGAGAGAGTCAGCTTCTGATGAGTGGAGTAGATAACCCCTAGAATTCTTTAAGGGTCCCACCTCTCTCCAGTGGTGACTGCACAGCAGGCATCCGATAAATCTTTCCTGGGGGAACTCATGATCTACTGTATAAGAAATGGCTGAATGAACCAGGGATTTAGACTTGGAAAGGAAAATAGTTGTGGTGGTACATGATAGTTGTCTTAAAAAGTGTGCCAGGCCATCATAGTGAAGAAAAACAGACTTTTGAATTTTGCAGAGTAGAAATAGAATCATTGGGAGCCACTGGGAGGCGCTCATTCATTTAACAAGTTTTTGTTAAGTGACAGCTCTGTGCCAGGTACTGCTTAGTCACTGGAGCTGTATCAGTGAACAACTCAGGCTCTGTAAGACTTACCATCTCGACACTTACTTTAATAGGTTTGATGATTAAAGCAGTAAGAAAATAGAATGGGTTGCTTCAGAAGGCATTGATCGTAGGTTGGATGATGACATATTTGAGGTCATTATGAGCCAACCAGAATCTCCAGCCCCAAGTTTTTCTGAGTCTAGGAAAGTAGACCCTAAGCTCCCTTGCTTCTCTTTGCAGCCAACTTTCCTTCCGCATCACTGTCTTACTCCCACCATTCATTTCCAAGGTAACAGAGTCAGACGTTTACAGGTGGATCTGGAAATGCTAAGATTCTCAGCAGGAGAGTCAGAGTGTGGATAAAGCTGTGGACAGACTGTCCATCTCTCGCGTGACAAGGCCAGTGGAGGGGAGAAGGACTTGCCTCCTGCTTTGTGTGTCTGGGACTCCTTTCAAACATATGCCATCCTGCACATTCCATATGATGGCAAGTTGACAAGCTAGTGTTTGGGCCTGTCAGAGTTTCAGTTATCTCTGGAGCTCTGAGGTCTCAAAAACCGCAGGCTGGCTGAATGATGCAGGGCGCTGGAGTGAGGAGTCCTGTTCAGGTTGCGTGAGCATGCTTATTCCTTTTAACTCTTTGTCACAGCTACACACTAGGAATGGGCTGAGATAATAGGGAAGCTGGGGGAGGATCCTCTATTTTCTTTCACTGATTCATAGTAATACACATACATATCCATACACACAAATATAGATATATACATGTACCTACTTTTGTATCTAGAAATATATCTTTTATTTGTTCTGAGGCTGGTGGGCAAGAGAATGAGAGTGCCAGTGCCAAAGTGGTCCCACAGGGTGAGGCACACCCCTGTTTCAAATGCCCAGAGCTGACCTCCTAAGAAGAACAGAGCAGGAGCGTTGCCCCATTTGGGGAGAATGGAGTTGAATTTGAGGGCAAGAGACCCAGGGGTGAGCCCATGCTCACAGCAGGCTGAGGAGAGAGGACAGGCCCATGTGGCGGGTGTTTGGGGTGTGGCTTGAGTGGTTGGAGGAGTGTGACAGAAATAAGGGTTTGAGGGTCTTGGAATCTAGGGACAAGGAGGGCCACAAAGATTTGTTTTTCTCTTAGTCTTGGGTCCCAGGAGGTTTACTTACATGACCAGGCTAGTTTTCATTATATATTACAGAGGAGGTGATTGACTGTGCAGCATTGAACACTCTGCAGATTTACATTCTGGATGTAAAGACTGTTGTCCTTTTTCAATAACTGGATTTGTGTTGCAGAAATATCTGGAAGCCATAAAGACTAAATGTTCTAGAAAGAGAAGTTACCCTATCAGGAATAAAATATAATATTATCTGAAGATTTCAGTCATTTTTAATTACATGAGCTGTATCATCTCTGGTCTCCAGCTTTCTTTGTCACCTATAGTATTGAGCTAAAGCGGGCCTGACAAATTGTTTCAATTTTATTGTTTGAGGCTGTGTTTGTTCACTGATCTTTACCCTGAATCTCCCTGAGAATTCATTTTGGGAGCTTGCTTCCAAAGTCAGGAGTGGTTGGTACAAAAATCAGTGTTAAAACATAGCCATTCTGAGATGTCTTTTCTGTCTTTAAAATCTATTGAGAAGAAGTGATTTAATAGTAGTTTAAATTAAGTCAGAGGACAACAGGATTTCTCTGCAGAATTACAGATAAAATAGATTTTTTTCTCTAGAAGCAAGAGTGTTGCAGGAGAGTTTAACTGATTCTCCTTACTGCTACGTGATGCTCGGAATACCAGAAAGATTCTGCATATCTAGCTGGCCATAGAAATGTGGCTGGCTCCTCACAGAGGCAGCGTGTGTGGCTAAGGTTCCCTTCTTCTTGAGGGGGCAGGTGTCCTGGTCCTCTTGGGTGTCCCAGCCCCAGGCCTCTGTGTGGTGCCCAGGTTCTCTGAAGCTGGCATCCTTCTTTGCCCTGGCCAGCCTTCTCAAGAACTGGTGCACTGACCTGGCTCCTGAACCTCCTGAAGCTGACCTAGGAAGATCCCCTTTTATGCTGGGAGAGCAAGACGCAGCAGTGCTTTCAACCCTGGCCACATAATAGAATCAGAATACCGACGTCTGGCCCAACCCTTGAGGTCCTGAATTAATTGACCTGGAGGGAGCACTGGGGATTCTGATGAATAGCCAGGATTGAAGACAGAGCTTGAATCAGTTGTAATTTTGGTTCCAACCCTTTGAATATTCACCGGAAGTTAGGATAAACTTTCAGGAAAATCGTGTAGTGGGGAGTGTGTGACTGGATCAGGGCAACAGGTTTGTGAATATTTAAGTGGCATTACAGTGGTCTAACGATAGAAGTTTCAGAATGATTCCTTCCAAAGGGGATTTTAGACTCCTTTTAATAACATACGGATATTTCTGGGATGATACAGTGCATAACCCTTTGATTGTTAGGTTATGATAGGCTTTGTAAAACAATAATATATTTATTGCCTTAAATTTTGTCACCTCTGGCTCTGAATTTTTGGAAGCTGCATTGACTTGGCATGTAGATGAGCAGGGCAGGATCGTAAGCTATGAAATAGTATGAAAAAGGAATGAATTATGACACATTGCCACTCTCACTCAAGCTCTGGGAAAATGCTGACACATGACAGATACTGAGCCAGAGATCCTAAGTGACTGATCCCCTTCCATTTTAAAATTCCTGTTGGCAGAGAGAAGCCAGTGAAGTGTTTTGAGTAGAGATATGAAAACTGTGGTTAAGGATTACTTAGATAACATTCAGTAATATATTGTATGGATGGCAGGATGGGGAGAACCCAAAGAAAGCAGCTCAACAATACAAATTATACCTGTAAGTTGAGAGAAGGAAACAGCTGCTGTGGCCAGAAATTCGGAGAATTCTTGGGTGGAATGGAAATTTATCTGAGTCTTGAAAAGTGCAAAGAAGACTGAAAGAGGGATGAAAGGGTCATTCTGGGTGGGAGACATTTATGAATCGTTATCTGGTCATGTTAAAAATTTTAGATTGAAAAAATATTTTTGTTCTGATTTCAGAACATGCCCTGCTGCCACCTGTACGTAAGCCCTCACAGCTCACAGTAGGGCAGCTGCCCTTACTTCTACCGCCCCTCCTTCTCTGTCAAATCCGCACTCCGTGCCAGGGCTTGTGTATGCTTACGGGTCTCAAAAACTCCATTAATAGCTCAGCCATTCAGCCTAGACACCACCAGCCACCCCACTTAGGGCTCCAGGCTACTCCTCCTCCTCCACTTCTCTCCTTTCTTCTGCTGTCAGGCATCTTTCTCCAGTCTTGTTTGTGCCCACCCAGCAGTATTCCTCAGACATGGGAAAGCCGTTTTACTGAGGATAAGGCATTAGGGGTGCCTCCAGCTCTTCACATCCACCCACCATCAGCCTGCTGTTTTGGAGAGAATGGAAGATTTTTTTTCTTTTTATTTATTTATTTATTTTTTAATAAAAGTGCTTTTGGTTGTGCTACTTCAGTATAAAACACTGACTTCAAGAAGCTTACAGTCTCAGTATTGGATGGGAAACACAACATGGAAGAGAGAAACCAGGACAGGGGTAAAATCTTCACACAAGTAAGGTGGGTAGTGGTAACCAAGATGGAAGAAGACGACTGTGGAATTACATGGCTCAGAGAGGAGATGTGGGAAGAGTTATTTATAGGAATAAAAACCAAATATTTTTAGGACAATACTGTATGCTATGCAATGGAATCAATCTCCTGTGGAGATGATCAGTAAAATTTTCACAAATTCTTTGGTCAGATGGATCCTTCATGGTATCTGCAGAGATTTTCTCAGTCCTGTTTGTGTTGAGAGAATAGAGGCTGCAATCTGTGATGGTCAGCATAGGGACTTTCTTGCCCTTCTGTTTCCTCTTGGCCCTGCATGACATGGGACACAGACTAGATGCTCAATAAATCCTCCTGATTTGAATGTATTTTCATTGTGACAACTTCTCTTTGAGACCCATAATTTCATCCCCATTTTCCAGATAAAATAAATGGAAGTCTGAAGTATCACACTCTTGTTTCCCAGATTCTTGCAGGAGAGGCATTAGAGGATTTATGTCACATACCATCTTCTACTTTCTATCAGAATGCACAGGTCACATTTCATCCATACAGCCTTCACTTCTGTGTCCCATTTTTACTTTTCAGCCCAAAGATTATATATTATAATCTTTAATATTTGGGTGATAAAATAGGGGGCAATATTTGCCTCAAAGAAAGTAAAGTTCAGTCTGTCTATATTGAAATTTTATCTCTTTCCCTCTTTGGTTCAACAGAAGACTGATGCCTAACAATGCAATGGTAAATAAGAGAAGTGTATTTCATATAAGCTTGGTTAAGGGTTCAAGCCAGTGGGTGCTCAAGGAATTTTGAAATATTTGAACCTATCAAGAATTCTGTTGACACTATATCAATATTTGCTGGATTAAATGGTTTGTGATGGTTCCCTCTGCTCTTTGAAATAGAGTGGCATTTGGAAAAGGGGCTCATGTAAAACTGTGCTTAAATGTTGTAGCTACTTTAGAGTTCAGGAAATTGTTTCTTAAACCAATGTAGAATGCTCATGATGAAAGGAACCCTGATGACGAGGAAGCTGAAACCCCCAGTAGACACTGAGTTTGGTCCAGAGCCCAGATTTCTTGAGGTTTAGCTTGATGTTCGTTTCATCAGACATTCTGCTTGCATTTGCTGGGGTAAAAGGTGTAATTGACACAGAGAATTTAATTTTTCATCTGGGAATATTGATTAAATAGCCTCTAAGAACTTATGATCTGGAACAGGAAATGGCAACCTACTCCAGTGTTCTAGCTGGGAGAATCCCATGGACAGAGGAGTCTGGGGAGGGGCAACAGTCCATGGGGTCACAAAAGAATCAGACATAACTGAGTGACTAAGCGCAAGACCTTATGAAAGTCCATATTCCATGAAAACACATGAGGATGTTTAGTTCCCCTTTAACTGAATTTGTTGAAATTTTATAGCACTTATCTTTCCATCAGGAAATATCCTTTTGAAAGTCATGTAGAAAAATACGATATTGTAAAGTAATTAGCCTCTGATTGAAATAAATAAATTTAAAACAAAAAAAGAGAAAATAATTGAGAACTTAATTTTTGACTTATTTTCTTGAACTTGAGATTCACCAAGATAGAAATGAACATACTTTCCGCCCTTCTCAGGGTGGAAAAGGAAGAGTTTACTGGGAGGTGTGAAGTCTGCCCTGAATACAACCTGTAACTGGGTTGGCTATCAAAGAATGTGAGGAGGTGGAGGGGAGAGACTTCTGTTCAGAGATTTAAAGAGGGGAGAATCTTTTGTTTTTTGCTCTTCCTCACTTGCACATATTTTTTTCTTTTTTATTGAAGTGTAGTTGATTTACAACATTGTGTTAGTTTCAGGTGTATAGCAAAATGATTAAGGTATCTATATACACATAGATATGAAAGTGAAAGTCACTCAGTCGTGTTCGACTCTGCAACCCCATGAACTATACAGTCCATAGAATTCTCCAGGCTAGAATACTGGAGTGGGTAGCCTTTCCCTTCTCTGGGGGATCTTCCCAACCCAGGGATTGAACCCAGGTCTCCTGCATTGCAGTGGATTCTTTACCAGCTGAGCCACAAGGGAAGCCCAAGAATACTGGAGTGGGTAGTCTATCCCTTCTCCAGGGGAGCTTCCCAACCCAGGAATCAAACTGGGGTCTCCTGCCTTGCAGGTGGATTCTTTACCAACTGAGCTATGAGGGAAGTCCCACACATGTATATAGTTTTCTATATATATATATATATATATATATATCCAGATTATTTTCCACTATAGGTTATTACAAGATATTAAACATTGTTCCCTGTGCTATACAGTAACTCCATGTTGCTTATCTATTTTATATTACAGTGATGTGTATCTGTTAAATAATTAGGATACTCCTAATCTTTCCTTCTCCCCTCTCCCTTTCCCCTTTAGTTTCTTTTCTGTTTGTGTCTGTTTATGATTTGCTAATAGATTCATTTGTATTAGTTTTTATATCCACACATAAATGATATCCTATAATACTTGTCTTTATCTGACTTCTTTACTTAATGTGATGTTCTCTAGATCCATCTATGTTACTGCAAATGGCAATATTTCCTTCTTTTCATGGCTGAGTAATAGTCCATTGTATATATATGAACCACATTTTCTTTATCCATTTATCTGTCAATGGACATTCAGGTTATTTCCATGTCTTGGCTATTGTAAGTAGTACTGCTATGAATATTGGGATGCATGTATCTTTTCAAATTAGCATTTTTATCTTTTCTGGATATATACCCAGGAGTGGAATTGCTGGATCATGTGGTAGTTCTATTTCTTGTTTTTTAAGAAACCTCCATATTGTCTTCCATAATGTCTATATCCATTTACATTCTCATCAACATTGTAGGAGGGTTCCATTTTCTGCACACCCTCTCTAGTATTAATTATTTGTAGACTTTTTGATGATGGCCATTCTGACTGGTGGGAGGTGATACCTCATTGTGATTTTGATTTGCATTTCTCTAATAATTATCTATGTTGAGCAATTTTCATGTAGCTATTTGCCATCTGTATGTCTTTTTTGGAGAAATGTCTATTTAGGTATTCCATCCAATTTTTGATTGGATTGGTTTTTCTTTTCTTGATATTGAGTTGTGTGAGGTGTTTATATATTTTGGAAATCAACCAAGAGTGGAGAATCTTGATCCTGGGTGCTGTGAATCCTCAGAATAAGGAAGAGCAACCAGACTTGCATGTTCCACAACTGGAAGGGAGCCAAGTGAATAGGCATGTAGCACTTCAGATGTGGGAGGACCACAGAGAATGTCTTGTAGATGGTTGAAGTGATCATGGTTAATAGCCACAATTGCAGTCTGCCCAGATCAGTGGTGCTCAACCAGTGCTGAGGGACCCTGCTTTACCAGAAGCCTCAAGATTGAGCAAGGAGAAATAGCTTGGTGCTGCTCCAGCACTGGGGGCCTGAGAAGGGACACTAAGAAACTGATGCTTTACTCTTTGCTGGTACCGATTCAGGGCAGTGAGTGCATGAGACAGATTTCCTTTGTCTTAGACCAAGTCATGCTGTTGGAGTTGTTTCCTAAGTGTCAATACCTGTTTTATTAATAATAATTTAGTGGTAATAACAGCTACCATTTACTTAATACCTACTGCTTACTGTTATGTACTGAATGTTTGTCTCCCCAAAATACATATGAAGCCCAAACCCCCAAAGTGATAGTGTTTAGGGAGGGGTCTTTGTGAGATAATTAGGGTTAGATTAGACTATGAGTGGACTTCCCTGGTGGCTCAGATGGTAAAATGCATCTGCCTACAATGCGGGAGACCCAGGTTCGATCCCTGGGTCAGGAAGATCCCCTGAAGGAAATGGCAACCCACTCTAGTACGCTTGCCTGGAAAATCCCATGGAAGGATGGAGGAGACTGGTAGGCTACAGTCCATGGGGTCACAAAGAGTCAGAGACGACTTCATTTTCACTTGCACTTTAGACTATGAGGGTAGGAGCCTCATGATGGGATTAGTGGCTTTATAAGAGAGGAAGAAAGAGAGCCCTCTCTTTCTGCACACATGCACTGAAGAGAGGCTATGTGAGGACACAATGAGGAGCTGAAGACCTGCAGCTCAATAAGAGAGCTCTCCCCAGGAACTACATCAGCCAGGACTGGACCTCCTAGTTTCCAGAACCATGAGAACCCAGTCCATGGTATTTTGTTACAGCAGCTTGAGCTAAGATAGCTTCCGCATGCCAGGAACTTTCCACATACTGTTTCAAGTAGTTCTCAAAGCAACTTTGCAAGGTAGCTATCTCTATCTGGTAAAGCAAACAGAAACAGAGAAATTAACTACCTTGCCCAAAGTCACACAGCCTTTGGGGGTGAGGAATATATATATATAGTCCTTAGTGCAGTGTCTAGTACAGAATAGACACTTAGTAAAGAAACTTATGACTCAAAAGCCCATGTTTTTTTTTTTCAGTGTGCATTCAGACCTTTTATCCCAGCATATCAGCTGTCTCTGTGCCTTACACTCCATAGTTACCACTCAATGCAGATTCTGACTCCATTATGACATAATGGAGATTAATGGTGTTCAACCAAAGGTGGTTCCCGGCCTGGATGGAGAGCCCAGCTTCGCAGTCCCTTAAAGTTTCTCCTCTGAAGTGAGAGGACTTTGGCATAAGAACCAGTAACGGTGGGATCTTCATTCAGGAACCCACAGGGGAACTTTGCTTGAGAAACTCCTCCACCAAGGCCTGGTCCTGGACATCACTTCCTGCTGCTCCGAGGCTTACCTGGAGAAGTCGAGGCAATCACAGTAGAAGCCAGCTTAGAGGATGCTAGAGGATGTGGCCCACATGGGAAGCTGGGCTCACCATGCAAGGGGCTAGGGAAGGATGCTTGGCTCTTCCTTAGATGAGTCTAAATCCCAAGACTGGCCTGGCCTCCCGAGAATAAAAGGCTTTTTGTTGCAAATCCTGTTTTGAGCTTCACCAGAAACCCAGTAGGGTGTGGAGGGGATCTATGTACCTTCCCCCAACACAGATTATATCTCCACATCATGCCTGAGATTCCTGTTAGTGCAGGGGCTCTGGGGTCCAGAGGCAGGGGTGAGGGAAACAGGAGGAAGAAGAGGAGAGGGAGATGCAGGGCAGGCGGAGGAGGGTGTTGAGAAGCGTTAGGTCCTGGGAAGAAGTGAAGAAAGAAAGAAAAGGTTTAAAGTGAATCAAAGAGCAGCTGGAGCCACGGACCCTCACTGCCTTCTTCCTGTCCCTGCTTCTCTCTTGAATGAGGAGCTCCAGGGAATGAGCGAGGAGGATGTTTCTAGCTACTAGCACACAGGAGTCGAAGAAAGTGAACAGGCAAGACACCAAGTCCAGGGTTAATAAAAAGCACCTTTACTCTAGAATTCTTCTGTTAAAACCAGAAGTAAATTTCCAGGGTAAATTTTAGTTTATCTTTCATGGTGGGGAAATGTCAGTGCCTCTCTTTCTAATTAGCATTGCTAAAATGCCATAGTGAGATGGGTGACTAGAATCAAGGCTTTCATTTCCTGTCGCTTTTGTATGTGGAGCTGCCAAAGCAATCAATGTCTGCGTAGTTCTAGTCCCTCGATTCTTGGTGTTCTCTCTGACAGCAAGAAATTCTCTTCCTCCACGAAATGCGTATCAGTTTGTTAAAACTGAATGCCTGTCATCTATTCCTTGCAACTCATGTGCATTTTATCAAAAGGTTTGAATCGTTCACACAGAAGTCCCACAATGCTCTTCTCCATAGGAAGCCATTTTTCTTTCCTGAGGCTATTAAGTGGCTCACAGTAAAAACTGCTAAGCACTCCTCTTTTTTTTGAGAAAATTACTCGCAGAATCAGTAGCATTGAGCATAGATAATAGAAAGAGACAATCAGATCATGTTGCATGTAACCTACCTCCCATTTAGATCTTAGTTTGTCAGCCTAACCTAGGGAATTATGGGTGCCCAGCGAACCGTTCCTGAGATTTAAGTTGCACAGAGGATTTAGCACTGTTGCTTAGACATTGAATCTTCTCAGAGTGGGTAATGGATCCAGCCAGGTAACAGTCCTGGGCAGGACAGTGGGCGCATCCTTAGGATGAAGAAGAGCTCCCTTTGAGCCTAGGCATGGTTTCTCAAACGTGAAATGAAAGTGAAAGTGGCTCAGTCGTGTCCGACTCTTTGCGACCCCAAGGACTACACAGTCCATGGAATTCTTGAGGCCAGAATACTGGAGTGGGTATAGCCGTTCCCTTCTCCAGGGGACCTTCCCAACCCAGGGATCGAACCCAGGTCTCCCACATTGTAGGCGGATTCTTTACCAGCTGAGCCACGAGGGAAGCCCAAGAATACTGGAGTGGGTAGCCTATCTCTTCACCAGTGGATCTTCCTAACCCAGGATCTCCTGCATTGCAGGCAGATTCTTTACCAGTTGTGGCTATTGACATTTTGAACTGAATAATTCTTTACTATGGGGGCTGTCCTGTGCATTATAGGCTATTTAGCAGCATTCCTGACCTCTACCCACTAGGATGCCAGCACCCTTCCTCCAGTGGTGACAACCAAAAATGTCTCGACAGTGCCAAGTATCCCATGAGTAAAATATCGCCCCCTATTGGAAAATACTGACCTGAAACACACACAATTGTTTCTTCCGGTGCCCTTTTCTTCAAAGAGCTGCAGAACTCCAGGGAACCACTAGAAGGTGAGCGTGGGCTTCCCTGGTGGCTCAGACAGTAAAGCGTCTGTCTGGAATGCAGGAGACCTGGGTTTGATCCCTGGGTTGGGAAGGTCCGCTGGAGAAGGAAATGGCCTCCCACTCCAGTATTCTTGCCTGGAAAATCCCTGGGATGGTGGAGCCTGGTAGGCTACTGTCCGTGGGGTCGCAAAGAGTCGGATACGACTGAGCAATTTCACTTTTAATGAGAGGGTGAGCAGAGACGCTAATTGGAGCAGCTTTAGAGACATGTCCCTGATGGGCACCACAGAAGCTGTGGAGAAAGGAAGGTCCCTTGGGAAGCTTGATGGAACCATGGATGAGAACGAGGCCTGGGATTCTAAGAGCTTTAGGGAAGCAGCCCCCCAGGAAGAAAACACCCCTCACCTTGCAAGCTGAGAAGATCCTGCATTGGGAGCTGGCTGTCAAGTGCTAGGCTCCTCTATCCAGGGCGAGGTGTTCCTCTGTGAGAAGGTGTCAGTCAGCCTCTTCCACCTGCATGATCTGGTGTCTTTTGTGTAGAGAAGGGGGAGGTTGTTGGTCTTCTTTTTTTTTTATGAAAGAGAGATAGCATTCAGTTTAATAAGTATTCATTTTATGTCTACTCTTTACTAGATTCTGTGTCTGGTTATGGAGATTATTAGTAGATTGCATAAATGGCCACAGATGAGCTACCCCTCTGCCTCCATGCCTTTGAGTGGTCCCCTCTCACACTGACTCTGGCCTTGGCCATGTGATTTGCTTTGGATAATAGGTCAATAGCAAATGTGATGCAAGCAGAGACTTGAAAAACTCTTGCTCAGTGAGCCTTATCCACTCTTGAGACTCTTGGTACCCTGCCACTGCTCCCATGTGAGGAAGCCCAGACCAAACTGCTGCACGATCAGACACCTATGGCCAGGGGGTCTTACTGCCCCATCTGACAGCCTGCCAATTTCCAGAGGCAGAGACATCTAGCTGACCAGCAGTTAACTGGCAAGGCTCAACTAAGCATGGCAGAAGACCAGCAAAAAAAGGTCCATCCCAAATGCCAACCCACAGAATTATGAGTGAAATTGATGGTTGTGGTTTTTAAGTACTCAAGTTTTCGGGTTGTTTGGTATGCAGCAAAAGCTAACTGGTACAGAAAACCAGATGAATTACACATTACTTTTGCCTTCAGGATTCCACAGTCTAATAGACCACTGGTTTCTCCCAAGGGAGCCTGCTTGTGTAATTGGACTCTTAAAGCCATGGTAGATGGCAGTACCAGTAAATCACAGTCTTCCCCTCTGGACTACTATTTGAAAGCATGACTTCAACACCAAAGTGCTTAGGTTCAAATCCCAGTTCCATCGCTTACTAGTTGTGTGACTCTGGATAGATTACTTCATCTTTGTGCCTCCGTTTCCTCATCTGTGAAAAGGAGAGAAATAATAATACCTACTTCATAGAGTTTTCAAGGACACAATATATAAACGTTTTTCTAATAGGGTCTCCTACTTAGTATTTTGAAAGTATTACCTATATATGGTTGGTCTAAAATAGAATAAGCATAAAAGTTTTTTCTTTTCCTTTTCTTTTTTGTTTAAACTCTTTTCCCTAATGTAATAGAAGTATGTGTTCTTTGTGGAAAATTGGGGAAAAAATTACAAAAAAAGCTTAAAGGTGAGAACAAATGCCATCCTTTAGATTTTGTGCTGACCTAGCAATAGCACACTTTATTTCAAAGCAAATTACTATGATCAGCTGTTGCAGAACATTTGAGACACTCAGGGAATAAACGTGTAGAGCGCTGAGCCAGGTGGTGCCCTTTATGCAGACTTCATTCCGTGTACATTTCTCCAGTTGGATTGAAGGGTATCAAGTGGTTCTTTGTTCTACAGCAGCTGTTGGATAATTTACAGATCCCAATGGACTAACTGAGACATTAGGGCAAAGTGCAAAAGAAAACCAGCAAGGAAGGCAGTGATTAGCAATTCTGGACTGATGGAACATTTTAAATTAAAGAGCACATTCTCATACTCTGCCTCTTTTGATGTGCAGGGTTGCTCAGTAAATTTGAATGGGCAGTTATTAAACTTGCAGAAGCTGAGGCCACACCTTAGAACTATATACTAGGTACCTTCCAGGGATCACCTGGTAATGATGGGTGAGGCTGGGCTTGTGCTCAGGGCCACTGACCTAAAATCCAGTGTTTTCTCACTTTCCTGTGATATCTCACACAGCTTGGAAACAGTGCCTGCTGAGTGGGGAAGACTTGGGACCAACACTCATTTCAGGGGTTTCCACTGAAGTTCGTATGACCTTATCTCACATGCTAGCAAAGTAATGCTCAAAATTCTCCAAGCCAGGCTTCAACAGTACATGAACCGTGAACTTCCAGATGTTCATGCTGGATTTAGAAAAGGCAGAGGACCCAGAGATCAAATTGCCAACATCCATTGGATCATTGAAAAAGCAAGAGAGTTCCAGAAAAACATCTACTTCTGCTTTATTGACTATACTAAAGCCTTTGACTTTGTGGCACAACAAACTGGAAAATTCTTAAAGAGATAGGAATACCAGATCACCTGACCTGCCTCCTAAGAAATCTATATGCAGGTCAAGAAGCAACAGTTAGAACTGGACATGAAAAAACAGACTGGTTCCAAATCGGGAAAGGAGTACGTAAAGGCTGTATGTTGTCACCCTGCTTATTTAACTTATATGCAGAGTACATCATGAGAAATGCTGGGCTGGATGAAGCACAAGCTGGAATCAAGATTGCCAGGAGAAATATCAATAACCTCAGATATGCAGATGACACCACCTTTATGGCAGAAAGCGAAGAACTCAAGAGCCTCTTGATGAAAGTGAAAGAGGAGAATGAAAAAGTTGGCTTAAAACTCAACATTCAGAAAACTAAGATCATGGCATCCGGTCCCATCACTTCATGGCAAATAGATGGGGAAACAATAGAAACAATGAGAGACTATTTTCTTGGGCTCCAAAATCATTGCAGATGGTAACTGCAGCCATGAAATTAAAAGGTGCTTGCTCCTTGGAATAAAGCTATGACCAATGTAGACAGCATATTAAAAAGCAGAGACATTACTTTACCAACAAAGGTCAGTCTAGTCAAAGCTATGGTTTTTCCAGTGGTCATGTTTGGATGTGAGAGTTGGACTATAAGGAAAGCTGAGCATTGAAGAATTGATGCTTTGAACTGTGGCATTGGAGAAGACTCTTGAGAGTTCTTTGGACTGCTAGGAGATCCAACCAGTCAATCCTAAAGGATATCAGTCCTGAATATTCATTGGAAGGACTGATGCTGAAGCTGAAACTCCAATACTTTGGCCACCTGATGTGAAGAACTAAGTCACTGGAAAAGACCCTGATGCTGGGAAAGATTGAAGGCAAGAGGAGAAGGGGATGACAGAGGATGAGATGGTTGGATGGTATCACCGACTTGATGGACATGAATTTGAGCAAGCTTCTGGAGTTGGTGATGGACAGGGAAGCCTGGTGTGCTGTAGTCCATGGGGTCGCAAAGAGTCGGACACGACTGAGTGACTGAACTGAATTTACTGATGACTGCATTAGGACAAGAATGCTAAGAATCAGAACATAGTATGGTTTCTAAGCCACTCTGAAGCCTACAGGGCTGCCGTTAACCAAACTGTGGGCCTGCGAATTGGAGTTGATGAGATTGGATGGTGTTCTCCAAATTCTGTTCTTGACAGACTTTTAAGTCCATGTAAATGAACTGAGTATTTTAAGTACAGGTAGGAGTAGGGGGAGTCTAGATGGTTGAAGTGTGAGTCCAAGGGCAAGAATCACAGCTATGCACATTGTGCGTATTTGTCATGTTTCTTCCAGCAATGCTCAACACATTCAAAAGATTGAAAGCCATATCTGTCAACATAGGGAAACATTCAGTTTTAACCAGGACCCAACTCTTAGGCTTACAGTGCGAGGAATTATGAAGTTGAAATGCAACACATTTATTTATCCGGGGCTTTCCTTGGTGGCTCAGGTGGTAAAGAATCTGCTTGCAATGTGGGAGACCTGGGTTCAGTCCCTGGGTCGGGAAGATCCCTTCGAGAAGGGAATGGCAACTCACTCCAGTATTCTTGCCTGGAGAAATCCATGGATAGAGGAGCCTGGAATGAGCAGCAGTTAAGTTGCTTTATGTGTCAGGTGTGGTTTAGGCATGGATGAAAAAAGCTTAGATAAGGCAGCACCCTTGGGACTTCAGCATCTGAGAATAGAGAGCTTTAGAGAAAAAAGTGTACTGAGGCACAGAGGCCTTTAACAGGAGTAGGTACAGAGTACAATGAGGTGTGACAGAGAAAAGAGGTATTTGGTTTGAGGATTTGGAAGGGGATAGGAAGGTCTTTACAGAGGGATTATCTTTGAGCTTAGTTTTTTTTTTTTTTCCCCCCAGTTTTGTTGAGAAATTGACATAGAGACATCACATTATAAGTTTAAAGTATATAGCGTGATGGTTTGATTTACATATGTTGCATATTTTTTAAAAAAAATACCTTTACTGGGGCTTAATTTACATACCATACTATTAGAGCCACTTGCTTTAAGTGTACGATTCAATGAATTTCAGTCAGTTTACAGTTGCAGTTACCACCACAACCCAATTTTATAATGGCTCCATTACCCCAAAAGATCTCTAGTGCCCACAGCTCCAGGCAACCATAACTCAATTCTCTGAAGTTTTGCAAATACAGTAGGTGCCCAGCTGTCAGGGAAGGGAGAGAAAGTTCAGGAGAGGAGGGCATAGAGAAATGGATGGACATGATGTGTTTGGGGAAATGTCAGCCATTTAATAAGCCTGGAGCCCAGGGTTTGTGGGGATGGACTTAGAGGGGCAGTTTTGGGAGGGCAGTGGGCAACTTTCTGAGAAGTGAGTTTGGAGTGGCATGCAGTAACCAGGTCATGGAAAATATTGCACTTCCTACTAAAGAACTAGGAGGCTTTATTACTTTTTTCTAGTGGTATTCAGATTTTTTAAATTGGTATATAATTTGTATGCAACATGCACTGATTTTAAGTGTGCACTTTGAATTTTGACAAATGCACACCCATAAGGCAAAGGAGAAAAAGAAAGATATACCCATTTGAAAGCAGAGTTCCAAAGAATAGCAAGGAGAGAGAAGAAAGCCTTCCTCGGTGATTAATGCAAAGAAATAGAGGAAAACAATAGAATGGGAAAGACTAGAGATCTCTTCAAGAAAATTAGAGATACCAAGGAAACATTTCATGCAAAGATGGGCACAACAAAGGACAGAAATGGTATGGACCTAACAGAAGCAGAAGATATTAAGAAGAGGTGGCAAGAATACACAGAAGAACTATACAAAAAAGATCTTCATGACCTAGATAACCATGATGGTGTGATCACTCACTTAGAGCCAGACATCCTGGAATGTGAAATCAAATAGGCCTTAGGAAGCATCACTATGAACACAGCTAGTGGAGGTGATGGATTTCCAGTGGAGCTATTTCAAATCCTGCAAGATGATGCTGTGAAAGTGCTGCATTCAATAGGCCAGCAAATTTGGAAAACTCAGCAGTGGCCACAGGACTGGAAAAGGTCAGTTTTCATTCCAGTTCCAAAGAAAAGCAATGCCAAAGATGCTCAAACTACTGCACAATTGCACTCATCTCACACGCTAGCAAAGCAATGCTCAAAATTCTCCAAGCCAGGCTTTAGCAATATGTGAACCGTGAACTTCCAGATGTTCAAACTGGTTTTAGAAAAGGCAGAGGAACCAGAGATCAAATTGCCAACATTGGCTGTATCATCGAAAAAGCAAGAGAGTTCCAGAAAAACTTTTGCTTTATTGACTACGCTAAAGCCTTTGACTGTGTGGATCACACAATAAACTGAGGAAAATTCTTCAAGAGATGGGAATACCAGACCACCTGACCTGCCTCCTGAGAAATCTGTATGCAGGTCACGAAGAAACAGTTAGAACTGTACATGGAACAACAGACTGGTTCCAGATTGGGAAAGGAATACATCAAGACTGTATATTGTCACCCTGCTTATTTAACTTATATGCAGAGTATATCACGTGAAATGCCAGGCTGGATGAAGCACAGGCTGGAATCAAGATTGGCGGGAGAAATGTCAATAACCTCAGATATGCAGATAACACCAGCCTTACGGCAGAAAGCGAAGAAGAACTAAAGAGCCTCTCAGTGAAAGTGAAAGCGGACAGTGAAAAAGCTGGCTTAAAACTCGACATTCAGAAAACTAAGATCATGGCATCCAGTCCCATTCAGTTCAGTTCAGTTGCTCAGTCGTGTCTGACTCTTTGTGACCCCATAAACTGCAGCACTCCAGGCCTCCCTGTCCATCACCAACTCCCGGAGTCTACCCAAACCCATGTCCATCGAGTTGGTGATGCCATCCAACCATCTCATGCTCTGTCGTCCCCTTCTCCTCCTGCCCTCAATCTTTCCCAGCACCAGGGTCTTTTCAAATGAGTCAGCTCTTTGCAACAGGTGGCCAAAGTATTGGAGCTTCAGCTTCAACATCAGTCTCTCCAATGAACACCCAGGACCAATCTCCCTTAGGATGAACTGGCTGGATCTCCTTGCAGTCCAAGGGACTCTCAAGAGTCTTCTCCAACACCACAGTTCAAAAGCATCAATTATTCGGTGCTCAGCTTTCTTCACAGTCCAGCTGTCACATCTGTACATGACCACTGGAAAAACCATAGCCTTGACTAGATGGACCTTTGTTGGCAAAAGTCTCTGCTTTTTAGTATGCTGTCTAGGTTGGTCATAACTTTCCTTCCAAGGAATAAGCATCTTTTAATTTCATGGCTGCAGTCACCATTTGCAGTGATTTTGGAGCCCCCCAAAATAAAGTCAGCCATTGTTTGCACTTTTTCCCCATCTATTTGCCATGAAGTGATGGGACCAGATGCCATGATCTTAGTTTTCTGAATGTTGAGTTTTAAGCCAACTTTTCCACTCTCCTCTTTCACTTTCATCAAGGGGCTCTTTAGTTCTTCTTCACTTTCTGCCATATAGGTCGTATCATCTGCATATCTGAGGTTATTGATATTTCTCCCAGGAATCTTGGTTCCAGCTTGTCCTTCCTCCAGCCCAGCATTTCTCATGATGTACTCTGCATAAGCCTTGACATACTCCTTTTCCTTTTTGGAACCAGTCTGTTGTTCCATGTCCAGTTCTAACTGTTGCTTCCTGACCTGAATACAGGTTTCTCAAGAGGCAGGTCAGGTGGTTTGGTATTCCCATCTCTTTCAGAATTTTCCACAGTTTATTGTGATCCACACAAAGGCTTTGGCATAGTCAATAAAGCAGAAATAGATGTTTTTCTGGAACTCTTGCTTTTTCGATGATCCAGCTACTTCATGGCAAATAAGATGGGGAAACAACAGAAACAGTGACAGACTTTATTTTCTTGGGCTCCAAAATCACTGCAGATGGTAAGTGAAGCCATGAAATTAAAAGACACTTGCTCCTTGGAAGAAAATTTATGACCAACCTAGACAGCATATTAAAAAGCAGAGACATTACTTTACCAGCAAAGGTCCACCTAGTCAAAGCTATGGTTTTTCCAGTGGTCATGTATGGATGTGAGAAAGCTGAGAGCTGAAGAATTGATGCTTTTGAACTGTGGTGTTGGAGAAGACTCTTGAGAAGTCCCTTGGACTGCAAGGAGATCAACGTGTCAATCTGAAAGGAAATCAGTCCTGAATAGTCATTGCAAGGACTGATGCTAAAGCTGAAACTCTAATACTGCGGCCACCTCATGCGAAGAACTGACTCATTTGAAAAGACCCTGATGCTGGGAAAAATTGAAGTCTTGAGGAGAAGGAGATGACAGAGGATGAGATGGTTGGATGGCATGACCGCTGCGATGGACATGAGTTTGAGTAAACTCCAGGAGGTGGTGATGGACAGGGAAACCTGGCGTGCTGCAGTCCATGGGGTCACAAAGAGTCGGACATGACTGAGCGACTAAACTGAACACCTATATAACTGCCATCACCTTTGAGCGTTCTCTTGTACCCCTTCCCACTTAGTGCCTGCCCCCTGCTCTCCCAGGAAACCACTATTCAGAATATGTAGTTTTCGCTGTTCTAGAATTTCATAAATGGAATCATATAATATAGTAGTCAGTGGTTTCTGGCTTCTTTCATAATGTTCATCCATGTTGTTGAGTGTGTTTTATTGCTGAGTAGGATTTTTAAGAACTTTAAGTGTCTATGATTTTTTTTTTTTAATTCCCTGGTGGCTCAGATGGTAAAGTGTCTGCCTATAATGCAGGAGACCCGGGTTCAGTCCCTGGGTTGGGAAGATCTCCTGGAGAACGAAATGGCAACCTACTCCAGTATTCTTGCCTGGAAAATCCCATGGATGGAGGAGTCTGGTAGGCTACAGTCCATGGGGTCGCAAAGAGTTGGACACGACTGAGTGACTTCACTTCAAGCAATTTATTCAGTATATTCAACAGCTGTTTGAGCCCCTGCTGTGCGAAAGGCATAGCGTGGATGGTGGGGCTACAACCAGGAGCAAGGCATGAATGGTTCTTCCCTGCATGCAACTTATGATCTGTTGGGAGGAGGCTGGGACTATAAAAGGTATGAAAATGTTACAGCAGGATGTAAACATTCAAGTGTTTTTTTTTTTGTTTGTTTGTTTTGCTACAAAAAGCTTTATTGTTTCTACTTGGTGTGAAAGGCTTAGGCAAGTCTCCAGGGTGGTTAACAAGCTGCCTAGGAGCTGTAGAAAGGGGCTTCAGGCAGAAGCCCTGACACTAGGGGGTCTTCCTGCCATCCGGAAAGTCGAGAAGGTGGGGGCTGTGCTGGCAGACCCCCGGGCCTGCAGGTCCATGAAGGCCGATTTCAGGTGCTTTTCCCTGAGCTCGATGGCTTCCGCAGAGTCCTGGGTTTTACCCTGCTCCTTTTGGATTAAGCATGAGGGAGTGAAAACTAGAAACAGGCTGCCTTACTGGCTGCCTGCCGGGAGTGCGCTGGCCTCTCAAGTGGAATGAGGGCGGGGACAGGCCCAGGGATGCTGAGTACAGGGATCGGGTGCAGTACCTTGTTTTTGCTCCCAACATCCTGTTTTTGCTTCTAATTCTTGAGAAGTAGCAGTTGGGTTTTCAGTGTTTTTCTCTTGTTGTTCATAATTTGTCCCAACTATACATGCATGCAGTTATTTTCAGTTCCTTACAGTTTCTTTGTATTTTGTTGCTCCAGAAGAGGAGAGGTTTGTCCAGGTGGAAGCACTGCAGCAAAGGGTCCCAGGGACAAGTTTCCAGCCTGTTTCAAATTCCTTGAGAAGGTGGCCCATGCACTCCAGAGCCACAGCATCATGGTGGAAATAAGCCCAGAAAGGTGGGGTAGGAGGCGTGCAGATACATGTTGACTGGGCAGTTGACAGCAGCCTCTACCTGGGTGGCATCATTCTGATGAGTCTGGGAGCTCATGGTTGATCAGTAAGGAGCCAAGCTCAAAAGAAGGTGTTGGCTGGTCTGGAGGTCCAGGATATTGGAGGGTGGACAGGCGTTGGAGGAAGGGGCATCCCTGCATCTATTCCATCCAAACACTGTGGAAGCAAGAGACAGAGCCTCAGGACTGCCCAATGTACTACCTCAGATTTATTTTTTAATTTCTTGTGAGTATTTTACTTAAAATAATTTTATTGAGATAAATATTTTATGTCATAAAATTCACTCATTTTATGTTTGCTAAATTGCTTCAGTCATGTCCGACTCTGTGTGACCCTATGCATTGAGCCCACCAGGTTCCTCTGTCTATGGGGCTCTCCAGGCAAGAATACTGGAGTGGGTTGCCACGCCCTCCTCCAGGGGATCTTCTCCAATTCAGGGACCAAACCCACATCTCTAACGTCTGCTGCGTTGGCAGGCTGGTTCTTTACCACTAGCACCACCTGATTTTTAATAATTTTATACAGTTGTGCCACCATCACCATAACCCAGTTTTAGAACGGTTCCCTTATTCCCGAAAAGCCCCTGTGCCCATTTGCAGTCATTCTCCATCCTCATGCCCCCTAGGCAATTATTTATTTACTCTCTATCTCTGTGTGGTGGTTTAGTCACTAGGTCGTGTCCACCTCTTGTGACCCCATGGACTGTATGTAGCCTGCCGATATACTGCCTGCCAATATGCTGGAGATGTAACAGACTAATATAGTGGTAAAAATTCCATATACCAGTGCAGGGGAAATAAGACTTAAATTTGATTTCTGGGTTGCAAAGAATCCCTGGAGTAAGCAAATGGTAACCCAGGTTATAGCCTGGGGGGAAGGGTCACAAAGTATTGGACTCTGCTAAAGGAACTAAGCACACAAACATGCACAGACACACACACACATGCACACACACAAAATACTTTACCCTTTTACTTGTTGATGGACCTTTAGGGTTTGTCAGGTTAGTTTATTCCCCTCTCTCTTGTCTTATGAGGCCTTGAATAACAGACTAATTATAGCTCTGACAGGACATCTCAACTCATATATCATAATTGCAGTGATTAGAAAAAAAAAAAACTGGTTACAGTCCTAGTGAACAAGTCTTCGTTAAATAAGCACTCCCAAAACATGTGAGTAGGTCTTGGCTTTCCTTTTCATACTTCCTGTCTTCCTCTCTTGGTTCTGCCCTGTGAAAAATGCAAATGAGCATACACTGAAGGCCAGTCAGGGAAGGGGGTGTGCCTGGGCACATGCAAAATAGGGTTTTTACATTTTCATTTATGTGGGTGTGGACTGAGGGTTTTGATGGACAGTTGCAAGTTACATAACAAGAGGCTCTATTGCGCATGTCTTTCCCATAATTCAGTCTGTTATAATCAGATGTATGTATGTATAGAATATTTATGAACCCTACAGAATGGAAAAGACTAGAGATCTCTTCAAGAAGAGATACCAAGGGCTCGATAAAGGACATAAATGGTATGGACCTAACAGAAGCAGAAGATATTAAGAAGAGGTGGCAAGAATACACAGAAGAACTGTACAGAAAATATCTCCACAACCAGGATAATCACGATGGTGTGATCACTCACCTAGAGCCAGACATCCTGGAATGTGAAGTCAAGTGGGCCTTAGAAAGCATCACTATGAACAAAGCTAGTGGAGGTGATGGAATTCCCATTGAGCTATTTCAAATCTTGAAAGCGATGGTGTGAAAGTGCTGCACTCAATATGCCAGCAAATTTGGAAAACTCAGCAGTGGCCACAGGACTGGAAAAGGTCAGTTTTCAGTCCAATCCCAAAGAAAGGCAATGCCAAAGAATGCTCAAACCACAGCACAATTGCACTCATCTCACATGCTAGTAAAGTAATGCTCAAAATTCTCCAAGCCAGGC
This sequence comes from Ovis aries, assembly GCF_016772045.2. NCBI lineage: Eukaryota > Metazoa > Chordata > Mammalia > Artiodactyla > Bovidae > Ovis > Ovis aries. The sequence goes on along the minus strand of NC_056080.1, from coordinate 14,689,175 downwards.
TTCAGCAATACATGAACCATGAACTTCCTGATGTTCAAGCTGGTTTTAGAAAAGGCAGAGGAACCAGAGATTGAATTGCCAACATTGGCTGTATCATCGAAAAAGCAAGAGAGTTCCAGAAAAACATCTATTTCTGCTTTATTGACTATACCAAAGCCTTTCACTATGTGGATCACAATCAACTGTGGAAAATTCTTCAAGAGATGGGAATACAGACCACCTGACCTGCCTCTTGAGAAATCTGTATGCAGGTCAGGAAGCAACTGGACATGGAACAACAGACTGGTTCCAAATAGGAAAAGGAGTACATCAAGGCTGTATACTGTCACCCTGCCTATTTAACTTATATGCCGAGTACATCATGAGAAACGCTGGGCTGGAAGAAGTGGAAGCTGGAACCAAGATTGCTGGGAGAAATATCAATAACCTCAGATATGCAGATGATACCACCCTTATGGCAGAAAATGAAGAGGAACTAAAAAGCCTCTTGAAGAAAGTGAAAGAGGAGAGTGAAAAAGTTGGCTTAAAGCTCAACATTCAGAAAACGAAGATCATGGCATCTGGTCCCATCACTTCATGGGAAATAGATGGGGAAACAGTGGAAACAGTGTCAGACTTTATTTTTCTGGGCTACAAAATCACTGCAGATGGTGATTGCAGCCATGAAATTAAAAGACGCTTACTCCTTGGAAGAAAAGTTATGACCAACCTAGATAGCATATTCAAAAGCAGAGACGTTACTTTGCCAACAAAGGTCCGTCTAGTCAAGGCTATGGTTTTTCCAGTGGTCATGTATGGATGTGAGAGTTGGACTATAAAGAAAGCTGAGCACCGAAGAATTGATGCTTTTTAACTGTGTTGCTGGAGAAGACTCTTGAGAGTCCCTTGGACTGCAAGGAGATCCAACCAGTCCATCCTAAAGGAGATCAGTCCTGGGTGTTCATTGGAAGGACTGATGCTAAAGCTGAAACTCCAGGACTTTGGCCACCTCATGCAAAGAATTGACTCATTGGAAAAGACTCTGATGCTGGGAGGGATTGGGGGCAGGAGGAGAAGGGGATGACAGAGAATGAGATGGCTGGATGGCATCACCGACTCAATGGACGTGAGTCTCAGTGAACTCAGGGAGTTGGTGATGGACAGGGAGGCCTGGCGTGCTGCGATTCATGGGGTTGCAGAGTCGGACACGACTGAGCGACTGAACTGAACTGAATGGGCTCCTAGCTGCCTAAGGTTACTTGAGAACACAGCTGTGCATCACCGGCACATGTGCTGGAGTTGGAGAAGCCCCTGTGGTTAGTTTGTATCCACTGTGTGCCTATGGTACATGTGCAGGAGCTGGAAAAGTCTCTGGTTATTTTTGCAGCATATCTGTGAGCTTTCCTGGGCATGTCTGGGATGGAATCTAGAGATCAGTTTGCATCCTTTTCGGCTAGGCCAGCCCTCTTGCTTGTGCCTAACTTCTGACTTAACAGGTTATTTCTTTGTCTGTATGGACATGTGTCTTATGTAGACATATATCTTCATTTACTTCTCTTAGGTAAATATTTGGAAGTGGAATTGTAGGGTCTTATGGTGACTCTTGCCTGGAGAATCCCATGGAGAGAGGAGCCTGGTAGGCTACAGTCCGTGGGGTCGCAAAGAGTTCGACACAACTGAGCGACTTCATTCATTCACACGGTGACTATATTCAACATTTTAAGGAACTGTCAGACTGTTTCCCAAAGCAAGCACAACATTGTACAATCCTATCAGCAGTATATGAAAGTCCCATCTTCTTCACATTCTCGTCTATACTTGTTATTGTCTATTTTTTAATCATAATCATTCTAATGGATGTGAAGTGGTATCTCATCTTGATTTTTATTTTGAATTTTCCTAATGACTGTTGAGTATCTTTCACTTGCTCATTGGCCATTTGTGTATTTCCATTGGTGAAATGTCATTCAAATCTTATGCCCATTAAAAAAAGTTTGATTGTGTTCTTTCAAAGTTTTTGTTGCATGAAAACTCAACATGTATAAATGACTAGGAAAATTAAAAGAATTGTATTTTGAGGACCTGAAGGTTAAATTGGTCCACAGCCTGAGAAGACTGAGTGAGTTTGTCGCTCAGTATTGTCTGACTCTTTGCAACCTCATGGACTGTAACCTGGCAGGCTCCTATGTCCATGGAATTTTCCAGGCAAGAATACTAGAGTGGGTAGCCATTCCTTTCTCCAGGGAATCTTCCTGACCCAGGGGTCGAACCCAGGTCTCCTGAATTGCTGGCAGATTCTTTACCATCTGAGCCACCAGGGAAACCCTGGGATAGTGTTAATCGTGTAGAGCTCCATTGTTCAATATTGTAGCCTCTAGCCACTTGAGGCTGTGGAGCATGTGAAATATGGCTTGTCCAATTTGAGATGCACTGTAGAGTAAAATACACATTGGACTTCAAACATTTAGTATGAAAACCTGAATGTAATATATTTCAATAATTTCTAATGTTTTCCTCAGCTTTGAAATATAACTGATAAATAACATCATGTAAATTTAAGGTGTGCAGTGCAATGATTTGAAACATGTATATGTGTCAAAATGATTACCACAATAAGGTTCATTAACACATTCATCACCTCACATAACTATATTTTTATAGTGGTAACATTTAAAATATACTTGAATTGTTGATTACATATTGAGATGATCATATTTTAGATAGACTGACTAAACTTGAATATAGTATTAAAATTATTTTTACCATGTTTAAACTTTCTGAAAACACATGGCTGCTATAAAATTTAAAATTCAATACATGGTTCGCAATATATTTCCATTGTATAGTACTGTTTTTGAACCTTGACCATCAGGGGACTTTCCCGGTGATCCAGTGGTTAGGGCTCTGCCCTTCCATGGCAGGGGGCATAAAGGTTCAATCACTGGTCGAGGACCTGAGCTCTTGCATTTGCAGTGTAAAACAAACAAACAAACAACCCAAAACAAAACTCTTGACCATCAGGAATTTTTATCTTCATTTGTAGAGAAATGGGAAGATATTGGTAAATTTTAAACATGGGAAAGGTATGACTATTTTTTAGAAAAAAAAAAAAGAATGTAGTGAGGAGAACAAATTAAATAGGCAGAATTATTAATAATAATTAAGTGGGCAGTTTAGCAATAGTCCAGATGAAAGATGATAGTCACTTGATAATGATTGGGAAAAACAGCTTTCTGCTCAGAATCTAACATAATTATAATTCTGGAGAAAACATTAAAAAAAAAAATCTATGTGTGAGAGTGTATGTTAAGGCAAATATCAAATGAATGTCCTTCACAAGGGAGCTAAGATTTTAGATTCTTCTGTGTCTAAAGTGAAGATGAAAGATTACTTGGGGCACAAACACTTGTTCAGGGAAGAGCCACTTAAGTAGCAACTCGAGACCATGCCAGGTATGCACGAGAGCAGGATAAAGACTAGGCTTTGACCCTGACTGAGGGAAACCATCGGAGTGTTTTGAGCACAGGAGTGATGTGGCCATTGTCATTGCACTAAAATGTTGTTGGTGTTGAGGTATAATTGACATATAACATTATATTAGTTTCAGATTTACAACATTATGATCCAATATTTGTATCTTTTGCAAAACAATTGCTACAGTCAGTCAAGCATTCAAGTCATTGCATTTTAATTAGAAGACGATGCTGGTTGCTGTGCTCGAAATAGACTGGAGGGGGTGAGAGTAGGAGAAGAAAGACCATTTAAGTGAACAATTCTTCACTTGTAAACATTTTCATCATTTCTAATTTTCTCTAATTTTAAAGACAGAGTAATTAATGTTGTGCAATAATAAAATTATTTATTTAAAATGATAAGAATAGTGAAGTTTATTACATCATTCCTTTATTTTCTTAAGATAAATTCTAAGAAATATAAGTCTTGGTCAATGAGGTCATCTTTTATGACATCTTTGACATACATACATATATATTGCCAAATTCCCTTCCAGAAAGTTGGACTCAGTTTATGATGCTGCTTTCCTCTATTTGTACTAGCCCTTGGTGGTCTTTCTCCTTCTTAAACTTAATCAAGCAGGAGCTCAAAGTATGCCTTTAATGATTTTTCTAAAATTAGATCATTATTTTCTTTCATGAAACATCTCTTCCCAGCATGTCCTAGTTCAGCTATTCCATTGAACTTTGGACAAATTATATAGTCTTTTCTGGTTGTTGTTTAGTGGCTAAAATCCAACTTTTTGTAACCCCATGGACTGTATCACACCAGGCTTTCCTGTCCATCACCAACTCCCAGAGCTTAATCAAACTCATGTCCATCCAGTCAGTGATGCCATCCAACCATCTCATCCTCTGTCATCCCCTTCTCCTCTTGCCCCCAATCTCTCCAAGCATCAGGATCTATTCCAATGAGTCAGTTCTTCACATCAGGTGGCCAAAGTATTGGAGTTTCAGCTGCAGCATCAATCCTTCCAATGAAAATTCAGGACTGATTTCCTTTAGGATTGACTGGTTGGGTCTCCTAGCAGTCCAAGGGACTCTCAAGAGTCTTCTCCAACACCACAATTCAAAAGCATCAATTCTTCAGTGCTCAGCTTTCTTTATGGTCCAACTCTCACATCCATACATGACCACTAGAAAAACCATCACTTTGATTAGAGAGACCATTGTTGGCAAAGTAACGTCTCTGCTTTTTAAGATGCTGTCCAGGTTGGTCATAACCTTCCTTTCAAGGAGCAAGCGTCTTTTAATTTCATGGCAGCAATCGCCACCTGCAGTGATTTTGGAGCCCCCCCCCCCAAATAATCTGTCACTGTTTCCATTGTATCCCCATCTATTTGCCATGAAGCGATTGGATCAGATGTCATGATCTTAATTTTCTCAATGTTGAGTTTAAGCCAGCTTTTTCACTCTCCTTTTCACTTTCATCAAGAGGCTCTTTAGTTCTTCTTCCCTTTCTGCCGTAAGGGTGTTGTCATCTACGTATCTGAGGTTATTGATATTTCTCCCAGCAATCTTGATTCCAGCTTGTGCTTCCTCCAGCCCGGCATTTCTCATGATGTACTCTGCATATAAGTTAAATAAGCAGGGTGACAACATACAGCCTTCGTGTACTCCTTTTCCGATTTGGAACCAGTCTGTTGTTCCATGTCCAGTTCTAACTGATGCTTCTTGACCTGCATACAGATTCTCAGGAGGCAGGTCAGGTGGTCTGGTATTCCCATCTCTTGAAGAATTTTCCACAGTTTGTTGTGATCCACACAAAGGCTTTGGCATAGTCAATAAAGCAGATGTTTTTCGGGAACTCTCTTGCTTTTACAATAATCCAGTGGATGCTGGCAATTTGAACTCTGATTCCTCTGTCTTTTCTAAATCCAGCTTGAACATCTGGAAGTTCACGGTTCACGTACTGTTGAAGCCTGGCTTGGAGAATTTTGAGCATTACTTTGCTAGTGTGTGAGATGAGTGCAATTGTGCAGTAGTTTGAACATTCTCTGGCATTGCCTTTGTTTGGGATTGGACTGAAATCCGACCTTTTCCTGTCCTGTGGCCACTGCTGAGTTTTCCAAATTTGCTGGCATATTGAGTGCAGCACTTTCACAGCATCATCTTTTAGGATTTAAAATAGCTCAATTGGAATTCCATCACTTCCTCTAGCTTTGTTATTAGTGACGCTTCCTCAGGCCCACTTGACTTCACATTCCAGGATGTCTGGCTCTAGGTGAGTGATCACACCATCATGATTATCTGGGTCATGAAGATCTTTTTTGTATAGTTCTTCTGTGTATTCTTGCCACCTCTTCTTAATATCTTCTGCTTCTGTTAGGTCCATACCATTTCTGTCCTTTATTGTGCCCATCTTTGCATGAAATGTTTCCTTGGTATCTCTAATTTTCTTGAAGAGATCTCTAGTCTTTCCCATTCTATTGTTTTCCTCTATTTCTTTGCATTGATCGCTGAGGATGGCTTTCTTCTCTCTCCTTGCTATTCTTTGGAACTCTGCATTCAAATGGGTATATCTTTCCTTTTCTCCTTTGTTTTTAGCTTCTCTTCTTTTCTCAGCTATTTGTAAGGCCTCCTCAGACAACCATTTTGCCTTTTGCATTTCTTTTTCTTGGGGATGGTCTTGATCACTGCCTCATGTACAATGTCATGAACCTCTGTCCATAGTTCTTCAGGCACTATGTCTATCAGATATAATGCCTTGAATCTATTTGTCATTTCCACTGTGTAATTGTAAGGAATTTGATTTAGGTCATACCATATAGTCTAGTGGTTTTCCCTCCTTTCTTCAATTTAAGTCTTAATTTTTTTTTTTTTTTGTTTTTTTTTGTTTTTTATTTTTTAAATTTTAAAATCTTTAATTCTTACATGCATTCCCAAACATGAACCCCCGTCCCACCTCCCTCCCTATAACATCTTTCTGAGGAATTCATGATCTGAGCCACAGTCAGCTCCTGGTCTTGTGTTTTTTGCTGACTGTATAGAGCTTCTCCATCTTCGGCTGCAAAGATTAATCTGATTTTGATATTAACCATCTGGTGATGTCCATGTGTAGAGTCTTCTCTTGTGTTGTTGGAAGAGGGTGTTTGCTATGACCAGTGCATTCTCTTGGAAAAACGCTATTAGCCTTTGCCCTGCTTCATTTTGTACTCCAAGGCCTAATTTGCCCGTTACTCCAGGTATCTCTTGACTTCTTACTTTTACATTCCAGTGCTCTATGATGAAAAGGACATTGTTTTGGGGTGTTACTTCTAGAAGGTCTTATAGGTCTTCATAGAACTGTTCAACTTCAGCTTCTTCAGCGTTACTGGTTGGGCCATAGACTTGGATTACTGTGATATTGAATGGCTTCCCTTGGAAACGAACAGAGATCATTGTGTTGTTTTTGAGATTGCACCCAAGTACTGCATTTTGGACTCTTTTGTTGACTATGAGGGCTACTCCATTTCGTCTAAGGGATTCTTGCCTACAGTAGTAGATATAATGGTATCTGAATTAAATTCACCCATTCCAGTCCATTTTACTTCACTGATTCCTAAAATGTCGATGTTTACTCTTGCCATTTCCTGTTTGACCACTTCCAGTTTACCTTGATTCTGAGATACTGAGAACCCCATGAACAGTGTCTCCTGGAGTTTGCTCAAATTCATGTCCATTGAATCAGTGATACTATCTAACCATCTCATCCTCTGCCACCCCCTTCTCCTTTTGCCTTCAATCTTTTTCAGCATCGGAGTCTTTTCCAATGAGTCAATTTTTCGCATCAATTGGCCAAAGTATTAGAACAGTGTAAAGAATTTGCTTGCTAGTGCAGGAGATACAAGAGACGCAGGTTTGATTTCTGGGTCAGGAAGATCCCCTGGAGTAGGATATGACAACCCACTCCAGTATTCTTGACTGGAAAATTCCATGGACAGAGGAGACTGGTGGGCTACAATTCATGGTTCACAGTCAGGCGTGACTGAGCAGTGCAAGCACGCATGCATTTCCTTTTCTGGTTAATGCTAACAATTTATTAAGTTTTTCTTGTTCCTAAAGATGTAGGAACCTTCTCAAATTGGGACATTATTGATTTCCACTTTAACATTTTTTAAGTGGAATTGAATAACAAACCCAAAATAAGTTTAGGACAGGAAATCTGGGTAATTTTTTGAAGTTATTGTTGGATATTAACCTTTTGGTGAATTTTTAATCAGTAATCAGAGGATTGCTAAAACCCAAAAGAAAACTCATTACAAGTTGGCACAATTATGAGGGCAGAGTAAATGTTACACTTTTTGGTGAAGGATTTTTCAGAAATACTTCAAGATTAGACACTAGCCCCCTCCAGTTTTTCAGAATGAAGCCTCTTTTACAAATACTTTTTTAACCTGAGAAGCCTTAATGAGAAATCTGGAAATATTTGTTGGTAGAAAAAAAAAGATAAACTATAGTATTTTTATAAGTATGCATGCATATATTTAAGTATAATTTCTCTTTCTCTCTGTTCCCTGGGGAAATCACTGGGTGGAATTAATTTTAAGAGACCATTGGCCAGGCCCCTCAAAGGTTAAATTAAATTGAGGAATGCTACTGCAATTTGATTATGTTTTCATCTTTTCAAATTTGTCATCTAGTATAGATTTTAGTCCTATTTTCATATGTCTGTATAGGTCACCTAAAAGCCTTGTTCAAAATTGTATTTTTTGTCTCTCATGAGTAATTTCTCTCACTAGGTACCCTTTGTCTTCTATGGACATAATAGAGGTGTTTATTTAGAAATAGCAAAGGAGAATGGACTCTATTTTGTGACATATTGAGTCATAAGATAGAATTATGCTTGTGTACTCAGCAGCTGACCTTTTCTTTTTCCCAACTTAGAGGCTGAGAAGAGGATTGACCTGCTGTTGTTGTTGTGTGGAGTGTAAAGAACCTGGGCTCCCAGACAGATAGAAGGAGAGGGTGACCACAGACAGGGTGAGATTTAAAGCTAGCCAGTAAGCAAGAAAAATGAATTTCTATCACAGACTTGCCCCTAATGTCTCCCATTTCTGAGCACATTCCTTATGTTAAATTGCTCTTTACTGATTCTTCCAGAACTTTATTCCTGCCTCCTCCAACACTCCAGCTTTGCAACAGACGTTACCACCTGCTACTCTCTTGTTGTGCTTGACTCCAGATGCATGGTTCACTCTTTCTCGACAAAAATGTATCTTCAGGCTGCATGTCATTCTTCCCAGTTCTATTCCTGCATCGTTTTGGTGATTTAAATACCACTGATTCTCATTCTTTGTGGTTCCGTAAAGTCCCCATAAAGTGCTGCACTCAATATGCCAGCAAATTTGGAAAACTCAGCGGTGCTCACAGGACTGGAAAAGGTCAGTTTTCATTCCAATCCCAAAAAAGGCAATGCCAAAGAATATTGAAACTGCTGCACAATTGCACTCATCTCACATACTAGCAAGTAATGCTCAAAATTCTCCAAGCCAGGCTTCAACAATACGTGAGCTATGAACTTCCAGATGTTCAAGCTGGATTTAGAAAAGGCAGAGGAACCAGAGATCAAATTGCCAACATCGGCTGGATCATCGAAAAAGCAAGAGAGTTCCAGAAAAACATGTATTTTATTGACTACACCAAAACCTTTGACTGTGTGGATCACAATAAACTGTGGAAAACTCTGAAACAGATGGGAATGTCAGACCACCTGACCTACCTCCTGAGAAATCTGGATGCAGGTCAAGAAGCAACAGTTTTGGACATGGAACAACAGACCGTTTCCAAATCGAGAAAGGAGTACGTCAAGGTATATATTGTCACCCTGCTTATTTAACTTGTATGCAGGGTACATCATATGAAATCCCGGGCTGGATGAAGTACAAGCTGGAATCAAGATTGCCAGGAGAAATGTCAGTAACCTCAGATATACAACAGAGAAGGCGATGGCACCCCACTCCAGTACTCTTGCCTGGAAAATCCCATGGACAGAGGAGCCTGGAAGGCTGAAGTCCATGGGGTTGCTGAGGGTCGGACACGACTGAGCAAATTCACTTTCACTTTTCACTTTCATACATTGGAGAAGGAAATGGCAACTCACTCCAGTGTTCTTGCCTGGGGAATCCCGGGGACAGGGGAGCCTGGTGGGCTGCCGTCTATGGGGTTGCACAGAGTCAGACATGACTGAAGTGACTTAGCAGCAGCAGCAGATATACAGATGACACCATGCTTACAGTAGAAAGGGAAGAGGAGCTAAAGAGCCCCTTGATGAAAATGAAAGAGGACAGTGAAAAAGCTAGCTTAAAACTCAACATTCAGAAAACTAAGATCATGGCATCTGATCCCATCACTTCATGGCATATAGGTGGGGAAACAATGAAAACAGTGACAGATTTTAATTTTTTGGGCTCCAAAATCACTGCAGATGGTGAGTGCAGCCATGAAATTAAAAGACACTTGCTCCTTGGAAGAAAAGTTATGACCAACTTGGATAGCATCTTAAAAAACAGAGACATTACTTTGCCAACAATGGTCTGTCTTATCAAAGCTATGGTTTTTCCAGGGGTCATGTATGGATGTGAGAGTTGGACTATAAAGAAAGCTGAGCACTGAAGAATTGATGCTTTTGAATTGTGGTGTTGGAGAAGACTCTTGAGAGTCCCTTGGACTGCAAGGAGATCCAACCAGTCCATCCTAAAGGAAATCAGTCCTGAATAGTCATTGGAAGAACTGAAACTGAAGCTGAAACTCCAGTACTTTGGCCACGTGTTGGGAAGAACTGACTCATTGGAAAAGACCTTGATGCTGGGAAAGATTGAAGGCAAGTGGAGAAGGGGACAAGAGAGGATGAGATGGTTAGATGGCAACATCGACTCGATGGATATGAGTTTGAGCAAGCCCCGGGAGTTGGTGATGGACAGGGAAGGCTGGTGAGGGGCAGTCCATGGGGTCGCAAAGAGTCGAACATGACTGAGCGACTGAACTGAACACTGAATTAGTGAACACTGAAATAGTGATATGTCCTTCTGCACTGTTTGGGTCCAGGGAAAGCAAGTCCCCTGTCTGATGTCTGTGGTAAGGGTACCCTATGTTCCAGATTCGAACAACCTGAAATGTAGTAAATATCATGACATTGGGATCATAACTTTGAGGAAATGTTCATTTTAGCCCTGAATTGATCCAGATCTGCCTGTCAGAAGGACTTCAGTGTCCTGTGTCCCTACAGACTGCAGTGATCAATGAATGTGGGATGTTGTGTCTGTTTCATTTGTCATGAGGCCTTGGTCTGGGGGAACTGCTCCTGAGTGGGGCTGCTGGGCACTGGCGTGCACGAATGGGGCTTTTATCACAGGCACCATATGAAAAGTTGTTGGGAAGCTGTATGTGTGGTGTCTTTGTGTCCAGGTGACCTATCCACATCTTGGATGTTGTTCTGAGGCAGCTTTGCATTTCCTACATGGGTGTGGGGGCAATATAAGCTGTGCAGCTGGGTACCTGATGAGTGTCATGTGAGTTTCCTATCACCATTGTACCAAATGACTACAAACTTAGTACCTTAAAACAATGTAAACGTATTACTGTAAAGTTTTATAGGATATAGAAGTCTATCATGGATCTCATGGAGCTAGGATCAAGGTGTCAGTAGGTCTCTCTTCCTTTCTAGGCTTTAGGGGAGGATCCATTTCCTAGCCTCCTACATTCCTTGGCTTGTTGTCTCTCCATCTTTAAAGTCAACAACAGTGGATTGAGTCCATCTCACAGTGCATCACTCTAAACTCTTTTGCCTCCCTCTTCTACTTTTAAGGATTCCTGTGATTGCTTTAGGCCCATCTGGACAATCCAGAATAATCTCCCTATTTTAAGGTCAGCTGATTATCAACATTCATTCCATCTACAATTTTAATTCTCTTTCTCATTTAACATAACATATTCACAAGTTCTGGGGATTAGGTCATGGGCATATTTGGAGTGCCATGATTCTGCTTACTGCAGGTACCAGATGGAATGAAGATGCTGTTTCCTGTCCTCTAACCTTCTATGAAGGGGTGTAAATGGAGATGAAAGCCTGCAATGTGTCTTGAATCTGATTGCCAGTTTGAATCTGCAACCACTGCTATCTCAGTGCCTATTAAAACAATGTTTTGAGAGGGTGGATTTTTACTGGGAACATTACACATGTTCAAGCACAATTTATTAAGTCTCTGAAGGGGTCTGCTATTCTGATAATTGACTAATTTCTTAATTGTGCATCTCCCAAGATATCTTTCCTTTTCAAAACCTCTGAAGATAATTTTAAGATGCTGGATAATGGGTTCCTGGGACTCTGATAGCTATTCAAATCTCCAAAGCTTTAGGACTTTTCATGGCCATCAGAAAGAATTGAAAGCTACTGTTTTCTTTTAGAGGAAAAAAAAATATTTTTAACCTGTGTGATATAAATTTTAAATGAAGCCAGTATGCTAAGCTGGGCTGCTGTAAAATGATTTTCATCATTGCACTCATTGTGTCAACCAGATCTTTGGCTCCAAATATGCTGGTCTTGTAAAAAATCTTATTTCAGCTGTCAGGGTAATCAAAATGGTTTCAAAAGCTTTCCCTGAATACTGCATTGAAGTAAAATAATAAGATATGCTATCAAATGTCAGACTCTACAGAAGGAAAATACCAGATATAGGCAGCTTTTGCCTTTTTTTTAAAGTCTATTTTATTAACTTCTTCATTTGCATATAATTTTGAAGAGACTATTCCTGAAATATACAGTTTCAAAGTCAGTTAGGTGGCTTTCAATCCAAAATTGAATTTGGGATGACATAATTAAACACAGAATTATAGAACAATATTTTCTTTATTAAAGTTATCTTTTGATGCCGCAGTTTGTTTTGTGTGATGGGACTTTTATAATGTTGTTGTATTGCGTGTGCAGAGAAAAAAAAATGATGGCTACAGGTTTTATCCTTTAAAATTTTGATACTACAGATTTGCATTTCTAAAACTCTGTGGCGTACAGATGTCTTTAAGCTACATGATCTTATTCTTCTATTAAAGCATACAAATGTTGTTGATGTTGTGGATGACATAGATGTGGAAATGAGGGTAAAATTTTGGAGAGAACTCACTGAGTAGTCAAAGGGTTATGCAGAAAATTGCTCAAAAGAAACTTGTATTTTAAAATATTACTTTTAATTAGATCCCATTTGTTTATTTTTGCTTTTATTTCCAGCATTCTGGGAGGTGGATCATAGAGGATCCTGCTGTGATTTATGTCTGAGAGTGTTTTGCCTATGTTCTCCTCTAGGAGTTTTATAGTTTCTGATCTTACATTTAGATCTTTAATCCATTTTGAGTTTATTTTTGTGTGCGGTGTTAGAAAGTGATCTAGTTTCATTCTTTTACAAGTCATGTGAATTGAATCACCAGTCTATGTCTGACGCAGGATGCAGCATGCTTGGGGCTGGTGCATGGGGATGACCCAGAAAGATGTTATGGGGAGGGAGGTGGGAGGGGGGTTCATGTTTGGGAATGCATGTAAGAATTAAAGATTTTAAAATTTAAAAAATAAAAAACTAAAAAAAATATATATATATATTACCTAGCGAAGTCAAGGTTGAAAACTAAAACAACCCAAGATCATGAGGCTAGATCTTTTTGGAGACATCCTGAGGATAAAAATACCAGGTTTGCTGTTGTGTGAGCTGGCTGCTCTGGAGCAGCTGGGGGAGTGTTTTCATCCTCCCCATGTTTCTTCCTCAATGAAAGCCTCTCAACAACCTTCCTGTCTGTCCCAGGCTCCACCTCCAACCACTGCTGTATTCAAACCTCTATTCTTCCCACTCTTGGCGTTGATTCTTGATGTCCATTCATTCATCTTTCTATCCAACAAGGTTTTGTTGAGCACCACTTTATAAAAAGTCAATTAAAGAAGAATCAATGAAGTTGGGAATGATACTGATCTGCACTATCTCGTCACTCAGACCTAGGGAAAAGAGGAAATAGATCAACTCACTGATTTCAGGGGTCTGAGTCTTGCCATCTTCATTCGTGCTGACTACCTTTGTGTGTCAAGCACTGGCAGGATATTAAGATAAAGAAGACAAATTAGCAAATTGCAAATGAGGACCAATTAATTGGGGTTGAGGATGGGGGAGGTGGGAAGGGAGAGGTTAGGCTAGAAAAAAAGGGACTAGACAAATTTGTGAGGTGATTGGAACTTTCCATCACCATTTCATGTGCTTACTATCTGTTAGTAGCTGCCCTCTCAAATTTCTAGGACATTCTATCACTCTGTAACTAGTAAAGAGACCTTTCCCTTCCACCCTCATTCCCATTCTCCACTGGGGGACTATGACTATCTCTGTCTCCATTCTCTGGATTCAAACTTTTCCATATGTCCTGTCTATATGTCTTCCGTCCCACTCTGCTATGGCAGAGTCCTCTTCTAAGGGCCATCTTGCCACTTGATTAACCAGTTAATGAAGATACATAAAAGGGAACATTCATCCTGCAGGCCATACATCACTGCTAGTGACTCTAATGGAATTTAGCAGATCCACAGGGCTTTTACTACCAAACATACACACCATGTGACTGGTTACCTTTTAGTAGTCTTGATAGGAACTTTGCCAAAATACTGCTCCCAGTTCAGGAGCAGCCAGTAAATGGCTCTTGTGCAAATTCCTCTACAGTAAATGGCAAGAAGATGGTATACAGCTTTAGCTACAGTGTCTCTCTGCAGTAAGGGACAGTGACTTCAGAAATAGCAATAGTAGAACACATTGCAAAAAATGGCCTCAATACTTTTCAGCTCCTTTCAGCAAGAGATGGAGTCTATTTCCTGGTCCTTGAAACTGAGGCTGACTTGGGGACTTGCTGTGACCAGTGACATCAAGTGAGTTCCAAACTAACGCATCAAGAGGCCATGCGGCTTCTACTTTTTTGTCCTGGGACCTTGTGATTCAGGCAATCCTGCTGAGTGATGAAAAGCACATGGGCTGTCACTCCAGCCTACCAACCACCAAACACATGAACGAGACCGCATTAGACCATCCAGTCATTAGCTGTTCACCAGCTGCCTCCGGAAGCACACACAAGTCCAGCAGGGATCTACTGAGCTAGTTCTGATCAGAATAACCAGCCAGCTCCCAGAATCACGAGCTAAATACATAGTAGTTGTTTTAATCTACTAGGAACTGTAATGAGCAGTCAAATGAAATGATTGTGATACTATTTTTAAACAGGAAAAATGGGATGGATTCAGCAGTAGAGTGGAGTGGAATCTATAAAATTTGACTTTGTGACCCAAAGAGGAGAATAAGTGAAGAAAACAGGATATGAAGATGTATGTATCTAAAACTACCCAGAAAGCACAAATCTCTTGCTAGCATTTGCTATGAAAAATCCAGAGTATTTGAATTAGTCTGAATATCTTTTGATTATTATTATTTAAGTTTATTTGGCTGTGCCAGGTCTTAGTTGTGACACTCAGGATCTACTAGTTGCTTCATGTGGGATCTAGTTCCCTGACCAAGGATCAAACCCAGGTTCCCTGCATTGGGAGCATGGAGTCTTAGCCACTGGACCACCAGGAAAGTCCTGGACTGAGTATCTTAAACACATCTACTAATGTGAAGGAAGATAGTCCCAGTTCTAGATGGTACTCAACATAAATGGCGTATGTCCCAGTTCACATCAAACTGAGATTTAAAAGTTGTTGATCTTGGTTGATATCTGTTTATAGGTATGATATGCTTGAGGGCAATTTTTTTTCTCCTGAAAAAAGAGGGGGTTCTTTGTTCCTTTGTATGACCTGAGTGCATCTGGGAACACACATGGTTCAGTCTCTGAGCAATGTTGTCTTCAAAAGCAGTGTGTGGCAGAAAAACATAATTGACAGCAATTCATATCTGTACTCAGTCTCTTGGAGGAAAAGAAAAGCCAAAAGGGGGAGTACATTAATGCTAACAAAGCTTAAAAGAGCATCTTCTTTCAGTTCAGTTCAGTCGCTCAGTCATGTCCGACTTTTTGCGGCCCCATGGACTGCAGCATGCCAGGCCTCCCTGTCCATCACCAACTCCAGGAGCTTACTCAAACTCATGTCCATCGAGTTGGTGATGCCATCCAACCATCTCATCCTCTGTCGTCCCCTTCTCCTCCTGCCTTCAATCTTTCCCAGCATCAGGGTCTTTTCCAATGAGTCAGTTCTTCGCATCAGGTGGCCAGAGTATTGTAGTTTCAGCTTCAGCCCTTCCAATGAACTATTCAGAACTGATTTCCTTTAGAATGGACTGGTTGGATCTCCTTGCAGTCCAAGGGACTCTCAAGAGTCTTCTCCAACACCACAGTTCAAAAGCATCAATTCTTCAGTGCTCAGCTTTCTTTATAGTCCAACTCTCACATCCATACATGACTACTGGAAATACCATAGCTTTGACTGGATGGACCTTTGTTGGCAAAGTAACATCTCTGCTTTTTAATATGCTGTCTAGGTTGGTCATAGCTTTTCTTCCAAGGAGCAAGCATCTTTTAATTTCATGGCTGCACTCACCATCTACAGTGATTTTGGAGTCCCAAAAAACAGAGTCTCTCACTGTTTTCATTGTTTCCCCATTTATTTGCCATGAAGTGATGGGGACCAGATGCCATGATCTTAGTTTTCTGAGTGTTGAGTTTTAAGCCAACTTTTTCACTCTCCTCTTTCACTTTCATCAAGAGGCTCTTTAGTCCTTCACTTTCTGCCATAAGGGTGGTGTCATTTGCGTATCTGAGGTTATTGGTATTTCTCCCTGCCATCTTGATTCCAGCTTGTGCTTCATCCAGCCCAGCATTTCTCATGATGTTCTCTGCATGATGCCAGGAGCCAGTGTGAGGAATTCCACCTGTGACAAGGTCATGCGGCAGAGCTCTGATGGCAAGGCTAATCAGACCTCAGGTTTTCCCCCTGGAATTTCCTGAGCATCCACCCCCCCCCCTCAATAAGAATCTGCCTGCTTTTTCACTCTTTGATATTCTCTGGAAAAAGTCAAATCAGGGATTTAGCCTTCTGCATTTGAAAGGGATGTGTCAGCTTAAACCCCCTCTGATAACTCTCTAGCTTGCCTAACAGGTTCCCCCAGACCTCTTACACCTTGTGAATTGCTTACAGCCCCCCAACCATGAGAGACACAAAGCTTAAAGCATCTTAAAGATACAGAGCCTTTTCTGAAGAGTTAAAAATCATACTGGTAGAGGGTTTTCACGGTTGACTCAATGACTGCTACCAGGCCTCCATATTCTTTATCTTTTAGGCACCTGGGAGGATGTTAATCAATGTAAACGGGATATGGAAAAAGATATATAGTAGTTTTGATGTTAGCAACACTAGACTTTTGAGTTAATTACTTTTCTCTTTGTTATATATCACTGCACTCCTCTTGTGTCCTTGCTATGTAAGAATGTAACTTTAGTGCTTTCTGAGAGGGGCACCAGACTTTGGGAAGATCAACACAAATAAGTCTTCTGGTTGACAAACCCTTATCAGAAAAAAGCCTGTAAAATGTTAATTGGCCCTTTTGGCTACAAGATGATATAAATTACCTAAGACTTGTGTATACAACTAGGTATGCAGAGAGAAAAGCCTGGTTTTGATAAGAGTCTGGGCTGCTAACACTGCATAACTTTGTGTTACCCATTGATCTCCATGTTTTATCAAAAGTATAAAAGGCCTTCTGAACAATAGAGGATGGGGCCAGTCACTGGACTGGTTTCCCCGTGTCTCCTCTCTAATTTCTGGCTGAATTCCCATGTGGGGTGTGGAGGCTCACCATGTCTGCTTACTTGTCCCGGCTTTTAAGATCCATGCGAGGGGGAGCCCAAGGCGGGGCACCCCCGATATTCAAGAGGACCCCGGGGGCCTAACGTAGATGGTGCAAGCTCCTTGTCTGGAACTTTATTGGCTTCCCACGTAAACCAAGTTATTCAGCCTTCTTTCTCCACTTGATTTTCCTACTACACTATTTCTTCCTGGTCTAATCTTATATTTCTATATTAATACATAAATAAGTTCTCCTCGCCAACGCCGTCCCAGCTTCGAATTCCCTGGATCCACCAGGGCTGGACTCCGGCAGCATATAAGTTAAATAAGCAGAGTGACAATATACAGCTTTGGTGTACTCCTTTCCTGATTTTAAACCAGTCTGTTGTTCCATGTCCAGTTCTAACTGTTGCTTCTTGACTTGCATACAGATTTCTCAAGAGGTAGGTCAGGTGGTCTGGTATTCCCATCGCTTTAAGAATTTTCCACAGTTTGTTGTGATCCACACAGTACTTGGGTGCATCTTCTTTAGACATCTTTATTCTTCTCAGTCTTTCTATAATGCCTTGTAGCAGCACTCCTAAGAACTCTCTGGAAGTTGCTCATGAAAATATAAAATGTTCTCTTCCCATTTTCGCTATAGTCTTTGAAAACTTCCATGGAACAAAAAGACATGGCTTTTTGGTCTCTTGACTATGAGTCTCCAGTCAAGTATAGAGCTAAAGATCTCTTTCTTGTCCTGTCATCTAAACTTTCCCGTCATCACTGTGATATTCCCTCATTCACTTACTCCTTCTTTTCCATCCCTATGTTCATGCACAGTGATGTCTTCCTAAAACTAGTGCTCCCAGCATCTGACTCTCTGTGATACATTTGGGCTTCTGGGGTGGGTAATCTATCTTTATTTCTCTAAAAATAATCTCATTTCCCAGATTTCACACTCAATAGGAGAAACTTGACACTTAACTCCCAAGTAAGAGTCCTTCTTTAGAACTAGGGGGAAAGTGGAAAGGGCTGAAATATTCATGTGTATATATATAGCCTTATGTGATTTTGGATTATTTAAATATGAAATAATGTGATTAAAAACATACTTAAAATATCTCATTTATAGGACAAAATCTGAAATAATTTGGACCTCCCCAAATGAGAAAAGAAAATAATCACACATGTTTAATGCCAATTATACAGAGTGAAGTAAGCCAGAAAGAAAAACACCAATACAGTATACTAACACATATATATGGAATTTAGGAAGATGGCAATGACGACCCTGTATGCAAGACAGGAAAAAAGACACAGCTGTGTATAATGGACTTTTGGACTCAGAGGGAGAGGGAGAGGGAGAGGGAGAGGGTGGGATGATTTGGGAGAATGGCATTCTAACATGTATAATATCATGTAAGAATTGAATCGCCAGTCTATGTCTGACGTAGGGTGCAGCATGCCTGGGGCTGGTGCATGGGGATGACTCAGAGAGATGTTGTGGGGAGGGAGGTGGGAGGGGGGTTCATGTTTGGGAACGCATGTAAGAATTAAAGATTTTAAAATTTTAAAAATAAATTAAAAAAAATAAAGCTGGTGAACTAATTGGAAATGATACTACTGCTGTGGTAGCTGATAAACAGAACTGCATGGTGCTATTCTTTGTCAGTCCTACAGGAAAGTTATTCTTGAATTATAGAAGTTTTAATTATGAAAGATACTCTGGAAAATACCCTAGTATAAGCTGACTTCGCTATACTGCCCTCTTGTGGCTTGCTTTTGTGCTTGAGGTACAGCGGAGGGGACTGGGGAAAGCTAAAAGAAGGGTCAGATTTTGAATCTTCATGAGAAAGGGGAGAATCAGACACTGGATGAGCTGCCTCAAGGTCCATGTGACAATGGGCATCACTGTGAAAGGACAAGGGCCAGTGTCCCCATTTCTCTGTGGCACGCAGGACCACAATGACATTTTCAAAACTGGCAACTCTGGGACAAGGAGGGGACGCGGGCAAGGATGTTCCAAGATGTCTATCAGCCATGTCAGCTTTGAGTCTCCCCCTAGTGGCTGCATTAGGAAAGACATCGATGCAAGGAATGTATGTTAGTCGCTCAGTCGTCTCTTGAGCTCTTCAACCCTACGGACTGAAGCCTGCCAGGTTCCTCTGACCATGGGATTCTCCAGGTGAGAATACTGGAGTGGGTAGCCATTCCCTTCTCCAGGCGAAAGGACTGTGAAAATGGTAGGTGCTGACAAACCAGTCCATGGGGACAGGAGAGGCATCTTTTGAAGGCTTTTATTGATACTTTGGGGTGGGAGGATGTTTTTGAGGGTCTGTGTGAGCAGGAAGAGTTCAGTGCAAGAACTTTGAGATGCTGGTGATAATCACCCTGAATTTATGGACAGGCTACTTTGACCTTGGAATTCTCATGCTACCTGTCCACACCAGTATGATAGCTTTGCTCCTTATTCTCTTTTTGGGCGTCAGCTATTTTACTTAACTCTCTCACCTCTGATTCCTTCCTTGTAGAATGGAGGCAAGGAATCACAAAGAGATTTTTGTGAGAATTCAGCATTGCCATGGAGATGGGATGGGTGAGAAGGAGTGGGCTGCGGTGCGGAGCAGACCCTACTTCTTGACTGACTGCTGCAGTCCCTGCATGATCGCAGGGCAGGTAACCAGATGAATTCAGGCCCAGCAGCTCCAGGACAGGGAGACGAGGCCAGCGTTTCTCCAGAGACCCAGCAAGGCCCATTCCTCTCTGCAACAAGGGATCAGTGCTACGGAAACTGGCGCTGTGGGCAGCGGGGATAGTGGCTCCCTGGTCATGATGGGTCTTCTCTCACCCGGAGACCCAAAGTTGCTACCTAAGTGAACTTACCCTCCTGCTTATGTGAGAGTGTGTTCCATGGACACAGCCTAGCAGGAAGATGCAGCCTTTTATGTCTCACTGGCTGCTGACCGACCAGTTGGATGACAGCATCCCCATGGGCTTTCCTGTTTCAGTTCTGGCAGCCCTCTGTCAGTGGCCTCTCACCGTCAGGAGCAGCCTGTACATCAGCAGCAGGGTGGCTGCCAGCAATAAGCTCGTACTCTCCAGCAACCACATCAGCACAGTCCTCAGCCTCTCAGGGAGGACGGTGAGCACCTAATCTGAGGACATCCACTACGTGCAGGTGCCTGTGGCCGACACACCTACTTTGCAGCTCTGTGACTTCGACCCCACAGCAGACCACATCACAAGGTGGAGAGGAAGCAGGGCCCTACCCTGCCGTGATGTGCTGCTGGCTGAGCCCCTCTGCCACCCCCTGTCTCACCTATCATGAAGTACCAGGCCATGGCCCTGCTGGACGCCCACACATGGACCAAGTCCTGCCAGCTCATCCTCCAGCCCAAAAATGGCTTTTGGGAACAGCTCATCTACTATGAGTTCCAGCTGTTTGGCAAGAACACCATGACCACGGTCACTTCCCCCATGGACATGATCCCTGACATCAAGGAGAGGGAAATCTGTCTGATGGTTCCACTGTGAGACATTCTGCCAGCCCTGGGGTCAGAAGTAGAGATCTGCCACTGATCCTCCACCAAGATCTCTGCTTAAACATTTTTCTTTTGTTGATACAGAAGAACTAGATGATGCCTTTTGTAAGGGCACCGAAAAAGGAAGAGTGCTGTAGCTCTTAATCTTATCGTTCATATTTTTAAAGATTCAGCTTACTAAATGTAAGATAGTGAAGATAAGTTTCCTACCCAGTGAGTGACAGATGCTGAACCATGTGGTGCCCATGTCAAGGGGACCAGTGCCCAATGCATGTGGCGAACCTGGAATCCTGCAGTCCTCCCCACAGCCAACTAACCCAGGAATGAGTCCGCCACACTCCTGTCTCATTCTTTTGAACCTGAAGCCAGCCTTAAGCATCATGGCGCCTCTCATGCTTCTCACAGTAAGTGCCAACCTCTTGGGTAAGTAGACTTCAAGCAGTGCTCCAGAAGCCCTGGGGGGCCCCAAGCCAACCCTGCATCCACCTTCAGCCACCAGGGCCCAACTCTGGTTCTCTAGATTGTACTTATGCATAAGATAGTTTGCAAAGGAAGCATTCAGTTGTATAAAATTAAAAAAATATATATATATATATATTTAGCACCACTGTACATGGCAAGCGCTCCTCCAGCTTTTGATGAAAGATGGCAGTGGTCTCTGTCTCAGGGCATGTGTGGAGAGCAGGTCTGGTGTTGGGCCTCAGAGGTTCCTTGCACAGGCCTTGGCCCAGAAGGCTGGAGCTATGGACTGGCCTGGCTGGCCACGAGGGTCCACAGCGGCATGTGCCTGAGGGATGAATGAATGGGCCCTATTAGTAGTTGTTCCAACCCTCCAGTTGTGCAAGGATCTGGGTCAAGACCATCTATTTTAACCCATGGGTTTTCAAACAAAAGCACAACTGCCATGTATGGGTTCAGAACCCCGTGGAGGCCAAATTCCCCTTCTCTCCAAACCCACTGCTCTGCCACTTCCACGAAGTGCCTGCCCATGGGTGTCATTTTAGGATCAAGGGAGACTGATCTCACTTTCTCCATGAATAAACAGACCCACAAATGACAGGGCTAGTGTGGGGAGGCCTCCACAAAGCAGAAGAAACCTATCTGGAAGAAACCCAGGTGGAAAATTTCTTTGAAAGCATTTTTCTTAGAGAGAAGTTTATTTGGGTATATTTTGTTTCAATTTCTAAAATGTTTAAGTTAACATACCATGAAATGAACTTTCTTCTACATAAAGTTCTGTGAGTTTTGACACATTTGTGTAACTACCTCCACAATCAGGAAACAGAGAAATTATGCCACCCCTTTGCCCCACTCCAACCTCTGGCAAACAGTTCTCTGTTCTCCATCCCTATAGATTTGCCTTTCCCCGTTGTGGCTGTTTAGTTGCACAGTTGTGTCTGACTTCTTGTGACTTTGTGGACTGAAGCGCGCCAGGCTTCCCTGTCCTTCACCATCTCCTGGAGCTTGCTCAAATTCACGTCCATAGAGTTGGTGATGCCATCCACCCATCTCATCCTCTGTTGCCCGCTTCTCCTCCTGCCTTCAATCTTTCCCAGCATCAGGGTCTTTTCCAATGAGTCAGTTCTTCACATCAGGTGGCTGGAGTATTAGAACTTGAGCTTCAGCATCAGTCCTTTCAATGAATATTCAGAGTTGGTTTCCTTTAGCCTGGACTGGTTTGATTTCCTTGCTGTTCAAGGGACTTGCAGGAGTCTTCTCCAACACCATGCTTCCAAAGTATCAATTCTTTGGCTCTTAACCTTCTTTATGGTCCAACTCTCACATCCATATATCACTACTGAAAACATCATAGCTTCGACTATATGGACCTTTGTTGGAAAAGTGATGTCTCTGCCTTTTTAATATGCTATCTAGATCTGTCATAGCTTTTCTTCCATGGAGCAAGCATCTTTTAATTTCATGGCTGCAGTCACTATCTGCAGTGATTTTGGAGCCTAAGAAAATAAAGTCTATCACTGTTTGCATTTTCCCCCTATCTGTTTGCCGTGAAGTGATGGGACTGGATGCCATGATCTTAGTTTTTTGAATGTTGAGTTTTAAGCCAGACTTTTCACTCTCCTTTTTCACTCTCATCAAGAGGCAGTCTTGATTTCAATTTGTGCTTCATCCATCCTGGCATTTCACATGACGTACTCTGCATATTAGTTAAATAAGCAGGATGACAACATACAACCTTGATGAACTCTTTCCCAATTTGGAACCAGTCTATTGTTCCATGTCTGGTTCTAACTGTTGCTTCTTGACCTGCATACAGGTTTCTCAGCAAGCAGATAAGGTGGTCTGGTATTCTCTTTTCTTTTAGACTTTACCATAGTTTGTTGTGATTCACACACTCAAAGCCTTCAGTGTAGTCAGTGAAGCAGAAGTAGATGTTTTCCTGGAATTCCCTTGCTTTTTTGATGATCCAGCTGCTGCTGCTGCTGCTAAGTCACTTCAGTCGTGTCTGACTCTGTGTGACCCCATAGACGGCAGCCCACCAGGCTCCCCTGTCCCTGGAATTCTCTAGGCAAGAACACTGGAGTGGGTTGCCATTTCCTTCTCCAATGCACGAAAGTGAAAAGTGAAAGTGAAGTCACTCAGTCGTGTCCAACTCTTAGCGACCCCATGGACCGCTGCCTACCAGGCTCCTCCGTCCATGGGATTTTCCAGGCAAGAGTACTGGAGTGGGGTGCTATTGCGTTCTCCATGATGATCCAGTGGATGTTGGCAATTTGATCTGTGGTTCCTCTGCTTTTCCAGAAGGTCACATATATAGACCACCATAGAGGATATAACCTCTGGAGACTGGCTTCTTTGAGTATGTCTGAGATTTATACATGTTGCTTTTTATGGACATGTTGTATTTCATTGAATGGATCTGCTGCAGTTTGTTTTACATTCACCTGTTGAAGGATATCTGGGTTGTTTCCAGTTTTTGATGATTTTGAATAAGATTGTGACAGATTTAAAAAAGGGAGGGTTTTATGAGAATTCAGTAAGCTGATGCAGGGAGGGTTCCGCCTGGTGCCTAGCCTCCATTGTCAGTGCTCAATGAGCTCTCTGGGGGTTATCACATGCACAGACTCTAAGAGTCTGAAATGTACTCTCAATTTTATAGAACCCTTGGTGTTGCTAACATAACTCGCTGACTGGGCTACCTTGATATTATTGGTAATGACTGGGTCTTGGATCCCTCTTAATCTTTAGTGATTGATGTAGCAAGAGGACAGAGCTCATGATTTCTTCTTAATCTCAGGCCCTCTGTAAAGAGAACTTCCATCACAGTTGACATTTTCTAGTTTTCTGCCATGTCTTCTGAGAAAACAGTAACTTCTTACTCAGGGGAGATGGTATTTTATCAGGCAAGTTCAAGCCGTTCTGAGAGAGAAGAAAACACCTGTATGTTCTTGATCACTGACCTTTGGTGAAAATTACTGCTGTTTGCTTTTTTCTTTATTAAATGGCAGAAAAATTCTATAATAGCAATTAATGGAAATGCTTAATTCAAACTATATTAAAACCTATTTTTGTGTTTCTATTATGTCAGGATGGCAGGTCCAATGAATCTTTGAAAGTATGACTAGGGATTTCCATGGAAACCAGGTAGGAATAAGGGAGGAAACCCAGCTCTGGGTCATTGGTACTTTGCTCCCACTCACTGGGGACCCTAGAGAATCTGTCTGTGGCTCTCAGGGTACACAAGTCTCAAGCTCCAAATGCCTCTTGCTGCTCAAGGTGGTGCCAATGGAAGTTGGGGTGACTGTTCATAGCAAACTGATCCCAGTGAGTAATGATAAACTGGATTACATTTTTCGGTCCATGAAATGTTTCCAGTTACATTATTTTATGTAATCACGTATCACTCCAAGTTATTTCCATTCTAAAGGTGAGGAAGTAGGTTCTGAGGTGTGAGGGCATTTGCTCGAGTTAAGAGGCACAGCCAGGGCTTGTACCATCCAACTCTAAGAACAGTGGCCATTTTTCTGGGCAATGTTAGGTGCCAGAACCTCCTTCCCGGGTCTTCCCTATCCACTGTGGCAGGTTGGGTGGTTGGAGAGAGTAGGGCTTTACCTCTGTCCTCATCGGAGGCTGTGATGGAGAGTGGGACACAGCTTTATGTATTTCCATGAAAGGCTCAGGGGCCAGCATGGGAGACCAAAGTACTTTGTGGGGAAAAATGCACATTGCCTTTCTTCCATGGTTCCTAATGTTTTGCCTGCTGGAGTGTGGGAAGTGTTAGTTGCTCAGTTGTGTCATACTCTTTGCAACTCCCAGGCTCCTCTGTCAGTGGAATCCTCTTGGCAAGAATACTGGAATGGAGAGCCATTCCCTTCTCCAGGGGATCTTCCCAACCCAGGGATTGAACCCAGGTCTCCTGCATTGCAGGCAGATTCTTTACCGTCTGAGCCACCGGGAAACCCACTAGAGTGTGTAGGTCCTCATCAATTGCAATCATGAAAGACACTCTCTTATTGCATCTATTAACACATCCTTCTACAGTTTTCTTCAATTACACTAATTATTTCCTATTATGAGTTTATTCGCTTCTGAGATTTTTCCTCAAGAAGCTTCTGCAATTTTGGTCTCAGTTATTATATTATTATAAGAACTGGCCCTCCAGTGGCGCAGTAGAATGGCTGGGGGTTGTGTTATTTCAATCTCTCTCATGAAGCATCTGCTAATTTTTGTTGACGATGAGAGAACTGGTTGCTGATTGGAACTGGATGGACTGCATGGGTATCCTATGTCTTTAATTATGGTTAAATAACACTGCAATTATTTCCCAACTTTCACAGTATCTCCCTCATTTCCTTTCTACTTCAAGCCTTCAGCTCAGCATTTTTCCTCTGGAGACTTTCCTGGCTCTCATGCTTCCTTTTCATTCCCGCCATAATCTCTAATATTCCATGGCTACCTTAGATCCACAGTGCATCAGCTGCCTCCTTTCTGGCTTCTTAGTTTCTTATCTTTATTCCTATGCATCCTACACAGAGCAACATGAATACTTTTTTTCGGCTTTTATTTGGATTTGGTTACTCCCATTCTAAGGAGCCCAGAATAACTCAATTACCTCTTGAATAAAATTAAACCTCCTAATTATATACGCTGAAGTCCTCAGCCTGTAAACTCCTCCACTTAATGGCCCTCTTGCCTGCCCTCCTCCACTTGGGCATCCTACTCCAGCTCCATAAGCCCATTGGCATCCTTAAGTGCATATTTATACCCATCTATTAACCCATAAGCCTTTGTGCATCCCACCTCTCCTGTTTACAGTGCCTCCCCTCTACATTCCGGGTAAAATATAATAGTCATTTGACCAGGAATATAATTGGTTTAACTTTGTTTAACTCAGTGTTTCTCAAAAAAATTTTTTTAACTGTGTGACAGTTTTGCTTACAGGATGGCTGTTAAAACTGTGCTGGAGAGCTTCAGTCTCCTCTTTGCTCCTCCAGGCCTGCCCTCAACACTCCTTCACTCTGGTTGGTGCTACAAGGGAGGCTGACCTGTATGAAAATATCAACAGGCCCCCCTTGACCTCTCTCATGGTTACAGTGAATCGAGATGTTACTGAAGGTATTGCATAGATGTGGCTAACTTCTATAATCCATGCACTTTAAGTAAAGCAGATTACTTTCCATAGTGTGGGTGGGCCTCACCCAATCAGCTGAAGGCCTTAAGAGCAAATATTGAGGTTTCTTGAGGAAGGTTTTGGTATTCATCACACCCCCATCCCCCGACCCCAACCACATGACCCAATTTCTTAAAATTAGTCTCTGTTTCTGCTTCTCTGGAGAACCCTGATTGATAAATACCTTGATGTCTGGGTTTGCTTGGCCAATAAGGCCCACCTATATGTGATTAGAGGGAGTAAGGAGAATAGAGTTAGGGTGTTTATTCTCTGGCTCTCACTATGCTGTGTCACTTACAGTTGGCTGTGTCTGTGAACAGAAGTCCCAATTCCTATGTGGAACCTTCTCTCTAGGGCTGTTTCCCTCTCAGTAAATCATTCCACAGTCTTTCCCCTGGGGATGGTTTCCCTACATTTCCCCCCATCTCTGTGACTAGCCCATTGTTAAACTTTCCTCCAATTGCCCAATTTGAAGTACCATTTGTTTCCTGACATAACCTTGACTGATGTCTCATGAGACTAGGGTTCCAATGAACTTACTTTGGGAAACTATGCTTTCATTTCAACTTTTCTTTTCTTAGGGTGGCAAAGTTGTAGGGTTCACTGTTCCCCAAAACAGCCTGGAGGAAACCAGGAGAGACTTGATAGAAAAAGAGATTCATGAGTTAGAAACTGAATCATGGATGGGTTTAGTTCAGCTGGAGGGAAGGTGAGCCTGGTGACAGAGTGAAAACTAACGTTTGTGGACTCAACAATTAGAAAATACTTCTGCACATTTTATCTCGTTTGATCCTCTCAACAATCCCATGAGGTGGCAATTATCCCATGTCACAGGTGATCAAGGAGATGAGCAAATGAGCAGGATGGACTGGGCGATGTGGGAGAAATCTGTCTAATTAAAGTGGAGAGTTCTTCATGAAAAGTGGGGAGAAGCAAGGTTTCCAGAGGTCAGGCAGGGCCAAATTATGCATGATCCTGAGGGTAGAGGTGAGGAACCTCATTTAATGTAAGAGGCTGCAGAGAGCTTTTGAAGGATTATTTTAAAAATTTAAATTGACTGTATGAATAATACATGTTCATGGTAGAATATTTAAGAAAGTAAAGTATAAAGAAGAAAATAAACCTCACTCATAATTTTATCACCAGGTGATGTCCTCGTTTTATCCTCTTAAAGCTTGGAATTTGTCAGCATTCATAGCATTGTACATGTCTTATCTGTCCGACAGTTTCTCAACTGTGGCACTATTGACAGGATAATTCTTTGTCATGAGGGGAGAGGGTTATAGGCTATTTAGCAGCATCCCTGGCTTCAACTCACTAGCTGCCAGTAGTGCCCCTCCACCAGCTTTGGTGACCAAAAATGACTCCAGACGTGGCCAAATGTCCCTTGGTAGGCAGAGTCACCCCCAGTTGAGAATCTCTGATTTAACTTTATATTGCGAATGTTTTCTCCCATATCATTAATAACCATACAAAAATCCATGCAATATATATATACCATACTTCATTTACTCATGGCTTTTTTGTTGGATGTTTAGTCTGTTATATAAATGTACATATATGTATTAAAAATATGTATGTATTGCCATCATGAAGAGCACAGTGATGAGTGTCCTTGCATATAAATCTTTAGTTGAATCTCTGATTATCTCCTTAGGACCATTTCCTAAGAGTGCATTTCTGAGTCAAAGGACAGGAACATTTCAGGACTCCTGGTATATTTTCCTGGAGAAGTACCTTCCAGAATGGTTGTCCAAATAGACAGACCCACTAAGCTCTGATGATGAGTGTTCCCGTCTTACCAACCCTCACAAGCACTGCAAATTATCATTAGAAACACTATGTTCACAGGTAAAATAATAATAATATCCTGATATTTTAATTTGCCCTTTCTGATCCTCGGGAAAGTTTTCTCATGTGTTGCTTAGAAATTTGTTGACTTTCTCTTACATATTGTTTTTTTATTTGTTTGCTTTTAAATTTTGTTTACTTCCTCTTACCTATTTTGTGAAGTGTTGACTATTTCAATCATTATGAAGGCAGAGTTTAGAAACACACCAGCTGGCTTGTGTTTAGGGGGACTATACTGATTTTAACTTTTTTCCTCAAGTGTCTTGTTTTCTCAATTTTCAGCTTAGATTTAGTTCCCTACCATGTCAGAGAGTCATTCAACTTTGTGAAGGAAATCTGTCTCCTTCCTTAAAAAGGGCATGGAGAAAAAGAAATAAAATGACTTTCAATAGGCTTTTCAATTTTCTAGTTTACAACCTCAAAGTCGGATTTTATGTAGCTGAGTCCACCGGTGTTTTCTCATTAGTATTATAAAATAGGTTGTTACTCTCTATTGTGCTCTCCCAGGGATGTAAAACTAAAGTGGAAATCCAGTCCAGCTCTTCCCCCAACTACTTCTGTAATTTCAGGCAAATTGCTTTCTGTTTCTAAACCTAACTCTTCTCATTTGTAAAATAACATGATGAGAGAAGATGATCTCTCAGGGCCTTTAGAATTCTATATATTTGTGTTCATGTGATGGAAAGAGGAGAAAAAACTCAAGTAGCAACAACTTGGGGCCCTGGTGTCTTGTTTTGGGTGGTGAGGAGGATGAGATTCTAAAATAATTTGAAAATGGAAAAATATGACACTTGTATGTGTCTTCCAGTCATTTAATGAACTTTGTTTCCTTCTATTATGCTCTAGCCCTTT
The DNA here is from genome assembly GCF_016772045.2 of Ovis aries. Taxonomy (NCBI): domain Eukaryota; kingdom Metazoa; phylum Chordata; class Mammalia; order Artiodactyla; family Bovidae; genus Ovis; species Ovis aries. The sequence goes on along the minus strand of NC_056080.1, from coordinate 14,660,060 downwards.
TGTTCACCAATAGGAAGAATTTTCCTAAAGTGCTGAATGCTCAAAGAGGTAGAATGTAGATGTTTATATAGGGCTGTTGGTGAGGCAGGAAAAGTCACGAAATTGGCCTTACCTGTGATATATATTATTGTTATTATAGATGTTATTAATATATGTAATAAATACATATAAAATCTACCCATTCATATATCTGCTTGTTGAATGTCTTCTCCACAGGAATGCAGGTTCTATGAGTCAGAGACCTTGTCCATCTTGTCCTTCTTGGGATCCTTAGTATCTAAGACAGTGCCCAGCTCTGGTACCTGCTCAATAGGTAAGTGAAGAACAGATGCGTAAGTGAATAAATAAGGCTGTCACCTATCAAAGAGACAGGAAATAAGTGTTGGCAAGGATATAGAGGAAAGGGAACCCTTATGCTTTGTTGGTGAGAATGTAAATTGCTGCAGTCACTGTGGAAAACAGTATGGAAGCCCCTGGAAAAAAATAGAACTAGCACATGATCCAGTAATCCCACTTATGGATATAAATACAAAAGAACGGAGATCACTGTCTTGAGGAGATACCTGTGCCCACTTGTTCACTGGAGCATTATTTACAGTAGCCAAGCTATGGAAGCAACCCAAGTGTCCATTGATGGATAAGCAGATAAGGAAAATGCGATGTATATATACACAATGTAACATTATTCTTCCGTGAAAAAGAAGGAAATTCTGCCACTTGCAACAACAATGGTGAAACTGGAGGGCATTATACCAAGTGAAATAAACCAGACAGAAAGATAAATGCTGTATGGTATCACTTATATGTGAAATGTAAAAAACAAAAAACTCACAGAAACAGTTCAGCCATGGTTGCCAGAGGCTCGGGGTTGAGGGAAATGAAGAGATACTGGTCAAAGGGTACAAACTTTAAATCATAAGATAAATAAATTCTGAGGATCTAATGTCTAGCATGATGACTATAGTTAATCTGTATTGTATATTTGAACTCTACTAAGAGAATAGATCTTAGCATTCTTAAGAAAAAATGTGGGGAAGTAACCATGAAAGGTGATAGATATATTAATGAACTTGATCATGTTTATCATTTCACAGTATATGTGTACATCAAATCATCACATTGTACACTGTAAATATATTACAATTTTTTGTTAATTACATCTCACTACAGCTGGAAAAAATAAATGAATGTGTAAACTGGCTATTGGTGCAGCATGTACAAATAAAAGTTATGAAAACAACTTTCAACTTCAGCTTCTTCTCCATCAGGGGTTGGGGCATGATCTTGGATTACTGTGTTATTGGATGGTTTGCTTTGGAAACCAAGATCGTTGTGTCATTTTTGAGACTGCACCCAAGTACTGCATTTCGGACTTTCTTGTTGACCAGGAGGGATATTCCATTTCTTCTCAAGGACTCTTGCTCACAGTAGTTCTACTACTGTGGTAACTTTGCCAGTTATTTTCAAATGGGCAATCAGAGTGTATGGGCAGTCAAATAAATACTCAAAAGGAGTAAGACAAAGGGGAATCAATTTGAATTGCACGTTTTCTCAGAGACAAACTTTTTCAGTCCCTAAACAAGTTATGTTGCTGCTGCTGCTAAGTCGCTTCAGTCGTGTCTGACTCTGTGCAACCCCATAGATGGCAGCCCACCAGGCTCCCCAGTCCCTGGGATTCTCCAGGCAAGATCACTGGAGTTGGTTGCCATTTCCTTCTCCAGTGCATGAAAGTGGAAAGTGAAAGGGAAGTCGCTCAGTCGTGCCCGACTCTTTGAGACCCCATGGACTGCAGCCTACCAGGCTCCTCCGTCCATGGGATTTTCCAGGCAAGAGTACTGGAGTGGGGTGCCATTGCCTTCTCTGAAACAAGTTATGTTACTACTTCTTAAAATGAATTACCAATTCCCCTATTAATTAAAAGGCAGTTTAAATCATTTAATAAGAACTCATAATGTGCATTTGGCAGTGAGCTTATACTTTAAGGCTTTTTTTCTTCAGAAAGCGTTCCTTTAGCCTATTCTGAAGTTCTAATGACTACAGTGACTAGGTCTAATTAGTTTGTGGCCGATGCTAGTGGGTTGCTGGCTACACTCATTTTCTTTCCTCTGAGCCCCACAGCTTCCTATTGGCTCAGACAGTAAAGAATCTACCTGCAGTGCAGGAGACCTGGGTTCAATCCTTGAGTTGGGAAGATCCCCTGGAAAGGGAATGGAATCCCCTGGAGAGGGAATACCCTTTCCAGTATTCTTGACTGGAGAATCCCATGGATGGAGGAGCCTGGCGGGCTACAGTCCATGCGGTCACAAAGAGGTGGACATGACTCAGTGACTAACACTCAGGCCCACAGCTGAACTACATTTCCTAGCTTCCCTTGCAGTTAGATAGTTTAGTGTGACTGAGTGCTCGTCTGTGGAATGTAGGTGGAAGCTATGTAGGCCACTCTTAGGTTTGTTTTTCTTGTTCAGTCACTCAGTCATGTCCATTCTTTGTGACCTCATGGACTGCAGCACACCAGGCCTCCCTGCCCGTCACCATCTCCCGGAGCTTGCTCAAACTCATGTTCATTGAGTCAGTAATGCTATCTAGCCATCTTGCCCTCTGTCATCCCCTTCTCCTCCTGTCTTCAATCTTTCCAAGCATCAGGGTCTTTGCCAATGAGTCAGTTCTTTGCATCAGGTGGCCAAAGTATTGGAGCTTCGCCTCAGCATCAATCCTTCCAGTGAATATTCAAGATTGATTTCCTTTATGATTGACTGGCTGGATCTCCAAGGGACTCTCAAGAGTCTTCTCCAACACCACAGTTCAAAAGCATCAATTACTTAGCGCTCAGCCTTCCTTATGGTCCAACTCTCAAATCCATACATGACTACTGGAAAAACCATAGCTTTGATTAGATGGACCTTTGTTGATAAAGTAATGTCTCTGCTTTTTAATATGCTGTCTAGGTTTTTCATGACTTTTTTTTTTTCCAAGAAGCACTTTTAATTTCATGGCTGCAGTCACCATCTGCAGTGATTTTGTTTCCCCATCTATTTGCTATGAAGTGATGGGACCAGATGCCCATCAGTTAGTCAGTTAGGTTTGACTCATTACAACTTTCCATGTGGTCTGTGAAGACAGCAAAGTCTTAGTCTGCCTGAGTTTCTGGGATACTCTGTGGAGCAGAGACCCACCACACATCCCCAGTCTCCAGCCAACTGGGCTTGATTTGCAACAGCAATCAGCTTTGATGGTTTAAACCCCTGAGATTTCTAGGCAACTAGCATTCCCTAACTCATGTACAAGATAGAGTAACACTCTAGAACAGAAGCAACAGAAATGTGGAACAAGCAACAGGAATGGAAATTGTGATGATCATTACAATCTTGAAAATCGAAATGACAGAAGTATGAAGGCATGCTGGACCTCTCCCATTGTAGTGGTCTGAACCAATCCATTTTTGAAACATTATGCAACATACTAGGAAGTAATTAAAGTAGGGCTGCAATAAAAACCAACAAAAACAATAACCAGACTATAAAACATTTCTGTTTAAAGCACATTCATTAATGAAGAAGGACACTTACCTATTTATAATTTAGTGACAAAGGGTTTTATTGCTTTTTTGCTTACTATGGTAGCTTATTAAAAGTGGTGAGTGTGGGGAGAGGGAAGAGAAAGAAAGGAGGGCTGTAAGGGGATAGCTACTGGCTTTCTCCAGCTGACTTTTCTGATTTAGGATTTGATCCAAATAAAGTTGCATGGGCTATGTGGGCTGTGACCATTCGGGAAAGGGGCACTGTGCTGGCCCAGGGCAAATATCCTAACCTTTACAAAAATAACCCTTGCGGACTTTAGAGTGAGAAATCTTCCTTGAGCGTCATAAAGATGGAATATAGTAGGAAGGAATGAGAGATTTCATCAGCAGGATGATCTAACATCAAACCTCGTTCCCCAAAGCTATCAGGCAAAAAAGATAGAGAGGGGAAAATAAAAAGATCTTTGGTGCTGAGTGGAAATTGAGCATCTCTTCAGCCTCTCTTATGATGCCTATTTTAATACAATTGCATTAGACAGCCCTGTGGGAGTATAAATCATACATTTATAACTACAGTCACAATATAACTTTAGTCCAAACCAGGACTAATGTGAAAGGGGGAAGGTCTAAGATAAATATTTACTGATAAATGATTTGGTTTCATTATACCAATGGATCTAAAAATAGTTTAATTAGGAATAAAATCAAAACTAAAAGTAATACATGTGTGTATATATTACAGTAAAATGTAAACATTTTTACATTGATAAATTTGATGTTAAAAATAAACAAAAATTATTATACATACTTACACATTTAAAAAATTGAGGTATAACTGACATATAACATTATTTTCAGGTATATAAATAGTTTAATATTTGTAATTTATATATTTTTACTAGATTCCTAGATGTCTTTCAACTGACAGTGTGTCAGTGATGTTTATCTAAAGAATGTCTTTTAATATGGTTTTATTGCTTTTAATCATTTTTAAATAAAATTGTCTGTAATTTTCTTTAAAGTTGCATTTTTGTGGTTGATAATTTGAAATTGTTGACACACCAATCGACTATCTTTAGACCACAATATTTTTAGTTGCAAATTTACCCTTTTCATAGATTCTGAACAAATTCTGCTAATGGCAGATCCTCTCATCTCTATGCTTAATGTTGTTGTTCAGTCGCTCGGTCATGTGCAACTCTTCATGACCCCATGAACTGCAGCATGCCAGGCTTCCCTGTCCTTCACCATCTCCTGGAGCTTGCTCAAACTCATGTCCATCGAGTCAGTAAAGCCATCCAACCATCTCGTCCTCTGTCGTTCCCTTCTCCTGCCTTCAGTCTTTCCAAGCATCAGGGTCTTTTCCAATGAGTCAGTTCTTTGCATCAGGTGGCCAAAGTATTAGAGCTCCAGCCTCAGCATCAGTCCTTCCAATGAATATTCAGGGTTGATTTCCTTTAGGATGGACTGATTGGATTTCCTTGCTGTCCAAGGGACTCTCAAGAGTCTTCTCCAACACCACAGCTCAAAAGCATCCTTTCTTCAGCACTCAGCCTTCCTTATGGTCCACCTCTCACAACCATACATGACTACTGGAAAAACCATAGCTTTGACTATACTGACCTTTGTCGATAAAGTAATGTCTCTGCTTTTTAATATGCCATCTAGGTTGGTCATAGCTTTTCTTTCAAGAAGCAAGTGTCTTTTAATTTCATGGCTGCAGTCACCATCTGCAGTGATTTTAGAGCCCAAGAAAATAAAGTCTGTCACTGTTTCCATTGTTTCCCCATCTATTTAACATGAAGTGATGGGACTGGATGCCATGATCTTCGTTTTTTGAATGTGGAGTTTTAAGCCAGCTTTTTCACTCTCTCCTTTCACCTTCATAAAGAGGCTCTTCAGTTCCTCTTTGATTTCTGCCATTAAGTTGGTGTCATCTGCATATCTGAGGTTATTGATATTCCTCCCAGCAATCTTGATTCCAGTTTGTGCTTCATCCAGCCTGGCTTTTCACATATGTACTCTGCATATAAGTTGAATAAGTAGGGTGACAATATACAGCCTTGACCTACTCCTTTCCCAATTTTGAATCAGCCTGTTCTTCATGTCCAGTTTTGACTGTTGCTTCTTGACCTGCATACAAGTTTTTCAGGAGGCAGGTAAGTTGGTCTGCTATTCCCATCTATTGAAGAATTTTCCACACTTTGTTGTGATCCACACAGTCAAAGGCTTTGGTGTAGTCAATAAAGCAAAGATAGATTTTATTTTTTTGCAACTCCCTTGCTTTTCTATGATCCAAAAGATATTGGCAATTTGACCTCTGGTTTCTCTGCCTTTTCTAAATCCAGCTTGAACATCTGGAATTTCTCAGTTCATGTATTGTTAAAGCCTGACTTGGAGAATTTTGAGCATTACTTTGCTAGTGGGTAAAATGAATGCAATTGTGTGGCAGTTTGAACATTCTTTGGCATTGCCCTTCTTTGGGATTGGAATGAAAACTGCTCTTTTCCAGTCCTGTGGCCACTGCTGTGTTTTCCATATTTGCTGGCATATTGAGCGCAACACTTTAACAGCATCATCCTTTAGGATTTGAAATAGCTCAGCTGGAATTCCATCAGCTCCACTAGCTTTTTTCATAGTGATGCTTCCTAAGAGGACTTGACTTCACACTCCAAGATATCTGGCTCTAGGTGAGTGATAATACCATTGTGGTTATCTAGGTCATTAAGATTGTTTTTGTATAGTACTTCTGTGTATTTTTGCCACCTCTTCTTAATATCTTCTGCTTCTGTTACGTCCACACCATTTCTGTCCTTTATTGTGCCCATCTTTGCATGAAATATTCCCTTTTTATCTCTAATTTTCTTGAAGAGATCTCTAGTCTTTCCCATTCTATTGTTTCCCTCTATTTCTTTGCATTGTTCACTTAGGAAGGCTTTCTTACCTCTCCTTGGTATTCTTTAAAGAACTCTGCATTCAGATGGGCATATCTTTCCTTTTCTCCTTTGCCTTTCACTTCTTTTCTCAACTATTTGTAAGGCCTCCTCAGAGAACCATTTTGCCTTTTTGCATTTCTTTTTCTTGGGGATGGTTTTGGTCACCGTCTCCTGTACAATGTCAAGTACTTCTGTCCATAGTTCTTCAGGCATTCCGTCTATCAGATCTAATCTCCTGAATCTGTTACTTTCATTTTATAATTGTAAGGGATTTGATTTAGGTCATACCTTTATGGCCTAGTGGTTTTCCTACTTTCTTCAATTTAAGTCTGAATTTTGCAATGAGGAATTCACGGTCTGAACCACAGTCAGTTCCTGGTCTTGTTTTTTTGCTGACTGTATACAGCTTCTCCATCTTTGGCCACAAAGAATATAATTAGTCTGATTTTGGTATTGACCATCTGGTGATGTCCACATGTAGAGTCATCTCCTGTGTTGTTGGAAGAGGGTGTTTGCTATGACCAGTGTGTTCTCTTGGCAAAACTCTGTTAGCCTTTGCCCTGCTTCATTTTACACTCCAATGCCAGACTCTATGTTTATGGATATTAAAATGTATAAGTATTTACGCCCATGTAGTTTTATTTTAAGCAGGTATTATTATTTTGCTTCCAGGTATCTTCAACAAATATTTTACAGACAAAACTTAACCCCCACCCAAATTGTCTCTTTTTAATGATTCTTTTGGATATCATGAAATTTAGGTGCAAAATTATAAGATTCATCAATTTGAATTCATTTAGTGAAGAATATATTGATTTACCCAATTAATGATAGGAGTGCTATCTAAAGCTTCTTCCTAAGCAAGATACGCCAAATACAATAACGCTCAAAGTTAAATCACATGCATGATCTGAGGTCTCATCATTTATTTTGTTTGTTTTTTCTCTTGCATTTGTATGGATATGTTTTAATGACTTCTGTTTACAGGCTTTGTTTCAATCACTACAGTGTTGAAAGCCAGATATTTTTATTCTCCATCTGTTGAATACTTGACTAAAGATTTTCAGTAGATTTTGGAAAAAATGTAACCATAATTTAGAGAGCTCTGTGCACACTCACAAAAATCCTATGCCATGGGAAGACTTAAAAGTTCCAACAGTTCTGAAATCTGGTGAATGAGGGTAGCAAAGAAAGAAAGCATGTATTGCCATGATGATTGCTATTATTTTTCTCATTCGACACTCTGTCACAAAAATTTTGTAATTCAGTTACTTTGTGTATTTATAGACACATAATTGAAATTTTGATAGCTACAACTTCTATTTTGATTGGTAGAATACTGCTGCTTGTTTGAGCATGATCAGATCATGAGTAATGTATGCAGCAAACCAATTCCAAGAACTTATTTTTCCCATAGGTTTAAAAAAATTAATTTATTTTAATTGGAGGCTAATTGATTTACAATATCACGGTGGTTTTTGCCATACATTGACATGAATCAGCCACTGGTGTACATGTGTCCCACCATCCTGAACCCCTCTCCCACCTCTCTCCCCACCCCATCCTGAGAGGGTAACAGGCAGGAAGGCCAGGGGTCTCCAAATGGAGGAAATAGGCTGCAAGTGTCAGACATTTTTATCTCTCTTAAGCGGCAGGAGGAAACAAACTAGTGAATTTTTTTTCCTCCTCTACATATTTAGCATCACTGACTCGATGGACATGAATCTGAGTGAACTCCGGGAGTTGGTGATGCACAGGGAGGCCTGGCATGCTGCGAGTCATGGGGTTGCAAAGAGTTGGACACGACTGAGTGACTGAACTGAACGGAACTGATACAAATTTAAAAGGTTTCTGTTAAAATACTGTGCTGCCATAATGACACCTGGTCTCACCTGAAGTTAACTATGCTCAAACCTTGAGTTAACTAATGTATTTTTCTAATGGAAATGTTTGTCTTAAGCTATGTTAATGTACTATGCATTTACTTGAAGACTCTGTCTTCAAGTCGGTTTGCCTAGTAGGCTCAGAACCTACTTGACAAACTACTATGTTATACTCAGATATTGTTCCCCTAATCTATGTAAACAAAACTATTTGTATGGTAATCTGCCCTTCTGTAAGATTCAAGTCAATCATTTTATGGCCCTGGATGAATCGTCTGGTGCCAAGATTATCCCAAAATATATCTTATGGGTAAGGGGCCTGGTGCCATTCTGAGTTTTAAGAGATTCCTTTCTTTCATTAACAGACTGCTAGTGACTATATAACATCCAGCTGAAGACTAGCAGGGGGGTACTCTTTCTGCCCCCTTCTGATGCCTATGTCAGAAGGTTTCTCTATCTCCTTTATACTTTAATAAAACTTTATTACACAAAAGCTCTGAGCAATCAAGCTTCGTCTCTGGCCCCGGATTGAATTCTTCTCCTCCGGAGGCCAAGAATCCCGGAGTCTTTATGTGGGTCAGCAACAACCTTTCAGTCCCTTTGGGTTGTTCCAGAGCACCAACTTTGAGTGCCCTGCTTCGTGCATCAAACTTGCACTGGACATCTGTTTCACATATGCTAATATACATGTTTCAGTGCTATTCTCTCATATCATCCTACCCTCGCATTCTCCTACATAGTTCAAAAGTCTGTTCTTTACATATGTGTCTCTTTTGCTGTCTTGCATATAGGGTCGTTGTTACCGTCTTTCTAAATTCCACATATATGTGTTAGTATACTGTATTGGTATTTCTCTTTCTGACTTACCTCACTCTGTATAATATGCTTCAGTTTCATCCACCTCATTAGAACTGACCCAAATGCATTCTTTTTTATGCTGAGTAATATTCCATTGTGTATATGTACCACAACTTCCTTATCCATTTGTCTGCTGATGGATATCTAGGTTGCTTCCATGTCCTAACTATTGTAAACAGTGCTGCAATGAACACTGGGGTACATGTGTCTCTTTCAATTCTGGTTTCTTCAGTGTATATGCCAGCAGTGGGATTGCTGGGTTGTATGGTAGTTCTATCGCCAGGTTTTAAAGGAATCTCCACACTGTTCTGCATAGTGGCTGTACTAGTTTGCATTCCCACCAACAGTGTAAGAGGGTTCCCTTTTCTCCACACCCTCTCCAGCATTTATTGTTTGTAGACTTTTTGATGGCAGCCATCCTGACCAGTGTGAGATGGTACCTCATTGTGGTTTTGATTTGTGTGTCTCTGATAATGAGTGATGTTGAGCATCTTTTCATCTGTTTGTTAGCCATCTGTATGTATTCTTTGGAGAAATGTCTGTTGAGCTCTTTGGCCCATTTTTTGACTGGATTGTTTACTTTTCTGGTATTGAGCTGCATGAGCTGCTTGTATATTTTTGAGATTCTTTGTCAGTTGCTTCATTTACTATTATTTTCTCCCATTCTGAAGGCTGCCTTTTCACCTTGCTTATAGTTTCCTTCATTGTGCAAAAGCTTTTAAGTTTAATTAGGTCCCATTTGTTTATTTTTTCTTTTATTTCCATTACTCTTGGAGGTGGGTGGGTCATAGAGGATCTTGCTGTGATTATGTCAGAGAGTGTTCTGCCTATGTTTTCCTCTAAGAGTTTTATAGTTTCTGGTTTTACATTTAGGTCTTTAATCAATTTTGAGTTTATTTTTGTGTATGGTGTTAGAAAGTGTTCTAGTTTCATTCTTTTTACAGATGGTTGACTAGTTTTCCCAGCTGCTGCTGCTGCTGCTAAGTCACTTCAGTCGTGTCTGACTCTGTGCGACCCCACAGACTGCAGCCCACCAGGCTCCCCCGTCCCTGGGATTCTCCAGGCAAGATCACTGGAGTGGGTTGCCATTTCCTTCTCCAATGCAGGAAAGTGAAAAGTGAAAGTGAAGTCGCTCAGTCGTGTCCGAATCTTCACGACACCATGGACTGCAGCCTACCAGGCTCCTCTGCCCATGGGATTTTCCAGGCAAGAGTACTGGAGTGGGATGCCATTGCCTTCTCCGAGTTTTCCCAGCACCATTTGTTAAAGAGATTGTTTTTTCCTCCATTGTATACTTTTGCCTCCTTTGTCAAAGATAAGGTGTCCATAGGTGCATAGATTTATCTCTGAGCTTTCTATTTTGTTCCATTGATCTATATTTCTGTCTTTTTGCCAGTACCATACTCTTTTGATGAATGTAGCTTTGTAGTATAGTCTGAAGTCAGGCAGGTTGATTTCTCCAGTTCCATTTTTCTTTTTCAAGATTGCTTTGGCTATTTGAGGTTTTTGTGTTTGCATAAAAATTGTGAAATTATTTGTTTTGGTTCTGTGAAAAATACCATTGTTAGCTTGATAAGGGATTGTGTTGAATCTATAGATTGGGTAGTTAACTCGTTTTCAATTGGGCAGTTAACTCGTTTTCACTATACTGATTCTTCCCATCCACAAACATGGCATATTTCTCCATTTATTTGTGTCATCTTTGATTTCTTTCATCAGTGTTTTATAGTTTTCTATATATAGGTCTTTTGTTTCTTTAGGTAGATTTATTCCTAAGTATTCTTTTTGTTGCAGTGGTGAATGGAATCTTTCATTAATTTCTCTTTCTGTTTTCTTATTGTTAGTGTATAGGTATGCAAGGGATTTTTGTGTATTAATTTTATATCCTGCAACTTTACTATATTCATTGATTAGCTCTAGTAATTTTCTGGTGGCATCTTTAGGGTTTTCTATGTAGAAGATCATGGCATCTGCAGACAGTGAGAGTTTTACTTCTTTTCCAATCTGGATTCCTTTTATTTCTTTTTCTTCTCTGATTTCCATAGCTAGGACTTCCAAAACTATGTTGAATAGTAGTGGTGAGAATGGGTATCCTTATCTTGTTCCTGATTTTAGAGGAAATGCTTTCAATTTTTGACCATTAAGGATAGTTAGTGTTTGCTGTGGGTTTGTCATATATGGATTTTATTATGGTGAGGTATGTTACTCCTTGGAAGAAGAGTTATGACCAACCTAGATAGCATATTCAAAAGCAGAGACATTATTTTGCCGACTAAGGTCTCTCTAGTCAAGGCTATGGTTTTTCCTGTTGTCATGTATGGATGTGAGAGTTGGACTGTGAAGAAGGCTGAGTGCCAAAGAATTGATGCTTTTGAACTGTGGTGTTGGAGAAGACTCTTGAGAGTCCCTTGGACTGCAAGGAGATCCAACCAATCCATTCTGAAGGAGATCAGCCCTGGGTGTTCTTTTGGAAGGAATGATGCTAAAGCTGAAACTCCAGTACTTTGGCCACCTCATGCGAAGAGTTGACTCATTGGAAAAGACTGTGATGCTGGGAGGGATTGGGGGCAGGAGGAGAAGGGGACGACAGAGGATGAGATGGCTGGATGGCATCACTGACTCGATGGACGTGAGTCTGAGTGAACTCCGGGAGTTGGTGATGGACAGGGAGGCCTAGCGTGCTGCAATTCATGGGGTCGCAAAGAGTCGGACATGACTGAGCAGCTGAACGGAACTGATGTTCCTTCTTGCCTGCTTTATGGAGAGTTTTTTTTCTTTTTTTATCATAAATGGATGTTGAATTTTGTCAAAGGCTTTCTCTGCATCTATTGAGATCATCATATGGTTTTTATCTTTCAGTTTGCTAATATGGAGTATCACATCGATTGATTTGTGAATACTAAAGAATCCTTGCATCCCTGGGATAAAGCCCACTTGGTCATGATGTATGCTCTTTTTAATATGTTGTTGGATTCTGTTTGCTATAATTTTGTTGAGGAGTTGTGCATCTATGTTCATCAGTGATATTGGCCTGTAGTTTTCTTTTTGTGTATGGCGTCTTTGTCTGGTTTTGCTATTAGGATGATGGTGGCTTCATAGAATGAGTTTGGGAGCTTACCTTCCTATGCAATTTTCCAGAAGAGTTTGAGTAGGATAGGTGTTTGGTCAGTCGGTTCAGTTGCTCAGTCGTGTCCAACTCTTTGCGACCCCATGAATTGCAGCATGCCAGGCCTCCCTGTCCATCACCAACTCCTGGAGTTCACTCAGACTCACGCCCCTCAAGTCAGTGATGCCATCCAGCCATCTCATCCTCAGTCGTCCCCTTCTCCTCCTGCCCCCAATCCCTCCCAGCATCAAAGTCTTTTCCAATGAGTCAACTCTTCACATGAGGTGGCCAAAGTACTGGAATTTCAGCTTTAGCATCATTCCTTCCAAAGAAATCCCCGGGTTGATCTCCTTAAGAATGGACTGGTTGGATCTCCTTGTAGTCCAAGGGACTCTCGAGAGTCTTCTTCAACACCACAGTTCAAAAGCATCAATTCTTCATCGCTCAGCCTTCTTCACAGTCCAACTCTCACATCCATACATGACCACAGGAAAAACCATAGCCCTTGACTAGACGGACCTTAGTCGGCAAAGTAATGTGTCTGCTTTTGAATATGCTATCTAGGTTGCTCATAACTTTTCTTCCAAGGAGTGAGCGTCTTTTAATTTCATGGCTGCAATCACCATCTGCAGTGATTTTGGAGCCCCCCAAAATAAAGTCTGACACTGTTTCCACTGTTTCCACATCTATTTCCCATGGAGTGATGGGACCGGATGCCATGATCTTAGTTTTCTGAGTGTTGAGCTTTAGGCCAACTTTTCCACTCTCTTCTTTTACTTTCATCAAGAGGCTTTTTAGTTCCTCTTAACTTTCTGCCATAAGGGTGATGTCATCTGCATATCTGAGGTTCTTGATATTTCTCCCGGCAATCTTGATTCCAGCTTGTGTTTCTTCCAGTCCAGCGTTTCTCATGATGTACTCTGCATATAAATTAAATAAGCAGGGTAAGAATATACAGCCTTGATGTCCTCCTTTTCCTATTTTGAACCAGTCTGTTGTTCCATGTCCAGTTCTAGCTGTTGCCTCCTGACCTGTATACAGGTTTCTCAAGAGGCAGGTCAGGTGGTCTGGTATTCCCATCTCTTTCAGAATTTTCCACAGTTGATTGTGATCCACACAGTCAAAGGCTGGCATAGTCAATGAAGGAGAAATAGATGTTTCTCTGGAACTCTCTTGCTTTTTCCATGATCCAGCAGATGTTGGCAATTCAATCTCTGGTTCCTCTGCCTTTTCTAAAACCAGCTTGAACATCTGGAATTTCACGGTTCATGTATTGCTGAAGCTAGGCATGGAGAATTTTGAGCATTAGTTTACTAGCGTGTGAGATGAGTGCAATTGTGTGGTCATTTAAGCACTCTTTGGCATTGCCTTTCTTTGGGATTGGAATGAAAAGTGACCTTTTCCAGTCCTGTGGCCACTGCTGAGTTTTCCAAATTTGCTGGCATATTGAGTGCAGCACTTTCACAGCATCATCTTTCAGGATTTGAAATAGCTCAACTAGAATTCCATCACCTCCACTCGCTTTGTTCGTAGTGATGCTTTCTAAGGCCCACTTGACTTCACATTCCAGGATGTCTGGCTCTAGATGAGTAATCACACCATCGTGATTATCCGGGTCGTGAAGATCCTTTTTGTACAGTTCTTCTGTGTATTCTTGCCACCTCTTCTTAATATCTTCTGCTTCTGTTAGGTCCATACCATTTCTATCCTTTATCGAGCCCATCTTTGCATGAAATATTCCCTTGGTATCTCTAATTTTCTTGAAGAGATCTCTCGTCTTTCCCATCCTATTCTTTTCCTCTATTTCTTTGCATTGATTGCTGAAGAAGGCAGGTGGCGGCGGCGGGCTGGCGTGCTAAGCGTGGCGGAGAGCTACTCCACGTCCAAGGTCAGGGGTAGCGGTCTAGAGTGCCAGGCAGCCACGGCGCAGGAATGGCCAAGAGGAGCTATCCCGCGTCTGAAGCTGGGGGTGGTGGCCGAGAGGAGCCACCCCGCATCTAAGGTCAGGGGCGATGGCCGAGAGGAGCCACCCCACATCTGAGGCCAGGGGCGGCGCCCGAGGTCAAGGGCAGTAGCAGGAAGGAGCAACCCCATGCCCGAGGCCAGGGCAGCGACTAGGAGCAGCAACCCCACACCCAAGGCTAGGGGCGGTGGCCGGGAGGGGCAACCCCACGTCCAAGGAGTGGTGGTTGTGTGGGCGCAGGAGGGCCTAGAGGAGCCATCCCACATTGAAGGTCAGGAAGAGTGGCGGGAGGAGATACCCCTCATCCAAGGTAAGGAGCAGCGGCTGTGCTTTGCTGGAGCAGCTGTGAAGAGATACCCCACGCCCAAGGTAAGAGAAACCCAAGTAAGATGGTAGGTGTTGCAAGAGGGCATCAGAAGGCAGACACACTGAAACCATACTCACAGAAATCTAGTCAATCTAATCACACTAGGACCACAGCCTTGTCTAACTCAATGAAACTAAGCCATGCCCATCGGGCAACCCAAGACAGGTGCATCATGATGGAGAGGTCTGACAGATTGTTGTCCACTGGAGAAGGAAATGGCAAACCACTTCAGTATTCTTGCCTTGAGAACCCCATGAACAGTATGAAAAGGCAAAATGATAGGATAGGTGTTAGCTCTTCTCTAAATTTTTGGTAGACTTCACCTGTGAAGCCATCTGGTCCTTGGCTTTTGTTTGTTGCAAGATTTTTGATTACAGCTTCAATTTTTGTGCTTGTGATGGGTCTGTTAAGATTTTCTATTTCTTCCTGGTTCAGTTTTGGAAGGTTATACTTTTCTAAGAATTTGTCCATTTCTTCCAAGTTGTCCACTTTATTGACATATAATTGCTCATAGTAGTCTCTTATGATCTGTTCTATTTCTGTGTTTGTTGTGATTTCTCCATTTTCATTTCTGATTTTATTGATTTGATTCTTCTCCCTTTTGTTCTTGATGAGACTGGCTAATGGTTTATCTATTTTATTTTATCTTCTCAAAGAACCAGCTTTTGGTTTTGTTGGTTTTTGTTATAGTCCCCTCTGTTTCTTTTTAATTTATTTCTGCTCTAATTTTTTTAATTTCTTTCCTTCTACTAACCCTGGGGTTCTTCATTTCTTCTTTTTCTAGTTGCTTTAGGTGCAAAGTTAGGTTGTTTATTTGATGTTTCTCTTGTTTCTTGAGGTAGGCTTGTATTGCTATGAACCTCCCTCTTAACACAGCTTTTACTGAATCCCAAAGGTTTGGGGTTGTTGTGTCTCCATTTTCATTTGTTTCAATACATATTTTGATTTCCTTTCTGATTCTTCTGTGATCTGTTGGTTATTCAGAAGCGTGTAGTTTAGCCTCCATATGTTTGTAGTTTTAATGTTTTTTTTCCCTGTAATTGACATCTAATCTTATCACATTGTGATTGGAAAAGATGCTTGAAATGATTTCAATTTTTAAAAAATTACAAAGGCTAGATTTATGGCCCAGGATGTGATATGTCTTGAAGAATGTTCCATGTACACTTGAAAAAAAGGTGAATTCCATTGTTTTGGGGTGAAATGCCCTATAGATATCAGTTAGGTCTAATTGGTCCAATGTATCATTTAGAGCTTGTGTTTTCTTGCTAATTTTCTGTTTGGTTTATCTATCCATAGGTGTGAGTGGGATATTAAAAAGTTCCCCAGTATTATTGTGTTACTATTAGCATACTTGTTAGCATTTGCCTTACGTATTGAGGTGCTCCTATGTTGGTTGCATATACGTTTATAATTGTTATATCTTCTTCTTGGATTGATCCTTTGATCATTATGTAGTGTCTTTCTTTGTCTCTTATCACAGTCTATTTCAAAGTCTATTTTATGTGATATAAGTATTGCTACTCCTCCTTTCTTTTGGTCCTCATTTGCATGAAATATCTTTCTCCAGTCCTTCACTTTCAGTCTGTATGTGTCCCTAGATTTGAGGCGAGTCTCTTGTAGATAGCATCTATCGGAGTCTTTTTTTATACCCATTCAGCCAGTCTTTGTCTTTTGGTTGGAGCATTTAACCCATTTACATTTAAGGTAATTGTTGATAAGTAGGATCCTATTACCATTTACTTTGTTGTTTTGGGTTCGTTTTTATAAACCTTTACTTTATTTCCTGTCTAGAGAAGATTCTTTAGCATTTGTTGAAGAGCTGGTTTGGTGGTGATGAATTCTCTCAGCTTTTGCTTGTCTATAAAGCTTTTGATTTCTCTCTCTTATCTGAATGAGATCCTTGCTGGGTAGAGTAATCTTGGTTGTAGGTTTTTCTCTTTCATCACTTAAAGTATGTCTTGCCATTCCCTTCTGGCCTGAAGAGTTTCTACTGAAAGATCAGTTGTTATCCGTATGGGGATTCCCTTGTGTGTTATTTGTTGCTTTTCCCTTGCTGCTTTTAATATTTGCTCTTTGGTTTAATCTTCGTTAGTTAGATTAATATGTGTCTTGGGGTGTTTTGCCTTGGGTTTATCCTGTTTGGGACTCTCTGGGTTTCTTGGACTTGGGTGGCTATTTCTTTCCCCATATTAGGGACGTTTTTGACTATTATCTCCTCAGATATTTTCTCATGCCTTTTTTTTTTTTTTGTCTTCTTCTTCTGGGATAGCTGTGATTTGAATGTTGGGGTGTTTAACATTGTCCCAGAGGTCTCTGAGGTTGTCCTCATTTCTTTTAATTCTTTTTTCTTTTTTCCTCCCTGCTTCATTTATTTCCACCATTCTATCTTCCACTTCACTTATCCTCTCTTCTGCCTCAGTTATTCTACTGTTGGTTCCCTCCAGAGTGCTTTTGATCTCAGTTACTGCATTACTCATTATTGATTGATTCTTCTTTATTTCTTCTAGGTCCTTGTTAAACATTTCTTGCATCATCTCAATCCTTGTCTCTAGTCTGTTTACCTGTAACTCCATTTTGTTTTCAAGATTTTGGATCATCTTTACTATCATTTATTTAATTCTTTTCCAGGTAGACTCCCTATCTCCTCCTTTGGTTTGGTGGGTTTTTATCATGTTCCTTCACTGGCTGAGTATTTCTCTGCCTTTTCATTTTGTTTAGATTGCTGTGCTTGGGGTGCCCTTTCTGCAGGCTGGAAGTTTGTGGTTCCTCTTAATTGTGGAGTCTACTCTTCATGGGTGGGGTTGGACCAATAACGACTTATCAAGGTTACCTGGTTGGGGGAGCTTGCATCTGTGTTCTGGTGGGTGGAGCTGGATCTCTTCTCTCTGGAGTGCAATTAAAATGTCCATTAGTGTGTTTTGGGGTTTCTGTGGGTTTGGCATGGCTTTGGACAGCCTGTCTTTTAATGTTCAGGGTTGTGTTCCTGTTTTGCTGGCAAATTAGCATGGTGTGTCTTGCACTGGATCTTGTTGGCTCTTGGGTGGAGCTTGGTTTCAGTGTAGGTATGGAGACTTTTGGCTGAGCTCTTGTCTATTAATGTTCCCTGGAGTCAGGAGTTCTCTGATGTTTTAGAGTTTTGGAGTTAAGCCCCCTGCCTCTGGCTTTCGGTCCTTCTCTTACAGTAGCCTCAAGACTTCTCCATTCATGCAGTATAGAAAATAAAACCCCTAGGTTTGTTGGTGAGACAATTCTCCACAGCCAGGAATTCCCAGAGAGATCCACAGAGTTATATAGAGAAGAGAAGAGGGAGGAGGGAGGTAGAGGTGACCAGGAGGAGAAAAGGGGGAGTAAAAAGGGGAGAGAGCAATCTAGCCAGAAATCAAATCCCTAAGTGCCCTCCACAGCCTGGAACACTGAGAGAGATTCACAGAGTTAGGTAGAGAAGAGAAGAGGGAGGAAGGAGATAGAGGTGACCTGGAGGAGAAAAGGGAGAGTCAAAAGGGGAGAGAGGTATCAAGCCAGTAATCAAATCCCTCCTTTTGAAGAGATTGGGCTGCCTTTCTGGGTGCCTGTTGTCCTCTGCCATCGTTCAGTTTTTTGTTTTGTTTTTGTTTTTGTAGAAGTTGCTCAGCATTCAAATGATCTTTTGATGAATTTGTGGGGGAGAAAGTGGTCTCCCATCCTATTCCTCCACCATCTTGGGGCTGCCCCTCCCATAGGTTTTTTTAATGAAGTAAGGCCATCATTTGTACCACATCACTGTCCTCCATGAAATAAAAAGTATATATTTCACATAAGAATAAATACCTTTGCCTTTCATGTTGAGCTTTATAACTGAATGTGTACTGCTGTTCACAGCATCAGCTGTTTTACTTTCAGCAGAATGAATTGAGCTTTACTTCATTTTCATAAAATGGATGAACAATAAAGTTGTATAATTGTCACTGGTATTAACTGATTTTTCCATTTGAATCATCTGATACCATTGATATAAATCTGGCATCATTTAACTGGGAATTCTTTTCTTCTAATTGACTTGACACAATAGCTGTGATGTTATGTGCATCAGAACATTTGGAATTGAAAATGAACAAATGAAAAGTTGTCATTTGGTCAAAATGAACAGCCTCGCTGCAGGTCCTCAGACCTTTGGCAACTGCTTGTATTAAATTATCTTCAGCTACAGGCTTTTTAAAATGGCAATTTTTGAAGAGATACTGATGCCTCTGTAGTAGGTTTTATCTTCTGGTTTTCACATGGAAAATTATGTCATAAGGACCCCCATTGTAGATGGTAAATGTTAACAAATATTTTGTGCATATTACACTTAGTCAACACCTTACTTGAGGAGAGGAAATTCAGTACTTAATGTTTCATCAAACCTTTTTATTAGCTCATTGCTGCAAAGTAAGAAAAGCTTTGCCAAACTATAAAATAAATAAATGTTTGAGATTTATCCCATACAATAAATGACAGGAGTGCAATTAAAAAGGAAAAAAAAAAAACATTCCATTTTCCACATACTCTATGAAAGGATTATTGCCCAGCCTTTATTTTCTACACATATTTCATATAGTCTTAACCTAAATTGTCTTGTGTTCCCACCAACACCACTAAGCAGTGAGCTAACTCATTTGTGTATTTCTCAGGCTGATAACAAACTGTGTACTACTAGATGGCTCATGTGATCAGCTGAGTCTGCAGTGTCAAAAGTTTGTCCTACAGCCACCATGTTCTTTACGGGGTCAGCTGTCTGAGGGAGATCGTTTGCCAAGAAGGCCATATCTTTGCACTTCTTCCCTCAAGAGGTGGGTCCTACTTTCTCTCCCTTTGAATCTGGGATAGTCTTGTGGTTTGTTTTGACCGATAGAAAGTAGTGGAAGCATCCTTGAGGGATTGCTGATTAAGGCTCCAAGACCCTTTATAGTTTCCTCTTCTACTCTCTTTGCTGCCCTGAGATCACCATGGCTGGGTGAATTAGAGGCCATATAATGAGAGAGAGGGCTTACCAGGTGGTGCTAGTGGTAAGAACCTGCCTGCCAATGCAGGAAACATAAGAGATATGGGTTGAATCCCTGTGTTGGAAAGATCCTCTGGAGTGGGCTACAGTTTGTGAGTTTGCAGAGTCGGACACAACTGAAGTGACCTGGCACAACAGTGAGAGAGAGGCCCAGCTGTCAGCTGGTACCAATTTTCAGACATATGATTCAGATCATCTTAGGCCAGCAGTTCTCAGAGTGTGGTTTGATGACTTTTGGTGGTCCCTGAGGCCCTTTTAGGGGATCCATGAGATCAAAACTATTTTCATAGTAATCCTAAGACATGTGCCTTCTTTGCTTTCCCTCACTCACAAGTGTGTATTTGAATTTTCCAGAGGCTATGTGATGTGTGATCACATCATTGTTCTGATGGTTAATAGAAAATTCATGCTTATGTATTCATGTTTTTAAAAATTCTGTTTTCTAATATGGTGAGCATCTATAACTATAATCCAGTTAAATGAAAGCTCAACAATTTTTAAGTGTGTAAAGTGATCCCAAGAGCAAACTGTTTGATACCACCATCTAGATCATCTAGTGTGCTGGGGTCCAGCCCCCACAGGATCCAGGGGACCCCAAAGGAGAAACGACGTTGGCAAGTGAATGAATGAGAGAGGAATAGAGGAGAGAAAGAGGTTGATATTTCTTTATTTACACAGAAAGCCAATAAAGCCCTGAGACAAGGGGCTTGCCCTGTTCACGGAGGCCACAGGTGCCCTCCTGGTCTCCTGAGAGAGTGAAGACGCAGAATGTCTTCCCATTCAGGTCTTAGAAACCCGGGCAGATAAGTGAACGCAGGGAGCCTCTACGCTCCAAGGGATCAGCCTGAAAAAGACAGTAAGAGAGAGAAAGAAAAAAAAAAAAAAAAAAGAGACACGGGGTGGCCAGGCTTCTTCGGGTGAGGCCCATTACTTTATTTTCAAAAGGGACTTTTATACCTTAACTTGTACATAGAGGGAAATGAAAGATGCAAGGTCGTACAGAGTCAGCCCAAACATCCCAGCAGTTTTGCCCTTATCGAAACCAGGATTTTTTCTGCAAACCTTTCCCACAAATGATGTTGTGTACATTATCTTCTGGCCTTGGAGGCCTGTGAACATTTTATGACCCTCTTTTGATAAGGGCTGCTCAGCCAGAAAACTTATTTTCCCTCAAAGTGTTTTTTCTTTATATTTCTAATCTATGTCAGCCTCAGAAAATACTAAACAGTGTTACATTTCTCATGGAGCAAAGGTGCAGTGAGTTACAAGAAAGAACCAATTAGCTCAAAAGTCTGATGTGGTTAATTTCAAGGCTACACTTGTTTTTCTTACATTCCAACTATGTTAACTAATGCACTCCCAGGTGCACAGTGGATAAGAGATATGGGAACTTAGCAACAAGCATTGGTCCAATAAAGAAATCCTACACCAGCACTACTCTAATAACTTTTAACTTTTTGAAAGGCTCTATGTTTTAGGCTTCCCGTGCCTCTCACAGTTGGGAGGCTGTGCACAATCATGTGCGTAGCTGCAAGAGTCTGGATAAACCTGCCAAGCAAGCTAGAATGCTAACGGGGGGTTTGATTTGAAATATTCCTCTCATGTCCAGGAGACTTATTAGCTAGAGCCCTAAATTGATTTTCTCCAGAGAAATGTGATTGGGGATAGCCCCCTGTTAATGTCAGGAGAGTTGGTGAAAGGCACAAAACAGTAAGACAGATAGATTCTGGTTTTGGGGTAGATGCTCGAGCTGGTTTAGGGAGCCCCTTGAGTCCTGAAGCCTTGCTTAACAGTTCTCTTCCACATGACCTTGTCATGGGTGGGATGGCCCCTGCTGGCTCCCGGCACTAGTGATATGGCTGTACCCAGATGAATAACCCCAGACTAGACCAGCAGAGGAATTGTCTAGCTCAGCCCAGCCTGTGTCCCTGGCATGCAGACTCATGAGCAAACAAAATGGTAGTTGTTTTAAGTCATGAAGTTTTAGGGTGGTTTGTTAGGCAGTAACAGATAACTGATGTCCTGTCCTTAGATGCACTAGTCTGAGAGCACTTCATTTTATCAGGTAGTTCTGTGCATGCTGTCTTTGAAAGGGTGGTGGTGATAAATCTGTGTCTGGAGAACACTGGAAAAGAAGCAGTTGGTTATTAGTAGCCATGCTGCTGCTGGTGCTACGTTGCTATATTTAGTACTTAATCACTTGTTAAATGGTGAATTCATTTTGCTGTCACACACTACTACAGGGGACCATTTCAGAAGCTGGAATTATACAATAAGAAGTCTACTAAATTCATTCAGCTTATATGAATACATCTTTTAACAATATTACTTCTAAAATAGTCAAATACATAGAAGTGGAATGTAGAATAATGATTGCTAGGACACGAGGGGAGGGTAGAAATGGAGTCAGATTGGTCAAAGGGTGCAATGTTTCAATTATGCAAAGTGAATAAATTCTAGAGATTTAATGTAAGAAGAGGTGGCAAGAATACACAGACGAACTGTGCAAAAAAGATCTTCACGACCAGGATAATCACGATGGTGTGATCACTCATCTAGAGCCAGACATCCTGGAATGTGAAGTCAAGTGGGCCTTGGAAAGCATCACTATGAACAAAGCCAGTGGAGGTGATGGAATTCCAGTGGAGCTATTTCAAATCCTGAAAGATGATGCTATGAAAGTGCTGCACTCAATATGCCAGCAAATTTGGAAAACTCAGCAGTGGCCACAGGACTGGAAAAGGTCACTTTTCATTCCAATCCCAAAGAAAGGCAATGCCAAAGAATGCTCAAACTACCACACAATTGCACTCATCTCACACACTAGTAAAGTAATGCTCAAAATTCTCCAAGCCAGGTTTCAGCAATACGTGAACCGTGAACTTCCAGATGTTCAAGCTGGTTTTAGAAAAGGCAGAGGAACCAGAGATCTAATTGCCAACATCTGCTGGATCATGGAAAAAGCAAGAGAGTTCCAGAAAAACACCTATTTCTCCTTTATTGACTATGCCAAAGCCTTTGACTCTGTGGATCACAATCAACTGTGGAAAATTCTGAAAGAGATGGGAATACCAGATCACCTGACCTGCCTCTTGAGAAATCTGTATGCAGATCAGGAAGCAACAGTTAGAACTGGACATGGAACAATAGACTGGTTCCAAATAGGAAAAGGAGTACGTCAAGGCTGTATATTGTCACCTTGCTTATCTAACTTCTATGCAGAGTACATCATGAGAAATGCTGGACTGGAAGAAACACAAGCTGGAATCAAGATTGCCGGGAGAAATATCAAGAACCTCAGATATGCAGATGATACCACCCTTATGGCAGAAAGTGAAGAAGAACTAAAAAGCCTCTTGATGAAAGTGAAAGAGGAGAGTGAAAAAGTTGGCTTAAAGCTCAACATTCAGAAAATGAAGATCATGGCATCTGGTCCCATCGCTTCATGGGAAATAGATGGGGAAGCAGTGGAAACAGTGTCAGACTTTATTTTGGGGGGGGCTCCAAAATCACTGCAGATGATGATTGCCGCCATGAAATTAAAAGATGCTTACTCCTTGGAAGAAAAGTTATGACCAACCTAGATAGTATATTCAAAAGCAGAGACATTACTTTGCTGACTAAGGTCCATCTAGTCAAGGCTATGGTTTTTCCTGTGGTCATGTATGGATGTGAGAGTTGGACTGTGAAGAAGGCTGAGTGCTGAAGAATTGATGCTTTTGAACTGTGGTGTTGGAGAAGACTGTCCAGAGTCCCTTGGACTGCAAGGAGATCCAACCAGTCCATTCTGAAGGAGATCAGCCCTGGGATTTCTTTGGAAGGAATGATGCTAAAGCTGAAACTCCAGTACTTTGGCCACCTCATGCGAAGAGTTGACTCATTGGAAAAGACTCTGATGCTGGGAGGGATTGGGGGCAGGAGGAGAAGGGGACGACAGAGGATGAGATGGCTGGATGGCATCATGGACTCGATGGACATGAGTCTGAGTGAAGTCCGGGAGTTGGTGATGGACAGGGAGGCCTGGCGTGCTGTGATTCATGGGGTCGAAAAGAGTCAGACATGACTGAGCAACTGAACTGAATGCACAGAACAGTGAGGATAGTTAACAATATTGTATACTTGAAATTTGCTAAAAGGATAGATCTTAAATCTTCTCAACACACACTTTGATAACTATGCTGAGATGATGGATATATTAATTAGCTTGATGTGGTGATCTTTTCACAAGATAGAGCTCTACCAAAACATCAAATTGGATACCTTAAATACATATAATTTAAAATGTCAGAGATATCTCAATAAAGCTGTCAAAAAACACGTTAACTTCATTAAAAATGGAAAATCCAGAACAAATGCTAAACTTGATAGGACACTGGGATGGTAGATATAAACTGGCCTGTTCCGAGTCAAAGAGTATGTATTGTTATTTTAGGTCTAGACCACCATTGGCTGGAGATACATCCTGGGTGACCTTGTCTGTGGTGCTGGTGATGGTTTTGAAACATACCATGAAAAGCCAGGAGAAGTAGCATTGAATAAAATTGTAAATAGCTTCAAGGTATTAAAACAGTAGACAGTTTTATTTTGTTTTGTTTTGTAAGAGAGAATGATCCACAAGGAATATAGTCATTATTT
This sequence comes from Ovis aries, assembly GCF_016772045.2. Classification (NCBI taxonomy): domain Eukaryota; kingdom Metazoa; phylum Chordata; class Mammalia; order Artiodactyla; family Bovidae; genus Ovis; species Ovis aries. Next base: position 14,635,772 of record NC_056080.1, on the reverse strand, counting down.
TATAATAATTTTGTGTGGGGTATAATGTACATTGTATACCTGAAACTAATATAATATTGAAAGTCAGCTATACTTCAATTTAAAAAAAAGAATGGTCACCCTAGGGATTTAAAGCATCATTGAGGGAAGAATTTTGGGCTCTTTGTGAGGAGGAAGTAATCAAATATAGGTAGTAGAAAGTCAGATCTAGCATCAGCTGACACAGATGAATCTTCTGCTTAGTAGTTGGGGATTGGGGCACATATGCCCCCCTTCCCCTCGTGGGTATCATAGGAAAAATAACTACTTTTGTCACAGAGTTCATCCAGGGATTAAATGCATAATATATATAATACATTGAAAAGAGTCCCTGGTCAATAGCAAGTTGACAGCTTGTTTATCATCCTCAGGCTCTTAAGATGTGTTAGTGAATACAGTCTGTGACAATGCTGGACTAGGAAAGCCACACGTCACACCCACGTCACACTATAACCTTTTTTGTAGTTTATGTGTTTTATTTTTTTAGGTTATATGATCCATTAAGCAGTAATGATGGACATTTCACGGCCATTAATGTTGGGTTGGTAGATCACACACATCAACACAATTGGTGAAAATCACCAACCACACAAAGAAGCTGTAATCATTGGTTGGTGTACCTTCACCAGTGTAGCTTCAACAAATATTTAGTTCTTTTCACATAACAAAGAATCTGGAGTTGGACAATCTAGGGCTGGTGGCTGCATAAGGACTCCCAGGCTCTAAGTTCCAGCTCTTTTGTCAGCCATCCTCAGTGTGTGATTGCTGCTGGTGGGGCAGGGGTGTGGTAGTCAGCTATTCCCTGCTCCCTCTGTGCCCACATTGCTGGCACAAAGAAGGGCAAAACAGAGAGTGCACATTGGAGGATGCCCTCTCTGAGTATGCCTTGCTCAACTTCCTCCTATACGTCACCAGCCTTAATTGAGCCGTCTGGTCATCCTGTCTCCAAGAGAGGCTGGGGAATGAAGTTTTTAGCTGGGCACACTGCCTCTTCCAGTAAAAGCAGAATTCTATTAGGAAGGAAAAGAGGGAATAGCTATTGAATTATTTTTTAATTGAGATATAGTTGATTTACAATGCTGTGTTAGTTTCAGGTGAACAGCAAAGTGATGTGTGTGTGTGTGTGTGTGTGTGTGAAAAAATACATATATACTTTTCCAGATTATTTTCCCTTATAGGTTATTATAAAACATTGAGTATAGTTGCTTGTGCTATATAGTAGGTCCTTATTGGTTATCTATTTTACATATAGTAGTGTGTATATGTTAATCACATGCTCCTAATTTATTCCTCACCCCGCCCCCTTTCCTCCTTTCATAATCATAACTTTGTTTTCTATGTCTATGGGTCTGTTTCCATTTGTATATAAGTTCATTTGTATCTTTTTTGTTTCTTTAGAGTCCACATATAAGTGAGATCATATATTTGTCTTTCTCAGTTTGGCTTACTTCACTTGGTACGATAATCTCTAGGTTCATCCATGTTGCTGCAAGTGGCATTATTTCATTCTTTTATGACTGAGTAGTATTCCATTTTATATAGATAGATAGATACACATACACACGTATAACCCACTTTTATCCATTCACCTATCAATGGACTTCTGTAGAGGCTGCCTCCATGTTATGGCTATTGTAAATAGTGCTGATGTGAACACTGGGGACCATGTATCTTTTCAAATTATGGTTTAGTCTGAATATATGCCCAGGAGTGGACTTGCAGGATTATATGCTCAACCTGGTTTTAGCTTTTAAGGAATGGGGTTCTCCATAGTAGCTATACCAGTTTACATTCCTACCAACAGTGTAGGAAGTTTCCCTTTTCTCCACGCCCTCTCAAGTATTTATTATTTGTAGACTTTTGGATGATGGCCATTGATTGGTGTGAGGTGATACCTCACTGTAGTTTTGATATGCATTTCTTTAATAATTAGTGATGTTGAGCATCTTTTCATGTGACTGTTGGCCATCTGTAGATCTTCTTTAGAGAAATACTTATTTAGATCTCATTTTTTGATTGGGTTGTTTGTATTTTTAATACTGAGTTGTATGAGCTGTTTGAGGTAAATCCCTTGTTTGTATCATTTGCAAAGATTTTCTCCTATTCTGTAGATTATCTTTTTGTTTATGGTTTCCTTTGCTATGCAAAAGCTTATAAGTTTGATTAGGTCCCATTTGTTTATTCTTGTTTTTATTTCCATTATTCTAGGAGACAGCTTCAAAATTTTGCTGCAAGTTATGTCAAGGAGTGTTCTGCCTATGTTTTCCTCTAGGAGTTTTATAGTATCTGTCTTACATTTAGGTCTTCAATTGGTTTTGAGTTTATTTTTGTGTATGGTGTTAGAGAGTGTTCTGAGTTCATTCCTTTACATGTTAGCTATTGGACTGTTAGAGGTAGAATTCTGTTTTCTGACTTTAGATCTCACTTGTTATTGCATAACATCATTGCAAAGTTGGCATTACAAAGTGAATGTCTGTTAAACTCACCCCAGCCAACTCTGCTCCACATCACATTTTTAATTTTCCATCCAGTTGTCATGGAGTCATAGTGATACACTCATTAAGGGACTGGAAAAATTTATAAGCACCTGGGAGACCCATCTCTCAATATGTTTATTTGAAAGACCATTTAGCCAATTCAAGAGATTGCACTGTGAATAATTTGTCTTTTTAGAGGAGTACAGGGAAAGTCAAGCTGTAACCCTTTATTTTGGAGAATTTATATCATCACATCCTTGAATAGATTTTAACACCACAGGCAAGAAATAAAAAACAAGATTTGTTTTTGCTGTTCTCAGAGCATTTTAAGGACAATAATATCTTTGAGAGTAGGTTTGGGTTGATTTTCTCTGGTTCCTCTGCAACTGTTAGCAAATGCCTACTGTGATAGTATGCAAATCTCTGTGAGAAAAATGATGCCACAACACAGCAGGGTAATTTTCTATGTAGGAAATTCACCCGCCACCCCCACCCTCCCCAAATCCCCCTCCAAGTGAAACCCAGTGATGGAATGATTCCCTCCCCTTCACTTGGGTAGCACTTTGTCTCTCTATTGTTTTATCTCACAGTTGCTCTGTCTTCTGTTAGTTAATTCTGGATCTGTTCCTTCTCTACATTTCTCTCTCCACTATACTAAAGTAATTTTAAAGCTCAGAGACTAAGCCACTCATCTTTCTATTTCTGATACCTTCTCGACCAGCACTGCCCAGTAGAAGTAGAATGAGTCACTAAACTGTCTTCATGCTAGATGTTCTCATAGCTACAATAAAAAAGTAAAAAGAAATAGGTAAAATTAATTTGAAGAGATTCCCCATGTCCAAGATCAGGAGCAGCAGCTGTGCTTTGCTGGACTGGCCATGAGGAGATACCCCACGTCCAAGGTCAGAGAAGCCCCAGTAAGATGGTAGGTGCTGGCATGGCTGTGAGGAGATACCCCACGTCTAAGGGCAAAGGAGAAGCCCCAGCAAGATGGTAGGAGGAGCGAATTCATGTTTAGAATCAAACCTCATTCCCACCAGAGATGCTAAGAGGGCTCAAACAAACCTTGTGCACACCAGGACCCAGGGACCCCACGGAGACTGAGACAGAACTGTGTTTGAGTGTCTCCTGTGGAGGTACAGGTCAGCAGTGGACTGCCACGGGGACAGGGACTCTGGGTGCAGGAGACCTGAGTATGGCATAAGCCCTCTTGGAGGAGGTCGCCGTTAACCCCACCATAGAGCTGCCAGAACTTACACAGGACTGGGAAATAGACTCTTGGAGGGCACACACAGAACCTTGTGCGCCAGGAGAAAGGAGCAGTGACCCCACAAGAGACTGACCCAGACTTACCTGTGAGTGTCCAGGAGTCTCCAGTGAGGCGTGGGTTGGTGGTGGCCTGCTGCAGGGCTGGGGGCACTGAGTGTAGCAGTGCATGCATGGGACCTTTTGAAGGAGGTGGCCATTATCCTCATGACCTCCACCATAGTTTGGCCCCAATAAATAGTAGGGAGGGAACACAGCTCCACCCATCAACAGAAAATTGGATTAAAGATTTACTAAGCATGACCCCACCCATCAAAACAAGACCCAGTTTTCCCCTCAGTCAGTCTCTCCCATCAGGAAGCTTTCATAAGCCTCTTAAGCTTCTCTAACAGAGGGCAGACAGATTGGTTAGTTTTCTGTGATTGTGGTTTTCAATCTAATCACATGGACCACAGCCTTGTCTAACTCAATGAAACTATGAGCCATGCCATGTAGGGCCACCCAAGATGGACAGGTCATGGTGGAGAGTTCTGACAAAATGTGGTCCATTGGAGAAGGGAATGGCAAACCACTTCAGTATTCTTGCCTTGAGAACCCCATGAACAGTATGAAAAGGCAAAAGATAGGACACTGAAAGATGAACTCTCCAGGTTGGTAGGTGCCCAATATACTACTGGAGATCAGTGGAGAAATAACTCCAGAAAGAATGAAGAGATGAAGCCAAAGCAAAAACAACACCCAGTTGTGGATGTGACTGATGATGGAAGCAAGGTCTGATGCTGTAAGAGCAATATTGCATAGGAACCTGGAATATTAGGTCCATGAATCAAGGCAAATTGGAAGTGGTCAAACAGGAGATGGCAAGAGTAAATGTCGACATTTTAGGAATCAGTGAACTAAAATGGACTGGATTGGATGAATTTAACTCAGATGACCATTATATCTACTACTGTGGGCAAGAATCCCTTAGATGAAATGAACTAGCCCTCATAGTCAACAAAAGAGTCCAAAATGCAATACTTAGATGCAGTCTCAAAAATGACACAATGATCTCTGTTCATTTCAAAGGCAAACCATTCAATATCACGGATTCCAAATCTATGCCCCGACCAGTAATGCTGAAGAAGCTGAAGTTGAACGGCTCTATGAAGACCTACAAGACCTTTTAGAACTAACACTCAAAAAAGATGTCCTTTTCATTATAGGGGACTGGAATTCAAAAACAGGAAGTCAAGAAACACCTGAAGAAACAGGCAAATTTGGCTTTGGAGTACAGAAGGAAGCAGGGCAAAGGCTAACAGTTTTGCCAAGAGAACACACTGGTCATAGCAAACACCCTTTTCCAACAATACAAGAGAATACAAGACAATACTCTACACATGGACATCACTAAATGGTCAACACCAAAATCAGATTGATTATATTCTTTGCAGCCAAAGATGGAGAAGCTCTATACAGTCAGCAAAATCAAGAACAGGAGCTGACTGTAGCTCAGATCATGAACTCCTTATTGCCAAATTCAGACTTAAATTGAAGACAGTAGGGAAAACCACAGGGCTATTCAGGTATGACCTAAATCAAATCCGTAACGATTATACAGTGGAAGTGAGAAATAGATTTAAGGGACTAGATTTGATAGAGTGCCTGATGAGCTATGGACAGAGGTTTGTGACATTGTACAGGAGACAGAGATCAAGACCATCTCCAAGAATAAGAAATGCAAAAAAGCAAAATGGCTGTCTGAGGAGGGCTTACAAATAGCTATGAAAAGAAGAGAAGTGAAAAGCAAAGGAAAAAAGGAAAGATATACCCATTTGAATGCAGAGTTCCAAGAATAGCAAGGAGAGATAAGAAAGACTTCCTCAGTGATCAATGCAAAGAAATTGAGGAAAATAATAGAATGGGAAAGACTAGAGATCTCTTCAAGAAAAGTAGAGATACCAAGGGAACATTTCATGCAAAAATGGGCACAATAAAGGACAGAAATGGTGTGGACCTAACAAAAGCAGAAGATATTAAGAAGAGGTGGCAAGAGTACACAGAAGAACTGTACAAAAAAGATCTTCATGACCCAGATAATCATGATGGTGTGATCACTCACCTAGAGCCAGACATCCTGGAATGTGAAGTCAAGTGGGCCTTGGAAAGCATCACTATGAACAAAGCCAGTGGAGGTGATGGAATTCCCATTGAGCTATTTCAAATCCTGCAAGATGATGCTGTGAAAGTGCTGCACTCAATATGCCAGCAAATTTGGAAAACTCAGCAGTGGCCACAGGACTGGAAAAGGTCACTTTTCATTCCAATCCCAAAGAAAGGCAATGCCAAAGAATGCTCAAACTACCACACAGTTACATTCATCTCACATGCTAGCAAAGTAATGCTCAAAATTCTCCAAGCCAGCCTTCAACAGTACATGAACCGTGAACTTCCAGATGTTCAAGCTGGTTTTAGAAAAGGCAGAGGAACCAGAGATCAAATTGACATCTGTTGGATCATTGAAAAAGCAAGAGAGTTCCAGAAAAAACATCTACTTCTGCTTTATTGACTATGCCAAAGCCTTTGACTGTGTGGATCACAATCAACTGTGGAAAATTCTGAAAGAGATGGGAATACAGACCACCTGACCTGCCTCTTGAGAAATCTGTATGCAGGTCAGGAAGGAACAGTTAGAATTGGACATGAAACAAAAGACTTTTTCCAAATAGGGAAAGGAGTACGTCAAGGCTGTATGTTGTCACCCTGCCTATTTAACTTCTATGCAGAGTACATCATGAGAAACGCTGGGCTGGATGAAGCACAAGCTGGAATCAAGATTGCTGGGGAAAATATCAATAACCTCAGAAATGCAGATGACACCACCCTTATGGCAGAAAATGAAGAACTAAAGAGCCTCCTGATGAAAGTGAAAGAGGAGACTGAAAATGGTGGCTTAAATCTCAACATTCGGAAAACCAAGATCATGGCATCTGGTCCCATCACTTCATGGCAAATAGATGGATAAACAGTGTAAACAGTGGCTACTTTATTTTTAGGGGGCTCTAAAATCACTGCAGATGGCGATTGCAGCCATGAAATTAAAAGACACTTATGACCAACCTAGACAGCATATTGAAAAGCAGAGACATTACTTTGCCAACAAAGGTCCATCTAGTCAAGGCTATGGTTTTTCCAGTGGTCATGTATGGAAGTGAGAGTTGGACTTTAAAAAAGCTGAGTGCCGAAGAATTGATGCTTTTGAAATGTGGTGCTGGAGAGACTCCTGAGAGTTCCTTGAACTGCAAGGAGATTCAGCCAGTCCATCCTAAAGGAAATCAGTCCTGAATATTCATTGGAAGGACCAATGTTGAAGCTGAAACTCTAATACTTTGGCCACCTGATGCAAAGAGCTGACTCATTTGAAAAGACCCTAATGCTGGGAAAGATTGAAGGCGGGAGGAGAAGGGAAAGACAGAGCATGAGATGGTTGGATGGCATCACCGACTCAATGGACTTGAGTTTGGGTAAACTCTGGGAGTTGGTGATGGACAGGGAGGCCTGGCATGCTGTAGTCCATGGTGTTGTAAAGAGTTGGACACGACTGAGTGACTGAACTGAAAATTAATTTTAATAATATTTAGTCCAAAATAGGGCAATGGCACCCCACTCCAGTACTCTTGCCTGGAAAATCCCACGGATAGAGAAGCCTGGTGGGCTGCAGTCCATGGGGTCGTTAGGAGTCGGACACGACTGAGCGACTTCACTTTCACTTTTCACTTTCATACATTGGAGAAAGAAATGGCAACCCACTCCAGTGTTCTTGCCTGGAGAATCCCAGGGATGGGGGAGCCTGGTGGGCTGCCGTCTCTGGGGTTGCACAGAATTGGACACGACCGAAGCGACTTGGCAGCAGCAGCAGCAGTAGTCCAAAATATGATCATTTAAACATGTAATCAATGTAACATAATTGCTGAGATATTTTACAGTCTTTTTTTTTTTTTGGTATTAAATGTTTGAAAGCCAGTATCTATCACATTTTGGACTTTTCAAGTGCTTGTAGCCACATAGGACTGATGATTGCCATATAGGACAGCATAGGTCTAGACAATACCTTGGGCAATGAGAGTACCAGTACAGTTTTACTTCAGTCCCCAATGAGTTTAAATGCTAAGATTTTAGGAGACATCTTAGTTACAGATTAATATGATTTGAAAAGATTGGAACGTTCCTTTAATAGTGTGGTCAGCTTTATGCTTCATTAATCAGGCTTAAGAAATGATGGGAGAGTGGGGAGAAATTTTGTTTATCTGAATTCATATAATAGCTTGACTTTAGAGAACATACAGTTGAATTATCTCATATTACAGACGGAGGTAACTGTGATTCAGATTGGTTAAATGAGTTGTCTAAGCTCACACATCTAGTTTGTGGCAGAGCAGTGTTTGGACTCAGTGATTCATCCAGCATTTATTTAATGAACTTTTCATGAGCCTTCTCTATGCAAGGTACTGTGTTAGGTACTTAGGATACACAGTTAATAATTAAGACACAGTTCTAGTTTGTGAGGAGTTCATAGATAAGAGTGGGAGACCAGGAATAAGAATCATGCTCTAGAACACTCTGGGTATTATAAACCTTGTACAGTGGAGTGCAAAGAGGGGGAAGTGGTGTACAGGATGGGATAAGGAAGGTGTCACCCACATCAATGTCTCCTATGTCCTGAATTTAAAATGGGGGGGCAGGGGGAGCACTTGACCCTTTAACTAACACACCATTAAATGTGGAATTTCTTTCATTTTGAATACAGTTAAGCATTTTCCTCTGACACACCTTTGGGGCATGTCTTGGCTTGTGTTTCCCCAAAAGCATAGCCTGAGACAAACACTTGGGAATAGATCACCTAACTGGGGAATGACCCCAGGATGCACGAGTGAGGGAGTGGGAATGAGGCAAAGAATAGGAAAAAAACCTGAGTAAGGTGAGTTAATATGTGTATTTGAGCTGTAGGCAGCTGGGGCTCAGTCCTGCTGGAAGATAGTGTAGAAGACCCCTCAGAGTTGTCCCGGCCTGTGAAGAGGAAGCTGGAGCATTTACCTGTTGACTCCTGTCCCTCCTTGATTGATTTGACCTGGGGGTGTTGAATCTGGGCTGCCTGGTGCACAGGCTGAACATGCTTCCTTCGTAGCAGAGGGAGAAGGGTCCTTGAGTCAGGGAACTGCCAGTGGGTACGGGACCATCCACTGTAGCTGCAGGTGGGCTCTGAAATGGGTGCAGGTGCAACCAGGCAGGACACCAGCCGCATCCATCACAGGAGGTGTCTGACCCTTCATCATTCAGAACCAGTGTTCTATCTTAGTAGCTTAAGTAGTAACATTTTCTTCTACTTTATCTTCAAGTGTACTGTTTGCCCCCTTTATCCTGGTTCTTTCTTGCAATATCTGTTTGCAGAATCTTGCATCTTTGTCCCCATAGCTATAATCTTTCATCATTTTAGTCCTTTTGTTCGTGCCATTTTGGGAGTGCTGTTCAAGCAGCCTTACACATTTTGATTAGTTTGTTCTCTAATGTAGATTCTGCCTGTTCATTAGCTGTGGTGGGCACTTCTGCCTTTGTAGCTTCCTTGGAGTCTTTTCAAGTGTTTTCAGCTCTCACTTTACCATTGCCTCTCCGTGCCTTCTGTTTTCATCCTGGCCTTTTGTGCTTTCATTTCACCATGGATCGCCTACTTCAGAGAGTTCAAATTTTCTTTATTGTTTAGAAGACCAATTTTCTTCTATTTCCCATAGTCCTATGTTTCACAGTTTGCTACTTAAACTGTGGTACTGTGGTCTGAGCCCCAGCAGTATTACCATTCCCAGGGATCTTATTCGAAATGCAGATTTTCAGGCTTCAATCCACATTTCCTGAATTAGAAACTGCATTTTAACAAGACACCCTCACCCCCACTTCCACACCCAAATTTGTTTGTATAATGAGGTAGAAAGTGAAAGGGAAACTCGTTTCAGTCATGTCTCTTTGCTACCCTATGGAATAGTCCATGGAATTCTCCAGACCAGAATACTGGAGTGGGTAGCCATTACCTTCCCCAGGGGATCTTCCCAGCCTGGGGATTGAATCCAGGTCTCCTGCATTGCAGGTGGATTCTTTACCAACTGAACCACCAGGAAGCCCATAATGAGGTAAGGGGTGAGGAAGTGTGGAGAGTTACTAACCCATTGTTCCCTGGGAGATGGTTTGAGACTGTGATAAGGAGCAGAGACTCAGTTTTATTTGAATCTGAGTCTTGCCATTCACCAGTTACATGGCTTTAGGAGATTTAGCTGTCCTTCCTCAACTTTAGTTTCCTCACATCCAGATGGGAATAATAGTTTCTTTTTTATGAGAGGTTCTGAAAATTAAATTAGATAAGTACGCAAAATGCCAGCAGAGTAGCTGGACCACAATCACTTGAAAAATAGCCATTATATGATCAATTGTTAATGCTGCAAAATAATTTTATTGATCTTTCCATGTTCAATTCCTTTTAAAAAAAAATTCTGGCTAGTTCATCCTTGAAAGAAAGAGACCTAGCCTGTGCTGAGGAAGAAGAAGTTTTCCTCTATCCTTTGTTGACTTAAAAAAAATAGTCACAACCTAAAAGATGAGAGTTACGTTTTATTCAGTGGGAATTTTTAGGACTTCAAGCCATGAGATAGCATCTCAAGTAACCCTGAGACGGCTTCTCTGAGGAGGGGGGAGGGGAGGAGTCAAGTTATATAGAAGTTTTACACCAAAATGAAGGTAGCCTGAAGATCAAGAGATTATTGTTAATTAAAGGAAACCAGATATCCAGTTAAGGAATTTAGCGCTTTTCTATGTATGGAAAGATACAGGAGTCTGGGCTCACTAACATCATTGTGGTTATCTGAGTCATTAAAATAATTTTTGTATAGTTCTTCTGTGTATTCTTGCCACCTCTTCTTAATATCTTCTGCTTCTGTTAGGTCCATACCACTTCTGTCCTTTATCGTGCCCATCTTTGCATGAAATGTTCCCTTGGTATCTCTACTTTTCTTGAAGAGATCTCTAGTCTTTCCCTTTCTATTTCTTTGCAAACAGAGTCCTTTCCCTCTATTTCTTTGCACTGATCACTTAGGAAGGCTTTCTTATCTCTCCTTGCTATTCTTTGGAAATCTGCATTCAGATGTGTATATCTTTCCATTTCTCCTTTGCCTTTCACTTCTCTTCTTTTCTCAGCTATTTATAAGGCTTCCTCAGACAACCATTTTGCCTTTTTGCCTCTCTTTTTCTTGGGGATGGTCTTGATTCCTGTCTCCTGTATAATGTCATGAACCTCTGTCCATAGTTCATCCAGCACTCTATCTATCACATCTAGGCCCTTAAATCTATTTCTCACTTCCACTGTATAGTCATAAGGGATTTGATTTGGGTCATACCTGAATGGTCTAGTGGTTTTCCCTCCTTTCTTCAATATAAGTCTGAATTTAGTAATAAGGGGTTCATGATCTGAGCCACAGTCAGCTCCCAGTCTTGTTTTTGCTGTTTAGAGCTTCTCCATCTTCGACTGCAAAGAATTCAGTATTGACCATCTGGTGGTGTCCCTGTGTAGAGTCGTCTCCTGTGTTGTTGGAAGAGGGTGTTTACTATGACCAGTGAGTTCTCTTGGCAAAACTCTGTTAGCCTTTGCCCTGCTTCATTTTGTACTCCAAGGCCAAACTTGCCTGTTACTCCAGATATCTCTTGACTTACTACTTTTGCATTCCAATCCCCTATGATGAAATGGGCATCTTTGTGTGTTAGCTCTAGAAGGTCTTATAGGTCTTCATAGAACAATTCAACTTCAGCTTCTTCAGCATTAGTGTTTGGGGCATAGACTTGGATTGCTGTGATATTGAATAGTTTGCTTTGGAAATGAACAGAGATCCTTTTATTGTTTTTGAGATTTTACCCAAGTACTGCATTTTGGACTCTTGTTGACTGTGAGGGCTACTCCATTTTGTCTAAGGGATTCTGGCCCACAGGAGGTGGAAAGACTTCTATCTCTTTTGTTTCTTAATAGTAATCAACATAAGTTCATCCTCATGACAGAGAGATACATTTTGGGGTGGCAGATTTTGCTCCTGTACTCTAATACTGAAGGTGATGCTCCTCTCCCTGGTTAGGTTTGTGGACCAGCTAGGAATTGTTACAGTTTCTGACTCAGATTTGCACCTCAGGGGAGAAGGGGGTTTGATAGATACAGCTCTTAGCCAAATTTCTGATATCTAAATGCCTCAGAAAATGTGCAACTCAGACCTGTTCTTTCTGAAGTAGGAGTAGTTATTTAGCCAGTTACATCTCACCCTCACTGGCTTCCTCTCTGACTCTGTCCTGTTTCAAAGGACTAGAGGTAGTGGTCAGTTTCTCAGGCTTATCTCCCCTACAGCCCTCAGAATTTTTCCTGAAGAGTGGCAAGTCATTGATTGCTTTGCTCGGCTTCCAAGGCTACCCTGAATCAAAATGTCTTGTGCCTCAGTGGACAATTTGCTGGAGTAATGGACATGGAGAGTCAGACAGTGCTTGCTAGCTACCATCACATCTGGGAAGTTCAGAAATATTTTACCTTGGGGCTGTGCTGACCTTTGAAATTTGAGTTTTATTCATCCCATATGTTAATCCATTATTCATGGGGAAATTCTTAAATTGCCTTTTCTAAGCCAAATTGAAATTTTCATAGAACAGGTGATAAATGAGCATTTCAAGCTGAGTATTTTAAGCTGTCAGGTATTGGGGCTACCAGTCATTCATTATAAGGAGCAGGACCCTATGGGGCCTTCCCAGGACAGACCCCTCCCTCATATCCTTTGCTGTAACTCCTGTCTGAAATACCTAGATAATAGTATCTGATGCATATCTCCGGAGTTGTTTTATACATGTGAAAACCACCACTAAATGGAAGAAATTAACTACCTATGGTCAGGAGCACATAGTCCCAGACCGACTGGTGCCTAAGGATTGCTATTGTTAACCCCCCAACCCCCAAGACACTGTCCTGTTACCTTACATGAGCCAATCAGAGAATTGTGCATGAGCTGATCACGTACCCTGGGATGGGACGCATCTCCTTTACCTGTCCTTTAAAATCGCTTTCCTGAAACTCTGCTGCAAGTGACAGCTTTTTCAGCACCAACTGTCCTGATCTCCTTGCTTGGTGACCTGTGATAAACACTGCCCATTCCTTCACCACAACCCATTGTCAGGAGATTGGCTTCACTGTGTGTGCGTGGGCACACCCAAGTTTGGTTCAGTACCATCAACAGTTAGGTTTGGAAGCATCTCTGTCTTTGCACAGCAGTGCTTATACCATTATTTGAATGTTTTATTACATTTTTTTCTTTCTTTCTTTTTTTTTTTTTTTGTAAAATTGTCATTGAGAGGAGAGAGTGGGACGAACTGAGAGAATAGTATGGAAACATATACATTACCATATGTAAAATAGCAAGTGGGAATTTGCTGTGTGACACAGAGACCTCAATCCAGTCCTCTATGACAACTAGAGGGGTGGAATGGGGTAGGAGATGGGAGAGGGGGTTCAGGACAGAGGGGACATATGTATACCTGTGACTGATTCATGTTAAAAAAAAATGTCAGTGAGAGAAGCCTAGATCTCAAACACAGTATAGCTTCTTAAGCATGCTGAAAGCTGATCATCTTTAACTTTATTTGGAGCTCATCAGACTTAGACATGAGGACTATGCTAATTGTGAAGAAAATGAATAAAAATAGTAAATATCTCCAAAATGGTGAAAATATATTACTGAACAGTGTGTCAAAATGATCGATGCATTTTGAGTTTTCTAATATTTTTTAATACCTCTGGGAGTTAAATCTTCTTGTAAGGGAGGAAAAATAATTTTCCTTTCACTCTTCTAGATTCTTGGCTGAGATTGCATGATAAAAGACAGATTAATGGGAGAAAAACAGAAGTTTAATATCATGTATGTGTCTTATATATATGAGAGACCCAGGAAGACTGAGTCACTGTCTCCAACCTTCAGTACCATCTCCAGCTAAAAACAAAAGATGCTGGGCAAGGAGAGAACCAGGTTTCTAAGGCAAAACATAGTAAGCAAAGGTAAGGATGTTATACAGATTTAAGTCTGTAATAGAGCATCTAAAGATCTAGTGATCCTCCGCTTCTTGGTACTCAAAGGGTACCCTTGCATATGGAGATTCCCCTTATAATTGTAAATTGCTCTTACTAAAGGGTAACTTCTACTTGGTTTTCAGAGCTTTCTCCATGTCTGCTGTTTTCTTATTGTTGTTATTGTTTTTCCTCTAAAAACCAACCTTCTTAAAATAATCCTTATCCCAAAGAGACATATTTTTGGTGGCAAATTCTGCTTTCATTCCTATACAATCCTATTATTTGACTTTCTCAAACAGGAATTTGTATACATTGTTAGGAAGATATTTTATTTCAAACTATGGGGCTCTTACACTGTGATATTTACACTGGAAACATAATTAGGATGTAATTCCTATTTTTTTCTCTCTACCTTTAAGGTGGTTTAAAAATTCAAAGGATGGAGATTCCTATTAATTAATAAGTAATCCTGTTGCTTTTTCCCCCTCATAAATGAAACAAGTAAAGGAACAAGTCTCAAATGGAGTCACTAATGCTAAGACCTATGAAGACTTAATACCTGACCTAACTGCAGCTTCAGCCTTTACCAGTTGTGAAATTTTAAAACAATTTCCTAATCAGCACTAGTGAGAAAAGAATCCTTGAATAAAGCTGATTAGATCTTCAAATTTAGTTAGTTGAATTTTGTTCCTTAACATATGTGAGGTAACTTAAATAATTTTTCTGGACCCTTGTTGACACTAGAAAAATGAGGACAACAGGTATCATTCCCAACTTATTATGAACCTCATAGTATTCAGGGAACTACTAAAAGAATCTGAGGATTTCCCAGAGGCTAATTTATCATTGAATAGCTTTTACAAATGTAACAGCTTATGTTTTCCCATTCCACTTGGGGGAAGGTATTTTCAGGTCTCAATTTCTGGCTGGAGAGTGTATATTTTAGAAAAAAAAATAGTGTTATTTTGTTGGCTCAGACACTAAATCCAAGTCTTTTACTAAGAGCTTATGAAAATTCCCAACTTCCAAGATGACTTTAATGTGTCAAAATGTGATCAAAAGAATCCTGTTCATATAGTTTGGAATTACATGTGAAATTGTGCTTCTTGCCATCAATCTGCTATGTGATCTGAGGAGGTTTATTTAATCTATGGGAATCCTGGCTTCCTCATATATAAAGCAGAACCTAGTAGGGTTATTTGGGCATTGATTGGGTATTCCTAGGTGGCACTACTTGCAAAGTACCCACCTGCCAGTGCAGGAGACCTAAGAGACTCAGTTTCAATCCCTGGGTTGGAAAGATCCCCTGGAGTAGAAAATGGCAACCTACTATATTTCTTCATGTTAAGTGGATCATTTTTGGTATCTTAGGAGAAGCAAATGGCAACCCACTCCAGTATTCTTGCCTGGAGAATCCCATGAAGAGAGGAGCCTGGAGGGCTACAGTCCATGGGGTCACAGAATCAGACACGACTAAAATGATTTAGCAGCAGCAGCAGCAGCAGGCTATGAACATTCTGTGATTGCTTTCCAGATGATTAAATAATAGGTTAGAACTATGTACAATCCTAATTTTAGTTCCCACATTTACATTTACCTGGAATGCTGAAATGACCCTGTGAAAACCTTTCTGGATTATTTGTTTCTTGGGACATAATTCTCCATGGGTGTCTCGCATTTCTGCACATCTTCTGAGCAAAGGCATCAGCAGATTGTCTTTCACAGGATGCTTGTGTAATGAAAAGCCATACAAGATATAGTGTCTTCCTCCAAAGCAGAGGGCAGATTTGCTTGCTTTCCAGAATAGTAATGAAATTAGTCTCTCCCCGGGGCAGATTTAGTAGTAGCCCTCTTATCAAAGATCTGCATTTCCAAGGTTCAGAGTTCCTCACTGCATGTTCAGGCATCACCTGGCCCTCACTGCATCTCTGTGGAAACTGGGCCTTGGGAATCAGTGCAATTGATGTCTGGCTACTGCTATTGTTGGCCTGTGTCTTCTGCCTCTGAGCCAAGAGTCCATGTATTTCATATGACTAGAACACAGAGGACAGGACTGGTACCTGAGAGATTTTATCTCATTACTCCCAGCCTTTGCTTCCTCTCCTCTCACCTCTCAGCAGATGGGGCAGGGGACAGAGGGAACCAAAAACTAATAGTAGGCCTGACTTCTTATAGTTGCCTGAAGATTAGAGAAGATACTTGTAAATCATTAAGTGTACTGTCTGGCACAAAGGAAGTTCAATAAATCATAGCTATTTAATTTTTCTTCTTTCCTTTAAAGAGCTTTGGATACATTTCCCCAAGGTTCATCTGAGTATGACTTTGGTTTTCTCTTAATTCGTGGATACTTGTGTCTCCATTGATTTGAGCGATCATTTGAAAATCAGCCCTAACTGACCCTTGGGGAAACATCCATAGATTCTTATATATGTAGAAGATGACATGGTGGGATTTCCCTGGTGATCCAGTGGTTTAGACTCCACAGTTCTACTGTGGGCAGGCATGGGGGAGGGGGCAGGATCCATCCCGGGTCAGAGAAGTAGCATCCTGCATGGCACAGCCAAAAAATAAAAAATGACCAGTGTAGTGCATAGTTTAAGGCAGAAATTCAGTGAGTGTTAGGTATGATGGAGATGATGACAGCTGTTAGTGTTACTTTCCCTCCATCCAAACTCATGTATCTAGCATCTTACTCTATTGCTTAGCCAAGCTCTTTGCTACCCATGGCTATACATAAAATTTAAAGTTACAGAAGCAGAAAATATTAAAAAGGCTTAAATTTAAAATGTAGAAGATTCTGTGTATTTGAAGGGAGGTGTGGAGGGGGTCATTTTTTTTCTTGTGCTTACTGCTTTATATGATAAAGCAGATAAGGAAGCAAAATAGTGAAGACAGAAACTGAATGATCTTATATATCAGTATATGCAGTAAGTAGGCCTTGTTTGGACCTGACTAAACAACCCAAAGTTTTTTGAGATGGGGGCTGGGGAGGAATTGAACATACACTAAGTATAAAAATTATTAGAGAATTATTTTTCATTGTGTTAGGTGTGATAATGGTATTTTTAACAATCCTTATCTGCTAGAGATACACAAAAATATTTATTGGTGAAATGATATGATGTCTAGGGAGTCTTTAACATACTTCAGGAAAAGAAGAATGCAAAAATGGATAAGAAAGGCAAAATCTTAATTGTTGAAACTGGCTGATGAGTATATGAAAGTCCATTATAACTCTTCTACTTTTTAAAATTTTATTTATTCATTTATTTTTGGCTGTACTGAGTCTTTGTTGCTGTGCATGGGCTTTCTCAAATTGTGGCAAGTGGGGGCTACTCTCATTGCACAGGCTTCTCATTGCAGTGGCTTCTCTTGTTGTGGAGCACAGGCTTAGTTGCTCCACAGCATGTGGAATCTTCCCGGACACCAGGAATTGAACCTGTGCCCATGCATTATTAGGTGGATTCTTAACCACTGGACGACCAGGGAAGTCCCAACTATCCTACTTTTATGTGTTTGGAAATGATCTTACTAAAAATTTTAAAACAAATAAAAAGAAGCTACATGATTTTAGTTTATTTCAGCTTTACTATTTAACTAGTTACCTAAGTTTCCTTAATCTCTGTGTTTCCTCATCTGGAAATTGTAGAAAATAATAGTGTTAACCTCAAGTACTTGAAGATTAAATGAATTCAGTTCAGTCTCTCAGTTGTGTCCGACTCTTTGCGACCCCATGAATCGCAGCACACCAGGCCTCCCTGTCTATCACCATCTCCTGGAATTCACTCAGACTCACGTCCATCGAGTCTGTGATGCCATCCAGCCATCTCATCCTCAGTCGTCCCCTTCTCCTCCTGCTCCCAATCCCTCCCAGCATCAGAGTCTTTTCCAGTGAGTCAACTCTTCGCATGAGGTGGCCAAAGTACTGGAGCTTCAGCTTTAGCATCATTCCTTCCAAAGAAATCCCAGGGCTGATCTCCTTCAGAATGGACTGGTTGGATCTCCTTGCAGTCCAAGGGACTCTCAAGAGTCTTCTCCAACACCACAGTTCAAAAGCATCAATTCTTTGGCGTTCAGCCTTCTTCACAGTCCAA
Source organism: Ovis aries (assembly GCF_016772045.2). NCBI lineage: Eukaryota > Metazoa > Chordata > Mammalia > Artiodactyla > Bovidae > Ovis > Ovis aries. The sequence continues at coordinate 14,617,812 of NC_056080.1, read as the reverse complement.
CTCTCACATCCATACATGACCACTGGAAAAACCATAGCCTTGACTAGACGGACCTTAGTTGGCAAAGTAATGTCTCTGCTTTTGAATATGCTGTCTAGGTTGCTCATAACTTTTCTTTCAAAGAGGAAGTGTCTTTTAATTTCATGGCTGCAGTCACCATCTGCAGTGATTTTGGAGCCCCCCAAAATAAAGTCTGACACTGTTTCCACTGTTTCCCCATCTATTTCCCATGAAGTGATGGGACTGGATGCCATGATCTTCATTTTCTGAATGTTGAGCTTTAAGCCAACTTTTTCACTCTCCTCATACTTCTAAAACAGTTGAGATTTATAGATAAATTTCACTCAGTGATGTCTGACTCTTTGTGGCCTCAGGGACTGTAGCCTGTCATGCTCCTCTGTCCATGGAATTTTCCAGTCAATGATACCGGGGCAGGTTTCCATTTCCTACTCCAGGAGATCTTCCCAACCCAGGAATCCAGGGATTGAACCTGTGTCTCTTATGTCTTCTGCATTGGTAGGTGAGTTCTTTACCACTAGTGCCACCTGGAAAGCCCTAAAACACTTAGAATGGTGCTTTTTTCACAGTGAGCATTCAAAACTGTTCATGAATACACTATTTTTAGGAAGGCAAGAGTGGCTTCCCTGATAGCTCAGCTGGTAAAGAATCTGCCTGTGATGTGGGAGACCTGGGTTCGATCCCTGGGTTGGGAAGATCCCCTGGAGAAGGAAGGCTACCCACTCCAGTATTCTGGCCTGGAGAATTCCATGGACTGTATAGTCCATGGGGTCAGAAAGAGTCAGACATGACTAAGTGAATAACACTTGATGTTAATGAGCTTTCCAGGTGGTGCTAGTGGTAAAGAAACCACCTGCCAATGCAGGAGACATAGTAGATGAAGGTTCGATCCCTGGGTCAGGAAGATCCCCTGGAGTAGGAAATGGCAGCCTGCTCTAGTATTCTTGCCTGGAAAATTCCAGGGGCCTAAGAGCCTAGCAGGCTACAGTCCATGGGGTTGCAAAGAGTGGAACAGGACTGAGCAAAATATATTTCAACAGTTCATGGAATTCAGAGCAAAGGAGATATATTTGGGGGAAAACTCTTCCTTACTTCTTTTTAAATTAGTCACTTTCCATGGTATTATATCAATTGAGATTGAATTTGGCTATAAGAAGTAAATAATAACTAAGTTACGAAGCATAGTAACTTTTATGACTTAAGTAGGAAATACTACATCTCTAGAGTTGGGGAGTTATTGGCATTGGTTTGACAGCTCAGCTATGTCAGGGCCCAAGATGTTGTAATTCCCTAGGCCTTTCCCTCATGGCTACAAGATGCCTGCTACAGCTCCAGGCACTGGACTATAGCCAAGGCAGAAAGAAGGAGGGAAGGGTAGTGGCAGTCTTACCTGTCTATTTTTTCAGGAAATCAAAATCTTTCCTGGAAACTCTTTAAATAAGTGACCATTTCTGTCTCACTGGCCAGCGATATGTTACATGGCACTACTGGTAGCAAAGGAAGCTGAAAAAAATCAATTAGTAGTGTTTCCAGTATATAAGTGTGAAAGCAACAAGTGACAAGGGAAAGATAGTTGGGTCATCCAATTAGTGGTATTGTTTTCAGGTAGTATTTGGACTTTAAAATGTGAGCATTTGATCTAGCAAATTGCAGACTTATTGAAAGAATAGTCTGACAGATTCTGTGATTATCCATGAAAATCAAAATGTTATTTCTGAAAGGAGCATTTAGTCCATCTCTCATGTTAATCATGTCTGGTATATTAGACAGTAAATGTTTGTTGATTGAAAAAAAAAGCTTAGAAATGGAAACATAAAATGGCTCCACCTACTGGGTAATTGTATTAGTTACCTATTGGTATTGTAAGTACCCCCAAATTTAGTAACTTAATATATACTTACAGTTGACCTTTGAATAAAACAAGTTTGAACCACACGAGTCCACTTATATGCAGATTTTTTCCCCAATATAATTGGCCCTTCATATCCATGGGTTCCATATCCATAGATTCAACCAACTGCAGATAATGTAATGACATTTGAGATATGTGATTGGTTGTATCTGCAGATGCAGAACCTGTGCATACAGAGGGCCAACTATGGGACTTGAGCATCCAGGGATTTTGATATCAGTGGTGGGTCCTAAAACCAACCCTCCATGAATACCAAAGGACAGTTGTATTGTGTCATAGTTTCTGAGGATCAGAAATTGAGAAACTACTTAAGTGGTTCTGGCTCAGAACCTCTCATGAGGTCACAAATTGTCAGCCAGCCAAGACTTCAGTCATCAGAAGACTTGACTGGGGCTGGAAGATCTTATTCCAAGTTCACTGGAGTGACAGTTGGTCATAAACCTCTGTTCCTCACCATGTGGACTGTAGGGGAGGAACCTTTTCCTTCTTCCCCTTAGGTTCTTTGGCTGGTATAATAATGGACATGAGACACAGCAATTGTATGCGTGGGAGTCTTATGGACATGAGAGGGTCAAAAACAATCAGGCAATTGAAACTTGTATGCCAGCCTGAGGTAAGGAGAAGGGGATAGGGGTTTGGGGCTGAAAAGGGGAGGAAGAAAATTCACAGGGAGAGGAGAAATGTCCCTTGAACAGGAAGGAGATCAAACCAGTCAATCCTAAAGGAAATCAACCCTGAATATTCACTGGAAGGACTGATGCTGAAGCTGAAGCTCCAATACTTAGGCCACATACTTTGATGTGAAGAGCCAACTGATTGGAAAAGACCCTGACGCTGGGAAAAATTGAAGGCGGGAGGAGAAGAGGGCAACAGAGGATGAGATGGTTGGATGACATCACCAAATCAATGGACGTGAATTGAGCAAACTCTGAGAGATAGTGAAGGACAGGGAAGCCTGACATGCTGCAGTCCAAGAAGTCACAGAGTCAGGCACAATTGAGTGACTGAACAACATCAAGAAATGCAAATGTTTGGTAAAAAAAAGTTTGTCAGGTCACACAGAGACAATGGGTCACACAGAAGGCTTTGAACAAACAGGCTCTGCTGACAGGCACCAGCCCTCTCCACCCCAACCTCAGCTTACCACACCTAACCCAAACTTTATGGGTTATGTAAATTCTTATATGGTGTTAAAGGGGAGGTAAAAAGCTCTTCCTGAGTCTGTTGGACCTTGACTGTCTTCAGTGAAAAATAATCGACATGCCAGATAGCATGTTCTGGAGTGCCCTGCCCTGAATCCCCTCAAGGCACCTCCATAAGGCTGCTTGAGAGTTTTCATAACATAGGAACTGACTTCCTTCAGTCTGAGTGATCCAAGAGAGCCAGGTAGACAAGCCATAGTGTCTCTTATGTTCTAGCCTCAACAGTGATAAACATTACTTCTGCCATATTCTGTCATTACACAGACCTATCCTGATAGAATGCAGGCAGGGATGATGTAAGAGTGTGAATCCTGGAAGGAAGAGATTGTTGGACACCATCTCAAAGGCTGGCTACCACACTCACAGAGCATTTTAGCTGAGAAATGGGAACTGCAAGCCCAGCTTTTCTGACGATCAGTCTGTGGCCCTCATGACATTTCTTTCTCTTAGGAAAGAGAAATTTTTGTTAAAAACAATCATCATTTTAAATTAACCAATAGCTTTCTCTGTGTCTTACATATGCCCAAAGAGATACATTGACATGAACAGACAAACACATGAATATTTTGCTATGGCTTAATTTCTGTCAGTATTCTTTAGAGAGGACAAAAACCAGAGTTCTTGCCTAATGCAACTAAAACCCACAATTGGACAATTAAGAGAGCCGTGTCATCAAAAAGGGTATAGATCTACCATAAGAATTAGGCAATTGGCCTCCTCTTCCATAAGGAAAATGGAGAACAGTCAAGAAAGAAGCAAAGGAATTGTCTGTAAGATAGACGGGAAGGAAGCAAAAGGTAATTGAAACATTTTAAAATGAAAAGACCAGCTTTTATTTTTTACTGTGGAGCAAACTGAGTTCCCAAGCTCTTCTTTCAGTGTGCCTGTGTCTGTATAGAAATACAGATTGTTCGAAATCTTATTGCTGAAGGAGACCACCAGGGCTTCCTTGGTGGCTCAGACAGTAAAGAATCCACCTGCGATGTGGGAGACCTGGGTTCAATCCCTGGGCTGGGAAGATCCCCTGGAGGAGGGCATGGTAACCCACTCTAGTATTCTTGCCTGGAGAATCCCCATGGACAGAGGAGCCCGGCGGGCTACAGTCCACGGGGTCACAAAGAGTCAGACACAACTGAGCGACTAAGCACAGCACACAAAGGAGACCACATTGAATTTCAACTTATTATAGTGATATTATTTTCTAAGTATGTCTTTTTTTTGAGGACACATTCCACATTTTACTTACAATTTAAGGCTAACTTTAATCTCAAAATCACATATCCATGCAGCTATTTACTTTTTGTTGATTTTACTTACATGTAAATGCATGGTTTGTCCAACAAAGAGTGTAAACAAATGTTTACCATGTCTGTTACATGGAACACAGGAATAGCTTGTGGCCAAAATTTATCCACCTCCCCCACAACATTTTTTTAAGTTATAAATACAGGTGTCGCAACAATCCTGAACATATTTTTGATATTACTAGTAGTCAGCACCAATACCACTTCAAAAATTAACACAATTTGTGACAGTATTTGTTGTACCTGCTACTTTAGACAATTTCAACTGAAGCTCCTTCACTCAGCAAGATGGACAGAACACGCTATTCTGGGCTTCCTTCTTGAACTTTCTCTTCAGAAACACACCTGCCTGCACAGCCATCTGACACTTCTCGCCATGCTCCCACCTGCAAACCTGAGTTCCCTTTCAGTACTCCAGGTTCATGCTTAAATGATGGTGCCTTAACAAGAAAGAAACTCTGCTCAATTTTCCTCTTGTTACCATTGCCTACTCTTTTTTGTCCTCCCTCAAGTTCTTCCAACAAGTGAAAATTACGAGGAACTTTAAAGCCTGTGGAGACTGCCATCTTCTCCTGCAGCCTGACCTCCAAAAGTATCTTACAGGAAGCATAAATTTGTTTTCAGAATGACTGATCCTTTAGAACTTGCAAAAACAAGCAGTTTTAAATTTTTATTAACTCTAGTTTTGGACCTAAAAATAACAGTAAGAATTTGCATGATTTTAATAGTGTCCTTTTGTTCCTATCTCTCTGAAGTCCCTGAAAACCACTTTCTGGGTTCAGTTCAGTTGCTCAGTCATGTCTGACTCTTTGCAACCCCATGGACTGCAGGACACCAGGCCTCCCTGTCCATTACCAACTCCCAGAGTCCACCCAAACCCATGTCCATTGAGTCGGTGATGCCATTTAACCATCTCATTCTCTGTCATCCCCTTTTCCTCCTGCCCTCAATCTTTCCCAGCATCAGGGTCTTTTCAGATGAGTCAGCTCTTCGCATCAGGTGGCCAAAGTACTGGAGTTTCAGCTTTTTAGCATCAGTCCTTCCAGTGAACACCCAGGACTGATCTCCTTTAGGATGGACTGGTTGGATCTCCTTGGAGTTCAACAGACTCTCAAGAGTCTTCTCCAACACCACAGTTCAAAAGCATCAATTCTTCTGCATTCAGATTTCTTTATAGTCCAACTCTCACATCCATACATGACCACTGGAAAAACCATAGCCTTGACTAGATGGACCTTTGTTGGCAAAGTAATGTCTCTGCTTTTGAATATGCTATCTAGGTTGGTCATAACTTTTCTTCCAAGGAGTAAGCGTCTTTTAATTTCATGGCTGCAGTCACCATCTGCAGTGATTTTGGAGTCCAGAAAATAAAGTCAGCCACTGTTTCCACTGTTTCCCCATCTATTTCCCATGAAGTGATGGGACCAGATGCCATGATCTTGGTTTTCTGAATGCTGAACTTTAAGCCAACTTTTTCACTCTCCTCTTTCACTTTCATCAAGAGGCTCTTTAGTTCTTCTTCACTTTCTGCCATAAGGGTGGTGTCATCTGCATATCTGAGGTTATTGACATTTCTCCTGGGAATCTTTATTCCAGCTTGTGCTTCATCCAGGCCAGCATTTTCTCATGATGTACTCTGCATATAAGTTAAATAAGCAGGGTGACAATATACAGCCTTGAGGTACTCCTTTCCCTATTTGGAACCAGTCTGTTTTTCCATGTCCAGTTCTAACTGTTGCTTCCTGACCTGCACATAGGTTTCTCAGGAGGCAGGTCAGGTGGTCTGGTATTACCATCTCTTGAAGAATTTTCCATAGTTTCTTGTGATCCACACAGTCAAAGGCTTTGGCATAGTCAATAAAGCAGAAATAGATGTTTTTCTGGAACTCTCTTGCTTTTTCCATGATCCAGCGGATGTTGGCAATTTGATCTCTGGTTCTTCTGCCTTTTCTAAAACCAGCTTGAACATCTGGAAGTTCATGGTTCATGTATTGCTAAAGCCTGGCTTGGAGAATTTTAAGCATTAACTTACTAGCATGTGAGATGTGTGCAATTGTGTGGTAGTTTGAGCATTCTTTGGCATTGCCTTTCCTAGGGATTGGAATGAAAACTGACCTTTTCCAGTCCTGTGGCCACTGATGAGTTTTCCAAATTTGCTGCCATATTGAATGCAACACTTTCACAGCATCGTCTTTCAGGATGTATGTCAATAATTTGACACCTCTTGGAATAATGAAGGAGGAAGGAACAAAGAAGACTTTTTTGGTCTGGCTTCTTCCTTATAGAAATGAATATTTCAATTACCTTCAGTTAAAATTGAAATGGGTTCCTTTGGGGATCATATATTTATGTTTTTAAAACAAGTGTTCAAATCTTACTGAATATAGCTACTTATTGGTTTAATCTGAGTATATGAACTGGATCACACTCAAGGGCCATTTGTTTTTTAAGTCATTGGAAATATCAGTTTTTGAAACAGAAAGGAAACTAACATTTCTGAAGCAGCAAATAGGGAGTTAAAGACTGTGATAGATGATGTTGATGTTTTCAGGTAGGATCCCAATTTACAGAACTGAGGGTCAGAGAACTTAACTTTCTCACTAGATCAGTGACTATTTGTTGAGCTCTTGCTATAAGTGATATGTATTATACTAAATGGCAGAAACACAGTGGTAAATAAGACTAGGCCACACAGCCTATGAGTGGAAAAGGTATGAGTAGAAGGTTTCAAAGTCCAGTATCTTTTGAGTCCACCTCTGAGTACTTAGGTGTGAAGACCCATGATACACAGAAGAACATATGATTGGTCATAGAGAGGTTGATATTGGGGACATGCTAACATTGAGTGCTGACTTTTTGTTGGACGTCAGGCAAAAAGTTTGCCATGTTTTAGTGCACATAACACTCAAAACCAAAAGCAATCTTGAGAAAGAAGACTGATGACTTCAGGCTCTACTACAAAGCCACAGTCATCAAGACAGTATGGTACTGGCACAAAGACAGACATATAGATCAATGGAACAAAATAGAAAGCCCAGAGATAAATCCACACACATATGGACACCTTATCTTTGACAAAGGAGGCAAGAATATACAATGGAGTAAAGACAATATCTTTAACAAGTGGTGCTGGGAAAACTGGTCAACCACTTGTAAAAGAATGAAACTAGATCACTTCCTAACACCTCACACAAAAATAAACTCAAAATGGATTAAAGATCTAAATGTAAGATCAGAAACTATAAAACTCCTAGAGGAGAACATAGGCAAAACACTCTCAGACATAAATCACAGCAGGATCCTCTATGATCCACCTCCCAGAATTCTGGAAATAAAAGCAAAAATAAACAAATGGGATCTAATTAAAATTAAAAGCTTCTGCACAACAAAGGAAAATATAAGCAAGGTGAAAAGACAGCCTTCTGAATGGGAGAAAATAATAGCAAATGAAGCAACTGACAAACAACTAATCTCAAAAATATACAAGCAACTTATGCAGCTCAATTCCAGAAAAATAAACGACCCAATCAAAAAATGGGCCAAAGAACTAAATAGACATTTCTCCAAAGAAGACATACAGATGGCTAACAAACACATGAAAAGATGCTCAACATCACTCATTATTAGAGAAATGCAAATCAAAACCACAATGAGGTACCACTTCACCAGTCAGAATGGCTGTGATCCAAAAATCTGCAAGCAATAAATGCTGGAGAGGGTGTGGAGAAAGGGAACCCTCCTACACTGTTGGTGGGAATGCAAACTAGTACAGCCACTATGGAGAACAGTGTGGAGATTCCTTAAAAAATTGCAAATAGAACTACCTTATGACCCAGCAATCCCACTGCTGGGCATACACACCGAGGAAACCAGAATTGAAAGAGACACCTGTACCCCAATGTTCATCGCAGCACTGTTTATAATAGCCAGGACATGGAAACAACCTAGATGTCCATCAGCAGATGAACGGATAAGAAAGCTGTGGTACATATACACAATGGAGTATTACTCAGCCGTAAAAAAGAATTCATTTGAATCAGTTCTGATGAGATGGATGAAACTGGAGCCGATTATACAGAGTGAAGTAAGCCAGAAAGAAAAACACCAATACAGTATACTAACACATATATATGGAATTTAGGAAGATGGCAATGATGACCCTGTATGCAAGACAGGGAAAGAGACACAGATGTGTATAACGGACTTTTGGACTCAGAGGGAGAGGGAGAGGGGGGGATGATTTGGGAGAATGGCATTCTAACATGTATACTATCATGTGAATTGAATCGCCAGTCTATGTCTGACGCAGGGTGCAGCATGCCTGGGGCTGGTGCATGGGGATGACTCAGAGAGATGTTATGGGGAGGGAGGTGGGAGGGGGGTTCATGTTTGGGAATGCATGTAAGAATTAAAGATTTTAAAATTTAAAAAATAAAAAACTAAAAAAAAAACCACTCAAAACCACCCTTTGAATTGGATATTAGTATTTTATTAATCCATGGAAAGTGGAGGCACAGAGGGGCTCAGATTGTTGCTCATGGTTGCTCAGATATTCAGGAATGGAAAATATGAGTCAAAGAGGGAGGGTCTACTTCCAGCAGGAAGGGTCAGAGAAAGCTTTTATGAGGAGGAAAACATCTGCTCTGCCAAAAAATGGCAAAGATCTGGGACACACTTTATCCCTTCTTCTTTCTGTGGCGATGGTCAACTCCACTGAATCAGTCCTGGCACCTTTTCCCATTATGCTGGGACGTGGTTTCAGAACTCTCTCAACATAAACTCCAGGTGGCCACCACCAGCCAACTAGAGTCTGTACTTGAGAGAAACCATATTTTCCACTCATAGCAAGCATTTCTTACTGTTTTTGATTGCCCAGCATCCATTTCATCTGTCTGGTATTATTTGGATTTCTTTTGAGGGAGTTAGGTTTTTGCATATTGTAGTCTTGGTGGGAGAGCAATTCCAGATGCCAACAGGTTTTTACAGAAGCCAAGAGGACAAGGCAGGATAAAAGTATTAATATATAACCTGAGCTTGGCTGACGGGAAGTTATTTTCTGGGACTTTAACTCAAGGGCAGGAAGGAATGGTGTGCTAAACAGACTTTGTTTGATTTAAGATGATGACTGTGGTTTTTGCTTCCTAATCCTCTGGGATTCTTTTGGTGCCTGTCCATTCTCAAGACCTGTCATTTCTGTAAGCATCGACAGTCCTCCAGCAAGTTGCCTTATGTTGAGGTCAACCAAATTTGGTTTCTGTTCCTTGCAAATATGGAATCCTGATTGATACACAATCCTGGATGGTTCACTGTCACTGCTGACCCTGGCTAACTCTGTAATATCATCACCTGAAATTAACAAAAACCAAACAAAGCTCTCTTCTTACTTGAGTCAAATTCACACTGTTGATTTGAATTTTACACTCTTTAAGATAATTGCTGGGGCAATCTCAGCTTGGAGTTTACCTCTATTTTCTAGCTTTTTCCATTTTCATGGTATTATTTTTATGCCTTTACTTATGAACTTGGGCTTTGAAACTCACTGGGCTTATTAATTCACTCAGGTAGGCTGAGCTGTCTTTTCCAAACCATCAACATTATCAAATGATTGAATTTTTCCCAAGTATCCTATTATTGGCTTCAGGATGCAAGTACCCGACAGGAGCAAGTTGTCCCTTTGATTGGGAAGTTCCTCTGGACATCCTGGCCAGGAGGCTTCCATACTGCTTTGCTTCAGTTATGGAGAACTGATTTTCCTCTTTCCTATGAGTGCATGTCTGTTCTTCTGCTTAAGGTTTATTCCTTTTCATCTCATTTTTCCTCCCCTGGCTCGCAGTGTCCTAGGGACTCAGAGGATGGATGAGAAGCATTGGCATCACTCGGGAAAGAAAGAGTCTCAGGCCTCACCCCAGACCTACTCATTCAGAATCTACAGTTGAACAAAACCCCAGGTAACTTACATGCACATTGAATTGAGAAGCACTGCTCTACAGGAGCCCCTAAGTGACTTGGCGGATATACTGTATTCTAGACAGTTCACATTCCAACCAGTGTGTTCAAAGCTCTGCACTGACTATTCATTCCAACCTTATGGTCTAACTCTGGAGGCTGGGAAGCTAAGAACTTGTATCTCCAGCCCCCTTTCCAGCTAATGTGGGAGCCATGCTTTCGTCTTCCCAAATCAGACATAAGCAGAGTCCGCTGTGCTGTTGCTTCTGCCTCCCCCTTACTACTTGGAACACCTCTGATGCTTAGAGTGCCAGCCCTGTTGCTAAGAATGGGAGAGACCGAAGGAGCCTCTATTCTCTTGCCATCTATGAGCTGCTGAGCCATCCCTCATTACCTTCTCCTAATATTCTTGGTGCCTGAAATAAACACATCCCTATTTGGGTGAACTATAATCAATGGGTTCCCAGACAGGGCTAACTAAAACACTGGCTTTCCCAGCTTGTCTGATTAAGCACCAAAGTCTTTTGGAAACATGTTTAGATTTTGATTTAAATTTTAATTTTGGCTTTCAACCTTGAGGCTCTGAGCCATTTCCAAGGAAACAGTGGAGTTTAGTGGTAAGAAGCAAACCTGTGGAGTTGAACATGCTCCCATATGCTCAGGAGGGCTTTATGTTTGGTTTAATGCTCTGTTGTAATCTTAAAATTTTTAATTCTTGAAATGATGTAGGTGATTAAGATGACAAACTGACACCAACCTGGTTCCAATTTATCTTATGAACTGAGTTGGGAGAGAATTAACTTAGTAGCAGAATTTAGACTTCTTACTATTTGGCTCAACATTACTTAAGTTGCATTGTGGAAACTTTTTTAGTTTTATTTTACTGCTTAACAATGTTTCAAAGGAGACCTTGCTTTCAAACCTTAGGTAGAGTCACAAAGAGGCTATGCATTTACCAGAACTTTGAGATTCAAGGAAAAACTTTATTCTGAGATTATTGCTCTGAGGCCAAGTATGCTTAATATTAAACATAAATATATTACATATGTAAATACATAAATATTTTGGTAAATATATGTGAAAAATGAATACAAAATATTCATAACAGCTTCAGGGACTGGGAGTCAAATTTCGTCATCCATGACAAAGGAAGCAGAACTCTCTGAAGCTCCAGTGACAGTGAGGAGCCTCACGTAGCTGCTAGAGAGGAGCATGTCACAGAGAGGACCAGCGTCATCCCAGCCATCATCTTGACACCTGACGATGGCAGGAAGGCCCGATGCCAGAAGAGAAATCAGTGTAACAAGAATTCCTGTAGGTATTTGTAACTCTGCTGCCAAATTGATTTTATAGTATTGACAGCAGAAATTGAACAAGGGCTCACTTATACACTAGTTGGTCTTTATAGACCACTTTCCAGTGTCCGCATCTCTGAAATCCTTCATCGTGCACCTAGTGACAATTTCTAGATGGATATTACAGCAATTTGCTGGACTAATCAGGAACTTGGGTCTTGATGGACACGTTCACACCCACTGAAATACAGTACTCATGATCTTGTTGGGTTGGTTTTTCAGAGCCGAGGCAATGCCAGGCTTTGCTAAAGTAACTCTTTTGAAAAAATTTTGAGTTAAGGGGTTACTCTAGAGAGGGAGGAGAGAACAATGAGATGAAAAGTAAAATTTGGGTATCCCATACTTTAATTTTTGAAAGGAAAGATATGATTTTCGTCAGGCAGTCAAGCACTCTGGCTCTGAGCCAGGCTCTGTGTGCTGAAAGTGCATCTGGTGGAGGGAAGTGCATCACCCAGATACTCCCAGGTCGCCTGGCTCTGGGCAGCTGGTTGTGGGTGCCTGATGTGGAGGGGAGATGGGCAATTCCCACGGATGGGTCAACAGTGATTCTGAATGAGGTGCTAATGCGGATCCCTAAGGAAAGGAAGAAGAGATTCTTGTGTAGTGCAAAGGCCCTCCAGACTGGCTGGGGGTTTGACGCGTGTATGTGAAGAAATAAGAGGACACAAAAGAGGAATCCCCTCTCTCCTCACCAGAGAAGGTGAGACAGCTGTAGGAGTGGTGGACACAGATGCAGGCATGGCGGGAAGGCTTGTTGACCAGGGTTAGAGAGGACTGAGGCTGGGGGGCAGACTTGGGGAGATCCCTGCAAACTGTGGCAGGTGTGCTTGGAAGGCGATGTGATCCAAGTAGGAAGAATTGGGGGTCAAACAGAAAAGGATGTTGCTCCAGAAGCCAAGTGGCAGAGGACAGACAAGAGCCAAACAGAAATCACTTAGCCTTGGACACGCAGGGGGAAGGTAGGCTTTTGGGGAACTGTCATCTGGTGATGAGGAGTGGACTTGAAGGTTTAGACCTTTGAACAAAGGGACATAGTGGTTGGGACTTAGCCACTTGTGTCCAGACTGTGGCCCAAATGTTTGTAAAAATTAATTTACTTCTATATAATATTTTATTATAATGTAGTTTGATTCACAAGAAATTACGAAAATAGTACCAGAGTTTCCATGTACCATTCAGCCAGTTTTCCTTATGAGATCATAGGAATAAAAGTTCTTTTAAAAAAGATATTATCTTACATAACCATAGTACCTGTCTTAGTTCTTTCAGGCTGCTATAACAAAGGACCATAGACTGTGTGGCCCACAGATGACAGAAATTTATTTCTACTAGCTCTGGAGGATGGAAGTCTGAGGTCAGGGTGCCAGCCTGGTCAGGTTTGGGTGAAGGCCCTCTGGCAGCCTTCAGCTGCTTAGTTAGCTTTCTTATTCATCCATCCATCTGTCCATCTAGTGCTGCCAAAATGACTGTCCTGTAACACTGCTTATATTAGGCTAGTCTTCTGCTCAAAAAGCTGTAAAAGTTTTCTGTTGTTTCAAGGAACAAGACTCCCAATGCTGGGGCAGGTGATCTCTGAAAGGGTGCGTTTGATCTAAAGGGCAAATTCAAGCAAGTAGTCTCTACAAGGACACACTCACCTTAACTGATAGCCCCTTGAAACTCGGGGCCATATTCAGCTCAGTATTTTGTATCCTTAATTTGGGTTCCACAACAAATAGACCTGAAGACAAGGATTGAGTGCTAGTAGTTAATGTGTGAGGTCTTCCCAGGAAGCACCAGTAGGAGTGCAGGGAAATGAGATGGGGAAGGTAGGGAAGTCATTGCAGGGCGTGGTATCAAAACATTAAACTAAGGGAAATGTGAGCTTAATCCCAGTCTGGGGAATGGTGGTTGACAGTAGAGATTATGGAGCTCGGTGTCATCCCACCCAAAGGGTGAGATGGCTGGTTGTACCCACCAACTCATGTCAGCCAGTGATTGAAGGCTGCTCCTGTATCGCTAGCCTGCTCTATAGTTTCAGCTTGGACATGGGCAGTGCAAGCTTCAGCAGCTGGAGAAAGTCCCCTGGCAAAATGCTGCAGGCATTTACAGCTGGAAGCTGAGCCTATGTGCACTGTGGGCAGGGCACCAATGGCAGTTACTACACGTAAGTTCCTTTATCCCTCATGCACTGGGGAAGACTCTGGGAATTCAAAGATGTTTGTGGTCATTTCTTTGTCTTTGGGGCACTCATACCCTGGACAGAAAATGGCAACAGAGTGTGGCCATGGCTGGAGTTGGTGTATACACTGTAAGAAAACAAAGGAAAGTAAAATAAACTCTGCTTGGGATCATTAAGGACCATCTCAGAAAGGAAGAGATGTATGCACAGTTTTTTTTTTTTTAATTTTAAAATTTATTTCATTTGGTAGGGCAAAGTCTTAGTTTTGGCATGGGGGATCTTTGATCTTCATTGTGGCTTGTGAAATATTTAGTTGTGGCATGTGGAATTTAGTTCCCTGACCAGGAATCGAACCTGCCCTGGGAGTGCAGAGTCTTAGCCACTGGACCACCAGGGAAGTCCATGTACTGGTTCTTAATGAGATCAAGGTAAGTAAGATTTTGCCAGGATGCCAGGGGAGTGGTGGGGAAGGTGAGGGTGGGGAGGTAGGAAGAAGAGAATTCTAGGTGGAGGGAATAAATGACAAAGATGGAGAGTAATGACCTATTTTGGAAAGAATGGCTGTTCTTTAATAATTAGAGCTTGGAAAGCATTGAGGGACAGGGTATGATGGAAATGAATGTTGAAAGATATGTTGGAACCAGGTTGTAAAAGCCTTCTTTGCCATGCCTTTGGTACTGCAACTTCAGAATCACACTGGTTTTACAAACAGATTTCCAAGAAAAGCTTTCAGGAATTCCAATTTGCAGTGACAGGCAAGAGTGATTTCCTTTTACAAAAAAAGCTATGACTATACATTAAACTTAAAAATATTATGAAACTGAGATTCTATACTTAGGCTTATATAGGGAAACATATTTTTTCCATAAAATTTTATTATTTAGAGTAGAATTTCTACCTGTATCTTGCCTAAGCCAAGAGCAGGACTTTCGTTCTGTCCCAGTTACTATATTTGGTACCATTGCCTTTATTAAGTTTTTTAAAAGCTTTTATTTATTTACACTTGTTTATTTACTTTGCTGGGTCTTCGCTGCTGTGGGTTTTCTCTGGTTGCAGTGAGTGGGGGCTCCTGTCTAGTTGTGGTGCGTGGGCTTCTCATGGCGGTGGCTTCTTTTGTTGTGGAGCACAGGTTCTGGGGCGTATGGGCTTCAGTAGTTGCAGCACAGGAGCTCAGTATTTGCAGCTTGTGGGCTTAGTTGTCCCATGGCATGTGGAATCCTTCTGGACCAGGGATCAAACCCGTGTCCCCTGCATTGGCAGGCGGATTCATAACCACTGGACCACCAGGGAAGTCCTGGTACCATTGCCTTTAAAATATTTAAAATTATCCTAGCTAGAGTTAATTTCCATGTGAGGATAGGCACAGGATAATTTCCATGTGAGGATGTTAGCACTGATCTTTTAAATAATACCAAAGGTCGGGCTTCTCTGGTGGCTAAGATGGGATAGACTCTGCCTGTGATGCAGTATATGTGGGTTCGATCCCTGGCTCAGGAAGGTGGCCAGGAGTAGGAAATGGCAACCCACTCCAGTATTCTTCCCTGGGAAATCCCATGGACAGAGGAGCCTGGCGGGCTACAGTCCATGGGGTCGCAAAGAGTCAGAGAAGACTTAGTGACTAAACAATAACAATACCAAAGGTCATCAGTTATTCTTTTGAGATCCAGATAAACCGCCTCTGGTGGCAGTGCTAGCATGTTATCCTTTTCTACCAATTTAAAAAGCCATGTGATTAAAAAAAAAATTATCCCTTAGATGTAATTGTTGACAGCCACTTCATTTACACTCTTCAACTTACATTCATCTCATTCTTTAGTAAAAGTAAACAGAAGTGCTGTGCAATGTATAGAAAGGCAGCCACAAAGAAGCCTCAGGAGGTTTCATCCATTTTAAGATCTTACTCAACACAGATAAGTCACTAGCAGTTGAGACTCCACTGCCTGAGGAAGGACCACTTTGTTTTTCCAACTATTCACCCACTTTATAATAGAATTGATTCCAGGTTCCATTTAGACTAATATTCATATGAAATGCAATGGTTTGGATTATTCTGATCAATGTCAATAATGAGGCAATTACATTCTTATTGAAAAAAAAAAAAGGTGGTATTTTGGAACAATGTCTCCTTTGCTGCTGCTGCAGTGCCTCTGAGCTGTGCTTATCTAGAGGAATATATTATGGCTTCAGGAAAGAGCTGCCAAAAACTGAGGCGGGATATTGCATTTCTTGGTTCTGTACTTAAGGAAACCAGCTATTTTCTTCTCTCTCTCTTCCCCAAGGGTGTCTTAGTTAGAAATAAATGTGATTCATTTTCAGTAGAAGAGGGGCTGGAAGATGGCCCTGGGTGTAACAACATCAAAGCATGTGATAAATAAAGAACACAAAGCCAGAGAAAAATACATTTAGGAGGCCATTTTGGACTTGATTGGTTGAAAACTGACAAGTCCTTCCCCTAATGCTTGTGGCTTTGAACCATGAGGGAAATATAAAAAGCAAGAGGGAGAAAGTTACTCAGCCAAACCTAGAAGGGACTTTGCAAAGTTTGTGTGTTGGATAAAGGTCCTTCCTCAAGTGCCTGAGATTGTGTTAGCACATTCATTCAGCAACACATCTGGGAAAGCATGACACTGATGGGCCAGTGCTTTCAGTGGGGAAATGCTTACAATAACATGCAGGCACCCAGCATGCAAACAATAGGGCAAGATTGCCCCTTGTTTGGAAACGTTTAAGCCTGTGCCCCTTCACTGCTCTGATCCATGCAGAGATTATGAAAGGGGTTTTGAAAGGCAGCTTTTTGCCCCCTGAATCCATTCTCCTCTCCCAGGTGGCAGAATCTATACCCCAAGATCCCCTTGCAATTAGGTGTGTCCACGGGACCAAGTTCTCCTCAATGCTGTTTGAAAATGTGCAGCTTCCAACTCCTTTGCTGGGTCCTCTTTGTGCCGGTCATAATGCCAGACTTACTGCAGCCTGGCTTTGACCATGGAGATAAGAACTATGCCCTGGGGGTCTTGGAGTCACAGATGAAGGCACCCATGAGTCTTAAATGACTTCATTCCCAGGATCACTGGAGTCCTGGGATAATTAAAGGAGGACAAGGAACAATTCAATGGGAAGATTAGAAGAACCCTCACACAACCGTTAGGCTGCATAGGACCCACATAATAGCTGAATCCTGTCTCCAAGGTGTGGGTCCTTATGGAGGCCTGGTGAGTAGTCAAGAATCTTCCAAACCAGCCTAACATTAAGCTTCTTCCACTGTGCATGACAGGGGACTGGGAGAACCCTGTAGGGATGTATGATAATTCACCCAATGCTGCAAACAATGATTCAGCTCACCTCCCATCTTCCCATCTTCTCTTAGTGTGCTCTTGGCATCTCATGATCTCCAGCATATGAAGAATCTGGACTATTTTAGATATATTGGTCCTTAGGGTCTTCCACCATGTCCATAATTTGTAGATAAGCAGGCAAATACTCACATATACATAAATATTAAACTTCTTGAGAAAAGGGAGAAAAGTTGATGGAAGTAACCACCAGGTAACTCTCTTTTCTAGAAGTACAGACTGAAGAGCAGTAGCTGTGCTTGAAACAGGATGGGACACATGAACATGTGTCCTGATTCTGGAACACCTGTGTTCTTCCAAAGCACAGGATACTCCTCTGATGCCATTGATGCTGTCATAGGCCAAATCTTCAGTTTTTTCATCTTGCTTGACTTTATGCAGATAGTTAAAGATGGGATCATAGCACTGTTTTGAGGTAAAAATTTTAAAAGTGGAATTTTGATTGGAATTGCATTAAATATAAATCATTTTTGGAAGAATTGGCATCTTAATAACATTCTGTCATGACAACCAGGAGTATGGCACAATTTTATATATTTAACTCTGTCTTTAGATGTCTTAGTAAAAGTTTATAATTGGAGTTCTGCATATTAAATAAATGCAGTTTGTTTTTGTTGCTCTTGTGGGTGCGTTTTTCAAGCATTTATTCTACTTGGTTACTTTGGGGAAGGAAAACATTTCTGTATATTTACCTTGTGTGTAGCCACCTTACTGAATTTTCTTATCAATTTAAATAATTGTAAGTGGGTTTTATTTTTTATTATTTATATTTTTATTGAAGTATAGTTGATTTACAATGTTGTATTAATTTCCACTATATAGCAAAGAGATTCAGTTATATATACACTTTTTTTCATATTCTCTTCCATTATGGTTTAGCATAGGATACTGAATGTAGTTCTCTATACTATACAGTCAGACCTTGTTGTTTATCCATTCCATATATGATAGATTATATCTCCTAACTGCAACCTCCCACTCCACCCCCTTCCCCCTTGGCAACCACAAGTTCTCTGTGTCCTTGAATCTGTTTCTATCTTGTAGATATTCTGTGAGAATCATATAAATATTCTGTGAGAATCGTGTTGATGTACAAATATCTGTGGGAGAAGGTGAGCTTCATGTCCTACCACTCCACCATATTGATTTCTCCTCCAAGTGGATATTGTTTTGAACGTGTATTGGTTTTTTTGAAGATCTTTAAATTTTTATTTTTACTTTATTTTACTTTACAATACTGTATTGGTTTTGCCATACATTGACATGAATCCATCACGGGTGTACATGTGTTCCCAAACATGAACCCCCCTCCCACCTCCCTCCCCATAACATCTCTCTGGGTCATCACCGTGCACCAGCCCCAAGCATGCTGTATCCTGCATCAGACATAGACTGGCAATTCGATTCTTACATGATAGTGTACATGTTTCCTACTTTTAGATTTCTCATTGTTAGTGTATGGAAACACAATTTATTTTTGAGTGTTGATTTGGCATCCTGTAACTTTACTGAATTTGTTTATTAGTTCTAACAGTTCTTTTGGTAGTCTATAGAGCAAACAGACAATTTCACTTCTTCCTTTCCTATTTGGATGCCTTCTATTTCATTTTCTCATCTAAGGGCTCTGGTTAGGACTTTTAAAAGTGGGAAGTGGGCATCCTAGTCTTGTTCCTGATCTTAGAGGAAAAGTTTTCAGCTTTTCACCATTCACTATGATGTTAATTGTGGGCTTGTCATATATGACCCTTGCTATGTTGAGGTACATTCCTTCTATACCTAATTTATTGAGAATTTTTTTATTGTGAAAGTGAGAAGGCAATGGCACCCCACTCCAGTACTCTTGCCTGGAAAATCCCATGGGGTCGCTAAGAGTCAGACATGACTGAGCAACTTCACTTTGACTTTTCACTTTCATGCATTGGAGAAGGCAATGGCAACCCACTCCAGTGTTCTTGCCTGGAGAATCCCAGGGACGGGGGAGCCTGGTGGGCTGCCATCTATGGGGTCGCACAGAATCGGACATGACTGATGCGACTTAGCAGCAGCAGCAGCAGCAGTATGTTGAATTTTGTCAAATAATTTTCTGCATCCATTGAGACAATCATAGGATTTTTTCCCTTCATTTTGTTAATATGGTATATCACACTCATTGATTTGCGTGTGTTTAACCATTCTTGCATCCCACGGATAAATCCCACTTGACCATGGTATACGATTCTTTGAAAGCACTGGTTGAGTTTGGTTTGCTAATATTTTGTTGAGGAGTTTTACATCTATGTTCATCAGAGATACTGCTCTGTAATTTTCTTGTAGTTTCACATGAATCCTTATTAAGACGAATTCTGGAGAAGTCAGAGTAAGAGTAGGAGGTGATATGATGCTGGAAGCAGAGATTGGGTGATGCATTTCAAAGATTCAGGAAGAGGCCAGAAGGCAAAGAATACTGATGTCCACTAGAAGGCTGGAGGAAGAGAAGGAATGGATTCTCCCTGGAGACTCCAGAAGGAACCAGCCCTGCAGCACCTTGACATTAGCCCAGTGAAACTGACTTTGAGTTTCTTGCCTCCAGAACAGTAGGAGAATAAGCTATTATATGTATTACAACAGCAATAGAAAACTAATACACTTCCTTGCTCCCTACAGATTTTTATCTCTTAAAAAGTACTTGCAACCTCAACGTGTCCTTCTGGGGGAATCTAAACTATAATACTCACATCTTTGCTCTACTAGCTGTCCCCTTCTTACCACTCCAGGCAGCACAGTGTCTTTTTTTCCGGACAGTTGCTGGCTGGAGTCTCTACCAGCAACTACCGAAATACTAAACCTGCTACCAACATGCAGCCATATTTATTAATTAGAGGTTACGCTTTCAGTACTCTTGTCACTTGCTATGACAGTGTGACAGGAGAAATTTGTTTACATGAAGTCACTCTTGGAAGTTCAAAGTGATTTGGCATTCATTAATTTCATTTGATTAAAACTTTCATTTTCTTCAGAATGATTTTGAAGATTTTTAAGGCACTTACTCATCAAGTAAATATATTGTAGTAAGAAAGCAAAGTAAACATCTATTGTATTTGGGAATTACTTACAGAGATAGAATCAATTATATCTGGGTTGAGTGGAAAGGGAATAGTAAGGGGTATAAGGGCTTCCCTGGCGGCTCAGACGGTAAAGAATCCGCCTGCACTGCAGGAGACCTGGGTTTGATCCCTTGGTTGGGTAGATCCCCTGGAGGAGGGCATGGCGACCCACTCTAGTATTCTTGCCTGGAGAATCCCCATGGACAGAGGAACCTGGAAGGCTACAGTCCATGGGGTCTCAGAGTCGGACACGGCGGAGTGCCTCAGCACAAGGGGTGTAAAGTAGCAATATTGTTGGATGGACTGCTGCCACAATCTGAAAGGTGCGTTTTGAGTGGCCCACTACCACTGAAGTGCTGCCAGGGGAGCCACTTCTCAGTCAGGAAACTTCAGCCTCAGCTGCTGGCATTGGAACCAGGCCACCTCAGTTATGCTCTGCATCCACAGAATGGAATTCTCACACCTGGCCTCTATTGCGACGTAACTTGGTTCCAAATTTGAGCACTGGATGTGTGCATCTGTTATGCAGAATCTAAATCTCATCCACAATTTTAGTTGTAAGGGATCTGAAAAACAGACCTTGCAGCTTTCAAGTCTCTGTGAGCCAGGAAGGCCCAGAAGGAAGTTGGAGCAGAATTGAGCAAGCCAGTCCACAAAACCTAGTACCACCATGTCTTTCCAACAATATTGGAACCATAAAACAGAAAAAGTGTTTTGCGTAATGTTCCTTGGAATGGAAAACTCTCTTAGGTACAGCAGCCCATTCCTGTTAATTGTGATCGATACTCATTACTATACATTTTTTCTGTAGCAATATTGGTTCTTTGCTTGTGCCAGTATTTTGGTAAGCTTTAGTGAGCCCGTTTTTAAAAAGCTGCTGCAGGTCACAGACTGCAAGTTTCCTCTTTTAGCTTTCCATGTGTCAGCCAGTGTCTGAGAGCCTAGGGCATTGGATAATAGTTATTGGCTGATGATCTTGAGCCTTCATTCCATAACCAAAGGGGAAAGTTCTTGAATTAATGTAGAAATTATTTGTTGAATTAGATCCTGGGGCTATAAAAGTTTGAATTCTGCCCAACCATAGTAATTTTTCTGGACTATTGCGATGCTATGATATTTTCAGCATCCAGAATCCATGTTCAGAGGAAAGGAGAAAAGTTTGCTCTGCAGAGACATATGCATGAAGTTCTATTTGAATGAAGCTGAGGACCTTTGGAGGTGGTCACAATTTTTCCTTCTTTCTCGTTTCATAGTGTTTCATTTGCTAAGAGTTCTAGTTCTGTCGGATGCTGTAATGGGGGAAGAAGCCACACCAACTACTCTTCAATTGACAGTTGCTTTGCCTTTGCTCCTCATGGAAAACACTGGAAGCCATTTATTTAGCTTTGAGAAAAGAGCATTTTAAAGGCAGATGATTGTTAGCTTTTAGACTTTACTCCTGGATTTTCATGCATGCATCTTCAAAGATTTTTGGATTGCAACGAGAAACTAAAACATAACTTTAGGAAGATGGCTTATCCATCCAATGGTTGTGAAAATAACTGCTCAAATATGAATTGTGAAACTGGGCTCTTAGAGCTATAAGAGCAAGATGTTTCTTTGCAGAGAGCATCACCAAAGTTTGTGTATCACAGTTGAATAATGATAAGGAATCTTGGCCAACCAGCAGCAAAATATAAAATGTAAACATCTGAGAAGTTGGCAGCAGTGAGTTGGAAGGCTACCCCATGGGGTCACAGGTGTGCAAAGTAAATGCTAGGTGATCCGGCGGGAGCAGTTATTGCAGGTGGCTTCCCTGGTGGTTCAGATGGTAAAGCGTCTGCCTACAATGTGGGAGACCTGGGTTTGATCCCTGGGTCGGGAAGATCCTCTGGAGAAGGAAATGGCAACCCACTCCAGTACTCTTGCCTGGAAAATCCCATGGACAGAGGAGCCTGGTAGGCTACAGTCTATGGGGTCGCAAAGAGTCATACACGACTGAGTGACTTGACTTTAACTTAACTTTAACTAGGACTAGAGGCTGCAAGACAAGAGACTGAGGTTTTCTCTATTTGCTCCCCAAACAGATGACCAGGAAACTAGCCATTAATTTATGTGTGTACTGCATATTGTACACATCTCTCTAGAAATATTTTCTATTTTTATCAAACAAATCCAACACTGGGCCTTCTTTTATTTTTAATTGGAGGATAATTGCTTTATAATATTCTCTTATTTTCTGCCATACATAACATGAATAAGCCACAGGTATATAAATATGTCCCTTCCCTGTTGAACCTCCCTCCCACCTCCCACCCCTTCCCCGCCCCCCCTAGGTTTTCACAGAAAACTGGATTTGGGTTTCTTGCATCATACAGCAAATTCCCACTGACTATCTGTTTTACATATGGTAATATGTATGTTTCAACATTACTCTTTTAATTCATCCTTCCTTCTCCTTCCCTGTGTCCATAAGTCTGTTCTCTGTGTCTGCGTCTCCATTGCTGCCCTGCAAATAGGTTCATCAGTACCATCTTTCTAGGTTCCATATATATATGCTAATATATGATTGTTTGTTTTTTCTTTCTGACTTCACTCTATAGGATTGGCTTGGGCCTTCTTTTTTTAAAAAAAAAATTATTGTAGTTGTTTACAATGTTGTGTTAGTTTCTGGTGAACAGCAAAGTGATTCAGTTATATACTTTTCATTTCCAATATGCTTTATTACAAGATATTGACTACAGTTCCCTGTCTTATACACTAGGACCTTGTTGTTTATTTTATATATAGTAGTGTGTATCTGCTAATACCAAACTCCTAATCTATCCACAAACTCCTTAAGTTATGTTTACCAAAGAGGAGAGTCCCAACTCCTTTCCTCTTGGTAACCATAACTTTGTTTTCTCTGTGAGTCTGTTTTGTAGATAAGTTCATTTGTATCATATTTTAGATTCCACAAATAAGTGATATCATACAGCATTTGTCTTTCTCTTTCTCTTTCACTTAGTATAATAATCTCTGGGTACATCCATTTTGCTGCAAATGGCATTATTATTTTATTTTTATTTTTTTAATATAAATTTATTTTAATTGGGGGTTAATTACAATATTGTATTGGTTTTGCCATACATCAACATGAATCTGCCACAGGTATACACGTGTTCCCCATCCTGAACCCCCCTCCCTCCTCCCTCCCCGTACCATCCCTCTGGGTTGGCTCAGTGCACCAGCCCCAAGCATCCAGTATCACGCATTGAACCTGGACTGGCGATTCGTTTCATTTTTTAATGGCTGAGTAGCATTCCCTTTTATGTATGTACCCTATCTTTCTGTCAACGGACATTTACATTGTTTCCATGTCTTGGCTCTTGTAAATAGTGCTGCTATGAACACTAAGGTGCATGTGTCTCTTTGAATGGACATATGCCCAAGAGTGGGATTGCTAGATCATATGGCAACCCTATTTTAGTTTTTTAGGGAATATCCATACTGTTTTCCACACTGGCTGCACCGATTTATATTCCCACCAGTAGTGTAGGAGGGTTCACTTTTCCTTCCACTCTCTCCAGCATTTGTTACTTGTAGACTTTTTAATGATAGCCATTGTGAGTGGTGTGTGGTGACACCTCATTGTAGTTTTGATTTGCATTTCTCTAATAATGCTGAACATCTTTTCATGTGCCTATTGATTTATCTATATATCTTCTTTGGAAAAAAGTCTATTTAGAACTTCTGTCCATTAAAAAAAATTGTGTTTTTGGCTGCACTAGGTCTTCAGTGCTGTGCATGGGCTTTCTCTAGTTGCAGCAATTGGGGGCTATGCTTCATTGTGGTTCACCCTTCTCATTATGATGGCTTCTCTTGTTGCAGAGTGCAGGCTCTAGATGTGTGGGCTTTAGTATTTTCTTTGGCAATTCTGGATCTTTTATGGTTCTATATTAATTTTAGGATTATTCTAGTTCTGTGAAAACTGTCATGGGTAATTTGACAGGGATCTCATTAAATCTGTAGGTTGCTTTGGGTGGAATGCTCATTTTAACAGTTCTTTTCCAGTCTAGAAGTGTGGGATATCTTCTCATCTTCAGTTCCCTTTATCAATGATTTATAGTCATATCGTTTTGTTTTGGTTTTGGTTTTTTGGCTCTATCACACAGCATGTAGGATTTCAATTCTCTAACCAGGGATTGAAGCCTTTAAGGGGACCCTGATGTGAGAACCACAGCTAGTCTAGGGTGAGAGACAGTAGGCTGTGGTCATCTCAATTCAAACTTTTAATGAAATTGTGTTTCTTTCCATTTCATAGGGTAAGCTTCTGTGCAGTTAATTTAGACTGGAAGATAGTGCTCCTGGAACTATATGTTGCTGAGATCATCCTCATTAGAGCTGGGAAAATTCCTTTCAGGTGATTAACCACAATGTAGGACTGGGAGGAAATGATCTCTTGCTCATTTATACTTGTGTGTTATCTGACAATTATTTTTTAATTTATGTATTTTTGAAAAATTTTTAAAAATTCAGAAATTACAGATTATGTGACAAATACCAGCCAGTTTGGATCAACAGATACATTTTGCATATTTTTCCGTTACTTTGTACCACATGAAATTGAAGTGTTGTTATCTTTGTCCCAAAGCTATTCTCCTTCCTCTGTCTTTACTTCTCTTCTTCCCCAGAGGCAGCCTCCACCATGGATTTGGCAATAGGCTTCCATCGTGGCTCAGATGGTAAAGACACTGCCTGCAATGCAGGAGACCCAGGTTCAATCCCTGGGTCAGGAAGATCCCCTGGAGAAGGGAATGGTAAGCCACTCCAGTATTCTTGCCTGGGAAATCCCAGGGACAGAGGAGCCTGGAGGGCTACAGTCCATGGTGTCACAGAGTTGGGCACAACCACTTTTTACTCTGTGTTTACACTTTCATCATGTACCTATATATTCACAAATGATATTAGTACTGTTTTTGGTAGTTTTTCCTCTATATTGACACAGATGGTGTTATATGAGGCACATGATATAAACTTGCTTTTTTTCACTCAATTTTATAATTTTTGTCTTAATAAGGCATATCTAATTGATAAACTAATTCTCATTTCTTTTTCTTTCCTATGCTTTATAGACTTTGCTTCACTACCTTGGTGACAGACAAGGGAAAGGATGAGGGGGTGGTGTTTGAAAACTAATGTTATTCACTTGCCAAAGGTGATAAAAAATTACCTCTTGAAACAAAAGATGGTCTGCTTAGAGTTGGGAAGATGGCTAGTCTAACCTAGAAGAAATGAACTGGTTACTTGGTGCTGATTTCACAATGAAGACTATCTGTACCATCAGGGTGTTTGCACTCATGTTACAGTAATCTCTAAGTCAACGGAGCTCAAGCTTACTGTGGCCATTAAGGACTCAGTGGATCTTTCCTCTTCTGATTGTCATCCCTAGGAGGCCTGGAATTGTGCATGCTGTTTCCCAGTTTGACCCTAAACTGGGGGAAATGCAAGAGAGGTGTTTGCTGCTGCAGGAAGTCCAGAGCCAATCCCACTTTTAACACATTCTCCTGCCTTGCATCAGGTGACCACGAAATTAAATTTTTTTTCCTTCAGTTTAAGGATGGATAGGTTTTCACTGGGACTAAATTATGGTATCTGCTTATGGAAAGCTATTAAGGGTTGAATTATGTTCCCCTCTGGGATATGTTTAAGTCCTAACTACCCAGTACCTCAGAATGTAATATTATTTGGAAGTAGGGTCACATAGATGAAATAGGTAGAGATGAGGTCATAATGGAGTAGGGTGGGCCCTTAATCCAGTATGTCTGGTGTCCTTACAAGAAGAGGAGACACAGAGACAAGAGACACACAGGGAGAACTGCTGGGGTCCAGCCCTGGTGGATCCAGGGAATTCGAAGGGGGGATGGAGTTGGGATCTTAGGAAAGAATTACTTAATTAGAAATATAAAGAGACATTAGGAAAGAATAGTGTAGTAGGAAAATTAGTGGAGAAAAAGATGCTGAATAACTTGGTTTACGTGGAAAACCAATAAAACTCCAAGACAAAGAGTTTGCACCACCTACATAGGCCACCGGCACCCGCTTGAATAGCAGAGGGTGCCCTGGCTTGGGCTCCCGCTCGCGTGGGTCTTAGAAGCCAGGGCAAGTAAGTAGACATGGCGAGCCTCCACGCTCCAGATGGGAATTCAGCCAGAAAAGAAGAGAACAAGAAAAGACCACACAGGGGAAACCAGTCTTTCTAAGAACTGGTCCGAGAAACTGGTCTGTCCTTTATTTTCCAGGAAAGCTTTTTATACTTTTGGTTGTACATACAGATCAGTGGATAATACAAAGTTATGCAGGGTCAGCAGCCCTGACCCTTATCAAGACCAGGCTTTCTTTCTGCAAATCTTTCCGTATACAAAGGGTCTCAGGTGATTTACATTATCTTCTGGCCAAAAGGCCTGTTAACATTTTATGGCTCTCTTCCTTAATGAATGTTAATCTCATCTTCCCTGTAGTGTTTTTCCTTAATCTGCATCACCCTTAAAGCACTAAATAAAGTTACATCCCTATAGAACAAAGGTGCAATGGGTTATAACAAAGAAGGTACTTAACTCAAAGATCTATGTTGCTACTTGTTTTTCAACTATATCAACAAATAAAAGATATGAAAATTTGGCAGCAAGTATTGGCTCAACAAATGAAACCCTTAATCAGTCCTATTCTAATGATTTTTCCTAGAAGTTCTTAAGCTTTCAGTGCCCCTCGCGGTTGGGAGGCTGTAAACAATTCACATGCGCAGTTGTAAAAATCCAGACAGAAGGGTCAGGTAAGTTAGAAAGCTATCAGAGGGGTTTAAGCCAAGACATTCTTTTTACTCCCAGGAGACTTATTGACTGGAGCTCTAAGTGAATTCCTTTTAGAGGAAGGTGGTGGGGGACAGCCCCTGTTAATGTCAGAAGCGTAAGCGAAAAGCATAATGCAGTATGGCAGGCAGACTCTGGGTTTGGGGGTAGATGCTCAAGAAAATCCAGCAAGGCTCCCTTAAGGCTGGACTAGCCTTTGCCTGTCGGACCCCTTAACCTCATGACCTTTTCCACGGGTGGGACTCCTCGTGCTGGCTCCCGGCAGAGAACTTCATGAGATAAGAGGCAGAGAGTAAAGTGATGGATCTATAAACCCAGGAATGTGGATGGTTGCTGGCAATCACCAAAGGCTAGAAGAAACAAGGAAGGATTAATTCCTAGAGCCCTCAGAGGGAGCATGACCCTGCTGACATGATTTTGGAATTCTAGGTTCCAGAATCATGAGAGAATAAATGTCTGTTGTTTGTGGTACTGTTACAGAAGCCCTAGGAGACAAATACAAATGAAAAGAAGAGTAAGTTTAGCTCAACTCAATATGTTAAAGAGAGCACCCATCACATGTAGGTAAACTGATTATTCCAGAAATGTTAAGGGATTAGTAGTCTAGTTAACTGAATTTTCTGGTTTGAGCATTAACCATCTTACTCTGTAATTTCTACCAACAGTACTACATGTACATGTCTAAACATCTGGGTTGTGAGTTATAATGAAACAAAAAAATCCATATGGCCACCAAGTTCCCTGTAGATCCTATAATGTTACCATGTTCTTTTAATAAAGACATTAAAGTACTGGAAGACATATTTAACTGAACGTCCAGGATTAAGAAGATAATGTGATATAATTAAAACTATATTGCCCTTAATTTTCCTCCTCCTTTGATATTTCATAAAATACTTTTAGATATTACAAATATATGCTCATTATAAATCTAGTTATGGTTGCTGGTCCAGTACTATAGAATTATTCAGTTTATTCCTTTCTTCTTCCTCTTTCACCACTTCCACTGTGGCCACCAGCATCGACCATCAACTGCCTCCTCGTCCACCACCACCTCCTCCACAACTGCCTCCAGCACCACCAACTTCAGCGCCGCCGCCACCCTTACTTCATGCTTTAGGCAGATTTTGTGTTGCTGGGTTGGCCAAGAGTTATCAAACATTTCCCAAAAACAAGACTTGAGGAAAAAGGACAGATGACTCAGAGTCTACATATGTAGCAAGGTAGGGGACATAAAAATTTATATGTATATCCTTAATATAAGCAAACCATGAAAATGGGAGATTCTTAAGATGCAAAAATAAAGTATTGTATTAGTCCAGATCCAGATGACTACTTTTAGCCACGGATGTCTTCAGCCATCATGATGAGTTTGGGGTAGATCTTCTATTAGGTAAGTCTTTAACTACCCAATTCATTAAAAAACATGGCAGTCACAGAGTCATTTTGAGTGATCTCTATTGACCAGGTTTTAGAACTTTTACATGAAGAGACAGAGTCTTATTATTTTGGTTTTTCCATTTTGTGTAGGATAAGCATGCATGATAGAGAATAAGTATTTGATGATTTAATTCCTATTGTGATTCTGAGAGTTAAAGCTACAAATAGTTTTGAGTTTGAAAGTACACATGTGTACTTATTTTTGTTATTTTCTTTGAAACAGTAATACAGATTTGGCCAGATCTAGCAAACTTAGAGATTTATTTATTTATGTACATATGTATGTATGTATTTATATTGAAGTACAGTTGCTATACAACATTATATAAGTAACAGGTGTATAACATAATGATTCATGGTTTCTAAAGGTTACACTTCATCTAGTTAATATAAAGTATTAGCTATATTTCTTGTGTTGTAGCATACATGCTTGTAGCTTATTTTATACATAATAGTTGGTACCAGATGTATTTATTCTTTGCCCCAGTAATTCCACCTCTTAACATTGCTACACAGATACACATGTACATGGAAGAAAGGCCATGTGGAGAAGGTTACTTATTGCAGCATTGCTCACATCCTAGAGTCTAACACTGGGGCACTAGGTTGTGAGAAAGGCCTGTTTTACTGGAACACAGCCACATGCAAACATTACATATGGGTGAAAGACTATTTTTGTGTTACAGGGAGGAGCTGAGTGGTTATCACAGAGACTACATGGCCCATAAAACCTAAAGTAATTACTATCTGGCCCCTGGGGGGTAAAAAGGCTTATGAACCTCAGCTCTAGGTGATTCAATTAAAAAAAATCTTACATATGCTTGTATAGTACACTCAGATACATGCACAAAACAGTTAAAAAAACCCAAACCATGAGCTTCACTCCTAAGAATGCATAGGAGGGATGGTGTTCTTTTTCAGTCTGACAGTCCTTCCCCTCAAGAGAAAAAGTGGGAAGCAAGATTGCTTCATTTTAAATTTACCTGACAAGTATTCGTTGGGTGTATACTCAGGGGAAGGTACTCCAGGGACTCCAGGATGTAGAGACGAAGAAAGCATGATCCTTCTTCTTGGGGGCAAGGGAGTCAGACATGTTAAACAGTTACGATACAAAATGATGAGTGCTGTAAGAAAGAGAAGGGAAAAGTGCTGTGGGAGCATCAGCAGCCGCACAAAATGTGTGAATCTGCCCAAGGCCTGTAAAAAAAATCATGAGAGAGGTTATTTACAAAAGGGTGTCAAGGTGAAATAAAAATTGCCAGTGAGACAGGTTTTACTCTTTCTGAGCAAAGGAGGGTAGTGAAAGAACACTTGTCTAATTTAAAACCTAAACAAATGGAGAGAGGTGAGAAACCACTGGCTTTACTTCCCCTGTGCTGAATTTTAATTTTCACTTTAGTTCACATGGCTTGTTTTGGACACTGTTCTAACCAAGGTTTTCTTAGTATTGCTCAGATATGAAACAAATGGCAAAGATATAGGACAGTTCATCCATAGAGGAGAAAGTTCCAGATCACACCGTTTCCTAGATGGCCTCCATCTGCTCCGGCAGACCAACTCTCCACCCTTTCTACTCTCCTTTCAGGACTCAAAGGCTGGCCTGCACGGATTACATGAATATGCTTTCTGGCCTCTGGCTTCCACTTGGGTTCAGCCAATGAGAAGACCTGGCTGATCGCATGAAGGGGAAGAGAGTGCAGTTCCAGGTATTTGTTTTCCCACTTTGTCCTGTAGGATCGTGATATGCTGCATCCCTCTGCTGAAGGGAAGACGGGGCAGGTTTCACTCAACTCTCACTGTATCCGGGTTCCAGTAACTGCCTTTCCATTGGCTTTTCTGTGCTCTGTTGTTACTGGCCTGGGGGTACTTCATTGTTTCTGGTGATTTCCCTATCGCCTCCCACACATTTGTCAGCAATTACTTTTTTTTTTTTTTTCTGTATTTCTCATTTTATTTTTATTTTTTTTAAATTAATTAATTTATTTATTTTTAAATTTTAAAATCTTTAATTCTTACATGCATTCCCATACATGAACCCCCCTCCCACCTCCCTCCCCACAACATCTCTCTGGGTCATCCCCATGCACCAGCCCCAAGCATGCTGCACCCTGTGTCAGACATAGACTGGCGATTCAATTCTTACATGATAGTATACATGTTAGAATGCCATTCTCCCAAATCATCCCACCCTCTCCCTCTCCCTCTGAGTCCAAAAGTCCGTTATACACTTCTGTGTCTTTTTTCCTGTCTTGCATACAGGGTCGTCATTGCCATCTTCCTAAATTCCATATATATGTGTTAGTATACTGTATTGGTGTTTTTCTTTCTGGCTTACTTCACTCTGTATAATTGGCTCCAGTTTCATCCATCTCATCAGAACTGATTCAAATGAATTCTTTTTAATGGCTGAGTAATACTCCATTGTGTATATGTACCACAGCTTTCTTATCCATTCATCTGCTGATGGACATCTAGGTTGTTTCCATGTCCTGGCTCCTCACATTAGCCTAGCTGACTGCTATGCCAGGGATGTGAGCGATGCAGTATATTCCTGTAAGGTTTCACAAATCAAAAATTTTACTCTGTTCCATAGCACTGATTTCCACAACCTTGTCTTCTAGCACACTCACACCCAGAACATCTGAGGCAGATGTTCTTCTGCCTCATTTATCCTGCTGTTGATTCCTTCTAGTGTTTTTCATTTCAGTTGTCATATTCTTCAACTCTGGTTGCCCTATTTTATATTTCTGATTCTTTGTTAGAAACTTGTAACTTCTCACTCTCTGCATCCATTCTTTTCCTGAGTTCTTGGATCATTTTTATGGTCATTACTCTGAACTCTTTCTCGAAGTGGGGATTCCCTATCTCCACTTCACTGAGTTGTTCTTCCCGGATTCTATTTTGTTCCTTTACCTGGAATATGTTCTATTGCCATCTCATTTTGTTTAAATTTCTGTATTTTTACATATGTGGCAGGTGACATTTCTCGACTTTGGTGATGTGGCCCTCTATAGGGGATATTCTGTGTGACCCCTCTTGTAACCCAAGGGCCAGGGGCCCAGCTGGTCCAGGGTAGGTTCGACCTGTGTTTGCAGACTTAGTTCCACGGGTTCCATGATTGCTGTTTACTTGTTTCTGGTGTCTGCCCCCTGGTCGGTGAGGCTGGGCCTCAGGTGTCAAGAGGTGGCTGTGGGCTTAGGAAGTTTTCAGGCAGCTTCTCTGTTGACTGGTGGGGCTGTGTTCAGACCCTGTCAGTTGTTTGGCCTGGGGCACCCCAGCATAGGAGCCTACAGGCTGTTGGGTGGGGCCATGTTTCAGTGCTAATGACCCAAGTAAGAGGTCCACCCGCAGCAGGAGTTCATATAGATAAACACTCATGAGTATCTCCGCCACCAGCGTCCATGTCTCCAAGGAAGGCCACAGCCACCACCTCCCTCCCTAGGAAACCCCATGAGACCAGCAGATAGGTCTAGCCCAGGCTTCTTTGAAGTCACTGCTTTTGCCCTCTGTCCCAATGAGTGTGAGACCTTGAATGTGCCCTCTAAGAGTGAAGTCTGTTTCCCCCAGTCACGTGCAGTTCATGCACTTAAGTCCTACTGGCCTTCAAAACCAAGTGCTCTGGGGGCTTCTCTTCCCAAGCCTGGCTCCCTAGGCTGGGAGCCTGACATGGGGCTTAGAACTCTCACTCCTGTGGAAGAACATACTTAACATAATTATTCTCCAGTTTGTGGGTCACCCACCCAGATGGTATGGGATTTGATTATATTGCAAGTGTGCCCCTCTTACCATCTCATTGTAGTTTCTTCTTTATATATTGAGAGATAGAATATCTTTTTTGCAATGTTCCAGTCTTTTTTTACTCATAGCTGTTCAACAGTTCCTTGTGATTTTGGTGTGCTCATGAGAAGAGGTAAGTTCACCGTCCTTGTAGTCTGCCATCTTGTTTCCAATTCAGTTTCTGTGAATCAGAAATCCAGATATGGTTTAGCAGAGGGGCTCTGATTCAGACTTATTCACCAGGTTGCAGTGTTCAGTACAGTTCAGCTCAGTCGTGTTCAACTCTTTGTGACCCCATGGACTACAGCACGCCAGGTTTCCCTGTCCACCACCAACTTCCAGAGCTTACTCAAACTCGTCCATCGAGTCGGTGATGCCATCCAACCATCTCATCCTCTGTCGTCCCCTTCTCCTCCCACTTTCAATCTTTCCCAGCATCAGAGTCTTTTCCAATGAGTCAGTTTTTTGCATGAGGTAGCTAAAGTATTGGAGTTTCAGCTTTAGCATCAGTCCTTCGAATGAACATTCAGGACTGATTTCCTTTAGGATGGACTGGTTGGATCACCCTGCAGTCCAAGAGACTCTCAAGAGTCGTCTCCAACACCACAGCTCAAAAGCATCAATTCTTCAGCACTCAGCTTTCTTTATAGTCCAACTCTCACAACCACACATGACTACTGGAAAACCTATGCCTTGACTTAGACGGACCTTTGTTGGCAAAGTAACGTCTCTGCTTTTGAATATGCTGTCTGGGTTGGTCATAGCTTTTCTTCCAAGGAGTAAGCGTCTTTTAATTTCATGGCTGCACTTACCATCTGCAGTGATTCTGGAGCCCAAAGTCTGTCACTGTTTCCATTCTTTCCCCAGTGGTGGGACCAGATGCTATGATTTAGTTTTCTGAATGTTGAGTTTTAAGCCAACTTCTTCACTGTCCTCTTTCAGTTTCATCAAGAGGCTCTTTAGTTCTTCACTTTCTGCCATAAGGGTGGTGTCATCTGCATATCTGAGGTTCTTGCTCTTTCTCCTGGCAGTCTTGATTCCAGCTTGTGCTTCATCCAGCCCAACATTTCTCATGATGTACTCTGCATATAAGTTAAATAAGCAGGGTGACAAGATACAGCCTTGATGTCTTCCTTTCCCAATTTGGAACAGCTTGTTCCATGTCTAGTTCTAACTGTTGCTTCCTGACCTGCATACAGATTTCTCAGGAGGCAGGTCAGGTGGTCTGGTATTCCCATCTCTTGAAGAATTTTCCACAGTTTGTTGTGATCCACACAGTCAAAGGCTTTGGCATAGTCAATAAAGCAGAAGTAGATGTTTTTCTGGAACTCTCTTGCTTTTTGATGATCCAGTGGATGTTGGCAATTTGATCTCTGGTTTCTCTGCCTTTTCTAAATCCAGCTTGAACATCTGGAAGTTTATATACTGTTGAAGCCTGGCATGGAGAATTTTGAGCATTACTTTGCTAGTGTGTGAGGTGAGTGCAATTGTGTGGTAGTTTAAGCATTCTCTGGCATTACCTTTCTTTGGGATTGGAATGAAAACAGACCTTTTCCAGTCCTGTGGCCATTGCATCACTAAAAACAAAGCTAGTGGAGGTGATGGAATTCTAGTTGTTATTTCAAATCCTAAAATATGATGCACTCAGTATGCCAGCAAATTTGGAAAACTCAGCAGTGGCCACAGGTTGCAGTGTAGTTGTCTGCTAAGGCTGCTGTCATGTTGAAGCTCAAATGAGGAAGGCAGAGTGGTAGAATTCACTGTTGCAGAACAGAATGAAGAAAAAAGAATGAAAAGGAATGAGGACAGTCTTTGGGACAACATAAAATTCACCAACACTTGCATTACAGAGCTCCCAGAAGGATAGGAGAGAGAACCAGGAGGATAAGAGAAAGAAAGAGCCTGGAAGTTATTTGAACAGATACTGCTGAAAAATTCCCTAGCATGGGAAAGGAGAAAGCCACCCAAGTCCAGGGAACTCAGAGAGTCACATACATGATTCACAGTATTCTCCAGTTTCTGACTTACGGTGCTCCTCCAAGCTCAGGACCCCATGCTGCTTTCCAAGTCAGTACCCCTTCCCACCTTCTGACTTACTGTCATCCTCCTCACACAGGAACTCCACTCCACACCAAGGACTATCTCTGCATAGCTTTTGTCTCACAGTGCTTCTCCTCATCAGGAACCCTCACCTTCTCCAAGTGAGTATCTCTTCCTGTGATCTCAACTATGCCCTCCTCCTCACTCAAGACCCTCCAGTCCTCCCCATGTTAGTATCTGTGCCTAGCTTCCAACGTAGTGCACAACTAGTCACACAGGACCTCCACTGCTCTCCAAGTGAGTATATCTGCCCACGTTCTGACCCATGGCTTGATCCTTTCTCACAAAATCCACTCCTTTCCAAGTGAGAACCTCTTCCTAGTTTCTGCCTTCCTTCCCAATCAGGAACTACACACCTGTCGAGTTTTGTATCAGCCTAGTTTCTGAATTACTGTGCTCCTGCTCACTCAGGTTCTCCACTTGTCTCCAAGTGAACATCTCTTTCCAGTTTTGAACTAACCCTCTTCCTCACTCAGGACCCTTCCCTCCTCTCAAGCGAGTATCTCTGCTTAGTTTCTAATTGACTGCGCAACTCCTGTCTCAAGAGCAGCACTTCTTTCAAAGTCAGTCTCTCTGCCCATTTTCTGTCCTATGTGATCCTCCTGACCCAGGACCTCCTCTATTCTCCAAGTGATGTCTCTGCTCAGTGTCTCACCTATGTGACCCTCTTCCCTCAGCACCTCCTCTCGTCTCCGAGTGAGTATCCCTGCCCAGTTTCTTACCTATGTGCAACTCCTTTCTCAAGACCCTTCAGTCCTCTCTGCGTTAGTATTTCTTCGTAGCTTTCAACTTATTGTGCTCCACAGCACCTCCACTTTCCTCCATGTGAGTACAGCTGCACACTTTCTGACCTATGGCCTGTCCTCACTACAACACCCACTCCCCTCCAAGGAGATCCTCCCCTTAGTTTCTGACTGACTTCCTCCTTCTCAGTCAGGAACTACTCACCTGTAGAATGTAGTAGTTCTACATGATTTCTGACTTACTGTCTTCTGCTCACTCAGGATTTCCTTTCTCTCCACGTGAGGATCTCTTCCCAGATTTGAACTCTGCACTCCTCCTCACTCAGGGCCCTTCACACCATTCCAGTGAGTATAAGTGCCTAGTTTCTAACTAACTGTGCTACTGCTCACTCAGGACCTCTACTTGCTTCCAAGTGATCATCCGAACTCAGGACCTCCTCTTGCCTCCAAGTTAAGTATCCTTGCCCAGTCTCTCACCTACCCGCTCCTCCTCACTCAAGACCCTCCCGCCCTCCCCATGTTAGTATATGTGCCTGGCTTCTACCTTAGGGCTCTACTTCTCACACAGGACTCCACTGATCTCCAGGTTAGTATATCTGCCCACTTTCTGACCTATGGCTTCATCCTTTTCACAACCACCACTCCCTTTCGAGTGACAACCTCTTCCTTGTTCCTGACTTACTTCCCTCCTTAGGGGGGAGGAACGACACACCTGTAGAATTTAGAATCTCTGCCTAAATTCTAACTTACTGGTCTTCTGGTGTCTCAGGATCTGCATTCTCTCTATGTGAGCCTCTCTCCTGGACTTGATCTATGTTCTCCTCACTCATGGCCTACACACGTCTCCAACCAGTATCACCACCTAGTTGTAACTGCCTGCACGCCTCCTTCCTCAAGACCACCTCTTCTTTCTGAGTCAACAGCTCTTAACTTTCTGCCCCATGTGCTTCATTCACTCAGGACCACTTCGCCTTTGCAAGGGACTCTCTTTGCCCAGTTTCTTACTGATGTGGTCCTGCTCCCTCAGGACTTCCTCTCCTGGCCAAGTGAGTATCCCTGCCCAATTTCATACTCCTCCTCACTCAAGACCCTCCAGTCTTCTCCCTGTTAGTATCTGTGCCTAGCTTCAAACTTAGTGCGCTACTACTCAAACAAGACCGCCACTATTCTCCAAGTGAATATCTCTGCCTATTTTCTGATCTATGTGCTCCTCCTCACTCCTCTCCAGGTAAATATCTCTGCCCAGGTTTTCTCCTTTGTGACCCTCCTCCCTCAGGACTTCCTCTTGTCTTCAAGTGAGTGTGCACTCACACCAGAGCCTCCAGTTCTCTCCATGTTAGTATCTATGTGAAGCGTCTAACTTAGTTTGCTAGGACTCACATGGGACTTCCATCCACTCCTCTCCAGTTGAGTATATCTGCAAACTTTCTGACCTATGGCCTGTCCTCTTTCACATCACCCACTCCTTTCCAATGAGAACATCTTAGTTTCTGACTTGCTTTGCTCCTTCTTAATCAGGAAGAATATAACTACAAAATTGTGTATCTCCCCATACTTTCTAACTTACTGTTTGCCTGCTCACTTGGGATCTCCATCTCGCTCCAGTTTGGAGCTAATACTGTACCGCACTCAGGACCCTTCACTCCTCTCCAATGAGTATCTCTGCTTAGGATCTTACTGACTGCACTACTCCTATGTCATGAAACCACTTCTTTCTGAGTCATTATCTCTGCCCCGTTCCTCACCTGTGTGATCCTCCTCCCCCAGGAGCTCCTCTCCTCTCCCAGTGAGTAGCCCTATCCACTTTCTCACCTACATGCTCCTCCTCACTCAAGATGCCCCAGTCCTCTCCATGTTAGTGTCTGTGCCTACCTTCTAACTTGGTGTGCTACTAGACACATATGGTCTCCACTTTTCTCGAAGGGAGTATATTTGTCCACATTCTGACCTATGTGTTCCTCCTCCCCCAGGACTTTCTTCATCTCCAGGTGAGTATCCCTGCCCAGTTTCTTACCTATGTGCAACACTGGTCTCAGGACCCTCCATCCTCTCCATGTTACTGTTTCTTCCAAGCTTTAAATTATTGCTCTACTGCTCACACAGGACCTCACTTTCTCTATGGGAGTAAATCTGCACACTTTCTGACCTAAGGCTGTCCTCTTTACAACACCCACTCCTCTCCAAGCAGACCCTGTTCTTAATTTCTGACGTGTTTCCCTCCTTCTGAGTCAGGAAATACTCACCTGCGGAATTTTGTATCTCCATCTAATTCCGACTTACTGTGCTCCTACTCACTCAGAATCTCTACTTCTCTCCAAGTGAGCATCTCTTCCAGTTTAGACATAACCCTCTTCCTCGCTCACGACCCTTCCCTCCTCTCAAAGTGAGTATCTCTGCTCAGTTTCTAATTGACTGTGCTACTCCTGTCTCAAGAGCAGCACTTCATTCCTTGTTGATCTCTCTGCCCATTTTCTGTCCTATGTTCTCCTCCTCACTCCGGACCTCCTCTATTCTCCAAGTGACTATCTCTGCTTAGTGTCTCATCTATGTGATCCTCCTGACTCGGAAACTTCCTCTCCTGTCCAAGGGAGGATCCCTGCCCAATATTTTATTCAAGCACTCCTTCTCATTCAGGATGCTCCAGTCCTCTCGGTGTTAGCATCTCTGCCTCACTTCTAACTTAGTGTGATACCACTCACACAGGACCTCCACTGTTTTCCAAGGCGTATATCTGCCGAGTTATACAACACTCACACCTTTCCAAGTGAGAACCTCTTCCTAGTTTCTGACTTCGTTCCCTCCTTGTTAATCAGGAACTGCACACCTATAGAATTTTGTATCTCAGCCTAGTTTCTGACTTACTGTGCTCCTGCTCACTTGGGATCTCTATCCGTTTTGACCTAACACTCTGTCTCACTCAGGACCCTTCACTCCTCTCCCATGAGTATATCTGCTTAGTTTCTAACTGACTGCGCTACTCCTATGTCAAGACCTCTTCTTTCTGAGCCTTTATCTTGCCCCATTTCTCATCTGTATGATCCTCTTCCCATAGGACTTCCTCTCCTCTCCAAGTGAGTATCCCTGCTAAATTTCTCACCTATATGCTCCTCATCACTCAAGACCGTCCAGTCCTCTCCAAGTTAGTATCTGCGCCTACCTTCTAACTTAGTATCACACACACATCTACTCTCAAAATGAATATATTTGCCCATATTCTGACCTATGGCCTCCTCTTTACTAGACTTCTTTTTCTCCCAAGAAGTATCTCTGCCGCATTCTCACCTATGTGTCCTCCTGCCTCAGGACTTCGTCTCCAGGTGAGTATCCCTGCCCAGTATCTTACCTATGTGCAGCACCATTCTTAAGACTCTCCATCCTCTCCATGTTACTATGTCTTCCAAGCTTTAACTCATTGCACTGCTACTAACACAGGACCTCCACTTTCTCTATGTGTGTAAATCTGCACACTTTTTCACCTATGGCCTGTCCTATTTACAACATCCATGCCTCGCCAAGGAGAGCCTGTTCTTAAGTTTCTGATTTACTTCCTCCTTCGCAGTCAGGAACTACTCAGCTGTAGAATTTTGTACCTCTGCCCACTTTCTGAGTTACTGTGCTCCCGCTCACTTAGATCTCCACTTCTCTCCAAGTGAATATTTCTTCCAGTTTTGATCTGAGCTTTTCCTCACTCAGGACCCTTCCTCCTCTCGAGTGAGTATCTCTGCTTAGTTTCTAACTGACTGTGCTACTCCCGTCTCAAGAGCAGCACTTCATTCCATGTCAGTCTCTCTACCCATTTTGTGTCTTATGTTCTCCTCCTCACCCAGGACCTCCTCTATTCTCCAAGACACTATCTCTACTTAGCATCTCACCTATATGATCCTCCTCACTCAGCCCTTCCTCTCCTCTCCAAGTAAGTTGGCCCATCCAGTTTCTCACCTTTGCGGTCCTCCTTACTCAAGATGCTCCAGTCATCTCCCTGTTAGTATCTGTGCCTAGCTTCTGACTTAATGTGCTACTACTCACACAGGACCACAACTGTTTTCAAGTGAGTATATCTGCCCACTTTCTGATGTATGGCTTGATCCTTTTCATAACCCCCACTCCTTTCCAAGGAGAATCTTTTCCTTGTTTCAAAATTATGTTCGTCCTTCTCAATCAGGAACTACCCACCTGTAGATTTTATTACTGGTACCTAATTTCTGACTTACTGTAATCCTGCTGACCAAGGATCTCCATTCTCTCATGTTAGTTTCTCTTCTCAGATTTGAACTTTTGCTCCTCCTCAGTTTGGGCCCTTTATATCTCTCCAATCTGTATAAATAAGTGCCTGGTTCTAACTGAATGTGTTACTACTCACCCTGGACCTTTACTTGCTTCTAAGTAAGTATTTCTCCCCAGTTTCTCACCTATGTGATCTTCCTCCCTCTGGACCTCCTCTATCTCCAAGTTAAGTGTCCTTGCCCAGTCTCTCACCTACCCGCTCCTCCGCCCTCCCCATGTTAGTATATGTGCCTGGCTTCTACCTTAGGGCTCTACTTCTCACACAGGACTGATCTCCAGGTTAGTATATCTGCCCACTTTCTGACCTATGGCTTCATCCTTTTCACAACCACCACTCCCTTCCGAGTGACAACCTCTTCCTTGTTCCTGACTTACTTCCCTCCTTAGGGGGGAGGAACGACACACCTGTAGAATTTAGAATCTCTGCCTAAATTCTAACTTACTGGTCTTCTGGTGTCTCAGGATCTGCATTCTCTCTATGTGAGCCTCTCTCCTGGACTTGATCTATGTTCTCCTCCTCACTCATGGCCTACACACGTCTCCAACCAGTATCACCACCTAGTTGTAACTGCCTGCACGCCTCCTTCCTCAAGACCACCTCTTCTTTCTGAGTCAACAGCTCTTAACTTTCTGCCCCATGTGCTTCATTCACTCAGGACCACTTCGCCTTTGCAAGGGACTCTCTTTGCCCAGTTTCTTACTGATGTGGTCCTGCTCCCTCAGGACTTCCTCTCCTGGCCAAGTGAGTATCCCTGCCCAATTTCATACTCCTCCTCACTCAAGACCCTCCAGTCTTCTCCCTGTTAGTATCTGTGCCTAGCTTCAAACTTAGTGCGCTACTACTCAAACAAGACCGCCACTATTCTCCAAGTGAATATCTCTGCCTATTTTCTGATCTATGTGCTCCTCCTCACTCCTCTCCAGGTAAATATCTCTGCCCAGGTTTTCTCCTTTGTGACCCTCCTCCCTCAGGACTTCCTCTTGTCTTCAAGTGAGTGTGCACTCACACCAGAGCCTCCAGTTCTCTCCATGTTAGTATCTATGTGAAGCGTCTAACTTAGTTTGCTAGGACTCACATGGGACTTCCATCCACTCCTCTCCAGTTGAGTATATCTGCAAACTTTCTGACCTATGGCCTGTCCTCTTTCACATCACCCACTCCTTTCCAATGAGAACATCTTAGTTTCTGACTTGCTTTGCTCCTTCTTAATCAGGAAGAATATAACTACAAAATTGTGTATCTCCCCATACTTTCTAACTTACTGTTTGCCTGCTCACTTGGGATCTCCATCTCGCTCCAGTTTGGAGCTAATACTGTACCGCACTCAGGACCCTTCACTCCTCTCCAATGAGTATCTCTGCTTAGGATCTTACTGACTGCACTACTCCTATGTCATGAAACCACTTCTTTCTGAGTCATTATCTCTGCCCCGTTCCTCACCTGTGTGATCCTCCTCCCCAGGAGCTCCTCTCCTCTCCCAGTGAGTAGCCCTATCCACTTTCTCACCTACATGCTCCTCCTCACTCAAGATGCCCCAGTCCTCTCCATGTTAGTGTCTGTGCCTACCTTCTAACTTGGTGTGCTACTAGACACATATGGTCTCCACTTTTCTCGAAGGGAGTATATTTGTCCACATTCTGACCTATGTGTTCCTCCTCCCCAGGACTTTCTTCATCTCCAGGTGAGT
Source organism: Ovis aries (assembly GCF_016772045.2). Classification (NCBI taxonomy): domain Eukaryota; kingdom Metazoa; phylum Chordata; class Mammalia; order Artiodactyla; family Bovidae; genus Ovis; species Ovis aries. Next base: position 14,576,622 of record NC_056080.1, on the reverse strand, counting down.
ATCCCTGCCCAGTTTCTTACCTATGTGCAACACTGGTCTCAGGACCCTCCATCCTCTCCATGTTACTGTTTCTTCCAAGCTTTAAATTATTGCTCTACTGCTCACACAGGACCTCACTTTCTCTATGGGAGTAAATCTGCACACTTTCTGACCTAAGGCTGTCCTCTTTACAACACCCACTCCTCTCCAAGCAGACCCTGTTCTTAATTTCTGACGTGTTTCCCTCCTTCTGAGTCAGGAAATACTCACCTGCGGAATTTTGTATCTCCATCTAATTCCGACTTACTGTGCTCCTACTCACTCAGAATCTCTACTTCTCTCCAAGTGAGCATCTCTTCCAGTTTAGACATAACCCTCTTCCTCGCTCACGACCCTTCCCTCCTCTCAAAGTGAGTATCTCTGCTCAGTTTCTAATTGACTGTGCTACTCCTGTCTCAAGAGCAGCACTTCATTCCTTGTTGATCTCTCTGCCCATTTTCTGTCCTATGTTCTCCTCCTCACTCCGGACCTCCTCTATTCTCCAAGTGACTATCTCTGCTTAGTGTCTCATCTATGTGATCCTCCTGACTCGGGAAACTTCCTCTCCTGTCCAAGGGAGGATCCCTGCCCAATATTTTATTCAAGCACTCCTTCTCATTCAGGATGCTCCAGTCCTCTCGGTGTTAGCATCTCTGCCTCACTTCTAACTTAGTGTGATACCACTCACACAGGACCTCCACTGTTTTCCAAGGCGTATATCTGCCGAGTTATACAACACTCACACCTTTCCAAGTGAGAACCTCTTCCTAGTTTCTGACTTCGTTCCCTCCTTGTTAATCAGGAACTGCACACCTATAGAATTTTGTATCTCAGCCTAGTTTCTGACTTACTGTGCTCCTGCTCACTTGGGATCTCTATCCGTTTTGACCTAACACTCTGTCTCACTCAGGACCCTTCACTCCTCTCCCATGAGTATATCTGCTTAGTTTCTAACTGACTGCGCTACTCCTATGTCAAGACCTCTTCTTTCTGAGCCTTTATCTTGCCCCCATTTCTCATCTGTATGATCCTCTTCCCATAGGACTTCCTCTCCTCTCCAAGTGAGTATCCCTGCTAAATTTCTCACCTATATGCTCCTCATCACTCAAGACCGTCCAGTCCTCTCCAAGTTAGTATCTGCGCCTACCTTCTAACTTAGTATCACACACACATCTACTCTCAAAATGAATATATTTGCCCATATTCTGACCTATGGCCTCCTCTTTACTAGACTTCTTTTTTCTCCCAAGAAGTATCTCTGCCGCATTCTCACCTATGTGTCCTCCTGCCTCAGGACTTCGTCTCCAGGTGAGTATCCCTGCCCAGTATCTTACCTATGTGCAGCACCATTCTTAAGACTCTCCATCCTCTCCATGTTACTATGTCTTCCAAGCTTTAACTCATTGCACTGCTACTAACACAGGACCTCCACTTTCTCTATGTGTGTAAATCTGCACACTTTTTCACCTATGGCCTGTCCTATTTACAACATCCATGCCTCGCCAAGGAGAGCCTGTTCTTAAGTTTCTGATTTACTTCCTCCTTCGCAGTCAGGAACTACTCAGCTGTAGAATTTTGTACCTCTGCCCACTTTCTGAGTTACTGTGCTCCCGCTCACTTAGATCTCCACTTCTCTCCAAGTGAATATTTCTTCCAGTTTTGATCTGAGCTTTTCCTCACTCAGGACCCTTCCCTCCTCTCGAGTGAGTATCTCTGCTTAGTTTCTAACTGACTGTGCTACTCCCGTCTCAAGAGCAGCACTTCATTCCATGTCAGTCTCTCTACCCATTTTGTGTCTTATGTTCTCCTCCTCACCCAGGACCTCCTCTATTCTCCAAGACACTATCTCTACTTAGCATCTCACCTATATGATCCTCCTCACTCAGCCCTTCCTCTCCTCTCCAAGTAAGTTGGCCCATCCAGTTTCTCACCTTTGCGGTCCTCCTTACTCAAGATGCTCCAGTCATCTCCCTGTTAGTATCTGTGCCTAGCTTCTGACTTAATGTGCTACTACTCACACAGGACCACAACTGTTTTCAAGTGAGTATATCTGCCCACTTTCTGATGTATGGCTTGATCCTTTTCATAACCCCACTCCTTTCCAAGGAGAATCTTTTCCTTGTTTCAAAATTATGTTCGTCCTTCTCAATCAGGAACTACCCACCTGTAGATTTTATTACTGGTACCTAATTTCTGACTTACTGTAATCCTGCTGACCAAGGATCTCCATTCTCTCATGTTAGTTTCTCTTCTCAGATTTGAACTTTTGCTCCTCCTCAGTTTGGGCCCTTTATATCTCTCCAATCTGTATAAATAAGTGCCTGGTTCTAACTGAATGTGTTACTACTCACCCTGGACCTTTACTTGCTTCTAAGTAAGTATTTCTCCCCAGTTTCTCACCTATGTGATCTTCCTCCCTCTGGACCTCCTCTATCTCCAAGTTAAGTGTCCTTGCCCAGTCTCTCACCTACCCGCTCCTCCGCCCTCCCCATGTTAGTATATGTGCCTGGCTTCTACCTTAGGGCTCTACTTCTCACACAGGACTGATCTCCAGGTTAGTATATCTGCCCACTTTCTGACCTATGGCTTCACCTTTTCACAACCACCACTCCTTCCGAGTGACAACCTCTTCCTTGTTCCTGACTTACTTCCCTCCTTAGGGGGGAGGAACGACACACCTGTAGAATTTAGAATCTCTGCCTAAATTCTAACTTACTGGTCTTCTGGTGTCTCAGGATCTGCATTCTCTCTATGTGAGTCTCTCTCCTGGACTTGATCTATGTTCTCCTCCTCACTCATGGCCTACAGTCATCTCCAACCAGTATCACCACCTAGTTGTAACTGCCTGCACGCCTCCTTCCTCAAGACCACCTCTTCTTTCTGAGTCAACAGCTCTTAACTTTCTGCCCCATGTGCTTCATTCACTCAGGACCACTTCGCCTTTGCAAGGGACTCTCTTTGCCCAGTTTCTTACTGATGTGGTCCTGCTCCTCAGGACTTCCTCTCCTGGCCAAGTGAGTATCCCTGCCCAATTTCATACTCCTCCTCACTCAAGACCCTCCAGTCTTCTCCCTGTTAGTATCTGTGCCTAGCTTCAAACTTAGTGCGCTACTACTCAAACAAGACCGCCACTATTCTCCAAGTGAATATCTCTGCCTATTTTCTGATCTATGTGCTCCTCCTCACTCCTCTCCAGGTAAATATCTCTGCCCAGGTTTTCTCCTTTGTGACCCTCCTCCCTCAGGACTTCCTCTTGTCTTCAAGTGAGTGTGCACTCACACCAGAGCCTCCAGTTCTCTCCATGTTAGTATCTATGTGAAGCGTCTAACTTAGTTTGCTAGGACTCACATGGGACTTCCATCCACTCCTCTCCAGTTGAGTATATCTGCAAACTTTCTGACCTATGGCCTGTCCTCTTTCACATCACCCACTCCTTTCCAATGAGAACATCTTAGTTTCTGACTTGCTTTGCTCCTTCTTAATCAGGAAGAATATAACTACAAAATTGTGTATCTCCCCATACTTTCTAACTTACTGTTTGCCTGCTCACTTGGGATCTCCATCTCGCTCCAGTTTGGAGCTAATACTGTACCGCACTCAGGACCCTTCACTCCTCTCCAATGAGTATCTCTGCTTAGGATCTTACTGACTGCACTACTCCTATGTCATGAAACCACTTCTTTCTGAGTCATTATCTCTGCCCCGTTCCTCACCTGTGTGATCCTCCTCCCCAGGAGCTCCTCTCCTCTCCCAGTGAGTAGCCCTATCCACTTTCTCACCTACATGCTCCTCCTCACTCAAGATGCCCCAGTCCTCTCCATGTTAGTGTCTGTGCCTACCTTCTAACTTGGTGTGCTACTAGACACATATGGTCTCCACTTTTCTCGAAGGGAGTATATTTGTCCACATTCTGACCTATGTGTTCCTCCTCCCCAGGACTTTCTTCATCTCCAGGTGAGTATCCCTGCCCAGTTTCTTACCTATGTGCAACACTGGTCTCAGGACCCTCCATCCTCTCCATGTTACTGTTTCTTCCAAGCTTTAAATTATTGCTCTACTGCTCACACAGGACCTCACTTTCTCTATGGGAGTAAATCTGCACACTTTCTGACCTAAGGCTGTCCTCTTTACAACACCCACTCCTCTCCAAGCAGACCCTGTTCTTAATTTCTGACGTGTTTCCCTCCTTCTGAGTCAGGAAATACTCACCTGCGGAATTTTGTATCTCCATCTAATTCCGACTTACTGTGCTCCTACTCACTCAGAATCTCTACTTCTCTCCAAGTGAGCATCTCTTCCAGTTTAGACATAACCCTCTTCCTCGCTCACGACCCTTCCCTCCTCTCAAAGTGAGTATCTCTGCTCAGTTTCTAATTGACTGTGCTACTCCTGTCTCAAGAGCAGCACTTCATTCCTTGTTGATCTCTCTGCCCATTTTCTGTCCTATGTTCTCCTCCTCACTCCGGACCTCCTCTATTCTCCAAGTGACTATCTCTGCTTAGTGTCTCATCTATGTGATCCTCCTGACTCGGGAAACTTCCTCTCCTGTCCAAGGGAGGATCCCTGCCCAATATTTTATTCAAGCACTCCTTCTCATTCAGGATGCTCCAGTCCTCTCGGTGTTAGCATCTCTGCCTCACTTCTAACTTAGTGTGATACCACTCACACAGGACCTCCACTGTTTTCCAAGGCGTATATCTGCCGAGTTATACAACACTCACACCTTTCCAAGTGAGAACCTCTTCCTAGTTTCTGACTTCGTTCCCTCCTTGTTAATCAGGAACTGCACACCTATAGAATTTTGTATCTCAGCCTAGTTTCTGACTTACTGTGCTCCTGCTCACTTGGGATCTCTATCCGTTTTGACCTAACACTCTGTCTCACTCAGGACCCTTCACTCCTCTCCCATGAGTATATCTGCTTAGTTTCTAACTGACTGCGCTACTCCTATGTCAAGACCTCTTCTTTCTGAGCCTTTATCTTGCCCCATTTCTCATCTGTATGATCCTCTTCCCATAGGACTTCCTCTCCTCTCCAAGTGAGTATCCCTGCTAAATTTCTCACCTATATGCTCCTCATCACTCAAGACCGTCCAGTCCTCTCCAAGTTAGTATCTGCGCCTACCTTCTAACTTAGTATCACACACACATCTACTCTCAAAATGAATATATTTGCCCATATTCTGACCTATGGCCTCCTCTTTACTAGACTTCTTTTTTCTCCCAAGAAGTATCTCTGCCGCATTCTCACCTATGTGTCCTCCTGCCTCAGGACTTCGTCTCCAGGTGAGTATCCCTGCCCAGTATCTTACCTATGTGCAGCACCATTCTTAAGACTCTCCATCCTCTCCATGTTACTATGTCTTCCAAGCTTTAACTCATTGCACTGCTACTAACACAGGACCTCCACTTTCTCTATGTGTGTAAATCTGCACACTTTTTCACCTATGGCCTGTCCTATTTACAACATCCATGCCTCGCCAAGGAGAGCCTGTTCTTAAGTTTCTGATTTACTTCCTCCTTCGCAGTCAGGAACTACTCAGCTGTAGAATTTTGTACCTCTGCCCACTTTCTGAGTTACTGTGCTCCCGCTCACTTAGATCTCCACTTCTCTCCAAGTGAATATTTCTTCCAGTTTTGATCTGAGCTTTTCCTCACTCAGGACCCTTCCCTCCTCTCGAGTGAGTATCTCTGCTTAGTTTCTAACTGACTGTGCTACTCCCGTCTCAAGAGCAGCACTTCATTCCATGTCAGTCTCTCTACCCATTTTGTGTCTTATGTTCTCCTCCTCACCCAGGACCTCCTCTATTCTCCAAGACACTATCTCTACTTAGCATCTCACCTATATGATCCTCCTCACTCAGCCCTTCCTCTCCTCTCCAAGTAAGTTGGCCCATCCAGTTTCTCACCTTTGCGGTCCTCCTTACTCAAGATGCTCCAGTCATCTCCCTGTTAGTATCTGTGCCTAGCTTCTGACTTAATGTGCTACTACTCACACAGGACCACAACTGTTTTCAAGTGAGTATATCTGCCCACTTTCTGATGTATGGCTTGATCCTTTTTCATAACCCCCACTCCTTTCCAAGGAGAATCTTTTCCTTGTTTCAAAATTATGTTCGTCCTTCTCAATCAGGAACTACCCACCTGTAGATTTTATTACTGGTACCTAATTTCTGACTTACTGTAATCCTGCTGACCAAGGATCTCCATTCTCTCATGTTAGTTTCTCTTCTCAGATTTGAACTTTTTGCTCCTCCTCAGTTTGGGCCCTTTATATCTCTCCAATCTGTATAAATAAGTGCCTGGTTCTAACTGAATGTGTTACTACTCACCCTGGACCTTTACTTGCTTCTAAGTAAGTATTTCTCCCCAGTTTCTCACCTATGTGATCTTCCTCCCTCTGGACCTCCTCTATCTCCAAGTTAAGTGTCCTTGCCCAGTCTCTCACCTACCCGCTCCTCCGCCCTCCCCATGTTAGTATATGTGCCTGGCTTCTACCTTAGGGCTCTACTTCTCACACAGGACTGATCTCCAGGTTAGTATATCTGCCCACTTTCTGACCTATGGCTTCACCTTTTCACAACCACCACTCCCTTCCGAGTGACAACCTCTTCCTTGTTCCTGACTTACTTCCCTCCTTAGGGGGGAGGAACGACACACCTGTAGAATTTAGAATCTCTGCCTAAATTCTAACTTACTGGTCTTCTGGTGTCTCAGGATCTGCATTCTCTCTATGTGAGTCTCTCTCCTGGACTTGATCTATGTTCTCCTCCTCACTCATGGCCTACAGTCATCTCCAACCAGTATCACCACCTAGTTGTAACTGCCTGCACGCCTCCTTCCTCAAGACCACCTCTTCTTTCTGAGTCAACAGCTCTTAACTTTCTGCCCCATGTGCTTCATTCACTCAGGACCACTTCGCCTTTGCAAGGGACTCTCTTTGCCCAGTTTCTTACTGATGTGGTCCTGCTCCCTCAGGACTTCCTCTCCTGGCCAAGTGAGTATCCCTGCCCAATTTCATACTCCTCCTCACTCAAGACCCTCCAGTCTTCTCCTGTTAGTATCTGTGCCTAGCTTCAAACTTAGTGCGCTACTACTCAAACAAGACCGCCACTATTCTCCAAGTGAATATCTCTGCCTATTTTCTGATCTATGTGCTCCTCCTCACTCCTCTCCAGGTAAATATCTCTGCCCAGGTTTTCTCCTTTGTGACCCTCCTCCCTCAGGACTTCCTCTTGTCTTCAAGTGAGTGTGCACTCACACCAGAGCCTCCAGTTCTCTCCATGTTAGTATCTATGTGAAGCGTCTAACTTAGTTTGCTAGGACTCACATGGGACTTCCATCCACTCCTCTCCAGTTGAGTATATCTGCAAACTTTCTGACCTATGGCCTGTCCTCTTTCACATCACCCACTCCTTTCCAATGAGAACATCTTAGTTTCTGACTTGCTTTGCTCCTTCTTAATCAGGAAGAATATAACTACAAAATTGTGTATCTCCCCATACTTTCTAACTTACTGTTTGCCTGCTCACTTGGGATCTCCATCTCGCTCCAGTTTGGAGCTAATACTGTACCGCACTCAGGACCCTTCACTCCTCTCCAATGAGTATCTCTGCTTAGGATCTTACTGACTGCACTACTCCTATGTCATGAAACCACTTCTTTCTGAGTCATTATCTCTGCCCCGTTCCTCACCTGTGTGATCCTCCTCCCCAGGAGCTCCTCTCCTCTCCCAGTGAGTAGCCCTATCCACTTTCTCACCTACATGCTCCTCCTCACTCAAGATGCCCCAGTCCTCTCCATGTTAGTGTCTGTGCCTACCTTCTAACTTGGTGTGCTACTAGACACATATGGTCTCCACTTTTCTCGAAGGGAGTATATTTGTCCACATTCTGACCTATGTGTTCCTCCTCCCCAGGACTTTCTTCATCTCCAGGTGAGTATCCCTGCCCAGTTTCTTACCTATGTGCAACACTGGTCTCAGGACCCTCCATCCTCTCCATGTTACTGTTTCTTCCAAGCTTTAAATTATTGCTCTACTGCTCACACAGGACCTCACTTTCTCTATGGGAGTAAATCTGCACACTTTCTGACCTAAGGCTGTCCTCTTTACAACACCCACTCCTCTCCAAGCAGACCCTGTTCTTAATTTCTGACGTGTTTCCCTCCTTCTGAGTCAGGAAATACTCACCTGCGGAATTTTGTATCTCCATCTAATTCCGACTTACTGTGCTCCTACTCACTCAGAATCTCTACTTCTCTCCAAGTGAGCATCTCTTCCAGTTTAGACATAACCCTCTTCCTCGCTCACGACCCTTCCCTCCTCTCAAAGTGAGTATCTCTGCTCAGTTTCTAATTGACTGTGCTACTCCTGTCTCAAGAGCAGCACTTCATTCCTTGTTGATCTCTCTGCCCATTTTCTGTCCTATGTTCTCCTCCTCACTCCGGACCTCCTCTATTCTCCAAGTGACTATCTCTGCTTAGTGTCTCATCTATGTGATCCTCCTGACTCGGGAAACTTCCTCTCCTGTCCAAGGGAGGATCCCTGCCCAATATTTTATTCAAGCACTCCTTCTCATTCAGGATGCTCCAGTCCTCTCGGTGTTAGCATCTCTGCCTCACTTCTAACTTAGTGTGATACCACTCACACAGGACCTCCACTGTTTTCCAAGGCGTATATCTGCCGAGTTATACAACACTCACACCTTTCCAAGTGAGAACCTCTTCCTAGTTTCTGACTTCGTTCCCTCCTTGTTAATCAGGAACTGCACACCTATAGAATTTTGTATCTCAGCCTAGTTTCTGACTTACTGTGCTCCTGCTCACTTGGGATCTCTATCCGTTTTGACCTAACACTCTGTCTCACTCAGGACCCTTCACTCCTCTCCCATGAGTATATCTGCTTAGTTTCTAACTGACTGCGCTACTCCTATGTCAAGACCTCTTCTTTCTGAGCCTTTATCTTGCCCCCATTTCTCATCTGTATGATCCTCTTCCCATAGGACTTCCTCTCCTCTCCAAGTGAGTATCCCTGCTAAATTTCTCACCTATATGCTCCTCATCACTCAAGACCGTCCAGTCCTCTCCAAGTTAGTATCTGCGCCTACCTTCTAACTTAGTATCACACACATCTACTCTCAAAATGAATATATTTGCCCATATTCTGACCTATGGCCTCCTCTTTACTAGACTTCTTTTTCTCCCAAGAAGTATCTCTGCCGCATTCTCACCTATGTGTCCTCCTGCCTCAGGACTTCGTCTCCAGGTGAGTATCCCTGCCCAGTATCTTACCTATGTGCAGCACCATTCTTAAGACTCTCCATCCTCTCCATGTTACTATGTCTTCCAAGCTTTAACTCATTGCACTGCTACTAACACAGGACCTCCACTTTCTCTATGTGTGTAAATCTGCACACTTTTTCACCTATGGCCTGTCCTATTTACAACATCCATGCCTCGCCAAGGAGAGCCTGTTCTTAAGTTTCTGATTTACTTCCTCCTTCGCAGTCAGGAACTACTCAGCTGTAGAATTTTGTACCTCTGCCCACTTTCTGAGTTACTGTGCTCCCGCTCACTTAGATCTCCACTTCTCTCCAAGTGAATATTTCTTCCAGTTTTGATCTGAGCTTTTCCTCACTCAGGACCCTTCCCTCCTCTCGAGTGAGTATCTCTGCTTAGTTTCTAACTGACTGTGCTACTCCCGTCTCAAGAGCAGCACTTCATTCCATGTCAGTCTCTACCCATTTTGTGTCTTATGTTCTCCTCCTCACCCAGGACCTCCTCTATTCTCCAAGACACTATCTCTACTTAGCATCTCACCTATATGATCCTCCTCACTCAGCCCTTCCTCTCCTCTCCAAGTAAGTTGGCCCATCCAGTTTCTCACCTTTGCGGTCCTCCTTACTCAAGATGCTCCAGTCATCTCCCTGTTAGTATCTGTGCCTAGCTTCTGACTTAATGTGCTACTACTCACACAGGACCACAACTGTTTTCAAGTGAGTATATCTGCCCACTTTCTGATGTATGGCTTGATCCTTTTTCATAACCCCCACTCCTTTCCAAGGAGAATCTTTTCCTTGTTTCAAAATTATGTTCGTCCTTCTCAATCAGGAACTACCCACCTGTAGATTTTATTACTGGTACCTAATTTCTGACTTACTGTAATCCTGCTGACCAAGGATCTCCATTCTCTCATGTTAGTTTCTCTTCTCAGATTTGAACTTTTTGCTCCTCCTCAGTTTGGGCCCTTTATATCTCTCCAATCTGTATAAATAAGTGCCTGGTTCTAACTGAATGTGTTACTACTCACCCTGGACCTTTACTTGCTTCTAAGTAAGTATTTCTCCCCAGTTTCTCACCTATGTGATCTTCCTCCCTCTGGACCTCCTCTATCTCCAAGTTAAGTGTCCTTGCCCAGTCTCTCACCTACCCGCTCCTCCGCCCTCCCCATGTTAGTATATGTGCCTGGCTTCTACCTTAGGGCTCTACTTCTCACACAGGACTGATCTCCAGGTTAGTATATCTGCCCACTTTCTGACCTATGGCTTCACCTTTTCACAACCACCACTCCCTTCCGAGTGACAACCTCTTCCTTGTTCCTGACTTACTTCCTCCTTAGGGGGGAGGAACGACACACCTGTAGAATTTAGAATCTCTGCCTAAATTCTAACTTACTGGTCTTCTGGTGTCTCAGGATCTGCATTCTCTCTATGTGAGTCTCTCTCCTGGACTTGATCTATGTTCTCCTCCTCACTCATGGCCTACAGTCATCTCCAACCAGTATCACCACCTAGTTGTAACTGCCTGCACGCCTCCTTCCTCAAGACCACCTCTTCTTTCTGAGTCAACAGCTCTTAACTTTCTGCCCCATGTGCTTCATTCACTCAGGACCACTTCGCCTTTGCAAGGGACTCTCTTTGCCCAGTTTCTTACTGATGTGGTCCTGCTCCTCAGGACTTCCTCTCCTGGCCAAGTGAGTATCCCTGCCCAATTTCATACTCCTCCTCACTCAAGACCCTCCAGTCTTCTCCCTGTTAGTATCTGTGCCTAGCTTCAAACTTAGTGCGCTACTACTCAAACAAGACCGCCACTATTCTCCAAGTGAATATCTCTGCCTATTTTCTGATCTATGTGCTCCTCCTCACTCCTCTCCAGGTAAATATCTCTGCCCAGGTTTTCTCCTTTGTGACCCTCCTCCCTCAGGACTTCCTCTTGTCTTCAAGTGAGTGTGCACTCACACCAGAGCCTCCAGTTCTCTCCATGTTAGTATCTATGTGAAGCGTCTAACTTAGTTTGCTAGGACTCACATGGGACTTCCATCCACTCCTCTCCAGTTGAGTATATCTGCAAACTTTCTGACCTATGGCCTGTCCTCTTTCACATCACCCACTCCTTTCCAATGAGAACATCTTAGTTTCTGACTTGCTTTGCTCCTTCTTAATCAGGAAGAATATAACTACAAAATTGTATCTCCCCATACTTTCTAACTTACTGTTTGCCTGCTCACTTGGGATCTCCATCTCGCTCCAGTTTGGAGCTAATACTGTACCGCACTCAGGACCCTTCACTCCTCTCCAATGAGTATCTCTGCTTAGGATCTTACTGACTGCACTACTCCTATGTCATGAAACCACTTCTTTCTGAGTCATTATCTCTGCCCCGTTCCTCACCTGTGTGATCCTCCTCCCCAGGAGCTCCTCTCCTCTCCCAGTGAGTAGCCCTATCCACTTTCTCACCTACATGCTCCTCCTCACTCAAGATGCCCCAGTCCTCTCCATGTTAGTGTCTGTGCCTACCTTCTAACTTGGTGTGCTACTAGACACATATGGTCTCCACTTTTCTCGAAGGGAGTATATTTGTCCACATTCTGACCTATGTGTTCCTCCTCCCCAGGACTTTCTTCATCTCCAGGTGAGTATCCCTGCCCAGTTTCTTACCTATGTGCAACACTGGTCTCAGGACCCTCCATCCTCTCCATGTTACTGTTTCTTCCAAGCTTTAAATTATTGCTCTACTGCTCACACAGGACCTCACTTTCTCTATGGGAGTAAATCTGCACACTTTCTGACCTAAGGCTGTCCTCTTTACAACACCCACTCCTCTCCAAGCAGACCCTGTTCTTAATTTCTGACGTGTTTCCTCCTTCTGAGTCAGGAAATACTCACCTGCGGAATTTTGTATCTCCATCTAATTCCGACTTACTGTGCTCCTACTCACTCAGAATCTCTACTTCTCTCCAAGTGAGCATCTCTTCCAGTTTAGACATAACCCTCTTCCTCGCTCACGACCCTTCCCTCCTCTCAAAGTGAGTATCTCTGCTCAGTTTCTAATTGACTGTGCTACTCCTGTCTCAAGAGCAGCACTTCATTCCTTGTTGATCTCTCTGCCCATTTTCTGTCCTATGTTCTCCTCCTCACTCCGGACCTCCTCTATTCTCCAAGTGACTATCTCTGCTTAGTGTCTCATCTATGTGATCCTCCTGACTCGGGAAACTTCCTCTCCTGTCCAAGGGAGGATCCCTGCCCAATATTTTATTCAAGCACTCCTTCTCATTCAGGATGCTCCAGTCCTCTCGGTGTTAGCATCTCTGCCTCACTTCTAACTTAGTGTGATACCACTCACACAGGACCTCCACTGTTTTCCAAGGCGTATATCTGCCGAGTTATACAACACTCACACCTTTCCAAGTGAGAACCTCTTCCTAGTTTCTGACTTCGTTCCCTCCTTGTTAATCAGGAACTGCACACCTATAGAATTTTGTATCTCAGCCTAGTTTCTGACTTACTGTGCTCCTGCTCACTTGGGATCTCTATCCGTTTTGACCTAACACTCTGTCTCACTCAGGACCCTTCACTCCTCTCCCATGAGTATATCTGCTTAGTTTCTAACTGACTGCGCTACTCCTATGTCAAGACCTCTTCTTTCTGAGCCTTTATCTTGCCCCATTTCTCATCTGTATGATCCTCTTCCCATAGGACTTCCTCTCCTCTCCAAGTGAGTATCCCTGCTAAATTTCTCACCTATATGCTCCTCATCACTCAAGACCGTCCAGTCCTCTCCAAGTTAGTATCTGCGCCTACCTTCTAACTTAGTATCACACACATCTACTCTCAAAATGAATATATTTGCCCATATTCTGACCTATGGCCTCCTCTTTACTAGACTTCTTTTTCTCCCAAGAAGTATCTCTGCCGCATTCTCACCTATGTGTCCTCCTGCCTCAGGACTTCGTCTCCAGGTGAGTATCCCTGCCCAGTATCTTACCTATGTGCAGCACCATTCTTAAGACTCTCCATCCTCTCCATGTTACTATGTCTTCCAAGCTTTAACTCATTGCACTGCTACTAACACAGGACCTCCACTTTCTCTATGTGTGTAAATCTGCACACTTTTTCACCTATGGCCTGTCCTATTTACAACATCCATGCCTCGCCAAGGAGAGCCTGTTCTTAAGTTTCTGATTTACTTCCCTCCTTCGCAGTCAGGAACTACTCAGCTGTAGAATTTTGTACCTCTGCCCACTTTCTGAGTTACTGTGCTCCCGCTCACTTAGATCTCCACTTCTCTCCAAGTGAATATTTCTTCCAGTTTTGATCTGAGCTTTTCCTCACTCAGGACCCTTCCCTCCTCTCGAGTGAGTATCTCTGCTTAGTTTCTAACTGACTGTGCTACTCCCGTCTCAAGAGCAGCACTTCATTCCATGTCAGTCTCTCTACCCATTTTGTGTCTTATGTTCTCCTCCTCACCCAGGACCTCCTCTATTCTCCAAGACACTATCTCTACTTAGCATCTCACCTATATGATCCTCCTCACTCAGCCCTTCCTCTCCTCTCCAAGTAAGTTGGCCCATCCAGTTTCTCACCTTTGCGGTCCTCCTTACTCAAGATGCTCCAGTCATCTCCCTGTTAGTATCTGTGCCTAGCTTCTGACTTAATGTGCTACTACTCACACAGGACCACAACTGTTTTCAAGTGAGTATATCTGCCCACTTTCTGATGTATGGCTTGATCCTTTTCATAACCCCCACTCCTTTCCAAGGAGAATCTTTTCCTTGTTTCAAAATTATGTTCGTCCTTCTCAATCAGGAACTACCCACCTGTAGATTTTATTACTGGTACCTAATTTCTGACTTACTGTAATCCTGCTGACCAAGGATCTCCATTCTCTCATGTTAGTTTCTCTTCTCAGATTTGAACTTTTTGCTCCTCCTCAGTTTGGGCCCTTTATATCTCTCCAATCTGTATAAATAAGTGCCTGGTTCTAACTGAATGTGTTACTACTCACCCTGGACCTTTACTTGCTTCTAAGTAAGTATTTCTCCCCAGTTTCTCACCTATGTGATCTTCCTCCTCTGGACCTCCTCTATCTCCAAGTTAAGTGTCCTTGCCCAGTCTCTCACCTACCCGCTCCTCCGCCCTCCCCATGTTAGTATATGTGCCTGGCTTCTACCTTAGGGCTCTACTTCTCACACAGGACTGATCTCCAGGTTAGTATATCTGCCCACTTTCTGACCTATGGCTTCACCTTTTCACAACCACCACTCCCTTCCGAGTGACAACCTCTTCCTTGTTCCTGACTTACTTCCTCCTTAGGGGGGAGGAACGACACACCTGTAGAATTTAGAATCTCTGCCTAAATTCTAACTTACTGGTCTTCTGGTGTCTCAGGATCTGCATTCTCTATGTGAGTCTCTCTCCTGGACTTGATCTATGTTCTCCTCCTCACTCATGGCCTACAGTCATCTCCAACCAGTATCACCACCTAGTTGTAACTGCCTGCACGCCTCCTTCCTCAAGACCACCTCTTCTTTCTGAGTCAACAGCTCTTAACTTTCTGCCCCATGTGCTTCATTCACTCAGGACCACTTCGCCTTTGCAAGGGACTCTCTTTGCCCAGTTTCTTACTGATGTGGTCCTGCTCCTCAGGACTTCCTCTCCTGGCCAAGTGAGTATCCCTGCCCAATTTCATACTCCTCCTCACTCAAGACCCTCCAGTCTTCTCCCTGTTAGTATCTGTGCCTAGCTTCAAACTTAGTGCGCTACTACTCAAACAAGACCGCCACTATTCTCCAAGTGAATATCTCTGCCTATTTTCTGATCTATGTGCTCCTCCTCACTCCTCTCCAGGTAAATATCTCTGCCCAGGTTTTCTCCTTTGTGACCCTCCTCCCTCAGGACTTCCTCTTGTCTTCAAGTGAGTGTGCACTCACACCAGAGCCTCCAGTTCTCTCCATGTTAGTATCTATGTGAAGCGTCTAACTTAGTTTGCTAGGACTCACATGGGACTTCCATCCACTCCTCTCCAGTTGAGTATATCTGCAAACTTTCTGACCTATGGCCTGTCCTCTTTCACATCACCCACTCCTTTCCAATGAGAACATCTTAGTTTCTGACTTGCTTTGCTCCTTCTTAATCAGGAAGAATATAACTACAAAATTGTGTATCTCCCATACTTTCTAACTTACTGTTTGCCTGCTCACTTGGGATCTCCATCTCGCTCCAGTTTGGAGCTAATACTGTACCGCACTCAGGACCCTTCACTCCTCTCCAATGAGTATCTCTGCTTAGGATCTTACTGACTGCACTACTCCTATGTCATGAAACCACTTCTTTCTGAGTCATTATCTCTGCCCCGTTCCTCACCTGTGTGATCCTCCTCCCCAGGAGCTCCTCTCCTCTCCCAGTGAGTAGCCCTATCCACTTTCTCACCTACATGCTCCTCCTCACTCAAGATGCCCCAGTCCTCTCCATGTTAGTGTCTGTGCCTACCTTCTAACTTGGTGTGCTACTAGACACATATGGTCTCCACTTTTCTCGAAGGGAGTATATTTGTCCACATTCTGACCTATGTGTTCCTCCTCCCCAGGACTTTCTTCATCTCCAGGTGAGTATCCCTGCCCAGTTTCTTACCTATGTGCAACACTGGTCTCAGGACCCTCCATCCTCTCCATGTTACTGTTTCTTCCAAGCTTTAAATTATTGCTCTACTGCTCACACAGGACCTCACTTTCTCTATGGGAGTAAATCTGCACACTTTCTGACCTAAGGCTGTCCTCTTTACAACACCCACTCCTCTCCAAGCAGACCCTGTTCTTAATTTCTGACGTGTTTCCTCCTTCTGAGTCAGGAAATACTCACCTGCGGAATTTTGTATCTCCATCTAATTCCGACTTACTGTGCTCCTACTCACTCAGAATCTCTACTTCTCTCCAAGTGAGCATCTCTTCCAGTTTAGACATAACCCTCTTCCTCGCTCACGACCCTTCCCTCCTCTCAAAGTGAGTATCTCTGCTCAGTTTCTAATTGACTGTGCTACTCCTGTCTCAAGAGCAGCACTTCATTCCTTGTTGATCTCTCTGCCCATTTTCTGTCCTATGTTCTCCTCCTCACTCCGGACCTCCTCTATTCTCCAAGTGACTATCTCTGCTTAGTGTCTCATCTATGTGATCCTCCTGACTCGAAACTTCCTCTCCTGTCCAAGGGAGGATCCCTGCCCAATATTTTATTCAAGCACTCCTTCTCATTCAGGATGCTCCAGTCCTCTCGGTGTTAGCATCTCTGCCTCACTTCTAACTTAGTGTGATACCACTCACACAGGACCTCCACTGTTTTCCAAGGCGTATATCTGCCGAGTTATACAACACTCACACCTTTCCAAGTGAGAACCTCTTCCTAGTTTCTGACTTCGTTCCCTCCTTGTTAATCAGGAACTGCACACCTATAGAATTTTGTATCTCAGCCTAGTTTCTGACTTACTGTGCTCCTGCTCACTTGGGATCTCTATCCGTTTTGACCTAACACTCTGTCTCACTCAGGACCCTTCACTCCTCTCCCATGAGTATATCTGCTTAGTTTCTAACTGACTGCGCTACTCCTATGTCAAGACCTCTTCTTTCTGAGCCTTTATCTTGCCCCATTTCTCATCTGTATGATCCTCTTCCCATAGGACTTCCTCTCCTCTCCAAGTGAGTATCCCTGCTAAATTTCTCACCTATATGCTCCTCATCACTCAAGACCGTCCAGTCCTCTCCAAGTTAGTATCTGCGCCTACCTTCTAACTTAGTATCACACACACATCTACTCTCAAAATGAATATATTTGCCCATATTCTGACCTATGGCCTCCTCTTTACTAGACTTCTTTTTCTCCCAAGAAGTATCTCTGCCGCATTCTCACCTATGTGTCCTCCTGCCTCAGGACTTCGTCTCCAGGTGAGTATCCCTGCCCAGTATCTTACCTATGTGCAGCACCATTCTTAAGACTCTCCATCCTCTCCATGTTACTATGTCTTCCAAGCTTTAACTCATTGCACTGCTACTAACACAGGACCTCCACTTTCTCTATGTGTGTAAATCTGCACACTTTTTCACCTATGGCCTGTCCTATTTACAACATCCATGCCTCGCCAAGGAGAGCCTGTTCTTAAGTTTCTGATTTACTTCCTCCTTCGCAGTCAGGAACTACTCAGCTGTAGAATTTTGTACCTCTGCCCACTTTCTGAGTTACTGTGCTCCCGCTCACTTAGATCTCCACTTCTCTCCAAGTGAATATTTCTTCCAGTTTTGATCTGAGCTTTTCCTCACTCAGGACCCTTCCTCCTCTCGAGTGAGTATCTCTGCTTAGTTTCTAACTGACTGTGCTACTCCCGTCTCAAGAGCAGCACTTCATTCCATGTCAGTCTCTCTACCCATTTTGTGTCTTATGTTCTCCTCCTCACCCAGGACCTCCTCTATTCTCCAAGACACTATCTCTACTTAGCATCTCACCTATATGATCCTCCTCACTCAGCCCTTCCTCTCCTCTCCAAGTAAGTTGGCCCATCCAGTTTCTCACCTTTGCGGTCCTCCTTACTCAAGATGCTCCAGTCATCTCCCTGTTAGTATCTGTGCCTAGCTTCTGACTTAATGTGCTACTACTCACACAGGACCACAACTGTTTTCAAGTGAGTATATCTGCCCACTTTCTGATGTATGGCTTGATCCTTTTCATAACCCCACTCCTTTCCAAGGAGAATCTTTTCCTTGTTTCAAAATTATGTTCGTCCTTC
Source organism: Ovis aries (assembly GCF_016772045.2). Lineage (NCBI taxonomy): Eukaryota > Metazoa > Chordata > Mammalia > Artiodactyla > Bovidae > Ovis > Ovis aries. The sequence goes on along the minus strand of NC_056080.1, from coordinate 14,558,560 downwards.
TCAATCAGGAACTACCCACCTGTAGATTTTATTACTGGTACCTAATTTCTGACTTACTGTAATCCTGCTGACCAAGGATCTCCATTCTCTCATGTTAGTTTCTCTTCTCAGATTTGAACTTTTGCTCCTCCTCAGTTTGGGCCCTTTATATCTCTCCAATCTGTATAAATAAGTGCCTGGTTCTAACTGAATGTGTTACTACTCACCCTGGACCTTTACTTGCTTCTAAGTAAGTATTTCTCCCCAGTTTCTCACCTATGTGATCTTCCTCCTCTGGACCTCCTCTATCTCCAAGTTAAGTGTCCTTGCCCAGTCTCTCACCTACCCGCTCCTCCGCCCTCCCCATGTTAGTATATGTGCCTGGCTTCTACCTTAGGGCTCTACTTCTCACACAGGACTGATCTCCAGGTTAGTATATCTGCCCACTTTCTGACCTATGGCTTCACCTTTTCACAACCACCACTCCCTTCCGAGTGACAACCTCTTCCTTGTTCCTGACTTACTTCCTCCTTAGGGGGGAGGAACGACACACCTGTAGAATTTAGAATCTCTGCCTAAATTCTAACTTACTGGTCTTCTGGTGTCTCAGGATCTGCATTCTCTCTATGTGAGTCTCTCCTGGACTTGATCTATGTTCTCCTCCTCACTCATGGCCTACAGTCATCTCCAACCAGTATCACCACCTAGTTGTAACTGCCTGCACGCCTCCTTCCTCAAGACCACCTCTTCTTTCTGAGTCAACAGCTCTTAACTTTCTGCCCCATGTGCTTCATTCACTCAGGACCACTTCGCCTTTGCAAGGGACTCTCTTTGCCCAGTTTCTTACTGATGTGGTCCTGCTCCCTCAGGACTTCCTCTCCTGGCCAAGTGAGTATCCCTGCCCAATTTCATACTCCTCCTCACTCAAGACCCTCCAGTCTTCTCCCTGTTAGTATCTGTGCCTAGCTTCAAACTTAGTGCGCTACTACTCAAACAAGACCGCCACTATTCTCCAAGTGAATATCTCTGCCTATTTTCTGATCTATGTGCTCCTCCTCACTCCTCTCCAGGTAAATATCTCTGCCCAGGTTTTCTCCTTTGTGACCCTCCTCCTCAGGACTTCCTCTTGTCTTCAAGTGAGTGTGCACTCACACCAGAGCCTCCAGTTCTCTCCATGTTAGTATCTATGTGAAGCGTCTAACTTAGTTTGCTAGGACTCACATGGGACTTCCATCCACTCCTCTCCAGTTGAGTATATCTGCAAACTTTCTGACCTATGGCCTGTCCTCTTTCACATCACCCACTCCTTTCCAATGAGAACATCTTAGTTTCTGACTTGCTTTGCTCCTTCTTAATCAGGAAGAATATAACTACAAAATTGTGTATCTCCCCATACTTTCTAACTTACTGTTTGCCTGCTCACTTGGGATCTCCATCTCGCTCCAGTTTGGAGCTAATACTGTACCGCACTCAGGACCCTTCACTCCTCTCCAATGAGTATCTCTGCTTAGGATCTTACTGACTGCACTACTCCTATGTCATGAAACCACTTCTTTCTGAGTCATTATCTCTGCCCCGTTCCTCACCTGTGTGATCCTCCTCCCCAGGAGCTCCTCTCCTCTCCCAGTGAGTAGCCCTATCCACTTTCTCACCTACATGCTCCTCCTCACTCAAGATGCCCCAGTCCTCTCCATGTTAGTGTCTGTGCCTACCTTCTAACTTGGTGTGCTACTAGACACATATGGTCTCCACTTTTCTCGAAGGGAGTATATTTGTCCACATTCTGACCTATGTGTTCCTCCTCCCCAGGACTTTCTTCATCTCCAGGTGAGTATCCCTGCCCAGTTTCTTACCTATGTGCAACACTGGTCTCAGGACCCTCCATCCTCTCCATGTTACTGTTTCTTCCAAGCTTTAAATTATTGCTCTACTGCTCACACAGGACCTCACTTTCTCTATGGGAGTAAATCTGCACACTTTCTGACCTAAGGCTGTCCTCTTTACAACACCCACTCCTCTCCAAGCAGACCCTGTTCTTAATTTCTGACGTGTTTCCCTCCTTCTGAGTCAGGAAATACTCACCTGCGGAATTTTGTATCTCCATCTAATTCCGACTTACTGTGCTCCTACTCACTCAGAATCTCTACTTCTCCAAGTGAGCATCTCTTCCAGTTTAGACATAACCCTCTTCCTCGCTCACGACCCTTCCCTCCTCTCAAAGTGAGTATCTCTGCTCAGTTTCTAATTGACTGTGCTACTCCTGTCTCAAGAGCAGCACTTCATTCCTTGTTGATCTCTCTGCCCATTTTCTGTCCTATGTTCTCCTCCTCACTCCGGACCTCCTCTATTCTCCAAGTGACTATCTCTGCTTAGTGTCTCATCTATGTGATCCTCCTGACTCGGGAAACTTCCTCTCCTGTCCAAGGGAGGATCCCTGCCCAATATTTTATTCAAGCACTCCTTCTCATTCAGGATGCTCCAGTCCTCTCGGTGTTAGCATCTCTGCCTCACTTCTAACTTAGTGTGATACCACTCACACAGGACCTCCACTGTTTTCCAAGGCGTATATCTGCCGAGTTATACAACACTCACACCTTTCCAAGTGAGAACCTCTTCCTAGTTTCTGACTTCGTTCCCTCCTTGTTAATCAGGAACTGCACACCTATAGAATTTTGTATCTCAGCCTAGTTTCTGACTTACTGTGCTCCTGCTCACTTGGGATCTCTATCCGTTTTGACCTAACACTCTGTCTCACTCAGGACCCTTCACTCCTCTCCCATGAGTATATCTGCTTAGTTTCTAACTGACTGCGCTACTCCTATGTCAAGACCTCTTCTTTCTGAGCCTTTATCTTGCCCCATTTCTCATCTGTATGATCCTCTTCCCATAGGACTTCCTCTCCTCTCCAAGTGAGTATCCCTGCTAAATTTCTCACCTATATGCTCCTCATCACTCAAGACCGTCCAGTCCTCTCCAAGTTAGTATCTGCGCCTACCTTCTAACTTAGTATCACACACACATCTACTCTCAAAATGAATATATTTGCCCATATTCTGACCTATGGCCTCCTCTTTACTAGACTTCTTTTTCTCCCAAGAAGTATCTCTGCCGCATTCTCACCTATGTGTCCTCCTGCCTCAGGACTTCGTCTCCAGGTGAGTATCCCTGCCCAGTATCTTACCTATGTGCAGCACCATTCTTAAGACTCTCCATCCTCTCCATGTTACTATGTCTTCCAAGCTTTAACTCATTGCACTGCTACTAACACAGGACCTCCACTTTCTCTATGTGTGTAAATCTGCACACTTTTTCACCTATGGCCTGTCCTATTTACAACATCCATGCCTCGCCAAGGAGAGCCTGTTCTTAAGTTTCTGATTTACTTCCCTCCTTCGCAGTCAGGAACTACTCAGCTGTAGAATTTTGTACCTCTGCCCACTTTCTGAGTTACTGTGCTCCCGCTCACTTAGATCTCCACTTCTCTCCAAGTGAATATTTCTTCCAGTTTTGATCTGAGCTTTTCCTCACTCAGGACCCTTCCTCCTCTCGAGTGAGTATCTCTGCTTAGTTTCTAACTGACTGTGCTACTCCGTCTCAAGAGCAGCACTTCATTCCATGTCAGTCTCTCTACCCATTTTGTGTCTTATGTTCTCCTCCTCACCCAGGACCTCCTCTATTCTCCAAGACACTATCTCTACTTAGCATCTCACCTATATGATCCTCCTCACTCAGCCCTTCCTCTCCTCTCCAAGTAAGTTGGCCCATCCAGTTTCTCACCTTTGCGGTCCTCCTTACTCAAGATGCTCCAGTCATCTCCCTGTTAGTATCTGTGCCTAGCTTCTGACTTAATGTGCTACTACTCACACAGGACCACAACTGTTTTCAAGTGAGTATATCTGCCCACTTTCTGATGTATGGCTTGATCCTTTTTCATAACCCCCACTCCTTTCCAAGGAGAATCTTTTCCTTGTTTCAAAATTATGTTCGTCCTTCTCAATCAGGAACTACCCACCTGTAGATTTTATTACTGGTACCTAATTTCTGACTTACTGTAATCCTGCTGACCAAGGATCTCCATTCTCTCATGTTAGTTTCTCTTCTCAGATTTGAACTTTTGCTCCTCCTCAGTTTGGGCCCTTTATATCTCTCCAATCTGTATAAATAAGTGCCTGGTTCTAACTGAATGTGTTACTACTCACCCTGGACCTTTACTTGCTTCTAAGTAAGTATTTCTCCCCAGTTTCTCACCTATGTGATCTTCCTCCCTCTGGACCTCCTCTATCTCCAAGTTAAGTGTCCTTGCCCAGTCTCTCACCTACCCGCTCCTCCGCCCTCCCCATGTTAGTATATGTGCCTGGCTTCTACCTTAGGGCTCTACTTCTCACACAGGACTGATCTCCAGGTTAGTATATCTGCCCACTTTCTGACCTATGGCTTCACCTTTTCACAACCACCACTCCCTTCCGAGTGACAACCTCTTCCTTGTTCCTGACTTACTTCCCTCCTTAGGGGGGAGGAACGACACACCTGTAGAATTTAGAATCTCTGCCTAAATTCTAACTTACTGGTCTTCTGGTGTCTCAGGATCTGCATTCTCTCTATGTGAGTCTCTCTCCTGGACTTGATCTATGTTCTCCTCTCACTCATGGCCTACAGTCATCTCCAACCAGTATCACCACCTAGTTGTAACTGCCTGCACGCCTCCTTCCTCAACACCACCTCTTTCTGAGTCAACAGCTCTTAACTTTCTGCCCCATGTGCTCCATTCACTCAGGACCACCTCGCCTCTGCAAGGGACTCTGGACTCTCTCTACGCATTGTCACCAATGTGATCCTCTTCACTCAGGACTTCATCTCCTCTCCAAGTGAGCATCTCTGCCCAGTTCCTCACCTGTTCACTCCTATCACTCCAGTCTCCCAGTCCTCTCCATGTAGCATCTCTGCCCAGTGTTTAACTTAGTGCACTATGACTCACACAGACCCCCACCGTTCACCAAGTGAGTGTATCTGTCCACTTTCTCACTGATGCCCAAATCCTCACTCAGTACCCCTCTGGCCCATCCTAGCATCTGTGCCTATCTTCCTGCTCTACTCACACAGGACCACACCCGTTTTCCAAGTGCGTGTATCCGGCCACTTTCTGATGTGTGGCCTGTCCTCTTTCACGTGACCCACTCCTTTCCAAGGGAGAGCCTCTTCCCAGTTTCTGACTTACGTCCCTCCTTCTCTATCAGGAACTATGCAGCCATAGAGTTTGAGTTTCCCCCTAATTTCTGACTTACTGTTCTTCAGATCACTCAGGATCTCTGTTCTCCCACGTGAGGACCTCTTCCCAGATTTGACCTCTGTGCTCCTCCTCACTCAGGGCCCTTCGCACCTGCCCAGTGTATCACTGCCTAGTTTCTGACTGATTGTGCTACTGCTCACCCTTCCACGTGAGGCTGTCTGGCCATGTTCCGACCTATGTGCTCCTCCTCACTGAGGACCTCCTCTCCTCTCCGAGTGAGTATCTCTACGCAGTTTCACACCTGTACCGTCCTCTTCCCTCAGGAATTCCTCTCTTCTCCAGGTGAGTGTCCCAGCCGTTTCTCACCTATGTGCAACTCCTCACTCAAGACCCTCCATCCTCTCCCTGTTGCTCTCTCTGCCTAGTTTCTAAATTAGTGCGCTGCTGCTCACACAGGACCTCAACTATTTTCCAACTGAATATCTATGCCTATTTTCTGAACCATGTTCTCCTCCTCACTCAGGACCTCCTCTCGTCTCCAAGCTGAGTATCCCTGCCCATTTTCTTACCTTCCTCCTTACTCAAGACCCTCCAGTCCTCTCCATGTTAGTATCTGTGCCTAGCTTCTACATTAGTTTACAACTACTCACTTGGAGAGCCGTGGAGGTCTGGTGTGAGTATCTCTGCCTGTATTCTGACCCATGTTGTCCTCCTTACTCTGGGCCATCTTTTCCTCTCCAAGTGAGTATCACCCAGTTCCTGACCTATGTGATCTTTTTCCCTCAGGACTTCTATTCTCCAAGTGAGTATCCCTACCCAGTTTCTCAACTATGCCCTCCTCTTCACTCAAGACCCTCCAGTCCTCTCCATGTTAGTATCTGTGCCTAGCTTCTAACTGATTGTGCTGCTACACACACAGGAACTCCACTTTTCTCCGAGTATCTCTGCCCACGTTCTGGTCTCTCTCTTGATTCCTTTCACAACACCCACTCCTTTCCAATTGAGAACCTTGTCTCAGTTTCTGACTGACTTCCCTCCCTCTCAATCAGGAACTACACAGCTGTAGAATTTGGTATCTCTCCCTAGTTTCTGACCTAGTGTTCTCCTGCTCACTTGGGATCTCCATTTCGAAGCAAGTGAGTATCTCTTCCCATTATCTGAACTATGTGCTCCTCCTCACTCAAGACCCTCCACTCCTCTCCTTGTCAGTATCTCTGGCTATCTACTACTCACACCGGACCTCCACTTTTGTCCAAGTGAGCATCTCTGCCCAGATTCTGACCTATGGCCTGACCATCATTCACTGCTTTCCAAGTGAGCACCTCTTCCTAGTTTCTGACTGACTTCCTCCTTCTCAGTCAGGATCTACCCACCTGTAGAATTTGGCATTTCTGCCTGGTTTCTGAATTACTGTGCTCCTGCTCACTCAGAATCTCTACTTCTCTCCAAGAGAGAAGTGAGCATCTCATCCAGTTTTGAATTATGCGTCCCCCTACTCAGGACCCTGCACTCCTCTGCATGTGAGTTCTCTGCTCAGTTTGTAGCTGACTTTGCTGCTATCTCAGGGCCACTCACCTGTCTGTCCATGTTCTGACCTCTATACTCCTCCCCACTCAGGACTCTCCAGTCCTCTCCATAGAAGTATCTCTGCCTAGCTTCTAACCCAGTGTGCTACTACTCACATGGATCTTCACTTTTCTCCAAATGAGTATCTCTGACCAGTTTCTGTCCTATGTCCTGGTCCTCATTCATAACACCCACTGTTTTCCATTTGAGCACTCTTCCTCGTTTCTTACTTCCTATATTCCCTTCTCAATTTTATATGCTTTTGTACCTTTCCTAGTTTTCGACTTACTGTGCTTATTTTTGACTTGTTTCTGATCTTTTCACTCCTCCTCACTCAGAACCCTCCACTCCTCTCCAAGTGAGTATCTGTACCCAGTATGTGATCTACGTGCTCATCACTAAGAATCCCTCACTCCTCTCCAAGTAAGTACATCTTGCTATCTCTGCTCTACTGTTGTCCTTCTAAATCTGCAAGTCCACTCCTGTTGAATTCATGTATCTGCCTAGTTTCGACTTACTGTGCTTCCCCTCACTCAGGACCTCCACTTGACTCAAGTTAGCATCTCTCTTCTGACTGCCTTCCCTCCTCCTTACTCAGGTCCCTCCACTCCTCTCCAAGTGAGCATCGCTGCCTACTTAACTGACTCTGCTACTATTCACTCAAGACTTCTCTCCCAGTGTGTATCTCTACCCAGTGTCTGACCAATGTGCCCCTGCTTACTCAGATCCTCTCACATCTTGCTACTTTTGCATACTGCCCTCCTTGTCAATCAGGAACGCCATTCCTGTGGAATCTCCGCCTAGTTTGACTCACTGTGCTCCTCCTCATCAGGAACCTCTTGTCCTGAGTATCTGCCCAATATCCTATGGGCTCTTCCTCACTCAAGACCCTCTTTCCTCTCCAAGTGAGTATCTCAGGCTAGTTTCTAACTTACTGAGCTTCTCCTAAGTGAGGACCCCCTGCCCCTGTCCTCTCCAACTAAGTATCTCGGACTAGTTTCTAGTTGCACTCCTCATCACTCAAGACCTCCTCTCATTTCCAAATGAGTACCTCTTCCTAGTTTCTGATTTACTGCCCTCCTCATCGCTCAAGACCTCCCACTCCTCTCCAAATGAATGTCTTTGTCTACCTTCTGACTTACAGCTCTCCTCCTCATTGAGGATGCCAGCACTGGTCACTGGGTGTGAATTTTCTCCATGTTTCTGTGTTCAGTAAATAGCTTTTGGCGTGCTCTCCCATACATTGTGATGTGTTTGTAATGATAAATGTCTTACCTCTTTTGAATGTTTTCCTTCCTTGAACCATTCCTGCTTTCATAAGGTGAAAGAACCAGGTTCTCTTTCCTTGTAGCGTCAATCCCCTGGTGCTCTCTGGGCTAGCATTCCTGGTTTGTATCCTGTCTCCCCAGGTTCAATGGCTTGGCTGGGAATTCCTATGTTGCCTCAGGAACTTTAGTGTTGTCTCTCTGAGATCAGATACTTATATATTTGAAAGGAAACAGCTTGATTTTGTCCTATAGCTGGCTATTTCTGAATGGGGAAAGAATGAGGGAAGAAGTACGGTTATAGAAATGTGCAGAATGTTATTGAAGAATAACATTGAGAAAAGAATTTTGTATGAGGTTAGGACTTTTCAACATGTGGATTTAATTACATTAGATAAATGGATTTCATTAAGAATAGGATGATGTAAGACTGAATTGGGGGGGCTTCCCTGGTGGCTCAATGGTAAAGAACTCACCTGTCAATACAGGAGACACAGGTTCGATCCCTGATCCAGGAAGAGCCTACATGCCATGTAGCAACTGTGTCCATTCACTTCGAGTATTTTCTTGTTCTCTAGAGGCCAGGAGCCACAACTGCTGAGTCTACACACCCCCACTACTGAAGCCTGAACACCCTAGAGCTTGTGTGCTGCAATAAAAGAAGCCACAGCAATGAGAAGCCTGTGCACCACCAACTACAGAGTAGCCCCCATTCAGCGTAACTAGAGCAAAGCCCGCATAGCAATGAAGACCAGCAGAGTCAAAAATAAGTAAATAAATAAAACTATTAAGGAAAAATAACTATTCTGTGAATTCCTGTTTCTTCTAACTGATCTATATTTACTTTTGATTTTTTTTCCCCCACCTTAGCTCAAAGTATTATTTCCTAGAAACCTTTGATCCTATTTAACTGGGTGTTTTAAAACTTTTTAAAATTGTTAAGAAACTTTCCAAATATAAAATTCTAATTTAAATTCTCTTGACTTCCAGTTCACTTTGGGGTGCTTCAAGGGGCTGCTGGAACATCCCAAAGAGAGATTCCAAACTAACTGAGTTACTGTGTAGGAAGACGTTTGCCAGGTTCTCTGAGAATGAGACAAGTTTAGGGATAAATTTATCAGGCTGAGGCTGGCATTCTCTCTCCCCTGGCAGGACATCATGGTTATTCTGGCCCATCGTTGCACCCTGGATGAAAAGGAGTATATACTGAGAAAGGCCAGGGAACACATCAATGGCCTACAGGACACCCATCCACACCACCAAATTGATCAGATGGGTGGGGATGCAACCCCAGAACATGACCCACACTGGGTCTGTGAAGATCATGTAGGCCAGGCTAGGATGAGACATTACTTTTCCACCAGAAGGAGTGAAAAGGTGTATGGAAGCCTGAAAATTACGATAAAGTCCAAGAGGTTATGTAGGAAAAAGATGAAAACCTGGCAGCCTTCCTGAGCTGGGTGACAGAGGCATTCAGGAAGTCCACCAAAACAGACCGTGAATCCACAGAAGGGAGGACACTATCGGTCAGGCATTTATCACCAGGCTACTTCTGCTAGCCGGAGAGAATTACAGAAGCTTGAGGCTGGGCCCCAAGCCCCACTGTCAATTTGGTAGAGGAGGCCTTCAAGGTCTCTAACAACCAAGACTTGACAGAAGAGGCTGTTGGTGCCCAAGGGACAAAAAACCAAGATAAGCCTGAAGGGCCTCAGAATATGGGACCAGAAAGCACCACTGCTTGCCCTTCCCACCACGTTGCAACTGTTGCAGAATTTCTGAGCCCTCCTGGGCAGCATGGCGTGTACCTTTTCTACCCCATATAAGGAAAGGTGTTTGTCCTGTTCCTCTCCTTCCCAGTATAAGGAAAGAATATGTGTCACATGTAATCAGCAAACGACAGCAAGACTTTTATCCTGCTCTAATAAACTATTCTCTTTCATCTTGTCTCTTGTCTGGAAATTCTTTTCCAACCCACACATGGATCACGACAGAGGCCAAGAAGGATAAGAGGCAGCTTTTGGGTGCTCTGATCCAGCCACCACCTCGAGGGGACCCTAGAATGCTGAGAAGGCCGGACAGACAGCAGAAAACCCAGCTTGCCCCAAACCTGTGTGACCTTTTGTTGGAAGGAGGGACCCTGGAGCAGGAATGTCCTGAGCGCCCGCTTGTGGGGCAACCCTAATGGCCCCAGTTCCTTGTGAAACTCTTGGATTAGAGAGGCCCACACAGCAATTGATGGGGCCTGAGTGCCTACCCAGTTCCTGATCCCACTCATCCATCCTCACTACTCCAGCAGAGCCTTGGGTCTCCCTGGATAAAAAGGAGTGTATACTGAGTAAGGCCAGGGAACACGCAGATGGCCCATGGGCCACCCATCCATACCACCAAATGGCTGTTGACACTGGAGCCAACTGCTCTGTTCTGACTTGGCCAGCTGGCTCCCCTCTCCAACCATGGCTGCACTGTGATGGGAGCCAATAAACAGCCAAAGGAAGACGATTTACATCTCCCCTTGCTTGCAGAATTGGGTCCATTATTGTTTACCTACTCCTTTTTGTACATGCCAGAATGCCCTATCCCCTCCTCAGGAAAGATCTGATAAATGAATCAGGAGCTAGTATATTCTTAGGACAGGGTGAAGTCCAAGGAGGTAAAGAATCTGAGCAGAGAATACATCTATTAGTAACCCTGGATGATGCACCTGTTGGGCATCAAAATATTCCCCAAAACATCCCCCAAGAAATTAGAGAACAGGTAGATCCTGCAGTCTGAGATACCCTGGTACCAGGAGGGGCCAAATGTGATCCCATAATAAGGTTAAGCCTTTGGGGAAAATACGCAGAGACAATATCCTTTAAAGCCTGAGGCCCTGAGGGGAATATATCAGCTGCTCGGCCAATTCCTAAAACCCAGTCTCATTAGGCCCTGACAATCCCCTCACAACAGCCCGAGCCTCCCCGTTCAGAGGCCCAATAGTGAGTAAGAGCTGTTCAAGACGAGCAGTGAATGAAGCCATCATTCATATTCACCCAATGGTGCCAAACCCACACACCCTCATCACGCAAAAGCCAGAGAGCACCCAGTATTTCTGTTTTGGACCTCAAAGACACATTTTTCTGTGTTCCCCTACATCCAGATTCTCAATATCTTTTTGTCTTTGAATGGGGGGATCCCGATACCATGGACATGATATCAGTGTCCATGGACATGATACCAATAAACATGGACAGTGTTTCTGCAAGGTTTTCAGGACAGCCCCCATCTTTTTGGAGATGCATTAGCAAAGGAACTGAGCCTTGAGACAGGAACTCTGCTACCATATGTTGATGACTTACTGATAAGTATTGAGACCAAAAAAGATTAAGATTAAAATACTGTTACAGTCCTAAATTTTCTGGCAAAAAGGGGATATAAAGTTTCTCCAACCAAGGCTCAGATCTCACAGCAATGAGTTTAATATTAAGGATGTGTTTGGGGCCCAGTGGCACATGCCATGGATCGAAAAATAGCAATTAGTGCATTACCATCTCCAACCACAAAGAGGCAACTCTGAGGCTTTCTCGGGATGGCTGGGTTCTGTCGTATCTGGATTCTAAATTATGACCTTATAGCAAAACCCCTCTATGAGGCTCTAAAGGGAGGAGAAAGGGAACTCCTTCAATGGAATAGGAACCACCAGCTGGCCTTTGAGATTCTAAAGACTGAGCTGAGTAGAGCAGCAGCACTGGGGCTTTCAAATGTGGATGAGCCCTTTACCCTATATGTTCATGAGAAGTCAGGGATAGCACTAGGTGTCCTGAGCCAAACCTGGGACTGGCTCAGAGACCAGTGGCTTGCTTTTCAAAACAAGTGGCCTCAGTGGTCCTGAGATGGCCAAGCTGCCTGCAGGCAGTAGCAGACACAGCACTATAGAATAATGAGGCTTCTAAGCTCACCCTGGGCCAACACTTAGATGTGTTAACTCTCATTATGCTTACTCCTTGGAAGGAAAGTTATGACCAACCTAGACAGCATATTAAAAAGCAGAGACATTACTTTGCCAACAAAGGTCCGTCTAGTCAAGGCTATGGTTTTTCCAGTGGTCATGTATGGATGTGAGAGTTGGACCATAAAGAAAGCTGAGTGTAGAAGAATTGATGCTTTTGAACTGTGGTGTTGGAGAAGACTCTTGAGAGTCCCTTGGACTGCAAGGAGATCCAACCAGCCCATCCTAAAGGAGATCGGTCCTAAGTGTTCATTGGAAGGACTGATGTTGAAGCTGAAACTCCAATACTTTGGCCACCTGATGCAAAGAGCTGACTCATTTGAAAGATTGGGAAAGATTGAAGGCAGGAAGAGAAGGGGCAACAGAAGATGAGATGGTTAGATGGCATCATCGACTCAATGGACATGAGTCTGGGTAAACTCCAGGAACTGGTGATGGACGGGGAGGCCTGGCGTGCTGTGGTCTATAGGGTCGCAAACAGTTGGACACAAGTGAGTGACTGAACTGAACTGAACCCTCATTAGGTGATGGAAGTTAAAGGACATCATTGGTTGACTGGAGGAAAGTCAGCAAGATATCAGGCTCTCCTAATGGACACCCCCGACATTACCTTAAAGGTAACCCAAACCCTGAACCCAGCAACTCTGCTTGTAGCAGTCAAGAGTGGAGACTTCTTGTATCAGTGTATAGAGACCCTAAAATGAACTCACTCCAGCAGGTCTGATCTTCTAGAGGAGACTTGACAGCCCTGAGGTTGCATGATTTACTGATGGGAGCCATTTTGTACAAATGGAAACCCAAAAGGAGGGGTATGCCATAGTTGGTCTAGATGAATTTATAGAAGTCAAGGCCCTGCCACCCCAGATTTCGGCCCAGAAGGCTGAACTAACTGCATTGCTAATTGCATTAGTGAGAACTTTGCAATTAGGGAAGGAAAAGAAATTAAAGATTTTTACTGACTCTAAATGTGGGTTCCACATGCTACATGCTCGTGCTGCCATTTGGAAAGAATCTTCAGTTCAGTTCAGTTGCTCAGTCATGTCCGACCCTTTGCAACCCCACGAATCACAGCACGCCAGGCCTCCCTGTCCAACACCATCTCCCGGAGTTCACTCAGACTCACGTCCATTGAGTCCGTGATGCCATCCAGCCATCTCATCCTTGGTCGTCCCCTTCTCCTCCTGCCCCCAATCCCTCCCAGGATCAGAGTCTTTTCCAATGAGTCAACTCTTCGGACGAGGTGGCCAAAGTACTGGAGCTTCAGCTTTAGCATGGAAAGAATCTTAACCACTAGAAATTCCCCCATAAATCATAAAGATTTGGTTCTGGCTCTTTTAGAGTAAGCTTTCAACCCAGGTAACAGGAATCCACTGCAGGGGCCATCAGAGGGATGGGTCTTTTGTGAGCCAAGGGAATAGCAAAGCTGATCAAACTGCAAACCAGGCAGCTCCACTGCAGGACCCTGAACAGGTTATGGCTCTAAAGATTGGTCCCCCTGAATTCCCAAGCTTTCCCCAGTATTCCCCATCAGAACAAGAAAATGCTGAGAAATGGGGCTATGAGAAGGGAGCTGGATAAAAAGGAGGAAAAGGTTCTAATCCCTGAGGCCCAATAATGGAAACTCACTAAGAGTTTACATGATGCCAACCACTATGGGAAGGATGCACTATGGGATTTGATGCAAAAGGCTTTTACAGGGAAGGGGCTCAAAAGAACAATAAAACAAGCAATGCTTGCCTGTGATTAATGTGCCTGGCACAGACCCATCCAATCCTCCTTTTGTTACTCACAACGATTCCCCTAGTTACGCCAAGGGGCAACTAGGGGAAGACTGGCAGTTTCACCCAAATTCCTCACAATCAGGATAAAAATATCTTCTGAGGTTTGTGGATACTTTCACACAGTGGGCTGAAGCCTTCCCCACCTGATGTGAGAAGACTATTGAAGTCCATAAGTCCCTTTAAGATAAATAAGTCCTCCTTTTGGACTTCCAAAATCTCTCCAGAGACTCATAACAGCTGTAGGGATGGACTACAAGCTACACACCTCTTGGCACCCCCAGGGAAGATAGAGAAAATGAACCATACTTTAAAGGGAACCCTAGCACAGCATTTCCCCTAAAATCAGGAATAAGACAAGGGTGCCCACTCTCACCACTACTATTCAACATAGTTTTGGAAGTTTTAGCCACATCAATCAGAGAAGGAAAAAAAAAAAAAAGGAATCCAGATTGGAAAAGAAGAAGTAAAACTCTCACTGTTTGCAGATGACATGATCCTCCACATAGAAAACTCTAAACACTCCACCAGAAAATTACTAGAGCTAATCAATGAATATAGTAAAGTTGCAGGATATAAAATCAACACACAGAAATCCCTTACATTCCTATACACTAATAATGAGAAAATAGAGAAATTAAGGAAACAATTCCATTCACCATTGCAACAAAAAGAATAAAATACTTAGGAATATACCTAAAGAAACTAAAGACCTATATATAGAAAACTATAAAACACTGGTGAAAGAAATTAGAGAGGACATTGATAGATGGAGAAATATACCATGTTCATGGATTGGAAGAATCAATATAGTGAAAATGAATGTACTACCCAAAGCAATCTATAGATTCAGTGCAATTCCTATCAAGCTACCAACGGTATTTTTCACAGAGCTAGAACAAATAATTTCACAATTTGTATGGAAATACAAAAAAAACTCGAATAGCCAAAGCAATCTTGAGAAAGAAGAATGGAACTGGAGGAATCAACCTGCTTGACTTCAGGCTCTACTACAAAGCCACAGTCATCAAGACAGTATGGTACTGGCACAAAGACAGAAATATAGATCAATGGAACAAAATAGAAAGCCCAGAGATATATCCATGCACCTATGGACACCTTATCTGTGACAAAGGAGGCAAGGATATACAATGGATTAAAGACAATCTCTTTAACAAGTGGTGCTGGGAAAATTGGTCAACCACTTGTAAAAGAATGAAACTAGAACACTTTCTAACATCATACACAAAAATAAACTCAAAATGTATTAAAGATCTAAATGTAAGACCGGAAACTATAAAACTCCTATAAGAGAACATAGGCAAAACACTTTCCTACATACATCACAGCAGGATCCTCTATGACCCACCTCCAAGAATATTGGAAATAAAAGCAAAAATAAACAAATGGGACCTAATTAAACTTAAAAGCTTCTGTACAACAAAGGAAACTATAAGCAAGGTGAAAAGACAGCCTTCAGAATGGGAGAAAATAATAGCAAATGAAGCAACTGACAAACAACTAATCTCAAAAATATAAAAGCAACTCCTGCAGCTCAATTCCAGAAAAATAAATGACCCAATCAAAAAATGGGCCAAAGAACTAAATAGACATTTCTCCAAAGAACACATACAGATGACTAACAAAGACATGAAAAGATGCTCAACATCACTCATTATCAGAGAAATGCAAATCAAAACCACAATGAGGTACCATTTCACGCCAGTCAGAATGGCTGCGATCCAAAAGTCTACAAGCAGTAAATGCTGGAGAGGGTGTGGAGAAAAGGGAACCCTCTTACACTGTTGGTGGGAATGCAAACTAGTACAGCCATTATGGAGAACAGTGTGGAGAGTCCTTAAAAATTGCAAATAGAACTGCCTTATGACCCAGCAATCCCACTGTTGGGCATACACACCAAGGAAACCAGAAGTGAAAGAGACACGTGTACCCCAATGTTCATCGCAGCACTGTTTATAACAGCCAGGACATGGAAGCAACCTAGATGTCCATCAGCAGATGAATGGGTAAGAAAGCTGTGGTACATATATGCAATGGAGTATTGCTCAGCCATTAAAAAGAATACATTTGAATCAGTTCTAATGAGGTGGATGAAACTGGAACCTACTATACAGAGTGAAGTAAGCCAGAAAGAAAAACACCAATACAGTATACTAACACATATATATGGAATTTAGAAAGATGGTAACGATAACCCTGTATGTAAGACAGCAAATGAGACACATATGTATAGAACAGTCTTTTGGACTCTGTGGGAGAGGGAGAGGGTGGGATGATTTGGGAGAATGGCATTGAAACATGTATAATATCATATATGAAATGAGTCACCAGCCCAGGTTCAATGCATGATACTGGATGCTTGGGGCTGGTGCACTAGGATGACCCAGAGGGATGGTACAGGGAGGGAAGAGGGAGGGGGGTTCAGGATGGGGAACATGTGTATACCTGTGGTGGATACATGTTGATGTATGGCAAAACCAATACAATATTGTAAAGTAATTAACCTCCAATTAAAATACATAAATTTATTTAAGAAAAAAAAAACAAAAAGATACATGTACCCCAATGTTCACTGCAGCACTATTCACAATAGCCAAGATATAGAAGCAACCAAATGTCCACTGACAGATGAATGGATACAGAAGATCTGGTACATATATACAATGGAATAGTACTCAGCCATTAAAAGGAATGAAATTGGGTCATTTGTAGAGATGTGGATGAAGCTATAGTCTGTCATACACAGTGAAGTCAGAAAGAGAAAAACAAATAATGTATATTAATGTATATATACAAAACATGATCTACTGGAGGACAGAACAGCAAACCACCCCAGTATACTTGCTGTGAGAACATCACGAACTGTATAAAAAGACATAAAGATATGACACTGAAAGATGAGTCTGCCAGGTCAGAAGGTGTACACTGCTACTGGGGAAGAGCGAAGGATAACTACTAATAGCCCCAGAGAGACTGAAGCAGCTGGGCCAAAGCAGAAACATTGCTCACTTGTGGATGTGTCTGGTGATGAAGGCTTCCTTGGTGGCTCAGATGGTAAACAATCTGCTTGCAGTGCAGGAGACTCGGGCTTGATTCCTGGGTTGGGAAGATCCCCCTGGAGAAGGGAATGGCAACCCACTGCAGTATTCTTGCTTGGAAAACCCCATGGATAGAAGAGCCTGGAGGGCTAGGGTCCAAGGGGTTGCATACAGACACAACTGAGTGACTCACACACTTTTTGGTGATGAAAGTAAAATCTGATGCTGCAAAGAACAGTATTGCACAGGAACCTGGAAATTTAGGCCCATGAATCAGGAAAGTTGGAAGTGGTCAAACAGGAGAAAGCAACAATAAACATCAACATCTTAGGATTCAGTGAACTAAAATGGAAGGAAATGGGCTAATTTAACTAGCAAGAATCCCTTAGAAGAAGTGGAGTAGCCCTCATAATCAACAAAACAGTCCAAAATACAGTACTTGGGTGCAACCTCAAAAATGATAGAATGATCTCGGTTCATTTCCAAGGCAAGCCATTCAACATCACAGTTAATTCAAGTCTATGCCCCTACCACCAATGCCGAAGAAGCCAAAGTTAATCAGTTCTGTGAAGACCTAGAACTAACACCAAAAAAAGATGTTCTATTCATCACTGAGGACTGGAATGCGAAAGTAGGAAGTCAAGAGATACCTGGAGTAACAGGCAAGTTTGGCCTTAGAGTACAAAACGAAGCAGGGCAAAGGAAAACTGAATTCTGCCAAGAGAATGCACTGGTCATAGCAAACACCCTCTTCCAACAACAAAGGAGATGACTCTACACATGGGCGTCACCACATAGTTAATACCGAAATCACATTGATTATATTCTTTGCGGTCGAAGATGGAGAGGCTCTATACAGTCAGTAAAAACAAGACTGGGAGCTAACTGTGGCTCAGATAATGAACTCCTTATTGCCAAATTCAAAATTAAATGGAAGAAAGTAGGGAAAACCACTAGACCATTCAGGTATGACCTAAATCAAATCCCTTACAATTATACAGTGGAAGTGACACACTGAAATTGATTCAAGGGATTAGATCTGATTGAGTGCCTGAAGAACTATGGATGGAGGTTTGTGACATTGTACAAGAGGTGGTCATCAAAACCATCCCCAAGAAAAATAAATGCAAAAAGGCAAAATGGTTGTCTGAGGAGGCCTTATGAATATTGAGAAAAGAAGAAAATCTATAGGCAATGGAGAAAAGGAAAAGATACACCCATCTGAATCCAGAGTTCCAAGGAATAGCAAGGAGAGATAAGAAAGCCTTCTTACATGAATAATGCAAAGACATGGAGGAAACCAATAGAATAGGAAAGACTAGAGATCTTGTCAAGAAAATGAGAGATACCAAGGGAACATTTCATGAAAAGAAAGGCATCATAAAGGACAGAAATGGTATGAACCTAACAGAAGCAGAAGATATTAAGAAAAGGTGACAAGAATTGTATAGAAAACGGTACAAAAAAGATCTTAATGACCCAGATAATCATGATGGTGTGATCACTCACCTAGAGACAGACATCCTGGAATGTGAAGTCAAGTGGGCCTTAGGAAGCATCACTATGAACAAAGCTAGTGGAGGTGCTTGAATTCCAGCTAAGCTAGTTCAAATCCTAAAAGATGATGCCGTTAAGGTGCTGCACTCAATACGCCAGCAAATTGGGAGAACTCAGCAGTTCTCCAGGACTGGAAAAGGTCAATGTTCATTCCAATCCCAAAGAAAGGCAATGCCAAAGAATGCTCAAACTACCACACAGTTGCACTCATTTAACACCCTAGCAAATTAATCCTCAAAATTCTATAAGCTAGGCTTCAACAGTATGTGAACTGAGAAATTCCAGATGTTCAAGCTGGATTTAGAAAAGGCAGAGGAACCAGAGATCAAATTGCCAACATCCATTGGATCATCGAAAAAGCAAGAGAGTTGCAGAAAAACATGTATTTCTGCTTCACTGACTATGCTAAAGCCTTTGTGTGGATTACAAAACTGTGGAAAATTCTTAAGGAGATGGGAATACCAGACCATCTTACCTGCCTCCTGAGAAACCTGTATGCAGGTCAAGAAGCAACATTTAGAACTGGACATGGAACAACAGACTGGTTCCAAATTGGGAAAGGAGTACATCAAGGCTGTATGTTGTCACCTTGCTTATTTAACTTATATGCAGAGTATATCATGTGACATGCTGGGCTGGATGAAGCACAGACTGGAATTAAGATTGCAGGGAGAAACATCAATAACCTCGGATATGCAGATGACACCACCCTTATGGCAGAAAGAGGAGAGGAAATAAAGAGCCTCTTGATGAAAGTGAAAGAGGAGAGTGAAAAAGCTGGCTTAAAACTCAACATTCAAAAAATGAAGATCATGGCATCCGGCCCATCACTTCATGGCAAATAGATGGGGAAACAATGGAAACAGTGAGAGACTTTATTTTCTTGGGCTCCCAAATCACTGCAGTTGGTGACTGTAGCCATGAAATTAAAAGATGCTTGCTCCTTGGAAGAAAAGCTATGACAAACCTAGACAGTGTATTAAAAAGCAGAGACATTACTTTGCCAACAAACATCCATATAGTCAAAGCTATGGTTTTTCCAGTAGTCATGTATGGATGTGAGAGTTGGACCATAAGGAAAGCTGAGTGCTGAAGAATTGATGCTTTTGAACTGTGGTGTTGGAGAAGACTCTTGAGAGTCCCTTGGACTGCAAGGAGATCAAACCAGTC
Source organism: Ovis aries (assembly GCF_016772045.2). Classification (NCBI taxonomy): domain Eukaryota; kingdom Metazoa; phylum Chordata; class Mammalia; order Artiodactyla; family Bovidae; genus Ovis; species Ovis aries. The sequence goes on along the minus strand of NC_056080.1, from coordinate 14,538,974 downwards.
AATCCTGAAGGAAATCAATCCTGAATATTCATTGGAAGGACTGATGCTGAAGCTGAAGCTCCAATACGTTGGCCACCTGATGTGAGGAGCTCACTCATTAGAAAAGACCCTGATGCTGGGAAAGATTGAAGGCAGGAGGAGAATGAGATGACCAAGAATGAGACGGTTGAATGGCACCACTGAGTCAATGGACGTGAGTTTGAGCAAGCTCCAGGAGATGGTGAAGGACAGGGAAGCCTGGTATGCTGCAGTCCATGGGGTCACAAACAGTCAGACACAATTTAGCAATTGAAAAACAACTTACTGTTAAAGAACACTTAGGTAGATCTTTTTTTACAGAGGGGATAATTCTTCAATCTAAATGGGAATTGCTTAATTAACTTTTAAAAAATATCCAGGTGTTTATACATCAGGTTTATATGGGATGATTTTTTTTTAGTACAGTTTCAATTTCTGGATTTTCAGATCCCATTCAGAATGCATCTCATCCTTCTTCTAAAAGTTCCCCCAATATTTGAGGATATCCACTATTTTGTCTCTCTGAGGCTTCTCTTCATTATTGTGGACCACTGCCTTCCCACTTAAGTCCAACGAATACTCCTAATAGAACATAATTTAAACTTTGTCCATCATTCTAATTCATCTCCTCTGAATATACTGTGTTGGAAGCATTCAGATTGCCTGATTCAGATATAGTCTACCAGAAAATTAAATGCAGAAATAATATTTTAAACCATATTCACTAGCATCCATGGAACACTAAGGTATAATCAAATTCCCATAAGGTACCAGAGGAGCTGTGTCAACGAAACATGAGTCTACACTGTGAATTGTGAACTGCCACTGTGAAGGGCAGAAAGACCTCAATCTGACCATTACTGCCTTCATCTTGCATGGCACCCTTGTAGAACTGCATTCATTTCCACATCCTCCCTTTCCCCTCTATACAGTCGTAGCCCACTGAGTTATATTAATCTTCCCATCAACCTACAGAGGAGGCAATGGCACCCCACTCCAGTACTCTTGCCTGGAAAATCCCATGGACGGAGGAGCCTGGTAGGCTGCATTCCATGGGGTTGCGAAGAGTTGGACACGACTGAACGACTTCCCTTTCACTTTCATGCATTGGAGAAGGAAATGGCAACCCACTCCAGTGTTCTTGCCTGGAGAATCCCAGGGATGGGGGATCCTGGTGGGCTGCCGTCTATGGGGTCGCACAGAGTTGGACATGACTGAAGAGACTTAGCAGCAGCAGCCATCAACATAAAACCATCAAGTCTGTTTTCAAACATGGGGCTGTTAATATAGATTTCCTCTGTTCTGTATTTGTGTGGCCATTAAATTTTTCTTTTGACAAAAGGTCACTCTGTGACATTTACCCATGTATCCCTGCTTATATACTAGGCAGTTTCACTCTCACCTTGAACATTGTGAAGACTAAGAAACCATAACAAGGAGAGCCTTCATACAATGGCTTATATCAATATATCGTGTAACAGCTATGAAAAGCAGAGACATTACTTTGCCAACAAAGGTCCTTATAGTCAAAGCTATGGCTTTTCCAGCAGTCATGTATGGATTTGAGAATTGGACCATAAAGAAAGCTGAATGCTGAAGAATTGATGCTTTTCAACTGTAGTGTTGGAGAAGACTCTTGAGCGTCCCTTGGACAGCAAGGAGATCAAACTAATCAATCCTAAAGGAAATCAATCCTAAACATTAATTGGAAGGACTGATGCTGAAGCTCCAATACATTGGCTGCTGCTGCTGCTAAGTCGCTTCAGTCGTGTCCGACTCTATGTGACCCCATAGACGGCAGCCCACCAAGCTCCCCGTCCCTGGGATTCTCCAGGCAAGAACACTGGAGTGGGTTGCCATTTCCTTCTCCAATGCATGAAAGTGAAGAGTGAAAGGGAAGTCGCTCAGTTGTGTCTGACTCTTAGCGACCCCATGGACTGCAGCCCATCAGGCTCCTCCATCCATGGGATTTTCTAGGCAAGAGTACTGGAGTGGGTCGCCAGTGCCTTCTCCAAATACATTGGCTACCTGATGTAAACAGCTGACTCATTAGAAAAGACCCTGATGCTGGGAAAGATTGAAGGCAGGAGGAGAAGGATGACAGAGGATGAGATGGTTGGATGGCATCACTGACTAAATGGACATGAGTTTGAGCAAGCTCTGGGAGATGGTGATAGACAGGGAAGCCTGGCATGCTGCAGTCCATGGGGTCGTGAAGAGTTGGACACGACTGAGTGACTGAACTAAACAGCTATGAAGTGAGCAATCCAAGTCATCAGACAACCTTTGCTCAATATGGTCATCCAGGGACTCAGGCCCCCTCCACATTGTAGCTCAGCTGTTGTCTCAGGGCATTGTCTTCAACTGCATTCTTGATGCTGGGCCACTGTCAAGTCTATTCCAGTTTCAGCCACTGGGAAAAGGTAGGAGAATACATAGGAGATACCTCAACATCTTAAGACAGACATGAAAGTAGCATTTATCTTCTATGCCAAGATTTAATGAGTGAAAACTCAATTATATGACCAAACCTAACTGCAAGGGAAGCTGGGAAATATAGCCTAGTTGAGTTATCATGTGTCCAGCCACAACTCCATTTCTGTGTAAGGTAAGAAGGACAAATCTTGGTGGCCAACTAGTAGTTTCCACGACTAACCTCATCTTCTTAGATACTTTCTATTGTTGTTCATTCATAACACTTTCATTGAGAACTTAATGGCATGTTAGAGGAATTCAAAAGACAGGTACCATATAATGAAACAACTGAAAATCTAGTCTGCTGAAACGTCTTCGGATCTGCATTATGCCACCCAATGTCCTATTTAATATATCCAGCTTCTTGTCATTCCTATGTATACCAGCAATTTTCTCCTTCAATATGTGATCAATATGTCAAATGGTCAGAGGTGAGAACAGAGCCTTTTGGTAGTGAGAGTGTCAATTCCTAGGCAGGTTGACAAGAAGTCTGGGGGTCCCCAAGGAGAGAGGGGGTCTGGAATTCTCGAGGAGGAGGAAAGGACAAACTTTTTTTTCCCTCTACATTCCTTAGGATTATATAACAATAATGTATCCTGCTTGAGGACAGTTTCTGGAAAAAACCTTCTGGCTAATCCTGTTATCTTAAAACATAAATTATGGGAGTGGGTCTAGTAAGGTCTTTACAACCTCCAGACATTCTTTTGATTCACTGTAATAACTAATTAAAAGGTATATAACTCCATTGCTAACACTAGCAAGGGAGCACTCTTTCTGCCCCCTTCTGATGTCTATATCAGAAGCCTTCTCTCTTTTATACTTTAATAAAACTTCATTATATAAAAGCTCTGAGTGATCAAGCCTTGTCTCTGGACCCGGATTGAATTTTTCTCCTCTGGAGGCCAAGAATCCTGCTGTCTTTCGTGGTTCAGCAGCAACCTTTCAGTAGCCATTGAGAACTTTCCCCCTAGGTTGACTTGACCCAGCAATGAAGTACTGGATATCCTTCCCTATGAGCTCAACTCTCACTCAGTCTGTCCTCAATGATATCTTGACAGACTGTCAATGACCTTGCTAGTCTTCACATTCTCTCTGGCTGCCACATTCTCTAGTTTACCATTCAAATGTCCCCATTAAAAGTGAGATTTAAATGACCAGATGTTACTGGTCCTGAGAGAATCTCCCCCCCAACCCATGAGTACCACATCCACCATTCAGTCCTCATAGTCCTTTTAATAAGTTACTCTAAAATTCTGTTCTATCAATTGCTCATTAGCCTATAGATAACAGAATTCTTTTCCTTTAAAAAATTAAGACTACTTGATCTGTTCATGCTTTTAATATCTTTCAATACATTATGATTCTCCAAAGTTATTATATAATAATATTGTAATATGTATTATATAATAACATAATCTCATATGCAAGTTGTTCCAGAGTTCTAGGATGTAACTGGTTCAAGCCAAAGACTTAAAATAAAAAGACTTATTACCCTCTTAAAGTCTTCTCACCCATCTTTGTCTCCAATTTACTCTTAATACTGCTTGATTTATACCATCCAGTCCAAAGATCATACTTCTTAATAGAAATATGGCTTCAGGTTGAGTAGGGCTGCTTTCTCTATCATCTATTAACATTACATTATCTGCCCCAAGTAACATCTTTTTTCCTTCTTAATTTGTCTTTTTCCTACTAGACATTTTGAAATGGGAGCTCCTGTCGTCTCTGTGCTACCTTGGCTAAGCTCACTATATTTGATGCTGCCTCCCTTAGGTTTGTGATCTGCTGGTCCTCTACAGCTTAACTATTCTCCCAAATCAAAGATAACCAACCTCTCACTGTCTCACCCTTATGCTGCTGCTAATGCTGTTAAGTCACTTCAGTCGTGTCTGACTGTGTGTGACCCCACAGACGGCAGCCCACCAGGCTCCCCCGTCCCTGGGATTCTCCAGGCAAGAACACTGGAGTGGGTTGCCATTTCCTTCTCCAATGCATGAAAGTGAAAAGTGAAAGTAAAGTTGCTCAGTCGTGTCTGACTCTTCGCAACCCCATGGACTGCAGCCTACCAGGCTCCTCCGTCCATGGGATTTTCCAGGCAAGAGTACTGGAGTGGGTTGCCACTGCCTTCTCCATCTCGGCCTTATATCTCCACTCAATAATTTATCCTCTTTTTCTCCCATCTTGGAGTGGTCTAATCTCCTGGGTTCAAACTTTTGCCAGCATCTCCTGGTTTCTTGCCCTCTTCCTTGGCCAAATTTCTGAGCATTAGGGTTAAATCATGTATGGTGTGTGTGTAAGAGAGAAAAGTGAGAAAGAGGGTCTGTGCGATGAACTACTCCCCCTTACTTGCTTAGTTATTTCTCATTTGGTGGCAAAATATCCATGTAGACAAGATGCTACCTTGCTCAAAAGGTTACTGAATGAATGACTTCTTCCTCATGCAAAGGTTTTGTAAGCACCATTTCCTTGAATCAACCTCTCACATGCTTTGTGGTCAAACTAAGTAACATATAAGTAACCTGTTTCTGTGACTTGGGCTTCACTGGTGGCTCATACGGTAAAGAATCTGCCTGCAATGCAGGAGACCTGGTTCAATACTGGGTTGGGAAGATCCCCTGGAGAAGGGAATGGCAACCCACTCCAGAATTCTTGACTGGAGAATCCCATGGACAGAGGAGTCTGGCGGGCTACAGTCCATGGGGTCGCAGAGAGTCATACATGACTGAGTAACTAGTACTAACTTTACATAACTTATTAAAAAGCTAGTGCCCACAGAAGATGGACTCTTTTTCTCCAATAGAAATAATAGACAAAACAGTAGACATGAAAGGAAGACAAGGTACATTGGTCCTCAGCAATCCCTGAGCGTTTCATTTGTCCTTCAGCTAACAGCATACCTTTACACCTAGTGATCTTAGGGATTTTTCCTTCTCTTAACTAAAACAGACATTGAGGCAAAATATTGGTCAAGGGCTTGTATTTGTTAGTCCCTGTGCTAAGACTCACACTTGCATCTCTTCATATATCCATGACAACATTTTCACGAAATAGGTGGGCTTATTCTCAATTTTTCAGATGACCAAGTTAGGCATGGAGGTTATGAGTGTCAGTGTCTGGTTCATAGTTAAGTGCTCAATAAGTTGTAGCTATAGTTATTGTTATCATTTTGTGTAAGTGTGCTGCAGGAGGTATGGAGAAAGTGCTTTTGTAGAGAATACAGTGATGAACTGCCATGTGCAGTCACTTCCCTAGAGATTACATAAGACACCTTCATTCTCAGAAGGAAATGAGCAAGGCATCTTCATTCTCAGAGAATTAATATGTCTGTGTGCCTCTTTGAGAAGAAGTAAGACAAAATGTCCTAAAAATTATCATAAAGGCACAAAGAAAGCACAGAGAAGATACCACCAACCCTGTGAAGGAGACAGCATCTGAAATAAATTTGCAAGGAGAGTTAGGATTGCCTATGTGGGCAAAGGCAGAGGAAGGAGAGTACAGGGCACAGTTGGGCAATGATGGACTGTCTGGTGGCTATACATTCCTGTTCCTTCCAATCTCTGATCTCTGTTTTAAGCTCTGGTTCCCAGCTTTTGGTCTGTTAATATAACACACACCCCAAATTTCCCCACGCATATCATCTAGGGCCCCATCACTTATTTTGCAATTGCTCTCTTGGCCCATTTGTCCTAATCCAAACTCTCAGTTCTGTAATCTTGTTTTACAGAACAAATCTTGCCTGTGCTCTTTTGGACTTTGTTTGTTCTTAGTAATACTGACAACGTGGTAGCTGCTGTTTCTCCAGATCTTGGCTCATCCCATTTCTTGGTTCATTATCAACTCCTGCCTTGAGTCACCAAGAACCTCTCTCAGATTCCAGTTCTTATTGACTTAACCCCTTCTCTCCTCTCTTGGTCCACTTCTCATGCTCTCCACCCAACACACTGTTATTGTTCAGTCACTCAGTCATGTCCAACTCTTTGTGATCCCATGGATGGCAGCATGCCAGGCTTCCCTGTCCTTCACCATCTCCTGGAGCTTACTCAAACTCATGTCCATTGAGTCAGTGATGCCATCCAACCATCTCATCTTCTGTAGTCTCCTTTTCCTCTTGCCTTCAATCCATCCAACAACATCGATCTTTCCCAACCCTGATGTTGGGAAAGAGCCAACTCTTTTCTAATCAGTTGGCTCTTCACATCAGGTGGCCAAGGTACTAGAGCTTCAGCTTCAGCATCAGTCCTTCAAATGTATATATTCAGGATTGAGTTCCTTCAGGACTGACTAGTTGGATCTCCTTGCTGTCCAAGAGACTCTCAAGAGTCTTCTCCAACACCACAGTTCAAAAGCATCAATTCTTCAGTGCTCAGTCTTCTTTACAGTCCAACTCTCACATCCATACATGACTACTAGAAAAACCATAGCTTTGACTAGATGGACCCTTGTTGGCAAAGTAATGTCTCTGCTTTTTAATACGCTGTCTAGTTTGTCATAGCTTTTCTTCCAAGGAGCCAGCGTCTTTTAATTTCATGGCTGCAGTCACCATCTGCAGTGATTTGGGAGCCCAAGAAAATAAAGTCTCTCACTGTTTCCATTGTTTCCCTATCTATTTGCCATGAAGTGATGGGCCAGATGCCATGATCTTCATTTTTTGAATGTTGAGTTTAAGCCAGCTTTTTCACTCTCCTCTTTCACCTTCATCAAGAGGCTCTCTAGTTCCTCTTTGCTTTCTGCCATAAGGGTGGTGTCATCTGCATCCCTGAGGTTATTGATGTTTCTCCCTGGAATCTTGATTCCAGCTTGTGTTTCTTCCAGCCCAGCGTTTCTCATGATGTACTCTGCATATAAGTTAAATAAGCAGGATGACAATACACAGCCTTGATGTATTCTTTTCCTAATTTGGAAACAGTCTATTGTTCCATGTGTGGTTCTAACTGTTGCTTCTTGACCTGCACACAAGTTTCTCAGGAGGCAGGTAAGATGGTCTGGTATTCCCATCGCTTAAAGAATTTTCCACAGTGTGTTGTGATACACACAGTCAAAGGCTTTAGTGTAGTCAATGAGGCAGAAGTAGATGTTTTTCTGGAACTCTCTTGCTTTTTCGATGATCAAACGGATGTTGGTAATTTGATCTATGGTTCCTCTGCCTTTTCTAAATCCCGCTTGAACATCTGGAAGTTCTCAGTTCACGTACTGTTGAAGCCTAGCTTGGAGAATTTTGAGCATTACTTTGTTGGCATGTGAAATGCAACCAATTGTGTGGTAGTCTGAACATTCTTTCCACTGCCCTTCTTTGTGATTGGAATGAAAACTGATCTTTTCCAACTTTGTGGCCACTGCTGAGTTTTGCAAATTTGCTGGCATATTGATGCAGCACCTTAACAGCATTATCTTTTAGGATTTGAACTAACTCAGCTGGAATTCCATCACCGCTACCTGCCTTGTTCATAGTGATGCTTCTTAAGGCCCACTTGACTTCGCACTCCAAGATGTCTGGCTCTAGGTGAGTGATCATACCATTATGGTTATCTGGGTCATTAAGATCTTTTTTGTATAGTTCTTCTGTGTATTCTTGCCACCTCTTCTTATTGTCTTCTGCTTCTGTTAGGTCTATACTGTTTCTTTCCTTTATGGTGCCCATCTTTGCATGATGTGTTCCCTTAGTATCTCTAATTTTCTTGAAGAGCGCTCCAGTCTTTCCCATTCTATTGTTTTCATCTATTCATTTGCATTGTTCACTTATGAAGGCTTCTTTAAATCTCTCCTTGTTATTCTTTGGGACTCTGAATTCAGATGGGGTATATCTTTCCTTTTCTCCTTTGCCTTTTGCTTCTCTTTTCTCAGCTATTTGTAAGGCCTCCTCCTCCACCCCACACATACAGTTTATTTTGAAGGACACAAGGGTGTAAAAGTCAATAGACCAACTTGACCTCTATTTTCCATTTTGAAACAACCTGAAGACAGTTCTCCCACTCCCCCTAATTTCCCAGCCAAAGATGTTCAGTTATCAGTTTCCCTGTCACATGACTTAGAGCTACATTATCATCAGCTTTAGTGGCTTCTGGATGACTCTCATTTCTCTTTGCCTTTTACCTTGCCAACCTGATGCTTCCAGTTGAGGGGGAGAATTAAAGTCCCCATGTATGAGTTACTAAAATCACTACCAAGAACAAAACCAACCTAAAAATTAATGGAGTTTTGAGAAGGCTAAAATTAGTATTTCAAACAGGGCAGAGATCGTATCCTAATCATCTTTATCTTTGGATGCCTATTTATTAGCATGGTGACTGGAAATTTGCGGGACTGTATTAACGAAGTTGTATTTAAGTTATGAAATTAATAGACACTTGCTCCTTGGAAGAAAAGCTATGACAAAGATAGTGTATTTAAAAGCAGAGACATTACTTTGCCAACAATGGTCTGTCTAATCAAAGCTATGGTTTTTCTAGTGGTCATGTATAGATGTGAGAGTTGGACCATAAAGAAAGCTGAGCACTGAAGAATTGATGCTTTTGAACTGTGGTGTTGGAGAAGACTCTTGAGAGTAACTTGGACTGCAAGGACATCAAACCAGTCAATCCTAAAGGAAATCAATCCTGAATATTCATTGGAGGGACTGATGCTGAAGCTCCAATCCTTTGGCCACGTGATATGAAGAACTGACTCACTGGAAAAGACCCTGATGCTGGGAAACATTGAGGGCAGGAGGAGAAGGAGACAACAGAGGATGAGATCATTGGATGGCATCACCAGCTCAATGAATGTGAACTTGAGTAAGCTCCAGGAGATGGTGAATAACAGGGAAGCCTGGCATGCAGCGGCCCATGTGGTCACCAACAATCAGACAGGACTGAGTGACTGAACAACAACAATTTCTTAGTTAGGAAACCCTTCAGTCATTACCAGAGGATTACGGGATGTATCATGACTATTTAAAGAGTTTAACATATTGCTTTAACGGAAATCTTTGGTTACTTCGTTTGCTTTTCAGATTCCCTCTCCTCCCACTTTAGTCACTGAGAATCATTTTCTGTAGGAACTAATTTCTCGATCTCAGTACTGCATCAAAAGAGTATAGAATTTTTTTTGTCTTATACTCTCCATCATTTTTCCTTAGAAACAAACATTTTGCTCCTGCTCTTTTCTCTTGACATTCACACTCAGGCTCACCCTTGTTCCAGCAGTGGAGCAGGCAGGAATTGCCAGTGAATTAGTGTTATTAGAATAGCACTCAGCCAGCTACAGACTTTCCCACCTCTTAGTTGGGCAACTCTGAGTCACACTCTGCACTATTTTACAGAATTCAGGTGTTTTAGCTCCAGGTGCCCACAAGAGATACTTTCTTGATAACATTCTTTGTTTGCATCCTCCCTTTCTCTTTCTCACTTATCCATTCCACTCCTTGTCTTCTGTGGGTTCATCTCCCAAATGAACTCTTTACACTTGAATCCTTCATTGGGCACGGATTCTGGGAGACAACCCAAATTAAGACAACATTTCATATAGATTTCCTGCATCTCACAAAGGTAGAATGTTACATGTGGGTTTGTCTCATTTTTTCCTCTGTACTTTACATATATTTAAAATCATAATGGCAATATTGTCTATATTAAACTTCTTTTATTAATCTTAAAAAATTAGAAATGAGGAGTGTTTATGTGTTCATGAACAAGAACACAGATTCCTATTTCATCTTTTAGAGGCTCATCTGGGATCCTTCAGCGCCTACACAAGTGACCTCTTGGTTATTCAGAAGTGTATTGTTAAAAGGAATAGAGGGCGAAGGAGTAGGTGGACGTGGAGTACATCTCTCTCTACGGATATATCAGGAATACACCTTCACACACAGAAGTACTTGCAGAACACCAGCCAAGAGTGGGCAGGAGTACCTGACCACCGGAAAAGAAAAGATAGAACCACGCAAACTCACCAGAGTTCACACCCTGAGCTTTTGGAGTGGGAGCACTGACTCCAAGACCCTAGAATACCAAAGAAATCCTAACCCTAAGGAGCATCAAATAGTGAGAACTCCCACAAAGGCAACCACTTGTATACAAGACCCGGCATCACCCAACTGCCAATAGCATCCTGTGCAGGACGCCTCATCCAAGAAACAAACAAGACAAAAGACAAAAATACAAACCCAATCATCAGCAGATAGAATTACCACATCATTCAGCTCTGCCCATCAGAGGGAAAAAAATAAAACTTACCTCCTCCCACAGAAAAGAAGCAGAAGTCACACTTATACGAAGCTTATACAAACCACTGGACCAACCTTATGAGGGCAGAAACCAAAAGGAAGAAAGAATTAAACCTTGATAGCTGGGAAAATGAGACCTCAAACAGGATAAGCTAAAAAAAAATAATAATGAAAAGGCAGAGAAATACTGCAGAAATGAAGGAACAACCTAGAAACATAGAAGTCCAAATAAATGAAGAAGAATAGGCAAACTACCTGAAAAAGAATTCAGAATAATGATAGTAAAGATGATTCAAAACCTTGAAAACAGAATGGAGAAAATATAAGAATCAGTTAACAAAGACCTATAATAATTGAAGAATAAACACACAGAGACAAACAACACAATTACTGAAATTAAAAATAACTCTAGAAGAAATTGATAGCAGAATATGTGAAGCAGAAGAACGGAACAGACAGTTCTCAAAAGAAGACTGCAGATGGCTAACAAACACATAAAAAGAAGCTCAACATCTCATTATTAGAAAAATGCAAATCAAAACCATAATGAGATATCATCTCACACCAGTCACAATGGCCATCATCAAAAAGTCTACAAACAGTAAATGCTGAAGAGGGGTGTGGAGAAAAGGGAGCCCCCTTGCACTGTTGATGGGAATGCAAATTTATACAGCCACTATGGAAGATAGTATGGAGATTCCTGTAAAATTAGGAATAAAACCATCATATGACCCAGCAATCCCACTCCTAGGCATATACCCTAAGGAAACCAAACTTGAAAAAGACACATGTACCCCAATGTTCACTGCAGCACTATTTACAATAGCTAGAACATGGAAACAACTTAGATGTCCATTGACAGACGAATGGATAAAGAAGCTGTGGTACGTGAATAGAATGGAATATCAGATCAGTTGCTGAGTCGAGTCCGACTCTTTGCGACCCCATGAATTGCAGCGCACCAGGCCTCTCTGTCCATCACCAACTCCCGGAGTTCACTCAGACTCACGTCCATCGAGTCAGTGATGCCATCCAGCCATCTCATCCTCTGTCGTCCCCTTCTCCTCCTGCCCCCAATCCCTCCCAGGATCAGAGTCTTCTCCAATGAGTCAACTCTTCTCATGAGGTGGCCAGAGTACTGGAGTTTCAGCTTTAGCATCATTCCTTCCAAAAGAACACCCAGGGCTGATCTCCTTCAGAATGGACTGGTTGGATCTCCTTGTAGTCCAAGGGACTCTCAAGAGTCTTCTCCAATACCACAGTTCAAAAGCATCAATTCTTCATCGCTCAGCCTTCTTCACAGTCCAACTCTCACATCCATACATGACCACAGGAAAAACCACAGCCTTGACTAGATGGACCTTAGTCGGCAAAGTAATGTCTCTGCTTTTGAATATGCTATCTAGGTTGGTCATAACTTTTCTTCTAAGGAGTAAGCGTCTTTTAATTTCATGGCTGCAATCACCATCTGCAGTGATGGATTTTGGAGCCCCCCAAAATAAAATCTGACACCGTTTCCACTGTTTCCCCATCTATTTCCCATGGAGTGATGGGACCAGGTGCCATGATCTTCGTTTTCTGAATGTTGAGCTTTAAGCCAACTTTTTCACTCTCCTCTTTCACTTTCATCAAGAGGCTTTTTCGTTCCTCTTCACTTTCTGCTATAAGGGTGGTGTCATCTGCATATCTGAGGTTATTGATATTTCTCCCTGCAATCTTGATTCCAGCTTGTGCTTCTTCCAGCCCAGCATTTCTCATGATGTACTCTGCATAGAAGTCAAATAAGCAGGGTGACAATCTACAGCCTTGACATACTCCTTTTCCTATTTGGAACCAGTCTGTTGTTCCATGTCCAGTTCTAACTGTTGCTTCCTGACCTGCATACAGATTTCTCAAGAGGCAGGTCAGGCGGTCTGGTATTCCCATCTCTTGAAGAATTTTCCAGTTGATTGTGATCCACACAGTCAAAGGCTTTGGCATAGTCAATAAAGCAAAAATAGATGGTTTTTCTGGAACTCTCTTGCTCTTTCCATGATCCAGCGGATGTTGGTAATTTGATCTCTGGTTCCCCTGCCTTTTCTAAAACCAGCTTGAACATCAGGAAGTTCACGGTTCACATATTGTTGAAGCCTTGCTTGGAGAATTCTGAGCATCACTTTACTAGCGTGTGAGATGAGTGCACTCAGCCATAAAAATGAATGCATTTGAGTCAGTTCTACTGAGTAGGATGAACCTAGAGCCTATCATACAGAGTGAAGTAAGTCAGAAAGTGAAAGGTAAATATCATACACTCATGAATATATATGGCATCTAGAAAGATGGTACCAATGAATTTATCTACAGGGCAGCAATGGAGAAACAGACATAGAAAACAGACTTATGGACCTGGTGGTGGGGAGGGTAGGAGAGGGTGAGATGTCCGGAGAGAGTATCATGGAAACTTGTATTACCATATGTAAAATAGATAGCCAATGGGATTTTGCTGTATGACTCAGGGAACTCAAACAGGGGCTCTGTGACAACCTAGAGGGGTGGGATGGGGAGGGAGATGGGAGGGAGGTTCAAAAGGGAGGGGACTTATGTACACCTATAGCTGATTCATGTTGATGTTTGATAGAAAACCACAAAATTCTGTAAAGCAATTATCCTTCAATGAAAAAATAAATTTAAAAAATTAGAAATGAATAATGTTATCACCAAATTACAATTATTGAATATCCAGCTGACGTAACAATAAATTCCCTGAAACTATGGCTTTATGGCATACTCTAAATATGGTGCTTGTCCCTCAAGGTACTTTCAGGCCAACAATATTGGGACATCTGCCAGCAATAAAAGCATTGCTCACAGCACAGTAACTTTACAATTAAGTAAAATATTGGGGAAACGCTTTCCCACTCGACTTCGTGCAACTTTTGAGAGCTTCCTCTCTGGCAACTCAGTACAGATGTCCCATCTCCCCTCATTATGATCTTAATTTTAAAAATGAATGCATTTTTGACTGAAATAAAGATCAACTAGATTGGAAATAAACTGAAATAAAGATCAGCGTAAAGGAAAAGCTAGTTCATTTTTTGATGAGTTCCCATATTTGAAAGAGAAGATCGGGTTAAGCCATCAGACTAGTCAAGATTCTAGAAGATGGTAAAAGGAAGCTTTAGACAATTTAAACTGAACACATGTGGCATTTTGCTTTGAGCAGAAAGCACTCAAACAAGCCTTAGGACTTGTAAATGGATAAACAACTTTCATTGCAGGCACGGATCAGCAAGTAACAGTTTGGCACTAAATTTCTGAGAAAGCAACTTGGGAATTGACAGGTGCATTATTCAGTATGAAAATAATTTTCACAGAGAGCAAATACTCATCCATTTTCTCACACCTGAAAACTTTCTTCCTTAGTGAAACAGCTCATTTACATTTCCCTAGAGAAAAGCCTCCTATGCAAACTTCAAGTCAGCAGTGTATTGGAAAATTCTTAAAAACATGCCCAAATGATGAAGAAGATTAATTACCCTCATTCAATGAACACCAAGACAATGGTGAGGCCAAGAAGAAAGCTGGAGGGGAACCACAGGAAAATCAAAGGCAGTCAGTGCTCATATCACATGCCTTTCTCCATCTCATTTCACAGTGTTGCCTTTCCCTACTACCTCCTGCTCCCCTAGACATCCCACAATCTTTCCAGCCCAAATACAGATTCATAAGCAGTGGGAGTAATACCAAAAACCCAAACCTCACCCTTGGAAAGGCAAGATTTTCACTGCCTTGTGCATGTCATGAAAAAAGTAGTTATCAAGAATCCTATACATACGGTTGAGTCTGGGAGAACTGAGTTCCCTGGGATATCTGGAGGAAAGGATGAAGCTAACCTGTATAGCAAACAAGTATTCATGAGGGGTATGAATTTCTTTTCTTTTTGGCTATGCTAAGAGGCTTGTGGGATCTTTGTTTTCTGACCAGGGATTGAACCCTGGCTCTCAGCAGTAGAAGCATGGAGTCCTAACAACCAGAAGGGAATTCCCTGGATGGGCTGATGGTCAAAGCTAACAGCAGATAACTAATGGAAGTGCGAAGATGCTCAGGACTGCCAAGTCCAACCCTTATAACAGAAAACCCAAGCAAAGTGGAGGCATCCGTAATCAAAATCTTCAAGACCAATGCCAGTGCCACATACCAAAAAAGTTCCTCTAAATTGATCAACCATCTAAAAAAATTTTTTTAAAAAAGAAACAACAGGGACCTTCTCAGTTTCAGGACCACTAGACTGTTTCACTTTGCCAACAAAGGTCTGTCTGGTCAAGGCTATGGTTTTCCAGTGGTCATGTATGGATGTGAGAGTTGGACTGTGAAGAAAAGCTGAGTGCTGAAGAACTGATGCTTTTGAACTGCGGTGTTGGAAAAGACTCTTGAGAGTCCCTTGGACTGCAAGGAGATCCAACCAGTCCATCCTAAAGGATATCAGTCCTGGGTGTTCATTGGAAGGAATGATGCTAAAGCTGAAACTCCAATACTTTGGCCACCTCATGTGAAGAGTTGACTCATTGGAAAAGACCCTGATGCTAGGAGGGATTGGGGGCAGGAGGAGAAGGGGACGACAGAGGATGATATGGCAAGATGGCTAGATGGCATCACTGAGTCGATGGACATGAGTTTGAGTGAACTCTGGGAGTTGGTGATGGACAGGGAGGCCTGGTGTACTGCGATTCATGGGGTCACGAAGAGCCGGACATGACTGAGCAACTGAACTGAACTGAACTGATACTGTTTCACAGGGAATAAGATCAAGCCCTGAGCCTTTGGAGTGGGCGCTTTGACTCCAAGACCCTAGACTACCAGAGAACTAACTCTAGGGAGTATCAAATAGTGAGAACTCACACAAAGGAAACCACTTGAATATAATGCCTGGCATCACCCAACCACCAGAAGCACTCTGTGCAGGACATCTTATCTAAACAACAAACAAAACAAAAATACAAACCCAATCATCAGCAGACATGCTTACCACCTCACTCAGCCTTGCCCATCAGAGGAAAAACAAACAAAAACCCAGCACAAATCTCACCCTATACAAAGTTTACACAAACCACTGGACCAACCTTAGGAGGGCAGAAACCAAAAGGAAGAAAGAATTCAACCTTGAA
Organism: Ovis aries; assembly: GCF_016772045.2. Taxonomy (NCBI): domain Eukaryota; kingdom Metazoa; phylum Chordata; class Mammalia; order Artiodactyla; family Bovidae; genus Ovis; species Ovis aries. Next base: position 14,523,137 of record NC_056080.1, on the reverse strand, counting down.
GCCTGGGTAAAGGAGACCTCAAACACAATATGTTAAAAAAAATAATAATGAAAAGGCAGAGAAATACTACACAAATGAAGGAACAAAGTAGAAACACAAATAAATGAAGAGGAAAGCAAACTACCTGAAAAAGAATTCAGAATAACAATAGTAAAGGTGATCTTGAAAACAAAATGTAGAAAATTCAAGAATCAATTAACAAAGACCTAGAAGAATTAAAGAATAAACATACAGAAACAAACAATGCAAGTACTGAAATTAAAAATACTCTAGAAGGAATTGATAGCAGAATATCTAAAGCAGAAGAATGAATCAGTGAGCTGGAAGATAAAATGGTGGAAATAACTGCTGAAGAGCAGAATAAGGTAAAAAGAATGAAAAGAACTAAAGATAGTCTCAGAGACCTCTGGGACAATATCAATTGCACCAACAGTTGAATTATAGGGGGTCCCAGAAGAAGAAGGGGAAAATAAAGGGTATGAGAAAATTTTTGAAGAGATTATAGTTGAAAATTTCCCCAACATGGAAAAGGAAATAGTTGATCAAATCCAAGAGGCACAAAGAGTCCCACACAGGATAAACCCAAGGAGAAACATGCCAAGACATATACTAATCAAACTAACAAAGACTAAACACAAAGAAAGAATATTAAAAGCATCAAGGGAGAAGCAACAAGTAACATACAGGGGAAACCTCATATGCTTAACAGCTGATCTTTCAGCAGAAACTCTGCAGGCCAGAAGGGAATGGTAGGATATATTTAAAGTATTGAAAGGGAAAAATCTACATCCAAGATTACAGTACCTGGTAAGGATCTCATTCAAAATTGAGGGAGAAATCGAAAGCTTTTCAGACAAGCAGAAATTAAGAGAACTAAGTACCACCAAACCAGCTTTACAACAAATGTTAAATGGACTTAAATAGTCAAGAAATACAAGAGAAGAAAAAAGATCTACAAAATCAACGCCAAACAATTAAGAAAATGGCAATAGGAACATATACATCAATAATTACATTAAATGTAAATGGATTAAATGCCCCAACCCAAAGACACAGACTGGCTGAATCAATACAAAAACAAGACCCATATATATGCTCTCTACAAGAAACACACTTCAGACCTAAAGACACATATAGACTGAAAGTGAGAGGATGGAAAAATATATTCTATGCAAATGGGAAGCAAAAGAAAGCTGGAGTAGCAATCCTTATATCAGACAAAACAGACCTTAAAATAAAGATTATAAGAGATAAGGAAGGACACTACATAATGATCAAGGGATCAATCCAAGAAACATAACAATGGTAAATATCTATGCACTCAACATAGGAGCACCTCAATACATAAGACAAACACTAATAGACATAAAAGGAGAAATTGACAGTAACACAATCATAGTAGGAGATTTTAACACCACATTCACACCAATGGACAGATCATCAAAACAGAAAATTAATAAGGAAACCCAAGGCTTAAATGATACGTTAGATGAGATGGATCTCATTGATATCTTCAGGACATTCTATCCAAATGCAGAAGAATACACCTTCTCAAGTGCACATGGAACATTCTCCAGGATAGACCACATCTTGGGTCACAAATCAAGCCTCAGTAAATTTAAGAAAACTGAAATCATATCAAGCATCTTCTCCGACCACAATGCTATGAGACTAGATACCAATTACCAGAAAAAAAAAAAACTGTAAGAAACACAAACACATGGAGATTAAACAACACGCTTCTAAATTATCAACAGGTTACTGAAGAAATCAAAAGGGAAATAAAACAATTTCTAGAAACAAATGACAATGAAAACATGACAACTCAAAACCTATGGGATGCAGCAAAAGCAGTTCTAAGAGGGAAGTTTATAGCAATACAATCCTATCTCAAGAAACGAGAAAAACATTGAACAGACAGCCTAACTTTACACCTAAAACAAGTGGAAAAACAAGAACCAAAAAACCCCCAAAATTAGTAGAAGGAAAGAAATCATAAAGATATGACCAGAAATAAATGAAAAATAAATGAAAGAAACAATAGTAAAGATTAATAAAACCAAAAGCTGGTTCTTTGAGAATATAAAAAAAATTGGCAAGCCTTTAGCCAGACTCATAAAGCAAAAAAGAATCAAATCAACAAAACTAGAAATGAAAAAGGAGAGGTTAAAACAGACAATGCAGAAATACAAAAGTTTATAAGAGACTATTATGAACAACCATATGGCAATAAAATGGATAACCTGGAAGAAATGGACAGATTCTTAGAAAAATTCAATCTTCCAAGGCTGAACCAGGAAGAAATAGAAATTATGAATAACTCAATTACAAGCACTGAAATTGAAGCTGCAATCAAAAATCTCCCCAAAAACAAAAGACCAGGACCAGATGGCTTCACAGGAGAATTCTATCAAACATTTAGAGAAGAGCTAATGCCCATCCTTCTAAAACTTTTTCAAAAAATTGCAGAGGAAGGAGCACTTCCAAACTCATTCTATGAGGCCACCATCAGCCTGATACCAAAACCAGACAAAGATAACACAAAAAAAGAAAACTACAGGCCAATATCACTGATGAACATAGATGCAGAAATCCTCAACAAAATTTTAGCAAACAGAATTCAGCAACACATCAAAAAGCTCATACACCATAATCAAGTTGGGTTTATTATAGGGATGCAAGGATTCTTTAATATATGCAAATCAATCAACGTGATATACCATATTAACAAATTGAAAGATAAAAACCATATGATATTCTCAATAGATGCAGAAAAAGCCTTTGACAAAATTCAGCACCCATTTATGATTAAAACTCTTCAAAAAATGGGCATAGAAGGAACCTACCTTAACATAGTAAAGGCCATATATGATAAGCCTACAGCAAACATTATTCTCAATGGTGAAAAACTGAAAGCATTCCCCTCAGGAACAAGACAAGGGTGTCCACTTTCACCACTATTATTCAACATAGTTCTGAAAGTCCTAGCTACAGCAACCAGAGAAGAAAAAGAAATAAAAGGAATCCAGATTGGAAAAGAAGAAGTAAAGCTCTCACTGTTTGCAGATGACATGATACTGTACATAGAAAACCCTAAAGATAGTATAAGAAAATTACTAGAGCTAATCAGTGAATTTAGCAAAGTTGCAGGATACAAAATTAATACACAGATATCACTTGCATTTCTATATACTAACAATGAACAATCAGAATGAGAAATTAAGGAATCAATCCCATTCACCATTGCAACAACAAGAATTAAATATCTAGGGATAAACTTACCTAAGGATACAAACTGTACACAGAAAATTAGACACTAAGGAAAAAAAAATCAAAGATGACATAAACAGACGCAGAGACATTCCATGTGCCTGGGTAGGAACAATCAATACTGTGAAAATGACTATACTACCAAATGCAATTTACAGATTCAATGTGATCCCTATCAAATTACCAATGGCATTTTTCATAGAACTAGAACAAAAAATTTCACAATTCATATGGAAACACAAAAGACCCTGAATAGCCAAAGCAGTCTTGAGAAAGAAGAATGGAGCTCAAAGAATCAAACTTCCTGACTTCAGATTATACTACAAAGCTACAGCCATCAAGACAGCATGGTACTGGCACAAAAACAGAAATATAGACCAGCAACAAGATAAAAAGCCCAGAAATAAACCCATGCACTTATGGGTACCTTAATTTTGACAAAGGAGGCAAGAATATACAATGGGGCAAAGACAGCCTCTTCAATAAATGGTGCTGGGAAAACTGGACAGCTACATGTGAAAGAATGAAATTAGAATACTTCCTAACACCATAGACAAAGATCAATTCAAAATGGATTAAAGACCTAAATGTAAGACCAGAAACTATAAAACTTTTAGAGGAAAACGTAAGCAGAAGACTCAATGACATAAAGCAAGATCCTCTATGACCCACCTCCTAGAGAAATGGAAATAAAAACAAAAGCAAACAAGTGGGACCTGATTAAACTTAAAAGTTTTTGCACAGCAAAGGAAACTATAACCAAGGTGAAAAGACAACCCTCAGAATGGGTGAAAATAATAGCAAATGAACCAACTGACAAAGGATTAATTTCCACAATATACAAGTAGCTCATACAACTCAATACCAGAAAATAGACAACCCAATCAAAAAGTGGGAAAAAGACTTAAACAGACATTTCTCCAAAGAAGACATACAGCTGGCTAACAAACACATGAAAAGATGCTCAATATCACTCATTATTAGAGAAATGCAAGTCAGAAGTACAATTAGATATCACCTCACACCAGTCAGAATGGTCATCATCAAAAAGTCTACAAAGAATAAATGCTGGAGAGGATATGGAGAAAAAGGAATGCTCTTGCACTGTTGGTGGGAATTTAAATTGACACAGCCACTATGGGAGACGTTATGGAGATTCCTTTAAAAACTAGAAATAAAATCACCATATGACCCAGCAATCCCATTCCTAGGCATATACCCTGAGGAAACCAGGGTTGAAAAGGACACGTGTATCCCACTGTTCACTGCAGCACTATTTACAATAGCTAGAACATGGAAGCAACCCAGATGTTCATCGACAGATGAATGGATAAAGAAGTTGTGGTACATATACACAATGGAATATTATTCAGCCATAAAAAGGAATGTATTTGAGTCAGTTCTGATGAGGTGGATGAACCTAGAACATACTATACAAAGTGAAGTGAGTCAGAAAGAAAAAGATAAATATTGCATTCTAATGCATATATATAGAATTTAGAAAAATGGTACTGAAGAATTTATAGGGCAGCAGTGGAGAAACAGACATAGAGAATAGACTTATGGACATGGGGAGAGGGGAGGAGAGGGTGCGATATATGGAAAGAGTAACATGGAAACTTACATTACCACATGTAAAATAGATAGCCGACAGGGATTTGCTGTATGGCTCAGGAAACTCAAACAGGGGCTCTGTATCAATCTTGAGGGGTGGAATGGGGCAGGAGATGGGAGGGAGGTTCAAAAGGGAGGGGATATACATACACCTATGGCTCATTCATGTTGAGGTTTGACAGAAAATAACAAAATTCTGTAAAGCAATTATCCTTCAATAATAAAAAAAAAAAAAAGAACAGAAGAAAACAAAGGTGAATTCCTTTATAACCTGGGAGTGATGAAAGCCTTTCTAATTATGACAAACCCCAGAAGCCAAAAAAGAAGAGATTAGTTTCATATTAGACTATATTTAAAAAGAAAAAAAAATTGCCTGGCTAAAAGTACAAAAAAGGCATAAGACAAATGACAATCTGAGAAAAGCTGTTGTAATTTATATCACAAAATTAAGGTTAATATCTTTCCTAAAATCTGTGTGTGTGTGCTCAGTTGTGTCCAACTCTTTTGTGACCCCATGGACTGTAGCCTGATGCTCCTCTGTTTTGGGGATTTTCCAGGCAGGAATACTGGAGTGGGTTGCTATTCCCTCCTCCAGGGGATCTTCCTGAGTCAGGGATCAAATCCATGTCCCCTGTGTCCTCTCCATTGGCAGGTGGATTCTTTACCACTTAACCACCCTGGGAAGCCCAAAATTTATATGAAAAATACCAAAAGCAAAATAGAAAAATAGACAGTATAGCAAAAGAGATGTAAATAGGGCTTTACACACCTAAAAAAAGATGACCAAGCTCACCAATAATAGCAGAAATACAGGTTAAAATACACTGAGACCATTTCTATTCCAAAGTTTGACAGCACACTCTATAGGCAAGGCTATGGAAAAGAGCACTGAAAAATACTACTGGGGGGAAAGCAAACTATAACTTCTATGAAAGGGAGTTTCACAATGTCTAATGAAATTAAAGATGCATTTATTCTTTGACCCAAGAATCCCTCTTCTAGGAATCTATCTTAAGGATATTCTTGCACATTTATGACATGACAGATGACAAGGTTACTGACTGCAGTATTATCTGAATAGCAAAATATTGTAAATAACCCAAACATATATGATATAGGACTAGTGAAAATAAACTATGTCATTTTCATACCATGGAGTTCCATGTGGCCATAAAAATGGATTGAGAAAGCTACTGGTACAGTGTGGTCTCCAGGCTATCTTGTTCAATGACAAAGCACAATATGCAGAATTGTGTACGCAGTACTCTGTATTCTGTGCAACAAAGGGGTGGGAGATGAGAATACATCTACATACTTGCTTCTGTCTGCAGGGAGAAATGCTGGGAAGAATAAACAAACAACTTATTAAAATAGTTGCCTCTAGCGTGTGGGAGGTGGGAGGGATAAGAATGGAGGAAGGAAGCAAGACTTACTGAGTTAACGTTTTTACATAACATGTCAATATTTTACATATTCAAAAAATAAAATTATTTCAGAATGTCAGCAAATGCCTAACTTGAAAATAAAAGGAAATACATGCTCTAAGTCAATATCAAATTGATAATATGGCCATATAGAGAGGAAACACGTTTCAAGCAACTTTCAGTCAGTTCAGTCGCTCGGTCGTGTCTGACCCTTTACGATGCCATGAACTGCAGTATGCCAGGCTTCCCTGTCCATCACCAACTCCCAGAGTTTACTCAGACTCACGTCCATTGAGTCAGTGATGCCATCCAACCACCTCATCCTCTGTCATCCCCTTTTCCTCCTGCCTTCAATCTTTCCCAGCATTGGAGTGTTTTCCAATGAGTCAGTTCTTCGCACCAGGTGGCGAAAGTATTGGAGTTTCAGCTTTAGCATCAGTCCTTCCAATGAATATTCAGGACTGATCTCCTTCTTCTCTAAGCATCAATGCTTCTCAAAAGCATCAATTCTTCGGCACTCAACTTCCTTTATAGGCCAACCCTCACATCCATATATGACTACTGTGAAAACCATAGCTTTTACTAGAGGGAGCTTTGTTGGCAAAGCAATGTCTCTGCTTTTAAATAAGCTGTCTAGGTTGGTCATAGCTTTTCTTCCAAGGAGCAAGCATCTTTTAATTTCATGGCTGCAGTCACCATCTGCACTGATTTTGGAGCCCCCTCAAAAAATAAAGTCTGTCACTGTTTCCTGATCTATTTGCCATGAAGTGATGGGTCCAGATGCCACAATCTTAATTTTCTGAATGTTGAGTTCAAGCCAACTTTTTCCACTCTTCTCTTTCACTTTCATCAAGAGGCTCTTTAGTTCTTCGCTTTCTGCCATAGGGTAATGTCATCTGCATATCTGAGGTTATTGATATGATATTTCTCCTGGCAATCTTCATTCCAGCTTGCGCTTCATCCAGTCCAGCATTTCTCATGATGTACTCTGCATACAAGTTAAATAAGCAGGGTGACAATATACAACCTTGACGTACTCCTTTCCCAATTTGGAACCAGTCTGTTGTTCCATGTCCAGTTCTGTTGCTCCATTTCCAGTTCTGTTGCTTCCTGACCTGCACACAAATTTCTCAGGAGGCAGGTCAGGTGGTCTGGTATTCCCATCTCTTTCAGAATTTTCCACAGTTTGTTGTGATCCACACAGTCAAAAGCTTTGGCATACTCAGTAAAGCAGAAGTAGTTGTTTTTCTGGAACTTTCTTGCTTTTTCAATGATCCAACAGATGTTGGCAATTTGATCAACTTTAGAGCACAGAATTTGGACTCTGCCTCCTGGTTGTACAGTCCCTGTAATGTCGAAAGGCAAGGAGAACTGCAAGAAAGTGAACTGTCACTAGCAGAATGAGAATATTTTAAGAGAGACAGGGTCCTGATAATATTTTTGGTGCCTGAGGCAAGAAAACAAAGAATGTCTACACACTTTTATGTCTAAATGGTTAAAAGGTGCCAGTTAAGCTAACAAATATAAGTAAATTATGTTCTCTGCCTTGACAGATACACCCTGTTGTGGCTGGCAGGCCAGACTGGAATACAGGCTTCTTGGATTCTGGGCTCCACAACACATGGTGGCAACATAGAGGATCCCCCTTTCCCCTCCTTCTTTAGGGTCTAGCCCTCACCAGGAGAGGATCTCGTGCATGCATGTGGATACCCCAGGCCACACATTAAAGCTCCACCCATCTCTTGCCAACAAGGAAAACCTAGCACAGTACACCCTAGCTGGGGGTCTTAAGGAACATGTTTGCTAAGGTCCTAGAAGTAGGCTTGAGGTCTTCTGGATGGGAAATTCCAGTATCTGGGTCTAGAAAGGAGAATAGTGAGCACATCTGCCTGACCCCTCTGAGTCAGCTCACCCAGATTTAAGTTGGCATTGAGGAAGAATATGACAAGCTGATTTATTATAGCATGAATTTTTACTTACTCTCTCCTTATTATCCATTTCTTTTATTTCCAACAAGCCTGAATATTTCCTTGCTTCACAGAATTTGTACAGGCCACAAAATTTCAATTTAGTCACATAAGGGAAGGTGATGGGGTTAGGAAGAAGCGAGTGGTTTTGGGAACAGCAAGAGAGAGAGGGAGAGATATTTGTTTTGAACTGGAAAATGGTTGGAAATTATACATACTGGAGGAGTGAGGGTCTTTTAGGAGGAAGAGGAGATAGACATGTGCTCACATCACCATCTTGAATCCTCAGGTGATAATTTCTCAACCCTCTTAGAATGCTAATAGAATATGGTTTTGGATTTAGACCATTTGATAGCAGAACACATACTAATCAGCAGCAGCTTGGAGGCTTGGTTCTAAAGGGGGAAAATGTACAACTGCCTGTGATAAGGTTTATGCTTTCAATGTGCCAAAATTTTGCTTAATTTAATATTACCTATCGAATCTGATCATCAACTCACCATACTGACAGTGCTAATATAACATGCCTATGATTTGGTAAATACAAGAGAAGATTCTGTTTTTCACTGAACGTTATCCCGGATGGAGATAATCTTACCTACTAAACAAATGACTCTTGTCTTCCTTGGCATTATCCAAACCTTCCCAGGTTTTACTTGAGGGATAATGTCTAGTAAAGTAGGCATATAACTGTACATCTGGTTACTTAATAGCTTAGAGTAGTACTATTCAGAGTGTGGTCTGAAAGCAAGCTGTGGGCTGATGCTAGCCCACAAACAATAAGCTAACATTCCCAGCAAGTAAGTAGAGAAACTGGGAACAAGAGCCTGATGGAGCATTCAAAAAGCTATAACATGAGTGAACTTTGAAAATACGCTAAATGAGATAAGACAGACACAAAAGGCCAAATATTGTGTCATTTCACTCATGTGAGGTACTTAGAACAGGCAAATTCATACAGACAGAAAGTAGAAAGGTGCTTACCAGGGACTGAGGGAGGACGGAATGGAGAATTAGTATTATGGGTACAAAGTTTCTACTTGGGAAGATGAAAAAGTTCCAGAAATGGATAGTGATGATGGCTGTACAACACTGTGAATGTACTTAATGCCAGGGAACCGTACACTTAAAAATGGTTAAAATGATAAATTTTACGTTATACATTTTTTGTTATATATATTTAACCACAATAAAAAGTATTTTTTAAAGCTATTTACAGAGTAATTTTATATTTATTGGGTCTAAAAATAGAAAAATTAGGTTTTATATCTTGCATGTCTAGGTTTGCTTATTTCCCTTTATTCTAGGGATTCATTTCTATTGGATTTGTATAAAAGGAATGGTCCAGAAGAGATTAAACTTAAAACCAAAGCAAACAAACAAAACCAACTTGGTGCTTTGGCACATACACTTTTGGCTGTGCTATAGAATGAATTGTCTTCACCCCAAATTCATATGCTGAAACCCAAACCCCCAGTGTGGCTATATTTGGGTAAGAATGTCACTAAGGTTAAATCAGGCCATAAGGGTGGTGCCCTGATCCAAAAAGATTAGTGTTCAGAGAGCTGGCTCACTCTCTCTGTGCCATGTGAAGACAGTGAGAAGGTAGCTATCTACAAACCAGAAAGAGGGCTCTCACCAGGAACTGAATTGATTGTCACCTTGATCTTGGACTTTTCAGCCTCTAGAAATGAACTCTCAACAAACAAAAGTCCATGACCAGATGGCTTCACAGACAAATTCCCTGAAGCAGTGAGAGTTAACACCTATCCTTCTGAAACTATTCCAAAAAGTTGCAGAGGAAGGAATACTCCCCAAATCATTCTAAGGCCACCAGCACTCCAATATCAAAACCAAAAACAGACATCACACCAAAAAGAAAATTACAGACCAGTAACACTGATAAACATAACACACAAAAATCCTCAACAAAGTACTAGCAATTCAAATCCAAGAATACATTAAAAGGATCATACACCATGATCAAGTGGGATTTATTCCAGGGATGCAAAGGTTTTTCTTTCTTTTTTTTTTTTTCAAAGGTTTTTCAATAACCACAAATCAATCAGTTGAACCATATCAACTTGAAGAACAAAAAGCATATGATCATCTCTATAGATGCAGAAAAAGCTTTTGACAAATTTCAATACCCATTTATGATAAAAAAGCTCTCCAGAAAATGGGCACAGAGGGAACCTACCTCAACATAATAAAGACCACAATAAATAATAAAGACCACCATAATAAATACATAACAAACCCACAGTTAACATCATACTCAAAGGTAAAAGCAGAAATCATTTCTTCTTAGATCAGAAAAAAGACAAGAATGTTTACTCTTGTCACTTTTATTCAACATAGTTTCGGGAGTCCTAGCCATGGCAATCAGAGAAGAAAAAGAAATAAAAGGAATACAAATTGGAAAAGATGTAAAACTGACAGGGATAGGGTAGGATAATCAAATAGTTAACTTAGAATCTCCATTAGGGAATTACAGAGGGAACTTTAGGGGGCTTTTGGAGACCACAACAAGATTAACGATCATTCAGGAAAGTAATGGGAAAATCTTGAAACAATGTGGGCTTGCTTGACTCATAAAGCAGAATATGTGGCTTAGCATCAAAGCCACACTGACTTGCTTAACAATAAAATCAAGCTCACTTGCTTAGCAACAAAACCATGCAACAGAAGCAAGAGACATGCCCCAAAGCAATAAAACAATGGTGGCATGAGAGCTACATCCTGCTCAGTGAGTTCACAACCATCAAAACATGCTCTCTGGCCCCTAAGACATGTTTTTTGCACAATGCCCCCAAAACAATAAAACAATAGTAGAGAATATGGCCTACAACCTGCCCAATGGTGTCATCAAGTTAATGACCCCTAGGACATGCTTTATGCACATTAAAAAAACAATCACTATGGAAAGGTGACTTTTCAAAATGAAAGACCCTCATTGTCCTGAGACATGAAATAATTTTTCCAAAGTGCTGGCAGTCCTGGCCTGACCATATAAGAACAAGAAAACTCCTCTGCCCAAACTGGGGGAGAAACTGATGACGGAAGTGTGGCATCTACTCAAAAAAGACAAAGAAGGCCCTCTCCCTCGCTCCCCTCTCTTCCTTTGATCACAAAAAATGTAACTCACTGAGTTACAGTAACTGAGGCGGCACAATGCTAGTCTACCCATTTGTAACCTTACAAGTGTCCTAGTCTAATAAATCACTTCTTATCTATCACTGTACCTCTTGCTGAATTCTTTTCTGTGCTGAGACATAGAGGACCAGGAGCTCTTTGAAGTCCCCCTAAACAACACCAGAATGATTTCAAATCTGACACTGTTTGCAGATAACATGATACTATACATAGAAAATCCTAAAGATGCTACCAGAGCTCCATGAATTCAGTAAAGTTGAAGGATGTCAGAATCAATATACAGAAATCTGTTGCACTTCTATACACTAACAACAAAAGATCAGAAAGAGACTTTAAGAAATAATCCCATTTTCCATTGCGTCAAAAGGACTAAAATATCTAGGAATAAGCCTTACCTGGGGCAGGTGGACGGACGGATGCCGAGGGTTCGTTGGCCATCCCCAGTGTGGCCTGGCTCCTGGGGCCGCTGGGGTGGGGGGCTCGCGACGGGGGTAGGGTGGGGAGGAGAGGGGGGCCCGCTGCCGTTCTCTCCTTGTTCCTCCACACAGTGGCAGCGGCGTGCTGTGACCCTCGTGGACCAAGGGTGTGTGTGCAATCGGGCATCCTGGCCACGTGCAGGGCAGGGTTGGGTGGTAGGTCGGTTGGGTTTCCCGCCCTGGTGAGTGCCTTCCCCGACCCTCTCTCCCGGCTTCCTCACCTCCTGGGTCTTCTGGCTCACCCGCTGGAGTGAGTCACGTCCTGGGCCACCCACCCTCCCCCTGCTCCCAGCACTCCTGGCTCCTGTGCTCAAATTTTTTTGAGGAACTTCCCTGGTAGCTCAGATGGTAAAGCGTCTGCCTGCAATGCAGGAGACCTGGGTTCAGTCCCTGGGTTGAGAAGATCCCCTGGAGAAGGAAATGGCAACCCACTCCAGTACTCTTGTCTGGAAAATCCCATGGATGGAGGAGCCTGGTAGGCTACAGTCCACGGGGTTGCAAAGAGTGGGACACGACTGAGCAACTTCAATTCACTAGGGAAACAAAAGACCTGTTCTCTGATAACTATAAAATGCTGATGAAAGAAATTGAAAATGACACAAACACATGGAAAGATATACCATGTTCTTAGGTTGGAAAAATCAATATTGTCAAAATGACTACACTACCTAAGGCAGTCTATAGAGTCAACTCAACCCCTGTCAAATTACCAATGGTATTTTTCATAGAACTAGAACAATAAAAACCCTAAAATCTGTATGAAGACACAGAAGACCCTGACTAACCAAAGCAATTATAAGAAAGAAAAACAGAGCTGGAGGAATCAGGTTCCCTGACCTCAGACTACACTACAAAGCTACAGTAAACAAGACAGTGTGAAATTGGCACAAAAATAGAAATATAGATCAATAAAACAGGATAGCCCAGAAATAAACCCACACATGCATGGTCAATTAATCTTTGACAAAGGAAACAAGACTATACAATTGAGGAAAGGTGGCATCCCACTCCAGTACTCTTGCCTGGCAAATCCCATGGGCGGAGGAGCCTGGTAGGCTGCAATCCATGGGGTAGCTAGGAGTCGGACACGACTGAGTGACTTCACTTTCACTTTTCACTTTCATGCATTGGAGAGGGAAATAGCATACCACTCCACTGTTCTTGCCTGGAGAATCCTAGGGACAGGGGAGCCTGGTGGGTTGCCGTCTCTGGGGTCGCACAAAGTCGGACACGACTGAAGTGACTTAGCAGCAGCAGACTCTTCAATAAATGGTCCTGGGAAAAGTGGACAGCTACATGTTAAAAAATGAAATTAGAATATTCTCTAACACCACACACAAAAATAAACTCAAAATGTATTACAAACATAAATGTAAAATCAGATACTATACAACTCTTAGAGGAAAACAATACACTCCTACATAAATTGCAATAGTATCTTCTTTGAGCTGTCTCCTACAGTAATGGAAATAAAAAACAAAAAGAAACAAATGAGACCTAATTAAATGCAAAAGCTTTTTGCACAGCAAAGGAAACTATAGACAAAATGAAAATACGACCCACAGAATAAGAGAAAAAACAAACAACCCAATCAAAAAATGTGCAGAAGACCTAAATAGACATCTATTCAAAGAAGACATACTGATGGCGAACAGGCACATGAAAAGATGCTCAACACCACTAATTATTAGAGAAATGCAAAACTACAATGAGATATTACCTCATACCAGTCAGAATGACCATCATCAAAAATCTACAAAAAATAAATGCTAGAGAGGGTGTGGAGAAAACAGGAAACATCCTACACTGTTGGGAATGTAAACTGGTACAGCCACTATGGAGAAAAGTATGGAGGTTCCTTTTTAAAAAACTAAAAATAGAGCTATCATATGACTAAGCAGTCCTATTCCTGGGCATATCCGGAGAAAAATTTAGTTCAAAAGGACAGATGCACCCCATTGTTCATTGCAGCATTATTTACAATAGCTGGGACATGGAAGCACCCTAAATGTCCATCAACAGAAAGTGGATAAAGAAATGGCACATATAGACGATGGAATATAACTCAGCCATTAAAAGAATGAAACACGTCATCTGCAAATAGTTAGAGTTTTACTTCTTCCTTTCCAATGTGGATTCCTTTTCATTCTCTTTTCTGACTGCTGTAGCAAGGACTTTCAGAACTGTGTTGAATATAGTAGTGACAGTAGGCACCCTTGTCTTCTTCCTGATCTTAGAGGGAATGATTTCAGTTTCTCACCATTGAGAATAGTGTTTGCTGTGGGTTTGTTTTATATGGCCTTAATTATGTTAAGGTTTATTATGTCAAGAATGTCCTTTATTATGAAGAGTTTTTATCATAAATGGGTACTGAATTCTGTCAAAAGTTTTTTCTGCATCTATTGATATCATACAGTCTTTCAATCTGTTAATATGGTATATCACACTGATTGACTTCCATATATTGAAGAATCCTTGCATCCCTGGGATAAACCCAACTTGATCATGGTGTATGATCTTTTTAATGTGTTGTTGAATTCTGTTTCCTGGTATTTTGTTGAAGATTTTTGCATCTATGTTCATCAGTGATATTGGCCTGCAGTTTTCTCTTTTCATGTTGTCATTGTCTGGTTTTGGTATCAGGGTGATGGTGACCTCATAGAATGAGTTTGGAAGTGTTCCTTCCTCCACAATTTTTTAGAAAAGTTTCAGAAGGATAGGCATTATCTCTCTCTAAATGTTTGACAGAATTCCCCTGTGAAGCCATCTGGCCCTGGGCTTTGTTTTGGGGGAGATTTTTGATCACAGTTTCGATTTTAGTGTTTGTGGGTTGTTCATAATTTCTATTTCTTCCTGGTTCAGTCTTGGGAGGTTGAACTTTTCTAAGAATCTATTTCCTCTTATGATCATGATACTGTACATAGAAAACCCTAAAGATACTATCAGAAAACTACTAGAACTAATCAGTGAATTTAGTAAAGTCTCAGGATACAAAATCAATACATGGAAATCACTTGCATTCCTATACACTAACAATGAAAAATCAAAAAGAGAAATTAAGGAATCAATCCCATTTACCATTGCAACTAAAAGAATAAAATACCTAGGAATAAACCTACCTAGAGAGACGAAAGAGCTGCATACAGAAAACTATAAGACACTGATGAAAAAAATCAAAGGTGACATAAACGGATGGAGGGATATTCCATGCTCCTGGGCTGGAAGAATCTATATTGTGAAAATGACTATACTGCTGCTGCTGCTTAGTTGCTTCAGCCATGTCCAACTCTGTGCAACCCCATGGACTACAGCCTACCAGGCTCTTCTGTCCGTGGGATTCTCCAGGCAAGAATACTAGAGTGGGTTGCCATGGCCTCCTCCAGGGGATCTTCCAAACCCAGGGATTGACCCAGGTCTCCTTCATTGTACGCAGATTCTTTACCACTGAGCCACCAAGAAGCCCCTATGACTACCAAAAGCAATCTACAGATTAAACACAACTCCTATCAAATTACCAATGGCATTTTTCACAGAACTAGAACAAAAAAAATGTCACAATTTGTATGGAAACACAAAAGGCCCTAAATAGCCAAAGCAATCTTGAGAAAAGAAGAATGGAGCTGGAGGAATCAACTTACCTGACTTCAGACTATATTACAAAGCTACAGTCATCAAGACAGTATGGAACTGGCACAAAAACAGAAGCATAAGTATAGATCAGTGAACAGGATATAAAATCCAGAGATAAACCCACACATATATGGGCACCTTATCTTTGACAAAGGAGGCAAGAATATACAATGGGATAAAGACAGTCTCTTCAATAAATGGTGCTGGAAGTATTGGACAACTGTGTGTGAAAGAATGAAATTAGAACACTTCCTAACACCAGACACAAAGATAAATTAAAAATGGATTAAAGACCTAAATTTAAGACCAGAAACTATAAAACACTCAGAAGAAAACAGGCAGAACACTGTATGACATAAATCATAGCAAGATCCTTCATGACCCACCTTCTAGAATAATGGGAATAAAAAACAAAAATAAATAAATGGGACCTAATTGAACTTAAAAGCTTTTGTGCAGCAAAGGAAACTATAACCAGGTGAAAACATAACCATCAGAATGGGAGAAAATAATAGCAAATGAAACAACTGACAATTTCCAAAATGTACAAGCAGTTCATACAATGCAATATCAGAAAAACCAATCCAATCAAAAAGTGGAGAAAAGACCTAAACAGACGTTTCTCCAAAGACGACATACAGATGGCTAATAAACATATGAAAATATGCTTGACATCACTCATTATTAGAGAAATGCAAATCAAAACTACAGTGAGTTATCACTTCACCCCAGACAGAACAGCCATAAAAAAAAAAAAAAAATTCCACAAACAACAAGTATTGGAGAGGGTGTGAAGAAAAGGGAACCTTTCTACACTGCTAGTGGGAATGTAATTGATACAGCCACTATGGAAGACAGTATGGAGATTCCCTAAAACACTAAGAATAAAGCCACCATATGACCCAGCAATACCACTGCTAGGCATATACCCTGAGGAAACCAAAATTGAAAAAGCCACATGTACCCCAATGTTCACTGCAGTACTATTTACAATAGCTAGAACATGGAAGCAAACTAGATGCCCACTGACAGATGAATGGATAAAAAAGCTGTGGTGCATACATACAATGGAATACTGCTGCTAAGCTGCTAAGTCACTTCAGTCCTGTCCAAATCTGTGCGACCCCATAGACGGCAGCCCACCAGGCTCCCCTGTCCCTGGGATTCTCCAGGCAAGAACACTGAAGTGGGTTGCCATTTCCTTCTCCAATGCACGAAAGGAAAAGTAAAAGTGAAGTCACTCAGTCATGTCCGACTCTGTGCGACCCCATAGACAGCAGCCTACCAGGCTCCTCCATCCATGGGATTTTCCAGGCAAGAGTGCTGGAGTGGGTTGCCATTGCCTTCTCCCTCAGTTCAGTTCAGTTCAGTTGCTCAGTCATGTCCGACTCTTTGCGACCCCATGAATCGCAGCAAGCCAGGCCTCCCTGTCCATCACCAACTCCCTGAGTTCACTCAGACTCATGTCCATTGAGTCCATGATGCCATCCAGCCATCTCATCCTCTGTCGTCCCCTTCTCCTCCTGCCCCCAATCCCTCCCAGCATCAGAGTCTTTTCCAATGAGTCAACCCTTCTCATGAGGTGGCCAAGTACTGGAGTTTTAGCTTTAGTATCATTCCTTCCAAAAGAACACCCAGGGCTGATCTCCTTCAGAATGGATTGGTTGGATCTCCTTGCAGTCCAAGGGACTCTCAAGAGTCTTCTCCAACACCACAGTTCAAAAGCATCAATTCTTTGGTGCTCAGCTTTCTTCACAGTCCAACTCTCGCATCCATACATGACCACTGGAAAAGCCATAGCCTTGACTAGATGGACCTTTGTTGGCAAAGTAATGTCTCTGCTTTTCAATATGCTATCTAGTTTGGTCATAACTTTTCTTCCAAGGAGTAAGCGTCTTTTAATTTAATGGCTGCAGTCACCATCTGAAGTGATCTTGGAGCCCCAAAAAATAAGGTCTCCTACTCAGCCATAAAAGTAACACATTTGAGTCAGTTCTAATGAGGTGGCTGAACTTAGAGCCTATTATACAGAGTGAAGTTAAATCAGAAAGAGAAAAACAAATAGCATATATTAACAGATATATGGAATCTAGAAGGATGATACTGACAAATCTGTTCACAGAGCAGCAATGGAGACATAGATACAGAGAACAGACTTATGGACAAGGGTTGGGGAGAAGAGGAAGAGGGTGAAATAAATGGAGAGAATAGCATGGATGCATGTACACTAACATATGTACATAGATAGCCAATGGGAATTTGCTGTATGACTCAGGGAACTCAAACTGGGGCTCTGTAACAACCTAGAGGGTTGGGAATGGACAGGAGATTGGAGGGAGATTCAAGAGGGAAGGGACATATGTATACCTATCGTTAACATGTATGACAGAAATCAAACCAATATCGCGAACCAATCATCAATCAATTAAAAATAAATAAATATTTTTTAAAAAGAACATAACAGACAACTACGGCACCTACCAGGCACTGGTGAGGGGCCTTGGACACCTAAAGTGACAGTAGGAATCCCCATGAGACCAGGTAGGATGTGGGGGTGGAAAGTTGGGGAGGGGAAGAGCGACAGGACTGGTGCCCCTGAGGGGCAATGGAGAAGAGGAGTTCCCATGCTCAGACATGTCCACCCACGAACCAGAGATTAAAGGGGACAGGGAGAGATCTTTGGGGAACTGAAGGGGAACTCGGCTGGAGTCTCTCCTGTCTGCTTGGGCTCCAATGAGCCTGCTGGGGTCTCTGGCTTGAATCCATACCTCTGGGGACACCTCTGGGCACAAGGGCCCTAAGCATAAGCCCCACCCCCTTCAAGGGCTTTTTATGGTCATTTTTTTTTTTCCTGTCATTGTGGTTGTTTTGCTTTGTTGTTGTTTCATTTTCATATTTTCTTATTTATTTTTCTAATTTTATTTTTATTTTATTCTTTCTTTCCTTTTTGCTTATTGCTTTTTTATTTTGCTGAACAGCTTGTGGGATCTTGGCTCCCAGGACAGGGGTCAAACCTGAGCACCTGTGCTGGGAGGGCCAAGTCAAAACCACTGGACTAACAGAGAACCTCAGACCCTAAGGAATATAAATCAGTGTGAGCTCTCCTAGTAGTCCTCATCTTAGCACCAAGACCTGGCTCCACCCAACTGCCTGCAAACTCCAACGCTGGATGCCTCAGACCAAACAACTAGCAAGGCAGAAACACAGTCTTGCCTATCAAAAACAAAACAAAAAAATGAGATGACAAAAAATATTGTACAGATGACGGTGTGTGTGTTAGTTGCTGAGTCATGTCCAGTTCTTTGCAACCCCATAGACTGTAGCCCACCAGGTTCCTCTTTCTATGGGATTCTCCAGACAAGAATACTGGAGTGGATTGCCATTTCCTTCTCCAGGGGATCATCCCGACCCAGGGATCGAATCTGGGTCTCTTGCAATACAGGCAGATTCTTTACTATCTGAGCCAACACTGAAGCCCACAAGGTAAAAAACTATAAGACTATGAAAAGGAAATAGGCAACCAAAATCTCAGAAACAGAATGGAGGCATGGATCAAGAAAATACAAGACATGTTTAACAAGGACCTAGAAGAACTAAAGAACAAACAGTGAGGAATAGCATAATAACTGAAATGAAAAATACACTAGAAAGAATCAATAGCAGAATAACTGAGGCAGAAGAATGAATAAATGAGCTGGAAAATAGAAAGGTGGGAATAACTGCCAAAAAGAATAAAGAGAAAAGAATGAAAAGAGATAAGAACAGTCTCAGAGACCTCTGCAGCTACATTAAATGCACCAACATTTAAATTGGAGACGTCCCAGAAGAATAGAAAGAGAAAGGGTCAGAGAAAATATTTGCAGATAGTCAAAAACTTCTCTAATGTGGGAAAGGAAATAGTCAAACAAGTCCAGGAAGTGCAGAGAGTTTCATACAGGATAAACCCAATGAGAAACACACTGGGGCATATATTAATCAAACTAACAAAAATTAAATTCAAAGAAAAAATATTAAAAGCAGTGAGGGAAAAGCAACAAATAACATACAAGGGAATCCCCATAATGTGATTAGCTGATTTTTCAGCAGAGACTCTGCAGGACAGAAAGGAGTGGCAGGATAAACGTGAAGGGAAGTACCTACAACCAAGGTTACTCTACCCAACAAGGATCTCACTCATATTCGACAGAGAAATCAAAAGCTTTACTGACAAGCTAAAGGCTTCCCTGGTGGCTCAGATGGTAAAGCATCTGCCCACAATGCGGGAGACCTGGGTTCGATTCCTGGGTCGGGAAGACCCCCTGGAGAAGGAAATAGCAACCCACTCCAGCACTCTTGCCTGGAAAATCCCATGGACGGAGGAATCTGATAGGCTACAGTCCATGGGGTCGCAAAGAGTCAGACACGACTGAGAAACTTCACTTGACTTCAAAGCTAAGAGAATTCACCACCACTAAACCAAGCGGCCGTGGTGGCTCAGATGGTAAAGAGTCTGCCTGCAGTGTGGAAGACCCGGGTTTGATCCCTGGGTCAGGAAGATCCCCTGGAGAAGGAAACGGCAACCCACTCCAGGACTCTGGCCTGGAAAATTCCATGGATGGAGGAGCCTGGCAGGCTACAATCCATGGGGTTGCAAAGAGTCAGATACGACTGAGTGACATCACTTGCTTTCACTTTCAAACCAACTTTACAACAAATGCTAAATTAACTTCTCTAGGCAGAAAACACTAAAGAAAAAGGCTCACAAAAACAAATCCAACACAATTAAGAAAATCATACTAGAAACAATCATATCGATAATTACCTAGAATGTAAACAGATTAAATGCTCCAAACAAAAGACACAGACTGGTTGAATGGATACAAAAATAAGATCCATATATATGCTGCCTACAAGAGACTCACTTCAGATCTAGGGACACACACAGACTGAAAGTGAGGGGATGGAAAAAGATATTCCATGCAAATGGAAATCAAAAGAAAGCTGGAGTAGCAATACTTAGGTAAAATAGACTTTAAAAATAAAGACTGTTACAAGGGACAAAGAATGTCACTACATAATGATCAAGCATTACTGGGTCACAAATCAAACTTGATAAGTTTAAGAAAAAGAAAATCATATCAAGCATCTTTTCTAATCACAAATGCTATGAGAATAGAAGTCAATTACAGGACAAAAACTATTAAAAATGCAAACACATGGAGGTTAAACAATATGCTTCTAAATCACGAAGAGATCAGTGAAGAAATCAAAGAGGAAATTTAAAAATACATGGGAAAAAATGACAATGAAAACATGAGGGCCCAAAACCTATGGGACACAACAAAAGCAATTTTAAGAGGGAAGTTGATAGCAATTCAATCTCATCTCAAGAAACAAGAAAAATCTCAAAAAAGAATAAACTTACACCTAAAGCAACTAGAGAAAGAACAAAAAACCCCACAGTTAGTAAAAGAAATCATAAATATCATAGCAGAAATAAATAAAATAGAAATGAAGAATACAATAGCAAAAAAATCAATAAAACTAAAAGCTAGATCTTTAAGAAGATAAACAGAACTGATAAACCTTTAGCCAGACTCATCAAGAGAAAAAGGAAGAAGATTCAAATCAATAAAATCATAAGTGAAAAAGAAAAATTACAAATGACAGCAGAAATACTAAAGATCATAAGAGATTACCACAAGCAGCTATATGCCAATAAAAGGGACAACCTGGAAGAAATGGACAAATTCACAGAAAGGTACAACTTCTGGACTGAACCAGGAAGAAGTAGAAAATATAAACAGAGCAATCACAAGTAATGAAATTGAGTCTGTAGTTTAAAATCTTCCAACAAACAAAAGTACAGGGCCAGATGACTTCACACGTGAATTATACCAAACATTCAGAGAAGAGCTAAAATCTATCCTTCTCAAATTCTTCCAAAAAATTACAGAGGAAGGAAAACTCCCAAACTCTTTCTGAGGCCACCATCACTCTGATACCAAAACCAGACAAAGATATCACAAAAAAGAAAAGTACAGACCAATATCACAGATAAACACAGACACAAGAATCCTCAACAAAATACTAGCAAACAGAATCCAACAACACATTAAAAGAATCATACAACACGACTAAGTGGGACTTATCCCAGGGATACAAGGATTCTTCAACACATGCAAACAAACCAATGTGATACACCACATTAACGAATAATAAAAAACACTGTTGTTTAGCTGCTAAGTCGCGTCCAACATTTTTGCAACCCCATGGACTGTAATCCACTAGGCTCCTCTGTCCATGGGATTTCCCAGGCAAGAATACTGGACTGGATTGCCATTTCCTCTTCCAGAGTATTTTCCCAACCCAGGGATCAAACCCTTGCCTCCTGCATTGCAGGCTGATTCTTTACACTGAGCCACCAGGGAAGCCCTCAAAACCATACGATCATCACAATAAATGCAGAAAAAGCTTTGACAAAATTCAACACCCATTTATGATCAAACTCTCTAGAAATTGGATACAGAGGGAAACTACTTCAACATAATAAAGGCCACATTCAACAAACCCACAGAAAACATCATTCTCAATGGTGAAAAACTGAAAGCATTTCCTCTAAGATCAGAAACACAACAAGGATGTGCATTCTCACCACTATTATTCAAAACAGTTTTGGAAGTCCTTGACAAGGAAATCATGACAACTGGTCCCATCACTTCATGTCAAATAGATGGGGAAACAGTGGCAGACTATATTTTTCTGGGCTACAAAATCATAGCAGATGGTGACCTCAGCCATGAAATTAAAAGACGCTTGTTCCTTGGAAGAAAAGCTATGACCAATCTAGACAGCATATTAAAAAGCAGAGACATCACTTTACCAACAAAAGTCCATCTAGTCAAAGGCTATGGCTTTTCCAGTAGTCATGTATGGATGTGAGAGTTGGACTGTGAAGAAAGCTGAGTGCCGAATAATTGATGCTTTTGAACTGTGGTGTTGGAGAAGACTCTTGAGAGTCCCTTGGACTGCAAGGAGATCCAACCAGTCCATCCTAAAGGAATGGGTGTTCATTGGAAGGACTGATGTTGAAGCTGAAACTCCAATACTTTGGCCACCTCATGCGAAGAGCTGACTCATTGGAAAAGACCCTGATGCTAGGCAAGATTGAGGGCAGGAGGAGAAGGGGACAACAGAGGATGAGATGGTTAGATGGCATCACCGACTCAATGCACGTGGGTTTGCGTGGACTCCAGGAGTTGGTGATGGACAGGGAGGCCTGGTGTGCTTCAGTTCACGGGGTCGCAAAGAGTCGGACACGACTGGGCAACTGAACTGAACTGATCAAAGAATTTGGCAAAGGATACAAAATTAATGCACATAAATCTCTTGCATTCCTATACACTAATAATGAAAGATCAGAAAAAGAAATTAAGGAAACAATTTCATTTACCACTGCAACAATAAAGTACATTGTCCTACCTACCTAAGGAGGCAAAAGAGCTATACTCAGAAAAGGATAAAACAATGATGAAAGAAATCAAAGATGACACAATCAGATGGAGAGATATACCATGTTCTTGGTTTGGAAGAATCAACATTGTGAAAATGACTATATTACTGAAAACAATCTACAGATTCATTGAAATCCATATCAAGCTACCAATGGCACCTTTCACAGAATTAGAACAAAAAATTTTATAATTTGTATGGAAACACAAAAGACCCCAAATAGCCAAAGCAATCTTTTTTTCACAAATCAAAGTGTTATCTTTTATTCATATGTGTTAGATTCTCCTTAATGTTTTAAACAGATTAAAGACATTTACTATAATTCATCTAATGTAATTCTAACAAACATCTTCTAACAGAATTTTTTGATAAAAGTTATATTTAATTAAACCCAACATTAGAAACTGTCTTCCTTGGTGGCTCAGTGGTAAAGAATCTACCTGCCAATATAGGAAATATGACTTTGATCCTTTTGTTGGGAAGATCCCCTGGAGGAGGAAATTACAATCCACTCCAGTATTCTTGCTGGGAAAATTCCATGGACAGAGAAGTCTGGCAGGCTGAAGTCCATGGGGTTGCAAAGAGTCAGACATGACTGACCAACTAAGCATGCACACACACTTCCAAACATTAGAAAATAATTTTTCAGTTTATAGATCTTCAACTATAAACATTCTTAGTTAAGATTCACAGTAAACTTTTTTTTTCAGCCGAAGCCATCTTGAGAGAAAAAAAGAAAACAGAGCTGGAAGAATCAGGTGCCCCAACTTCAGACTATACTACAAAGCTATAGTAATCAAGACAGTATGGTACTGGTGGCACAAAGACAGACATATAGATCAATGGAACAGAATAGAAAGCCGAGAGATAAACCCATGCACCTATGGTCACCTAATCTATAACAAAGGTGGCAAGAATATACGATGGAGAAAAGACAGTCTCTTCAATAAGTGGTGCTGGGAAAACTGGACAGCAGCATGCTCCATGACATGTGGGATCTTAGTTCCCACTAAAGAACTAAAGAATGAACTTCCAGAAAAATAAACGACCCAATCAAAAAATGGGCCAAAGAACTAAATAGACATTTCTCCAAAGAAGACATATGGATGGCTAACAAACACATGAAAAGATGCTCAACATCACTCATTATCAGAGAAATGCAAATCAAAACCACAATGAGGTACCACTTCACACCAGTCAGAATGGCTGCGATCCAAAAATCTGCAAGCAATAAATGCTGGAGAGGGTGTGGAGAAAAGGGAACCCTCCTACACTGTTGGTGGGAATGCAAACTAGTACAGCCACTATGGAGAACAGTCTGGAGATTCCTTAAAAAATTGCAAATAGAACTACCTTATGACCCAGCAATCCCACTGCTGGGCATACACACCGAGGAAACCAGAATTGAAAGAGACACATGTACCCCAATGTTGATCGCAGCACTGTTTATAATAGCCAGGACATGGAAACAACCTAGATGTCCATCAGCAGATGAATGGATAAGAAAGCAGTGGTACATATACACAATGGAGTATTACTCAGCCGTTAAAAAGAATTCATTTGAATCAGTTCTGATGAGATGGATGAAACTGGAGCCGATTATACAGAGTGAAGTAAGCCAGAAAGAAAAACACCAATACAGTATACTAACACATATATATGGAATTTAGGAAAATGGCAATGACGACCCTGTATGCAAGACAGGAAAAAAGACACAGAAGTGTATAACGGACTTTTGGACTCAGAGGGAGAGGAGAGGGTGGGATGATTTGGGAGAATGGCATTCTAACATGTATACTATCATGTAAGAATTGAATCGCTAGTCTGTGTCTGACGCAGGGTGCAGCATGCTTGGGGCTGGTGCATGGAGATAACCCAGAGAGATGTTGTGGGGAGGGAGGTGGGAGGGGGGTTCATGTTTGGGAACGCATGTAAGAATTAAAGATTTTAAAATTTAAAAAAATAAAAAACTTAAAAAAATAAATAAATAAAATAAAGTAAAGACTACTACCTAACACCATGCTGCTGTTGTTTAGTCACTAAGTTGTAACTGACTCTTTTGTGACCCCATGGACTGTAGCCTGCCAGGCTTCTCTCTCCATGGAATTTCCCAGGCAAGAAACTGGAATGGGTTGCCCTTTCCTTCTCCAGGGGAATCTACCTGACCGAGGGATCAAACCTGTGTCTCCTGCATTGTAGGTGGATTCTTTACTGCTGAGCCACCAGCAGTAAAGAAGGTGGGGAAGCCCACCTTCACAGAAACACTAAACACAAAAGTAAGTTTAGGATGGATTAAAGATCTAAATGTAAGACTGGATACTATCAAACTCTTAGAGGAAAACATGCTTTGACATATATCACAGCAAGAACTTTCTTGACCCACTTCCTAGAGTAATTAAAATAAAAACAAAAATAAACAAATGAGACCTAATTAAACTCAAAAGCTTTTGCATAGCAAAAGAAACCATAAACAAGATGAAAAGACAACCCTTAGAACAGGAGAAAATATTTGCAAACAAAGCAACTGAGGGATTATTTTTCAAAATATACAAACAGCTCATGCAACTCAGTATCAAAATAAGCAACCAGATCAAAAAATGGACAGGGGAATTCCTTGGTGGTCCAGTGGTTAAGAATCTGCCTTGCATTGCAGGGTACGTAGGTTTGATCCCTGGTCAGGGAACTAAGATCCCACATGTCATGGAGCAACTAAGTCTGCAAGCCACAACTACTGAACCCCACAGACTCTGGAGCCCCACATGCTGCAACTACTGAGCCCATGTGCCACAACTAGAGTCTGTGAATTGTAACAGAAGATCCCACATGACACAGCAAAGATTTCATGTGCTGCAACTAAGACACAGCACATCCAAATAAATATTTTTTTAAATGGGTGAAAGGGGACTTCCTTGGTGGTTCAGTGGTTAAGAATCTGTCTTTCAATGCAGAGGATGCAAGTTTGATCCCCAGTCAGGGAACTAAGATCCCACATGTTGTGGGAGCAACTAAGCCTGTGTGATGCAACTATACAGCCCATGTGCTCCAGAGCCCACATTCTCTGGAGTCTAGGCACTGCAATTAGAGTCCGTACCCTCTGGAGCTTGTGTGTCACACTACAGAAGCCTGTGCTGCAATGAAGATCCCGTGTGCTTCAACTAAGACTCAACACAGCCAAATAAATCAATACATAAATAATTTTTCAAAAACTAGGCAGAAGACTTAAACAAACATTTCTCCAAAGAAGATATACAGAAAGGCAACAAACACATGAATGGATGCTCAACATCACTAATTATTAGAGAAACGCAAATCAAAACTACAATGAGGTATCATCTCACACTGGTCACAATTGCCATCATCAAAAAAAAAAAAATCCACAAACAATACATGCTGGATAGGGTATGGAGAAAAGGAAACCCTCTTGCACTGTTGGTGAGAATGTAAATTGATATACCCACTATGGAGAACAGTATGGAGGTTCCTTAAAACACTAAAAATAGCACTACCATATGACTCAGCAAACCCACTCCTAGGCATGTACACTGAGAAAACCATGATTCAAAAGATACATGTATACCCCAATGTTCATTGCAGCACTATTTACAATAGCCAGGACATGGAAGCAACCTAGATGTCCATCAGCAGACGAATGGATAAAGAATATGTGGTACATGTACACAATGGAATATTACTCAGCCATAGAAAGGAACAAATCTGAGCCAGTTGTAGTAAAGCAGATGAACCCTGAGCCTGTATACAGAATGAAGTAAGTCAGAAAGAGAAAAACAAATATCATATATTAATGCATATATATGGAATTTAGAAAGATGGTACCGATGAAGCTATTTGCAGGAAGGAATAGAGACAGAGATGTAGAGAAAAGACTTGTGGACACAGTGGAGGAAGGAGAGAGTAGGATGAATTGAGAAAGTAGCATGACATATACACACTCGTGCTCGTGCTTAGTTGTGTCCAATGCATAGTTGTATCCAACTCTCTGTGACCTTATGGACTGTTGCCCACCAGGCTCCTCTGTCCATGGGATTCTCCAGGCAAGAATACTGGAGTGGGTTGCCATTTCCTCCTCTGGGGATCTTCCCAACCCAGGGATTGAACCCACATCTCCTGTGTCTCCTGCACTGCAGGCAGATTCTTTAACACTGAGCCACCAGGGAAGCCCCATATATACGTCATGTGTAAAATAGATAGCTAGTGGGAAGCTTCTGTATAACACAGGGAGCCCAGCCTGGCACTCTCTGACGACCTAGAGGGGTGGGATGGAAGCAGGTTCAAGAGGGAGGGGACATATATAAAATTATGACTGATTCACATCGTTGTACAGCAGAAACCAATACAATATTGTAAAGCAATTATCCTCCAATTAAAAAATAAAATAAAACTGGGGAAAAAAAAGAACTACCATACGACCTAGCAATCTCACTACTGGGCATATACCCTGAGAAAACCATTGTGCAAAAAGACACATGAACCCCAGTGTTCACTGCAACACTATTTTCTAATAGTCTGGACATGGAAGCAACCTAAACGTCCATTGAGAAATAAAGAAGATGTGGTTCATATATACAGTGGAATATTACTTAGCCATAAAAGGAACAAAATTGGGTCATTTGTACTGATGTGGATGGACCTATCTGTCATATAGAGTGAAAAAGAAAAAAAATCATACATTAATGCATATATGTGGAATCTATAAAAATGGTACAGATGAACCTATCTGAAAGGCAGGAACAGAGCCACAGACACAGAGGATGGACATGTGGGCACAAGGTGGGGAGGGGAGGATGGGATGAATTAGGAGATTAGAACTGACATATATAGATTGCCATGTGTGAAATAGATAGCTAGTGCGAACCTGTTGTATAGTACAGGGAATTCAGTTTGATGCTCTGTGGTGACTTAGATGGGTGGGATGGGGGATAAGGGAGGTTCAAAAGGGAGGAGATATATGTATACATATAGTTGATTTACTTAGCTGTACAGCAGAAACTAATGCAATGCTGTAAAGCAATTATACTCCAATTTAAAAAAAAGAATGAAATAATGCCATCTGTAGCATCAACATGGGTAGACCTGGAGAATATCATACTACGTGAAGTAAGACAGAGAAAGACAAATATCATATGGCATCACTTATATGTAGAATCTAAAAAAAATTATAGAAGCAAACTTTATCTACAAAACATAAATAGACTCACAGACTTACAGAACAAATCTATGGTTTCCAGGGGTAAGGGTAGAGGTGAGGATTGGGAGTTTGGGATTGACATGTACACATTGCTATATTTAAAACAGATAACCAACAAGGATCCACTGTATAGCACAGGGAACTCTATTGAATATTCTGTAATAACCTAAGTGGGAAAAGAATTTGGAAAAGAATAGATACATTTTATATAAAAAATAAAAATTTTAAAATTTAAAACAAAATTAAAAATAGAAAATGAAAAAAGTATATATATACAAAGTCTTAAAACTTAATATTAAGAAAACAAACAATCCAAGTAAAAAATGGGCCAAAGACCTGAACAAACACTCATCAAAAATTAGATATACAGATGGCAAATAAGTATGTGAAAAGATGTTTAACATCATGTCATTAGGGGAATCACGCATCAAAATAATGCGATACGACAACACATCTGTTGTAATGACTAAAATCCAAAACATTAACACCACCAAATGCTGACAAGGATGTGGAGCAGCTAGAACTCTCATTCATTGTTGGTGGGAATGCAAAATGGCACACCCACTTTGGAAATAGTTTGGCACTTACTTACAAAATTCAACATACCTCTACCATACAAACCAGCAATTGCACTTTGTATTTACCCAAAGGAGTTGAAACTTATGTCCACACAAAAATATGCATATGGATATTTACCATAGCTTTATTCATAACTGCCAAAACCTGGATATAACCAAGATTTTTTTCAGTAAGTGAATGATAAATAAACTGTGGTACATTCATACAATAGAATACTATTCAACAGTAAAAAGAAAACTGCTTTCAAGCTATGAAAAGACATGGAGGAACTTTAAACACATATTACTAAATAAAAGAAGCTAGTCTGAAGATATTACAATTGTGTGATTTCAACTATATGACATTCTGGAAAGGTGAAACTAAGGAGACAGTAGTAAGAAGATCAGCCAGAGGTTAGGGAGACGAGAAAAGGAACAGGTAGAGCACAGAGGATTTTTAGGGCAGTGAAACTACTTTGTGTGCTACTATAACGGTTGATAGATATAATTTTACATTTTCCCAAACCCACAGAATGTACATCAAGAGTGAAATCTCAATAAACTATAGACTTTAGCTGGGAAAAAAAGAAATCTCTTTTGTTTAAGCCACCCAGTTCATGGTACTGTGCTATGACACCCCAAGCTCACTAACTCACTGGCTTAGAGGATCAGGGTGAAGTCCTTGCTGCCAGTCTGTGCTCTACTTTCAACTCAAGGAGGCCATGTCAGAGGCTGAGTGTGGGAGAGTCAGTTTAGAAGAGTCAGAAATGACTGAGTGACTAACATACTATCTTCTAAACTAGATGGTCAAGTGACCACTCTTGAGCTTTGGATTAGTGTTATATGAAATTTATAGATTAATTTGGTAGAAAATTGAGATCTTAACAACAGTGAAATTTTCACATGCCATATATCATATATGTTCTACTTGTACTTTGATCAAGCTTCTGATAAAACAAACTAATCCAGTCCATTTTCCTTCAACTTGTGGCAGATGTGCATAATTATGAGTCTATCTGTTTCTGAAAATTCTGTGATACTTCTCCTTGAGGGCCAACAGAGCACCAAGGCTGGACTTTCTCTTCTACTATCATAAATCATTGTTTTGGAAACTTAAAATTAATAAAAGATAAGAGTTAAGGATTCATACCTATACTGCATGGTGTCTTAGATTTCCTTTCAACAGACTTTGGAGATTCAATTAAAATAACTCTTATTTAAAAAATAAATAAAATAAAATAATTCTTATAGGAAACCAGAATTGAAAGAGACACATGTACCCCAATGTTCATTACAGCACTATTTACAATAGCTAGGACATGGAAGCAACCTAGATGTCTATCAGAAGATGAATGGATAAGAAAGCTGTGGTACATATACACAATGGAGTATTACTTAGCTATAAAAAGGAACACATTTGAGTCAATTCTAATGAGGTGGATGAAACTGGAGCCTAGTATACAGTGTGAAGTAAGTCAGAAAGAGAAGTACAAATACTGTATATTAATGCATATATATGGAATGTAGAAAGACAGTGACAATCCAACACGCAGGGCAACAAAAGAGACACAGATGAAAAGAATAGACTTTTGGACTCTGTGGCAGAAGGTGAGGGTGGGATGATTTGAGAAAATAGCACTGAAACATATTCAGTTCAGTTCAATTCAGTAGCTCAGTCGTGTCCGACTGTTTGTGACCCCATGAATTGCAGCACGCCAGGCTTCCCTGTCCATCACCAACTCCCAGAGTTCACTCAAACTCGCGTCCATTGAGTCAGTGATGCCATCCAGCCATCTCATCCTCTGTCCCCTTCTCCTCCTGCCCCCAATCCCTCCCAGCATCAGAGTCTTTTCCAATGAGTCAACTCTTCGCATGAGGTGGCCAAAGTACTGGAGTTTCAGCTTTAGCATCATTCCTTCCAAAGAACACCCAGGACTGATCTCCTTGCAGTCCAAGGGACTCTCAAGAGTCTTCTCCAACACCACAGTTCAAAAGCATCAATTCTTCGGTGCTCAGCTTTCTTCATAGTCCAATGCTCACATCCATAGCCTTGACGAGATGGATCTTTGTTGGCAAAGTAATGTCTCTGGTTTTGAATATGCTATCTAGGTTGGTCATAACTTTTCTTCCAAGGAGTAAGCGTCTTTTAATTTAATGGCTGCAGTCACCATCTGAAATGATTTTGGAGCCCCCCAAAATAAAGTCTGACACTGTTTCCACTGTTTCCCCATCTATTACCATATGTAAAATACATGACCAGTGCAAATTCAATGCATAAAGCAGAGCACCCAAAGCTGGTGCTCTGGGACAACCACACAAATGGAGTGGGGAGGAAGGTGGGAGGGGGGTTCAGAATGAGGGGACACATGTGTACCTGTGGCCGATTCATGTCAATGTATGGCAAAAATCATCAAAATACTGTAAAGTAATTATCCTCCAATTAAAATTAATTTTAAAAAAACTCATTAAAAAGTTCCCTAGCACTAACCTTATCCAGAACTATTTATTATGCCCCCTGATGTAAAATGCTATAAAATACCACACTGAAGCAGGTGGTAAGAGATGTGCACTGTCTGTTTGGATATGTTTATCATATTTTAAGATGCAGAGCACAGGAATTTGGACATAAGACTTGTTAAATTCTAAGTTATCTGCCACTGGGAACATACTGACTTATACAGGTTATCTTCCAGCTTTAAGACACCAATTAATTTTTTTCTTTCCTATGACAAGTGCCTGACTGAAAAATGTTGAAATGTCAATAGGAGCACAGCAGAGCAATCATTCACTGATGTAACTGTCTTTATCTCCTCCTACCGACACTGGCACAACAGCTGCTGATTTACTTTCTGCCCTTGTTCTTTACCTAAATCCAACAAGCCTAACATAAGTCTCTAACTTTGATCCAAGCAGAAATTGTTCAAGGACAGTGACATCAGCCAGATGGCAGAATAGGAGATTTCAGCTAAGTCTCTAATTTTGCTCCAAGTAGAAATTGTTGAAGGACAGTGACATCAGTAAGATGTCAGAATAGAAGATTTCAGCCACCATTCCTCCACAGAACATCAGTTTTGATACCCTCCCATGGAACAGAGTGGAGAAATAACTCCAGAAAGAATGAAGAGACAGAGCCAAAGTGAAAACACCACCCAGTTGTGGATGTGACTGGTGATGGAAGTGAAGTCTGATGCTGTAAAGAGCAATACTGCATAGGAACATGGAATGAAAGGTCCATGAATTAAGGTAAATTAGAAGTGGTCAGACAGGAGCTTGCAAGAGTGAACGTCGACATTTTAGGAATCCGTAAACTAAAATGGACTGTAATGGGCAAATTTAATTCAGATAACCATTATATCTACTACTGTGGGCAACAATCCCTTAGAAGAAATGGAGTGGCCCTCATAGTCAACAAAAGAGTCCGAAATACAGTTCTTGGGTACAATCTCAAAAAATGACAGAATGATCTCTGTTCAGTTCCAAGGCAAATCATTCAATATCACAGTAATCCAAGTCTATGTCCCAATCAGTAATGCTGAAGAAGGTGAAATTAAACGGTTCTATGAAGACCTACAAGACCTTCTAGAACTAACACCCAAAAAGATGTCCTTTTCATTATAGGGGACTGGAAAGCAAAAGTAGGAAGTCAAGAAATACTTGGAGTAACAGGCAAGTTTGGCCTTGGAGTACAAAATGAAGCAAGGCAAAGGCTAATAGAGTCTTGCCAAGAGAATACACTGGTCATAGCAAACACCCTCTTCCAACAACACAAGAGAAGACTCTACACATGGACATCACCAGATGGTCAACACCGAAATCAGATTGATTATATTCTTTGCAGCCAATGATGGAGAAGCTCTACAAATGCCAAAATGCCAAATTCAGACTTGAATTGAAGAAAGTAGGGATAGCCACTAGACCATTCAGGTATGACCTAAATGAAATCCCTTATGATTATACAGTGGGAGTGACAAATATATTCAAGGGATTCAATCCGATAGACAGAGTGCCTGAAGAACTATGGACAGAGGTTCATGACATTGTACAAGAGGCAGGAATCAAGACCATCCTCCAAAAAAAGAAATGCAGAAAGGCAAAATGGCTGTCTGAGGAGGCCTTACAAAGAGCTGAGAAAAGAAGAGAAGCTAAAGGCAAAGCAGTAAAGGAAAGATATACCCATTTGAATGCAGAGTTCCAAAGAATAG
Organism: Ovis aries; assembly: GCF_016772045.2. Taxonomy (NCBI): domain Eukaryota; kingdom Metazoa; phylum Chordata; class Mammalia; order Artiodactyla; family Bovidae; genus Ovis; species Ovis aries. Next base: position 14,490,144 of record NC_056080.1, on the reverse strand, counting down.
CAAGGAGGGATAAGAAAGTCTTTCTCAGTGATCAATGCAAAGAAATAGAGGAAAACAATAGAATGGGAAAGACTAGAGATCTCAAGAAAATTAGAGATACCAAGGGAACATTTCATGCAAAGATGGGCACAATAAAGGACAGAAATGGTATGGACCTAACAGAAGCAGAAGATATTAAGAAGAGGTGGCAAGAATACACAGAAGAACTATACAAAAAAGATCTTCATGACCCAGATAATCACAATGGTGTGATCACTCACCTAGAGACAGACATCCTGGAATATGAAGTCAAGTGGGCCTTAGGAAGCATCACTACAAGCAAAGCTAGCGGAGGTGATGGAATTCCAGTTGAGCTATTTCAAACCCTAAAAGATGATGCTGTGAAAGTGCTGCACTCAATATGCCAGCAAATTTGGAAAACTCAGCAGTGGCCACAGGACTGGAAAAGGTCAGTTTTCATTCCAATCCCAAAGAGGGCAATGTCAATGAATGCTCAAACTACTGCACGATTGCACTCATCTCATGCGCTAGCAAAGTAATGCTCAAAATTATCCAAACCAGGCTTCAACAGTATGTGAACCGTGAACTTCCAGATGTTCAAGCTGGTTTTAGAAAAGGCAGAAAAACCAGAGATCAAATTGCCAACACCTGTTGGATCACAGAAAAAGCAAGAGAGTTCCAGAAACACATCTCTTTCTGCTTTATTGACTATGCCAAACCTTTGACTGTATGCATCACAACAAACTGTGGAAAATTCTTCAAGAGGTGGGAATACCAGATCATCTTGAGAAATCTGTATGCAGGTCTGGAAGCAACCGTTAGAATTGCACACGGAACAACAGACTGTTCCAAATTGGGAAAGGAGTATGTCAAGGCTGTATATTGTCACCCTGCTTATTTAACTTATATGCAGAGCACACCAGGTGAAATGTCGGGCTGGATGAAGCACAAGCTGCAATCAAGATTGCTGGGAGAAATATCAATAACCTCAGATATGCAGATGACACCACTCTTATGGCAGAAAGTAAAGAGGAACTAAAGAGCCTCTGATGAAAGCGAAAGAGGAGAGTGAAAAAGTAGGCTTAAAACTCAACATTCAGAAAACTAAGATCGTGGCATCTGGTCCAATCTCTTCATGGCAAATAGATGGGGAAACAACAGAAACAGTGAGATACTTTATTTTGGGGTTTTCCAAAATCACTGCAGATGGTGACTGCAGCCATGAAATTAAAAGACACTTGCTCCTTGGAAGTAAAGCTATGACCAACCTAGACAGCATACTAACCCTAACCCTAAGCAGGGACATTACTTTGCCAACAAAGGTCCGTCTAGTCAAGGCTATGGTTTTTCCACTAGTTATGTATGGATGCAAGAGTTGGACTATAAAGAAAGCTGAGCATCAAAGAATTGATGCTTTTGAACTGGGTGTTGGAGAAGACTCTTGAGAGTCCCTTGGACTGCAAGGAGATCCAACCAGTCAATCCTAAAGGAAATCAGTCCTGAATATTTATTGGAAGGACTGATGCTAAAGCTGATACTCCAATACTTTGGCCACCTGATGCAAAGAACTGACTCATTAGAAAAGACCCTGATTCTGGGAAAGACTGAAGGCAGGAGGAGAAGGAGCTGACAGAGGATGAGCTGGTTGGATGGCATCACTGACTGGATGGACATGAGTTTGAGTAAACTCTGGGAGTTGGTGATGGACAGGGAAGCCTGGCGTGTTGTAGTCCATGGAGTTGCAAAGAGGTAGACATGATTGAGCAACTGAACTGAATCAAAATTGACTGAATGGATTAAAAAACAATACCCAACCATACGCTGCCTACAAGATATTCCTTTCAGCTTTAAGGACATACATAGGCTGAAAATAAAGGGATAGATAAAGATAGTTGCTGCAAATGGTAACCAAAAGAGAGCAAAGTTACCTATACTTATATAAGACAAAATAGGCTTTAAGTCAATAATTGTAACAAGGGACAAATAAGGGAATTTCCTGGTGGTCAAGTGGTTAAGCCTCCAAACTTCCACTGCAAGGTCACGGGTTCAATCACTGGTTGGGGAACTAAGATCCAGCAAGCTATGAGGTGTGGCCAAAAAGGAAACAAGGAACAAATAAGGTCATTATGTAATGATGAAGGGGTCAATCCATTAGGTATATATAACAACTCTACATATATATGCATCCAACATTGAAGCACCTAAATACATTAAGCAAATACCAACATAACCGAAGGAACAGAGAGCAATGTGATAATATTAGAGGACTTTCCTACTTCGTTTTCACAACAGTTAGATCAACCAGACAGAAGACAAGGAAACACTGGACTTGAATTACGCTTTGGAACTACATGAGGTAGTAATCATTTCACAATATACATGTATATTCAATTTTTACTTGTCAATATTCCCTCAATAAAACTAGGGGGTAAAAAAAGAAATTGTTGGGCTTTCCTGGTGGTCCAGTGGTTGAGAATCCACCTGCCAATGCAGGGGACACAGGTTCAGCCCTGGTTTGGGAAGATCCCACTTGCTCTGGCGCAACTAAGCCCAAGTGCCACAACTACTGAGCCCACGTACTGCAACTACTGAAGCCCGCACACTTGGAGTCTGTGCTCTGCAACAAGAGAACTCACCACAATGAGAAGCCTGTGCACCGAAATGAAGAGTAGTCCCCGCTCGCCCCAACTAGAGAGAGCTGGTGTGCAGCAACAAAGACCCAGTGCAACCAAATAAATAAATTCTAACAAAGAAAGAAACTGTTCAAGTAGCCAAGTTCAAACTATCTTTTATAGTGTGGTAGAGTTTTCTGAAGCTATTTTCTCATAAATAAGAACAAGGCTTCTGAGAGAGGAAAGGTGCTATTTGATCGATTGCACTAAAAGTTGTGAAATTACAGGGAAAGCATGAAATGAGTATGCATGAGTGTGCATGCTCAGTCGTGTCCAGCTCTTTGAGACCCCATGAACTGTAGCTCACCAGGCTCCTCTGTCCATGGAATTTTCCAGGCAAGGATACTGGAACTGGTTGTCACTTCCTACTTCAGGGGATCTTCCCAACCCAGGGATCAAATGGGCATCTCTTGTGCCTCCTGCATTGACAGCTGGATTTTTTACCACTATACCACCTGGGAAGCCCCTGAAATGAGTAAATGACCAAATATATTTGAGATTCTATGTGCCTGCAATTGTGCTAGGGATCCACTATGAATGAGACAGGCATAAACTCATCGTCACAAAGCTTACAGCTCCCAGGAAGATAGACAATGAACAAGTGTGAGGAAGGCTGAAAGGAAATGTGAGGCACTTTACTGCAGACCTCATAGGAAGTCATAGTTTCTTCTAGCTTTGGGCAGCCCAACTGGCACCTAAAGCTCTCCCATTAGTACATGTTAACTTTGAGTCCACAGTAATGAACTCATTGGGCTTATCAGAAGCAAGTCACTTATGTTCTCCCAGTCCCAGCCTCTCCTCTCTAAAATAAGGGAAAATGTTTTCTGATCTATGAAACATCTATGCTAATGTTAGATGATATTATTTCTTCTGTCAGAGGTATACCATTGAGTAAGTTGTGGACGATGAAAATGAAAGGATGCATGTTTCTCTCAGTCCGAAGTTTTGACATGAGAGCTATCAGTTTTGGCATAGGAAGAAATTCTGAGCATTTGGATACATGAATGTAGCTTAAAGTATTTCAGCTCTGGTTTTACTATAAGATCATCAGTGGAGCCTTTAAAAAAAGAAAAAAAATTCTGATATCCAGGTACAGAACCTATAGAGCTGGGTCCCAGGCAATCATATTTTTCAAAATATGTCTAAATAATTCCAGCCAGAGTTGAAAAATCTGTGTCATTTATTAACAGAAGCCTTCATCTGTGATCCAGGGGTTTCATGTTTTCTACCAGCATCCAGGAAACTGTGGCTGGCTAACTTGTCAGTTTGCAGCCATGGTGAAATGTCAGACCCTGAACAGTTCTTGACAAGATGCTAAAGGGAAGACTTGTTTATTTCTAATGTGTGCTTTCGAGGCGCGGTCCTAAGATGGTGGAGGAATAGGATGGGGAGACCACTTTCTCCCCCACAAATTCATCAAAAGAACATTTCAACGCTGAGTAAATTCCACAAAACAACTTCTGAATGCTGGCAGAGGACAGCAGGCACCCAGAAAAGCAGCTCATTGTCTTCGAAAACAGTCCTCTATTTCTCCTTTAATTTTCATTTTTATAACCTACTATTACTTTTCAAAAAAATACTATATTTTTAAAGCAAACTTCATATATATATATTTTAATAATTCTTGTGACTTTTTTTTCTCTTCTTTTCTTTAATATTGTATTTTGAAAATCCAACCTCTACTCTAGATTTTTAATCTTTGCTTTTTAGTGTACTTCTAATGTGTGCTTTCAGTGGCTAGAGCCCTGCCTTTATTGGATACACCTAAATAGGAGGACAGGGGCCTGCCTGTGGTCCATCTTCATCTGTTTCTCTTTCCCGCCATGTCTTATTTTCCCCATCATGCCCACAATAGTTGGAGAAATATATCTACTTCTTGAGTTCATTTAGCAGGTTCATTTAGCCCCAGCAACAAGCTACCTGTTTCACACTGGCTTCTGTTTATAACAAAGGTGAGGTTTGGGCTTCTAACTATCCTTTCTATATTACTCACAGCACAGCAAGCAGATTGCCCTCCCAGGCCCACAGGGGCAACATAGAACAACCTAAGTGGCTGTTGTGTATGCAGTGGGTTTGTGTCACAGCTGAAAACCCCCAAGTTTCAAAACCTCCATTTTTAAAATAATGGGCTGCAAGCAAACTTGCGTGTCCTTTGCCCCAGAGATATTATCTTTATTATATTAGTTAAGAAACAAATTCACTATCTCCTCCAGAGGTAATACTAATTCTATTTTCCAAGGCTGAGTACACAACTGTCCTTGAAAAGAACAGTCTGGCATAAAGGCAGTCAGGGTCTCTGCCCACAAGACATGTGGAAATGTGAGAGCACCTTGGAGAATTATCTCTCAAAACATCCATGGATGGTTATATTCATTCTGATCTAAACCTAACCCTACAAGGTAAAGCTTAAGGTAAGTCCATGACCATTATGGTAGCTTTTAAAATTTTACAGTTAGGATCAACTTGATGTTTGGCAGCCTCTAGCCCAAGATACATCTCTTATAACTGTCAAAGGTCGATTTGCCTTGGAAGCAGACTCTAACATGGAGCTTGGGATGCAGGATGCTTTTTAAGGGGTGCCCTTGGGACCCACTGCCTATGGAAGGGAAGGGAAGAAAAGGGAAGGAAGCAGAAATGCAAAAGCAACCAGAGCCTTGGCTCATCCAACCAGGAGCTCTAGAGCCAAAATGGCCCTTCAGAGTTGTCCCCAGTTGTGTTAAAGTGGCCAGATCTTTCTATTCATCAAGGTTGCATCTTATTTTAGTGGGGGAAGGGGACTACACGGTGGTCAAGATGCTGGTGGGGAAAGGGAATGTGATCACCCATGTTAGCATCTATCCCGCTGGCATCTGCTGAGATATGCTTGTGTCCTCTTGGTCTTCAGGGCTTCCCAGGTGGCACAGTGGTAAAGAATCCAGCTGCCAATGCAGAAGACATGGGTTCGAGCCCTGGGTTGGAAACATACTCTTGAGGAGGAAATGGATACCTACTCCAGTATTCTTGTCTGGGAAATCCCATGGATAGAGGAGTCTGGCAGGCTACAATCCATAGGGTCACACACCCTTTGGTGTTCAGTCATTGGTCCATATAGGCTGCTGCATGCAGGATGCCTCATCTCTCCTTCAAGTGTCTTTCCAGGTGCCCTAGCTCTCAACACATGTTTCAACTGCTCTTAATCGCAAAGAGAACATTCTATTATTCTTGCAGCATCTGCCTGGACATTCCATGTAGCCTTTTTAAAAAAAAAAAAAAACCTGGGGTTTTGCCACTTTACATGGTTCTACCTGGGAGAGTAGCACAATGATACCTATGCTCTCAGACTCCTCAAGTCTATCGTGTGGTTTCCATCCTTCCCTTTTGTCAAACTGTCCCTCAGGAAGGGGCAGGCATAGGACTTAAACACAGACATTTCCCATTCCAGGGAACACATCCATCATCAGTACTCAAGCTATATTTTCAGTCATGTCCTGAGGATTCTTTCATTAAATTTTTTTTGTTGAGATACAATTTACATATATTAAAGTACACAAATCACAAGTATATAGTTTAATAAGATTCGACAAATGTTTATAATTGTGTAACTCACACCTGGGGCTTCCCTGGTGGCTCAGATGGTAAAGAATCTGCCTGCAATGCAGGAGACCCAGTTTCAGTCCCTGAGTGGGAAAGATCTTCTGGAGGAGGACATGGCAGCCCACTCCACTATTCTTGCCTGGGAAATCCCATGGACAGAGGAGCCTGGAGGGCTACAGTCCATGGGGTCACAAAGAGTTGCACAACTGAGCACCTAACACTTTCACTTTCAACTCACATCTATATTGAGATATAGAACATTTCAATCACCCCAGAAAGCTCCCTTGTGCCCCTTTACAATCAATCCCCTAGGGACTTTCTTGGTGGCCCAGTGGCTAAGACTCTGTACTCCCAATGCAAGCGACCTGGGTTCAATCACTGGTTGGGGAACTAGATCCCACAGAGCACAACTAAGAGTTCACATGGCACAACTAAAGATCCCACATGCTGCAACAAAGATCAGAGATCCGTGTGACACAGCTAAGAACCATCACAGCCAAGCAAGTAAATAAAAATAAATATTTTAATAAATCCACACCCTAATCACTTTCCTGATTTTTAACAGATGAATTCGTTTTAGCCTGATTTGGAACGTCACATCAGTGGAATCATATAGCATACACTCTTGTGTCTGGCCTTTTTTTCCCCACTCAACAGCAGGTCTTTAAGATCCCAGGAATATTTTAAATTTCACCCTTAAATCATCATGGTCTACCTACTCCTTGAGGTCCTTCAAAGCTTAGGGCTCTGTAGCCAAAAGCCTGAATTTTTGAAATTCAAAAGCTTTTTCTATGCTCTTTTGCTATATCATATCTTTCCTTTGACAAACATTCATCTCTTTAAGCAGGAAAGGGTCAACAAGTACCAGAAAATGTAGAGGGAATCTGCCAATAGCTCCAAGTACTACCCCATCACAGAGTCAAGAGCAGATTAAGGATTTCAATCCAGGGTTCTCTGACCCTGGAACATCCACTCTTAACAAATACCCCTGAAGTTTTCATGTAAGATTTAAAGAACTGGTTGCTGAGAAGAAGAAAAAGAAGGGTTGTTTTGAAATATGAGTTACTATCAATATTTACTAGAGACAAGTGGCAAAAAAAAGCATTCCAGACTAAAGCCTTAGGAAGATAAGCAAGCCCTAGTACAATTCAATGAGCACTAAAGAAATTAAGAATCCACAGTGGACTTCCCTGGTGATTAACAATCTGCCTGCCAATGCAGGCAACACGTGTCTAGACCTCATGCTCCACAAGAGAAGTCACCACAATGAGAAGCTCACAAACCAACTAGAGAAAGCCTGCATGCAGCAAAGAAGACCCAGCACAGCCAAAATGGAAAATAAAATAAAAAAGAATCAGTAGTGAAGATTCTCCTAGGTGAGATCAAGCCTTCTGAAAAGTATCCTTGATTAAAAAGAAACAGCTGAACTGAGAAGAAGCACAGCAGAATAAAATAAGCTCCTTTCCTTCATGGTTTGTAGGATTAGTTGAGTTGGACTCTGCCACTAACGAGTTGTGCAGCTTTGGATAATTCTTATTTTTCTGAGGCTCAGTCCCCACAATGGTAAACTGAGAGGATTACAGTAAATAGTTACTAAGCTTCCTTCTAACTCAAAATCACAATAAATCAAGCATTTGTAGTACTCACTAAGTGAGAAAAACAATATTTGTATAATCCAAATTTTCCTTGTCAAAGATGCAGGATGTGCAGAGTCAACCACAGGGAGGTTTATAGTCATGTTTTCTGTTTCCATAAGAAATGACATATTCACTTTGGATCTGCCATATAAGCATGATACAAAAAGAGAAGAAAATGGCTTCAATGTGTTTTTACGTGTTTATTAGGTAGCACTAGCAATGAAGTCCAGAGAAGGCAATGGCAACACACTCCAGTATTCTTGCCTGGAAAATCCCATGGGTGGAGGAGCCTGATAGGCCGCAGTCCATGGGGTCGCCAAGAGTCGGACACGACTGAGCGACTTCACTTTCATTCTTCACTTTCATGCATTGGGGAAGGAAATGGCAACCCACTCCAGTGTTCTTGCCTGGAGAATCCCAGGGACGGAGGAGCCTGGTGGGCAGCCGTCTATGGGGTCACACAGAGTCAGACACGACTGAAGCGACTTAGCAGCAGCAGCAGCAGCTTTAAAAGTCACATTTTTATACTTCCAGACAAGATAGCCATAGCTCTATTTCTTTGACTTCATTGCAGCCATTAAAAAGAATACATTTGAATCAGTTCTGTTGAGATGGATGAAACTGGAGCCGATTATACAGAGTGAAGTAAGCCAGAAAGAAAAACACCAATACCGTATACTAACACATATATATGGAATTTAGAAAGATGGCAATGATGACCCTGTATGCAAGACAGCCAAAAAGACACAGATGTGTATAGCAGACTTTTGGACTCAGAGGGAGAGCGAGAGGGTGGGATGATTTGGGAGAATGGCATTGAAACATGTATACTATCATGTAAGAATCGAATCACCAGTCTATGTCCGATGCAGGATACAGCATGCTTGGTGCTGGTGCACGGGGATGACCCAGAGGGATGCTGTGGGGAGGGAGTTGGGAGGGGGGTTCAAAAAAAAATACTTAAACATTATATTGTTTTATGGACATATCTATATGTAGAAAAAGCATAAAATTGTGAACCTGGCATGATACACGAGAAGATCATGACATTAATTGCCTACTTTTTAATAAAAATATTAAAAAGATGAAAAAAATGTGACTTTTAAAATAAATTTAAATTTAGTGACAGGAAAAGAAAACGGTGGTTTGCAGTGTCAGGGAATGGTCCAATTCTTCCAAAGCACATGGGTGCAGCCTAGGTTGACTTCTCGGGTATAACCTAGATGTTATATAAATGAGAATATAATGGCTTTTGGACTGTAATACTAATAAGACAGTTTGCACCCAGAACTTCTCTACTATATTTGAGAACATTTCACATATACCATATTACAATAAATCTTAAATGGTAAAGCTGGGTGTCTTATTGTCCCCATTGAAGATAAGTAACTCACCCAAGGTCAGCAAACTAATTAGTTGAAAGTTTCAGCTATTATACATGGGCATTTACTTGGATATCATTTTAGGATTCATTTTTACGTGCCTTACTGCTTCTGAATTTAGTTTACAGTTTTTGTCTGTTTTGTTTATTCAATCATAAGAGTGTTTAACAGAAGTGTTTTTAGTTTTTTAAACTGTCAAAATTTAAAGATCTTCCATAAGAAGAATTATGGTGAAGGTACAGAAATAGTTCTGCTTTAAGGAGTCTCAGGGAAAAAATGGCTGGAGGGCCGGGCACAGTGTTTCTGCACACTGGCCTGGTGAGCTGAGGTACTCTGGTTTGAAGTGCTAGGGACAAGGCCCCTATACCCTACGAGCAAGTGTAACTAGACTAAGTGCAAAGGAAAAGAGAAAAAGGAGGGGAACACTTCCCAAGAGTGACCACGATGGCACAGTAGAGAGACCCTGGGCTCACCTCCTCTCATAAGCACACCAGAACTGCTGTCCCTGAGCTGCTCCGGGTCTTCCCCACAAAAATCAACCCCCACCTTTAGCCAGAGTCCTCACTCAAAACCTGACATGCCCCTGCCACCTCCTTTAGCAGAAGTTAACATAAATCTTTAAGTTAAACAGTCTAGAGATAAGAAAGAAATCAAAACAAAAACCAGATGAAACCAGGTGGACCAAGACGGCAAGGAATCTGACCTCCAACAGACTCTGAGTCTCTTTATACACTAATTTGATTACACTGGGCTTCCCTGGTGGCTCAGAGGGTAAAGAGTTTCCCTGCAGTGTGGGAGACCTGGGTTCGATCCCTGGTAGGGAAGATCCCCAGGAGAAGGAAATAGCAACCTGCCGGGAGCCAGCGTAAGGAATCCCGCCCGTGGCAAAGGTCATGAGGAAGGAAGCCTGACAAAATGCAAGGGTGTGATCAGGCTTCAGGGGTTCCCCCTGGAATTTCCTGAGCATCCACCCCCAAAAACCAGAGTCTGCCTGCTTTACTGTGTTATGCTTTCCACCTACCCTTCTGACATTAACAGGGGGCTGTTCCCCCACCACCTTTTTCTGGAAAAAGTTTATTTAGAGCTTTTAGATAATAAACCTCCTGGGCATAATAAGAGTGTTTCAATCCAAAAACCCCTCGGATGGGTTTCTAGCCTGCCTGCTGGACTCTTACAGCTGCACATGTGATTGTTTGCAGCCTCCCGACCGTGAGAGGCACAGGAAGCTTAAAACATCCTAGGAATGTAGGGGCTTCTGAGGAGTCAAAATCATTAGAATAGGACTGATTAAAGGTTTCATTTGTTGAGCCAATACTTGCTGCCAAATTTTCATATCTTTTATTTGTAGATATAGTTGGTATATAGAAAAAACAGGTAGTAGACCTGGTATTAGCAACATTAGATCTTTGAGTTAAGTACTTTCTTTGTTATAATCCACTGCACCTTTGTTCTACAGGAATGTAACTTTATTTAGCACTTTGAGGGTGATGCAGAGTAAAGAAAAAACTCTTGTAGGGAAAAAAGTTTTTCTGGTTGATAGACACTTATCTAGGAAGAGAGCCATAAAAATGTTAATAGGCCTCTTGGCCAGAAGATAATGTAAACCACCTGAGACCTTTGTATACGGGAAGGTATGCAAAAAGAAAGCCTGGTCTCAATGAGGGTCAGGACTGCTGCCCTGCATAACTCTGCATGTTCCATTATTTCTTTATGTACAACTTGGGGTATATAAGGTGATTTTGAAAATAAAGTTGTGAGTCTTGCACTGATGCTGGCCTCCCCCATGTCGTTCTTTTCTCCCCTTTCCCGGCTAAATTCCCATCTGGAGCATGGAGGCTCGCCAAGTCTACTTACTTGCCCTGGCTTCTAAGATCCACGTGAGAGGGAGCCCAAGGAGGGGCACCCTCCGCTATTCAAGTGGGTGCTGGTGGCCTAACGTAGGTGCAAACCTCTTGTCTCGAGGTTTTATTAGTTTTCCGCGTAAACCAAGTTATTCAGCCTCTTTTCTCCACTAATTTTCCTACTACACTATTCTTTTCTAATCTCTTTATATTTCTAATTAAATAGTCCTTTCCCAGACTCCGACTCCGTCCCCGCTTCAAATTCCCTGGATCCACCAGGGCTGGACCCCGGCAGCAACCCACTCCAGTGTTCTTGCCTGGAGAATCCCATGGACAGAGGAGCCTGGCAGACTACAATCCATGGGGTCGCAAAGAGTTGGACACGACTGAGCAACTTCACTTTGATTACATTAGCACTTTAAATGACACACCCACCAGCAGCCATGACCAGACATTAAGGATCAAAAAAGGATAAAGAGGAGGTGACACCCTGCTCCCTTGAAAAAGCCCTGCCCCTTCCCCAGTAAAATAATGCACATGCCTCCCCATTATTAATCTCACTCCTCCTCCCTTTGTCTTTACTCTTTAAAATCAAGTCTCTCTCACCAGGTGGGTAAGACGTTGATCTGTGAACTTAGTTCCCCTCCTCCATTCTCTGGCCACTGAATAAAGTTTTGTGCCGACCTCAGCATTGGTTTTTCACCTACTTGAACCCAAACATAAAAAAGACCCATTCCCTGCTGAGGCAGAGAGCCTTGGCTGTGGCAGGGCTCGAGCAGAGTCCAGATGACTCAATTCGATAACAAAATCACAAGTCTCTGGAGAACAACTATTGATGAAAAAGACTGGAAACTACCGGAAAAGATCTACAACTAAAAGATATGAAGGAGGCAGGGCAGACTTGATATAATCAAATCCCATTACCACCAGCCCCCATGAGTGGCCCACAGACTGGAGAATAACTGTCTTGCAGAGGTTCTCCCACAGGAGAGTTCTGAGCCCCACATCAGGTTCCCCAGCCTCGAGGTCCTGCACCAGGAAGATGAGCCCTGAAAGAAGCCAGCTTTGAAGGTCAGCAGTGCTTAACAGCAGGAGTCCCACAGGACTGGGGGAAACAGAGACTTCACTTTTAAAGGGTCACACACAATCTCCTATGCTCTGGGACCCAGGGCAAAAGCAGTAATTTGATAGGAGCCTAGGCCAGATCTACTTGCCTTCTTCTTCCAGATCTTAAAGAGTCTATCAAAGAGAGGTCTCCAAAACCCAGTGAAGTGTGGAGCAGCAGGAACCTTCATCAGAAAGAACTTTAACAGTGTTCTTTGGGCTGACACACTGAGCAGCTAGAAGCAGACAAACCTTCATTCCAGGCAGTCTCTTCTCAGCAAATGTCAATCCCCAGCTTTCAAAATAAAGGTCAGATCTGGGGCTCCTGACACAATTCCCTCCTCCCTTGACCATGAGCCCACAGATGAGACTTCCCTGGGATAACATCCAAACCTGAACAGAGCAACTCATCTAAAATGGTTTGCGGTAATAAAACAACAACCAGAGGAGAGAAAGAGAGACAGAGAGTGTATGTGTGTATCTGTGTGCTCAAATGTGCCTCACTCTTTGCGACCTCATGGACTATAGCCCTCTAAGCTCCCCTGTCCATGGGATTTTCCAGGCAAGAATACTGGAGTGGGTTGCCATTTTCTACTCCAAAAGAGCCATACGGAAACATCCAAAGTTCCAAAACAGACATTATTCTAGGTCTGCATGGCAAACTTCAGAAAGACTTCACTAGTTACTGAAATAAGGCAGACCAGCTGGTTCACCTTTGGGAGCACAGGCTTCCTCAAGAGACAGATTGGCAATTCTTGTCCAGAAACTTTAAGGCTTTCCAACTTTAGGATTGTTCTCATGATAATTCCCCAATGTGGGGACCAAAGTGTAACTACTTTTCAGAGTCAAACAGATTTATCGACAAGTCAATCAATCCAGAAGAGAGAAAAAATCAGGGATTGACATGGTCAGAGGAGAATGCCTTCCAGTCTACTTCAAAACCAGTATCTAAAGGATTTTATGAGACAGAAAGTTTTCTATAAAATATTATTGGGGCGGGGAGGTTGTTACATTCTTGGTATAATAGAAAATCAATGCTTTTCCAGCTATGATCTCCCAGGGGAAATAGTGAATGGAGAATGAGAGGGAATTTTCTTTTTCTTTTTTTGCACTGAGTCTTCGTTGCTATGCGAGGGCCTTCTCTAGCTGCAGCAAGCAGGGCCTACTGTGTAGCTGCAGTGTGTGGGCTGCTCATCACAGTGGCTCCTCTTGTTGCAGAGCACAGGCTCTAGGCTCATGGGCTTCAGTAGTTGTGGCATATGGGCTTAGCAGCTCTGTGGCATGTGGGATCTTCCTAGACCAGGGATCAAACCCGTGTCCCCTGCAGATTCTTATCCACTGTACCACCAGGGAAGTCCAAGAGGGAATGTTAATATTTATTAGCCATTTGGTATCATGGAAAAAGCACTGAATTCAGAAATTAGAAGAGCTGCATTTTTACAAGTTAATTATGAGATAATTCACTTAGCCCAGTGGAGCTCCAACTTTAGTGGGCCCTGGGGGTTCTGATTCACTAGGTCTGGGATGAGTCTGTATCTCTAACAAGCTCCCAGGTGATACTGGTGCTGGTCTGGGGCCACACTTTGAGGAGCAAGGAAGTCTCTGACAAGACTCTCCTTATTTTCGAAAGGAGTCTACTGCGTTAGAGGATTACTCATGTCTCTTCTAGCACCATAAAATTTCTCTGAGGTTTGATTTTGTTCGACTTGCCCTGCTCAAAGTGTTGGCAATTTTTCTTTCTAATGGAGATGGCTAATGGTAGAGCATAAATTAAATCACCAAGGGAGCAGCTGTCTTAGGGAAAATTTGTTGCTATAGAGGTATTAGCCATTAGCAACAGGTGCCTACTTAAATATTTTACATTCAATGTTATGTTTCAGTCTCCTAAGTGAAATGAAAAAATTCCTCTGGAAGGCTTGAGTTTGAGTTTTAACTCTGCCACTTAGCAACCCTGTGACTTTAACCTTTCTTAGTTTCCTCATGTGTAAAATGGGGAAACCAATTGCAAGTTCTTTGTATATTCACTGATTTATGAGAATAAATCCACTGATATCAGTTGGGAAACTCTGACACTGGACATGAAACTCTGACACTGGACATGTTTCTTGTCCCTGCTTTAAGACACACCTTGGTAAAGCGACAGGCGCCACTTGTTTCCGGCATTCTCTCACTTCCATTTTGTGTCCAGTTCTCATGTTCTGCCACTTCTTTTCTTATCCTTCTAATGTCCAGTGTCCTTTGTGCTCTTTCAGTCACTTCAGTTCAGTTCAGTCGCTCAGTCATGTCCGATTCTTTGCGACCCCATGAATCGCAGCACGCCAGGCCTCCTTTTCCATCACCATCTCCCAGAGTTCACTCAGACTCACGTCCATCAAGTCAGTGATGCCATCCAGCCATCTCATCCTCTGTCGTCCCCTTCTCCTGCCCTCAATCCCTCCCAGCATCAGAGTCTTTTCCAAAGCGTAAACTCTTTGCATGAGGTGGCCAAAGTACTGGAGTTTCAGTTTTAGCATCACTCCTTCCAAAGAAATCCCACGGTTGACTCTCAAGAGTCTTCTCCAACACCACAGTTCAAAAGCATCAATTCTTTGGCGCTAAGCCTTCTTCACAGTCCAATTCTTACTTCCATACATGACCACAGGAAAAACCATAGCCTTGACTAGACGGACCTTAGTCGGCAAAGTAATGTCTCTGCCTTTGAATATGCTCTCTAGGTTGGTCATAACTTTTCTTCCAAGGAGTAAGCATCTTTTAATTTCATGGCTGCAGTCACCATCTGCTGTGATTTTGGACTTAAAAAACCCTTTATTAAGTATGACTAACATACCAAAAGCTGTAGATATTTAATATGTACAACTTGATGAGTTTGCAGATATGTATACACCCATGAGGAGAAGGCAATGGCACCCCACTCCAGCACTCTCACCTGGAAAGTCCCATGGATGGAGGAGCCTGGTGGGCTGCAGTCTACGGGGTCACTAAGAGTCGGACACAACTGAGCGACTTCACTTTTCACTTTCATGCACTGGAGAAGGAAATGGCAACCCACTCCAGTGTTCTTGCATGGAGAATCCCAGGGACGGGGGAGCCTGGTGGGCTGCCATTTATGGGGTTGCACAGAGTCGGACATGACTGAAGCGACTTAGCAGCAGCAGCAGCAGCATACACCCATGAAACCATCATCATAATCTATGCCATAAACATATCCATAACCTCAAGAAGTTTTCTCCTGCCTTCATTATTATTATTTTTTTGTGATAACACATGAGATGCACCCTCTTAGTATAGTTTTAAGTATACAATACAGTATTGTTAGCTATGGGCACAGTGCTATACAGTAGATTTCTAGGATTTATTCACCTTGAATAAACAAAACTTTGTGCTCTTTCTTTAATATCTCCCTTTTCCCCCTCAACCCCTGGCAATCACCATCATGCTTCTATGAGTGTGACTAGATTCCTCATAGGAGTGGTATCATGTGGCAATTTTCCTTCTATGTCTAGCTAATTTCACTTAGCAAGATGTCCTCCAAGTTGATTCATGTTGCAGCAAATGGCAAGATTTCCTTCTCGTTTAAAGCTGAATAATATTCTATTGTAGGTATATAGTGTATTTTTTGACTCCTTCACCCATCAATGGACATTTAGGTTATTTCCACATCTTGGGCAACTGTGAAAAATGCTACAATGAACATGGGAGTGCAGATATCTCTTTGGGATAGTGACTTTATTTCCTTTAGATGTATGCCAGAAGTGGGACTGCTGGATCATATCGTAGCTCTATTTTAAATTTTTAGCAGAAACTCCATGGTGTTTTTCATAATGACTGTACCAATTTACATTTCCAACAACAGTATACAAGGGTTCCGTTTTCTCCACATCCTCACCACAATTGTTGTATGTAATACTATAACATATTTTGATAACAGCCATTCTAAATCTGTGGGAGGTGATATCTCATTGTGGTTTTGATTTGCATTTCCCTGGTGATTAGTGATATTGAGCACTTTTTTGTATCTATGTCTTCTTTAGAGAAATGTATATTCAGTTTTCTTGCTCATTTTAGAGTGAATTTTTTATTTAAAACTTTTTTGTCATTGTGTTGTAGGCATTCTTAATATATTTTGAAAACTAACCATTCATCAGATATATAGTTTGCAAAAGTTTTTCTCATTCCATAGGTTGCCTTTTCACTTTGGTGTTGGTTCCCTTGCTGTACAGAAGTTTTTAATTTGATGTGATCTTATTTACTTTTGCTTTTGTTGCCTGTGCTAGTAGGTATTTGTGATATTGTGATGTGGGGCTTCCCAGGTGGCACAGTGGTAAAGAATCCGCCTGCCAATGCAGGAGATGTGGGTTTGATCCCTGGGTCAGGAAGATCCCCTGGAGGAGGAAATGGCAACCCACTCCAGTATTCTTGCCTGGAAAATCCCATGGACAGAGGAGCTTGGCGGGCTACAGTCTATGGGGTAGCAAAGAGTCAGACACAACTGAGCAACTGAGTGATATTGTGATTTAGAAGAAATATAGATTCATTCAGATGGCCAAAATATATTTCCAATATATATTTGGTCTTCATCCACAGCTCAAAGTTTCCAAAACCCTTGGAATTTCCTAAGCAATGAGAGCAACAAAGGTCTTCTGTTATGTTAGTGAGGTGGGGACTAGTTGCCAGTGGAGCCAACCCTGTGATTAGAGGGTCCCATCCCCTTGACTCTAGGATTTCCAGGTGGTTCAGGTAAAGAATCTGTCCACAATGCTGGAGACCCAGGTTTGATCCCTGATCAGGAAGATCCCCTGGAGAAGGGTACAGCAATCCACTGCAGTATTCTTGCCTCTCGAATGCCATGGACAGAGGAGCCTGGTGGACTACAGTCCATGGGGTCACAGAGTCAGACACGACTGAGAAACTAACACTTTCACTTCCCTTGACCCTTGGGGAGGGGAGAAGGATTGGAGGTTGAATCAATCCACAATGGCTAATGATTTAATCAATTGTGACAATGAACCCTCCATCAAAACCCAAAAAAGGATGGGGCTCTGAGAGGGTCTATTTTGGTGAACACGTGGAACTGTTGGAAGAGTAGCACCTAGAGAGGAAATTCCACTCATTCCTATGTATTTTGTGTGTCCTATGTCAAGGTCACAGGTGTGGAGCCCTATACCAGGGTCACGGAACAAAAATCTCTGAAACTGACCAAGCCCCACAGCAACTGTTAGCATGAGCCTACAGATCTAAACTGGCCAGTTTCCTGACCTCACATTAGGTAAAATTCTAACAAAATGTGGTTCACTGGAGAAGGGAATGGCAAATCACTTCAGCATTCTTGCCTTGAGAACCCCATGAACAGTATGAAAAGGCAAAAAGATATGACACTGAAGGATGAACCCCCAGGTCAGTAGGTACCCAATATGCTACTGGAGAAAAGTGGAGAAATAGCTCCAGAAAGAATAAAGAGGCTGAGCCAAAGCAAAAACAAAGCCCAGTTGAGGATATGACTGGTGATGGAAGTAAAGTCTGGTGCTGTAAACAACAATATTGCATAAGAGCCTGGAATGTTAGGCCCGTGAATCAAGGTAAATTAGAAGTGGTGAAACAGGAGAAGGCAAGGGTGAACATCGACATCTTAGGAATCAGTGAACTAAAATGGATGGGAATGGGCGAATTTAATTCAGATGCCCACTATATCTACTACTGCAGGCAACAATCCCTTAGAAGAAATGGAGTAGCCCTCATAGTCAACAAAAGAGTCCGAAATACAGTAATTGGATGCAATCTCAAAAACAACAGAATGATCTCAGTTCGAGTCCAAGGTAAACCATTCCACATCACAGTAATCCAAGTCTATGCTCCAACCACTAATGCCCAAGAAGATGAAGTTGAATGGCTCTATGAAGACCTACAAGACCTTCTAAAACTAATACCAAAAACAGATGTCCTTTTCATTACAGGGGACCGGAATGCAAAAGTAGGAAGTCAAGAGATATCTGGAGTAACAGGCAAGTCTGGCCTTGGAGTACAAAATGAAGCAGGACAAAGGCTAACAGAGTGTTGCCAAGAGAACACACTGGTCATAGTAAACACACTCTTCAACAACAAAGGAGATGACTCTACACAATACCAAAATCAAACAGAGCTTATTCTTTGCAGCCAAAGATGGAGATGCTCTATACAGTCAACAAAAACAGGACCGGGAGCTAACTGTGGCTCAGATCATGAACTCCTTATTGCAAAATTCAGACTTATATTGAAGAAAGTATGGAAACTCCTAGCCATTCAGATATGACATAAATCAAGTCCTTTATGATTATATAGTAGAAGTGACAATACATTCAAGGGATTAGATATAAATAGAGTGCCTGAAGAACTATGGACAGAGGTTTGTAACACTGTATAAGAGGTGGTAACCAAAACCATGCCAAGAAATACAATAAGGCAAAATGATTGCCTGAGGAGGTCTTACAAATAGCTGAGAAAAGAAGAGACGTGAAAGGCAAAGGAGAAAAGGAAAGATATATCCATCTGAATGCACAGTTCCAAAGAATAGCAAGGAGAGATAAGAAAGCCTTCTTAAGTGAACAATGCAAAAGAATAGAGAAAAAAATTGAATGGGAAAGACTAGAGATCTCTTCAAGAAAATTAGAGATACCAAGGGAACATTTCATGCAAAGATAGGCACCATAAAGGACAGAAATGGCATGGACCTAACTGAAGCACAAGATATTAAGCAGAGATGCCAAGAATACACAGAACTGTACAAAAAGATCTTAATGACCCAGATAACCATGATGGTGTGATCACTCACCTAGAGCCAGATATCCTGGAGTGTGAAGTCAAGTGGGCCTTAGGAAGCATCACTACAAAGCTAGTGGAGGTGATGGAATTCTAGCTGAGTTATTTCAAATCCTAAAAGATAATGCTGTTAAAGTGCTGCACTCAATATGTCAGCAAATCTGGAAAATATCAGTGGCCACAGGACTAGAAAAAGTCAGTGTTCATTCCAATCCCAAAGAAGGGCAATGCCAAAGAATGTTCAAACTACCATACAGTTGCACTTATTTCAAATGCTAGCAAGGTAATGCTCAAAATCCTGCAAACTAAGTTTCAATACTGCATGAATAGAGAAATTCCAGATGTATAAGCTGGATTTAGAAAAAGCATAGGAACCAGAGATCAAATTGCCAACATCCATTGGATTATAGAAAAAGCAAGGAAATTCCAGGAAAAAAACATTTACTTCTGCTTCATTGACTATGCTAAAGCCTTTGATTGTGTGGATCACAACAAGCTATGGAAAATTCTTAAAGAGAAGGGAATACCAAAGCACCTTACCTGTCTCCTGAGAAACCTATATGCAAGTCAAAAAGCAACAGTGAGAACCAGAAACGGAACAATGGACTGGCTCAAAATTGAGAAAGGAGTACATCAAGGCTGTATATTGTCACCCTACTTAGTTAACTTACATGCAGAGTACATCAGTCAAAATGCCAGGCTGGATGAAGCTCAAGCTGGAATCAAGATTGCTGGGAGAAATATCAACAACCTCAGATATGCAGATGACACCACCCTTACGGCAGAAAGTGAAGAGGAACTAAAAAGCCTCTTGATGAAAGTGAAAGAGGAGAGTGAAAAAGTTGGCTTAAAACTCAACATTCAGAAAACTAAGATCGTGGCATCCAGTCCCATCACTTCATGGCAAATAGATTGTGAAAAAAATGGAAGCAGTGACAGACTTTATTTTCTTGGGCTCCCAAATCACTGCAGATGGTGATTGCAGCCATGAAATTAAAAGATGCTTTAAACAAACAAACAAAAAAACCCATTTGCTCCTTGGAAGAAAAACTATGACAAACCTAGACAGTGTATTAAAAAGCAGAGACATCACTTTCCCAACAATGGTCCATATAGTTAAAGGTATGGTTTTTCCAGTAGTCACGTACGGATGTGAGAGTTGGACCATAAAGAAGGCTGAGTACCAAAGAACTGATGCTTTTGAACTGTGGTGCTGGAGAAGACTCTTGAGAGTCCCTTGGACAGCAAGGAGATCAAAGAAGTCAATTATAAAGAAAATCAGTGCTAAATATTCATTGGAAGGACTGATGCTGAAGCTGAAGCTCCAATACTTTGGCCACCTGATTCGAAGAGCTAACTCACTGGAAAAGACCCTGATACTGGGAAAGATCGAGGGCAGGAGAAGGGGGTGACAGAGGATGAGATGGTTGGGTGGCCATCATCGACTCAAGAGACATGAGTTTGTGCAAACTCTGGGAGATAGTGATGGACAGAGAAGCCTGGCATGCTGCAGTCCATGGGGTTGCAAACAGTCGGACACAACTGAGCAAATGAACACCACCACCACCCACCTACAGCATCCTAACCAATCACCTAATGCCACCATTCCTGTAGGAATTTTCTCTGTCATGAGGCTATAAAAATTATCTACTAGCCTGAGAAAGGGTTCAGCTCTCCCTTGAGCCAGCCCACTGTTCTAACAGCATCTCCCACTTCAATAAACTTTATTTTCCTCTCATTCTGTCTCATTTCTGGAAATTTTTTCCAACCTGTGCACAGACCGTGACAGCTTGCCCTATATATCTCTTCCACCTCACTGTTCTTGAGTTATATCCTTTTGTAATAAAATGTTGATCTATTAGGTAAAATATTCCTCTGAGTCACTTTAGCAAATTAGTTGAATCAGAGGAGGGGTCATGGGAACCTGCGATTTATGGCCAGTTGGTCAGAAGTGCAACCTGGACTTGCTATTGGCATCCTAAGATGGAGGGGTTCATTGAAACATCCAATCTATAGCCAATTGATGAGAAGCACAGAAGTCAGTGAATGCAGAAACAAAAAGCAGTCAAGAAAGGAAAGTAATGATACTATTAGGGGAACCACTGACTGAAACAACACACCCTGGTCAGGCACGACAGCAACCACTTGCATGAGTATCTTACAACAGGAGGTCCTGGTAAGGAATACAGAACTAGCTAGCTACCACCAACCAGAAGACTTCGGGAAAGGTCAAATGGAGTGAGGAGCCGCCAGTGCCTGTGTCTTGCCAACCTCGCAGAATCCTTCTTACTGGAATCCATCTTGGCTGAACGATGTGCGTGCCACCAAGGACCCTGAGTGAGAGTGATTGACCAGAATCAGCCTGAAGACTCACTCCATCCCTGTAAAACCTAAGACAGTGAGCCACGCGGCAGAGCAATTCCCTGGGTTCCCTTACCCTGCTGCGCTCTGCCCGGGCACCCCTTCCCAACACAGTCTCCTGCTCTGTCAGCATATGTGTCTCCTCAGACAACTCATTTCTGAGTGCTGGAAAAGAGCCCTCTCTCGGGCTCTGGAAGGGGTCCCCCTTTCCTGCAACCACAGCTTCAACAAACATTCAGCAGTAAAACAGAGCCCTAGTTCTTCCTCAAAGAATATACATATACCATTGCAGAAATTAAGACCTGCCTCCCCAGGTGGCAGATTGTGACCACATGCTAACCAAAAGCATGCAGATCACAAACTAGTTAGAACCAGAAGGTTGTTAACTTCACCACCAACCAATAAGAACAAAGTCTACAAGCTGCAACCTGCACTTCAAATATGTTGCCTTAAAAAAACCCTTTCCTAGAGGGGCAAGGTAGGAGTAGGGGATTAAGGAGTATAAACTACTCTATAAAATATATAAGCTACTAGGATATACTGTGCAACACAGGGAATACAGCCAGTATAACTATAAATGGAGTCAAATTCTTAAAAATTATGAACCACTATGTCATACACCTGAAACTTTTATACTATTGTAAATCACCCATATCAAATAAATAAATAAATACAAACCTTTCCCTGGAAGCCATTGGAGTGTCTGGGTGTTTTGAGCACTGGCTGCCTGTTCTTCAAAACAATCTGGTGTCATTAGACTGGCTTTGCTGTGTGGTGGAAGAATGGAATCCATCTGTTCAGCCAAGTTCAGTTCAGCAATACCACCTAGGTGAAGATGGATAAAATTGAAACATTTAGCAGGTTCCTTTTAGTTGCTGAAGAATAAAAGAAGTACTTTTCTTAGAATCAGCCATAATTCAAAATGGAACAATTACATAAAGTGTTTCCAAGAAAATGGTGCTATATAGGTGATCTTGTCATTACCAGACTTTTATCACTCATATAAACATGGAAAATAAGCAGTGAGCAAAGGGGCAAATGTGACTTTACAGAAAAGTGCTTTTTGCTTTCATAGTAGGCTCTCTCCTCCTGATGGAATTTAATGCAAGTAGATCTGATTGAAAAAACTGCAGACCCACTGCTCCTCTGTCATTCATTCAGTGACGACTCAAAATAATCCTCGACAACCTGATTTTTCAAAATAAGTGGTGACCAAAGAACTACTATCCACAGGCTTTTTCATGTATTAATATTTCATTTTCTAAGTTTCAAATCAAAGAAGAATCCAGAGACAGTGATTTTTAAGGTTTCAGGAACAATCACTTTTTTTTTTTAAGCCACTCAGTTTTTGAAATTTTATTACATTAGTTTTGGAGAACAAATACACCCCCTTTCTCAGGACTCAGTAAATATGCTGAATTGCTTTGTAAAAACACAAGTCATACATTTGCAGCAAGCAGATTATAATTGTAAAGCAATACAAAGAAAAGGCCATGGCATGCTTTATTCAAGCAAGGATTTAAAGTAGGTGCCAAATGGGCACCAGGAGATGGAATGGGCCAGTTAGGGACTGTTGCAGTATTTGGTTGCAATTTAAGGGTAAGAACAGATTTGCTAAGAGGGGAAAGCAATACAGCGTGTGGGGGTCAATTAAGCTGAAGTTGGAGAGTAAGCACTTCAAGGTCACGAGTATCTTAAACTGAAGAACAGACTCCTCTAACTGGGATGATGACCCTTTTCACTAAAATTCCTGAAGTCAAGGTGTCCTAAACGTAAGTATGTGGAGGAGGAATCTATATAACCTGGTATAGCAACTCAGTGAACCCTGCATTTGGTAACATTACATCTATCACAACTAGATTATACTAACATGTGGGCAAGGAAATGACTACTAGTAAAAGAGTGGAAGGTCTGCAATTAACAAACAGACTTGATGGAAAATATAGTCAGGAACAACACCTTCAGCTATGTGCTTTATAATCTTGTAAATATTGTTTTCAATGATATGACTTTATTATAGTATTTACTTGCAATAATTATAAAACTTATAGAAACTTTTTACTTCCTTCCATAGAAAAGGAAGTAAAAGACTAGGGAGTCAGATATATTTTTATCTCTTTTTTTTTCTTTGGAATTGTATCATCTGAAGGTGGTCGACTATACTGAACTCAAAAAATTAAATATAATTTCTGCCAACTGTGTACAGGATAGAGATGTGGAATTTGGATGAGTTTCACAGATATATAGACAATCTGTCCTCTGGTCTAAGCAGTTTATAATGACTGTTAGATCGGAAATTCATAAAACAGACTACTAAAATATCAATTCAGTTTTTTCCTTTTGAAAAAAATATGCTTTACTCATTTAATTTTAAAATAGCTTTGTGAAGTAGGGTTATTATTTTTATTTTACAGATGAGAAGCTGAGGCCAAGAGAGGTTAAGGTAGGTAATGGCAGAGGTGGGCTTCATACGAAGGCTATGTCTAAGCCTCTATTGTCTAACGCTTTAACCACTCTGCAGCACCACCTGCCTAAGAGAGGCAAAATCTAAAACAATGACAATGATGAAAACAACAAAAAAGACAATAACTGACAAGAAATCAACGTCTTCCCAGGTGGCACAGTGGTAAAGAACCTGCCTGCCAATGCAGGAGACACAGGAGACATGGGTTTGATCCCTGGGTCGGGGGGAGGAAATGGCAACCCACTCCAGTATTCTTGCCTGGAAAATCCCATGGACAGAGGAGACTGGTGGGCTGCAGTACCTGGAGTTGCTGAGCGAGCGTGTGGGCACACACACACACACACACACACACACACACACACACACACACACACACACACACACCATGTCTGGAGATGGGCTGGAAATCAAAATAAACACATCATCTAGTACAGTTCTCTGATTACTGGGTAAGAAGCTTAACTTGAAAGCAAATTTGGAGTATTAATTTCTGCAAGTAAATGGACATGTACAGTGTTAGACTGAGACTGCTTGTATTTCCCGAGAGCAACCTGAAAATTTATGGAGTTCTTTTCACACAGGAGCATATATTTAAGGGGTGAATAAAGTGTTTCTCAACTTTGGCACCACTGACATTCTGACCACGTCACTCTGTCGTGGGCGCTGTCCTGTGCAGTGTGTCATCTTTAGCAGCACCCTTAGTCTCTAACCACTGGACGTCAGGAGCATCCCTCCCGCTGTGAGCCAAAAATGTCTCTAGACATTAAGTGTTCCCTGAGGGGCAAACTTCACTCTGCTGAGAACCACTAGGCTAATGGGAGACAAAACTACATTTGCCTCTGGATTATATGCTTTTGCTACACTTGTGAAAATGGCTTGTAAAAGCCCTCTCTTCTCTGCCTCCTTGGCTTCTGCTAAGATGCTCAGCCCCTCTCTTTTAAGACTTTTCATCTGTTTTTCCCACTCCCAGGCACCTCGCTAGAAGAGTACACAGAAACTTGGATTCTCTCTTACCTTATGATCCAGAACAATTCAGCTCTGCCTCTCAGGAGTACAGAAAGAGTGTGTGTGAGTGTGAGTGTGAGTGTGAGTGTGTGTGTGTGTGTGTGTGTGAGAGAGAGAGAGAGAGAGAGAGAGAGAGAGAGAGATGTGGGGATATGGAATGTGAGGGTTGTCTTTAACTCAAAGTAACTTATCAAAGTTATCTTCTCCAAACAAAAAGCAGTATCTAATTCTCAAGTAGAAGCCACTGCAAATGTTAGAAGTTTTAACTAAAATTCTCTGTGAAAGGGAGCTAAATTTGTTGCCCCAAAATATGCCACTTTGGTGTGAGGATTACTTTGAACTAAAGGCAATAAAAACCAGCAGATTCAGGAACGGTTCTTTACCTCCCCTCATCTCCCCCGCCACCAAATTACCTGGTAGCTCAGTCGGTAAAGAATCTGCCTGCAGTGCACAAGACCTAGGTTCAATCCCTGGGTCAGAAAGATCCTCTGGAGAAGGAAATGGCAATCCACTTCAGTATTTGTGCCTGGAAAATCCCATGGACAGAGGAGGCTGGTGGGCTACGGTCCATAGGGTCACAAGAGTCAGACACAACTTAGCAACTAAACCACCACAACTGCCCAAATGTACAATGGAAAGGGGACCTGGGTCTGAGGATACAAAGGGAAGCAAGGCCATTCACAAGCAGGCAGAGATGTTTGAAAAACAAATGTTGCTCTGTTAAGCAGACAAGTTTCTTGGTAAAAAGGTTACTTTAGGGCTTATACCTCCCCAAAGCTCAGGATGTTATAGAAGTCTCTACTACCTGACTGCTCTTTGGGTTTCCTAGTTTTACAGAGCTTGCACAGGTACAAAATTTATCTCCCCCCCCCCGCCCCCGCCTCCTGTTTATCTGATATCAATCTAATGGTTAGATCAACCAAAGAGCCCAGAAGGAAAGAAGGCCACATCCCCCAGCACTCTTTTCCCCCCTCCTACACAAGGGGATTGTGGGCAATGGGAGGGTACATTTCAAAGCTGAGATCCAATGCTCTGTTTTTAGAGGAGTCATCTATAAACACTGTATATAATCAATTTAAACATTCACCTCTTATTGATAGTGTACATCAATCAGACACGAAGGGATGCAAACTTTCCAAAGTACAAATAAATGGATTAAAAGTAGTCAAATAAAATGCTAAATATACTATTTTATGCTGATGTACAATATATAGTTTATGATCCTATCTTGTTTTCTGCCAATAAGAACTTCTTAAGATTTTACAAGTATGTGGCATTATAAAAAGCCAATACAATATTATAAAGTAAAAAAAAATGACAAGCATTTTTGAAGAAGGCTTTTTCTTAAAACCATTGTATAGAATTATTGAGAGATATTGATTATAGCTGCTCTTTTTGTTCAGTTAGAAATTTCTCTATCGGTAACATTAAGCATTGTAGGAAAAATATCTTGGGTCATACAGTGGTCTAAAAACCAGGAAAACATTCTATTTCTTAAGCTTCCAACTAAATAATACTAGTCATTTCATCTTACATTTTGATGAGTCACACTTACTTGCTGCTTTAAAATGTACAAACTGTCCTCTGTATTTTTCATTCTTTGATTCTTTTCATCCTCTAACGTGGAACAAGCTAAAAGAAACTACTTTCTGATTCCAGGCTGGTATACTATGCTGAACTTTACTTTGACTATCTTTAATAAAAAGACTTTCCATTCTAATCACACAATCTGTCTAGTTTCTTTTAACAGTGGATTTCAACCATTATAAGAATGCTGTTTCTTTCTTTTTTTTCACTGCCTACCCATTTTAAGGAAGTTTTTACTAGCTAGTTTTTACTAGCAAAAATTTGTTGCTGTGTGCCTATGTAAATATCTATGTGCATGTGTGCTGTTATTTTGAAACTAGTCAGCTTCCGTTTTACTTTGCCAGTTTGAAGTGCAAACAGCAGTAGTGTAATAATTGGGCTTATACCTTCAAAGAAGTCTAATCTGTTCCTTAATCCCCACTCCCAAATTTATCAGAGGTAAAATTAAACATTTCTACTCATCAAAAGACATCTTAAAGTATAAAAGATAAAATTGAAATTGGTTAGATAACTGTCACACTTATAATGCATAAAGAATTAGTACCTAGTATACATGAGGTACTTTTACAGATCAATTTTAAAGACAAATAACCCAGTGGAAAAATTGGCAAATAGTTATTTTGCAGGAAAAGAAACACATATGGTCAACAAACATATAAAGAAATGTTCAACCTCATTAATAATCAGTTCAGTTCAGTCACTCAGTCGTGTCCGACTCTTTGCGACCCCATGAATCGCAGCACGCCAGGCCTCCCTGTCCATCATCAAATCCCAGAGTTCACTCAGACTCGCATCCATCGAGTCAGTGATGCCATCCAGCCATCTCATCCTCGGTCGTCCCCTTCTTCTCCTGCCCCCAGTCCCTCCCAGCATCAGAGTCTTTTCCAATGAGTCAACTCTTCGCATGAGGTGGCCAAAGTACTGGAATTTCAGCTTTAGCATCATTCCTTCCAAAGAAATCCCAGGGCTCATCTCCTTCAGAATGGACTGGCTGGATCTCCTTGCAGTCCAAGGGACTCTCAAGAGTCTTCTCCAGCAACACAGTTCAAAAACATCAATTCTTCGGCGCTCAGCTTTCTTCACAGTCCAACTCTCACATCCATACACGACTACTGGAAAAACTATAGCCTTGACTAGACGGACCTTTGTTGGCAAAGTAATGACTCTGCTTTTCAATATGCTGTCTAGGATGGTCGTAACTTTTCTTCCAAGGAGTAACCATCTTTTAATTTCATGGCTGCAGTCACCATCTGCAGTGTTTTTGGAGCCCCCCAAAATAAAGTCTGACACTGTTTCCACTGTTTCCCATCTATTTCCCATGAAGTGATGGGACCAGATGCCATGATCTTCGTTTTCTGAATGTTGAGCTTTAAGCCAACTTTTTCAGTCTCCTCTTTCACTTTCATCAAGAGGCTCTTTAATTCTTCTTCACTTTCTGCCATAAGTGTGGTATCATCTGCATATCTAAGGTTATTGATATTTCTCCCGGCAATCTTGATTCCAGCTTGTGCTTCTTTCAGCCCAGCGTTTCTCATTATGTACTCTGCATAGAAGTTAAATAAGCAGGGTGACAGTATACAGCCTTGACATACTCCTTTTCCTATTTGAAACCAGTCTGTTGTTCCATGTCCAGTTCTAACTGTTGCTTCCTGACCTGCATACAGATTTCTCAAGTGGCAGGTCAGGTGGTCTGGTATTCCCATCTCATTAATAATCAGACACATGAAAATACAGGCTAGTTTTATTTTAAACTGTATATATCACAAATACATGTGATATAACTACACACACTGATTACAAGAAAAAGATAAACATATCAAATTCTGTTTATTTGGAGAGGAGGCTGAATTATGGAATTGGGAAAGGATGCACAGTTTGATATAAGTTATTTGTAATGTTTCAGGTTTTTTACTTGTTGTTGGGTTTACTGTATTCATTATGTTATTTTTTCAAAAAATAGATGATAGCCAGCTAGAGAGATAGACAGAAAGCTACATTTGGACTACAAATGTTGATGAATTATAAGCCAAGAATAATGATTCCAATTCTGTGCAACTGAGGTCCTTAAAAAAGTGACTTAGGGTGGGCAGTAAAAGGTTTATTAAAGAAATTTCAAAAGCATGAAGTGGTAGAAAGGTTTTAGCTACAGAAATCTATATTAGGATGGGGGGCTATGCTGCAATAATAAATAAACCCCAGGCACTTCCCTGGTGGTCCGGCGGTTAAGAAACCGCCTGCCAGTGTAGGAGACACAGGTTCGATCTCTGGTCAGCAAGATTTCACAGGCCACGGGGCAACGAAGCCCATGCACCACATCTGCTGAGCCTGTGCCCCAGAGTCTGAGAGCTGCAACTACAACCGCAGGTGCAGCAATTACTAAAGCCTGTGTGCCCAGCGCCCACAACAAGCAAAGTCACTGCAATAAGAAGCCCACACAATGCAAGCGGAGAAAGCCCAAGGAAAGCAACGGAGACACAGCACAGGCACTAATTAATTAATTAAATTGAAAAAGTGTCAGCTTCACTGTGGCATGTGGAACTCCGTGGACTGTGAATGAAAAATCTTGCCTGCCGTATCAGTAAACAAAGGATGTTGCGGCCATCAAGCTATCACATTACAGCAGCTCTGACAGAGAGCCCTGAGGGAACTCAGGACAGAAACAGAATGCCCGCCATCAAATCACAGACACTCCACCCCCTGACAGTGGCCCTGAGGAGACTCAGGATGAGAAAAAAAAAGATACTGGCCCCAGATGGCTGACGTACATATCAAAGGAATGATTTCAGTGAGCTCAGACTCTTGCATCTTTTCATACACAGAAGAGTGCTAAGTTCCTTGAGATCCCTGGTTTTCTTTAATTAACAGTAATTTTTTGATGTTCTGACTACCTGGTCTTTGTGGCAAAAATTCCTATATATCTTGACTCCCCACCTTGCCTCTTCAGAGCAGGCTTTCAGAGTTATTGGAGATGCTGTGTTCTGGTCTTAAGTCCTCAGCTTTGTCCACCAAATAAAACTTAACTCTCAACTTTTAGGTTGTGCATTTTTCTCAGTCAACAGGAGACACTAAAGGGTTCAGTCGCTCAGCTGTGTCCAACTCTTTGTGACCCCATGGACTGCAGTACACCAGGCCTCTCTGTTCATCACCAACTCCCAGAACTTACTCAAACTCATGTCCATTGAGTTGGTGGTGCCATCCAACCATCTCATCCTCTGCCTTCTCCCCTTCTCCTCCTGCCTTCAATCCTTCCCAGCATCAGGGACTTTTCAAATGAGTCAGTTCTTTGCATTAGGTGACCAAAGTTCCAGAGCTTCAGCTTCAGCCCTTCCAGTGAATATTCAGGATAGATTTTCTTTAGGATTGACTGGTTGGATCTCCTTGCAGTCCAAGGGACTCTCAAGAGTCTTCTCCAACATCACAGTTCAAAAGCATCAATTCTTCAGTGATCAAGTTTCTTTACGGTCCATCTCTCATATGCATACATGACTACTGGAAAAACCATGGCTTTGACTAGATGGACCTTTGTCGGCAAAGTAGTCTCTGCTTTTTAATATGCTGTCTAGGTTAGTTGTAGCTTTTCTTCCAAGGAGCAAGCATCTTTAAAAGGGTTATACCTATTATCAACTAGTGGTATGTTCAACAGAAAATTCTGCTATAATAGCTTAAGCAGAAAACAAGTTTATTGGTTTTCTGTAACAAAAAGACTGGAGGTAGGAAACTTTCCTTTGATATGGCAACAAAACCATGTTTCCATGGTTTGGGCTCTTTCTACTCCCCTGCTCTGAAACCCAGAGTGTCATTTTCAGTGTCTGACGATGACTGTGGTTACACCTCCAGGGTTCGTATCCACGTTCATGTTCTTATCTCCATGGCTTCTGGTTGTACCACATTGACCATGGGATATCTCTGGACCCCTAAGGCTTACCTGCACCCTCTTTCTCTTGCTGCACCTAGCTTTCACCTTGAAGTAAAAGCCTTCTGTGGCTGTTCTATGGAGTCTGGTGAGTCCTTTCAAATATCTGAACTTGGGGAGTATTTGCACAATCTGAAGTCCTTCTCATTGCTCAGTCCTTCATCATCTGGCCACCTGCGACCTCTCTAACTCCATCTCTTTTTCTACTTCCACTCCCCTTCTCATTCTGCTCTGGTCACCTTAGTACCCTTACTATATTACAACATACCCAGCATGTCTGACTCATGTCATGGAATTTCTGTTTCCTCTGTCTAGAACTCTCTCCTTAGATATTTATGGGTCTTCATTCTATCCTTCTGGAAAATCAAAAAGACCTTTCCAGACTACACCTTCTAAAATATAACCTCATCCTTTTGTTTTTGATTCCTTTGCTTCTGTCCCCCTCCCCACCGAATCTCCCCAGACTAGACTATAAGCAGCACAAGAGGTTTTGTTTATACAAAGAGTAGTGCCTGGCACATAATAGATACTCAGTAAATGATTGTGAAGGATAACCAAATACATCAAGGAGAAGGAGCAGGTTTAGCAGGGAAGGAGGAGCAAACAGCCCTTTTGTTACCTGGGAAAGATTTCAAGAAAAAAGCAGGATGTCAGGAGCTACCAGAGATGGGTGAAAAGGAAACGTGGCAAGAGCCAGGAAGGGGAGGAAATGGCTCAGAACTATGAGGTACTGAACTCCCTCCACAGCCCAGTAGAAAGCTCAGATTAAAAAAAAAATTATGTTGCATTATGTAAACTGAGAAGTTGAATCAACTCATAATTGGGGCTTTCGTGGATTTATTCAAACACCTCAGTGTATTTTTAACTGGTCTGAAATGTTGTTAATGATGTATATATGTGTGTGTTCCATTAGTTTTACTTAGATTTAATTACAGACTTGGTCTTTCCTTTAAAATCACCCCTTTTCATGTAGCTTGAAAACTGATTTTATAATGGAAGTCTGTGCTGAAAATGTGAATGGAGAAATTTAAATGATCACAGATTACTATGTCTCCTGTCATTCACAAAGAGGCTCTTTCTCATGTTATGCTAGTAGAGAAGTGTGTGTGCTTACTTAAGCTCATGGTGAGAAAAAACAGAGAGGAGGAATAGATTGAAAATGAGGATAATGAAATACATGAAAGCAGATAAAATTTACAACTTTATAAAAAGGAGGTTTTTTCCTCCACTATAAAAAATCAGATACATTTCAACAGGATGCAATTCATGCAAGATTTTAAGTTTACTTCCATATTCCCAAAGTTCTTAAGGTAACCTGATAAGGCCAGACAGAGAATCAAAGAAGTTATTAATACTTTTTCACCAACCTAATAAGAATTTCCACCAAATGTTAGGCATCTCTTGGGATGTTTTGTTCTGTTGATGTTTTGTTCTATTTTGCTTGAGAAGAAATATTTTTGTTCATTTACACATATTGGTCTTTGTTAATAATATACGCACATGACAGAAAATTCAAAATGTACAACATAACAAAACAGTGCGATGAAAAAGCAGACTTCTTATCGCAATTCCCACCACCGCACATACAGTTTTCCTCCCTGGAGAAAATGCATTGCTGAACCTTGCTTTTTTCACTTACTTTATTTGGAGATAATGCTACATCAGAAAATATAATAGAATTGTGTTTTTGTTTTTTTAAGTATTGCATAGTGTGATTCCCTGGGCCTACTGGTTAGGATTCTGCACTCTCACCGCCACAGTCTGGGTCTGAGTACTGGTCAGGGAAGCCTATTTTGGGCTTCCCTGGTGGCTCAGATGGTAAAGAACCTGCCTGCAATGGGGGAGACACAGGTTCAACCCCTGGGTCAGGAAGATCTCTTGGAGGAGGAAATGGCAACCCACTTCAGTATTCTTGCCTGGGAAATCCCATGGACAGAGGAGCCTGGCGGGCTACAGTCTATGGGGTCACAAAGCCTCCTGGGCTATAGTCCATGGGGTCACAGAGTCGGACACAACTGAGCAACTAACACTTTCACTTTCTAGGGCGATTATGAATTTTAATAGGAAAAAATTTTCTTTCCTCACCTCAGAAAAGAGATCAACACTTAGCTTAATGAAGATGGAACCACCCATAGGAGGAATTAAGGTCTCACAGGGAAAGATTTTTATGTGAATCTCTTGGAAGCCTTCAAAACTCCTTCTAGAAATAAGGCTGCCAGATAAAATACAGGACACTCAGTAAAATCTGAATTTCAGATAAACAATGAGTATTTTTTAATACAAGTGTGCCATGCAGTATTTGAGAAATACATAAAAATTTATCTGAAATTCAGTGGGTTATACTTATCCTAAGCAATGATCCACTGTTCATCTGAAATGCAAATTTCACTGGGCATCATGTATTTTAATTTGCTAAATCTAGCAACCCGTTTAGAAAGCACTCATCTATGCATTTGTGAATAGATCTGATCTTAACTTGAAATTCCACAATGTTGAATTGGAGTCTGTTCAAGCAGAAAAATACTGCTTATTAAATATCAAGTCTATAAAAACAACTTCAAACTTCAGGTTTCAATATTTAATTGTATCTTAGAATCCACAAACACAATTCCTTCGAGTGTTTGAGATAATGCTTTGAACTAAGATAGTTTAGCCTATTGTTTTCAGTATTAAAAAACTATAATATAGTTAAGGTGTATCCCAGATGTTATAAAAATACACTCGAACTTTGATATAAATTAAATTTCAGGGGAATTTTACCCATAGTGCTTACATGACATTTTTTTCAAAATGAAACACTGCTGTAAAAAAAAATTAAACCAGATTGTAATTAAGTCAAGTTAAATGTTCTATTGAAAATTAAACATAGACTTTATAAAATTCATATTTTGCTTTCTTATGAAGCCTTTTGGGGAACTAAAAATCAGTGTACTGTGATTCAGAATGGACCATACTTAGTTGATTTTCCTTGGACACAAACAGTTGCAGAATCTTGCCTAGTGTCACCTGTCCTGGCTATTCTTACTTTATTGATGCTTACTAGTTTTCTCCAAAGGCATCATCTACACTAGTCCGCTATCCCTTTTCATCAAAAACCAAAACCACCCCAGTTATTTCTATCCAGCTTGCAAGCAGTGATTGCTCTACAACCTGGAAATGCCTTCTAGAATGAATCTGGAGGTTACAGGTGTCAGCTTACCCTTGGTTTGTGTGCTGCTATGGGAATTTATTTCTCTTCATCTTAATAGATATAAATCTCCAAGGATCTTGGCGGCTACTGTCTAACCTTGGAAATCACCATATTTTAAAGAAAAGCAGCCTTTAAAATTTATCTACTGTTTTAAATGAAAATGGTGTGCACCACTCAGCCAGTCCTAGTTCACAAAGGAAGGAGCATGCTTGTTCTGTCCATGTCAATCTTCCTTTTAGCATTAAAACTTGAGGACTGAGTTAATGATGTGTATGCTTAGAAGTGTTTGAAATGTAGTGGTACCTGTAATTTCCTCTGAAATGAAAGTTAAAGTCGCTCAGTGGTGTCTGACTTTTTGCGACCCCACGGACTTCTCCATGGAATTCTCCAGGCCAGAATACTGGAGTGGGTAGCCATTCCCTTCTCCAGGGGATCTTCCCAACCCAGGGATTGAACCCAGGTCTCTTGCATTGCAGGCGGATTCTTTACAAGCTGAGCCAGAAGGGAAGCCCAAGAATACTGGAGTGGGTAGCCTATCCCTTCTCCAGCGGATGTTCCTGACCCAGGAATCAAACCAGGGTCTCCTGCATTGCAGGCGGATTCTTAACCAACTGAGCTATCAGGGAAGCCCCCTCTGAAATGAAATGAACAAGAAAACAGGATAGATCGATGGATGGATATGTATGTACTAAGGCAAACAGTGTTTAGCTATTCAGTCGTGTCTGACTCTGTGACCCCATGGACTGTAGCCTGCCAGGCTCCTCTGTCCATAGGGATTCTCCAGGCCAGAAAACTGGAGTGGTTAGCTGTTCCCTTCACCAGGGGATCTTTCCAACCCAGGGGATCTTCCCAATCCAGGGATTGAATCCAGGTCTCCTGCATTGTAGGCAGATTCTTTACCATTTGAGCCACCAGGGAAGCCCAAATAGAGCATAAAATTAATTGTAGAATCTAGGTGGTGGGTATACAGTTCTTCACTGTACTACTCTTTAAACTTTTGTGTTTCAAATTTTTCATAATAAAATGTTAAGGAAAAAATTCGAGGAGACAAGTACACTTGGCTGTGTATTTGTACTATGCGTGCTTAGTTGCTCAGTTATGTCTGACTCTTTGTGAGCCTACGGACCATAGACCCCAGGCTCCCCCGTCCCTGGGATTCTCCAGGCAAGAACACTGGAGTGGGTTGCCATTTCCTTCTCCAATGCATGAAAGTGAAAAGTGAAAGTGAAGTCGCTCAGTCGGGTCCGACTCTTTGCGACCCCATGGACTGCAGCCTACCAGGCTCCTCCGTCCATGGCATTTTCCAGGCAAGAGTACTGGAGTGGGGTGTCATCGCCTTCTCCAATTAAGCTATGCTAAATAGTTCAAAATGGACTCACAGTGGCCAGTGTAAACTTCCATATTAGCTGTTTTTAAAACATCTGCTGTAGGACGGTGAGTGTCTGATAAACTAAGAGTGGCAATTTTAGAAGAGAAATTTGTTTGGCAATGTACATCACTGGAACACAGGGAGCAACTGATAGAGCCAAGACTCCCTCCCTTGGGGTAACTGTTATTCTTTAAAAAGAGACACTGCCGGAGGCCCAGTCAGAGCAGAGGGTGACTTCCCACTTTGTTGCCAGACCAGACACCTCCTTCCCAGGCTTCTTTGAGTGGTTCGTTACTTTTCTACTCTCCCTACTTTGACTAATCTATGTTGTTTGCAATAAACCAAGCAATTTGTGAATTCAATATTGGCCCCATTTCGTTTATCTTCAGTGCTGTGATTCTTCTCTGGTCTTACTGCTGGGCCCTACAACAAAAAGCTGAGTAGAAATTACCCTTTTGTTATAGATATTTACATTTAGGAGGGAAACCTCAATTTGTAACAGTGTCACCCTCTCTGCACCTGTTTGGCTGCACCCCACAGGCCTATGCTCTGCATTTGCTCAGCTTCAAGACTAAAGAGCCCAGAGTTAGCAACAGAGACATCGTGGTTTAATGGATGGGGGAGCCCTACCTGTCTTCTGAAGCAAGGGCCTGGAGCAACACCCCATCGTGTGCAGTGGACGGCGGGCAGGACATGGCGGCTGGTTTTGCTTTGGGGGAAGGGTAGATCAGCGGTTATAGCGGAATTGATGTCAGGTGGGCTCATTAGTTACCAGGGAGACCAGCGGAGAAGCACGCCCCTCATCACTCCTTCGAAAAGCTGTCAGGTAGAGATGTTTGATCTAAAGGTTAGAACATTCACCAGCTGGGGCAACTATGTAGGAAGCTTGTCAGTCCTGTGAGTAGGGTGCAGATGAAGCAGGGACTGGCCCAGCAGGGGATGTACAGACAGTGAAACAACACCACCATCTTGGGGGGCCTGATCATACGGTATGGGGAACTGAAAATGAAAGTCGCTCAGTCGTGTCCGGCTCTTTGCAACCCCATGGACTGTAGCCTGCCAGGTTCCTCTGTCCATGGGGATTCTCCAGGCAAGAATACTGGAGTGAGTAGCTGTTCCTGTCTCCACGGGATCTTCCCAGCCCAGGGATCAAACCCAGGTCTCCCGTATTGCAGGCAGATTCTTTACCACTGTGCCACCAGGGAAGCCCAAGAATACTGGAGTGGGTAGCCTATCCCTTCGCTAATGGATCTTCCCAACCCAGGAATCGAACCAGAGTCTCCTGTATTGCAGGTGGATTCTTTACCAGCTGAGCTACCAGTATGGGGAAAAGGATGACTAAATTTCTAGAAATTCTTATCAATGGAGAAGGTTCTGCTTTATACGCAACCCAGGTTAAATCACTTGGCAGGGACCTCTGGTGACCTGAACTTTGGGAGTGATATTTGGGCATTTCTTTCCAAAACATTACATGTCCTTACTAGCTTGTCTTGCTTTGTCCATTTTGGACTTAACTGGGGTTATGTAATTCAGTATATTTTTCTATATTGAAAATAAGGAGAGGTAGTTCAAGCATAAGATAATCACCAAAAGACAAACTTGAACATGTTTTCAGTAAACTCTATAGCTGAGCTGGAAGAAATGAACTAATTCTGGTTGGTACACAGGCATAAAGCCCCTAATTTGCATATACACACGAGTATGTAATGGCATACATACATTCACAGCTGTGAATTCAAAGGAGAATATGTATCAAAATGTTAGAATACTGTCACTGCAAGCAGGAAAAGGATAATAAAGCAATATGAAGAACCAGGAGCCAGAAAGATAGGTAAATAACAAATGCATTCATATTCATTTTAAAGAGGCTACTTGTGTGAAAGGGGATAATATTGTGAGAGAAGCTTAATTAACTAAGGCTTTGAAGTAGCAGAGATATTTAATGAATGTTTTGGCATACTCAGAATTAATTAAGGAAGTCTTCGTTCATGAAAATTTCTTGGGAAATCACAGTGTATCCTTAACAAATAAATGAAATGCCTATGAAAAGAATCGGGCTTCCCAGGTGCCGCTAGTGGTAAAGAACCTGCCTGCCAATGCAGGAGACTTAAGAGATGTGGGTTTGATACCACTCCAGTATTCTTGCCTGAAGAATTCCATGGACAGAGGAGTCTGGTGGGCTACAGTCCATGGGGTTGCAAAGAGTTGGACACGACTGAAGCAACTTAGCACACACACACACACACACATGAAAAGAATCATGTAATGACTGGGATTCTCAGAGCAATTTACTGAGGAACACCTACATGGGGGCTCTGCAAGAATATTATCTCTTTCTGACAAAACATATATTTTGTCATTTCCCAAAAACTGAAAATGGGGGTTCTTGCCCTCTTATCTACTTCAACCTTAATGGAAGAAATGAGTAAATAGTCAACCAAAATAATGCAGCAATGATTATACTTAATTTGAAATTATTTATATATATTATAAAAATGTGTTAGAGACAGTAAGAAAAAAATTGGTTAGATGATAGTAAGTTTGAGTAAAATTATTGGAAATGTTTCTGGAAAACAAAGCAGATGTGACCTATTTTGAATTTCTGTGTGTGTGTGTGTTTGAAAATCACACAGATGGTGACTGCAGCCATGAAATTAAAAGACGCTTGCTCCTTGGAAGAAAAGCTATGACCAACCTACACAGCATATTAAAAAACAGAGACATTACTTTGCCAACAAAGCTATGGTTTTTCCAGTAGTCATGTATGGATGTGAGAGTTGGACTAAAAAGAAAGCTGAGCACCAAAGAATTGATGCTTTTGAACTGTGGTGTTGGAGAAGACTCTTGAGAGTCCCTTGGACTGCAAGGAGCTCCAACCAGTCCATCCTAAAGAAAATCAGTCCTGAACATTGGGAAGGACTGAAGCTGAAGCTGAAACTCCAATACACTGGCCACCTGATGCAAAGAACAGACTCATTGGAAAAGTCCCTGATGCTGGGGAAGATTGAAGGCGGGAGGAAAGAGGATGAGATGCTTGGATGGCATCACCGACTCAATGGACATGAGTTTGAGTAAACTCTGGGAGCTGGTGATGGACAGGGAGGCCTGGTGTGCTGCAGTCCATGGGGTCACAAAGAGTGAGACACGACTGAGTGAACTGAACCGTGTGTTTGCTTATATTTTTTTAAATTTATTTACTTTTAACAGACGGATAATTGCTTTAGAGTATTGCATTGGTTTCTACAACATCAACATGAAATATTTAAATATTTCTCCCAGTTTGAAATGCGATAGTGGTTCTGTATTACTGTATTCATCTGTATTCAGGATGCAATATGGATATGTGGCAAAGCATATAGTGTCATTGGTGATGGGAGCCTGCCTATCCTTCACCATTTCCTCCTTTAACCCAGCCCACGTTAAACATTTAGCGTTCCCTAACAAGGCCTGGAATCTTAGTGCCCCTTCTTCTCTTTGTGCACTGTTTATCTAA
Organism: Ovis aries; assembly: GCF_016772045.2. NCBI lineage: Eukaryota > Metazoa > Chordata > Mammalia > Artiodactyla > Bovidae > Ovis > Ovis aries. Next base: position 14,451,761 of record NC_056080.1, on the reverse strand, counting down.
TCTTTCCAGAGTCATCTCACCCTTTAGATTTTGATGATTTTGGTTTCGAATTTTCTACTGTTTCTTTTAATCCACTTTTAAAGATGAATTATATTTCATTTCCAAGGGGTTCGATGCTTTTGATTTTTTGAACTTACACTTTTGATTTCTGGTTTTCAAACTTACATTCAAATAAAGATGACATTCTTGTGCTTATTCTCATTATTTTTAAAAAAAATATTTATCTAGTTATTTTATTTATTTGGCTGCTCTGAGTCTTGGTTGTAGCACGCAGGATCTTTGATTTTAGTTGCAGCATGTGGGATCTAGTTCTCTGACCAGGGATAGAACTGGGCCTGCTGCATTGGGAGTGTGGAGTCTTAACCATTGGACCACCAGGGAAGTCCCCCCTCATTATTTCCTTTTTAATTTTGAAACTGCTTACATAATAAGAATACTTTAAAAAGAATTGTTATAAATTATGCACTTCCTAAAGTTATAATTTGGAGCAATATTCTCAAGCCCCAATCCCTTTGGGTCATTCTTGACTCTCTTCTTGTACTCTGCATATCTGATGCCTCTGGAATCCTGTTGTTTTGACTTTCAAGATAAATCCAAAATCCACCTCTGCCTATGCCTAAGCCTACATCAGGCCTTCCCGAGATCCTTGAGGTAGCATCCCAACCAGGGATTGGGTTTTGCTATTCTTGGTTTTGCCCCCTACATAGAGTGAGTCTCTTCCTCAAGCAGTATCTAAACTAGTTAGATGGTAAGTCATCCCTGGACTGCAGGTCTCCCATCTCATTCACCGTCAAAGCCCAAGCCCTTAAAACTCCTCTCAGGCCTTGAACAGTCTTCCTCCTGTCCATCTCCCTTCCCTTTCCCATCTGTCAGCTCTTGTGGTCCCTGGAAGAGTTGGGCTGCTGTTCTATTCTCTTGGCCTGGAGTGAGTTCCCCAATATCCTTAAGAATAACTTGTTCACCTCCTTCAGGGTTTTGCTCAAATGCTACTTTCTCACTGAAGACTTTTCTGACCTCTTTTTAATGCAAATGCAGCCCCCATAAACACACATCTAACTGTTGTCTCGGCCATTTGCTGTCTTATTTTTCTCCATTTTCTCCATTTTTCTTATCACTATCTTACATGCAAAATATAGTGTTTATCCATTTGCTTATGTCACACTTTGGAACATATGCCCCGTCAGGTTGCTGCTGTATCTCCTGCCATGAGAACAGTGCCTGGTGTGTCACAGGCACTCAAAACTACTTATTGAATAGTGAAGTGAAAAACAAACCCCACTATTCAATAATAAGAGAATTAATATCAACGAATAAATAAATTCAGTGACTTGAAGACACTTCATAATACAAAGTCAAGTCGAAAACTGGTCAACATTTTATTTTTTAAAAAATATTATTTCTGTGTCTCAGATGTGTATAACGGACTTTTGGACTCAGAGGGAGAGGGAGAGGGTGGGATGATTTGGGAGAATGACATTCCAACATGTATACTATCATGTGAATTGAATCGCCAGTCTATGTCTGACGCAGGATGCAGCATGCTTGGGGCTGGTGCATGGGGATGACCCAGAAAGATGTTATGGGGAGGGAGGTGGGAGGGGGGTTCATGTTTGGGAATGCATGTAAGAATTAAAGATTTTTAAAATTAAAAAAATAAAAAACTAAAAAAAAAAATAAATAAAAATAAAAAAAATAAAATTAAAAAAATATATATTATTTCTAAATTTCCAGTATAAACTCAATTTTGTTTACTTCATATGCACTGAAAAAGGCTAGCAGAAAAAAAGTTAATAGTCATTATCTCAAAATGGGACATTCTTTTGTGTGTTTTCAGAATTTTCTACAATAAACTTTGTAACTTTACAGTCAAGAAAAAAAAGTCGTCTTATTTTTAAAACTTTGATGATAGTAAAAAGTAGCTCCCAAACAATTTCTTCTTACTTCATGATACTGAATGATGGACTGGGCTGCCTTAACAGCTCTGTCTCATCTTCATCCCTTCTTCCTTCCCTCTGTCCAGTAGTTTGGTCAAAAACCTCCAGTCACTGGTCATTTTGATACTACAGAGTCCATGCACTAAGGGAGTTATTTCTTAGATTTTGAGAGAATTGGAAATCCTGTTGAAAAACAAGTTTTAATGAATTTTTTGAAGATCAATTTTATTCTCACTGTATATTAGTTTTGGGGCACTAAAACAGTATTAGATGCCTTCTTGGCTCATTCTTAAGAAATCCAGTACAAATTTGGAGGTTGATTCTTAGAATTACAAGATTTTGTAGGAGAAAAAAAATAATTTTCCCTCTACTCTTCTAGGTTCTTGGTTGAGACTCCCTGTAATAAAAGACAGATTAATAGGAGGAAAAACAAAAAGAAATTTAATAACATGTATACCTCTTTTACATGAGGGAGAGACCCAGGAAGATTGACTCCTCAAAATGGTCCAAGCCATCAACTTAAATACCATTTCCAGCTAAAGACAAAAGATATTTTGGGGGTGGTCTCAGTTTTACTAAGAGCTCAGTAAACAGGACAAAGTTGTATACAAATCTAAGTCCGTGCCTTCTCCATTAGTAAGAGAGTCTAGAGATTTAGAATCATTCTTCTCTTCCTGGTACAAAGAGGGAGACACTCTTATAAATGAAAATTTCTCTTATACCTATCAATGTAAATGTCTCTAACAAAAGAGTAACTTCTACTAATTTTCCAGAGCTTTTCCTATGTCTGCTGTTTCTTAGAAGAAAAAAAGTCGGCTCAAAATAATCTTTATGCCAAAGGGGCATATCTTAGAATGGCAAATTCTTCTCCACTTCAATTACTTTCTTCTGCGTTTATATGCTCCCAATGTGGACTAAATATACACATGTAAGATATGTGGATATGTTAGGTGCTCAACACAGGATATAACATTTTTTCTCTTTCTGCCTGATTCTTCGGAGAAGGCAATGGCACCCCACTCCAGTACTCTTGCCTGGAAAATCCCATGGACGGAGGAGCCTGGTAGGCTGCAGTCCATGGGGTCGAGAAGAGTCGGACATGACTGAGCGACTTCACTTTTACTTTTCACTTTCATGCATTGGAGAAAGAAATGGCAACCCACTCCAGTGTTCTTGCCTGGAGAATCCCAGGGACGGGGGAGCCTGGTGGGCTGCCGTCTATGGGGTCGCACAGAGTCAGACACAACTGAAGCAACTTAGCAGCAGCAGCAGCACCTGATTCTTTTCCTAAAATAACAGGAAAAAAAACAAACACCCAAACAAAATCAGTAGGCTGGCATTTGGCCTCTTATTTAAAAAAAAAAAAATCCCATAAATCATTTTGATTGGCAGATTTTTTTTGTTTCATTTTTGTTTTTGTGTGTGCTGTTGATATAGCATACACTGTCAGTTAGGAAGACCTTTAATTTTAGATCACTGATTCTCAACTGTGGATTATTTGGCCCCTAAGGACATTAGGCAATATCTGGAGATACCTTTGACTCTGATAAGTACGGAGAAGGATTGCTACTGGAATCCAGTGGGTAGAGACATCTAAACATCCTACAGAGCTCAGGATAGCATCTACAACAAAGAATTATCTGGCCCCAAATATCTGTAGTGCCAAGGCTGAAACACTTTACAATGTAGAGAACGGAAAAAAGCAAACATAGAAAGGATCGGCCACTCCAAGAATACTGACAAGAGACCTATTCTTAAGTGACTGTCTGAGCCAGCCATCTCATCCTTGCTTTAGCTTGTTTACTTTCTTGCTTAGTGGTTTAAAGTTTCTAATCACCTCCCAGCCAGGTGTTTTAACTTTGGTACAAAGAGGAAATTCTCAGCTCTAAGCCCTGGGCTCAGTTCCATCCAGCAAGAGAAGCTAAATAAACACTTTGCTATCCAAGGGGTTCAGTTTGGCTGGCGGAATTCCTTATGACACTGCAATATCATCTCATGCATGGGTAACTTTGGAGCGTCTGAACTGTACTGGAGGCCAAGAAAAGCTGCTGATGATCTGAGCAAATACCTACAGAACTAAAGGTTCTGTACAGATATTTAGATATCTGTAGATATCTAAATATCTGTTTAAGATATTTAGACCAGCGCTGCACAGCTTGCCTCTGAGACAAATGGAGATGGGTGTCAAAGGCATTTTAGGAGGCGGCACTTGGGGAGGGGTAACCTAGACATGTGGGGCAGCCCCAGGAGGCAGAGACTGGACCTCTCTCTGCCTCCCTCTTTTCATCCATCCAGGGTATCTCCATTTCTTTTTCTATCTCCATTCCCCCTGTCCCCAGCAGCCCCATCCTAGTGTTTTTCAATTTGTGACAATAATGCTACGAGTTTTAAAGAGCTGTTGCAATAGGTGACGCTGAAGATTGTTTTTACCTTTTCCATTCATTTTTTTCAATCACTATGTTTTTTTCATGGTATGTTAGTGGCTTCCCCACTGGCTCAGCAGTAAAGAATCCACCTGCTAATGCAGGAGACATGGCGGGAGCTGTGGGTTTGACCTCAGTATCAGGAAGATTCCCCTGGAGAAGGAAATGGCAACCCACTCCAGTATTCTTGCCTGGGAAATCCCATGGACAGAGGAGCCTGGTGGGCTACAGTCCATGGGGTCGCAAAGAATTGGACACAACTGAGCAACTAAACAACTGCAATAGGAAATAATAGCATTCCAGGTTTATATGCTTACTTTTCAAATAGAAGTTACGTTTTTAAAACCTAAATATCCCAGGTCACTCCAGACTCTGAAGTCTGTGGTCACATTAACTGTAAAACCCCAATTTTTTGCTTCTCATAGCCCTTTTGTCTTTTTCAAAGGCTCTCCACATGCTCTGGGATGAGCTTTGAGGACAGTGTTTTACAAAGCTGACTGTGATAGGCTCTGGCCTCGCCATGGCCGCGTCCCTTGCAGCCACTCTGGCCCTTCATGCTTTTGAGGCTTTGCAGCTGGGCCTAACCACCATCACATGATCTCCGTCGCCTGCTGCTGAGGCTTCCCAGTGCTGAAGCGAGGTGAATGTCTTTTCCATCTCTTTCCACTGAACTCGGATCAGGAACAGCCTGGTCCTATAAACTCATCAACCCAACTCTTTTGGCTTATGTGCCCAATTTCCCTCTCCACTGAGGTTCAAAAGTAGCTTGTCTGGCCCAGTGTGTGTTTGGGTAGGAGGGCATGGGAAGAAAGGGATAGTGAAACTTATCTCTATCTCTCCACTGATTCTTCCCCTACTCCTCCAGGGGTCAATGTATCATAAATACCACCTTAGAAAAAAAGGAAAAATAAGTACCACCCTCAAAGCTAGAAAGCAGTGCTTTGCAGTCCAGCATCAATCGTCTAAACATTCTTGGTAATAGGACAAGCATAGTACAAAACTTCTAGGGTTCATTTAACACTGCAGTTTATGCAAATGACATCCTAAGATTGAATTCTAGGAATATATATCCTAATTGGATTTAGTGACCCCTTAGTTATAATTTAACTATAATCCTAACAGACATGTCAAATAGCTCTAGCATATCATTAGTTTTTATGCTTTATATGTTGAATTATTCTTCCAAGTGTTAAAACTTTGAAGCACAGAACATGTGGTTTTGACATGATCATCTTTAATACATGATCTGCTGACAAGCCATAGCCTGATCTCGCCTTCTGAAGCCCCTAGCACCAGACTAAATCTGGGGCTCAGCAGTGTAATGTTTGTTCTGCTACATTTGAGTTAGAATTGACAAATAGAAGCTGAAATAATGTGCCAGAAGACTGTTGAATGGTGTCATATTTCTGGCTGCGTTTTTAATTTAAAGTCTATATAATAATAGAAGTGGGGACTCAGAGGTAGGAAAAGAAGAAATTTGAAATCTCCACACAAATGTCAATCAACTAGATATCTTGACAGGTTGACATGTTATCCCGAATGAAAGCATCACTGATGGATGTTCTAACATTAGATTGAGTTCCCTGACCATAGTCTAATCTCATTTTAGGCCCTAAATGACTTACTGAAATTTGTTGTGTCAAAAAACATTTGTAGTCTGGATCACATTTTATTACTGACTTAAGCATATATACACAAATTTATTTCAGAAAATGTAAGAAGAAAAATCCATAGAGGCATCTCAGCATTTCAACAAAGAATACTTTCCTTTAGCTGGTAGAGGGCCATGTCAATCACTCAAACTTGCAATCCAAAACAGTATACATGTAGCTCTTTAACAGCGTTCATGTATTCAAAGTTTGCCACACTCGTCACTCCAGTGTTACTTCAAGTTATTCCTCACTTCAAAGTCTCTGCAGTATGTAAAATATCACACTGACCATATCACTATTTTATATGCTTTTTCAGTTTTTTCAGTTCAGTCGCTCAGTCATGTCCAACTCTTTGTGAGCCCATGGACTGTAGCACGCCAGGCTTCCCCGTCCATCACCAACTCCTGGAGATTATTCAAACTAATATCCATCACGTTGGTGATGCCATCCAACCATCTCATCCTCTGTTGTCCCCTTCTCTTCCTGCCTTCAATCTTTCCCAGCATCAGGGTCTTTTTCAATGACTCAGTTCTTCACATCAGGTGGTCAAAGTATGGGAGTTTCAGTTTCAGTATCAGTCCTTCCAATGAATATTCAGGACTGATTTCCTTTAGAATGGACTGGTTGGATCTCCTTGCAGTCCAAGGGATCCTCAAGAGTCTTCGCCAACACCACAGTTCAAAAGCATCAATTCTTCAGTGCTCAGCTTTCTTCATAGTCCAACTCACACATCCATACATGACTACTGGAAAAACCATAGCTTTGACTAGATGGACCTTCACTGGCAAAGTAATGTCTCTGTTTTTTAATATGCTGTCTAGGTAGGTCACAGCTTTTCTTCCAAGGAGCAAGCATCTTTTAATTTCATGGCTGCAGGCACCATCTGCAGTGATTTTGGAGCCCCAGAAATAAAGTCTGTCACTGTTTCCACTGTTTCTCCATCTATTTGCCATGAAGTGATGGCACCAGATGACATGATCTTAGTTTCTGAATGTTGAGTTTTAAGACTACTTTTTCACTCTCCTCTTTCACTTTCATCAAGAGACTCTTTAGTTCTTCCTAACTTTCTGCCATAAGGGTGGTGTCATCTGTGTATCTTAGGTTATTGATATTTCCCCCAGCAATCTTGATTCCCCCTTGTGCTTCATCCAGCCCAGCGTTTCTCATGATGTACTCTGCAGAGAAGTTAAATAAAGAGGGTGACAATATACAGCCTTGATGTACTCCGTTTCCTATTTGGAACCAGTCTGTTGTTCCATGTCCAGTTCTAACTGTTGCTTCCTGACCTGCATACAGGTTTCTCGAGAGTCAGGTCAGGTGGTCTGGTATGCCCATCTCTTTCAGAATTTGCCACAGTTTATTGTGATCCACACAGTCAAAGGCTTTAGCATAGTCAATAAAGCAGAAGTAGATGTTTTTCTGGAACTCTTGCTTTTTTGATGATCCATCAGATGTTGGCAATTTGATCTCTGGTTCCTCTGCCTTTTCTAAATCCAGCTTGAACATCTGGAAGTTCATGGTTCACGTAACTGTTGAAGCCTGGCTTGGAGAATTTTAAGCATTATTTTGATAGCATGTGAGATAAGTGCAAATGTGCATTAGTTTGAACATTCTTTGGCATTGCCTTTCTTTGGGACTGGAATGAAAACTGACCTTTTCCAGTCCTGTGGCCACTGCTGAGTTTTCCAAATTTGCTGGCATTTTGAGTGCAGCACTTTCACAGCATCATCTTTCAGGATTTGAATTAGCTCAACTGGAATTCCATCACCTCCACTGCTTTCTTTGTAGTGATGCTTCGTAAGGCCCACTTAACTTTGTGTTCCAGGATATCTGTCTCTAGGTGAGTTATCTGGGTTATTAATATCACTTTTGTATAGTTCTTCTGTGTATTCTTGCCACCTCTTCTTAATATCTTCTGCATCTGTTAGGTCCATACCATTTCTGTCCTTTATTGAGCCCATCTTTGCATGAAATGTTCCCTTGGTATTTCTAATTTTCTCAAAGAGATCTCTAGTCTTTCCCATTCTATTGTTTTCCTCTATTTCTTTGCATTGATCACTGAAGAAGGCTTTCTTATATCTCTTTGCTATTCTTTGGAACCCTGCATTCAAATGGGTATATCTTTCCTTTTCTCCTTTGCCTTTAGCTTCTCTTCTTTCCTCAGCTCTTTGTAAGGCCTCCTCAGACAACCATTTTGCCTTTTTCCATTTCTTTTTGTTGGGGATGGTCTTGACCTCCTGAACAATGTCACAAACCTCTGTCCATAGTTCATCAGACACTCTATCAGATCTAATCACTTGAATCTATTTGTCACTTCCACTGTATAACTGTAAGGGATTTGATTTAGATCATACCCAAATGGTCTAGTGGTTTTCCCTACTTTCTTCAATTTAAGTCTGAATTTGGTAATAAGGAGTTCATGATCTGAGCCACAGTCAGCTCCCCGGTCTTGATTTTGCTGACTGTGTAGAGCTTCTCTATCTTCCGCTGCAAAGAATATAATCAATCTGATTTTGGTGTTGACCATCTGGTGATGTCCATGTGTAGAGTCTTCTCTTGTATTGTTGGAAGAGGGTGTTTGCTATGACCAGTGCGTTCTCTTGCAAAACTCTATTAGCCTTTGCCCTGCTTCATTTTGTACTCGAAGGCTAAATTTGCCTGTTATTCCAATTATCTCTTGACTTCCTACTTTTGCATTCCAGTGCCCTATAGTGAAAAGGACATCTTTTGGGGGTGTTAGTTCCATAAGCTGTTGTAGGTCTTCATAGAACTGTTCAGCTTCAGCTTTGTTAGTATTACTGGTTGGGGCATAGACTTGGATTACTGTGATATTGGATGGTTTGCCTTGGAAATGAACAGAGATCATTTTGTTGTTTTTGAGATTGAATCCAAGTACTGCATTTCAGACTCTTTTGTTGACTATGAGGGCTGCTTGCTCCATTTCTTCTAAGGGATTCTTGCCCACAGTAGTAGATATAATGGTCATCTGAGTTAAATTCGCCCACTGTAGTCCATTTTATTTCACTAATCCCTAAGATGTTGATGTTCACTCTTGCCATCTCCTGTTTGACCACTTCCAATTTACCTTGATTCATAGACCTAACATTCCAGATTCCTACACAATATTGTTCTTTACAGCATCAGATTTTACTTACATTACCAGTCACATCCACAACTGGGGGTTGTTTTCACTTTGGCTCTGTCTCTTCATTCCTTCTGGAGTTATTTCTCCACTCTTATCCAGTAGCCTATTGGGCACCTACCAACCTTGGGAGTTCATCTTTCCTTGTCCTGTCTTTTTGCCTTTTCATACTGTTCATGGGGTTCTCAAGGCAAGAATACTGAAGTGGTTTGCCATTCCCTTTTTCAGTGGACCACTTCTTGTCAGAACTCTCTACCATGACCGGTCTGTCTTGAGTGGCCCTACACGGCATGGCTCATAGTTTCAATGAGTTGGAAAAGTCTGTGGTCCATGTGATCAGTTTGATTAGTTTTCTGTGATTATGGTTTTCATTCTGTCTGCCCTCTGATGGATGAGGATAAGAAGCTTATCAAAGCTTCCTTATGGGAGAGACTGACTGAGGGGGAAACTGGGTCTTGTTCTGATGGGTAGGTCCATGCTCCATAAATAGGTTAACACAAAAGCCAGTAAAGTCCTTTGGGTGTTTTATTTCCTATTTCATGTAACAGTAATCAGTTCAATTCAGTTGATCAGTCGTGTCTGACTCTTCACAACCCCATGGACTGTAGCACACCAGGCTTCCCTGTCCATCACCAATTCTTGGAGCTTGCTCAAACGTATGTCCATCGTGTCAATGATGCCATCCAACCATCTCATCTGTCGTCCCCTTCTTCTCCTGCCTTCCATCTTTCCCAGCCTCAGGGTCTTTTCCAATGAGTCAGTTCTTCACATCATGTGGCCAAAGTATTGGAGTTTCAGATTCAACATCAGTCCTTCCAATGAATATTCAGGACTGGTTTCCTTTAGCATTGAGTGGTTTGATCTCCTTGCAGGCCAAGGGACTCTCAAGAGTCTTCTCCAACAGCAATATGCTGAGCTTTTACTTTCAGTTCCCCAATCTCACCCATGCTGTGTCTCATGCTTTTCCCTCCATTTTGAACACTACTCTACCCCATCCTCACCCATCACCCCACCAGCTGGTGGGTTAATTTTCCCTGAGAAGTCTTCCTTGATTTGTTATCTTTGGGTTGGGAGCCTCTCCTATGGTTCCAAAGTATCCTTGATGAACCCTTTTGGTAGTGCCATTGACACTAATTTGTAATTATTAGTAATTGTGGTTTTGGACTGGGAATTTAAAATCATTATAACTAGGCTCAAATGCATCTTTATTAATCAACATAGGAACTATTACAATCAACACACTTTTGCTTCAGGATTCAACAAATTCTTGGAAAGCAGTTTCTACCTGATAGTTGTAGAAGTGTTTTCCCTGCAAAAAGTTATCAAGATGCTTGAAGAAGCAGTTGTCAGTTGGTAAGAGGTCAGGTGAACGTAGTTGATGAGGCAAAACTTTGTAGCCCAATTCATTCAACTTCTGAAGCATTGGCTGTGCAACGTGCAGACCGGGCATTGTCACTGAGAAAACTTGGGCCAATGCTGGCTGCAAGCATTGCAGTTTTTGGTGTATCTCATCAATTTACTGGCCATACTTCTAGGTGTAATGGTCTCACCAGGATTCAGAAAGCTAGAGTGGATCAGACTGCAGCAGACCACCAAGTAGTGACCCTGAGACCTTTTTCTGGTGTAAGTTTGGCTTTGGGAAGTGCTTTGGAGCATCTTCTTGGTCCAATGATTGAGTTGATCATCACCAGTTGTCGTATAAAAACCACTTTTTGTCTCACATCACAATCTGATCGAGTACTGGTTTGTTGTTGCGTAGGATAAGAAAAGATGACACTTCAAAATGACGACTTTTTTTTTCCAGTCAGCTCATGAGGCACCACTTATCAAGCTTTTTCATCTTTCCAGTTTGCTTGAAATGTGAATGATGATAGAATCACCTACTTTGAGTTCTTCAGCAACTTCTCATGTAGTTGTAAGAGGATCAGCTTTGATGATGGCTCTTAACTGGTCGTTGTCAACTTCCAGTCGCTGGCCACTGTGTGCATGGTCGGGGCTCTCGTCTCCTTTGCAAAACTTCTTGAACCACCACTGTACATTTGTTACCAGTTCTGGGCCAAATGCATTGTTGATGTTGCAAGCTGCCTCTGCCGCTTTAGGACCTATTTTGTACTCAAGTAAAATAATTGCTCAAGGGTCTTCTCTGGTGGCTCAGTGGTAAAGAATCTGCCTGCCCATCAGGGGACATGGGTTCATTCCCTGGTCCAGGAGGGTCCCACATGCCTCAGGGCAACAAAGCCTACAGGCCATAACTATTGAGCCTGTGCTCTGGAGCCCAGGAGCCACAACTACTGAAGCTTGCATGCCCTAGAGCGCGTTCTCCACACAAAAGAAGCCACTGCAACCAGAAGCCTAAGCACTGCAACTAGAGACTAGCCCCCACTCTCCAAAACTAAAGAAAAGCCTGAGAAGCATCAAAGCCTCAGCACAGCTAAAATTAATAAATAAAATGTAAAAATAAAAAGTGAAAGTTGCTTAGTCGTGTCCCGCTCTTTGCAACCCCATGGACTATACAGTCCATGGAATTCTCCAGGCCAGAATCCTGGAGTGGGTAGCCTTTTCATTCTCCGGGGGATCTTCCCAACCCAGGGATCGAACCCAGGTCTCTCACACTGCAGGCAGATTTTTTACCAGCTAAGCCACAGGGAAGCCCCTTGAGTGATTTTTTTATTCAAGTTCAAAATGGGTCATAAAGCATCAGAGACAGTTTGCAACATCAGCAATGCATTTGGCTCAGAACTGGTAACAAAGGAGATGAGAGTCAATCCTAAAGGAAATCAGTCCTGAATTTTCATTGGAAGGACTGATGCTGAAGCCGAAACTCCAATACTTTGGCCACCTAATGGGAAGAACTGACTCACTGGAAAAGACCCTGATGCTGGGAAAGATTGAAGGAGGTGGGAGGAGAAGGGGATGACAGAGGATGAGATGGTTGGATGGCATCACCGACTCAATGGACATGAGTTTGAGCAAGCTCTGAGAGTTGATGGTGGACAGGGAAGCCTGGTGTGCTGCAGTCCATGGGGTCTCAAACGGGGAGGGAGGAGGGAGGAGGGGTTCAGGATGGGGAACACGTGTATACCTGTGGCAGATTCATGTTGATGTATGGCAAAACCAATAACAATATTGTAAAGTAATTTACCTCCAATTAAAATAAACAAATTTATATTTTTGAAAAAGAGTTGGACATGACTGAGTGACTGAACTGAACTGAAAAATAAAAAAATCACTCGAATTTGCTTTTTGTCTAACATCATTTCCCTAGTCTAAATATAAAATAAACAGCAAGTATTAAGTCATTAGCAAAAACACATAAAATGAGAAATGCTCCTTAAAATGATGCATAACATAACCACATTTTTAAAGAATGTATTTCAATATCAAATGGCAAAGTTCAACAATGTAAAATCACAATTACTTTTGCACCAACCTAATAGTTTATTTCATTGTGAATCCCCAATAGATTCCAAGCTTCTTGAAAGCGGGGGCATCAGGTATCATTCACTGCTATCTGCCCAGCATTACCCTAGTGTTGGAAGCATACAAGTCACTCAGTAAATATTTGTTGTTTAATGACTTAAATAATGGATTGGCCACCTACCTGTACCTATTTTTTAATGCCTAACTTTTTATACCTGAATAGCCAGTTGAAAATAGAGCTCCTTACTTCTGTTTTCCTTAGCAAGTGGATATTTGAGAAAAGTATCAGATGAACAGGATGGAGGAAAGTGTCTTTTAGTTTGTCTTATATCAGTAGGACATGGTCTTCAAGCCTGCTTTATTCAATTTATGCTTAAATTGAATCACTCTCTTGATCTTGACCCACAAATAAATGGCAACTGTGCCCAAGCTATGTGTAGAACAATATGAGCATGTATTTTAATTTTTTGTTAACCCTAGATCTCATACCAAGAGTCACTTGAAGTCTCTTATGAATAGAAAACATGTTAATAAGAGTATACCTACTAAAATTTTCTCTTTTTTTCAAGTATACACCTGAATTATAAATTTAATCTCTAGTGGTAAACAAATGAATCATTTTGGCTGTGACAGAGCACTAACAGTTTCACTGTCTTGGCTAATTTTTGGTATTCTGGCTTCTTAACTGTATAATACAATCATTATTGCACTGTGACTCAACCATTTAAATTGAAAAAAATTAAACCAACATTCTTAGGGTAATGCTATTTAAAAATGAAAGATGGCTTCACATTAATTAAAAGAAAAAAATCTGACTTTAAGGAACTAAGAGAAAAAAGGAAATTCTTTTAAAATTCAATTCATTATTCTCAGAAACAAAATGGATTTCCTTTGAATATGTTGGAATAAAAATGGAGTTCTTTATAAAATTGTGACAAGTTTTATCTATGGGTATAAAATTTTAAATAGAAAGGGTGATAGCAAGAGAGAGGTCTTTATCCAGTAATGTGGAAATAAATGATTTCCTAAGGGTATGGGGACACAGAAAATGAATCATTTTTGAACATGCTTAGGTTTGCAACTCAGGAAGCCTGAGGACAGTGGCTCCCAGAATTTTTGTCATAGAGGCTTATATTTTCATAGTAAAAATTTCATGGATTCTTTTCCATCCTGGATAATAGTTATCTTTCTAATGCTTGTTGCTTAAATAAACCACAATAAAAAATGTTAGGATGATGTCAAAAATTACTTGAAAATTATGTGTATTTAATTTAAAAAAAACACCTTTAATACATTTGGAAAATAGTGGTTTTAAAAATGTCTGAGATATTATTTAGCCATTCTACATAAAACGTTTTAAGTGTATATGGGTTCACAGGCCCTGTACAATAATTCCTAACTCTTGGGGTCTATGAATGCAGACTGGGAACCACAGCTGGGACTTTCAAAAAGTTTTCTCACTTTGATGAAAATTATTCAATACTTCTACTGTGCTTGACAGGATACACTTATCCCTCAAGTCTTCCTTTCCATTGCACAATATATGAGTCTGTTTAAATCATCTTTAACAATTTTCCCCTAGTGTTTCAGAAGTTTTAGTTGTTCACTTTTATTGAACTTCAAATGAAGTACATTAATGTCCAGATGAGTGATCCACTGAAGACATATCTTGGCTAGACTGCAGACTCCCTGGCATGGTGAGAGAATCCATAGGCAGGGAAAACTTACCTCAGGTTTTTTAACTTATCATGGTACACTGTAATTGTTTCTTGACTCATTGAATTTAAGATGCCTTTAATTGTAGGAAATTATTTCATATAACACTATAAAGAAAAAAATGTTGCCAATTAAACTCTGATGTGCTGCTTTCAATATTATTTAGCTTTTAAGTTTATTGAAAGAGTTGTTTTACACTTATTTAGGCATGGGGTTTAATCACATATTACTAATGTGTGTTCATAAAATGAAAAAATATACAGGAAATAAACTGGTTGAGATATTCCCAAAACCTTTTCCCATTCAAGGTCTAGATTTTCTAAGTCATTTGCTGTTCAGAAGTATTCATGTTCACCTTTCCCCACATAGTATTGTCCCATCAACAGCACTGTTGCTACACTATCCAAATCAATCTACAGATTTAATTCGATCCCTATCAATTACCCAGGACATTTTTACAGAACTAGAACAGATAATCCTAAAATTTATATGGAACCATAAAAGACCTAGAATTGCCAAAGCAATCCTGAGGAAAAAGAACAAACCTGGAGGATAACTCTCCCAGACTTCAGACAATACTGCAAGGCTAAAGTAATCAAAATAGCATACTATTGGAATAAAAATAGAGCTACAGATCAATGGAACAGAATAGAGAGCCTGGAAATAAACCTACGCACTTACAGTCAATCTTCAACAAAGGAGGAAAGAATATACAATGGAGAAATGACAGTCACTTCAGCAAGTGGTGTTGGGAAAGCTGAACAGCCCCATGTAAATAAATGAAGTTAGAACACACCCTCATGTCATACACAGAAATAAACTCGAAATGGCTTAAAGATTTAAAAGATGGTAGCGATAACCCTGCATGTGAGACAGCAAAAGAGACGCAGATGTACAGAACAGACTTTTTGACTCTGTGGGAGAGGGAGAGGGGGGGATGATTTGGGAGAATGGCATTGAAACATGTATAATATCATATAAGAAACGAATCGCCAGTCTAGGTTCGATGCAGGATACAGGATGCTTGGGGCTGGTGCACTGGGATAACCCAGAGGGATGGTATGGGGAGGGAGGTGGGAGGGGGGTTCAAGAGTGGGAACTTATGTACACCCATGGCGGATTCATGTTGATGTATGGCAAAACCAATATAGTACTGTAAAGTAAAAAAAATAATAATAATAATAATAATAAATTAAAGAAATATATATATATATATATATATATATATATATATATATATATAAAAGACATGACACCTAAAACTCCCAGAAGAGAACACAGGCAAAACAGCATTGTTGCTGAAGCATTTCTTTAAAGTGTGTTATACTAGTATCTCTGAATTTTCTCCCAAGCCCATAATATCCATTCTACTACCAGAGGTGTGGACAAAATATTTTCAGCTAACTAGGATAATCTTCTTTTCTTATATTGTCCTTAAAAATGGTTCGTTGACTGAAATGTCAAGGGATTGCTGAGGCTAGTCATAGCCCTAGGAATAAATTAAGTTCCATAGTTACAGGCAATGAGGGAGACAGCTTCTAAAATGGCTCCCAATGATCGTCACCTTCTGGTATTCACACCCTTGTATAGTACCCTCCCCTTGAGTATGGCCTGGACCTAATGACTTGCTTCTAATGAACTGAATTCAGCAAAGTGATGGGATGACACTTCTGAGATTAGGTTACAAAAGACCAACTTCTTTCTGGTTGTCTGACTCTGTCTCTCACTCTTGCTTTCTCACTCTAGTAAAGCCTCCTGTCGTATCAGGGGCTGCCCTATCTGGAGACAACTAGGCAAGGAACCAAGGGAAATCTCTGGCCAATGGCTCATGAAGAACACCAAGACCTCAGGTGAATAGCCCATGGGAAACTGAATCCAATCAATATCACCTGAGTGACCTTGAAAGCAGATCTACCCCTGCTGAGCCTTAAGAAAGTTACAGCCCCAGAAGATGCCTCGATTGCAGCTTCTGAGAGTTCTGGAAAAAGAGGACTCAGCTGAGCCATGCCTGATCTCCTGATTTACAAAATGCTTCATGTAATAAACACTGTTGTAATCAGTCACTAAGTTTTGGGGCAATTTGCTATGCAGATAACTAAGATGCATATGTAGGCTACACATCATGAATACACAATGGCAACCACATCTTGAATGTTACCTGGCTGATAGACAAAGCAGTTCTTGAGTATCTGCAGATTGGGGGGTCATGAAGATAATGATAACTGGAATTGCAGATGGGCTGCATGAGGATTACTGACTGCAGATTAAGGCATTTCTTTACTGGTTAATTCAAGTCAGCATTTAATGGTCACATTTTTAGTGACAAGACAATTACTTCCTTCCAGGAAAAGTTACTTTCTCTTTACATGTCTCATTCCGAAAGCTCTGATTTTTTAAAAAACAGTCATAATGCTTTTGTCAGTTTTGGAAGCTGCCCCAGCATTTTTAGAATATAATTATTAAAGCATTTGTCAAAACCAACAGCCTGATTATCTTGAAACAGTAGTTATGGCACAAAGCTAGGAAGCTATATTTCTGAGCTTTATCTTGCTCCAGTAAAATGCATGGCATATTTCAAATTTTATGAAAACAGAGTGGCATATAAAATATTCAGTTATACTCACTTAAAACTTTTTTGTTGATTATTTGCCATGTGCAGCAAAAACTGTGTTAGGTACCATGACAGGGTGGGGAGGGGGGTGGCAGCAGGGAAACACAAAGGTAAATGACAAAGAACTCTTTTTTTCCCTTTACAAAGAATTCAACATAATCAGTGGAACTGAGACTCCAGTCTAGTTCTGCAAACTGTCATCCAGAGAATCCACACCTTGGACTTGGTTTTTAAGCTCATTGCCCTTCTTGAAATGGTCAGAGAAAGATGTCTCTCATAGCTGTCATATCTTAAAGGGAAAGGTGAGCACATCTTTAGGTCAGCAGGAACATACTGAGTTGTGTAGTGCCTGGCATATAGTATGCATAGAACACATTTTTGGATGAATGAATGCTGCAAAAACTAAGTGACTTAAAGTGGCTAATTCTGCTTGGACCAAGAAAGCCAAACATCTGCAAATGTCTTCCTAGTTTTTACATATACTTTGAAGACATAGGAATCAAAGTGTCTGCAGCCCTGCTGGCAAGTTTGCCCCTGGTGTAGACAGGAAATAGTATTTTGGTGAGTCCAGGCAGGTGATGCTCCAGCAGCCTCACAGGGAGGTGCCATCTTTGTACCCCAGTGGAGTGATAATGGGGCAAAATAATCCCCATGTCCTAAACAATGAGCCACAAGTAGCAGATCTGCTGACAAGGAAAAGTCAGGACAGAAGAACTTCAGGATCAGATTTTTCCTATTTTCATTTCCTTGATATTGAAGAATCTTCAGTCTCAGAAAAAGTGTGCTTTGGAGGAAACCCTTGAATTCACTGAGATTAGATTTCTGTCACTCCCACAGAATGGGAAGTGGAAAAGAAACCAAATTCCTAGAGACAACAAACAGCTATTCTAGGTAAAATTAAGATAATAGCTCTAATGAGGAAACTCTTGAATGGGGACTAGAAATAATAGGCATGCATCTGAATATGCCCTCTTAATATCAGCTCTCTTTACTAGAGAGATCAATGCAGACAAAATGAGACATTAACATATTATTGCATACTGCCTGAGGTTGATTAAATCTGGGCTTGAAATCTGCAGAAAATGCAGTTGAAAACAGAGGTGGGCGATGCTGAAGGATCTCTGGAGAGGGATGGTGTTCTTTTCTATTGCTTAGAGTGGGGTGGTGTTTCCTGCTGCTTACATTCAGGGAGTTTTTATGCATTTTACCTTGGCAATCATCAGCAGTGAGTCATTTACATCAAATAAGCATTCTTTCCAAGCAGAGAGAGTGCGGATACTTAATGAGTTAAAGGAAATAGTTTACATTTACCCAAGGAAGCCCCAGATGTCCCTACTGGAGTTCAAAATGTTTTCTCTCACAGCTTTAAAACATGCAGTAGAAGCCCACTAGCTGTGAGCACCCTCTGTGCCATGAGCCAGTTAGTCTGACCTGGAGGATCAAGTGAGCAGACATGCTGGAGAGGAGTCAGGGGGAAAGCATCTCTAACATGCCCATCACTTCTGCTCACTCCATTCAGATCGTCTACCTCCAAAGAATCAGTTGTGTCAGTTCCCAAGTTTGTTTATGCCATTTTACTTGTTTTCCTAATTCTTTGATTCAACTAAAATATTACATGAACCAAAGGAGTTAGTGTAAGAAGAACACTGTTGTTATGAAAACTTGAATCCCTTTGGAAAAAACTCAATAAATGCAAATTGTTTCCAAAATCGCTGCCAAATTAGACATGGGTGGGAAAAGATGGAGTGGGTGGAGCAAAACAGTTTCACAGGATGCCTTACTGAGATTGCATCCCTGGAGTCTAAGTTCTCACTGAAGGGAAAAAGAAAAAAACACCACTGGAAATAAAAGGCTATGCATTATGGGAGTAGATTATTCAAGTATGTTTTTTTAAAGTGAAACTTTCTATTCGTTGGATACAAATGCGAAATTGTTTTCATTTTGGAATAACTGCCACCAACTGTGCTATGGCCACCCCTTTGGGAGTTTCATTTTTATGGTTAAGCTTCTTAATCACTTTTGGTCCTTAAAACTATCTAACTCCAGTTTTTAAAGCAGTCCTGTTATAACTTCAATCTTTTGAAATTTTCTTCTTTATTCTCTGTGGTTCTCCAATTTCCCTGCCGTTCTCCCCATTTATCCCTCTGGTGAGAGAGAGGATGGGAAAAAGAGAGGAGAAATAGACACTGTCCCTTTCCCCAGCAAGATGTGCTTCTCAGCCCAGTTGGTCATCATTACTGGCATAACTAAGCCTTTAAAGGCTGAACATGGACAGAGGGATGAGGATCTGAACAGATCTTGTTTGAGTATGGCCTCAAACCAAAATACCTCCGTTGGGAACAATCAAAATCCGTCTTCCACATTCACGAGGAGTTCCAAGAGGATTGCCCTTTTTATCACTCCTTAATGCGCACCCCGCCCCCCCAACCTGGGTCTCAGCAGGGCAGGTCAGTAAGCTGAGCAGATGTCCAACCCAGGAATGTCAGGTCAGCCTTCTTTCTAGCAAACGTTCCCCAATTATTCAGGGTATTGCCTCCCCTCACAGGGAGAAGAGGGGATCACCTCTCTTCCTGAGTACTACTCTTCTCCCAAAGTTCACCTCTTTCCTCTTTCCAGTCTTCCATTTGAATGCAGCAAGGCCGAGGGAGAAGTGGGTAAAAGCTAGTAGATAAAAGCTAGGGAGGAGAGGATAAAAGAGCCAGTACGCTCTTCTCCGTAGTCTTGGAGGCAAATGGCCAGCTAGACTTACGGTCACTTCTGTAAATTTAAGGTGTGGCCCACTTCATGCCTTTTGCTTTCAGCTAGGGTGCTTAATTTGAAGATTCAGAAAAAAAAAAGCTGGAGAAAACCCCACTCAACACCTAACACTGAGAATCCCCTGGGAGTCCAGTGGTTAGGGCTCCACACTTCCAGTATAGGGGACACAGGTTCGAATCCTGGTTGGGGAACTAAGATCCCCCATGCTGTGTGGCACAGCCAACATATACACCATCTCGTGACATAAGTAGGACAAATTCCAATCAGACCTGCACTAGAAGGAGAAGGCATGACCCCTACAGCAAAGGACTGGCAAGTGAGTGTCAAGCTTATGACATGTACATTTTATGATTCCTAACATAGAGCTGTTCAGCTTACAGGTCTGTTCTGACCACTTTAAATAAGAGGACTTCGAGTAGAGCAGCATTCAAATGTGGGGTATCTTCAAAGCTACCTAGTTTCTCCTCAAACATCCTTTCCTCTGTTTCATTATAAACAGTTAATCATTCACAGTGTCCTGTATGTAAAACAAATAAAAGGCACCCCTCTTTTGTTTCTTGAGGTTCTGAGGTTGCCATTCAGATTGCTACTATCATCTTTTTAAAAACAACTATTCCTGGGGACTTCCCTGGTGGTCCAGCAGTTGAGACTGCGCTCCCAGTGCAGGGGGCATGGGTTCAAGCCCTGGTCAGGGAACTAGATTCCACATGCCGCAACCAAGACCTGGCTCAGCCAAATAAATAAATATTAAAAAAAAAAAAAAACTATTCCTGAACAACCTTCTTGGAGTCTGACTTTATGTAATTTGCCTCAACATAGTGATTTCATCTGGAGAAGGCAATGGCACCCCACTCCAGTTCTCTTGCCTGGAAAATCCCATGGACAGAGGAGCCTGGTAGGCTGCAGTCCATAGGGTCGAGAAGAGTTGGACACGACTGAGCGACTTCACTTTCACTTTTCACTTTCCTGCATTGGAGAAGGAAATGGCAACCCACTCCAGTGTTCTTGCCTGGAGAATCCCAGGGATGGGGGAGCCTGGTGGGCTGTTGTCTATGCGGTTGCACAGAGTCAGACACAACTGAAGCGACTTAGCAGCAGCATCAGCAGCAGCAGCAGTGATTTCATTTCTCACTGCTTGTCCTCTATAACAATCAATACAAAATCTTTTTCAAACTGTAGAAGATTCCGGAACAGAGATGATAAATGTTTTTCATGCCAATCTTGTCCATTCTTTCAAAATGTTCTAACCTATTGCCTTCACTGTCTTTGTTGTGTCAAATCAGATCCCTTTCAGTGCAAAAGATCCTTTTCAATACAAATACTGGTCAAGTAGTTTTCAGATTTTTTACCAAGTGCTAATCCTACTCAAAAAATTCACTTACAAGTGTAGGTATGTGGTATATTAAGTGAGAAGCTTCAAGTTTGCTTTTGCTTTCAAAACAATTGGTATCACAATGACGCAACGAAATCTCTCTGAGAAAAAACTGTCCTTGGATAAATCTTCTGCTGTATTTACTCTTTAGCTGGTCCTATGTTTTACCCTCTTTTCACATACACATTTGCCTAAACATTTAAGGACTGTCTTCTTCTTTATTGATCCAGTAACAGTGAATCATATGCTAACTCAGTAATTATGGCGAGAATAGCCATTATAACTGACCTATTGATTCCAGCCTCTCTTAAATGTAATTAATCACTGTTCACCTTGTGTTATCTCACATATTGCAGTAGCTGTGCCTATCACAGCTTCTGATAACTTCAAAGCCATGCTGCATAATTCTGACCTATGCTTTTGAAATCTTAATTGCTATTTTCAAAATTATTCTTAAGGAAGACATATATTTTTTAAATTAGAAAGTTTTGTTTCCAAAGACTGGTGAAAGCCTAAAGGTCAATCTGCCCATCAGCACTCAATAATGTGTCTCGTAACTGTGTTCTACAGGTACCTGCAACAGAATCATCTGGAAGACTTCTTTATAGTCTAGGAGTCTGAACAAAAATCTTGGAGGATGAGGATATGCATAAATGTTCTTTTAAGCCACCAATTTGGTGGTAAGGTCTTACAGCAGCTATAGGAAACTAATACAATCTCCATCATGGGATCTAGACTTGGTCTTAAAAATCCTTGAAAGTAAGAGTCTGGATCCTGCCAGGGCTCTACCCAAAGATTTTTTTTCCAGGCACCTCCCTCCGTCCTCCTATGTGAAGTGTCCTCATTCTCACTCTATAGCTGATGGGATACCTACTACTTTTGTTGCCCTCTTGCCAGTCTTCTGCTGGAAATTTCCAGAAGCTATAGACACCTGATCCTGAAACTGGATCCTCTCAACAACAATTCTGAGCTGTGGCATGGTCTGTTTGTCATCTTGGCGTCTAACATGTCTGGTCTGTATCCATTTGGCACTGTAGATTGGCTATGTGGTACCAGTCAATACAGCTCACAGTCTTGGCTATCCTTCTAGAATACGATTCCCTAGCACCTCTGTCTCCCTTAACCTCATGAGCTGCTAATGCCTTGTTTTCATCTGTGTCTCTAAGATTCTTCATTGGGTATCATGATAGGGAAGCATATGGAAATCAAACAGTTCCCTTCCTCTAGATCTAAACTGCTCATCTAAGAACGACACTTTTATTTTTCACTTTCCTTAAACAATCTTTTCTTTTATTGCATTCTCCCTTAATTGCATTTCTGTTATTAATTTTGCCCCAAGTGCATCTAACTGTTGACTTTCATTTTTTATACATCTTGGACAGATCCTGGGATGTACTGCTAATTTGCACTTCCACATAGTTCTGGAGACTGTCATTTCCAATTTCATGTGATTTTTCTTATAGCTGTAGAACTTTATGTTCCAGGTCTGTAAGATATTTAGTAAATCCGTAAATCTGGCAGCAGAGAAAAAGCAGTCTGTTCTTCTTTGTCAATTAACACTTTAATGTTCTAGTCTTCTGAAAAAGGCTTCAATTATTTACATAAAAACTTTTGAAGAGATTTTTGTGGCTTCAATGATATTGAAAACACAAGGACTTTTAAGTAACACCGTTTTATCATTTAATTCTTATTTATTGTCACAGATAAGTAAATAATTGATAGTTTTGAATCTTAAATCACTCAAAGAATCCATCATTAAATGGATGGCACTGTTTTAGTTGATTTAACACATGCTGCATGGTTTCTATTGCTATTTGAATTTCTAACTTAGTGGAAAGACTATTTGGCTATGATACACTCTTGAAAAATGGATTCAGAAGACATGACTGAGCAACTTCACTTTCACTTTTCACTTTCATGCATTGGAGGAGGAAATGGCAACCCACTCCAGTGTTCTTGCCTGGAGAATCCCAGGGACGGGGGAGCCTGCTGGACTGCCGTCTATGGGGTCGCACAGAGTCGGACATGACTGAAGTGACTTAGCAGTAGCAGCAGCAGTTTTTTGGGAAGCCACTACTATCTTTTTTCTCATGCTTAGCTGGTTTGCCTTCTAATTCATTGGCAAATAGAAGGAGCTTACAGTTCTAGTAAGATAAAGGATGGAACATGTCCAGTGGATTTGGTAATGAGGAGGTCCCTGGTCACTTTTTATAATGCAGTTTGGTAGAGACAGAAGCCAGGTTGTGGTTGAGACATGAATGGAAAGTGAGGAAGTGGGAAAGACGAGAAGCAGAGGTGAGAGACTGAATGTTAAGTATAAGGGACAAATGTTCAAATAGGGATTTCAGGAAGAGAGAGCCACTAGGATATCAACTGGCTGGGGAGAAAGAACCAGCAGCAAGATAAAGTCTTTCAAGAGAGGGTATGACTGAGGGAGCAGGACCCTAGGGTAAAGGAGGAGATGGAGGGCATGTGGATGATGGCTAAAGTGGAAGGGCTGGTTGGTTGGTAACAAGAGGAGGGGAGCGGCACTTTCTGATCCTGGCAGACAGAAGCTGAGGAGCATGTCTGAAGATATGCTCATGAGGGAGGCTAAAAGTTGAAGGAAGTCATGCCTGAGGGCCTCAACCACCCTCCACAAAGAAAGAGGCTTTGTCATATGCTGACAGTGTGGGGTTTATGGATTGAACAATGGCTTGAGGAGCGTGATGGTGATTTTCAATGTGAGAGGAATCCGAAAAGAACAAGAGAAATGACTGAGGGCTGGTACCGTGGCCCTAAGACTGAACCTGTGAGTAGGCAGTAGTGTCTAGCTGTGTGGCTGTGTGATTTCTACCAACAGTGTTCAGCCTCTGGGTGTATAAGCAGAAGACACAAATTGTGGCCTTAACCCAGAGGCTTAAACATAATCTGTATGCAAATAATCATAGGATGGGGACATGAGGGAATTGGGTATGGAAGGTAGGCAGGCCTGGAGTGGAATACAGATTGGGAGCTAATGGAAGGACAAAGAACATTCTCATTTGATGCTCACGACAATCCTTCAGAAAAATAATCAGCCTAACTTTGAAGATGAAGAACCCGAGGTTCTGAAATGTGAGGTGCCGTGTTTAGTGAGGTATTTAGATAAGTAACCAGGATGAGACACGTCTTTCCTGATCCACAGTCTCTAACCTTTCCAGACGCCAGAGTCCCAGGTCTATTCCTCCTTCTGAACCCCAGTGTGTGTAAGGGACTATCTTTCCACATATATATATATATTTATATTTAACTCAAATAAACTTTGGTCTCATCAATCTGTACCCACACAAATGAAATCACAGCAACCCAAATTTTATTTGCTCATTGCTTCCACCTTTGTAATACAGCACTTCCCTTTCAGGCAAAGCCTCCCTGTCCCAGTATATTTTAGAAGTCCTGGGGGTGTGACACAAGTCCTTTCCCACTGTGTCCTCTGCTGCACTGCTAGGTGACACCAAGGCCAGTGCCCGTAAGAGCCCTCATGGGACCACACAGTGATCTGTGGCTTAGAAAGTTCCTTATAGATAAGAAAACCTGAGACACAAAGACATTAATCATTTATCCATGATAACAAATCTAGACAGTAGCAAACCTGAAATCCAAATTCAGGAACCTAATCATATTACAATCTTCTTTAAATTTTTGGTGTCAATGTTACAATTTCTTCATAGAAAACATTTGGAAAATCATGTGTTTCTAAGCTTTGGATTAGTACAAATATTACTAGAATAGTCTGTTTTTCCAAGGTTTTGTAGAAGGAGATCAAACCAGTCCATCCTAAAAGAAATCAGTCCTGAATATTCATTGGAAGGACTGATGCTGAAGCTGAAGCTCCAATACTTTAGCCACCTGGTGAGAACTGACTCAGTGGAAAAGACCCTGATGCTGGGAGGGATTGGGGGCAGGAGGAGAAGGGGATGACAGAGGATGAGATGGTTGGATGGCATCACTGACTCGATGGACATGAGTGTGAGTAAACTCCAGGAGTTGGTGATAGACAGGGAAGCCTGGAGTGCTGCAGTCCATGGGGTCGCGAAGAGTTGGATATGACTGAGCGACTGAACTGAACCTGTGAAGCTAGCTGGACTTTAAAACAAACTGACACTTTTTGCTGGTCTACGAAAATCAATCTAAGTTTCCTCTCTCTTCTGAAGCCAGTGTTTGGAAAATTAAATTTTTGTATATTAGTCCTTTTTCCTTTCTGGTTTTCAATTTTATTTGCAAGGTGTTTGGCAAAGCCATCTCTTAACCTTTTTCTTTTTCTCTAATCCTTTGTCTCCATGGCTATTTCTAATTTGTCATTTATTATTTTGTGGATTTGTGATTTCATCTCAACTTTTCTTAATTAGGTTAGCTTGTTATTTGTACATTTAATTATATTTTTTAACACAAACATTTTTGGGTGATTCATTTATTAATAATACTGGTTTTATTTTGGTCTGACTGTATTTTCAAATTTTTTTTATTCTGTCATTTCTTTAGTTTGATGCTTAAATTTTATTATTTTTTATAAAATTTATGAATTTTTCTCTGCACACTGATTTAGCTCTAGCCTACAATTTCTGCAATGTTTTCTTTATTGCTTTTTTGCATAATTCTTTAAAATTTATTTTTAAGAGTGAGTTAAAAAAAATTTCTAAGTGAGTTTAAAAAAAAATTTTCTAAGTGAAAGGGCTTAACTTTTAAATTAATTTCATGTTATTGTAATAAGTTCACAAAATAGTTCCCCTACTAATTCTGTCTTTCAGAAGATACTGAACTTTGGTGGTGGCATCATATGCAGTCAATTTCTCTTGGATACTCAAAAGAAGATTAAATTCTCTATTTTCAGGGTGTCCAGTTGAATGTATTTCCATATGTAGCATGTTTATAGTTCAGGTCTTCTGCAACATTACTTGGTGCATGAATATTCGTGTTCCTCCAAAATTCATATACTGAAATCCTAACCCCTAGTGTGATGGTATTAGGAGGTGAGGCCTCCGCTAGGTGAGTAGGCTATGAGGGTAAATCCCTCATGAACAGAATTAGTGCTTTTGTAAAGGAGAACCCAGTGAGCTCCTTCAGCTCTCAATCAGGTGAGGATAAAATAAGAAGCCAGCAGTCTGCAACCTGGAAAGGATTCTCGCCAGAATCTAACCATGCTGGCACTCTTATCTTGAAATTCCAGCCTCCAGAACTGGGAAAAATAAATTTCCTTTGCTTATAAGCCACCCAGTCTATGGTATTTTTGTTATAGCATCCTGATCTGACTAAAACAGTTGGTTTTGGTTTTGGTCATGTTGCTTTGTCTTGGATTATCTTGAATAGAGCATAGGGTTGTCACCCAACTTGAGGATCTTTTTTTTTTTTTCCCCTTAAAATGTGAATTTAGCCCAGTTACATGCATTTATATGACAGATACATTTGTTCTTGGTTTTCCTATTTTGGTGTTATATTGATTGACATAACTTTTACATAACTTCCTTTGCTTTCTATCATAGTTCTTTTGATATTTACCAAGGTTGGTATTTTTGTTTTATTGGTTTTGTTACTATAACTTTAAATAATATTTATTTTAAAAGTATATATTATTATGGCTCTCAAGAAAGAGCAATGATAAAACCACTTTGCATTTCTTTCTCCTTACATCCCTCTTCTCAATATTGATTTTTTAAAATTCTTCCTCTGCCACTCTATATAGCAGGTTTCTAAGAAAGTATCGTGTGGGGAAGTGAGTAAAATGTGATTCAAAACCAGTAAACAATTAATAGATTAAAATATACAATCACCTTTTGTGTGCCAAGCAGATGGTGCTGCTAGCGATATCTATATATGAACAGGCGTAGGTCTTCACCCTCAGGAAACACACGAGGCAGATTACCAGGTGGATAACTGAGAATTGGATAAAAATATCTATTGATTATATTCCTCAGCAAGAATTGCATCTTTCTTATCATTTTAGTATCTTTACCTGAAGATTTCAAGACATTCTGAGGAAATAGTCTGCCTAGTTAGTTAAATGCCTGACATAAGGAACTCTATCAGGACATTTTCATAAGATAGCACTATTACAATAGTCAGTGAACTGTTGTTGAAATTTATCTGAGACAAAAGCATATTAATTTTTATTTTTCTCTGGCCCAATCCATTTTGGATTGTATTGGGCCAACTAGCTAGAAAAGAAAGCTGATATTTAAATACTTCTATAAGGCAATTGGTTATTTTTTTTTTAATGGGAAAGTTTTAGATCCTTCTGCTGTATTTTATAACACATTTAATGGCTATTTATTTTAGAGAAAGTCATTTCAGTGAATGTTATACAGATATGAAATTCACTGAAGTGACGACCCTGACAGATGGGTTTGGAATGATAATCTTTACATTGGTAGCTTGTAGTAGAACTAAATAGCCCCAGGCTGGGAGTTAAAATGCCCAAGATCTTCCCAGTCCTTAATCTAGAATTTACTAAATGTAATCTTGGGTGACTACTCCTCTGCATCTATAAAACAGGGACAATATTCCAAGGACCACTGTGAAGACTGAATGAAATCAGAATGTGGAAGTCTTTGTAGCCTGAAAAACCTTACACATGAGATGGGATAAGGGCCATATTAGTTACTGATGCTGTATAACAAGCTATACTCTCCCTCCTCAAAACACAGCAGCTTCAAACAACAAATATTTATCTCACTGTTTTTGAGGGTCAGGAACTTGAGAGCAGCTTAGCTGGGTATATTTCCAAATATGCCAGCAAATTTGGAAAACTCAGCAGTGGCCACAGGACTGGAAAAGGTCAATTTTCATTCCCATCCCAAAGAAAGGCAATGCCAAAGAATGCTCAAACTACCACACAATTGCACTCATCTCACATGCTAGTAAAGGAATGCTCAAAATTCTCCAAGCCACGCTTCAGCAATATTTGAACCGTGAACTTCCTGATGTTCAAGCTGGTTTTAGAAAAGGCAGAGGAACCAGAGATCAAATTACCAACATCCACTGGATCATGGAAAAGCAAGAGAGTTCCAGAAAAACATCTACTTCTGCTTTATTGATTATGCCAAAGCCTTTGACTGTGTGGATCACAACAAACTGTGGAAAATTCTTCAAGAGATGGGAATACAGACCACCTGACCTGCCTCTTGAGAAATCTATATGCAGGTCAGGAAGCAACAGTTAGAACTGGACATGGAACAACAGATTGGTTCCAAATAGGAAAAGGAGTACATCAAGGCTGTATATTGTCACCCTGCCTATTTAACTTATATGCAGAGTACATCATAAGAAATGCTGGGCTGGAAGAAACGCAAGCTAGAATCAAGATTGCTGGGAGAAATATCAATAACCTCAGATATGCAGATAACACCACCCTTATGGCAGAAAGTGAAGAGGAACGAAAAAGCCTCTTGATGAAAGTGCAAGAGGAGAGTGAAAAAGTTGGCTTAAAGCTCAACATTCAGAAAACGAAGATCATGGCATCTGGTCCCATCACTTCATGGGAAATAGATGGGGAAACAGTGGAAACAGTGTCAGACTTTATTTTTTTGGGCTCCCAAATCACTGCAGATGGTGATTGCAGCCATGAAATTAAAAGACGCTTACTCCTTGGAAGGAAAGTTATGACCAAACTAGATAGCATATTCAAAAGCAGAGACATTACTTTGCCGACTAAGGTCCGTCTAGTCAAGGCTATGGTTTTTCCCCAGTGGTCATGTATGGATGTGAGAGTTGGACTGTGAAGAAGGCTGAGCACCAAAGAACTGATGCGTTTGAACTGTGGTGTTAGAGAAGACTCTTGAGAGTCCCTTGGACTGCAAGGAGATCCAATCAGTCCATTCTGAAGGAGATCAGCCCTAGGATTTCTTTGGAAGGAATGATGCTAAAGCTGAAACTCCAATACTTTGGCCACCTCATGCGAAGAGTTGACTCATTGGAAAAGACTCTGATGCTGGGAGGGATTGAGGGCAGGAGGAGAAGGGGACGACCGAGGATAGGATGGCTGGATGGCATCACTGACTCGATGGGCGTGAGTCTGAGTGAACTCAGGGAGTTGGTGATGGACAGGGAGGCCTGGCGTGCTGCGATTCATGGGGTCGCAAAGAGTTGGACATGACTGAGCAACTGAACCAGCTGGGTGGTGCTGGCACAGGCTGCAGACAAGAAGACAGTGAAGGACACAGACATCTCAGGCTCAACTGGGGGAAAATCTGCTTTCAAGCTCACTCATATGACTATTGGCAGGATTCAGACCACTGCTGACTCTTAAGACAGAGGCATCTCTTCCTTGCCATGGAGGCCCCTCCATAGAGCAGATCAAAACATAGCAACTAGCCTCTGAAAGGTTTATTTATCCTTTAAGGGAGAAGTGAAGAGCATGCAAGTGAAAGAGCAAGAGAAGGTACCTAAGATGAGAGTCCAGGCTCCTTGTAACCTAACCTAATGACATCTTAAAATTATAATAAAATCATTGTTAACCTTGCAGAGCCCCTAAGATCTGTTTTGAAGTGTCAGTTTATTCTACACTATGAAGGAGCTAATGGAGACCAAAATCTAGAAAGTAAATTTTATTTGCCTGGTTTATAATATCCAAGTCTGAAAAAAAAGTTATAAAATCTTGACAAAGTGTACTCAATTTTGATGGCCTTATTTCCTTGGCTTATTGCTTACTGCCTTTACCTACAACATGAAGGTTTGTTTTTGTTTGTTTGGTTTCTTGGGTTGTTTTTTACTTTCTAGGTAGCAGAGATTTTATGTGTAACCAGAATAATTTCTCGCACTTAATGTTGACTTTACTGTATGCTTGGCTATTTAAGGAAAAAAGAGAACAAAGGTTTCTTGCTCCTTACTTATGAAAGAACTAAGATTCTTTACAATCATGTTACCTTATTTTTTTATTTTAAAATGTTTACTGCCACTCTTACTAAATACAGAACCAGATGTTGTTTCCCAGGCACCCATAATCCTACCTTGATTAAGTGTCCCAGTCTCCTGTGGCAACTTCTTTGATTTTTGCTTTCCCGAAATCCGATCCTTAATACAGAAAAAGATAAACAAACATTTCAGAATATATTTTACACCTAAAACTATCTTTGTGATTTCTTGGAAGGCTTCTGGAAAATCACAAAGGTGTGTTCTTTTATCTTGCAAAAAGAGAGATGCTGGAAATATTAGGTCTCTTTATTAGTTACCATTGGTGAGTTACATGGGAAGAGCAGTCAAATAAGAAATACTCAGCCTTTCCTAGGTTAAATGTGCTTAAGTAAATGTCATGAATGTAAGTATTTTAGAAACTGTATGCTTTGGGGGATTGCTCCGGTGGTCTAGTGGTTAAGACTCTGCTTCCACTGCAGGGAGCCCAGGCCTGATCCTTGGTAGGGAAACTGAGATCCTGCATGCTGTGAAGCACAGCCAAAAATAATAAATAAATAAAACTGTAGGCTTTATGGGAAGTTTCTAGAGGTTCATGAACATCCTCACTGTTCATTCCTATTTCTCAGAGTCCTAATGGTGCTTTGTCTGATATTAGGCAACAACAGTAGAGTGTTGTTGGTCATCATTTCAGCTACTAGTAGAGTGTTCAGTTCAGTTCAGTTCAGTCGCTCAGTCGTGTCCAACACTTCGGTGAGCCCATGAACCACAGCATGCCAGGCCTCCCTGTCCATCACCAACTCCCAGAGTGCACCCAAACCCATGTTCATTGAGTCGGTGATGCCATCCAACCATCTCATCCTCTGTTGTCCCCTTCTCCTCCTGCCCTCAATCTTCCCCAGCATCAGGGTCTTTTCCAATGAGTTAACTCTTCGCATGAGGTGGCCAAAGTATTGGAATTTCAGCTTCAATGTGAGTCCTTCCAATGAACACCCAGGACTGATCTCCTTTAGGATGGACTGGTTGGATCTCCTTGCAGTCCAAGGGACTCTCAAGAGTCTTCTCCAACACCACAGTTCAAAAGCATCAGTTCTTAGGCGCTCAGCTTTCTTTATAGTCCAATTCTCACATCCATATATGACCACTGGTAAAACCATAGCCTTGACTAGACGGACCTTTGTTGACAGAGTAATGTCTCTGCTTTTGAATATGCTATCTAGGTTGGTCATAACTTTCCTTCCAAGGAGTAAACATCTTTTAATATCATGGCTGCAATCACCATCCGCAGTGATTTGGGAGCCCAAAAAAATAAAGTCTGACACTGTTTCCACTGTTTCCCCATCTATTTCCCATGAAGTGATGGGACCAGATGCCATGATCTTCGTTTTCTGAATGTTGAGCTTTAAGCCAACTTTTTCACTCTCCTCTTTCACTTTCTTCAAGAGGCTTTTAGTTCCTCTTCACTTTCTGCCATAAGGGTGGTGTTATCTGCATATCTGAGGTTATTGATATTTCTCCCAGCAATCTTGATTCTAGCTTGCATTTCTTCCAGCCCAGCATTTCTTAGGATGTACTCTGCATATAAGTTAAATAGGCAGGGTGACAATATACAGCCTTGATGTACTCCTTTTCCTATTTGGAACCAGGCTGTTGTTCCATGTCCAGTTCTAACTGTTGCTTCCTGACCTGCATATAGATTTCTCAAGAGGCAGGTCAGGTGGTCTGTATTCCCATCTCTTTCAGAATTTTCCACAGTTTCTTGTGATCCACACAGTCAAAGGCTTTGGCATAATCAATAAAGCAGAAATAGATGTTTTTCTGGAACTCTCTTGCTTTCTCCATGATCCAGTGGATGTTGGCAATTTGATCTCTGGTTCCTCTGCCTTTTCTAAAACCAGCTTGGACATCTGGAAGTTCACAGTTCACGTACTGTTGAAGCCTGGCTTGGAGAATTTTGAGCATTCCTTTACTAGCATGTGAGATGAGTGCAATTGTGTGGTAGTTTGAGCATTCTTTGGCATTGCCTTTCTTTGGGATGGGAATGAAAATTGACCTTTTCCAGTCCTGTGGCCACTGCTGAGTTTTCCAAATTTGCTGGCATATTGAGTGCAGCACTTTCATAGCATCATCTTTCAGGATTTGAATTAGCTCAACTGGAATTCCATCACCTCCACTAGCTTTGTTCATAGTGATGCTTCCTAAGGCCCACTTGACTTCACATTCCAGGATGTCTGGCTCTAGGAGTGATCACACCATTGTGATTATCTGGGTCATGAAGATCTTTTCTGTACAGTTCTTCTGTGTATTCTTGCCACTTTTTTTTAAATATCTTCTGCTTCTGTAACGTCCATACCATTTCTGTCCTTTATTGAGCCCATCTCCAGTCATCATTTCAGCTATTAAAAATGTTAGCTAGTACTTCCCTGGCAGTTCAGTGGTTAAGACTCTGTACTTCTATTGCAGGGAGCAGGAGTTTGATCAGTGGTTGCGGAACTAAGACCCCACATTCCTCGCAGCACAGCCAAACCAAAGAAATGTAGGCCACAGCCTTACTTCTTTAGTTTGAATCTAGCATCTTCTAGGGCAGTGGATTTCAACTGGGGATACATATAAGATTTATCCATTGGGTTCTATAAAAATACAGGTATGAAAAAACTGCTCTGACTCACTGAATCTCTTTAACTTGATATTCTTGGTATATTCTTAGTATATGCTTAGAATAATCTTGGTATATTATATATATTATGTTTCAGGATTATTATATATCTCAAGATTGTTTCCTTTTGAATAATTATTTCCATCCTTTTTTTGGTGTTAATCAATTTGTATACATCAAATGTAACATTCACTACCTATGTTGAAAATAGGCATAGTCATTATGCTTAAAGACATCTGTATACATTTTTAGAGTGACATTATTGTCTTTGCTTTTCATGGCCCAGAAATAATCTGTTTGTCAGTTGCATTATGCTTATTATGAATTCTCATCAGACCTTTCACATACAAGAATTTTCAGTAAACATTGGTCTTCAGTGAAAATCTCTTTGTTCTGCAGATAGTTTTATTTTACTCTAATTTCTTGCTTAAATACTCTGCTGTAAGCTAGCTAGCTACAGGTCATGTTTGAGTCTATAACCAAAAAAGGACCATCTCAGAGACTTGTGAAAAAGGTAATTCAAGTTACTGACAGGTAATTCAAGTTACTGACACTTTGAAAAGAAAGATTCTGGGGTAAAGGCTTCTGATGGCATCACTTAGACAACTTTATGATCATACCAGTGCACTAGGTCGAGACTACCAGAACTCTTTTTAGTCAAGAAGCAGATGGTTTCGTGACACTCTTGACCCAAGAGCCATCAGAAGAGCTAATTACATAGAACTGAATGAACTGATGAGAAAATTTTTATTGTGGTGACTTGTTTGAAATAAAGTTGATATTTGTAAATATTTTCCCTTTAGATTATGTAAGAAAGACTTTTATCTTTCCACTTAAGCTATCTATAACCTATAATATTCTTGACAGCTTTATTGGGATGTAATTTGCATATCATACAATTCATTCATTTAAAGTGCACAATTCAGTGGTTTTTAGTATATTCACACAGTCAACACTGCCATCACCACTGTCAATTTTAGAATACGTATCATCCTAAAATTAAATCCTGCACCCACTAACAGTCACTCACTGCCCATTCTCCCTATCACTTCAGCCTGTGGAAATCACTCATCTCCTTTCTGTCCCTATCAGTTCAGTTCAGTTCAGTAGCTCAGTTGTGTCCAACGCTTTGCGACCCCATGGACTGCAGCACGCTAGGATTCCCTGTCCATCACCAACTCCTGCAGCTTGGTCAAACTCATGTCCATCGAGTCTGTGATGCCTGTCCCTATGGATCAGCCTATTCTACATATTTCATACAAATGGAATCATGCACGTGGCCTGTCATGTCTGGCTCCTTTCACTTAGCACAGTGCTTTCAAGGTTCATGCATGTGGTAGCATTTATCAGCACTTCATTCTTTTGATTGCTAAAAAACATTTCATTGTATAGGCTTATCACATTTTATTCTTTCACCATTTGATGGACATTTTTATAACCCATAACATTTAAAATGATATTTTTATTTTACCTTTCCTTTCTCTACTGCTGCCGCGAATCCCAAAATCAAAAACTTTTTTTCCTTATTTCTTATGGCACAGTCATACAATTAGATGACCAATATGTTGTCTGGATCATCATACTTGAGAATTATGCTCACTGAATCAGGTATGCATGTGTGTGTGCTCAGTTGCTTCAGAAATGTCCGACTTTGTGACCCCATGGATTGTAGCCTACCAGACCCCTCTGAGCATGGGATTTCCCAGACAAGAATATTGGAGTGGGTTGCCATGCCCTCCTCCAGGGGATCTTCACAACCCAGGGATTGAACCCACTTCTCTTGCGGCTCCTGCACTGCAGGCGGATTCTTTACCCCTGAGCCACCAGAAAGAAAGAAAGTGAAAGTGAAGTCGCTCAGTTGTGTCCAACTCTTTGCGACCCCATGGATAGTAGCCTACCAGGCTCCACTGTCCATGGGATTTTCCAGGCAAGAATACTGGAGTGGGCTGCCATTTCCTTCTCCAAGGGATCTTCCCAACCCAGGGATCAAACCTGGGTCTCCTGCATTGCAGAAAGACGCTTTACCATCTTAGCCACCAAGGAAGCCCAAAATCAGGTATGGCCAGACCCTTTTATGGAACTCAAACCGATTTTATTTCTGGAACTAATAACTACAAAAACTCTCCCAGGAAAATGCACGTGGTACTTAGAGGGTCCAGCCTTACATGAAATCAAGAATATTACTTCCTGGCAGGCCAGGAACCTTGGTGGGTTTGGGGGAGCTTGAAAAGAATTGACAGATAGTGCAATTGAAATCTGACATACAGTGTTTCTTTGGCTTGTTTCCTAACTTCAAGGTAGCAGATAATAGAGGCTTTTAAAAGTCCAATCTGAGTTCCTTATAAAACTTCCAGCAAAGTTAACTTAGGAAAGGATTCTCTGCTGGCTCAGATGGTAAAGAACCCACCTGCAGTGGGGAAAACCTGGGTTTGATCTCTGGGTTGGGAAGATCCCCTGGAGAAGGGATAGGCTACCCACTTCAGTATTCATGGGCTTCCCTGGTGGCTCAGACAGTAAAGAATCCGCCTGCAATGTGGGAGACCTGCGTTTGATCCCTGGGTTGGGAAGATCCCCTGGAGAGGGCATGGGAACCCACTCGAGTATTCTTGCCTGGGGAATCCCCGTGGACAGAGGAGCCTGGTGGGCTACAGTCCATGGAGTTGCAGAGAGTCACACATGACTGAGCAACTAAACACAGACAGTAAATTAACATCTGTGTTATCTGCATAAATAGTCAGGCCAAACCTTGTGAAACTGGCCTTATTTTGTGACTGTGGACAACCATTCTTAGCTAGGAGACAGGAAGAGAGAAATTATAAGGACGAGTGTAAAGACTTGCGAATGGACAAAAGAAACTGAATATCCTTTCAATGGAATGCTGGACAAGAGGGATGCTCTCATCGTGGCAGCGTGTAAACCTTTGCCTTTGCCAAGGCTACAACTCTGAAGATACAGAAGTTAACTAGTAGAAAACTGATGACAGTCTAAATAATTCTTGTCCATACAAATACAAACGAGCTGTGTCCAGTGGAATACAGTTCATTGTTGTCCGATGAGTAGATCAGTTTTGCAAATTCATTTCAACATTCCTTTACTATAATAGAAATTTGTGGTGGTTTGCCTTCTTCATAACATTTTTCCAAGTTCTCTGTTAATTAATGAGTTTAATAAAAAAAAAGTGCCACTTGTTCATTTTACATTTGTATGACAGTCATGATTTTGCTATTTTTGAACATATCCTTTAACATGCATCATAAATCAAAAGGATCCCTGTCCTAGCTCTGTAAGTGAGCAGCCTGAACTACAAGGTGGGGCTGGCTGTGCTAAAGGGTGAAGAATAGCTAGGAAACAAGGGATGAGCTGGAGAGACCCTCCTCAATGCTGGGTTCTCTTTTGATTATTTCTAAGAATGAGACAGAGGGAGGGAGTACATGAAAGGGATGAAACAACTCTTTAGTGAAATAGTTTATGGTAGGAGAAAGGGACTAGAAAGTAAATTTTAATAAAAGAAAGTAAATACAGCAGAAAGAATACCAGAAGACCTGGGTTCAAGACTCAACTCTGCCACCCATTAGCTGTGTGACCTAGGATAATTTTCTTAACCTCTCTAGTTCCCACAAATAATAATACTATCTCTTACAGTTGTCATGGGGATTAAAATTAAATGAAACTGTCATATAAGGTGATTAGCACAGTGGCCTATATGGAGTATGTACTAAACATGTACTGGTTTTCATTATTATTATATCATTATTGTTCTCTAGACCTCAGTTTTATCACCTGTCAGAAGAAGCCTGGCTTAGATCAGAGTTAATCAAACTTCAATGTGCTTGTGCTTGGGAAGCTTGCTTAAAAGGCATTCTTAGACCCCTCCTCCAAGTACTCTCCTTGAAGAGGAGTATAGAAAGCCTTTGTAACAGGCACCCAGGTTGATTCTGATGCAAATGAAATTGAGGATTATGCATTGAGGAGAACTCCACTAGAGGATTTGAAATGTGTCCTCAAGTATGAGCATCTCTGTTTTCTTTCCAGTTTAAATCCTTTTATAAGGAATATCAGATAAAATACTTTGCCAAGTGGTAATATAATCTTCATTACTGAGATCCTGAGAGAAAGGGTAGAAAAATCTTAGGAAAAGAAAATGGGTGGATCTCTTTTTAAAGCTGTATAATTGTACATGGCATTGGATAAAATGCATGTAATTTTAAACAAAGGCCCTGAATCAACTATTTATTGACAGTATCATTAGAAATAGGAAAAAATATCTGGAAGCAGAGACCCTGATCCCAAAGTATTCAACACCTACAAGCTGACTACATAAAGTGTGGTTCCTGAACCTATAGCAGCAGCAGCACATCTGGGAGCTTGTTAGTGACTCAGACTCTGAGGCCACCCAGACCTGTGAATCAGAATTGGCATTTTAACAAGATAGGTGATGCACGTACACTTAATTTTTTAAAATATATATTTAGTTGGCTGTGCTGGCTCTCAGTTGCAGCATGCAAACTCTTAGTTTTAGCATGTAGGATCTACTTCCTGGACCAGGGATCGAACCCAGGCTGCGGAGCCCGGAGGCTTAGCCACTGGATGACCAGGAAAGTCCTGCACACACAACTTAAAGAACTATAAACAACTGATATAGAACACAGTCCAACATAAATCAGCTGAGCAACAATTATAATTCACGTGATGCTTATTAATTAATGGTTCCCAGTTGATGGGTGCTAGGACACATTAAACTTACCTGGAGAACTTCAAAATGCAGACCAACTCCAGAGACTGTGAATTTCATGTGGAGCTCAGAAAAAAATTTTATTTCAGAGACCCTTCCCCAGTAATTATGCTTCACAGCCAGGCGGGGGAGCTACTACAGAGTATAAGAAATGGGAGTTCAAGAAAAGGATGGAAAGGAGCAGAAGAGTAGGTCTTGAACTGACCCTTAAAATATGCATTCAACTTTTGCAGAATGGGGAGCAGAAGCATGTGTGCGTGCTTGTGTGTGTGTGTGTGTGTGTGTGTGTGTGTGTGTGTAAAAGACTAAAAGACAATGTTACAGTAACTTTTTTCTAGAGAGAAAATGGAAAACACAAAGTGAAGGAAATATTGTTCTCTGAGGAGTTTTAGCAGGACTTTAAAACAATAACATTTCTCTGTTAGAAACAAGGGTGACATGATGCTGCACATAATACCGTGGGAGCCATTGTCACATTTGATTAACGTTTAGAAGCAATTTGAATGGAGAGAATATTATTCTTCTCAATTCCCACTTGGGACTAACACATACATTCTTTTTCTTACATAAAAGACAGTTTTAAAGTCTTGTTCTACATTGAGTAGAAATAGTCTAAGCTTAGATTCATTTCATGAAAATGGAAACTATTTCTACTGGCACCACAGTCTGACTTCACTGGGTTCATTAAAAATCAAATGAGTTAGTGGATATTATTATAATTTGATATGTGAGACATGCTATATAAATGCCAGGTCATGGTTTAGATCCTTTCTGCCTCTCCCAGCCCTTCCTCCTATACTCGAACTTTGCACAACCTTGCTATTACTCTGTCTCTTCTTGACCCCCAAGCAGATCAGATGTCCACCCTCCAGAGCTTTCTTGATTTCTTTTTTTTTTTTTTTTTGGTCAACCTTATACCTTGGCTATATATCCAATGTTGCACTTCATAATCTTGTGTTACAAGTTATTTATTTATCTGTAGACTTACTCTATTAGACCTAAGCTCTTTGAAACAAGTGATTTTTTAAAATTCATATTTGAATATCTAGGACTGAAGTTTCATTTCTCATATGTTGGCATAAACTTCTAACAGACCTCATCTCCCGTGGATAGCAGCCATAAATTCTGGACAAATTACAGAAAACAACTACATGAAAGCTTTGTGAAATAAATCAAAATAGGCAGATTTTTGCAAGGACATTCAAATTTGGAAGAAGTGACACATTACAAGTTTCCAGGTTTTGCAGTTGGCACAATGGCAGGCTGTGATCATAGCAAGGTGCTATCTTTACTTGCTTTCTTTCTGACTTGGGCAACCAAAGGACAGAATTCAAGGAGGCTCTGGCGCTGGAAAGTCTAAGGAGGCCCAGAAAAAAAGAGATCCAGAGCAGGTAAACTTCAAATTCTACATTTGAACCCCACTCACAATCTGACTCTGCATCACATGAATGGTGAAAACCCAAGCTTGCAGCTAAGGCTGAAGAAACTGAACTGATATTTGAGCTGCTATGATGCTACAGGTTATATTCTCCCCCAATGTTCTGTATTCTCCTTTCATAGCTCTCATTTTCCTAGGAATTTCTTAATATCTTTCTTCTGCAATATGCTCCGTGAAGCAGGTTCCAAATGGCAGGTTGGATTATTGTTTCCAACCCCTTGGTAACTCCCTGTAATAGAATTACACACCTTGCCTGTGGCCACGCAACCTTGCAGTAGCTCCCACTGGACTAAGTGGAGACCATATCCCTGCCTCATTGACTTGTGTTTCGTCATATGATTTGATTTGACCAGTGAAATACAGACAAAGATGACAAATGTACCAGTTTGGGCTTCCTTGGTGGCTCAGACAGTAAAGAATCTGCCTGCTAATTAATGCAGGAGACCCAGGTTTGATCCCTGGGTCGGGAAGATCCCATGGAGAAGGAAATGACAACCCACTCTAGTATTCTTGCTGGGAAATCCCATGGACAGAGGAGCCTGGCCTGCCACAGTCTATGGGATCGCAGAGTCAGGCATGACTGAGCGACTATCACACACAGACACACCAGTTCTGAACTAAAGCATTAAAAAGCACAGCATGCCAATCTGGATCCAATCAGGAAACATAATGATTTGAATAGGGAAAGTTTGTGCTGTTCTTAGCCACTCAGTCATGTCCGACTCTTTGTGACCCCATGGATTGTAGCCAGGCTCCTCTGTCCATGGGATTCTCCAGGCAAGAATACTGGAGTGGGTTGCCATGCCCTCCTTCAGGGCATCTTCCAACCCATGGATTGAACCCAGGTCTCCTGCATTGCAGGTGGATTCTTTACTGTCTGAGCCACCAGGGACACCCATCAGTACTGGAGTGGGTAGCCTATCCCTTCTCCAGGGGATCTTCCTGACCCAGGAGTCAACCCAGGGTCTCCTGTATTGCAGGCGGACTCCTTACGATCTGAGCTACCAGGGAAAGTTTAGTAGAATAATTAAACCACGATAAACACAAACATAAAGGGAACTCTAAATAATGCCCCAGGTATAAGAGAGAGTACTCCAAGAAGGACAAACTTGGAAGAAGGCTGCTTCCCCAGGATAGGCTTAGATCTCATTGGAGAGGGGAATGGCTGCAGCCCTTTGGATAGTGAAGATGTGTGCTGGGTAGCCCTGGTCAGAGCTGGTCCACAATCATCAGGTATGAGGAAACAACTTTTTGGGGTACAAGTGACCTGACGCTGATGGGCAGGAGCACAGAGTGAGTCAGGGTATTTGAAGCCCATACACTGGCAAGGTGGTACGCGGGCTGCGATATGTGGTGTCCATGCTGAGAAGGCTGTAGGAAACACCTTTAGGGGTACAAGTGAGTCAAGGCTCACAGGTGGGTATGCGGAGAGAGCTGGGGAACCACTGCAGCCCGAGGCCTAGAGTATACCAGTGTCCACATTAGGAGAGTCATGCCTTGTATGTCCCTGTGCCAGGCTGTGCAATCAGTGGTGATGGCACACTCTGAGCATATGACTGGGACAGAGCCTGACTAGATGTTTCTACATACAAGCACTCTGCAAAAAACAGTAACAGCACACTGGATCCAGGAAAAGAAGCCCTTTCCTCCTGAAAATTTCCCTCCACTGACAAAGCTTATTGTGAAGGACAAATGATAAAAGAGTCTGGTCTACTATTGTAAAGGAAATACTGAAGGGTGAAGTTAAAGAGTTGAGAGCAATAAATTGGTAACTGGCTCTTTTGAGCTGCTACCCTCCATGAGAAGAGCACGGCCCAGAGAGTCACTGTTTCCTCAGACTGAGTCCACAATGTGGAATTTGGCTTACCTGAGCTGTGATTGTTGAAATGACAGCCAACTTCGAAATCCATGAGAATAAAATAAATGTTCATCGTGGTAAACTGTTGAGTCTTTTGAAGCTATTTGTTATATTAAAAAAAATTAACACATCCTGTTTTCCTCATGTCCCTTGTGTCTGTGCCTAAATTATAAGAAAAACTCAATATGTATTTTTAAATGGACTGTTATTCAAACTTTGGAGCCATTTTCTGATTGCTCTGAAGGTTTAGCCCAGGTGCTATCTAATGGGCTACAGACAGAGTCATCATTTTAGGTACATAGCAGAAGAGGAACCACACCATGAAAAATCTTACTGGATTTTGAATCTAATCTTTATTAAGAAAAAAACCCTTAAACCCAGGACTGCTTTTCTTAGCTTTTGGAATCCATGAAGTTCCTTCAGTGGCCTAGCTTCATCATCTAAATCGGTACCTTTTTGATGTGGCTTTGGGGGAACAAGGTAAAAACTAATCAGAAAAAGACTACCTTGTATGTGAACTGGCTATAGCTCAAAGAGTGAATTTATGAGTGAAGAGAGAAAACAGATAATCAAAACATAGCCTCTGCTTGTAGGGCTGTAACTGTCATAAGTTAATTTTATGTTCCAATCTTTTTCTCCTATTTGGGGTCAGAGCACACGTCACATCCTCATATATAACTAACAGTGAAGGATTCTGTCCTTTATTGCATTATTATGTTGATATCACTTTCATTACACCACTAAGAACCATTGGCATTAAGACATTCTTTGGTCAACTGAAATTATTTAAAGATATGAATCCTTTTCAAGGATACGTGGTAGAAATGTGGGCATGGTATTTTAAACATGATCATTGGTTTCACCAGTTGCTGGCCATCACTATCAGAGGACTGAAGAGTTTAGCTGGGCTTCTCATGATGCCCTTAGTAGTAGAGTTGCCCCCTAACTTGTGACTGGAGCTGTGATAGAAGAGTTTATTATCATTTCTCTGTCTTGAAATCTCAGCCTCAAAGTCACCTGTTCTGTATCTGATCTCACTGTGGACTTTGTACTGCTGCTGCTATTTCTTCTTCCAAGTCATCACTACTCTGGGTTTTGAGCTGGTTTTTCATAGTGGGTTTCACCCATTTTTTAAAAACAATGTTAACCCTTCCTTCGACTAATGGTATGTATAGTCGTCTACTTTCCTTTCAAAGATGTTCACTAAAATGCTTTCACAATAAAGTCATACATTCTCTTTGTATTATTTTAGGTCCATAACCACTCTATCTTTTAGACTTTTAGCTTCCCCTTTATCTACTCTTAACACTCATCTACAGAATCTAAAATTGGTTTTCATTTATATTTGTTTACTCTTTTCCTAGCATCTTTTTTCTGAGCTGGAATAACTTTTTTGAGATGTAGCTCTGAACAAAGTTTTTCAAAGAATAGAAATGATATAATCACTTACAAATGAAGCCTACAAACAAGATGTACATCTAGAGAGAATTTTGGACAAATTCTCTCCAGCTTTCTCCTTTTGAAGCTGAGGTTTAGAGAAAGTGAAGTGACCTACACTAGGTTACTAAGTGATGGCCAGTTTGGGACCAAGACTCAAAAACCTTTCTTCTTTCCCAGCTCTCTTTCCACTGTACCATGACACAGAACCAGAAAATGGAAGAGCAGGAAGGCATGTGAGGGATCACTCTATCCAACCATACTGTTTGAAAGACAAGGAACCAGTGCCAGGGAGATCTGGACATCTGATCTGACAGTGATATTCTTGGCTTCCGAGAGACATCCCAGAAGGGCCTAATTCCTCCTTGCAATCTCAAAGTAAGAAGTACTTCAGTAAGTCTCTAGACCAAGGATCACCCTGTGAGACTACTCATTGAGGGCATCTGTAGCTCATACCCTCATGCTTGTTAGGCAGCTGGGCCATCCTCATGAGCAGGCAGAAGGATGAATGTGCTAGAAAATCTCTCCCAACAAGAATATCACCCCATAATATCCTTTGTGAGAAATTCTTCTGGGTACTGAAGCCTTCATTCTCACTTTTGGAATTCCCTATTAAAATGAACATAATCCTAAAGAATCATCTTGAGTCATTTCAGATGTTATTAAGTAATATTTCAAGAGTTTTCTCTGCAAGAAAGGCTCCCTTGATGTTCTTTTGAAATAAAGGAAGGAAACCAGGAGAAAAGATTTCTGAAATAAGATGTTTCTCCTCAAATCAAGTTCCATAAACAACACTTAGGCCTGAGTTGGATTTAAATCCTTGCTGCCTTACAGAGGCAGCAATTCTTAGCAAACACAAGCACACTGAACAGTTTCGTCAAAATTATGCAAAAAGTAGGCAGAACCCTAGATTTCTCTCTTCAATCTCATTTTGCAATCATTAATGATCCCACCTATGCCCCAACCAGTAACGCTGAAGAAGCTGAAGTTGAATGGTTCTATAAGATCTACAAGACCTTTTAGAACTAACACCCCAAAAAACATGTCCTTTTCATTATAGGGGACTGGAATGCAAAAGTAGGAAGTCAAGAAACACTTGGAGTAAGAGGCAAATTTGGCCTTGGAGTACAGAATGAAGCAGGGCAAAGGCTAATAGAGTTTTGCCAAGAGAATGCACTGGTCATAGCAAACACCCTCTTCCAATAACACAAGAGAAGATTCTACACATGGACATCACCAGATGGTCAACACTGAAATCAGATTGATTATATCCTTTGCAGCCAAAGATGGAGAAGCTCTATACAGTCAGGAAAAAAAAAAAAAAAAACAGGAGCTGACTGTTGCTCAGATTATGAACTCCTTATTGCCAAACTCAGACTAAATTGAAGAAAGTAGGGAAAACCATTAGATCATTCAGGTATGACCTAAATCAAATCCCTTATGATTATACCGTGGAAGTGAGAAACAGATTTAAGGGACTAGATCTGATAGACAGAGGGCCTGATGAACTATGGACGGAGGTTCAGGACATTGTACAGGAGACAAGGATCAAGACCATCCCCTTGGAAAAGAAATGCAAAGAAGCAAAATGGCTGTCTGGGGAGGCCTTACTAATAGCTGAGAAAAGAACAGAGGTGAAAAGCAAAGGAGAAAAGGAAAGAAATAAGCATCTGAATCCAGAGTTCCAAAGAATAGCAAGAAGAGATAAGAAAGCCTTCCTCAGCGATCAATGCAAAGAAATAGAGGCAAACAACAGAATGGGAAAGACTAGAGATCTCTTCAAGAAAATTGGAGATACCAAGGGAACATTTCATGCAAAGATGGGCTCGATAAAGGACAGAAACGGTATGGACCTAACAGAAGCAGAAGACATTAAGAAGAGGTGGCAAAAATACACAGAAGAACTGTACAAAAAGATCTTCATGACCAAGATGATCATGATAGTGTGATCACTCACCTAAAGCCAGAAATCCTGGAATGTGAAGTCAAGTGGGCCTTAGGAAGGAAGCATCACTACAAACAAAGCTAGTGGAGGTGATGGCATTCCAGTTGAGCTATTTCAAATCCTGAAAGATGATGCTATGAAAGTGCTGCACTCAATATGCCAGCAAATTTGGAAAACTCAGCAGTGGCCACAGGACTGGAAAAGGTCAGTTTTCCTTCCAATCCCAAAGAAAGGCAATGCCAAAGAATGCTCAAACTACCACACAATTGCACTCATCTCACATGCTAGTAAAGGAATGCTCAAAATTCTCCAAGCCAGGCTTCAGCAATACATGAACCGTGAACTTCCTGATGTTCAAGCTGGTTTTAGAAAAGGCAGAAGAACCAGAGATCAAATTGCCAACATCTGCTGGATCATGGAAAAAGCAAGAGAGTTCCAGAAAAAC
Source organism: Ovis aries (assembly GCF_016772045.2). Classification (NCBI taxonomy): domain Eukaryota; kingdom Metazoa; phylum Chordata; class Mammalia; order Artiodactyla; family Bovidae; genus Ovis; species Ovis aries. The sequence continues at coordinate 14,407,358 of NC_056080.1, read as the reverse complement.
ATCTACTTCTGCTTTATTGACTATGCCAAAGCCTTTGACTGTGTGGATCACAATCAACTGTGGAAAATTCTTCAAGAGATGGGAATACCAGACCACCTGACCTGCCTCTTGAGATATCTATATGCAGGTCAGGAAGCAACAGTTAGAACTGGACATGGAACAACAGCCTGGTTCCAAATAGGAAAAGGAGTACGTCAAGGCTGTATATTGTCACCCTCCTTATATAACTTCTATGCAGAGTACATGATGAGAAACACTGGGCTGGAGGAAGCACAAGCTGGAACTGAGATTGCCGGGAGAAAAATCAATAACCTCAGATATGCAGATGACACCACTCTTATGGCAGAAAGTGAAGAGGAACTAAAGAGCCTCTTGAAGAAAGTGAAAGAGGAGAGTGAAAAAGTTGGCTTAAAGCTGAACATTCAGAAAACTAAGATCATGGCATCTGGTCCTATCACTTCATGGGAAATAGATAGGGAAACAGTGGAAACAGTGTCAGACTTTATTTTTAGAGGCTCCAAAATCACTGCAGATGGTGATTGCAGCCATGAAATTTAAAGACGCTTACTCCTTGGAAGGAAAGTTATGACCAAACTAGATAGCGTATTCAAAAGCAGAGACATTACTTTGCCGACTAAGGTCCGTCTAGTCAAGGCTATGGTTTTTCCAGTGGTCACGTATGGATGTAAGAGTTGGACTGTGAAGAAAGCTGAGCACTGAAGAATTGATGCTTTTGAACTGTGGTGTTGAAGGAGACTCTTGAGAGTCCCTTGGACTGCAAGATCCAATCAGTCCATCCTAAAGGAGATGAGTCCTGGTGTTCTTTGGAAAGACTGATGCTAAAGCTAAAACTCCAATACTTTGGCCACTTCATGCGAAGAGTTAACTTTTTGGAAAAGACCCTGATGCTGGGAGGGATTGGGGGCAGGAGGAGAAGGGGATGACAGAGGATGAGATGGCTGGATGGCATCGCTGACTTGATGGACATGAGTTTAAGTAAACCCCGGGAGTTGACGATGAACAGGGAGGCCTGGCGTGCTGCGATTCATGGGGTTGCCAAGAGTCGGACACGACTGAGCAACTGAACTGAAAGATCCCACATAGGGGGAAGTGGACACACTGGAGCTGAGGCTTATGTGAAATAATCTAAACACATTCTTGATTTTAGTTACAATCTACGTGTTTTATCAATACTGATGCACCCCATCACCCCATTTTAATATTTCCAAAGTTGAGGCTTTGGCATAGTCAATAAAGCAGAAATAGATATTTTTCTGGAACTCTCTTGCTTTTTCCATGATCCAGTGGATGTTGGCAATTTGATCTCTGGCTCCTCTGCCTTTTCTAAAACCAGCTTGAACATCTGGAAGTTCACAATTCACTTATTGCTGAAGCGTGGCTTGGAGAATTTTGAGCATTCCTTTACCAACATGTGAGATGAGTGGTTGGTTGTATCTTACAAATATTGGCAGCCAGATAGGTGGTCATTATCATGTAGTTATTTATGGCACACCAGCTTCATCATTGTGTTTACACTGTTGTCATTTCAACTGATTTATGCTCTGTTATTACCACACATGTTAAACTTAGCTGGCATTTAAAATATCTTCCACAGATTATTCTATGATTTGGTACTGAGAAATGAAGACATTGCAAATACAGTTTGGCAGAAAAACAGCATTAGGGTGTAAGTCTGATATTAGAAAAAAATAGCTGTCATCAAAAGAGTAATGACAATTCCTTTTTTTTTTTTCTTTCAATGCGATGACCAAGTGCTTTATGGGATCTAGGAAAGAAAGATAATCATAGGTAGATGAAACACTGTTACATTTTGTTATTCACATATTTGCAGAAAACTTTACCTACATATCTCAAGAAAGACTTTACCAGCATCAGCATTTGGAGAATTTATTTTCCAAAGTGGCAGCTTGAAAGAAAATCTTGAGAATAATAGTGAGGTGTCATTTTAAGAAATGCTGTATTACTAAAGCTCTCAACAGAACTAAGACAAGATCATACATTTTCTATGGTATAATGTAGATACAAAAGCAAAACATGGACACAGAAATTCGGTGTTGAAAATTAACTTAAGAGTTCAACAAAAGATACATGCACCCCAATGTTCACAGCAGCACTATTTACAACAGCCAAGACATGGAAGCAACCTGAATGTCCATAGACAGATAAATGGATAAAAAAGAGGTGGTATGTATATACTGTAGAATATTCCTCAGTCATAAAAAGGAATGAAGTAATGCCACTTGCAGCAACATGGATGGATCTAGAGATTATCATATTAAGGGAAGTAAGTCAGACAGAGAAAGGAAAATATCATATGATATCACTTATATGTATGTGGAGTCTAAAAAAAATGATACAAATGAATTTATTTACAAAACAGAAATAGACTCAAAGACACTAAAAACAAACATATGGTTACCAAAGAGGAAGATGGGGGAAGGAGGAATAATTCAGGAGGCTGGGATTAACAGATAGACACTACTACATATAAAACAGATAGACAACAAGGACCTACTGTGTAGCACAGGGAACTATATTCAATATCTTATAAATAATAGAAAAACTATGAAACAGTATATACATACATTGATACATTTACACACACATAAATATAACTAAATCACTTTGTTGTACACCTGAAACTAATACAACATTGTAAATCTATACACAATTTTTAAAAAGTTTGACAATTTGAAAAATCTCTATGAATTAAAAGTGTATTTTGTTTGTATGTCCCTTTTGATGTATGCATAAGAGCAAAGCATTCTTAAAATCTATGTTTAAAATCTAAGTCTAAAAGTTTCAAAGTAATTACGAAGTTTTATGTCATAATTTAATTTGAGCCATTTTTTTCTTTCTTAGTGTTAAATAAATAACTTACAATTGATTACATCTTGGATTCAGTGGCAAAGCCTGGAAAACTCCAGGTCCTCCAACTGTCAAATACTGTGCATTTTGTCCATTTATAGAATGCACCCAGTGAATAGAAGAGCGTTGATGAACAAAGAAGAGGAGGAACAATAACAGTTACAAAATGTGTCTGGCATGATTTTTAGGTAATAGCGCTATCTATCAGGGAAGGAAGCTGTCCCTTGAGTCTATTTTCAAGTTACTTTGACATTTGCAACTTAAAACTAATCACTTTTTACCCGGTGTCTGAACTTCCGCTGAAAAATTATCAGAGGTATGAACCTGAATTATCTTGATTTGCTGGATGGGATAATTACCTATGATGATTTTTTAATCATACCTGTGAAGACTCTACAGGAGGCCAAATACAGTTATGAGGTTAACCTTCCAATTGCTTTGGTTGTTAAGCAGCAGGTAATCAGATAAAGTGTGGAGGGCAAAGTCAAATTTGCCCTTCTCAGGCACTGCGATCCACATGTGCCTTCCGGCCCAACAGATGGCTGCCAAGCGCTGAAGATTTGGGTCCTCTTACACTACATCCTACAGGTACTGATACATGCCAGGCCTCCCTGTCCATCACCAACTCCCAGAGTTCACTCAGACTGAACTGAACTGAACACTACATCCTACAGGTACTGATTGTAGCACCTATGTGATCATAAATGGGGAAGATAATGTGCAGGCTTCTAGCGTGTAAATGACTGGTCAGTTAAGACTTTTCACCATAATGGCCTTATTCAGTTACACCACCATTAAGACAATTTCTTTCTTTTCTTTTTCAGAATTATGACTTTTAAAAAAGCAAAACAACAATACGTGCAAGTCCAGTGCTGCTGCTGCTGTTTAGTTGCTTCAGTTCAGTTCAGTTCAGTTCAGTCGCTCAGTCGTGTCCAACTCTTTGTGACCCAATGAATCGCAGCACTCCAGGCCTCCCTTTCCATCACCAACTCCCGGAATTCACTCAGAGTCACGCCCATTGAGTCAGTGATGCCATCCAGCCATCCTATCCTTGGTCGTCCCCTTCTCCTCCTGCCCCCAATCCCTCCCAGCATCAGAGTCTTTTCCAATGAGTCAACTCTTCACATGAGGTGGCCAAAGTGCTGGAGCTTCAGCTTCAGCATCATTCCTTCCAAAAGAAATCCCAGGGCTGATCTCCTTCAGAATGGACAGGTTGGATCTCCTTGCAGTCCAAGGGACTCTCAAGAGTCTTCTCCAACACCACAGTTCAAAAGCATCAAGACTTCAGTGCTCAGCCTTCTTCACAGTCCAACTCTCACATTCATACATGACCACTGGAAAAACCATAGCCTTGACTAGACGGACCTTAGTCGGCAAAGTAATGTCTCTGCTTTTCAACATGCTATCTAGGTTGGTCATAACTTTTCTTCCAAGGAGTAAGCGTCTTTAAATTTCATGGCTGCAATCACCATCTGCAGTGAGTTTGGAGCCCAAAAAAATAAAGTCTGACACTGTTTCCACTGTTTCCCCATCTATTTCCCATGGAGTGATGTGACCAGATGCCATGATCTTCGTTTTCTGAATGTTGAGCTTTAGGCCAACTTTTTCACTCTCCTCTTTCACTTTCATCAAGAGGCTTTTTAGCTCCTCTTCACTTTCTGCCATAAGGGTGGTGTCATCTGCATATCTGAGGTTATTGATATTTCTGCTGGCAATCTTGATTCCAGCTTGTGCTTCCTCCAGCCCAGCGTTTCTCATCATGTACTCTGCATAAAAGTTAAATAAAGAGGGTGACAATATACAGCCTTGATGTACTCCTTTTCCTATTTGGAACCAGGCTGTTGTTCCATGTCCAGTTCTAACTGTTGCTTCCTGACCTGCATATAGATTTCTCAAGAGGCAGGTCAGGTGGTCTGTATTCCCATCTCTTTCAGAATTTTCCACAGTTGATTGTGATCCACACAGTCAAAGGCTTTGGCATAGTCAATAAAGCAGAAGTAGATGTTTTTCTGGAACTCTCTTGCTTTTTCCATGATCCAGCGGATGTTGGCAATTTGATCTCTGGTTCTTCTGCCTTTTCTAAAACCAGCTTGAACATCAGGAAGTTCACGGTTCATGTATTGCTGAAGCCTGGCTTGGAGAATTTTGAGCATTCCTTTACTAGCATGTGAGATGAGTGCAATTGTGTGGTAGTTTGAGCATTCTTTGGCATTGCCTTTCTTTGGGATTGGAAGGAAAACTGATCTTTTCCAGTCCTGTGGCCACTGCTGAGTTTTCCAAATTTGCTGGCATATTGAGTGCAGCACTTTCATAGCATCATCTTTCAGGATTTGAAATAGCTCAACTGGAATGCCATCACCTCCACTAGCTTTGTTTGTAGTGATGCTTTCTAAGGCCCACTTGACTTCACATTCCAGGATGTCTGGCTCTAGGTGAGTGATCACACCATCGTGATTATCTGGGTCGTGAAGATCTTTTTTGTACAGTTCTTCTGTGTATTCTTGCCACCTCTTCTTAATATCTTCTGCTTCTGTTAGGTCCATACCATTTCTGTCCTTTATCGAGCCCATCTTTGCATGAAATGTTCCCTTGGTATCTCTACTTTTCTTGAAGAGATCTCTAGTCTTTCCCATTCTGTTGTTTGCCTCTATTTCTTTGCATTGATCCCTGAGGAAGGCTTTCTTATCTCTTCTTGCTGTTCTTTGAAACTCTGGATTCAGATGCTTATTTCTTTCCTTTTCTCCTTTGCTTTTGCTTCTCTTCTTTTCACAGCTATTTTTAAGGCCTCCTCAGACAGCCATTTTGCTTCTTTGCATTTCTTTTCCATGGGGATGGTCTTGATCCCTGTCTCCTGTACATTGTCACAAACCTCCGTCCATAATTCATCAGGCACTCTATCAGATCTAGTTGCTTCAGTTGTGTCCAATTCTTTTCAACCCCATGGACTGTAGCCCCCAAGCTCCACTGTCCATGGGGATTCTCCAGGCAAGAATACTGGAATGGGTCGTCATGCCCTCCTCCAGGGGATCTTCCCAACTTAGGGATAGTACCCAGGTCTCCCGCATTGCGGGCTGATTCTTTACCATCTGAGCCACTAGGGAAGCCCAAGAATACTGCAGTGGTTAGCCTATTCCTTCTCCAGGGGATCTTCCTGACCCAGGCATTAAACTGGGGTCTCCTGCATTGCAGATGGATTCTTTACCAGCTGAGCTACCAGGTAGGCCCCAAAAAGTCCATTAGAAGTAAATTTTCAGCATTACAATTTCAGACAAAAATGTGCCCACTAATCTTATTTGGCATTATAGTGCTTATAGTAAGAACAGGTATGAATATACTTTCATTTGATAACATACAAATTGCATAGTTTAATTTTCAAATTGTTTTTGTTAGCTTTATAAAGTTGTTTCCATTATGGAATTGATATATATTTTCACCTGTGAAATTGTGTTTGAGTATCTTGATTGGGATGGAAGGCTTTATAATTCTCAATAAAATGAAAATAATTACAGATTTTTAATTTTAATAGCTTTTCATTTGGCAGCAGGTCTTTTCAGGGAACTAATGAAGGAATAGATATGTTGATACTTAAGAGTCCTGGGTTTAAAGAAGAAATAACTGGACTTCCCTAGTGGCACGGTGGTAAAGAATTTGCCTGCCCCATGCAGAAGACAAGGGTTTGATCCCTGATCTGGGAAGATCCCATATGCTATAGAGAAACTAAGCCCATGCGCTATAACTACTGAGCCCATGTACCACAATTACTGAAACCTGTGCACCCTAGAGCCCATGCAATGAGAAGCCTGCAGGAGAAGCCACTGCAATGAGAAGCCTGTGCACCGCAACTAGAAAGTAGGCCCTGCTCACTACAGCTAGAGAAAAGCTTGTGCAGCAGTGAAGACCCAGTACAGCCAAAAATACATTTAAAAAATTATTTTTTTAAAAGCTCAAAAAAAAAAAAAAAAGAAAAAAGAACTTTGCTATTGAGTATATGATACAAAGATATTTCCAGCTTTGAAGTTTCTGGAGATTCCTCAAGACAATCATGAAAGACTAGCCCCAGGCTTGGTCTTGGCTTGAAGCCCACAGGCTTAATACCAAAAGGCTCAAGTGTGAAAGGAAAGGTGTGCCAGGTTCACTGGGATGCTCTTCTAGACCATTTGTTTTCTCTTTTGCCATGATTTAAACCTAACTCAGTGGTTTGTCTTCTCATCTTTGTATCCCCACTACCTATTTTAGGGTCTTCCACGGAGTCCACACTAAATAAGTGTTCACAGATTTTTTTTTAAGGCCAAATTTTCCTTAAGTTTTTAAATTATACTTTTTATGTGTAATTAGTAACTCCCAAATTTTCTGCAGAAGAAAACACTGCCAGCATTTGACATGAGAATTTTAGATCTTCAGCTTTAAACAAATTATGTTCATACTGAAGGGGAGCAGAATAACACCGCTAAATATGCCACTTTTGTTTAAGGATTATCTTGAGCCAGTTGTTTTTAAGAAACTGCGGACACAGGAGTTCAGTTCAGTTCAGTTCAGTCACTCAGTCGTGTCCGACTCTTTGCGACCCCATGAATCACAGCACGCCAGGCCTCCCTGTTCATCACCATCTCCCGGAGTTCACTCAGACTCACGTCCATCGAGTCCGTGATGCCATCCAGCCATCTCATCCTCTGTCGTCCCCTTCTCCTCCTGCCCCCAATCCCTCCCAGCATCAGAGTTTTTTCCAATGAGTCAACTCTTCTCATGAGCTGGCCAAAGTACTGGAGTTTAGCATCATTCCTTCCAAAGAAATCCCAGGGTTGATCTCCTTCAGAATGGACTGGTTGGATCTCCTTGCAGTCCAAGGGACTCTCAAGAGTCTTCTCTAACACCACAGTTCAAAAGTATCAATTCTTCGGTGCTCAGCCTTCTTCACAGTCCAACTCTCACATTCATACATGACCACAGGAAAAACCATAGCCTTGACTAGACGGATCTTAGTCGGCAAAGTAGTCTCTGCTTTTGAATATGCTATCTAGGTTGGTCATAACTTTTCTTCCAAGGAGTAATCGTCTTTTAATTTCATGGCTGCAATCACCATCTGCAGTGATTCTGGAGCCCCAAAATATAAAGTCTGACACTGTTTCCACTGTTTCCCCATCTATTTCCCATGAAGTGATGGGACCGGATGCCATGATCCTCGTTTTCTGAATGTTGAGCTTTAGGCCAACTTTTCGCTCTCCTCTTTCACTTTCATCAAGAGGCTTTTTAGCTCCTCTTCACTTTCTGCCATAAGGGTGGTGTCATCTGCATATCTGAGGTTCTTGATATTTCTCCCGGCAATCTTGATTCCAGCTTGTGTTTCTTCCAGTCCAGCATTTCTCATGATGTACTCTGCATAGAAGTTAAATATGCAGGGTGACAATATACAGCCTTGATGTACTCCTTTTCCTATTTGGAACCAGTCTGTTGTTCCATGTCCAGTTCTAACAGAGGCTCTGAAAACCCAGCAAAAGTTACTCTTTTGTAAGAGACATTTACATTCCCCCAGGAAGAGGAAGATAAGGAAATCGCTAGAAACCCTTACCAACGGATAAGCCACTGACTTAAATCTGCATAACAACCATAACCTTGTTTACTATGCTTTTCCTGGTAATCTCCCATAAACATGCTGCACCTCCCCACTCCACACCCCCACTTCCTCCCCCACACCCCTCCATCTTTCTTCTGCCTTTAGCTAACAAAAGAAAGGTTTTGAAGGTGGTGGTGGTGGTTTGAGCCATTTCAGGAGTTACTCAGTTTTCCTGGGTCTCTCCCATGTATACAGGAGGTCTACATGTTATAAAACTTCAGTTTTTTTTTTTTCCTGTTAATATGTCTTTTATTAAAGGAGGTCTTAGCCAAGAAGCTAGAAGAGGAGAGGCAAAATTATTTTTCCTCCTTGTAATATAAACAAAGGGGAATTTAATTATCTTTATTTGGTAATTTTTGCCTTCCTCTGGTCACATACACCCTTCTAGCTGGATGTAACTGAGCTTGTACAAAGTCAAGACTGAGAACCTTCAGAATAGAAGTATTCAAGGAAAAGAAAAGTTATCAGTGACACAGGTTAAACCAAAACAGAAAGAAAATTAGTATAAAGACTCATGAGCATATCTCTGAAGACAAATCTCCATATTAGATCAGTAAATAGCACATTAACTCATCAGAATATTTGAAAGTTTGCTACCAAAAAAAGATAATTTTTCATAAAGCAAAAGGAGACAGGTAACACATGAGCATTTACAAAGCACATGCATTTACCATTACTAAGAGTTTCTAGGGCAGTAAACTGAGCAAGCTGAGGATGACATGAGACATTTTGAGTAGACTGAAAGGCGCTCAGGTTTGGGATAACATTTTAGAATTTTTACATACCTAAGGTCACAGTCAACTCTAAAACTGTTTAAAGATGTATTTATTCTATAAAATCTGGACCTTCCTATAGTAACAATACCACAAAAGAGTAATATTGATATTTGAAACAAGTGCTCTCAAGAGCTGAGTTACTTTATTTTTTTCATTTTTAATAAAATCTATTTTATCGAAGCATAGGTGATTTACAATGTTGTGTACAAAAGTGTGTGTTTTTCTGGTGTATACAAGTGTTTCTGATGTATAAAAGAGCTACTTTTTTCTTGGTAAGTTTTATTACGTGAAATGTTTAAATACTTTGGATATAAGTTGCTTTTTCGTTGGCCCCCAGATTTCTAGTTCAGTGATTCTTAATTGGGGGGGGGGCGTTGACCTTCAGGGACACTTGGCAAGGTGTGAAAAATGTGTGAAGACGTTTTTGGTTACCTCAATTGTGAGAGTGAGGAGAGGGTTGCTACTACCATCCATTGAAAAGAGACCAGGGAATTTATTTTATTCATTGTTTGATCTCTTGGACCTTTGAACATTGCCTGATAAATTGTTGTTTAGTTGGCTAAGCCTTGACAGAGTCTTTTGTGACCCCGTGGACTGTAGCCTGCTAGGCTGCTCTGCCCATGGGATTCTCCAAGCAAGGATACTGGAGTGGGTTGTCATTTCCTTCTCCAGGGGATCTTCTCGACCCAGAGACCAAATTTGCATATCTTGCATCCTTTACCACCAGGGAAGCCTTGCTTGATACACAGTAGATGCATAATAAGCTTTTGTTGAATAATCACGGAAGTAACTGAATGAATAAGTGGATGAATAAAGAATGATACAGTTATTCTCTCTGAGCAATTTTCATTCACTTAGTTTATACTGTGGTGTTATTAGCCATCAAAGTTTCTGCAAGTGGAATTCGAATCTTAGTTTTCCATAATTCTCTCTACTGCAATAGAAAGATGTGAATATTCCCCATGCACACACACACGCACGTGTCCCCACAATGACAAATCACATGGATAATTCATTCTATTGGAGGGAAAAATCAATCAAGAGTGTTTGTTTTCACTGTGAATATCACCAGGAACATGATTGTTGTTGTGCGTTTACTGATGAAATGTTTAAGGAACAGCTATAGATCATCTGAGTCTGTGCCTTCAGATCACAGAAATCGGCAGTCACTTTAGAAACAGCAACTCTATTTTGTTTCTATTTGCTTTAATTTCACACCTGCTGCACTATCATTTTAAAATTGTTTTCTTGCCAAGGTCAGCAGTTAAATCACTTGGTGCTTGGATCAAAGATTAATCATAGGCACAGCTTTCATTGGGATAGAGGCACGTATGGTTACTGTTGACTCTGCAGGCATCAGCAAAATGCACTGATCTGGGCACTGGGAGTGTATTAACTATCTAGTGCTGCCTAACAAGATACCCCGAAACCAAGCAGCTTCATAAAACAAATATTTGCTACCCCATAATCTCTGTGAGTCATGGCTTATGGGCATGGCTTAGCTGGGTCTTCTGTCTCAGAGGTTCTCACAGGGTCAAAAACAAAGTCTGGCTGAGACTGACGTCCTCTAAAGCTTTGATGGTTTCTATTTTTTTTTATTTTTATTTTTAAAATTTATTTATTTTACTTGGAAGCTAATTACTTTACAATATTGTGGCGGTTTTTGCCACACATTCACATGAATCAGCCATGGGTGTACACGTGTTCCCCATCCTGAACCCCCTCCCACCTCCTTCCCCATCCCACCCCTCAGGGTCATCCCAGTGCACCAGCTCTGAGCACCCTGTCTCATGCATCGAACCTGGACTGGCGATCTGTTTCACATATGATAATATACATGTTTCAATGCTATTGATGGCTTCTAAATTCACTCACAGTTGTGGGTAAAATTCAGTTCTCGGTGGACTGTTGGACTAAGGGCCTCAGTTCCTGCATGGCTGTTGATCAGAGGCAGCCCTCATTTCCTTGTCATGGAGGCCTCTCCACAGGGCAGTTCACAACATGGCCACTGGCTTCATCAAAGTCAGGGAGCAAGAAGAGCCAGGCAGAGAGTAAAAGCAAGACGGAAGCCATAATCCCTTACAACCTAATCACTGAGGGTGACAGTGCATCTCTTTTACCATATTCTACTCATTAGGAGCAAGTCAGTAAATCTAGCTGACACTCAAGAAGGCAATCACACAAGGGCATGAATACCAGGAGGTAAGGATCTGAACTATGGCATTCTGACCTGCCCTCACTCCCCTGAAACGTATACTGAGGAGAGAATTATCTAAATTACACTCCATAAGAAGGTTTTAATTTATTTCAGTAATGAAGACTTACGTTTGACTTCAAACTTTCCAATTGACTTTAGCGAAATTGAAACTTTTGCTAACTCCCTGTCGACTTCCTAGTTTGGAGTGGAAGTCACAGCAGACAATTCAGCTTAAGGATAATATGTTTACTCTGGAATGAGAATGGAGAGTGCCTCACACACATACAAATCTCCTCTCCAATTAGGAAGCAATGTTTCTACATTTCCCTACTTTTTCTAAAAATATAAGTTCTTGCTTACAACGTAAAGCCTAGGATGTAGATGTGATTCCCATAGAAGACAACTCACTCTTGAATTTCTGCCCTCCAGCCAATCATGTGTTCTCCAGTCAGACATCTTAAGGAAAAAAGTGCCACAAGTCAGCTGTCAGAAGTCAAAGCAGAATGTATTTCTCAAATTTGTCCCTAGCTAATGAATATTTCATCATTAGACCTTTTATTATTTGTACAAATACCTGAGCTTATTGATTATGTATTGAAACTGCTTTGCTTAGTATCACATTTACTCCAAAAGAAGGATTTACATGGTAAACTTGAGCAAACACTCTAATAAGAGCAGAATTAGCTGCCTTAGTGACAAGAAAATTTACATTTAAAAAAAGCTATTTTGAAATTTCATTATGCATGAAGAATTTATCTTGCCTTTAACCTTTCCTCTATGGAAAACTGAAACTTATTCAAAGGCTCATGTTGATACTACAGTTGAGTGTCTACATATGAGTATTATTGCAATTTATAAGTCTTAATCCCTTGTCGGCAGTTTAGTCCCTCTAAAGGGCTTCTTGCTACTCCAATAAGATTTTGTTCCAGACTCTTCCTCTGACTGCCCCACCCCCCAAGGCAATATGTTTCTTTTGCATTTATTATTAATGTAACGTAAGGGAAAGTGTATCCAATGATATTGAAGAAACAAGTAAAATATACTTTTTAAAATTTTTGGCTGCATGTTGTGGTATGTGAGACCTTAGTTCCCCAAACAGGGATTGAACTCACGTCCTCTGCAATTGAAGGGCTATAATCCAATATTGGAATATTAATGGCATGTAAGAGCTTCTTATCCTTCCAAATGAGGTCATGATATAACAGAACTAACAGACCATCTTGAAAAGATCCTACGAACTGGATCTCTAAGCAATGGTTTTCAAACTAGAAAGCGTTCACTCAGGATAATTCCCCCCTCAATTTAGGGAACAAATAAATAATTATTTTGAGGGGCAATGATAACACAAGCATTCTGAGGGTTATTTTTTTTAAGGGACTAACTACTCACTACTTGTTTTTTAGTTTTCAAATATGTCTACTGTAATCTTGGCTGTTTTTAAAATATATTAAAGTATAACATACATTCAATAAAGTGCATTAATCATAAGTGTACAGCTGAATTAATTTTTATGACACCAGTCAAGACATAGAACGTTTCCAGAAACCCTGGAAGGTTGTCTTACACATGTTCTCAGTCAACACCCCTCCCCAGAGCTAACCAGTATTCTGACAGCTATCAGTTTTAATGATCTTTGCCTATGCATGATATTCATATGAAAGAATGCTAAACAGTATGTACAATTTGGGGTCTGGCTTCCTTTCACTCATCAAGTCTGTGAGAGCCATCCATATCATTGTGTGCTATTGTAGTTCATTCTCTTTTGACTGTTGTATAGTATTCCACTGTATGAATATAACACAATTTACATATCTTTCTCCTACTGATAGTCATTCAACTTGTTTGGACTTTTATGAATAAGGATATTATGAATGAATGTGCACATGTCTTTGGAAGACACATGCATTTATTTCTCTTGGTTCTATATCTAGGAGTTGAATTGCTGGCTCATACAATATATGCATGTTTAGCTTAAGTAAATACTGTCAGTGCTTCAAAAGGACTTTGCCAACTTACACTCCCATTGATAATGTATATGAAAGTTCAGTTGCTCCACATCCTTGCCACCACTTGATATTATCAATCTTACTAATTTGAGGCATTCTACTTTGTGTTTAGCAATATCTCACTGTGACTTAAGTTTGCCTGAAAAAAACTGTGCATGTTTCCATGTGCTAACGGACCATTTGAATATTTTCTTTGTAAAATGCCTCTGTAAATCTTTTGCCCAGTTATAAATTTAGTCACTTATCTTTTTTGTATTGATTTGCAGGAGTTCTTTATATATTCTGGATATGAGTCATCTTTTGTATACATAAACTTTCTTCCTAACTTACCTTTTTATTATCTTAAAGGTGTCTTTTGATAAATTGTTCTTAATTTTATTGAAGTTCAGTTTATCAATCTTTTCTTTTATGGTTGGCATTTTCTGTACTATTTTAAAGAAAAAAGTTGTACCTTCTCCAGTTTCAGTCATAAAACATAAGGATTGAAAACTATAAAAATAGAAGCAAATAAAGATAAGAATTGAATCCAACATTTTTATTGATGTGGACAATCAGAAAACTTTAAAGTGTTATAAAACCCACTAGAACAGCGAAAAGTTCAATGACTAACAACATACAATGTTGGTGGATGTGAAGCAACTAGAAGTCTCACTGTTGGTTGGAGTGTAAAGTAGTACAGTAATTTTGGAAATCTTATTTGTCAATTTCTTATGAAGTTAAATAAACATTCACCCAACCTATGACCCAAAATTTCTGCTTCTAGGAAGAAAGAAATGGAATACTTAAGAGAAATGAAAACATGTTCATAAAAAAGTGTTGTACAAAATGTTTATAATAACCTTATCTGTAATAGACTTCAATTAGAAATAACTCAAATACTCATCAACAAACAAGATAAGCAAATTGTGGCATATTCATACAAGAGAATACTACTGAGAAAAAAATTACTACAAGCAATAACCTGGATGAGTCTTGCAAACATTATAAGTGAAAGAAGACACAAAGAACGCATATTGTATTGCATCATTTTACTTTTATAAAGTTGCAGAACTTGCAGATTAATATGGGGGTAACAACTCAGAACAAGCTGACAAGTTTAAGTTCTAGCAAATATTTTTCTTGTAGGGAAAACTCTACAGAGGATATGAACAGTGCCAGGAGAAACACTGTATTGTCGGAAACACAAACCCAAATTCTACTGGCAAACAACTTCAGTGTCTATTTCAGAGTATCAGGACGGTGATTATTATTATCAGCAGCCCTGCTGCTCCTGCTGATGCTAAGTCACTTCAGTCGTGTCCGACTCTGTGCTACCCCAAGGACGGCAACCCACCAGGTTCCCCCGTCCCTGGGATTCTTCAGGCAAGAACACTGGAGTGGGTTGCCATTTCCTTCTCCAATGCATGAAAGTGAAAGTGAAGTCGCCCAGTCATGTCCGACTCTCAGCGACCCCATGGACTGCAGCCCACCAGGCTCCTCCGTCCATTGTATTTTCCAGGCAGGAGTACTAGGGAACATAAATCAAGTGTCCAGGTCAGACACTTTATTCCCCAGCACAGAGGGCATCTGGAAGCTTATGGCTTGAAGGAAACCTGTCTGTGTGGCTACAGTGGGGATAAAGCTATGGGCAAGAGGTGACAGTCAAGAGGATAAAAAGGCTGAAGAGGAGACAAAGCTCAAGTTAAGAGAAGGAGGAGGGTCCCCTCTACTAGTCAAAGAAGAGGCAAGTTATAAAGGGCTTCTAAAGCCAGAATGCAAACTCTGAGAACTGTCCTAAGCAGGCTTCTGTGTTCTCCCTGACCACTTAGCTACAATCAGTGCTATGACACTTACTGATTATTGTTTTTTTTTAATTTTTAATTAATTTATTTTTTTACTTACTGATTATTGTAAGTGTGTGCCATCATGTGACCTTTAAACTGTTGCATTTCAGCTTTTACCTTACGTTGATCATTACTTCTAATTCCTTAATCTATTTTACTTAGACCCCAGGCCTTGGAATTATTTCCATGTTATGAGGAAATGAAAAACTAAGGAAAGGAAAACAAAGTACCAGTGTTTTCTGTTGCAATGTGGAAAGATCTCTTTTGGAAGACCTAAGCCCCATTATTCAGAGAAGGCAATGGCACCCCACTCCAGTACTCTTGCCTGGAAAATCCCATGGAAGGAGGAGCCTGGTGGGCTGCCGTCTATGGGGCCGCTCAGAGTCAGCCACGACTGAAGTGACTTAGCAGCAGCAGCAGCAGCAAGGCCCATTATTAACATCTTTGAAATACTTTGTCTTTCCCTGAGAGGTCTATGTGCAGGAGAGGTATGCATGGAGATGCATCCAAAATATGAGACTCAGAAATACCAGCTTAAGGATAAGAAAATGGAGAAAGAGTAAAGTACCCCTAATGGCAGAAGTTGACCTAGAACTGTCAGCTAAGCCTGAGTGTTGCTCGGAGCTGGGCCACAGTGCTCTCCTGGTGAACATAAGCCATCTCAGAAACACCAACATCACATAAGCCCATTCTGAAACTACAACAGATCAAGGTAAAAACAAGACCACCTTATAATCATGTCTGAACAGAGACAAAAGCATGAATAGTGTTCAAATGACAAAAATGACTTCACCCTGGTCTCCCCGCCTTTGTTGTTGTTCAGTCACTAAGACGTATCCCAACTCTTTGTGACCTCATGGACTGCAGCACGCCAGCCTCCCCTGTTCTTCACCATCTCCCAGAGTTTGCTCAAATTTATATCCATTGAGTTGGTGATGCCATCCCACCATCTTATCCTCTGTCACCCTCTTCTCCTGCCCTCAACCTTTCCCAGCATCAGGGTGTTTTCCAATGAGTCAGTTCTTCACATCAGGTGGGCAAAGTATTGGAGTTTCAGCATCAGTCCTTCCAATGAATATTCAGGGTTGATTTCCTTTAGTATTGACTGCTTTGATCTCCTTGCAGTCCAAGGGACCCTCAAGAGTCTTCTCCAGCACCACAGTTTGAAAGCATCAGTTATTTGGGACTCAGCCTTCTTTATGGCCCAACTCTTACATCCACACATAATTACTGGAAAAACCATAGCTTTGACTAGATGGACCTTTGTTGGCAAAGACCCAGGGATCAACCTGTGTCTCCTGTGTCTCTTGCATTGGCAGATGGATTCTTTACCACTGTGCCACCCTGGAAGCCCCTTCCCCTCTTTTAGATAAGATTTATTAAAGTACCCCAGGGGTTCCCTGGTGGCTCAGCAGTAAAGAACCCGTATGCTATTGCAGGAGACAGGGGTTTGATCCTTGGGTTGTGACGATCCCCTGGAGGAGGCGATGGCTACGCACGCCAGTATTCTTGCCTGAAAAACCCCATGGACAGAGGAACCTGGAGGGCTACAGTCCATGGGGTCGCAACAATAACTAAATTGTTAAACTAAATAACTAAACAATAACTAAATGACTAAACAATAACAAAATTAAAGTACCCAATCATAGAATTACTCCCATTTTCTGACAGCACCTAAACTAGAATAAAGCCCTATTTCCTGATGTTTGTCAATAACCTCAGATATGCAGATGACACCAGCCTTATGCCAGAAAGTGAAGAAGAACTAAAAAGCCTCTTGATGAAAGTGAAAGAGGAGAGTGAAAAAGTTGGCTTAAAGCTCAACATTCAGAAAACGAAGATCATGGCATCTGGTCCCATCACTTCATGGCAAATAGATCCCCAGTGGAAACAGTGGAAACAGTGTCAGACTTTATTTTTCTGGGCTCCAAAATCACTGCAGATGGTGACTGCAGCCATGAAATTAAAAGACGCTTACTCCTTGGAAGGAAAGCTATGACCAACCTAGACAGCATATTAAAAAGCAGAGATATTACTTTGCCAACAAAGGTCCGTCTAGTCAAGGCTATGGTTTTTCCAGTGGTCATGTATGGATGTGAGAGTTGGACTATGAAGAAAGGTGAGTGCCAAAGAATTGATGTTTTTGAGCTGTGGTGTTGGAGAAGACTCTTGAGAGTCCCTTGGACTGCAAGGAGATCCAGTCAGTCCATCCTAAGGGAGATCGGTCCTGGGTGTTCATTGGAGGGACTGATGTTGAAGCTGAAACTCCGATACTTTGGCCACCTGATGTGAAGAGCTGACTCATTTGAAAAGACCCTGATGCTGGGAAAGATTGAGGGCAGGAGGAAAAGGGGATGACAGAGGATGAGATGGTTGGATGGCATCACCGACTCAATGGACATGGGTTTGGGTGAACTCCAGGAGTTGGTGGTGGACAGGGAGGCCTGGTGTGCTGCGGTTCATGGGGTTGCAAAGAGTCGGACATGACTGAGCGACTGAATGGAACTGAACTGTCTCAAGTCACTATTACAAGTCCAAATACTATAATAAATCCTTTTTAACCCCCTCACTGAGATGCTCTATGATTCCCCAACATGTACCTTCATCCTCATTATAATAAATCAATAAATCAACTTTGACTCTAGGTGTGTTTCTCATGGTCTTTAGCTAGAGGACATTAAGAGAACTATAAAGAAATCGAGTGGACTTGCTAAGACAACATGACCAAGAAAAACTGCACCTTGTGTATAACCCTCATATAGGTCAGTATCAAAAGTCAATTATGTACCCCTTAATGAGACGTCTTGCACCTCAATCATTTTTAACCTGAGCTCTTTGCTACTAGAAGCAGAATAAAACCTCTTTACCTCATATATGGCTTCTCAGGTGGTGCTAGTGATAAAGAACCCGCCTGCAATGCAGGATACATAACAAGATGCGAGTTCGATCCCTGGGTCAGGAAGATCCCCTGGAGGCGGGCCTGGCAACCCACTCCAGTATTCTTGTCTGGAGAATCCCCGTGGACAGAGGAGCCTGGCAGGCTACAGCCCATAGTGTTGCAAAGAGTCAGATGGGACTGAAGCGACTTAGCATGCAGCACGCACTTCATATAGAAACCTTGCATAGATTTGTGACTGTTCTTGATAAAGATGTCCAGGGGAGAAGTATGAGGTACCTACCAATCTTTAATGGATCTGAGTGCACAGAAATTCTTGCCAGAAGCTGAGGCTCACAGAAGCTGGAAAAGTACAGGAAGCCCAAGCCTGGGGTGATCGCCTTAGCAGAAAAAGCGTAGGAGAAAGGCAGAGTGACACTGAATCCTGGAATGCCCCCTGGTGTTTACTCCAAAGAACTGTTATCTGTGACAGAACAGTTGCCCCAGCAAATTGTCATACAATTGTCAATTTCCTGCTCACTCTTGGTGAACAGCTACACGCCCAAGGCAGTTTTACTAAGACCTTGTCCTTTTGACAGGATATTTATATTTAAAGCTACTATGTGGTAGTTAAAAATCAGGTTCTGGAGTCAGAAATACTCGATTTTAAATCACTTACAAATTGATCCTGGGAAAGTTCCTTAACATTTTGTCCTTAACATTTTTGTTATTCAGACACACAAAATTGTGTCTGAATAACAGACACAATAATAACTGAAGCTAGTTTGTGGGGTTTTGTGGATTTAAGGGGCTTGCACAGTGCCTGCCACATGGTAAGCTTCCGATGAATGGTAGTCATTGTTTATGCTATTAGTCCGTATTCGGAAACACAATGATGTTGACTATCACTAATACTTGAATTTTTATTTTTGGAGGGTTTTACAGAGATGTCACACATACTCACATAGTTACATGTGTATGTGTACACTCAAATACATATGTATCTGTACCATACATGGGGTTTTTCATGGATATTTGTACTGGAATGGGCAAATACTATCAAATACAGGGGCCATGTTAGCTCAGGGATGAATATAAACCGGTCAAATGCTAAAAGCGGCTTCGTAAATTTCCAAATCTTAGTGATGATAAATTGTATTGGAATTTTCCCAAATTGTTTCCCTGAGCTTAGGAAGTTTTCTTCCTTAAAGAATTTGACACCCCCCTCTTGTCATTTTATACTTTCCACTAGTTTCTGAACCAGAGTTATCATGACCATCAATACCAGCTCTCCCCAAAAGTACTCTGGTCCACAGGGACAGAAAAGAGCCGCAGTGAAAAATTATTCAACTATTGCTAATTACCACCTCTCCAACGAGGACCTGTTTTAAAGCAGTCCCAGTAGACCATAACTCCAAAGTCCAAATGGTGATAATGTTTTTCATTAAAAATAGTTTAGAATGACTATTCGTCAGTTTACTGTGCTTTCTTAAAGGGGAGGATCAGAGAAGTCACTTAATGCAAGGGAAGTGTGAGGGAAGATTCCAGAGTGGAAAAAGATAGTGATGTCGACAAGCTGTGGTTGAAATAGCTTGCATGTGTGAATTTGACAAAAACATATAATCATGAGAATCATATTCAGTTCAGTTCAGTCACTCAGTCATGTCCGACTCTTTGTGACCCCATGAATCGCAGCACGCCAGGCCTCCCTTTCCATCACCATCTCCCGGAGTTCACTCAGACTCACGTCCATCGAGTCCGTGATGCCATCCAGCCATCTCATCCTCTGTCGTCCCCTTCTCCTCCTGCCCCCAATCCCTCCCAGCATCAGAGTTTTTTCCAGTGAGTCAACTCTTCTCATGAGCTGGCCAAAGTCCTGGAGTTTCAGCTTTAGCATCATTCCTTCCAAAGAAATCCCAGGGTTGATCTCCTTCAGAATGGACTGGTTGGATCTCCTTGCAGTCCAAGGGACTCTCAAGAGTCTTCTCTAACACCACAGTTCAGAAGCATCAATTCTTCGGCACTCAGCCTTCTTCACAGTCCAACTCTCATATCCATACATGACCGCAGGAAAAACCATAGCCTTGACTAGACGGATCTTAGTCGGCAAAGTAGTCTCTGCTTTTGAATATGCTATCTAGGTTGGTCATAACTTTTCTTCCAAGGAGTAAGCGTCTTTAAATTTCATGGCTGCAATCACCATCTGCAGTGATTCTGGAGCCCAGAAAAATAAAGTCTGACACTGTTTCCACTGTTTCCCATCTATTTCCCATGAAGTGATGGGACCGGATGCCATGATCCTTGTTTTCTGAATGTTGAGCTTCAGGCCAACTTTTTCGCTCTCCTCTTTCACTTTCATCAAGAGGCTTTTAGTTCCTCTTCACTTTCTGCCATAAGGGTGGTGTCATCTGCATATCTGAGGTTATTGATTTTTCTCCCGGCAATCTTGATTCCAGCTTGTGCTTCTTCCAGCCCAGCGTTTCTCAGCATGTACTCTGCACAGAAGTTAAATAAAGAGGGTGACAATATACAGCCTTGATGTACTCCTTTTCCTATTTGGAACCAGGCTGTTGTTCCATGTCCAGTTCTAACTGTTGCTTCCTGACCTGCATACAGAGTTCTCAAGAGGCAGGTCAGGTGGTCTGTATTCCCATCTCTTGAAGAATTTTCCACAGTTTATTGTGATCCACACAGTCAAAGGCTTTGGCATAGTCAATAAAGCAAAAATAGATGTTTTTCTGGAACTCTCTTGCGTTTTCCATGATCCAGCGGATGTTGGCAATTTGATCTCTGGTTCCTCTGCCTTTTCTAAAACCAGCTTGAACGTCAGGGAGTTCACGGTTCACGTATTGCTGAAGCCTGGCTTGGAGAGTTTTGAGCATTACTTTACTAGCACGTGAGATGAGTGCAATTGTGCGGTAGTTTGAACATTCTTTGGCATTGCCTTTCTTTGGGACTGGAATGAAAACTGACCTTTTCCAGTCCTGTGGCCACTGCTGAGTTTTCCAAATTTGCTGGCATATTGAGTGCAGCACTTTCATAGCATCATCTTTCAGGATTTGAAACAATTCAATTGGAATTCCATCACCTCCACTAGCTTTGTTCGTAGTGATGCTTTTACTACTTGTAAATCTATACTACTTGTAAATAAGCTCATGTTATGAAACTTGAGACAGGGGCAGTTTTCTCCCAGGAGCTGAGGAGTCTGAGTCTAAGTCTAAGTCTAAGCCTCTGCTAAGGCTCCAGGCAAGTGCTGAAGGAAACTCGCGCATCCCTCGGGCCTTGCCTTACCACTTAGTCCACTCCAGCTAACTTCCAGCTGCCAGTGTCAACACTGCCTTAGGTGGAAGGCCACTTGGCTTATACACAGGACAGGCTGGAATTTCCAGGAAAGAATGCCATCCAGGAACAGCTAACCACTGACAACTCTTAGTGTATAAATGCCCCAGCTCCCAGGGCCCTTCAGTTAAATAACCTGGGGTATGGGTTTTACACCATTTCTCCAAGCTTTCCTGTAGGATTAAGCTCTCATTGTTCACAATGGAAGCTAGCTTGATAATGGCTTCATGCTTTGTCAGCTGCCTTCTCTCTCTTTTCACATTTCCCCACTCTCCTACCAGTGCTATCTGCACCTTCCAAATAAACTATTTGCTCTCTATGCGTTGCTCAGATTCTGCTTTTGGGGAAGCCCAAGCAAAAACAGGCTTGGATAAATGGAAGCACTCTTGGAGAAAGGCAAATATTTGGCTTCACGCTGATAACTGAACGTGCGGTTTCGAAGGAAGAGGATCAGTCATTCGGATGGGGTTAAGCACTTGTGGTTCATTCTATTAACCCAACTACTAGTTTGCTGATGAGGGCTCACTTTCCCTGCAGTCACTGGTCCTGGAATCAGCCCACCTGCCATGTGGGGAGGAGGGGTGTTTGTGTTAGCCAAGACCTATGCAGCTGCTGCTAAAGCAGAAAATAGTGCAATGTCATCAATCAACGCCTCGCACATGCTCTCAGCCGAAGTGCAATTAGTGTTACTCAGGACAAAAACTAATATAAGGCTGTGGCTGAATGTGTTATTGGAGAGACTATCAGATCAGCCTGGCTGTAAGAAGTGATCAGAGGCAGTGGGAGTGTTCCTTGCGTGTGCCAGGCAACAGCTAGTGGAGAGCAGCCTTCTGTCTCCAGCTTGGACGGGGTCATACCACTCACTGATAGGAAGATTAGTCATTTTCACTACTTCCACTCTTCTGGATTATCCCTTTAACAGGCTCAGTAAATAGGGCATATCTACTTCTATGGTTGTGGCCATGTTTTCTTTCCTAAAAGCAAGAAAATGGAATTCCTTCAACGTACTCAGGATATTTTTTGCAAGCTTTTTCCTTTTCTGTCTGGCTTCGGCTCTCTCACATTCTCTGTATTCCTCTCATCCTCTTTCTTCTGGCTCTTTCTCCCTGCAACCCGACCATCTCTCTCTCTCTGTCTCTTTCCTTCCTCTCCTCCTGCCCCTGTCTGTCTACTCTGCTTTTCTTTCCGCTTTCTTCTTTCCATCTCCTATATTCTTTCCCTCTCTATGACCCCTTCCTCTGCTCTGGTCCTTCATTTGGTTCTTGGAATATATTTTCATGTTCTGACATTCTTTAAAGTAGATTAATTTACTGAGTCCTTGATATATCCGCCAAGGAAAAGCAGTTATGCCTAAAATCTTTCTATGTCATGAGTAGTCAAATAACCCAACATAAAACCAGTTAGATTCATTTTTAAGTAAACTTCCCTCTTGGGCTTTAAAAATATGACTCCTACAGTTCCCCATCTGGATAGACTAGCTGTCTGCTTCTTTGCCTTTATTGAAGCCCTGCTGTACATGCTAAACATTACTCAGGCAGTGGGGCAGCACAAAGTTCAGCCACATTTTCAAAACAGGTGCCAAGTGTCATCTCCTCCTGTTTGCCTAGAGAGGCAGAGGGGAAAGGTAGTAAAAGGGCGAAGGAAGCCATAAAGACATGCTGGTCACCACCACCTAGGGCTATGGTTTACTGCCTGCAGTTCATAGGTGCGCCTGCGAGGGGAGCGAGGGTGGAGGCAGCCTTTACACCAGAATGGAGCCAAGATGTCCACAGGCTAATTCTGGCTGGATTCTGAGATGTCCCTGATATTGTCTGTCACAAGACTGAGAGCCCCCTGGAACCTCCAAATAACTCCTGGTTCAGTATCATCCATCGATTCAAAGGCAGAAGTACTAAAATCTTGCTGGAAAGCAGCGTGAGGAGAGAATTTCCTCTCTAAGTCTCAAAACTATCTTGGAAACTAAAATTCCAAAGAAAGTGAATAAATCATATGCTAAGACAGACAGCTGAAAAAACCATTGATCAAAACACAAATGCACTCAGAACAAAAAGCTGAAATAAGAAAATAGCTTAAAAAGATTTGCACATAAGTATGCCTAAGATGGGGCTTCCAGGGTAGCTCAGCTGGTAAAGAATTAGCCTGCAATGCAGGAGACCCCAGTTTGATTCCTGGGTTGGGAAGTTCCCTTGGAGAAGGGATAGGCTACCCACTTCAGTATTCATGGGCTTCCCTGGTGGCTCAGACCGTAAAGAATCTGCCTGCAATGTGGGAGACCTGGGTTTGATCCCTGAGTTGGGAAGATCCCCTGGAGGAGGGCATGGCAACCCACTCCAGTATTCTTGCCTGGAGAATCCCCATGGACAGAGGAGCCTGGCGGGCTATGGTCCATGGGGTTGCAAAGAGTCAGACATGACTGAGCAACTGAGCAACTGAGCACAGCACAGCAAAGTACAGCACATTCCTGAGACAGGTTAAAAAATAAATTTTCATAAATTAAATAGGAAACTATAAAACAAAGCAGATTAAATAAATAAATTTATTTAAAAAAGAAAAGAGTAAGAGTCAGGACATACAAAAGAAACCAAAGGGAAAACTTGGAATGAAAAATATGGTTACTGGGATTAAAAATAGGATAGGATAGTTCCTCAAAAGATAAGATAAACTGAAAGCTAGACACATTTGAATAGAAACTTTGTAACTAGAAAACAGTCAGTCTTAAATAATTCATCCAGAATCTAGCACATAGATTCTGATACCAAATATAAAAGATCAATTATAATGTAGAAAGATTGAGAAAAAAAAGAGGTAGAAATTGAAGAATATTTAAGGAAATACTGATAAAAACTTCCCATAACTGAAGAAAGACTTGAACCTTTAAAACAAAGTTCACTTTGAAATTGAGCAGGACAAATAAAATTATACCTATCTTTAGGCACATTGTAGTGGAAATGAACAGCAAGGATAAAGAGAAAATATCATAAAAGCTGCTGCTAAGTCGCTTGAGTCGTGGCCGACTCTGTGCGACCCCCTAGACGGCAGCCCACCAGGCTCCCCTGTCCCTGGGATTCTCCAGGCAAGAACACTGGAGTGGGTTGCCATTTCCTTCTCCAATGCAGGAAAGTGAAAAGTAAAAGTGAAGTCGTTCAGTTGTGTCTGACTCTTCGCGACCCTATGGACTGCAGCCTACCAGGCTTCTCCATCCATGGGATTTTCCAGGCAAGAGTACTGGAGTGGGGTGCCATCGCCTTCTCCGAAGTTACATAGAAAGAAAGTGAAAGTGAAGTCGCTCAGTCGTGTCTGACTCTCTGTGACCCCATGGACTATAGCCTATCAGGCTCCTCCATCCATGGGATTTTCCAGGCAAGAGTGCTGGAGTGGATTGCCATTTCCTTCTCCAATCATGATAGCTACCAAATAGAAATGACAGGTATAATAGAACAATTAGAGAGTAGGCTTCTCATTAACAACAATACTTGCAAGTCAAGCTAGAAATTTATGTGCATGTAAGTTCATATTCAAGAGTGAGGGAAAAATAAAAATATTTTCAGATTTACAAAGGCTGAATTTATGATTCACAGACCCTTTCTGAAAGAAATATTAAAGTATATACTTTGAAAGAAGAAAAGTAATCACAGAGGGAATGCTTAAGATGTGTGAAATGACAGTGAACAAGTAAGTTGATAAAACATGTCAGGAAATTTAATTAATGACTTAAAAAATAATCATTTTTTATAAACATGAGTGAAACTAAATCTCAAAATAACAATAAAATGGTGGGGGCTGTTCAAGACTTAGTTACAGAATGTTATCTTCACCTTAGGAAGGAGAATAAGCAAAATTGAGAATTTTTGCTTAGAAAAATTTATACTTAAATATGTTTTTAAAAGTTGATCAGTGACCTCCAAAAAATAAAAGAAAGATATGTCCAAATATAAAATAATAAAAATAAATTTCAATGAGTTAAACCCGCCCAATAAAAGATATAGACTATCACATTGGATTAAAAAAAAAAAACCAAATCTGCTATCCTTAATTTATAAAAGAAACCCTTAAAGTCAAACTACACATAAGGTTTAAAATAAAGATCTAAGAGAAATTCATCAGATTAATAGTAATCAAATTAAAATTTGGATAGTGGTAGCAATTTATGAAGCAGAATTTAAGAGTGTTTTTAGAAATAAAGAGAAATACGTTGTTGCTGTTCAGCTGCTAAGTCGTGTCTGACTCTTTGCGACCCCATGGACTGCAGAATGCTAGGCCTCTCTGTCCCTCAATATCTCCTGGAGTTTGCCCAAGTTCGTGTCCACTGAATCAGTGATGCCACCCAACACCTCATCCTCTGACACCCTCTTCTCCTCCTGTGCTCAATCTTTCCCAGCATCAGGGTCTTCTCCAATGAGTCAGTTGTTCGCATCAGGTGGCCAAAACATTGGGGCTTCAGCTTCAGCCTGAGTCTTTCCAACGAGTATTCAGGGTTGATTTCCTTTAGGATGGACTGGTTAGGTTGTCTTGCTGTCCAAGGAACTCTCAAGAGTCTTCTCCAACACCACAGTTCAAAAGCATCAATTCTTTGGCGCTCTGCTTTCTTTATAGTCGAAGTCTCACACCTGTACATAACCACTGGAAATATCATATCTTAGGCTATATGGACCTTTGTCAGCAAAGTGATGTCTTTGCTTTTCAATATGCTGTCTAGGCTTGTCATAGCTTTTCTTCCAAGAAGCAAGCATCTTCTAATTTCATGGCTGCAGTCACTGGGGTTCTCTTTTCTTCCTCTTTTATTTTCTGTGTTGGATTTCTACTATTATTATAATAAAGGAGTACAATAAGGCTGTATATTGTCACCCTGCTTATTTAACTTCTATGCAGAGTACACCATGCAAAATGCTGGGCTGGATGAGTTACAAGCTGGAATCAAGATTGCTGGCAGAAATATTAATAACCTCAGATACAGATAATACCACTCTAATGGCAGAAACCTAAGAGAAACTAAAGGGCCTCTTGATGAAGGTGAAAGAGGAGCATGAAAAAGCTGGCTTAAAACTCAATATTAAACTAAGATCATGGCATCTGGTCTCATCACTTCATGGCAAATAGAGGGGGAAGAAGTGGAAGCAGTGACAGATTTCCTCTTCTTGGGCTCTAAAATGACTGCAGATGGTGACTGCAGCCATGAAATTAGAAGACGCCTGCTCCTTGGAAGGAAAGCTATGACAAACCTGGACAGTGTGTTGAAAAGCAAAGATATCACTTTGCTGACAGAGGTCCATATAGTCAAAACTATGATCTTTCCAGTAGTCCTGCACAGATGTGAGAGTTTGACCATAAAGAAGGCAGAGAGCCAAAGAATTGATGCTTTTGAATTGTGGTGTTGGAGAAGATTCTTGAGAGATCAAACCAGTCAATCCTAGAGGAGATCAACCCTTAATATTCATTGGAACGACTGATGCTGAAGCTCACACACCAATACTTTGGCCACCTGTTGCGAATGGTTGACTTATCGGAGAAGACCCTGATGCTGGGAAAGATTGAGGGCAGGAGAAGAGGGTGACAGAGGATGAGATGGTGGGACTGCATCATCGATTCAATGGACATGAACTTGGGCAAACTCTGGGAGATACTGAAGGACAGACAGACTTGACGTGCTGCAGTCCATGGGGTCGCAAAGAGTTGGATATGACTTAGCAACTGAACAACAACAACAAATTTGATAAATATCTATTAAAAACCTACAAAAATCATATCTATTAATTTTTATTATTGTATAATACAACTCATAAACATTGTATATAAAATTCATATACAAAATATATGTACAAATCAAAGAATAAATTCTTAGAGCTTAACATGATTGTTAAATAGACTTCTGCTCTTTGTCAAAGTCAATATGACCTGGAAATATGGGTATTTTATTCATAGAGCTTTAGAACAGTGTTTGCATGCAGACAAGGTGTTTGATTTTCACAAAAACCAGGTAGTTCAAAACTAGTTCAAGGAAACATTTTTTACTTTGCAATCTCAACATCATACACTTTCCATATGGTTTTCTCCTGGCAAATGGATTTTTCCAATTATTTAAAAAACTAATTATCACCTAGTTGAAAGACTTTATTATTTGTTTAAATCAAGATTTTTCTGGAATGAAAGACATTACATGTAAAATTAATACAAGTGGCTTAGTTGGGAGATTTTTGCAACATCAAAAACTAGAGTCAAAAGATTAGTATCTATAACATACAGGGAAATAATGTAATTAACAAAAAAAAGTCAGGAAAGATAAGAAAATGGATGAATTATAAGAAAAGACAAGTCACAGAAACAGAATTGTTACTGAGTAAACAAGAACAAGAAGAGATGTACAACCTCTCTGGTAATCAGAAAAATGCAAAGTAAATCATTTTATTATCATAAAATATGAAGTGTTTGTGAAGAGGTGAAGAAACAGAAAAAGTCATGGACTTCCAGCAAGAGTTAAGACTGGAGCAGCTATTGTGGACAAAAATAGTGGTGTTTTAAGTGAAATTACACATATTCCCAAAGAAATGGAATTCCCACTCCTTTGTATATAATGTAGATATAACTCTCACATGAATTCATGATGGTAACTGAATAGGCTTGCTCACTGGAGCTTCATTTGGGAAAACAAGAAGTTGGAAGCAACCTAGCTGTTCATCAGTGGTGAAATGGATAAACAAAATGCATGCTAGTCTGGAATTAAAAGCAATTGCATTGTGGAAAGATTTTAAAAACACATTCTCAAGTGAGAAAAAGAAATAGATGAGATCTGTAAGACAATGCTGTGCTGTGCTTAATCATTCAGTCGTGTCTGACTCTTTGCGACCCCATGGACTGTAGCCTGCCAGGCTCCTCTGTCCATGGGGATTCTCCAGGCAAGAATACTGGTGTGGGTAGCCATGCCCTCCTCCAGGGGATCTTCCCAATCCAGGGATTAAACCCAGGTCTCCCGCATTGCAGGCATATTCTTTACCGTCTGAGCCACCAGGGAAGCCCTTATAAGACAATATCATTGTATAAATTTAAAGATACATGGTTTTTAGTTTGCAAAGATGCAAATACGTCACAAGAGAGATAACAAACATATTCAAGTGGGTCTGTGAGGGGTGAGAGGGTGCAGCCAGGCTTCACACCAGAATGGAGCCAAGAAGTCCACAGGCTAATTCTGACTGGATTTGGGATGTCCCCGATATCATCTGTCACAAGACTGAGTGGAGATGGAGCCCATGGGATTAGTGACTGGTAATGAAGAAAATAAAAATAAAATAAAATAAAACAAGAAAGTGACCATGTACCATCCCAAGGTGATAGCATTCTCTGGTTTGGAGAACGAAAGAACTTAGATTTCTGTGTCTGGAATGAAAAGAAAAGGGATTGTGTTTTGTCTGGTTTAGTTATCACCCTTCATTATTATTGAATTCTTTTGTTAGTACTTTTAATTATACATTGTTTTGTCTTGACTTTTTAAGCAAACATTCATGTTAATTGAGGTTAACTTTAATTTTGCCCACTCTTTTCATGTATAACTTACTTTTCCTGTCTTATTAAAGTGTCTTGCACTTTTATAATGTTATATTTTAAAATATTTACATCCTGAGAGAATAAAAATTCTGTGCCAAAGAACTGTCTTTTGTGCTCAACGTAGTCTATGATTACAGGCTACATAGGGGATGACAGAGTTTTAACTTATAACCTATTATAAGCACATTATAATGACAACACACAGTTCATATTGCTTGTCTATTAAATGAGTCTCTGGATCCTCACTAATAGAATTGCAGGATATTTGAGTCTGAAGATATTGTTTGATCTAGTTTATTCATTCATTTCACAGAGAAGGAAGCTGAGGTCCAGAGAGGGTAAGTAACCTGCCTGACAATACACAGCTGGAGTTGTAGAGCTAAGACTAGACCCATGCAATGCTCTTTGTATTTATCCTCCTTGATCCGGCAGAAGTGCATATATCATGAAGCCAGTGAAGCTTAAGCTTCAGGGCCCCTAACTTGCAGAACCTGTTTCCACATGACTAGCAGTGCTGGGGAAATGCTTTAACAGGGTCACAGGTAAACTTTGCAAAAGCAAGAAGTCTGAAATGTAGTTATCTAAGACCACTGTCTCTTTCCATTCTGACTTCTCCATCACACCTCCCCCTTATGTTAGGGAACACTAGAGTGGCCAAGAACATTGTATATTTGTAAGTTCATATTATTTTTCTTAAGAGTGCCCTCACAATACCTGGATCCACCCAACCTTCATTTCTAATACCATTAATACCTGTTATTGTTTGTGACCGTCCATGAACATCCTACCCAATCCAGGGATTTGGACATCACCAACAACTTAATTCTACCCTGTGTTCTGCTCCTCTCCCATCCTGCCTCTCTCTGATGGAGTCACTGTATTAATTTTGTGTTTATTGTTCCCTTGTCTTTTTCTTTTGTTTTGTTTCAGGTACTTTATATGCTTTACAATATACAATTATTTTTATTTGCAATGAACGTTGTGACAGGATCTTGTACTTTAGTCTTCACCCAGCATATTGTTGCAAGCAGCTGTGGTTCAATTATTTTCACTTCTGTTTAATGCTCTGTTGTATAAAAATTAGTTTACTCATTCTTTTGTCAATGGCATTTTGGTTGTTTCACATTTTTGCTGTTTTGAACAGTGCTGCTATAAACATTTTTGTACATATTTGTGGAAAACCACATGCAAGAATTTCCCTGGGGTATACATCTAGGAATAGAAAGTCTAGTTCATAGAATTTAAGAATGTTTAAGTTTATGGTATAATGTTTTACCATTCTCCAAAGTATTTGGCCAAGATATAATGTATGAGAGATGTGTTATACAAGAGATTCATTGTTTCACCTTCTTCTCAACACTTGGTATTGTCAGGCTTCCTACTTTTCACAGTCTTATGGGTATAAAATGGAATCTCCTTGCCGTCTTCCCATTTCTTCAGTTCAGTTCAGTCGCTCAGTTGTGTCCGACTCTTTGTGATCCATGGACTGCAGCACACCAGGCTTCCTTGTCCATCACCAACTCCTGGAGCTTGCTCAAACTCATGTCCATCGAGTTGGTGATGCCATCCAACCATCTCATCCTCTGTCATCCCCTTCTCCTCCTGCCTTCAATCTTTCCCAGCATCAGGGTCTTTTTCTAATGAGTCGGCTCTTTGCATCAGATGTCCAAAGTATTGGAGCGTCAGCCTCAGTATCAGTCCTTCCAATGAACACCCAGGAGTGATCTCCTAGGATTGACTGGTTGGATCTCCTTGTAGTCAAAGGGACTCTCAAGAGTCTTCTCCAACATCAAAGTTCAAAAGCATCAATTCTTCAGCACCCAGCTTTCTTTATAGTCCCACTCTCACATCCATACATGACTACTATAAAAGCCATAGCTTTGACTAGACGGACCTTTGCTGGCAAAGTAACATCTCTTCTTTTTAACATGCTATCTAGGTTGGTCATAGCTTTTCTTCCAAGGAGAAAGGGTCTTTTAATTTCATGGCTGTGGTCACCATCTGCAGTGATTTTGGAGCCCAAGAAAATAAAGTCTGTCCCATTTCTTGATTACTAGTGAAGTTGTGCATCTCTTCATGTCACTTTCATATCTTACAGCCTTGTAAGGTAGGGATTATCATCATGACATCATAGAGAAAACCTGACACAGAGAGGTTATACTTAACCTATCTTAACCTTATACCCATCCGAGGTCACCCAGCTACTAAGTGGTGGTTCAAGGATTCAAACCCAGGTCTGCCTAATCAAAACCCTCGTGCTTATCAATCCTATTGTATTAACCACCCCATTTCTTTCCTACAGGTTGTAAGAATCTTGGAGAAGTTGCTGTTCTAGGTCTCGTAAAACTGAGTACCCAATCACTGAAAAGGCTTTCTTTCTCAAAGTCTGAATTAGTAGCTGTTGACCCACCAAAGCTAATGTCTGTGCCCTTTCGGTATTAGCATTTCTCAGAACAAGTCTTTGCAGGCATGAAATGACCTATTCTATCTAGCCCTTTGGGTTTCTGAGGCAGATATATTATTCTGTTTGCTTGGTGATGAACTTTTAGAATAATACTTAAATCATTCCATAAATACAGAGTGAGGGTTAGGAACCAGGAAACAGAGCTGAGAAAAAGTTGGCTTTTAATTTTTGCCATGTAAACTATTACTCTGGCAGGAAAGAGGGGATATTGTATTTTATAGAGTTGCCAATTACAAAGATGTCCGGAATATGCAATTAACCTACTACAGTTTTGTTGTTGTTGTTGTTGTTGTTTTAATCAGGACCTCTTCTCCCCTGAGCTCCAGTTACCTCACATAGGCCAAGGAGTGATCTGACCGAGGAGGGTGGTGTTGGCTCCAAGTGTTTAATTCCAGGGCTGCTGCCAATGAGCCCAACTCCTGGCCCTCTATGAGACACCCTGAAAGGGAGCTGTCATGGGACAGCCAATTCTTATCTATGTCCTTGCCTCAGGGACAGGAGTAGAACAAACACATACTTACAAATGCTTACCTGGGCACTGATTTTTTTTTATTTGGATGTGGACCATTTTAAAAGTCTTTATTGAATTTGCTACAATATTCTATCTGTTTTATGTTTTGGTTTTTTGGCTGTGAGGCACATAGGATCTTAGCTCCCAGACCAGGGATAGAACCCGCACTCCCTGCGTTGCAGGTGAAGTCTTAACCACTAGACTGCCAGGGAAGTCCCCGGGCACTGATTTTTGGAGAGGAAAAAACAACCATAGCAACCTTGATATTTTAGATGCAAAAAAATCATAGCTTTAAGATGTCTAGCATCTCTTTAATCCACCTAAATGATTTCAGCAACAAAACAAGGGATAAAGAAGGGGTCCCCTTGCAGGAATTTTGAAAATAATGCTATCTATATCTTCACCTTGGAATCTCTAGGTAGAGGTGATCACAGGGTTCTTGTGATCTGGGTCCCTTCTACTTCCATATGAATTTTAGAATCACCTGATTAATTTCTTCAAAAGAGGCAGTCAGAATTTTGATAGGGAATGTGGTGAATCTGTAGATCAATTTGGGGAGTGTTGTCATCTTAACAATATTAAATCTCCTAATTCATGAACATGATTATTTCCTTTTACTTAGGTCTTCTTTAAATTATTCAATGATGCTTTGTAGTTTTTAGTGTGCAGCAGGTCTTGTATTTCTTTTGTCAAATTTATTCTTAAGTATTTTTTTTGACAGTATTGGAAATGAAATTGCTTTTTTAATTTCATTTTTGGATTGTTCATTGCTAGTTATATAAAAATACAACTGATATTTGTATATTGATCTTCTATTCAGCAACCATGCTGAACTTATTTTTTAGTTCTAAGTTTTTTGTGGATTCCTTAGGATTTTCAATATACAAAATCATGTCATCTACTAATAGAGATAGTTTTACTTCTTTCTAATCTTGATGCCTTTTATTCATTTTCCTTGCCTAACTGCCCTGGCTGAGACCTCCAGCACAAGGTTGACTGGAAGTGGGGACAGCAAATCCTTGCATTGTTCTTGATCTTAAGGAGAAATTGTTCAGTCTTTCACTATTAACTATGATATAACTTTCATGTTTTTGTAAATGCCCTTCAATAGCTTGAGGAAACTATCTTCTGCTTGTTTTCTGAGCATGTCTATTATGAAAGTGTTGGATTTTCTCAAACGCTTCATCAGCATCTATTGAGATGATCATGTAGTTACTGTCCTTCATTCTATCGATATAATCTATTTAAACTGATTTTCACATGTTAAACCAAGCTTTTACCCCTGCTATCGATTACACTTGGTCATGGTATATAATCCTTTTAATATGTTGCTGGATTTAGTTTACTACTATTTTGTGGAGATTTTTACATCTATTACATTTGGGATATTGGCCTGTAGTTTTCTTTTACTCTATTTGTCCAATAATGGTATCAAAGCCTCATAGAATGAGTTGTGAAGTATTCCCTCTTTTATTTTGTTAAAAAATTGGTGAAGGATTGGCTTGAATTTTCCTTTAAATGCTTGGTAGTATTCACCAGTGAAAACATTTGAGCTTGAGATTTTCTTTCTAAAAAGTTTATGACTACTTCAATCTCTTCAGTTGTTAGAAGTCTACTAAAATTTTCCCTTGCTTCTGGAGTCAGTTTTGGTAATTTCTATCTTTCTAGAATTTGCCTATTTTATCTAGACCATCTAATATGTTGGCATATAATATCTCATGTGAAAGTGTTAGTCACTTAGTTGTGTCTAACTCTTTGCGACCCCATGAACTGTAGCCCTCCAGGCAGGAATACTGGAGTGGGTAGCCATTTCCTTCTCCAGGGGACCAAAGCTGGGTCTCCCTGTATTGCAGGCAGATTCTTTACCATCTGAGCCACCAGGGAATCCTCAAGAATACTGGAGTGGATAGCCATTCTCTTCTCCAGGGTATCTTCCCCACCCAGGGATTGAACCAGCAGGCAGATTCATTACTATCTGAGTCACCAGGAAGCCCTATAATATCTCATAGAATTCCCTTATGATCCTTTTTACTCCTGCAAAGTTGGTAATAAAGTCTTCTCTTTCATTCCTGATTTTAGTTGAGTGTTCTTTTCTCAGTCAGTATAGCTAAAAGTTTGTCAATTTTATTGATCTTTGCCAATAATCTACATGTGGTTTCAATTTTCTTTACTGTTTTTCTATTTTGTTTCATTTATTCCTGCTCTAATCTTCATTATTTCCTTCCTTCTGCTTGCTTTAGTTTGCTATTCTTTTGCTAATTTCCTAAGATTGAATATTAGGTCATTGAGATCTTCTTTCCTTTCCTCTTGAGTACTACTTTAGCTACATCTCATAATTTTGCTATGTTGTATTTTCACTTATTTTCTAATTTCCATTATGATTTTTTTCTTTGACTATTGGTTATTTAGGAGTACACTGTTTAATTTCCACATATTTGGGAATCTCCTAAATCTTCTTCTGTTATTGATTTCTAATTTTTTTTTCATTGTGGTTGATTAATACAGTTTGTATGACTTCCAATTCTTTTACATGTGTGGAAATGTGTTTTTGCAGTCCAGTGTATGGCCTATCTTAAATGTTCCATGTGCACTTGACATGAATGTGTATTTTGCTCTCGTTGGGTAGAGTGTTCTATAGATGTATGATAGATCTAGTTGGTTTACAGTGTTGTTCAAGTCTTTTATGCAAGAGTGATTTTTCAGAGGTCCTTATGCTACCAACTCTGGAAATAATTTTCCACTACAGTTACTTTAAGAGAAAATAGCTTTAGGATGATGCTCTCAAACAAAGAATTTTCTTTAGGTTGACAACATCAGTATTAATAAAACAACTTACTTAGTTTGTATTTGTCAGTCGAAGCTATAATCTTGTCTTTGGTTACTTCTACAAAATGATGTAGTTTGAAAATACTAGTGAAAAAGGTTTTTTTCTGGGCAATCTTTCAAACTATACTTAAGAAGTCAAATTATTTTCCTGGTAGTACTTACTACCAAAGGCTATGATTGAGTCTTTGAAAAAACCATGAAGAGAACAAAGTAATAAGAAAACATGAGAGGCTGAATTTTATTGGGATTTTGTTGTCCAGAGGATGTCTGGCAATTTCTGCAGAGATTTCTGTATGTCTTCACTGGATAGCACTACCAGTATCTAGTGGGTCGAGGCTAGGGATGCTGCTAAATATCCTATAATGCACAGGACAGGCCCCACAAGAGAAAAAGATTTGGTCTGGCATGCCAATGGTACTAAGACTGAGAAACCTTGCCCACAGATTAAATCCAATTTGTTGAGATCAAAATGGAGGAATTATTTAAATTATATTACTATGAAAATCATACTTTTTTTCATCATGCACATTTTAAGTGCCTTGATTTTGTTTCATGGAGGAAAGGACACCAGAGATATAAGCTAGAATTACATTTTTTAAAGTTAATAGGTGACAAACTTGAAATTCAGGGTGTATTACTGAAATCAACATAAGAGATTAGCATAAGATAAATAGCATTAATGGAAATCACCATTTGATAGGAAGTAATTTAGTTATTTCACACAGAGATTAATCATGGAGAGGTAGCATTTCCTTAAGGACTGAAAGGAACTGGAAAATTGATCAGCTACTCTTTCTCTGCAAAGCGGTAAGTACTTAGAATACCTTTAATAAAGTAATTTTGTTTTAGGTTTCATAGACTTGGTAAAGGTGTTTAGGATTTTAGATTTTTAAAATATATACATATACATATATATATATATATATGTATATGTATATATATATATGTATTTTCCTGGTAGCTATGTACAGCATGTGGTATCTTAGTTCCCCCACCAAGGATTGAACCCACACTTCCTGCAGTGAAAGCCTGGAATCTTAACCACTGGACCACCAGGGAAGTCCCCTAGGATTTTAGATTTTTTTTTTTTTTTTGTCTAATAGGTAACTCTCATTTTCTAGAATCCATTGGTATATATGCTCCATGAGGGCAAAGATTGTTTAGTATTGTATCAGGTATTCTGCTTTCTAGTTCTTTCTTGTGATCTAGAATAGGAGTCAGCACCTTTTCTATAAATGGTAAGATAAGAGATATTTTCACCTTTGCAGAATATATAATTCACATTACAACTGCCCAGGTAGGGTCTTCAGTTGGTCTTCTAATTGGTTGTTGTTTATTTATATGAAAACTACTGCTGCCTATATTTGATTTTACCACCAAAAATGTACTAAAATTCCAGATCATTTGTAACAGTTTTTTAGTTCATGCTGTTAGGTTTTCTAGCAATAATTTATATTATTATATATACAAAAATATATAAAATTATACATATAATTTTATTCATAATAATAACTTTACCTCATCTTTCCCAATTTTTATGCATTTTGATTTCTCTAGTCTAATTGTTTTGGCTAAAAATTTTAAAATAATAACAACAATGGTAATAAAAACTATCCTTTGTCCTGATTTTAATGGGAAAAGCTTCTACCATTTTCCCATAAATCGTAATAGTGACTTTTTCATTAAATTCCATCATGGTAAGAAAGTAAATTAATCAATTCCTATTTTATTAATAGTTCATTTAAAATTGTGAATATATGTTTCATTTATCAAATGCCTTCTCTATTAAAAAAATATGTCATTTTCTTTTGATTTGTTAACCTGCCAGTGTCCAGTTTATTTAGTCTTTCAAACAGATTTTTCAGTTCAGTTCAGTTCAGTTCAGTCACTCAGTCATGTCCAACTCTTTGCGACCCCATGAATTGCAGCACGCCAGGCCTCCCTGTCCATCACCAACTCCCGGAGTTCACTCAGACTCACGTCCATCGAGTCGGTGATGTCATCCAGCCATCTCATCCTCTATCGCCCCCTTCTCCTCCTGCTCCCAATCCCTCCCAGCATCAAAGTCTTTTCCAATGAGTCAGCTCTTCACATGAGCTGGCCAAAGTACTGGAGTTTCAGCTTTAGCACCATTCCTTCCAAAGAACACCCAGGACTGATCTCCTTCAGAATGGACTAGTTGGATCTCCTTGCAGTCCAAGGCACTCTCAAGAATCTTCTCCAATACCACAGTTCAAAAGCATCAATTCTTCAGCGCTCAGCTTTCTTCACAGTCCAACTCTCACATCCATACATGACTATTGGAAAAACCATAACCTTGACTAGATGGACCTTTGTTGGCAAAGTAACGTCTCTGCTTTTGAATATGCTGTCTAGGTTGGTCATAACTTTCCTTCCAAGGAGCAAGCGTCTTTTAATTTCATGGCTGCAATCACCATCTGCAGTGATTTTAGAGCCCCCCAAAATAAAGCCTGACATTGTTTCCACTGTTTCCCCATCTATTTCCCATGAAGTGATGGGTCCAGACGCCGTGATCTTAGTAGACTGGGGTTGGCCACAAGAGAAAGCCCCATGAGATTTAGAAGTTAAGAAGTTAAGCAGCACAGGGCAGCAAAGGAGACACAGACATAAAGAACCGGCTTTTGCAGTGAACATTTATAATAGCTAGGAAGCACCCTAGATATCCTTCAGCAGAGGAATGGATAAAGAAGCCATGGTACATGTACACAGTGGAATATTACTCAGCTATAAAAATGAACACATATTTTAAAAAATGAACACATTTGAATCAATTCTAATGAGGTGGGTCAAACTGGAGCTTATTGTACAGAGTTAAGTAAGTCAGAAGGAGAAACACAAATACTGCATATTAACGTATATATATGGAATTTAGAAAGATGGTAATGATGAGCCTATATGCAGGGCAGCAAAAGAGAGACTTAAAGAACAAACTTTTGGACTCTGTTGGAGAAGGTGAGGGTGGGATGATTTGAGAGAATAGCACTGAAACATCTATATCACCATATGTGAAACAGATGACCAGTGCAAGTTCCTTGCATGAAGCGGGGCACTCAAAACTGATGCTCTGGGACAACCAGGAGGAATAGGGTGGGAAGGGGGGGGCGTGGTTCAGGATTTTGGGACACATGTGTACCTGTCACTGAGTCATGTCGATGTATGGCAAAAAAAAAAAAAAAATCACAATATTGTAAAGTAATTATCCTCCAATTGAAATAAATACATCAATTATATATAAAAACAACAACAGACTTTTGGGCCCCAATGGCCTGGCCCAGCCAGAGATGGCTCTGCACATTAGTCAGTCAGGAGGTGGCTGCCCAGAGCCACAACCTGGGGATGGGGGTGTGGGGAAAGGCGGTGGGGGAGGAGAGGGATGGGTACGGAGGGACGGCCGGGGGTGGGGGAGAGGGAGGGGCGGCATGGGATGGTGGCGGGGAGGGGGTGGCTGAGCCTGCCGGGAAAGACGGAAGTGGTTGTGGGGTAACCCCGGCGGCAGCAGCCGGCACAGGAAGCGGAAGCCGCCTGGGATCTTCAGTCATGGAGCAGTTTCGCACCGAGGAGATGCAGACGGCCGTGTCCTGCTACCTCAAACGCCGGCAGTACCGGGGTGGGGACGGCCCATCGAAGCAAGGCCTGCGACTGTCACAGAGCGTCCAGGATATGGCTACCAGCCTCGCAGTCCAGTCAGAATCGGGTTGTGCCAACACAGTGTCTGCAGCCCCTTGCCAGGCAGACCCCCAGCAATATGAAGTACAGTTCGGACGGCTGCGGGATTTTCTCATGGACTCTGCCTCCCAGCATAGCGACGAACTGATGCCTCTCCTCTACCCTCTCTTTGTCTACCTCCATCTCGACCTGGTCCAGAACAGTTCAAAGAGCACAGTGGAAAGCTTTTACAGCCGCTTCCATGGAATGTTTCTCCAGAATGCCAGCCAGAAGGACGTCATTGAGCAGCTCCAGACCACCCAGACCATCCAAGACATCCTGTCTAACTTCCGGCTGCGGGCCTTCCTGGACAACAAGTACGTGGTTCGTCTGCCGGAAGACAGCTACAACTACCTTCTCTGCTACCTCCAGAGTGACAACAACACCGCGCTGTGCAGAGTCCTCACCTGGCACATCCACCTGGACGTGCAGCCCGCCGAGAGGATGGACTACCAGCTCTATGCCAGCGGTGGCTCCTCCACCGGCGAGGGCGGCTGCTCCAGTGGCGAGGGCGGCTCCTCCAGTGGCAAGGGCAGCTCCTCCAGAGGCCAGGGCAGCTCCTCCAGAGGCCAGGGCAGTGGCCTGGAGCCCACCGACCTGCCCATGTACATCCTGCAGAAAGAGGAGGATCTGGACATCCTTCAGGAGACCATCAAGCGCATCCAGGATGGCCCCCCCTCCCTCACCACCATCTACACCTACACCTTCTACAACACTGAGCAGCTGCTGAACACGGCGGAGGCCTCCCCCGACAACAACCTGCTCGCTGCGGGCTTTAACAACTCCCGTATAAAACTGTGGAGTCTGACTTCCAAGTTTAAATCCAAGCCCCATCAAGTAGACGTGTCCCGCATCCACTTGACTTATGATACACTCGAGGTCGACGAGGAGGACAGGACAGCCAAGGAGATGAAGGTTCTGCAGGGACACTGCGGGCCGGTGTACAGCACCAGGTTCCTCCCGGACAGCTCGGCGCTGCTCTCCTGCTCTGAAGACACGTCCATCAGGTACTGGGACCTGGAGAGCTTCACTAACACTGTGCTGTACCAGGGCCATGCCTACCCCGTGTGGGACCTGGACATCAGCCCGCACAGCCTGTTCTTTGCCAGCGCGTCCTACGACCGCACGGCGCGGCTGTGGTCGTTTGATCGGACTTACCCACTGCGAATCTACGCCGGGCACCTGGCGGATGTGGACTGTGTCAAGTTCCACCCCAATTCAAACTATTTAGCCACGGGCTCAACAGACAAGACGGTGCGGCTGTGGAGTGCCCAGCAGGGGAACTCGCTGAGACTCTTCACAGGCCACTGTGGCCCCGTGCGCTGTCTGGCCTTTTCCCCCAACGGTCAGTACCTGGTGTCGGCGGGCGAGGACCAGCTGCTGAAGCTGTGGGACTTGGCATCTGGGACCCTCTACAAAGAGCTACAGGGCCACACGGATGACATCACCAGCGTCACCTTCAGCCTGGACAGCAGCCTGATTGCATCAGCATCCATGGATAACTCCGTGCGTATCTGGGACATCAAGAGCAAGCACAACAGCACGCCCGCCAATGGCTCATCCAGTGAGCTCTTGGGCGTCTACACCAGCCAGATGAGCAATGTGCTGAATGTGCAGTTCATGGCCGGCAACCGCCTGCTGGTGACCGGAATCGGAGAAGAAAATCAGGAACACTGATTTATACTTTTGAGGTAACGGACTGGGCAGTGCGAAGGGTTCCAGACAGCAAGTCTTGGGACAAACAGATGGAATCACTGACTGTAAGACTCCCCTTGTCCCCTCTTGCCCCGAAGATGTCCCGAGGCCACCACCCTCCATTCAGCCCCCAGGTGTGGAAGGACATGGGGAGGCAGGGTGGTAACGGGGAACAAACAGGAGATCAGAAATCCCAGAGATGCTGCTGTGTCCTCCAGCGGCCCCTTCCTGTCTTTGGTGCCAAGGTGTCCTCGCCTTGCCAGGGCTGCACTTGGCTGGAGGATGTTTGCCAGATGCCCTGGCCAGGAGCAGTGCTGCAGGATTACTGGGTGAAGGGACTCCATCCTGATAGGCATGCAGGGGTGGGATGTAGTGGGGCAGCATTATCCTGGCAAATGCCTTTCCTTTTCCCTTTCCTTTTCCCTAATTACAGAGAACCAGGGCTTTTTTTTTTTTTATGATTACCGTTATAATTATTCTTGAGAAGAAAGCTAGCACTGGCAGAGGGGGCCTTTGCTGCTCTCATCTTTCCGTTTTTACTCCTGGCACTGGCTGTGATACTTGGAATTTAGAGGTGCAGGGAAGTCACAGAACTTGGTCGCATAGTGTATTGGGAGAAAGGGAAAATTTCTGGGTGACAGATTACTCCGGATGACATGTTTCAGGAAGGGGGTGGGTGGGTTTGATTGAGAAAGTCGGGCTCTTGCAGCAGGGGTGGGAAAGATTCTTTTCGTGTCTGCACTTCTATTAACAATTCTCTCTCTTGAAAGGACAGATTGTAGTAAAGAAATGAAAATACTTAGAAATGAGAAGTCAAAAGATAAACTTAGAAAATGTCAAATTTCCAAATGATTCCGAGGTGTGGCTTTTCCAACATCTTTTCTCCTGAGATGGTCCCGCCCACCTTCTGCTTTGCAATAGCAGTTTAATGAACAGTCTGTGAAACACATGCATACAAATACATGCATCGAAAACTACGTTCTGGGGCTGAAGTGACTTCTAATTTGTGGGAAAAGGATTAAATATTTCTGTTTTCTGAAAATATTTTGTATTTTGTTTTTTATTAAAATATATTTAGTTTCTAAAAAAGAACAGACTTGGACTCTGGGAGAAGGCAAGGATGGGATGATTTGAGAGAATAGCATTGAAACATGTATAGTACCATATGTAAAATAAATGACCAGTGCAAGTTCAATGCATGAAGCAGGGCACTCAAAGCCAGTGCTCTGGGACAACCCAGAGGGATGGGGTAGGGAGGGAAGTGGGAGGGGGGTTCAGGATGGGGGGACACATATATACCTGTGGCCCATTCATGTCGATGTATGGCAAAAACCATCACAATATTATAAAGCAATTATCCTCCAATTTAAATAAACTAATCTTTTTAAAAAAGAAGATAAGCAGCAGCTATTTTAGCTGCTATATTTACAATCCCGCTGTAGAGTACCAGGAGAGCTGCCACTGATCTGCTGGTTCACCTTGTTGGCCAGGGGCAGTACTCAGTGCTTTGGGTAGCCTTCAGAAGCTGCTTTTGCCATGGCACTGCATCTCCTCACAGCTTCCCTCCTTAGCTTCTCTGGGATAAGCACACATGCAGTGCCATGGCAAAGCCAGCTTCTCCTGAAGGCTACCCACAGCACTGAGGCTGGAGGTTGAAAGAGACAGATCCAGCTTCTCATTTGTCTTTGGTATCATCTATGCCCAGCTCACCTCCAACTGCTGGTCTGGCTAAACTGCCAGCTCAACACTAGATGCAGCGAAAATAGCCTTACGTGACCTGCTCTACCATCCCCACAATAAGCCCCATAATAAACCCTTTACGTTATACATGGTGTTTTTATTTCTCTATTGAACTCTGATTATTCTCCTAGAAATTATTTCATCTGTTCTCATTAATGACTTCAGCAAGTCTGCTGGTACAATCTTATTTGGTACAGAATCATTGAAATTTTATATATTTTATGTCCTAAGTTACACATCAATTTTAAAATGTGACTGAATCAACTTCAAGAATATCTCTTTGTTTTTCAAGTGCTAGTGAATTATATTTTTCTGAGGGAAAATGGTCTCCTGAATGGAAGCCACTGAAATTGTTCATGATGTATACTGACTCAGCAATTCTAATAATCAGATTTCAGTCAAATCACTACATGGGTGTCCTGGGAGACCTTTGGTCAATGTGGAAGTTTTAATTGTTCTGGACTGGACAGAGGAGCCTGGTGGGCTGCGGTCCATAGTGTCACAAAGAGTCAAGACACTGCTGAAGTGACTTAGCTCACATGCCCTGACTTAACCATTTAACACACAATTAGTGATTTTTCCACTCTTATGGGAAACAGGACTGGAAATTGGGACTTTTTTCTTTTTTACTTAAGTAAGTCACACTGTGTCCATGTTCCTAAAGACAGTTTTATGCACTGCAATGACTGAAACATGTACTGCTTAAATATTTCTGTGAACGATTTCTCTCAGCCCAGAGGTGATGCTAGCTTGCTATGTCATATTTTTGCTTTTGGCTGATGATGTATTTTCTGTCACCTACAATTTGAGGAATTCATCCTCTTATGGGAAAAACCTGGGTTCATCAATTCCCAGCATGTCTCAAGCTCAGCACGATACAGATTTGGAGCCAGATAATTCTTTGTTG
Source organism: Ovis aries (assembly GCF_016772045.2). Taxonomy (NCBI): domain Eukaryota; kingdom Metazoa; phylum Chordata; class Mammalia; order Artiodactyla; family Bovidae; genus Ovis; species Ovis aries. The sequence goes on along the minus strand of NC_056080.1, from coordinate 14,364,437 downwards.
GGTGGACTGTTTAGTAATATCCCAGGCATCTGCCCACTAGATCCCAGTAGCAGCTCCACCTTGAGTCACCCTAAGTTCTGACAACCAAAACTATCTTCATACTTTGTTCCATGTGCCCTAGCAGGGAGCGGGGAGGAGGAGAATCACCCTGTCTGATTACCACTGAGCATTTTGATTCAGACACACCTGGACATGGGTTAGGGAGAGAAGAAATCTTACAAGTGGAAGCTATAAGTCATGGCAGGCACCATATGAATACATTTATCCCTCTGTATTCAAGGGGGATGGGTTCTAGGACCCTTGACGATACCAAAATCCATGGATGCTCAATCCCTTACATGAACAGTGTAGTATTTGTAGAATTTGGGCTTCCCTGGTGGCTCAGATGGTAAAGCGCCTGTCTGCAATGCAGGAGACCTGGGTTTGATACCTGGGTTGGGAAGATCCCCTGGAGAAGGAAATGGCAGCCCATTCCAGTACTCGTGCTTAGAAAATCCCATGGACGGAGGAGCCTGGCAGGCTACAGTACATGGGGTCGCAGAGTCGGACACAACTGAGCGACTTCATTTCACTTACACAATCCTCTCGTATACTATTTTTAATTTTAATTTTTAATTAGAGGATAATTACTTTACAACACTGTGATGGTTTCTGCCATACATCAACATGAATTGGCCAGCCATATACTTTAAATCATGTCTAGATTACTCATAATACCTAATACTATGTAAATACCATGTAAATAGTTGCTGGTGTGTGGCAAATTCCAGTTTTACTTTTCTGGAATTGGTTCTACTTTTTTTTTTTTTTTCTGAGTATTTTTGATCTGCAGTTAGTTGATTCTGCAAATGCAGGACCCAGGGATCCAGAGGGCTGAGTATAATGCTTAACACTGTTTGGGGAAGAGAATAAGAGATTCTCTAGGGACCCCTCTGCAAAGTCAAGGGTATGATCTTCATCACTGCCAAATGATGGGCCAGAATGGAGTAGGATACCATCTTGCTTAAGTAGCAGAATATATTAATATATGATTCCCTCTGTGGCTCTGTCTCAGCTTCCCTGGGGAAATAAGTAAATTTGAGCCTGTGCTGTGCTGTGCTTAGTCGTTCAGTTGTGTCCGACTCTTTATGACCCCATGGACTGTAGCCTGCCAGGCTCCTCTGTCCATGAGATTCTCCAGGCAAGAATCCTGGAGTGGGTTGCCATGCCCTCCTCCAGGGGATATTCCCAACCCATGGATGGTACCCAGGTCTACCTGCATTGCAGGAGGATTCTTTACCATCTGAGCCACCAGGGAAACCCCAAGTTTGAGTCTAAGGGTTGCTAATTATATTCACTGACTTAATGATAGGTATCACAATAGAAAAGTAGTCAGTTGGTCAACTGAATGAAACTAGGACACTTTCTAACACCATACACAAAAATAAACTTGAAATGGATTAAAGACCTAAATGTAAGACCAGAAACTATAAGACTCTTAGAGGAAAATATAGGCAGAACACTCTCTGACATAAATCACAGCAAGATCCTCTATGACTCACCTCCCAGAATAATGGAAATATAAACAAAAATAAACAAATCAGACCTAATTAAACTTAAAACCTTTTGCACAATGAAGGAAACTATAAGCAAAGTGAAAAGAGAGCCCTCAGAATGAGAGAAAATAATAGCAAATGAAACAACTGACAAATAATTAATCTCCAAAATATACAAGCAGCTCATGCAGCTATCAATACCAGAAAAATGAACAGTCCAATCAAAAAGTGGGCAAAAGACCTAAACAGACATTTCTCCAAAGAAGACATATAGATGGCTAATAAACACATTGAAAGATGCTCAACATCACTCATTATTAGAGAAATGCAAATCAAAATGACGAGGTATCACCTCACACCAGTCAGAATGGCCATCATCAAAAAGTCTATAAACAATAAATGCTGGAGAGGGTGTAGAGAAAGGGGAACCCTCTCTTATGTTGTTGGTGGGGATGCAAACTGGTACAGCCACTATGGAGAACAATGTGGAGACTCCTTTAAAAGCTGGGAATAGAATTGCCGTACAACCCAGCAATCCCACTGCTGGACATACACCCTGAGGAAACCAGAACTGAAAGAGACACATGTACCCCAGTGTTCACTGCAGCACTGTTTACAATAGCCAGGACATGGAAGCAACCTAGATGTCCATCGGCAGATGAATGGATAAGGAAGTTGTGGGACATATACACAATGGAATATCTCAGCTATAAAAAGGAACACATTTGAGTCAGTTCTAATGAGGTGTATGAACAGAGTGAAGTAAATCAGAAAGAGAAAGACAAATACTGTATATTAACAATGACGGTACTGACGATTCTACATGCAGGGCAGCAAAGGAGACACAGAGGTAAAGAACAGACTTTTGGACTCTGGAAAAGGAGAGGGTGGGATGATTTGAGAGAATAGCATTGGAACATATACATTACCATATGTAAAACATGACCAGTGCGAGATCGATGCATGAAGCAGAACACCCAAAGCTGGTGCTCTGGGACAACTTAGAGGGATAGGGTGAGGAGGGAGGTGGGAAGGGGGTTCAGGATGCAGGGGACACATGTATACCTATGGCCCATTCATGTTGATGTACGGCAGAAACCATCACAATATTGTAAAGTAATTATCCTCCAATTAATTTAAAAAATTAAACCAGTTATACAGTAAGAAAGCAAAAAATATTACCTCTGGACTTTAGTTTCCAGTAATACGGTAGACAAAATATTTCAGATTGACCCTCCTGCTGAGAAAAATTTTAAATACTGGATTAAAAAAGTTATTAAAAGAGCTGATAGCAGGCAAGAAAGACAGGAAAACATAGGCAATAAGATAGAAACCCAGAGAGGTAAGTAGTGCACCAAAGCAGTCTTTGACATTGAGAGTAGTGGCCAAACTGATGTGAACTTGAACTTCAGTGTCACACTTCTCTGGGGCATGAATACAGGAGAAGAAACCAAGGGCCTGCCTAAAAGGCAGAGTCTACACAAAAGTCCTCATCATAACACTGGGAACCCAAAGGGTTATAGTCTCAAGGAACTGCAATGAAAATTACTCTCTAAATCTTTGTACTGAGAAGAGAGAGAGGAGATTCCCTCAGGAAGATGTAATAATAAGCTGCCCTTTTGGAGCCTGCTGCTGCTGCTGCTAAGTCGCTTCAGTCGTGTCTGACCCCGTGTGACCCCATAGACAGCAGCCCACCAGGCTCCCCTGTCCCTGGGATTCTCCAGGCAAGAACACTGGAGTGGGTTGCCATTTCCTTCTCCAATGCATGAAAGTGAAAAGTGAAAGTGAAGTCGCTCAGTCGGGTCTGACTGTAGCCTACCAGGCTCCTCCGTCCATGGGATTTTCCAGGCAAGAGTACTGGAGTGGGTTGCCATTGCCTTCCCCGCTGCTTTGGAGCCTAGACAGCCCCAATTCACATTTCTTATAACACATATGGGTGTTCAACAAAACCTGAAACCAATAATCTAGTAGTTTTAGACAGGCTGGATAAGTATCCACAGCTGACAGATGAGAGCAAAAGTCAGTTCTCTACACTAGGAACTCTACTCCAAATCTCCAAGAATTCCAGCACATAAAATTTTTTAAGGAATACAAGCAAGAGGCAAAAGAAATCATGAAAAAGAAGGTAGGAAAGTATAGTACCATGAGTGAGAATTTGTAGAAAAAAATAAGAGCAAGGAGAAACAGACCTATAAAGATTTCACATATTAGTTATAGACTAAAAACAGCTTATAAAAGTAAAATAAATAATGAATAACTTTAAACATGCATGCAGAGAACAAGAAATTTTGAAAAATAGCCATACAAATTTGAAACGGAACTTTTAGGAGTTAAAAATAAATAACTCAAAAGGGGACTTTGGAATATTTATCAGAAGAAATTAATCAGAATGCATGAGAGAGACAAAAGTAAGGAAAATGTGAAAGAGAGGTTATAAGATACATAGAATAGTATGAGAAACTAATCAGAATTATAGATAGCAAAGAGAAAGCAAACAGGCACAGGTAATATCTGAACACACAGTACAATAAAATAAAGTCACAGGACATAATTCAGTCAACATGAATTCACAGGACATGTTCATTACAGACTATAAATACAAAATATCAAATAAGAAACATTGAGTTTAATCCAGAAACATAAGACTGCTCTATTATTTAGAAATCAAACAATAACAAGAAACATGGAAATATGTCAACTCAATAATTGCAAAAAAGCATTTGAAAAAAACCCCACACCATTCATAATATAAAAAAAAGTATTCCAAATCTTTAAGAAACATCAGAATAGGAGGAAACTACCTTAACCTGATAAGAGCAACTATTATGTTAAAATATATGAAACTGCTGTTTTTGTAAGTCAGAAATGGTCAAATGCCACCAATTTTTATATTTTTCAATCTAATATGAAATGTTATAACAAACATCATAGTCAATGAGGACATCCTAAAAGCCCTGTCTCTGATGTTCAGATACAAGGTGAGGGGCTCACTCATCACTTTCATTTAATACTGTGCTGATGTCTTGGTCAAGGCAATAGGGCATGAAAGAGAAACATAAGGCAAATTAGAAAAAAAGAGATCAAGTATCATTATTTACAGGGGATGTGATTTACGTTTCTAAAAAAAGCCTAAACTATGCACGTATAAACCAAAACCAATAAAAGAGTTTAATAACACTGCATGCTAAGTTACTTCAGTTGTGTCCGACTCTCTGTGATCCTGCCTGGCTCCTTTGTCCATGGGATTCTCCAGGTAAGAATACTGGAGTGGGCTGCCATGCCCTCTTCCAGGGAATCTTCTGACCCAGGGATCAAACCCGCGTCTCTTAAATCTCCTGCATTGGCATGCAGGTTCTTTACCACTAGTGGCACCTGGGAAGTCCATTAATAGGATTACTAGACTATATGTACATACACATATATCTCACATATTTTTTTATCAATTAAAAAATAGATTGGAATGGGGAACTTCCCTGGTGGTCCAGTGGTTATAACTTCCCCTTCCAAAGCAGAGGGTGCAGGTTCAATCCCTGGTCAGGAAGCTACAATCCCTCATGCCTCACGGCCAAAAAACAAAAAACATAAAACAGAAGCAATACTGTAACAAATTCAATAAAGACTTTAAAAATGATTCATTTCAAAAAATCTTTTTAAAAAATTTGAAGGGCATGAGAGTCTCATGTATGTGCTTAATCGTTCAGTTGTGTTCAACTCTTTGCAACCCCATGGACTGTAGCCCTCCAGGCTCCCCTGTCCATGGGGATTCTCATGATGTGCTCTGCATATAAGTCAAATAAGCAGGGAGACAATATACAGCCTTGACGTACTCCTTTTCCTATTTGGAACCAGTCTGTTGTTCCATGTCCAGTTCTAACTGTTGCTTCCTGACCTGCATACAGATTTCTCAAGAGGCAGGTCAGGTGGTCTGTATTCCCATCTCTTGAAGAATTTTCCACAGTTGATTGTGATCCACACAAAGGCTTTGGCATAGTCAATAAAGCAGAAATAGATGTTTTTCTGGAACTCTCTTGCTTTTTCCATGATCCAGCGGATGTTGGCAATTTGATCTCTGGTACCTCTGCCTTTTCTAAAACCAGCTTGAACATCTGGAAGTTCACGGTTCACGTATTGCTGAAGCCTGGCTTGGAGAATTTTGAGCATTCCTTTACTAGCGTGTGAGATGAGTGCAATTGTGTGGTAGTTTGAGCATTCTTTGGCATTGCCTTTCTTTGGGATTGGAAGGAAAACTGACCTTTTCCAGTCCTGTGGCCACTGCTGAGTTTTCCAAATTTGCTGGCATATTGAGTGCAGCACTTTCACAGCATCATCTTTCAGAATTTGAAACAGCTCAACTGGAATTCCATCACCTCCACTAGCTTTGTTCATAGTGATGCTTCCTAAGGCCCACTTGACTTCATATTCTAGGATGTCTGGCTCTAGGTGAGTGATCACACCGTTGTGATTATCTGGGTCTTGAAGATCTTTTTTGTATAGTTCTTCTGTGTATTCTTGCCACCTCTTCTTAATAGCTTCTCCTTCTGTTAGGTCCATACCATTTCTGTCCTTTATCGAGCCCATCTTTGCATGAAATGTTCCCTTGGTATCTCTAATTTTTTTTGAAGAGATCTCTAGTCTTTCCCATTCTATTATTTTCCTCAATTTCTTCGCACTGATCACTGAGGAAGTCTTTCTTATCTCTCCTTGCTATTCTTTGGAACTCTGCATTCAAATGGGCATATCTTTCCTTTTCCCCTTTGCCTTTTGCTTCTCTTCTATTCACAGCTATTTGTAAGGCCTCCTGAGACAACCATTTTGCCTTTTGCATTTCTTTTTCTTGGGGATGGTCTTGACCACGGCCTCCTGAACAATGTTACAAACCTCCGTCCATAGTTCTTCAGGCACTCTATCAGATCTAATCCTCTGGATCTCTTTGTCACTTCCACTGTATAATCGTAAGGGATTTGATTTATGCCATACCTGAATAGTCTAGTGGTTTTCCCTACTTTCTTCAATTTAAGTCTGAATTTGGCCACCTGATGCAAAGAACTGACTCACTGGAAAAGACCCTGGTGCTGGGAAAGATTGAAGGTGGGAAGAGAAGGGGATGACAAAGGATGAGATGGTTCGATGGCATCACTGATTCAATGGATGTGAGCTTGAGTAAACTCCATGAGTTGATGATGGACAGGGAGGCCTGGCGTGCTGCAGTCCATGGGGTCTCAAAGAGCTGGACACGACTGAGGGACTGAACTGAACTGAACCCCAAAGAGGACTATCTTGAATAAATACATCACCAGCCAAACCCTGTTTCCACCCCCTCCGGGTTCCTTTGTTTTAGAGATCTTGGTTGATTTCAATAACTGACCATTTGTACTCTTGTCTTCCTGTGCTTTAAATTCCCCCTTTTATGTTTTAAATTCACCACTAACGAGTGAGCCCTCAAAACCCCAGGCCCCCAACCTCGACCCCAATAAAAGCAGGTATTCTGTGTAATTTCCAGGTCCTGTAAGTAATAAAACTTAATTTTTTCAGCGTTTTCTGATGGTTATTGCTGAAGGGCCTCTTGATGGCATCATAAAACCCCCAAGGGCCAGTCCACCCACAGCACTGGTTATTGATAGGCTGAGACTGGCACAAAACAAAATGCTCTACAGCAATGAAGATGAACAAACTCGAACTGCATGCTTCAACACAGGTGAATATCACACACATAGTAGAGAGCAAAGAAAGAGAGTCACAGATGATTACCTACAATATTTGGCCAGCTTTAGTCAGGAAGTTCGTTTGACTTTTTCTGTAACATGGAAAAACCCAAGCAAACTTTCTGGCCAACCCAATAGTTCCACTCGGACTTCAAAAGCAGGCAAAAGTGGGCAAAGGATTAAATTCTTCAGGAACACATTCAAAGTTGGGAAAAAGAAAACAAGTAACACAAGATTCAAAATAGCAGTTACCTCTGGGGTGGTGTCTTAGCTTAAAAAACAAAACCTCTATCACTCACTGTTCTGGAGGCTGCGAGGTCTGAGATCAAGGTGCAAGAAGAGGTGGTTCTTGGTGAGGGCTGTTTTCTCATCACAAAGTGGAGAGAGGGCCAGTTCTCCTCCTCTTCTTTTAAGGCTACCAATCCCATTAAGAGACTTCCCAGGTGGCACAGTGGTAAAGAACCTGCCTGCCAATGCAAGAGACTCAGGTTCGATCCCTGGGTTGGGAAGATTCCCTGGAGAAGGAACTAGCAACCCACTTCAGTATTCTTGCCTGGAGAATTCCATGGACAGAGGAGCCTGGTGAGCTTCAGTCCATGGGGTCGCAGAGAGTTGGACACAACTGAAGCAACTTAGCACACATCACATAATAACCATCATGAGGGCTCTACCCTCAAGACCTAATTACTTTCCCTAAGGCCTCACCTCCAAATACCATGACTTTCGGTCTTCAACATATGAATTTTGAGGGCACAGTTATTCAGTCCATAGCAGGTAGGAAGGGCTATGCCATCAGGAAAGGACCACTGGGGGTTGCCGAAATATTGGCAATGTTTTATTTCTTAAGCTACAAGTGGGCACACTGGTGTTCATGTAATTATTCTTTAAATTCTACATACATATTTTATATGCTTTTCTATATGAAATATAGATTTCAGAGTTTAAAAAGGAGTGATATCAAAGTCCCTGTGGCTAATCTCAATCAATGCATTGATGTCTTGAAATTTATGACTCTGTTTAATAATATTAACCGAGAAAAGAAAGGCACTCCTGATTTTCTCAAGCTCTCGTTTTCCCCTGCTAGTGTTATGATTAAGAGTTCTCAATCCTCGGAGAACCTAAAGGCCAAAAGATACTAAGAGGGCTGACAGCAGGGCCAGGTCTGGTTAGGACCCCGCAGATATGTATTCTGTCTCTACTGATCTGGGTTCTCAATAAGGGTGAGCAGTCCTGCAAGGGTGATATCCTCAACTCATACTTCCAGCTGTTAGAGAGCAGGGGTGGTTCACTGGGGGACCGTGCCAGTCTGTACGAACAGAGTTTAGGTCCAAATGACTGAGGTGGTGAACACAGGCCACAGAAGGAAAGGGATTCCAAGGCTCTCAACCCAGATGCTTTGGAGAAATGTGTAGACATCATCAGATGGCACAGAAAAAATATAAAGCCCAATATGGGTTTCTTCACAGTAAACAATATCCTCTGCCAGTCACCATGGGCTTCCCAGGTGGCATTAGTGGTAAAGAACCTGCCTGCCAATGTAGGGGACATAAGAGATGCAGGTTCGATCCCTGGGTGGGGAAGATCCCCTGGAGGAGGGCATGGCAACCCATTCCAGTATTCTTGCCTGGAGAATCCCACTGACAGAGGATGGGTGGGCTACAGTCCATTGGGGGCACAAAGAGTGAGATACAACTGGAGCAACTTAGCCATGAGTGCACACCAATGACCACAAGTTGAATATGCATAGGATTCACTAGGGGTATCTGGTAAAATTCTGGCACAGCAGATGTGAGGCCCAGCATAAGAGTCTGCATTTTCAACTAGCTACCAGTTGAGGGTGACAGGGCTGGCCCACTGAGCATACTTTAAGTAGCAATATCCTGGAAACCACCCCCCAAGAGTGGACACAGCAACAGACTGTTCTAGCAAACAGCACACTGGTGAGTCAGAGCTAGTCTAATCCCTCTGACAGGCTCTGAGGTGGGAAGGACACCCTGAGAGACACAGTGGGTAGGTGTCAAGGTTGACAAGTGACCTCAGCTCTAGGAAGGGGGCTGTGCTTTTATAAATTCATCTCTATAATACTGAACAGAGTTCAGTCCATATTCAAGAGACATGACTCCTGCTTTTGTGAGTCTTCTTGACAACACATAATCCCATTTCTCTTGTATTAGAAAGCATTGTTTCTCAATATTGAACCCAGTGAACAGTAAGCTTCTCTGCATCATGTGTTACAGGATATGCCTGTGTGAGTCACCTGCCCTCCAGTAGAAGGGCATGATGAACCTCTCCTCATTCACGTCATCTCTGAGATAATTAGTTTTCATTTTCTCAAAGCCTGATGACTGTGTGGGAACACAAGTCATGACACTTTGCTTTAACTTCCTCATTCGTGGGATGTGGGGTTGTGTCTGGGCATTCTCTGGGGTATCTTCCAACTCCAATAATCCACGACTCTAAGAGAATATTAAATTCTTCATACTACAATCTGTGCATGCAACAGAGCTTTCTTTTCTAACATGGTAGGCAGCATGCTTACAAAGACACATTTCAGAGTTTCTAATAGGAAGAATCACCTGGGCTTTGGGTGGAGCCCTGAGCAATTAACATGGACAGATCTGAAATGTGCCATGTAATCCAAGGAAACTAGAGACACAGAGTCTACTTCAGGCACAAAAGCGAATCATGACTTTTAGCAATTTAAAGCACTGACTCTTTCAGAGAGCACTTACAATTTTACAGGGAGTTGCAAGTGCTATACTTCGTGGTGGTCGGGTGCATGGCAGGGGAAATGGTGTGCCTTCCTCCAGGATGGTCCCATGGTTACACATCCCCTGCAGTCCACAGCCCCCTGGACCTGGGTGTCAATGCACCCCTCCAGGAACTGGCTGACTATACCTGGTGGGCATGCCTGGTTACCCCTTCTCACCTAGGGTGCAGGGAGCATGGACAGGCCCCACTTGCTGCCAGCTGTTTTGCCGTTTCTTTGCTGCTTTCCTGGTCTCTGATGGTTAGGATTATCCCAGAAAACAGAGGCTCTCAAACTTTGGTATTCAAGCCCTAAAGAGAAAAATTTGGAATAACTGTCAAAATTATTAAGGTACATTGGTCTCTGATTCCACGATTCTACATTTAGGATTTTTTTTTTTTTGAAGTAACAGTTGTCCATACATGAAATTATATATGTTATTCACTGTAGCAATGTTGATAACAGCAAAATAATGGAAACAACTTCAATGTTCATCAATGATAGACTGGACAAATAAATTAGAAGATACTCTATAGGTGTAAGAAAGAAGGAGGAAGAACTTTATATAACGATATGGAAAGATTGCCAAGATACGGTGTGAGGTGAAGTAAGCAAGGGACCAAACAATGCCTATAATATGAAAATAAAGTGAAAGTGAAAGTCGCTCAGTCATGTCCAACTCTTTGTGACCCCATGGACTATACAGTCCATGGAATTCTCCAGGCCAAAATACTGGAGTGGTAGCTATTCCCTTCTCCAGGGAATCTTCCCAACCCTGGGATCAAACCCAGGTCTCCCACACTGCAGGCAATTCTTTACCAGCTGAGCCACCAGGGAAGCCCAAATATAATATGCTATGAAAGAAAGAAAGAAAGTGAAGTCGCTCAGTCGTGTCTGACTCTTTGCGACCCCATGGACTGTAGACTACCAGGCTGCTCTGTCCGTGGGATTCTCCAGGCAAGAGTACTGGAGTGGGTTGCCATTTCCTTCTCCAGGAGATCTTCCCAACCCAGGGATCGAACCCGGGTCTCCCGCACCGCAGGCAGATGCTTTACCATCTGAGCCACCAGGGAAGATTTCTCTAAAATGTAAAATAGTGGTGGGATGCTGGAAAACACACATTTGTATTTATTTTCATATGCATACATAATGTCCTGGAGTATACACATGTAAGAAACTAATACCAGTGGCCACCCTTTGGAGGAAGGTGATGATGGATGCTGACCATGAGGACAGCGGACTGCGGTAGCCTAGTGTCTTCTCACTGAATACCTTTCTGTGCTTTCAATTTTGAATCATGAGACCAGCTTACTTCTTCAAAAGTTAAATATATATATTTTAGACATTTAATGAAACAAAACTCTTAGGTTCTAAGGAATCCCCTAGGGTGTTTTAAAATGCTGATTTTTAGGCCACATCCTCAGATGTTCCAAAGTCAATATGAGTTGATTTCAGTGCTTCTGATGTAGATAGTTCTGGAACCAAGGAACTCTGGGGCGTATAGCCACAGACTACACTCATGCAACAGCTATGTTTTTATTGAACACTGCATACATGCATCTGTCCATTTCATAAATTATGCTTTATTATATTAAGAAATAAAACACATTTCTTATCTTCTGTGACTTGAATATTCAGCTTATTACATTGGATATGACTTAATGTTATACAGGCCAGGTACAATATAATAGAAGCACTGGGAACATTTCTTGAAAAATAAGAGTACAATTAATGAGCACGCTTCATAGATAGAATTTTACAAGGTCACACAGTTAAGTTTGCACATTTAAAAGGATCTGAATCATTTATATTATTATTGTGAATTTCTTATAAATAATTCATTACTCTTAGGAGTCTAGGCAAAGCCAATCCATGACATTATTTATACTTGTTCCAAGTTATTTAATACAGTGCACGTTTTTAATGCAATAAATATTTACAGATAAGAGTAACAAGTACAATTATAATTTACAAAATATGAATCTAATATTTAAAACAAAACAGAAAATGACATTAAATAAGTTTGTGCCAGATAGTTTTACAACTCACTGAATTGACCATTTAAACAAATTTTATTATCAAAACCCTGTTGACTCAGATGCAAAAAAGTCATATTTTAATCAGTTAAGCCAAATTACAGGAAAAACTTTTTCTTTAAGAAAATCAGTTTAACTTTCTTAATGTTGTCAATATCAATAGCTAAAATTGAAGTAAAGTGATGAAAAATTTGGATTCACTACAGGCCCAATTATATAATGCAGTCTGAACACTGAAATCCTGGATTATACCAAAATTTTCAAGCTTGTCTGGGAATTAATCAGGTGTTGAATGTGTGAGGTTTTACTGTCCATTAAAATGGTCCTTTTAAAAGACCATAAAATTATGTGAGTCCTTCCATGGCACTATATGGCTCTGGGAATGAAATTTAAATTTGAGGGGGAAAGGAAAATAATCTTATCTTCTAGAACATGAGCTGAGAGAGAGCAGAGACACAGAGGCATCTGAGATTATAACAGGGCCCTTAAGGTCAGGCACCCAGACACCCAGGTCCACATCTGAGCCCATGACATGGTCTCTTAGTCCAGGAGATAGTTTTGTATTCAAGGCTATTCATGTGGCCAGTGTCTCCAGACTTCAGGAAACCATCCACTGTCATGTTTTACTCTTTCTTGGGGGAAGTAAGTGGTTCTTCCTCTTCCTAACACCTTTTCCTCAACTAACCCTGATTTGAAGAAGGATGCCTGGACTGACTACTCTCACTGGGGTCCTCTCTGTGAACATGGCCCTTTGCCAAGGTTTTCTCCTCCTCAGTAAGTCACAGAACCAGGGCCACCAACTGCAACTGAATTGTGTCTCTGGGGGCAACTGAGCTAACGGACTTCCTTGCCCACTTACTTTGTGCTCCACTTCAGCTTCTATCCTTAACTTACGTGCTTACAAACATCTTTGATGCCCTTATTGTATATTACTTGACATTATCACTATTTCAGGCCTTTAGACAAAATGCAGAGTAGGTCTATGAGGTTCCATGAATGAACTTCTCATGTGGGCTGGATTTGGGGAGCAACACTGAGCAGTTGAATGGATGAGGACATAAGAGAGAGGCAGGCCCAGGTTAATGCTCTGTCATTCAGTTGTGCCATGTGGCCCTGGAACTGTGAATCAATCTCCCCACTCCTTGGCTTCATCTTCTGAATGTTCTTCAAGGTGCTGGTGAGGATGAACATCAATGTGCTCAGCACTGCATGTGACAGATCCTTGGGGCCCGGGGAAGTTGAGCCCCTTCCTTCCAGCATGTCTAGAATGGCAGAACTCCATTCAGATGGAGAATGTTGTTCCAAATAGTATGCCTCTCTTGAGGCAACCAGTGATGAAACCACTCACTCCCTTGTGCCAACTTAAATAGACTCACTTGGGCAAGAGACTGTCCTATAAACTAGGTGGCAATGATCAGCTCTGTTCTTCAATAGGCTCAGAAAGGGCCGTGAGAATGAATGAGATCACATTACATCGAACCACACGAAATCACCTTTTTGAACATCAGTGTGGTCCAATAGCCAGGTTCATGCTTCAGCCTCATAGTTCCCTAGGCCTTTTAATCTAATAGTGGACGGTCACTAGTCAATGTCCTTTACAAATTCCCACAGGAAAGGATGTACAGCAGCTCTCTGGCCAGCAGCAAAGGCTTGGATAAGATGAGTCAATGAGTATAAAAATGCTTTACAGACCATGAACACTAGGTCACTGCAAAGCCTTTTTTGAATTAACTGTGGATATGTAACACTTCAATTGAGGATTTCTGAAACTTTTTAGAAATTTAGATAAATTCCACCAAATGCATTTCTGATGTCAACTTTCACATGAGAAAAGTTTGTTCTCAGTGTGCAATCTGTTGACTGTTGGAGTTAATGCTTAGCCTTCACTTAAAAATGGGTGTTTTTGAAGGCCAAGATCATGGTAAGAGATTGCTTGATATGACGACTGTGTTTGTGTTGGGCCTGTGGGGCAGGGGGTGGTTGCTGAGGTGGGGGCTGAGAGAAATGACCATCTAGATTCAGAATGAAGTAGAGTTTGTTAGGGCTTGGTTTCATTGACTAGCTCACACAAAGTTTGGTCCCACTGGAGTGACTAATTCCTTTGTTTTCATCTGTTAATCCATTTTATGAAAATTCAGTCAAATATTAGACAAATGTGCCAAATGTGTTTCATTCTGCCCAACAACCCAGGGTTAATTCTAAACTACTCTGTGATGACAGCTCCTGCCTGGTGTGGGTGTGAAGGTCACAAATGGCAAGAAAGTTTGCACCTCCCCATCTAATCACAACACAGTTTGTACAATTATACCACTCTTATACAGTTAGGTCACCAGGATCATTGTTTCTATCTGGCTCCTGGGAAAAATGATTTAGCTACCTTGATTTAGCAGTCCATAGATTGAGGATGTCATCCTTGTAGTCCCCAAACAAAGCTAATCACTATTATCAAAAGCTACTTGGCACATGAATAGACTCCGAAAGCAATAACTGGCTGCCACTTTGGGCACAAATGAAGACTTTTAATTTAAGTGGGCCCTGTGGATAAGTTCATTTATTTCTATTCAACGTATATTTTCATAACAAGCTGAACTTGGTTTGTGCGAAGGAGTCTCTAAACTTTATTTATCCAAGGTTTCTCCATCCTTCTAGAGGAAACCAAACTGTGGAGCAAAGCAGGGAAATCCAGGGCTTGTTAATGAGGCAGAAGATCATGTTCAGTGGGGGAGTGTGAGGGCAGCTAGAAGAAGAGGATTTGGCCATCCACATTTATGGGGAATCATCGTATCAACGACAAGGCGGGGCCTTGTCTGCGCAGGGCAGGGAGGACCATCTTGCTCTGGAAAATCCCTGCCTGCAGCAACCTTTGGTGGGAAGATTGCTTTGTTTATTGCTTAATCTATCACTGTTGAGCTGCCTGCCTCAGGAAGGCTCAATTTAAGATAGATTGAAAGGTAGTGTCTGTCAATTGAATAAACACAGATGGTTTTCCACAGCCAAAATTGATTTTTTTTCCTCCTCACCAAAGACATAGGGCTAAACGTGATTATCTTTGGAAGCCAGGCGTGAAATGTCTTAGCTCCAGCCCCTGCCATGCTTAACCCTAACACAGACGTGATATCACATGGGGGCTTGGGTTTCTTACACTGTGATTTTAGGTTCTGGAGGTAAAATAAAAATTTGACTTCTCTAGAGAAGGGCTTGGCTAAGTTCATTCCACTGAGAAGGTTAAGGTCAATCAGTTGATTCACAAAATAATGTGACCAGTCCTATAGGTCACTGGCTGGCAAAGACCTCCTCCAACCTTTTCATTTGAGAGTCTCAAAGAGGTGATAAGATTTGCCTAAGAACACATAGCTAGAGCTAGATATCAATCTTCTGTTTATTCATAAGCTAGAAAGGAGGCCAAAGTCTATGCTTATGATGTTAACTGGAGGCATTAAGATAAGTCCTACTTATCTTTGGAAGCAGGTAGATCAGAGATGCTTGAACAAGTCATGCTAGGAAGCCAGACACTTTAGCAACTAACTAAGTATTGAGTCACTTACACTCAACAGTTTTGAAGAAAGCTAAGGGTAAAACTGTGAGCAGCAGTTCAAGATAGCAGGTGCATGGAGGGTGAAGAACTATGAACAGGAAGAGTACTCTTTGCACAATGAGGAAATCGAGTAATGTGTTTTCTACTGTCTCTTTCAGCTCTAATTACGAAACACAACAAGCTAATGGGACGTCATTCATACAGATTATTCCAAGTGACGGAACTGGCTATCTCCTTCCACTCCACTAATGTGAACATGCATGTAGAATGGCGCAGGGTTGGATTTCTCAAGAGGAGTTGTTGCAGAGGTGGCAGAGGTGGAACAAACGCGGGCAGGTGCTTACATAACTGCTTTACAGACAGACCTAGAGATGATGGGGTGCAGAGGATCTTAGCAATAGGTGGAACTATCTTCTCATTCTAGAGATTTTAAAAAATGATACTCATATCTATATATATACACACACACATATGACTAGAGACACAGCTGGGACATCAAGCTAAAAACCTTGGTTCTTTCAGCTACACTACCTGTCTTCTTTTCAAACGGCCCCATGTAATATGGAGTGCTAGGAAAGCAGGTGTGTACAGTATATAAGTGCATGTGGCAAACAGAAGTGCAGAGGTTCATTCCAGCTAACACAATTATAGGTACAGATCTTGACAACAGTCTTGGTCCCAACTCCTAAAGCTGAAAGAAAAATCTTATGAAATATGCCATGTGGAAAAGAGAGCTGGCTCTTCTATCTCACCTTGATAGAGAAAAACGGAACTAAAACTGTCTTAGTGTGTGAGGGCTACACATGAGGTCACATTTGCAGAATTTGGATTCATCTGAAAGTGGGTTAACACATTTGCAACCTAGCAGAATTGGCCTATCCTTGAGTAAAGAAAAACTTGATTCAGGGTTTCTAAAGTAAGAGAGTCAAATCCTTTTACTCAGTTGGAAAACAAAAGAGATTTAAATCCAGTATTTTCCTGTACATGGGCTGTTTTATAAATACTCTTCATAAGTAGAAACAATGTATATATATCTGTCTTTCAGTCAGTTCTTAAACCTGAGACCCCTACAACTTTCTCACACATACTGAGACTAAAACATATATTACTGACATTGAATTCATTTCCTGCCACAGACTTTACCTAAAACAGACATTAAATGTAAACATGTTTCTATTTCCACTCCAATATGATCCCTTTCGTCTCACATTCTTCAGCATAGCAGACAAGGACAGCCAAACAGACGTCAATACAGTTGGCTGAAAACCTATATGCCTAAAATAAATACTTATTATGCATCTTTATAAATTTTTGATGAATAAATAACATAATCAATCCCACCCACCCTCCAGCCAAAGGATTTCTCTAATATGGTAGAATGGCACCATGGATGATTATAACTGAGTAATAGCAAAAAGGACCTGAATTGAGTTAGAACTGTCACTCTACAGGCACATGTGGATCTTGATATATGTGTCAGCGTGTTTGGTTGTGTTTTTGCCTTAAAATGATGTGGTGAGTGTTTTTCCTATATCCTCAGCTATGTCTTTTAAAAACAATAGAAACTCAGGGATTTGTTTGAAATTGGCTTTCAGTGTTATCAATTTGGGGACTGTCCTTTATACATGGGACTCTCTGAGGGTTGGCTTTTCACATTACATGTGTAAAAATAAGTTCCTTGGTTTGTGATTATAAATATTCCTGAAAAATGACTCAAATCACATTCATAAAGCACTAGCTTCTGCTTAAAGAAATGGCAAGGGGCAGTTTTTCAGAAAGCAGTCAATGTGCAACTTCTCTGCTATATAAATCTGGTTGTTCAGACAGTTTCTCTGACTTAGTTGAGCACATCTGTATATCAGGGTTTAATGCTTAAAGATTTCCTATTTGTTCCCTTTTCTTAAAAAGGGAAAGTTTGTTCTACCTCCGAAGCAGCGTCCACAAGTTGAAATGGAAAATGCAAGCCGTGATAGGCCTTCCAAGTGACCTATTTGGGCCTCTCCCCTACCCACCCAGATCACTCACAAGCCTGCCAAAGCGTCTTCGGAGGGTACAGAGACAACCAGTGACACAAGGGTTCCTCACCAGCCATAAAGCAAAACCAGGGGGGCAGGGTCAAGGGTGAGTCTAGACGTACCCCTCGTGACAGATGTTTCCATTGATGAGGCTGAAGGTGGCGGCGGAGGGGTTGGTGCTCTTGAAGGAGGTCATGCAGCTGGTACTTCTGCCGGCACTGTGAGACCGGCTCATCAGGCCAGGCCGGCAACAGAGGAGCTGGGTGTTGAACTGCTTCCTGAAACTCTTGCTCAGCAGGTAGAGGGCAAAAGGGTTCACGCAGGAGTTGGTGAAGGCCAGAAGGCGGGCGCAGATGCTGGTGATGAAGTGGAGCATGGAGGTGTCCACCTCGGAGTAGTGGTAGGAGCGGTACAGGTAGATGATGTGGTTGGGGAGCCAGCAGAAGGCGAAGAGCCCCACGAACACCAGCACTGTCTTGGCCAGGCGCTTCCTGGACTCGATCTGAGGACAGAGTCACAAGCAGAGAAACATAGGGACGGAGGGGCAGGGTGGGGGATGCAGAGACAAAGATCCACGTGGGCAGAGAAAAAGAAGGGGAAAATGCATTAGGGAAATGCACGAGCTCACAAGGCCCAGAAAATGAGTTCCATAGGAGAGAGAAGAGGAGAGAAACAGAGGAGAGAAAAGCAATAGAAACAGACAGAAAAAGAAAGCAGTCAGAAACAGAAAGGAAAATGCCAGGAAGCAGAAATGGATGAGCAGAGTACAGTGAGAGCAGCACTTTAAACAAAGCTGATTACATGCTTGAGTGGACTGCACAATGAAATTCTAGTAAGTGCCCTCTTTTTCCTCAGGAGGGCATTGGTGCAGTTATCAGCCTTATGACTTCATGTCTTCCTTGGCTCCACAGTTAATAATTTCTTCTTCCCTCTGATGCTTAAAAAAGGACCCAGCTTTGTTCTTCCCCATTGGCAAAACTAAGATAACTCCCTGTTACTATTTTTTTTTTATCTCAAGTTATTTCTAGCCTATATAATATAGGAAGAGTCTCAAATAAAAGCGGGCTGAGCTTCTCCTTTTGTTCCCAACTCACTTTGCTACGGCAAGAGGAAACATCATTCTCCTTCAAGAATTTGGGATACAATGAATGTTCTCCACTGAGAGCTCTTTCAAGCAAGGAGAGAGTTTCACTGAGGACTGCTGCTTTCCCCCCATAATTGAGTGGAAAAAAAGAGAATTTTAGAGGTGAAGCCTCCAACTAAGTCAGCTACACATTTTAAATGAGGGGAGAGTCTTTCTGTCTTTTCATCATAAATACCACTCGATCTACATTTGGACTAGAAGGCCAAAATTGCCACAGAGGAGAAAGCCAGAGTCCCTGGTTTCTACCATTTATACCTCAGGATGAGATTATGGGGGTGATGGGGGGAATGGGGAAGAGAGGCTAACACAGATGGAGGGCATCCTGCATTCTGGACCACCTGGGGGTATATATGCTCCTCTTGTCATCCTCCAACAGCCTTCTAATATAAGGGTTATTACCCTCATCATGGGTAAGAAACTCAGAGAGGGTAAATGAGTAGGTCAGGAAACCTGGATTTGAACTCAAATCAATGTGAACCCATCTTAATCAAACTACTTCTTTTTCTTCAACCAGCCTCATTTTCCAGCCCTTTCTGCCTTATCACATATGGTGACCCTCTTCCTACCCAAAGAATGCAACTGGAGTTTAAAGCAGGCACATCCCTCTGAGACACTACATTTTATCTTTTAAAAAACACTAACATGTTTTTCAGATTTTTCTCAGAAACAAACCCATATTCCAAAGCTTTCAGGTTCTCAGCACCTCACTAAACCTAGCCTTAAGTAAAAGAACAAGATTCTAAGGGACATCTGAATGCTGAGTCTTCGGCAGCTAGGAGTCTCTGTTTACCATCTGGCCACAGATCACTCACCTCTTCTACTGCAGAATCAGGCAGCAGGACCACCTAAATATGGAACTTGTCAGTGGAGTCCTACATATATGCAAGGGATTGAATCCACAAGGAGGAAATGAATTACTCCTAAGCACCCACCTGCTTCTTGACATGTATATTCCCTTCCACGGGGAGATTGTAGGCACTCTGGATCAGATTTCTGGCGATGAAATAGTAGTAAACAGAGATGATCGACAGTGGGATGATGTAGAAGACCAGGAAGGAAGCCATGGAGTGGATTTTGGGGTGCAGCTCATTAGAGTGTGGGTATGGGGCACAGCTAATGAAGGTCTGGTTGGTGCTTTCCTCATGGAAGGGATGTAGGTCAGAAAACACAGCCTCTGGGATGGCCAGCAGCATGGAGACAATCCAGATCAGTGCAGCTTTGAGGCAGATTTTCAGCAGGGCATGGGAGGCCTGGATATCCATTGGCCGCACGATGGCTTTGTACCTGGGGCAGGGAAGAGGGACGTTGCTTAATATTATTACCAACCGGAAGCCAGGGTCTGGACTAGGGCAAGGCCAGGGAGGCCCCTAAGGTGCAATACTTTAAGAAAGGTCATCCAAAGGCTGACTTTGAACTCATAGTGAGTGCCTCCTTAAATGCTGCCCCCCAAGCTCGTTGCTCACCTCATCCTAGCCTGGCTCTGAAGGATGTCCCCCTCTCCCCATTCTCTCTTGATATTAAGAATACTTCTCAGAAAAGCTGAGGCTTCTTTTATTTTCTTAAATCACAGAAATGAATAACAAAGCATGTTTAACAAAGGACACTGGAACAAGAAGGTTGGTTGTTCTTTTTTTTTGGCAAAGCCTTCATTTTGAGTATTTAAATGCAGTTTAGGAAACTTTAGTCACTGAGTATTTACAGACACCTCTTTTCTTTCTCAAAGGTTGAAGAACAAATAGTTCGCTGAAAAAGTTATACACAGACGCATCACTGTAATTATCAAACTAATCTTTCCCCTGCCCTCCTACTCTCTTTCAGCCTCATCTTCTCTTGCAGTATTCAGGTTGAGCTCTGGGAAGCAGACACTGAGATGAAGTCAGGAGGACAAGGAGTTTATTGTTGATGAACACGTGTGGGGAAAGGGGAGGAGGCAGGACTGGGCAAAGGGAGCTGTCAGACCCTGAGGCAGACCTGACAATGTGTACACCAGCCAAAGTGACCAACCATCCAAGTTTCCCTGGACATTTCCCAGTTTTAGCACTGGAAGTCCTACATCCTGGGAAATTTCTCAGTCCCAGTAACTGTGACAGCTGGTCACCCTGCACCAGCCCAATGGGAAGCTCAGGAGCAAGGATTGCCCAGTGGGGGAGTCCTATCTCAGTGGAAATGGCCAAGCCCTTGTAGCACTACCTTGATTGGCTACTGGCTGGGACCACCCAAAAAGAGGGTAATCTCAATTGCTACCTGGTTCTATCACTGGGCAGGAACTGCCCAAGAGGAGCATGACCATAGTTTGAAAGCTGAAGTGGACCCAGAAGGAGCTGACATCTGGAGGTTGCCAGCTACCCATACAACACCTACCACAGTGAGCCCCACACCTATTTTGGGTCCACTTGTTTGAGAACCCACTAAAAGATGAGCCTCTGGTGGGCAAAGACTGGGTCTTTATCTATCTTGGTATCCATCAAGATCTGCACACACTGTACAAACATTTGTTCTACTGCACATAAGCTGCTATAGTGTAGACATTGACATGAGCTGCTGCTGCTACTGTTAAGTCGCTTCAGTCGTGTCTGACTCTGTGCGACCCCATAGACAGCAGCCCACCAGGCTCCCCCGTCCCTGGGATTCTCCAGGCAAGAACACTGGAGTGGGTTGCCATTTCCTTCTCCAATGCATGAAAGTGAAAAGTGAAAGTGAAGTCGCTCAGTCATGTCCGACTGTTAGCGACCCCATGGACTGCAGCCCACCAGGCTCCTCCATCCATGGGATTTTCCAGGCAAGAGTACTGGAGTAGGGTGCCATTGCCTTCTCCAATGACATGAGTTGGAACCATCTAAATGTGAGTGTTCAACGCTAAAAATGCTGTGTTAACACCAGGTTCTGCCTCTGATATTCTTTTGTATCATGGCCTTCAGTGAGAGAGGTACAGTTATCTCCACTTGTTTCCAAGTTGACTAAACCTCCACTGAGTTGCCATTCTTGGCTGCATCCTGACCGCTCACTCACTTTCTGCCTCCCTCCAGGGAAGGGGGTGTAAGTTTGAGAAAAGGAACCTGCCACTGGGCTCAGAGAGGCCTGTGCTTATTTGTGTCCTTGACTAGGTGAATGGCACCTCTAATACAGGCAGTCAGTGTCTGCAAGTCCATTATTGCTGTGGACCTAGGTCACAGTCTCCAAACAGCTGTATCAGATGGAGAAGCTATTATTTTTTATCATCATCTGTCTCATTTTTATATCTAGTTCTCTGTTCCCACTTCAGGTAGGGAAGCAGAGGAGACTATTTATCAGATATCCCCAACACTCCAGAACAACACTATTGTCCTGCTTCAGTATACCTGTGAGTGATTTTCCATCCATAACTTGCATTACTGCACTTAAAACAATTAAAAAAAATAAACATTTCAAAAGGAGGTTCTACTGTCCTGTGGTGCTTTCTCTAGTCACTAATAATTTCAAACATTTTAATTTCTAGTTTAGAATGAAGGAAAGGAATTGATATTTTTAACGACAGATATGTGAACATCCTCAGCCAAAGATGTATATAATTAAAGATATCTTAGATAAATCAGTTAGGGATAAATGGGCAGTCACAAGTACCATTAACTCTCCAAGGGAAGGTAATCCCCTCGTGCATGAAGCAGAAGCCAAAGGGAATGGCTTCCCTCCTTCCCTCTTGGGAATCTTGTATTCCTAAGTGCAAAATGCCATGAGACATTGAGCCACTATTTCAAATTCACAACTTTTAAAACATATAAGATAGTATAAAACACTTCTTTGATTACTTTGTTGGGAAAATAATTTGAATCTAAATCTAAATTAGCCTCTGGATCTATGTACCAGTTTTCAAGAAATGTGGAGATAGAAGAACCAGCTAGATAATGCAGTCAGTCAAATCCTAAAACAGAAAATTCTACAGGAATAATGACCCCATTTTTTTTTCAACAAATATATGGCATAACAAAGCAGAGAGAATGGTTACAGACTGACTGATATCAGTAGTGCAATGTGTAGACCCTTTTGCATTATTTAAAATTTAGTTTATTTTTCGGCCATGCTGTGCAGCATGCAGGATCTTAGTTCCCTGACCAGGCATCAAACCCAGGCCCCTGGCAGTGAGAACGAGAAGTCCTAACTACTGGACAACCAGGGAAATCCCTTCTTTTGAATTCTGATCCAAATCAAACAACCATAAAAAGATATTTTTGAGACTACTGAAGAAAATCAAATACAGATTTAGTACTGGTGATACCAAGGAATTATTTTTAATGTAATGGGTTTAATAGTGGTATTGTGATTCTGTGTTTTAAAAAATACTTTATTAAAAACACACCCTAAAATATTTACCAATGAAATAGTATATCTATCTAGGGCTTGCTTTAAAATATTCAGATATATTCATATATCATTTGTATAATTTAAAAATAAGTAAAAATGCATTGCAAAAAATTTTGTCATGGAATATTAATAAAATTTCAGAGAAATTGAGGAAATCCCATTCACTAAGCTCTTGCCTTATGCCAGGCAGAGAATAGCATCTACATGATCTCACTTACGTTTTAACAGGTAGGTGCTATTATCTCCACTCTACAGTGACAAACTGAATGAAATGCAGATGGTTTCAGAAGTGGTGAGGTCAATATTCAATTTAAACCAAGTCTGTTCAGGATACTACAGCTTTTTCAGAAGAATGCTCTGGGTAAATTCTTCCTAGAGATAAACAGATCAGCCATTTCACAAATGTGTATGGAACATACCAAATATTCCCTGGAAGTCTAATGGTTCTGTAGAGCATGGAACATATCAGTCTATATCTTCTGGTTTAGACTGCTCTGGCTGGAGCTCCCAGTGAAGAGAGATCCCCAAGGGGTGGTTCTTGTTTAAGAGTGATGGTCGGTTGGACTAGGGTGGATACTCAATATTGTAAACCAGAAAATAAACTGCCTGGCCAGCCACCAGAGAGTCTCTCTTTGTCTTAAGCATTTAAACTGAAAAAATGAGAGGATGTAATCAGTCATTGATGCTACACAGAAAAGGTTATGATGTCAAAGAAGCAATCAGGGCAAGATGAATAACTAAAGTAGGTAGAATGAGAGAAAGAGAATGAAGGAAACATAAAAGAAGCTGAGATGATGTGGCCCTGAGTCCTACAGAGGGTCCTTGGTTTCTGGCCCATGAACTACTTTTGAATGTGCAAGAGATATCCTGTTATAATCTTACAATTCTCCTGTTCCCTTTTCACTTGAGTTGGTTGAAGTGGCCACCATTCACTATCAACAAAAGAGCCTTATCTAGAACAATTAGACATGCTGGTCATTTAAAGCTATCATCAGATTTTATTTCCAGGATCATTTTGCATAAATTATCTCCTGCTTGCTGTCCTCTGAAAGAATGAGCTGTCAACTTTCGATTGTTCTCAAGACACAGACCAGTTCCTAAATCCACCATTACTTTCTTGCCTCCTCCTTTCTTCATGCTCCATCCCAGAGGCTCCATTCATCTTAAGGCGATCTTTTCAAATTTCAGCTTATAAGTACCATCTTACAGCTTTTGCTGACCAATCGAGACATCGATGATTCCCTTTCCTTCTCCTAACCTGTCTGATTTTACTCTTTTCATTTTATGCTTCCTCTGCATTACCTTCAGTTGCTTCTGGCTTTCTAATGGCATGTCTTTCTACATGATTTTCTCATAAGTTCCTGAGGTCAAAAGTTTATATCTTCTCCTCTTCTTGTCTTCTGTATCATTGAAAATGCCCCAGGTCCCCTCCTCTGCATACCACTTATTTCAAAGTAGAGGCTCAGCAAAGACTTGCTAATCAATTAAGATTAATGACAGGTGACTCGCAGATATGTCTTTTATTTTCAACTTCACATAAGTGACAACAGATTCATTTTCGCACACCTAGTAAGAATCATTCTTCCACAGACTGACCGATTCACTCCTCTGATAAGAGGGGGCTGAAAGTGCTTCCCACTTCTGAAAATATCTGCACTTTGTTTTTCTTATGCAAACACTGGGAAGGTAAAAAATGTCCTCTGTGCCAGATTATTGTGTCAAAGGGGTTCTTGGCAAGTGGAAGTAGCGGGCTCCCACACCCATGGTTGGAAACTTTTGCCCACAGAAATGTATGTCTTTTATTCAAACACGGGCAGTTTGTTTATGTTTAAGGATCCAGCTATTCAGCCCTTACGTATTCATAATTACCTACCAAGGTCTGTAGGAATTGTTGAATGACAATATTTTAAAACCTCCATTACAATCCTAATGCACGCTATCTGGAGAGGGCAGAGGTGAAGAGAAAACAAAATGAACTAAAAGGTCTCTAGGGTAACTGACATAGTGTCGGCATTTAAATTAGAATCCTAATACCTAATAAGATTTGACAAGACTATTAAACCTTGGCTTTATTTTCTTAATGTGAGGCAATTATTAGCTGGTTGGTAAAATGACTATAATCCAGAGCAACAGAGTTGTACCTCCGTTGAGCTATTACTCTGCAAATGCAGAGCTTGCTGCTCCTTGGTGCCCATCCAACCGTTATCTTTAAGTATGTAACAGATTACAGTGATCCTTTTCTCTTCTCTCTGGACCAAAAAACTCCAGTGCTTCTTTTCACTCGTTCTTAATATATTTCAGTTTCCTCAGGGCTCTACTGTGAATTGGGGAGCAGAGACCTAGTTCCTAATGGTGATTCTAGCCACTAGTTTTATGATCTCAGACAAATCACAGACTCTTGGAACCTCAGTATTCTCATCCCTGGGTCGGGAAGATCCCTTGGAGAAGGAAACGGCAATCCATTCCAGTATTCTTACCTAGCCAATTCCATGGACAGAGGAGCCTGGGGGGCTATAGTCCATGGGGTCACAAAGAGGTGGACATGACTGAGCGAATATACTTCCACTTTCACTATTCTCATCCCTGAATAGGATGTAACTCCTACAACCTTCAATGTAATAACTGATTCAGGCAAAAATGATAAAACCACTGAGGGAGAGGTTTTAGGAGGACAAGATACTCACATAGTCTCAAAGAGCTCCCCACACATTACTACTTAATTACAAAGGGAAAATGTACCTTTATGTAGGGGAGGTCTGGGGGTTACTCCTCTAATCAAGTGGTCAAACCACTTGACCACTTGATAAGACTAGACTCCACTTGATAAGACTAGATAAGGTAAGACTCTGTTGCTCTGGATTATAGTCATTATAGGGTGAACTTCTCCATTAGGTGGAACAGGCATAAGTCTGGGGCCCATGATATTTTTAGAGGCTCAAGAGAATATCTTAATTTCTTTTAAAATCAGAAGAAAAAATTTAATATAATCTACCTTGGATTATGGTTATCTTTGTGCCAATACAACTATAAAATAAAAATTTTTATACTTTTTATGGAGAAAGGATCCCATGAAGGTAAAAATGCAAAGGGCCCAGGAAATTCATAATGTGGCCCTGATCAAACTTACTGTCACCAACAGTGGGTCAATCTGCGATCCTGTGCCTCCTGATACAATGCAACGGGAAGGACATGGCATTGCCTACACTTGTTCTTGCCTCCAATTTTTAACCTGAATCTACCATGAAGAAACAATCAGACAAATCCAATTCTGGCACATTCTACTAGATAACTAGCTTGGATTCACCAAAACAGTCAACGTTATTGTTTTAGAAGAATGTAGGGGAGCTACTATTCTACCTTAAAAGGAGGTGAAAGAGATATAACAAGTAATGTTTTTCCACAACATATAGAATACATATGTATAAACTTCTTCAGGAGTTGGTGATGGACAGGGAAGCTTGGTGTGCTGCTGTCCATGAGGTTGCAAAGAGTTGGACATGACTGAGCGACTGAACTGAACTGAAGGAATTATTGTTAATTTCACTGGGTATGATAACAGCACTGAGGTTATATAGAAGAGTGTCCTTGTTCTTAGGAAATATACAAACATACTTAGCAGTGAAAGGTCAGAATGTTTGTACCTTACTTTCTAGAGTTCAGCAAAGTAAAACAAAACAAACAAACAAAAAAATATATATATAGTAGATATATATTATTATTATATACTTTACATATATATATATATATATGCTACAAAGAGCAAGAATGAAATCTAGGAAATGTTCATTGTGGAATGTGGGTGGGTATTATACAGGAATTCATAAACAGCTTGGGGAGAAAACTTACATTAAAATGTAGAGTTTTTAAAAGATGAGCTAAGAGTAAAGTAGCAATCTTAAAATAATGTGTTATATATTTTATTAATAGTCCTTTTGTCATTGGAAAGACTTTATTATAATTTTAATGTAATTGATGTGTCATGTCTAATTAGAGTCTCCACCAGGAATGAAGGAAGCATCTACTCTGTTATGTTCATATTGTTCTCTTGGACTTGCGGTTTTAGTATCATCTACAATCTATTGGATTTTATTTTGCTCTGCTTTGTTTTGGCAGTATTATTTTTAAGCTACATGATCATTTAGGGAGGTTAATTAAAACTAGGTCATGCACAAGCAGATGTCAGTCTGCAGTTCCTCACCATTATCTGCAAAGTGCCGGGAAGAGTCAAGTTGCTGTAGAGACTTGTACACAGTGGCACCCATTCCTGCTGCCTCAGCTGCACATGACAAGGGATCCTCTGATGTGAATTCAGTGACAGCGTGAGCTATTAACTTTTAATTCATCCTTATTTTTAAATAAAAATAAGAGTAGAAGTGAACTCCACTGTGGGGTCCAATGTCCCCAAACACACTTTCCAGAAGCTTTAGCTAAGGTTTCAGGAGATTTTCTAAGGTCTTAATAAGCTAAGATTTTCTAAGTCTGCAGTGAAGACTATCTTGTCTCTGGAGGAAGTGAGCTTTAAACTCAGACCAAGACAGAGGATCAAGATCTATGCAACAAAGTGTAATCACAATTTTTCTTTTTCTCATTTTCATCCCAGAGACCAAGACACAGATCGAGGATCCACGCAGGACCACCTCTGAGTAAAATCCTAAAGTTACTTCTCTGTTAATCAAAATTTCCCCTCTACTGTGTTCACCCACTGTAGAAGGCCACTGTCTGCCTGACATTAAGCCCTGCTTTGAGGAAGGGAGTGTACATCAGTCATTTGCTCTTTAGTATGGGCTGAAGTCAGTGAGATCACCTCCCTGCATGTAGAGTTCTACCTCTGATTATGGAAGGAAAGCTCTGTTTCCCAATAAAGGTATTTTTGTTTATTCCTCCAGCAGATGGAAGAGATATCTGGGGTGCAAGGGCTGCAGGTAGTTAGACTTCTACATATTCACTTCCTTCAAAGGCTTACTCTGCAACTACCACGTGGGGATTTCTTTCTAGTAGCAGACTGCAGAGGAACAAGACCATTTTGTACCTGGTTTTCAGTTAGATCAATTATGTTAAAAACAATAATAATAGCTAAAATTTATTAGAGATTTCCTATGGATCAGGTAACTATGCTACGAGTTTTGTTTAAAATGTTGCTTTTTATCTTCACAGCAGTTCTATGCGGCAGGTACTAACATTATTGCTCTTACAGATGAGAGAACTGACATGAAGTAAGTTTTCCAAGGCTACCAGTGCTAAGCATTGGATACAAGATTGGAGCCCATGCCTGTCCCCTAAGCCTCTACCACCAGGCCCTACTGCTTCCTATAATGATGGTCCTGTGATTAACCACACAACGTGGGCTTTCAAGTGTGGGGAAGGAAAAATCATCTTCCCTCTACCCTTCTAGGTTTTTGACTAAGAACCTCGTAATAAAAGACAGCTTAACAAGACAAAAACAAACAAGTTTAACAACATGTATACCTCTTTGGGGGCTTCCCAGGTGCCGCAGTGGTAAAGAATCTGACTGCCAGTGTAGCAGATGCAAGAGACACGGGTTCGATCCCTGGGTCGGGAAGATCCCCTGGAGGAGGAAATGGCAACCCACTCCAGTATTCTTGCCTAGGAAATGCCATGGACAAAGGAGCCTGGTGGGCTACTGTCTATGAGGTTGCAAAGATTCGGGCATGACTGAGCAACTAAGCATGCATATCTCCTTGACAACATGGCAGAGACCCAAGAAAACTGAGTAAGTCCCTGAAAAGGCCCAAGCAATCGCCTTAAATACCATCTCCACCTAAAGACAAAAAGATGTGGATAGGGGAGCCAGTTATAGGAGGTTATCAGGCAGAGCACAGTAAATAAAAATAAGCTCATTATACAGATTTAAATCCATACCTTCTACATTGATAAGTTTCTACAGATTCAGAGTCATCCCCTTTTTCCTGGTACCAAGAGAAAGATCCCCTTAGAATGGAGATTTCCCTCATAAATGTAAATATCTTCTATAACAGGGTAACTTCTACTCAGTTTTTTAGAGCTTCTCCTATATGTGCTATTTCTAAAAAAAAAAAAAAAAAAAAAAAAAGTCTAAAATTATTTTTATGCCAATGAGGCACATTTGGGGGCAAATTTTGCTCCCCTTCACTGGTACTGGAAATAAGGAAGAAAGGATCAGGGTGTCTGTTCCCTGCCTGCTGTAGCCATGGGGAAAATAGTGTCTTTCTAGACAGACACAAATTTCTTATTCTTCCTCTTCAAGTTGGCTATACCTAATTGCCTGCATTTTCACCCTTATATGTATACCCTGACGTTCTCCACGGCCTGAGGCCAGAGTGAGGCCTGGACTCTTCATATATTGAGAGTCCTCAGGGCCTAAAGAGGCCATCCTAGTGAGATACTGGAGCAGAGGTGAAAAGGCATCAGGGAAAGACTAAAAACCAAAGGCTGGAAGGAGGCTACAGAAAGAGCCACGGACATGGGGAAGGTTTCAGAAGTGCAGGGTTCTGAGGGATGTAGAAGCTGAGGTATAAAATTGGAAGAGAGACGCAAGTGACTGTTGGATATCTGATGGTGTTTTGGCAGAAAGAGTTGAGCAACTATAGACCTCTGGGCCCAAAAACAAGTTTCAGCGGGATGATCTAATTCCAAAGCTAGGTGCTAATCCTGTAAGGGAGCCCATCGGAAGGGGTATAAACAGGATGAAACATTACAGTTGCCAGTGGGTATGTTTAAAATGACAAAGGAAAGCAGTAACCCAGTTAAATTTCAGTAAGTTTGCAAACATCCTGGCACAAGTTGTTCGAAGGCCATTCCTCAAAAATGTTATGGAGAGAGGAACATATATTTATAACTTGTAAGACTTTTTTCAGCAATTTATGAGCCAAAAAGTTTGAAGAACGTTTATAAGTCCCATCTGTAAATTATTCTTAGACATGGCCTGCATTTACTCTACTGTGTGGCATAGAAGATACACAGAGAATTCAGAAAAAAAAAATCACCCATGCTCTATGGTAGAGGGTATAATAGGCTCTGGGTCATAAATTATCTGTATAAATTGTCATTCATCCCCAAACAGACCCTGGGACAAGGATTTGGGTTCATGTAGTTTATTTGGGAGGGGGTCCCTGGTAGCATGGGGACGGGGTGGGGAAGTGGCACAGGGAGGGGATGAAAGCCAATGAAGGCACTGAAGGCAACTGAATCACAGGCCAGCTGGGGACCCCCTGAGAGACTATGGTGAGCACATTCCAGAACTTGCCACCAAGGTGTGAGGAGGTTGGGGTGTTTACCCCTCGACTCCTATCCATCTTTGGTAGAGAACTGTCCTGCAATATTAATTTGGGGACACTCTGGCTTGCCCTAAATCTTACCTTGGACAGGATCACCCTCTGCCAGAGAAACACAGGAAGCCCAGATCTGTAAGTGACCTCCAGGGACCACTAACAGCATTTACTATGTTAATTCTTCCCCTGATCCAGTCAAATCAAATATATATACAAAAAATGAAACAGTTTCAGTTTTTAAGTATATTTCAAATTATTGAGAATAAAAATAGAATTTCTACGTTTCTAAATTATCTCAATAAACACATTATCATTTTTTTTCTTCTTCAAATAAGAATCCTTAAAGCTCAAAAATACCATCGTGGCATATGAGTCATTGTGTATAATTACAAAAATATGAGTACTATATTTAAATAACCTTTTGTGAGAGGTTTTATACAGGGGGAAATGGTGGGCCAACTTTGTAGATTAATCTTTTAATTTTTATTCAACCCAAACTTATTAGCCCTGTGTGCCTGGTACAGATCCCAACACTTTTCAAGCGACTGTCCACTAGAACGTCAATCAGTTGCAATTTCAACCACATCCTCTCAGCTCCCTTATGAACATGAATGACAATCATGCTAATGGTACACTCACTTTTTTGACTGGGAATTCTAACATTTCATAAAGAAGTCAACACATTATTTCATTTCACTCTTACAAAAATTAGAAGTCTTATGAAATATGAAAAGTAAATACCCTATCTCCTTTTAACAGATCAGAAAACTGAGGCCTGTAATTTGCCCAAAGTCACACAGCTGATCGTTAGAAAAATCAGGGCTCAAATTCAGACATGTCTTCAACCAAATTCAGTGCTTTTGAATTTATCCTTACTATAAATTGGGCTTCCCTGAGAGCTAAGTTGGTAAAGAATCTGCCTGCAATGCAGGAGACCCCAGTTCAATTCCTGGGTTGGGAAGATCTGCTGGAGAAGGGATAGGCTACCCACTCCAGCATTCTTGGGCTTCCCTTGTGGCTCAGCTGGTAAAGAATCCGCCTGCAATGCGGGAGACCTGGGTTTGATCCTTGGGTTGGGATGATCCCCTGGAGAAGGGAAAGGCTACCCACTCCAGTATTCTGGCCTAGATAATTCCATGGACTGTATAGTCATGGGGTCACAAAGAGTTGGACATGATTGAGCAATTTTCACTTTCACTTTACTAAATAGTGCTCTATTAAACGTGAACCTTCAAAACATAATAAATGAAAAGGAGAGAGGGAGGACAAAAGAGTTTGTAAGTTTGTCACCATGAAATTTGGGGGGTATCATAAAAACCGATTGGAAATTTGCTTTGATTCAACAAAGAAAATGTCAAGGAAGGTGGTCAAGAGGCAGTTAGCTCATTTGAACAACATTTTTCATTTAATACATGTTTGTAACATGCATGAAAAATGTTGTTCAAATGAGCTAACTGCCTCTTGACCACCTTCCTTGACATTATCTTTGTTGAATCAAAGCACATGTACACCCGTGGTGGATTCATGCCAATGTATGGCAAAACCAATACAGTATTGTAAAGTAAAATAAAGTAAAAATAAAAATTAAAAAAATTAAAATAAAATAAAAATTTAATACAAAAGCATTAACAGCTCATTGTAGACATTTAGTCAGAGAATTCTTTAAAAAAAAGGAAGAAAATCATCCATAAATCTTACATGTGATGTTTTGGTATATTTCTTTCCAATTTTCCTTTGTCTTTTGTACAGAGCATACACTTTTGTATCTTTCACTAGGGTCTAATAGCCTTGAGATGCCCATGACCCCTCTAGCCAGCAGGCAGCACTTTGCAGATGCCAGCTGGCCTCTCTGGGCACCATGTCTGTTCAGCTCTGAGGAGCCCTGGGGGTCACTAGAGGACAGTGCTCCAGTCTTCACAGATCCCTCCTAGGGCTAGCTGAAGTGGAACACATCCCATCTAAATGAAGCAAAGCATCCTGACTCCTCAAGCACCAGCACTTTTAATAGTCAAAAGCGTATCTTAAGCATCTACTTTTGCACGGTCCTGTACTAGGTATAGATGAGGTGAAGAGAAGCACAAGCCCTGGACACTCAGTGACATTTTCTCTCACTCCATCTTGGAAATTAAAAAGGCTCATACACCCTGGATCACAGGACTATGAGCTTTCTAAGGGTTGGGTCTATCTTGTTCATTTTATGCCTATTTTATTTATTTATTTTTTAAAATGTTATTTTTACTTTATTTTGCTTTACAATACTGTATTGGTTTTGCCATACATTGACACAAATCAGCCACGGGTGTACATGAATCTCCAATCCTGAACCCCCCTCCCACCTCCCACCTCCCACCCCATATCATCTCTCTGGATCATCCCCGTGCACCAGCCCCAAGCATCCTGTATCCTGTATTGAACATAGACTGGCGATTCATTCCTTACATGATAGTATACATGTTTCAATACCATTCTCCCAAATCATCCCACACTCTCCCTCTCCCACAGAACCCAAAAGTCCATTCCAAACATCTGTGTCTCTTTTGCTGTCTCGCATACAGGGTTATCATTACCATCTTTCTAAATTCCATATATATGTGTTAGTATACTGTACTGGTGTTTTTCTTTCTGGCTTACTTCACTCTGTATAATAGGCTCCATTTTATGCCTATTTTATTTATCGAGCAAATATATAATTAAAACTTAAAATCTTGAACTGTGCACCCAATTTGTCTGGCCTGTACTGTCTTACTTTCAGATAAGGAAATGGGTTCACGATGCTCAAAATAACCCACTCCTCCACTGCCATGCTCCCAGCCAAATCTTCCTCTAAAGTTCACTTATCCCCAAACCACTCTGGAAGCCATCTTATTAGGCTTTTGCCAAGATATCTCTTATGACCCAAACACTTCCTATTTCTCTAACCATTTCAAGCCCAGAAGAATCCCTGGGGGTACTGAGGCAATGATTCTCCCTGAGTACAATTTCCCTTTGTAACAATTTTAAGGTGACTTGCTTACATGAGGCTGTCATGAGAAGATCTTGGAAGAGGCAGTGCCAAGCATGATGGTAGAATATTAGGAGGAAGTAGTGAGAGGCACAGTGTATGTTTCTATCTTTACTTTCCCCAAAGGAAGGCTCTGCCCCCATGCCCACCTCCCATGTGAGCTGGAACTGACTAAGCCTGGATTTAAAACTCTCATTTTCGCCATTTAAATAACTTTTAGCATCACAGAGGACTCAGGACTTGCTGGAAAAGACACATGGCTTAAAGATGTTGGCTTGATGCTCAAGTTTTTGATGATCCAAAAGCTACTGTGTCTGACATGATGGTACCTCATAAAGTAATGCATCACACAGCTGTATGATCTGTCTGTATGATATCCCCTAGGAAATCTATCCTGGCTAACTGGACAAGGGTCATGGATTCCCCAAGGTCCTATTCCATTTAAATTGAAAACTCTCTATTAAATGACCACTTTGGCAAGCATGTATATGTCTCTGTATCAGGAACAGAAAACTAAAGTCAGCTGGCCAAACCTGGCTTTCTGCCTATTTCATATGGCTGACGAGCTAAGAGTGATTTTGACATTTTAAATGGTTAGAGAAAAAAAAAATCAAAAGAAAAAGAATACTCCATGATGTGAAAATTACATGAAATTCCCATTTCAGTGTCCATAAATAAGGTTGTACTGAAATTCAACCATGACCATTCGCTGACATCATGTCGATGGCTGCTACATCATAAAAGCAGAGGTGAGTGGTTGCAACAGGGCCCTGGACCTCATGGTCCACAAAGCCGAAAATATCTACTACACAGCCCTTTACAGAAAGTTTCCTGGTCCCTGGCCTGTGTGCGTTGCATGTGTGATCCAGGCTCACGTTTCTGTTGCTCTCTGCCTGTCCACATCAGAGCTGTTGGTTCCTTCTTTAGATGGAGGAAAGCCCATCTTCCATTACATGCAGCACTGCCTGTTAGGCTTTATTAATTTGTGATAATTAAAATGACAGACCACTAACCTCTGCCACTGGTCCAGTGGCAGAGGCTCAAGATGCTTAGTCAATTTATCAGCACATTTAAATACTAATTTAGTATCTCAGGCTCTCCTTGGCACTATGGATATAAAAGTCCCTGGCCACTAAGGATTTAAAATTTGCTTGAGGGAGTGAGATATATCCAGGGGAGGCTCTTGTAGAACAAGAGAATGGTACTCACAGGTATACTCCCCTTCATGGAACACTCAGAACAGATGATGTTAGGTCAGTATACAAAGTGTTGTCACCATGGTACAGACATAAGAGAACATGCTTGATTATAGTGATTATACATTTCGCCCCTATTTCTTTACTATATAACCTTTAGCTATCACCACTGGCCAATCGGTCTGAGTACAATACAAAAAAAAGTAATAAAGAAGAGAACTTTAAAGAAGTGTATCTTAGCAACACTTTGGTGCTGTCTTTCCCATGAAATTTCAGCTGTTATTAACCACTGCATAACTACATGTCAGCTCTAGCTCCTGCTTATTGGGGCTAAGAGACCTGGCCTAGTTGAAAGATCCCAGAGGCTTTGATGTTCCTATAATACTTGGCAGTGTCCACTGCTGAGGGCCTCAGTTGAGATTCCTGACTTACTCACTTTGAGGTTAGCCAGAGCTCATTTCTCTGAATCTAAGTTGCTGATTTAATATGAGGCTCTGAAGGTTGATCCCATAGGTCTGACTTGGTAGTTCTGGACTCCTCTTTAGAGAAGCTGGAATGTGGACAGCTTGGTGGGGAGCACATCAGGTCTTTAAGAGAGGGAGTATAGGATTTTCTGTTTCTGATATTAGCAACCTAGCTTGTTGCTGACCAACTCTCCAGAAATGAAAAACTAGAAAATCCCTTTGAAAACATCTGAGAAATACCAAGACAGTAAGGATCTGAGGGACCAGAGTCCTGGAGAGAAGGGAAGTGTAAAGAGATGAAGCTGTTATTCAGCATCATTTTTCAATTGACCAAATTTCAAACAGCAGCAGAGAAACTGAAAGCTAAGAAGAGCTTCTAGCAGTTTCAGGATGAAGGGGAGTAATAAATGGAGTTCAGGGCCCACTAAGGAAGAGAAGCTGAGGTAAATACCCCAGGTTTATAGTTGAGATGTCCAAAGAGGTACATCCTAGGAGTAGGGGTGAATCAAAAATGGACCAGTTCTCACAAAGATCGAAGCCCAGCCTTCAATCTGTTCAATCTTTGATTGGGTCAGACACACCGCCACCTCTACCTGCCCACAAGAAGCAAAAGCTCATCTTTTCTGGAAGATAATACCATCCAGAGCCCCAAATTATCTACACTTCTTCATATACAAAATCAGGTGGTGAAACAAAAATTGCCTTGTATACCAGAAGAGAAAACAAAATGGTCAAAAAACAAGAGGATATATAATAGAGACAGACTTATAGAGTTCCACAAGTTAGAGTTACCAAAGAGGGATCTTATAATATATTGGGATGAATTCAAAAAATTATGTGATGATATGGAACAAAATGGAAATTCCACAACTGTAATAAACAGTAACTGAAATTAAGAATTAAATGAAAGCTTCAGAAGCAGATTAGACACAGTTGAAGAGAGAGTTTGTGAACTAAAAATGGCCAGACTGAAGTACAGTGAGAAAAAAGGATGGAAAATACAGAAAAGGTAATAGAAATATATAGGTGAAATGAAATTGTGTTTAAAATAGTTCCCAATCACAGAGGCCTGAGCCAAGTATGAAACTGTTTGCTTCAGTAAAACCAAAACAACCAAAAGGAGAAAAAAATCATGAAGAAGCTTTAAGTAAACCTGCAGTTATTCTATTTATATGTAGATAGCACACAGAAGGAGAGAAAAGAGAGAACATGGCAGAAACAATCTTTGAAGTTGTCATGCTGAGAACTTTCCAAATGTTACTGAAATCACTAAGTCACAGATTTAAGAAAAAAGCTATGAATCTCAAGAAGGAAGAATACAAAGAAAACCATACCTAAGTGCATCATAGTAATGCTGTTGAAAACCAGAGATAAAGAGAAACATCTTAAAATGAGTCAGAGAGAAAAAAATCAATAATTTTAAATTATTTCTAAAATGAATGAAACTGACATCTGAATTCACAGTGGAAGTCAGGACAGTGAATGGCAACTTCTAAGTGGGAAAGATAAGAATGGCCAGCCTAGAATTTTATGCCCAGTGACAATATCCTCTTCCAATTACATTAAATAAAGACATTTTTTGGACAAATGAAACCAGCAAGAGAGTTCCAGAAAAACATCCATTTCTGCTTTATTGACTATGCCAAAGCCTTTGACTGTGTGGATCACAATAAACTGTGGAAAATTCTGAAAGAGATGGGAATACCAGACCACCTGACCTGCCTCCTGAGAAATCTATATGCAGGTCAGGAAGCAACAGTTAGAACTGGACATGGAACAACAGCCTGGTTCCAAATCGGGAAAGGAGTACATCAAGGCTGTATATTGTCACCCTGCTTATTTAACTTATATGCAGAGTACATCATGAGAAACACTGGGCTGGAAGATGCATAAGCTGGAATCAAGTTTGCCGGGAGAAATATCAATAACCTCAGATATGCAGATGACACCACCCTTGTGGCAGAAAGTGAGGGTGAAGAGAAACTAAAAAGCCTCTTGGTGAAAGTGAAAGAGGAGCGTGAAAAAGTTGGCTTAAAGCTCAACATTCAGAAAACTAAGATCATGGCATCCGGTCCCATCACTTCTCGGCAAATAGATGGGCAAACAGTGGAAACAGTGACAGACTTTATTTTTTTGGGCTCCAAAATCACTGCAGATGGTGATTGCAGCCATGAAATTAAAAGATGCTTACTCCTTGGAAGGAAGGTTATGACCAACCTAGATAGCATATTGAAAAGCAGAGACATTACTTTGCCAACAAAGGTCCATCTAGTCAAGGCTATGGTTTTTCCAGTAGTCATGTAGGGATGTGAGAGTTGGACTATAAAGAAAGCTGAGTGCCAAAGAATTGATGCTTTTGAACTGTGGTGTTGGAGAAGACTCTTGAGAGTCCCTTGGATTGCAAGGAGATCCAACCAGTCCATCCTAAAGGAGATCAGTCCTGGGTGTTCATTGGAAGGACTGATGCTGAAGCTGAAACTCTAACATTTTGGCCACCTGATGCGAAGAGGTGACTCATTAGAAAAGACTCTGATGCTGGGAAAGATTGAGGGCAGGAGGAGAAGGGGACAACAGAGGATAAGATAGTTGGATGGCATCACCAACACAATGGACATGGGTTTGGGTGGACTCCGGGAGTTGGTTTTGGACAGGGAGGCCTGGTGTACTGAGGTTCACGGGTCACAAAGAGTCAGACACTATCAAGCTACTGAACTGAACTGAAATGAAATACTGACGGATATTCTTTGGGCAGAAGTAAAATAATCTAAGATGATGTCACAGAGATGCAGTAAGGAATGGTGAATACAGGAATAAGTCTAAAGGTAAACATGTGAGCAAATATAAAAATAATTAGCATAATGTCTTGTGGGTTTTAAAGTATGGAGAGAATTGAAATATAGAATAACAAGACTCCCCCCCTCCAAAGAAAAAGACAGGAGTGAATTAGAGTGAAGTTAAAGTTCCTATTACCCTTGTCTGGGAAGCAGGAAAGGTCTAATTTATAGTAAATTTAAATAATTCAAGGATACCTGTTGTAAACACAAGGGTAACCCTTAAAAGAACACTGAGTTTGTATACTTTACAAATTCATGCCAGGGGTGGGGGGAAGGATAGAATAATTTATATGT
Organism: Ovis aries; assembly: GCF_016772045.2. Taxonomy (NCBI): domain Eukaryota; kingdom Metazoa; phylum Chordata; class Mammalia; order Artiodactyla; family Bovidae; genus Ovis; species Ovis aries. The sequence continues at coordinate 14,326,326 of NC_056080.1, read as the reverse complement.
TTAATTAATTTAAAAGAAGGAAAGAAGGGAGGGAAAAGGATTATGAAACAGGTGAAACCAACAAAAACCAAATAATAAAATGGTAAATCTAAACCCAAACATATCAGCAAATCAATGTTATCAGAGCGTCTGACTTTATAGGGCAGAAATCTATAGCCAAGTTACAAATAGCAAAGACATTTCTGTTTAGTCACTCATTTTATGCATACCCACAAATACCAACATTGATGAAAGTAACTTAACATCCATAATGCAAAGACATCCATGGCAAATAGGTTAATGGGCATCATAAAATAAAGAGTATTTAAGATTACACAATGCACAAAAAAACTTGAAAAGCTTTGAAATTTTACAGCCCTTATAGGAAAGAAACTTGACAGTGGCTTTCTCTGATAATCTTAAACATTTGGTAATAATCCTAAACACTTATATGACATTACCAGTAATGAGTTATGGAGCTGAAACTTTTCTAGCCTCTCATTAATAAGTCAATTTGAATCAACCATGCTAGAAGACTGAAGTATCTTTCTAATTTCTCTATAGAAAAACATATCACCCAACAGGTACCTGAAAAGACACTCAACATTGCTAAGCATCAGGTAAATGCAAATCAAAACTGCAATGCCTGTCAGAGTGACTATCATCAAAAAGAACACAAATAACAAATGTTGGTGAGGATGTAGAGGAAAGGGAACCCTTGTACACTGTTGGTGGGAATGTAAATTGATGCAGCCACTGTGAGAACAGTATGAAGGTTTCTCGAAAAGCTAAAAACAGAACTATCATAGGACCCAGCACTCCTGGGTATATATACAAACAAACTCCTGGGTATATATACAAACAAACAAAAAACCTAATTTTAAAAGACACACGCATCCCAATGTTCATAGTAGCTTTATTTAAAATTGCCAAGATATGGTAGTATCCCAAGTATCCATCACCAGATGGATGAATAAAGAAGATATGTTTTTCTCTGAATATATGCCCAGGAGTGGGATTGCAGGGTCATATGGTAGCTTTATTTTTAGTTTTTTAAAGAATCTTCATACTGTTCTCCATAGTGGCTAAACCAATTTACATTCCCACCAACAGGGTTCCCTTCTCTCCACAACTCTCCAGAACTTGTTGTTTGTGGATTTTTGGATCACAGCCATTCTGACTGGTGTGAGGTGATACTGCATTGTAGTTTTGACTTGCATTTCTCTAATAACTAGCGATGTTGAACAACTTTTCATGTGCCTATTGGTCATCTGTAGTCCTCTTTGAAGAAGAGGTCTTCTGCCCATTTTTTGAGTGAGTTGTTTGTGTTGATGTTTTTAAGTGTAATAAGCTGTTTGTTTCCAAGGTAAACCATTCAATATCACAGTAATCCAAGTTTATGCTCCAACCATTAATGCTGAAGAAGCTGAAGTTGATGGTTCTATGAAGACCTACAAGACCTTCTAAAACTAACACCCCAAAAGATGTCCTTTTCATTACAGGGGACTGGAATGCAAAAATAGGATGTCAAGAAATACCTGGAATAACAGGCAAATTTGGCCTTGGAGTACGGAATAAAGCAGGGCAAAGGCTAACAGAGTTTTGCCAAGAGAACGCAGTGGTCATAGCAAACACCCTCTTCCAACAACACAAGAGAAGACTCTACACATGGACATCACCAGTAGGTCAATACTGAAATCAGATTGATTATATTCTTTGCAGCCAAAGATGGAGAAGCTCTATACAGTCAGCAAAAACAAGACCTGGAACTTACTGTGGCACAGATCATGAACTCCTTATTGCCAAACTCAGACTTAAATTGAAGAAAGTAGGGAAAACCACTAGACCATTCAGGTATGACCTAATCAAATCCCTTACGATTATACAGTGGAAGTGACAAATAGATTCAAGGGATTAGATCTGATAGACAGAGTGACTGAAGAACTATGGAATGAGGTTTGGGACACTGTACAGGAGGCAGGGATCAAGACCATCCCCAAGGAAAAGAAACGCAAAAAGGCAAAATGGTTGTCTCAGGAGGCCTTACAAATAGCTGTGAATAGAAGAGACATGAAAGACAAAGGAGAAAAGGAAAGATATACCCATTTGAATGCAGAGGTCCAAAGAATAGCAAGGAGAGATAATTTTATTTTAATTTTTATTTATATTTTGGCTGCTCCACAAGGCATGTGGGATCTTAGTTCCCTGACCAGGGATTGACCCTGTGCTCCCAGCAATGGAAGTGCATATTCTTAACCACTGGACTGCCAGGGAAGTCCTGCAAGGATAGATAAGAGAGCCTTCCTCAGTGATCAGTGCAAAGAAATTGAGAAAAACAATAGAATGGGAAAGACTAGAGATCTCTTCAAGAAAATTAGAGATACCAAGGGAAAATTTCATGCAAAGATGGGCACAATAAAGGACAGAAATGGTAAGAACCTAACAGAAGCAGAAGATATTAAGAAGAGGTGGCAACAGTACACAGAAGAGCTATACAAAAAAGATCTTCATGACCCAGATAATCACAATGGTGTGATCACTCACCTAGAGCCAGACATCCTAGAATCTGAAGTCAGGTGGACCTTAGGAAGTATCACTACGAACCAAGCTAGTGGAGGTGATGGAATTCCAGTTGAGCTATTTCAAATCCTAAAAGATGATGCTGTGAAAGTGCTGCACTCAATTTGCCAGCAAATTTGGAAAACTCGGCAGTGGCCACAGGACTGGAAATGGTCAGTTTTCATTCCAATCCCAAAGAAAGGCAGTGTCAAAGAATACACAAACTACCTCACAATTGCACTCATCTCACATGCTAGTAAAGGAATGCTCAAAATTCTCCAAGCCAAGCTTCAGCAGTATGTGAACCATGAACTTCCAGATGTTCAACCTGGATTTAGAAAAGGCAGAGGAACCAGAGATCAAATTGCAAACACCGGTTGGATCATCAAAAAAGCATGAGAGTTCCAGAAAAACATCCATTTCTGCTTTATTGACTATGCCAAAGACTTTGACTATGTGGACCAAACAAACTGTGGAAAATTCTTCAAGAGATGGGAATACCAGACCAACTGACCTGCCTCTTGAGAAATCTGTATGGAAGTCAGGAAGCAATAGTTAGAACTGGACATGGAAAAACAGACTGGTTCCAAATAGGAAAAGGAATATGTCAAGGCTGTATATTGTCACCCTGCTTATTTAACTTATATGCAGAGCACATCATGAGAAACACTGGGCTGGAGGAAGCACAAGCTGGAATCAAGATTGCTGGGAGAAATATCAATAACCTCAGATATGCAGATGACACCACCCTTATGGCAGAAAGTGAAGAAGAACTAAAGAGCCTCTTGATGAAAGGGAAAGAGGAGAATGAAAAAGTTTGCTTAAAGCTCAACATCCAGAAAATTAAGATCATGGCATCCGGTCCCATCACTTCATGGGAAATAGATGGGGAAACAGTGGAAACAGTGGCTGACTATTTTTCTGGGCTCCAAAATCACTGCAGATGGTGACTGCAGCCATGAAATTAAAAGACACTTACTCCTTGGAAGGAAAGTTATGACCAACCTAGATAGCATATGAAAAAGCAGAGACATTTCTTTGCCAACAAAAGTCCGTCTACTCAAAGCTGTGGTTTTTCTAGTAGTCATGTATGGATGTGAGAGTTGGACTATAAAGAAAGCTGAGTGCCAAAGAACTGATGCTTTTGAACTGTGGTGTTGGAGAAGACTCTTGAGAGTCCCTTGGACTGCATGGAGATCCAACCAGTCCATCCTAGAGGAGATCAGTCCTGAGTGTTCATTGGAAGGACTGATGCTGAAGCTGAAACTCTCATACTTTGGCCACCTGATGCAAAGAGCTGACTCATTAGAAAATACCCTGATGCTGGGAAAGATTGAGGGCAGGAGGAGAAAGGGACAACAGAGGATGAGATGGTTGGATGGCATCACCAACTCAATGGACATGAGTTTGGGTAGGCTCTGGGAGTTGGTGATGGACAGGGAAGCCTGGCGTGTTGTGGTTCATAGGGTCACAAAGAGTCGGACACAACTGAAAGACTGAACTGAACTGAATGGGAGGAACTGATTCATTGGAAAGACCATGATGCTGGGAAAGGTTGAGGGCAGGAGAAGAAGGGGACAACAGAGGATGAGATGACTGGATGGCATCACTGACTCTTAGGACATGAGTTTGAGTAAAGTCCAGGAGTTGGCAATGGACAGGAAGCCTGGCGTGCTGCAGTCCATGGGGTTGCAGAGAGTCAGACATGACTGAGTGACTGAAGTGAACTGAAATTTTGAAGACTAATCCCTTATCTGTCACATATTTGCAAATATTTTGTCCCAATCTGTGGGTTGTCTTTTCATTTTATTATTTCCTTTGCTGTGCAAAAGCTTTTGAGATTAAGTAGGTCTCGTTTGTTTATGTTTGTTTTTATTTCCATTATTCTGGGAGATGGATCGAAAAATATGTTGCTGTGATTTATGTCATAGAGCGTTCTGCCTATGTTTTCCTCTAGCAGTTTTATAGTGTCTGGTCTCACATTTAGGTCTTTAATCAGTTTTGAGCTTACTTTTGTGTATGGAGTTAAGGAATGATCTAAACATGATTCAGAGAAAAACATGATCTGAAAGAATACATGTATGCCAGTGTTTACAGCAGCAGTGTTTACAACAGCCAAGACACAGAAGCAACCTAAATGTCCATTGATAGAGGAATGGATAAAGAAGATGTGGTATATATACACAATAGAATATTACTCAGCCATTAAAAGGAATGAAATAATGCCATCTGCAGCAACATGGATGGACCTAGAGAGTGTCACACTGAATGAAGTAAGTCAGACAGAGAAGGAGAAATATCGTATGACATCCTTTATATGTGGAATCTAAAAAGAAATGATATAAATGAAGTTAGTTACAAAACAGAAAGAGACTGACAGACTTAGAAAATGAACTTACAGATGCCAGGAGGAAGGGACAGTTAGGGACTTTGGGAAGGTCACATACCACTGCTATATTTAAAATGGATAACCAACAAAGACCTATGGTACAGCACAGGGAACTCTGCTCAATGTTATGTACCAGGCTGGTTGGGAGAGTGCTTGAGGGAGAATAGATACATGCAGATATATGGCAGAGTCCTTTCGCTGTTCACCTGAAACTACCACCACACTGTTAATCAGTTATATTCCAATACAAAATAAGAAGTTTAAGTTTTTTTAAAAAATAAGATATGGTATATGTATATATAATGGAATATTACTCAGCTATAAAAAAGTGAAAATTTGCCATTTGCATGGATAGTAGAACCTACTGGAATTCATTCATTCCTTGCTTCATGGATCCATTTATTCATGTAGTCAGCAAACACTTATCAAGCATCTACTACAGGCTAGAGACTGTCCTAGTGTCAGATAATATACTAATGAATGCCATAGCCTCCCCCGCCCCCCCTTTTGTTTTATTTTGAGCTTATATTCTAATGATAGGAGACAAAGAGTAAGCAAGTAAACCAAGAAATGAACAAAATAATTCTCAAAAAAAAAATAGTGGATGATATTTACCCAAGAAAAATGAAGATATACATCCATACAAAAACTGTATGAGACAGCTTGATTTATAATCACCAAAACTGAAAACAAATCTAATACCCATTAACTGAAGAATGAATAAACAAACTGCAGTCTAGCCACACACTGGACTACTACTCAGCAATAGAAAGGAAGAGATTACTGATATATGCAACAACATGAATTGAAAGAAGCCAGACTCAAATAGCTTACACACTGTATGATGTCATTCATATGATATTTTGGAAAAGATCAGTGGCTGCCAGGAGCTTTGTTTTCTTTCTTTCCTTTTTCTAGGAGCTTTATTTTCTGTAAGAACAACTTAGTGTGTAAGGGAGGTTATAAACTAAAGAAAGTTTGGATCTGGAAAAAAATCCCCTCCTGGGTGGAGGAAGAGAATAGACTACAAAGGGACATAAAAGAATTGGGGGCTGATGGAAATGTTCTATATCTTGATTGTGCTATGCTGTGCTCTGCGTGCGTGCTAAGTTGCTTCAGTCATGTTTGACTCTGCGACCCTATGGACTGTAGCCCACCAGGCTCCTCTGTCCACGGGATTCTCCAGGCAAGAATACCGGAGTCAGTTGCCATGCCCTCCTCCAGGGGATCTTCCCAATCCAGGGATCAAACTTGCATCTCTTACATCTTCTGCATTAGCAGGCAAGTTCTTTACCACTAGCGCCACCTGGGAAGCAGGTGATTGTGCTGGTGATGGTTATATGACTGTGTAAGTTTGTCAAAATTCATAGAATGCACACTTAAAAATTTACTGTATATGAGTTACACCTCAGTCAACCTGAAAGAAAAAACTGGATGATGGAATAAAGTGTTAGTCATTCCTTTAGATTGAGTGATCAATGAAGACCTCCTACAGAAGGTGACATTTAATACGTAAAATGAATCTGCAATTTCTACTCGTTCCTAGGCAAATCACTTCATGTAGCAGCAAATACCAGGTATTAGTCCAATACTCAATAATCAGAATTTCAAAGATGACTGTAACAAACAAGATCTCTTGATCTTGATCTACAGGGAAGTAGAAAAAGGAATGGAGAAAAAATTTTTCTTTTATTCTGCAAACCATGTGTTTAATTAAGAGAGAATTTATGCAAACCCCACACACTAGGAGGATTTACAAGTGCAAAAATGCAAATTCAGTCTACTTTCAAAAGGCGGTATTGACAAGCACAGTTCAAAAAACCTCACCAGGGAGCCCTTTCAGTCTATACTCTATGTTTCATGATTAAGTATGCGTCTTTTTTTTTTTTTTTTTTGCCTCCATGCATTTTAAGTTGCCAGAAATGATAATTAATCATATAAAGGTCTACGACTTTAAAAGATAGTGTGTGAGAGACAAGGTCAGAGTTCTTTGCTGCCCTTATCTCCACAGCACTCCAACTCAAAGAGTCTTGCTGGGAACCACCCCCCCTCCCCCACCCCCAACCCTTTCCCTTGCAGCTGCCCTCTGAGCACTCCCACAGCCAGCAGCTATGACAGATCCCTCACTGTGGGGAGACATGAGCTGAGTTTCCTTCAGGAGAGGCAGCATATGCTTCAGAAAAATCATACTCTATAGAAGTTTTGGACTGGTGACTCATGTAAACTCCTCCAACAGGGACTTTCTAGGAAAGATGCTTACAAGAGATTAAATTGTCCTCCCTTTTGAGAAAAGGCCAATCCCCTGGGAACCAGTGAAGCTGAGCCTCTAGAACAGTAGAGGAGCTCTGTAATCACTGGGGTGATCCCCTCAGAAGGGGACCAACTTGGAATCACTCAGGACATCTTCCCTCAGAACAGTAGGGTTTTAACTCCCACTGTCCAGAGAAGGGAAATGGAATCAGACTTTGGATGGTTTTTCCAGTTTCCCTGAAGGCATTGGGACCTGAATATGGAAAGCAGGGTTCTAGTGTGCTTCTATTTTGAATTTGTTGTGACAAGGCCAAATTCCAGCACCTCTTTTGGTCTCTGTGTCAAACAAGGTAAGATATTGTGATTTATAAGAAATACATATTTGGTCATTCAGAAATATATTTCTCATATGCATTCGGTTTTCCTCTAGTCCCTGGCTCACACTCCTAAAATCCTTGGAATTTCCTAAGTGTGTTGAGAGTGATAAAGGCATCTTTTGTTATGTTAATAAGGTGACTTTTGGAAAGCAGCTAAGGATGGGGGCTGGTTTCCAAGTGATTCTAGGCCTGATTAGAAGGCTGGAACTTTCAGTCCTAGCTCCAGACCTCTGGGGAGAAGCTGTAAGTTCAATCAGCTGTCAATGGTCAATGGTTTAATCAATCATGCCTGTGTAATGAAGCCTGCATAAAAATCCAAAAGGACAGTGCTTGCTTCAGCAGCATATATACTAAAACTGGAACAATACAGAGATTAGCTTGGCTCCTGCCCAAGGATGATATGTGAATTCATGAAGTGTTCCATGTTTTTTGATGTAACCACTATGGAGAACAGTATGGAGATTCCTTAAAAAAAACTAGAAATAAAAATACCATTTGACCTAACGATCCCACTACTGTGCATATAGCCTAAGAAAACCAGAATTCAAAATGATACATGTATCCCCATGTTCATTGCAGCACTATTTACAATAGCTAGGACATGGAAGCAACCTAGATGTCTGTCGATAGATGAATGGATAAATAAGTTTGGTTTATATATACAACAGAATATTATTCAGTCATAAAAAGGAATTTGAGTCAGTTCTAGTGAGGTGTATGAAACTAAAAAGCCTGATATACAGTGTGAAGTAAGTCAGAAAAACAAATATTGTGTATTAACGCATATATATGAAACCTAGAAAGATGGTACTGATGAACCTGTTTGCAAGGCAGGAATAGAGATGCAGACATAGAGAACACATTTGTGGACAGAGCAAGAGAAGGAGAGGGTGGGACAAATTGAGAGAGTAGCACTGAAATATATACATTACCATATGCAAAACAGACAGCTAATGGGAATTTGCTGTATGATGCAGGGAGCTCAATCTGATACTCTGACAACCTAGAGGTGGGGCATGAGGGGAGGTTCAAGAGGGAGAGGACATATGTATACTTATGGCTGATTCACGGTGTTGTAACCAACACAATGTTGTAAAGCAATTATCCTCCAATTAAAAATAAATACCTTTTTTAAAAAGGACAGGATTCAGAGAGTTCTTGGGTTAGAGAACACGTGAAGATGCAGGGTTTGTGGTGCCTGGAGAGGGCATGGAAGGTCCCTTTCTTCATACCTTGCCTTCTGTATCTCTTCCACCTGGCTGTTCCTGAGGATAAAAGCATTATATCCTCTTACAATAAACTGGTGATTTAATAAATAACGTGTTTTTCTGAGTTTTGTGAGTCATTCTAGCCAATTAATGGAACCTGAGGACAGGGGGTCATGGGGACCTCTGATTTTTAGCCAGTTGGTCAGAAGTACAGGTTTGTGACTGGCATCTAAAATGGGAGTAGTGGGTGGTACAGTCTTATAGGACTGAACCATCAATGTGTGGAATCCAATGCTGTCTCTGGTTTGATAGTGTCAGAATTGAGTTGAATTCTCAGGCACCTAGCTGGTGTTCTGAGAATTGCTTGTTTGATGTGTGGAAATTCCCCCAGTGTTGGAAATTGAGCCTCAGAACACCATATAGGGGTATGAACTTGTAGCTGCTGCACTTTATTGTCGTGTCACTGCTCAAACATCAACCGAGCTGTAGGTACTGTCCTCATTAGATGGAAGGTGGGCCTTGGTGTTGTAGCAGCTATAGACCCCATGGAACTTCCCATAGGATGAAGGAAGTAAAAAACACATCAAGAGTAACATGGAAACTTACATTACCATATGTAAAATAGATGGACTACAGGAATTTGCTGTATGGCTCAAGAAACTCAAACAGGGGCTCTGTATCCACCTAGAGGGGTGGGATGGGGAGGGAGATGGGAGGGAGTTTCAAAACGGAGGGGATATATGTATACCTATGGCTGGTTCATGTTGAGGTTTGACAGAAAACAGCAAAATTCTGTAAAGCAAGTATCCTTCAATAAAAAATAAAAAAAAATTTTTTTTTAAAGGACCCAGTAATACAAGGTAGGATAAATTCGATATTTAATTAACAGTACAGGCGAAAGCCTCTTAGGAAGGAGGAAGAAAAAATCAATGAAAGCAAAAGGGGAATGCTTCATAAAAGAGAAGGGCTTTAATTGTGCCTTGAAAGATTGGTAGCATTTGGCTAGATGGAGGGAAGAGCCTAGTCATCAGGGAGGGGGGAGTGAAGTCAAGAGCAGAGAAGTCAGGTGGCAGGTGCAGGAGGCGATAAGAGTGTAAATAGAGCAGTGTTTGCTCTGGTGAGTTTTGAGATAAGGTAAAAAGATAGGCTGGTAGATGGAAGAGGGCCTGGAAAAACAGAATGGAAGGATCAGACAGAAGTTCACAGCACATACCCGGGAAGTGAATCCCATAGGTATTCTTCAGAAAGTCTCAAAACCTCATAAGTGGGATGCCTGAATTCCCCAAGCCTGTGACTAGTGATTGTATTGGGTTGCCTGTATTCTTTCCTCTTCATCTTTGAGTATCTTCCAACAGAAGATACTTTATAGACAGGAAGAGCCCATGCAGCTTGGAGCATTTGATATTTGCCTGAAGAATTCCTGATACCCTCAACGAACGAGAGCAGCTAACATGAATCCTGGAAAGAGATTTGGACTCCAATGCACACAGCTAATGCTCTTCTGTATTTTTGTCCAACAAAACTTTCTCCAATGATTAAAATGTTTTGTATCTGTGCTGTCCAGTAGAATCACACGTGGCACTGAGCACTTGACATGTGGCTGGTTTGACCAGGGACTTAATTTTTAGTTTTATTTAAATCAAATCTTGAGAGTTCCCTGATGGCCTAGTGGTTAGGATTCAGGGCTTTCACTGCTGTGGCCCAGGTTCAATCCCTGGTTGGGGAACTGAGATCCCACAAGCCATGTGGCACAGCTAAAGTAATAATAATAAAAAATTAAATCTAAATTTAAATAACCACATGTGGTTAGTGGCTCCCATGTTGGCTATACAGCTCTAGATGTAAGGAAAACTACATTATCTACATTATCTCATAAATTCCTTGTAATGATTTAAACGAATCTGCACTTCAAAAAGCTTGCACTTACACATTCCAAATCACAAGGGTGGGAAAAACTTAGGAAAGGTCTTTTCCATGGAATCAAAGAAGAATCACATTACGGTGCTGCACATCAGTCCTTGGGATTTAATCTGTCAGCCCCATTCTAGTGGAAATAAAACTGAGTAACAATACTGAAGCAGAAACAATATAACTTGGGCATGTAATATAAATGCTATTAACCTTAAATTCAGCTTTATTCTTTGCACTTAGCTAGAAAAGAAAACATAAACTCTCCTTACCCATTTCCTGTTAGGTTTAAAAATCCATTTACATAATACTGAGGCACCTAGTACAGATGGACATCTTGTAGGAAAGAGCAGTATGTAAAAAATATATCCATCCATCCCAACAATTCACCTATCTCTCCAATCATCTGTCCATCTGCCTATCCACTCATCCATCCATCCACCTGTCTTTCCATCCATCCATCCAACTACCCATCTACCCACTGTATCCCTTTGTGATTTCCTGACGCACAAAGAATAGATTTTCTCTCATTTGCCCAAATAATGAGAGCTTAATGGAGAGGAATAGAGAAGAAATAGATGATGGAGTGACAGGTTTTTAAGAGTATGCTTTCAGATGATTAATCATACTTAACACTCTTAATAGTATGTTGTTTACAAAGTCAAAGTAATGAATATATGAGAGACTAAAAAATGACAAATGACTAATGCTTCAAAACAGTAAGATGAAAGGCATCACGAGATAATTCATGTCTCAGATAATAAGCCTCATGTTTAGAAGAGGGTCAAAAATCTGGGCTAGAATGGTCCAACTTAGGGCTTTAAGATGGAAGCTTGAACCAGAATCCAAGTGATGGGCAAGATGACAGATGAAAATCATGGTTAAAATTTGGAGGGACCTTAGAAATAATCTAGCTCAAGCATATTATACTAGAGATGATTCAACTAAGGTCAGAGAGTTAAGGGACTTGGTCCAATTCCTTTATATGGGTAGCAATGGCAGGAAACAAAAATGTAGGGCTCTTGATGCTCATTCAACTTTCATGCATCACATGAGATGGGGAGAAGGGTCTTCTAATTAGGAAAGGAGAAAGCATTCTGGAGAATGGGAGTGACAGAGCATGAGCAAGGAAGCAGAGCCAGGAACTTGTCGGTGTAACGACTGTGTATGAGGATGTCAATATATGTGAGGAGGGGAAGACAGCATGGTTGGGGAGCAGGACCAATAGGGAAGGGGCTTGAATATAAATCTGCAGTTGGTCAGTGGTGTGAAACGTAGAATCCTGGGACTGCCTTGAAGTCTCCCTTTCGTGCCCCAGTATAAACATTTCCAGAAAAAATGCTTTGCTTTTCATATAAACAAAGACAAATTCACCTGGGGAGGGAAAGCTGAAGAGAGGTGGCTGGGATGAGTACTTGCATATCTGGTCAACCCACAGTGGGCTGATAAACATCCATCCTGAGTCAGGAGATTTACGATGGGAACTAAGAATCTGCATATTTTTAAGCTCCCCAGTGACTGCAATGATTACCAAGTTTGGAGGGTCTTCTGGTTCACCCTTTTACCAATCCATCAGATACAGACTACCACTTTGGAAAACTCTTTGATAATACTTATGAAATACCTGGCCCCTATGATCCAGCAATTCCTCTCTCAGGCATATACTCACTTATGTTGCCCAACAGGCATGAATAATACCCAGAGCAGGTTATTATCAACCCCGAACTGGAAACAATTCAATATCTATCAGTATTAAAATGAATAAATTAACTGAGGTATATTCATACAAGTCTTCCCTGCTGGCTCAGAGGTTAAAGTGTCTGCCTGCAATGTGGGAGACCTGGGTTCGATCTCTGCATCAGGAAGATCTCCTGGAGAAGGAAATGGCAACCCACTCCAGTATTCTTGCCTGGATAATCCCATGGACAGAGGAGCCTGGTAGGCTACAGTCCACGGGTTTGCAAAGAGTCGGACACGACTGAGCAACTTCACTTTCACTTTCTTTCACTTTCATATTCATACAATGGAACACTACACAACAATTGAAAAGAATAAACCATTGCTATCTGCACCAACATGGATGACTATTTCTAACATAATGATAAGCATTAAGAAGTATGACTCTATTTACATAAGATTGAAGAACTGGCAAAAATAGTACATGGTAATTGAACTCAGAATAATGATTGCCTCTCTTCAAGGGTGAGGATTAACTGTAAAGGGACATAAAACAAACTCCTAGGGTGCTGGAATTGTTCTATATCTCTATTTGGGTGGTGGTTATATTGTTATATAGAATATGTGAAAAATACTGAGCTCTATACTTGTTCAGTTTACGGTATAGATTAACCTTGTTGACAAGAAAAAATACAGGTATTGTGTGTGTATGTATATTTCCTTACCAACCTTATGAGGTTGTTATAAAACTCCAATAGCCTTTCTTTTTTATTTTTTTATTGGAGTATAATTGCTTTACAATGCTGTATTAGTTTCTGCTGTACAATGAAGTGAATCAGCTATATGTATACATATATTCCCTCCTTCTTGGACCTCCCTCCTTCCCCACCCTTCCAGGTTATCACTGAGTACTGAGCTGAGCTTCCTCTGCTTTATAGCAGGTTCCCACTACCTATCTGTTATACACATGGTAGTGCATACATGTCACTCCTAATCTCCCAACTCACCCCACCATCCCCTTTCCCACCCTGTGTCTACATGTCTGTTCTCTATGTCTCTGTGTCTATTCCTGCCCTGGAGATAGGTTCATCTGTACCATTTTTCTAGATTCCATATATATGTGTTAAAGATGAGATATATAGATAAGTACAGTCATACATTTTAACTAGCTCAATACTGATTCTTATTGAAGTTGGTTACAAGCACTACTTGTGATATAGGTAATCTGTCAGTTTTTTTAAGCCTTAGCAAAACACAAAAAGTTAGTTATATGTAAGCTTACAAGTAATTTCTGAATTTGGAAAAGACATGCAGTAACTGTAAACTTAATGGTGCAGCCCAGCTTTGGAGAGAGCCTTCCTGCTGATGGTGAATGTGGTCTGCTTTGAAACCCTGAGAAGAGTTCCCTGCAGCTGTATCTTTTGTTGCACGCCCTCACTTTCCTTTCCCCCCATTCCCGATTCCACCCTAGGAAGACAGGAAACACTATCTGTAGCACTGCATTCACCAACCCAGAAACCAAAATCTCATCTCACTTCCCATTGTGAAAATGATCGTCATCCTGAGGTACCCTTGGCCACTGGTAACAAGCCACCTACCTGCTGCCACTCCACAGCTTGCCTGCCCTGGCCCAACAGTGAGACTGCCTGTGGTCATGAGGCCCTGGTGGGTACATGTTCAGGGTTACAGCAAGCTGAGGACGAGTGGTGGGAAGTGAAAAACCCTGTGCAGTGGGTGCCATGTGTAAACCTCATTCCTGGGCTATTATTTTTCAGTCTGTGAAAAAGTTGTGTGTACTGAGCAGTGTACTTCAGGCAGCTAAGTATAAACACATGTCTACAAATACTGATAACACTATCTTTATTTGTCCATTACTTCCCAAAGCCACATCACCTGGGGACTGTTTGTTCCTCTACAAAGTGAGAATCCAGCACCATATGTATTAAAATGTGGGACATTCTTCAGGGTATACATTTTCAAGAGCTGCTTCTATGCCTTTCTCGGTACACTCTTACATCCCCATGTATCTTTAACACCACAACATACAGTAGACTTTAAAATAAAAGTTGATTATTTCTGGTTCCTTGCACTAGTTTTTCTTAATTTGACCATATGGTCAACTATGTGTCTGGAGCCTATCCACTACTGTGTCCAAGTTCTAGAGCCCAGAAGTATATAAGTTATGTTCAGCAATTTATGTGAACCTGCAGATATTTCCTGACTGGTTATTTCAAGCAAGGGTTTTTTATGTGACAGACATCTGATAAATGCTTAAAGAATAAATATGAATGTTTAAGAATGGATAAATGTGAATTTTTAAGCACTATGTTCACACAAGAAATGCAGTTCACAAGTATGTATATTTCCAAGAGTAAAACATTGTACTGGCTTCCCTACCCACTCCCCCCCAAAAAAGCCCTAAAGGGATTACATATGAAAGTACATCAATAAACATACTAAAATCTGAAATCAACCTTGAATGGAGTTTTCTCATAAAAAAAAAATCCTAATAATGGTTGATTTCACTTAAGAGATATTTAGAAAAACCAGCACACAAATTGTTCAGTTCCAGAGAACCAAATACAACATCAGCTGTGAGAAACATTAAACTGTCTGAAGAGAATGGATTTCAAGGAAATGCTGCTTATTTTCTCCTCTTGGTTATTTCTGAAAGAATATTTAATGAAGAAATGCAGTGGGACTTTTCTGTTCTTTGAAGACTTTGCTTCCAAGAAACATTTGCCTGGGGTTTAAATTCTATTAGGTGTGATTTTTTTTTTTCTCACCAGTCAATTAATTTTGCAGGGAACAAGAAGTCAGGAAGAGCCAAGGCTAAATCAATTGTCTTCAGAAAATGCACCTCAATCTTATTCTCAGAGATTATTTTCCCCTTTCCCCCCCGCCATGCACTGACTTTTCTTTCTTAAACCAATATATCAAACTCAAGAAGTAATCCCTAGCATAGAAACATGCCCAGAAGGGAACTGGAGTTTGAGAAGAACTCCCTGTGCACAAACAGCCCCATCTCTCCCAATGTGGTAGGTCACCTACTGAGGCATCTACCACCCTCGGAGAGAATGTCACTGTCCTCCAGGACTTACCTGTCTGCCGAGAGAGCCGTGAGTGTGAAGACAGACACCCCTACCGAGGTAAGCTGGATAAAGGGGATCAGTTTGCAGCCAATCCTGCCAAACAGCCATTTGTCAGCCAGGTACCTGCTAGCATCCACGGGCGCACAGGTTACCAGGAGGAGCAGGTCTCCCAAAGCCAGGCTGGAGATGAACAGGTTCGGCACGTTTCGCATGGACTTCACAGTACAGAAGATCTTGATCAGGGTGATGTTGCCAACGAGGCCTATCAGAATGATGACTCCATAAATTGCAGGGATGACATAGAGGATCCCGGGGTGGAACCAGTCGTCATTCATGGGGAGCTCCACACTATGATTAGAAATGTTGCAGTGCACGAAATGGTCCACTTCCAAGTTCAGAAGCAAACAGTCATTCAGAGCCATCCTCTGGATTCCTTCCCACCTAAAAAAGTGCCCTGAATTGCTGTTTCTTAACTTTTGACTTTGCAATTGGGTAAAGATGAGAACGGAATCTATGCTGGGCTCTTTATCTTCTTGAATAAAAATATAGATACTGTGGCATTCAAAACTGTCTGGCACTATTTTGATGCTGGTGCTGCTCTGCTCTTTACTTGACCAGTATAATACACCTCTAAATTGAGTAAGTTAACAACAAAACAAACACAAAAACTCAGCCCCCAAAAGGCTTAGAATCAGACCCACTCTGTACCAACACCTTTACCTCCGGTCTAGTCCGAGTCCCCCTGGCTGTAGTTTACTAAGAACTTTGGGCCTGCTATTTTCACACGGCATTTGCTGTCTTTCCTGATATTTAGAACCTGAAGGTTTAAAGTGGGTAGAAAAAAACTGCACTGAGAAAGCCTCAAATACTATAGGCGGGAATGCTTTATACGTCACCAACTTCACCAGCAAACGGCAGCTCTGCTGAGCAGAGGCTCTGAAGAGGAACCAGGGCTACTTACAGACAGACAATGCCAGCCCCCTGCTGGACACTTCAATCACTGCCCGGATGCCTGCTCTGCCCAGATGAGACTCGCACAGCAGTCTGTGGGTCCTAGTCGACAACTTTAGCAGGTAAATTTGGGCTTCACTTTTCAGACGCAGCACCTCTGGCAGGTATTTCCTAAGTGTCGCCGGCACTCTGCAAAGCACTGGAAATCCTTCTGATACTAGAAAGATTTTCCATATCCAGATTCACAGCTCATTCTCTCATCTTTTCCAATACATTAGAATATAACATGTTAAGGTTGCTATAAAATGAGGTCTGTCCCTGAATCAAACTGCATACAGATGTGCAGGGCGTCCACATGTGAGTGGTCCCACACAGCCTTCCCGCTGCCTATTTGAACGGGGATCGTTTCTGAGAGCAAACGCTTAGGACTCCTGCCTTAAACCTTCAGCACCTGACATCTGGGAAAAGTAGAAAGCAGGACACACACACGCTCTGTCCTGTAGATCGGCCAGGCCATCCCTGTTCCCTTTACCAGAGAGAAAAAAAAATCAAAAGCCAGCTGTTTTTTAACTGTCACAGATAAGCAGTCTTTTCCAGAAGAATGGGTATTTTCTCATTGGATCTAAAAAATACATGAATTGGCATTCTGATGCAGTTCTTTGCAATTTTTAATTAATGCTTGCTGTACTTTCTAGCAAATTCCTCATAAGCTCTGAGTGGGAAATGAACTATGAAGGAGTTACAGATAACATACTGAGGATTTGGGGAGTGAAAAGAATAACTTAGAGTTAACATGTGCCAGGAAAGGCTTTACTGAGGAAGTACTATTAGATGTCAACTTTGATCTTTAGCAACAATGTATAAATACATTACAAGGGTGACTCTTTAAGACTTATGTGCAGCCAACTCTTCCAGATACATCGCAGGAAGCCAGTTACTAGTGGGCACCGTTACCAAAAGTTAGGTTTTTTTTAGGATTCATAAGAAAGCCTCCAAGTGTGTTGTCATGGAAATTTCCACAGGCAGGTTACAAAACCGAGGTGGCTACCATGTTCCTTCTGTAAACCCAAGGGCTTTTGCTCCTCTCAACCAGTAGTAGAATCTGATGCTACGTGCCCAGAGTGCGGAGAGCTTCTCAGTGGAGATCAATTGAGCTGCTGGCAACAGAGGTTAATAATGCTGTACATGGACTCTGTGCTTAAGTCCTGGCTCCTTCACTCATTACCTTGGCAAGTTAGACTAGTCACTCGGTGTCTTAAGCATCTCCTCATGAGATTAAGTTCCTCATCTGTAAAGTGGGGATAATTTGTGAAGTTAAATGAAATTATCCATGTTAGGACTTCATAGAATTTGGCACATAGTAAGTGCTCAAGTAATATCAGCTGCTATTACTATAACTATTATTATCACTGTGATTGAAAGAGACCATTTTTGTGATTTTACTTTCAGTTCAGTTCAGTTCAGTCGCTCAGTCGTGTCCGACTCTGTGACCCCATGAATCGCAGCATGCCAGGCCTCCCTGTCCATCACCAACTCCCGGAGTTCACTCAGACTCACGTCCATCAAGTCCGTGATGCCATCCAGCCATCTCATCCTCGGTCATCCCCTTTTCCTCCTGCCCCCAATCTCTCCCAGCATCAGAGTCTTTTCCAATGAGTCAACTCTTCTCATGAGGTGGCCAAAGTACTGGAGTTTCAGCTTTAGCATCATTCCTTCCAAAGAAATCCCAGGGTTGATCTCCTTCAGAATGGACTGGTTGGATCTCCTTGCAGTCCAAGGGACCCTCAAGAGTCTTCTCCAACACCACAGTTCAAACGCATCAATTCTTCGGCGCTCAGCTTTCTTCACAGTCCAACTGTCACATCCATACGTGACCACAGGAAAAACCATAGCCTTGACTAATTGGACCTTAGTCGGCAAAGTAATGTCTCTGCTTTTGAATATACTATCTAGGTTGGTCATAACTTTTCTTCCAAGGAGTAAGTGTCTTTTAATGTCATGGCTGCAATCACCATCTGCAGTGATTTTGGAGCCCCCCAAAATAAAGTCTGACACTGTTTCCACTGTTTCCCAAGAAGTGATGGGACCAGATGCCATGATCTTAGTTTTATGAATGTTGAGCTTTAAGCCAACTTTTTCACTCTCCTCTTGCACTTTCATCAAGAGGCTTTTCGTTCCTCTTCACTTTCTGCCATAAGGGTGGTGTCATCTGCATATCTGAGGTTATTGATATTTCTCCCGGCAATCTTGATTCTAGCTTGCATTTCTTCCAGTCCAGCATTTCTCATGATGCACTATGCATGTAAGTTAAATAAGCAGGGTGACAATATACAGCCTTGACATACTCCTTTTCCTATTTGGAACCAGTCTGTTGTTCCATGTCCAGTTCTAACTGTTGCTTCCTGACCTGCATACAGATTTCTCAAGAGGCAGGTTAGGTGGTCTGGTATTCCCATCTCTTGAAGAATTTTCCACAGTTTCTTGTGATCCACATAGTCAAAGGCTTTGGCATAGGCAATAAAGCAGAAATAGATGTTTTCTGGAACTCTCTTGCTTTTTCCATGATCCAGTGGATGTTGGCAATTTGATCTCTGGTTCCTCTGCCTTTTCTGAAACCAGCGTGAACATCAGGGAGTTCACAGTTCACGTATTGCTGAAGTCCGGCTTGGAGATTTTTGAGCATTACTTTACTAGCATGTGAGATGAGTGCAATTGTGCGGTAGTTTGAGCATTCTTTTGCATTGTCTTTCTTTGGAATTGGAATGAAAACTGACCTTTTCCAGTCCTGTGGCCACTGCTGAGTTTTCCAAACTTGCTGGCATATTGAGTGCAGCACTTTCACAGCATCATCTTTCAGGATTTGAAACAGCTCAACTGGAACTCCATCACCTCCACTAGCTTTGTTCGTAGTGATGCTTTCTTTTACTTTGGAAAAGCCCAATAAAGTCAGAATAGCAACTAACATCAAGATCAATAGGCAAAATGTCCTATCATATACATGAATCAGCTAGTCCTCCATTTACTTGAAAGACATCAAACATTTGTCAGTTTCCAGGCACTGTGTAAGAGCTAAGGGATTGAGAAAAAAAAGATGAAGATACATGTTATTATGGGTTTCCCAGATGGCTCAGTGGTAAAGAATCCACCTGCAATGCAGGAGACATGGGTAGACTCGGGTTCGATCCCTGAGTCAGGAAGATCCCCTGGAGAAGGGAATGGCTACTCACTCCAGTATTCTTGCCTGGAGAATCCCATGGACGGAGGAGCCTGGCAGGCTGTGGTCCATGGGATTGCACAGTCAGACATGACTAAGCGACTGAGCACATATGCACATGTTATTATAAGATCCGTCATGACCCCAATTATTCAAACTTAGACTTAGAGGACCTGGTTTCAATGAATAACTCAAGAAGGGTTTTCACGTAGATACTGCAAATGCTTCTGTTCATTCTATACTATATTAACAATTCTGCTTCTTGAACTTCCTGTGGTGGCTTTCTTCTCTGATCTTTACCTTTCTTCCTCTCAATGACAATGATTGCTTTTGGCGTTGTTTTTGTTCATTACTAGAGGGACAGCCTTGTAGGAACAGCCTTGTAGGAACTATGGCAAAACTCAGAGAAATTCACCACTCTTGGACTAGAAGAATTGGTGAGGCAATGAACTGCCTGGGTTCATCCTGAGGATTTTGAAACAAAGGTACCAATAGCCAGAACCTGGCTATATTCTTATATTAAACTTGGGCATCTTTGGGCCTTTTAACCTTCTGAAAGTTAAAAGCTGAGTATTGTTTAAATAGAAATAAACTCCAGCTTCTTAAAAAAATAATCACAACATTTAGACCCCACCCCCTCCCTAGAATAAAGCAACTACCTTTTCTCCAGAGAAAGTGACATTTGATCTTAAAGGTTAAGCGTCTGGCAGAATCCTTTGAACAGAGAAAACAGTATGCACCTAGGATGGAGGTGTAAAGGAAAGAACATGGCACTGAGCAGGGGACAACTTCAAGTCCAAAAAGGCCATCCAGATTGGAAGAGCAGATGGGGAAAGAGCAGTGTGAAAAGCACCCTGAGGCAGGTTTGAGTGACATTGTGATGGATCTTGGATTCTTTTTAAGAAGCTTGGTCTGAAAGGCATAATTTTGGTTCACAAAGAAGACTCCTGGATGTTGTTGTCTCCTTTTATTTCTTTAGACATCCCATATGCTGGGCCAACCTCACCTTTTAAATCCAACTGGGCCCTTAGTGTTTCTCCCTATATAAAGCTTATAGTTAGCCGTGATTTCTCATGGCTGCTGGTGGTGTTGAGTGTTTCACAACACAATAGACTGTTCCGGTAGTATTTTAGAAGTGAAGATATAGTAAAGTTCAACACCTAATATTTTCTGGGAGCAAGGTTGTTTTAAAAAGCTCATTAGAAAATTTTGATGTCATTTCAACTAATTAGCTATAATGACTCTCCATCCCGATCATTACGTGTCACCTTCTGGCAGATCACCAAACATACTTAAAAATTTGCTTCGTTTTTTATTTAATGGTGAGCATGAGATGCCTATGACTTATGAAAATGAGACAGAATAAACATAATACAAAGTCCCCATCCTCAGGGACTCCACTTTCTGAATAGGAGTGTGACTCAGCATCCTTTCTGATGTGTTGGAGCAGGAGTATCACTTCTATTTCAGGCTAAAGAGTCACATTTTCCATTCTTCCAGAAAACTAGATTTTTTTTTTTTTAAATATGGGGGAGAGGCACAGTCCCTTGGTAGAATTTGGTAGGATGGGTGGGTTCAATGGGACCAAAGAGAGTAGAGACAAAGTCTCTTTCCACCAGCTAAGTGCACACCACTGTGTCTTCCAATAGCTGGTATTCTTGGTAGACTGACAATGAATGTACACAGAAAAGGTTTATAGAGTGGGTAGAACTTGTAGGCGGAACCCAAGTAAAGAGAAAGGGATGCTTTGGGTTTGAGAGAGAGTCTGTCTGGAACAAAGCTGTACAGGGAAGTAATACATGAGATAAAGGAGATTGGATCTGCTGGGGAAGACTTGACATTTTAGGTTTCAGGTTGGACTTTAGGCTATAAAACACTGGCTCTTATATATATATAAAAAATTTTCAAAAAAAAATGTCATCAAGATTACCTGGAGTGATTCTTAAAAATGTAGATTCTGAGGCCATACCCCAGACCTATTGAATCAGAGATCCAGGGATGGAACCCAAGAATCACTATTTTTCATGAGGTCCCAAAGGGACTGCAGCTCTCTGCTATCCCAGAAATCGTGGCAACATGACAGTCCTTGTGCCTTCCTTCTGTGGAGGGAGAGGCTGAGCAAGGAAGCAGATTTAGGAGATTGTTATTACAGGCCCTTGATACCCAAAGTATGGGCCTTGAGTCAGCAGCCTGGGTATCACCATAGAGCTTATGAGAAATGCAGAAATTCAGGCAGTATCCCAGATTTCCTTAATCATAATCTGCATTTTTAAAATGTATTTATATATTTTGCTGCACTGGTCTTAGTTGGCACATGGTATCTTTAGTTGCAGCATGCAAACTTCTTAGTTATAGCATGTGGGATCTAGTTCTCTGAGCAAGGATCAAATCTAGGCCTCCTGCATTGGGAGCTCAGAGTCTTAGCCACTGGACCACCAGGAAAGTCCCCATATTTTGCATTTTAAGAAGTTCCCCAAGGACTCATATGCATGCTAAAGTCTGAAAAGTGTTGGTCTAGTGGTTAGGGAGCTCTGGCAGAAAAGGTTAAGAAACCAGGGCAGGAAAAAGGAACGGATAGGAAACTGGTATTTCAAGTTCAGAATGAAACCAGCAAGTGGACCAACTGGAAGCTGAATGAAGAATCCCTGATTTGGGGTTGTTGATATCTCTGATAAGGCTGGGAACTGTCCCAGACTGCAGGGCAGGCAAGTTGTTTTTGTCACAAGACAGGGGGCCAGAATCCCATTACAAATATAGGGAATACAGGCAATGGAGAAGCCCAGGATGATGAGTTTTTTAGGCTTGTGACTCAGTCCAGCAAGAACAAGGGGGAAGCCACTGTGGAGGGAAATGCTGAATCTGGTTTCAGGCATACGGAGTTCACTATACGAACAAGGGGAAGGAAGAAAGCCAACGGAAACAATTGCTGAAGTCTGGAAGCAAAGAGGTAAATAATTAAGAGGGTTGTCTGAGAACCAGGATGTCGGATGACAACAGTTTAAATGCATAGAGAAATCGCCAAGAATCAAGTGAAGTTACACTTTGAGGAAAAAGTCATGTGCTGAAAGTTAGTGGGTACTGAACATGACTGCAATAAATGTTTGTGGCAGCACCATGGAGAAGCTGCTGAAAAGACTGTAGCAACCCTTGCTTGAGAAGAATGAGAGATGTCAAATTTTAGTGTTGCAGCAGGAACAAAAGAGACAGATGACTATATCCAGATCCTGTAATGCTGGGATCACTTCAAGTTCCCTTCTCTTTTCTTAACAGTCTGTGACTTTTCATGGTGCTTGGAAACTTAGGAAAGATGGGGGGAGTCTTTTGAAAGAAAGAGTCAAGTTTCATTTTGAGCCACATGAAGCTGCAGGCTGATGCCCAGAGAAGGCCTGGAAGTGGAAGACCAGCCTCTCGGGCAGACCCAAGGCTGAGAGAACACCTCATATGGTGTTTTTAACATATTCCACCATTTCCTGGTACTGTTTCCTTCAAAAGGTGGAGATAAGTTTCCCTCCCTTTGAATGTGAGCTGAACTCAGTGACTGGCTTCTAACAAACAGAGTGAGGCAGCAGTGATAGTGTGTAACTTCCAAGATTAGAAGACAAAGGACACTGCAGCTCCCTCTGTGCACTGCCTCTGAAGGAAGTCAGCCACCATGTTGTGAGGAGACTCAATGGACCACAGGCTGAAAAACGGAGGACTCCCATCCACAGCTCTGTGAGTCATTTTGGAAATGGTTCCTCCAGCCCCAGTCCAGCCTTCAGATGACTGCAGGCCCAGCCAACTTCTTGACTATGAGCTCAAGAGATATTCCAAGCCAGAACCATCCAGTCACAACACTCTTGAATTCTTGATCCACAGAGACTGTAAGTTATAGCAGCTTGTTACACAGTAGTACATAACACCTGGCAAACAGAATGGATGAAGGGGCCAGGGCGGGGGTGGGGACCACCAAAATGACAAAAGAAAATAGAACGAAAATATCAGAAAAGGCAAGTACTATAAACTGGTTGAATCTTGAATAGAGTGTAAAGCAAAGAACGGTCAAATCTAGAAAAGTTAAGGAGACAAATCTATATGTTATTCAGTACCACCAAATTTTCTTATCTGGATAAAACAAATGTATTTTTAAAAAATTATAAATAAGCTGAACTTTCTTGACTAGCCACCATGTACCTGGAAATTAGATTATTTGTATCCCATTTTCCCATCTGCTAAGTGAGCTTGGGCAAGCCAAATCAATTCAGTGAACATTATCTGCCACTGAACTGTTCTGTGCCATAGATTCCTCCTCCATAAAATACAGGGCATTTTACCCTGGCCTATGCTTCAGAACAACTTGAGGCATCAGTATTACCCAGTGGCACCTAAGGCGATATAAAGTGGCACCTTCCCCTCTGCCTTCAGCCATCTCTCTTTCTAGCTCTTTCTCTCTTGTGGGAGGATCCAATCAGTGAGACTGCAGGCCCCCTGAAACACATCACTGTATTATGCCTATATCTATGAATAGATGTCTCACAAACCAACATGTTGCTGGGATGCCCTTCTTCAAGCTTCCTCTATTGTTAACATCTATAAAACTAAGAAATTGGCATGGGCACAAGACTATTATCTAAACTACAGACTTTATTCAGATTTCACCAGTTTTCCTGCCAGTCATTTTCTGTTCCATGACCCAATCCAAGACACCACACTGTATTTAGACACCACGATTCCTTAATTTCCTCTCTTCTGTGACAGTTTCTCAGACAGTCCTGTTTTTCCTGACCTTGACACTTTTGAAGAGTACTGGTCAGGAATTTTGTAGAATATTCCTCCATTTGAGTTTGAGTGGTATCTTTTTATTTTGAGACTAAGGATATGAATTTGGGGGAGAAAAAGCATAGAAGTGAGGTGCTCTTCTCATCACATCATATCAGGAAGTATGTATTAGTTGCTCCTATAACAAATTACTGTGAATTTATTTGCTTAAAACAATAGAAATGTATTCTTTCATAATTCTGAAGGGTGAAAGTCTGAAATAAGTTTTACAGGCCTGGTTCCTTCTGAAGGTTCTAAAGACTCCCACCATTCCTTGGCTGGTGGCCGTACCACTCCAATCTACGTTTACGTCATCACGTTACCTTACCTTCTTCCATAGGCAAATCTTTTTTGCCTCACTCTTACAGACTCTTGTGATTACACTGAGCCCACTTAGATAATCCAGAATAATCTCCCCATCTCAACTGAATCTGCAAAGTCCTTTTTGCCAAATAACATAGTCACAGGTTCCAGGGATCAGGACCTGGATATCACTGAGGGCCATAACTCAGCCAATGCTGATATTCATGTGATTTATCAGTTGGCCCTGTTAATCTTGATCCCTTGGTTAAGGCTGTGTTGGCCAAGATTCTCCTCTGTAAAGTGATTCTTTAGGTGGGATAGTAAGTAAAGTCGCTCAGTCGTGTCCGACTCTTTGCGACCCCATGGACTGTAGCCTACCAGGCTCCTCCCTCCATGGGATTCTCCAGGCAAGAGTACTGGAGTGGGGTGCCATTTCCTTCTCCAGGGGATCTTCCCAACCCAGGGATCGAACCCGGGTCTCCTGCATTCCAGGCAGACACTTTAACCTCTGAGCCACCTAATTACCAGAAATATAATTGTATTCATACCCAAAGTAAAGATGTTGACATTATGTAACCATGCAAAACTACTTACATTAAGTGCCATTCACTACCAGACCCAGTTCTAGACCTTGGAAATACAAAAATTAACAATGATCCCTACCCTCAAGGAGATAATTGCCTAATTAGGACAACATTTCCAATTTCTTTAAAGAAAGCAAGTCTATAAACATAAACAAGCTTTTCGTTTAAACAGTCTGGACACCATTTTGGTGATGACCTTTAACTGTATAGAGAATTTTGGGTGATGTGAAATGGAAACTAATTTTCTTATAGCTTCTGAAGTTCACTTGGACATTCTGTGACCATTTTCCACTTTGATATTCTCTCTTGAATTTTCTCAAAGATGAAGTATAATATCATGGGCAAAACCAGTAAGAATGCCATCAAGCTTCTCATCAGAAAGTCTGGCTTTTATTTTGTATCCAGACAGCTTTATGGGACAAACAAAGCTGAAATGCACCCCTAGACTCTAAGCACTCATGTAACTAAAGTGAATCTCTACACCTCACATTTCACCCTTTTTCTTTGGGCTGTGAAATAATACAGCATGTTCTTCTCTAAGGAAGATGCTAAGAAATAGGATTACCCATAGATTTTTCTCTAGATGCCACTATAGCACTTCAGACTCAGACTGGTTCCATGGGAACTTTCACTCAACATAAAAACTCTGTTATTTTTACTGTTTGAAATGGACTCACCTCAAATTAACCCCAAGTCATGTCTGAAATATATATCCCATACTAGGTTCTTCAAGTCAAATACTCTCAAAATGGAACAACTGAGAAATACATAGGGCATTTATCATTCACATACCACAGAATTCAAGCTTCCCTTGGCCTTACCACAATATATCAGAGGCAATATCTCACTCAAATTGTTTATTAGCTGCCTACCTTAGATAAAGTCACTTTTAAATTCTCTGTGCTTACAATTTTTTTCATATATAAAAAGGATTTACATGGCATTAAGGCTTTCCATCTTTATCTCTGAGAGCTGTTGTCAGATTCAAATGAGATAACAAATATGAAGACATTTAAAAGGTATAGATTCCTAAACAATTTTAAGTTACTGTGTATATTGTTCATTCCTGAGGTATGATAATGGTATTATAAATACATTTTAAAAGCCTTATCTTTTAGAGCAGGGGCAGCCAGTTTTCTCCAAAAAGGCCAAACAATAAATATTTTAGGCTTTGTGGACCATCAGGTCTCTGGGAAAGCAGTCAATAGAAAACAGGTAAAGGAATGGGGGAGGCTATGTCACAACAAAATGTATTTGTAAAACAGGAAGTTGATCTACGGGCCAGAGTTTGCCAATCTTTGTTTCTGAGAAACTTTTGAAATTGTTATGGGTGAAAGGATATGACAGCCAGGATTTCTAAATCATTGGCAAGTGGAGAAGTGAGTAGGGGCAAAAATGAAACAAGATTGGCCAAGTAGATGATTGTTGAAGAAAGGTGAGGGTAGGTGGGGATTCATGTTGTGAGTCTGTTTTGTATATGTTTTAAATTCTCCACTATTTCAAATAGTATAAAAAATGTAATTTATTATTGACATGATACGGAGAAGGCGATGGCACCCTACTCCAGTACTCTTGCCTGGAAAATCCCATGGACAGAGGAGCCTGGTAGGCTGCAGTCCATGGGGTCGCAAAGAGTCGGACACGACTGAGCGACTTCACTTTCGCTTTTCACTTTCATGCAGTGGAGAAGGAAATGGCAACCCACTCCAGTGTTCTTGCCTGGAGAATCCCAGGGACAGGGGAGCCTGGTGGGCTGCCGTCTATGGGGTCGCACGGAGTCAGACACGACTGAAGCGACTTAGCAGCAGCAGCATTGACATGATAAATAATGCCAAACAATTAACTATACATGTATCTCTGAGACCTTGGCTGGATGGCATAGAGGGGAGCTTCCCAGAGGATGGCAGCATCATTCTGGCCATTCATGCATTTCGTCTCTTTCCACCTTAATCTGGAGACCCAAATTGAAGCAGCATGGAGTACACATGATTTGGGATGGGAATGATTTCAGAGTGGCTCTTGGACTGTCAGTCTAGGAAAATGGCTCTTAGATACAGTGGGGAAATGGACCGATTTCCTTTTTTTTTTAACTACCCTCTCCCTCTCTCTCTCTCACACATCCTTTCTTAGTCCACTCCATGGCCACATTAGTGTATTTTAAATTCTGCTTGTGTCCTACAGAAGTAAAAAATGCGAGATCAATTTTTAGTCCAAATTTCTTTTTAAGACAAGGTGTCCTAACCTAGGTGGTTTTTTTTTTCTTTTTATCAAGACTATATCCCTATCTTACTGTATGAGTTATATCAGCTCAAATGATTGTTTTCGATGCTTATGCTACAATTCTCCAAAGGACCTTCCTATACTTTAATGACAACTAAACACTTTCCCCCTGCTTGAAAGCTACTATCAGCATTCACCTTTCTACTTCTGTTAGCGAGTTTTCTCATCCTTTTCTTTTAAATTGCCAGATAATGAATAGTACAGGATCTATACGAAGGGGCAAGGACAGAGGATACAATATTAGAAAGAACCAACACTGACTCTGGATGTTTTATACATGTTCCCTCATGGAGTTCTTACACCCACCCTACAATATAGCACTGTTAATATCCCTTTTATAGATGAGGAAATGAGGTGTAGGGAGGGGAAGCAACTGGCCTAAATTTACACAGTTAATAAATGTGTTCCAGTAACTGGGTGCTTAACCACTAGACTACACGCCTCTCGGGTGACAAAGGGTAGCAGCAGAGAGACAGTCATACCTTGGAGTTCTCATGGGAGGTAAAAGAGACAAATAGGGAAGAGGGGAAACGTGTGCTGAAACGCAAGGAAGTAAAAACTAGGGATAATTAGGGAGCTGAACAACTAGTGGAAAAAAACCACAGAGAGGCCAGCAGCTGTGCTTTCTACTTCTTCCTCGGCAATAGTGTCTTGTGTTTTTGTTTTCGTGTTTTCTAGGTTTTTACCTCTAGGGAAACAAACAGGATGCTCAGTTCCTGTCTCATGTCTACAGTCACATTTCTTTAATATCAAAGTAATTTAAGATGCAGAATAGAGAAAAGAAACTCACTGATTCCCAACGGTGACAGTACCTCAACTGTGCTTCCTCTCTTAATAAACAAGATGAAACGTCCTCATGAAGCAAATTATGCACCATTTTGCTGAAAACAATGCTAGGCTTTGGGGTGACTCTTAACAGTGAACATGCCCCCATTTCTGATCTCCTGGCAAAGAGGCTACTTGTGCGCTCAGAGCAAGGCTTGAAACATCATTTTGTATTCCCCTCTCACATACCCGACTCTCCTAATAGTACCAATTCCACTTCTGAATTCCTTTGCCAACAGTGAGGACACCAACTTTGAAAATGAACAGTTTCAATTGTACTGCTGGGATGAGAAAGACCTCACTCGACTCATTAAAAAACATCCACTTCTCTTCCTTCATGTGTAAATTCTTTTTTTGATGATTATGACCGACAACAGTCTTGCTCTTTGGGTTTTCTACTATTGGAATCAACTCTCCAAGCACATTCTCTTTCTTCAATCAAAGGTCTGAAAGTACGGGAGACCGCCTTTGAGAAGAGATTGAGCAGACCTCCCCCACCACTACCAATCCCCTAGTTGCAAGGCTGACTTAAGGGGAACATCTCATAATGCCTACAGTAAGGACAGTCTGGTTGCCAAACATCCAAAACAATAAAAGAATAGACAGTTAATAGCTCTGAGCAGTTTAGAACAAACAATGGTGTTTATGGGCTTCTGAAGCATTTTGTTTGAGATACAGTGACTTCAAATGGTCAAGGGAGCAGAACTCAACAATTTTTTTTGAGACCTTCCATTAAAAAAAATTGTTGAGTTGTAAACAATCAGATCAGAAAAAGAGTGAGGAAAAGCTTTTGTTACTACGCAATCCAGAAGCATCACAAACTGCACTCTGGAAGAAAACTACTTTCTACACTTTCTCAGAAAGGAGATTTAAAAAAAAAAAAAAGCAGAGCTAAAGTTTCCCTTAGACTTAGCTGCTGCTGGGCCTAACTTGGACCCATTCACTCCTTAAATTCTCACACTAATGTCTGGGTCCTTTCAAGAGTATCTGTATGTGGGAACATGTATAAATGAAATGGGAGTTCCAACTAGCATTTGCTGAGCATTCATTCACCAATGTGCCAGGCACTATTCTAAATGCTCTCTTCTTTTTGGATTTTCAACCCTATTAGGTAGTTACTAGTATTATTACCATTTTAAAGATGAGGAAAGCAAGGTTCAGAGAGATTTTATAATTCACCCAAGATTACACAACTAAAAGAGGAGAGTGAAAAAAGTTGGCTTAAAACTCAACATTAAAAAATCTAAGATAGTGGCATCTGGTCCCATCCCTTCATGGCAAATAGAAGGGGAAAAAGTGAAGACAGTGACAGATTTTATTTTCTTGGGCTCTAAAATCACTGCAGACAGTGACTTCAGTCTTGAAATTAAAAGATGCTTGCTCCTTGGAAGGAAAGCTATGACAAAGCTAGACAGAGTGTTAAAAAGCAGAGACATCACTTTGCTGACAAAGGTGTGTAGAGTCAAAGCTATGGTTTTTCCAGTAATCATGTATGGATGTGAGAGTGGGACCATAAAGAAGGCTGAGTGCCAAAGAATTGATGCTTCTGAATTATGGTGCTGGAGAAGACTCTTGAGAGTCCCTTGGACTGCAAGGAGATCACACCAGCCAATCCCAAAAGAAATCAACCATGAATATTCATTGGAAGGACTGACGCATCTGATGCGAAGAGCTGACTTACTGGAAAAGACCCTGGTGCAGGTAAAGATTGATGGCAAAAGGAGAAGGGGAGGCAGAGGATGAGTTAGTTAGAGAGTGTCACCGACTGAATGGACATGAATTTAAGCAAACTCTGGGAGACAGTGGGGGACAGAGAAGCTTGGCGTTATGCTACAGTTCGTGGGGTTGCAAAAAGTTGGACACAACTTAGCAACTGAACAACAACAATAACACAACTAAAGCCGGATTTCAAATTCAGGCAACCCATGCTCTTAATACCATGGGATTTCTCCTTCCATAGGATTTCTTATTAAGAATTCTTGCTATCTGGAATCAAATACATTCTAGATTTCAACCATAATCTCCTCACCTTCCTAGCTGAGAAAATTAAAACCAGCAATAGTTAAGAGGCTGTGACAGTAAACTAATGTTGAGTTGGGGTCAGAAACTAGGTCTTCTGGGAGCTTACTAACTTCTCTTCTTCTACCTCCCATTCATGGTGCTCTCTTAGGAGATACTTCACGAAAGGAACCATGGCATCCATCCACAGAGATGCATTTCTCTGATCTTCCCTGTTCAACTACCAGGAATATAGTTAGTGAGAAATTCCAGTTGATAAGTATCTTCAAGATCCAACTTAACTTTTGATCTGAGGGCATGCTCTTCTCAGCAGCCCTCAGCCAAACACCCAGCATGGTGGGGACACTAAAACCTGTCATTTCTGCCCAATGAAGGACTCTTCTAATGGGCAATCTTTGCCCCAGAACTCCCCACTGGGTTGGTGGAGACTTTGTGGGAGCTGCATCATGGTCTGAGGCTCTCACAGGTCATTCCCTCTTCCTTCCACTTGTATTTTTCACAGGTATTACCTCCACAGCACATCTTTTCCTCACCTAATGCTGTTTAATTGTCACCTTCTGGGGAGGACCAACAAGGAACAGGAACCAAGTCAACTTCTTTGATACTTCCAACATTGTAAGTGGAAGAAAACAATCAAAATTAGGAGTCAATGTTCTGAATACTGCCTTTGCTCCTCTCTCTCGTCTTGCTTACATGTAAGATCTCTCAATACTAAGTTACAACACTGTGCTTTCAACAGTATCTTCCATGGTGATTCTTAACGTAACATTCTCCTCTTAAGAAATTCTTAAAACAATTAAGAATGTAATGAATTTAACCACAGAGAAGTTCTTGTTCTTCTCTAGGTAGGCTCTTTTGCTGCCCTATAATTTTTCAAACATGCTGCTTGAAAATGCCCTGAATCCCCTTCATTCTCTCCTCCAGAATATCAGTCCTATAAAACCTTCCTGGAGTCCCCCAGGCAGAACTGTCCCAGAGCATCATCACCACTCTCATGCATCATCACTATTGACATCTATTGAATACTACTCATTGCCAGAACTACATCTGAATATTCTATTTGATCCTTCAGTTCAGTTCAGTCGCTCAGTCATGTCCGACTCTTTGCGACCCCATGAATCGCAGCACGCCACGTCTCCCTGTCCATCACCAACTCCCGGAGTTCACTCAGACTCACGTCCATTGAGTCAGTGATTGTTACAACTACACAATGAGGTAGATAATATTTTTGTACCCATTTTACAGATGAGGAGTCAGAGGCACAGAGAGGTTAAAGTCACATATCTGGGAAGGAATGGGGCTAGGACTGAAGCTCCAGATTTTAGAGGACTATTCCATGAAATAGCAGGTCCTATTCTTGTTTTTTCCTAGGCATCTCCTCTTAAGAAGTAAATGACTTGAAATTAAGTCTGAGCAATACTTTAGAGGCCTGGCAGGAGAAAGAGTGAGAAGGAAAGACTCTCTGCTTCTGCTGCTGATAAAGTTAATTCTGCAAATTTCCCAGGGCCCTCTTAATTTTTACTACCTTTATTTTTCTCTCTCCTCAGTCTTCCCCTTTCTACTCCTTGATTCTTTGAAATGTAAAGTGGAAAACAGAAATTACTGTTATAAGGGTCTGCAGATGGGAGAGTGAAGGACAAACCTATGCCACTTTTTCTCTGTTTAAAGCTTTGGTATAGGAACAATGTGATTTCTTCTTAGTTCTTATTGCTGGGTGCCCATGTTTGCATTTCACTGTCATGAGGGGGAAAGAGCATGAGTCTGAGCTACAGTGAATTACTGCTATGTATGAGATATGTGAACTTGGGCAAGATTGAAAACCTCCACGTAGTTCTATTTTACCATTTATGAACAGGAATAATAATTTCTAACCCACAAGGTAGTTGTGAGAATTAAATGACACACAGCAATGCTCAATAAACACTAGTTCCCTTTCTCAAGATTACTGACAAATTTTGTGCTTGAAATTCAGTCAGCTCCACTATAGTCTCTTGAATCATATTGTATACAATTAACTAATTCCTATATTTTATGGGAAGACTTGATTTTTTATCTATAAACACACTGCCTTTATGTCATTATATAATATAAAGTATGTGTTGTATGTTAATTGCTCAGTCATGTCCGACTCTTTGTGACTCCATGGACTGTAGCCTGCTAGAGTCATCTGTCCAAGGAATTCTCCAGGCAAGAATACTGGAGTGGGTTGCCATTCCCTTCTCCAGGAAACATAAATTACATATATGATAAAATATATCATAATCACTATTGTTACTTTTGAACACACAAATCAAATGATTTGATAAGGAAGATTATGTGTAATTTGACTGTGAGAAGTAAAGCTTATTGGTGAGTATGAGAATTTTTTTCAAATTTTTGATATGATGAGAAGGGGTGATAGAGTACTCATAAGGCATAGAATGGCAAAAGAATTATTGATTGAATGTAACTCCTGGGTAATCTATGACTATGAAGGACTAAAATATTAGGAAAAAATGGGTTTTTTAACTGCTATAACATTTATTCACACATATATTCACTCATCCATGTACTAATTCATCTACTCATCCATTTATTTTTCATCTATCCTCCATCCATGCATCCATCTTTCTATCCATCTATTAATTTATTATCCAGCCATTCATTCACCCATGCATCCATCCTTCTATTCACCCATCGATTCCACTAATCCTTGAACTCAAGGGAGTAACACTGCAGTACATATAAACACATATAAGAAATGGTCCTTGCCATATAAGAAATTTCCATTTAAAGGGGAAAAAAGAAAAGAGAAAATATGTGAGAAAGGCTCCTGAGAGTTGTATGTCTACAGATTTGTGAAGCATGAGAACTCATATCTGACAGAAGAGAAGGACAAACCTCTTCAATGAAAGAGACAGAATTTATTAATATTTTGGATTTTGTAGATTCTTAAAGAATTGGCAGGATACCATAAACAGAAGAGAGTGCATTTTCGGGAAAGAGGTTGCTAGAGAGGGCAAATCAAAACTCTGGGAATGATGAATATTCTGTTTTAGTCAGATGATAGTGATAAAAGTATACTAAATATAGTATCAGTTCAGTTCAGTTCAGTCGCTCAGTCATGTCCGACTCTTTGAGACCCCATGAATCACAGAACACCAGGCCTCCCTGTCCATCACCATCTCCCGGAGTTCACTCAGACTCACGTCCATCAAGTCATTGATGCCATCCAGCCATCTCATCCTCTGTCATCCCCTTCTCCTCCTGCCCCCAATTCCTCCCAGCATCAGAGCCTTTTCCAATGAGTCAACTCTTCTCATGAGGTGGCCAAAGTACTGGAGTTTCAGCTTCAGCATCATTCCCTCCAAAGAAATCCCAGGGATGATCTCCTTCAGAATGGACTGGTTGGATCTCCTTGCAGTCCAAGGGACTCTCAAGAGTCTTCTCCAACACCACAGTTCAAAAGCATCAGTTCTTCGGCACTCAGCTTTCTTCACAGTCCCACTCTCACATCCATACATGACCACTGGGAAAACCATAGCCTTGACTAGATGGACCTTTGTTGACAAAGTAATGTCTCTGCTTTTCAATATGCTATCTAAGTTGGTCATAACTTTTCTTCCAAGGAATAAGTGTCTTTTAATTTCATGGCTGCAATCACCATCTGCAGTGATTTTTATACTAAACACTAAAAAGTATGTTGGTGGTGGAGGGGAAAAGAATCATGAAAGAATACATGAAAGGTCTGCAATAATGGTCTCAGAAATTTGGTGTTTTCTTGGTAGGCATGAGAAGACACTGAGACTTTTAAGTAGTAGGCTGATACAAAGTTGCATGTGCCAAATATTTTTAATCAAGTTCAACTTTCAATTAGCTATCTAATAGACAAAATATCTAAACCCAAGGTTTCAAAACTTTCTCAGTTTACAGCAATCTGTGTCTATACAATTTTTTCATGTGCTCCCTGGCCCATAAGAAACACCTAACAACTCCATTCATTAAGTAGTTAAGTTC
The DNA here is from genome assembly GCF_016772045.2 of Ovis aries. Lineage (NCBI taxonomy): Eukaryota > Metazoa > Chordata > Mammalia > Artiodactyla > Bovidae > Ovis > Ovis aries. Next base: position 14,291,918 of record NC_056080.1, on the reverse strand, counting down.
AAGTGACTTCCTGAATATTTGTATCTTAACAACTTAGTAGTCATATGAAAAAAAAACAATGCATGGAAATAATATATATGTGTGTGTGTGTGTGTGTGTGTGTATATATATATATATATATATATATATATATATATATATATGTCATAGACTTTCATTCTTAAATAATCACAATTACTTCCCAATGGGATGGGTGTGCCTGCTGGGCACTGTATAGTTTCTCAAACCTTGGAGTCAGATTGGCCACCACTACCCTCATGCTCTGCTCTACACTGATTTTCACTTAGTATTTGTTTTCTACCACAGCAGCTGCTGAACAGCCAGTTTCACAAAGACATCATGCTATCAAAAGTACTGTCACTAGATCTAATGTTGAAACTGTGAACTACATCAAGAAATTAGTTTGCATAGTGTCCAAAAGACATTGCCCTATGTTTCTCTAAAAAAATTAAAATATCCTGCAGATTCCACTCCTGGGTATATCCAAAGGAAAGGAAATCAGTATCTTGAAGAGACAGATGTGCCCCCATGGTCACTGCAGCATTATTCGCAATAGTCAAGCCATGGAAACAATCTTCATGTCCTCTGATGGATGAATAGATAAAGAAAATGTTGCATATATACACAACACAAATGAAATATTGAAATATAATGAAATATTATTTAGCCATAAAACATGGAAATCCTACTATTTGTGACAACATGAATGAGCCTGGGTGGCTCTATGGTAAGTGAAATTAGCCAGACAGAGAAAGATAAATACTGTATAGAATCACTTACATGTGGAATCTGGAGAAAAAAAATAAAAACCAAAAAACTGATTTCATAGAAACAGAGAGTACAGAGAACAGAACGGTGGTCATGAGGGGCTGAGCAGAGGGGGAAATAGAGAGATACAGGTCAAACGGTACAAACTTCCAGTTCTGAGATGAATACATTCTAAGGATCTAATGTACACTGTGGTGACTAGAGTTAATAAGATGGTACTGTGTATTTAAAAGTTATGGAGAGTAGATATTAAACATTCTCACCACACACACACACAAACACAAACACACATTAAAAAGTTAATTATGGGAGAGGATAGATGTGTCAGTTATCATGATCTTGGCAATCATTCCACAATGAATATATGTATCAAATCATCACATTGTATACTTTAATCATATACAATTTTATTTGTCAATTATCCCTCATTAAAATATTCTGCCTCACCCTTGAGAATTTACTAGAGTGCCCAAGGGGGGTACGTCAGTGTAAGACTTGAGAATTTAGTGTTCAGCCATTACCATTTGCCAGGTGGTACTGCCCTAGGCAACTTATACATATTGTTTTATTTAATACTCACAATGGGGTAATTACTATTATTACCCCCATTTTTCAGATGATGAAACTGAGGTCACAGGTCTGGAAAGTGATGAAACTGACCTTAAATCCTATGCAGCACCTCTGTTAATACATATCAGAAGACTGTACTTACATGCTTTGGTCCATGTTTCCCTACTTGACTAACAATGTAAGAGGAAGAACCATATCCTACATATCTGTATATTCCTAGTGACCAGAGTATCCTACTCAAAGCTATTCTCAGGATGTAATGCCTTTGTTGATCTTATGTGACCTATTTAATTTCCCAAAAGCAGACCCTAAGACATGAATTTTAATGCAAATAATTCATTTGTGAGATAATTCAGAAAATTCTGGCACGTGAGTAGGGAAATGTGTCAGGGAAGGAAGGAATGAATAAAAAGTATGCTACCAGCCAACTTTCCACAGTGGGCAACTGGAACTCAATCACACTAAGGAGTCCAGGAACCATGTATAACACATGGCTCAGAACTATCCTACTACAGGGGCAAGGGAGCTGGGGTATTCACACACCTGTTCCCATCTGACACTGGTTAAGGACAGCTCTTGGGAGAGGGGGCATTGATTTCCTGGCATTTTTGGGCTGCAATGTACATAGACAGAGAGGGCTTCAGTGGCCAGAGAGAATCCTCAGAAAAAGAGACAAGATTTTTGCAGCTAGAAATCAGATCTGCCCACTAAAATGGTAAGGCCCAGCTAGATATGGGTGAGGCATATCTGCTTCGCCAGTAGAATCTTCTAGGAAGCATTTATAAAGTGATTTGTGGGAGGGCCATGCTTTTCTATGAGGGTGAATCAGAATATCTGGTAGAAATGTATAGTCTGTAAAACCATACTTAATATAATTTTACATTTAGAAAATAAAAATATTTTTTGTTTTTATCTCTTTGGTGAATATATTAGAGAAGACAGTATTTTTCAAGACAGTTCAGCATAAAAGTACAGCACTGGGACAGATGAGCCTCAGAAGCATCTTAGGCAAAGTAGTACCTAAGGAGGAAGGCGTTTGCTACCATAGGCTTTCCATTTTGTTTTTCTAAACAAAGGAAGCAACATGCAGATTTCTCAGCTGAAAAGGAAAGCTGAAGTTTAAATTCCCATTTCATCTACATCTTTAGGGCCAAGTTGAGATTTTATCTTAGCAGGAAAAAAGTGACCTTTGGGAATATGTACAAGAAAGACTCAGTTTCTAAATGCATTCTCAGTAAAATTAAATGGGTTTGCCATGTTCCAATTCAATTTAGCTATGCCCCATGAAACTGAGAAGTTCCTTACACACTGCATTTTAGGAACCATTTTAAAAATGTCAAATAGTAATTTCTAAGGGGGGAAAATAAAATAGCTACAAAGCAAGCTACTAAAATCAGCTGTTCATCATTAATTTCCCTTTTCTAATGGAAATGACTGACTTACACCTTTGCTGAATTCCATTTTGGGCTACAATATTTTTAATGCTAATCTGAGAGTTCATCTTTTAGTTTAGGCTTTAACTGTGGTTCAGATATGTCTGGTGAATTTATATTTATAAACAGATTACATCCTTAGTTGAAGGAAAAGGAAGTTAGAGTCAGAAATGATCTTTTGAATATAGGTCCCTAGCCTGGCCCTTTGTACTCATGTCTGAACAATCTGAAGAGATGGGATAACAAGGAAACTTAGGAACTCATTTTTATGAGAAATTCTGAACGTGCAGATCCAAGCCACATTGTATTACAGCCCTACTGAGGACTGTGAATAAAGGCTACAGGGAACACAGTGTCACTTGGGCGACTTGAGGGTTCCTAGTTCTGGGGCACCTGGGACATCAGCACTCTCCTAGAGGGGCTGGTGTAGCAGTGAGCAGTACCAAAAACAGATATTCTTGAGGTGTAAAGGGGAAGAAGATGAGATGGCCTCTCATGAGCCATCAGAAAGAGATTTTGGAAAACCAGTGACATTTGGACTTTTCTTTTTAATGTGACCAGTTTAGCACTCACAGGCTGGAGAAACTTGGGTTGACATTGAATGAAGACAGGGCCATGTTTAACATGCATCAATGTGTCATATGCCTTTGCGGATAATAAGTATAGAAATCTATGAACGGCTTTTAATTCTGTGGCTGGAAAAGAGAAAAATCCAGGTCAAATAAATAACTAGTTATGCAGTGTAGTAGAATTATAGTCTCCTAACTGAGACATTATGTAGTTCTTTGACTTTAGGCAAATTTTGCATGGGTGATTAAATGATTGGCCCTAATTCTTCATCCCACACTAAATCCATACCCTTGGCAGGGTCTCATTGTGGACAGAGAGTATTTCCCTGCCCCTTGAGTTTGAGCTTGGCCATGCAACTTACTTTATGCAATGACACTGGGTAGAAAGAAGTGTTTCATTTCCAAATCCAGATATTCAAATGCCTCAGTTCAGTTCAGTCGCTCAGTCTTGTCCCACTCTTTGGGACCCCACAGACTGCAGCACACCCGGCTTCCCTGTCCATCACCAACTCCTAGAGCTTCCTCAAGCTCATGTCCATTGTGTCAGTGATGTCATCCAACCACCTCACCCACTGTCATCCCCTTCTCCTCCTGCCTTCAATCTTTCCCAGCGTCAGAGTCTTTTCCAATGAGTCAGTTCTTCGCATTAGGTGGCCAAAGTATTGGAGTTTCAGCATCAACATCAGTCCTTCCAATGAATATTCAGGACTGATTTTCTTTAGGATGGACTGGTTGGATCTCCTTGCAGTCCAAGGGACTCTCAAGAGTCTTCTCCAACACCACAGTTCAAAAGCATCAACTCTTCAGTGCTCAGCTTTCTTTATGGTCCAACTTGCACATCCATATATGACTAGTGGAAAATCATACCTTTGACTAGATGGACCTTTGTTGGCAAAGTAATGTCTCTGCATTTTAATATGCTGTCTAGGCTGGTCATAACTTTTCTTCCAAGGAGCAAGCATCTTTTAATTTCATGGCTATAGTCACCATCTGCAGTGATTTTGGAGCCCCCAAAATAAAGTCTGTCACTGTTTCGATTGTTTTCCCATCTATTTGCCATGAAGTGATGGGACCAGATGCCATGATATTAGTTTTCTGAATGTTGAGTTCACCATTACCACAAGAAAAACCTACTCCAGTTTGCCCACTGGGACAAAGTCATTTGGAGTAAACCCAAGGACCTAAAATGTGATACAGAACTACCGTAAGCACAAAAACCTAGATCAGGGAAACCCCAAATCAGCAAATGCCCACAGGAGCATTACCTAAATATATGCTTGTTCTAATCTGCTAAGAGTCTGAAGTTGTTTGTTATGCAGCAGTCGCTGACTGATACATCTTGCTATCTTTCTGGGCCTCAGTTCAGTTTCCTTGTCATTAAATGGAATAGGTTTACTAAACAACCTCAGATCTTTTCTGGTTTTAACCTTTTTTTCCCCTAAAATAAACTCCTCCTTCATTTCTATGTAACTGAATATTTTTCTTTATTTTTTTTATACTTCTAAAGCATACAGATTTCAGAAGTGCTGCTCCTATGGCTGGATATGTCAGTTCTACATTTAATAACACTCACTGAGCAACAGAAAGTCTTTCAACTGTCGCCAAAGAGCCACATGAAAAGTTCAGAATTGAGCCTCAGATAAATAGTATACACTTAATTTCTGATTTTCAAAGTTTCAGAATGTGCTCCTTGTTTCCTTATTGACTGAAAATAAATATGTCTCCTGGACAGACAGGTGTGAGGGTAAGAAGGGATAGCATCTTCTAGACTCCTGGGAAGCATTTATATTTTGGCTTATGGAATTCCATCCAAAAAGGATGAATCAAGGCTTACCTTTGGAGACAAGTGATTATTATTAGCTTCTTCCCTGGCAAGATGTCTCTGTACTCATTTTTTTTTATAACAACTTCTATACCATGCAATTTCTTCACATAGCAAAACAACACTATTTAACTTCTTTCAATACAGGAAGTTAACTTTATCCTTTGGTTTCTTCCTTTTCTTTGCTGCATTAGAAGTATATACAAAAACCTACTGCACCACCAGCACTGCCACTACAGGTAGAATGCATACACAGATCTGAGCTTGCCAGGCTAATGAAGGCTAAAGATTTGGGTCATCAGCTCTATCAAGAAAGAAAAGTGCAAGAGATGGAGAAAGAGGGAGGGGGTGTTTGTGTGTGTGTGTGTGTGTGTGTGTGTGTGTGTGTGTGTGTGTGTGTAGATAAATAGGTGGAGGGCTGAACCCTGGAAGGAACAGGGATGGGACAAGATATTGGGTGTGGTAGGCTGAAAAATACCACCACCCCAAATTATGTCAGGTTCTAATCTCTGGATCCTTGTAAATATTACCTTAAGATCTTTGCAGATGTGATTAAATTAAGAATCTTGAGCTGAATAGAATATTCAGGATTATCAGGGTGGGCACTAAATGCAATCATATATAGAGGGAGGTAGAGGGAGATTTGATAGATGAAAGAAGAGGAAATAATGTGACCACAAAAGTGGTGACAGGAATGATACAGCCACAAACCAAGGAAGCCAGCAGTCTCCAGAAGCTCTAAGAGGTGAGCAATGGACCATCCCTAGAGTCTTGTTATGCTGACACCTTGATTTCAGCCTAGTGATATTATCAAGATCCTTAGCTCAATCACATCTGCAATCTGTCTCCATACAAGTTAACACTGCTCTCTTCTTCTCCACCCCTACCCCTGCTGCTGAAGCAGATGCCAAACTGGGGAATGAAATAATGGCTTCCTCTCATTGTAAGGGAATCTCTAAGAATTATTTTTCCCAATGCTTCACATGGCTTCTAATGTGGAAAAGAAAAAAAATATATATATATATATATGAGAGAGTATACATATTATATATATTATAGTTATTTATGAAGTCATATTTTTAAAAACGAGTATAAGAATATAGACATATATATTCATCAAGCAGTGGAACTTCCAATGCAAAGATACATGAATATTTTTCCTTTCCTGAAGAACCATTACCCATGTCCTAGCCTAGGGACCCTCAGGGGATCTGGTGTAATCTGACCCTTTTTCCCATTGTCCCAGTGGCTCTGAACATTGCCCAGAACCCAGTTCAGTTCTTCGTGGTTTGTTTAAGGAAGATTATAGAGTTCAGGCTGATCTTATCTCCCTAATTGTTGGTGAGCACAAAGAGTCCTCAGGCTGTCTCCAAATCTAACAGTTTGCTTAATAATCACTCCTCCCTGGCTTCTAAGTCTCAGACATTACCAGTTACTGTGTTGTGAACTCATTATCTCAGCCCCTTTTAAGCACTCAATCAAACCTTGGATACAAAGAAGACTTGTCAAGAGTTATAGAAAAAGTTCTATAAGGCATAAGTTGTCAATAAGACTATTAAATTCATTTGCTTATTCTTTTTCTGCTTGTCTTTAAAATCCTCTACTGACTCTCAGAATTCAGTGTCACTCAGCTGTTGGCAGGGAGTTCTCAATGAAATAGCAATTGTTTGGTGGGTTTTTATTCTTTATGGCAAATTTAACAAGTATATCACACAAAAGGGAAAGCCCTCCCTCGACCCCAGCTTTTCTGGGGAGGGGTGTGTGTGTGTGTGTGTGTGTGTTTTGGCCAAGTTCATTTCTCCTGTTCATTCCCGTCTGGTTGTGCACCTGCAATTTGATCACACACTATAATAACTCAATTTTGCTTAATCTAATTATACTTGACTGGAATGAAAAGCAGTGTTTATATGATATATTGGAGGATTTGTAAGGGGAAAGTGTTTAAAATTTTAACAGACTGTAATAGCTTAAATGCAGGGTTTCTTTGCCTTACCTCCACTGATATTTTGTGTTGAATAATTCTTTGTTATGGGGAAAAGTCCTTTGCGTTTACAGGATGTTTAGCTGCACCCCTGGCTTCTACTCACTAGATGCCAGGAGACAAAAAAAATGTGCCCAGACATTGCCAAATGTCTCCAAGAAGGGGGACTGATAACCTCTACTTTAAACTGTAAATCTATTTTGAGAAGATGATTGGAGCAGTTTGAGAAGATGTTTGGAGCAGTCTGAGAGAGACTGTGTTGAAAAACATGTATTAGAAAGTGTGGTAGCCAGCCTCTAACATGGCTCCCCATGATCCTGCTTTCTGGTATTCCTACCCTTACAGAGTCCTCTCCCATACTTAACAGGTCTGACTGGGTAACCAATAGGATACTGTGGAACTGAGACAAAATGATTTTTTAAATTAGGTCATAAGACACATTGCTCTTTGAGATTTCTTGTTTGGGGGAAACTAGTTGCCATGACATGAGGACACTCAGTAGCCCTATGATGAGGTCCACATGGCAAGAGCATTATGAGTAAGGTGGAAGTGGAAGTGGATCCTCCAGCCCCTGTGAAGCCATTCCTGGAAGTTCATTCCTGGATGACATCTTGACTGCAACCTCATGAGAGACCCTGAGCCAGAATCATCCTGCAAACCACTCCTGAATCCCTAATGTACTGAAACAGCTTATTGTTTATTGTTATTTTAATCCTCTAAGTTTTAGGATAATTTGTTACACAGACTCAATGGACATGGGTTTGGGTGGACTCTAGGAGTTGGTGATGGACAGGGAGGCCTGGCATGCTGCGGTTCATGGGGTCACAAAGAGTCGGACATGACTGAGCAACTGAACTGAACTGAACTGAATAAAAATTAATAGAATTTAGAACAAATATTACTTTCAAGCAAAGAAAACATTTCTCTGTCCAATAGTTTGCTTTTGTTTGTTTTATAAGAGAGGCTTTCTTTCATCTAGTTAAACAAAGATTTAAAGAATAGATACTATTAATCACAGCATAGCTAACAGAATAAGGACAAAAGCAGATCAAAAGAATAAAGCTAAAGTTTTGGTGAGGAAGAAACAGAACATACACTTTACCTGGCTAAATTCAGGGAGATACCTAGTTCTTGAAGTAATGGGACTAAGCAAATAAATAATTTAATGAGTAAAAATATGTCTTTGTAAACACTGGCTTTTAATTTATCAATAAATAGGGTTCCACTTACAATGCTGTTGGGCTTCCCTGGTGGCTTAGCAGTAAAGAATCCTCCTGCAAAGCAGGAGCTGCAGAAGATGTGAGTTTGATCCCTGGGTGGGGAAGATCCCCTGGAGGAGGACATGGCAACCCACTCCAGTATTCTTGCCTAGGAAATCCCATAGACAGAGGAGGCTGTTGGGCTACAGTCCATAGGCTTGCAAAGAGTTAGACATGAGTGAGGCAACTTAGCATGCACATAGAATGTTGTTATTGGAGAAGGTGATGGCACCCCACTCCACTACTCTTGCCTGGAAAATCCCATGGGCAGAGGAGGCTGATAAGCTGCAGTCCATGGGGTCACTAAGAGTCAGACACAACTAAGCGACTTCACTTTCACTTTTCACTTTCATGCATTGGAGAAGGAAATGGCAACCCACTCCAGTGTTCTTGCCTGGAGAATCCCAGGGATGGTGGGCTGCCATCTATGGGGTCGCACAGAGTTGGACACGACTGAAGTGACTTAGCAGCAGCAGAATGTTGTTATAGGTCATTACAATACTAATATTTGTTTAAAAAATTAAAATAACTATAGTTTATTTTGTGAGATTATGCTCTCAGGGTTGTGTATCAGTTAGCTACTACAATAATGCTGCATAGCAACCTCCCTCAAAAACCCAGTGATGTATAGTAACAAATTTTACTTCTTACTCATGTGTCCTGAAGTCAGTAAGAGTTTGGCTGGGCTTGACTCTAGCTCTCGGTTCAGTTCATTTCAGCTCCACATATCTCTCATCCTCATTAGATCAGCAGCTTACTCAAGGTATGTTCTTCTCATGGTGAAGACAGAAGTGCAAGAGTGTAGAGCAGAAATACCTGATATCTTTTAAAGCGTACACTATGGCTGTCACTTCTGCCCACAACCCACTGACCGAAGCAAATCACATGGCCAAGTTTAACATCAATGTGGAAGAGAAATACACTTTTTCCATGGAATTTGGGGACATGGAGTGGGAAAGAATGAATATATCGTGAATAACAGTCTAATCTACAGGCTGCTCTCTTCTTTTTGTCTGTTTCTGTGCGTTTATCATCCTTATACTGTTGTGGATACATAGAAATTTATGTTTCACAATTTGCGAGCATGACTTGTGCTTCACAATTTACAAAGCTGATTATACATTACAAAGCTTCACTCTCTATTGTTTTTCTGACAGGTACAATATTTTTTCCTTTGGTTCATCAGGCTATTATATTAAAACATCATGGGGGAAGGTGAGGTTTCTCCCATGGATGGGATGTCGACTTGGAATGCATTCAATAGTAAATAACAAGAAACTCAACTTACAGTTGCTGAAACAAATAGGAGTTCATCTTTCTCACGTGACAAGCAGTTCAAAGGCAGGCAATGTGACGCAGATGGTATCATCAAAGTCCCGCTCTTATCTTTCTCCACTCCATGGTTGTTAGTCTCTTCATGGTTGTAAGATGGCTGGTGCAGCTTCATATGTCAAGTCTACATCCCTGACAGGAAAAAAGGATAGAGGACCATGGCAGCTGATGTTCAGAAAGCAAAACTTTCCCAGAACCACCCTAAGTAGATGTCCACTTATATCTCATTAGAAAAGATGGTTTCAAGCTCTATAGCCTTGATAACAAAAGAAGGCAAGGGTGAAAGCTACTGGAAAGGGGTGTTGAGACAATCTATGTTATATACCACAGAGGGACACAGGTGATCCCTATACCCAACCATCCCTATCTCTAAGTAATCCTTACCTTCAGGAATCTATTTGTAATAAGTACAAAATACCCATCCCCTGGGTACTCCTAACTAAACAATAACCTTGACCCTGAGCCTCTGTTCCACTTAGGAACTTGCCTGTCTGAGCTTTTCTTTAGGCCACATAGAAATTAGTCCTGAATTTTCTGCATTGATTTAGAAGTTTTGTATTCTTAAGCAATGTTATAACTTTTGATGTTTTGAACAGTACCAGGCAAAGTTATTATTTTAAGGTGGTGTCCTTGGGCAAGTTAGTTAACTACTCTGTGCTTACTGGGGGGAAAAAGACTATCTTGCAGGGTTGCTGTATAGATAAAAAACAATATTTGAAAAGGATTTCACACTTTACCTGGTATTTAGAAGTTGAGTTTTGTTAAGTGCAGTCAATGTAGTCTTAAATGGTATACTCACTATGCTTTCAGCCTTGCCATGCATTACAATGTTTCAGTGTAATACTCCGAGGAACCAAAGGGGTAAAAAGGTACTTATCAAAAAAGGAATACACAGTGAAGTCTTATAATCTGCGGCTGATATTATTACCATTATTGTTCTAGGATACTTCAACTCATTCTGATTGGACAGTTCATTCTCCTTTAAATATCTGGTAACTTTGTAAACAGTTTCAGAGCATGATAAGGCTACCAATAACATGTTTAGAATCTGTACCCAGTATTGCTTTCACCAGGATGCTAAGTCTGCATCATCATTGTGTTTCAGCCTTCTAGAATGGTCAGATACTAAGAGGATGAGTAGGTAGGATTTTTTTTTAAATACAAAGGGGAAATGCAGAGTAATAGACAAATATATTTCCTGAAACATAATATCTATGCCAGGCAGAAATTGTCTTCCTCCTTTCCTTTCTATCCCCTCATCACCAAAGCTCCTCTCTGCTTCTCCTTAGAGTGGAGGTAAAGTAATGGGAGAGAGTAAGACAATTTCTGCCTGTGCCACTCTTTTCTAGAGAGAAAAGCATTTGCTTTTTTCCCTTCCTTCTTATTCCTCAAATTCACTGGTCACAAAACTTACACATATGATATTTTCTACTCACTGTTCTAACTTGGATTCAGATCCAACTATTCAGCTTAATGGTGATTGCAGCAATGATGCTTACTCCTTGGAAAGAAAGTTATGACCAACCTAGATAGTATATTGAAAAGCAGAGACATTACTTTGCCAACAAAGGTCCGTCTAGTCAAGGCTATGGTTTTCCAGTAGTCATGTATGGATGTGAGAGTTGGACTGTAAAGAAAGCTGAGCACCGAAGAATTGATGCTTTTGAACTGTGGTGTTGGAGAAGACTCTTGAGAGTCCCTTGGACTGCAAGGAGATCCAACCAGTCCATTCTAAAGGAGATCAATCCTGGGTGTTCTTTGGAAGGAATGATGCTAAAGCTGAAACTCCAGTACTTTGGCCACTTCATGCGAAGAGCTGGCTCATTGGAAAAGACTGATGCTGGGAGGGATTGGCGGCAGGAGGAGAAGGGGACGAAAGAGGATGAGATGGCTGGATGGCACCGACTCGACAGACGTGAGTTTGAGTGAACTCCAGGAGTTGGTGATGGACAGGGAGGCCTGGCATGCTGCGATTCATGGGGTCACAAAGAGTCAGACACGACTGAGCACCTGAACTGAACTGAATCACTCTGAATGTGAGAGGACTTAACTTTAATAATAGTCCTTAAGTCAAGATGTCATTTAAAGTTTTTCATTCTGTACATACTTCCATGTTTAGATTAATTTTCATAATCCCAGTAAGTAGAAGGGTGGATACACATTTGACCCTCTCGCCAACTGATAGGTATGAAGAAAATGGTAATGATGCTGGTGGTGGGGTCTTCTAAGTATCACTAGCATTTAAACAAGAGAGAGGACAATCCTGCTACTTCAGCAAGATTTACCCAGACCCTGGATTTGCTTAAATCATCATAAAAGATCAGAACTTGCAGGTGCCTTTACAATCACACCATCATTTTACAGATGGCTGTTTGTTTGCTGCTTGTGTGTATGTCTGAGCACCACCATGTGCTAAATGTTATCAATGCTGTCCACCTAGCCATGAATGAGTTCCCATTAGACATTGGGCATCAAAAGGATAGTGACTAGGGATCACCAATGCATCTCCAGCAGTGGAGCAGCCTGTCATGCAACTACTTAGTATATACTGCTTGACTCAATAAACTATTCTTGTTTGAGAAGAGTTAAGTCTTTTTCATTACAGCAAAATTTAATATAATAATGCCAAGTTGGAGAGAATATAGGAGAAGGAAGTGTTGAAAGTGGGGTGTGTGAAAAGAGTATCAAATTTACAGTATGGGGCAGCACAGTCTCTTCCAATTTATTAAAAAAAACTCAGAAATATCACTTTAAAAGTAGGTTCAAAGTATTATAGAATTAATTTTACTATCCTCTCTCCTTTTTATTTTTCACTTGGGCAACAGGTTAAAATAGCAATTCATATGATGTTTAACCTGTTATGCAGTTGTTCATCAACACTTCTGATTCAATACCCTTTGTGTTTCTGTTCACAGAAAACATTAATTTACATGGGAAACAATAATTCCATTTGAGGGCTTTTTGAAAATATTTTCCAGTTAAAGTATTTGCTTTGAATAGTTTTCTTGAGGCTGTCATATTAAGAGTTCAGAAAAGACAGAAGTAAATAAATGTATTCTTGATAGGTTATATTTTAGCATTTTGTGTCAGCCTGGTAAAGTCTGGCTGACTATTGTCAAGGTCACTGTCTAGAGCAGATGTTCTCAACGAGGGTGATTATGCCTCCCAGGGGACATCTGGCAATGTCTCGAGGCAATTTTAATGTCATAGCTGGGAGATAAGCTGCTACTGGCCTTGAATGGGACTCTGCTTACGATCCTTCAGTGCATATGACACAGCCCCTGAAAATGAAGAGCTGCTGCTGCTGCTGCTGCTAAATCGCTTCAGTTGTGTCCGACTCTGTGCAACCCCAGAGACGGCAGCCCACCAGGCTCCCCCGTCCCTGGGATTCTCCAGGCAAGAACACTGGAGTGGGTTGCCATTTCCTTCTCCAATGCATGAAAGTGAAAAGTGAAAGGGAAGTTGCTCAGTCGTGTCCGACTCTTAGCAACCCCATGGACTGCAGCCCACCAGACTCCTCTGTCCATGGGATCTTCCAGGCAAGAGTACTGGAGTGGGTTGCCATTGTCTTCTCTGAAATGAAGAGCTATCTAGCGCCAAATATCAATAGTGCCATAGTGGAGAAATACTGTTCAGAGTCAAGAGACCCCGCTCCCTACAGTAGAGGAACCATATCATTTATCATCTAAATCAGGACATTGCTGAATTGAAGGGGGATACTATTAGTAGGAGCTTCCCTGGTGGCTCAGATGGTAAAGCGTCTGCCTGCAATGTGGAAGACCCGGGTTTGATCCCTGGGTTGGGAAGATACCTTCGAGAGGGAAATGGCAACCCACTCCAGTACTCTTGCCTGGAGAATCCCATGAACGGAGGAGCCTGGTAGGCTACAGTCCATGGGGTCTCAGAGAGTCAGACATGACTGAGTGACTACTTAATTAAGTACTATTAGTAGGTATGCCAGGACAATAGGCATAAACAGGGACAGTCCCAGGCAAAGACCCTGTTTCCATACCTAAAGGCTATGTGAACCCGGGCAAATAGCATCCTCAGTTGTAAAGTGCGGAGGTAAGATTAGCCCCAGATCCGTTTCTGCTCCATCATTTTAGTTCCAACGATGTAAGCCTTTAGTGTCTCAAGCTCACATTATTCTTTATGTGTTACCTCTGTCAGTCCATAATCTCTTCTGGAGCAGTCCTCTATCCAACTCATTTTTCTGTCTCCTTTTCTCTTTCACACAAGCCCCGCAGAAACAATGTTTGTTGAACTACATAGTTCCAGCAGATTTACAGCTTCCCACAGAAGCAAAATGTTAACATGAAAGATTTTAATAACAAACATATTTTGGTCATACTTCTCCATGGGGAATGGATATGGGGCTTGACTTTCCCTTCTTGAGTTACTACCATGGCGGTATAATTTGACTGCTAACTTAGGGCACTTTTGAGAGCAAAAGGGCATGCTGTTAAAAACTACAGCAGGATAATAGGCATGAACTGGGAGGCAGGGTTGCCTGAATCAGGTTAAATGCCATTAGGATTCAGATTGCCACTCAACAGAAGTGTGAGCCTAGCAGACATATTATGCCCGCCCCATATAACCCCTGAACCCAATTATATGGCCTCTTTGAAGATAAAACATAGCTAGTTCCTTTCATCCACCTTGGGTAGTATTTGAATTTTTCTTTCATTCTTGTCCGAAGCTCATTTTTCCCTACACGTATTCCACATTAAACTTGCTGACCTTAGAAAGCAAAAGGAAAAAGTCCAGGAACCCGGCTCACATTAATTCCACTGAGTTTTACCCCATACCTCAGCTTATATGTTTGAAGAGCACATCCTTTAGAGAATGCTGAGGCCCTTCTTGATTCACTTGAGCATTTGAGGAAAGAGAAGGCTGTGAGCCTGTGTTCTCCCACCTTCTGATGAAAATGGTAAAAGCATTTAATCTCTAGGCTGGGAGGTTGTAGAGTGAAAGCAGGCTCTACTCCCCTATATGCATTTACTTACTGATCTGATTCCCTCTTCTGAAATGTCCTTGTGGGTATTATTTACCTCTTCATCCCAAGATCTTGCACAAAGTGAGCATTTAATATATGTTTATTAAAGGAATGGATGGATGGGTGAACCACAAGGAAATTCCACTTGTCATTGGTAGGATCAAAATCAATGACCCCCTGCTGCACTCACAACAGTCTTGAGTAAAGAATACTTGAGCTGGAAAGTCCTTTTCTCTCCTTCTTGCCCCAGTCCTTACCTTCTTCACCAAGTTATAAACCCTTGCAGAAGCCATGTAGCATTGTTCGAGGCAGAGAAATCAGCTTGATGAAAGCCCATAGCCAATGAGAACCAAAATAATGGAAATGTAAAGAAGTACCAAATGTAAATGGAACTACCCAGTTCCACTTCTGGGTATCTATCTGAAGAAAACTGAAACACTAACTTGAAAAGATACCTGCACCTCTATGTTCACTGCAGCATTGTCTAGAATAAACAAGATGTAGAAGCAATCTAAGTGTCCTTTGATAAGTGAATGTATAAAGGTGTGGTCTATAAACACAATGGAAAACTATTAAGCTATGAAAAAGGGAAACATTGCCATTTGTCACCACAAATGGATCTTGAGGGCATTATGTTAAGAGAAATAGGTCAGACAGAGAAGAACAAATACTGTATGATCTCACTTATTCATGGAATCTAAAAAACCAAACCCACAGAGAACAGACTGGTGGTTGCCAAAAGTGGGGGTGGGCAAAATGGATGAAGGGGGTCGATATGTGCAAACTTTCAGTTATGATGTAAATAAGCTCTGGGGATGTAATATACAGCATAGTGACCATAGTTAATAATACTATAGAATATATTTGAAAGTTGCTAGCAGAATAGATATTAAAAGTTCTCAATGGAAGAAAAAATTCTGTAACTATGAATGGTAATGGATAGCAACTAGACATTGTGGTGACCATTTCACAATATATACAAGTATCAAATCATTGTATTGCACACCTGAAACTAATATAATGTTCTATGTCAAGAAAAATAGAAAGGAAAGGCCATACTCCACATCTGGGATTATAATGAGCGGATGTCTATAGAGGGTTTCTCTGCTGTTAGATACCGTGTTTACAATAATTATCACCATTAAAATTATTTTAGTCTATTGGCAGAATCAGGTAACCCTTCTAGAATGTTATTTTATGAGCAGAGGAAATGAAGCTGGAAGGATGGAAAGTTCAGTGCACTGGTCCTGATGAAGTCTTCTCTGTGGCCCTGGGCCTTTAGTGCACAGCCTTTCACAGTGCATCCCTGGCCTTGCATCTTCATTCCCCAGATGGAGATTGAGAACTTTGTATATTCTGGGCACTGCAGTAAGTGCAAGGATTAAGAAGTCACTAAGTAGTCAGGATCCCTCCCGTTCACAAGTCATAATATTCAAAATTCAACTGCCATGTCACTTAAAAGAAGTTTGAAAACCCATGTAACTTCCTCGCCCATTTTTAAGTTCACATCTCATGTTTTTCATCACAAATTTACATATTTACAAAGGTTAGTTACCAAAGCATTATAAATATGCCAAATACCATTTGATACCTAGCACCATTTGCTTTTTTTTAGGATACAAAAAATTTTTATATTTCTTTTTCTCCTTCATCTCATATTTCCATTCCACTTCTCCCACAGAATTTTATCCTGTTGAAATTTATTTTTATGTTTGAAAGACTCCAGTCATCCTATAACACAGAAACACACACTTTTTTCCATGTGACCATCCAGTTCAACTTTCTCACCAAAGCATAGGTCAACTATAGCACTGCTTGTTCAGAATTGCAGAGCAATTACACAGCTCTACTATGTACAAAAAAATGTCTTAATGATCCAAATAACCACGATGGTGTGGTCACACATCTAAAGTCAGACATTCTGGAGTGTGAAGTCAAGTGGGCCTTAAGAAGCATCACTACAAACAAAGCTAGTAGAGGTGATGGAATTCCAGCTAAGCTACTTCAAATCCTAAAAGATGATGCTCTTAAAGTGTTGCACTCAATAGGCCAACAAATTTGGAAAACTCAACAGTAGCTACAGGATTGGAAAAGGTCAGTTTTCATTCTAACATCAAAGAAAGGCAATACCAAAGAATGTTCAAACTATCACACAGTTGCACTCATTTCACATGCTACCAAGTTCATGGTCAAAATCCTTTAAGCTAAGCTTCAACAGTACGTGAACCGAGTATTTCCAGATGTTCAAGCCGGATTTAGAAAAGGCAGAGGAACAAAAGAGCAAATTGCCAACATTTGTGGGATCATAGAAAAAAAAAAAAAAAGCAAGAAAATTCCAGAAAACATCTACTTCTCCTTCATTGACTACGTTAGAGCCTTTGGCTGTGCGGATCACAACAAACTGTGAAAAATTCTTCAAGAGATGGGAATACCAGACCACCTGACCTGCCTCCTGAGAAATCTGAATGCAGGTCAAAAAGTAACAGTTAGAACTGGACATGGAACAATGGACTGGTTCCAAATTGGAAAAGGAGTTTGTCAAGGCTATATATTGTCACCCTGCTTATTTAACTTATATGCAGAGTACATCATGTGACATGCTGGGCTGGATGAAGCTCAAGCTGGAATCAAGACTGCTGGGATAAATATTAATAACCTCAGATATGCAGATGACACCACCTTACTAGCAGAAAGCAAAGAAGAACTAAAGAGCCTCTTGATGAAGGTGAAAGAGGAGAGTGAAATAGCTGGCTTAAGACTCAGCATTCAAAAAACTAAGATCATGGCATCTGGTCCCACCACTTCATGGCAAATAGATGGGGAAAAAATGGAAACAGTGAGAGACTTTATTTTCTTGGGCTCCAAAATCACTGTGGACTGCAGCCATGAAATTAAAAGACGCTTGCTCCTTGGAAGAAAAGCTATGACAAAGCTAGACAGTGTATTAAAAAGCAGAAACATTATTTGCAGACAAAGATGAGTATAGTCAAAGCTATGTTTTTTCTAGTAGTCATGTACAGATGTGAGAGTTGAGTCATAAAGAAGGCTAAGCGCTGAAGAATTGATACTTTTGAACTGTGGTGATGGAAAAGACTCTTGAGAGTCCCTTGAACTGCAAAGGAGATCAAACCAGTCAATTCTAAAGTAAATCAGTCCTGAATATTCATTGGAAAGGCTTATGCTGAGCTGAAACTCCAATACTTTGGCCACCTGATGCAAAGAGTCGACTCATTGGAAAAGGCCCTGGTTGTGGGAAAGATTGAAGGTGGGAGAATGGACTGGTTTGATCTCCTTGCAGTCCAAGGGACTCTCAAGAGTCTTCTCCAACAACACAGTTCCAAAGCATCAACTCTGGTGCTTAGCTTTCTTCATGGTCCAACTTGCACATCCATACATGACTACTGGAAAAATCATAGCTTTGACTAGATGGACCTTTGTTGGCAAAGTAATGTCTCTGTGTTTTAATATGCTGTCTAGGCTGGTCATAGCTTTTCTTCCAAGAGCAAGCCTCTTTTAATTTCATGGCTGCAGTCACCATCTACACTGGTTTTGGAGCCCCCCAAAATAAAGTCTGTCACTATTTCCATTGTTTCCCCATCTATTTGCCATGAAGTAATGGGACCGAATGCCATGATCTCAGTTTTTGAATGTTGAGCTTTAAGCCAACTTTTTCACTCTCCTCTTTCACTTTCATCAAGAGGCTCTTTAGTTCCTCTTCACTTTCTGCCATAAGGGTGGTGTCATCTGTGTATCTGAGGTTATTGATATTCCTCCTGGCAATCTTGATTCCAGTTTGTGCTTCATTCAATCTGGCATTTCGCATGATGTACTCTGCATATAAGTTAAATAAGCAGGGTGACAATATATAGCCTTGACTCCACTCCTTTTCCAATTTGGAAACAGTCCGTTGTTCTATGTCTGGTTCTAACTGTTGCTTCTTGACCTGCGTACAGATTTCTCAGGAGGCAGGTCAGGTGGTCTGGTATTCCCATCTCTTGAAGAATTTTCCAGAGTTTGTTGTGATCCACACAGTCAAAGGCTTTGGCATAGTCAATGAAGCAGAAGTAGATGTTTTTCTGGAACTCTCTTGCTTTTTTGATGAGCCAACAGATGTTGGCAATTTGGTCTCTTCTTCCTCTGCTTTTTCTAAATCCAGCTTGAACATCTGGAAGTTCTCAGTTCATATACGGTTGAAGCCTCGCTTAGACAATTTTGAGGATTACTTTGCTAGTGTGTAAGACAAGTGCAATTATGCGGCAGTTTGAACATTCTTTGGCATTGCCTTTCTTTGGGGTTGGAATGAATACTGACCTTTTCCAGTCCTGTGGCCACTGCTGAGTTTTCCAAATTTGCTGGCATGTTGAGTGCAGCACTTTAATAGCATCATCTTTTAGGATTTGAAATAGCTCAACTGGAATTGCATCACCTCCACTAACTTTGTTCATAGTGATGTTTCCTAAGGTCCACCTGACTTTGGACCCCAGGATGTCTGGCTCTAGGTGAGTGATCACACCATCGTGGTTATTTGGGTCATTAAGATCTTTTATGTATAGTTTTTCTGTGTATTCTTGCCACCTCTTCTTAATATCTTAGTAGAAGGAGCATTGCTGTCCACAAGGGGGAAAAAATATAAATACGTTCCTGGGAAATAAGGAAATTTAATCAATCTTCTCTTTCAGAAACATGAAATGTTTAACCTTTCTGATTTTTGTTTTGTTTTCCAAGAAAATAGGGCAAAAAACTTTACTGGATACACACTGCTGCTGCTGCTGCTAAGTCACTTCAGTCATGTCCAACTCTGTGTGACCCCATAGATGGCAGCCCACCAGGCTCCTCCATCCATGGGATTTTCCAGGCAAGAGTACTGGAGTGGGGTGCCATTGCCTTCTCTGGGCACACTATTGAGTATTAAAATTATCTTAATTTCTCACTATGGTGCTACTGGGTAAGGAGGAGAAAGAAAGGAAATAATTAACAAGAAACCCAAAAGGTGAACCACATACAAATTGGAAAGATTTGCACATTTACAGGTTTCCCATCTTCAAAATAATAATAGCTCCCATTATCTGAATGCTCACTATTTGCCGAGCACCTCAGAAGGATTCTGTTGAGTCCTCTATTATTGTTCCCACTTCACAAATGAGGAAACTGAAGCTCAGTGAGGTTAAATTACTGACTATCTAGGGATTTGTACCCAGACAGTATACACAGTGAACCTGTACTTTCCACCACCACATTCTACTGGTTCTAGGGCCCAAACTCCAACATATCTCAGTTACGGGGAACACTAATGTTTCTTCCAAACATTTGCAAGGAAAGCTATGATCAGAAACTGTCAAATCTCTCAAAGCAAAAGAAAGTAGTATCTCAAAGTAAGTTTTTAACCTTTATGTATGCCTATGGATACATGGCAAACAATGAAAGGAATCCAGGAGTGTTAAAAATTACCAGTTATACTAAAAGCAAAATAAAAGAGCTAAAGTATTTTCATCTTAATCTATTTTCCTGAGTTTCTGTTAGGTTAGAACTGTCAAGTAATAGTCTATTTTAAATTCAAAACTGACAACAGACTTTAAAGTTAAAGAACCCAAACTAAAGGTTGTGGGGGTGGGGGAGGAAGCATCTGGCTGGCGAATCGCTCAGATCAGCTCTTTGTCATGTAACATCTCAGCCCTAGTACATCTTTCTGATGTTCACATTTGCATCATTCAGAACAGCACTGTTTGGACCTACTGTCTATCATCAGTGACTAGGTGCTCTGGCTGTTTACCTCTAAATCTTCCAAATTTGCTAAAGAAGAAAAAGACTTTCATGTTGAGTTTTATTTTTAAAATTCTTTCTCAAAGGCCTCAGTACTCCTCCATAATGTATACTTTAAACGTTAAAAATGTGACTCATATAAAGTGAGCACATATCACAGATTATTTCTCTCATTAATCAGAAAATAAAGCAGGTTCAAAGGATAATGTGAGAGATAATATGAGATAATCTGAATATATAAAAGAACAGAAAGAAAGAATGTAGGAATGGGATTATAAAATTTGATATAAAAGTACTTTCTCCTACAGAGCAACTAAAATGTAACCATCTATTTTACTGGACAGAAATTATTTACATACATCTCAGTTCAGTTCAGTCATTCAGTCATGTTCGACTCTTTGCGACCCTATGGACTGCAGCACTCCAGGCTTCCCTGTCCATCACCAATTCCTGGAGCTTGATCAAACTCATGTCCATTGTGTCGGTGACGCCATCCAATCATCTCATCCTCTGTTGTCCCCTTCTCCTCTTGCCTTCAGTCTTTCCCAGCATCAGTCTTCCCCAATGAGTCAGTTCTTCACATGAGGTGGGCAAAGTATTGGAGCTTCAGCTTCAGCATCAGTCCTTCCAATGAATATTCAGGACTGATTTCCTTTAGGATTGACTGGTTTGATTTCCTTGCTGTCCAAGGAACTCTCAACAGTCTTCTCCAACACCACAGTTTAAAAGCATCAATTCTTTGGCACTCAGCTTTCTTTATGGTCCAACTCTCCCATCCATACATGACTACTGGAGAAACCATAGATTTGACTAGACGGACCTTTGTCAGTAATGTCTCTGCTTTTCAATATGCTGTCCAGCTTTGTCATAGCTTTTCTACTAAGAAGCAGGGGTCTTAATTTCATGGCTGCAGTCACCATCTGCAGTGATTATGGAGCCCAAGAAAATAAAGTTTGTCACTATTTCCGTTGTTTCCCCATCTATTTGCCATGAAGTGATGGGACCAAGAACTTCCAGATGTTCAAGCTGGATTTAGAAAGGGCAGAGGAACCAGAGAAAAAGTTGCCAACATGCACTGGATCATAGAAAAAGCAAGAGAATTCCAGAAAAACATCTACTTCTGCTTCATTGACTATGCTAAAGCCTTAGACGGTGTGGATCATAACAAACTCTGGGAAATTCTTCAAGAGATGGGAATACCAGACCACCTGACCTGCCTCCTGAGAAATCTGTATGCAGGTCAAGAAGCAACAGTTAGAACTGGACATGGAACAACAGACTATTTCCAAATTGGGAAAGGGTACATCAAGGCTGTATATTGCCACCCTGCTTATTTAACTTATACGCAGAGTACATCATGCAAAATGCTAGGCTGGACTGAATGAAGCACAAGCTGGAAGCAAGACTGCAGGGAGAAATATCAATAACCTCAGATATGAAGATGACATCACCATTATGGCAGAAAGTGAAGAGGAACTAAAAAGCCTCTTGGCTCTTTCATCAAGCCTCACTTGATGAAAGTGAAAGAGGAGAGTGAAAAAGCTGGCTTAAAACTCAACATTCAAAAAACTAAGATCATGGCATTCGGTTCCATCACTTCATTTACATCTGAATCAGACCAAAAAAATGTGAAGTTATCATATAATCTCTCAGAGGCTAGGCCTCAGTCAAGAGCAAATTGTAAATCAAACAAAGGTATATTTCCTTCTAGAATTCAATAATCCTTAGATGGGCCTGTAGAAAAAGCTCCTGTATGTCACTGAAAGGATACATAGTTATCCTTTTGTCTAATTTCCAAGTTTTAGATAAGTTTTCTGAACAAATTTTATACCTGAAAAGCATCTGATTGGCAACAGGCATGGAATTTCAGTTTCACAGTCTTCAAAATTCCCATGAGCAAGAGTATTTTTTGTAGAGTCTATTGTGATTTATGATTCTCATGAAGGTATTAGTCATTTAGTCGTGTCTGACTCTTTGTGACTCCATGGACTGTAGCCTGCCAGGCTCCTCTGTCTATGGAATTCTCTAGGCAAGAATACTGGAGTGGGTTGCCATTCCCTTCTCCAGGGGATTTTCCTGACCCAGGGATCGAACCTGGGTCTCCTGAATTGCAGGCAGATTCTTTACCATCTGAGCCACCAGATTCAGCCTGGTGATTCCGGACTTTCAGCTTAATCTCTGGCAATCAATTTATTCCAGATGGTGTCAGGTAAATGCACTCCCATCCTGTGACTTCATCATCAAATTTGGTACTAGAACCAAATCCCAATCTACTTCTAAGCTCCCTCCCTTTTCTTCCCCAGCACTGATTCTAAAGCGTGAAGGACACTGAGAAACTACTATCAAGAGTCTTCAGGGGGAGGACACAATCTATTTTTGAATCACTCTGCCTTAAGTTCCACTGGGTTCACTGTTGAGGTACTGTCATCTGTCTTCTTCAGGAAAGACAACTGAAACTGGGGGCTCTGGAAGGCAGTAAATTGGTTCCTGCTTTCACAGTGCCTTCTCTCAATTTACCTTCACCCTTACACAGGCTCATGTGGCTCAGAAATGCTTCAGGGAGGACCTCATATTTGACTAGGCTCTTGGAGTATGTGTAGGACTTAGAAGCATGGAAAGAAGAGTTGAGGGCATTCCACACAGGAATACTAAGGTGAGCAAAGACATAGAGTGAGAACAAGAATGCAGTCACTGTGGCTTCACTAGAGCCAAGGTTTGGAGATGTGAGAAATAAAGAGTGACAAGTAAGGGTTGTGGGGTATAGGATATAAGTAGAACGTAACATTTGTTGAGTACCTACTATGTGTCAGGCATTTTTGAGACGCATTTTGCAATGTCAATTTCAAATATTATTCCTTATTCCCCAAGTCAATATGTTAGAGAGAGACCTTTCACAATTAAAATATAGAAGCAGAGTAGTCCTTCTCCTAAGATTACATATATATCTTCTATTTCCCTTAGCAGTAAACCACCATCAGATGCCAACTTTTTCTAGAAAAATTTGTCCTGAGTGTGGCCTCAGCTGAAAGCTAAACACAACCTATTCTCTGATGCTTGTGTCTTACATGACAAGTCTCGCCTGAAATTGATATAGCCATCACAATAATCACTATTCTGGCTAATGTTTACTGAGCAGTTATTATGTGTCAAGACTGTTCCGTGCAATCCCCACAACAAGCCTTCAGGGTAAGCACTACAATCAATTTCCAATTTGTAGAAAAGGAGTCTGTGAAATGAAGACAGAAGCAATTAAGGCAAGGCCCCAGAGTCGATAAGTGATGGTACTAGGATTTGAATCCAGGCCTCTGACTCCACCCTGAAGAGAAATCTACAAAAGAAAAGCTGCTGCAATGGCTACATGGTGACTGTGGCTCTTCCCAGCCTTCCAGTTTCATGTGCACCCATCTCCGGCACTCTCACATCTCACCTCCCCCTTTCCAGTCTGCCCAAAAGTCAAGAGCAAACACGCTGACAAAATTGCCCCACCTGAAATAATAAAGGCAGAACATTGCCATCAAACATGGTAGTGAAAGAGAGAAAGTAAAGGAGTGAAGAGACAGGTTAAAGGCAGTGGACACTGGTTAGGCTGGTAATCTAGAACTTGACTTTCTGATTTCAAATCCTGGCTTCATGACTTATTAGTTATGTGACCTTGAGGAAGTTACTTACCTTCTCTGTGCTTTACTTTCCCCATCTGCAAAATAAGGATAATGATACACCTTACCTGTAGGTCCTTATAAGGATTAAACGAGTGAATATTTGCAAAGCATATAGAACAGTGTTTAAAAACAGTATATAAAATGAGAAATAAATGCAAGACTAGATTAGCAGCTCCTCTTCAGGCAAGGAAATGGGGTTTCAAAAGGCCATCAGTCAAAAACTTTGCTCACAAATCTAAAGCTAAACTACACCAAGGGTAGCAACTGGTATGCAGTGGGGGCAGGCATGATTAATTTGCTTTGGTTCCAACACAGCAGCACTGCTATGTATGATAGCATGTGTCTTTCAAGCTCAAGAACAGAAAAGCTTCTGAGTACAAGTGTTCAATAAAGAGGGCTGAGTATCTCCCTTCAGTAATTCAATTTTCCTAGTGGGTGATCCATTCATTGTGCTGACTGATAATGGCCAGTCAGCCACTGTGTGTGTGTTCAGTCGCTCAGTTGTGTCTGATTCTTTGTGACCCTATACACTGTAGCCCAACAGGCTCCTTTGTCCATGAGGATTCTCCAGGCAAGAATACTGGCATGGGTTGCCATGTACTCCTCCAGGGGATCTTCTCAACCCAGGGATTGAACCCAGGTCTCCCACATTGCAGGTGGATTCTTTACCACTGAGCCACCAGGGAAGCCAAATAATACTGAAGTGGGTAGCCTATTCCTTCTGCAGGGGATCTTCCCGACCCAGGAATCAAGCCAGGGTCTCCTCTATTGCAGGCGGATTCTTTACCAGCTGAGTTACCAGGGAAGCCACATGAGATACTATTTGCCAACAATGGGAATTATCCCTATTTGGATAACATCCCATCAAAACTATGTAGTGGAAGCCATAAAACTGCCAAATTATACATAGCTCATTAAGTAACTGAAGAGGGGCAAGATTGGTGGGCTGAGTCTTGCCCATTAGCCAGATCCTCCTATTTTTTCCTCCTGAAGATTTTTGCCTTCTATACCAGCTAGATTTTGTCCTTTCCCTTTTAGGGCCCTTTTTTCTATAAACCTCACCTCATTATGGCATCATTTTATCAAGCAACGGACTTAATGACACATAATGACTTGCACAGTTGATGCTACTGCGAGTCCCTTAACTGTGTATCATAAAAGCACAAGTCCTCTGACACCCTGCATAGTCGTTCTGTTGCTCTCCCACTATCTATCTTTTTTTTTTCAGCAATAACGTTGTCATTTCTTTTATTTATTTTTTAATTGGAGGATAAATGCTTTACAATGTTGTTAGTTTCTGCTGTGCAACAACGTGAATCAGTCACATAGTACACATATATCCCCTCACTCTTGAGGCTCCCTCCTACCCTCCCATCCCACCCCTCTCAGTCATCACAGAGCATCCTGTGCTATACAGCAGCTTCCCACTAGCTATCTGCTTTACACATGGCCGTGTATCTGTGTCAGTGCTACTCTCTCAGTGAGTCTCACTCTCCCCTTCTCCCCACGCCCATGCCCACATGTCCGTTCTCTATTCCTGCCTGCAAATAGGTTCATCTGAACCATTTTTCTAGATCTCCATATACAGGCCTTAATATAAGATACTTGTTTTTCTTTCTTACTTCACATGGATACTGTTTATCTTTTCTTTTCAGTGGTTGCTTACACTGCTTTTCTTCATCAATTCCTTTCTTCCCAGATCACTGCTAAAAGTCAATGCTTCCACCTCATGCAGTAAAATAGGTTCTAACATGTATAGCTGTTACAAAATATTGAGGAAAGTAGATCGATAGAGAGCAAAATAATTTTTAGTTCCACAGAGTTTGTCTTGATGAAATTTAACATTTGTGTCAAACAAGCAAAATATTCTAGCAAAAGATGAAGTTTATAGAAATACTAGCTATATTTTATCAAGTTATCTTTTTTTCTAAAACATAGATTTTGCTGTTAAAACTTTTTTCTACACCTTTCAATGTGATGCTCTTTGTTTTTTAAAAACTTTTTATTTTGCATTGGGGTATAGCTGATTAACAAACAATGTTGTAATAGTTTCAGGTGAACAGCAAAGGGACTCAGCCATACATATACATGTATCCATTCTCCCCCAAACTCCCCTCAAATGCAGACTGCCACATAACATTGAAAAAGAGTTCCATGTGCTGTACAGCAGGTCCTTGATGGTTATCCATTTTAAATACAGCAGTGTGGACATGTCCATATCAAACTCCCTAACTATCCCTGCTCCCCATCCTTACTCCCCACCACCCCCCTCCCCCAGCAGCCATAAGTTTGTTCTCTAAGGTTGAGTCTCTAAATGTGATAGTCTTATCTTAGGGGCAAAATCTTCTTCAGATACCTTAATTTTAAAATGTATCAAACAGCAAATTAAGGCAGATTCATTTTTCAGACTGGTAACCTATTAGAAATGCATTTACTTCTTCCCTGGGTTCTGTTTTCCCTAGCTTTCTTTCCCTTTTCCCTTTAGAGTTGGGCTATTTGCATAGGAAACCCTCCTTCTTGCCAAGGACCCTCACTTCCCCTCATCACACATAAAACACAAAGGTTCTAAACAGAACATTTAATTTGGTTATAACCAAAGAATCCCAACAGGAAATTATGTATAATTTCATGTTCTACTCATAAACACCAGGTGTTGCTTGTCTTTTGTTAAGGGATTATTTGTACCTCATGTTTTACCAAAATTACCGTATGTGACGCTGTTCGGTTGCTAAGTCCCTTCTTAATATTATGCCACAAATATCCAAAACAACTAACTATAGCCCTACAAAAGATACAGTTCTTTGTTTTTGACTATCATGCTGCTGATTCATCATCAACGCACTTATTTGTATCGTCCTGTTACTCAGTCCCATTTGCGATAAAGATATACAGATGTGCCTATTAGCTGACTGACATCAGAGGAACAGGCTGTGTCCATTTGCTGTTTTCAAGGAAAGCCAAATGATCTATAAAACTTTCTAGTAGAACCTTTGCTTTATCTAATAAGCAGACTTAATGATTATTAGTCTCGAGTTTTCGAATCTCTGTTTTTCTCCAACTCACTCAAGGTGTGTCGTGAAAATGTTTAAGAAATTAGCAAATAAGAACAATAAAAGAGAAAATAAAAGCAAATGAAACAATTGACAAATAATTAATTTCCAAAATACACAAGCAGCTCATACAGCTCAATACCAGAAAAACAAACAGCCCAATCAAAAAGTGGGAAAAAGACCTAAAAAGACATTTCTCCAAAGAAGACATACAGATGGCTAACAAAGATGGCTTTTCACCTTTATATGAAAAGATGCTCAACATCACTCAGTATTAGAGAAATGCAAATCAAAACTACAATGAGATAGCACCTCAGACCAGTCAGAATGGTTATCATCAGAAAGTCTACAAACAATAAGTGCTGGAGAGGATGTGGAGAAAAGGGAACCCTCTTGCATTGCTGGTGGGAATGTAAACTGATACAGCCACTATGGAAGACGGTATGGAGATTCCTTAAAAGCTAGGAATAAAACCACGATATGACCCAGCAATCCCAGTCCTAGGCATATACCCTGAGGAAATCAAAACTGAAAATAACACATGTACCCCAATGTTCATTGCAGCGCTATTTACAATAGCAAGAACATGGAAGCAACCTAGATGTCCATCGTCAGATGAATGAATAAAGAAGCTGTGGTACATATATACAATGAAATACTACTCAGCCATAAAAAGGAACGGATTTGAGTCAGTTCTAATGATGTGGATGAACCTAGAGTCTATTATACAGAGTGAAGTAAATCAGAAAGATAAATATAAATATGGTAGCTTTTGAGTGTTTGAGTGTCTCCTGCAGAGGCACGGGTCAGCAGTGACCTGCTGCAGGAACAGTGGCTCTGGCTGCAGCAGACCTGGGTCATATAGCATAAGCCCTCTTGGAGGAGGTCGCCCCACCACAGAGCCACCAGCAGATGATCCACAAACTGCAGAAAAATTATAGCAAAGAACTTCTCACACTGTTAAGAAAGTTCCAGGACCCACAACAGAATTCCCAACCTGGGGATCCTGCAAAGGGACTGAGAACCCCCAGGGAATTTTACTTTGGAGGCCAGTGGGAGACTGAGTCAGACTTACCTGTGAGTATCCAGGAATTTCCAGTGGAGGCATGGATCAACAGTTTGGCCTCAGGCAAAACAACAGGGAGGGAACACAGCTCTGCTCATCAACAGAAAATTGGATTAAAGGTCTGTTGAGCATGGCATCTACTGACTCAATGGACAAGAGTTTGAGTAAACTCTGGGACTTGGTGATGACAGGGCGGCCTGGCGTGCTACAGTCCATGGGGTCGCAAAGAGTCAGACACGACCGAGGAACTGAACTGAACAGAGCATGGCAAAATGGTTGTCTGAGAAGACCTCACAAATAGCTGTGAAAAGAAGAGAAGGGAAAGGCAAAGGAGAGAAGGAAAGATACAACCATTTGGATGCAGAATTCCAAAGAATAGCAAGGAGAAATAAGAAAGCCTTCCTCAGTGATCAATGCAAAGAAATAGAGGAAAACAGTAGAATAGGAAAGACTAGAGATCTCTTCAAGAAAATTAGAGATACCAAGGGAACATTTCATCCAAACATGGGCACAATAAAGGACAGAAATGGTATGGACCTAACAGAAGCAGAAGATATTAAGAAGAGATGGCAAGAATACACAGCAGAACTATATAAAAAAGATCTTCATGACCCAGATAACCACGATGATGTGATCACTCACCTAGAACCAGATATCCCAGAATGCGAAGTCAAGTGGGCCTTAGGAAGCATCACTACGAATAAAGCTAGTGGAGGTGATAGAATTTCAGTTCAGCTAATTCAAATCCTAAACGATGATGCTGTAAAAGTGCTATACTCAATAAGCCAACAAATTTGGAGAACTCAGCAGTGGCCACAGGACTAGAAAAGGTCAGTTTTCATTCCAATCCCAAAGAAAGGCAATGCCAAAGAATGTTCAAACTACCACACTATTGCACTCATCTCACACGTTAACAAAGTAATGCTCAAAATTATCCAATAGAGGTTTCAACAGTACACAAACCAAGAACTTCCAGATGTTCAAGCTGGATTTAGAAAAGGCAGAGGAACCAGAGATCAAATTGCCAATATCTGTTAGATCACTGAAAAAGCAAGAGAGTTCCAGAAAAACATCTATTTCTGCTTTATTGACTACACTATAGCCTTTGTGTGGACCACAATAAACTCTGGAAAATTCTTAAAGAGATGGGACCACCTTACCTGCCTCCTGAGAAATCTGCATGCGGGTCAAGAAGCAACAGTTAGAACTGGACATGGAACAACAGGCTGGTTCCAAATTGGGAGAGGAGTACGTCAAGGCTGTATATTGTCACCCTGTTTATCTAACTTACATGCAGAGTATATCATGTGAAATGTCAGGCTGGATGAAGCACAAGCTGGAATCAAGATCACTGGGAGAAATATCAAACCTCAGATATGCAGATGACACCACCCTTAAGGCAGAAAGTGAAGAGGAACTGAAGAGCCTCTTGATGAAAGTGAAAGAGGAGAGTGAAAAAGCTGGCTTAAAACTCAGCATTCAAAAAACTAAGATCATGGTATCTGTTCCCATCACTCCCCAGCAAATAGATGGGGAAACAGTGGAAACTGTGACAGACTTTATCCTTTGGGGCTCCAAAATCAGTGCAGATGGTGACTGCAGCCTTGAAATTAAAAGACACTTGCTCCTTGGAAGAAAAGTTATGACCAACCTAGACAGCATTTTAAAAAGCAGAGACATTACTTTGCCGACAAAGGTCCATCGAGTCAAAGCTATGGTTTTTCCAGTAGTCATGTATGGATGTGCGAGTTGGACTAAAGAAAGCTGAGCACCAAAGAGTTGGTACTTTTGAACTGTGGTGTTAGAGAAGACTCTTGAGAGTCCCTTGGACTGCAAGGAGATCCAACCAGTCTATCCTAAAGGAAATCAGTCCTGGGTGTTCATCGGAAGGACTGATGCTGAAGCTGAAGCTCCAATACTTTGGCCACCTGATGAGAAGAACTGACTCACTGGAAAAGATCCGGATGCTGCGAAAGATTGAAGGCAGGTGGAGAAGGGGATGACAGAGGATGAGACGGTTGGATGGCATCGCCTACTTGATGGACATGAGCTTGAGGAAGCTCTAGGAGTTGGTGATGGATAGGGAGGCCTGGTGTGCTACAGTCCATGGGGTTGCAAAGATTCGGACACCACTGAGAGGCTGAACTGAACTGATACATACATATGGAATCTAAAAAGGTGGTACTGATGAAGTTATTTTCAGGGCAACAGTGGAGAAACAGACATAGGGAACAGACCCATGGACATGGGGGGAGGGGAGGAGGGAGAAGGAGAGCTGTTTGGAGAGAGTAATATGGAAGTTTACGATACCATATGTAAAATAGATACCCAGTGGGCAGGGAACCCAAACAGGGGCTCTGTGACAATCTAGAAGGGTGGGATGGGAAGGGAGATGGGAGGGAGGCTCTGGAGGGAGGGGACATGGCTGTACCTATGGCTGATTCTCATTGATGTGTGACAGAAAACCACAAAATTCTGTAAAGAAATTATCCTTCAATTAAAATAAATAAATAAAAGAAATTAGCAAATGAAATTAACTTAGTTCAACCTAGACTTGTTTGGACGTCTTCATTTTGAAGGTAGTGCATTTATAAAATTAAATACAAACATGATGAAAAAATTAAAAGGAAAAAAGCATACTTTTCCTCTGCAGTAGATATAGATACTGTTTTACAGAACTTAGTGGATACTAAAATAAACAAAACAAAAGCAAAAATAATTTTTAAAATTGATATATCTAAAATTAGGTGTTGAAAATTCTAACTCTATTCTACCCTCTGTGGACTATAATCCCTAAAACTGAGCCATGCTGCTGTAATCACTTTGACTAACTGGAGGAAATGAGCCTATGATGAGACTCAGTTGTCAAAAAATAATTAGGAATAGAAAATGTTTTTGTAATATTAAATAATATTCCAAATGTTGAATATCAGGACAATAGGCAGGAATCATAGCTCTCCCTGTCTCCCAGGTTCTTATGTAACCAGGGACTTGCCTTAGTTTCAAGTGATCTCTGCTTCACCCAGAGATGTAAAAACACCAAAATTAAACAGTCTCTTTTGTTTTGATTGCATATAATATAAAATACTCCTAAAGCTTACCAACAAACCTAAGGCATAGGAGATAACTCATAGACGAAGCAGACTTATCATAGCATGCCGTGGTACCCCTGGTTTGCACTGAATTTTACTTTTTACAGGATTTTATCATACCAATTCTTCAATCAACACTTTTATTTAAACAGTTATTTTCTAGCCTTCTTCCAGTGAATATTTTGGTGTCTGGAAGAGGAAAAAACAATTTTTGCAAGATAAAAACATTGGGATTTTCAACCAAATAAAAGATATTGCCTGTGGGGATTCTGTTCGATTTTATAAGCACGACACCATAGGTGCTGTTACAGGCAGTAAGTTAATGATTGAGGTTAAGTTTAGGAAGCAGCAGGAGGCCAAAGCGGACCCTAGAGCCAGCTGGAGGAAGAGGTTGTTAGGGAAGTTTTCTAAGAGATCATCAAGCATTGATAGGCAAAAGAGAGAGAGGAGGCTTCACTTCAGAGAACAGATAAAATAAAGACATAAAAGTAAAATTCAGTGCAATGGCGTGTGGAGAAAACTATAAACAATTTGGTGGTGTTGGGGTACAGAATATAAGGCATAGATGAATAATAACGTCCTATGGCATAGCACAGGGAACTATATTCAATATTCTGCAATAAACCATAATGGAAAAGAATATGAAAGAGAATATATAGGTATATGTGTGGCTGAATCATTTTGCTACACAGTAGAAATTAACACATCATTGTAATTTCTACTTGGCTTCAGTGCTTCTACTGTGTCTGCTGTTAATTGAAAATAACCACCTGAATATAATCCTTATGCCAAAGAAGCATATTTTGGGGTGGCAAGTTCTGTTTCTCCATCATTGGTTTAATGTTCTGTTGTAGCTGTCTTGAAATTCTTAATAATTTTTAAACAAAGGGCCCTGTAATTTCACAAATTACGTAGCAAGTCATGCTCTTATACACCAGGAAGAAGAATAAACTTTCCATTTCACATTTATAATACCTCCAAGCCACCCAAAATGTTTGACAGTAAGAAAATTTAGATGACCTTTATTCCTATGTGTGACCTCATAGAAATGTTTTTATATTTTTTAATCTTTTGAGTCTGGTTTGCCTGAAGAAAATTAAAAGGAGGAAAGCTCTTTAAATTATGTTAGGCTTATGGACCTCTGTGCCTCAAATTGGCAGAAATAAAATAGCAAAGTTACAGATGCTGAACTATAAATATTAAAGGATATTTTAATCTTCTTACTGGAAATATAAAAAGACTTGATCCACAAAGGTAATCGTAATATGTTTTAGTGTTATGACAGTATTGAGAATATAAAACCAAATCATAATTATGTACTATATGCATACTTATAAATAGCTTAGTCATTTTGTGGTCAAAATGCAAATACACACTGTCAAAGGGATAAATTAAACACTTCCTGGGAATTTACCCTGCTCTTCACATTGAAGGCAAAAAAAAATGTACTAGTTGAAATGTTTCAGTATTCTCCTGATACTGCCTGGCACACAGAGGAGAATCAGTTGATTTTTGTTTGCCCAGAAACCAAGTGTGAACAGTGATTGAGTCTGTCTTAGAAGAAGAGAGGAAGCTGCTGGTAGGACCCAGGCATTGCCCAAGAGCAGCGGCTAGGTCTCAGTGGTCAACCTTCGATTTCCAAACGATGTGACCAGTTTTCAGCACTATGCAATTAGGTACTCAAAAGTAAACAGACAGCTGCAATTTTTTTAAGGGAGGGGTGCTACTCTTTTTCTTTTGCATGGGCTCCAAAATCACTGCAGATGGTGACTACAGCCATGAAATTAAAAGACGCTTACTCCTTGGAAGAAAAGTTATGACCAACCTAGATAGCATATTCAAAAGCAGAGACATTACTTTGCCGACTAAGGTCCATCTAGTCAAGGCTATGGTTTTCCAGTGGTCACGTATGGATGTGAGAGTTGCACTGTGAAGAAGGCTGAGCGCCGAAGAATTGATGCTTTTGAACTGTGGTGTTGGAGAAGACTCTTGAGAGTCCCTTGGACTGCAAGGAGATCCAACCAGTCCATTCTGAAGGAGATCAACCCTGGGATTTCTTTGGAAGGAATGATGCTAAAGCTGAAACTCCAGTACTTTGGCCACCTCATGCGAAGAGTTGACTCATTGGAAAAGACTCTGATGCTGGGAGGGATTGGGGGCAGGAGGAGAAGGGGACGACAGAGGATGAGATGGCTGGATGGCATCACTGACTCGATGGACGTGAGTCTGGGTGAACTCCGGGAGTTGGTGATGGACAGGGAGGCCTGGCGTGCTGCGATTCACGGGGTCACAAAGAGTCGGACACGACTGAGCAACTGAACTGAACTAACTGAACTGAATGATAGTAGAACCAATCACAGAGGAAAAGGATGTTGAGACTACACTTCTACAGCATCTCTATGTACCTAATCCTCTTAGAATCTATCCTCACATAAACTTATTATTATCCATGATGAAACATACTTGGGGTGGGGTTGGGGGGAGGAGGTAGGGGAAGGAAGATAAAACAATGACTTCAACAGTGTTTTATTCACTATAGAAGTTGTTTAAAGTTAAGTTTCTACAGTCAGGTAGGCCAATATTTACTAGTGATATAGCCCCAGAAATGTTACTCTAAGATTCATCCCTGGCTATTTATGTCCCAAAGAAAAGAATGCTCTAACCTAATTACAGATATTGAATATGTGCATATACATAGGTATAAATGTACATATATATATGCATATATAAATATATATATATATACATACACATAGTAGCTATGAATATTTCAATTTCTCCTGACTATGTTACATCAAAAGCATTGCTCAGTCATAGCTATCTTCTTACAATTTTATTCCCACTGACTTCCATATGCATATCCAAGTAGCATTTCTAAAGTTTATGTGGGGATTTTTCTTCTTTCTATTCCAGAAGTTTCACCATTTGCCTTAAAAATGCTACTTATTTAAAAGATTAAAAGCCTTAAACTGAAACACAACTAGAGTAGAAATTCCTTTTGTACAACTTGGGATATGAAAGATGGACTCCTTGCAAATTGATATAAATCAGTCAGTTCTAAATATTTAAAACTATAGAATATATTAGAGCATTTAGGTCTTCAGATGAATTCATCCCATCATTTATTTTAGAAATTCAAGTTTCTCTGTAATCTCATGGCTGGCAAGTTCTAGTCTAGGACTTTTATCTTTCACTAAAGCTGGTAAAACTGAGCAACTTTCATCCTGAGTCTTTGTGGGGAGTCCCTGCTTTCTGAAAAGTCATTTTGATCTGACATTTTCTCATTTAAACTTTCCATTAATAACTATAGTGTGTAGCTTCTGAGTCTTTGAAAAAAATTTGTTTTGTTTTATTGGTTTAACATTTAGTATTTTATTATGTTTTGAAAATTACTACTCTGTATATGATATACTGAAATTCTTGATAAAGTAGCACATATTTGCTAATTAGGCCAGATAATAAAGAAGCATTCTATTCTAAGAAATTATACAAGTCAAACACTCATTTTCATCATTTATGCTCAAGGCTAAGTTACATAGGCTATTTTCTTTTGGCCTCTGGCTCAAAGTTAATTTCAGTTAAATGTTCAGCTGATCTGGTTCTTTAAAAATCTTTTTTTTTTAAATTTGAGTTGATTAACAATGTTATATTAGTTTCAGGTGCACAACATAGTGATTCAATATTCAAAATCTTTTTTTTAACCTATTTGTAGTAGAAAATCTCTATTGAACAAATTTTAAAACTCCACTGAAGAGTGCAAAGAATTGGAATCAACCTAAAGATATATCTATTCAATGCAAAGAGTCAATATCTTAAAATACATCAAGTCTCTCTACTTCTATCAGAAAATAAAGCATGATAAAATGATTATGACAAAAACAGTTTGATTCAGGTACTTAGCAGAAAGACAGATTAATATTAAAAAAATAGAATATAGAAACAGCAAAATACTTTAAGGAATGAGTAAACAACAGGAGTAACATTTTATATCAGTAATAAGGATATGGATTATTTAATAAATTATATTAGAACAACAAAATACTTATCTGGGGAAAAAATTAATTTCTTTTTTACTACTTACAACAAAAATAGATTAAAGATGTATTAAAGATTTTACTTTAACAAAAAATTAAAGCAAATACACAGGAAAGATCAAGTTGCCTTTTTAGAAAGTATCATCTTGAATAGGAATAGTTTTTCTAATTAAGATGCAAAAGCCAAAGTCATAAAACATGGATTCTCAATCTTGGCTGCACATTGAGTCAGTTCAGTCAGTTCAGTCACTCAGTCCTGTCTGACTCTGCGATCGCATGGACTGCAGCATGCCAGGCCTCCCTGTCCATCACCAACTCCCAGAGTTTACTAAAATTCATGTCCATTGAGTCAGTGATGCCATCTAACCATCTCATCCTCTGTTGTCCCCTTCTCCTCTCGCCTTAAATCTTTCCCAGCATCAAGGTATTTTCAAATGAGTCAGTCCTTTGCATCAGGTGGCCAAAGTACTGGAGTTTCAGCTTCAACATCAGTCCTTCCAATGAATAGTCAGGACTGATCTCCTTTAGGATGAACTGGTTGGATCTCCTTGCAGTCCAAGGGACTCTCAAGGGTCTTCTCCAATACCACAGTTCAAAAGCATCAACTCTTTGGTGCTCAGCTTTCTTTATGGTCCAACTCGCACACCCATACATGACTACTGGAAAAACCACAGCCTTGACTAGATGGATCTTTGTTGGCAAAGTAATCTCTGCTTTTTAATAAGTCGTCTAGGTGGGTCATAACTTTTCTTCCAAGGAGTAAGTGTCTTTTAATTTAATGGCTGCAGTCACCATCTACATTGGTTTTGGAGCCCCCCAAAATAAAGTCTGACACTGTTTCCACTGTTACCCCATCTATTTCCCATGAAGAGATGGGACCGATGCCATGATCATAGTTTTCTGAATGTTGAGCTTTAAGCCAACGTTTTCACTCTCCTCTTGCACTTTCATCAAGAGGCTTTTAGTTCCTCTTCACTTTCTGCCATAAGGGTGGTGTCATATGCGTATCTGAGGTTACTGATATTTCTCCCGGCAATCTTGATTCCAGCTTGTGCTTCCTCCAGCCCAGCATTTCTCATGATGTACTCTGCATATAAGTTAAATAAGCAGGGTGACAATATACATCCTTGACGTACTCCTTTTCCTATTTGGAACCAGTCTGTTGTTCCATGTCCAGTTCTAACTGCTGCTTCGAGACCTGCATACAGATTTCTCAACAGGCAAGTCAGGTTGTCTGACATTCCCATCTCTTTAAGAATTTTCCATAGTTTGTGGTGATCCACACAGTCAAAGGCTTTGGCATAGTCAATAAAGCAGAAATAGATGTTTTCCTGGAACTCTCAATTTTTTAATGAGCCAACAGATGTTGGCAATTTGATCTCTGGTTCCTCTGCCTTTTCTAAATCCAGCTTGAGCATCTGGAAGTTCACCGTTCATGTACTGTTGAAGCCTGGCTTGAAGAATTTTGAGCATTACTTTACTAGCATGTGAGATGAGTACAATTGTGCAGTAGTCTGAGCATTCTTTGGCATCGCCTTTCTTTGGGATTGGAATGAAAACTTGCTGGGAATCCCACCCGTGGCAAAGGTCATGAGGAAGGGGGCCTGACAAATGCAAAGGTGGGATTAGGCCTCAAGGGTCCCCCTGGACTTTCTCAAGCATCTACCCCCCAAACCAGAGTCTGCCTGCTTTACTGTGTTATGCTTTCCACCAGCTCCTCTGATATTAACAGGGGGCTGTCCCCCCACCACCTTTTTCTGGAAAAAGTTAATTTAGAGCTTTTAGATAATAAGTCTCCTGGGCATAATAAGAGTGTTTCAATCCAAAAACCCCTCTGATGGCTTTCTAGCCTGCCTGACAGGTTTGTGTGGACTCTTACAGCTGTGCATGTGATTGTTTACAGCCTCCAGACCATGAGAGGCACAGGAAGCTTAAAACATCCTAGGAATGTAGGGGCTTCTGAGTAGTCAAAATCATTAGAATAGGACTGATTAAGGGTTTCATTCTTGAGCCAATACTTGCTGCCAAGTTTTCACATCTTTTATTTGTTGATATAGTTGATATGTAGAAAAAACAGGTAGTAGCCCTGGCATTAGCAACATTAGATCTTTGAGTTAAATACTTTCTTTGTTATAACCCACTGCACCTTTGTTCTACAGGAATGTAACTTTATTTAGTACTTTGAGGGTGATGCAGATTAAAGAAAAAACACTTCAAGAGAAAATGAGTTTCCTGGTTCATAGACATTTATCTAGGAAGAGGGCCATAAAAATGTTAACAGGCCCCCTGGCCAGAAGATGATGTAAAACCATCTAAGACCTTTTGTATACGGGAGGATATGCAAAAAGAAAGCCCGGTCTCAATAAGGGTCAGGAGTGCTGCCCCTGCATAACTCTGCATATTCCATTATTTCTTTATGTACAGCTTGGGGTATATAAGCTGCCTTTGAAAATAAAGTTGTGGGTCTTGGGTCTTGCACCAATGCTTGGCTCCCCCATGTCATTCTTTTCTTATTCTCCCTTTTCAGGCTGAATTCCCATCTGGAGCATAGAAGCTCACTGTGCCTACTAATTTTGCCTGGGCTTCTAAGATCTGAATGGGGAGGCGCTTTGTGTCTCCGCTCTTCCGGGACACCAGGAAGATGCCTGTGGCCTACGTAGGTGGTGCAAACTCTTTGTCTTGGGGTTTTATTGGTTTTGTGCATAAACCAAGTTATTCAGCATCTTTTCTCCACTAATTTTCCTACTACAGTATTCTTTCCTAATCTCTCTTTATATCTCTAAATAAATAAATCTCTCCTCGCCGACTCCGTCCCCGCTTTGAATTACCCTGGATCCACTGGGGCTGGACCCCGGCAAAAACTGACCTTTTCCAGTCCTGTGGCCACTGCTAAGTTTTCCAAATTTGCTGGCATATTCAGTGCAGCACTTTCACAGCATCATCTTTCAGGATTTGAAATAGCTCCACTGGAATTGCATCACCTCCACTAGCCTTGTTCCTAGTGATGCTTCCTAAGGCCCACTTGACTTCACATTCTAGGATGTCTGGCTCTAGGTGAGTGATCACACCATCGTGATGATCTGGGTTGTGAAGATTTTTTGTATAGTTCTTCTGTGTATTGTTGCCGCCTCTACTTAATATCTTCTGCTTCTGTTAGGTCCATACCATTTCTGTCCTTTATCGAGCCCATCTTTCCATGAAATGTTCCCTTGGTATCTCTAATCTTCTCAAAGAGATCTCTAGTCTTTCCCATTCTGTTGTTTTCCTCTATTTCTTTCACTGATCACTAAGGAAGTCTTTCTTCTCTCTCCTTGCTATTCTTTGGAACTCTGCATTCCAACGGGTATATCTTTCCTTTTCTCCTTTGCTTTTCACTTCTCTTCTTTTCACAACTATTTTTAAGGCCTCCTCAGACAGCCATTTTGCCTTTTTGCATTTCTTTTTCTTGGGGATGGTCTTGATCCCTGTCTCCTGTACAATGTCATGAACCTCTGTCCATAGTTCTTCAGGCACTCTGTCCGTCAGATCTAATCCCTTGAATCTATTTGTCACTTTTACTGTATAATCATAAGGGAATTGATTGAGGTCATACCTGAATAGTCTAGTGGTCTTCCCTACTTTCTTCAATTTAAGTCTGAATTTGGCAATAAGGAGTTCATGATCTGAGCCACAGGCAGCTCCTGGTCTTGCTTTTGCTGACTATATAGAGCTTCTCCATCTTTGGATGCAAAGAATATAATCAATCTGATTTTGGTACTGGCCATCTGGTGATGTCCATGTGTAGAGTCTTCTCTTGTGCTATTGCAAGAGGATGTTTGCTATAACCAGTGTGTTCTCTTGGCAAAACTCTATTAGCCTTTGCCCTGCTTCATTCTGTACTCCAAAGCCAAATTTGCCTGTTACCCCAGGTGTTTCTTGAGTTCCTACATTTGAATTCCAGTCCCCTATAATGTAAAGGACATATTTTGGGGGTATTAGTTCTAGAATGTCTTGGAGGTTTTCATAGAACCATTCAACTTTAGCTTCTTCATCATTACTGGTTGGGGCATAGACTTGCATTACTGTGATATTGGATGGTTTGCCTTGGAAGTGAACAGAGAACATTCTGCCATTTTTGAGATTACATCCAAGTATTGCATTTTGGACTCTTTTGTTGACCATGATGGCTACTCCATTTCTTCTAAGGGATTCCTGCCCACAGTAGTAGATATAATGGTCATCTGAGTTAAATTCACCCATTCCAGTCCATTTTAGTTTGCTGATTCCTAGAATGTTGATGTTCACTCTTACCATCTCCTGTTTGACCACTTCCAATTTGCCTTGATTCATGGACCTAACATTCCAGGTTCCTATGCAATATTGCTCTTTACAGCATTGGACCTTGCTTCTGTCACCAGTCACATCCATAACTGGGTATTGTTTTTGCTTTGGCTCCATCCCTTCATTCT
Source organism: Ovis aries (assembly GCF_016772045.2). Taxonomy (NCBI): domain Eukaryota; kingdom Metazoa; phylum Chordata; class Mammalia; order Artiodactyla; family Bovidae; genus Ovis; species Ovis aries. The sequence continues at coordinate 14,252,079 of NC_056080.1, read as the reverse complement.
TTCTGGAGTTATTTCTCCACTGATCTCCAGTAGCATATTGGGCACATATCGACCTGGGGAGTTCCTCTTTCAGTGTCCTATCTTTTGCCTTTTCATACTGTTCATGGGGTTCTCAAGGCAAGAATACTGAAGTGGTTTGCCGTTCTCTTTTCCAGTGGATCACAGGCTGCACATTCGAATCACCTAAATAACTTGTAAAAAGTTTCAATCCTTAGACTCCACCTTGAATAAAATGAATCAGAATTTCTGAGGATGGAGTCTAAGTTTCTGTTTTTGCTTTGTTGTTTTTTTTTTGGGGGGGGGGATGTTCTCTGGCTGATTTTAATACACAGTTAGGCTTGAGAACAATTGCATAAAATAAAACTCTCAGATTATCTTGCATATCACTCTGGAAACTATCTCAGATATTCTTTGCCAAGAGGGGCCCAACTGCCATTTTTACTTTGCAGCTGCCACACTGCACCCTTCTCTCTCAGGGGCTTGCTGCTTTCTTGGCCCTCACCCAGAAACAAAAGGACAGATCCTTTCCACTGTCAGAATGCTGAAAATCTTTAAAGGTTCCATCAGTAGGGATGGTGGCAGGAAAGAGGAAGGCATGCTTAAATTGGGTAATTTGAGAAGAATTTAATAAACAGATTCTATACAGATGGATTCATTCATATCTTGATTGTGGTGGTGATTACACATGATAAAATTTTATTAGACTACACACAAACAAATGAGTGAATGTGAAAACTGACAAAATCTGAATAAGGTCTACAGTCTAGTCAATAGTATTATATCAGTGTAAATTTCCTTATTCCGATGCCCTTCCATATGTAAGGCATTGTCATCCGGGGAAACTTGGTGAAGGTGCTCAGAATCTCTATGTTTTTTGACGAGTTCTTGTGAGTAATGATTCCAAAATAAAAAGTTTAAAAAAGAGACTATATACGAAGATGTCAATAAGGAGCAGGAAAACCACACAAGGGATGCTGTAGCAACCCAGAACTCAACAGCTAGTCCCAATTTCCCTTTCCTAGACTTGAAGTATTTTTAACTAGAGGAGTTATGAGAAGAGAGGAGAGAGCACAAGCACAAACTGAATGGAAAGGGCTATCTGACAAGTACTATGACCTTGTAACAAGGGATGCAGGTGGGCCACGACAGGGAGTTCTCTGAAACTGGGACCTGGCTCATTTTCTGAGATGGAGTAAAATCAGTTTGGAGACCTGAGGGGAACTGTAAAGTTTGGAGCAGCCACTGGAGTGGAATTGAGGAAGTACAGGAAGAGTTTATAGGGAGTCAACCAGGGAAAAGAAAATAATTACAAAATACGTTCATTATAACATTTTAAGCTGTAATGAATCCTATAACTATTATATGACATCAAGGATCTCAGAGAAACAGAACCAATTGGAGTTACATATACATATATATATGTATATATGTGATTATATGATTTATGGAGGTTGAGCAATCTCAAGATCTACAGTTAGAGAACTGGATACCAGGAGAGCCAAAGCGTAGCTTCAGTATGAGTCCCAAGGCCTGAGGATCAGGAAAGTTAATGATGTAAGTTCCAGTTGGAAAGCTTAGAGATTCAAGACTCCAAAAGAGCCAATGTTTCAATGCAAGTCTGGAGTCTGGAAAGACCACTCAGCTAAAAATACTCAGGAAGGAAGAATTCCCCTTTACTTATGGGAAAGTCAGCCTCTTTGTTCTCTCTAGACCTTCAATTGATTGGATGAGGCCCACCCATATTAGGGAATACAATCTGCTTTAGTCAGTCTACCAATTTAAATGTTAATCTCATCCAGAAATACCATCACAAACACATCCAGAATAATGTTTACCCAAATATCTGGGAACCCTGCAGCCCAATTGACACACACAGTTAACCATCATAATTATGGACATAGAACTTTTTCTTGCTAAGGAATAACTCATCAGAATAGATAGCTGAATGCTCCATTACTTTGTTTCACTCATAGTGAGATCCTATGAATAATAAAACCCTTGGCTATTGTCACTAAAAGAGTCAGATGATACTTCAAGATAAAGTATTATTTTCTTTCATTTATGCTGGTTATCTTTTCCCTAAGAGCTGGAAATTAATTGATTTCAAATATGTTTTGACTTGAGTAATAACTTGGAAATGTACTCACTGGTCTAAGAAGCTCTCTGATTTGGGTCGGCCTCAGCAGGATTGAACTCATATGTGCACATAAGGTTTCATCACTGATCAACCTGATATGAACCACACAGGGCTTTTAATCCAAAAAATGGTGACTCGGAGAGGTAACATTCTGGGTACTTATATTGTCTGTGGTTTTGCAAACCCAATATTATTCCTTTTAGAAGAATGGGTAGCTGACCTTGTGCATGCTACAAACTATAGCCAAGATATAACTTTTAATATTAATGTCATTTTCACACTCAAGAGGCTATTGGTTTCCTCCTGGGTTGTTCATAAGCAGAGAAGCTGGGTTGAAAATATACACTTAGGATATTGCTCTTTGGTATTAAAGAAAGCTGGGTATATGCTGTGTGCCAGGAAAATATTTCTTTTCATGTATTTGTTCATTGTCAACTCATATTTATTGAGTACCTAATATGTGCCTGGAACCATGGTATTTTAGGGCAGCAAAATTTACCATCCCTGGAAGTTTATTTGGCATGTATATTATTTTGAGCTGAAAACAATCAAGGCCCAAATACTCAGGAAGAACCTTGACTTTCCCCCTAGCTGCTTGAAGAATGTAGATGATGGACCTGATCCAGGAAAGGACCTGTCACCATATATAACAAAGGTATGATCTAGGCATGTAGACAGGGAAAGGAATGTGAAGTCACTCAGTCATGTCTGACTCTTTGCGACTCCATGGACTGTAGCCTACCAGGCTCCTCTGACCATGGGACTTTCCAGGCAGTAGTACTGGAGTGGATTGCCATTTCCTTCTCCAGGGGATCTTCCAGACCCAGGGATTGAACCTAGGTCTCTTGCATTGCAGACAGACGCTTTACCATCTGAGCCACCAGGGAAGTCCCTCAGCTTCCCTGCAGAAGCTGTAGACAGGGAGGAACCTAGCAAAGTCTGCTTGTTGAAATTCCTCTTTGGGTCCTGCTGTCTCTGGCCCAGCAAACATTAGCCTACCAAACATTTGCTGTTGCATCTCCATGTCATTTACCTTCCTCTCGTATGATGTCCCCAACTGCTAACCCCAACATCCTTTTGTGTCTTCAGTTGAAGATGGTATTTAAGGTGAGGGTTTCAGTCTTTTTGGTGAGTGACTCAGTTTTCCTGGGTCTCTCCCATATATATGTGTTATTACACTTTTGTGTGATTTTTTCCTGTTATCTGTCTCATGTCAAGTTAATTCTTAGACCAGTCAGAAGGACCAGGAAAGGTGGAGAAAACTACTTCCTCCATGACAGTATGCTGTTATCTGACGATCAGGAAGCTAGATCGTGTGGGACTTCCCTGTTCCCATGGGTATTCAGAGTGAGATAAGAAGCCATATTCAATCATTTAAAAACAACAACAAAAACTTTTATTTTAAAAGCAAAATACAGTGATTGAACTATTTTTAAGATGGGAGGCCTGGCGTGCTGTGATTCATGGGGTTGCAAAGAGTCGGACACGACTGAGCAACTGAACTGAACTGAACTGAAGATAGATACTTAGAGCAAGTTTTAAATCACCTGAAGAAACTTAACAGTAGTTTATATCTGTGTCCATCTAGTCAAAGCTATGGTTTTTCCAGTAGTCATGGATGTGAGACTTGGACCATAAAGAAAGTTTAGTACCAAAGAATGGACGTCTTTGAACTGTGGTGTTAGAGAAGACTCTTGAGTCACTTGGACTGCAAGGAGATCCAATCAGTCCATCCTAAAGAAAATCAGTCCTGAATATTCATTGGAAGGACTGATGCTGAAGCTGAAGCTCCAATACTTTGGCCACCTGATGTGAAGAACTGACTCACTGGAAAAGACCCTGATGTTGGGAAAGATTGAAGGCAGGAGGAGAAGGGGACGACCAAGGATGAGATGGTTGGATGGCATCACCAACTCGATGGACATGAGTTTGAGGAAGCTCTGGCAGTTGGTGATGGACAAGGAAGCCTGGTGTGCTGCAGTCCATGGGGTCACAAAGAGTCGGACAGGACTGAGCAATGGAACTGACTGATATCTGTGTCCAATACATCCCAAGGAGACTCCTAATGAGTCACACCCTTGTATTAACGGACCACCCACTCCACCCCCCACCACTGAGTATGAGTGGGAACTGTCGCTTGCTTCTAACCAACTGAATATGACAACTGTGCTGTGTTATCACTCTCATGTCCAAGGTAAGAGAAACCCAAGTGAGATGGTAGGTGTTGTGAGAGGGCATCAGAGGGCAGACACACTGACACCATAATCACAGAAAACTAGCCAATCTGATCACACGGACCACAGCCTTGTCTAACTCAATAAAACTAAGCCATGCCATGTGGGGCCCCCCAAGACGGACGGGTCATGGTGGAGAGGTCTGACAGAATGTGGGCCACTGGAGAAGAGAATGGCGAACCACTTCAGTATTCTTGCCTTGAGAACCCCCATGAACAGTATGAAAAGGCAAAATGATAGGATACTGAAAGAGGAACTCCCCAGGTCAGTAGGTGTCCAATATGCTACTGGAGATCAGTGGAGAAATAACTCCAGAAAGAATGAAGAGATGGAGACAAAGCAAAAACAATATCCAGTTATGGATGTGACTGGTGACAGAAGCAAGGTCCAATGCTGTAAAGAGCAATATTGCATAGGAACCTGGAATGTTAGGTCCATGAATCAAGGCAAATTGGAAGTGGTCAAACAGGAGATGGTAAGAGTGAACATCAACATTCTAGGAATCAGCAAACTAAAATGGACTGGAATGGGTGAATTTAACTCAGATGACCATTATATCTACTACTGTGGGCAGGAATCCCTTAGAAGAAATGGAGTAGCCATCATGGTCAACGAAAGAGTCCAAAATGCAGTACTTGGATGCAATCTCAAAAATGACAGAATGATCTCTGTTCATTTCCAAGGCAAACCATTCACTATCACAGTGATCCAACTCATGCCTTCAGTAACACTGAAGAAGCTGAAGTTGAAGAGTTCTATGAAGACCTACAAGACCTTTTAGAAGTAACACTCCAAAAAGATGTCCTTTTCATTATAGGAGACTGGAATTCAAAAGTAGGAAGTCAAGAAACACCTGGAGTAATAGGCAAATTTGGCCTTAGAAAACAGAATGAAGCAGGGCAAAGGCTAACAGAGTTTTGCCAAGAGAACGCACTGGTCATAGCAAACATCCTCTTCCAACAACACAAGAGAAGTCTCTACACATGGACATCACCAGATGGTCAACACCGAAATCAGATTGATTATATTCTTTGCAGCCAAAGATGGAGAAGCTCTATACAGTCAGCAAAAAACAAGACCAGGAGCTGACTGTGGCTCAGATCATGAACTCCTTATTACCAAATTCAGACTTAAATTGAAGAAAGTAGGGAAGATCACTAGACCATTCAGGTACGACCTAAATCAAATCCCTTATGATTATACAGTGGAACTGAGAAATAGATTTAGGGACTAGATCTGATAGAGGACCTGATGAACTATGGACAGAGGTTTGTGACATTGTACAGGAGACAGGGATCAAGACCATCTCCATGGAAAAGAAATGCAAAAAAGCAAAATGGCTGTCTGAGGAGGCCTTGAAAAGAAGAGAAGCGAAAAGGAAAGAAGAAAAGGAAAGATATTCCCATTTGAATGCAGAGTTCTAGGAATAGCAAGGAGAGATAAGAAAGCCTTCCTCAGCAATCAATGCAAAGAAATAGAGGAAAACAACAGAATGGGAAAGACTAGAGATCTCTTTCAGAGAAGGCAATGGCAACCCATTCCAGTACTCTTGCCTGGCAAATCCCATGGATGGAAGAGCCTGGTAGGCTGCAGTCCATGGGGTCATTAGAAGTCGGACATGACTGAGCAACTTCACTTTCACTTTTCACTTTCAGGCATCAGAGAAGGAAATGGCAACCCACTCCAGTGCTCTTGCCTAGAGAATCCCAGGGATGGGGGAGCCTGGTGGGCTGCCATCTCTGGGGTCACACAGAGTCAGACACGACTGAAGTGACTTAGTAGCAGCAGCAGCAGCAGCAGAGATCTCTTCAAGAAAATTAGAGATACCAAGGGAACATTTCATGCAAAGATGGGCTCAAGAAAGGACAGAAATGGTATGGACCTAACAGAAGCAGAAGATATTAAGAAGAGGTGGCAAGAATACATGGAAGAACTGTACAAAAAGATCTTCACAACCCAGATAATCATGATGGCGTGATCACTCACCTAGAGCCAGACATCCTGGAATGTGAAGTCAAGTGGGCCTTAGAAAGCATCACTAGGAACAAGGCTAGTGGAGGTGATACAATTCCAGTTGAGCTATTTCAAATCCTGAAAGATGATGCTGTGAAAGTGCTGCACTCAATATACCAGCAAATTTGGAAAACTCAGCAGTGGCCACAGGACTGGAAAAGGTGAGTTTTCCTTCCAATCCCAAAGAAAGGCAATGCCAAAGAACACTCAAACTACCGCACAATTGTACTCATCTCATACGCTAGGAAAGTGATGCTCAAAATTCTCCAAGCCAGGCTTCAGCAATACATGAATCATGAACTTCCAGATGTTCAAGCTGGTTTTAGAAAAGGCAGAGGAAGCAGAGATCAAATTGCCAACATCTGCTGGATCATGGAAAAGCAAGAGAGTTCCAGGAAAACATTTATTTCTGCTTTATTGACTATGCCAAAGCCTTTGACTGTGTGGATCACAATCAACTGTGGAAAATTCTTCAAGAGATGGGAATACCAGACCACCTGTCCTGCCTCTTGAGAAACCTATATGCATATCAGGAAGCAACAGTTAGAACTGGACATGGAACAACAGACTGGTTCCAAATAGGAAAAGGAGTATGTCAAGGATGTATATTGTCACCCTGCTTATTTAACTTATATGCAGAGTACATCATGAGAAATGCTGGGCTGGAGGAAGCACAAGCTGGAATCAAGATTGCTGGGAGAAATATCAAAAACCTCAGATATGCAGATGACACCACCCTTATGGCAGAAAGTGAAGAGGAACTAAAAAGCCTCTTGATGAAAGTGAAAGAGGAGAGTGAAAAAGTTGGCTTAAAGCTCAACATTCACAAAACTAAGATCATGGCATCTGGTCCCATCACTTCATGGCAAATAGATGGGGAAACAGTAGAAACAGTGTCAGACTTTATTTTTTGGGGCTCCAAAATCACTGCAGATGGTGATTGCAGCTATAAAATTTAGAGACGCTTACTCCTTGGAAGGAAAGTTATGACCAACATAGATTGCATATTAAAAAGCAGAGATATTACTTTGCCAACAAAGGTCCATCTAGTCAAGGCTATGGTTTTTCCAGTAGTCATGTATGGATATAAGATATGTATGGATATGAGAGTTGGATTGTGAAGAAAGCTGAGCACTGAAGTCTTGATGCTTTTGAACTGTGTTGCTGGAGAAGACTCTTGAGAGTCCCTTGGACTGCAAGGAGATCCAACCAGTCCATTCTGAAGGAGATCAGTCCTGGTTGTTCATTGGAAGGACTGTTCTGAGGGTGAAACTCCAATACTTTGGCCACTTCATGCAAAGAGTTGACTCATTGGAAAAGATCCTGATGCTGGGAGGGATTGGGAGCAGGGGGCGATTGGGAGCAGGAAGAGAAGGGGACGACAGGATGAGATAGCTGGACGGCATCACTGACTCAATGCACATGAATTTGGGTCAACTCCAGGAGTTGGTGATGGACAGGGAGGCCTGGTGTGCTGCTATTCATGGGGTTGCAAAGAGTTGGACATGACTGAGCAACTGAACTGAACTGATCAGTTTCATGACTACTTCATGTTACATAAGATTCTATCTTGGAAGACTGGAGACAGAGACTCTCCCACTGGCCTTGAAGAAGCAGTCATGTTGTAAACTGCTTATGGAGAGGACCTTGGGGCAGGGAACTGTAGTTAGCGTCTAGGAGCTGAAGAGCCTCCAGCCAACAGCCAACAGGAAGCTGAGGGCTTCAGCACTACAACCACAAAACCCGAATTCTGCCAACAATATGTGAGCTTGGAAGAGGACTCCAAACTCCAGATGAGATTGCAGTGCCAGCTGATGCTTTGATTATTGCCCTGTGAGACTCTTAGCAAAGGACCCAGCTAAGTAAGACCTGGACTACTGACCCAAAGAAATCGTGAGTTAATAAATGTGGGTTAAGTCACTATGTCTGTGGTACTTTGTTATGTAGCAGTATAAAAATCATACAGAACTAACTTTGGGTTTTTCTTTAGTTTAAGTAAAACCTTTATATTTCTTTTTTAACTTTCCTAGAGCCAATTCTCTCTTGGGGCTTGTTAATGAACTCATGGACATTGGCCAATTCAGCATCAAAACCCGTCTTGGCTTCTCATAAGCCCATGTTTCCTGGTGAATATTCCTACTGCCACAGAAATATTGTCATCCGGGACATTGATGAGGGAAGTGGGAGACATGATGTCAGTATTATTCTATGAGAAAGTTCTTTTTTTCTTTCCTACCTTCATGGTCTCTGTTTTTATGGCTCTCTTGGTTTTTTTAGAGGAAATAATGTCTGAAATCATCTTTGTTGATGCTAAGTAAATAGGCCTGTGCTATTTATTTTCATAGAAGACTGGAGTTTATCTAACACATTGTTTGACATAGAACAGACACATAATAGCCCTGGTGTGAAGCACAGAGTTTTCTAAGAGGTAAAACCCTGAAATAAATCAGATTGCTCATAAATTGTGTGCTGAAATGACAATCCAGCTGAAGGGAAAAATTGCAGAGTATCAAAATTATAGTAATGGGAGGGAGCATGAGGGGATATAGTGGTCAGTGCTGCTGCCCTTCCCAGATCCTCAGCACTGGCTGGGACATCATCCTCCAGCAGCTGTGATTACCAGCTGCTAATAGATCACAGCTACCCCCCTTCTAGAATGGTTTTGATCAAAAGAATGCTGACTTATGCAGGAAATCACACACACACACACACACACACAGCTGATAGCCAAGGACTGTCTGTTGACTGACAAGGATATTTTAAAAAGCCAACTCCCTTGTTTCCATACAGGACCACACTATGGTACTATTCCTGATGCAGAGCTCGTCAATGGATCTGGCTGAGGCTGGCCCTCAGCTCAGACCACACTTAGCTTTTTCCTGCTTTCCATAGTCACCTTCTCCTAACAGCACTCCCTCAGGAAGTCACTTGCAGAAGAATCACTATCTCAGGTTCTGTTTCCAGGAAACTTAATGAAAGACAAAGGAGTTTCTTGGATGCTGATAATGTTCTATTTCTTTTTTTTCCTCATTTAATGGCTTTATTGAGATGTGATTTACACACCATATAATTCACACATAAGTGTATAATTCAGTGCTGTCTGGTTTTTTTTTTAAGCATACTCATGGGTTGTGCAACCATCACCACAATTTCACTTACAACATTTTTTTCCCCACTAAAAGAGATCTGGTGCCTATTAGCTGTCTTTCCTTCTCCCAGCACTATACAAGGCAAAAGACAACTGGTGATAAACTAAATAGACACAGCTTCTGGTGTAGTCATATTAAATGACAAACTGAACACTGAGAACATTATTTGTAACTGTGGTGAAGGTTGGGAGGAAAATGTATAGGGCAATCTGAGAAAGTGGAACAAACAGTCCCAAGTTAGATCTGGGAGTCAGGGAGAGCCTCTGTAAGACCAACATGTAACCTATGTCAAGGAAGAGACAGTTAGGCCAGCAGAAAGTTGGGGATTTTTCAGAAGGAAGAAAGAGCATGTAAGAAGTCCTTGAGGCAAGAGAAGTCTAGAGTCACCAACCTTTTTGGCCAGGGACAGGTTTCATGGAAGATAATTTTTCCACGGGCCAGGGGTGGAGAGGTGGAATGGTTTCAGGATGATTCAAGGATATTTACATTTATTATGTACTTTATTTCATTATTATTACCTCAGCTCTATCTCAGATCATCAGGCATTAGATCCTAGAGGTTGAGGACCCCCTGGTCTAGAACATCAGATGAACCAAAAGATTAATATGTTTAGAACTGCATTGTTCAGTATGATAGCCACTAGTCACATGTGGCTACTAGACACTCAAAATGTGGATACAAGAAAAAAAATTGAAAGAATGCTCTATTGATATTGATAAATTTGAGTTACTTTTTTATTTACACAATACTCCTTTGAATGAAATGCTAATATACTGACTTAATACTAGAGTTAGTGAATTTGCTTGACTAGAACAGATGTAGTTTTGAGACTGATGCTGTTGCAGGAAGGGGGATCCCTTCCAGGGCCCAAAACTGGGCTCTTGTCTAACACTCGGAAGTGAATTGTCCTAGGATACACACGTGCTGACAAAGCAAGAGATTTTATTGGGAAAGGGCACCTGGGTGGAGAGCAGTAGGGTAAGGGAACCCAGGAGAACTGCTCTGTCACATGGGCTTGCAGTCTCGGGTTTTATGGTGATGGGATTAGTTTCTGGGTTGTCTTTAGCCAATCATTCTGATTCAGAGTCCTTCCTGGTGGTGCACACCTTGTTCAGCTAAGAAGGATACCAAAGAGAAGGATTCTGGGAGGTGGTCGGACAGGTGAAGTCTCCTTTTGACCTTTCCTGAACTCTTCTGGTTGGTGGAGGCTTATTAGTTCCCTGTTCCTTACCAGGACCTCCTGTCATAAAACAACTCATGCAAATGGTTACTATGGTGCCTCGCCAGGGTGGGTGGTTTCAATCAGTGTGCTTCCCCTAACAATACACTTTTTCTCTGAAGTCAAATTAATTCTCCTAAAACAGATAACCCAGTTTTGTCAATGTGATTGTTGATATTAAAGGGAAATTAATTTTTGTTACTTCATTCAGTTACTGGGAACTCTCAAGTATTCCTAGAACAACATAGATATGTGAAACTTCTTTTTCAACAGTAACTTTTATGAATTGTAAATACTGAAGGGATGAATAGCCCAGCAAAGTGGTGTGAAAATTACTTTAAACTTAAAACATCTGGGCAATAAGAAGTCACAGAAAATGTTATTTAAACTTAAGCAGAGCCTCTCAAAATATAGCTGACATTAATCACCAGCACCTTCAAGAGAATTTCCTGATTGGGAAAAGACTGACCCTTAGTACCAGGAAGTGTGAATTCAGCTGTCAGTTAGCATCAAAAAGCCCAATAGCCCATTCCATACTTTTCCACTGAAGCCAAAACAACCACCCCCTTTTGTTAAATTGATTTACAAATCTTTATCTCTGGCTCTTCACCTTGAATTACTAATTACTGAACAACCCCCACTCCCAACTAAGCACATGCAACTAAAATTTCTCTCTTCTGTTAATCTGTTTATTTGTAGATCCCCAATCAATGGACACAAGTTAGAAGAGGAAAAACCATTTCTTCCCAACAGTTTTGCCAACTGAGGATGGGCTGGTTGAGAGACTGCGGCTGAGATTCCGTGACTGCTGACCAAGCTGATTAAGGAAAACTTTTTTTAAAACAAATCAAACTCCTTTGCTCAGGTCTGGTCAAGTGGGTGCAGCAAGGGCCTCTCCTTGTCTTTTCTAGGAGAGATTTTTTTCCCCAAAGTTTACAAAAGAAAATTTGGGTTTTGAACTAGTTCTCTGAATATTGTGACTCTTTATAGAGAGCTGCAGTGTCCTATCTTTGGTAAAATCTGTCTGACTTTGGAATTAAGTCAGGCTTGGAGAAAAGGAAAAATGGGATAGCAGTGGGTATGCTCTCTTTATGACTCAGGGCGTGTGTGGACATACGTTTGCCTCTGTGAAAAGCACTGTAACTCACCACCGAGGCCTTTGACTCCTCAAACACTTGTTACCACAGTGCACCTCATGGATCTAGTCCAGTTGTATTCAAACTTTTGTTTAATACTAAGCCCCGGTAGAATAGCACTGCTCTGGTTGGGGCTGCAGTAGGAATGCAGAGCACCAACCACTTACCCTTCCAGCAGAAGCCTTTGGGAAGGTCTTCAGAGCCCAATTTGGAAACCACTACATGCATGGATGTGAGAGTTGGACTGTGAAGAAAGCTGAGTGCCAAAGAATTGATGCTTTTGAACTGTGGTTTTGGAGAAGACTCTTGAGAGTCCCTTGGACTGCAAGGAGATCCAACCAGTCCATCCTAAAGGAGATCAGCCCTGGGTGTTCTTTGGAAGGAATGATGCTAAAGCTGAAATTCCAGTACTTTGGCCACCTCATGCAAAGAGTTGACTCATTGGAAAAGACTCTGATGCTGGGAGGGATTGGGGGCAGGAGGAGAAGGGGATGACAGAGGATGAGATGGCTGGATGGCATCACTGACTCAATGGATGTGCGTTTGAGTGAACTCCAGGAGATGGTGATGGACAGGGAGGCCTGGCGTGCTGCGATTCATGGGGTCGCAAAGAGGCGGACACGACTGAGTGACTGAACTGAACTGAACTGACAGTATACTGAATATTTTACACTTACCATCGCCACGATCTATAGCAGTGACCTGTAAAAAATTACTGTGGATGACCACAGGTAGGTAAAAGATAAGCTCTAAAATATTTAGAGGGAAAACGCAGGTGAAGAATATGGATAGTTAAGTAGTAATACCAAGAATGCTAGATCCCAGCTAACCTCCATCCAAGCTGACTCCACATCTTTAACAGCTTCTACTGAACATATCTAGTACAGCAAAATTTACAAACATCTAAACTAACAACAGGGATTTTAAAATATCCCTTCTAAATCTGCATATTAACTGTATATTATTTTTAAAATTTACAATAGAAGGTTAAGTGAAAGGTCAGATATGCAAATTTCATATGCATTCTGAAGGACTCTGTAAAATATGCCTGTGTAAATAGGAACACAGACAAAAAGAAAATTCACAAAGTGAACTAGATTGTTCTGTTTCTACGGTGATTTGTGATCAGTTATTTTTTACTTTTAATAACATTCCCCTTAATATCAGTTTATAATTTTAAAAAAAGATTAAAAAATTCTTTCCTGAAAGATAAGCTGTAAAAATAAGAAGATAAAAATTTTTTAAAATATTCCAGGAGAGCAAAAATGTTTTCTGAAGTGTCAAGGAGAGGAAAAGGTCCTTTCCCTCAAAATACCATCAGCATCATTAAGATGGAAAATCAAAAGTTGTTTCCAGGAACAACTGCTGGAGCCATGGGGATCCCAGTTGGAAATTTCATAACTGCTTTCTTGAGCCATTATACAGAGGAATTATGGGCATAAAAGATGACTTTGGACGTGATGTGTTCTGCATGTTTCAGAATACCCATAAAGTTAGTTTCTTAATTTACTACAGTTTGTATGAGAATTCTCCATACTCAAATATGCATGTTATTTTCTAACAGATTTTTTTTTAAACTTCATGTTGAAATATTCTTAATTGGCTTGCTGATTCTCCTGAGTGTCTCCTTTTAGGATTCTATATATTACTTGCTGGGAGTCTAGCCAATGTTTAAGAAATTTTAATCTTTTTTTGGCTAATGTGATAGAGGAAAAATAATTTTCCCTCCACTCTTCAAGGTTCTTGGCTGAGACCTCCCTATGATAAAAAGACAGAGTAACAGGAGAAAAACAAACAAGTTTAATAACACATACACCTACTATAGTGAAGGACAGGGAAGCCTGGCATGCTGCAGTCCATGGGATCGCAAAGAGTCAGACACCACAGAGTGACTGAACCACAACAAAATTTCTATTATATACAGGGGAAAGACCCAGGGAAACTAATTCCCAGAAATGTCCCAAGCTGCCACCTTAAGTAACATCTCCAATTAAAGACTAAAGAAGATGTTGGGGGCGGGGAGGCCAGATGTGAGAGAGACCAGGAAAAGCACAGTAAACAGTGGTAAGGTTGTTATGCAGATTTAAGTCCTTGCCATCTCCATTGTTAAGAGTTTCTAGAGATTTAGAATCATCTTTCTCTTCCTGGTACTCAGAGGGAGACATCCTCACAAATGGAGATTTCCCTTATAAATGGACTTGTCTCTTACAAAAGGGTCACTTCTACTCAGTTTTCACAGCTTCGTGACTACTGCTGTTTCCCCCAAATGACCAGCTTAAAATTATCATATGTCAAAGGGGAATTTTGGGGGTGGTACATTTTGTTCCCCTTCACTAATAAGCAATATACTTGAACTTGAGAGGAAGCTTTAGGAAACTAGGTGACTCAGTAGGTTGCCAAAGACCCCCAGATGGGCACTGTTCTGCTTAGGAAGAGGTAATAGAGACAATTGGGGGAGATTTGAAACATCAAAAGAACTGATGTCAGTTCAGTTCAGTTCAGTCGCTCAGTCGTGTCTGACTCTTTGCGACCCCATGGACTGCAGTACACCAGGCCTCCCTGACCATCACCAACTCCCAGAGTTTACTCAAACTCATGTCCATTGAGTCGGTGATGCCATCCAATCATCTCATCATCTGTTGTCCCCTTCTCCTCCCATCTTCAATCTTTCCCAGCATCAGGGTCTTTTCCAATGAGTCTTTTCCAGCTCTTCCCATCAGGTGGCCAAAGTATTGGAGTTTCAGCTTCAGCATCTGTCCTTCCAATGAATATTCAGGACTGATTTCCTCTCGGATGGACTGGTTGGATCTCCTTGCTGTCCAAGGGACTCTCAAGAGTCTTCTCCAACACCACAGTTCAAAAGCATCAATTCTTTGGCACTCAGCTTTCTTTATAGTCCAACTCTCACATTCATACATGACCACTGGAAAACCATAGCCTTGACTAGACAGACCTTTGTTGACAAAGTAATGTCTCTGCTTTTTAATATGCTGTCTAGGTTGGTCATAACTTTCCTTCCAAGGAGCAAGTGTCTTCTAATTTCAAGGCTGCAGTCACCATGTGCAGTGATTTTTGAGCCCTCCAAAATAAAGTCTGTCACTGTTTCCACTGTTTCCCCATCTACTTGCCATGAAGTGATGGGACCAGATGCCATGATCTTAATTTTCTGAATGTTGAGCTTTAAGCCAACTTTTTCACTCTCTTCTTTCACTTTCATCTAGAGTGACATCAAGAACTAATGTGACAATCTCAAATTATTAACACCCTCTGTTTTGAAAATGAAAAGCTATTTTTTTTTTCTAATCAGTGGATCAACGGATTAACATCTGAACTAATTTGTTGAAGAAAGGAATATTTGAAATCCATCCCGTTTCCACATAGCTCTCTCTGTAGCTAAGTTTTTCTGGTTTTCTTTTTTGTTTTTACCTCAGAGAAAACTTAAAGACCAGTCTTTAAATCCTGCTGAATGTGTTTGAGATCTTTATTCCATTTTTACAATTCCCCTGAAGAAGCTTCTGAATTGGAAAAAACCTTCACAGTTAATAATTTCATACTCAAAAGGCTTGATTACTCCATCCCCAAGCAAAAGACACCATGTTTTACACAAAAGCATTTTACAGACAAGCTCACTTTCTATTTTTCTTCCTCATTTTTTATCTCTCCATCTATCTGTCCATTTATATTCCCTGTATCTAGAAATAAGGTCACCATTAGCATGGGTAGAGAGAAGTAGAGAGAAGTAGTTTCTCTTCAGGAACAGAACCTCAGCTGGGTTCTTGGGCAAAGAGACAGTGGAAGAGAGTAGGTAAGTGAAATGGTCTCATGATATAATTTTAAGGATTACTTAATATTTTCCAGAAAACTGGAGAAAAGTCCTGGGTCCTAATAAGAAGTTTTGGATTAGGCTAGTAAAGTCCTGCCCAATAAGATACTATGCCTTCCACTGTCAGATGTCTTCCTCCAGTGTGATGGCTAATGGAAAGGAAGATGTTCCTTAGCTATTATGAGGCTAGTAGGTGAGGTTAGTGTCAGTGTCAGGCTGGAGAAACATGTCCACCAAAAGCAAGAGCTCAGGAACCCAGGAATGATGAAATTATGAGGAACAGCTCCCATCAGGCAAATGAGAAGAATCTGGAAGTTCAGAAAGAGAAGTAGAATGCCAGAATGGGTCCCCCTGTTTGGGTAGAATAGCTCAACTTGATGGATAAATGGAAAAACCAGAGAGGAACCTTGAAAGTCTACATAAATAACTGCACATTCTATTTGGGTTCACAAGGTGATATTAAAAAAACATGGAATTTAAGGTATTAAGGGTATCAACAATATCAACAGATTCATATTCATGAATCATTCTAGGAACAAACCCCCTTTCTTGCCCCCAGCCCCAGCAATACCTTTTATTTCCTAGACACAGTGATGAGGTAATTTCATGAACATATGAGTAGCTATGTAACAGTGACTGAACAAGCTAGGTTCCTGTTTGTGACTCAAAAATGTATTTGCTTCAGTTTCAGTTGTCTGAAGACAATATATGCATTCACATTGGGTATCAGACAAGACTCTTTTTGTTACAAAAAACTAAAATCCAACTAAAACTATCATAAATAATGGGATTTATTAACTCACCTAGCTAAGAAGGTTCTTAGGACAGTTCACAGAACTGAATGAGGAGATACAGAGGGCAGCACCAAAGTGAGTTGTTAAGAGTCAGGGAATATAAAGTAAGGATTGGGAGTTACAAAGTCAAAGAACCAGGGATGATGAAATGAGAAGGAACGTGTCCCAGTAGGCAAATGAGAAGTGTCTGGAAGAAGTCCAGAGTAAGGGACTAGAACAAGGAACTCAATGCCCTCTGGTTTTCCATTTCTCTCTCATCTCTGCTGATCTCTGCTTCTACTTGTATACTGGCCTCATTCTCTCCTACTAGAAGCAATCTTGCTATATATGGTTAAGATACATACCTTTCAATAGTTCCTGGCATACATCCCAATACAAAATCCAAGAGAAAGTGTCACCCCCATGCACATATACTTTGAATCTAGAAAATTCTACAGAAAACTCTAATTGGCCTAGTTTGGGTCACATATCTATCCCATGGACCAGTTACTGCAGCTACTATGTCAAATGCCCATTGCCGTGGCAAGGGGACAAGAACCTGTGATTAAAAAATTATCCCAGTAGAATACATGGACATGGAGTGGGGTGGGGTGGGGGATTCCTCAGAGGGAAAAGAATACTGATCCAGAGGGGAATGTGGGAGGATCATGGGCAGATGAGAACAACAGCCACCTGAATCCTTACACATCTTCCATCTTCCTTATTATCAAAGAATGATTGTTCATGAGGGCAAGCCACATTCAACTATTGTCAACAATGGTTTGAAACCATTTATCTAGTGATGTCATTTATTTACAAATACAACCAAACTTCAACTTTTCAATAAGGAAAGCTGAGAGTATTAGTAAAAATGTAATAAAACTTAGTATTTTCACATAGTTGTCAGAGCTGCAGTGATGGTGCAGAAGCATAAAACTGCAAATTTTCAACACTGATTGAGACCTCTCTTTCAACCCCTCATATTATAGGAGAGAAAGCTTTGGCTCTGGGGAGTTCTATGTACAGATACTTCCCAAGGCTTATAAGGAAAAAGGCCAGGATCAGAACACAGATCTTCTGTCATCCAGCCTGGCTTTCTTTCCATTGAAGAGAACAGTATCTAAATACAAGTAGTAGTCCATTTTCCACTTTTAGAATGGAAGAATGTAAAATGTTACCTTTTTCCATAAAGAATGTCTGCTTATCCATGGAGAATTTTATTCTATACCCAACATAACTCCTTCAGCATGACACTGATTTCACATTCCTTCAAAATTAAGTACACTACTGGAGTTCCTTTCAATCAACAACATGTGCCTCATTAAAAATAAGAGAACTGAACTAAAAAAAAAAAAATATTGTCAGAAGACCAAAAGAAAAAAGTTTTGAAAGAAGGACGATGGCATGATAGATAGAACTTTAGGTAATTTTAAATTAGCTTGAATTATAAAATTTCCCCCAAAGCCCAATGCTTTATTTATATTTAAAGTTTATCATGATTTCTTTCATAAGGCAAATATATAACAAATTTAAATCACACAACCAACTCTCCACATTGAAAAAGGAAAGTCTAATAAAACACTGCTTTTCTGTGACAAGGAAGAACAGAATATGGAAAGCAAAATATTTGTTTCTCTGAAAACTTGACTGAGTCATCTTAGGTCTATTCATTTTATGTAATTTTTCAGATAAGGCAAATTTTAAAAGGGATTTTAAAATATTTCAGACATTATTTCTGATATAGTGGAAATAGTTTGAAGCTAATAATGGTCCAATTTATACTCACATCAATCACAAGGCCTTTTTAATAAAACTCAGTGCATATTCTTTTGAGTTTCCTCTGTGTGAGTTCTTTTAAAGGATAAAAAGATATGGGAACCACTCAAGCACCCAGTCAACATATACTGTCCATCTCTGTGCCAGCCAGGGATATAAGAATAGAGGATGAAAATGTGTATATGTACTCTACACCTGTAGAGGAGGAAAAATTATTTTTCCTACTGTTGTCCCAGTTTCTCTGGCTGGGTTCTGTAAATCAGATTGAAAAACGGCAGGTTAACAAGAGAAAAGTGCACAAATTTGTTGAATGGAAGTTTTATATGACATGAGAGCCTTCATAAGGAAATGAAGACCAGAAGGAATCTTTAAACTTAACTTTAAACTTCATCATACCAGGTATGACGAAGAGTGGAAAGTTGTAGGAAAATGCGACAGGACAAAAGTTTATGAGCTAAAGGTAGTCAAGTGTGGGAAACTCAGCAAGCCTTCTTTGCTTGGATTCCTTTTGGTGCCCTGCCATCTTCACAGATAAGGTTGCCCCTTTCTTTCAGGTAATGGGAAGGCTCACTTGAGGGTCTTATGACCTGCTTCAGAGTAGCAGGGGAAGGGGAAAGAGGCCTTCTTGCACCTGCCATTTCTCAGATTCCTTCAGCTTATTTAATATGCCAAGGTGCTATACGTTGTGGTAGCGTGTTCTGAATCCAATTTCTACTTTTGAGGGACTGATAAATCCAAGAGAACAGGAACTTAACAAAACGCATGTATGAGAACAAATAACAGAGATGAGAGACACTAACTCTGCCTCAGTATGTCAAGGGAAGCTTCCAAAGGTTCGAGACCAGCTGAGTCCCAAACAGGGATTCCTCGAGCAGATGTTGTGATACCCCATCCACACCCATTGGTCGTCATGCTATGCAGCTGGTCTCTTTGCACAAATACCTGGACTTTCTGAGTCAGGGCCTTATCTAGCCACAAAAGAAAGCTTGGCTCTCACATCAGATGGGTAGGGGAATTCAAGGGAGTTATAGCTGTGAGAGGGCTTCCCTGGTGGCTCAGACAGTAAAGAATCCACCTGCAATGAGGGAGACCTGGGTTCAATCCCTGGGTTGGGAAGATCCCCTGGAGGAGGGCATGGAAATCTACTCCAGTATTCTTGCCAGGAGAATCCCATGGGCAGAGGAGCCTGGTGGGCTACAGTCCATGGGGTTGCAAAGAGTCAGACACGACTGAGCAACTAAGCACAGCACATAGCTGTGATAAGGAGCCCTCAACCAGTGGAGAACGGGAGTTGGTGGATAAATAATGCAACTTCTTCACCCTTGGATGGGGTAATGCCTTAGAAGCCCAAGTGATAGAGTCCAGTTGTACACAGAAATAACCTACTCACTAACACCTCTCATTCTAGGTTCCCTCCACTACTATCTCATTTCCCTATGCCCCTATGGGTGCTTCTTGGGATTCTCCCAAATAAAATACTTATACCCAAGTTCTTGCCTCACAGCCTGCTCCTGGGGAGTCCAGACTCAGAAAATAAACAAAGCAACTAGGAAGTCTATTTGCAAGCTAAATGGTGGTGGTTTTAAGTAGCTAAGTTTTGGTGGTTTACTGTTTGTGCAGCGAAAGCTAACAGAAGTCAAAAAAATAAAAATAACTGAGAAGAAACTATAACTGAGGTAGGAAGAAAATCAAGAAAGCAGTGTTTCTCAAACTTTATCTTGAATAAGAATCACCTAGAGAGGTGACTAAAACACAGATTGCTGGGCCCTACCCCCAGAGTTTCTGATCCAGTTGATCTGGGTTAAGGTTCAAGAATTTTCATTTCTAACAAGTTCCCAAGTGCTGCTGATTCAGGGACTACATTTTGGGAATCACTATAGTCAGTTTATAGTAGTCAAAAGAGGAAATACTTCTAGAATAAAGTATTCAACTCTAAAATGCTACTGAGCAAACGACATGACTGACGAGGGATTAGTCTCCAAAATTTACAAACAGCACATGAGGCTGAATATGATCAAAACAAACAACCCAATCAAAAAATGGACAGAAGACTTGAATAGACATCTCTCTAAAGAGGACATACAGATGGCCAAGAAGCACGTGAAAAGATTTTTCAACATCACTAATTATTAGAGAAATGTAGATCAAAACTACAATGAGATGTCACCTCACACCAGTAAAAATGGCCATCATCAAAAAACGTACAAACATGCTCAAGAGGGTGTAGAGAGAAGGGAACCCTTCTACACTGTTGGTGGGAATGTAAATTGGTACAGCCACTATGGAGAACAGCATGGACCTTCCTTAAAAAAACAAAAATGGGGCTACTATATGATCCTGCAATCCCACTCCTGGGCATATAACTGGAGAAAAACATGGTCAAAAAGGATACATGGACCCCAGTGTTCATTGCAGCACTGTTTACAATAGCCAAGACATGGAAGCAACCTAAATGTCCATCGACAGAGGAATGGATAAAGAAGATGTGGTACATATACACAATGGAATAGTACTCAGCCATAAAAATAATGAAATAATGCCATCTGCAGCAACATGGATGGACTCAGAGACTGTCATACTGAGTGAAGTAAGTCAGACAGAAAAGGAGAAATATCTTATGACATCCCTTATATGCAAAATCTAAAAAGAAGTTATACAAATGAATTTATTTACAAAACAGAAACAGAGAACAAACTAAAGGGGAGCCAGGGGGAAGTGTGATGGGGAGGGATAGTTAAGGAGTTTGGGATTGACATATACACACTACTACATTTAAAATGGATAACTAACAAGGGCCTACTGTATATCACCAGGGAACTCTGCTCAGTGTCATGTGGCAGCCTGGACTGGAGGGGAGTTGGCAGAGATGGATACATGGATGAGTTGCTCTACTGTCCACCTGAAACAATCACAACGTTGCTAATTGGCTATACTCCAAAATAAAGTTAAAAGTTAAAAAAAAATGCCACTGAGTAATCTAGTCAAATGAAGACCAATGATAAGCAGATTTTACAAACTGCAACCAATGTCGACATTGACAATAGCAGTTCCAGTGAGGTCGTGGTTTTGGAAACCAATTTGAGAGGTTAGGAGATGAAGACAGCACACAGAGACAACTCTTAACAACGAAAATGCCAGGAGTGAGGAATAAATGGAGATATAATATTGAGGAGGTTTTAATCTGGGGGAAATAGTGGATACTGGAGTGAGTATGTATACTTAAAGTAGATATCTACTGGAGAAGGAAAAAGTGGTGTAGGATAATGGCAGGAGCAATGTCCTTGGGGGCAGAGCCAGAGCATCTTTGATAGAAGACAGCATATAACTTACACTGTAGCAGAATGAAAGATGGGAAATATGGAAAAGATGGTGCTCTGTCTAATAACTTCAGTTTTCTCAAGTATGAGATGTCATCAGTTGAGAGTAGGGGTGGGGGGAAGGGAACAGAGGCATTAGGGGAAAAGATATGGGATTGTAATCTCTTGAATCGGAAACAAACTTACTTTCTCCTTGAGGTGAAAGTATCCATTAATATGAGTGTCACTTAGAGATGAAGATACAGAACACTGACACGGGACATTTATTTCATGAAAATAATTTGTACACCTTGTACCCAGACAAAATGGAATCAAGTACATGTCAGTGGATCACAACTCAATAATTTTCCAGTACTGTTTTGCTTTGAAAAGATTCTGGATGTTTTCTAGGAATCCATGAGAAGTATTACAACCAATCAAGGCTGGGAATTATATTTACAATGCTAGGCATCACTTCTTGAATATATGAAGGTAAAATTGTAATCTACTGTGCCTGGTGGACTGCACAAGCACCCAAATTGCAATTGCACTATGAATTCTCATTTTAGAAAGAACAGGTTTTGGTTTGGGCTTTAATAGAACTTTAAGGTCTAACTCTTAGTGATCCATGAAATATGACTATTATGAAGATGGTCTTATAAAAATTATCCATCCAAAACTGTTTATCTGAGAGCTGCTTAAATGTAATGTCTAGTATATTTTCACTGGTTGATTTTTATGTTTTGCTTTAGTTTTATTTTATTACTTGGAGAACATTGTGTTTTCTGGCTGTCCCTGACTGAGTTTTTTAGATGACTGAAGATTTTAAGAGTGCTAGGTGAGGTAATATACATATACATATACATATACATATACATATACATATATATATTAAAGCTACTGATGAGATTAAGGTCAAGTCAGAAATTAATAAATGTGTACTCAGACTGGTAAAAATTCTTCTTATCATTAGCCTAATCTAAGTGAGTTGATTATTTCCAAAGATGAATGAGACAAAGGTCTGTTCTTTGCATTGGAGACCCTCTATGAAGCCAACTTTTTAAAAAAATGTTTCATTCTATGGATTAGGGCCTTTTTAAATCTTGCTTTCCAAAAGAAATCCAAAGCTTCTTTGAAGTGAAGTGGTACTTAAATCCTGTGTGTCGTGCAAGAACCAGGGTTTGTGGAGAAAAAGAATCCAGATGAGCTGAAAGGTCTTTCATTACAATAACCATAGTTTCCAAATAGGTTTTTCTGAAGAGGTATGAGAACAATACAGAGTTTTTCATTTGAGAGTGAAAAAGTAAAAATGAAAGTTAGGTAATGCTCTCACAACTTCACCTTTGGAGCACTTATACCAATTGTAATCAGTTAAGTGATTATACAATTATTTGTTTAATGTTTGTCATGCCCCTCTGACAGAAAGTTCTACGATAGCAGAATGACGTCCGTTTTGCTCACCAGTATATTCCTCAGGACCACGGACAGTACCCAGTATATAGTAGACCTGAAATTATCTTGACAAAATAATTAGCAGTGAAGCTATTCTGATATAAAGAATATTCTGTACAAAGATGGCCAAGTAGACCGCCAAATGAAAAACAATGAAAAACAAACAGTGTGCTTGGAAGAAGGCTAGCAATGTACACAGGACTGAGTCTTTGAGTTATTCGAACTCAAATATATAGAGCAGGACTGTTATAATTCTCAAAATTATTATTTTCCCCACCTATCATAATTGTCATTATTTATTTATAGGAATTTCTTCTGCTGTCCAGGATGATTTGGCCTTTGGGTACCTTAGTACTCTTCTTTGGAGGGAGGCCCATTTTCCCTTTTTTCAGAATTCATGCAGTGGAATAAGAAGTCACAGGTTTTTAATGGGAGAATGGCCTGATCAGATTTGGACTGTTAAGAAATCACCCTGGGGGACTTGCATGGGAGTCCAGTGGCAAGATTCCATGCTCCCAGTGCTCGCAGGGGTCCTGGGTTTGATCCCTGGTCAGGGAACTAGATCACACACGCTGCAACTAAGAGTTCATATACCACAAAAATCTTGCATGCCGCAACAAAGACCAAAGATTCCACGGGCTGCAACTAACACTTGGTGCAGTCAAATAAATAAATAACTCAGAAAAAAAAAAGAAGAAAGAAAAGAAAGATATCATCTTTGATGATGGAGGAGGAACTTGGAACCAGAATTCTCACTCTTTTTACCTGGCCCTAGTTCACATAGTTCTAAGCTTTTGTGCATATAATATTCCCTATTCCTAAAATGCTGGTATTCATTAGTTGATACATTTGGCTGCATGTAGTAGCTTACACAATAGGAGTTTCTTTGTGTCTCATGAAATAGTCCAAAGGTAGGAGGATCAGGGACAGTGTGGCAGGTCTACTCTATGAAGGTACCCAACAACCAGGGCACTTTCAGCTAACTGCTCTGACACCTTCTGCTGTCCTTATCTTCAAGGTCTAAGATGGTGTGATGCCATCAGTTCGGTTCAGCTCAGTCACTCAGTCGTGCCCAACTCTTTGTGACCCCATGAACCACGGCAAGCCAGGATTCCCTGTCCATCATCAACTCCCAGAGTTCACCCAAATCCATATCCATTGGGTTGGTGATGCCATCCAACCATCTCCTCCTCTGTCGTCCCCATATCCTCCGCCCTCAATCTTTCCCAGCATCAGGGTCTTTTCCAATGAGTCAGCTCTTCGCATCAGGTGGCCAAAGTATTGGAGTTTCAGCTTCAACATCAGTCCTTCCAATGAACACCCAGGACTGATCTCCTTTAGGATGGACTGGTTGGATCTCTTTGCAGTCCAAGGGACTCTCAAGAGTCTTCTCCAGCAACACAGTTAAAAAGCATCAATTCTTCGGCACTCAGCTTTCTTTACAGTCCAACTACATCCATACATGACCACTGGGAAAACCATAGTCTTGACTAGATGGCCCTTTGTTGGCAAAGTAATGTCTCTGCTTTTTAATATGCTATCTAGGTTGGTCATAACTTTCCTTCCACGAAATAAGTGTCTTTTAATTTCATGGCTGCAATCACCATCTGCAGTGATTTTGGAGCCCAGAAAAATAAAGTCAGCCACTGTTTCCACTGTTTCCCTATCTATTTGCCATGAATTGATGGGACCAGATTCCATAATCATACTTTCCTGAATGTTGAGCTTTAAGCCAACTTTTTCACTCTCCTCTTGCACTTTCATCAAGAGGCTCTTTAGTTCTTCTTCACTTTCTGCCATAAGGGTGGTGTCATCTGCATATCTGAGGTTATTGATATTTCTCCTGGCAATCTTGATTCCAGCTTGTGCTTCCTCCAGCCCAGCATTTCTCATGATGTACTCTGCATATAAGTTAAATAAGCAGGGTGACAATATACAGCCTTAACGTACTCCTTTTCCTATTTGGAACCAGTCTGTTGTCCATGTCCAGTTCTAACTGTTGCTTCCTGACCTGTATACAGGTTTCTCAAGAGGCAGGTCAGGTGTTCTGGTATTCCCATCTCTTTCAGAGTTTTCCACAGTTTATTGTGATCCACACCGTCAAAGGCTTTGGCATAGTCAATAAAGCAGAAATAGATGTTTTCCTGGAACTCTCTTGCTTTTTCCATGATCCAGCAAATGTTGGCAATTTGATCTCTGGTTCCTCTACCTTTTCTAAAACCAGCTTGAACATCAGGAAGTTCATGATTCATGTATTGCCGAAGCCTGGCTTGGAGAATTTTGAGCATTACTTTGCTAGCATGTGAGATGAGTGCAATTGTGTGGTAGTTTGAGGATTCTTTGGCATTGCCTTTCTTTGGGATTGGAAGGAAAACTGACTTTTCCAGTCCAGTGGCCACTGCTGAGTTTTCCAAATTTGCTGGCATATTGAGCGCAGCAGCACTTTCACAGCATCATCTTTCAGGATTTGAAATAGCTCAACTGGAATTTCATCACCTCCACTAGCTCTGTTTGTAGTGATGCTTCCTAAGGCCCACCGGACTTCATATTCCAGGATGTCTGGCTCTAGGTGAGTGTGAGTGATCACACCTTTGTGATTATCTGGGTCATGAAGATCTTTTTTGTACAGTTCTATGTATTCTTGCCACCTCTTCTTAATATCTTCTGCTTCTGTTAGGTCCATACCATTTCTGTCCTTTACTGAGCCCATCTTTGCATGAAATGTTCCCTTGGTATCTAATTTTCTTGAAGAGATCTCTAGTCTTTCCCATTCTATTGTTTTCCTCTATCTCTTTGCACTGATCACTGAGGAAGGCTTTCTTATCTCTCCTTGCTATTGTTTGGAATTCTGCATTCAAATGGGTATATCTTTCCTTTTCTCCTTTGCTTTTTGCTTCTCTTCTTTTTATAGCTATTTGTAAGGCCTCCTCAGAAAGCCATTTTGCTTTTTTGCATTTCTTTTTTTGGGGATTATGATGTCATAATCACATTCTAATCAATAAGATGAAGGAAGGTGGATAGGAGAGTAGATAAGGACATAACCCTTTTCTTTTATGGATGGGTTTCCTGTTTCTTTCTGGCCATCTCGGTGGCTGGAACTTAATCACATGACCACATCTAGCAAGCAGAGAGGCTGGGAGAAGTGTAGCCTTTATTCTGAGAGGCCATGTGATTGGTTAAATGGGAGGGGCAGATTCTATTCATTTGAAAGGGGAGAATGAATGTTGACTGACAGAGAAATAGTCACCTCTGCTGTTCAGTCTTCTTTTCCCTCTAAACCATCAAAATCCTTTCTACCCTCCAGAGTTTGGCCTAGGTCAACTTTCACACTTTCCATGAAGCAACAGGGGTAGGGGGTGGATGGTGGCAGTGGTGCTGTAGAAGGGAAGGAATAGAGAGCCAGGAAATAAAAAGCCTGTTTTTGCTAAAGCTGACTTTAAGGCACTGGAGGACATGCTTTAAGATGTAAACTCAGGATTTGAGGATACTAAAATAATAATCAAATAAAATTTTAACTCCTTTAAACATAAGTGCAGTTTTAAATTTTTTGAGATGCCACTTCTAGTAATAAATGACAGCATAAAAGATCCCCCCAGCTCTAAAATCCCATGAGTTTTAATTTATGAAATAGAGAAACCCTGAAGAATTCTGATCAAACACAGATCAAAGTCATGACCAATAAATAAATAAAGAGCCCGGGTTTTAAGCAAAATGCAGTTTAGACAAAGAATTTTTATAGAGAATCTAACTCCATCAACCCTAGATGTCACTTGTTTCACCTTCTTGCTTGGAGCTAGAAATGAGTCTTCTGATTTTCTCCTACTTGTGGTTGGTTTTCTTTTTGTTCCTAAGATTGGAAACTACCATTATTTCCCTCTTAGCCTCTGTCTCCCATGTTCCATTTACTAGTCCTCTAGAAGTGCCTTATGGAATGCAAGCAGCTTCCTGGATATTTGTAAAATTTCAGATGGACACACAAATCCTATAGTAATCCTCAAGATCCATTGCTTTATAGTTATTTAGGGCTGATTTGAAATATCATTAAATATCTGCAAAACTAATCAATGATATAAAAAAGCTTTATTAGTCATTAGAATAAAGTAACACTTAGTGAAATAGTGACCTAATTAGGATTTTTAAAAAATTAAAATGTTTCCCCATGTTTCTTGCAAGTTGGATAGAAAATGATAATGCAGCATTCTCAGAAAACTTATATATTTCATATATGGAATCATTTTTAAAAATAATAACTTTTTTAGAATAGGAGTAGAAAAGAATAAGGCCTTAAGTGAAGGAAGACAGATCACATAATAAGGTGCAAACAGGTGGTCCAATTGAGTCTAAGAAGGGAAATGGCAGAGGGAAAAATGGGTTGGGTGTAATATCCCAGTTTGTATATGAGCAATCAGAGGTTATAATAGAAGATTTCAACATAAAGATAGGACTGTGATAAACTGCCTCCTCTGAGCCTAGTCCCCCAAACAGATGCAAATGCTGACACTTTATTCTTGTGCTTGTAGTCTTATCTCTAGAATCTAGGTGGCAGCCTTGTCTGAGGGGAAATGGAGCAATCTTTGCTTAGGGATGTGTGTTATGCACACGTATGTACATATAGATAATGCACCCCTTACCACTATTGCTTCATGGAAGGTGTGAAAGTTGACCTAGGCCTAACTCTGGAGGGTAGAAAGGATTTTGATGGTTTAGAGGGAAAAGAAGATTGAACAGCAGAGATGGCTATTTGTGTCACTCAACATTCATTCTCCCCTTTCAAATGAGTAGAATCTGCCTCTCCCATTTAACCAATCACATGGCCTCTCAGAATAAAGGCTACACTTCTCCCAGCCTCTCTGCTTGCTAGATGTGGTCATGTGATTAAGTTCCAGCCACCAAGATGGCCAGAAAGAAACAGGAAACCCATCCATAAAAGAAAAGGGTTATGCCCTTATCCACTCTCCTATCCACCTTCCTTTATCTTATTGATTAGAATGTGATTATGGCATCACACCATCTTAGACCTTGAAGATAAGGACAGCAGAAGGTGTCAGAGCAGTGCCCTGGTTGTTGGGTACCCTCATGGAGTAGACCTGTCACACTGTCCCTGATCCTCCTACCTTTGGACTATTTCATGAGACACAAAGAAATTCCTATTGTGTAAGGTACTACATGAAGCCAAACCTTTCTACTACATTATCTATTAGATAAAGATTATATCTATTAGATCTATAGATTATATATAGATATATATCTATAAATATTACATATCTCTTAGAGATATATAGATATCTATTATGTATTATGTGCATATCTGAGGTCATTGGTATTTCTCCTGGCAATCTGGATTTTAGCTTGAGCTTTATCCAGCCTGGCATTTTGCATGATGTACTCTGCATATAAGTTAAATAAGCAGGGTGATAATATACAGCCTTGATGTACTCCTTTCCAAATTCTGAACCAAATCTATAAGACCTTCTAGAACTAACACCAAAAAAGATGCCCTTTTCCATTATTTACAATATCTAGAACATGGAAGCAATCTAGATATACATCAACAGATGAATGGATAAAGAAGTTGTGGTACATATACACAATGGAATATTACTCAGCCATAAAGAGGAACAGATTTGAGTCAGTTCTAATGAGCTGGATGAACCTAGAGCCTATTATACAGAGTGAAGTAAGTCAGAAAGAGAAATATCATATACGAACACATATACACAACTCCAGGAGTTGGTGATGGACAGGGAGGCCTGGCATGCTGCAGTCCATGGGATCACAAAGAGTCACCAGAAATCAATATTTAAAGAGTATAATTTTTTGCATTTGTTCGTTCTTTGTAGGTTAAAGGACTTTTCTTTTTTTTTTTTTAATTTTAAAATCTTTAATTCTTACATGCATTCCCAAACATGAACCCCCCTCCCACCTCCCTCCCCATAACATCTTTCTGGGTCATCCCCATGCACCAGCCCCAAGCATGCTGCATCCTGCGTCAGACATAGACTGGCGATTCAATTCACATGATAGTATACATGTTAGAATGTCATTCTCCCAAATCATCCCACCCTCTCCCTCTCCCTCTGAGTCCAAAAGTCCGTTATACAGATCTGTGTCTCTTTCCCTGTCTTGCATACAGGGTCGTCATTGCCATCTTCCTAAATTCCATATATATGTGTTAGTATACTGTATTGGTGTTTTTCTTTCTGGCTTACTTCACTCTGTATAATCGGCTCCAGTTTCATCCATCTCATCAGAACTGATTCAAATGAATTCTTTTTAACGGCTGAGTAATACTCCATTGTGTATATGTACCACAGCTTTCTTATCCATTCATCTGCTGATGGACATCTAGGTTGTTTCCATGTCCTGGCTATTATAAACAGTGCTGCGATGAACATTGGGGTACATGTGTCTCTTTCAATTCTGGTTTCCTCGGTGTGTATGCCCAGCAGTGGGATTGCTGGGTCATAAGGTAGTTCTATTTGCAATTTTTAAGGAATCTCCACACTGTTCTCCATAGTGGCTGTACTAGTTTGCATTCCCACCAACAGTGTAGGAGGGTTCCCTTTTCTCCACACCCTCTCCAGCATTTATTGCTTGCAGATTTTTGGATCGCAGCCATTCTGACTGGTGTGAAGTGGTACCTCATTGTGGTTTTGATTTGCATTTCTCTAATAATGAGTGATGTTGAGCATCTTTTCATGTGTTTGTTAGCCATCCATATGTCTTCTTTGGAGAAATGTCTATTTAGTTCTTTGGCCCATTTTTTGATTGGGTCGTTTATTTTTCTGGAGTTGAGCTGCATAAGTTGCTTGTATATTTTTGAGATTAGTTGTTTGTCAGTTGTTTCATTTGCTATTATTTTCTCCCATTCAGAAGGCTGTCTTTTCACCTTGCTTATATTTTCCTTTGTTGTGCAGAAGCTTTTAATTTTAATTAGATCCCATTTGTTTATTTTTGCTTTTATTTCCAGCATTCTGGGAGGTGGATCATAGAGGATCCTGCTGTGATTTATGTCTGAGAGTGTTTTGCCTATGTTCTCCTCTAGGAGTTTTATAGTTTCTGATCTTACATTTAGATCTTTAATCCATTTTGAGTTTATTTTTGTATGCGGTGTTAGAAAGTGATCTAGTTTCATTCTTTTACAAGTGGTTGACCAGTTTTCCCAGCACCACTTGTTAAAGAGATTGTCTTTACTCCATTGTATATTCTTGCCTCCTTTGTCAAAGATAAGGTGTCCATATGTGTGTGGATTTATCTCTGGGCTTTCTATTTTGTTCCATTGATCTATATGTCTGTCTTTGTGCCAGTACCATACTGTCTTGATGACTGCGGCTTTGTAGTAGAGCCTGAAGTCAGGCAAGTTGATTCCTCCAGTTCCATTCTTCTTTCTCAAGATTGCTTTGGCTATTCGAGGTTTTTGTATTTCCATACAAATCTTGAAATTATTTGTTCTAGTTCTGTGAAAAATGTGGCTGGTAGCTTGATAGGGATTGCATTGAATTTGTAAATTGCTTTGGGTAGTATACTCATTTTCACTATATTGATTCTTCCAATCCATGAACATGGTATATTTCTCCATCTATTAGTGTCCTCTTTGATTTCTTTCATCAGTGTTTTATAGTTTTCTATATATAGGTCTTTAGTTTCTTTAGGTAGATATATTCCTAAATATTTTATTCTTTTCGTTGCAATGGTGAATGGAATTGTTTCCTTAATTTCTTTTCTACTTTCTCATTATTCGTGTATAGGAATGCAAGGGATTTCTGTGTGTTGATTTTATATCCTGCAACTTTACTATATTCATTGATTAGCTCTAGTAATTTTCTGGTGGAGTCTTTAGGGTTTTCCATGTAGAGGATCATGTCATCTGCAAACAGTGAGAGTTTTACTTCTTCTTTTCCAATTTGGATTCCTTTTATTTCTTTTTCTGCTCTGATTGCTGTGGCCAAAACTTCCAGAACTATGTTGAATAGTAGCGGTGAAAGTGGACACCCTTGTCTTGTTCCTGACTTTAGGGAAATGCTTTCAATTTTTCACCATTGAGGATAATGTTTGCTGTGGGTTTGTCATAGATAGCTTTTATTATGTTGAGATATGTTCCTTCTATTCCTGCTTTCTGGAGAGTTTTTATCATAAATGGATGTTGAATTTTGTCAAAGGCCTTCTCTGCATCTATTGAGATAATCATATGGTTTTTATTTTTCAATTTGTTAATGTGGTGAATTACATTGATTGATTTGCGGATATTGAAGAATCCTTGCATCCCTGGGATAAAGCCCACTTGGTCATGGTGTATGATCTTTTTAATGTGTTGTTGGATTCTGACTGCTAGAATTTTGTTGAGGATTTTTGCATCTATGTTCATCAGAGATATTGGCCTGTAGTTTTCTTTTTTTGTGACATCTTTGTCAGGTTTTGGTATTAGGGTGATGGTGGCCTCATAGAATGAGTTTGGAAGTTTACCTTCCTCTGCAATTTTCTGGAAGAGTTTGAGTAGGATAGGTGTTAGCTCTTCTCGAAATTTTTGGTAGAATTCAGCTGTGAAGCCATCTGGACCTGGGCTTTTGTTTGCTGGAAGATTTCTGATTACAGTATCAATTTCCGTGCTTGTGATGGGTCTGTTAAGATTTTCGATTTCTTCCTGGTTCAGTTTTGGAAAATTGTACTTTTCTAAGAATTTGTCCATTTCTTCCACGTTGTCCATTTTATTGGCATACAACTGCTGATAGTAGTCTCTTATGATCCTTTGTATTTCTGTGTTGTCTGTTGTGATCTCTCCATTTTCATTTCTAATTTTATTGATTTGATTTTTCTCTCTTTGCTTCTTGATGAGTCTGGCTAATGGTTTGTCAATTTTATTTATCCTTTCAAAGAACCAGCTTTTGGCTTTGTTGATTTTTGCTATGGTCTCTTTTGTTTCTTTTGCATTTATTTCTGCCCTAATTTTTAAGATTTCTTTCCTTCTACTCACTCTGGGGTTCTCCAACTCTTCCTTTTCTAGTTGCTTTAGTTGTAGAGTTAGGTTATTTATTTGACTTTTTCTTGTTTCTTGAGGTATGCCTGTATTGCTATGAACTTTCCTCTTAGCACTGCTTTTATAGTGTCCCACAGGTTTTGGGTTGTTGTGTTTTCATTTTCATTAGTTTCTATGCATATTTTGATTTCTTTTTGATTTCTTCTGTGATTTGTTGGTTATTCAGAAGTGTGTTGTTCAACCTCCATATGTTGGAATTTTTAATAGTTTTTCTCCTGTAATTGAGATCTAATCTTAATGCATTATGGTCAGAAAAGATGCTTGGAATGATTTCGATTTTTTGAATTTATCAAGTTTAGATTTATGGCCCAGGATGTGATCTATCCTGGAGAAGGTTCCATGAGCACTTGAAAAAAGGTGAAATTCGTTGTTTTGGGGTGAAATGTCCTATAGATATCAATTAGGTCTAACTGATCTAATGTATCATTTAAAGTTTGCGTTTCTTTGTTAATTTTCTGTTTAGCTGATCTGTCCATAGGTGTGAGTGGGGTATTAAAGTCTCCCACTATTATTGTGTTATTGTTGATTTCCCCTTTCATACTTGTTAGCATTTGTCTTACATATTGTGGTGCTCCTATATTGGGTGCATATATATTTATAATTGTTATATCTTCTTCTTGGATTGTTCCTTTGATCATTATGTAGTGGCCTTCTTTGTCTCTTTTCACAGCCTTTGTTTTAAAGTCTATTTTATCGGATATGAGTATTGCCACTCCTGCTTTCTTTTGGTCTCTATTCGCGTGGTATATCTTTTTCCAGCCCTTCACTTTCAGTCTGTATGTGTCCCTTGTTTTGAGGTGGGTCTCTTGTAAGCAGCATATAGAGGGGTCTTGTTTTGTATCCATTCGGCCAGTCTTTGTCTTTTGGTTGGGGCGTTCAACCCATTTACGTTTAAGGTAATTATTGATAAGTATGATCCCGTTGCCATTTACTTTATTGTTTTTGGTTCGGGTTTATACACCCTTTCGTGTTTCCTGTCTAGAGGATATCCTTTAGAATTTGTTGGAGAGCTGGTTTGGTGGTGCTGAATTCTCTCAGCTTTTGCTTGTCTGTAAAGCTTTTGATTTCTCCTTCGTATTTGAATGAGATCCTTGCTGGGTACAGTAATCTGGGCTGTAGGTTATTGTCTTTCATCACTTTAAGTATGTCTTGCCATTCCCTCCTGGCCTGAAGAGTTTCTATTGACAGATCAGCTGTTATCCTTATGGGAATCCCCTTGTGTGTTATTTGTTGTTTTTCCCTTGCTGCTTTTAATATTTGTTCTTTGTGTTTGATCTTTGTTAATTTGATTAATATGTGTCTTGGGGTGTTTCCTTTGGATTTATCCTATTTGGGACTCTCTGTGTTTCTTGGACTTGGGTGATTATTTCCTTCCCCATTTTAGGGAAGTTTTCAACTATTATCTCCTCAAGGATTTTCTCGTGATCTTTCTTTCTGTCTTCTTCTTCTGGGACTCCTATAATTCGAATGTTGGAGCGTTTCATATTGTCCTGGAGGTCTCTGAGATTGTCCTCGTTTCTTTTAATTCGTTTTTCTTGTTTCCTCTCTGATTCATTTATTTCTACCATTCTATCTTCTATTTCACTAATCCTATCTTCTGCCTCCGTTATTCTACTATTTGTTGCCTCCAGAGAGTTTCTGATCTCATTTATTGTGTTATTCATTATATTTTGACTCTTTTTTATTTCTTCTAGGTCCTTGTTAAACCTTTCTTGCATCTTCTCAATCCTTGTCTCTAGGCTATTTATCTGTGTTTCCATTTTGATTTCAAGATTTTGGATCATTTTCACTATCAATATTCGGAATTCCTTCTCCGGTAGATTCCCTACTTCTTCCTCTTTTGTTTGATTTGGTGGGCAACTCTCCTGTTCCTTTACCTGCTGAGTATTCCTCTGTCTCTTCATCTTGGTTATATTGCTGCGTTTGGGGTGGCCTTTTTATATTCTGATAATTTGTGGAGTTCTCTTTATTATGGAGCTTCCTCACTTTGGGTGGGGTTCTATCAGTGGCTTGTCAAGGTTTCCTGGTTAGGGAGGCTTGTGTTGGAGTTTTGGTGGGTGGAGCTGGGTTTCTTCTCTCTGGAGTGCAGTGGAGTGACCCGTAATGGGTTATGAGACATCAAAGGTTTTGGGATAATTTTGAGCTGCCTGTATATTGAGGCTCAGGGGAGTGTTCCTGTGTTGCTGGAGAATTTGCGTGGTATGTCTTGTTTTGGAACTTGTTGGCCCTTGGGTGGAGCTTGGTTTCAGTGTAGGTATGAAGGCTTTTGATGAGCTCCTATTGCTTAATGTTCCCTGAATTCAAGAGTTCTCTAATGTTTTCAGGCTTTGGGTTTAAGCTTCCTGCTTCTGGTTTTCAGTTTTATTTTCACAGTAGCCTCTAGACTTCTCCATCTATACAGCACCGATGATAAAACATCTAGGTTAAAGATGAAAAGTTTCTCCACCTTGAGGGACACTCAGAGAGGTTCACTGAGTTACAAGGAGAAGAGAAGATGGAGGGAGTAGTTAGAGGTAACTGGAATGAGATGTGGTGAGATCAAGAGAGGAGACAGCAAGCTAGCCAGTAGTCTCTTCCTTATGTGCGCTCTATAGTCTGGACCGCTCAGAGGTATTTACAGAGTTATACGGGGAAGAGGAGAGGGAGGAAGTAGACAGAGGTGACCAGGAGGATAAGAGAGAGGAATGAGTAGGAGACAAATCCTGCCAGTAACCAGTTCCTTAGGTGTTCTCCACCGTCTGGAACACACAGAGATTCACAGAGTTGGATAGAGAAGAGATGGGGGAGAAAAGAGACAGAGGCCACCTGGTGGAGAAAAAGGAGAGGCCAGAGGAGGAGAGAGTGGACAAGCCAGTAATCTCGCTCTCAGGTAAACTTGGGTAGTGAAGTTTGGGTTTTTAAATGTACAAAATTGACAACAAAGATTAAAAATCTGGAGTAGAGGTTGGATTTTCAAAGATACAATATTAAAGAAAAGCAGAAGGAAAAAGGAAGAAAGAAAAAAAAAGAATTATTAAAAAACAAACAAAAAACAAAAAAACAAAAAAAAACAAAACACCAACAACCATCCAAAGAGTATATATGGTGTTTGCCTTAAAAAAAAAAAAAAAAAAAAAGTCTTTTTTTTAAAAAAAAAAGTAATACTAGGTTATAGAAATAAAAATTAGAGGAGAAATAGAAGATTTAACAATTAAAAAAAAGCTCAGAAAAAAAGGAAAAAAAAAGCAAAAGGCAAAAAAAAAAAAAGAATGATTTTAAAAATATTAAAAAATTAAAAATATATCTGGCTCTTCTCTGATGTTATGGGCCGTGTGGGCTCACTTCCAAGGTGGTTCCCTCTGTTTAACTTCTTCTGTTTGCTGGTTTTTAGGCTCACTAGTTCAGTCGCGCTGTGGGGAGGGGGGATGCTGATTTTGAAGACAATGGTCTGCTTTTCTGGTTGCCTGATGTCCTCTGCCAGCCTACAGAAGTTGTTTTGTGGAGTTTGCTCGGCGTTGAAATGTTCTTTTGAGGAATTTGTGAGGGAGAACGTGATCTTCCCGTCCTATTCCTCCGCCATCTTTGAGAATCCCAGCAGGACTTTTCTTTAATGCTACACTTTTATATAAGATTTATAAGTTTTACAAGGAATAAATAAATATATTTATTGTATTACTTAGGCTTTATGCAATCATCTATAAAAGCATATTTAATACATATTAGAAGAAATAGCTCTATCATTTAGGATGTTGACTCACAAAATGATTATTTCTCTGCACTAAAATAATGTACTTTTCACATTTCAAATAGCAAATAAACCCTACTAAAATTAAAAAAACAACAACAACAAAGAGTCAGACACAACTGAGCAACTGAACTAACTAACTAATGCATATATATGGAATCTAATAAGAATTTATTTGCAGGACAGCAATGGAGAAACAGACATAGAGAACAGACTTATAGACATGGGGAGAGGGGAAGATGTGTGAAGAGAGTAACATGGAAACTTACATTACCATATGTAAAACAGATAGCCAATGGGAATTCACTATGTGTCTCAGGATACTCAAACAGGGGCTCTATATCAACCTAGAGGGGTGGGATGGGGAGAGAGATGGGAGGGAGGTTCAAGAGGGAGAGGATATATGTATACCTGTGGCTGATTCATGTTGAGGTTTGACAGAAAAAAAAACAAAATTCTATAAAGCAATTGTCCTTCAATTAAAAAACAAATAAATCTAAAAAAAATTTTTTTTAAAGATGCCCTTTTCATCATAGGGGATTGGGATGCAAAAGTAGGAAGTCAAGAGATACTTAGCAACAGGCAAGTTTGGCCTTGGAGTACAAAATGAAGCAGGGTAAAGGCTAACAAAGTTTTGCTAACAGAACACACTGGTCATAGCAAACACCCTCTTCCAGCAACACAAGAGATGACTCTACACGTGGACATCACCAAATGGTCAATAATGAAATCAGACTGATTATATTCTTTGCAGCCTAAGATGAAGAA
Organism: Ovis aries; assembly: GCF_016772045.2. Lineage (NCBI taxonomy): Eukaryota > Metazoa > Chordata > Mammalia > Artiodactyla > Bovidae > Ovis > Ovis aries. Next base: position 14,215,545 of record NC_056080.1, on the reverse strand, counting down.
GCTCTATACAGTCAGCAAAAACAAGACAGGAAGCTCTGTGGCTCAGATCATGAGCTCTTTATTGCAAAATCTAGGCTTAAACTGAAGAAAGTAGGGAAAACCATTAGGCCATTCATGTATGACCTAAATCAAATCCCTTATCATTATACAGTATAAGTAATGAATAGATTCAAGGGATTAGATCTGGTAGACAGAGTGTCTAAAGAATTATGGCTGGAGGTTTATAACACTGTATAGGAAGTGGTAACCAAAACCATTCCCAAGAAAAAGAAATGCAAGAAGGCAAAGTGGTTGTCTGAGGAGGCCTTATAAATAGCTGAGAAAAGAAGAGAAGTGAAATGCAAAAGAGAAAGAGAAATATATACCCAACTGAATGCAGCATTCCAGAGAACAGCAAGGAGAGATTAGAAGGACTTCTTAAGTGAACAATGCAAAGAAATAGAGAAAAACAATAGAATGGGAAAGACTAGAGATCTCTTTAAGAAAACTGGAGATATGAAGGGAACATTTCATACAAAGATGGGCACAATAAAGGACACAAATGGCAAGGACCTAACAGAAGCAGAAGAGATTAAGAAGAGGTGGCAAGAATACACAGAAGAATTATACAAAAAAAGTCTTAAAGACCTGGATAACCATGATAGTGTGATCACTCACTTAGAGCCAGACATTTTGGAGTGTGAACTCAACTGGGCCTTAGGAAGCATGACTACAAACAAAGGTAGTGGAGGTGATGGAATTCCAGCTGAGCTATTTCAAATCCTAAAAGATGATGCTGTGAAAGTGCTACACTCAACATGTCAGCAAATTTGGAAGACTCAACAATGGCCACAGGACTGGAAAAGGTCAGTTTTCATTCCAATCTCAAAGAAAGGCAATGCCAAAGAATGTTCAAACTACCGTACAATTGTGCTCATTTCACATGCTAGCAAGGTCATGTTCAAAATCCTTCAAGCTAGGCTTCAGCAGTATGTGAACCAAGAACTTCCAGATGTAAAAGTTGGGTTTAGAAAAGGCAGAGGAAACAGAGATCAAATTGCCAACATCTGTTGGATCATAGAAAAAGCAAGGGAATTTTAAAAACTGGTCTACTTTGGCCTCATTGACTAAGATTTTGTTTACTTTGATTCTAATAATTCAACAGGTTGGCCTTTCTTTTGTTTTCAGTAGATGGTGCTATTACACAAGTATTTTGGTGTATCTTACCTGAGACTCTGCACTTTTCACCCTCCACCACCTTAATTATTGCTGCTTATTCCTCCAGGGTCATTGGCACCTTACTGCTGCTGGCGTCACTGCTGTCATTGGCATTGCCAGTGGGTGCACTAGGATGGCAGGCACGTTCACTATTTCTGAGGTTGCCTAGTTCAGGGGCCCTACCATTGCTGCTGTCCAGTTTCCTGAGGCTGAAGTCATGTGTGTCTCCCATGGTGCTACCAGGTTCTTGGGAGCTGAGGCCTCAGACACTATGGCTGGGGAGGAGGCTTATGGGCATTGCCTGCTCTGTTCCTTTAGTTCTGTCTCCTCTATGTATGCCACTTCATTCACCTTCAAAGGTAAAGATGTATGGATCTCTCTAGAGTTCTAGTGTTTTATGCCAAGGAACCCATGTTGAGTTATGGATGTTTTAGTAGTTATAGACTGAAGGGGAGAGACAAAGAGAGCATCTCACACTGCCATGATGCTGATGTCCAAGGCAGACTTTTCTAAACTTTTACACAATTAATAAGCTTCACATTAAAAGATACAGTAATGCTAGAAATTCATGAGAAGAAAACTACCATAAAAGACTGTTCAATATGACAAGATGTGCTGAGTGACAAGGAAGAGAATCATTAATAAGACTACATTATGTTGAATTTAGCGAACAACAACAAAAAAATCCTCACAGTTTAAACTTCTTTCTTTCATTTCTGAGGAAAGAAATTTAATATATTCAGGTACATTTTGTTCCATCAGTGTTCTGAAGATGATAAACTTGAGGCTAAAATTATTTTATAGAAGAAAAATTTATACATGCAATTTTAAAGCAATTCAGTTGATTATTGTCATATATGATAATGAAAACTAAAAGAGAAAGTAAAATTTTTTAAAAAGTAAAACTGATCAAATTTCGTTTTTTTGGAGTGGAAGTAAAATTGCTCAGCAGGCCTGGAGCTATGGACATCTTTTTTAAAGAGTAAGTGTATATATATTGAGAAATTTTTAAACTATTAAGTCATTACTTTAAAACAATCTCGAAGAGTTTATTTCTCATACTGAGTTTCAACTATTATTTTAAATAGACACAACTGAAAATAGTGCTTTTATAAAAAGCAAGGTGATTTAAGTCCAAATTGGTTGAGGAAATACAAGAAGGGGGTTCTATTCCCTGTTCTGGTATACACTGACACTGTGATCTAGAATGAGCCTCTGAACCTCTCTCTGGGTCTCCATTACTTCATTTATGATAGAAAAGGTTAAATTAAATTAAAATAAATGTCTAAAGACTAAAACTTTTTTAGACACCTTTATTTCATAAAATAAAAGCCAAGTGGCTTGAGAAAATTTTTCCCTTTACCAAAGAATTTATGTATAATAGTACTAATATTTAAATTCTTTAATAAATAGTTTCATTTCATTTAGCTGGCTCTCTGACACACATGGGGTATGTATATGTGTCTGGATAAATAACCACTTCTAATATCCAGTTGTTCAAATCAAACCCTTGGAGTCATCCATGATAGGCCCCTCTATTTTCCTCATTCCCACAATCAATTCTTCAAGTTATGGCAGTTCTACCTTCACAGCGGTTCTCATGACTGACCACTTCTCACTGTTGCCACTGCCAACATCATTGCCCAAGTCCATCAACTCTCCCTCAACTCCAGTACCTCCTAACTGGAGGTTTTGCCATTTTCTCTTCCTACACCCCCTTATCTGTTCTCCACAGAGCAACCTTTAAGAACTTTGTAAAACCAAATCTAACCATGTTCAGTTAGTTCAGTTGCTCAGTCGTGTCCGACTCTTTGCGACCCCATGAATCGCAGCACGCCAGGCCTCCCTGTCCATCAACAACTCCAGGAGTTCACCCAGACTCACGTCCATCGAGTCAGTGATGCCATCCAGCCATCTCATCCTCTGTCGTCCCCTTCTCCTCCTGCCCCCAATCCCTCCCAGCATCAGAGTCTTTTCCAATGAGTCAGCTCGTCCCATCAGGTGGCCAAAGTACTGGAGTTTCAGCTTTAGCATCATTCCTTCCAAAGAAATCCCAGGGCTGATCTCCTTCAGAATGGACTGGTTGGATCTCCTTGCAGTCCAAGGGACCCTCAAGAGTCTTCTCCAACACCACAGTTCAAAAGCATCAATTCTTCGGCGCTCAGCCTTCTTCACAGTCCAACTCTCACATCCATACATGACCACTGGAAAAACCATAGCCTTGACTAGATGGACCTTAGTTGGCAAAGTAATGTCTCTGCTTTTGAATATGCTGTCTAGGTTGGTCATAACTTTCCTTCCAAGGAGTAAGCGTCTTTTAATGTCATGGCTGCAATCACCATCTGCAGTGATTTTGGAGCCCCCCAAAATAAAGTCTGACACTGTTTCCACTGTTTCCCCATCTATTTCCCATGAAGTGATCTAACCATGTTACTCTCCTACTAATAACCCTCCAATTTCTTTCCCTGTTTTACTCAGAATAAAATTCAAACTCCTTCCCAAGGTTGAACAGTTTTATATAATTTGGCCCTTTCTCTCATTCTGCTCTGGTCATCCTATACCCACTCTGTCTTCATCCTGGTGAAGTGCCAAGCACCATGCCTTCAAAGATGCTATTTCTGACCATCTTACCAAAAACAGTGACCAGCCAGCAATCCACTCAGTTTCCATTTCTTCTTGCCTTTTTTTCTTTATAACAGTTGTCACTACCTCACTTTATTTATTTATGGTTGTTTAACATCTCATGAACTTCTCATATATTTTTATTATTATTTTAACTTTTTAAAATGAATTTATTTTTAATTGAAGGATAATTGCTTTACAGCATTTTGTTGTTTTCTGTCAAACCTCAGTATGAATCATCCATAGGTATACATATATCCCCTCCCTTTTGAACATCCCTCCCATCTCCCTCCACCCCACCCCTCTAGGTTGATACAGAGCCCCGTTTGAGTTCCCTGAAACATAAAGCAAAATCCTGTTGGCTATCTATTTTACATATGGAATTGTAAGTTTCCGTATTACTCTCTCTATACATCTCACCCTGTCCCCATGTCCATAAGTCTGTTCTCTATGTCTGTTTCTCCACTGCTGCCCTGCAAATAAATTCTTTGGTACCATCTTTCTAGATTCCGTACATACGCATTAGTATACGATATTTATCTTTCTCTTTCTGACTTCCTTCACTCTGTATAATAGGTTCTAGGTTCATCCACCTCATTAGAACTGACTCAAATCTGTTCCTTTTTATGGCTGAGTAATATTCCATTGTGCATATGTGCCACAGCTTCTTTATCCATTCATCTGTTGATGGACATCTATGTTGCTTCCATGTCCTAGCTATTGTAAACAGTGCTGCAATGAACATTGGGGTACATGTGTTTTTTTCAATTTTGGTTTCCTCAGGGTATATGCCTAGGTATGGTGGCTTTATTCCTAGTTTTTAAGGAATCTCCTAATAGAGTTTTGCCAAGAAAATGCACTGGTCATAGCAAACACCCTCTTCCAACAACACAAGAGAAGACTCTACACATGGACATCACCAGATGGTCAACATCGAAATCAGACTGATTATATTCTTTGCAGCCAAAGATGGAGAAGCTCTATACAGTCAGCAAAAACAAGGCCAGGAGCTGACTGTGGCTCAGATCATGAACTCCTTATTACCAAATTCGGATTGAAATTGAAGAAAGTAGGGGAAACCACTAGACCATTCAGGTATGACCTAAATTAAATCCCTTATGATTATACAGTGGAAATGAGAAATAGATTTAAGGGCCTAGATCTGATAGATAGAGTGCCTGATGAACTATGGAATGAGGTTCCTGACATTGTACAGGAGACAGGGATCAAGACCATCCCCATGGAAAAGAAATGCAAAAAAGCAAAATCGCTGTCTGGGGAGGCCTTACAAATAACTGTGAAAAGAAGAGAGGCGAAAAGCAAAGGAGAAAAGGAAAGATATAAGCATCTGAATGCAGAATTCCAAAGAATAGCAAGAAGAGAAAAGAAAGCCTTCTTCAGTGATCAATGCAAAGAAATAGAGGAAAAGAACAGAATGGGAAAGACTAGAGATCTGTTCAAGAAAATTAGAGATACCAAGGGAACATTTCATGCAAAGATGGGCTCAAGAAAGGACAGAAATGGTATGGACCTAACAGAAGCAGAAGATATTAAGAAGAGGTGGCAACAATACACAGAAGAACTGTACAAAAAATATCTTCACAACCCAGATAATCACGATGGTGTGATCACTCATCTAGAGCCAGATATCCTGGAATGTGAAGTCAAGTGGGCCTTAGAAAGCGTCACTACAAACAAAGCTAGTGGAGGTGATGGAATTCCAGTGGAGCTATTTCAAATCCTGAAAGATGATGCTATGAAACTGCTGCACTCAATATGCCAGCAAATTTGGAAAACTCAGCAGTGGCCACGGGACTGGAAAAGGTGAGTTTTCATTCCAATCCCAAAGAAAGGCAATGCCAAAGAATGCTCAAACTACCGCACCATTGCACTCATTTCACATGCCAGCAAATTAATGCTCAAAATTCTCCAAGCCAGGCTTCAGCAATACGTGAACCATGAAATTCCAGATGTTCAAGCTGGTTTTAGAAAAGGCAGAGGAACCAGAGATCAAATTACCAACATCCACTGGATCATGGAAAAAGCAAGAGAGTTCCAGAAAAACATCTATTTCTCCTTTATTGACTATGCCAAAGCCTTTGACTGTGTGGATCACAATCAACTGTGGAAAACTCTGAAAGAGATGGGAATACCAGACCACCTGACCTGCCTCTTGAGAAACTTGTATGGAAGTCAGGAAGCAATAGTTAGAACTTGACATGGAACAACAGACTGGTTCCAAATAGGAAAAGGAGTATGTCAAGGCTGTATATTGTCACCCTGCTTATTTAACTTATATGCAGAGTACATCATGAGAAACGCTGGGCTGGAAGAAACACAAGCTGGAATCAAGACTGCTGGAAGAAATATCAATAACCTCAGATATGCAGATGATACCACCCTTGTGGCAGAAAGTAAAGAGGAACTAAAAGCCTCTTGATGAAAGTGAAAGAGGAGAGTGAAAAAGTTGGCTTAAAGCTCAACATTCAGAAAATAAGATCATGGCATCTGGTCCCATCACTTCATGGGAAATAGATGGGGAAACAATGGAAACAGTGTCAGACTTTATTTTGGGGGGCTCCAAAATCACTGCAGATGGTGACTGCAGCCATGACATTAAAAGACACTTACTCCTTGGAAGAAAAGTTATGATCAACCTAGATAGCATATTCAAAAGCAGAGACATTACTTTGCCAACAAAGGTCCATCTAGTCAAGGCTATGGTTTTTCCAGTGGTCATGTATGGATGTGAGAGTTGGACTGCAAAGAAAGCTGAGCGCCGAAGAATTGATGCTTTTGAACTGTGGTGTTGGAGAAGACTCTTGAGAGTCCCTTGGACTGCAAGGAGATCCAACCAGTCCATTCTGAAGGAGATCAACCCTGGGGTTTCTTTGGAAGGAATGATGCTAAAGCTGAAACTCCAGTACTTTGGCCACCTCATGTGAAGAGTTGACTCATTGGAAAAGACTCTGATGCTGGGAGGGATTGGGGGCAGGAGGAGAAGGGGACGACAGAGGATGAGATGGCTGGATGGCATCACTGACTTGATGGACGTGAGTCTGGGTGAACTCTGGGAATTGGTGATGGACAGGGAGGCCTGGCGTGTTGCGATTCATGGAGTTGCAAAGAGTCGGACACGATTGAGCGACTGAACTGAACTGAACTGAACTGAAAGGAATCTCCAAACCGTCTTCCTTAGTGGCTGTATCAGTTTACATTCCCATCAACAATGCAAGAGCATTCCTTTTCTCCACACCCTCACCAGCATTTATTTTTCATAGACTTTTTGATGATGACCATTCTGACCAGATTGAAGTGATATTGCCATATTCTTGATTGTAAAGTTTATTAATTAATGTGACAACTTAGAAAAGTCTACCTATTTATAATATTTTGTAATGTGAATAAAAGTTTAATGGTCCCAGTAAGAGTTTAAAGTAGATAATAGGTCTCAGTTTTCTTTTATCTTTAAAACTGCAGTGGTGGTGGTGAGGTTGCTTTAAAACTTTCATTGTTTGTCCTCACTAGAATGTAACTTCCATGAGGACATGGACTTTTTCTGCCTAGGTCAATGCTGTATCTCCCACTGTTAAATATAAAGTGTTCAGCAGTAAGATAATGGTTAATAAGTATTAGTAGACTTAATAAGTGAATATGTATATACTCACTTATGCAATGACCATGGGACAACTAGAAAACCTGGGTTCACTACTTCTGATCATATCCATTTACCTATGTCCATACATTCCATTTCCTAGTTTTATGTAGTGTGAAAATGGCCTCCTTCCAGGTAGAGATACCATTAAAATACAGTAGCAAGGGCCCTGTCATGAGAAGTATGTACTGGGATATATTGGAACATACATGGCAGATACATAACCCAGACTGGCGCCAGTGTGGAAAGAAGAGATGGGGTTAAGGAATCTTCTAAGAGGAGGTGGTACCTCAGTGAGTCAGCTAAAGTAAAGTGAGAAAAAAATTATAGTATTTTAGAGAGACAGCAGAAAAGCTGACAATCCGGTTGGTCAGTTGAGTAGTAATATGCTTCCCCAAACTGAGAGTACATGAAGAGAAACAGGTTTGAAGGGAAAGATGAAAGAGTTCAATTTCAGTCATTTTTCCTGACTTTGTACAATGTACCAGCTCAATGATATAACTGATCAGTGCTCTAGCTGGTAACAGGTCTGGAGAGTGAAACTCAACAAAAATAAATATTTTTTAGTTCTTCATGTGGTAGGCTCATGAGTCTTGGTAACGTTTGTGGCTTGGCACAATGTCTGCCACATAATAATTGTTTAATTTGTTTAACTGGATTATATTGATTCCTCTGATAAATGTATCTTCATAGGCATTTTGGTGTAGTATTAACTAATTCCAAGTTGATGACTCAGTATCATTTCTATTTCCATCCTCTTTAGAGGCCTCTAACAACATTCTGAGCTTCTTTTCTCAATTCTCTTCACATTCTACACATTTTTACTTCCATGTCAACAAGCATCTTCCTTATATAGCATGTGCTCCATAATAGGTATTTTTATAAGACTATTCTCTTCTCTTCTCTTTATTCAAACATGTGCCAAATACAAAGATATGGCTCTACACCAGGAGTCAGTAAATGGTTTTCTGTAAAGATCCATACAGTCTCTATGAAAACTTCCCAACTCTCATAGCACAAAAGCAGCCACAGATCATAAATAAACATAAAAATATATGGCTGTGTTTCAGTATAACTGTATTTAAAAAACCAGTTCAACACCCGTGGTGGATTCATGTCAGTGTATGGCAAAACCAATACAGTATTGTAAAGCAAAATAAAGTAAAAATAAAAATTAAAAAATAAAGACTCAACATTCAAAAAATGAAAAAAAAAACAAAACAGTTCAGTTCAGTTCAGTCTCTCAGTTGTGTCCAACTCTTTGCAACCTCATGAACTGCAGCACGCCAGGCCTCCCTGTCCATTAACAACTCCTGGAGCCCACCCAAACTCATGTCCTTTGAGTCGGTGATGCCATCCACCACCTCATCCTCTGTCATCCCCTATTCCTCCTGCCCTCAATCTTTCCCAGCATCAGGGTCTTTTTCCAATGAGTCAGCTCTTCGCATCAGGTGACCAAAATATTGGAGTTTCAGCTTCAACATCAGTCTTTCCAATGAACACCAAGAATGATCTCCTTTAGGATGGACTGGTTGGATCTCCTTGCAGTCCAAGGGACTCTCAAGAGTCTTCTCCAACACCACAGTTCAAAAGCATCAATTCTTCGGCGTTCAGCTTTCTTTATAGTCCAACTCTCACATCCATACATGACTACTGGAAAAACCATAGCCTTGACTAGACGGACCTTTGTTGGCAAAGTAATGTCTCTGCTTTTTAATATGCTGTCTAGGTTAGTCATGCCTTCCTCAGCTATCAATGCAAAGAAATAGAGGAAAACAATAGAATGAGAAGGACGAGAGATCTCTTCGAGGAAATTAGAGATACCAAGGGAACATTTCATGCAAAGATGAGCATGATAAAGGACAGAAGTGGTAGGGACCTAACAGAAGCAGAAGATATTAAGAAGAGGGGGCAAGAATACATAGAAGAACTGTACAAAAAAGATCTTCATGACCCAGCTAATCATGATGGTGTGATCACTCACCTAGAGCCAGACATCCTGGAATGTGAAGTTAAGTGGGCCTTAGAAAGCATTACTAGGAAAAAAGCTAGTGGAGGTGATGGAATTCCAACTGAATTGTTTCAAATCCTGAAAGATGATGCTGTGAAAGTGCTACACTCAATATGCCAGCAAATTTGGAAAACTCAGCAGTGGCCACTGGACTGGAAAAGGTGAGTTTTCATTCCAATCCCAAAGAATGGCAATGCCAAAGAATGTTCAAACTACCACACAATTGCACTCATCTCACACGCTAGAATAGCAGTGCTTAAAACTCTCCAAGCCAGGCTTCAGCAATACGTGAACCGTGAACTTCCAGATGTTCAAGCTGGTTTTAGAAAAGGCAGAAGAACCAGAGATCAAATTGCCAACATCCACTGGATCATCGAAAAAGCAAGAGAGTTCCAGGAAAACATCTATTTCTGCTTTATTGACTATGCCAAAGCCTTTGACTGTGTGGATCACAATAAACTGTGGAAAACTCTGAAAGAGATGGGAATACCAGACCATCTGACCTGCCTCTTGAGAAACCTATATGCAGGTCAGGAAGCAACAGTTAGAACTGGACATGGAACAACAGACTGGTTCCAAATAGGAAAAGGAGTACGTCAAAGCTGTATATTGTCACCCTCCTGATTTAACTTCTATGCAGACTACATCATGAGAAACGCTGGGCCGGAGGAAGCATAAGCTGGAATCAAGATTGCCGGGAGAAATATCAATAACCTCAGATATGCAGATGACACAACCCTTATGGCAGAAAGTGAAGAAGAACTAAAGAGCCTCTTGATGAAAGTGCAAGAGGAGAGTGAAAAAGTTGGCTTAAAGCTCAATATTCAGAAAACTAAGATCATGGAATCCGGTCCCATCACTTCATGGCAAATAGATGGTGAAACAGTGGAAATAGTGGCTGACTTTATTTTGGGGGGCTCCAAAATCACTGCAGATGGTGATTGCAGCCATGACATTAAAAGACATTTATTTCGTGAAGGAAAGTTATGACCAATCTAAACAGCATATTAAAAAGCAGAGACATTGCTTTGCCAAAAAAGATCTGTCTAGTTAAGGCTATGGTTTTCCAGTGGTCATGTATGGATGTGAGAGTTGGACTATAAAGAAAGCTGAGCGCCGAAAAATTGATGCTTTTGAACTGTGGTGCTGGAGAAGACTCTTGAGAGTCCCTTGGACTGCAAGGAGATCCAACCAGTCCATCCTAAATGAGATCAGTCCTGAGTGTTCATTGGAAGGACTGATGTTGAAACTGAAACTCCAATACTTTGGTCACCTGATGCAAAGAGCTGACTCATTGGAAAAGACCCTGATGCTAGGAAAGACTGAGGGCAGGAGGAGAAGGGGACAACAGAGGATGAGATGGTTGGATGGCAACACTGACTCAATGGGCATGGGTTTGGGTGAACTCCAGGAGTTGGTGATGGACAGGAAAGCCTGGGGTGCTGCGGTTCATGGGGTTGCAAAGAGTTGGACATGACTGAGCAACTGAACTGAACTGAGGTTGGTCTTAATTTTCCTTCCAAGGAATAAGCATCTTTTAATTTAATGGCTGCAGTCACCATCTGCAGTGATTTTGGAGCCCCAAAAAATAAAGTCTGACACTGTTTCCACTGTTTCCCCATCTATTTGCCATGAAGTGATGGGACCGGATGCCATGATGTTAGTTTTCTGAATGTTGAGCTTTAAGCCAACTTTTTCACTCTCCTCTTTCACTTTCATCAAGAGGCTCTTTAGTTCTTCACTTTCTGCCATACACTCAGGCTATATAGTTCGCCAACTTCTGTTATAATGTCATAGAAATATAAATTTTTACATACATATAAATATATACATGTAAATAATACACAGATATGTACAAGTTATAAAACTAATCTTCTGCAATTTTGAGGAAGTAAAAAAGATCATACTCTTACAAGACTGATTGAGATAAAACTTTTTCAAAATTATACTACATTAATTTCTCTTTCATATTTAACATCATATTCGAAGCACACCCCATGAGAAAAGATTGGGGGATCATTTCTGACCTTCCTCACTGCCAATATTCTCTGATGTTACTGACAAGTGTTTTCCTTTCAAAAGTCTGTAGCCCATTAATTCCTTTCATCTTCATTTTTACAGAGAAAGTTAATACCTAATTAAAATGCCAACACTATTAAAGTTGAAAATCTCAAGTCAATATTGATACCATTGAAAAAATATAGCTAACCACTCAGACTTGAATGATTTTTATAGTTTTAAAAGAAAGCAGAATCTAATATTGTTTGAGATATTGTCTACCAACCAAGGAGGCAGACTGAGTCACTAAGATCTGTCTCTGTGCTATAAAAAGGAGCTTAATGTTCTGGTCAGGAACCACTGAAACATAGTATTGATTTTCTGTGCTCAATTTCTCTCCCAAGTCTTAGTCTTTCACTTGAAGATAATTTCATTACTATCAGGAAGCTTGGGCAACACAGAATGAACAGCAGGAAACTAAGTTCTGTAAATGGATTCGACCTCTTCCTTCCATTTGCTAGCTTAGCCAGGCTGTTTTCCTCGGAACATGGTGTTTCACCCTCCTCTGGAGCACTATCCTTTTGAATATGTATAAGAATTTGAAGAATTTAAAATTACCTGTCTCATAAAAAAAGGAAATACCTCTCATAGCAAATAATTAACTGAACATCCATGGGCAAACTGATGAAATTTCAGATCTTGCTTTCCAGTTTTTTAACAGCCTTCTTTCCATTAAATATTTAACTTGTTGATAACTGAGACTCTTCCCAATTATTGGCAGAAACCAACTGGTTCAATGACAATTAAATTCCCTGGTTTTTTTGCACGGTAGCAACTCTTAAGCAACTATGCTCTTGGTCACATTTCTCTTATAAGAAGGTTGAAAATTTATTAAAAACCATATTAAATAATATTACAAAGTCCCAATAGGAGAGTGGGTTTTAGGAAAAAGACAGTAAAGAATCAGAACAAGAAGCAAAAGTTGCCCACTTGCTCCTGGATTTTCAATGTGACTTTATTATTATTATTATTTTGATAGTAGAAGATGTGAATTCTCAGGTCATTAGACAAATCCATATTCAAATAAGAATGCAAAAAATTGAAAGGATTATGAGTGATAATTTATAAAATATATTCCTGATTTCTTAAAAAATATGCAGAGTCAATAAACGTTCCCTTATTACTCTCACATACTGACGTAGATTTTTTTTTTGAGGGGTATTTGGCCATAAGAATCAGGAGACTTAAAATTATTCAGGTCTTTTGAGGTATTAATTAGATCCACTTCTAGAAATTTCCTAAAGGAAATCAATCCTGAATATTCATTGGAAGGACTGATGCTGAAGCTGAAGCTCCAATACTTTGGCCACCTGATGCAAAGAGCTGACTCATTGGAAAAGACCCTGATGCTGGGAAAGATTAAAGGCAGGAGGAAAAGGGGGCCACAGAGGATGAGATGGTTGGATGGCATCATTGACTCAACAGACATGAGTTTGAGCAAACTCCAGGAGATGGTGAAGGACAGGGAAGTCTAGCAAGCTGCAGTCCATGGGGTCACAAAGAGTTGGACATAATTTGGTGACTGAACAACAACAACAACAAAGTAACCAGAGACAAAAAAGATTTTTGCAAAATATGGTCTCCAAAGGGAAAAAATGAAAACAATGAAAATGCCCAGCCAATGGAAATTGTTAGAAAACTTACATAAATTCATATGGAATATTAATTCCTCATTTTTTCAATAAACATTTATTAAGCACCTGTTATATGCCAACCATTTTTCAGATAGTGCAAAAAACAAAAGTGATAAAAAAGATTCTTGCCTTCATGGAACCTCCATTCCAAAGGGAAAAAAATAGCAAAAGCCAAGTAAATAGGCAAATGAATAAAGATAATTCCACAAAGTGGTAAGTGCTAAGAGAAAAAAAATGTGATGTGCTACAGGCATTAGAATGCAAAGAAATGTCTTTTGATAATTTGTTTAGTGGTAAAAGTTAAAATATAAAACATTACATGGGAGTGGAGGCTGATTCACATTGTTGTATGGCAGAAACCAACACAACATTGTAAAGCAACTATCCTCTCATTAAAAATAAATTTTAAAAAGGAAAACATTATAATTCCAACTATATAAAATCATACATGTACTTAAATTCTGGCTGAAGAGGAGAAGCTAAAACAGCTCTGGCTTGCAATTAGTCAGCTCTAGACAAGAAAGAAGTCAGGGCAGAACCTCCTCCCAGCATTGTTCTGTGCACTTGTTCATGGCAAGTGCTCAATCCATTTTGGTTAAAAAGGCTCAGAAAGTTAAAGCATCACAAGAAACAGACATCAGACAAGAAAAATAAGTGTATCTTTGCTTATTTTAAAGCAGTGGTTTTCAACTGGAAGGGATAAGTGATTTTGAGGGACATTTGACAAGATATGGAGACATTTTTGGTTTTTCTTTGTGAGAGGTGAGGGGTGGGGAGGGTGCCGCTGGCATCCATTGTGTAGAGGCCAGAGATGCTACTGAATATCTTACAAGGCACAAGAGAGTGCCCCCTGCCACACACACACACACACACACACACACACACACACACACACCCCAAAGAATTTTTCTACCCCAAATGTCAATAGTGTGGATGTTAAGAAAGCCTGCTTCAGGTCAGGTCCCGAGCTGTTGTCTGAGGACATCTCTGAGATCCAAAACCACTCCAGAAACTGAAGTTGTTTGATGACTTGTCCCTCAACAACACAGAATGCATTCAGCCTCCTGGATTCTCACTATATTCCTACTAACTTTCTGCATGGAGTGGGATGACTTTGCCTTCCTTTCTTCCCTCAGCATTAGGGAGTCTACACACACTGATCCCATAATAGCCATCTACATGGAAGCCTGATGTTGACATGCAGCATTAGTCACTGACTCTCACAGAAGCTCATCAGCACCTCCAGCCAAATCTTCCTCTTTTCTCTGATTTAAATAAAGCCTTTCTTTAAGAGCTCTTCTAAAAGCAATCCAATGAGATGCTACAAAGTATGCCAAATCCAATTACTTTCTGCATTCTTGCCTATTATTTGAAAAAGGCAATCCTCCCCAAACCACTAAGGTCATTCAGAAAACATACCAAGGTGACCACATTAAAGGAAGTGAAATCTTAATGAAGGTCTCAACATACACAAAGTACTAATGAGAGGGCAGAGTTGGCCTCTTAGTCAAGAGTCTCAAGCGTGCCCAGAATACTAACAGACATTCTTTATCCTGAGGTAAATGGCTCCCTCACAACAACAGAGATGATCCACTAATGCCTAATTCATATGCTTTGTCACAGAATGAATCAGCAGAGCTGTTAATAAGTACTTCAATAGTATACAACACAAACTGTACTGGTTTTCAATGTGTCCTCTCTTTTTGTTGAGGCAATTTTCTTCTGACTCAGAAGCAGATATGTGGCCCACTACAGTGACGTTTTCTACCTCTCACTAAGTAAAGTTCACTAACCTGGGTAGGCAAGGCACATTAGGGATGCTATGGAAGCCACAGGTGAGGAGTAGAGGAAGGGGTCTCGATGGATCATGCTCTTTCACTGTGTAGTCCAATTCTCTTACCCAAGACATGGATGATAATGCTGAAGACAGTGCATTTATTTTACATGATGTGCAATAAATTACCACAAACTTAGTGGCTCAGAACAACATACATTATCCCACAGTTTTCATGAGTCCTTAGCTGGGTCCTTTACAATCAAGGTGTTGGTAGGGACAGTAGTTTCTTCTAAGAATCAAGGAACTTCTTCCAAACTCACTCATACTGTTGCCAGAATTCAGGTCCTTGAGGCTAGAGGACTGAGGCTCTCAACTCCTAGAGGCCAACCCTTTTCATAGGTTGTTCATAATATGGTCATTTGCTTCTTCAAGGCTAGCAGGGAGAGTCTCTCCTGTTTCAATTCTCTCCTTTCAGCAAAGATCTGGACCCTCTTCTAGAAGGCTCCCCTGGTTAGGTCAAGCCCATCCTGGATGTTTTCCCTTTTGACAAATTCAAAGATAATTGCTTAGGGACCTTCATTATATCTGCAAAAGTCCTTCACCTTTGCCATATTCTATTGGTTAGAAGCAATTCTACCCACACTTAAGGTTCTATCCACAGGTTCTATCACAGGTTCTATCCACACTTAAGAGGAGAGGATTACCGCAACGTGTAGACTCTAGGAGGTAGAAATTATGGGAATAATCTCGGAATTCTGCCTGTCACAACAAGATTGTAAATGTTTCAGCTGACAGCACTGACTGGAAAAGAGAGTAAATACATTGGATGTCAGAGTCCATATTCTATCCAACAGGATGGCAGTTTGGAATAATAAGTCAAAAGAAACACAAATAAACACTAGAGATCCATACTTAGCTTTTAACATAGGAGAGCTTGACTTAATAACAATTCCTAGAAAAAAGATGTGGGGATTTTAATTGTTTATCAGCACAATAAGTAATGTTTGTATAACATAATTTTTAAAAGGCTCAAAATGCAATTTATAGAGCAATAATACATAGTGTCTAGATCAAGAAAGAAAACATAAACAGTGGGCCTGGTACTGCATGTACCAAATCACATCTGGAAATTTTTTGGCAGTTCCGGGTTAACTTTTATATATACATAAATTTATTTATTTATTTATCAGCTTCTTGTTCTTTGTTGCTGCAAGGGCTTTTCTATAGTTGCAGCAAGCAGGGGCTACTCTCTAGTTGCAGTTTGCAGGCTTCTCTTGTTGTGGAACACAGGCTCAGTAGTTGTGGCATGTGGGATCCTCCCAGATCAGGGACTGAACCCATGGCTCCGGTATTGGCAAGTGGATTCTTTACCACTGAACTACAAGGGAAGTCCCTGGGTTCACATTTTAAGCTGAACGCTGTCCAAATGAAATCTTGAAAGCAAGTCATATAAAAAGTGCTTTAAGGAACTCTGGATGTTTATAAAAGAAACTGAAGAGGAAAGAGCATTGCAAACATGTAAGAGTTGAGAAAGCAGAAATAAGACTCATAGATAAGAGTTACGAGGAAACATATTTCCCTTCAGTATACGAAATACAGTTCTAATATTTAGAACTGTACACAAAGGAAATTTCTTATGGGGAAGGGAATTTGTATGCAAGGCTAATCCCACCCATGGATACTCTTAATTCCCTTCCCACCTCCATTAATTATGTACTTTCTCATTTTTATGTTTGCACAACTTCATCTTCTCATTGGTGATCAAGCATAGTTCTCTTCTATCACATAAAACTTCCCTGGCCTCATATTCCATCAAGCTGACGACTCTTCCTCTCCTCTTCTTTGAAGCCTGACTTTTTGAGAGAGCAGCATGCACTTGTGATCTGCTGTCCACAGCCCTCACTTCTGTATCAGTCCGCCTAGTTTGGCTTCTGCCCTCACCAGGCCACCCAAATGGATCTTTGTAATGTCACTGTGGATTAATGCTTTTTGCAATTTCTCTTACATGACACTGTTGACCACATCCTGCATTTTGAAATCGTCTTTTGCTTGGTTTCTCTGACATTACACTTTCTTGCTGCCTCTCTGACTCCTTTGGCCACTCTTCTAAGCCTTCTTTGTGGTCTCTCTCACATCTGATGAACACCGATACTCACTGATGCTCCACAAGGCTCTGTCTTGGGTCTACTCTGTTCTCATTCTACACAGTATCTTTTGTTGTATTAATGACTCCCATTGTTCTAACTGCCTTATACATTCTGAGACCTTACTTCCAGGATAGCTCTTTTTCTTCTGAAATCTTCCAAAATCTGTATCTCCAAAGACCATCTGAATGGCTTTATTGGAAAACCCTGAGTAACCTGAATCTCAATATAGCCAAACTTGAACTCACAATCCCTCACCTCAGCCCACTCCCTGACCAAAACCCTTTCCTACATGCTCCTCATTTCACAGAATGGTTGGCAGGATGTCCCCCCAATTCTTACCAGCTCTCCCTAGTCCATCAGTCTGTAAGTTCTGAAGATATTTGCCAGATCCATCTAATATTTTCCATTTCCATTGATACGACCTTGAATCAAACCATCAAGTTCTGCTTCAATTATATCATCAGCATCATTGTTAACTTCACTAGTGAAGTCGCTCTAGTGAGGTTAACAATGATGCTGATGATATAATTACTCCTTGGAAGAAAAGTTATGACCAACCTAGATAGTATATTCAAAAGCAGAGACATTACTTTGCCAACTAAGGTCTGTCTAGTCAAGGCTATGGTTTTTCCTGTGATCATGTATGGATGCAAGAGTTGGACTGTGAAGAAGGCTGAGCACTGAAGAATTGATGCTTTTGAACTGTGGTGTTGGAGAAGACTCTTGAGAGACCCTTGGACTGCAAGGAGATCCAGCCAGTCCATTTTAAAGGAGATCAGTCCTGGGTGTTCTTTGGAAGGAATGATGCTTAAGCTGAAGCTCCAGTACTTCGGCCACCTCATGAGAAGAGTTGACTCATTGGAAAAGACTCTGATGCTGGGAGGGATTGAGGGCAGGAGGAGAAGGGGACGACAGAGGATGAGATGGCTGGATGGCATCACAGACTCGATGGACGTGAGTCTGAGTGAACTCCAGGAGATGGTGATGGACAGGGAGGCCTGGCGTGCTGCAATTCATGGGGTCGCAAAGAGTGGGACACGACTGAGCGACTGGACTGAACTGACTGAACTGAGTGAAGTTGCTCAGTTGTGTTCGACTTTTTGCGACCCCATGGACAGTAGCCAACCAGGCTCCTCCATCCATGAGATTTTCCAGGCAAAAACAGTAGAGTGGGTTGCCATCTCCTTCTCCAGGGGATCTTCCCGACCTAGGGATTGAACCTGGGTCTCCCGCATTGTAGGCAGACGCTTTACCGTCTGAGCCACCAGGGAAGTCCATTTACTAAATGACTACTATTTACAAGGGGCTGTTCTAGTACTATATATATATATATATATATATATATATATATATATATACACACACACACACACACACACACACATACACACACATATATATGTTCATCTATTCTACAAAACAAACCTATGAGAATAGGTACTCATTTTCCCCATTTTACAGAGGTGGAAATTGGGAAACTAAGACTCAGAGAGATTAAGAACCCTCCTCAAGTTCACACACTTAGTAAGCAAAAAAATCAGGATATTAATGTGTAGGCTTAACCAGTTTACTACATGTAGAGGCTGAATAAATTTTCCTTGAATTAATAAACTAAACTGACTAAGTAAATTCTAGTTGATTAGCTATAGAAGGGATTTTTGCTGTGGGTGAAAGATTAGACTACAGGAGTATTTCTCAATTGTCTTTGATGAAGGACATTTTAAAATTTCCTATCAACTGTGGTCTCATATTTTTGTGTAATACAATATCATGTGCTTGGCTTTCACAGCAATACTGAATACAATAAAAGTTTCTGAACACTTTCCATTTCTGTACTCAATCATTATGGTCCAGTAAGAGACTGTGGTCTGGCATCAGTCTGTGAACTACATTTTGATTTCCACTGGACTAACGGACCCATGGGATCCCTTCCAACACCAAGATTTTGTATTTGGTAGCATTGCAAATAAGACTCAAAGAGGAAAAGTCTTCCCCTTTGAGAATTTACATTTAGTCAGTGGGAATAATCTACTCTCAACATACCAACTAGCAGAGTGGTATATGCCAAATGCTGCAGTGAGAAAACCACATGCACATCCAAAAAGACGCAGAATCCATGTTCCTCAATCTTAGCATAAATCTAGCAGGCTGGATTTGACTAATACCCCTAAAATGTGGAAGAGAGAGAAGAGTGTGATTCAGAATATGTCCTTTTAGAATATACAAGCAGAAGACTCATTCAGGTGGCAAATATTAATGGATATTTCAAATATTAAATGCTACTCAGCAGTTTTTTGAAACTGAGACTTGCTCATACACACTGAAATTGAAATATATCCAAGTTATTTTTAAGTGAAAAAAAGCAGCCAAATGATATTTCCAATTACATATCCAATGAGGAACTTGTATTTGGAATATACAAAGAAGCCTTACAACTCATTTATAAAAAGATAAACAACCCAATTTTAAAACTGGCAAAGGATCCAAACAGACATTTCTCCAAAGAAGATACAAAAATGACTGATAAGCACATGAAAATGTATTCAGCATAATTAGTCACTAGGAAAATGCAAATCCAAATTACAATGAGATTCCACTTAATACCCATTGGGACAGTAATAATCAAAAAGACAGACAATAACAAGGGAAGAAATTAGAACTCTCATATGTTACTGGTAGGAATATAAAACAGTGCAGCCACTTTAGAAAACAATATGGTAGTCCCTTGAAAGGTTAAACATAGTTTACCACGTGACTCAGCAATTTCACTCCTAGATATAAATGCAAGAGAAATTAAAAAATACATCCACACAAATGTTCATAGCAGCAATACTACTAATTGCTAAAAAGTAGAAACAACTCTAATGTCCATGAATAGATAAATGATGCATAGATAAACAGATGATGGAATATGGATGGTATATCCATATTATGGAATATTGTTCAGTAATAAAAAGAAATGAAGTACTGATACATGCTACAGAATGGATAAACTTTGCAAGTGTTATGCTAAATGAAAGAAGCCAGATACAAAAGACCACATATTGTATGACTCCATTTATATAAAATGTCCAGAATAAGCAAATCAATACACACAGAAAATAGATTAGTGGTTGCCAGGGGCTGAGGAGGGGAGGAGGGAATGGGGAGTGATTGCTAACAGGCACTGAGTTTCTTTTTGGGATAATGAAAACATTCTGAAATTAGATTGTGGTGGTGGTTATATTCTGTGAACATATTAAAAACCATTAAATTTTATATTTTAAATGGGTAAAATGTATATATGTGAATTATATCTCAATAAAGTTGTTAGAAATAATTGCCACTGCCAGTTCCTTGGAGCAATTCAGAGACAGATAAGCAAGAGGGATTATTGATCTCTTAAAATAATTTCTATGTTTTTGTGCATCTCTAAACTTAAAGTCATGACCCACTGCTCACTAACTGAACCAGTATTACAAAAAGTAAAGGATTAAAAGGGAGAACAAGTTTATCTGCATAGGCACAGTTCAGTGAAATGCCTCAGGTAAAGAACTGTCCCAGGCTGATGTAAGACATTTGTTTTATTAAAAAAACAGCTTGTCCTTTAAAATACAAGTTCCTCTCCTGCCTCTTAAAATTAACAACTATTCAGCTATTTTTATTTCTGAAACTGAAGTGTTTGGCAGTTCCTAATTGTGCGATAGATGAAATATCTCTGAAAAACTTATTGAAAAAGAACCATTCCTTAATGTCTTACAACCAGAACTCCCTCTAGGCAGGCAAGAGGTTGAACAAGCAACATGACCATCACCTGAACACCTGACTTACTCACTCCAGGTTTCTGCACACTCTTGAAACCAAGACATGTCCTTCAATTTTACTTTGAAATAATTGAAAATTTAGAGAAAAGTTGTAAAATTAGTAAAAAGAACTTCTATGTACCCATTACTACTTTTAGTGCGCTGTCACATTTGCTTATCATATTCTCATATTCTCTCTCCATACACACACACACACACACACACACACACACACACACAAGCAAAACACATACTGTTTTTTTCTAAACCTTTTGCAGATAGCATGCACATTTACCCCTTAATCCTTCAGTTTGGATTTTCTAAATAGTCTAACATGCTCTCAACATATAACCATAACACACTTGTTGAAATTGGAAAATTTAGCACTGATGCAGTATTTTTATCTAATCTATAGTCTGTGTTCCAATTTTATTGATTCTTCCAACAACATACTTTTTAGTATTTTTTCCTAGTGCAGTATCCAGTCCAGGATTACATGTTGTATTTAGCTGGCATGTATATTTAGTCTCTTTCAATCTGGGACAGTTCCTAAGCCTTTTTTATTCTTTCATCAATATTTTTATTTCATTCATTATTTTTAAAGAGTATGAGCCAATTCTTTTCTAGAATATCCCTTGATACGGGTTTATCTAATGATTTCTCATGATTTGATTTAAGTGACACATATCTAGCTGGAATACAACATGAGTGATGTGTCTTTCTCAGGTATCATATCTGGAAGCACATCATGCCAGTTAAGCCTTTGCTCAGTTGCTTAGTTGTGTCTGACACTTTGTAACCCTGTGGACTGTAGCCTGCCAGGCTCTTCTGTCCACAGGATTTTCCAGGCAAGAATACCAGACTGGTTTGCCATTTCCTTCTCCAGGGGATCTTCCCGGCCCAGGGATCGAACCTGTATATCCTGCATTTCCTGCACTGGCAGGCAGATTCTTTGTCATTTGGTTAAAGTTTATTTCTTCACTGTACAGATTTTTCTTTTGTAACTTTATAAGCAATCAGTGAGGAGCTACTGTGAGACTGTGTAAATATCCTACTCCTCATTAAGCTACCTTCCTTTTCAATTTTAAAGAGAATTCAAAATAAGCCTCACACACGCACAAAAAAATAGTCTCAAAACTCTTGAGTTTACACAGAATGTCTTCTAAATACATGTCTGTGGTGAAGCTGTCTTAGATTTTAAATCCAGGAGGCAGGAACTGGTCCATGGACCTTACTTGGTACAGAAAGCAATCGTGATATGTGTTCATGATAACAATGAAAAATTCTTAGCAGCAGTGACAGATGAGCTTAGATTGGATATTTCAAATATGATACATCGATTCTAAGGAATGCTATGCAACAGTGCTGAATCCGAAAAGTTTTATATATACTCAAATTGAAATATATCCAAGAAATTTTTAAGTGAGAAAACCAGGGTATATAAAAGTATGCACAGTATAATCCCATTTATGCTTTTTAAAACTATATTTGTACTTTTACATATGAATATATGTAAATTTATAGACACTCTCCTGGAAGAATACACACCAAACTGTTAATAGTAATTACCTCTCTGGAGGCAAATGGAAAATTGGCGAGGGGGTGGTGCTTGGTCTGTGGGGAATAAGACATTCACTTTTTAGTCTAGACATCTCTGTTTTTAGAACAGGAATGCACTTATATTTTATTAAAGTATATATGTATATTTTAAAACATTTATTTGCTAGAAACACTTCCTTTGGCATTATTTTCAAGATTTGCTTTTTGACAATTTGATTACTATTTATGTGAATAAAAGGCCTTACAGATAAATGAAGTCTCCTTTGCCTCCATCTCACTGATATATATGTGAGATGGACATATATGTTAAATGTATACTGTGATGTGTATAAGCATGCATAATACGTAATATGTATGTTGTGCTCCCAGAAAATTACAACCTGAGACATAATTTTCTACCATTTCCCAACAGTCTTAACTTTCACAGTTGGTGGTTATTTAATCTGTCAAGATTTGAGTTAATCATATTCAACTTGTCATGACTCTAGCAAACCAATAATGTAATTAGTGTCCAAGAACATATAATGAACAGACCTCAGACATCGGCTCAGGGAAATAGAGCTGTAAGACAGTGAAGAATTAACAGAGTTTCTCTCGGTCTTTCCAATCGTGATTTATGTAGAAAAGCACTTTACTTACAGTAGTTGCTATTTTTTTATCTTGCTGTTTATGAAATTTTCAAAAAATACAAAAGTAGACTGTACCTCAATATAGCCATCACCCAGTTTTAATAATTATGAACTCAGTTAATTTAATCTCCCCACCAGCACTGCCTCACCACTACTATTGGAGAACTATTCTCCATGGGTCTCCTGTCTATATCTGTATACCTTGTGAGCAGAGGTGCTGACTGCCTTGTTATAAACTATCTTTTCAAGAATGTTTACATAGTGAACAGTCTTGGATGATAAAGATAGTGTCTCTCTTCAGAGCAGAGGACCAATTTGTTAATTGATCAATATAACAAAGATAATGTCTAGAATGGGAAAGACTAGACATCTCTTCAAGAAAATTAGAGATACCAAGGGAACATTTCATGCAAAGATGGGCTCGATAAAGGACAGAAATGGTATGGACCTAACAGAAGCAGAAGATATTAAGAAGAGGTGGCAACAATACACAGAAGAACTGTACAAAAAGATCTTCACAACCCAGATAATCACAATGGTGTGATCACTCACCTAGAGCCAGACATCCTGGAAAGTGAAGTCAAGTGGGCCTTAAGAAGCATCACTACGAACAAAGCTAGTGGAGGTGATGGAATTCCAGTGGAGCTATTTCAAATCCTGAAAGATGATGCTGTGAAAGTGCTGTACTCAATATGCCAGCAAATTTGGAAAACTCAGCAGTAGCCACAGGACTGGAAAAGATCAGTTTTCATTCTAATCCCAAAGAAAGGCAATGCCAAAGAATGCTCAAACTACCACACAATTGCACTCATCTCACATGCTGGTAAAGTAATGCTCAAAATTCTCCAAGCCAGGCTTCAACAAAATGTGAACTGTTAACTTCCAGATGTTCAAGCTGGTTTTAGAAAAGGTAGAGGAACCAGAGATCAAATTGCCAACATCCACTGGATCATCGAAAGAGCAAGACAGTTCCAGAAAAACATCTATTTCTCCTTTATTGACTATGCCAAAGCCTTTGACTGTGTGGATCACAATAAACTGTGGAAAATTCTGAAAGAGATGGGAATACCAGACCACCTGACCTGCCTCTTGAGAAATCTGTATGCAGGTTAGGAAGCAACAGTTAGAACTGGACATGGAATAACAGACTGGTTCCAAACCGGGAAAGGAGTACATCAAGGCTGTATATTGTCACCCTGCTTATTTAACTTACATAGAGAGTACATCATGAGAAACACTGGGCTGGAAGAAGCACAGGCTGGAATCAAGATTGCCGGGAGAAATATCAATAACCTCAGATATGCAGATGATACCACCTTTATGGCAAAAAGTGAAGAAGAACTAAAGAGCCTCTTGATGAAAGTGAAAGAGGAGAGTGAAAAAGTTGGCTTAAAGCTCAACATTCAGAAAACTAAGATCATGGCATCCGGGTCCCATCACTCCATGGCAAATAGATGGGGAAACAGTAGAAAAAGTGGCTGACTTTATTTTGGGGGGCTCCAAAATCACTGCAGATGGTGATTGCAGCCATGAAATTCAAAGACGCTTACTCCTTGGAAGGAAAGTTATGACCAACCTAGATAGCATATTAAAAAGCAGAGACATTACTTTGTCAACAAAGGTCCGTCTAGTCAGGGGTTGGTTTTTCCAGTAGTCATGTATGGATGTGAGAGCTAGACCATAAAGAAAGCTAAGCGAGGAAGAATTGATGTTTTTGAACTGTGTGTTGGAGAAGACTCTTGAGAGTCCCTTGGACTGCAAAGAGATCCAACCAGTCCATCCTAAAGGAGATCAGTCCTGAATATTCATTAGAAGGACTGATGTTGAAGCTGAAACTCCAATACTTTGGCTACCTGATGGGAAAAGCTGACTCGTTTGAAAAGACCCTGATGCTGGGAAAGATTGAGGGCAGGAGGAGAAGGGGACGACAGAGCAGGAGATGGTTGGATGGCATCACTGACTTAATGGACATGAGTTTGGGTAAACTCCTGGAGTTGGTAATGAACAGGGAGGCCTGGCGTGCTGCAGTTCATGGTGTCCCAAAAAGTCAGACACAACTGAGCAACTTAACTGAACTGAATATCTCCACTGTAAGGTTAGGCAGGTTTGCTTACTGCCTACTATAGAGGATTCAGGTTCCTTAAGCTAAGGGGTTCCCAGCTGCAATGCAAATGTAATTGCTTGCACAGTAGCCATCTGGGTCGCTGCCCATTGCCCTATGGGACTTGGAAAGCAAGAGGGATCTGATGTGAACATGAAACTCATGCTGCTTGCTGTCTGTCAATAATAAAGTCCTTTTTTCTCTGATCCAAGGATGTTTCTGCCAGCACCCATGAAACTGTAGCAGATTAACTTGTGAGCTTGTAAGCAAAATAAAAATCTCAGACTCCTCTAAGTTCTTGACACCCACTTTCTTGCTGCCATATTATTTTGACATTATATTATTTTATACAAAAACATTCTGGTAGGCAGAAGCTATTTTTGAGTCTTCTGTGAAGCCATTAACATCAAAGATGATGGAAGTTAATTCCACACAAGCATTTATTTACCTATATCAACATCCCAGGGATCAAGTTGGTAACTACAGTCCTGTGATCCCTTCACCCAAAGAAACTCTTGGGACTAAATATATTTCAAAGTTCAGATTTTTCAGATTATAAAAAGGTCATAGAGAACACGAACTATTTATTAAGTTACATGTGCAAGAGTCTGGGGCAGCACAGTGAGCAAACACTGATATTTTTGCCATGAAACATGAATATTTGCACAAAAGAAAGATTATAAATAACCTCTCTTTCTGCTGTGTTGTGCTGTGCTAAATCGCTTCAGTCATGTCCAACTCTGTGACCCCATGGACCATAGCCCACAAGGCTCCTCTGTCCATGGGATTCTCCAGGCAAGAATACTGGAGTGGGTTGTCATTTCCTCCTCCAGGGGATCTTCCTGACTCAGGGATCAAACCCGCATCTCTTAGGTCTACCTGCATTGGCAGGCGGGTTCTTACCACTAGCACCACCTGGGAAGCCCCAACCTCTCTTTCAGTGAATCAGTGAAAGTCACTCAGTTGTGTCTGAATCTTTGCGACCCCATGGACTATAGAGTCCATGGAATTCTCCAGGCCAGAATACTGGAGTGGGTAGCTTTCCCTTCTCCAGGAGATCTTCCCAACCCAGGGACCAAACCCAGGTCTCCCACATTGCAGGCAGATTTTTTACCTCTCTTTAGTTCAGCTCAAGTTTTATTACCAAATTACAAGAAACTTTAGCTTGTCAGAGCTTGGGGGTTTTCAAATCTGTAGATAAGGAAGTGGAGACCTCAGCTTTTTTAGTCAAGTTCAAGATTTAGGCATTCGGCATCCTGATAAGCAGAATCATTAAAAAAACAAACAAACAAACAAAAAATGTTTTCCAGACCCTTTATTTAGTAAGCTCAGATACACAGATGACACCACCATTATGGCAGAAAGCAAAGAAGAACTAAAGAGCCTCTTGATGAAAGTGAAAGAGGAGAGTGAAAAAGTTGGCTTAATACTCAACATTCAGAAAACTAAGATCATGGCATCCAGGTCCCATCACTCCATGGCAAATAGATGTGGAAACAATGGAAATAGTGACAGACTTTTTCTTTGGCTCCAAAATCACTACAGATAGTGACTGCACTTGCTCCTTGGAAGAAAAGCTATGACCAAACTAGACAGCCTACTAAAAAGCAGAGACATTACTTTTCCAACAAAGGTCCATCTAGTCAAAGCTATGGTTTTTCCAGTAGTCATGTATGGATGTAAGAGTTGGGCCATAAAGAAAGCTGAGCACCAAAGAACTGATGCTTTTGAGACTCTTGAGAGTCCCTTGGACTGCAAGGAGATCCAATCAGTCCATCCTACAGGAAATCAGTCCTGAATGTTCATTGGAAGGACTGATGTTGAAGCTGAAACTCCCAATACTTTGGCCACCTGATGGGAAGAACTGACTCATTTGAAAAGACCCTGATGCTGGGAAAGATTGAAGGTAGGAGAAGGGGATGACAGAGGATAAGATGGTTGGATGGCATCACCGACTCTGTGGTCATGAGTTTGAGCAAGCTCCGGGAGGTGGTGATGGATGGGGAAGCCTAGCGTGCTACAGTCCATGGGGTCACAAAGGGTCAGACATGACTGAGCAACTGGACTGAACTGGTCTTTTAAAAAAATTAGGGCCAAAATGAAGTTCTTTAGTGTACTTATAAAATTTCAAATCACATGTACGAAATCAACTATATTAGTGATGTGATATTTTATCATGTTTCCATTTTGTAGGTATTAAGCATTTCTGAGCTCTCTTGATCAAAGTGGAAAATAAATGCTAGTCATTTGAATAACAGATACACAAAAGGTCACATACAAAAATTAAAAGGCAGGATGTTTAACCAAGGATGAATAAAAGAGGGGCCTGGACCGGAACAAATTGTGTCTGGAAGATTAGGGGTTATTTATAGCTGTGCTCAGCCAGCAAGAGGAACAAGGCTTGCAGTCTGTACACAAATCATGTTGATGTCAGACAGAGAAAGCACGGGGCCTGGGAAGCCTTTTCCTTCTGTTCTCCTGCCAAGGAGAGGGATGTATAGGCTGGTAAACTTGAAGCTGAGTTTAGAACAGATGAGAATGTGCTCCCAGAATATTTACCTGTTCTAAATAATATCAACCTCTTCGAGTCTGATGGACTGCACCTCTAAGTAGGGGGAAGCAATGTCACATTATCTATTGAGTATTCACTATGTATCTGACAATTTGCCAGGCACTTTTTGTACTGTTATCCTAATAAAGATAAGGAAGGTAAAGTTTCAGGGAGCTTGAACAATCTGACAAATGAGTGATTTCATGTGGACTAGCATTTGTTACAATTTGCTAAGTGCCAAGCACTGTTACATGCATTTCAATACACAGATAAATGACACAGGACTCTAACCTTCAGGGAGTTCCCAATTTAGTAGGAAAAACAGATACATAAGCACATAATTATAGTGTAATTTCATATGCAGCTGTTGTGGCTCAGAATTTTAAAACCAAATTATATCACTGAGAAAAACTGCATTGCCAAAAACGAGAAAGAATATTTTCTAACCAATCAAAAGCTGGGGATAACCCATCCTAGTTTCTAAAACCATTGAAATTTAAGGCTTTCTTTGATATTCAAAAAGAAAGTAAGATGCCTTTGGAGAACTGCCTTGTGGTCAACATGGAAGAGGGTCTTTATGACCCTTGAGTAGGCAAGAGGATCTCAAATCTTTTGTCATAAAAAGGCAAATGGAAAAAGCTACATTGATAGCCATGGGAGTGTATAGGATCCGAAAGTCAATATCACTCTCTTTTATCAGTTTTCCTAGCTCAGCTTACTCATCCGCTTATTCCAAGGACTGACAGCAAGCTAATCAACCTATAGTTTGAACAATCTTCCTCCTTATTGGAAAAGAGAAAGACTATTTGCCCAGGTCGCACTGCTAAGAAGCTTTCCTGACATTGTAGATTTCTCCAGGATTCCAGACAACAGTTTCATCTACTAGATATTTTGCTTGGTTTGGTACAAAGAACAGAGGTTTGGCATTCGTATGTCAGCTCTGTCACCCTCTCTGAACTACAGTTTCTCCTGAGATTTTTCAAAATACAATATAACATTTAAAAAAAACCCCACAAAATCTAAATAGACAATGACTTGGCAGAGTACAGAACTCATCGATCATTAGATAATGGCACCCCATAGTCCTTACTTGAAGAGTGTGAAAATTGAATGATGCACAAAACAATTCAACTCAGAAATAAATATATGCTCCTGTCATAAGAAAGGAGGTACATTTATGAAAATGTAATCGAAGTGACAGCAAAAGCAAGAAAGAAGACAATTAAAAGCAAAATTATGCAATTACAATCTAGAGTCAAGCACACCTCTCTTTCCCCTTATTATGGATAATTTCTGCTGCTGCTTTATTTATTTATTTATTTTTCTGCTGCTACTTTAGGCTGTGGCCTTAAAATTGGGAGGTATAGGCTTAGGTATTCTCTTCCAGTCTGGATGCTGACCTCAAATCTTTTCCTACATTCTTCTCTGGAGGGGAAACATGTTCAGCAGGCTCTGGTGAGTGAGAGGAAGAAGGTAACTCCAGGAGAGCAGGGTGGGGACACTGCACATCAAGGTTTGCCTGATGGAGCTTGAGGTGGCCAGAAGCCACCTGGAACTGTCCATGTTCCTGGGGTTTGAGAAATACCACAAAGGAGAACAGGAGCTCCAATTATGTTCCTAAGGACAAAAAGTGTACGTTTCAAAGTTTCATTAAGAACTGGACAACTTCTATAGATAATCTTTTCTCAGTCATCTCGGCTCACTCTGGGAATTGAACCTCCTCGGCTTCTCTTGGCACTGAGATTGAGGGGATAATTAAAATAACTTCTCTTTCAACCACTTAGCAATTTTTCAAATTCCTGATTTCAGAAATCCTAAATAAACAACACTTCTTCCTTTATGCAAGCTCTTTTTTCTCTCACCCCTCTCTGCTTAGGGGACTCTTACTCATCACTCATTTTCCTGAACAATTTTCAGCAACTCTCAGTCAATTGCCCTGACACCCACTTTACCTCTATACTCCCAAAACATTATTAAAATTACTTGTATTATGAAATTTTACATTTTTTCCCCTTCATTTCACTAATCTTTAAGCCCCTCAGTCATTAGTGCAGTTTTTCCTTTCTGAGGTGCTATGAGTATACTGTGATGCTTGGCACCAAACAAACAGTCAGATGAATGCTTATGAATTAAAGAATTATGCATGAAAGAATTTGGGCTTAAACTTTCTTGTCCTTCCTATATGTCCATTCTGTTCATAATTCAATCACACTAGTATGTCATTTTTTTAATTCCTGATATTGCATTATACATTTAGTAACTTTCTTAATTTTTTATTATTTGTGGTAGGCAGCTTCTGATACAGCTCCCAATGATTACTGCTTCCTGGCATTCATACTCTTGTGCAATCCCCTCTTGAGTGTAGGTTGGACCTAGTAACCAATAAAATATAGTAAAAATGATGAGATTCATTTCCAAGATTAGGTTACAAAACACCGTGACTGTGTCTTGCTAGCACACTCTCTCTTGCTGGCAGCCTCCGCTGCCCTCTGGCTTGCTCCTCCAATGAGGACAACTGCCACGTGCAAGAGGCTCTGTAGATTGGCCCACGTGGCAAGGAACCGAGAGAGGCCTCCTGCCAACAGCTCATGAGGAACTGAGGCCCCAGTCCAACAACTTGCAAGGAACCGAGCCCTGCCAACAACCACATGAGTGTGAGCTTGGAAGAGGATCCTGCCCAGTCTGTCTTTGAGATGACTGCCACCTGTGAGAGGGCCTGAAGCAGAGGATCCTACTAACCCTCGTCCAGATTCCTGAGCTACAGAAACTGTGGTCATAAATGTGTGTTGTAAGCCAGTAAGTTTGGGATAATTTGTTACATAGCCACAGTTAACTAACACATTATTTATCAATCAGTGAGGGTTCACAGATGATAAAACCCAACAACATGAACTGTTTGGTTTATTAATATTATTAAACATAATTATTGGTTTGCAATATGTATTAGCAAATTATTCTTGCAGATTCAAAACTGTGTTTTCTATTTATCAAAATGGCTCATATCCCACTTTCTCAAGTCAACTGTGCATTGATTTAGGCTTCTGAAAAGCACCAGTTAAAAATCCAGAATATTTGTACACATTCATTCCACAAGCATTTATTGGGTATATACTGAGCACACACACACCCAGATACACCATGTACCCTGAGTTCAGGCCACAATTTCTCCTTAGCATGTACAATTTTCTTTCAGTGTGGGGGTTATACTGTTAAATAAGAATGTTCCTGTCCTCAGAAAACTAGTATCTAGTGGGCAAAAGACATCTAAACAGATTATTACTTGCTTTTACTTCAAGGGATAGAAAACATAAAAGAACATGTGCATTTCAGGCCTATGCCCACTGAAACAAGGCAACTCAACCAATCTGAGGAGTGGACATGTCCTTCTGGGCTTAGGTAGAGTCTTCAAATATACATAAGCATCATACAGGTAAAGAGAAACGGGAAGAAGACACCAGACCAAGAGGATGGAATAAACTAAGGGAATTATCTAAATAAATTTTCCAGAACATTCAGTTCAGTTCAATTCAGTTCAGTCACTCAGTCATGTCCGACTCTTTGCGATCCCATGAGTTGCAGCACACCAGGCCTCCCTGTCCATCACCATCTCCCGGAGTTCACCCAAACTCATGTGTATCGAGTCAGTGATGACATCCAGCCGTCTCATCCTCTGTCTTCCCCTTCTCCTCCTGCCCCCAATCCCTCCAAGCATCAGGGTCTTTTCCAGTGAGTCAACTCTTCACATGAGGTGGCCAAAGTACTGGAGTTTCAGCTTCAGCATCAGTCCTTCCAACGAACACCCATAACTGGTCTCCTTTAGGATGGACTGATTGGATCTCCTTGGAGTCCAAGGGACTCTCAAGAGTCTTCTCCAACACCACAGTTCAAAAGCATCAATTCTTTGGCGCTCAGCTTTCTTCACATTTCAACTCTCACATCCATATGTGACCACTGGTAAAACCATAGCCTTGACTAGACAGACCTTTGTTGACAAAGTAATATCTCTGTTTTTGAATATGCTATCTAGGTTGGTCATAACTTTCCTTCCAAGGAGTAAGCGTCTTTTAGTTTCATGGCTGCAATCACCACCTGCTGTGATTTTGGAGCCCCCCAAAATAAAGTCTGACACTGTTTCCACTGTTTCCCAAGAAGTGATGGGACCAGATGCCATGATTTTAGTTTTCTGAATGTTGAGCTTTAAGCCAACTTTTTCACTCTCCTCTTTTACTTTCATCAAGAGGCTTTTTAGTTCCTCTTCACTTACAGTTGGTCTAATAGTACTAAACATACTCTTAGTAAGTCAACTATTCTTTATAAGAAATGTGTGACCCATTATTATTATGGAAAAACAAAACCAAATGGGAATAATTCACACAACTGGATCAAAGCAATTAGAAACTGGACTTAGGGTAATTTCCTTAAGTGGTTGTAGCCAATACCTTGGTTCATAAAACTGGACTTGTCATCTCTCCTTTATTTATGATTCTGAAGTGTATGTTAAATTCCCTGAGTGAGAAGATAATCAGGAACCTCACAAATTAATGGCCATATAATTACATTTCTTAAACACTTAGGCCCCTACTTGTCTCAATTAATTTAATAATTACCACAAAGAACAGCACTGAAGGTGCTTTTAAAACTAAACAAACACCAATTAACACTAAAGATAAGTAAATAAAACAAGCTTCTAGAGCTGGATGTACAATTAATTTCTAATCAGATATTAAAAGGATTAATCAAGTAAGTATATAATATATTTAAACTCTGGTCTCTCAAGGTTCAACTTTCCTAGCAGAATGTTTATTGTTATACGCCTGGAAAAAAACCTTCCCCAGCCTTGAAATAAAATACATTTAGACCAAGGGGTCTTTGCTTGATTTTCAACATGTTTTTTGTTTGTTTGTTTTTACTTTTACAGTAATCACATTTCATACCCAATTAGTAACAAGCAAGATATCTTCCTGTGCTTGAGATGAACTAAGTTTATAAGTCTGATGTGGGGCCTAGAACCTTTCTAACAGTGTGAGAACTTCTTTGGTGTTATTGTTCTCCAGTTTGTGGGTGGCCCACCTGGTGGGTATGGGATTTAATTTTAATGTGATTGCACCCCTCCTACTGTCTTTTTTGAGGTTTCTCCTTTGTCTTTGGATGTGGGGTATCTTTTTTTGGTAGGTTCCAGAGCTTCCTGACAATGGCTATTCAACAGCTAGTTGTGATTTTGGTGTTTTCGCAGGAGATTAGCACATGTCCTCCTAATCCACCATCTTGGTATGCCTCAGACTTCCCAATCTGAATCTGGCAAAGGGACTGGGAATCCCTAGGGAATCTGACTTTGAAGGCCAATGGGATTTGATTACAGAACGTCCACAGATCTGGGGAAACATAGACTCTTGGATGGCACAAACAAAACCTTGTGCTAACCAGGACCTAGGAGAATGCAGGAGTGACCCCACAGGAGACCTGCCTGTGAATGTTTGAGGGTTTCCTGTGGAGGTGTGGGTCAATAGTGGCTTGCCATGGGGACAGGGGCACTGGCAGCAACAGCCCTGGGAAGTGACTATTCGCTTAAGATCTCTTGGAGGTCACCAATAGCCCTACCATATAGCCTGTAGACTCCAGGAATGGGTTGACTCAGGACAAACAACTAAAAAAGAGGGAGCACAGCCCCAGCCATGAGCAGACAATTGGATTAAACATTTACTGAGCATGGCTCTGCCCACCAGGGAAGCCCACCAGTTTTCCCCACAGCCAGTCCCTCCCATCAGGAAGTTTGCACAAGTCTCTTATCTTCATCCATCAGAAGGCAGACAGAAGAAACAAGAACTACAGTTCCACAGCCTCCAGAACAAAACCCACAATCACAGAAAGATAACCAAAATGATCACGTGGATCACAGCCTTGTCCTGGTGAAAGGGCTTTCATAACTGAGTGAAGCTATAACAAAACCTGGTCCACTGGAGAAAGGAATGGCACACCACTCCAGTATTCTTGTGTCAGGAACCCCATGAACACTATGAAAAGGCAAAAAGATATGACACCAGAAGATGAGCCCCTAGGTTGGTAGGTGCCCAATATGCTACTGGAGAAGAGTAGAGAAATAGCTCCAGAAAGAGTGCAGGGCCAAAGCGGAAATGACGCTCAGTTGCAGTTGTATCTGCTGGTGAAAGTAAAGTCTGATGCTGTAAAGAACAATACTGCATAGGAACCTAAAGTGTTAAGTCCATGAATCAAGGTAAATTGGACGTGGCTAAGCAGGAGATGGCAAGTGTGAACATCAACATTTTAGGACTCAATGAACTAAAATGGATGGGAATGGGCAAATTTAATTCAAATGACCATTATATCTACTACTGTGGGTGAGAATCCCTTAGAAGAAATGGAGTAGCCCTCAGAGTCAATAAGAGTCTGAAATGCTATACTTGAGTGCAGTCTCAAAAATGACACAATGATCTCTGTTCATTTTCAAGGCAAACCATTCAACACCACAGTAATCCAAGTCTGTCCCAACTACTAATGCTGAAAAAGCTGAAGTTGAACGGTTCTATGAAGACATACAGACCTTCTAGAACTAACACTAAAAAAGATGTCCTTTTCATCATAGGATTGGAATACAAAAGTAGGAAGTCAAGAGACACCTGGAATAACAAGCAAGCTTGGCCTTGGAGTACAAAATGAAGCAGGGCAAGTCTAACAGAGTTTTGTTAAGAGAATACGCTGGTCACAAACACCTTCTTCCAACACAAGAGATGACTCTACACATGGACGTCACTAGATAGTCAATACGGAAATCAGATTGATTACACTCTTTGCAGCCAGAGATGGAGAAGCTCTATACAGTCAGCAAAAACAAGACCGGGAGCTGACTGTGTCTCCAATCGTGAGCTCCTTATTGCAAAACTCAAGCTTAAACTGAAGAAAGTAGGGAAAACCATTAGGCCATTCAGATATGACCTAAATCATATCCCTTATGATTATACAGTAGAGGTGACGAACAGATTCAAGGGATTAGACCTGGTAGACAGAGTGCCTGAATAACTATGGACGGAGGTTTATAACATTGTACAGGAGGCTGTAACCAAAACCATCCCAAAGAAAAAGAAACGTAGGAAGGCAAAATGGTTGTCTGAGGAGGCCATACAAATAGCTGAGAAAAGAAGAGAAGTGAAAGGCAAAGGAGAAAGGGAACTATATACCCAACTGAATGCAGAGTTCAAGAGAATAGCAAGGAAAGATAAGAAAGCCTTCTTATGTGACTGATACAAAGAAACAAAGGAAAAAATAGAATGGGCAAGACTGGAGATCTCTTCAAGAAAACTGGAGATACCAAGGGAACATTTCATACAAAGATGGGCACAATAAAGGACAGAAATGGCAAGGACCTAACAGAAGCAGAAGAGATTCAGAAGAGGTAGCAAGAATACACAGAATTATTATTTTAAAAAGGTTTTAATGACCCAGATAACCATGATGATGTGATCACTCACCTAGAGCCAGACATCCTGGAGTGTAAAGACAAGTGGGTCTTAGGAGGCATGATGACGAACAAAGCTAATGGAGGTGATGAAATTCCAGCTGAGCTATTTCAAATCCTAAAAGATGATGCTATTAAAGTGCTGCACTCAATATGTCAGCAAATTTGGAAAACTCAGCAGTGGCCACAGGACTGGAAAAGGTCAGTTTTTTAACCAATCACAAAGAAGGACGATGCTAAAGAATATTCAAACTACTGTACAATTGTGCTCATTTCACATGCTAGCAAGGTAATGCTCAAAACCCTTCTAGCTAGGCTTCATTGGTATGCAAACTTAGAAACTTCCAGATGTACAAGCTGGGTTTAAAATAGGCAGGGGAACCAGAGATCAAACTGCCAACATCCACTGGATCATAGAGTAAGTAAGGGAATTCCAGAAAAACATCTACTTCTGCTTCATTGACTACGCTAAAGCCTTTGACTGTGTGGATCACAACGAACTGTGGAAAATTCTTCAAGAGATGGGAATACCAGGTAACCTTACCTGTCTCCTGAGAAATCTGTATGCAGGTCAAGAAGCAATAGTTAGTAGTGGACATGGAACAACGGACTGATTCAAAATTGAGAAATGAGTTTGTCAAGGCTGTATACTGTCACCCTGCTTATTTAACTTATATGCAGAGTATATCATGAGAAATGCCAGGATGGATGAATCACAAGCTGGAATCAAGACTGCCAGGAGAATATCAACAATCTCAGAATGTAGATGATACCACTCTCATGGCAGAAACTGAAGAGGAATTTAAGAGCCTCTTGATAAAGGTGAAAGAGGATAGTGAAAAAGCTGGCTTAAAACTCAACATTCAAAAAACTAAGATCATGGCATCTGGTCCCATCACTTCAAGGCAAATAGATGAGGAAAAAGTGGAAACAGTGACAGATTTTATTTTCTTGGGCTCCAAAATCACTGTGGATGGTGACTGTAGCCGGGAAATTAAAAGACAGTTGCTCCCTGGAAGAAAAGCTATGACCAACCTAAACAGTATATTAAAAAGCAGAGAGATCACTTTGCTGACAAAGATCCATATAGTCAAAGCTATGGTTTTTCTAGTAGTAATGTTCGGATGTGAGAGTTGGACCATAAAGAAGGCTGAGCACCAAAGAATTGATACTTCTGAATTGTGGTGCCAGAGAAGACTCTTGAGAGTCCCTTGGACAGCAAGATCAAACCAGTCAATACTAAAGGAGATCAGCCCTGAATATTCAGTGGAAGGACTGATACTGAAGTTGAAGCTCCAATACTTTGGCCACTGAATGAGAAGAGCTGACTCATTGGAAAAGTCCCTGATGCTGGGAAAGATTGAGGGCAGGAGGAGAAGGAGCCAACAGAGGATGAGAATGTTGGATGGCATCACTGACATATTGAACATAAATTTGAGCAAATTCCAGGAGATAGTGAAGTACAGGGAAACCTGGCATGCTGCAGTTCATGGGGTCACAAAGAGTCAGACATGACTTAGCAAGTGAACAACAATGTTTATAAGCTTTAGAGGCTGAGTTACTTAAGCTTATTTAGAACAAAGTAAAATGCATAGCCTCATCTATGATATGCCCGATTAATGCCATGCAACTTGGTAGTCAGCCATGTTCCCTGAGGAAGGACTGATGGTGATGCAGGACCACATAAAACCCTGAGATTACAAAGAAGCAGCTAGAGGTGAGAGGGGCAGGATCTTGTGAGTTCCTCTCTCTTCTCTCTCTAGCCAAGAGAAGCAAGGGGAATCTCTCCGAGATTCTGGGAATCATAATATTGTTTACATGCCCCAACATACACACACACACACACACACACACACACACACACACACATACCTCTACACACACCACAGTCTCCAATGCCACAGGCCAGTTTTACATATACTCTACTATTAAAAAAAAATGATGTGTTTTACATGCAATCTGCTTGCTTGGAAATCTAAACTCAAAACCCCTTTATGAAACTATTTAGGTTCTCTACTATGTGTCTGGCAGCCTTTCTACATTATCTCTTGGGACAGCTTCTTGGAGGACCTTTAACCACCATCTAACAAATCTGGCTGCCTGTAGGTGTCATTTTGGAGAGACCATATGGAGAGGCTATACAAAGTTGGAGATGCCGGAGATCCCCACCTGTTCCAGCCCCAAGCTCTTTGGATTTCCCCAGCACAGGCACTAGACCTAAGAGCAAAAGAACCTCTGAGATGGCCCCAACATCAGCTATGACTGAAACCACTGGATCCCAAGAGAAGCTGTCTGCCTAGGCCCAGTCAACATTGGTAAGCAAATAAGCCCTTTTGTGGGGTGTTTTGACATCCAGCTACAGACAGCCAGAACAGTCTTTGAATAACAAGAACATCTGCCTCGGTCTCCTGCTATCACACCACTCTTGAGGTCATGTCAGATATGACTGGTCAGCAGCCACATCCCATCCTCCACTTCCAACACTCACTGATTAGTCCTACTTTGGCTGCATGTCAAGCCTACCAAGACAAACTTGACAGGTAAAGAAGGACTGTTCTTATGTTAAAGATGAATGTAGCTGCATTCACCTTCCCAAATACATGGGCACCTGTGTTTATCCAATACAGCATCACATGAGAAGTCTAGTCAGCATTTCACTTCGGATTCCAAGACTTTACACCCAGACATGTAGTTGCTCCAAAACATTCTTCAATTATAGCTTTTATAGCCCTGTGCCCTTAATGGGAACACTCACTTCCAAGCTTTTTCAATTGTTCATTACAGCATCCTGGAACTATTGCCAAACTTGAATTGGCAATGCAACTTGGAAACACATTCTAAAACTACTACTTCACCTAAAAATGCAGAATATTTTATCTTTTAAGAAAACATCCTAAGTTAAAAATTAATCAGTTAGCTCAAGGAGGCGTATTTTTCAACTTTAGGAATGTGTTCATATAGCTATGAGAGTTTAAGGTTACAATGTATTCAAGAAGAATTATTTTTGCTTCACAAAAGAATTTCTGTTATATGCTAGGATATTAAACACACAAGCACACACACCCATACAAGAATATACCTGTGGGCAAAATCTAACAAAAAAGAAAATTTGCTTTCCTAAAAGGTAAACAGAAGCTGTGTGAAACTTCCCTCTAGTAGACCACATAAACGAATAAGACACACAGTAACCAAATTGATAAACAGTGGGTTATCAGAGGAGAAATCAAAGTTGATCAGTAAATTTTCCCAGTAGGACCAATGCAATGTGACACTAGGAAATCTGCAAGCTCAAGGGAGCACTGCAAAGGTACAAAGCTCACTGCTGTGAACGGCAGGCTGTTTCCCTCTGCAGATCTCTGTGAGAAGACGGGGAAGAACACCTCAGAAAGAAGCACTATAGTTTAAGAGAAAAATCTCATGTTTGTGCTTGGTTCTTTTATTTTCCAAGGCATTTTTGAAATAAATAAATGTGTCCCATTGGGGTGCAATCCCAGCCTGCTAACGTCATGTTTATAAAATCAAGTGGAGAAGAGCTAGCTTTCAAAACAGAACAGTCTTCTGCTTCCCTGTTTCTGCTACCCCCTAGCTATGTGAACCCACATAAACTACATAATCTCTCTGCTCTTTTATTGTTTTCTGGTAAAATGGGGATTATAATGCATATGATTGTGGTAGGGGTTAATTGAGATCATACTATAAGTTGCCAGTTCTGTGCCCAGAACACACTAGGTATTAAATTACTGATTCACACCAGTCTATGTCCAATGCAGGATACAGCATGCTTGGGGCTGGTGCACGGTGATGACCCAGAGGGATGTTATGGGGAGGGAGGTGGGAGGGGGGTTCATGTTTGGGAACGCATGTACACCTGTGGTGGATTCATGTCAATGTATGGCAAAACCAATATAGTACTGTAAAGTAAAATAAAGTAAAAATAAAAACTAAAAATAAAAATAAAAAATAAATAAATTACTGATTCATACAGTAAGTATTAATATACTTAATTGGTAACACATTTCTTATTAAATATAATTTCATTTTGTAGCATTACCCTTATATTATTATTAATAATATACTATTTAAAATCATTTTTAAAAACTCTTTGATCAAAGGGTCAAGAGACCTGGTTCTAATCCCAATCCTGCTCTCCATATGATCTGGGAAAGTTGCTTTCTACTTATTTATGAGCCTCAGTTTCCCTTTGGTTAAAAACAAGTAAATAAAGAGTCTGGATTTGCTGATACTGTCTCTCCTGATAGAAAAACAGAAACATTGTAGCAATTTAATGACTCTACATTCATCTGAGTCTAATTTGAGTCTAATTTGTTTTCTTTTTCCAAGAAGGTCGCCTTGAGCAACAAAAGCAAAAATAAACAAGTGGGACTACATCAAACTGAAAAGCTTCTGCATAATAAAGAAAACCATCAACAAAATGAAAAGGCAACCTACAAAATGGAAGAAAACATTTGCAAATCATATATATGATAAGGGGTTAATATCTAAAACATATAAAAACTCATACATCTTAAAAGCAATAAAACTAACAATCTGATTTTTAAATGGGCAGGGGATCTAAACAGACATTTTTCCAAAGAAGATACACAGACGGCCGACAGATGCATGAAAAGATGGTTAATACTGCTAATTATCAGGCAAATGCAAATCAAAACCACAATGAGATATCACCTCACATATTAAGCCGGCAATTATCAAAAAGACAAGGAATAACAAGTGCTGGTGAGGATAAGGAGAAAAGAGAACTGTTAAGCATTGTTGGTGGGAATGTAAATCAGTGCAGCCACTATGGAAAACAGTATGGAAGTTCCTTAAAAAATTGAACTACCATATGCTCTAGGAATTCCACTTCTGGGTTTTCATCCAAAACAAACAGAAAAAAAAGATATATGCTCCTCCATGTTCATTACAGCATTATTTACAATAGCCAAGACATGGAAACAATCTAGAAGTCCACTGATGATGAATGGATAAAGAAAATAAGAAAGATAAATACCATATGATATCACTTAATGAGGAATCAGGAGGGGAAAAAAAATCACCTTGAGCTCATAGATACAGAGAACAGATTGGTGGTTGCCAGAGGCTAGTGAATGGGGTGGACAAAATGGATGAAGAGGGTCAAAAGGTACAAATTTCCAGTTATAAAATACTGAAATGCAAATTTAATCTTATTTTCTTACAAGCTATTCTAATTCTTCACTACTTTAAAACTTTCCCTAATCTCAGACTGTAGAAACAACAAATGACTTCTGAAAGGTTTTAAGTCAGAAAATTGGTAAAAAAAAAAAATTCATCTTTTCTTCAACTCCTTGATGCCCATAAGCAGGAAATTTGTCAAATCCTCTCTTTCTCTTATCTGAAAAATCAACAATCAACTTAATAATGATGGACTCTGAATACAGTATTCCCATAGATGCAAAGTTTAGAGCATCCCAGGATGCATAACACAGTTGCAAATGAGAACCAAGCCACCAGCATGTTTTAGCACCAGATACATCATCTGTCGATTGCCAAAGCACTAAACCCTTGTAATCCACTCTAGGAGAGGCCCTAGGGACATAATTTGCTGCTTATTTTCTCACAAACCTGATACCTTTGATCATCAGGCTTCTCACACCTCAGAGATTTGAAGTTGAACAAAATTTCAAGAGCCCAGTGTACCAAGAGTAACAACAGCTGATACCTGACAGCCCAACATGCTGCCTTATACTGTGGTTCCCAATATTCATTTGTAGATTTAGAAAAGAAAATTCCTGCTGATTTTCACTCCAGCAAAGCATTTGAGGTTCCTAAATTACTACCCTGAGTCATCATGGAAAGACCATTCTGATCTCACTGTCTGTGTGATGTAAGAAAAATATACAATGCACTTTAGAAACATTCTTATCAAAAACTTTTTCAAAGTACAATCTTCAGTACCTAGAAAATTACCCATAATAATTTATTCCTTGGAGATGTGACATTGTTATAGCTCTATACTTTAAAGGTATTAACATATAGAATGCCTGCTGAGTACAAGGCAGCTGGGGGATAAAGACTCAAACAATACAGGGGATACTGCTATTGTTGTGCCCATGTCACTTTACTCAGTCCAGACATCCAAACCCAGATGCTATATGGACTGTTAATGGCTTGCAGCTGCCTCCTTCTCTAGAAAACTGTCATTGTCTGCTTGGAAGCTGTGTCACTGGGCAGGTAAGGGAAATTATTTCCACTGACTTCGAGACAAAGATGCACAAAAGCCCCCCATCCCCATATCTGCCTAAAGGAGGAAACAAGTTTGCAGAACAATATGTACTCTGCTGCTGCTAAGTCACTTCAGTCGTGTCTGACTCTGTGCGACCCCATAGATGGCAGCCCACCAGGCTCCGCCGTCCCTGGGATTCTCCAGGCAAGAACACTGGAGTGGGTTGCCATTGCCTTCTCCAATGCATGAAAGTGAAAAGGGAAATGAAGTCGTTCAGTCGTGTCCAACTCTTCGTGACCCCATGGACTGCAGCCCACCAGGCTCCTCCGTCCATGGGATTTTCCAGGCAAGAGTACTGGAGTGGGATGCCATTGCCTTCTCCACCTATAATGGGAGGATCTAAACACTCTAAGTGTTAGTCACTCGGTCATGTCGGACTCTGCCACCCCGTGGACTATAGCCTGCCAGGTTCCTCTGTCCATGGACTTCTCCAGGCAAGAATACTGGAGTGGGTAGCTATTCCTTTGGCCAGGGGATCTTCCTGACCCAGGGATTGAAGCCAGGTCTCCTACTCTAGAGCTCCTCAAATGATCAGGTTGAAATAGTCTTCAGCTGAAATCACATCCTTGTTTGATTTCTTCCTTTGTCTAGTCCCTTCCCTCCCAATCCTCTTTTCCTGAGAACATTTCCTCAATAGGGTACTTGCAAAAGAATAGAAATCTCAGATCTACTTCTTCTTCTTCTTTTTTTAAAGGTTTCTTCTTATTACTTTATTTATTTTTAGCCGTGTTGGGTCTTTGTTGCTGTGTGGACTTTTCTCTAGCTGCGGAGAGCAGGGGCTACTCTCTAGTGGCGGTGCA
This sequence comes from Ovis aries, assembly GCF_016772045.2. NCBI lineage: Eukaryota > Metazoa > Chordata > Mammalia > Artiodactyla > Bovidae > Ovis > Ovis aries. Next base: position 14,173,285 of record NC_056080.1, on the reverse strand, counting down.
CAGGCTTCTCATTGCAGTGGTTTTTCTTGTTGTGAAGCACAGGCTCTAAGGCACATGGGCTTCAGTAGCTACGGCACATGGGCTTAGTCGTTGTGGCTCCTGGGCTCTAGAGCACAGGCTCGGCAGTTGCGGAGCAGGGGCCTAGCTGTTCCATGGCATGAAGGATTTCCCCAGACCAGGGACAGAACTCGTGTCTCCCACACTGGCAGGCAGACTCTACCACTGAGCCACCAGGGAAGCCCCTCAGGGTGTACTCCTGAAGAATCCAACCTAAGACAGACCTACATGCTTCTCTGATGAATATAAGCAATATATTAAACTCAGCTCAACACTAACTGAACATTGACTGCATGTAGAAAATTAGAAATGAAAGAGGGTATAGAATTATGTTCATTCTCAGTGAAGATAGAATAATAGGCACCAGATTTACTTTCTTGCCAAAAGAAAAAATGGACAAAAGGTATGAAAAATGGTTTTCATGGTGTTATCAGGCAACAAAAGACAATGATCTTAAATAAATGAGACAAACCCCATGATTTCCCCAGCTTACTGCATAGTGAAAGGAACCCAGGACAGTCCTGGCAGACTCTTGAGTTGAGAGCACAGAGCTGGGGGGCCAAGGCAGTAAAAGTGATCAGGGCAGAATACCAAAGATGAGAAGGCTACATAGGAAGAGAACTCGGGAAATCTGCAGAGGGTGCCCCTTGAATATTCAACATATGAGTCAGCATATGCACATGAGGAAAGGGACACCAGAGAAGTTTAAAGGGAGAAATCCCTGGAGATCACACGGGGCCAAAAACAGCACCCATTTCTCAGGCTTGTTGGAAAACATAGTTCATAGGACACTGGGTAGATTACTAAAAAGGGTTTTACCTCAGCTGTGAAGGAAAAATAGCACCAGACTACAGAGCACTCTGATCTCACCTAATGAAAATTAAAAGCAAAACTCAAAAGCATCAAACCGATTTTAAGTAACTTAACTGCATCCCAGAAGAAAGCTCAATAATATTTATACTAATCCAGAAATATAGAGCACCCTACAAGGTAAAATTCACAATGTTTGACATCTGGTAAAAAATTACCAGGTGTGCAAAGAAGCAGAAAAATGACCCCAAATTAGAAAGAAAAAAAAAAAAGGTCAATTAAAACTGGCTCAGAAATGTCACAAATGCAACAATTAAAAACTTATTTAACGGAATTCCCTGGTGGTCCAGTGGTCACGACTCTGTGCTCTCACTGCCGAGGGTCCGTGTTCAATCCCTGGTTGAGGAACTAGAGTCCTACAAGCTGCACCATACAGTCAAAAAAATATTTTTTTAAGTTGTTTATAACTATATTCTGTATGTTCAATACAGAAGAGAAATTGAACATGTTAAATAGAGACAAGAAAGATTTGAAAAAGATCCAGTTTAAACTCCTAAAAATTAAAATTATACTCAGTGGAATTCGTGGCAGGTTTGATACTGCAAAGAAAATATTGGTGTACTTGAATATTCAGCAATAGGAACAATCCAAAATGAAATACCTAAGAACAGAGCATCAGTGGTCTGTGAAATAACTTCAGATGTACAAATATATATGTAATTGTCATCTCCAGAGAAAGAGGAATGGAGAGGACAGAAAACATATTTGAAGAAATAATGGACAAAATTTTTCAAATTGCTGAAGACTATAGACCCACAGGTTCAAGGAGATGAGCAAACCCCAAGTACAAGAAATATGAACAACACCACAGTAAGTTACATCATAATCAACTTTTAAAAATCCAGTGATAACAAGAAAATATTAAAAGCAGCCAGAGGAAAAAATACATATTAACTACAGGGGAACAAAGATAATGATGTGAAGATTTCTTGTCATGAACAATGCAGACCAGAGGACAGTGGAGTAATATCTCTAAGGTACTGAAATAAAAAACTGTCAACTAGAATGCTAGACCCAGCAAAGATATCTTTTAAAAATGGAGGCAAAATAAGGACTTTTTCAGGCATATAAAAGATGAAAGAATTTATTACAAGCAGGTCTGTATATAAGAAATATTAAAGAAGGAAAGTTATAATAGATGAAAATCTTGATTTATACAAACAAAGAGCACTGGAAATGGTAACTATATGGGTAAATTTAAAGAAATGTTCTCATTATGTACATCTCTTAAAAGATAATCAGTCACTTAGAGCCAAAATAATAAAAATGTATCTGGGGGTTTATAACATAGGTAGAGGGCTTCCCTTGTGGCTCAGACATAGAAACAAAATATGTGAAAACAAAAGCACGAGAGTCAGGAGGGGAGAAATGGGATAGGTAGTAAGGTCTTTATACTATATAGAAAGCAGTATAGTATCACTTGAAAGCAGGCCAGGGTAAGTTAAAGATATACGTTATAAATTTCAAAGCTACTATTATAATAACAAAAAAAGTTTTAAAAGTCACAAAGGAGATAAAATGGAATCATAAAAATTAATCCAAAAGATGGGAGAAAGGAGGAAAAAGAAGCAAATATCAGATGGGAGAAATAGAAAATAAACAGAAAGATGGTAGATAAAAATCCAATCATACCTGTAATCACATATGTGGTGGACTCTAAGATGGTCCCCAATTATCCCTGTCTCTTTGTATTCATGCTTCTGTGTAATCCTTTCCTGTGACTTGATTCTAACCAATAGAATATATTGGACTTCCCTGGTGGCTCAGAATGTAAAGAATCTACCTGCAATGAAAGAGACCCAGGTACGTTCCCTGGGTCGGGAAGATCGTCTGGAGAAGGGAATGGCAACCCACTCCAGGATTTTTGCCTAGAGAATTCCATGGATAGAGGAGCCTGGTGGGCTACAGTTCATAGGGTTGCAAAGAGTCGGACACGAGTGAGCAACTAACACAAAACAAAGAGAATATAGGATGTCACCTTCATGACTACTACATTAAACAAAAAGCAGACTCTCTCTATTGACTATTTCTCTTGCTAGCTTTGATTAAGTAAGCTGTCATGAAGGAGTCCACATGGCAAGGAATTGAAGGTGGCCTTCATTGTGACAACATGCAAGGAACTGAATCAACCCAATAATTACACTGAAAGTGAAAGTTGCTCAGTTGTGTCTGATTCTTTGTGACCACATGGGCTATACAGTCCATGGAATTCTCCAGCCCAGATACTGGAGCAGGTAGCCTTTCCCTTCTCCAGGGGATCTTCCCAATCCAGGGATCAAACCCAGGTCTCCTGCATTGCAGGTGGATTCTTTACCAACTGAGTCACAAGGGAAGCCCCCAATACACATTAGCTTAGAAATAGATTCTTCCTCAGTTGAGCCTCAGATGAGACTCCAGCCCTGCCTGATGCTTTGATTGCAACCTTGTGATACCTTGAAGCGGAGGACTTAGCTAGGCTGTACCTGAATTCCTGACCCACAGAAACAGTCCGATGATAAATGTATGCAAAATGTGTATACCTTTTAGCCCCCAAATATTCACTGCTCAGGTATGTTCACAAAATTGACTCCTCACAAAATTGACTGGGTTTTGTTTCAAGCTGCTATGCTTGTGGTACTAATATTTTACAGCAATAAATCACTACTAAAACGTGAAATCTATATAGTTTAAACACCCAATTAAAATGGAAATTGTCAGACTGGATTAAAAAAACAAGACCCAACTATATACTACTTTTAAGAAATATACTTTAAATATAAGGACACAAGTAGGTTAAAACTAAAAGGATAAGAAAAGATAAATATGCTATTCAAGTCTGAAATTAAATAAGAGTTGCTATTTTAATATAAGACAAAGTAGATTTCAGAGTAAATAAATAATATTAATAAGAATAAAGAGGGTCATTTCAAGTCAAGAGGACATGACCATTCTAAATTTTTATGTACCTAATAACAGAATTATTACATGAATTAAGAGTTGATAGAAGTATAAGGAAAAGTAGACAAATATATAATTATACTTAAGAGATTTCCCCTTTTCTCAATAAATGAAAGAACAAATAGAAAACAAGGAGACAGAAGACTTGAACACCACTATCAACCAAATGCCTAAGTAATAGGCATTTACTTCATGCAATACTTCAAAAACTGAAACATACACATTTTTTTCAAGTGCACAAAGACCATTTACCAAAACAGCGTATCCTAGTCCATAAAACAAATCTTTTGCTTCTTTTTATCCATGGTATTCTTAAATTAGAAGTGCTAAAACCTTAATCTCTACCCTTAACCTCACTGAAATTGTGAATGGGATTTCATGGGGAGGAGGATGAGTAGGGCAAATCTCCAATACAAAGTATGCCAAATGCTGTCTTTGAGAAAGGAATACTTTTTGAAGGGACAGAAAAGATGAGGGAGGAAAGATACTAGTTCACTCTTTCCAGAGCTCTGAGGGTCAGCTGAGTTAGACTTTAAACATGGTGTGTTCTAAATAGAATCCCATGAGTCTGGACTAGTGTATGCTCATAACAGAGTAAATCTTCTATTATCAAAAAAGGTTGAGGCCCAGCTACTTTTGGCTCAAAGACATTATGTATTTTATTAAAATTTGTTTATATCAGATTGTATTTAGATAATCAGTAATAGAGAAGTAAACAAAAACCTCCATGAAACCCAGTATCTCACTGGGGAGATATTTCTATGAATATGATTCATGATAACATTTCTGTGTCCAAGGTGGAAAATAATTTGGCCTGCAAGAGAATTTAAGATGATGCTGTATAAATTAACTTGCTCACCCCGTGTGAAATCAATAGTCCAATTCAATACAGCTACAATGTTGAATCAATGATTAACTGTAAAACCTAAGCTATTAATGGGGAAATAATTCACACAGCATTGCACTGATAGTAAACAAATGAGAAACTCCATTAAAAGGGAAAACAATGTTTCTCTATTGGGTTGCTATAGAAAATTCTCAGGTACATGCAAAGCATAACTGATTGGGTGGCAGTTCCTGAAACAGGTTATGGTGATCCTAAAAAGCTTCAGGTTATTCCAATTCACTTCAGTGCTCAGTACCATTGGGCAAATTTGTAAAGAAAAGAGAAAGAGGTGGGTAACTAAGGTAAGGATTATGTTATAAAGAGAGAATATCTTACAAGTTGGTAGCAGCATTCTGGAGGACAATATCTATCCAAATGCAAAATGTGTGTACCTTTTAGCCCCCAAATATTATTAGGTTGGTGAAAAAGTAATCATGGTTTTGCACTGTCGAACTTTGCTGTTTGATATTGGAATACATTCTTAAATGTGGTCATGTTTTACATAATTTTAAGGCACATTTCTCACTTTATGTTTTTTTGCTAATGACAGACTTGCTGTTTATTTTATATTTATTTTAGACCAGGGAAGTGATGTTAGACAAAAAGCAAATTCTAGTGATTTTCTTATACAAGTTCAAAATGGGTCGAAAAGCAACAGAGACAACTCACAACATCAACAACACATTTGGCTCAGGAACTGCTAACGAACGTACAGTGCAGCGGTGATTCACGAAGTTTTGCCAAGGAGATGAGAGCCTTGAAGATGAGGAGCACAGTAGGCAGCCACTGGAAGTTGACAATGACCAACTGAGAGGATAATCGAAGTTGATCCTCTTACAACTACATGTGAAGTTGCTGAAGAAGTCAACATCGACTGTTTTATGGTCGTTTGGCATTTGAAGCAAATGGGAAAGGTGAAAAAGCTTGATAAGTGGGTGCCTCATGAGCTGACAGCAAATCAAATTGTTCTGAAGTTGTTATTCTACACAATAACAATGAACCAATGAAATTGTGACGTGTGATGAAAAGTGGATTCATATGACAACTAGGCAATTACCAGCTCAGTGGCTGGACTGAGAAGAAGCTCCAAAGTACTTCCCAAAGCCAAACTTGCACCAAAAAGAAGATCATGGTCACTGTTTGGTGGTCTGGTCCACTACAACTTTCTGAATCCTGGTGAAACCATTACATTTGAGAAGTATGCTCAGCAAATGGATGAGATGCACCCAAAACTGTGATGCCTGCAGCCAGCCCTGGTCAACAGAATAGGCCCAATTCTTCTCCAAGACAACACCCGACTGCACGTCGTACAACCAACACTTCAAAAGTTGAACAAATAGGGCTACGAAGTTTTGCCTCATCAGCCATATTCACCTGACTTCTCACCAACTGGCCACCACTTCTTCAAGCATACTGACAACTTTTTGTAGACAAAATGTTTTCACAACCAGTAGGAGGAAGAAAATGCTTTCCAAGAATCCACCCTGGTGGGGAGGGGTATTTATACTATCACTGGTTGAGTCCCTGAGGGACATTCATTCCATCCTGCTAAACAGACAGTGAAAGGGGCTCCAGCAGTAAGAGAAAGTCCTCAGGCAAATAATTCAGTACTGACAGAAGTCAGGGCAGTGTGCATTAAAGTGGTAAAGACAAATGGGGATGGGTAGGGAACCAAGAGCATCCACCTAAGATGGACTTTAAGGTTGGGGGATCCAGCAGCTCAACAGTACCATAAGATCCTCTCCTCTCCACTCAGATTTGCAGGGTTAATTTTATTAACCAATGTTTTTCATAGTGGTTATTACATGATTATCAGTCCCAACTAGGGCTACAGATATTGTAGGATATAGAAAGCACTTTGGTGTCAATGTTCCAAGCAACAATGCTTACGTTTAGCCTAATTAGACTAAAGGGATTTTCCAGGCAACAGTGCTGGAGTGGATTGCCATTTCCTTCTCCAGGGGATCTTCCCAACCGGGAATTGAACCAGGGTCCCCCGCATTGCAGGCAGACGCTTTACCGTCCGAGCCACCAGGGAAGCCCTAAGGCATAGGTACACCTCAGATTTTGTTATATGGCTTATATCTATCAGAACCAATCCCTGGAGATAAAGTGGGCTGTCTTCCTCAGATAGAAAAGCTGGGTACTCTTGATAAGGGAGAAGTTGGGAGTAGATGCTGGGTAGCTCAACCACACATTTACAGTGATAAGTGTGTAAAGATGTTAACTGCAACTTTCTTTGCAATAGGAAAGTCTTAGGAGTATCTGAAGTGTGTGTGTCAATAGGGGATTTATATTTAAACAAATTATGGTACATTCTTAGTTTGGAGCTTTTGCAAGTAGTAGATCTTTATACTCTGATGTAGATGGGTCTCCAAGATATATCATTAAACAATAAAGGCACATGCAAATCAATGTGTAAATCAAATCACTTTTGTATATTAAAAAGCAGGTATATGAATAGAAAATTGGTTATGTTAAAGCCTAAACAGTCAAAGACCACCAAGGATAAGCTTGTACTATGACAAGGTCAGATTTATACTCTTGAAGCAGTGAGGAAGGGCTCTCCAGGAGAATGGTGGACACATCTTTTATAAGGTTTGGGTTCTTGGTAAAGGTTTCTGAGGAGAGTTTAAAGGGAGTCGCAATCAGTTGTGGGTTGGTTGCTTTCCTGAGGCAGCATTAGGAAGGAGATTGAGTGCTGTCTTGAGATGATGGGACTTTGGCAAGATTAGGTCTCTTGTAGAGCTTTGGGGCAGTCATCAGTAAGAAAGCAGAAGCCACTCAGAGGGGGACATTATAGCATTTTACAGCTGCTGCACAAGCACTGGAGAAAGAAAGTTTCCTGTTAACTTTGCATCTGATTTTATCTGTGTCTAGCCCACTCTTCAGTCCCAAATAGGTTTTTACTCTTTTTTAAGGAATACTAAGAAACTCTTGACAGTGGTCGCCTCTAGAAAAGTGGATTGGGTTGGAAAAGTGAGGAGGAAAAGATGCTCGCACTATTTATTTGCATCTTTCTGTTTTAGTCAAATTTTCTAAACGTGCTAAGTCACTTCAGTCATGTCCAACTCTTTGCGACCCTATAGACTATAGCCCACCACGCTCCTCTGTCCATGGGATTCTCCAATCAAGAATACTGGAATGGGTTCCATGCCCTCCTCCAGAGGTAATACTGCAGTAGGTTCCATGCCCTCCTTTCTGACCTACGGATCGAATCCACGTCTCCTGAGTCTCCTGCATTGCAGGCAGATCCCTTACCACTGAGCCACCAGGGAAGCCCTTTCTAAACATGATCATATGTTAATTTTGTTACATTTTACAAGTTAACATGGATTATTTGAGCACTGAGAATATGGCCCTTTTTGTTTGGTTGTTATCTTATTTTATTTATCTATATCTTGTCAAGAGGGCTTCCCTTGTGGATCAGTGTTAAAGAATCTGCCTGCCAACGCAGGAGACGCAGGTTTGATCCCTGGGTTGGAAAGACCCTCTGGAGAAGGAAATGGCAACCCATTCCAGTATTCTTGCCTGGGAAATCCCACGGACAGAAGAGCATAGCAGGCTATAGTCCATGGGGTCACAAAAGAGTCAGACATGACTTAGCAACTAAACTACAACATTTTGTCAAGAAAGAATGTTATTTTTAAAATAATAATAGACACATTTCTTGCCGCCACAAAAGTCAACAGTCGGACTGTCACCACAGTCTAAACCTGGAGCTCAGAAATGAGCTTTGCCAACCCATCTTCCTTGCCTTCTCATGTGCTGCTTCTTCCTGCCTCTCGAGTGATTCCTTCTATGCCCAATCTTTATATCATCAGCCCTGCCCTTCACAAAGGGTAACAAATTTGGAGGGAGACCTATCAGACAAAGTACTTATCACCTCACAGGTGCCCAGGTACTGCACTGGGGGGAGAGAACACAGTTCTAGAAATAAACCTCAGCAATAAGATCCTGCCTCTCTTCTCCTAACTCAGCCTTCTCCCAAGACCACACACCTATCAGTGCTGATAAATTATGTGTTATTGCTGGGTTCCCTTCTTGTCAGAAACAAACACTCATCTTGTAATATGTCAAAAGAAATGTAGTTGAGGAGCAAGTATGCTCATTTTATAACACACTGTGAGTTAACTAATAGGATAGATAATTCAGGGGAGAAACCAAAAGTCATAAAGATATTTGTACTTTATGGCCTGCAAGTTCAATAAAGTGCCTCCTCCAAGTGCTTCTCCCATTAGCAAGGGATTTTTTATTTTAGAAGACTGGCTGAGAATGTTATAATATGGAGGACTTCCCACAGAAGAAGTATGCTGCTTGTAGTCATAAGTCTAGAATAAAGAACGAACTGTATGACCAAATAGAATAACTCCCTTTTTGAGCCATTATAACAAAACCCATGACAAATATTGAAAGCCTCCCATGGCAGCATGCTTAATGCTTAATGACATTTCTACCAGCCATTATTTTTAAAGACACTGATTCAGAAAAGTTGCTAGTGATATACAAGGAGTATTATTTATAAAAAATTACATGATCTTTTCTAGGGCCAAGATAACTATTATTTATAAACAAAGAGAAAATCTACTATAATATTGAGTCTCTGAAATAAAATTTCAACTATTTTGTGAATAGTTGAAAAATAATTACTTCACAGGGCTTCTCTGGTAGTTCCTGCACAGAATCCCTGTAGTTAAGAATCTGCATTGCAATGCAAGGGACACCGGTTCGATCCCTGGTCCAGGAAGATCCTATATGCCATGGAGCAACTAAGCCTGTGTGCCACAACTACTGAGCCAGTGCGCTAGATAGCCCACAAGCTGCAACTACTGAGCCCATGAGCTGCAACTACTGAAGCTCACCCAAGCACCTAGAGCACCTTTTTGCTCTGGAACAAGGGAAGCCACTGCAATGAGAAACCCACGCACCACAACAAAGAGTAGCCCTCTTCGCCACAACTAGAGAAAACCCTGCACAAAGCAATGGAAGACTCACCACAGCATCCCCGAAAAGGGAGAATGGCATTGAAACATGTATAATATCATATATGAAACAAATCGCCAGTCCAGGTTTAATGCATGATACTGGATGCTTGGGGCTGGTGCACTAAGATGATCCAGATGGATGGTACTGGGAGGGAGGAGGGAGGGGGGTTCAGGATGGGGAACACGTGCATACCTGTGGCGGATTCATGTTGATGTATGGCAAAACCAATACAATATTGTAAAGTAATTAACCTCCAATTAAAATAAATAAATTAAAAAAATAAAACTAAAGAAAACAAAAACAAAAAGAAATACTTCAGTTAATTCTGCCAACTCTTAGTCACAAACTTGTTAATTGAAAAATCTTTGTAGAATTAATTTTAAAAATGTTCAAGTCTTTAAAAGGAAACAAACTTTTATTTTTAAACATACCATTTTCAACAAACACATCGAATATTTTGGAAGAATCTGAACAATTGAAAATCATTTCCATAGAAATGGTTCCTTACACAGGAATCTGTTTCTTCTTTCGTTAACGGGGATATTATCTCAACGAACTATTTTAATGGTGCTCAAGTAAATACAAGAGATACATAATGTACTGTTGCACAGTCATTTTTCAATCATGCACTGGTGATTTACTAACAGAAAGATTTATTTTCAAGTGTTTATTGACATAATTGGGTTGAAAACTACCATGAAATAGTATAAGGAGTTACTGTAGTGAGAAGACCTGAGCTAATCCCAGAGCATCATTTTCTAACTGTGAAAGTGGGCCTGTCATTCACTGTGTCTGAGTCTTCTCTGGAAAAGAGAGATATATTTTTATCCTGGCTTTACCTAATATGGAAAGCCTAAGTCAAAGAAGAAGAGCAATCTACTTTTGATCCAGATACATGGCTGTGGTGGTATCAAAATATGTCCGCAAGTCATTTGATTCTTCTTCCTTCAGAGAGAAGAATCTAATTCTTCTCCCCTTAAATGTGGGCTGTATTTAGTGACTTGCTTCTAATGAACTGAATGGTAGAAGTGACTGTCTATGACATATGAGATTAGGATATAAAAGGCATTGTGACTTCCTCCTTGCTCTTTTGCTTTGTTCATGCACTTAGGGAAAGAGCATACAACATGGTGCATTGTGTAGATATTCAGGCAGACCCATCAAGAGGGCCACATGGCAAGAAACTGGGACTTCCTGCAAATAACACCAAGGAACTGAAGCCTCCTTCCTACAGTCATTTCAGGATTTTGGAAGTGGAGCCTCTTGCCCCAGTCAAGCCTTCAGATTACTACAGTCCCTGTCTTAACTGCTGTTAAGATGTTCCAGATGTTCCAGAAAAACATCTATTTCTGCTTTATTGACTATGCCAAGGCCTTTGACTGTGTGGATCACAATAAACTGTGGAAAATTCTGAAAGAGATGGGAATACCAGACCACCTGACCTGCCTCTTGAGAAACCTGTATACAGGTCAGGAAGCAACAGTGAGAGCTGGCCATGGAACAATTGCCTGGTTCCAAACGTCAAGGCTGTGTATTGTCACCCTGCTTATTTAACTTATATGCAGAGTACATCATGAGAAATTCTGGGCTGGAAGAAGCAGGAGCTGGAATCAAGATTGCTGGGAGAAATATCAATAACCTCAGATATGCAGATGACACCACCCTTATGGCAGAAAGTGAAGAACTAAAGAGCCTCTTGATGAAAGTGCAAGAGGAGAGTGAAAAAGTTTGCTTAAAGCTCAACATTCAGAAAACTATGATCATGGCATCCGATCCCATCACTTCATGGCAAAAAGATGGGGAAACAGTGGAAACAGTGGCTGACTATTTTTCTGGGCTCCAAAATCACTGCAGATGGTGACTGCAGCCATGAAATTAAAAGAGGCTTTCTCCTTGGAAGGAAAGTTATGAACAAGCTAGATGGCACATTAAAAAGCAGAGACATTACTGTGTCAACAAAGGTCTGTCCAGTCAAGGCTATGGTTTTTCCAGTGGTCATGTATGGATGTGAGAGTTGGACTGTAAAGAAAGCTGAGTGCCGAAGAATTGATGCTTTTGAACTGTGGTGCTGGAAAGACTCTTGACAGTCCCTTGGACTGCAAGGAGATCCAACCAGTCCTAAATATTCATTGGAAAGACTGATGTTGAAGCTGAAACTCTAATACTCTGGCCACCTGATGGAAAAATCTGACTCACTAGAAAAGACCCTGATGCTGGGAAAGATTGAAGAGAGAGGAGAAGACGACAGAGGGTGAGGTGGTTGGATGGCATCACTGACTCAATGGACATGAGTTTGGGTAAACTCCGGGAGTTGGTGATGAACATGGAGGCCTGGCATGCTGCAGTCCATGGGGTCACAAAGAGTTGGACACGACTGAGCGACTGAACTGAACTGAACTGAACTGAACCAGGAAAAATACACCTATAAAGATAAGAATATATGTTAAAAGGAGAAAATGACCTTTAAATTTAGTATATTAAAGATAAGTATTTCAGAAAAGAAAAAAAAGAAGACAAGAGCAATATAATTCTCTTTTTACATGGAAAGTTTCCAAATAAATTTAAAAAGAAACAAGAGCTTTGATTTAGAAATATAGTCATATTCTTAAAGCTTCCACATATTCTGGCTTATAATGCAGTTAGAAGAAACTGCAATGTTCCATCAGTCAGAGTGAAAGTTCTATAGTCCACAGAGGACACTGTGAGGGATGATAAAGCAGCTCTTCAGGTGGAGACTGGTCACACACATGGGAACACTTCATAAGCATCCTTAAACCACAGGCTCTATATTCATCATTCCAGATTTAAAGAAAATCTTAAGCACGCTTACAGTTACCAAAAATCTCAATTATAGATATCCTGTCTCCTTCACTAAATGTATGTTTACCAAAATGATTTAAGAGAACAAAAGTAGCAAAGAATGGAATTAAAACTACAGCATGAGTCCTCAAACTGGGGTTATACAAAGACTTTGCAAATGGTACATGGACATAAATAGTCTTGAGGAAAACAATTTCAATTCAACTTCCATATATAACCAATATCTCCTATAAGTGATCTGCCTGAGAGATGCATTATATCTGATCTTCTTTCCTACTTCTCTTTTCACAAACATCTTTTTCCATGTTTCAAAGGAAGGCATATTTCTTTGAATTTCCAAACTGGATTATCATGCATTATCCCAGAATGTGAAAACTTTAGGGGCACCAAACAAAGGAATAGTTTAAAATATTCGTGTTTGCAAACTTCATCTATTCAAATCACCATAAACTCACAGGAGTACATCTTTCTTATCTTGTATATATTCTTATTAAATGAGAAGGATTGTAAGACTCATGTTGAAATGTTCTATATTTTAAAATATTGTAGTATGAAGGAGGGATTGTGGGCCTGATAATCAAAAATTTTCATTTAGGAAGCACACCTCTCAATTCTGTCAACTATTGTAAAATAACACATTGCTCCTGAGGATAATTCCTGTGAGACTGTTGTCAACAAAGATATGAAACCACCATCTTATGATATCATTTATTTACAAAAGAACTAGGCTCAAAAAAAAAAAAAGATCTGATTTGTTAAATGAGGAAAGCTAAGGGTACTATGGAAAAGGTACTATCATTAAAGCTTGCTTGGGAAACCTTTTACATATTAGTTTTCTTCTCTTGAAAATACTGTGATTTGAACAAGGTTATGAATCTGAGAGCACAGTTCATTCTTTACAGAAATATTTATTGAGTAATTTCTATTTACCAGACGTTTTAGATTCTCAGATGCAACACTACATAAAATGAACAAAAATCTAGGTTCACAGGAAAGACAAACAATAAATAAAATATGTAAATGTATAGTACATTAGAAAGTTATGAGTGTACAGAGAACAAGAAAAAGGGGATGAAGAACAGGGAGAGCCAGGAGGCACAGGGGATTTTAAGTTAAGTGGGCAGAGATAGCTCCATTTAAAAGGTGACATTTGCACAAACGTCAAACGTTTGAAGCAGATGAAGGAGCAAGACTTTTGGATATTTGAGTGGGGGTGGTTGCTGAGCAGAGCAGGGAAAGCATGTGGAAAGAACCAGGGGCAAAGTATGCTTGGCTTGCTCAAGGAACAGCAAGAAGGTCAGTGAGGAGAGGAGTAAGTGAGAGGGAGAGTAGAAGAAGAAGAAATGATACGGGTAATGTAGTGCTAGACCATGTGCTAGAAACTCACAGGCTACTGCAAGGATTTGACTTTTACTCTGGATAAGGATTTTGTGGAGTATCATGGTCTGACTTAATGTTAAGTGGCACACTAACTGCTGTATTGAGAAGAGACTATAGGGAGCAAGGACAGAAGCAAAAGACCCAGCAAGGCGGTTACTGCAGTAATCCAGAAAGAGACCAAGATGGCAGTCAAGGAGGTGATAAAAAGAAGTGAGACTCTGCATATATTCTGAAGGTAAAGTCAACAGAATTTTCTGACAGATTGGCTGTAGGGTGTGAAACAGAATAGCTCTATATCTATTGGAAAAATAAATTCATAGTTTAAAATTTTCTAGAAAAAAAATTCCAGAAACAGATGGTTTCACTTGTAAATTCTATTACATGTTTATGGAAGAAATCATACCAATCTTACTAAGACTCTTTTAGAAAATTAAAGATGACAGATCACTGCTCAACTCTTTTTGTGTGGTCAGCATCATCCTAATTCTAAAACCCGATAAAGGCAGTCCAAAAAAGAAATTTATAGACCAGTACCATGCATGAACACAGATGCAAAAAAAGTCCTTAACAAAACATTACGAAATGGAATCCAACAATATAACAAAAGGATAATACATGATGACCAAGTAGGGTTTATCTCAGGAATGCAAAGTTGTTTAACATTTGAGACTTCCCTGGTGGTCCACTGGCTAGAATTCCACACTTTCAATGCAGGGGGCTGCAGGTCGGATCCCTGATTAAGAACTAAGATGTCACATGCTGTGAGGCAGAACAAAAAATTGAAAAAAATTTTTTTAAGTTGTTTAACATTTAAAGATCAATCAAGGTAATTCACCATATTAATAAAGGAGGAAAACTATATGATAATTTGAATAGATGCAGAAAAAAATTCAGCACCCACTCATCATGTAAACTCTTAGCAAACTAGAAATAAAAGGGATTTAACCTGATAAAGGACATCTGTTAAAAACCTGAAGCTAACTTTGCATTTAATAGTGAAAGTCTGAATATTTTTGCTCAGACTAAAAAGGCAAGGTTGCTCACTATCATCCCTTCTATTCGATATTATAGAGGAGGTCTTAGCCAATTAAATAAGGCAAAATTTTAAAGTTAAAAGAAATAAAAGGCAGAAAGAGTGGAAAAAAGTAAAGCTGTCTGTATTTGCTGATGACATGACTATACGAAAGCTTGAATGTGAAAGTGTTAGTTGCTCAGTTGTGTTTGACTGTAGCCCACCAGGCTCCTCTGTCCATGGAATTTTCCTGGTAAGAATACTGAAGTGGGTTGCCATGCCATTCTCTAGGGGATCTTCCCAACCCAGGAACTGAACCCAGGTCCCCAGTATTGCAGGCAGATGCTTTACCATATGAGCCACCAGGGAAGCCCATACAAAAGCCTAAAGAATCACAAAATAAATGCTAGAAGTAATAAGTAAATTTAGCAAGGTCACAGAATACAATGTTAATTTAAAAAATCAAGCAGTGTCACAAACAATTGGAGACTTAAAATTTTAAACTGATTCTATCTATAGTATCAAACATTATGGAATAATTCTAACATATACCATGTTACATTATATAAACATAATAACAAAAGACTTTTAATATCTACATTAAAAATACAAAACACTGTTGTGAGTAGTTAAAGAAGATCTAAATAAATGCTAAGATAAATCATTTCATAGATTAGAACATTCAGTTTTATCAAGATGTCAATTCTCCCAAAATTAATCTACAGATTCAATGCAATTCTAACCAAACCCTCAGCAGAATTTTTTTGTATAAATATCAACAAGCTAAATCTAGAATTACACGAAAATCAAGGGGAACAAAGCACCTAAAACAACTTTGAAAAAAAGAACAAAGTCAAGAACTTAAACTATCTAACTTCATGAAATTATCATGACAGTGATAATTATGCTAAAATTATCAAGACTGGCATAATGATTGACAAAAAGATCAATTGAACTGAATATAGCCCAGAAATTGACCTCCAATTATATGGTCCTTTGATTTTTTTATAATGGCACCAAAGGAATCTGAAAAGAATAGTCTTTTCAACAAATGCTGCTGCAATAATTAGATATCTATATTAATGGGAAAAAAATAATATCAGCCTCCACCTCACGCCATATACAAAAAATTAAACTTAAAGGCTAACTTAGCCCTAAAGCTTTGAAAACCATGTATCTGACAAAGGACTGATATCCAGAATATATGAAGAATGCCTAAAAATTAATAATTAAAAGCTAAATATTCAATTAAAAAACAAAATATTTTTAAATGGGCAAAATATTTAAATAGGCATTTCATAAAAGAACATGTACTAATGGCTAAAACATACATGAAAAAGTACTTGACATCATTAGTCATTGCTGCTGCTGCTGCTGCTGCTAAGTCACCTCAGTCGTGTCCGACTCTGTGCGATCCCAGAGACAGCAGCCCACCAGGCTCCCCCGTCTCTGGGATTCTCCAGGCAAGAACACTGGAGTGGGTTGCCATTTCCTTCTCCAATTCATGAAAGTGAAAAGTGAAAGTGAAAGTGAAAGTGAAGTCGTGTCCGACTCTTTGCGACCCCAAGGACTGCAGCCTACTAGGCTCCTCCGTCCATGGGATTTTCCAGGCAAGAGTACTGGAGTGGGGTGCCATCGCCTTCTCTGAACACTGACCCTACAATCCAGCAATTCCTCTTAGGTATTACTTAACAGAAATGAAAATATATATCCACAAAAAGACTTGTACACAAATGTTCATGGCAATTTTCTTTTAAATAGTCAAAACTAGAAACAGCCCAGGTGTCTATCAATAGAATGGATAAGCAAACTATGATATAGTCAGATAATGGAATAAAACGCAGCAACAGAAGGACTGAGCTACCAATACACACTAAAACATGAATGAATCTCGAAAACATTATGTTGAGTGAAAGAAGCCATCCGCAAAAGGATACACGTTATATGCTTCCATTCAAATAAAGTTCTCAGTTCAGTTCAGTCATTCAGTCGTGTCTGACTCTTTGTGACCCCATGAACCGCAGCACACCAGGCCTCCCTGTCTATCACCAACTCCCGGAGTCCACCCAAACCCATGTCCATCGAGTTGGTGATGCCATCCAACCATCTCATTCTCTGTTATCCCCTTCTCCTCCTGCTCTCAATCTTTCCCAGCATCAGGGACTTTTCCAATGAGTCAACTCTTCGCATCAGGTGGCCAAAGTATTGGAGTTTCAGCTTCAACATCAGTCATTCCAATGAACATTCAGGACTGATCTCCTTCAGAATGGACTGGTTGGATCTCCTTGCAGTCCAAGGGACTCTCAAGAGTCTTCTCCAACACCACAGTTCAAAAGCATCAATTTTCTGGTGCTCAGCTTTCTTCACAGTCCCACCCTCACATCCATACATGACCACTGGGAAAACCATAGCCTTGACTAGATGGACCTTTGTTGACAAAGTAATGTCTCTGCTTTTGAATACGCTATCTAGGTTTCATAACTTTTCTTCCAAGGAGTAAGCATCTTTTAATTTCATGGCTGCAGTCACCATCTGCAGTGATTTTGGAGCCAAAAAAATAAAGTCTGACACTGTTTCCCCATCTATTTCCCATGAAGTGATGGGACCAGATGCCATGATCTTCGTTTTCTGAATGTTGAGCTTTAAGCCAACTTTTTCACTCTCCTCTTGCACTTTCATCAAGAGGCTTTTTAGCTCCTCTTCGCTTTCTGCCGTAAGTGTGGTGTCATCTGCATATCTGAGGTTATTCATATTTCTCCCGGCAATCTTGATTCCAGCTTGTGCTTCCTCCAGCCCAGCGTTTCTCATGATGTACTCTGCATAGAAGCTAAATAAGCAGGGTGACAATATACAGCCTTGACGTACTCCTTTTCCTATTTGGAACCAGTCTGTTGTTCCATGTCCAGTTCTAACTGTTGCTTCCTGACCTGCATATAGGTTTTTCAAGAGGCAGGTCAGGTAATCTGGTATTCCCATCTCTTTTAGAATTTTCCACAGTTGATTGTGATCCACACAGTCAAAGGCTTTGGCACAGTCAATAAAGCAGTAATAGATGTTTTCCTGGAACTCTCTTGCTTTTTCGATGATCCAGCGGATGTTGGCAATTTGATCTGTGGTTCCTCTGCCTTTTCTAAAACCAGCTTAAAGTTCTAGAACAGGCAGATCTCATCTATAATGGAAAATAATTAGGATAATGGTTTCCTGGTAGGGAAGAGGGTGTGAAGGGGCAATCAGTGTATGTGTGGGAAAGGGCAACATTCTATGTCTTGATGGGGGTTTGTATTCATCAAAATTCAGTGGATATATGCTTAAGATTTGTCTATTTCATTATACGTAAATTTTATACCAAGAGACAAACTTTAGAGAAACATTGAACTCTAATTGGTAGTATGAATGCTGAAGTATACACAGGGAGTGTACAGATATCTTCAGTTTACTTTGAAATTTGTCAAAAATTAAGATGAGTTGATATAGGTGATAAAACGTGTATAGGAAAATATAAATGGTAGGTGCTAGATATATAAATATTCACTATAAAACTCTTTCAATTTTGTGGTATGTTTGAAATTTTCCACAATAAAACAATTTTTAAAATTAAAACTATATAGCAGTGTTGATATCCTTTCAAGATAATTAAAAGGTTTTTTCCCCAAAAGTACAATACATGCACATTGATCTGGAGTTCAGAGCAAAATAATTAGTAGTGGGGTGATTTATCAGGCACTCATTAATTCATTCATACATTTAATAGTTATTCATTGAGCATCTATTATATGACAGGCCCTTGAAAGAAAGCAAAAATGCACAACAGTCCACTCAATAAGTAATTATCTATTTTCACCCAAGTAACCCACTTGGAAAGCAATGCTTTGGGGAAATGAGGCATGACAAGCAAGCCTGTCATTCACAGCTATTTTTTTAACGTAACAGTTTGCCCAGTAAAGAAGTCATTTCCAATATGAAAAAGCAACACTGTTAGACAGGAAATAATTGCACAAATACTACTGTGAATTTTAAATTGTTTCTTAAACATACTTTCAACCTTGGAAGCAGAAAAATTGAGACTTAAGGAAAGAGAAGGCCTCACTAACATAACATGTGCTTTTTCAAACGTTGGTATTACGCTGACAGATCGAGAGAGCTCTAAATGTCATTTTCTCACAAGAAGCTATTATGCACAGTGCTTGAACAGGGCTGGAGGACCTAGCAACAGAAGCAGGGGAAAGGTTTCCAAGGCGAGAGGTTTAGCTCTGAAACAAGCTTAAATTGGCATGCCTAGAGGTCTTGACCAGGAAAACGAACGGCCAGCCAGTGTATCAGCCTAATAACAGGTCTTATTTCCCTAGATGATGCTGGATTTATTAGATACATACTCTTAAAAATGCATGATTTTCCAGTGTAATTCAAGTTACATAGCACAAACACTGATGAATACTTTTGTATGCAAATATATTTCGGTCTATGAATCCACTGCTTCTCTCAGACACCAAAGCACGAGTTTTAGGTTGGGAATCGGAAATAATCCCAGTTATATACTGTTCTAATTCACATTCCAGCACTAAATGTAGACTCTGAGTAATTTAGATGTTAGAAAGCATGGCTGAAGGGTGAGACAGAGGCTGAGAATTTG
This sequence comes from Ovis aries, assembly GCF_016772045.2. Taxonomy (NCBI): domain Eukaryota; kingdom Metazoa; phylum Chordata; class Mammalia; order Artiodactyla; family Bovidae; genus Ovis; species Ovis aries. Next base: position 14,153,707 of record NC_056080.1, on the reverse strand, counting down.
CAAACCAGATAATTTAAAAGCCTTGCTTGACACTCTCACGCAGCACTGGGTGCTTTGAAATGTACTTAGGCTACGGGACTCAGTTTTCCCTTCTTTTTTCTAGGGATTATCCTACTCCCTATTTTGTCCAAATTAGCCATCAGAGTTTCTATTATTTGAAACCCTGCCTAAACCATCTCCTCTTCCTTCAAGGGCCCGGGGAAGGAATGTCTTGAATTTTATCTTCTTTGTCTTTCCTTTAATCTTCTTTCTTTTCACTATCAGGGTGGCGTTCAAAGAAAAAAAGTCACAAAAAGGGCTATTTTATAGCTAGAAATGGAACTGGAGAGAGATGCATGTGGGCATCATTGGCTTCAGAGGTAAAGCAGGGGTGGGGAGAGCAACAGTTATGGATTCTCTAAATTCAAATTTAGAGTACTTTCATCACATAAATAGTGAAGCCCTCTTCCTCCTCTCTCTGCTGCTTCTGCGAAACACTGCCCAGTATGTACAGTATGAGACCAGAAATCAGCTTCTCTCTTTCTCTCAATTTACCAAAAGGCCCTCCATAGGACAAAGAGAATGATAATTAAAGTACACTATAGACAGCTCTTGTGCCCTGATGAAACACAACCCACACACAAATACAGACGTTTTTCCTATGTTTGTCCCAAGGGCTTCACCACATCACTGACTCTAGCATCTGAGCAGAGACCATAAATAAGGAGATGTTTGTTGTTCCATGACACAAAAGCAAAAACCAGGCACAGAACTTAAAACTTCCATCTACTTTAATCTGGTTCTTAAATCTCTATCTGGCCTGGTATCTCACAAAGTCTTGAGACTTGGTGTCAAAACAATAGGATGGAGAACAAAGTTAGAGAACAAATGCCTTCATCCCTACCCTACAAGTCACATCCTAAAACTGACCCAGGCAACAAGCCCTGATTCTATCCACTGCTCTTATTTGTCCAGATGGCTGTCTTCAAATTCCTTTAACAGAAAAGTCCCTCCTCAGAGCATTCGTGGACTAAATTCACTAGCCTTCCCCTTGATCTTAATTCAGCTATTGAGATAATCCAAACCTCTTTATATTTCTATTAGTTTTTGCTTACTCCATTGTCTGTTTTCTCAATTTTTATTTATAATCTCACTTGTATTCTTTTTGTAGCACCTCAAAAAGCCACACCAAATATTTGCTTTAGAAATCTGTTTTTCTCAGCCATTGCTCAGGAAAAAAACACAATCAAATTCTTCCCTCACTACTGGTTGAAAAGTCAAAAGATAACATCTGTTTTTACAAACAATACTTTCTTCTCATAATTCAGTCAGTTCAGTTCAGTTCAGTTCAGTCACTTAGTCATGTCCAACTCTTTGTGACCCCATGGACTACAGCATGCCAGGCTTCCCTGTCCATCACCAACTCCTGGAGCTTGCTAAAATTCATGCCCATCAAGTCAGTGATGCCATCCAACCATCTCATCCTCTGTCATCCCCTTCTCCTCCCGCCTTCAATCTTTCCCAGCATCAGGGTCTTTTCAAATGAGTCAGTTCTTTGCATCAGGTGGCCAAAGTATTGGAGCTTCAGCTTCAACATCAGTCCTTCCAATGAATATTCAGGACTGATCTCCTTTAGGATGGACTGGTTGGATCTCCTTGCAGTCCAAGGGACTCTCAAGAGTCTTCTCCAACACCACAGTTCAAAAGCATCAATTCTTCAGCTCTCAGCTTTCTTTATAGTCCAACTCTCACATCCATAAATGGCTACTGGAAAAACCATAGCTTTGACTAGACAGACCTTTGTCGGCAAAGTAATGCTGTAATAAAGATTTTGGAGGTTTTAAGTGACCAAAACCCAGTTCAAATTTACTTAAGCACAAGAAGGGGGAACTCAGGGGCTTATTTTATTGACAAGTCTGAGTAATCTGGCAGGAGTCCAGAAAAAGAGCCTCATTCCATTTTCTGAGATCAAATCCTATATGCTTGGTCTTACTATTAGGAAGAAATACATATTTTCAACAGCCAGCCAAAGTCCCAAGGAAGGGAATGGCAATACGCAGGCAAGGGTTGTCCATGATCGCAATATGCTAGAAAATAGCCCATACCTCTGGATTTCCACACTGGGTCCCAGCAAAGCAGTTGAGTTTTGGGTCAGAAGAACCCTGCTGCCAAAAGGACAGCAAATTCAAAGACATCAGTTCTGATTTCCTGTGGAACACGCTTTACCCCCACCAGCTTGCTTTTAGGAGGTACAAGAAGATCTTGCCACTTTGGCAACTGGAGTCTAGGAATGAACTCATTTTGCACACTGGTGAGACCTGGGGGACACTTTAAATACAAAATGTACAAAGACCATAACCTTCTGAAAACAATGCCTTCTCCTTTGTTCTCTAACCTGGAGGAGGGGGTAGCCATGAAGATTTCAGACAATATAAAAATGGTCATGCGCAAGCCTCCAGGAACTTGCAGTTCTTCCAGGTTAAGAGAAAGGAACTCACATAAGATTATTTAGAGTGAGGTTTGATGATTAATTTAATTCAAACGCTTTAAAGATTATATTAAATATACTCCAGCAACTTTCATACTTTCAGTTCTGAAATTCTAATTCCAGATTTTGTGATTTTCATTTAAACATAGAGCAACAGTGATTTTAAAATAATTATCCCTGAAAGTGATGTCACTCAGTTGTGTCCAACTCTTTGTGACTGCATGGACTGTAGCCTACCAGGCTCCTCCATCCATGGGATTTTCCAGGCAAGAATACTGGAGTTGGTTGTCATTTCCTTCTCCAGGAGATCTTCCTGACCCAGGGATTGAAGCCGGGTCTCCTGCATTGTAGGCAGATGCTTTACCGTCTGAGCCACCAGGGAAGTCCATTATCCCTTAAGTTTTATTAAAAATAATGCAGCTATAAGTAAAGAGCATTACTTTCAAGACCTCAATTTGAAATGAAATGCAGAATTTCTAGATTTTAATGCATCATAAGCCACCAATTTCATAAAATTGCATCCACTTATCAAAGCTTATATCACCCCATGGAAGCAGCCCTTTGAAAAGGTATGAGGTATTTGAATTTCTAATGTCTCCATTTAGCCAATTATAGGCAGGTCTTCATATATCGTTCCCTTAAAAATATTATAAAGGCACTTTCTACCATGGTTCTAGCATGGTTGAAAAATGTTAAAGGCATTAATTTCATTGAACTACAAGAAAATTTTAGATCAGAAAATGACAAGAAGATGTTTTTAAAACGAAACATTTTCCTTGTGCTTAATGTGGCCTCAATTGCATTGAAACAGCTAAAATTTTGACAAAAGAGATAATCTCTGTCTTTAGGAAAAGTTTCACATAAAATGAAGATAATTATTGTAGGGATGGAAGATAGTTTTCACTCCAAATGAGATGTACATATTACTTATCAAGTTATATACAGAAATATGCTTGCCAGGCAGTGACCATTAAATCCTCAATATTTTTATACAGTAAGAGTGGACAAGCCTCTCAATTTCACCAGTTTTCATAACTTTCAAGAGTTTCAGGCCTAACAAATTTAGAAAAGGTAGGAATTAAGGAAAAGTAAAAATGCTGATTTAAATAAGAAATGTCATTATGGAAGATAAGGAAAATGAAAATAGTAATAAAATTCTTTTATTTCCTAAAAATATTACTTCTAGCCTTTCTAAACACTAGATTGATATCTGTATCTGAGAATGCGGTCACCAGTCTCCAATATGACCCCCTAGTATCCCTATTCCCTGGTTTATGCCCATGTACATAGTCCCCTACCACAATGAATAAGACAGACTGTATAATCAACAAGATATTACAGAAGGGATGGCATATGACCTTGAAAGTCTGGGTCATACAGACATTGAAGATTTTGTCCTACTTTCTCTTGGACCACTCACTCTGGGTAAGCCAGTTTCCATGCCATCATGACACTCAATCAGCAACTGGAGAGGCCTATATGACAAGAAACTGAGGACTCCTGCCAATATAGCCAGATGAGTGGGCCATCTTGGAAGTGAATCTTCTAGCCACTGTGAAACTCTCAAATGACTGCAGTCCTAGCTAACATCTTTTTTTTTTTTTTTTGGTCTGTCCTGGGTCTTCATTGCTGCGTGAGGGCTTTTTCTACTTGCGGAGAGGAGGGGCTACTCTCTAGATGCAGTGCATGGGTTTCTCATTGTAGCGGTTTCTCTTGCTGCAGAGCATGGGCTCTAGGCACACGGGCTTCAGTAGCTGTGGCACAGGGGCTCATTAGTTGTGGCTCCTGGGCTCTGGAGCGCAGGCTCAGTTGTTGTGGCAAGGGAGCTTGCTCTGTGGCATGTGGAATCTCCCTAGACAAGGGATTGAACCTATGTCCCCTGTATTGGCAGGCGGATTCTTATCCACTGTGCTACCAGGGAAGTCTCCTACCTGACATCTTGACTGAAACCTTATGAGAGGTCCTGAGCCAGAACTACACAGTTAAGATGCTCTCAAATTTTCAACACATAGTAACCATGAGATAATAAATATTTGTTGTTTTAAGCCACTAGGTTTTAGAGTAATTTATTATGCATAGTAGAAAACTAATACAGAGAATTTCAATATAATTTAGGTCTATAAATATTATAGAAGTCTTTTGCTAAAATCAATTGATAAGTTGTTAACTTGATGGATGATACTCTTTCTGTCCAAGGATCTTTGATGGTTGTCACATAGGGCTGTGACTTGTGATAGTTTGTCTAATAATAATCACAAACTCAAAGAACAATAAGACTATTTGATAATCCTTTACAGAACATTCAAATTATTTTATTACTACAAATAACATTAAAGGGACATTTCCAGACAGGCTAAGAATTCCTAATTCTAGAAGATAATACTGAAAATGTTTATTTTCTGTTTGTGCAAGAAATATCATTTTCTGAGAATTATCTGGAAAATACTTCATTACTTGGTGGTGGTGGCAGGAGCACTATCACTAAAGATTTAATATTTGGAAATGCCAAAATCGTTTTCATTTTCTCTGATTATCATGAATTCAATCAGAAGAGACTAAGAAAAACAGTTAAATCCTAGCAAAAACTTCAAAGTCCTAAGATAATCATGGCATTGTAGCAAGTAAGAAAGATAAATATAAAACATACTCTCAATGAATAGGTGAAGCAGAGGGGATTTTTTTAAGGAAGTGAAATTATTCTATGTGATACTGTAATGGTGGATACTTGTCACTATACATTCGTTAAAATCCATAGAATATACAACGTCAAGAGTGACACCTAATGCAAACTATGGACTTCGGGTGATAATGATGTGTTAATGTTGGTTCACTGATTTTAAAAAATGTACCACTCTGGAGGCGGATGCTGATGGTAGGAGAGGCTGTGGGAATGGAGGGAGGGGTTAAATGGGAACTTCTCTGTACTTGATGTTCGATTTCACTGTGAACCTACAACTGAACCTACAAGTGTTCTAAAAATGAAGTCTATTAATAAGAGGAGAAAAAGTTTCTGCCATCTAGGAATTTTTATCATTTGTTTAACAAATAGTTGCTTGGGTTTCCTTTTTCTATTCTTTTACATTCCATCTTTGCAGGTCATTATGCTTTATGTGTCTTATAAATGGCACATAGTTTGGATTTGGGGTTTTATCTAATCTAAGAAGCTCTACACTTAATGAGGAATGTTGAACCATTTATACTTATGATTACTACAGATATATGTGGATTTCTTTTCATTATTTTGAGTGTTCTAGCTACTTTGATTTTTCTTTGCTTCTTTTTTTTTTCCTTTTGCTTCTTTTTCTCCCCTCTTTTTCTATTTTCCATTTACTTAGAAAATATACATCTTATTTCAATTATTTTAATAGAAAGATTATATATACCTACCTGACTTTAATATTTTGAGTGTAATCACACGATTAGACTCCTCCTGACAATGCAAAGTACTCAGAATTCTGTAACTCAAGATACATATCCCCAGTGCTCCATGATAGGTCATATAATATTTAATTCTATTTTATTTATACTTTATACCACTTTATGCCCCCCTCCACTGTCATAATTGCTCTTATTATTATGGGGTTATTTTCAGACAGTCATTGGATCTTTAAAATTACCAACCTGCTTGCCAATTTCTTTGTTCAACGTGACTCCTTAGATATCGATTCTTCTTTCTAGGTTTGATTTCCTTCTTACAGAAGTGCATCTTTTAATTTTTTTAATTTTAAATTTATTTTTTAATGGAAGGATAATCACTTTATAGTATTGTGTTGGCTTCGGCCAAACATCAACATGAATCACATATAGCATCTTTTAATATTAAGGGTTTGTGAATAGTCAAGTCTTTCAGACTTTGTTGGGGAAAAAAACTTTATTTCACTTTAGTCTCAATAGATAGTAGTATGATTCTTTAAATTTTCCTGCTAATCATTTGATTGTTCTTACTTTGTCTACATTATCTGACTCTTAATTCCCCCGATCCTTTAAATTTTCTCCTTCCAATTTCACATTAGCAGATGTTGAGCATTCTTACTCTCCTTCACTTTCCTTTAACCTGTATTTCACAATTTCTCTTCTTTTTATGTATATAAGCTAAATTCTGGTGAAACATTTAAATCTATGTTCTAATTCCCTATTTATGTCTTATCATAATGACTCAACTTGACTCAGCTATGACTAGCATTTATACAGTGAAATTATTGAGCTAACTAGAATTATAATGAAATTATAGTGGGAAAATGAGTGTTTATGAAACGTTCATTTGTGTGATGGGGGTGAAGAGATCTGAAAGAGCTAAGTCTTGACTTAGGATAGTGAAAAAATAGTTAGATAATTCCTATAAGTTAAACCAATACAATATTGTAAAGTAATTAACCTCCTATTAAAATTAATAAATTTATATTTTTAAAAAAATTTAAAAAAAAAGAATAGACATCAAAAAAATTAAGAAGTTGAAAAGTTACCTTTAAAGAAGGAAAAGGAGTAAAATAGAGGCTGGGGACTGATATTTAGCCATAATAAGTCTTGGGAATAGCAAGGAGAGATAAGAAAGATAAGAGAGAGAAGAAAGCCTTCCTTAGTGATCAATGCAAAGAAACAGAGGAAAACAATAGAATGGGAAAGACTAGAGATCTCTTCAAGAAAATTAGAGATATCAAGGGAACATTTCATGCAAATATGGGCTCAATAAAGGATAGAAATGGTATGGACCTAACAGAAGCAGGAGATATTAAGAAGAGGTTGCAGCAATACACAGAAGAGCTAAACAAAAAAGATCTTCATGAACCAGATAACTACAATGGTGTGATCACTCACCTAGAGCCAGACATCCTAGACTCTGAAGTCAGGTGGACCTTAGGAAGTATTACTACGAACAAAGCTAGTGGACGTGATGGAATTCCAGTTGAGCTATTTCAAATCCTAAAAGATGATGCTGTGAAAGTGCTGCTGCACTCAATATGCCAGCAAATTTGGAAAACTCAGCAGTGGCCACAGGACTGGAAAAGGTCAGTTTTCATTCCAATCCCAAAGAAAGGCAATGCCAAAGAATGCTCAAACTACCACACAATTGCACTCATCTTACATGCTTGAGAAGTAATACTCAAAATTCTCCAAGCCAGGCTTCAGCAATACGTGAACCGTGAATTTCCAGATGTTCAAGCTGATTTTAGAAAAGGCAGAAGAACCAGAGATCAAATTGTCAACATCCGCTGGATCATCGAAAAAGCAAGAGAGTTCCAGAAAAACATCTACTTCTGCTTTGTTGACTATCCCAAAGCCTTTGACTGTGTGGATCACAACAAACTGTGGAAAATTCTTTAAGAGATGGGAATACCAGACCACCTGACCTGCCTCCTGAGAAATCTGTATGCAGGTCAAGAAGCAACAGTTAGAACTGGACATGGAACAACAGACTGGTTCCAAATAGGGAAAGGAGTACATCAAGGCTGTATATTGTCACCCTGCTTATTTAATTTATATATAGAGTACATCATGAGAAATGCTGGGCTGGAGGAAGCACAAGCTGGAATCAAGATTACCAGGAGAAATATCAATAACCTCAGATATGCAGATAACACCACCCTTATGGCAGAAAGTGAAGAACTAAAGAGCCTCTTGATAAAAGTGAAAGAGGAGAGTGAAAAAGTTGACTTAACAGTCAACATTCAGAAAACTAAGATCATGGCCTCTGGTCCCATCACTTCATGGCAAGTAGATGGGGAAACAATGGAAACAGTGGCTGACTTTATTTTCCTGGGCTCCAAAATCACTGCAGATGGTGATTGCAGCCATGAAATTAAAAGACCCTTGCTCCTTGGAAGAAAAGCTATAACCAACCTAGATAGCATATTCAAAAGCAGAGACATTACTTTGTCAACAAAGGTCCGTCTAGTCAAGGCTATGGTTTTTCCAGTAGTCATGTATGGATGTGAGAGTTGGACTATAAAGAAAGCTGAGCACCAAAGAATGGATGCTTTTGAACTGTGGTGTTGGAGAAGACTCTTGAGAGTCCCTTGGACGGCAAGGAGATCCAACCAGTCCATCCAAAAGGAAATCAGTCCTGAATATTCATTGGAAGGACTGATGCTGAAGCTGAAACTCTAATACTTTGGCCACCTGATGCAAAGAACTGACTCATTTGAAAAGACCCTGATGCTGGGAAAGATTGAAGGCAGGAGGGGAAGGGGACGACAGAGGGTGAAGTGGCTGGGTGGCATCACCAACTGAATGGACATGACCTTGAGTAAACTCCAGGAGTTGGTGATGGACAGGGGAGCCTGGTGTGCTGCCGTCCATGGGGTTGCAAAGAGTCAGACTCGACTGAGCAACTGAACTGAACTGAAGTCTTGGGAAGTATTCAATGCTTTAAATTATACAGAAGAATAGCAGAAAAAAAAATTTTTTTCAAAAGTGGCTGAATGGAAATGAAACTGTTGAGAAGAGTTGTGCATATTTAAATAACAAGTAAGAGGAATGAATAGGTGGAGTACAGAGTATTTTTAGAAAATGAAACTATTCTTTATGATACTATAATGGAAGATATATGTCATTATACATTTGTCCAAATCCATAGATGTACCACACCAAGAGTGAACCCTAATGTAAACTATGGACTTTGGGTGATTGTAATGTGTCAATGTAGGTTCATCAATTGTAACAAACGTACCACTCTGGTAGAGGTGTTGATAATGGGGGAGGACATGCATGTTGGGGGAAGCTTTGCTGTGAACCAAACACTGCTGTAAAAAATAAAGTCTATATTTTTAAAAATCAAATAAGAATTAGCATGTTACCCTAATTGCAATTTGAAAGTATAACAGCAAGGTAAAATGACATCCTCTAAGTATCTGCAGTCAATTCTGAATCTTTGCTAACTGTGAATCTTTTACCACTAATTTTCCATGTTGAAATTTGTAAAAAAGAAACCCCTAATGTACCTTTGTTTCTATATCTCATGCTGTAACTTATAACGTTTGCAAAATATAGAAGTACCAGTGGGGAAACCTGTGTTAATAAAATGTCTTAATGTTTTTAACTGCTGTAAAATATTAAGACATTTAGAAAAATAAAAATTTTCAATAACCAGTACAGCAGTAAATCATTTGGTGACCTAACAAATTTGGAGAAACTCGTCCACCATTAAATTTTTCTGTTTACTTGACTGAGCACACACACACACACTTACCTGGTTAAGAAGACAACTTTCTGTCCAAAGTGGCTCACAGAGAAAGAGCAAGGTGGTGAGCTCTGATAAAGTACATGCTACAGTGTTTCTATTTACTCAGTAGAGATTTGCTAATAGAAAATTGGCTTGGTTATAAGATAAATCAGTTTTGAAGATCTAAAATACACCTTGCTGGTTATAGTTAACAATACTTTATGATATACTTGAAATTTACTATGAGAATAGATCTTAAATATTCTCACACATACACATGTAGTGGTAACTATGCAAGATGATGGATGTGTTAACTAACCTCATTTCATAGCATATACATATATCAAATTATGTTGTATACTTTAAACTTAGTGTTATTTGTCAACTTTATCCCAATAAAGCTGGAAAAGAAATAAAACACAAATTGGACTCCCTCCCCCAAAACGAAGGAAAAATTCTATTTTTTGGGAAAAAAGAGAAGTGAAAGAATCCAAACCAGCACTGTCCAAAGGAATGTAACACAAGCCATACATGTAATTTTAATGTTTCCAGCAGCCATATTAAAAAGTAACAAGGAACAGGTGAATATTTTATTTAATCCAATACATCCTAAAAATTATCATTTTAACATGTAATATAAAAATATTAATGACAGATTTTACTTTCTTTTTTGTACTAATTCTTCAAAATCTGGTGTATACTTTACATTTATAGCACATCTCAGTTTGCACTAGCCACATTTCAAGTGTTCAAAAGCCACACATGCTAGCATCTACTATCTTCAATAGCATAGGTATAAACTCCCACCTTTTCATGTTCAAACAAGACTCAAAATTGTAGAAAGATAATTTACTAGGAAAAATGGCAGAAAAGCAGGAAAGACTGATCAGAGGTGCCTATGTTAGCATTTCAGACAACAGGGCTTTCCTTCCTATTTCTAAAAGTCCCCTTGATCAGGATTGATCTAGAGCAGGGTCACCAAATTTCTTCTGTAAAGGGCCAGATAATAAATATTTTAGACTTTGCAGGTTACATGATCTCTGTTGCAACTACTCTACTCTGCTGTTACAACAAGAAAGCAGCCATAGACAACACATTAAACAAGTGGGCATGGTTGGATTCCACCAAAGCTTTAACTATGGGCACTGAAATTTGAATTTCAAATAATTTTCATGTTGTAAAATTTTTGTTTCAAACATTTAAAAATATTAAAAAAATTCTTACCTCGTGAGCCCTAACAAAACAGGTGATGGGCCAGACTTGGTCCACTGGCTGTAGTTTACCAACTCCTGACCTGGAGGACAGAGATTAAGAAAAGGGAGTGCTAAGAAATTGTTTTAATTACAGACATTTGTCAAAGAATGAAAACCAGTGCTTTGGAAGCTAGAAGACAGAGAATGTGAAAAGAATACAGAACTTAGTGTTCAACCATCTCTGTTTTGACATGTCTACATGCTTGTACCCTAGTCACATTGATTCTTCTCTGGTCCTCAGCATCTTCTTGTCAGCTAGATGATTAATTACCATGGCAACCCCAATGAGTCCAACAATAGCTCATATACTTATACTGCATTAAATCAAAATTGGTAATATTTTAAACAGAGTCTGGGAAAATTTACCATTTAAAATACAGAGGAATGGCTTTCTTGAGAAATAAATAGGATTGCAGAGATCTATAAATAGCTTAAACACTGCAATACTAATTTGGAAACAACTCTTACTATAAATAAGTGAATCATCATGCATTACAATAAAGAGAGATTATATGTGACAGCCCTGGAGCCTAATTCTAATTATTATTTACATTTTAAAGAAATAATAGATGCATATCTTGAAATACTCAAATTTTCAGATTCTCCACTGTCATTAGCGAAAATATGTGTAGTTGTCCAGTATTTCACATTATTTCTTATTTCCTCTTATTTTACAAACCTTCCATTAAGTAAAGCTTAAGAAGGCAAACTCAGCCAAACTTTTAACCTAATGTAAAATAACTGCTTGGATATATAACTTTAGTTGTGCTTCTTAATGAATTAGAATTCACAATTAAAGTATAAATGGAAAAGACAATTTGTTGATCCGATTTTTCTATTAACATTAAGATGACTTCTCCCGTCATGACCTACCCCAAGAATTTCAGCCAAAAAAAGAAAGAAAGAAAACAGCAACAGAATTAGCTGTAAGTTGCAACTTGAAAGAGATGGTATGGATTGGTTTCTTCCAAACTATTCTTACCTCTATCTCTTTTCCCTTGACTTTCTTTATCAGAAGACTAAAAGGCTAACAATTTAACTTCCACTGTTAGAGTTCACCATATCACCAGGTTCTTGCCACAAGATAAAGGCTAAAGAAATCCCTGAGCAGAGTTACTTTACCTGAATAAACATAGTAGAAGCCCTTTGTTCCTCCCTCTTCTCCCTGCCTGGAACAGAGAAATAATGCTTGGAGGCACGGCAGCCATCTTGCAACTCTGGTGACAAAGACACTTGTTAAGAGTGGGAAAATAGGAAACTAGAAAGAGTCTGGTGGCTCAGAGGTTAAAGCGTCTTCCTGGAATGCGGAGACCGGGGTTTGATCCCCGGAAAGATCCCCTGGAGAAGGAAAATAGCAACCCACTCCAGTACTCTTGCCTGGAGAATCCCATGGAGGGAGGAGCCTGGTAGGTTACAGTACATGGGGTCTCAAAGAGTTAGACATGACTGAGTGACTTCACTTCACTTCAGAGTCTGGATCCCTTGATATCATCTTTGAGCCCTGGATAATAATCTGGGAAGTCTTCCTTGGCACTTTTTATTTTGTGAGAATAGTAACACTCTTTCATACTTCAGTTCAGTTCAGTTCAGTTCAGTCGCTCAGTCATGTCCGACTCTCTGAAACCCCATGAATTGCAGCACGCCAGGCCTCCCTGTCCATCACCAACTCCCGGAGTTCACTCAAACTCATGTCCATCAAGTCGGTGATGCCATCCAGCCATCTCATCCTCTGTCGTCCCCTTCTCCTCCTGCCCCCAATCCCTCCCAGCATCAGAGTCTTTTCCAATGAGTCAACTCTTCACATGAGGTGGCCAAAGTACTGGAGCTTCAGCTTTAGCATCATTCCCTCCAAAGAACACCCCAGGGCTGATATCCTTCAGAATAGACTGGTTTGATCTCCTTGCAGTCCAAGGGACTCTCAAGAGTCTTCTCCAACACCACAGTTCAAAAGCATCAATTCTTCAGTGCTCAGCTTTCTTCACAATCCAACTCTCACATCCATACATGACTACTGGAAAAACCATAGCCTTGACTAGACGGACCTTTGTTGACAAAGTAATGTCTCTGCTTTTGAATATGCTATCTAGGTTTCATAACTTTTCTTCCAAGGAGTAAGCATCTTTTAATTTCATGGCTGCAATCACCATCTGCAGTGATTTTAGAGCCCCAAAAAATAAAGTCTGACACTGTTTCTACTGTTTCCCCATCTATTTCCCTTGAAGCGATGGGACCAGATGCCATGATCTTCGTTTTCTGAATGTTGAGCTTTAAGCCAACTTTTTCACTCTCCTCTTTCACTTTCATCAAGAGGCTTTTTAGTTCCTCTTCACTTTCTGCCATAAGGGTGGTGTCATCTGCATATCTGAGGTTATTAATATTTCTCCTGGCAATCTTGATTCCAGCTTGTGCTTCTTCCAGCCCAGCGTTTCCCATGATGTGCTCTGCATAGAAGTTAAATAAGCAGGGTGACAATATACAGCTTTGACGTACTCCTTTTCCTATTTGGAACCAGTCTGTTGTTCCATGTCCAGTTCTAATTGTTGATTCCCAACCTGCATATAAGTTTCTCAAGAGGCAGGTCAGGTGGTCTGACATTCCCATCTCTTGAAGAACTTTCCACAGCTTATTGTGATCCACACAGTCAAAGGCTTTGGGATAGTCAACAAAGCAGAAGTAGATGTTTTTCTGGAACTCTCTTGCTTTTTCAATGATCCAGCGGATGTTGGCAATTTGATCTCTGGTTCCTCTGCCTTTTCTAAAATCAGCTTGAACGTCTGGAAGTTCACGGTTCACGTATTGCTGAAGCCTGGCTTGGAGAATTTTGAGCATTACTTTACAAGCATGTGAGATGAGTGCAATTGTGTGGTAGTTTAAGCATTCTTTGGCATTGCCTTTCTTTGGGATTGGAATGAAAACTGACCTTTTCCAGTCCTGTGGACACTACTGCCACTCTTTCATACTTAAACAGTCATTATCTGTGAAGTTTTCTGGGGTTTGGGGGGTTTTATTTTTACAGCTAATTTTATTTGTAGCTGGTAAACAACTAAAACCAAGGCAGGATTACTTCCCATCTACTATATATCAGTGGTTCTCACACTAGAAAACAGATCAAAATCACCTGGAAGACTTACTAAAATTCAGATTGCTAGGGTCTAGCCCCAGAGTTTCTAATTCAGTAGGTCTTGGATGGCTCACAGGAAACTGCATTTCTAACAAGTACCCAGGTAATGCAGCTCTGGCTGCATCAGGGGCCACACTTTAAGGACCATTGGATTACACAATAGCATTTCATAACATAACACACAACACAACACTCTATAGCATAGCATACCACAGAACACCACAGCACAGGATTGCATAATATAATATAACATGCATAATATAACATAACATCCAACTCTCCAGGTTTCTATTTCCCTGTTGCTTTGCTTTTTAAAAAATAAATTTCTGCCTGAAATCTAGACCAAATATACTCTTTAGTAATCTTAACACCAAGTGTAAAAATAAGTCACAAAAAGATCAGCAGATGTTATAGTTCTGCTCCTGCCTGAAGCTAGAAGATAGGGAAAGAGCCGTCTAGCACTTGCCAGGCTAGACTATTTGCCATGTCATTTCCTGGCACATAATTATGCTGCTTGCTGACAACTATTCTACCTTCTGTCCTTTCGTAAATTGTAAATGACAGTTTGGAAGCTGTTGGCTGAAAATTCTGGGAAAAAAAAAAAAAAAAACATTTACAAGGAGAGGCAAGGATAAAATCATGGTCAATTTAGACCAGGTGCTGATAAGCTAGACCTGAGAAACACTGTCAAGTTAGCATGCTGTGAAAGAGATGACATTTCCTGTACCTTCCTCTTCCCTACCTCCACTCCTATGACCCAGAGTCTCAAAGCATGTGATTCACTCAATAATTCAAATGAGTCAGAAAGACCAGTGCTTGGAAGACTTTTGCTACCTGCTAGAATAACACACAGTTGAATTTTATACTTAGGGTGAAGAGAAAAAGTTTCTATCATGTCCAAATGTTGCCCTATACCTACTGTCTGCCCCCCTCCCCATAATGACCGGCTTCAAAAGCCCTCGAAAAGAGTCATGCTTTGAGAACAGTGACTCAGCCATTGTCCAGGTCAAGTATGCGGTGTACTTTAGCTCTCCCCCCCCCCCCCCCCCCCCCCCCCCCCCGCCACCCGCTGCCCAGGAACTGGTCAAAATAATCCTTCTGCCCTAGTAGCTACATGTTTTAAGCCATGCTTTGTTAACCAACTAGGAAAGATGGATGAGTCTAATTCACCAATCACTCATCCACTCCCCATTGCATCCAGGAGCTTAGTGAGTGGGACAAAATAACTAGTGTGAGTTAAATAATCAAACCTGGTCAGGCTTCATGTAAATTCAGAATTTGGGGATCAGAGTAAAGCCCATTAGTCCTCCTAGAGATAACATCTAATACCCTGACTTTCTTTTACCTCTGCCCCACCCACTGAGCTAAGAACTCATAGCTTCCCAGAATATACTCCTATGATCACCTACACTCCTTCAAACACTTGCAGACTTCAGCACCAGGGATTTCTGGTTTTAAACCTTCTCAAGTATTCATTTTAGCATTCCAACAAGTTTTGATTCTTTGCATTTTCCGTGAACAGCCAGAGAATAAGAAACAGAGTATAGAGCCATCTCTCAGTGTTCCTTCTTGATCTAATTTAGCTTTTCAAGTGCAGTCAAAGCTCCTAAGTTTCTCTTTAAAACAACTCCAGTTGCAGCTGTTTTCAGGTATACTTTATATAAGGTATTGTACTGAAAGCACAAATTATAAGAAGCTAAGCATTAAACGGAGGCACAAGCATCCAAGTAGAGTGACTGTAGAGAAGTCATCCTCAAACGCTGAAAGGTAGAGAGGGCCTCACAGTGGACTTGAACTTGCAGGAAGGATAGACCATAACTCCAAAGAGAAACTTCTGAGAGATGTGATGCCAAGAAAGGAAGCATGAGGTAAAGTGGAAGGAACATGGGTTTGGGGGTCACACAGATCTGGGTTTGAAGCCACTGCCTAGATGTGAGTTGAGTGAGTTACTTCAATACTATGATGCCTTAATTTCCTTATGTGTGAAATAAGAATAATAATACTTCTCTTGAAGGACTGTCCTAAAACTACTAAAAAATTTTAAAAGGGTGTAAAATATCAACATATAGCTCAATCAATGAAGCTATAATGGTAAAATCTCAAGTGTGGGCTTAAACATGAGGTATACCTGGTAGGACCAGTTTGGCTGGGGTGAATGCTTTCCAGAAAGGACTCAGGGGGACATTAAAAGAAAAAAAACTGAATCAGTAAATAAATGCAGATTTCAGCTGTCCTTGAATTGCCCCAGGCTACGGAGTTCAAACTTGACTCTGGAGACAATATAAATATGAAACCTATCAAGGATTTTTTAGGAAGGGAAGTGACATGTTCATACCAGTAATTACAGGATGGGGATCATGTGTATACCTGTGGCGGATTCATGTTGATGTATGGCAAAACCAAAACAATATTGTAAAGTAATTAGCCTCCAATTAAAATAAATAAATTTATATTAAAAAATAAAATAAGAATTAAATGTTAAAAAAAAAGACTCTTCTTGTACTGACTGGAACTGAGGAAATTAGTTGTTATTCTCAAGTGGGTTAATTTCCCCTTTATGCCAAATTTGTGTTCTACTCCAGCAAAGTATCTGGGTCACTGTGGCTCTAGTAGTCAGGCTAAGCTAAGTAACAAACTAACTCCCAATCTCAGTGACCTGACCCAACAAAGATATATTTTTTCTCAGACTTCATACCCAGTACCAGTTCATGGGACTCTGCTCCATATAGTAACTCAAGAATCAAAGCTGATGGAGGTGCCACCATCTTGTCACACCATGATCTCAACACAAGATTTCTAGGGCTACTGCAAGAAGGGAAGAAACAGTTGAGAGGAGACACAGAGACCTTATGGCCAGGTGTGAAAGTGGCACATTTCACTGCTGCCCACATTCTATTGGTCATAACTCAATCTCAACCTAACTGCCCAGGTGGCTGGGAAACACAGAGGAACACATGCAATGTTAGGCAAGCAGCTCTCTGCCACCAGGGAGCCATCCCTTCCTTTTATACTCTTCCCTTATGCAATTGCAGGCCCACCACCCTAAAGGCTCCTTAGAGGCTGTAGCATGTCAGGCCTTCCTCAAAGTTCTCTTTAAGTCACTAAGTTGAGCTCCGTTCCACAGTGCAGTTCAATGAACTGAGCTACTGAGGGTACAAGACAGACAGATCGAGAAAACTTAAAGATAAATGAATGTATTTCAGATGTGTCTGCTCTTCAGAGCTGGCAAAGTATGAATAAGAGCTGAGTAAACTGGAAGGCCAATGTTGTAGTTCTAAAACAAATTCACTGTAAAGATTCCAATGCCTTTAATGCAGTGATAAAGTACAGATGTTCAGCATGTCGAGAACATAAAGAAATTATAAATGCACAGTGGAACAATATGCCAAAAGTGAGTGACTACACATGAATTATTCCAACTAATCCATAAATAAAAACATATGCCAATACAGTAGTCCCTGAAGAACAACGTGTCATGTGTTTAAAAAAATTCTAGGTGAAAGTTTGAGAACTGACGAAAGTGGGATCTTTACTACTACTAAGAATGACTCTCTTGATAAGAATGTTTGTTGTTGCTGCTGCTGCTGCTAAGTTGCTTCAGTCGTGTCTGACTCTGTGCAACTGCATAGACAGCAGCCCACCAGGCTCTGCTATTCCTGGGATTCTCCAGGCAAGAACATTGGAGTGGGTTGCCATTTCCTTCCCCAGTGCATGAAAGTGAAAAGTGAACGTGAAGTCACTCAGTCGTGTCTGACTCTTCGCGACCCCATGGACCACAGCCTACCAGGCTCCTCTGTCCATGGGATTTTCCAGGCAGATAAGAATGTTTACTAAGTGCTAAAAATCTTACAGCTGTTCATTTCATCTTCGCAACAACCTATGTGTTGATGTTATCATCATTTTACAGATAAAGGAAGTAACTCATTCAAGGCCTCCTAACTAGTAAGTGGAAGATCTAAGATTCAAACCTAAGCAGTCTTTCTAGACAAACTGAACTTCATTATTGTGTTTGGCCTCTGATACAAATGAACCATATCTGGAATTCTGCAGGCCCACTGAAACCTTCTGAGGTAACCTTAAAAACCCCATTATGCTCTCCAGCAACTGGCCCAAAAAACAGACTCTTTAGATAGCATCATTCACAAAGCTCCTCATATGGCTATTTTGCCTCTGATTCGACTTGGGAGAGACTGAAAGAGGTCTAAGAGGAATCAGATTATCCTGCTAAACTTGGGCAACTAGCAACAGAAATTAAAATATCACAGACACCATGAATCAAGAGACTTGAGTTCTAGTCCTGGATTCTACACTTTCCTAGCTGTGTAAACAAAGTCACAAATATTTATTGACCATTGTTCTGGCTATCTGGGGTTTCCCTGATGGTTCAGTGGGTAAAGAATCCACCTACAATGCATGAGACACAGTTTTGATCCCTGGGTCACAAAGATCCCTGGAGGAGGAAATGGTAACCCACTCGAGTATTCTTGCCTGGAAAATTCCATGGACAGAAGAGCCTGGAAGGCTACCGTCCATGATGTCACAAAGAATCAGGTATGACTGAGCACGTGGCACTGGTGATTGACTTTTTAGTAACAAAACACCCCAAAATTTAGTCACTTCAAAGAACAACAATCATTTTGTTGTATCTCATGATGTTATGAGTCAAGAATTTGGGCAGTGCTCAGTTGATTCCACTGCTCCTCATGTTACCAACTGAGATTACTCAGTGGTAGTCGGCTGGTGGATGGGCCAGTCTGGATGGCCCCAGATGGCTTTTTGCACATGTCTGGCAGTGATAGCTGTAAGGCTAGACTCTGCTGAGACTGTTGACTAGAGTTCCCGTACATGGCCCCTCCAACATCGTGATCTCATGATAGTCACAATTCTTATAAGTTGACTGGTTTCCCTCAAGGCAAGCATTTCAAGAGGCTTAGCTACAAGGTGTATTATTCCCTAGCCTCAGAGTTTCGGAACATCACTTCTACCATGATTTATTGATTAAGAAAGTCATTAAGTCCAGTTCTAAATGAAGGGAAGAAGAAATGGATTCCACTTCTCAGTGGGAGGAGTCACAAAAAAGAAGCCATTTTTTAAAAAACTGAAGTACAGCTGATTTACAATATTGTGCCAATCTCTGCTATATAACAAAGTGACTCAGTTATATGCATATGTACATTCTTTTTTATATTCTTTTCCATTATGGTTTATCATAGGATATTAAATATAGTTTCCCGTGGTATACATTAGGATCTGTTGTTTATCCATTGTAAATGTAATAGTCTACCAACCCCTGACTCCCAGCCCACCCCTTTCCCTTCCCATCCCCCTCACCTTGACAAGCACAAGTCTATTCTCTATGTCTATGAGTCCGTTTCTGTTTTGTAGATAGGTTCATCTATGCCATATTTCAGATTCCACATGTAAGTAGTATCCTTGATATGTCTTTCTGGCTTACTTTACTTAGTATGACAATCTCCTATCACATCCATGTTGCTGCAAATGGCATTACATCATTCTTTTTCATGGCCAAGTAGTATTCCATTGTATATATGTACCACATCTTCTTTATCTATTCCTCTGTTGAGGGACATTTAGGTTGTTTCCATATTTTGGCTATTGTGAACAGTGCTGCTATGAACATTGGGGTGCATTTATCTTTTTGAATTATACTTTTGTCCAGGTATATTCCCAGGAGTGCAATTGCTGGATCATATGGTAATTCAATTTTTAGTTTTCTGAGGAACCTCCATGCTGTTTTCCATAGTGGCTGTACCAATTTACATTCCCACTAACAGTGTAGGAGGAGGGTTCCCTGTTCTCCACATCCTCTCCAGCATTTGTTCTTTGTAGATTTTTTACTGATGGCCAATAGGACTAATGTGAGGTGGTACCACATTGTAGTTTTGATTTGCATTTCTCTAATAATCAGAGATGCTGAGCATCCTTTCATGTGCCTACTGAGTCATCTATATGTTGAAAGAAGCCATCTTGAATCTATTGCAAGCAACCACTCTATGCCAAGCACCATACTAGTCATCAGTTCAGTTCAGTCACTCAGTTATATCCAACTTTTTGTGACCCCATGGACTGCAGCATGCCAGGCTTTCCTGTCCATCACCAACTCCTGGAGCTTGCTCAAACTCATGTCATACATACATTCATAGATATACAAGGTCCATGTTTTCCTGGGTTATATGTACGCTTTTCAATATAAAATGAAAAAATTTTATTATGACATTGTATATTTTCTTTGATTGTTCATTTGAGATAGGGCTTCCTCTTGATTCTCCAGGAGAATAAACTAGTCCAATAAAGAACCAAATAGTAAATATTTTGGTTTTGCAAGTCATACAATCTCTGTTGCAGCTACTCAACTCTACTGTTCATAACCCCAAGCAGCTATACACAACATGTAAATACATGAGCACGTGTGCATACTCAGTCACTCAGTCACGTCCAACTCTTTGCAACCTCATGATCTGTAGCCTGCCAGGCTCCTCTGTCCATGGTATTCTCCAGGCAAGAATACTGGAGTGGGTTGCCATTTCCATCTCCATGGGAGCTTCCCAACTCAGTGATCAAACCTGCGTCTCCTGCATCTCCTGCACTGGCAGGCAGATTCTTTGTGGGTTTTTTTTTTTTTTTTTTTTGGATGAAAAATAAAATGTGTTTACTGCAAGCAAACATTTTGGAGAGGTAAACACTTATTGCAAGTACTGTACAGGCTTAGAAAGATCTTTTTTTAGCCAGCTAAGGGCAGGCAGATTCTTTACCACTGAGCCACCTAGGAAGCAAGTGAGAATGACT
Source organism: Ovis aries (assembly GCF_016772045.2). NCBI lineage: Eukaryota > Metazoa > Chordata > Mammalia > Artiodactyla > Bovidae > Ovis > Ovis aries. The sequence goes on along the minus strand of NC_056080.1, from coordinate 14,132,900 downwards.
GAGTTCCAACAAAAGTTTATTTACAAAACCAGGCATTGGTCTTGATTTGGCTTGCAGACCATAGATTACCAACCCCTGGTCTAGTAGATGATAGGTGCTCAAATAACTATTGGTTGGATGGACAAATTTTAAGGCTTGGAAAATACTTGTATGAGCTTTCATTACTTCAAATGCCCATCTGTTCCTTTTCACACAGGATTCAAGAAACCCACTGTCATTCAGGTCAGCCCCACAGGACCTCCATGGATATCAAGGGTCTAGGCCATCAGGCCATGTAACCCATAATCTAAATCTGGAGTTGGAAAATCAGATTAAAAAAAAAAAAAGTTCCAAGAGGACAGATCAGATGTGGGAGATAAGCAATTCAGTTTAATAACTCAGGAACAATGGGACAAATTGTCAGCTTTATCAACTGATTTTATATACCATGCTTCATCAATTCTTAGATGACATTTATGGGAGGAAATGCGGCCAATTAAACAATGAAACACCCTAGCCTATAAGATGTATTCCAATTTCAGAGGGGTTAACAAGTGGGAAAAAGTGAATGTCAGAGAACCAATGAGATATAAATTTTCTCATTCATTTGTCCACAAAACAAACAAAAGCAAAGTATCACTTATAGCACCTATAAGTCCCAAGCACTTTGCATAAATATTTCTGTGCAATCCTTACATCCATTTAGAGTGGTTCATTATTCTATGCTTTTTACACTCCTGCCTCCCTAAACCACATGTGGTTTCTTGGATAGACCATTCTCTTCCCACTCCAGGTATTTTTCAAATGCCATTGCTTCTCCCTGGACCCTCGTCCTATTCCTATAGTTCATCCTTAAACACTTTCAGGTATCAACCCTTTTGTTTCTGACTCAAGAAAACATTTTCTAAGCACAGTGCTTATGTGGCTATAATTCAGCAAATCTAAGATGTCCTTAACTCTAAAACACACAACTATTAATATTTTCTATACCACTAAGAAAGAAAAACACAACAATTAAATCATGACCTACTATCAGGCATAATACACATCTCAGTTTCACAGATGTTAAATTGGATGTGTGAGGGGGGATGTACACTTTGGAGATGATGAAATCTGTTAGTTCAGTACAAGTCAGTGATTTTCAAAGACTTAACACCTGAAATAATAGGTGATGTCGCCTTCCATACTGTTTGTCTTCCAGTACAAGGGATGAGATGAAGGAAATCTTACTCACAAAAATTCCTAGGAAAGCTGCAAATGGTGGCAAGAAAGTCCCAGCTGAGAACCACTGCTTTAAATGATAGCTCTGAAGGACACCAATGGTTGTGGGAAGACCAGTCAGGAAGTAGTTACAGAAATTGGGAAGACAGAGTCATGACATGGAGTAGTGTGTGGTTTCAGTTCAATTCAGTTGAGTCGCTCAGTCGTGTCTGACTTTTTGCGACCCCATGAATCGCAGCACGCCAGGCCTCCCTGTCCATCACCAACTCCCGGAGTTTACCCAAACTCACATCCATCGAGTCAGTGATGCCATCCAGCCATCTCATCCTCTGTTGTCCCCTTCTCCTCCTGCCCCCAATCCCTCCCAGCATCAGGGTCTTTTCCAATGAGTCAACTCTTCGCATGAGGTGGCCAAAGTATTGGAGTTTCAGCCTCAGCATCAGTCCTTCCAATGAACATCCAAGACTGATAGAGAAAAAAAAAGTCATAGTTGTTAACTTTCCTTATACCAACCTATCTGATAGGTACTATTAGCACCATTTAACAGATGAGGAAACTAAGGAATAGAGAGTTTGGGAAACTTGTCCCCAGTGGGAGAACCAAGACTCAAGCACAGGCAGCTGGAATATATTCTTTTAGAGCCAGAAATCAATAAGACTTAGTGATGACATTAAGTGAGAGAAGGAAAAGGGGAATAAAAAGGTTATTCCAGTTTGGGGCATAAGTAATGGTGGATGGAGGTGACATTTACTGAATGAAGAGTACTGTAAGAGGAACAAATTGTGAGAGGTAAAGAGAGGGAGTCAAAAATTCCACTTTGGACAATGTTACATTTGAGGTGCCTATGAGACATTCAATGCTATGCTATGCTATGCTAAGTCACTTCAGTCATGTCCGACTCTGTGCAACCCCAGAGGCGGCAGCCCACCAGGCTTTCCCATCCCTGGGGTTCTCCAGGCAAGAACACTGGAGTGGGTTGCCATTTCCTTCTCCAATGCATGAAAGTGAAAAGTGAAAGTGAAGTCGCTCAGTCATGTCCGACTCTTAGCGACCCCATGGACTGAAGCCTACCAGGCTCCTCCGTCCATGGGATTCTCCAGGCAAGAGCACTGGAGTGGGGTGCCATTGCCTTCTCCGATGAGACATTCAATAGAGGGATCAAATAAGCAGTTGGTATGGCTCAGAACTATTCTGAATAAAAATTCTAGACTTGTCCCCATTTAAAGTTTTAGTTCTAGTTGTGGATAAAATCATTTACACAGAATGGAGAATGAGTTGTGGATAAAATCATTTACACAGAATGGAGAATGAGTTGTGGATAAAATCATTTACACAGAATGGAGAATGAGAAGGAAAGTTGTATAACTTTCCAACTGCTTTATCTGCTTCCTTTGGCTTTTTTCTCCTCTCCTGAAAAACTATCTGGCTGACTAGCAACTCTTTTAAGGAGATGTACAGAAGAATGAGATGGTTGGATGGCATCACCGACTCAATGGACATGAGTCTGAGCAAACTCTGAGAGAGAGTGGAGGACAGGGAAGTCTGGCATCCTGCAGTCCATGGGCTCCACTTACTGGACCTGCAGTCCATCCTTCAGTCCACTCAATGACAGAACAACAAACAACAACAAAGGCCAAGTTCAGCTTTTCATCCATTCCATGCTGTTCCATTATTCAACACATCACCATTATTTGGAATCTTCTTTCCATGAGATGGGTAACTCAATGAGGTCTATAGTGCAGATCATAAACAGTTCTCAAAACCTCAGACTGGTTAAGAAGAGGCAGCATAATTAGCGAATAAGAGTTCCATCTCTGATGTAACAATGCAAGGGTTTGAATCCCAGATCCATAATGTATCACCACATGAACTTGGGGAAGTTACTTAAGCTCGCAAAACCCTACTTCCCTCATCTGTAAAGTGGGCTTGATAATAGCTCCTGAGCTCGCTGGCTTATTTTGAGAGAAAATTCATTCACAGCACAGAGCAGGGTGCCTTGCCCATAGTAACTGCTAAATAAATATTAGCTGTTCTTATTAATTCAGATGAACCATAAGTAAATGGGTCATGTTGCTTGTAAAATTTCTTTTAAGCAGTCAGTTCTAAACACTGACACATTAAAAAAGAGAATGACAGTTCTTTCTGCAGCGTTCTCATGCTCATGTGATAAGATACTGTCAGGAGGCCTGAAAGAGCTCTCTAGCCCATCCTCAAACTTCATATTTCCTGATTCATAAAATCCCATTTGCATAGGACAATGCCTTCTGCTCCTATGTTCAGGGATTTGGGCAGAAGTAAGGCAGTTAATGTGTTAAGCTATTTCAAATCCTGAAAGATGATGCTGTGAAAGTGCTGTACTCAATATGCCAGCGAATTTGGAACACTCAGCAGTGGCCACAGGACTGGAAAAGGTCAGTTTTCATTCCAATCCCCCCAAAAAAGGCAATGCCAAAGAATGCTCAATCTACCACATAATTGCACTCATCTCACATGCTAGTAAAGTAATGCTCAAAATTCTCCAAGCCAGGCTTCAGCAATACGTGAACTGTGAACTTCCCAATGCTCAAGCTGGATTTAGAAAAGGCAGAGGAATCAGAGATCAAATTGCCAACATCCGTTGGATCATGGATAAAGCATGAGAGTTCCAGAAAAACATCTATTTCTGCTTTATTGATTATGCCAAAGCCTTTGACTGTGTGGATCACAATAAACTGTGGAAAACTCTGAAAGAGATGGGAATACCAGAACACCTGACCTGCCTCTTGAGAAATCTGTATGCAGGTCAGGAAGCAACAGTTAGAACTGGACATGGAACAACAGACTGGTTCCAAATAGGAAAAGGAGTACATCAAGGCTGTATATTGTCACCCTGCTTATTTAACTTATATGCAGAGTACATCATGAGAAACGCTGGACTGGAAGAAACGCAAGCTGGAATCAAGATTGCCGGGAGAAATATCAATAACCTCAGATATGCAGATGACACCACCCTTATGGCAGAAAGTGAAGAGGAACTGAAGAGCCTCTTGATGAAAGTGAAAGAGGAGAGTGAAAAAGTTGGCTTAAAGCTCAACATTCAGAAAACGAAGATCATGGCATCTGGTCCCATCACTTCATGGGAAATAGATGGGGAAACAGTGGAAATAGTGTCAGACTTTATTTTGGGGGGCTCCAAAATCACTGCAGATGGTGACTACAGCCATGAAATTAAAAGACGCCTACTCCTTGGAAGGAAAGTTATGACCAACCTAGATAGCATATTCAAAAGCAGAGGTATTACTTTGTCAACAAAGGTCCGTCTAGTCAAGGCTATGGTTTCTCCAGTGGTCAAGCATGGATGTGAAAGTTGGACTATAAAGAAAGCTGAGCACTGAAGAATTGATGCTTTTGAACTGTGGTGTTGGAGAGGACTCTTGAGAGTCCCTTGGACTGCAAGGAGATCCAACCAGTCCATCCTAAAGGAGATCAGTCCTGGGTGTTCATTGGAAGGACTGATGCTGAAGCTGAAACTCCAGTACTTTGGCCACCTCATGTGAAGAGTTGACTCATTGGAAGAGACCCTGATGCTGGGAAGGATTGGGGGCAGGAGGAGAAGGGGACAACAGAGGATGAGATGGCTGGATGGCATCACCGACTCGATGGAGATGAGTTTGAATAAACTCCAGGCATTGGTGATGGACAGGGAGGCCTGGCGTGCTGTGATTCATGGGGTCGCAAAGAGTTGGACACAACTGAGTGACTGAACTGAACTGAACTGAAGGCAGTTACTGTAATCCCCCTGATGGGTACAACAAAAGAAAAGAACTAGGATGCAACCCCCAGAGAACAAATCTCCACTCCTTCTCAGATCTATGGACAAGATAAGATTTCCCTATTTTGGACAGTAAATGGATTGTTTGGGGGGAGTTGAGATGATCACAAAGACATATGCCTGGGCATTAAGGCTGGGCTACGGAAGTCCTCATTCTCACTGGACATCAGAATCAGCAAGCAAGATTCTGAATGATACCTGTCATTCAGAGAGGGTTCCACTCTCAGAGATTCTGAGGTAATTAATTGGGGAACACCCACTTTGAAGTACTGCTTAGCAGTTTCTAACACAGTAAACATATATCTGCCCTAACAGCCAAAAAAATCCACTCCTGGGTATACACTCAACTGAAATGAGTGCTCATTGTCCACCAGAAGGTATGCACAAGAATGTTCACAGCAGTTTCATTCAAAGTAAAACAAAAATTGGAAACAACCTAAATGCCCCTCGGTATTGCAGAACATTGCTTCCATGACCCCCTGTGGATATTAAATTCTGCAGATGCTCAAGTCCATCATATAAAATGGGGTGCTTAGTTGCTCAGTCATGTCTGACTCTTTGCAACCCCATGGACTGTGGCCTGCAAGGCTCCTCTGTCCAAGGGAATTCTCTAGGCAAGAATACTGGAGTGGGTTACCATTCCCTTCTCCAGAGGATCTTCCCAACCCAGGGATCAAACCCAGGTCTCCTGCATTGCAGGCGGATTCTTTCCGTCTAAGCCACCAGGGAAGCCCATAAAATGGGGTAGCATGTGCATATAGCCTATGCACACCCTCCCACACACTTCAAATCAGCTCTAGATTTCATATAATACCTAATACAATGTAAATGGTATGTAAATAGTTGATTGTTGTTGTTCAGTTGCTCAGTTGCATCTCTTTGCAACCCCATGAACTGCAGCACGCCAGGCTTCCCTGTCCTTCACCATCTCCTGGAGCTTGCTCAAACTCACCTCCATTGAGTCAGTGATGCCATCCAACCATCTCATCCTCTGTCATCCCCTTTTCCTCCTGCCCTCAATCTTTCCCAGCATCTGGGTCTTTTCGATTGAGTCAGCTTTCCACATCAGGTGGCCAAAGTATTGGAGCTTCAGCTTCAGCCATCAGTCCTTCCAATGAATATTCAGGATTGATTTCCCTTAAGATTGACTGGTTTGATCTCCTTGCAGTCCAAGGGACTCTCAAGAGTCTTTTCCAACTCCACAATTCAAAAAAATCAATTCTTTGATGCTCAGCCTTCTTCAAATAGCTGATAGCACATAGCAAACTCAAGTTTTGCTTTTTGGAACTTTCTGGAATATTTTTAAATACATTTGATCTGTGGTCAGCTAATTCTGTGGATGTGGAACTTGTGGATATAGAGCGCTAACTTTATAGTAGAATGGACAAATAAAATGTAGTAGTTTCTACTACTACACAGCAATGGAAAAGAGTAAACATCTGATACACATAACAGCATGGAGGAATCTCACTCATGATGAAATAAGTGAAAGAAGCCAGATAGAAGCATATCTACTACATGATTCTATTTACCATAAGTTCAAAAACAGGCTGGACTCACCCACGATGATGCAGGACAGAAGAACAGTAACCCTCAGGAGTGTTCTTCTGAGGTTCTGGGAATGATCTTAACCTGGGTAATGATAATACAAGTGGATGCATATATAAAAATTCATTATGTTGTACACTTAAGATTTTTGCTCTGTATGTCTATTTACTTGTTTGTTTTAAATCTCAATTACAAACATTAAAAAGTCCCCCAAGTGATTCTTAGATGTGACCAGAATTGAGAACCACTGCCATCAGGCTACCAGGTCTGCCAGAGTATTGTTCTACCCACACCCAGCTTTGTCCTTAGATAACAGATTTTGCCATGTCATTCTTTGCTCTCCTAAAACCACTCAAAACACTCCTGAGAGGCTAACAGAGAAAGCACTAAGTGCATCATTTAAAATTCCTAGCAAGGCTATTATCTTCACTAATTCATCTTTTCTGTACTTTGCAGTTTCTAAGAGATGAGACTTTTCTCGTTAGTCCTTAAACTCTATAGGTCCAAATGTCCAGAAAGAAATCTATGGCATCACTGCTGACCTCTTAACATTCCTCTGGTTTGGAACTTTCTCTTCTATACTGAAAGCCCATGCAAAAAATTTAAAGAACAGTGGAACTATGTAGAAGCCAAGAAATAATCCACTCTGAGGCCCAGACAGGAGAACTGATTTGTCTTATGTCACCCAACAAATCAGTAATCTGACATTTTCATACACTGATGATCTGACACTTTGCCATTAACATGCATTTTTGAATAAGAAACGCTGTCCCCAAAGTCACCTGGTGAAACACCAATAGTAACAGCAGAGGCTTTGGGAAATTTGGTTGTTGTTCACTTAATGTTTTTTCATCCAAATGGTAGCTAAAAATGCATCTTCTATTTCTAGCATTATACCTGGCCTAGTGACATGGCACCAATAATCTTGAAGTCTCCATGTGCCCGTGGTCACTCATTTGAAGGTGCCAGAGTATTGCAAACTAGCTCAATCTGCAGTGAATGGGGCGAGTGTTATGGTGCAAAATACACTAATCAGATAGAGTTCCAGTCTGAAATCTGCCTCCTACCAGACCCTAAGCAAATCATGAAAACCCCAAGAGCTTCAGCTTGTTTATCTATAAAATGGGAAAATGAGCTACGGTTCAAGTATTTCACTGACTTATTTTAAGTATCAAATGAGACAAGGTTTATGAAACTACCATAAGCCTCTACCAAAACACATAAGGCTTCCTTCTTTTTTTTTTCATGATACTAAATATATCTGTGAAGTCAAAGGAGGAGAATAAAGCTGGAAATGTGCTAATGGATGGTTTTTCTACTAAAATATTTGCCAGCAAAAGACATCTTGTTAACAAGCTACTCTGTATACTGTAACATATATTTCACAATTTATCTACCTCCTGCAGGCTGTCAAAATAATTGGCCTATAATATTTTTAAAATATAGTCAGCCATCTCTGGATTTATTATGTGTATATCTATTTGCATAATGATGACTGAATTTACACATCATGTATCTTTCCAGACTTTAGGTTTCCATTACTCTTTCTCTGAAAATCCACAAGTTTTTTTACAAAATGCAAGAGTCTCTAAGCATGGTTACCATTTCCTTCAGCATAAAAATAAGTGACGGAAGCAGTGCTCCACTGTTACCCTGGAGATGAGAGACTAGTTACCATTGATAACAAACTTGGAATTTCTCTTCCGTTGGCCAGAGAAGAGGTGGTTCCAGATTTGCTGCTCAACTCTGTCAAGGCAGCAACCCCAACCTCAGTAAGTTGACAGAACACTTGAGGCAGAGGCACTGTTGCCCATCATCGTTGTATCTACTATTAGGAAAAGATTTAGTAGCCCAATCCAAGCTAAGTGTAAACAGAAAGGTGGTGGCCCCAGTAGACAGTGACAGCTGGTTCTGCCAACTGGCTCTCCCAAAGCCATCCCCAGCCCATTCTCCCTTGCTGTGTTACACTACAGAGAGTGGCAAGTCAGATGCTTTCCCATATTCCCTTGCAGCTCTGGTTTGCTATATGACCCAGCTCTGGCCCGTGAGCTACAACTGAGTTTTTTAGCTTTTTTGCCCATAGAGTCTATCTCATTATAGTCAAATTACTGTGGCTTGAAGTCATTTGAAATATTTCTTCTCCCTGTACTTTATTATTATTATTATTTTAATTTGGTCATGCCACATGGCATGTGGGACCTTAATTCCCTGACCAGGGGTCGAACCAGAAGCCCCTGCATTGGAAGTGCAAGCATAAACACAGGACCATGAGGGAAGACCCTTTTCTCTGTGCTTTTGCCACTAACTTACTATATACCTTTAGATTTGTTTCATTTTGTTTTTGATTTTTAGGAAATGCTTCTAAATTTAATTTTGTTTAGAGTTATATAAAATATTTACATGATTCCAAAGTCAAATCTGCAAAACATAGTAAATTAGGAAGCCCACTTTCTATCCCTGTCTCTTCTACCTGGATTCTTCCTTACTCCTACGCATGGCTATTTTAAAGATTTTGGCTTACTTTTCCACTGTGTGGTTTTTTTTTTTATTTTAATTTTTAAATAATTCTAGATTTACAGAAAGTTGCAAACATAATTGAAACTCCTTATATAACTTTCATCCAGCTCCCCTAATGTTATTGTTGTTTAGTCGCAATGTTGGACACTTTTGCGACCCCCTGGACTGAGCCCACCAGGCTTCTCTGTTCAAGGGATTTCCCAGGCAAAAATACTGCAGCTGGTTGCCATTCGCTTATCCAGAGGATCTTCCTAACTCAGGGATTTAACCCATGTCTCCTGCGTTGGCAGGCAGATTCTTTACCACTGAGTCTCCAGAGAAGCCCTCTGCTAACGTTACATCTTACTTAACCATGGTACATTTGTCAAAACAGAAATTAAGATTGGTACAATACTATTAACCAAGCCATAGATTTCTTTAGATATCATCATATTGTTGTTGTCCCACTAACATCCTTTTTCTGGGCCAAGATCCTGCATTACGTTTAGATATCATGACTACTTAGTCTTCTCCAATCTGAGATGGTTTGCCAACCTTTCTTTATCTTTTGTGATTTTGACACCTTTGGAAAGGACTGGTCAGTTATATTATGTAATATTTCATAATTTGAGTTTGAATGATGGGTCTTCATGGTTAAATTCAGGTTAAGCGTTTTTGACAAGAAAATCATAGACGTGATGCTATACCTTTCTCAGTGCATCGTGTCAGGCATATGATGTTAATTAACAACATTACCAATGAGGTTAACTTGGTAAAGGTGGTGTGTCACAGGTCTCTCCACTGTAAAGCTACTATTTTTCCCTTTATAACTACTAAATATTTGGGGGAGATACATTAAAACTATGCAAATATCTATCTTATTTCTACCCAAACTTTAATCCACTAATCTAGCATCCATTAAGAATTCTTGCCTAAAACAATTATTAGCATAGCTTTAAACAAATGGTGATTTTTCTATTTACATCATTCTTTCTATATTTGTTATTGAAATTCTATCAAAAACAGAACTTTTCTGCCTCTTTCACTTTAAAAAATTATTTATTTATTTATTTTTGGCTGCACTGGGTCTTCGTTGCTGTGCAGGCTTTTCTCTAGTTGTGGTGATGGAGGAGGGGAGGGGGGCTACTCTTCAATGTGATGCGTGGGCTTTTCATTGCAGTGGCTTCTCTTATTGCAGAGCATGGACTCTAGGGCATGCAGACTTCAGTAGTTGCAGTATATGGGCTCAGCAGTTGCAGTTCATGGGCTCTAGAGCACAGGCTCAGTAGTTGTGGCGCACGGGCTTAGTTGCCCTGTAACATGTGGGATCTTTCTGGACCAGGGATCAAACCCATGTCCCTGCACTGGCAGGAGGATTCTTAATGACTGAACTACCAGGGAAATCCAGCTTCCATTTATTATTTTACCCAATTTATTTACATCAGTATGAATTCATGGATATTCATCTCATTCTATAGGTTATAATCCATTACTATCATTATTTTTTTTATTGCTCATATTTTCCCAGACTTGGTCATGAAGAGTTCCTTCTTGTTGACTCTCCTGTTCTTTCAATACATTTCCATGATTTTTCAGCACTTCTATTTTCTGATACCACAAGATGTTTTGGCTCTTCCTGTATCTTCCCTGCCCTAGTTCCAAAGTCAGTCATATCTGTAAGGAATCCTGGTTCCTTTTATTGGAGAATAGATTTGAGCATTATGTGTGCTTCTGGCTACTGGCTACTGAACATCATCAAAATTAAATTATTTTGTTTTGCAAAAGATACTGTTAAGAAAAATAAAAGCCACAGATTGGGAGAAAATATTTCTAGAATATATATCTGGTTAAAGACTTGTCCCCAGAGTATTAAAAAAAAAAAAAACTCTCAAAAATCAATAGCAAGAAAACAAACAACTCAATTAAAAATGGGTCAAGAATTTGAACAGACACTTAACCAAAGAAGATGCGTGGGTGGCAAATAAGCATATGAAAAGTAACATTTTTAGTCACTTGAATATGCAACTTAAACCACAATGAAATACCATTATATACCTATTAGAATGATCAAAACTGAAAATCAAAAATAATTCAAATATCCTCCATTGGAGAATATAGAAACAAACTGGTATACATATATAATGAAACCTACTTAGCCAGAAAATGGAACAAATTACTGATACATGCAACGACATAGATGAATTTCAAATGCGCTGTGCCAGATGAAAGAAGCCAGACCAAAGGCTACATCCTATATGATTCCATTTGCATGACTTCCTGGGAAAGGCAGAGAGATCAGATCAGTGGTTATCAGAGGATGGAGTTAGGGGAGAGGATAATTACAAAGGCACACTAGGAAATTTTAGGGAAATATTCTATATCTTGCTTGTCATGGTAGTTACAAAACAGATATAATATGTCACAGTGGGTACATGCATTTGTCAAATTTCATAGACCTGTATAGCAAAAAAAAATGAATTTTTCTATATATGATTCATTCCTCAATAAAAAGGGGGGAGGGGAAGCAGGGCAGGATGCAAAGAAATTCAAATCACATCTCTGAAACTCCAGATTATCTATGTCTAGTCAAACTGCCCACAACATTTAACAGGGTGCCTTAAATTTTCTATAACTTTTTGTGCTTCTGTGATCAGAGGCCCGGAAATAGCCATGAAACATGTGAATAAAGTACCTTGTACAATTGGAACAGGATTTTACAAGAAAAAAAATGAGAAAAGCAGCTATTCTTCTACGCTGATAAAAGGTGTAAGAAGCAAACCATGTTAAGAGGCTTAAAGACCTAAGCTCTGGAAATCTTAATTTAAGAGACACAGATGGGCCAATTACTGCTTTTGAATAAAAGACAGAAAATCTTCCCCAGCTTTGTTCAGGGCAGTGAGTCATTCTGAGTGAATCTGTTCAGAACAACAATTCAGCAAGGCAACAGACATCGCTCATTACGGAGGTGGGGAAGAGGTATAGGCCCACTCTGAAGAAGAACTGTCCCCTCTGTCTTCTTGAAACCTGAAGTCAGGTATGTTCTTGTCCTAACATCCTCCTCCCATCTTCCCATCAAGTCCACCTCTTCTACATCGAGTGCAAATCCCTTATAGCCCCTTCTGCACCAATGAGGACAGTCTACAAACTGCAGTCCATCAGCCAAGCCCAGCCAGCTACAAGGTTTTGTATGACCTGTGAGTGAAGAGTGTGTTTTTACAATTTTTTAATGATTGAAAAAAATTAAAAGAAGAATAATATTTCAAGAAGTGTGAAAATTAAATGGAATTTGAATTTCAGGGCCCATTAATAAAGTTTTAGTGAAACACAGACATGCCTGTTTCTGCATTGCCTATGAATAGTTTCACAACAGCTGAGCTAAGAAACTGCTAAAAAGACCACGTGACTCACAAAGCCTAAAATATTTACTATCTGCCCCTTTACAGAAAAAGTTTGCTGACCCTTAATTTAGGCATTTTCATTCTGTTGCTTCTAAGTTGATGTCTAGACTATAAACTTATAAAAAGATGAGTTCCAGAAGCATCATTTACACAGTAGATCATGTCTCTATGACATCATAACAAATTGTGCTCAATACATTTGGCTGCTGCTAAGTAGGATAAAGACATGGAACACTGAGGGAAGAAAAGAATAATTTGAGAAATACATGGATTCTTTGTTTCTAAAACTACTTAAGTACCCCATAGTTGTACACACTCTTATAGGAAATTTGTAGAGTTTGAAACAATAACTATTCATTATGTACTGCTTCACAAATTTGAGTCACTCAACTGGAACATTTTACCAATTTCTCAACTCTACAAGTTACATTTTCTTTCCAACAAGAGTGTGAGAATCCTATCCAGAGCAGTGATGACAAGTTATATTGATTCTGTGCCTTTCCTTCCTCATCTGTTTATATTTTAGCACTGCTCATATTTTCTTTTGACATTAATCAGATTATGAGGCCAAATGATATAGCAAAAAGAATGCTGGATCCAGAATACGATTTATTTATTTATTTTACTTTATTTTATTTTACAATACTGTATTGGTTTTGCCACACATCGACATGAATTCACCACGGGTGCACATGCGTTCCCAAACATGAACCCCCCTCCCACCTCCCTCCCCACAACATCTCTCTGGGTCATCACCGTGCACCAGCCCCAAGCATGCTGCATCCTGCATCGGACATAGACTGGCGATTCGATTCTTACATGATAGTATACATGTTACAATGCCATTCTCCCAAATCATCCCACCCTCTCCCTCTGAGTTCAAAAGTCCGTTATACACATCTGTGTCTTTTTTGCTGTCTTGCATACAGGGTCGTCGTCATTGCCATCTTTCTAGATTCCATATATATGTGTTAGTATACTGTATTGGTGTTTTTCTTTCTGGCTTACTTCGCTCTGTATAATCGGCTCTAGTTTCATCCATCTCATCAGAACTGATTCAAATGTATTCTTTTTAACGGCTGAGTAATACTCCATTGTGTATATGTACCACAGCTTTCTTATCCGTTCATCTGCTGATGGACATCTAGGTTGAATCTAAAAGTATGCATTTATATCTTGGTTATACCATTTACATTAGATGAATTTTGTAACATCTTGCAACCCTGATGTCCTTATCTGTAAAGTATGAATAAAAATTACACTTCACTGGACTTCTAAGCACTAATAGTTATGTGCAGGCATCATGCTTCTGTTATGATCAGGATGATGTATTCTATCTATCTTCTGGATCCCTTCCCTTTCTGCTCCCACAACATTATGAAAAGTACTTGTCTGATATTAAGAAAGCCAACTGTTAAGTAACAGAGTTCCTCAACAAGTGTGGCCAGCAAATCACTCAAAAAAAAAAATCAGTTGTTTAAATTTTTTGATTAATTATTCTTATAAACTCACTTAACTGATGTTTGGCCCTTAAGCAGACAAAGACTAAACAGCTTAATATTGCTTTTATTCTGTGCTTAGGAAAACAGTCTCATTTTCAATTAGCAGCATCAAAGATATCTCACTAATAGGAGTTGATGATCAATTAACTATGAGCTACACTGCTGTAAAGAGAAAATGCTCACTTCTCTTCTGCAGTCATTATTCTTCAAAAACACTGGGGGTGTGTCATCAAATACAGGAATGATTATCAGATCTTATGAGTTCTGAAGTAACTATTTAAAATGTCATTAACCATTTCCATGGAAAACATACCTATTAAGGGTCATAAAAGGACAAAAACGATTGGCTCCAGATGTCGTGAATAATGTCAACTCCTACGTACATGTGCGAGGCACTGGCAACTTAGAAGCACTGAATTGGGGATCAGGGGCCTGAGTTTTAGTCTTAAATCTAATACTAACCAGTGAAATGGGCAAGTGTTGCTCTATGAGCCAGGTTTTGAGTTCACAAATGTTAACTTTCCATTCTGAAGCAATTTAATAACTGTGCCTCTTTAGTGTTCTAGGCACCAACCAAGAGGATGTTCCTTCTAATAAAGCTGTGACTGAAAGGTTCAAAATTCTGAAAGACAGCAGTTATAAGGGTTGTTGGGTTTTTTAGAAAGCATTCTCTTTTATTCTATTGAAGATTATATGCATTAAAAATCTGATACTACTCACTGAGTCTTTTGGCCATCTGCTTGTGAGGTTTCTTTTTTTTTTAACCATTTATCATTTATTTATTATTATTTTTTTTTTACTTTACTATATTGTAGTGGTTTTGCCATACATCAACATGAATCTGCCACGGGTGTACACGTGTTCCCCATCCTGAACCCCCTCTCCCACCTCCCTCCCCAGAGGTTTCTTTGCTTTAATTGTCTCCTATGACCTAGCAGTAACTCTGGGAGATGGTGAAGGACAGGGAAGCCTGGCGTGCTGCAGTCCATGGGGTTGCAAAGAGTTGGACACGACTAAGCGACTGAATGACAACAACAACATGACCTAGCAGTAAAGACCCCATCGCAAACAAGGTCAGGCTCCCTTGAATGAGTCTTAGCCCCAGACAAAGAGATTGGCTTTGCTCTGTAATACCTAAAGTGACTAAGAATATTGATCTGTGGGGGAAAAAAAAAAGCAACTTCTGATATACAAAACTAATCTAATGGTCATAACTAGACCTCAATATTTTTACAAGCTCATTTGACACTCACAGCCAGGCCATTTTTGTTCTCTTGGAGAATATAAACTCACAGTATATCAGCCTCAAACAAGATTACTCTGAGATCATGATAAAATGAAATGAAACAAGACCACTTCATAATTTTAAACACAAACAAAAACAAGGTCACTGACACTCACAAAATACCCAGCCATAGCATTGTCCTCACTTTCTGATAGCACCCCATCTAGACCAAACTCCTGCTTTCTTAGACTCTCCTCTAACTCACCCCATTGGAGCCCAAATCCTATAGTATGGTCTAACACTCTCTTACAGAGGGACCCCATGATTCCCTGCAATGAGTAATAAGCCCAATTTATTTAATCAAGCATCGTACAGTGATATTTGCCTAAAAGGCATTGACACATTCTAATATATCTTTTCTTCTCTCATCTGGGACACCCAGAGCCAAGCTGACAGAACTACTATAAAGGTACAAGCACACCAAAAAAAATCTTACAACGTATAGCAAGCTAAAAAGACTTGGAAGAACAACTTTGCACTCTAGTTCCTGTCCCTTTTGTATCTTTCCTTTATTATCTCTTGGAAATAAAATCTCCCAAGCTTAATCTATAAAAAGAATAAATTGGATTTGAAGGGAAATATCCCAAACTGTGTCCCTTGGGAAACCAGTATCCTTCAAATGTTGATAGGTGATTCCAGAAGGGATTCTGTGGGAAAATGTCTTTGAGAAACTCTACAGTCTATAGTAAGTCCCCTTTCATTGTTCTAGTTCCAGTTCTACAAACTACTTTGAGAGTCATATAAGACCTCTTTAGTTAAATCTCAGTTTCTTACCTGCAAAATGGTTGTTATAATCTGCCATGCCCATTCCCCAGTGTTTGGAAGCAAATTACAAATGTGACAGAAAAGGGGTTTCCCTGGTGGTCCAGTGGCTGAAAATCTGCCTGCCAGTGCTGGGGACATGAGATCAATCCCTGTTCTGGTAAAATTCCACATGCCATGGAGCAACTAACCCCACAAGCTGCAAGTACTGAGCCCACATGCTGGAACTACTGAAGCCCGTGAGCCCTAGAGCCCATGCTCCATAACAGAAGCCATCAAAATGAGAAGCCCACGAACTACAACTAGAGAATAGCTCTGTTCTCTGCAACTAGAGAAAACCTGTGTGCAGCAGTGAAAACCCAGCACAGCCATAAATAAATAAATAAATATTTTAAGTGACAGAAAAGTATTTCAAAAACAGAAGAGTACCATGTTTAGGTGAGACATGGAGGCAGCACTGATTCCACTAGAGAAATCCTTAAAGATAAAAGCCTAGTCCAAAAATTAGGCCAAAAGGATTTGTGTGTACAATGAAACATTACTCAGCCATTAAAAAGAATACATTTGAATCAGTTCTAATGAGGTGGATGAAACTGGAGCCTATTATACAGAGTGAAATAAGCCAGAAAGAAAAACACCAATACAGTATCAGTTCAGTTCAGTTCAGTTGCTCAGTCGTGTCCGACTCTTTGCGACCCCAGGCTCGCAACACACCAGGCCTCCCTGTCCATCATCAATTTCCAGAGTTCACTCAAACTCAAGTCCATCAAGTCAGTGATGCCATCCAGCCATCTCATCCTCTGTCATCCCCTTCTCCTCCTGCCCCCAATCCCTCCCAGCATCAGAGTCTTTTCCGATGAGTCAACTCTTCACATGAGGTGGCCAAAGTACTGGAGTTTCAGCTTTAGCATCATTCCTTCCAAAGAACACCCAGGGCTGATCTCCTTTAGAATGGACTGGTTGGATCTGCTTGCAGTCCAAGGGACTCTCAACAGTCTTCTCCAACACCATGGTTCAAAAGCATACTAACGCATATATATGGAATTTAGAAAGATGGTAATGATAACCCTGTATGCGAGACAGCAAAAGAGACACATGTGTATAGAACAGTCTTTTGGGCTCTGTGGGAGAGGGCGAGGGTGGGATGATATGGGAGAACGGCACTGAAACATGTAAATTATCACATGTGAAACGAATCACCAGTCCAGGTTCGATGCATGATACAGGATGCTCGGGGCTGGTGCACTGGGATGACCCAGAGGGATGGGATGGAGAGGGAGGTGGGAGGGGGGTTCAGGATGGGAAACACATGTACACCCGTGGCAGATTCATGTCAATGTATGGCAAAACCAATACAATATTGTAAAGTAAATAAATAAATAAATAAAACTGAAAACAAAACCAAACAAACAAAAAAAAGGATTTGTGTGTAAACTAGACCAAGCAAAGTGAGGAAGAGGAGACTAGGTATTTCAGGGCTATGGGTGGGAGACAAATCAACCAAAAACTTGCATAAAACAATCAATTATTATATGTTCACAGATTCTGCAGGTCAAGAATTTGAACAGTGCATTATAGGCATGACTTGTCTCCACTCTACAATGTCTGCACCTCAGCTGAAGTGTTTTGACAATGGCTGGTGGGTATATCATCTTGAAGCCTTCCTCATTTACCTCTCTGACACTTGAGGCCAGCTACTGACTGAAATGCTTATATATGGCTTCTCCACATGATCTCTTCACGTGGGCTAATTAGAGCTTTCTAACAGCATGGTGGCTGGGCTCTAAAAGAGCAAGAGGGACATGCATGGCACGTTCATGACCATCCCAGTCCCATTGTGTCACTTTGTCATACTTTAATGGTTAAGACAGTCACAAAGCTTCATCCAGATCAAGGGGAAGGGACACAGACCCTACTACCCAAGAGCAGAAGTGTCAAGGTCACCCCAAAGAAGAGCATATGAGATGGGAGACACTTTTGTGACCATCTTTGGAAAATACTGCCTCTTACCTGGGGCAGATGCAAAGTCAGTGAAGAAATAGGGATTCTTAAAGCCTGGATGGTGGAAGAACAAAAAGAAGAAATCAACATTTTCCCAGACTTCAAGTCTAGGTGGAAAAAGAATAACCACAAAAGGCTTGAGTCAAAGTCAGTTTGCAGAGAAAGATAGTTCAAAAGATGTTCCTAGTAGTTCTGCCTTTTGAGCTTGGAGAAGATATGAACATATTTACTGGCAGAGATAACAGAGCCAAGAGGAAGACTAAAGATAGAAAATGAGAGAGAGGGGCTTCCCTGGTAGCCTAGCGAATAAGAATCCTCCTGCCAATGCAGGGGACACAGGTTCCACCCCTGGTCAGGGAAGATTTCACATGCCGCAGAGTAACTAAGCCCGTGCTCTATAACTACTGAGCCCGAGATCCAGGGCCCACAAACCACAACTACTGAGCCTGTGTGCCGCAATTACCGAAGCCCACGTGCCCAGAGCCTGTGCTCTGCCACAAGAGAAGCCACCGCAATGAGAAGCCGGCATACTACAACAAAATGTAGCCCCCATTTGCCACAACTAGAGAAAGCCTGCACAAAGCAACAAAGACCCAGTGCAGCTATAAATTAAAGAATAAATAAAATGGGCAGAAAATTAATAGGGCAAGATTCTGGAGGAGACCAATGTGACTAAATACTCAGATGGAAGTTTAACTTCACATGGAGAAATACTGCTTCTCTGAGGACACAGGAGGAGAGGATGGGAGAAAAAGAACAGAATTCTGAAACATTATGAAGTGCAGAGAAGGGAAAATGGCAGATCTCAAACTGAATAGCCTATCTTCTCAGGGAAGTATGAGATAAGAAAATCTATTGAAATTAAGATGAGATGTCTTAAAGTCCATAAGAAATAGAAATGACTAAGCAAGAAACTGAATAGAATATCTGTAAGATATAACTCAACTTTTTCTTATTTTGAAAAAAAGTTGAAAGACTGGTAAAATAATAATTATTGACACTGAGTGATGGAACATGGGGATTTATTATACTGTTCTCACTAAGCATGTGTGTAATTGAAATTTTCATAATAAAATGCTTAAAAATTTAACAAGCTATTGAATAATACATGTATCTCTGTTTTTTTTAAAGAGAGTTTCTATAACACTACATTTTTATTTATGCTGCTGCTAAGTCACTTCAGTCGTGTCCGACTGTGTGTGACCCCATAGACGGCAGCCCACCAGGCTCCCCCATCCCTGGGATTCTCCAGGCAAGAACACTGGAGTGGGTTGCCATTTCCTTCTCCAACGCATGAAAGTGAAAAGTGAAAGGGAAGTTGTTCAGTCATGTCCGACTCTTCGCGACCCCATGGACTGCAGCCTACCAGGCTCCTCTGTCCATGGGATTTTCCAGGCAAGAGTGCTGGAGTGGGGTGCCATCGCCTTCTCTGTTTTATTTATGAGTTGTCAGTAAAAATCTTTCCCTTAAGTCAATGGCTCTCAAGAGTGAAAGGATTTTCTATTTGTCTCATACCTATTACTGCCCAGGAGGAAAGTTCAAATCAATTCAAATGTACCTGTAAAATCCTCTGCCTACCAGAGTGATGGTATGGAGAGGGAGGTGGGAGGGGGGTTCAGGAGTGGGAACTTATGTACACCCGTGGCAGATTCATGTTGATGTATGGCAAAACCAATACAGTCTTGTAAAGTAAAAAAAAAAAAAAAAATCCTCTGCCTAATATTTTTTAAATGCCTGTCATACACTTCAGACAACTTATGAAATAATTTTGCTTATTTCCCCTAACAGCACATTATTGCTTTTTGTTGAACTAAACAAAAGTCTTTTATTTCTTTATTATTGTCATCGTTATTATTATTACTTAACACAAACTGGGTTCTATTCTGTCCTCTCTACAGCAATACCCAGATGAAGAATATCACAGGTTTCCAGTCTCATTAAGATTTCTTCCTGGCATCAGGAAAACATTGAGCTGGCAAAATAAATAGCTCAAATCACAGAAATATATTAAAGTGATATGGAATCCTGTATGCTTCATAGCCCTAATCATCAACTCATTTATATTCTTGGGGATTGAAGGAAGTATATTAAGAAAGGATATTCTTGCCTTGTACAAAATTGTCACAGTTGGCTAGCAAGAAATATTAAAGACTAAAGAAATATCCATGAAGCAGTCACTTGGTTTTCTGAAGCATCTCAATGATACCCAGAATTCATCAAGTTCATGGTTCTACATCTTGGATTGTGAAAAGTAACTAGGCAATGTGCGTGATTTTGACCTTTAATCAAGATCTCTTTTTCTTCATTATAGTAGGAATAATGAATAGTCAGAAATATCATTGGCTCAAAGCAACATTCTGGGGAAATGGCTTGTGGGTTTTAGAAATTAGATGGCAGTCAACTCAAAATCTCCAGATGACTTTTTTTTAAGACACTGCAAGTATCTTAAAAGAATAGCCTGCCTTTCCAGCTTTAGCTCTTACCACACCATCCACATGTTGACCAGACTCCTGTTCAGGTAAAAAGCACTAGAGTGAAGAACATACATAATATGGCAGTGAAAAAATCTGAACAGGATAGAGGGACAGGGAGAGAAGACCAAGGAGATTAATGAAACAGGGAAGACCCAAAAGCATGAACTCAAGGTCTGAGGAGCAGAAGACATCATGCCTCCTTTGCTGAGGGGTCAAATTACTTCTTTCATGTCAGGACAGCAACGTAAAGACAGAAAACAGGAAAATTTTCAGTCAAATGCATTGTACTGGGCAAAATAATACCTAGGCAACTTCACTCTCAATGACCTCTCTTGGCAATTTGAGGAATACAAAGGAAAAATTACTGATATCAAATGATTGACACCATTCCTCCCTTGACTGACATTAATCACAAGTTGCTGTCCATAAAGGAATTTTTATTTGATGGAGAAAGAAGCATATGTCACTTTATCTTAGCATCAAACTTAACAGTAGTTCTGGAATTCATTTGCATGGACTACAGGGTATGTCTGGAGCTCTATTCCTGATTTTTATATTCTAAAAATTACAAAGAAGTATAACACATGACAGTCTAAGGGAGAGAGAAAGACCAAGAGTGAGGCTGGAGTGGGACTTATGGAGTGTGACTTTACCTAAATCCCCTCGCTTCCTTACTGGATATAAAATATCAGCCAGATATATACAGACACTCTTGGTGGCCAGAGAAGAATCATCTCATCATTTCCTTTTCTGCTTTATTGATTTCCCAAAAGATATAATCAAAGACTCAGTGTTGGATGGACCTAGTAGAGATGCCACTCATGTTTCTGTTCTTGTACAATCATCCCAGGAGAAAGCCTTGTCCATGGATAGGCACAGCTGTACCACGCACCCCCACACTCTCCGAGGCCATGTAACACAGACTCATGACCCCAGTAATGGGGTCCAAGTCCTGACACAGACTAACTCTTAGGCAAAAAGAGTGAGGAGTAAGTATAGATTTTAACTCTGCAAAATTGATTTCAGGCATTGAACATGAAGCAAATGTTGAAAGGAAAATATAATTTTTGTGCCCAAGTTTCCTTAACTGTCCAATGCCCTTCTGCAAAGATGTCCATGATGTAATACCAAGAACCTGTGATTGTCACCTTACATAGCCAAAGAGATATTCTAGATGCCATTAAGTTAAGGATTTTGAGGTGGGAAGATTATCCTGGATGATCTTGGTGTGCTCAAAGTATTCACATGGGTGCTTATAAAAGGGACATAGGAGGAGTCAGAGAGACGGAGATGTGATAGCTAAAGCAGAAGAACAGAGAGAGAGAGAGATTCAAAGATGCTATCTGGCTGGATTTGAAGACAGAGGAATAAGCCATAAGCCAAGTAATGCACATGGCCTCTAGAAGCCGCAGAAAAGGTAAGGAAACAAATTCTCTGCTAGAACATTCAGAAGGAATCCAGTCTGAAAACCCATTCAGACTTCTGACTTTCAGAACTATAATAAATTTGTGTTGTTTTAAGTCGCTAAGTTTGTGGTCATTTGTTACAGCAGCACTTGGAAACGAATATGACAATAGCCCATACAGACAAGATGAGATCAGTTTACTCCTGGTCCCAAAATTACAACACATGAAGTCCCATCTGACTTGTCAGTATAACTCTAGCCTTTCTTTGACTACTCTCAACACGTAAAAGGGGAAGTTCACTTCTTCCAGGGATTTGCCTTGGTTGTTTCTGGATGACTCAGTCTCCTCCTGGTTTGAAGCCACTCCTTCCCTCCACCCACAGGGCCACTGATGACTCTGCTGCTGGTCAGTGTCCACTCCCAGCTTCACTTCCAAAGCATTCCTGCATTGCTCCTTTGCATTGCTTCACCCAGAGCATGAGCCTAATCAGCTTCCCTAATTTCCAAAGTGAAATGCAAGGCTGCAGCTTATCGTATAAAAAAAATAAGTAATGATAAAACTACTACTTGAGGAAATGACAACACAGAAGTAACTATCTTAGATTGCATTCCTCAGAACTGAAACCTGAGATGAGAATTCTTAGGCACGTGATTTCTTCTAGGACAGAGAAAAGGAATGCGGAAAGTAGGACGGGGTAGTGGAAGGAGTGAAGTAATCGTGAGGTCTTACTGGGATCTAGCTTCAACCTGATCCCACACGGAATTCTGGAGTACAGATTGCACCAGAGGACAGTACCACCTCGAAAAAAAAGGGACCAGCCTTCTGTACCCTGTGTCAGTCTGTCATTAGCTACAGCCACTTGGAGAATGGGGTAACAGGACTCCCAGGTGACAACACTCCCATTCTTCTGGGAGCAATTCTCCAGAGAAAGAGGCAGGGATGAATAGGGGATATTCACTGCTACTAAGGGATGGTGTCAGTTCAGTTCAGTTCAGTTCAGTCACTCACTCGTGTCTGACTCTTTGCGACCCCATGAATCATAGCACACCAGGCCGCCCTGTCCAACACTAACTCGTGGAGTTCACTCAAACTCACGTCCATTAAGTCGGTGATGCCATCCAGCCATCTCATCCTCTGCCGTCCCCTTCTCCTCCTGCCCCCAATCCCTCCCAGCATCAGAGTCTTTTCCAATGAGTCAACGCTTCGCATGAGGTGGCCAAAGTATTGGCGTTTCAGCTTCAGCTTCAGCATCAGTCCTTCTAATGAACACCCAGGACTGATCTCCTTTAGGATGGACTGGTTGGATCTCCTTGCAGTCCAATGGACTCTCAAGAGTCTTCTCCAACACCACAGTTCAAAAGCATCAATTCTTCGGTGCTCAGCTTTCTTTATAGTCCAACTCTCACATCCATACGTGACTACTGGAAAAACCATGGCCTTGACTAGATGGACCTTTGTTGGCAAAGTAATGTCTCTGCTTTTAAATATGCTATCTAGATTGGTCATAACGTTCCTTCCAAGGAGTAAGCATCTTTTAATTTCATGGCTGCAATCACCATCTGCAGTGATTTTGGAGCCAAAAAAATAAAGTCCGACACTGATTTCACTGTTTCCCCATCTATTTCCCATGAAGTGATGGGACTAGATGCCATGATCTTCGTTTTCTGAATGTTGAGCTTTAAGCCAACTTTTTCACTCTCCTCTTGCACTTTCATCAAGAGGCTTTCTCGTTCCTCTTCACTTTCTGCCATAAGGGTGGTGTCATCTGCATATCTGAGGTTATCGATATTTCTCCTGGCAATCTTGATTCCAGCTTGTGCTTCTTCCAGCCCAGCATTTCTCATGATGTACTCTGCATGGAAGTTAAATAAGGAGGGTGACAATATACAGCCTTGACGTACTCCTTTTTGGGGATGGTGTCAGGGGTCCTTAAAAAGGGACATGCGCAGTCACCAAGATCATCCATGAAAAGAACCTATCACAGAGCTCACAACTAGTCCCGGAAGAGCACCTCTGCCAATTGCCCTGACTTCACCACTGTTTGAAAGAGTTAACTTTACTCTTCATTTTTCCACCTCCTTTTCACTCCACCAACAGAAATATCCTTGAGCCATCTCTTCTCTCTGGAGGAGAGGTCCCAGAGACATTTCTTTCTCCCTTAAAGACATCACCCAATTCTGTTTCAGCTTCAGAATTTTTGAAAATGATTGACAGGCCTAACTCCCTAATCTTGGTCTTGGGACTTCCAAGAAGACATTGGAACTAAGAAGCCCAACCTTAGCACATCTGTCTGAAACTAATGTAAAACTGAATAACATGCATGTACCATACTACCAGTCCAATCTACGTTGAGCCAAGGTGATTAGCTCATCATTTCCCTTTCACAGACATTCACTCCTCCTTGGGGAGGAAAAGATTAATTCTTCACTTTTTTCCTGCCATGCACAAACAACTCTATGAGAACAAGCAGGCACTGAAATTTTATAAATCACCTCCTAAGGAAGAACATATCACCAAAAAGTGTTATTCATACTACAGGAGGCAAAACATTAGAGGCCTTGAGAAAAAATTAATGAAAAAAAGGTAGACTAGAAAAGATTTAAATTCATTTCAAATAATAAATGTGCATGCTGTTTAATGGAGCAAGACTGCTTCAGTTCATATATTCATATATGTATATTCAAACATGTGTATGTCTGGGTCACGATGTATTTATTATTATATAGGTAGGAGTAAAAAAAAAAAAAGTTAAAAAAACTCACTGATGTAAATACTTTTCACCACATAGACGACTTCTCTCATTTTCATCCAGAAGAGCTTGGTTTCTTAATGTCACTGAAGGTTTAGAAACCTTCTTTTATCATTGTTGGTCTTTGCTTCCTATCTGCAAAAGAGAAAGATCCATTTGGATATTCGTTTTTCCCCTAAGCAAGAGAATTATTAACTTTATTCCATATCCCAAAGGTGAATTGATCTCTACTTCTCTACAAAGCCTGCTTTAAGCTTTGAAATGATAACATTATGGATTGGAGTAGGTAGAATCAGGTCCCCTAAAAAGATATGCTCAAGTCCTAACTACCAGTACCTATAAATGTGACCTTATTTGGAAATACCATCTTGGCAGAAGTTATCAAGTTAAAAATGGTATCATATTATGTTCAGTTCAGTCGCTCAGTCGTGTCTGACTCTTTGTGACCCCATGAATCGCAACACGCCAGGCCTCCCTGTCCATCACTAACTCCCGGAGTTCACTCAGATTCACGTCCATCGAGTCAGTGATGCCATCCAGCCATCTCATCCTCGGTCATCCCCTTCTCCTCCTGCCCCCCATCCCTCCCAGCATCAGAGTCTTTTCCAATGAGTCAACTCTTCACATGAGGTGGCCAGAGTACTGGAGTTTCAGCTTCAGCATCATTCCTTCCAAAGTAATCCCACGGCTGATCTCCTTCAGAATGGACTGGTTGGATCTCCTTGTAGTCCAAGGGACTCTCAAGAGTCTTCTCCCACAGTACAGTTCAAAAGCATCAATTCTTCAGTGCTCAGCCTTCTTCACAGTCCAACTCCCACATCCATACATGACCACTGGAAAAACCATAGCCTTGACTAGACGGACCTTAGTCAGCAAAGTAATGTCTCTGCTTTTGAATATGCTGTTTAGGTTGGTCATAACTTTTCTTCCAAGGAGTAAGCATCTTTTAATCTCATGGCTGCAGTCACCATCCGCAGTGATTTTGGAGCCCCCCAAAAAATAAAGTCTGACACTGTTTCCCCACCTATTTCCCATGAAGTGATGGGACCGGATGTTAGAGTGGGCCCTAATCCAGAGGCTGGTACCCTGGTAAGAAGGAGGAAACCTGGACACAGAGACACACGAAGAGATGGCTAAGTGATGACAGAGGCAGATCCTGGAATGATGTACCCTCGAGTCCAAGAATGCCCAGAATTGCCAGAGACTACCAGGAACTAGGCAATGGCAACAAAAGACTCTTCCAAGAGCCTTGAGAGAAAGAATGGCCATGCTGACACCTTGATTTTGGATTTCTTGCCTCCAGAACTGTGAGAAAATACTTTTCTTTCATCTTAAGCCTCTGGCAATTTGTTCCAGCAGTTTTAGGAAACTAATACAGGGGTTTTCTTATTTCTATTCTCTCCATTGAATTTTCAAATATATTAGCAAATATTTACATGTACTTGCTTGAATATTCATAAAACCTCTCTGAAAATAATTCTCTGATAACACTAGTTGCCTTTAGGAAATGGAAGTGGGTACCTGAAGAATAAGGGAAGGAGATTTTTTACTATAATATCCTTTTGAATTTTAAACCATGTGATGTATCATCTATTTTTAAAACAAATAAAAATTTTGAAAATTTATGGCTCACACTCAACCTACCTAGCAATCTTCCCCAATTCCCCAGAGATCACTGCTGATGGACACCTGCCCCATTTTTTTAAACAAAGATGTAAAGTCGTAAAAGGAAGGATCACTCTCTTTCATAGAAAACCCACGGTTCACAGTCATTTCCCTTTTGTACCAAAAACCCAAGAAGGCTAACTGTCCAGTCTTATTCAGAAATATTTTTACTCATCTGCCTCTCTCTTTCAAGCTATTTGCTTAAGGATTAAAAAGGTACAGCACTGGCAACTAAAATAATGTTTGTATTCATGCTAACCTTAATTACTGACTTAAATGAAGAGCCATTGTCAGATTTCCTCATTAAAAGACCTATTTTATGAACAGATAACTCACACAAATGATTTAAGAAGGACAGATTCATCAGTTTGAGGTTGAATCCAACAAGGTACACAAAGTTAATTATATAATTTGAAGTGCTGGGCAAAATTGGCTCAAGGGTCTTTTAACATCAAAGCCTCCAGTAGAGAAAGATGTGTAACTGGGGCCTTCAGCTAAACTCTTCTGTATGACAACTGTATACAATATTGGTGATCAGTGCATATTTCATGAATTAAATAAAATTAAAAACATAAAATTAAGAGCTAGAAGACACTCTGGAATTCTTAAGCATGTTTCCCTAGCAATGCTCTGAAAATGAGCACTGGGCTGTGTTGGAGTTTTCTCATCTGAAAAATACAGTGATTATAATTTCTGCCTCTTGGGGTTGCTGAGGAGGTTAATGGATGTGAAGAATATGCAGTAGATGCAATTGGTACCTTGCCCAGATTCCATTTACAAGGCCAGAGCACCCATCCCCTTCCTGGGGAGAATGTGGACTACTCTAGCTGCCTCCTTCTCTGCAGAACTGCCCTGGAGTGATGGTAGCCATGCCCTCCAGGAAGTTACCCCACCCCATGGTCCATCTCCAAAGACTGACTGATATGGGGGTACAAAAGAGACCCCTTCTCTCAAGGCAAGGATAACTCCAAGGTGTGGTTTGTATTTCAGAGCCTCTCTTTAAGAAGGTGAGACCATGTCCTCACTCAGCTTCCCACCTCCTAAGTTCTTCCTGAAGAGCACTGCCCACAATGCACCAGATTTCCTTCAGAGCTTCAGGTTCTGCTTCTACGGAACTCGACCTAAGAGAGGAGGTGTGCGCATGCTAAGATTCTTCAGTCGTGTCCGACTCTGTGTGACCCTATAGTCCACCAGGCTCCTCTGTCCATGGGATTCTCCAGGCAAGAACACTGGAGTGGGTAGCCATTCCCTTCTCCAGGGGATCTTCCCAACCCAGGGGTTGAATTCGGGTCTCCTGCATTGCAGGCAAATTCTTTACCATCTGAGCCAGAAAGTAGCAATACAAAACGTGGAAAGAAAGAAAGTTACTTGGGTGAGTCTATTTCCAAACTAAGAATGAGGAGACAAACCAGGAGCCAGAAAGAGCTAGGCTAGTCCTGCTTAGATTTCTTTTAAAACTAGAATAAATAAATAAAAACTAGAGACCCTGTCGGAGAAGGTAATGGCACCCCACTCTAGTACTCTTGCCTGGAAAATCCCATGGACGGAGGAGTCTGGTGGGCTGGAGTCCATGGGGTCGCTAAGAGTTGGACACGACTGAGCGACTTCCCTTTCACTTTTCATTTTCATGCATTGGAGAAAAAAATGGCAACCCACTCCAGTGTTCTTGCCTGGAGAATCCCAGGGACGGGGGAGCCTGGTGGGCTGCCATCTATGGGGTCGCACAGAGTCGGACACGACTAAGGCGACTTAGCAGCAGCAGCAGCAGAGACCCTGTAGTAAAGGCCTAAATTTAATATTATGTGCTATCCTGACATCTGGTGAAATCAGCAGGGTCTCAAATTGCCTAAATGCAAGTTCCTCTGCCTGCTCTGCCACAAAGGTTCTCTAGCCAAACACCTCTCCTTATCACAAGGACCCACAGCCTTCGAACAATTCAAACAAGCCAGTCATGTCCTCCTGCAGAAGCCAGGGTACACCTCACCCTCTTGAAGCCTGCCTCACCTCACCTTGAAGCTTGTCTCTCACAGCCCCTGGTTGTTTGCTCTGCCTCTCGGCTAACCCCTACATAGCCGTATGTCACATGTGGGATCCTCCTGCTCCAGACTGTGTGTGACTAATAAACCATTGTCCGTCTCATCCCTCCAGTAATGGATGCTGTGTGTTCAGCCATCCCCAAAACTCCAGAGTGGGAATCCACTCACCACGAGTAGGGTAAAGAGAAGGCAGTTGAAACAAACCCTTGTTACCAGGGCTTGTAAGAATTCTTAGCTTTTTAACTTCTCCATTGTTTTGTTAAACTTGTTGATTTTCATATTATGAAATTGAGAAAAGCCAAGTGTGTGTGTATATATATGTATGAGTCAAAGAAACAAGATTAGGTTGGAAGAAGCTGGAGCATCATCTTTCTCAGTGGCAAACACAGTGGCTATGTGGATGAGAGGCAGGGGTGGATAAAGTAGGGCTCAGCTTGGGCCAGAGGAAGAGAAGAATAAATGGACAACTTACTGAGACAAAACTGTGTTCCAAATAGAAGCCTGGATGCTCCCCATTAGACCAAGGTGCTTGCCATTAGAACAGAAACCAAAAATCAGTGGGAATGGATCAGAGCTCAATAGTGAAGGAAGTAAAGGTGCTTGGACAGAAACAAAAAATGAATGACGAGCAGGTGAAATACACACTGTCAAGAACTCTTGATGCTGTGGTTCTTTATTCGTGCAGAATGTGAGGGATGAGATCTGGTTTCTCTCACTAGTTTTAGCTAAGGTCATCAAAAAGTTTAGCAGCCTTTAAAGCACGCAGTACCTCGACCTTGACACTCATCCTAGTTATGAGATCATCAAGGACAAGTTGAAGGAGGGGCCCATTTTTAGAGCCTTACAGGAGAAACCTTTCTGATAATCTTCAAATCACACCCTTCTGGACTTTTCATCAATTCAACTCATGATTTAGGCACTAGGTACCTATACTATATAATACCTAATATACCATGTTTTTCCATATGCGCATCTATGATATGAGAAAATCTTCCCTTTTAACAAGCCCAAAGGTGAACCTTATATATCCCAAATTTTGAGAACTTATACCTGAAAAGATGCAAAGGATAAAACGACAGGTGAAGCAGGGATATTAAAATACAAGAGTGTTCTTTTGGAAAAGATGGGTCAGAGGCATTTCTCCAATGAAGATATGCAGCCAGCCAACAGGCACATGAAATGATGCTCAAAATCACCTTACACCGATGAGCGTGGTCATCATAAAAAAGTCTACAAACAAGGAGTTCCTAGCACTTGAGTGGTTAAGACTTGGCACTTCACTGCCATAGCCTAGGTTGAATGCCTGGTTAGGGAACTAAGATGCCGAAAACTGCAAGGCAAAGCAAAAAGAAAAAGTCTACAAAAAATAAATGCTAGAGAACGTGTGGAGAAAGGGAACTTTCCTACACTGTTGGTAGAAATGTAAATTGGTGCAGTGACTATAGAGAACAATATGAAGGTTCCCTGTGTGCATATGTGCATACTCCGTCATGTCCAATTCTTTGCAAGCTTATAGCCCGCCAGGCTCCTCTGTCCATGGGATTCTCCAGGCAAGAATATTGGAGTGGGTTGCCATTTCCCCCTCCAGGGGATCTTCATGACCCAGAGATCGAACTTACGTCTCCTGAGCGACCTGCATTGGCAGGCAGATTCTTTACCATTGAGCCACCTGGGAAACCCTAACAGATACACACTACTATATATAAAATAGATAAACAATGAGGACTTACTATATAGCACAGGGAACTATATTTAATATCTTATAATAACATACAATGGGAAAGTATCTGAAAAGAATATATATATATGTGTGTGTGTCACACACATATATATATGTATTAATAACTGAGTCACTTTGCTGTACACCTGAAACTAAATCAACATTGTAAAAACTAAAAAAATATACTTCAATTTTAAAACATGGGTCAGAGGGAGTTTTTCTTTAAATAAATAACATAAAATAAAATGAAATAAAATAAAATATTAATACAAGATCACATAGGTTGTCACACTATTAATGGACCAACAGGAGGGGAAGAAACTGTTGAAAAGAAGATGAAGGTAAGTGTTCAGCCTCCTGAAAGACAGGGAGGCTAACTTGGGCTTTGAAGATGAGTAGGATTTAAACAGACATAGAAAGCATTCCACATATCCACACGATGATGAAAGTGAGCACTCAGTATTGATTAATTACTAAAAAATATAATAATAATAACAAACATCTCAACAAGTACACAGTGGCTGCCATTTTAATTTGGCTGACTCCCTATTTGAGGGAAACATTTTGGTTACAAGTGACAAAGAAATCCAATTTAAACACTTAAATCATAAAAACCACAAGTAAATGGTACCACACTAATTTTTTTAAAATAACTTTATTGAGGTTAATTGACATTCAATAAACTGTACATGTTTAAAGTGTATAATTTGATAAGTTTTGACTTATGTATATACCCATGAGGGCTCCCCTGATGGCTCAGTCTGCAATGCAGGAAACTGCCTGCAATGCAGGAGACACAAGTTTGATCCCTGAGCTACAGTCTATGGGGTCGCAAGAGTTGGCCATGATTTAGCGACTAAACCACCACCACCACATACCCATGAAACCATCACCATAGTCAAGATAATGAAAATAAACATCACCCCCAAAAGTTTCTTTGTGCCATTTTGTAAACCCTCCCTCTCAACACCTCCCCCCAAATTCTCCCTCTACACTAACTCTATTCATGAGACTTGACTGTGTAGCTCATGCAGTACCACCAAGGACCTGGTTTCTCACTATGTAGTTTCTTCTCAGCCTTCTATGCTTTTGGCACCATCCTCAGGGGTTCACACTGATCTCCTGGCTTGCTCCTCACTGTAGCAAAATGGCAGCTCAAGTCCAAACCTCATCATCCTCACACCAACACTTTAGGTCAAGAGATGGTTTCTTTCTTTCTTTCTGCTCCATCTTGAATAATGTTCTCACTTGCTCTCTGCACCCCAGCTTCACTGGACTATTTCAAGCTCATCACATTTTTTATTCTTACTTCTATCAAAGCACATGGGTTTCCATGGTACATTCCTCCTCCTCTTCACCTGGTTAACACACACTCTAATTTCATCTCCCAGTGTAAATCTCATGACAAGGTCAGTCCCTGTTATATGCTCTCAGTACATAGTGTAGTTCTCTTTCATGGCAATATTATTCATATAGCCATTTGATTAGTATTTGCCTTTTCTACAACAAAGAAACCATGTCTGGTTTGGTTTATCACTGTATCCTCAGCATCAAGCCAGTGTCTGGACAGTGGGCACTTAATACACATTTATTTGTTGATTGGCTAATTGGATGGATGGATGAATGGATAAATGAACTGATATGTGGATGGATGGGTGGACTTGGCTTCTAAAAATGGTCATGTAACTAATTAGCTACATAACCTTCAGCATTTTTTTTGAGCTTCAGTTCTCTCAACTGTGAAATGAAAAGGTTGGACTAGTTGACCTTTAAGATTCTTTCTGAATTTAAAGTGCTGAATTCATAAAGTGTTACTGGCAACAGAATTTCTTTAACTGCAAGAATAGTGGAAACAAACTAAAAAATGGTGTTTGGAGCTACTCTACTATCCTTTTACAAACGTCACTTTTAATCTAATCCTGACTTTGTGTGGTCTCATGCAGTAGTTAGCAATCTGGAGAAACTGATATCCTACAACTGTTATCAAGCAGCTGGAATTGCCAAAAAGCTAATACAATTTAGAAAAAATATATATTGACAGTCTAGGCAGATGTTAAGTTAAATGTTATTGAGAACATTTTACACACGTTCCTTTCCTAACCCTATCCCCCAAGATTCAGTTCAGTTCAGTCGTTCAGCCATGTCCAACTCTTTGTGACCCCACGAACTGCAGCATGCCAGGCCTCCCTGTCCATCACCAACTCCCAGAGTTCACCCAAACTCATGTCCATCGAATCAGTGATGCCATCCAGCCATCTCATCCTCTGTCATCCCCTTCTCCTCCTGCCCCCCATCCCTCCCAGCATCAGAGTCTTTTCCAGTGAGTCAACTCTTCACATGAGGTGGCCCAAATATTGGAGCTTCAGCTTTAGCATCATTCCTTCCAAAGAAATCCCAGGGCTCATCTCCTTCAGAATGGACTGGTTGGATCTCCTTGCAGTCCAAGGGACTCTCAAGGGTCTTCTCCAACACCACAGTTCAAAAGCATCAATTCTTCGGTGCTCAGCTTTCTTTATAGTCCAACTTTTACATCCATACATGACCACTGGAAAAACCATAGCCTTGACTAGACAGACTTTTGTTGGCAAAGTAATGTCTCTGCTTTTGAATATGCTATCTAGATTGGTCATAACTTTTCTTCCAAGGAGTAAATGTCTTTTAATTTCATGGCTGCAATCACCATCTGCAGTGATTTTGGAGCCAAAAAAATAAAGTCTGACACTGTTTCCACTGTTTCCCCATCTATTTCCCATGAAGTGATGGGACCAGATGCCATGATCTTCGTTTTCTGAATGTTGAGCTTTAAGCCAACTTTTTCACTCTCCTCTTTCACTTTCATCAGGAGGCTTTTTAGTTCCTCTTCACTTTCTGCCATAAGGGTGGTGTCATCTGCATATCTGAGGTTATTCATATTTCTCCCGGCAATCTTGATTCCAGCTTGTGCTTCTTCCAGCCCAGCGTTTCTCATGATGTACTCTGCATAGAAGTCAAATAAGCAGGGTGACAATATACAGTCTTGACGTACTCCTTTTCCTATTTGGAACCAGTCTGTTGTTCCATGTCCAGTTCTAACTGTTGCTTCCTGACCTGCATATAAGTTTCTCAAGAGGCAGGTCAGGTGGTCTGTATTCCCATCTCTCTCAGAATTTTCCACAGTTGATTGTGATCCACACAGTCAAAGGCTTTGGCATAGTCAATAAAGCAGAAATAGATGTTTTTCTGGAACTCTCTTGCTTTTTCGATGATCCAGCAGATGTTGGCAATTTGATCTCTGGTTCCTCTGGAGGCCTTCTCTAAAACCAGCTTGAATATCTGGACATTCAAAGGGTAGATTAGGTTTGATACAATGCTAAAAATAAAATTTCCATCTTTGAGTCATATTTAGTACAAAGCATTATTATAATATTGACATAGTTCTATCTTGAATTTACAAAATAGCCTTGCTATATCAAAATTCACAGAAATTTGATTAGATCCTAAATATATTTTCATTCAGGGTCCAATTCATATCCATCTATTTCTGCATCTTAAAAGAAAATATAAATCATCTTTTCGCTTGACATGCCTATGAAGTGCAAGATAAAATTTCCTACCTGCTCCCCCATTCAACATCTGGATCTGAACTATAATTTGCCTATAAATAAGAAATGATAATTTTGATCAGGCAGCTTTGCAATCTGTTCAAAATAGTCTAGGAATACTTGATTGCATAACAAATCTCCAAGTAAATTAAGTGGTGTTAGGACAGTTTAACTACTATACAATATTTCATTATATTTTATCCCCTTAAAAATTTATACTTTCTAATGAAATGATGCAGCCAGAGTACTGATAAAGAGAGCGCTATATGGAAATGTCTTTGTGAAAAGAACCTTCCCTTGTTGAGGAAACCAAGGCCCTGTTGTTTCTCCTCTAAGTGGCTGGGGCAGGAACTGGCTTACTGTTCCCCAAATCCATTTTCATATTCTCCTTTGCTCCCAGGTAGACTGCATTTCTCAGCCTCCCACATGACAGATTCCTGGCCAATGGAATATAGGCAGGAGGTTATACACCCCACTTCTAAGCCTGGCTTATAAAATCCTCCCATTAAACCTCTATCCTCTTATCTCCCACACATTAAAGATGGCAGAGCTAAGTATGCCTTGCTTTGTGAACACTGTGTAGGGCAGAGCCTCTCTCCACTGTCTCATATTCCCAACCACATCACGAACTTTCAGAAGAGAAACTACAGTATCATATCTCTCATTCTTCTCAGTATCTTAGGCTTCTGAGCACAGCACACTACCAAAAGCCACCACTAAAAATTTGCTATAGGTGATTATTTCTTTTTCCCATTTGTTTCTTCATTTTAAAGACAGAAGAGTAAGGAAGAGAAGAGAGCTTGATATTCCATGACTTTTCTGCCAAAGAACCACCAATCCTTGCATAAAATGGACCCATAAAATAGAATGGCTGAAAGAATGGAGAATATTTTTAGCTTCTTCAAATGAGTGTGTTAGTCCAAGTTCTCACAGAAGCACATGCCAAGATAAGATTAAATATACAGGGATTTTACTAAGAGAAATGCCTATGAAAGAAAATGGAGAGTGAGCCAGGAAAGCTGGACAGTCATGAGACCATGATATGAGGCTGACCCAGAGTGAAGAAGCGATGGGGAGAAGGTGGGGCAGAAGTGTGCTACCATGTAGTCTAAGGAAGGTTTGACAAGGCCATTAGGGAGTCCTCAACCCGAAGTTAGCCATCAGAGGAATCCCATGTCCTTCCAGGAAAAAAAAAAAAAAAAAAACCTGTCTTCTCCTGCCACACATCATTGGCTGGGAGCAGCCCGTGGAGCTTGAGCCCTTGGCTCAAACTTGGAGGTGGATTTCAGAACCCAGTAGCTGGGGCCATCAATCAGTTATACTCCCTGCAGTTCTTCAAAGCACATTCTCATTGTCTCTACAGAGTTCTTTTAAAAGTGACATGAGTTTATCCATCTTATCTATATATCATTTTGTTTTAATAAATTTTAGACACTATGAATAGAAAAAGGATCAGGACCAGAAAAAACTAGATTCCATGATGGGTCCTGTCATAAATTTTGTTTTTATTAGTCACCATCAGTCAATCAAGTAATGTTCCCCCATTGAATAATTAACCAAGTTAGGATTTACACTCAGCTTTTTGTTATGGGTAATGGATTTTAAAAAATGGTTTAATCAAGACAGAGGTTTATTTCCCTCTTATATAATGGAAGTCTGCAGTTAAGTATAACTCTCAAGTATTGTCCTGGACCCAGCCACCTACTATATTTCTATTCCTTCATTCTTAGAGTATGATTACCATCCTCAATGTTACCTCAGGTTCCAGAATGGATGCTGAGAATCCAATTATCATGTTTGTATTCCAGTTAGTTTAAAGGTGAAAAAGTGAAAAGCATAAGGGACATATGCTAACTATGGGCCCCTTTAAAAAAAAGAAATTATTCCTGCGAAGTACCACTATATGCAGACAATTTCAGCATACAACTCATGGGCAACACTGTGCTACATGAAAGGCTGAGGAATATATTCTTTAAGCTGTGCATAAAAATTCCCCAACTCTTTTCATAGAAAAAAGGTTATGAATGCTGCTGCTGCTAAGTCGCTTCAGTCGTGTCCTACGCTGTGCAACCCCAGAGACAGCAGCCCACCAGGCTCCCCCATCCCTGGGATTCTCCAGGCAAGAACACTGGAGTGGGTTGCCATTTCCTTCTCCAATGCATGAAAGTGAAAAGTGAAAGGGAAGTCGCTCAGTCATGTCCGACTCTTAGCGACCCCATGGACTGTAGCCTACCAGGCTCCTCCGTCCATGGGATCTCCCAGACAAGAGTATTGGAGTAGGGTGCCATTGCCTTCTCCAAAGGTTATGAATACTGGACAGTATTCTTTTTCCCAGCCATTTCTTAGGTTTGGTTCTGAAAAGAAAGTTTTAAATAAAATAAAAAAAAAACTGGTGAGGTTTTTCCTGTGCTACTAGATGAATTGATTATATTAATAACAGCCACTGATCCACTTTAATTGCCTTCCATAAATTTGCATATATTGTTTATCAGTTGTCTTGTCCATATAATCTGTTCACTTCGTACTTTATTTCCTCTATGGAGGAAAAGTGTTTTTCCATTGTATTAGAAGCCTTCTAGGCTATCTGCCCAACCCACC
This sequence comes from Ovis aries, assembly GCF_016772045.2. Taxonomy (NCBI): domain Eukaryota; kingdom Metazoa; phylum Chordata; class Mammalia; order Artiodactyla; family Bovidae; genus Ovis; species Ovis aries. Next base: position 14,096,668 of record NC_056080.1, on the reverse strand, counting down.
AGCTTCCTTCTCTGACAATTGCTCTCCCAGACAAGAGTGGTTCCTGATTCATACTTATAACTACCCAATGCATCTCTTGAGAGTCCCTTGGACTGCAAAAAGATCCAACCAGTCCATTCTGAAGGAGATCAGCCCTGGGATTTCTTTGGAAGGAGTGATCCTAAGGCTGAAGCTCCAGTACTTTGGCCACCTCATGCGAAGAGTTGACTCATTGGAAAAGACTCTGATGCTGGGAGGGATTGGAGGCAGGAGGAGAAGGGGACGACAGAGGATGAGATGGCTGGATGGCATCACTGACTCGATGGACGTGAGTCTGAGCGAACTCCGGGAGTTGGTGATGAAGAGGGAGGCCTGGCGTGCTGCGATTCATGGGGTCACAAAGAGTCGTACATGACTGAGCGACTGAACTGAACTGAACTAATGCATCTCTTGACCCTTGAATATTGAGTCAGAAATAGAAACTAACCCAAGCTGAGCAAACCCATTTCTCTCTTCTGAAAACTAGAATCTGGAATCAAAATTACATATCTGTCTCCACTGGTCATTTGAAGAAAGAAGATGTAAATTTAGAAATTATAGGGACACAACCCAGAGGGATGGTACAGGGAGGGAGGAGGGAGGGGGGCTCAGGATGGGGAACACGTGTACACCTGTGGCGGATTCATGTTGATGTATGGCAAAACCAATACAATATTGTAAAGTAATTAACCTCCAATTAAAATAAATAAATTTATATTTTAAAAAAAAATGATAGGGACAGAAATCTTCTGCCATATTTATGGGACAGTCAAGACAGCCAGTTTGCTGACAGAGGAGAGACCAGCAGAGATGGCACAGCTCTTATTATGCTATAGTTATTGGATTAATGCCTTTCCCAGATATTTTCCAAAATACTATATCCAAGTAGATGAACTGGAAAGAAAATAAACAGCTGGTAGCTAGTTTCAGGGTGCTTTCCAAACTACCTTTATTATTATGCTCTAACCAATACAATCCAAACCTTTTCTTCTATGGTTCTTCCAATGTGGTACACTGGAACCAGAGTAGAATGTGTTGATTTTTCAATGTGTTCCCCAATCCCTATCCCTATCCTTAATGTATATTTCTTTGAGTAGCTGTTACTTCCTACCAGTAGACTTATCCTTCCTGTCATATGTTATCACAGTTATTAAGGATAAAGATAGTGATAAGGGATCAGGTTACTGGTTTGGCTTGTTGGATTCAATCTGAGAAATGGAGTTCACTTGGGGTTCTACACTATGCTACGTCTGGAAACTGAACAGATAAGACATGGACCCTGTCCAGCATTTTATAAGTGACTCTCACCAAACTCTAGTAGTATGTGTGCACATCAAGTCATATCTAGCAAAAAGGAATTAAGATCTCTTAGCTGGAAGATGACTCAATAGCCTAGAGGTAGAAGGAGAAGATGATTCCACTGATTTCTTGGAAAAAGGGGATTGTTTCAAAAGTTTTTTATTTTCCCTCTGTAACCTGATTTTTACCTATACCCTTCTGTTTGTTTGTACTTGGTGTATAGATACTGAGAAGGGGATCAAAAAGAATGCCAAAGCTCTTTTCTGAACACAACGCTATAAGACTGAAAATAACTAAAAGGAAAAAAACCACAAAAAAAACACAAACACGTGCCCACTACCAAACAATCAACAAATCACTAAAGAAATCACAGAGAAAACTTTGAAAAATACCCAGAGACAAATGAAAATGAAAACACAATGATCCAAAACTTAAGGAACACAGCAAAAGCAGTTCTAAAAGGGAAGTTTATAGTGATACAAGCTTGCTGCAGGAAACAGGAAATATCTCAAATAAACAACCGAATCTTACACCTAAAACAAGTAGAGAAAGAAGAACAAACAAAAGCCAAAGTTAGCAAAAGGGAATAAATCATAAAGATCAGAGAAGAAATCAATGAAAGACTTAAAGAAAATCAATAAAACTAAAAGTTGGTTCTTTGAAAAGATAAACAGAAATTGATAAACCTTTAGCCAGACTCATTAAGAAAAAAAGGGAGAGGGTCCAAGTCAATAAAATAAAAAATGAAAAAGAAGTTACAACCAACACTACAGAAATACAAAGGATTATGAGAGACTACTACCAGCAACTATATACCAATAAAATGGACAACCTAGAAGAAATGGACTTCTTAGAAGGGTATAATTTCCCAAGACTGAACCAAGAAGAAACAGAAAATATGAATAGACTAATTACCAGCACTGAAACTGAATTAGTAATTTTAAAACTCCCAAACAAACAAAAGTCCAGGACCAGATGGCTTCACAGATAAATTCTACCAAATATTTAGAGAAAAGTTAATATCTGTCCTTCTGGAACTTAAAATTGCATAGCAAAGAATATTCCGAAACTCATTCTATGAGGCCACCATCACCCTGATACCAAAACCAGACAAAGATACTACACAAGAAAGAAAAATCACAGGCCATTATCACTGATGAACATAAATGCAAAAATCCTCAACAAAATATGAGCAAACCAAATCCAACAATACACTAAAAGGAACATACACCAATATCAAGTAGGATTTATCCCAGGGATGCAAGAATTTTTACTATCTGCAAATTAAACAATGGGATATACTGTATTGACATATTGAAAAATAAAAAACCATATGATCATCTCAATTGATGATGAAAAGCTTTTGATAAAATTCAACATCCATTTATGATAAAAACTCTCCAGCAAGTGCACATACAGGAAACATACCTCAAGATAATAAACACCATATATAACAAACCCATAGCAAGCATCATTCTCAATGGAGAAAAGTTGAAAGCATTCCTTCTAAGATCAGGAAGAAGACAAGAGTAACCACTCTTGCCACTTTTATTCAGCATAGTTTTGGAAGTCCTAGCCATAGCAATCCAAGAAGAAAAAGAAAGAAAAGGAATCCAAATTGGAAAGGAAGGAGTAAACTGTCACTGTTTGCAGAAGACATAATACTATATACAGAAAATTCTAAAAACACTACCAGAAAACTAGAGCTCATCAATTAATTTGGTAAAGTTGTGGGATACAAAATCAATATTCAGAAATTTGTTTCATTTCTATAGACTAACAATGAAATATCAGAAAGAGAAATTAAGAAAACAGTCCCATTTAACATTTCATCAAAAAGAGTAAAATACCTATGAATAAACCTCCCTAAGGAGGCAAAAGACCTGTACTCCAAAAACTATAAGACACTGATGAAAGAAACTGAACATCACACAGATAGAAAGATATACCATGTTCTTGGATTGGAAGAATCAATACTGTTAAAATGACCATACTACCTAAGGCAATCTACAGATTCAATGCAACCCCTCTCAAATTACCAAAGGCATTTTTCACAGAATTAGAACAAAAAATTTTACAATTTGTATGACTCAGATGGTAAAGAATCTGCTTGCAATACAGGTGACTCGGGTTTGATGCCTGAGTTGGGAAGATCCCCTGGAGAAGGAAATGGCAACCCACTCCAGTATTCTTGCCTGGAGAATTCCATGGACAGAGGAGCCTGGAGGGGTACAGTCCATGGGATCGCAAAGAGTCAGACACAACTGAGCGACTAACACACACAGACACACAGACACACACACACACACACAGAGAAATGCCAAAGACCCTGAACAGCCAAAACAATCTTGAGAAAGAAAAAACAAACTTATGTTTACCAGGGAATGAGGGCAAGGAGGGATAAATTGGGAGACTGAGATTGACATATACATATTACTATATATAAAATAGGTAACTAATAAGAACCTACTATATAGCACAGAGAACTTTACTCAGTAGTCTGTAATGGCCTTCATGGGAAAAGAATCTAAAAACAGAGTGGATATATATATAACTGATTCACATTGCTGTACACCTGAAAATAACACAACATTGTAAATCAACTACACTCCAATAATTTTTTTTTAATTTTTAAAAAATTAAAGAGCTGGAGGAAATTAGACTTCCTGACATCAGACTATACCTCAAAACTACAGTAATCAAAAGAGTATGGTACTGGCAGAGAAGCAGACATATAGATCAATGGAACCGGACAGAAAGCCCAGAAATAAGCATACAAATTTATGGTCAATTAATCTACAACAAAAAAGGCAAGAATATATAATGGAGAAAAGACAATCTCTTCAATAAGTGGTGCTGGGAAAATTGGACAGCTATATGTAAAATAAAATTAGAACATTCTCTAGCACCATATATGAAAATAAACTCAAAATGGATTAATGATCTAAATTTAAGACTGGATACTATAAAACCCCTAGAGGACTATATAGGAGAATGCTCTGACATAAACTGCAGCAGTGTTTTTTTGGTTTTTTTTTTTTTTTGGACCCATCTCATAAAGTAATAGAAACAAAATAAAAAATAAACAAATGGGACCTAAATAAACTAAGAAGTTTTTGCACAGCAAAGAAAACAAACAAAAAGGCAACCCTACTGAATGGGAGAAAATATTTGCACATGATATGACTGACAAGGGATTAATTTCCAAAATATACAAACAGGTCATGTAGCTCAAAATCAAAAAATAATAATAATAAATAAACAACCCAATCAAAAAATGGGCAAAAGTTCTAAATAGACATTTCTCCAAAGAAGACATACAGATGTCCAACAGGCACATGAAAAAGATGTTCAACATTGCTAATTGTTGGAGAAATTCAAACTGAAACTGCAATATAGTACAACTTCACACCAGTCAGAATGGTTATCATTAAAAAGTCTACAAATAATAAATGCTGGAAAGGGTGTGGAGAAAAGGGAATCCTCCTACAGTGTTGGTAGGAATATAAATTGGTGCAGCCACTATGGAGAACAGTATGGAGGTCCCTGAAAAAACTAAAAATAGAGTTACTATAAGATCCAGCAATCTCACTCCTGGGCATATATACAGAAAAGAGAAAAACTCTTAATTCAAAAAGATATATGCACCCAATGTTCATAGCAGCACTATTTACAATAGTTCAGATATGGAAACAATCTAAATGTCTATCAACAGACGAATGGATAAAGAAGATGTTGTATATATAGACAATGGAATATTAGTCGGCCATAAAAAATAAATAATGTCATTTGCAGCAACATGGATGGACCTAAAGGTTATCACACTAAGTGAAGTCAGACACAGAAAGACAAATATCGTATGATATCACTTTTATGTGGATCTAAAACAAATGATACAAATGAACTTATTTGCAAAACAGAAAGAAACTCACAGCATAGAAAACAAACTTACGGTTACTAAGATAAATTGGGAATCTGTGATTAACAGATACAGACTACTATATATAAAGTAGATAAACAAGGACTTACTGTATAATATAGAGAACTATACTGAATATCTTGTAATACCCTATAATAGAAACAAATCTGAAAAAGAACACACACACATATATATACTATTGTTCAGTCGCCCAGTTGTGTCCAACTTTTTGCAACCCCACAGACTGCAGCATGCCAGGCCTCCCTATCCTTCACCATCTCCCAAACTTTGCCCAAGTTCATGTCCACTGCATTAGTGATGCCATCCAGCCATCTCATCCTCTAACGCCCTCTTCTCCTGCCCTCAATCTTTACCAGCATCAGGGACTTTTCCAATGAGTCAGCTGTTCACACCAGGTGACCAAAATACTGGAGCTTCAGCTTCAGCATCAGCCCTTCCAATGAGTATTCAGGGTTGATTTTCTTTAAGATTGACTGGTTTGATCTCCTTGCTGTCCAAGGGACTCTCGGGAGTCTTCTCCAGCACCAGAATTCGAAGGCATCAGTTCTTTGGCACTCTGCTTTCTTTACAGTCCAGCTCTCACAACAAGAGTACATGACCACTGGGAAGACCATAGCCTTGACTATATGGATCTTTGTAGGCAGAGTAATGTCTCTGCTTTTCAACACACTGTCTAGGTTTGTCAAAGCTTTCCTTCCAAAAAGTAATCATCTTCTGATTTCATGGCTGCATTCAGCCATCTCAAAGCCCAAGAAGAGGAAATCTGTCACCTCTTCCACCTTTTCCTCTTCTATTTGCCATGAAGTAATGGGGCTGGATCCTGTGGTCTTAGTTTTTTTAATATTTAGTTTTAAGCCAGTTTTTTCACTCTCCTCCTTCACCCTCATCAAGAGGTTCTTTAGTTCCTCTTCGCTTTCTGCCATTAGAGTGGTATCATCCACATATCTGAGGTTGTTGATGTTTCTCTCACCTATCTTGATTCCAGCTTGTAACTCATCCAGCCTGGCATTTCTCATTATGTACTCAGCATATAGGTTAAGTAAACAGGGTGACAACAGACAACACTGTCATACTCCTTTCTCAATCCTGAACCAATGATTTGTTCCATACAGGGTTCTAACTTAACTGTTGCTTCTTGAGCTGCATACAGGTTTCTCAGGAGACAGGAATGATGTCTGGTATTCCCATCTCTTTAAGAGTTTTCCACAGTTTGTTATAATCCATACAAAGGCTTGAGCATAGTTGATGAAACAGAGGTAGATGTTTTTCTGATTCAGATTTATATATACACATATATATATATATATATATATATATATCTGATTCATTTTGATATATACCCCAAACACTGTAAATCAACTATACTTCAATTTAAAAAAAAAAAAAAAAAACAACTTTCTCTTACAAACTTCCTGTGAGAAGAATACAAAACTTCTGTGGGATTCATTAGACCTGTGGGATTCATTACTGGAGACCACCCAGTGTCTTTTATTATATGAAATAAATGGGATGTAGCCTAAAAACAAACAAACAAAAAGTGCCAAAGCAAGGTAAACAAAAGATAAAAATCTACTACAGGTAACTACTTTTAGGTGGTTTTCAAATCAAAAAGCTCAAAATTATGCCAGGTTATGAAAGTTTATAAAAATTTTAATGCAGATATAAGGAAACAGCAATAATTTTTCTTAATCTTCCCATTACCTCTGATCTGCCTTGCTATTAAAAAAAAAAATTGAGTTCCCTGCCTTCTGGAACTTTTTACCAGCAGGAGGTGAGAAATCATATAAATTGCTAGAAACAAATGGTAACAGTCAGTCATTTCTTTTGTAATGGACCATTAGATTGGTGTATTTGCATGTATCATTAAGATTTATTGCAAATTCTCTAATGGAATGACAATGCTAGAGAGATAGTCTGTTTAATACAATTAGAATGTAGGCTTCTGAGGTAAAATTACTACACATTTTTCTTGGAGGAGAAAAAAAATGTATATCCTCTACCATGAAAATACCAGTGAGAAAGAAGGAGCTACTCTGAATGCTTTTGTCCAATTTAATATTTTTCTATCATAACAAAGTTCTTATGAATTTCACATTAGCCAGTGATTTGTAAGGCAAGCATCTTCCAAAGTAAAAAATTTTTAAAGGTATAACACAGGATAATTAAGAACAGGAACATTTCTTTTATTCTTTGATGGAAAAGCCAGACGCTTTCTGGATGCAATTATCAGTGAAGGTCAATGATATGTCTCTAACAAGGAACCGCAGAACACGCATCTGAGCAATGCTTCTTTGTGGCAGATAGAGTTGGAACTAGATACAAACTCCCAAGTGGGACAGAACCAGAGGCCTGCCCTTGTTTAGAGACACACAAAGATCTATCCCAGCTTAGAGGTTGGTTTTTGAGAATTTCTGGTGCCAAATTTAAATTTCATACCTCTTTTTCCCATTAATATTTGGAAGTATTGGTCAAATATCTCCTATCCCCAATGGAAGGACTCCCCAATGAACATTGCTCCCTTCTACTCCCTCAAACAACAGAACTATCCCATCACTCCTTGAACTGTTGTCACAGCTTTCATGGCACCCTGACTCGCTCCAGAGAAATTATAATACCATATGGAAATTAAACTCAATACGGTTCTGCATCTGGAAGAACTTGGGGAATACCTTCCCAAGCTTGTAGTTTTATACTAATTTTTTAAATGAACCTAAGCATTTTGGAGACTTTATTTTTTTAATACAACACTAAATTAACATACTGAATGTTATGCATATATTCTATAGAAAGGTGAGATTAGTAAAAGGAAGAAAGAGAGCTAGATTTAAAAACCAGTGACTTTAATATGTATTTTAACAACATGAATAAGGTAAATCTTCCTACTAGCATCAGAAAGACATTCTGGAATATTTTTCAGAGATGAATTTTGGTTATTTGAAATTTAGTGATAGGATGGGTTTAGGTACAGTCAAATGGATCAATACAAATGGAGTATGGCTAACTCAGAATGCTACACCACCAGAGGAAAGAAAATATTCAAGAGAAATATGTAGTTTACTATACATTCAGAAGTTTAAAGTATTTTTTTTGTTGTTATACTTAAAATGCACATGGTATACTATATTACAAATGAGGAAATAAAGTGTGAAATTAAGTGAACTACTGAGTGGTCAATCAGTTTAAGTACATCATATAGAATATTCATTAAATTGGTTGTATGTGTTACATATTCTAGACAGATCATCCGAGGATATATATACTTTGAAAACAGTCCTGAAGAGTGTAAAGCTATTGACACGTTGATGGATGCTTTCGGCAAATATTCTTCCAAATGGTATATCCAACTAGATGACACTAGCGAAACCCATGTCAGGTACTTTCCTAACTACCCTCTCATTATTATGACTTAACCAATACAATCTCAAACCTTTTCCTCTGATCCTTCCATATGGCATATGGAAATCAGCATCCAATTTGGGGATTTGTTTTATGTCTTTCTCATCCCCATCCCTACCCTCAGTCAGTTCAGTTCATTTGCTCAGCCGTGTCCGACTCTTTGCGACCCCATGAACCGCAGCACGTCGGCCTCCCTGTCCATCACCAACTCCCAGAGTATAGCCAAACCCATGTTCATTGTGTCAGTGATGCCATCCAGCCATCTCATCCTCTGTCGTCCCCTTCTCCTCTTGCCCTCAATCTTTCCCAGCATCAGGGTCTTTTCAAATGAGTCAGCTCTTCGCATCAGGTGGCCAAAGTATTGGAGTTTCAGCTTCAACATCAGTCCCTCCAATGAACACCCAGGACTGATCTCCTTTAGAATGGACTGGTTGGATCTCCTTGCCGTCCAAGGGACTCTCAAGAGTCTTCTCCAACACCACAGTTCAAAACCATCAATTCTTCGGTGCTCAGCTTTCTTTATAGTCCAACTCTCACATCCATACATGACCACTGGGAAAACCATAGCCTTGACTAGAGAGACCTTTGTTGGCAAAGTAATGTCTCTGCTTTTCAATGTGCTGTCTAAGTTGGTCAGAACTTTCCTTCCAAGGAGCAAGCGTCTTCTAATTTTATGGCTGAAATCACCATCTGCAGTGATTTTGGAGACCAGCAACATAAAGTCAGCCACTATTTCCACTGTTTCCCCATCTATTTGCCATGAAGTGATGGGACCAGATGCTATGATCTTCGTTTTCTGAATGTTGAGCTTTAAGCCAACTTTTTCACTCTCCTCTTTCACTTTCATCAAGAGACTCTTTAGTTCTTTTTCACTTTCTGCCATAAGGGTGGTGTCATCTGCATGTGAGGTTATTGATATTTCTCCCGGCAATCTTGATTTCAGCTTGTGCTTCTTCCAGCCCAGTGTTTCTCATGATGTACATGAGTACATCATGAGAATAAGAAGGGTGACAATATACAGCCTTGACGTACTCGTTTTCCTATTTGGAACTAGTCTGTTGTTCCATGTCCAGTTCTAACTGTTGCTTCCTGACCTGTATACAGGTTTCTCAAGAGGCAGGTCAGGTGGTCTGGTATTCCCATCTCTTTCAGAATTTTCCACAGTTTATTGTGATTCACACAGTCAAAGGCTTTGGCATAGTCAATAATGCAGAAATAGATGTTTTTCTGGAACTCTCTTGCTTTTTCAATGATCCAGCAGATGTTGGCAATTTGATCTCTGGTTCAGCCCCAGTGCATATTCCCAAGTGCTTGTTTACTTGTTCATTTATGCATTTGTTTACCATTCTGTGGGCAACCTGAGATTAGCAGTTCATCTCAGCATCCTCAATGCCTGAGACACGGTAAACATCCAACAAATGTTTGATGACAGCAAAATTATGAACCTCAGTCATTTATCAGTGGTGGGATCTTGCCTGGTAAATGGAAATCTGTCTCTTCATCTAAAAAGTAGGTATTCACTCAAGAAGGGAAGTTTGGCCTCATTTTTTGAAGGGAGTAGCATCAAAGTCAGTTGCCAAGCCAGGCTTCAACAGTATGTGTACTGTGAACTTTCAGATACACAAGCTGGATTTAGAAAAGGCAGAGGAACTAGAGAGCAAATTGCCAACATCTGCTGGATTATCAAAAAGGCAAGAGAGTTCCAGAAAAACATCTACTTCTGCATTACTGACTATGCCAAAGCCTTTGACTGTGTAGATCACCACAAACTGTGGAAAATTCTTCAAGAGATGGGAATAACAGACCACCTGACCTGCCTCTTGAGAAACCTGTATACAGGTCAGGAAGCAACAATTAGAACTGGACATGGAACAACAGATTGGTTCCAAATCAGGAAAGGAGTGCATCAAGGGTGTATACTGTCACCCTGCTTATTTAACTTACATGCAGACTACATCATGCAAAAATGCCAGGCTGGCTGAAGCACAAGCTGAAATCAAGATTGCCGGGAGAAATATCAATAACCTCAGTTATGCAGATGATACCACCCTTATGGCAGAAAAAGAAAAAGAACTAAAGAGTCTCTTGTTGAAAATGAAAAAGGAGAGTGAAAAAGCTGGCTTAAAGCTCAACATTCAGAAAACTAAGATCATGGCATCTGGTCCCATCACTTCATGGCAAATAGATGGGGAAACAATGGAAACAGTGACAGACTATTTTTCTGCAGCTTGTGACTGCAGCTATGAAATTAAAAGACGCTTGCTCCTTGGAAGAAAAGCTATGACCAACCTAGACAGCATATTCAAAAGCAGAGACATTACTTTGCCAACAAAAGTCCATCTAGTCAAAGCTATGGTTTTTCCAACAGTATGTATGGATGTGAGAGCTGGACTATAAAGAAAGCTGAGCACCGAAGAATTGATGCTTTTGAACTGTGGTGTTGGAGAAGACTCTTGAGAGTCCCTTGGACTGCAAGGAGATCCAACCAGTCCATCCTAAAAGAAATCAGTCCTGGGTGTTCATCAGAAGGACTGATGCTGAAGCTGAAACTCCAGTACTTTGGCCACCTGATTCGAAGAACTGACTCACTGGAAAAGACCCTGATGGGGGGAAAGATTGAAGGCAGGAGAAGAAGGGGACAAAAGAGGATGAGATCGTTGGATGGTGTCACTGACCCGATGGACATGAGTTTGAGCAGGCTCTGAGAGTTGATGATGGATAGGGAAATCTGGCAGTCCATGGGGTCGCAAAGAGTCAGACACAACTGAGTGACTGAACTGAACTAAGCATCAAAGTGCCTACAGACATAATCTAAAATCATCAGTGTGATTTCCAGAAGTGGTCACTGCAGCCAAGATGAAGTATAATTAGTATAGTTCACTGTCAACCCATCACCTCCCTTGATGTGGACTTTTACCTTAACATAAGTATGGTGCAGTGGTCAGTACATAGGCTCTGGAAGCCAGGCCCTCCCCTTTCGAGCTGGGGGCCCACAGGCAAGTCAGTCAACTTCAGGTTCCATTTTTGTAAAATGAGAACGGTCATTTATATTGTTCTTCCGATGATCTTAGAAATGCTTGACCCAATTGTCAACATGTTCTCAGGAAATTTTAACAAAGCTCAAGATGGTGTACTTTCTTAAGCAGTCATTTCAGTCTGTCAACTCAACTGAGACCTCATGCTCATGTTGTTGTTCAGTCACTAAGTCTTGTCTGACTCTGCGACCCCATGGACTGCAGCAAGCCAGGAAGAGCACTTAGCCAACTCAAAATTGCAATTTTCTTGTTTTCATCTTATTAAACTATAAAGTCTGGCCTCTCATGCTGATTTTCTATAAATACCTTTTTCATCAATTTTTTATGTTAAGATATAGTTCACATGCCATAATATTTACCATTTTCAAATGTAAAATTTAAAAAAACTTAAAGTGGGGATTAATAATACTTGCTTACATTAGCGTTATTTTAAAAAACAAATAAGCTTGTTAGACTATTTGATTTTTATTGCACTGTGATCATCATTATTTTTACCACTATTATTCTCATGATGAAATTTCAACCATTATCCTAGAAGAGAGATTGACTCAGTCCTCTCAAAGTCTATGACTAAATTTGAACTTGAAAGATAGAGCCTGACTCATAGGAACAGGATAATAATGAGACTATATTTTCACAGGAAAATCTGAGTTAGCAGCAAGAATCCTGTTTGTTAAAATTCAGATACAGGTAAATAATGAGTATGGTTCAGGAATAATTGCAGAGTATCCATGGTTACAGAAAATGTTGCAACACCCACCTTGGGAGACGTGTCACTACATTTCTATAAATAGAGTAGAAATTGATTCATTTCCACCTTGATCATGTGTAAGATTCTAATCTTCTCAAGAATAAAGGAACTAGACTTGACATAATAGGGGAATAGGTAATTCAATGGGTATAATGGGCCACATATCTGAGGAAGATCAACAAAGCAAAGGAGGAAGAACGTTTATGAGAGCAAATGGGGCTTCCTTGATCTCCAGGAGGCAAATGTGTGGGGGAAGACTGACCCTGAGAACCTGAACAACCTCAAGCTACCTAAGAGTTTCTCCTGACCACTCATTTCAGTTTTAGAAACAAAACAAAAAGACAGTTGGAAGATTTCTAATTAACCACAAGAGAAAAAAAGGATTTTTAAGGATGGCCATAAGGCCAGAAAGAATGAGAGTAGATGACAGCAACCGAGAGATGACCATAAAATTTTAAAAGCTGCGAAGTGGATGGCTAAGTGGTAAACGACTTAGCATAAACCTAAAATTTGAGTATTTACAAGGATTCAGAATCAGGTAGCATTGTCAACAAAAAAGCCAATCTGAGCTGCAGAATCCCAGGAATGCTCAGAAGTTGGCAGCACCAAGTACTTTTGAAGCTTGAGTGGCAAAAGGCTAAAAAATAACCATAGCTGAGGGAAGTAGTATAATACTAAAATGGAGGAATTAACTCAGAGTTATGACATCTCAGATAATGATATCTTCCCAATCTGTCTCCTACTAGGCTCTGAGAATCAGCAGTTGCTCACTTAGTTCCCAGATAAGAGAATGATGCCTGAGAAATACTGACATGTTTAGTATTTGCTTAGTTACAGACGTGAACATATGGGGATCTCCAATGAAACACTGAGGCCCCATCTCTGTCAAGTCCAATCAGTGTACAATTTCCACTAAACTAAGTTTTTCAGTGTTTTACTCTTAGACAGACTGAGGCAGGAGACAGATGGGCCCCAGGCTGAACAGTTTCTCCCCATGGACAGAAACTCCATAAAAGCAAGATGATGGAGGAGGCTGGGCCCTGCCCAGATGAGATAAAAGACCACATATTTCTCATTCTGTAAGTCAAGGAGAAGAATTATATGAAAAAGATCCTAATGACCCAGATAACCACCATGGTGTGATCACTCACCTAGAGACAGACATCCTGGAGTGTAAAGTCAAGTGCGCCTTAGGAAGCATCACTATGAACAAAGTTAGTGGGGGTGGCTTCTCTCATAGTTCAGTTGGTAAATAATCTACTTGCAATGCAGGAAGCCTGGGTTCGATTCCTGGATCAGGAAGATCTCCTGGAGAAGGAAATGGCAATCCACTCCAGCATTCTTGCCTGGAAAACCCCATGGACAGAGGAGCCTGGGGGGTTACAGTCCATGGGGTCGCAAGAGTAGGACACGATTTAGTGACTAAACCACCACCAGTGGGGGTGATGGAATTCCAGCTGAGCTACTTCAGATCTGAAAAGATGATGCTGTGAAAGTGCTGCTGCGCTCAATATGCCAGCAAATTTGGAAAACTCAGCAGTGGCCACAGGACTGGAAAAGGTCAGTTTTCATTCCAATCCCAAAAAAGGGTAATGCCAAAGAATGTTCAAACTACCACACAGTTGCATTCATCTCACATGCTAGTAAAGCAATGCTCAAAATTCTCCAAGCCCGACTTCAATAGTACGTGAACCGAGAACTTCCAGATGTACAAGCTGGATTCAGAAAAGGCAGAAGAATCAGAGATCAAATTGCCAACATCCATTGGATATAGAAAAATCAAGAGAATTCCAGAAAAACATCTATTTCTGCTTTATTGATTATGCTAGAGCCTTTAACTGTTTGGATCACAACAAACTGTGGAAAATTCTGAAAGAGATGGGAATACCAGACCACCTTACCTGCTTTCTGAGAAACCTGTATGCAGGTCAAGAAGCAAGTTAGAACCGGACGTGGAACAACAGACTGGTTCAAAATTGGTAAAGGAGTATGTCAAGGCTGTACATTGTCACCTTGATTATTTAACTTATATGTGGAGTACATCTGTGAAATGCCAGGCTGGATGAAGCACAAGGTGGAATCAAGATTGCCGGGAGAAATATCAATAACCTCAGATATGCAGATGACACCACCCTTATGGAGGATGTTAAGAGGAACTAAAGAGACTCTCAATGAAGGTGAAAGAGGAGAGTAAAAAGCTGGATGAAAAGTCAACATTCAGAAAACTAAGATCATGGCATCTGGTCCCATCATTTCATGGCAAATAGATGGGGAAACAATGGAAACAGTGACAGACTTTATTTTCTTGTGCTTCAAAATCACTGCAGATGGTGACTGAAGCCATGAATTAAAAGACACTTGCTCCTTTGAAGAAAAGCTATGACCAATCTAGACAGCATATTAAAAAGCAGAGACATTATTTTGCCAACAAGGATTTGTATAGTCAAAGCTATGGTTTTTCCAGTAGTCATGGATGGTTGTGAGAGTTGGACCAGAAAGAAAGCTGAGCTCTGAAGAATTGATGCTTTCAAAGTGTGGTGCTGGAGAAGACTCTTGAGAGTCCCTTGGACTGCAAGGACATCAAACCAGTCAATCCTAAAGGAAATCAATCCTGAATATTCATTTGAAGGACTGATGCTCAAACTGAAGCTCCAATACTTTGGCCACCCAATGCAGAGAGCCAACTCATTGGAAAAGATCCTGATGCTGGGAAAGATGAAGGCAGGTGGAGTAGGGGATGACAAAGGATGACATGGTTGGATGGCATCACTGACACAATGGACATGAATTTGAGGAAGCTCTGGGAGATGGTGAAGGATAGGGAAGCCTGGTGTGCTGCAGTCTATTGTGTTGTGAAGAGTCAGACATGACTGAGTGACTCAACAACAAGTCAAGGAGAGCTCCCTGACTACACATGTGCAGAAAGGCTCCTTGGAGGTCAAAAAGGGAGAGTGCATCATCTGAAAGTAAGTAATGTCAACTTCCCATAAGACTCTTCACCAAAATCTATCTGGGCTAAGAGATGAGTATGCACACTTGGGAGGATACTGAAATATGCCTAATATGGACTCAGAACCAGACAAATCAGAATGACTGGCCAAAGGAAACCTGGAAGGAATGCCCCATAAAAGTGATTCAAATCACTATGAAGGCACGACTCTCTCTGAGCCCACCCAGGTATGTATCTACACATACTGTACTCTTTTTCCTCCTAATAAACACTTTACTTGTTTCACTACTTTCCGTCTTCATGGGAATTCTTTTCTGCAAAGCCAAAGAGCCAGGGCTATGTCACTGACCACTGGTATAGTCGCTAAGTCAGTGCCCTCACCACCTAGACTCGACCTCAATCTCTAGCTAGGAACCGAAGCCCCACTTCAAGTCATTGCAGGCTGAGGTCACCTGAGATCAAGACCACCAAGAATTTCCATTTAAAGAAAATTTCTAACATGAAAGGCAAAGAATATATGGGGTGTGGGGAAGGAAACCAGAGAAAACAGAAACAATGCAGAGAGCAGAAGAAAACTAAACTTCACTGTAAGTAGTATTTTCAAATGATAAATGAGACTGCATCATCCAAGAAACAAGAAGGACATGCTATACAGAAAACAAACAACCCAAGAATATAAAGAGCTTTGAAAATTAAAATATAACAGAAAATAAGTCAATAAAGGAGTGGTAAGATAAAGCTGAAGAAATCTTATAGAAAGTTTTGTCAGCTACGAAGCGGCACTTGCTATCTACCTCTACAAGGATTAAATCACATGCAGATGGAGCTGCTGATTTTCAACATCCCCTGAAAGGAGTTCAGAGTGAAGAGAAGAAATGAGGAACTCTGTGCTGGCTGAGGGAGTGGGGGGGAGGGGAGAAGGGAAATGGCAGAACAGGTTTTCAGATAGTTAGATATTTTCAGGAGCTGATTTTATGAGCCCAATTCTTGTATCTCCTCATATCTAGAAAAGCACCAAAATCCTTCCCGGTGACCAGTGAAGAAAAGCACTAAAATCTTTCCTGACTAGTGAAGGCTTCACAAGACTCATAGAAACCTTCTGGAAAAATATATGCTTGATAAGATCACATATATACTGACTTCCCCCTACCCCCACCCCTGCCCCACCTCTTTGGAGCAATTTCTCAGAGCTATGTGAGATGTTCTTTCCCAGGCTGCGGTCCTCATTTTGCCTCAAATAAAACTCAACTAGAAACTTTAATGTTATGCATTTTTTTTAAGTTGACAGTAGAATAGACAGAAAAAGAAAGAAATGGAAAGTATTATAAGAAAATAAGAGTAAGAAATTCAGAGAATCAATCCATGAGGTTCAAGATTGAATTGTAAGGGTTCTAGAAAGAAAGACAAGAAAATGGACAGGAGGAAACAATTAAAAAATTTTTTTAATTTCCCAGAACAGAATAAGGGGCCAACCCAGCACCATGCCATTGCTAAGGTATTATTCTAAAATTTCAGAACACTGGGTATAAAGAGATTCTAAAGTCTTCCAAGAGAAAAAAACAGCTCACAAATAAAAGCAATAGGCTAGCTAGAAGGAAATGGAGTGATGCTATCAAACTTCCTTTAAAAAATAGTTTCAGAGAACTCATCCACGCGCGCACTCTCTCTCTCTTGTTCCCCCTGCTCCCTCTTGTGCCCACGTTCTACGCTGCCATGCCCTGCTCTCAAGAGGCACAAGTCATCTCCCCAGCAAGTGGCCCGGGCCACGGAGGCGGGAGATATGCGTCTCCTCTTTGCCCGGCTCTCGGAGCACACCACAGCCCCCACCAACGGGTCCACGTGCGCCGCAGGCTACGACCTGTACAGTGCCTATGATTACACAGTACCACCGATGGAGAAAGTGCTTGTGAAAACTGACATTCAGATAGCCCTTCCTTCTGGGTGCTATGGAAGAGCAGCTCCTCATTCTAGCTTGGCAGCAAAACACTTCATAGATGTAGAAGCTGGTGTCATAGATGAAGATTATAGAGGAAATGTTGGTGTTGTCCTGTTTAATTTTGGCAAAGAGAAGTTTGAAGTCAAAAAGGGTGATCGAATTGCACAGCTCATTTGTGAATGGATATTTTACCCAGAAATAGAGGAAGTTCAAATTTTAGATGACACTGAAAGGGGTTCAGGCGGCTTTGGTTCCACTGGAAGTAATTAAAACTTATGCCAAGAACAGGAAATGAGAAAGTACTTTTTTCTTGAAAATAAAGACTTTGCTTAAAAAAAAATAGTTTCAATATAGAACTTTAAATACAACCATATTATCAATGTTTTGAGGGTAGTTTAAAAATATTTTCATACATGTAGCATCTCAAATGAAACTATGTCTCAATGAAACTATGAGCCGTGCCATGTAGGCCACCCAAGATGGATGACTCATGGTCCAGAACATGGAGAGTTCTGACAAAACTGATCCACTGGAGACAGGAATGGCAAACCACTTCAATATTCTTGCATTGGGAATCTCATGAACAGTATGAAAAGGCAAAAAGATATGACACTGAAAGATGAACGCCCTGGTCAGTAACTGCCCAACATGCTACTGGAGATCAGTGGAGAAATAACTTCAGAAAGAACGACGAGATGGAGCCAAAGCGAAAACAACACCCAGTTGTGGATATGACTGGTGATGAAAATAAATTCCAATGCTGTAAAAAACGATATTGCATAGGAACCTGGAATCTTAGGTCTATGAATCAAGGCAACTCAGAGTGGTCAAACAGGAGATGGTAAGAGTGAACATCTACATTTCAGGAATCAGTGAACTAAAATGGATAGGAATGGGAAAATTTAATTCAGATGCCCATTATATCTACTACTGTGGGCAAGAATCCCTTAGAAGAAATGGAGTAGCCATCATAGTCAACAAGAGTCCAAAATGCAGTACTTGGGTGCAATTTCAAAAACGAGAGAATGATTTCTACTAGTTTCCAAGGCAAACCATTCAATATCACAGTAATCCAAGTCTATGCCCCAACACGTAATGCTGAAGAAGCTGAAGTTGAATGGTTCTATGAAGACCTACAAGACCTTCTAGAACTAACACCAAAAAATGATGTCCTTTTCATCATAGGGGACTAGAATGCAAAAGTAGGAAGTCAAGAGATACCTGGAGTAACAGGCAAGTCTGGCCTTGGAGTACAAAATGAAGCAGGGCAAAGGCCCTGCCAAGAGCACACGCTAGTCATAGCAAACAACTTCTTCCAACAGCACAGGAGACGACTCTACATATGGACATCAACAAATGGTCAACACCGAAATCAGATTGATTATATTCGTTGAAGCTGAAGATGGAGAAGTGCTATACAGTCAATAAAAACAAGACCAAGAGCCGACTGTGGCTCAGTTCATTAATTCCTTAATGCACAATTCGGACTTAAATTGAAGAAAGTAGGGAAAACCACTAGACCATTCAGGTATGACCTAAATCAAATCCCTTACAATTATACAGAGGAAGTGACAAAAAGACTCAAGGAATTAGATATGATACAGTGCCTGAAGAACTATAGACAGAGGTTCATGACATTGTACAGGAGACAGGGATCAAGACCATCTCCAAGAAAAAGAAATGCAAGAAAGCAAAATGGTTGTCTGACGAGGTCTTACAAATAACCTGAGAAAAGAAGAGAGGGGAAAGGCAAAGGAGAAAAGGAAAGATATATCCATATGAATGCAGAGTTCCAAAGAATAGCAAGGAGAGGTAAGAAAACCTTCCTCAGTGATCAATGCAAAGATGTAGAGGAAAACAATAGAATGGGAAAGACTAGAGATCTCTTCGAGAAAATTAGAAATAGCAAGGGAACATTTCACGCAAAGATGGGCACAATAAAGGACAGAAATGGTATGGACCTAACAGAAGCAGAAGATATTAAGAAGAGGTAGCAAGAATACACAGAAGAACTATACAAAAAAGATCTTCATGACCCAGATAACCACAACGGTGTGATCACTCACCTACAGCCAGACATCCTGGAGTGAGAAGTCAAGTGGACCTTAAGAAGCATTACTACGAACAAAGCTAGTGGAGGTGATGGAATTCCAGTTGAGCTATTTCTTTTTTTTTTTTTTTCTTTTTTTTTGAGCTATTTCAAATGCTGAAAGATGATGCTGGGAAAGTGCTGCACTCAAAATGCCAGCAAATTTGGAAAACTCAGCAGTGGCCACAGGACTGGAAAAGGTCAGTTTTCATTCCAATCCCTAAGAAGGGCAATGCCAAAGAATGTTCAAACTACCACACAATTTCACTCATCTCACATGGTAGCAAAGTAATGCTCAAAATTCTCCAAGCCAGGCTTCAACACTACATGAACCATGACCTTCCAGATGTTCAAGCTGGATTTAGAAAAGGCAGAGGAACTAGAGATCAAATTGCCAACATCTGTTTGATCATTGAAAAAAGCAAGAGAATACTAGAAAAACATCTACTTCTGCTTTATTGATTACACTAAAGCCTTTGACTGTGTAGATCACAAAAACTGTGAAAAATTCTTAAAGAGATAGGAATACCAGACCACCTTACTTGCCTCTTGAGAAATCTGTATGCAGGTCAAGAAGCAACAGTTAGAACGGGGCATGGAACAACAGCCTGGGTCCAAATAGGGAGAGGAGTATGTCAAGGCTGTATATTGTCACCCTGTTTATTTAATTTATACTCAGAGTACATCACACAAAATGCTGCGCTGGATGAAGCACAAGCTGGAATCAAGATTGCTGGGAGAAATATCAATAACCTCAGATATGCAGATGACACCACTCTTATGGCAGAAAGTAAAGAGGAACTAAAGAGCCTCTTGATGAAAGTGAAAGAGGAGAGTGAAAAAGCTGGCTTAAAACTCAACATTTAGAAAACTAGGATCATGGCATCCGGTCCCATCACTTCATGGCAAATAGATGAGGAAACAATGGAAACAGTGACAAACTATTTTCTTGGGCTCCAAAATCACTGCAGATGGTGAGTGTAGCCATAAAATTAAAAGATGTTTGCTCCTTGGAAGAAAAGTTATGACCAACCTAGACAGCATATTAAAAAGCAGAGACATTAGTTTGCTGACAAAGGTCAGTCTAGTCAAAGCTATGGCTTTTCCAGTAGTCATGTATGGATGTGAGTGTTGAACCATAAAGAAAGCTGAGGGCCAAAGAATTGATGTTTTTGAACTGTGGTGTTGGAGAAAACTCTTGAGAGTCCCTTGGGCTACAAGGAGATCAAACCAGTCAACCCTAAAGGAAATCAGTCCTGAATATTCACTGAAATGACTGATGCTGAAATATTCACTGAAATGATTGAAGCTCGAATACTTTGGTCACCCGATGCGAAGAACTGACTCATTGGAAAAGATCCTGATGCTGGGAAAGATTGAAGGCAGGAGGAGAAGGGGATGACAGAGGATGAGATGGTTGGATGGCATCACCGACTCGATGGACATGAGTTTGAGCAAGCTCCAGGAGGTGATGATGGACAGGGAAGCCTGGCAAGCTGCAGTCCATGGGGTCACAGAGTCAGACATGACTGAGCAACTGAACAATAATAACAATTTGGTGTCGTATACTCTCTGGGTTTGGACAAATGTATAATGATATGTATTCATCATTACAGTATGACACTCTTTTCACTGCCCTAAAAATTATCTGTGCTCTGCTTATTCATCTCTCCTTCACCCCCATCCCCACCAACAAGCACCTGGCAACCACTGATCTTTTTACTGTCTCCATAGTTTGCCTTTTTAAGAATGTCACATAGTTGGAATCATATAGTATTGGTATATACTCATAAAAAATTAGAAAATAAATTAATCATCACAATTCCAGAAGACTGAGTCAATTGACATTGATATTTTGGTTTGAAAACTTAGAGCAAAATAATGATTACACAGTCTTTCAAATGGATATTCTTTAGTGGTGTTCAGTGTTTATATAGAGAGGGAGTGTAGGAGAATGGCACAGCATTAGGATGCTTGCTAGTTCTAGCCTCTCTTAATATTCTCAGTAATGCAACTCCACTCCCCAAAGTCTACACTTCACTCAGCTCTTGGTTCACCATCTTCACCTCCAACCAGCTTTGCAAAGTGTTCCTTCCAACCATGCACAGTGCAGTGTGTAAGAGAATTTCTGTCAGTACAACTTTCTCCATCTTGGCAACATTTCCAATGATGTTTTAGTGCTCCAGTGATCTTTCACCTGCTCCACTTCTTAGCCGTTGGTGCCCTGGAATAATGTCCATGCCTTTTTCCCCACTCTGGCACCAAATTAAGCATGGTAACAAGAGATTATGTCAACATTGTCAGCAGCAGTGAAGACAAGTTAAAACACAATCTGCAATTTTCCAGTTATCATATAAATTTTAGCTTATCTTATTTTATGGTCACCTCCACCAAAATCTCTTTGTGAAGTGTTCACAGAGTTATTAACTTTGATCCATATCTAGTGTAAGGGAAAAAATATCAAACAACTGTTTATATATAAATACTTTAACTTGGATGGGTGGAATTGACTATAGATTAATGAACTTCATCAACAGAACACACTCACTTATTTCCTTGTAAGGGGGAAAAACAACTTGTGTAATCAGGGAGTCAAACTCACTGCTGTTTAACTTTATACTGTTATTGCTAAAAGCACAGGAGCAATGGTGACATCTTGTGTCAGGTTAAAAAGTAACAGGATCTTAATTCCTTATGGTGTCTACCGGGAATACTTTCAATGAGTCCGGGCTAACACTCATCTTTATCTGCGCATTTTAGCTGCGGATCAAATAGTAAAACAGTGCACTGGTTCTTCAGGTGCAGAGATTACATCTTCAGGAATGATGGGGAAAACTCTAATTGGCATTTGATTCATCCAACTGCCACCTCAAGAACATGGCAACCAGGAGTCCCAGTCTAGTTCTTCAACACAGCCCTTAAACCTTGCCAGGATATCCTACTAAAACACATGGGCTAGTGGGCCCATCCACCATCATTCTGCAGCAGCCAGAGGAGAGCTGTGGAGCTCTGTAATGACCGCAATTAGTTATCTGACTGCTTTGAGATTTTTCCCCATCTTTGGCAGGTCTTTGAATGTCATATGACATGACTGCAACCTCTGGAATCCAAAAGATACCATATCAAATACTGCTAGCAACAGATGCCTGCAAAGCCAAATCTCTTTGTTTCGTGTGCTCTTCATGAGAGCACTGGTTCTTAATCATAGCCATACAAAATCACTTGGGGAGCTTATAAAAATATCGATAACTGGATCCATTCTCACTTCAGTTCAGTTGTTTAGCCATGTCCAACTCTTTGCAGTCTCATGGACTGCAACACACCAGGCTTCGCTATCCATCACCAACTCCCGGAGCTTGCTCAAACTCACATACATTGAGTCAGTGATGCCATCCAAACATCTCATCCTCTATCATCCCCTTCTCCTGCTGCCTTCAATCTTTTCCAGCATCAGGGTCTTTTCCAATGAGTCAGTTCTTCACATTAGGTGGCCAAAGTATTGTAGTTTCAGCTTCAGCATCAGTCCTTCCAATGAATATTCAGGACTGATTTCCTTTAGGATGGACTGGTTGGATCTCCTTTCAGGCCAGGGAACTCTCAAGAGTCTTCTCCAACACCACAGTTCAAAAGCATCAATTCTTTAGTGCTCAGCTTTCTTTATAATCCAATTCTCACATCCACACATGACTATTGGAGAAACCATAGCCTTACCTAGACGGACCTTTGTTGGCAAAGTGATGTCTCTGCTTTTTGATGTGCTGTCTAGCTTGGTCATAATTTTGCTTCCAAGGAGCAAGCGTCTTTTAATTTCATGGCTGCAGTCACCATCTGCACTGATTTTGGAACCCAAGAAAATAAAGTCCGTCACTGTTTCCATTGTTTCCCCATCTATTTCCCATGAAGTGATGGGACCAGATGCCATGATCTTAGTTTTATGAATGTTGAGTTTTATGCCAACTTTTTCACTCTCCTCTTTCACTTTCAACAAGAGGCTCTTTAGCTCTTCTTCACTTTCTGCCATAAGGGTGGTATCATCTGCATAACTAAGGTTATTGATATTTCTCCCAGCAATCTTGATTCCAGCTTGTGCTTCATCCAGTGCAACATTTTGTGTGATGTACTCTGCGTATAAATTAAATAAGCAGGGTGACAATATACAGCATTGATGCACTCCTTTCCTGATTTGGAACCAATCTGTTGTTCCATGTCCAGTTCTAACTGTTGCCTCCTGATCTGCATACAGATTTCTCAAGAGGCAGGTCAAATGGTCTGGTATTCCCATCTCTTTCAGAATTTTCTACAGTTTGATGCAATCTACACAGTCAAAGGCTTTGGCGTAATCAATAAAGCAGAAGTAGATGTTTTTCTGGAACTCTCTTGCTTTTTCGATGATCAAATGGATGTTGGCAATTTGATCTCTAGTTCCTCTGCCTTTTCTAAATCCAGCTTGAACATCTGGAAGGTCACGGTTCATGTAGTGTTGAAGCCCTGGCTTGGAGAATTTTGAGCTTTACTAGCATGTGAGATGAGTGCAATTGTATGGTAGTTTGAGTATTCTTTGGCAGTGCTTTTCTTTGGGAAATTACCCAGCACATAAAAACTAGGCTTCCCTGGTGGCTCAGACAGTAAAGAATCTGCCTGTAATGCAGGTGACCCAGGTTCTATCCTTGAGTGGGGAAGATCCACTGGAGAAGGAAATGGCAACCCACTCCAGTGTTCTTGCCTGGAGAATCCCATGGACAAAGGAGCCTGGTAGGTTGCAGTCCATGAGCTTGCAAATAGTCTGACATGAATGAGTGACTTTTACTTTCACTTCACTTTCATAAAAACTAAGCACCCTACACCATGGGTTGCTCTCAATTTCTGAGACTGATTGCATTTTGTGTATGGAATTGTATCTTCCAGGACTTCTCACTTTCTGAGATGGCCCACAGTCTATCTCTGGACTATGTATCTCCCTAAATAAGCTGGCTTTCCCACTTAGTTCTTAGGGCAGAGCCTCTTCACCCACTCATATCCCTCACAAGCGTTCTGTGCCTAGTACTTTGCCCCATGGTGAATTCCTTTTGTGCTGAGACATAAAGAACCAGAGCTTCAGTAAGTCCTGACACCAGGTGAGTGATTTTAATTAAAAAACAGTGGGTTTCATTCCCAGTCCATGAGTTCAAGTTCCAATTCGAGCTTTGGCTGGGTTTGGGTCCCCTCTGAGGTGCAACTGAGTCCAAGTTCAATCTGAGACAAGATGTGTGGTTTCACTTTCATTTATTCGTTCATTCATCAAATACTGATTAATGACTATTATATATAGTCACTGTGCTAGGCATTGGGAACAGAGTGGAGAACAAAACAGACCAGGTCACACTCCCTTTGGAACTCCAGTCCAATACCTGGATTTAAATTATTTATGAAATGGTTATAACATTAATTAACTAATTAATATTAATTCACATTAAATAAATTAAATTTTTATTCAGAGGAAAATGAATAATCTCCTTAATTATTAGAGACTGTGATCGTTTTTGTTTCTTTGTCAAAGTACAAAGGAACTTCATGCTACAAATGAAATCCAAAGGCAAACGGAAAAGGAAAGACATACCCATTTGAATGCAGAGTTCCAAAGAATAGCAAGGATAGATAAGAAAGCCTTCCTCAGGGATCAATGCAAAGATGTAGAGGAAAACAATAGAATGGGAAAGACTAGAGATCTCTTCGAGAAAATTAGAAATAGCAAGGGAACATTTCACGCAAAGATGGGCACAATAAAGGACAGAAATGGTATGGACCTAACAGAAGCAGAAGATATTAAGAAGAGGTGGCAAGAATACACAGAAGAACTGTACAAAAAAGATCTTCATGACCCAGATAACCACAACGGTGTGATCACTCACCTACAGCCAGACATCCTGGAGTGAGAAGTTAAGTGGGCCTTAAGAAGCATTACTACAAACAAAGCTAGTGGAGGTGATGGAATTCCAGTTGAGCTATTTCAAATCCTGAAAGATGATGCTGGGAAAGTGCTGCACTCAAAATGCCAGCAAATTTGGAAAACTCAGCAGTGGCCACAGGACTGGAAAAGGTCAGTTTTCATTCCAATCCCAAAGAAAGGCAATGCCAAAGAATGTTCAAACTACCACACAATTTCACTCATCTCACACGCTAGTAAAGTAATGCTCAAAATTCTCCAAGCCAGGCTTCAGCAATACATGAACTGTGAACTTTCAGATGTTCAATCTGGTTTTAGAGAAGACAGAGGAACCAGAGATCAAATTGCCAACATCTACTGGATCATCGAAAAAAGCATGAGAGTTCCAGAAAAATATCTATTTCTGCTTTATTGACTATGCCAAAGCCTTTGACTGTGTGGATCACAATCAACTGTGGAAAATTCTGAGAGAGATGGGAATACAGACCACCTGACCTGCCTCTTGAGAAACCTATATGCAGGTCAGGAAGCAACAGTTAGAACTGGACATGGAACAACAGACTGGTTCCAAATAGGAAAAGGAGTATGTCAAGGCTGTATATTATCACCCTGCTTATTTAACTTATATGCAGAGTACATCATGAGAAACGTGGGCTGGAAGAAGCACAAGCTGGAATCAAGATTGCCGGGAGAAATGTCAGTAACCTCAGATATGCAGATGACACCACCCTTATGCCAGAAAGTGAAGAGGAACTAAAGAGCCTCTTGATGAAAGTGAAAGAGGAGAGTGAAAGAGTTGGCTTAAAGCTCAACATTCAGGAAACGAAGATCATGGCATCTGGTCCCATCACTTCATGGGAAATAGATGGGGAAACAGTGGAAACCGTGTCAGACTTTATTTTTTTGGCTCCAAAATCACTGCAGATGGTGACTGCAGCCATGAAATTAAAAGACATTTACTCCTTGGAAGGAAAGTTATGACCAATCTAGATAGCATATTCAAAAACAGAGACATTACTTTGCCAACAAAAGTCCGTCTAGTTAAGGCTATGGTTTTCCAGTAGTCATGTATGGATGTGAGAGTTGGACTATGAAGAAAGCTGAAAGCCGAAGAATTGATGCTTTTGAACTGTGGTGTTGGAGAAGACTCTTGAGTGTCCCTTGCACTCCAAGGAGATCCAACCAGTCCATTCTAAAGGAGATCAGTCTTGGGTGTACTTTGGAAGGAATGATGCCAAAGCTGAAACTCCAGGACTCTGGTCACCTAATGTGAAGAACTGACTCATTGCAAAAGACTCTGATGCTGGGAGGGATTGGTGGCATGAGGAGAAGGGAATGACAGAGGATAAGATGGCTGGATGGCATCACCGACTTGATGGACATGAGTTTGAGTTAACTCTGGGAGTTATTGATGGACAGGGAGGCCTGGCATGCTGCAATTCATGGGGTTGCAAAGAATCAGACATGACTGAGTGACTGAACTGAACTGAACTGAAAAGATGATGCTGTGAAAGTACTGCTGCACTCAATATGGCAGCAAATTTGGAAAATTCAGCTGTGGCCACAGGAGTGGAAAAGGTCAGTTTTCATTCCAATCCCTAAGAAGGGCAATGCCAAAAATTGCTCAAACTACCACACAATTGCACGCATCTCCCTGCAACTGGGAGACCTGGGTTCAGTCCCTGGGCTGGGAAGAGCCCCTGGAGAAGGGAAAGGCTACCCACTCCCATATTCTGGCCATGGAATGGGTAGCAATAAGTTGGAGGGTGAAAAAGCTGGCTTAAAACTCAACATTCAGAAAACAAAGACATGGCATCCAGTCCCATCACTTCATGGGAAATAGATGGGGAAACAATGGAATCAGTGACAGACTTTATTTTTTTGCAGCTTGTGACTGCAGCCATGAAATTAAAAGACGCTTGCTCCTTGGAAGAAAAGCTATAACCAACCCAGACAGCATATTAAAAAGCAGAGACATTACTTCACTGACAAAGGTCCATCTATCAAAGCTATGGTTTTTCCAGTAGTCATGTATGGATGTGAGAGTTGGACTATAAAGAAACCTGAGCACCAAAGAATTGATGCTTTTGAATTGTGTTGGAGAAAATTCTTGAGAGTCCCTTGGACTGCAAGGAGATCCAACCAGTCAATCCTAAAGGAAATCATTCCTGAATATTCATTGGAAGGACTGATACTGAAGATGAAACTCCAATACTTTGGCCACCTGATGTGAAGAACTGACTCACTGGGAAACATTGAAGGCAGGAGGAGAAGGGAACGACAGAGGATGAGATGATTGGATGGCATTACCGACTCGACGGACTTGAGTTTGAGCAAGCTCCGGGAGGTGGTAATGGACAGAGAAGCCTGGCGTGCTGTAGTCCATGGGGTTGCAAAGAGTTTGACATGACTGAACTGAATGAAAGGACTGTTAAAATAACCCACAAGATAGGTTTGGAAAGAAAAAGTTGATAACCTAAGCAAAGCCAAACATTATATTTCCATCAAGTCAACAAAGGACCTCGCTATTCCTCTATTCTGAGACAGAACCATCCACAGAAAGATTAGAAATTGCACAAGCCCACACTGACCTCTATCTATTCTATCCATGTCATTTTTAAGGTGGAGATCATGAGTCCTGCTGGTCAGGCTGTGAGATTCCTCTGTTCTTTGTTTTATAATGTGGTGATTAGGCCTTTCACACATCTTACCTAACATAATCAGTGAGCCATCTTGTGAGAAAAGAATTGCTATCTCCATCTTACCCAGGAGGAAATAGAGATTGGGAGAATAAAATAATTTGCACAAGGCTACCCCTGCCACAAGTGGTGATGCCAGGATTTTAAACCCCAAATTTGTCTGCCTCTTGAGTTTATATTATTTTATTTTCACTGTGACACAATGTCTGGGATCATAAGTTTTGTGAAATCAAAATAAATATCTTTCTAGTTCTGGTGTCTGAATGGAAGGGGATCTCTTTGTTCAGCAAGAACCAAGAGAGGACTTAACTGGTTCTTGAAATTAATAGCAATGAAAAGAAGCTTCAGTGACAATAGAGCATGGGCAAATCATTTTTTTTCCTGTACCTAAATTTCTTTAGGTGATAACTGGGAATAATAAAACAGAAAAACCCCAAAGGGACACTATACAAATCAATCTAGTGTTTATGACAGGTTAGGAAAAGAATATTAAAAATTCTTATTAGTATATTTCTCTTCTATGTTAACAAGACTATTATTTTTTTAAAAATCTGGAAATAATAAACAAACAAAATGTTCATAGATAGGACTATGAATAATTTAACTGTGGTATATTCACTAAGTGGAATATAGCAACAGTAGTAAAAATGAATGAACTTCAGCTACAGACAACAATATGGATGAACTGATGAATGTTAGAAACTTGACAGAAAAAAAATTACATATATTGTGATGCCACTTTTATACAGCTTAAAAACAAGCAAAACTAAAAAAACTGTTTAGGAATGCATCTATATATAGTAAAAGTGTTTTGTTTTTAATGAATGGGAATGCAGAATTTAGAAGAGCAGTTATTTTTGTGGAAGAAGTAGAAATAGTGGGGGATAGCCCAGATATTAATGTTTCAGGCCCTGCATGTTTATATTTTAATATTTTTACAACTTATATATTAATATATTATATATCATATTTATTATTTTGCATATATAAAACATTATGTAATACAAATTTAACATAAAAATACCTTTTCTGTCCATTGTGAAATGAATACTTAAAAGATATTAAGACCAATCTATTTTCCTTAAAAAGTTAAGAATCTATAAGAATTGAGAAGCAGAGCAAGTGAAGTCTGAATTCTAGTGCAAAGGACTCAATGCATTTCTCCAGCTAGCCTTTGGAGGGGCCCCTATCAGCTGATATAGCAGTTTCCTGAAACATAGGATCATCCTTCCAACCCAACTCCAAACATCTCATTATTACTGAACTGGCTCATATTAGCCACTGGCTCCCTTCCACCAGATAAGACCATTTGACATATTATGTAACCATTTTGAGTAGCTTCTTACTCACCACAACATATCTTCAATCTGGAACATTGGATGGGCATTTTTCAAAGACTGGGAAAATAATGACCATTATCAGCAACTTCCTGTTATTCTTTGTGTCCTTGATGCTACAAGGGAAGAGTTCATGAGAGAACTCAGAAATGTTGGAAAAACCTTCTGGGTCCTGGATTTATATTTGGCAGTTTTCCTTCTGAGAAAAGTTCCCTGCACTTTTATAGTTGCTTTCTAAGGCAAAATGAAATGACTTGGTTTTTAACCCCTTTGACCCTCATGTCTGTCTTAAAGGACTTGGAGAAAAGTGGAGAGGAGTGAGGCAGGGAGTGGGGAAGAGAAGGAGAAGTTGGGGAGGGAGGACAAGGAGAAGGGGTCAGTTGGTAGGGGAATATGAAATGGGGAGAGAGAGGGGGAAGTGAAGAAGGGAAGGAAGAAGAGAGTATTGGGGGGGCGGGGGGACGTGGGAAGGAGAGAAGGAGGGGAAGGAGGGAGGACAAAGTGACTTAGTCTACCTCTGGGAATTGGAATTTCAGAACAAGGTAATGCACCAGAGGGCAGAGGCCTGGAGCACAGGAACTAGATGGGAATCCCAAACATGTATATCGAAAAGCTTCATCTCACTAAAAAGAAGAATACTTGATCATTCGTGGCCTAGTCCTGCTAGCAACTTCATTGAACAGAAGGCAGACAAAAGAAATGGGACAGACAATTCTTAATAGCTGAGAACAGTTGTTTAAATAGAAGTGTGAAGAACCTTTGAAGAAATAGCATTATCTATAAGCCCAAAAGGCAAGGAAGATAAAACTGGATGTAGACTTGAAAGTAAACACGTTTCTACTGATTCATAGAAAAGACAGAATCACAGAAGAGGTAGTACCAGGGGACTCAAATTCAAGCTTGAAGCTCTAAAAATAGAGTTCTGACTATGAAATAAGAATACTGTGATAAACATGAAGAAAGAATTAAAGAAACAAATTTTGCTATGAGCTCAGGTGTTTAAAAGGTTAAGAAATGGCTATAAAACCTCTCCCAACTCACTGCAACTCCAGCGAGGATTTGGGGCATCAAGAACAAAATGAAGGTAGCACAGACTGCAGTCACAGTTCCAAATTAGAGGACCAAAGGCTCTCCTGGTTCTCTCTTGTGCTCCCTACCAGAGTGCCTCAAGTCGTAGTCTGAGAGATCTCCCTGGCAATTGTCAACTACAAATTGGCAGTTACCAAGAGCATTGCCAAGGAGGAATTCGTCATCTGCCTCTAAGGAGATTGAACTCTGCTGCTATACCTATTGACCTTCAACAGCCCCTGAGGGAGTTGAGGGTGGAGTGAGGCAGTCTGTGCTCCAGAGAATCTGGTGGGACGGGTCTTTAGAAAGTTGGATGTTTTTAGGAACAGATTTTATTATCTCAATCCTTGTATCTCCTCATATCTAGAAAGTGAAAGTGAAGTCGCTCAGTCCTGTCCGACTGTTTGCGACCCCATGGACTGTAGCCTACCAGGCTCCTCTGTCCATGGGATTTTCCAGGCAATAGTACTGGAGTGGATTGCCATTGCCTTCTCCAGGGGATCTTCCCGACCCAGGGATTGCACCCAGGTCTCCCACATTGTAGACAGACGCTTAACCATCTGAGCCACCAGGGAAGTCCTCATATCTAGAGAAGCACTAAATCCTTTCATGGTGACATCAGATCCTCATGACTAACAAAAAACCTTTTGTAAAATGAGTGCTTCATGGTACTGAACTCCCCTTTCACCCACACCTTATATATTGACTTTCCCCCACTGCCGCTTTGGAGCAGTCTTTCAGAGCTATCTGAAATGCTGCCTCCCGCGCTGCAGTCCTCATTTTGCCCCAAATAAAACTTAACTCATGACTCTCAAGTTGTACATCTTTTTTTAGTAGACACAATTATGGAGAGAGATCCAGAAAAAGAAATGTCAGATAGCTGCTCAATGGTCACCAGTATCCAGGTCTTAAAAGACAAAAAGGAGTTCTTGATCTTTCTACAAGATCCATCCTGGATTCCCAAAGCAGGTAAGCAGTTAGGGATGCAGACTATGTTAGGAATAGGAGCATGCTTTTACCATCCAGGGTCCTGCTAGGAAACAGATGGCAGGGGAGTAGAGCAGGCTACCACACAATTGTGGCACTTTGGTATGTGAACTGTTTTGAGCTGGAGGCAATCAAGACCCATCAGATTCAAGAAAAACTTTTACTTTCCCCTAACTACCTAAAATAATTTAAATAGGGGACCTGGCCCAGAAAGAGAGCTATTACCAGATATAACTTTCTTACGTGAATAACCTATCTGTATAGCAGGGCCAACATCTAATTACCAAACATCTGCTCTTCTTATCCTGTAAAATACTCCCCCTCCCCTTTGTTCAACTTTTTTTTTTTTTTTTTTTGGCTGGGTGGCTTCCAGGATCTTAGTTCCCTGACCAGGAATTTAACCCAGGTCCTTGGCAGTGAAAGTGTGGAGTCCTAACCACTGGACCACCAAAGAATTCCTGGTTCCTTCCCCTTTGAAGTCGCAGGCTCCTATCCCATTTCTTAACTTGAAATGACATATAAGCCTCAATTGCCTGCTTTACCCTTGGGTCTCATTCTTTTTATGGTGCTTCCCCAAGTACAAAATTTACTTTGCTTTTCTCCTGCTAATCTGTCATATGTGAATTTGATTCTTAGATCAGCCAAAGAATATAGAAGAGAAAAAGGGAAATTTTTCCATCTCTACAACCATGGGGTAAGTGAGAAGGGATTAATGAAGAACTCTTTAGGGCAAGGTTAAGGTAAACCAAAAAGGAATGGTGCAGTGTCATGGGGTGAGCAACTCCCTGAAAACTGAGGTCTGGGAGGGGGAACCCAGCACAAAAGCCATCATCAATACAAGAAGGCATCTAATGACAAGGAGGGAAATGGGAATCAGACTACATCAACCATCTCTCCCTAGTCCTCCTCCAATGTCCTACTTGTGCTTCCCACTACCAGAGGGTAAATGAGCCCAGTGAGGAGGGCCACAGAGAAAGGTAAAGAAGGATGGGGAATACATCCAGAAGGAAAACAGAACAGCAAATGCAATCGTTCAAAAATTATGAGTATATGCAAAGATTTAGCTACAAGGAGAATCATCACAGCATTTGTAAAAGCAAAAATACGGAAATGACCTAAATACTACATAGCGAAAAAAATTATGTCACCCACATGAGGGCAGAGACAATCTTGCCTATTTTTGTATATAAACTACAGAAATTGGAACAATGCCTTGCATAGAAAAATATTCCTTAAACATTAAATATGCTAGTGTAGGGATATATTTATGGACATGGAAAGATGTTCATAATTCAGTTTTAGAAAACAGGTTACAAAATAATGTGGTAATGATCCCATTTTGTTTGATAGCTGGCTACATAGATAGATAGGGGATGTAGGTTTGGAAAAACACACAAGGAAATAGAATAATTAATGACGTTCTGAGGGACACTGAGTTTTGTTTTGTTTGATTTATTTTTATGCTTCATTTTCTGATATTCCTGTAATGAATACAAATTCCTTTTATAATAAGAAAATACATCTTTTTTCAGTTTTATTTATAAAACAGTGTTCATTTTCCTGGTGTTTTCCTTTCTCTTCCCTGTATCATCTCTTGCTCCATAACCTTGAGAGTAGCAGCAGATGGCTGGGCAGGCATGTGGATCGAGGGGAAGGGAGGGAATCCCTCCATATGGGAGTCATGACTCACAGCTTTCACAGCTTATGGAGCACCAAGGATCAAAATATAGAAGAGTGGTGGGGCCTAGGAAAACCTCCTGTTCCCAAAGCTTAAATCTTAGGAAGCTGAGAATTATAGTACATGCTGAAGATGACTAAAAAGCATTTTTAAGTTGCATTGGAAGCAAGATAAACAGCACAGAAGAACATCACTGCTAAGGAAAGATGTCACATTACCAGATAGCAGGGAGAAGATGCAATCTATTCCAATTTTACTTTCATGTCAACCATAAACAAGGCTTTCTTCTCCATTTCTCTTTCTTGGCCATCATCATCACCACTGTCACCTTCATCATCATGATCATCACCACCATTATCCTCCAAAATCACTACCATCATCTCCATTCTAGATAGTAAACTTCCTCAGTTCAGTTCACTTCAGTCGCTCAGCCGTGTCTAACTCTTTGCAACCCCATGGACTGCAGCTTGCCAGGCTTCCCTGTCCATCATCACCTCCCGGAGTTTACTCAAACTCATGTCCATCGAGTCGGTGATGCCATCCAACCATCTCATCCTCTGTCATTCCCTTCTTCTGCTACCTTCAATCTTTCCCAGCATCAGGGTCTTTTGTAGTGAGTTAGTTCTTTGCATCAAGTGGCCAAAGTATTGAAGTTTCAGCTTCAGCATCAGTCCCTCAAATGAATATTCAGGACTGATTTCCTTTAGGATGGACTGGTTGGATCTACTTGTAGCCCAAGGGACTCCCAAGAGTCTTCTCCAACACCACAGCTCAAAAGCATCAATTCTTCAGCACTCAGCTTTCATCATAGTCCAACTCTCACATCCATACATGACTACTGGAAAAACTAGGCCTTGACTAGATGGACCTTTACTGGCAAAGTAATGTCTCTGTTTCTTAATATGCTGTCTAGATTGGTCATAGCTTTTATTCCAAGGAGTAAGCATCTTTTAATTTCATGGCTGCAGTCACCATCTGCAGTGATTTTGGAGTCCAAGAAAATAAAGTCTGTCACTGTTTCCATTGTTTCCCCATCTATTTGCCATGAAGTGATGGAACCAGATGCCATGATCTTAGTTTTTTGAATGTTGAGTTTTAAGCCAACTTTTTCACTCTTCCCTTCACTTTCATCAAGAGACTCTTTAGTTTTTCACTTTCTGCCATAAGTGTGGTGTCATCTGTGAACTGAGGTTATTGATATTTCTCCCAGCAATCTTGATTCCAGCTTGTGCTTCACCCAGCCCAGCATTTCACATGACGTACTCTGCATAGAAGTTAAATAAGCAGGGTGACAATATACAGCCTTGACATACTCCTTTCCCTATTTGGAACCAGTCTGTTGTTCCATGTCCAGTTCTAACTGTTGCTTCCTGACCTTTATATAAGTTTCTCAAGAGGCAGGTTAGGTGGTCTGGTATTCCCATCTCTTTCAGAATTTTCCATAGTTAGTTGTGATCCACACAGTCAAAGGCTTTGGCGTAATCAATAAGGCAGAAGTAGATGTTTTTCTGGAACTCTCTTGCTTTTTCAATGATCGAATGGATGTTGGCAATTTGATCTCTGGTTCCTCTGCCTTTTCTAAAACCAGCTTGAACATCTGGAAGTTCATGGTTCACGTACTGTTGAAGCCTTACTTGGAGAATTTTGAGCACTGCTTTGCTAGTGTGTGAGATGAGTGCAATTGTGCAGTAGTTTGAACATTTTTTGGCATTGCCTTTCTTTGGGATTGGAATGAAAACTGATCTTTTCCAGTCCTGTGACCACTGCTGAATTTTCCAAGTTTGCTGGCATATTGAGTGCAGCACTTTCACAGCATCATCTTTCAGGATTTGAAATAGCTCAACTGGAATTCCATCACCTCCACTAACTTTGTTTGTAGTGATACTTCCTAAGGCCCACTTAACTTCTCACTCCAGGATGTCTGGCTGTAGGTGAGTGATCACACCGTCATGGTTATCTGGGTCATGAAGATGTTTTTTGTATAGTTCTTCTGTGTATTCTTGCCACCTCTTCTTAATATCTTCTGCTTCTGTTAGGTCCATACCATTTCTGTCCTTTATTGTGCCCATCTGTGTATGAAATGTTCCCTTGGTGTCTCTAATTTATTGACGAGATCTCTAGTCCTTCCCATTCTATTGTTTTCCTCTATTTCTTTGCGCTGATCACTGAGGAAGGCTTTCTTATCTATCCTTGCTATTCTTTGGAACTCTTCATTCAGATGGGTATATCTTTCCTAAGAGTGGCAAAAGAAAACTTCCTAAAAATACTTCCTAAAAAAACTTCCTAAAAAAACTTTCCTAAAAGTGCCAAGAAAACTTTCTAAGAGTGGCCAAACAGGACTTGTGTGCTAAGTCACTTGAGTCATGTCTGACTCTTTGCAATCCTATGGACTATAGCCTGCCAGGCTTTTCTGTCCACAGGATTCTCTAGCCAATAATACTGGGGTTGGTTACCATTCCCTTCCCCAAGGGATCTTCCCAAGCCAGGGATTGAAAATAGGCCTTATCCTTGTATTAATATATATACCAAAATAGTTAACACATGATTCTACATCAGATACACACAAATTAAATTGACAAGTATAAAGGTACTCTTATCAAGTAAGCGGAAAACATGATGTTGGTAGGAACAGTTGATATACTGCATGAAAATTTTATATAGTGAGCCAGTATCACAATGAGTCAGAACTTTTTAATCATGTACCATTCCCCCTAGTATATTTATTTAATTTGTATTTATTTATAAATTTTATATATGTCCTACGTTATAAAATACATATAAAATAAAATTTTTAATGAAACCAGTAATATTTGTTTTCCACAACCCAATGGATGATTTTGGGGTTTACACACCCCATATGGAAGACCACCATCCTAGACAACAGAATCAGAATTGAAAGTTTCTGAAACAAATCTATGATGGTGGCTGTAACCAATAACAGGAGATTAAATATAGATGAAGGTCAAATGTTGCACTTCAATTCCCAAATTGAGCCCACTTTGAGGAATTTTATATGCAAGTACACTACTGTAATACTAGCACATCACCAGCAGATGACTTCTAGCTCTAGTAATTGAAGATGGGTGGACTGAGCAGCAAGCAGTATTTCAAGAAAAACCAACCTTAACAATTATTCAAACCCACCAGATGGTGCCCCATTCTTGCTACTATCACTATGTAACATTGCTGTATTAAATTAGTGTGTTTTCTTTCTAGGGATTTCTTGAAACAAAATAAGGTTTCAGAGGGCAGAAGCAATATGTGCCTGCTTCCATCACTTTAGGAAACTACTTTGATACCAAGGCAACCAGAAATTCTGTTACCTGAGAGAGCCCTGCTTTTCATTCCTTTGGGACCAGCATCCCAGCTCTGGGTTGCTGGTTATTAACTGCAGCAGGAGGGGAGAAAGGAGCAGGCATCCTTACTAGTTCATCAGTGAGGGTGGTTTCCTTGAACAACTCCACTCAAATCTGAATGTTTACCTCACAGTTTCAGGTCAAAGTATGGAATCTCTCTAGAAACTGCCAAACCCTAAAAGTGGGGTTAGGGCAACCAGAGTGTTTTCTGGGTAGAATATCCTTTGGGCCAGCCACAGTGACTTTGTAGAAAGTTATGGTAGGACAGAGCAGAGAGAACAAAGGCTTTGGGGTTAGACAGATGTGGGATGGACTCCATCCACACTGCCTGTGTGACATCAGGCAAGCTACTGAGCTTCTCCATCACAAAAGGCAGTTAGTGAAATGCTGTTAGATTTTCTAGGCTTATTGTAAATGCTGGAAAGAATATTCATAGAGCATCATGCACAAGATCCAAGCTCTCCATTCACTCAGTCATGCCTGAAGATGTGAATACCTGAGCCACTTGTTAAAAATACAGATATTTCTCCCCTAGAGATTCAGATGTCACAAGCCCAGAGTGAACAAAGGATAAACCAGGGTGAATATTCCATAATTTCCTGCCTTGGGGAAACCTGTTCATTTTAAGAAGTCCCCCTCACCCCCTAGGTGATTATTATTGTCAAACAAGCTTAGGAA
The DNA here is from genome assembly GCF_016772045.2 of Ovis aries. NCBI lineage: Eukaryota > Metazoa > Chordata > Mammalia > Artiodactyla > Bovidae > Ovis > Ovis aries. The sequence continues at coordinate 14,059,528 of NC_056080.1, read as the reverse complement.
TCCCCACACCAACAGTTTGTTTGTTTGTTTGTTTTTTACCATTGCTGTGCCCACTGCTGTGTCACTGCTAGTTTGTTCCTTCCTGCCACCCCGCAGCACTACTCCAGGGTGCCACCATTATAGAGTCTGCCTACTTTCTTCCACCAAGGAAAATTCCCTGCATTTTCTACTCCACTTCCTTCCTCCCACCCTCACTCCTCAGTCAACCTGCTCTCCACCATCTGTCAAGTTGGAAAGACTGGAGTAGATGGATTCGTGTGAAGGCTTTGAACTGAAAGTGACTTACTGAGCTGCACAGGCCAGGGAGTTTTTCAAAAGAAGTGGCTTAAACTCGAGAGATTCATCCTAAATAATAGCATGTATGTAAGAATCACTGGAGAACTTGATAAAATACAGATTCTATTATTAGATACTAGATCTAAGATGGGGCCCCAGACTCTGCATTCCTAACAAGCTCCCAAGTAAGCCAATGCTGTTGGTCCAAGGACATTCTGATTGTCAAGGGGTGAATGGTGAAGAAAAGACCTACATCCCCAAAGGACTGGAAATATATCAACACCTAGAGACTAACGTGAACATGAACATCTAGAGTCTGTTAAGTTAGGAAAGCTTCAAGAGACAGGCCTGGTAACAGTACACACACAACCAACAAACACTATGTCAGAACTTTTCAACACCTTCAATAACTTAAAAATCATTACTTTCCATGAGGGAACATTTCCATACAGAAATGACAACTAACAGCTCCAAAGTTTATCGTAAAAGCATCTAATGCAGTTATTTTAAAAATCACATCTCAATAATCATAAAAGGTAAGTAGAGGCAAATGTGCTCTTTTACACATGACAGACAATACAAGAACACCAAGATAATTGTTGACAGAGCCAGTTTTCCTCAAACAAAGAAATTTCCATTTGCCACTATGGCACAGTCAACTCTACAAACATAAAAGGTTTTGAACAAGTTCAACTGGCTTCTGTTGTTAACTTCTTGGAGAAAGTTAAAACACAATGTGAAACAAAAAATGCTGAATGTGAGAAATGGGGACAATGGAGTACAGCCCTGGTGTTCTGGAAGTTGAGCAGTAACCTATTTGTAAATCTGGAAGGTCTCTGAAAAGCAGCCACTGGCTGATCAAAAACGTCATACAGTACAAACTCCTTAACTGCAATTGTCTATTGGGAAAACAAGCTCCACCTTAGGTGTGTGACAGTGATGCTTCTAGGAAAACTGATATCCATGGTTACAAACATATCATTTGATTCTAAAGCTCCACACATTATCTAGAAAAGCCACCTTTGGTACTCGCACAGATCCAGAGCCTCTTCCTAGGGCCGGTGGAACTTTCTGGAACAACAGGACAAAGTTGGTTTACAATCTGTTTAAAACTGCCACCACTCTCAAAAGGACCCTGGCTATGCCTGATCTGGAGCCCATATTGCTCTTTCTCCAGAAAGCTTTCCTCCTCTCCCTGGAAACCTGGCTTTTTAGCCTCCAGCTGCTGAGCTACCCGGCGGAGAAAAACAACATCAAGCAATGTCAGGCAGAAATTTTCACTATGTCTGCAGTTCTGCTGGTGTTTGTGGGAAGATAATATTATGTCAACCTTACACAGGGATAGTCTTCTTTGTACACTCCCACTCATCAGATTTTAACCTCTGGTGACTTTTTGAACTAGAAGACAGAGGAATAGCCTCTTTGCTGTTTACATTGGGACAAAATGGGATAGTTGTGCAGTTTATCTCTGGTATTATATACGTCATTCAGACTTATTTTCGTGTTTTAGTTTTGGGTTGAGCTATAACGCACATACAGAAAAATGCACAAATCATTATGTATGAACAGCTCAGCAAGTGTTCACAAACTGATCACACCTTTTGACTCTCCTCCAAACAGGAACTGGAGCACTGGAACATCCCAGAAGACCCCTCTGTGCCCTCTCTCAGTCACTATATCCTCCTCTCCCCAGGAATGGCTCTCCTGGCTTTTGTTACTCTATAGATTAGTTTGGTGTATTTTCAAACTTTAAACACAATTCTAAAAATGGGCTTATTTTTGACATATGAAATTAAAAGGTAATAATATTAATACCAAATTTGTTTAAGTTGCTTGTTTTCATGGTAATTTAAGAGTCCAAAAACTAAAGTGTCTCTTTTACTTCAGTCCAATTGCTATGGACTGGATTGTACACTCCCTAAATTCAAACGTTGAAGTCCTAACCACCAAAGTGACTGTATTTCCAGAAAGGGCGTTTAGAAGATAATTAAGGTAAAATGAGGTCATAAGGGCTCTGTATAGGACTGTGGCCTTATAAGAAGGGGAATATTTCTTTCTCCCCTGTTAGAACACAGTAAGAAGACTACCGAAGGCTATCATCAGCAAGCCAGGAAGACAGGGCTCATGAGGATCCAGATCACCTGGCACCTTGAGCTTGGACTTCCCACCTTCCAGAAACGTGAGAAATTAATTATTGTTGTTTAAGCCACCCAGTCCGTGGTGTTTTGTTATGGCAGGCTGACCTCATACACCAATTTTCCTAAAAGTGTATTTTACTTTTTTGAGTAATAAATTCACTGCTGAAGACCAGACTCTTCATTTCAAAATAATGCATTGGGTTTTGTTTTGTTTTTAGTTTAAAGAGAACTTGGCATACAAAATTAAATTGGAACTGCCCAATAAGAAAAGTACATTTATTAGATAAACATGCGAAGTCAAGTGGGCCTTAGGAAGCATCATTACCAACAAAGCTAGTAGAAGGGATGCAATTCCAGTGGAACTATTTCAAATCCTAAAAGATGATGCTGTGAAAGCGCTGCTGCACTCAATATGCCAGCAAATTTGGAAAATTCAGCAGGATTGGAAAAGGTCAGTTTTCATTCCAATCCCAAAGAAAGGCAATGCCAAAGAATGCTCAAACTACCACACAATTGCACTCATCTCACACGCTAGTAAAGTAATGCTCAAAATTCTCCAAGCCAGGCTTCAACAGTACGTGAACTGTGAACTTCCAGGTGTTCAAGCTGGTTTGAGAAAAGTCAAAGGAACTAGAGATCAAATTGCCAACATCCATTGGCTCATCAAAAAAGCAAGAGAGTTCCAGAAAACATCTATTTCTGCTTTATTGACTATGCCAAAGCCTTTGACTGTATGGATCACCACAAACTATGGAAAATTCTTAAAGAGATGGGAATGTCAGACCACCTGACCTGCCTCTTGAGAAATCTGTATGCAGGTCAGGAAGCAACAGTTAGAACTGGACATGGAACAACAGCCTGGTTCCAAATAGGGAAAGGAGTACGTCAAGGCTGTATATTGTCACCCTGCTCATTTAACTTATATGCAGAGTACATCATGACAAACACTAGGCTGGATGAAGCACAAGCTGGAATCAAGATTGCTGGGAGAAATATCAATAACTTCAGATATGCAGATGACATCACCCTTATGGCAGGTGTCACTGAACTTCCCAAGGAAAGTGTAAATTTAATAGATGAGAGAGATCTTGCCTTTTTCTCTTTGCACCCCAGCACTTAGCATATAGATCTCCTTCAGTTCAGTTCAGTTACTCAGTCGTGTCTGACTCTGTGACCCCATGGACTACAGCATGCCAGGCCTCCCTTTCCATCACCAACTCCCAAAGTTTACTCAAACTCATGTCCCCTGCAGTCACCATCTGCAATGATTTTGGAGCCCCCCAAAATAAAGTCTGTCACTGTTTCCCATCTATTTCCCATGAAGTGATGGGACCAGATGCCATGATCTTAGTTTTCTGAATGTTGAGCTTTAAGCCAACTTTTTCATGCTCCTCTTTCACTTTCATCAAGAGGCCCTTTAGTTCTTCTTGCCAACAAAGGTCCGTCTAGTCAAGGCTATGGTTTTTCCAGTAGTCATGTATGGATGTGAGGGTTAGACTATAAAGAAAGCTGAGCACCAAAGAATTGATGCTTTTGAACTGTGGTGTTGGAGAAGACTCTTGAGAGTCCCTTGGACTGCCAAGGAGATCCAACCAGTCCATCCTAAAGGAAAATCAGTCCTGAATGTTCATTGGAAGGACGGATTCTGAAGCTGAAACTCCAATACTTTGGCCACCTGATGTGAGGAACTGACTCATTGGTAAAGACCTTGATGCTGGGAAAGATGAAGGCGGGAGGAGAAGGGGATGACAGAGGATGAGATGGTTGGATGGCATCACCGAGTCAATGGACATGAGTTTGAGTAAACTCCGGAAGTTGGTGATGAAAAGGGAGGCCTGGCATGCTGCAGTCCATGGGGTCACAAAGAGTCAGACACGACTGAGCGACTGAACTGAACTCCAGCTAAGTGCTGGGGTGCAAAGAGAAAAAGGCAAGATCTCTCTCGTCTATTAAATTTTACTTTCCTTGGGAAGTTCAATCATTCCAAGTCAATGGCAGATATTAATGACTTTGCTAACATAGGTTTAGATGCCCTGACTTTGAAGTAATGTAATAAAACCCTGTCCTTGCCACTGCCTTTGAAATCAGGGTGGTAGCTGCAGCGCCTCACACTAAAAGTAGACACCCAACACATGTTGTTGATTAAAGAGGCGGCTGGAGGATTCTGAAGTGTAGTTGGAGCAAGAGAAGTGCCAAGACGTGGCTCTATTTAATTAACACTCTGTTGGGAAGAATCAGGCTCCCAGTGGAATCACCCATAGTACCCAAAGGGAATGCAGTGATTCTATTTGCAAGCCAGTGTGACAAGAAGTGTTTCCACTGAGTCATATTTTCAAAAGTCATCATTTTCTTCTTCTGTAAACAAATGCCAATTAATGTGTAGGATTTGACTTTCTCAGAGTTGAATAAAAATAACACAGCAACTGGGTGGTATGCAATTTGCCACTTGTGCTTTTAATTTACAAACCTATTGCATGACACTTGTGCCGTCAGAGAAACAAGAAATAATCAGAAAGGTAGACTAATAGGGAAAATAAGATGTTTGTGATATCTGGGTCCTCCTCATAGCTCAAAAGGCACTGTTTGTTATACTGCGTCCAAATATAAAACAAATGATCTGTCTCCAACATAAACTAGCCTGAACACCAGCCAAATGAAAGCAGCTGCCACTAGATTAAAAAGTCATTTTCTCAGCCAACTCAGATTAAAAAAGAAACATTTTATGAACATATTTCTTCAACTCTAGCAGATTTTTATTATTGTATGTTTCAGCTGCACATAAAAATAAAAACAGCATCTCCTGGTATGACCATTTGTCAGAAATTTAATTTCAGATAAACAGATGGTGCTAAACTAAAAATATTAGTAGGATATCATCTGTAAAATTCAAATAATTTTAGTATGTGTTGTCTTTAGTCTTTTTTTTAAACATAGAAATTTCTTTTTCTAAATAAATCACACCAAAATATAACAAATTTTCATTTTCAAGGATGTTGAACAAGGGTCTCTTGTGTTCCCCATCTCTAGGGGCTCTTGACAAGAAATAAATTTAGAATATACTGCTCTTTTTTCACTTCAGGGCCCGGAAATAAATCTGGATAAAATGTTAAAGGCTACAAACTGAAGTTAGAATTATCTTTACAGGTTGATTTACTTGCTGTTCAAGACTTGGGCACATTTTGAGCACCTGGAGGTCCAAGTTCTACATGCCAATGACCCAGTGAAAGTAAGTAGATAAAGGAGAAAAGGAGTCACACAGCAAATAGCTGAAAGACAATTTTCCCAAGTTCCATTAAAACAAAAAATTAAAGCCGTCCCTCCAATCATTCAGTGAAAGTTCTACCCCAGGACCAACAGCCACAGCAACTCCAACTTTGGGACCAACCAAAGCATCTGCCTACAATGCGGGAGACCTGGGTTTGATCCCTGGGTCGGGAAGATCCCTTGGAGAAGGAAATAGCAACCCACTCCAGTACTCTTGCCTGAAAGATCCCATGAACAGAGGATCCTGGTAGGCTACAGTTCATGGGGTCGCAAAGAGACAACTGAGCGACTTCACTTTCACTTTCAAAGCTCTTACTGACTTGAAGTACAGATTAGATTAGAGTGCATTTCATTATGTATCGCATATATCAGGCTGAACTGCATGAAACTGCCAATATCCAACCAGTTTTGACTGTCATCTATTTCAAACAAATACGGAGACTGTTTCTGAGGACCACTTCATTTCTAACTCCACCCCTAGTACAAATCAAGAATGTTACTCAATATGTACCAGATTGTATAGGAGGTGCTTGGCCATTTGGGTCTGCTTCCTTGCCTTTAGAAAACTATTCTTTTCCTCATTGGTCTAATCAGATCTAATTCTCTAGCAGGACAGAGCTTTTTCACCAAGGCTGTGGACATCTTTGGAGCATAGGTTTCAGGGGGATTAGTGAAAACTTAGATATTCTATACATAATTGTGTGTGTATTTTGGAGTTGGGATTGGGCAAGAGAAGTGAGTCCATGATATTTACCAGCTTTAAGAGAAAAGAATGGGTCAAAATTGTTAGCTGCTCAAAAATCCTGCCTTGTCCCTGAAAACTCTAGCTTACGTTGATCGCATCCTGAAAGCAGTTCTGAAAAACTTAGTGTACTTAAACATAAACTGACTCACATGCTATTAATACTTGCTGGTTTGAGAAATGTCTTCTCTTACAGATCAGATAGAAAGTTCCAAGAGGCATAGCTCTTTTATGCTTCTTGTATCTCCCCTTAGTTTCCAGCACATGGGTTTAATCTTAAAGGTTAATTAAAAATTTTCATTAACAAATAACATGTGTCACTGTTCCTTAAAATTATTAAAAATTTGAGTTTTCTAGTGAAAATTCATCTACCATCACATACTTCTTTATTTCTATAGTTTACAACTGGATTTGTTTATTGTTCACATGAATTATTCTATTTGTAAAAAGAACAGTAAAAATATATAAAAATCATTATTCAAAGAACATAATTAAGAGTATAAATCTGATATCAAAAGTTTATTGTAATGATATGTAAAAAGTTGCATCTGCCCCTGCTGCCACCAGCATCCATAGTTATGAGTTAACTGGTTCAGATAAATAAACAGCTTTGGCATTATTTTTCGGAGAAATGGAAGAAGGCCAAGCCCTATTTGGAAATATATTGGTAGCCTTAAAGGGATTTAAAATACACATACATAATTTTCCTGGGTTTATACTATCTTAGATGAGTGATTCTATAAGGCAAGGTTTCTCAACCTTGGTGAAAGTGAAAGTCGCTCAATCGTGTCTGACTCTTTGAGACCCCATGGACTATACAGTCCATGGAATTCTCCAGGCCAGAATACTGGAGTGGGTAGCCTTTCCCTTCTCCAGGGGATCTTCCCAACCCAGGGATTGACCCAGGTCTCCCACATTGCAGGCGGATTCTTTACCAGCTGAGCCACCAGGGAAGTCCAAGAATACTGGAGTCAGTAACCTAGTCCTTCGCCAGGGGATCTTCCCTACCCAGGGATAGAACCGGGCTCTCCTGAATTGCAGGTGGATTCTTTACCAACTGAGCTATCAGGGAAACCCTCTCAACCTTCGTACTATTGGCATTTTGGACTAGATAATTCTTTGTTGTGGGGCTGTCCTGTGCAGTGTCGGATATTTAACAACATCCCTGGCTTTTACCACTCAGTGCCAAGGTAAGCCCTCCTTCAGCTAGGACAACCGAATATATCTCCACTCATTGCTAAATGTTGGGAGGGAGCAAAATCACCCCCAGTTAAGGCTCAAGAAGACTTACTTAACCTTTTCACTCAGTACCTAACCTATCCCATGTGTTTCTCCTTACCTCATGAAGAGGAGAACCTCACTAGAAATAATAAAGTATTTCCTCAAAGGTTTTCTGTTAGGGTTGCCGGATTTAGCAATTAAAAATAGAAGATGCCAGCAGGGAGGAGGGAGGGGGTTTCAAGCTGGGGGGACACATGTATACTTGTAGCTGATTCATGTTGATGTATGGCAGGAACCATCACAATACTGTAAGGTAATTATCCTCCAATTAAAATAAATTAATTTAAAAAAAGATGCCCAGTTAAATTTGAATTTCAGATAACAATGAGTAATTTTTTGTACAAACATGTCCCAAATGTTGCATAGTATTTAATTTGGCAACCTTATTCCCCATGAAATACTAAAATCATAAACAAATTGCCAATTCATGACAGGGGGAAAACGATTAAATAGTTACTGTGACTCTTTTCTACTCCAGTGCTGTATTGAAGTGATGAGAACTGGGCTGTGTTGCAAATAAGTCACTTTGTTGTTGTTTTTGTATTGTTGTTAAAATAATAATAATAATATACTTCACAGCAGGTCATAGTGAAAACAGCACTTACTTTGGAACCAAGTAGCTCTGAGTTGAAACTTGACAGTCATTTTTGAAGGTGTGAACTTTGACAAGTTAACTTCTGAATCTCTACTTCCTCTTTTATGAAAAAATTAAAAAAACTCGCAGGCGTGGGAGAGGGAATTATAAATTCTGTTACTGAGTAGCTGGGTGAGTCTATGATGAAATGAGGTAGCTTTTTAAAGATGAAGTGAATAATATTAATACATAACATTGCTGACACTTGGCACTCTCTGGATGTGTGGGGATGATGACCTAGGACTCCAGGAGGCTGTGGACAGGATGTTCTTCTGGTGCTGCTCCTATCCCAGATGTAATCTCATAGGCCCCAAGCAAAGGCCCCAGGCAGCACCTGCCAGGGGGCAAAAGAGGAAGCTAAGTTACCCATTCACTCATACCCGCACCTGACTAATAATAGCTGAACTACCCACTCACAGGGCCCCCTGAATGGGGCTGCTAGCAATACTGAGCAGAGAAGTGTGAAAAACCGAGAAAAAAAAAAAAAAAGGGAACCACAGCCTGACATTTGTAAGGCTATGGTGTTCAACTCCTAAAATGCTCTTCTCAAAAAAGCTTTTCACTCAGATTTTTTCACCTTGCAACTGGTCTGACAGTGTAAAAGATATATTGAGTTTTTTAAAAGATACTTCCCTGTATTTCTATTTCTTCATTCCCAAAAGGAAGGAGTGGGGCAAGTGAACTCTAATATTCATTCCAAGTTTGAAAAACTATGTGAAAAAAACTATTCCTCCTTTCAAAGGGCTTCCCTCGTGGCTCAGCTGGTAAAGAATCCACCTGCAATGCAGGAGACCTGGGTTTGATCCCTAGGTTGGGAAAATCCCCTGGAGAAGGAAACAGCTACCCACTCCAGTATTCTGACCTGGAGAATTCCATGGAGTCGGACAGGACTGAGTGACTTTCACTTTGACTTCACTTTTCCTTTCAGAGGCCCAACTGAAGCTGGTTCCTCCTGAAGGGTTTTGCTCTGGAAATCCTGCCGGCACTAGCCTCTCCCTTAGCTTGTGATATAAAGATTATATTACCTGCATAATGTATAAAGAATAAAATAAATATCTATGTTCCACTGCTCAATCTAAGAAATAATGTTACTGATGTTTTCAAGGCCCCATCTGTATCCCTTTCACTCCCAGAAGTAAAAGGGATACAGACTTTTGTTAACTATGTATCCTTTTTTTACTACTTCTTTGCTTTTCTTAATAATTTTATAACATATATATCTATCCCTAAAGAGTATTCATTTAAAGTTGTTGCTTCTGAATGTTATATCTGTGTTTTCATACTTTATATATTCTATATTCTGTGACTTCTACTCATTAGTGTATTTGTGAGACAGCCATGTTGATGGGTGAAATTCTAGTTCAAGCATGATCACTGGCTCCATCACATTCTATTATTGAATATACTAGCATTTACTTATTCATCATACTGGTCAGTGGACTATTAGGCTGTTTTCAGTTTGCTGCTATTTTGAATAATGCTTTGGTGGCCATTTTATTCTTTATGCCTCCTGGTGCAAAGAGACTAGGGTTTCTTAGGGTAGGTGCATCTTCTCTTTTCTCAGTTCAGTTCAATCTCTCAGTCATGTCTGACTCTTTGCAACCCCATGGACTGAAGCACGCCAGGCCTCCCTGTCCATCATCAACTCCCGGAGTTTACTCAGACTCATGTCCATTGAGTCAGTGATGCCATCCAACCATCTCATCCTCTGTCATCCTCTTCTCCTCCTGCCTTCAATCTTTCCCAGCATCAGGGTCTTTTCCAATGAGTCAGTTCTTCACATCAGGTGACCAAAGTATTGCAGTTTCAGCTTCAGCATCAGTCCTTCCAATGAATATTCAGGACTAATTTCTTTTAGGATGGACTGGTCTCCTTGCTGTCCAAGGGACTCTCAAGATTCTTCTCCAACACCACAGTTCAAAAGCATCAGTTCTTCAGTGCTCAGCTTTCTTTATAGTCCAACTCTCACATCCATACATGACTACTGGAAAAACCATAGCTCTGACTAGATGGACCTTTGTTGGCAAAGTATTGTCTCTGCTTTTTAATAAGCTGTCTAGGTTGACCAGCAAGCTGTCTTTTAATTTCATGGCTGCAGTCACCATTTGCAGTGATTTTGCCCCCCACCCCCACCCAAATAAAGCCTATCACTGTTTCCACTGTTTCCCCATCTATTTCCCATGAAGTGATGGGACCAGATGCCATGATCTTCATTTTCTGAATGTTGAGCTTTAAGCCAACTTTTTCACTCTCCTCTTTCACTTTCATCAAGAGGCTTATTAGTTGTTCTTTACTTTCTGCCATAAGGGTGGTGTCCTCTGCATATCTGAGGTTATTGATATTTCTCCTAGTAATCTTGATTTCAGCTTGTGCTTCTTCCAGCCCAGCATTTCTAATGATGTACTCTGCATATAAGTTAAATAAGCAGGGTGACAATATACAGTCTTGACATACTCCTCTCCCTATTTGGAACCAGTCTGTTGTTCCATGTCCAGTTCTAACTGTTGCTTCTTGACCTGCATACAGATTGCTCAGGAGGCAGGTCAAGTGGTCTCTTATTCCCATCTCTTTAACAATTTTCCACAGTTTGTTGTGATTCACACAGTCAAAGGCTTTGGCATGGTCAATGTTTTCCAAAGGGGCTTACCAATTTACATCCTCACCAGCAGCCTATCAGTTCTCCTTGCTGCATGTCTTCTACCCAGGATACTGTGAGAGCAAAATAATCAGTTTCTCTGCTTGCAGTGGGCAAAGAGACCATTCTCCTACCCACCCCTTTTCTTAAGAGTACTTCCTAAAACACAGGGACAGAATTAATCTGAGCCCTCATTCTAAACTTTGGAATAGAGATAAATCTCTCTATGGGTTAAGCCCAGTCTCCAGCCTTTACAACAGAGTTATCTCCAAGGCCAGGAGCAAACAGAATTGTAAATACACGTGTACCTCTGGAATTAGCTAAGGGGTTGGTAGGAGACTTTCAGAAGGCACAATCCTTTGTCTTTCCAGGAGATAAGAGAAGTCATTGCTCTTTCTTCTGCTCTGCTCTATAAATTACATGAGACTTTGTCCTAATTTGTAGTCTCTTGCATGGACCACCTGCATCATGTGTTTTCTCTCTTCTAAAATTGATATGGAGGAGGTCTTGCTGGCAGGATTGTTTTGTTTCTCCAACATATTACTCTTTCATCCATTATTAAAATGTTTTTTAAATTTTGGGAATAAATTTAGATTTGCAGAAAAATTGTAAAGATAGCATAGAGAGTTCCCATGCACCCCTGATTTCCACTCACTGGAAATTTTTATTTAGTTGAATATTTAGTATCTTACATTATTTGCATATCATGTATATTATACATATTATATATATATATGTTTGCTCATATGCATTTTTATTTACATAAGGGTCTGGGCAAGGTGCTGCTCTAGGTATCAGTACTTACTATAAGGTCTTAACAATAGGAAGAAAGGCCCTAGCTGAATTTGAAGGCAGAGGTGGGAGACGGCCAAATTGTTCCCTTAAGAAAATGAAAGGAATTTATATTTGTCTTCTGAGAGAAATGAAGCAGAAAATGGGAAGGAGAAGAAAACTTAACAAGGACACAAGCTGATACGGAGCTGCAGAGGAGGCCAAGCAATTGTTTTAAGAACCAGGATATTGAATGTTAATTTTAAGTTTTGTCCACTCTAAAGCTGGGATGCACCAAAAACACAGTTCAGCCACATGCCCAATGGCCCAAGCAAGGCCAGAACCAAATATTCTATCCTAGGATGAAATTCCATACATAAAATTTTATTTTACAATATTAGAATTGTATTATTAAAAGTTATAGTCATTTTTTTAAGTACAATGGTTTACTGTAGCTATAGAAACATTTGGGCTCAGACAGCTGCTGGCCTGCTCTTTCAACCACTGCACCATCGTTTGTAATTTTGTACCAAAGGGATACTCACTTTCAAGTGAGGTCAGAACAGGTACACCATGTTTCTGGCCAGCACCACCTGCATGGAATTCTGTCCCTAGTGATGCCATCACAGATTTATTAAGTTTCTTTCCTAATAGTAACTGACCAAGGTCAAAATTTACCTCTTGAAGTCCAAGGTTAGGTCGATAGTGACAGTGCAATTTCACTGAAGCAGGCTCAACCAACTGAGCTTTGTGCAGGATTTAAAGAAGACAATTTCTGAATATTTTCAGGAGCTGCCTTAAGATTGTTTTTCTTGCTCTGGTTTTATATTTCTAATATGTGTTCAGCACTTACAATGTTTCACATGATCACAGGAGATAAATTTGTCCTCAAACCTTGGATCTGGAAATGTGGCATTGGAGCAAGTAATTGGCTTTCAAGATGACAAAACTATCTCTGAATTTCCACCTGAATCTCAGCTTTCATTGCATTCACACCAATTTCAGCATCTTCACTGGAGAAAAATGATAGAGGTATCTCTCCAGCAGGTCATGGAGAAAATACTTGCAGCTTCAAGGCACATCAGGCTGGTTAACTGCTTCAGTAGCTTTCAGCAAATAACTACCTTCTCTGCAAATAACTGCTGGCTGCTAATAAGCCCTGCTATGTTGGTATCGTTATCTTCAAAACACAGAATTAAGGTTCTATTGCCCAAGTAACTTTTTTTTTAAATGCGTTAATGCTGCTTTTATATCTTGTTTGCTGCAGTTTGGAAAACACCTTGCACACTGTTTAAGAAAGGAGTTCTCGTTCATTAAAGGCAACAATGAGTTAAATTAATACTTCCTCAGCTTTAGTGATGCCCAGGGATTCTGATTTGGTAGCTTGGGGTAGGACCCACATTTCTTTTTTTTTTAAGATTTATTTATTGATTTTTGGCTGTGCTGGGTCTCTGTTGCTGCATATGGGGTTTCTCTAGTTGCAGCGAGCAAGTGGGGGAAGACTTTTTGCTTGTAGTGCGTGGGTTTCTCATTGCAGTGGCTTCTTGTTGTGGAGTGCAGGCTCTAGGGTGCTCAGGCTGCAGTAGTTGTGGCACACAGGCTTAGTTGCTTGACGACATTTGGAGTCTTCGTGGACCAGGGATCTAACCCATGTCCCCTGCATTGGCAGGCAGATTCTTAACCACTGTACCACCAGTGAAGCCCCAAAATTCACATTTCTAATGAGTTTCCAGGAGCTCCAGCTGCTGGTAAGGGGCCCGTACTTGGAACAGCTCCAGGTTAAATCATGACCTTGTCCCCACCCACTGTCTTCTGTTGTGGGTCTGGTTTGCTGCAGGGGTGTCCATCTGCTTTTCTTGTTTTGCCAGCTTCTAAACTTCTTTCCAAGGAAACCACTTAGTCGTCTATTTTTTTTTAACAGCTTCATTGAGATATAATACACATATCGTATAATTCATCCATTTGAAGTGTACAATCCAATGGTTTTTACTATATCTACAAAGTTATGCAACCATCATCCTAATTTTAGAATATCTGCATCATCTCAAAAAGAAACTCTCTTAAACTCTCACTACCACCTCTCTCCAGGCCCTGGCAACCTCTAATCTTCCTAATGTCTCTACAAATGTGCCTATTCTAGCCATGTCACAGAAACAGAACCAGTCACCCTCTGTCCTTGAGTATTTTCATGAAGGGACAGGAACACAGCAATATTTGTCATGACTAAACATGATGAGAAAAACAACCCTGTTGGGCACCGTTCTTTAAAAGACAAGGCCCTTGAAGATGATATCTCTTCTGGAACAGGGTCAGTTAGTGGTGTTAGCGGCAAAGGTTATCCGGATTTTGAAAGTTTACTGTTGTGGTGGCATCTACTTACCTTACGTGGCCATCACTCCACCTTGTGAGAACGATTCATTCTTCTTTTGGAGAACTCATCTTCACTGGTCCAATAGTGTGATTGTAATGGTACTACTAGTACCTCTTCCCAACTCCCATCACTCCACCTCTTTAATCCACGTTATGGACTGAATGTTTGTGTCTGCCCAAAATTCATATGTTGGAACCCTAACCTTGAATGCATGGGCTTTAGGAGGCAGAGCCTTTCTTTCAGAAGTGATTAAGTCATGACGTGGAGCCCTCATAAATGGGATTAGTGCTCTCATAATAGAGAGAGCTTGCTTCTTCTCTCTGCTCTGTGCTAAGTAAGAAGGTTCAGTTCAGTTCAGTTCAGTAGCCGTGTCCGACTCTTTGCAACCCCATGAATCGCAGCACGCCAGGCCTCCCTATCCATCACCAACTCCCGGAGTTCACTCAGACTCACGTCCATCGAGTCAGTGATGCCATCCAGCCATCTCATCCTCAGTCATCCCCTTCTCCTCCTGCCCCCAATCCCTCCCAGCATCAGAGTCTTTTCCAATGAGTCAACTCTTTGCATGAGGTGACCAAAGTACTGGAGTTTCAGCTTCAGCATCATTCCTTCCAAAGAAATCCCAGGGCTGATCTCCTTCAGAATGGACTGGTTGGATCTCCTTGCAGTCCAAGGGACTCTCAAGAGTCTTAACCACAGTTCAAAAGCATCAGTTCTTCGGCGCTCAGCAACTGTAAAGCAGAAAGAAGGCTCTCATCAGAACTCAACCATGATGGCACCCTAATTAAAACTCCCACCCTTTAGAATTCTGAGAAATAAATGTTGCTTAAGCCCCCCAATATATAATATTCTGTTATAGCTGCTTGAGCTAAGACAACCCAATTCATAGGAGAAGATACACGATCCAAGTTTGCTCTGTCAGAGGCCTTCCCTGGACATTTTCAAAACTGTCCTAAAAAAAAAATAATAATAATAATAAAAGATGCAAAAGAAGAAGAATGTACCAGTTTTAAAAAGACAGCCACCATGGAAAACAGTATGGTGATTTCTCAAAAAATAAAAATAGCACTACACTGTGATCCCACAAAAAGAAAAAAAAAACTGTCCTAAGGGAATGAAACTGCTGGGAGAATATGAGCCCTTGATCTGCCATCAATCAAGAGTTTCAACGTCCTGGTTGATATGGGCAGGGAGTCAGAATCTTGAGGAGAGGGGATTCCAATCTTGTCCCTGAGGTTCCCACGTTCTTGCTTCCCTAAGAGTTGGGTTTGTTCATTCAGTCTCTATTCTAGAAGTATGGAATGGACCTCAGGCAGGTCTGAAGGCTCAGACCTAGAAACTTGTGGTAAATTAACCTTTAATGTTACCAGTCTCATGGCAAATGAGAGGTGTGTCTACTTCTTATACCTTCTATCTGCTTATATCTCTGTGTCTCACTTCTCATATACAGTGAGCAGGCAAGCAGATAGCAGGTTCTCCCCAGTATGACTGAAAGGGGCTAAGAGAGTAAAAAGACCTCAAGGGTAGAGAAGAGCGAAGTTCTCATTCTGTGCTCACTGTCCTTAAAGGGATCCTGGAGGAATAAGGATGTAAGCCACATCGTCTCCTGCTTTGTGAGGTTGCTGGGTGCAGCTGTCTTTGTATCTTTTGATATCAGAGAAAACACATTCCTTTAAAAGTGTTATGGGCATCTTTCCACCAATCACATCACTGCCCCACTGAGACACAGTGCGCAATAAATTATCCCAAGATCCTGCCAATAAATCCCTTTTAACCTAAAGTCCTTGGTTTGCTTTACCATATGTTTTGAAAAGTTCCAACTATATACAACTACTGATGCTAAGAAATTTAGTTGTCATCCTGCTTATCTAAAGATAAGATATTCACTATACTTTTGCATAAATGTGACTGTCAGGCTGAACACCATGTACCGCTACCAACCCTGGAGGAGGACTCCAAACACTTCTACCTACCTGGTGTGTTGGGTTGGAGTTGCCAAGGAAAACACAACACAGTCAAGCACCAGATGGAATGATGCTTTACTTACATAGAGAGGAAACAGCAAGATCAGCTTCAATAGTGGGTTTCAGCCCCTTGTGGCCAGCAGGCCCCAGGGCAGCCAACACAGAGCAAAGGTCTATGCACACCCCTCTTGTGCTGCAACAGAAGGACCCTGACCTCTCCCTGTGGAATCTGAAATATTGAAAGCTGGATGCCTGCCTGTGGGCCGTTAATATACATACTTAGGCACCATCAACACTCTGTGAGCATAAAACAGGGAAAGATACTACATACAAGACAGAAAGACCAGCATGGGCTATGTGGGCTCTTAACCTCTTGGTAAGGAAGTGTTCCAGGCCCAAAGTGAAAGTGTTAGTTGCTCAGTCATGCCCAACTCTTTGCCCAAGGCTCTTTCGTATTTGGCTGAGCAGAGGGTCAAAAGATTGCCTTTCGATCCTGTCTTTACCCAAAACAACCATATTTACTTGGAAACTTTGGCTTTCGAGACACAGAAACCCCAACTCAGAACTGGCTCACACAACTAATAAAGTTCAGTAGTAAGAGTCTCAGCTCCATTTATTTGTAACTCTTTGCTCTGCCTTCTTATGCAATACTGTCACCATTTTAAGACAGGTATTCTTTATGGAAGCAAAACAGGTGCACACTTTGTCTCTCCTTAAACTCTTCTGTACTTGGACAAACTCAGCATTCTTGAAACAAAGGGGAAGGCATTAAGGCTGCCACTTGTTGCGAGAGACAATCTCAAAGTTTGACATGTTTTTCTGGGCTCTGTTTTCACTTAGTTTTATAATGGTTGAATTCAATTGTTTCCCGAGTATTGTCAATGAAAGAACATAGCCCTGCCTCAAAGAAATGGAGTCTTCTAGTCAACACACAAATAGTTGCTCTGAATATAATACAGAATGCTAATTTAAAGGTAACCCAAGAAACCCAGAAGAGGCTACTTAGCCTAACCTAGAGTACTATAACCCTGGATGAGGCCATGGCAATCCACTCAAGTATTCTTGCCTGGAGAATCCCATGGAGAGAGGAGCCTGGTGGGCTACAATCCATGGAGTCACAAAGAGTCAGACATGACTGAAGTGACTTAGCACAGCACAGAGTGCTATAAAGGCTTCCTGGTAAACAATTTACCTGCGCTTTGAAGGTATTTCCACTTGGGACTTCAACTCCATACAGACACTTATGAGAGCAAGGCCTGTCACCACAGTATCCACTTATCCTAGCAGGGACTAGCTCTCATGCCAACCTAAATTTGTTCCAGAAGAAGCCATTGCACAGTTGCATTTTAACTGGTTTGTGGTTTTCTTGTTTCCATTTTCAGTCAGTTGTTTATTCTTTTCGTACATTCTCCTTCCTCAACTTCTGACAGTGTAACAATCCAATCCTGCTCTCCTCCATTTGTTCTTACAGCTCTCACCTTCTCTATCTACATGTGAAAACTTGATTTTCATTTTCCAATGTATGGAGACACAGAAGTAGTTTTCAGAGCAAGTTTGACAATACGGGGAAGGTGAGAACTGACATTTATTAAGCACCAACAGTGTGCCAGGCACAAGAGAAGGCTTTTTTTGCATCCATTTAATTCTCAGAGAAGTCTGTGAGATAGATATAGTATCCTTGTTTTACAAATGAGGAAACTGAGCCCAGAGAAGATATGTTACTCACAGAATTCTATACAGCTGCTTAGTGGAGTGGTTGCATTCTCTACATAAGGCTACCTGATTTCAAAGTTTTTCCAAAGCTACATTCTTTTCATTACCAAGTGATTTAAATTTTCATTGCAAAGAAAAATCATCTGGAGAAGTTATACACACACACACACACACACACACACACACACACACACACACACACACACATACCAAGACCTGGGCCCCACATCTAGAGATCCTCATTTTAAATGGGGGTGGGGCCAGTATTTTCCTTCAAATCTCCTTGGATGATTCTAATGAGAATCCAGGCTTAAAACAAATTGTACTAGAATGTGTTGCCTCCCAAACCATATCAATAAATTTCATGAAACCTAGCAGAGGCTGGACAGCACTTCAATCTCAACATCTAAAAATAGCTAATAGCGGCACCAATACACAGTATTAAAGGAAACTGAGGATAATTTCACCTAGAATGCTTCACCCATGCAAAGTGTTTATGATCGGCCTGGGACCAAGATAGCACAAATCAGACTCCGGAAGCCTGCTCTTGACTTTGCTTCTGAGCCTGTGTATGACGGTTGTCTTCTCAGCACACACTGCAAATGCCCTGCGCCATGTCCCCCTGGCAGGGCCTGGGTCATCTGCAGCTGTTGGGAAAGACAGTCTGCTGACAGCTCTTCACCTCCAGCAACCACCATGTCTTTCTATCTCTGCCCCAGGGCTTCACTAGCACCTTCAGCGTGAGCTCAGTGGTGCAGGGCATCTAGGAAGGGCCAGGGACTTAACTCAGCCTTTTTTGCTTACTTCTCCCTCGCCGTCCAAAAGTCCCCACTCCCTCACTTATGCTCCCTGAGGTCACGTCCCCTGTTTACTCCCTGCACTCAAATCCTAGTCTCAGGATCTGCTTTGGAAGAACCAGACAGGAAATAACCTCCAAGTGTTTCATTTTAGCCTCAGATACAAATAAGCATTAGGCCAACAATGATACTAACTTATATATGAATTTTACTTTATAGCTTACAAAGAGCTTTCACACTCTCATTTTGATCACTAAAGGAGAACATTCCCTAACACCATCACAAGGGGAATTGGAGATGGATACAATTCTCTTTCATTTCTTGAGAGTAAAGTATTCCATTATCATAATAAAGACAGGCATAGATTAACTTTTCCCTGTATGCACACACTCTGCCCATTCTTGACTCTGTGTGTTCTTCATAAGAAAAATGGACAATTCAAGCAAATATTAGAAATAATTCTATTGTTTTATATAGTGGATTCTCAATCAATTAGTGCAACAATGTTAGTGTGGGTTTTTTTTTTTTAAACTTTTATCGTGAATAGTCATTCATGCTTCATTACGTAAAATTATATGTCAAAAAATGTTGTGGAAACATTTTTCACTGAGGTAAATACAATTTCACATGGGTCACAGACTAGGGATAACACGGAAATTCAACATTTTTTATGTGTTCTTATAAGTTAAATAAAAATGAGATAGAAAGGGGGAGATCATTGGGGTTGCACCGTAAAAAGTAATATACCTTTGCCATTTCTAAAGATTCTGCTGGGTATTATAGCTTACAGCAGTGTCAACTATAGAAAACTTTAAATAAAATTGACTGGCTTGAGGAAAGGATATTATTATTTTGAGAACAGGAATGAGCAAAAATGCACAGTTCTCTCTCTGAATCTAAATCCTTAATGAAATGGATAATCCTGCAGTAGAAGAATTCAATTTAAGCTATTATTGTCCCATCTGTGCTGAGTCAGGGCTGGCCACCTTGCACAGAAAAGTAGGGCTCCTTTTCAGTAGAATTGCCATCTTTTCTCTACAATTTGGATCTTTTTGCTGCTGGTTGGATTTCTATTATTTGTATTTGAAGGAATTTCAAAGCATTTCCTTAAAAACAAGATAAAAAGTTTTAAGTTTATATGAGAGGTACCACATGAACCATGTAAGTAAGGTTCTTTTAGTTCTTTATTTACTTTTCAAGAAAATTTAGAAGATTTCTTAAAATGTCTAAACTCTAATATCCACAACTGAAGCCTTGAACTTTCAGAGTTTTTTATCTTAATCCATTGCCTGCCCCCAGGGAGAAGGTGGATTTGCTAGTGACTGCATATTTGACCTTCTTAGTATAGTCATGGTTCCTCAAATACATAAACAATTCCTGTTTTAGCCACCAATCCCTACTGGAACATTCTGTGTCAAACTGGGGAGAGCAACGGGTTGGGCTCTGTCTGTAGTCTAGCATTTCTACTCTTGATAATAATAGTAGGGAGATGTTCACATATTAATTAAAACAGTAGTAGTGTTCTTGATCATGATGCTAATTATTACTACAGGCTTAGGACAGACTGCAAAACAGTAAAATGTAGTAAGTGCATATATTCACCCATTTTCCTGTGCTAAATTAATACGACATTTATCTTGGGGAAGCAGAAAGGTGTAATGCTGTTTTCAACATTTTTCTTTGGAACTTTTCATCTTTACCATTGGCTTTTGGATTGTAAATGGAAATCAGTTCTTTGGAAAAACTCAAAATGCATTCACATCTCCTTTGAGGCATATAATCTAAAAGAGGTGATTATTTGTTATCAGCATTCCAAAAATGCTGTTTATTGGGATGACTGCCCTTATCTACATTTATTTTTATAACTTACCAAACACTATCATTCTAGTCTGCAAGTAACTTTAAGAGGAAAAAAGTGTTTGAAATGGATTGTACTGAAATTAATAGAGACTTCAGTTTTGGTATTTCCTACCTGAGGACTGTCTGAGACTCAGTTGAGTTGTTTAGAATCTTCCTATGGCCCCACATTGACTTGAATTTTATGAGTGTTGCTCATGAAGATGTCATCTTATCCAGATGAGGCATTTACATTTTACTCTGGGTTATGGAACAACTTCTGTTTTTCTCTTTGCTAGGGTAGATGTATTTGTGATATATGAATTTATGGTTCTGAAAAGTTTTAAGTAATCAGTTAACTTAAAGTTCAAACACTACCACATAACACAGAATACTTGTTTGTGTTTGCAAACAGCAAACATTACTTTAAAATCATTCCTGCTGTAATGTTCAGATGAGCTTTCTTTCAACACTTGGAAATTATAATATTCTTGGATGTTTTATTTACCAGCTCCCTTTCTCCTACTGCTGTTTGTAAGTTGAAAGAACAATGCAAGACAAAAGATTTAAGTTTAAATCAGGTGAAGGTTACAAACGGTGGTGACTGGAACTGGACTGGAACACAGATATTCCTATGTCACTTCATGCAGATTTTTTTCTGGGTCTGGCTAAGAGTTAAGTCCTTTGATATCAGCTAAGACTGTCAAAATCAAGTCAGTTGTGAAAATTCAAGTCTTATGAGGCATTCTTTATCTGGAAATCTGTAAGTATGCCCAGGCCCTCAGGAGAAAATCTGGTGAAAAAGATTTTGCAAGAGCAGATTTGAATTTTCTAATGCATGTTTCACAGTTGGAAACAAATCATGTTTATTACCTTTTTCTTATTTTTCATCTGCAATTTGTAGATTCATAAATACTATACATAGTTAAAAATTGAATGGAATTCTATGATTTACTTTTTTGTAATTTTTTAGAATGCAACTGTCTTGTTCTTTGGTGCTCTAATGATATTGAATATAAAAAGTATTATATAAGCATTTTGATGGATTTTCGTTTTAAAAAATCAATGGTGTGGAAGTTGACTCTGGAATAATACAGTTTCTGATTTGGTGTCTAAATTGAACTTTTTCTACTCCTACTCCCACTCTCCTGTACACACTCCACTCATTAACTGCATTAGGTATGGCACCTGGGGGGGAAAGTGCTCCTAAGAGAGATATCAGTACATCAAGCAAAATATTTGATAACCAGTGGTTTTTGAGTTTGTCAATATAGAAGATTACTGAAATTTTAATATTAATCTGTTATGAGATGTTGGAAATAAATCCAGGCACTTTTAGTGCATTCTTCAACAGGCTACCTGGGTAGCCTCTAGCACTAGCAGCTATTGTCATGTTGATTTTTCTTAAACAGGCATTTATTCTTCCTAGCTTTTGTTACTCTCTGAAGGAAAAACTAAATCCTTAAAATTAACCCTGGTTAAAATATATATTCGGTTCAGTTCAGTTCAGTCGCTCAGTCGTGTCCAACTCTTTGCGACCCCATGACTGCAGTATGCCAGGCCTCCCTATCCGTCACCAGCTCCCGGAGCTTACTCAAATTCATGTCCATTGAGTCGGTGATGCCATGCAACCATCTCATCCTCTGTCGTCCCCTTCTCCTGCCTTCAATCTTTCCCAGCATCAGGGTCTTTTCAATGAGTCAGTTCTTCTCATCAGGTGGCCAAAGTATTGGAGTATCAGCTTCAGCTTCAGTCCTTCCAATGAATATTCAGGACTGATTTCCTTTAGGATGGACTGGTTGTGTTAACTGGCCTAGGAAATCTCTGGGCTTTGCTGGCGGTCCAGTGCTTGAGAGTCTGCCTGCGAGTGCAGGGGACGAGGGTTTGATCCCTGATCCAGGAAGATCCCATATGTTTCAGGGCAACTAAGCCCATGCACCACAACTATTGAGCAGGTGCTCTACAGCAAGTGAGCCACAACTACTAAGTCCATCTGCCGCAACCACTGAAGCCCCTGAGCCTAGAGCCCACGCTCCACAAGAGAAGCCAATGCATTGAGAAGCCCACACACCACAAAGAGTAGCTCCCCTCACCACAACTAGACAAAGCCCACATGCAGCAACAAAGCCCCAGTGCAGCCATAAATAAATACACACACACACACTCATAAAGAAAATTTCCGATTTTTTTCTACAGGTGACCCATCTGACCCACTGATGTTATTTGCAAAATTAAAAAAATACACACACACACAAATAAATATCATCTGGTTAGGTTTTAACTCATCTTTCCTGCTTGCTTCAATCTTTCAAAATCCTGATTCTAAATCCTGATTCTAAATCCTTCCATTTGGATGTCACCTGAAAATTTGATCAGTTTGCCATTTCAAGAGACGGATAGTCTGCTGGATGGGCCTGGGCCTTCCCTCAGGGAGCTGAGTAACACACTGTCTCATAAAAAAGACCTCAAGGTGTTCAGATGAGAAGCATTTGTGGTGTGCAAATTTTATGGTGCTTCACATCCTAGATAAGGATGAGTCTCACTTCAGCAAGGCCATTCTGCTGACCATTAATCCAAGTCTTCCTAATTCCTGATGATGCTCTCCTGATGTGGTACCTCTTGCCTTTCCTAACTTCTCTAGAAGTAAAGAGGAGCAGAGTCCTCCTAGAGCCAACCCTTGGTGCTTCCCACTATATCCTGCCTCTAACGCTTCCCATGGAAAGAGCAGCTGCTGTGAAAAACAGTTCAATAGTTCCTCAAAAGGTTAAAGACAGAATTTCCATATGGCCCAGCAATTCCACTCCTAGGTATATACCCAAAAGAATTAAGAACAAGTGTTCAAACAAAAATTGTTCACAAATGTTCAGAGCAGTATTGTTCACAATAGCCTAAAGGTGGAAACAACTCTAATTTCCATTAACTGATGAATGGGTGAACAAAATCTAATATAACATTACTCAACTATTAAAATGGATAAAGTACTGATACAGGCTACAACACAGATGAACTTTGAAAACGTGATGCTAGGTGAAAGAAGCCAGATAAAAAAGACCATGTTATATGACTCCATTTATACAATGCACTCAGAATAAGCACACTCACAGACACAGAAAGCAGATTAGTGACTGCACAGGAATGGGGGTAGGGGAAAGTGGAGAAGAATAGCAGTTTCCTTCTGGGGTGATGAAAAAGTTCTAGGACTAAAGAGCAGTGACAGTTGTACAACATTGTGAATGTACTTAATACCATTGAACTGTATACTTCAAAATGGTAAATTTTATATTATGTGTATTTTAGTACCACACTTTAAAAAAAAGAAACTAATAAAAAAGAACAAAGCCAACTAACAAGGTGACCATTCAGAGCATATCTATCCATCTCATCTATGAGGATATCAAGAACTTGCCAAATACTTTGCAGAAATCTCTGTACATGATTTGTACTACATTACTTTGATCAACCGGCTTAATATCATTCATGAAGGTGTAAGTGAAAGGAAGTCTGATAACTTATGTGATGTTCTTTGTGACCCTACCATCCTAGCTCCCACAGTTCACTCACTTCCTGTGTGGGTGCTTATAAATCATTCTTTGAATATCGTAGTCAGTTACCTGGGAGTAACATCAAGTATACTAGGCTGTTATTTTTGGCACTGTCTCCTTTTTCAGGATTAGGACTCTCCCTATACCCCACCCCATGCCCTTCCATTCCTCTGGCTTTTCTCCTCTTCCCCAACCACAGGAATTTAGGGTCTCATTTTTAAGTTTTCTCTGAGGGTTTATCACATTCACCCAGGCCCGCCCAGCACTTACAGCCAATCCATCCTGCACCTTTTGTCTCTGTGGTGGTGGTGATGTTCTTGTTTTTATCTCACTTCTCATCACTATCCTCTTCATTCACTTCACTCCAGACATACTAGTCTCCTTCCAATTCCTTACATTATATATGGCTTGCTTCCTCATGCTGAACTCTAAGATTTGGCAGTCTCTGTTCTCTCTGCCTGGAAAGCTTACCTCCTGGATTCTACTGGTTCACTGCCTCACTTTCTTCAACTTGTGCTCAAATATCACTTTGCCAGAGAGGCATTTCCCAACCAGTGTATATAGAGATTCCTGAGACCCCTCTCTGACATTTCTCTCTCTCCCTATTTATCACCTTCTGACCTATTTGTTTATCTGCTTATTGTGTGTCTCCCTCTCTCACTCTCTTCCCTTCACCTCTTGGCACTCCTCACCACTTGACAGATTTATGTGTTTATATTTGGGTTGTCTGGCTCTGCTAGGATATGACGGGGGCTGTTTTATTTATGTAATAAATCGAGATTGGCCTTCAACTCTCCCCTGACCCGTTCAGTCAATCAACCAGGAGTTATTGAGCAATTTTTATATGCCAGGCACTGTGTTAAGTCTCTGAACTAAGGAAAATGAAAAGACATGGCCCCTGCTTATAAGTAGCTTCCGGACTAGTCAGAGTAGGTCATAGGAGAGGCTACAACCTAGGGAATGAAGAGGTGATAAGGGCTGAGGTTTTCTGAAGGCCAAGGAAGGCTTCTGCAGATGTTCAGAGTCACTGAGTTCTCATTCAAAGAACTTTAATATTCTAAGGCTGGAGCACCAGATATGAGGGAGAGAAGGGTAGCACTTATTATCACTTGATTATTTGTTAATTGTTTATCTGCCCCATTCTCTTCCCTTTAGTTCCTGGGCTTATCACCTTCTGAGCAAGCCCCAAGAGTCTGACCCCGAGGGCCATCACACAGAGTTTGACACCTGTAGGTCATGGAACATGTGGTCAAGAAGACAGCAAGGGGGAAAGGAGGCCTGGAACCCAGCAGTTACGCTGTTTGTACAAAGCCCTCATTATTCTTGCTTTCAGATGGCTGCAGTACTTAAGAAAGCTGCCAAGTCAGATTAAAATCAATCAAGAATGTAGAATATGGGTCTTAGGTTCAACAGACAGAACTACTGGCGAGGGAGTCGTTGTTAATACAAAAGCCTCCCTGTTTCAGCGTAGGCTGGATCAGGGCAATGTTCAGGGAAAGGCTGGTTAACCAACCCAGCATGTAATTGAGTCTGTTCTTTTCTCTGTTCTACTAATGATTCATTAAGCAGAGTGTACCACTCACTGTGATCCAGACTCATGACTTC
Organism: Ovis aries; assembly: GCF_016772045.2. Lineage (NCBI taxonomy): Eukaryota > Metazoa > Chordata > Mammalia > Artiodactyla > Bovidae > Ovis > Ovis aries. The sequence continues at coordinate 14,033,959 of NC_056080.1, read as the reverse complement.
AAATCAAACAGAGGAGGCCAATTTCTGCAAAGTACAGGAAGGAAACAATCAGTGCCCTGGGCTTGGTTGAACCCTGCAACTGCTTTGCTCTAGGCAAGGCGTTTTGGGAAAACTATAGCTTCTTTCTGCAGAACCAGTAGTAGAAAAAGTCGAGGCTAATAATAAAGACATGCGTTGGACTTGGTTACCATCACACAAAATTTTTTTTTCTCACAAACCTATAAATAATTATGAAGTTAGGACATTTTAGCTGTAGTTAAATGATTGTGTTAGGGAAAGAGACGGACAACCGGCACTAAATTTTTTAATATACAAATATTATAGTGTTAAGAAATTAACTTAGACATGTTACTTTAAGGGAGGCTGAGGATTATTGGAAAGTTACTGTGTAAGAAATTAATAATAATATTCATATTCCATGGTATATCTACTACCTACTAAGCATTATGATGTTATTAGCATACTTTATTTCACCTTCAAAATAACTTCCTGAAATATATATTAATGACCTCCTTTAACAGATGAGGAAACTTTGTCTCTGAAAGATTAAGCAAAGTGACTAAGGGACCCAGAAAAAGCCAGGATTTAAAGCCTGAGACTGTTTGGGTTGGTAGGGCAAGTCTTATGTTTTCTATTGTGCCCTGAAAAGCTCTTCTAAGATTTTGTGTCAAATACCAAGTACTTTTCAAATCAAAGTCCTACTGGAGAGAGACTAGGATGAGAATTAGGAAAATATTTTTATTTAACATAAATTTACAATGATGGAAATCATAGTATGGAGGCGCAGTTTCTTTAGAGTACAAACACACAATTTTTCACTCTTAAATTAGGAGATATCCACAAGCAAAAAGAAAGCACTTGAAGGAGAGAAATCACCTCAATGCAAGGCTACATCATAGATATAAAGTGAGAAAGCATCTTCATGAGAAATACAGAGAAGCTTCAGAAAAAGAGCCTCTTCACTGAGTGCCTGTGGGTTGGGCATTATAGGGGAGAGCCAAAACAAATTCTTGACACTGGCCTTTTACCCTATTTGTGCCTGTATATTCTAGACTTCTGATACATAAATCAGGAACATCTCATTTCTGCTTAGGGTGGAGAGAAACGACATCAAAACACATACCCACAAATCCCCAAACAACTGACAGGAGGTAGGATTTTCTGGATGCCTAAATTGAAAAAAAAAGCCTTTAAGGTTCTGAGCATTCAACCCTTCATATAGCAGAGGAGTCCCCTCTGCCAAGTCATTTGTTTGAATATCTCCAACAACTGGGAGTTCACCTACTTTGATTCCAGACTCTTAATTATTAGTAGTTACTTGTTTATATTTTATCTGAAATCTACTACCCCAATAACTTTTATCTGTCAATGCTCATTTTCCTCTTGAAAGTAGAGAGAATTCTGTCTTATGTTCCAGCTCTTTCAATGTTGTGAGAGAGCCATCCTTTTGCCCCTATTTTATTCCCTGAGCTAACCATCTTCACTCATTTCAGCTGTTGCTCATAGACCATGATTTACAGTACTCTATGATAGGACTGCTATGAAGGAGTTGAAGTTGGTCTATGTCTCTCATGAAATATATTTCCCAGAATTGAACATAATAAATCAAAGTTTAGTAAGATTGATTATCAAAAGCCCAGAACAGTCAGAATACTGTATTTCTACTTAAACAGCCCAATATTCCTTTGGTGTTTTTTTTCTTTTTTTCTTCTTTTGTTTTATAGCCTTATCATGCTCTTGGCTTATATTGGCTTAAGGCCACTAACATCCCTAAGTCTTCTTTTCAACATGCTGCTATTTAGCAAGTTCTCCCTACATCCTCAACTTTGGTTCCAAGGATAGAACACTAAAACTTGTCCATTAAACTTTTAATAGAGATGACCATTTATTTACATATTTACCCTGCCTTTTTGCAAAAGATACTAGCTGATACATCATTCCTGGGCCGATGCCAATTTGGAATCTGCTTTGTCATCTGATTTATTCACACAATTTATTCACACTCTCTCCCAGATTCTTGTTCTCTATACACTGATAACCAGATCCATTCAGCCCATATCCAGATACTTAAAAAGGATCATGATAGTAAAGCAACCCTGTTCAAGATAGATTTTCAACAAAATTTGCCAGATTTGACAGAGATCCATTAATCAGCTTTCTTACAATAGAATGATTATGCTGTTAAATTATCCAATCATCCATCCAATAATTTCTCCCTCTTTTCAGGAAGGATGCCACAAAAGTGTTTGAAAAATGCCTTGCAGAAGCACAGAAACTCTATGTCCACAGGATTCCTTTGATCTACTCATCTAGTAAACATATAACAAAAGAAAGCAAGGCCTGTCAGGCTATCTCTTCTTAGTGAATTCGTGCTGGGTTCTTTAAGGATCACCGCTTCTCTCTTTGGGAGTTCACGCATCACCCATTTGATGGTCTTAACAGAGAGTAAATATTGAAATCTTGTTAATATTTGCATCATCTACCATCTCCCCGGGTTGGGAAGATCCCTGGAGAGGGAAATGGCAACCCACTCCAGTACTCTTGCCTGGGGAGTTCCATGGACAGAGGAGCCTGGATGACCATAGTCCATGGGGTTGCAAAGAGTTGGACATGACTGAGCAATTAACACTAGACTACTACACCATCTCCCAGTTTTGAAAACCAAGACATTTGTCCATCTCCTGTCTTCAGGAAGTACTTCTATTTCTAATCTATAGGAAACATAGATTGCAGATGATATTTTAAGAATCTCTTTTAAAAATTGTCTTCATAATCTCAGATGTGATGTGTCCCAACTTGAAGATTTGCATTTTTAGTTTGCATCCTTGGAATGGGAGTGATGGTGGTATGGGGAGAGAATAGTTTCCCTAAAGAATAAGGGTGCTGTTTTTAGAAGGAGTGAGAGATGCTGGGCAAACAAAAGAGATTCCACTGCATCAGTGAACCTTCAAATTCAAATACCCTTCAGCAAGCTTCAGTTCTCTCTAGCTGGTCTTTCTTGCATTAGTGTTATAGCTCTGTGCTGTTCTTGTGGTTTGAGTCTTTGATTACTACCTACCTCCCTCTTCCCAGGTTTTTATGTGTCGTTTACAATCTGAGCTCCTCAGAGAGCCTTAGCCCCTCTCACCAGCACATTTAGTCTCTTGGATTACTTCCTGTACCATTATTAATAAGGGGCTCTAGTCCCTTCATACAGATAACAGTCCCTTCTGCTTATTTGTAATTGACATTTTCCGGAGGTTGATGCATTCATTCGGCTTTATTGCTTTTAGTAGGCTCTGATCCCATTTTTGCAGTTTCAGTTTCCAACATGGTTAAAAAAAATTATCCAAAGACCAGAGAAGATAAAGCTGTTGAGGGCTTCTAAGGTCAATAGGTTAGAAAATAAATTATTCCATTATCACGATGAAAACTGAGTCCTCGCATTAACGTTCCTAATTGCTTGCTTACCTTGTTTTCATACTTTCTAAGTGAACAAGAACAAAGCCACTTGCTGCTGTTCTCATTAACACTAATGATCAATAAGTGGAAAAAACTTTTTCTGCTGATTCTTATATTTTGTTCAACATTATGTAGGCTTAATTTAGAGCTTATTAAGGCATTGCCAGTTTTGCTCATTATCTCCTCCATAAGATGAATGTTTCTTAGGCAAGTAGTTAACATGAAGCAACAATGACTGACTCAGTTTTTGTCATTAAGCAAGACTTCTGGTTATGTTTACTGCTGGGGGTGGGAGGGAAAAAGCAAGCATGAGTGTTTAATACTGACTTAGATACTCCCCAGAGAAGGAAGAGATGTACTTATAACAATTTCAAAGCTGAATGTCAATGACCAGAGTTGACTTTGCATACAGGCAAGTGTTTGCCTTGCATCCTCTCCCGAACTCTTTTGAGGTTCTTTCCAGCCATTAAAATCGTGCTCTGAAATGAAATCCTGCCACAACATGGATGAACCTTGAAAACACTATGCTAAGTGAAGGAAGCCAGACACAAAGAACCACCCATGATATGCTTCTGTTTATACTGAATGGTCAGAATAGGTAAATCTTTAGACAGAAAGCAGATGTGGCTGCCAGGGGTTGGGTGGTAGTGAAGGGGGAGTGCTGGGGAGATTGGAGATGATGACTAAGGGGTGTAGAGTTTCTTTTTGGAGTGAGGAAAATGTTTTGAAATTGACTGTGGTGATGGTTGCACAACTCTGTGAATATACTAAAAGCCACTGAATTGTATACTATAAATGGATGAACTGTGTGACATGTGAATTATGTCTCAATAAAAACTTCTTTTTTTTAATCACACCCTACTCCTCCTGCTGCCATTATATACTACTCCTTCTTTGGAGTCTTTAGCAACTGGATCACTGTCACCTTTTCCATCAGGTCTTGCTACCATCCCGGATAACTTCGACATCCACATAGATAACCTACTACTCATCAGTCAACCAGAGAAGGCAATGGCAACCCACTCTAGTACTCTTGCCTGGAAAATCCCATGGATGGAGGAACCTGGTAGGCTGCAGTCCATGGGGTTGCGAAGAGTCGGACATGACTGAACGACTTCACTTTCACTTTTCACTTTCATGCATTGGAGAAGGAGATGGCAACCCACTCCAGTGTTCTTGCCTGGAGAATCCCAGGGACGGGGGAGCCTGGTGGGCTGCCGTCTATGGGGTTGCACAGGGTCAGACACGACTGAAGTGACTTAGCAGCAGCAGCATCAGTCAATCAAGTGAGTCCCTTCCTGGGTCTTCTCTGCAAAGGAGGACCTTTGCCTCCTTTCTACCTGGCCACCACTCCACCTTTATTTGTTACATTTTCCACCCAACCTCCCACCTCCCCCACCTCTAAAACAATGCCCTCACAGGTCTATCTCAGAACACGACTCCCAACACTTCCAGCTGGCTCACTCAGCTGCTCTAATTCTAACCTGGCCCTGGTGCGCACAGGGTCCTCCTCTTCCACTGACCCCATCACTTTGCCTCCTTCTGCTCTATCATATCATCATCCACCACCTCCCTCCTGCCCCAAAACTCCCTGCTTGGGAATGGCTCTCCTTTTCTAGCTTGAATTCCACTTCAGTGTTTTGTCCTTCTCTCTCAGCCATCAGGCAAATCTCAACCCTCCACCAAAGCACCTAATTCCAGAATGACCCAGCCACAGATCTCATCTCCACTGCACACTCAGCGCCCTCAGTGATCTGTTCACATTGCTCCAGGATCCTCTCTCCAGTTCTCCAAGGTCTCTGGGAGAAACCTGCAGATAATCTGCCCTCCGCCTCTATGTCAGAGGGGAAGAAGTTGCTTCCCTACCACCAAAGTATGTGCTTGCTGGCATCCTTTTCTCTCCCACCATTCGCTGATCTGAACAAAATGGAAAAAATATCCCTTCTCTTATTTAGCCTATACCCTGTCTGGCTTGCATCACCTCCCTCACAGCATCCTTGTAGGACTAGTATTTACTCCTTCCCCCCATATCTTCAGCCTTTTCCTCTCTACTAACTCCTACCCATCAATATGGCTCTCCCTCCTGAAGCAATAAGAGCACCTCAAACTTGATGCCATCCCCCCTTCTCCAGCTCTCTTTCTTCCTCTTTAAATACAAAGATGTATTTGTATTGTAAATACAAAGATGTATTTGGCTCTCTCTCCCAAGACAGCCATCTTCACTTCTCCCTTTCCACTTTTTCCTCTATGTGCTCAGGGTGTTTCCACACATCACTTCAAGCAAATGGCTTTTTTGAATCTCATGAGCCCTTTCTATTTCTTCTTGAATTCTCAGCAATATCTGGCACATTCAGCAACTTTCTCCTTATCAGGATCTCTTCCTTTAGCTTCATTACTCTACATACTTCTCAGTCTCCTCCTATGCTTCTGACCACTCTTTCTCAGTCTTCTTCTGAGGCTTTTCATTTGCCTGCCCCCTAAAAGTTAGTTTTCCTGAGCTGTGTCCTGGGTATGTGAATAAGTAATTAATTTATAACAAACTTACACAAACTTAGCAGTTTAAAACAACATCCATCTATTTTCTCTCAGCTTCTGTGGGTCAGGAGTCCAGATTAGCTGGGTCCTCTGCTCAGGTCTCACAAGGCTAAAATTAAGGTGTTGGCTGGGGCTATATTCTCATCTGGAGCTTGGAGTCCTCTTCCAAGCTCATTCAGGTTGTTGGCAGAATTCAGTTCCTTGTGGCCATAAGACAGGTCTGTTTTTGGTTGGCTGTCAGCTGGGTTCATTCCCACCTCCTAGAAGCTATCCTCAGGTCCTGCCACGTGGGTTCCTCTATCTCATCAATGAAGAACTCCCTCTGATCAAATCCCTCTTATGCTTCAAACTTCTCTGATTTCTTTTTCTATTAGCTGGAGAAAATTCTCATCTTTAAAAAAGTCCCATATGATTAAGTCAGGCCCAGTTTTATAATCTCTCCACTTTGTCAACTGATTGGTAACCTTAATTATATCTGAAAACTCCCTTTGGCCAGGTAAACTAACATAACATCATGGAAATCGCCTTATAATTCTGTCTTTCATGGTATTTTTTAAAAGAAATATATTATTGTTGTACACAATCTTCTGGAGTGACCTCATCCTCCTACTCAGCTTAATTTACCAGTTCTATGCTGATGACTCACAAACCTCTAGTTTCAGCCCTAACCTTACTCCTGAGCCTTCAGATTTAAATCAGCAACTCCCACTGTCCATTTCGAGGCCCCACAGATATCTGATTTTGGAGGATGAAAAACGAGTTCATTATTTCACCACCAGTCTGCCTTCCTCCTGGGATCTGTCTCTCAGGGAAACATCCCCCAGTGGCATCCTTGACTTTACACTCACTTCCCCTACACTGGGATCAAAGCAACCTACCTCCTAACTCTCTCTAATCAATCCTTTCTTTTTATTCCTTGTTCAAGCTACCTCCACCTCTCATGTGAATTATTTAATAGCTTCCCAATTGCTCTCTCAGCCACCAGTCTTGACCCCTGCAGTGGACACTGTGGATCTGCTTGCTCAATATCAGTGCTCCTGATATTCAGTATTCCTTCCAGAAGATTCCAACAATCAGGTGCACCTATGCAATACCTGGAAGGGGGAAGTAACAGATCATGAAGAGGCGGGGGCCTCACCTCTCCTATTGCTGCTGACTAGCATGGTTAGGGAAGCATCTGACTTTCAGGAGCAGTTGTAGAGGGAGTCCAGTGCCCAGTCTCTAGCCACAGGAGTGTAAAGAAGGTAGACCCATGGCATCTACTTTGCTAGCAGCAGATTTTTTATTTCTCAATTACAGCAGAGGCAGTATAGGCCTGAAGCTAGCAGTGATGAAGACAGCTTCTCAGCATTCCAGCTCACTGATTATTGCAGACATAGTAGCTCCCTGGCAGTCAAGTTCTGCAGTGTTTTTCTGGAAGGTTTTCCCAGAAACTCAGCCTAGATTTGGCTCTTCCAATCATTTTCAGACTGCTTCTGTTTGTTTTAGTTACAACGGTTTATTTTATCTGCAACTAAACTCAGATTAAAGTGCATCCTACAATTAACTGCATTTCACCCTGAGTGATTTTTCTGAAACTCTAAAACTCAAATCCAGTAATGGTACTGCCCTTGCTTAAAATCTTTAAATATCCCCAATATCTTTATATAAAGCCCAAAGGCTTTAATCCTGTTGAAACATCCTGTATAATCTGGTCTTCTTATTCTCTGCAGATTCATATTTACCTAGGTACTCCCTGACCACACTGATCTTCTATTTAGGTCAGCGAGACAGTCATACATTCATCTCATCTTTGTATATACCATTCTTAGAACACTCTTGTCTGTCTTCTCTTGACTTTTTTCTTTCCCAATTTTGGCATAATGGCTGTATCCTACAAAAATACTTCTCTGACCTCCCCAATTCTGCTGTGGCCCTCTTGGTAGGATGGATGGGATGGGGATGGGGGGGTCCTTTTAAAATGTACACTCCTTGGAAATTCTTAGAACTCTGTAATAAAGACGGGGGCTCCCCACTCTCCATCCAGGAACTGGGGGCCCTCCATGCCAGGCATCCTGCTGGCAATGCTACACAGGCCCAGGAGGAGCCCCTGTCCTCCCAGGCTCACATGCTTGTATCACCATGAAGGCTGGCTTCTGAGATGTTGCAGCATGGGTACCTCTCCCAGAGGACCCGACCAGTGGCTTAGATGGTGACTGCAGCCATGAAATTAAAAGATGCTTGCTACTTGGAAGAAAAGCTATGACCAACCTAGACAGCATATTAAAAAGCAGAGACATTACTTTGCCGACAAAGGTCCACAGAGTCAAAGCTATGGTTTTTCCAGTAGTCACGTATCGATGTGAGAGTTAGACTATAAAGAAAGCTGAGCACCGAAGAGTTGATGCTTTTGAACTGTGGTGTTGGAGAAGACTCTTGAGAGTCCCTTGGACTGCAAGGAGATCCAACCAGTCTACCCTAAAGGAAATCAGTCCTGAATGTTCATTGGAAGGACTGATGCTGAAGCTGAAGCTCCAATACTTTGGCCACCTGATGCGAAGAACTAACTCACTGGAAAAGACCCTGATGCTGGGAAAGAGTGAAGGAAGGAAGAGAAGGGGATGACAGAGGATGAGATGGTTGGACTGCATCACCAGGTCGATGGACATGAGTTTGAGCAAGCTCCAGGAGTTGGTAATGGACAGGGAAGCCTGGCATGCTGCAGTCCCTGGGGTCACAAAGAGTCAGACATGACTGAGTGACTGAACTGACCCCACCACTTATCACTGTTGCTGTCTGGGTTAGGCACTCTCCTGTATGTTCTCACAGCAACCTGGCCTTCTCCCTTTTGAAACACTTACTTTACTGCAGTGGGATTGCCAGTTGTAAACTGTGCCCTCCTGCCCTTATAGTATATGCACCTGGTAGAAGGTTTCATGTCTATGTTGTTCTCTATTTTACCCTTAGTACCCAATGAGTATCTGGCCCAGACTTAGGCGTAAATATTAAAGTAATAAACAAATTGAATCATTTTAAGTAGAGGGTCTAATCTTCACTGGATTTAAGTTTCAGGGGAAAAAAAAAACACTCAGATGGCCACATGCAGAAGAAATTACAGTAATGGGATCAGATGGAGGAAATGAGCTGAGAGAGAAAATCCAGTCTGTTGATCTGACCCAGAGCAATATTAGTGGGGATGGAAAGGAGATTACTCTGTATGCTATGGTAGGGTGAGAGGAGCATTAAAAACTGATAACACTCAAGGAGTTTATTTGAGCGATATGGGCTTATTTTTCTTTTAGCATCCAATTCAAAGTAATGTATTCTGAGCATCTACTCTATGGACTTAACAAGGTGGCAGAATAGAAAGACATGTGCTCATCTTTTCCCGCGAGAATTCCAAAATTGCAACTCGCTGCTGAACAATCATCAACAGGAGAATGTTGGATCCCATCAAAAAAAGATACTCCATATCCAAGGATAAAGGAGAAGCCCCAACAAGATGGTAGGAGGGGTGAAATCGAGTTTAGAGTCAAACCCCAACCCTCCAGAGATGCTCGGAGGGCTCAAGTAACCTTGTGCATGCACACCAGGACCCAGACGCCCCACAGAGACTGAGCCAGACTTGCCTTTCAGTGTTTGAGTGTCTCCTGCAGAGGCACAGGTCAGCGGTGACCTGCCACAGGGACAGGGACTCTGGCTGCAGAAGACCTGGGTCACACTGTGTGTAGCATAAGCCCTCTTGGAGGGCTTTAGCCCCACCATAGAGCTGCCGAGCAGATGACTCAAAAATTGCAGAAAAATTATGCCAAAGACATTCTTGTACTGTTAAGTTCTAGAACCCACAACAGATTTCTGAACCTGGGGATCCAGCAAAGGAACTGAGAACCACCAGGGAATTTGACTTTGGAGGCCAGTGGGAGACTGAGCCAGACTTGCCTGTGAGTGTCCAGGAGTCTCGGTGTAGGCATGGGTCAACAGTTCGGCCTCAGGTCAAACAACAGGGAAGGAACATAGCCCCGCCCATCAACAGAAAATTGGATTAAAGATTAACTGAGCATGACCCTGCCCATTAGAACAAGACCCAGTTTCCCCCCACAGTCAGTCTCTTCTATCAGGAAGCTTCCATAAGCCTCTTATCCTTATTCATCAGAGGGCAGACAAAATGAAAACCACAATCACAGAAAACTAACCAAACTGATCACATGGACCACAACCTTGTCTAACTCAATAAAACTATGAGCCACGTTGTGTAGGGCCACCCAAGACGGACAGGTCATGGTGGAGAGTTCTGACAAAACGAAGTCCACTGGAGAAGGGAATGGCAAACCACTTCTGTATTCTTGCCTTGAGAACCCCACGAAAAGTATGAAAAGGCAAAAAGATAGGACACTGAAAGATGAACTCCCCAGGTCAGTAGGTGTCCAAAATGCTACTGGAGAAGAGTGGATAAATAATTCCAGAAAGAATGAAGAGATGGAGCCAAAGTGAAAACAACACCCAGTTGTGGATGTGACTGGTGATGGAAATAAAGTCGGAAGCTGTAAAGAACAATACTGCATAGGAACCTGGAATGTTAGGTCCATGAATCAAGGTAAATTGGAAGTGTTCAAACAGGAGATGGCAAGAGTGATCATCAACATTTTAGGAATCAGTGAACTAAAATGGACTGGAATGGGTGAATTTAATTCAGATGACCATTATATCTACTACTGTGGTTAAGAATCCCTTAGAAGAAATGGAGTAGCCCTCATAGTCAACAAAAGAATCCAAAATGCAGTACTTCGGTGCAATCTCAAAAATGACAGAATGATCTCTGTTCATTTCCAAGGCAAGCCATTCAATACCACAGTAATCCAAGTCTATGCCCCAACCATTAATGCCAAAGAAGCCAAAGTTGAATGGTTCTATGATGACCTGCAAGACCTTCTAGAACTAACACCAAAAAATGATGTCTTATTCATCACAGGGGATTGGAATGCAAAAGTAGGAAGTCAAGAGATACCTGGAGCAACAGGCAAATTTAGCCTTGGAGTACAAAGTGAAGCAGGACAAAGGCTAACAGAGTTTTGTCAAGAGAACACACTGGTCACAGCAAACACCCTCCTTCAACAACACAAGAGAGACAACTCTATACATGGACATCACCAGATGGTCAACACTGAAATCAGATTGATTATATTCTTTGCAGCCAAAGATGGAGAAGCTCTACACAGTCAGCAAAAACAAGATCAGGAGCTGACGTGGCTCAGATCATGAAATCCTTATTGCCAAATTCAGATTTAAATTGAAGTAGAGAAAACCACTAGACCATTCAGGTATGACCTAAATCTAATCCCTTACGATTATACAGTGGAAGTGACAAACAGACTCAAGGGATTAGATCTGATAGACAGAGTGGCTTAAGAACTATGGACAGAGGTTCGTGACATTGTACAGGATGCAGGGATCAAGACCAACCTCAAGAAAAAGAAGAGCAAAAAGGCAGAATCATTGTCTGAAGAGGCCTTACAAATAGCTGAGAAAAGAAGAGAAGCAAAATGAGGAGAAAAGGAAAGATATACCCATTTGAATGAAGGGTTCCAAAGAATAGCAAGGAGAGATAAGAAAGCCTTCCTCAGTAATCAACACAAAGAAATCAAGGCAAACAATAGAATGGAAAAGACTAGAGATCTCGTCAAGAAAATTAGAGATACCAAGGGAACATTTCATGCAAAGATGGGCTCAATAAAGGATGGAAACAGTATGGACCTAAGAGAAGCAGATGATATTAAGAAGAGGTGGCAAGAATACACAGAAGAACTATACAAAAAAGATTCTAATGATCCAGATAACCATGATGGTGTGATCACTCACCTAGAGCTAGACATCCTGGAATGCGAAGTCAAGTGGGCCTTAGAAAGCATCACTACGAACAAAGCTAGTGGAGGTGATGGAATTCCAGCTGAGCTATTTCAAGTCCTTAAAGATGATGCTGTTAAAATGCTGCATTCAATATGCCAGCAAATTTGGAAAACTCAGCTGTGGCCACAAGACTGGAAAAGGTCAGTTTTCATTCCAACCCCAAAGAAAGGCAATGTCAAAGAATGTTAAAATTATTGCACACTTGCACTCATCTCACACACTAGCAAAGTAATGCTCAAAATTCTCCAAGTGAAGCTTCAACAGTACACGAACCATGAATTTCCAGATGTTCATGCTGGATTTAGAAAAGGAAGAGGAATCAGAGGGCAAATTGCCAACAAAAAACATCTACTTCTGCTCTATTGACTACACCAATGCCTTTGACTGTGTGGATCACAACAAACTATGGAAAATTCTTAAAGAGATGGGAATACCAGACCACCTTACCTGCCTCCTGAGAAATCTGTATGCAGGTTAAGAACAACAGTTAGAACAGGACGTGGAACAATGAACTGGTTCCAAATCGGGAAAGGAGTGCATCAACGCTGTATATTGTCACCCTGCTTATTTAACTTATATGCAGAGTACATTATGTGAAATGCCGGGCTGGACAAAGCACAAGCTGGAATCGAGACTGTCGGGAGTAATATCTATAACCTCAAATTTGCAGATGACACCACCCTTATGGTAGAAAGCAAAGAGGAACTAAAGAGCCTCTTGATGAAAGTGAAAGAGGAGAGTGAAAAAGCTGGCTTAAAACTCAACATTAAGATCATGGCATCCAGTCTCATCAGTTCATGGCAATTAGATGGGGAAACAATGGAAACAGTGACAAACTTTATTTTCTTGAGCTCCAAAATCACTGCAGATGGTGACTATAGCCATGAAATTAAAAGACGCTTGCTCCTTGGAAGAAAAGCTATTACCAACCTTGACAGCATATTAAAAAGCAGACACATTACTTAGCCAACAAAGGTCCATCTAGTCAAAGCTATGGTTTTTCCAGTAGTCATGTATGGATGTGAGAGTTGGACTATAGGAAAGCTGAGCGCCAAAGAATTGATGCTTTTTAACTGTGGTGTTGGGGAAGACTCTTTTTGAGAATCACTTGGACCACAAGGAGATCAGACTAATCAATCCGAAAGGAAATCAGTCCTGAATATTCACTGGAAGGACAGATGCTGAAGCTGAAACTCCAATACTTTGGCCACCTGATGCGAAGAACTGACTCCTTGGAAAAGACCCTGATGCTGGGAAAGATTGAAAGCGGGAGGAGAAGGGGATGACAGAGGATGACGTGGTTGGATGGCATCACCAACTTGATGGACATGAGTTTGAGTAAGCTCCGGGAGTTGGTGATGGACAGGGAGGCCTGGCGTGCTGCAGTCCATGGGGGTCACAAAAAGTCAGACAGAACTGAGCAACTGAACTGAACTAAACTCTATGCAAAGTATTGGATTAGGTTCTGTGATAGAAAGATTAGTAAATTACTATCCCAATCCTGGAGATCGCAAAGGTTTCAGTTTGTTTGTGCAGACAGAAATACTTTAGAGCCAAGCAGAAAGGCAAGATAAAGAAGAGTTTGTATTTTGAGGTGTTGTGGGTGTGTGGTTTTCCAGTTTATCTGTTTATTTTTGTCTAAAGATAGTGGGCAAAACCAATACAGTATTGCAAAGTAAAAAAAGTTAAAATTAAATAAAGTTGGCTTAAAGCTCAACATTCAGAAAACGAAAAAAAAAAAAAAGATAGTGGGTTAGTAATTTATGGGCAGGAGACAATGGACTATGGTGGGAAACCACTGGCTGGATATAGAACACAGGGCTCTGAGCTCCTCATGATCTTGAGCAACTTGTTTACTTTTGGGGGGCTAAATTTCCTTATTTGTAAAATGAAGTTTTTAAGTGAAGCGGCCTTTAAAAATCCATTATTTCACTTATTTGTTACATTTAAAATGTATGTATTTTTTCTAAAATTTTTTCAAACCATTCAATTCAAATGTCTGTTTATTCTAAACAGTGTTTCAGGATAATGTTTTAACTTTGTCCTATAGTATTTAGAAGACAAAGATATAATCTGATCATAAATAAACTGTCAGCTTTGGTGTCTTGGTTCTAAGAAACTGACATCATCCACTTTTGACAACTAGGGATAGTTCACCAGAATATGCTCCCCCATGCCATTTTCTTGGCTCCTTGAGTCATCTGATTTTTAAAATATTGCATCATCTACTGCCTGGTACAAATGCTATGTTTTGCCAGAGGAATGTAAAGTTAATGAGAAATCTCAAATCAGTCTTTTCTGCCCCTTTGATAGATGAGTAGTTTTAAATTCTGAACTAAGATTTTTATATATAGGTTTCTCTTCATATTTCAATCAAAGGGAGACACATGTAGGAGCACAAAAAGGTTCAGAATTTAGACAAAAAGCTAGCCACTTGAAAATGTACCACTCTTCCCATCGTTATGGCTTCTTCTCTTTGTAATAAAGTATGTAACAGTTTGCAAGGATGGCGAGTAACACTAATAGTTGTAACAGATGAACCTGGAAAAAAATCACTGGCTTGATATAGTTATTTCTCATTCACTTAAAGTACAACTGGTGGAAGGAATGATGATGCTGGTAGTAGTCCGTGTGTCTGCTCCATGCAGTCATTCAAGAACCCAGGCTGATAGCAACTCAGCCATCCTCAAAGCCTGATTTCCAAGGTCACCCTGGGTGGCCACCTCCAGGGGACAAAAGCAGGGTTGAGGCGGGAGGGAAGGAAGAGACCTTCTTGTGGAAGGTTTTCTGGGCCCAGCCTGACAGCTCTTCCGTCCACATTTCATAGCCTGATCTCAGCCCCACGGGCCTATCTAACTGCAAGGGAGGTGGAGGAACAGGGTAGCCGGATGCCAAGGAAGAGAAGGCAGATTTTGATTAAAATACTACTTAGTGGTTTCTGCCTTATCCAGGGATACAGATTCTGTTTAGCTGGTCCCTCTCAACTCTCTCCCTTCTACCTCATGTCTGTAATTGCTGACAAAGTATTTAGAGGTAATCCCCACTTGGAGGAAGTAGTTGGAAAAAAAATTTGTATCAGTAGTGATATTCATCAAGTAAGAATCTGATTTTTATGGTACAACCTTCAAGTTTCTCTACGTGCCCTAATTTCTAACTTGGACTATTACAGTACATTCGTTTGTAAAAGGCACATCATGATCATAGGCAACTGTGGGTTGTGTATATAGACTGAGTTTCAGGTTCATATAACTGGGAATATTGCTTTCCCAATGTTATAAGACTTAATGAGATCAGCAATAAAAAATATTCAGATCTCAAGTTTCTTTTAGATCATTTGTCTGGGAAAATTATATCACAATCACTGGCTTTGAGAAATTTTCTACTAGCTATCATAGCTTTTTTTTCTATAGGGTAGTAGAAATGGCAACCCACTCCAGTATTCTTGCCTGGAGAATTCCATGGACAGAGGAACCTGGCAGGCTACAGTCCATGAGGTCGCAAAGAGTCAGATACAACTAAGCGACTAACACACAGTGTTTCTCCAAGTGTGATTCTAAGACCAGGAGCATCAGCACCACCTGGGAACGTTAGAAAAGCAACTCTTACCATAAAACTTCTAAAAGAGAATACAGGCAAAAGATTATCTGACATAAACTATAGCAATGTTTTCTTAGTTCAGTCTCCTGAGGAAAAAGAAATGAAAGCAAAAATAAACAAATGGGACCTAATCAAATTTATAAGCTTTTGCACAGTAAAGAAAACCACCAATAATACGAAAAGACAATCTATGGAAAGGGAGAAAATATTTGCAAAAGATATGACCAACAAGAGATAAATTTCCAAAATATACAACCACCTCATACAGCTCAATATATATATACTTTAAAAACCTATTCAGAAAACAGGCAGAAGACTAAATCAACATTTGTCCAAAGAAGACATACAGATGGCCAACAGACACATGAAAGATGTTCAACATCGCTAATTGTAAGAGAAATACAAATCAAAACTACAGTGAGATAACATCTCATATGGGTCAACATGGACAGCATCAAAAAATCCACAAACAATAAATGCTGGAGAGGATGTGGAGGAAAGGGAACCCTCCTGCACTGCTGATAGGAATATAAATTGATACAGTCACTATGGAGAATAGTATGGAGGTTCCTTAAAAAACTAAAAGTAGTGTTACCATATTATCCAGCAATCCTACTCCTGGGCACATATCCAGAAAAGACAAAAACTCTAATTTGAAAAGAATCATGCACCACTATGTTCATAGAAGCATTATTCACAATAGCCAAGACATGGAAATAACCTGTGTCCTTTGATAGATGATTGGATAAAGATGCGGTGGTGGTTCGTGTCTGACCCTTGTGACCCCATGGACTGTAGCCAGTCAGTCTCCCCTGTCCATAGGATTTCCCAGGCAAGAATACTTAAGTGGGTTGTCATTTTCTTCTCCAGGGGATCTTCCCGACCCAGGGACTGAACCCGGGTATCCTACATTGCAGGTGGATTCTTTACAGGCTGAGATACCAAGGAAGCCCAAAGAAGATGTGAGGTGTGTGTGTGTGTGTGTGTGTGTGTGTGTGTAAACACACAGTATGGAATATTACTCAGCGAAGAATGAAATAATGCCATCTGCAGCAACATGGATGGACCTAGAGATTATCATACTAAGTGAAGTAAGTCAGACACAAAGAGAAAAGATCGTATGACATCACATATATGTGGAATCTAAAAAAAAGATACAAACTTATTTATAAAACAGAAACAGACTCACAGATATAAAAGACAAACTTACAGATACCAAAAGGGAAAAGTGGGGGGAAGATGGATTAGGAGCTCGGGATTAACAGATAGGAACTACTACACATAACACAGGTAAACACCTACAATGGAAGAATCTAAAAATGAATATATCCTTATGCTGCTAAGTCACTTCAGTCGTGTCCGACTCTGTGCGACCCCATAGATGGCAGCCCACCAGGCTCCCCCGTCCCTGGGATTCTCCCGGCAATAACACTGGAGTGGGTTGCCATTTCTTCCTCCAATGCATAAAAGTGAAAAGTGAAAGTGAAGTCATTCAGTCGTGTCCGACTCTTAGCGACCCCATGGAGTGCAGCCTACCAGGCTCCTCCATCCATGGGATTTTCCAGGCAAAAGTACTGGAATGCGGTGCCATTGCCTCCTCCAGAAGCATCTCTAGGGGTTTCCTAAAAGAAAATGTATTCACATGTTTGACTGGTGATTGCTCCCCTGACCATCCAGAGTTTGTTGCCAAAAGACATGGAATTCTGTGTCAGGAGATCATTTTGGAGCTTTAGGATAGAGTCAACATCTTACTTGTCTTTGTATCTACATTACCTTCCATAGTGCCAAGCAGAGAGCAAACATAATAAACATATATGTTAATGAATGAATGTATGGAATAGTCACCTCATGGATCTTGGTTGTAAGTAACTTCCACTAATATTTCAGGATCACTTTGAAAAAAAATCCCATTTGGATAGCTTATTCTTGTTAGGTTAAAGAATACTAACTGCCTCACATATGTGGCCAGCCTTTTTAGCAGTTATGGATTTTACCTATCAAATATTAAGAATGCCCCCAACTATTCCAAGAGAAAACAAACATATGAAGGTAAGTGCTTATTTCATTTCTTTAAATATCTATATGATATCTCCATTGCTGCATGTTAACCTCTTCATTGACTAACTCAGGTTTCTCAACCTCGGCACTATTGACATTTTGGGCTGCATAATTCTTTGTCATAGAAGCTGTTCTGTGCATTACAGCAGCATCAACAACTGTTCCTGAGCTCCCTTATCCTGCTGTGACAACCCAAACGTCTCCAGATATTGCCAAGTGTCCGCTGGTGGGGGATAAAATTGCCCAGGCTGAGAATCCTTGCTTTAATGTAATACTAAAAGGAGAAGAGTCATTTTCCTGCATTTTCTTCAAAGCTATGGAAACAGGCTTCAAGAAAGAACATATGTTCTACATTTCTCTTTAGTTCATTGTGGAAGACTTTGTGACAGGGACAGCCCTTTCTACTTGAAATGATTTGGCTCATAAATCCTCATTATTTTAGGCCAGTTTTCTCCTTAAAACAATTTTATCTTAGGAGACGCAAATTCACAAACTCTAAGTATCTTTTTGACACTTGCTGTGATTTTCTATACTGATTCAGCACTGAATTCCATTAGAAGACATTTTTATTTAATAAATAATAAATAACATATAGACTGGCTAAAGGAACACTGCACAAATCCATAATACAGTGCTAGCATTAACAGAAGAGTTTTTATCTACTTCATTACAGTATTTCAAAAAACTAAGTAAAACCTACACTAAAATAAAATGTAATAATAACTTTTATTACATCCTACCTCAAGATTCTATCCCTGGAAAGACATCACTGCTTCTGGAATTTACTTCCTGGTATTGAAATATACTAATAATGCTAATTCTCTCTTCTTTTTAGTCTTATATTATTTTTTAATATTCATTTTTATTTATTTATTTGGCTGCATCAGGTCTTAGTTGGGGTATGTGGGATCTTTTCAGTTGCACCCTCTATTTCTAGATTTATTTTCTGTTACTGCATGAGGGCTTAGCACTGTTTCAACATTCCTTCACTTCTGTCCTCCATATTCTCAATATAAATACAGTACTATTTTTACTTAAATTGTCAGTGCTTAATAATGCACCTTGTCAGTGCTTAATGACACCCTTGTTGACACTCTCACATTAATGTCCCCTTAACGTCCCCTCCCTTACCATCTATGTGGGTCTATACTTTAAATATTCCTCTTCTTTTATTTTTTTTTTCATTTAATGGCATTTTGAGAGGGAGAGGAGATAAAAACATATGGCCATCACATATTTAACAGGAAATTAAAACTATTTTTGAAAAATTATAAAAATCTCAAAATTTTACTGTTAGAAGGTAGAAATCTCTATTTCACCCTCACCACTTGGATTTAGTACAAATAAAAGCTAGGCACTTTCTTTTTTAAGAAAACAAGTGATGTTAACTTGACTTACTGCAATCATTTTGCAATATACATAACTATTGAATCATTATGTTATACATCTGAAATTAATATGTGATATGTCCATTATATCTTAATAAAAACATAAATAAAAGGTAGGTTACCAGAAATACTTCAATTCTTCCCCTTCTGTACACTTGGAATACAGTTATTTCTATTCCATGATAAATCTCTTCTCTCTTCTGACCTTGCTAATTTTCTTTTATCTACCAGGACCACTGAAACCTGGAAAACATCTGGCAGCCGTGCGTCATGAAACCACATGCTCTTTTTCCATGAAAAACAGTAGTGTAATAAATATCTCCTGTATCAGAAAAAAAGAATAAAATCTTATTTTTAGTTTTTGATAAAAAATAATTCTTGTACCATCAATCAATAACAATCAAGAAATCAGGACCACCCAGATAACAATAGCAGAGGACTAAAAACAAGATACCCTATTAACATGACAGATGAAGAAGATACTAGGTGAGAAGAACCCTCTATATAACAAACAAAGCCCACAATTTCCAAATTGTGGGAATCAAAGTCAAGCAGTTAATTACCAACAAAGACAATAACAGTGCTCCTTTTGTCTTTCACAGTGAATGCACAATTAACACTTAATCTAAGACTGGGAATAAGCCATCTATAATCTACTGAAAAAGACCATCTGCTTCTATAAATTTTGTTCTTATACACTTGCCAAAAGAAGAGAACATATTAACAAAATAATGGGCCCTGCACTGTTAATTGCTAGGTTGTTTGCAGTTGTGCTGTTGCTATTAGAATTTAATAAGCCATTCCTTCTGCTAAATTAATAAGCAGCCAAGATTATGTAATAACTGCTTTCAGCTGCTAATTATTTTTCCCATAATTCCTCTCCCTCCCTCCCCTTAACCCCCACCTTTTCTTGGCTAGGAACATCAGAGACTGCCAGCATGTCATCAGCAAGTCTCCCGGCCTCGGTTTCAGAACCACAGACCAAGATGAGGAACACAGCCAATGACTTTAAACTTGGAGGTAGTTATCTCAGGAAATTTGAGGACATGAGTTTTATACAGAAAAGCAGCTTTTCTAGATTTGGATTCAGGGGGCGAGTTTTCATTACATACTATTAGATCTGTCTTTGGCTAATGGCATGTTTTGTGTAGTAAGGGAGAAATGGGACATTAACATGTGCCTCTGGGACAGGACTGGTCAGGTTGCTGAGAGAAATTTGGACAGGGGGCCTAAAGACCTACAGGAAGTCAACTCTGTGCTTTATGTTGACCACTTTTAAAATATTACAGTAAATGTTTATCATACACATTAGTAGCAAAATTTCCAAGCAGCATAGCAGTGTCTGAAAGGGGAGGTAATATACATTTTTATCTTGCCAAAGAAGGGCATTAAAAAATGCCCCCAAATCCCTATTATGTACTTAGTTTTACAGACATTTTAACACACGTGAAAAGAACACAATCCCTAATAAAGGATTCCTTTAGATTGATTAAACTTCGCTTCCTAGAAAACTTTCCCTTTGGGCCATTAAAAAATTCTGGCGACTATGTTTGGGTGCCTCTGCAAAAAGGCCATAGCTTAACAAAAGCAATATTCTAAATTTCCTTTGTAAGAACCGGTGACTGGGATAATGAATAGCGTTCGACATAAGAAACCCGTGGCTGCTCAAGCAAGGTCACTTAATCCCGTGGGGCTCCCCTTTACTCATCTGTAAAAGATGAGTCGGACTGGATGATTCAACCACTCTCTCAATCGAAAAAAATGGACATCCATTATGTGCCAGACACAATGCTCAGCACCATGGCTCTTAACAAACAAATCTACCGTTTTAGAGTCCTTATCAGTCAACTCACATTTATTAGAGGTGTTACATACCAGGCAGAGAACTAGGCTGGGATGTAAAATGAATAAAACTCAAGATGTGCTAATGGGTATATGGGTGAGTGAGGCTTCATAGGAGCTGTGACATTTGAGAGCAAGGGCATGCCAGGCAGAGAAAGTCGTCGGCAAGACTAAACTGGAACCCAAGCGGCTGTGGGGGAGGTGAGGGTGAAAGAAGCGGAATCTAGAAGAGGTGCCGGTCGGGCTTTTCAGCAGGGAACGGACAGTAACTCCTCAGGTTCGCAGCACTGAGGATGAGCGAGGCAAGCCCCGGCAAGAGACAGTTGCAGTTTGGGGCGAAAAGGTGTCTAGGACTGCAGCACTGCGATGGGAAGGGCCGGATTCCGGGTGGTTTTGAGGCAAAGTAATTGCAAAAAAGCCCTCTAAACGCGGGCACGAGCTCCACGAAAGAGCTTTGTTTTCTTCCGAGTTGCAGCACTCCCTCTCTCCCCTCACCAACAGTACCGGCCATTAAACGGCCCCGTCCCACCCTCTCGGGGCACCGAGAGTTGTCGGAGCTCGAATGCGGTTCTTGGAAGTACGGACCTTCCCTGCCCAGCTTAGTACGGTCAATAAACGGCACAGTGAAACACTGTCTTCTCTCCACAAAATAGACCCGACAGCCGCGCGCGTCAGAGAAGCGCACTCAGGAGAGCGCAGGCGCGCCAGCCCTGGCAACAGCCGCTTCCGGGTCACGTGGCCTGGCTTCCGGTCCGGACCTCCCTCTCGGTAGAGACGCGGCCAATCAGATTCCTCGGACTTCGCGGTCACCTGAGCTGCCTTCGGAGCCGTTGGCAACAGCCGAGCTGCAGCCAGCGCACCGCCCAGCCCGCCCCTCTGCTCGCCGCAGCCCCGGCTCCTCCCTCGTCCGGCCCCCGGGGCGGGGTCTGTCGGCTCGCCCTCCCCTCTCAGCCTAAGCCTTCCCTCCGCGAACCGGGTCCCCTCCCCACAGCAAAACGGCTTCTCTTCCTCAGCTCAGCGACAGGGGCTTCCCCTTAGTCGCCGCCGCCGACGCTGCCGCCGCCGCCGCCGCCGGCCGAGCCCCGCCGCAGTCGCGGCCCGCGGCCGCCGTAAGTCCCGGGAGGCGAGCGGGGACACCGGGGTCGGGGAGTGGGGAGGGAGGGTCGGGCGAGCCCCCCGCCGCCCAACGAGCGCCTGGACGACCCCACCCCGCGCCCGCCCGCCCGGCCCGCTACTGGGGCACCGCGCCCCGAAACTCACTTCTCTTTGCTTCCGCGCCCCTCTCCACTCGGCGCCGCGTCCCGGGCTGCGGGGGCCAGTTTCGGACGCTGCAGCGGGTCCGCGGCACCTGTGGTTTGGGAATCGCCTCAAGTTTTGCGGGGCATTTGCGGGCGGGGTCGGCGGCCGGGGGCGGCGGAGACGGAGGACTCTTGGCGCCCCCTGCGCGGCGGCGGTTGCCATTGTCTTCCCCGCTCCTTGCTTGTCACCTCGCCCGGGCTCGATCGGTCAGTGATGGAGTGCGGCCCCGTGGGGCGGCGGGCAGGCAACGGCCCCTGGCCCCGAGCCCGCTCCGCGGCCGAGCCCATTGTTTTTAATACCAATCTCCAGGAATTGAGGCGCCTTGTGATTTGAAGCAAAATCGGAGCGTTGGTTTTTAACTAGAGGGAAGGAATACTTGTGCCTTGCGACCAGGCATCATCCTATGTTAACATATAATTTATTTTAAAGAGCATAAATTATTTATTCGTCATATAAAGTGATGGTGGGGAGAGATGGAGGACCTTGCTATAGACTCCCTTGAGTCCTAGAGTTTCAAAAGCAAACCCCCAGTCCTCCTGGTCTCCAAGATCCTGGAATACGGGTCTGTTCTTTTCCAAGTTCTGCTAACGGGTTTGCGTGAAACATTGTCCAGTTGATGCGTTACTTGCTGTCCCTTTCTAATGTCGCTGTCTTAACAGGACTTCTGTATGAGGCACTTTGACATCACCAGTGTTGTTCGTTTATTTCGTGCCAGTGATGCGTTTTAAGTGTGATGTTAACAGCCAGTTTCAACTTTATTTAAGTTAAATTGTCGCATCGTAAATTTCTAAATACCTTATTGATGCCCGTTTGGATTATTACAAAAAGCGGCAATGATTTCTTGGTGAAATTTAGCGCCCATTTTATTCAGATGGATGGTGTAAATTCCCCCACCCCATGTTCAAATTCAGTATGGTGTGGTTAATACCAAGAGTCAGGCTGAATCCTACTTGCAGAAACTAGTACTGAAACTTAGAATAATTAAAAGAAAAGAAAATATCTAATTTCTACCTTTAAATTACCTTTGTAGAAACAATGCTTTCTGTTTGCAGTTGGGGAGACTGAATTACAAGAAGGTTTCCTTAAAAATTAAAACATGTAGACTAATCATCATTTGCAGATTCTAAATAAATGTATACAAAATAGTTTGTGTGAAATACACTAGAATTCAGCATCCACTCCATCTGTAGATGCTATGTTTTTAAATCGTTTTAAATGAAGTATTTCGTGTAATGTCTGAATGTGTGTAGCTCTTAGTTTGGCTTTTTAAAGGTTTATATTCTCTTCCGTAAAACTATATTAACTCACTTTATTGTGTGTATATTTATGTTGGAATTTTTAAAATGAGATGCGAATTTTTTTAATCAGGCTTTTATTAAGAAAAATGTGTTTATGGGATTTTTTTGGTTTATATTTTAGTTCTTTTGTTTTGCTTAAAATATGTAAACATAAACTGAAGACAGCATTTCAAGTTATAGCAGTCTGTCTACAAGTAATTCAGTTTGGCTCTAGAACAGCTTATTCTGTGTAGGGTGGAAAATAGTAGGTCTGTTTATTTCAAATGCATCTAAACCAGTTGATGTCAACAGTTCTCTTTTGATCCATATACATTCCTATAGCACACATACACAATAGTTTCTTAAATTGCAAGAATTATCTTTCTTTTTCATCAGAATTTTCACCTCACCTGTTTTTGTCCTCCCCCTCTCCTCCAAACTTAAATGGAACAGGGTGAGGTGGGAGGATTTGCATCTGGTGGAAAGATCTTTCTACAAGAATTTCCTGCTATTTTAACTAGCATAGAAATATTGATGGCTACTCATCATTTGTTGGCTAAACGCCCTGTCCCTCAAAGCTTCTCTTTGCCACGTGTCATCTTAATCTTAACTTTATTGAATCAAAGTATTGCCTGTAATCTTGGTTCTGTTTATCTTAACAGATGCAGTTTATGTTGCTTTTTAGTCGTCAGGGAAAGCTTCGACTGCAGAAATGGTATGTCCCATTATCAGACAAAGAGAAGAAAAAGATCACAAGAGAACTTGTTCAAACCGTTTTAGCACGGAAACCTAAAATGTGCAGCTTTCTTGAATGGCGAGATCTGAAGATTGTTTACAAAAGGTATAATTTTTATTTATTAGAAGGATGAAATAGAATCAGTTATTAGATCATTTATAATGTGGAAATTGCAGACTTTCAAGAGATTACATTTATAAATAAAGATTACTAAAGATATAAATGAAATAGTCTTAAGGTAAAGCTTTGTACTTTTAAGATAACTACTGTTTTGGTGAAATGATAAAATCATGGGACTCTTTTTAAACGAAATTATGTAACTAAAGGCATAAATGATACTTCATGCTTAATCATCTTTTTAGGAAAACTGAAAGAATTCATTTCTTTGCAGGGGAAAATAAAGTCAGTATTTTAAATTGTGTGAGTAATTTTCTGAATTTAGATAAGCATTTACCTCCCCCTCCTTTCTCCCCGCAAATCCGTAATGACTGGTATTCGATATGCCTTTTAATCTGACTTTCAGAATCTCTTATTCATGTATAAACTCCTTGGATATGTACACTGTTTTAGTCATAGATGTTTAAAAATCGGATATATACACGACTTGTTCGTTACTGCTTATTAGTTTGAAGTACACTTGTTGCTGTGGTGGTGGTGTGATTAGATCTGGTAGATAGATAATTTTGCCCAGAACAGATTTTAAAAATTTTGATGTTGCAAAATGACTCATAGATTGGCTTTGAACACTAAGCTTTTAAATGATGTTATACGTCTTTATTAATAGCTGAAACCTTTTTGATACCTTAAACTTCTCAAGATTGTTCTAATAGGGTTAAAAGAAATATAATCACTTTGTTTCTTCACTATTTCTGTTCCCTTACAGTTAACTTTCTGAATTTAAGATAAGAATGTTCATGCATATAAAAATTCTCTTCTGTGGGGGCTGTGCAGAGAACTAACTATGGATTGCAAGGAGGGTCAAAGAGAAGTCTGGGTGTTATCTCAATTTTCATTTATTCCACTCTACTATGGATGGGGTTGTGGGCAAGATGGCAAAGAAAGACATGAAGATTATAGAACATGTAGAATTTTTAAAATACCATGGATGACTCTAACAATTTTTAAAATACCATAGACTCCTCTTTACAATCGAATGAATTTAGTCATCTTTGGGTGATTTTGTATCCAGTGTTTGCTGTAGTATTTGTTGAGAAAACTCATAAAAATACCATTTTAGAGGTGGAAGATGTTTTAGAGTAATCTAGTCAAGTGTTTTGTTTTTTTTTTTTTTTTAAAGAAACTTTTTGTCCCAGAGATGAAACCTTAAATGAAACAAGTGGAAGTGGAGGTGCTTGTGTGACTGTATCTCTACTCACTTGGCTTCCACCCTCTGTGTAGGGCTCCTGAGTTTGAAAACCACTACTGTTGGTCAAAACTGAGTTTTATTTTAAAAAAATGAGAATTTGGGAGAAGTGACTTGTCCAAGGTCAGTTGCTCATGACTGCCATAGGGGCCAGAACTCAAATCTTAAACCTGGAGGCAAGGGTTTTAAGCTGGGATGAGAAGAAAATTTGCATTTCTTTAAGGATCCTGTAGTTGGAAAATGGGTAGGGGGAGGGCTGAGACTGGCACCTGAGGGATCTATTAGGTTATGGTGGTCCTGAAGGAAGATTTCTGCTATGGGCTCAGCAGGTGGAAGAGTTGTTGCTGAGGTAAGTTTGGTAAGACTTGGTCATTGCTAGAAGCAGGCAGGGCAGTGAAAGAGGGGGAGGACTGGGGTGATTCCGCACTTCTGGTTCAGCTGATGAGGTAAATGGTGAGGTAGAAAGTTGACTTTGAGGAGCCTGTGTGACTTCGATTTGGAGATGCCTAGGTTTCTCAGGGTGGGCATAGGCATGGACGTCTGGGGGGAAATGAGGCGTAAAGTGTTAATCACCAGCATTT
Organism: Ovis aries; assembly: GCF_016772045.2. NCBI lineage: Eukaryota > Metazoa > Chordata > Mammalia > Artiodactyla > Bovidae > Ovis > Ovis aries. The sequence goes on along the minus strand of NC_056080.1, from coordinate 14,007,959 downwards.
AAGCGGCAGACAGAGGGTAAGTTATAGGGTCAGTCACCTTAGGAGAGGGGAGAGAGTTCAAAACTAAGGTCACCAGTGCCAAATGTTGCATGAAGGTCAACTAAAGTGAAGAATCTATTAGATTTTACAGTGAGCATTTCACAAAATGTCCTTTTCAGTGAAATAGTAGAGACAGAACTCTTGAAAAAATAGGACAAAGTGTGAAGAGGTAGAGACAATAAAACAGCAGGTGTAGACTGTTGGGGGGGGGTGGGGGGGGCGGGGGAAGCTTTGCTATGAAGGACAGAAGAGGTGATAACCACCCATAGACAGGAGTGGGGAGACAGGGTTAAAAAATGGCATGAGAAACTTAAGCTTATTTCTAGATGGGGAAAGGAGTCCCCCATGTGGAGGAGGAAAATACTAGCAAGGGAATCAGTCCCGGGAATCAAGATTCTTGGAGCTGAAGGAGATGGCCTGTCCATCAAGAGGAAAGAAGCACTAGTTGGTACTGTGCATAGCATTCAGCCCATCCATGTTGGGATACTGCTTTTTCTGTTGTAAAAACCTATAAAATGTAGTCTCACCTGACTCTGATATTTACATCAAATTCCTATAAATAAAGATGCATTTAAAAATACCAGCTTTGCTAAGATGAAATTCACATACAAAAGTTAGATCCCATTTTATACTAGAAACTTTCCTAGCACCTTAAGGACATTTTTTTGGTAGATATGAACAGGTGATTATTTCCCTAGTCCAGCTGGAAGAGAAGACCTTTTAAGTAAAAGAATTACCACTTAGCTCCTGAGAAATTCTGAACTAGCATTTTTTGCTGTTCATATCACCAAGTGATCTTTCTGTTTGCCTTTTTCAAGTTGCCTCATCCACATTCTTTATTCCTGAGCCTTTCTTACAGTTGCCCCTCTTGGGGAGGGAGAGGTGAGAGAGTGGAGTAAGCTGAAAAAATAGACTGAAAATCTGGGGACTTAAGTTCAATTCCTTTGTGCCATTAGTTTTGTGACTTTGAACAGGTCATTTTGCCTTTGTTTCCTCATCTCTAAAATAAATACTCTTGAAGATCCTGCGAAGACAGAAAACACTATGCTTTTTTGATTCCTATTTTGTGCAGCATGTTACAGGATTAAAGTCTTTAAAAAATATACACCTACCAATTACGAGCTTCAGAATTTGTTTAAGAGTACTGTATTGATTTTCTTCACTAACAAAAGAATTTTTAATGACATACCAGTAGAATATTGAGAACAGTTTGGTTACGTTCATCCATAGTCAGCTGATATTTAGCTGACTGGGGAGAAGTCATGTGTTATGAATATAAGAATAGGCACTTTCAGATGTTCTCTGAGTGCCAGTAATTAGAGTAAGCCTTAATCTACTCTGCTAAAAATAACCAAACATACCTTCTTTCTTACTAGTCTATTAATTTTACTTCAGATTTAGACTTACAAATAGGCACTGAGAGAACAAAATGAATTCATTATTGAATTTTTTTTTTTAAATCACTTGGTTCTAAAAATAAGGAATACTCTTCAGGTTCTCTTGGTAATCTTTTACTAAATCAGTATAACAATTTTTCTTTCCCTCAGAGCATGTGAAATATTGCTTTGAATATGTTTTAATTTTTACCAGTTGCAGGATTACTTTATTTAATACAGTTTTGGACTGTAGTTTTTAATATAAAACTTGGGCTCTGGAGTCAGATTACTGTTCCTGAGAAGGTTACTCAGTTAAGCCCAAATCTCCTATAAATGCAAATAATAATGGTATCTCTCTGAAAGTTTTTTTGTGAGGATTAAAATGGTAAATTATGCCAAGGCCTTAGGTAACATATAGTGCCTTAGTCACAGTGAGGATTCAATGAATGTTACCTGTTATTATGCTTCTGTTTCTTCCTTAAACTTTTTGGAACGAGGTGCCTTCTTATGGCCTAATAACTAGATGTTCACCTACAGTGAAGAATTCATTTAATTTGATATTAAAATAATATTTCTGAATGATTCATACAATCTAGGACCTTTGACTACTGTTTAAATGCTATTTATTTATAAGTAAAAGGCAGTTCTGTGTTTAAGGAGCAAGAGTGATGTAAGCATTAGATTGCTTAACAGTAGCATTGGAGAAATCTTGAAATTAAAAGTAAAAGGAATTTTACCCAACATTGCCTATTAGTAAATTCTTTCTAGTAGAATTTATTTAGCACTGTGTTCATATCAGCTAGTCGTGTCAGTTTTTTATTTACCATTTTTAATATCTTTCCCTTTAATCTTTAGTTTTATTAATTCAGAGAATCTTATGTGTCATTTGTATCAGTTTTCCAGATTTACAACTCTATTTGAGCAGCATGGGTTAAGGAGGATGGAAGGTTGGGTTGGAATATCTCATTGCCTTTAAAGCAATAAACAGAATAGTGCTGGGAGAGGGAGCGCTTTGTTAGTAAAGTTGGAGGTGGTGCATGTTGTGCCCTTTATGATAATAAATGAATGTGCTTGAATGCCTTCTCAAAGACTGCAGGAGACCAACCATTTAAAATAACATCGTGAATGTAGAAATCAGATAGAATGGACATGGCAACTAGTGTACGTGTATGACAAGGGAGTCACTATGGTAGGTGGAAAAAGGCCTGGAGTTAAGGTCTCAAGATCAGATTTCTTGTCCCAGTTCAACCACTTGGCAGGCCTTGTACTTTTGGGCCTCTGTTTTCTTCTGTAATCAAGGATGATGGTGTTTACTGTTGAAAAGCTCAAATAAGAGGAAATGTTTTTTGGTAATATTGAAATTAATAGTGTTATGAAAATGCTAGTTATTCTCAGACTGAAGAGCAGAAATTCATTGGATTTCAAAACTGAGGTTGTATGTGTGTGTGTTTGTGTATTATTTTACATTAATGCTATGAGCAGTGATTACCCATTGTTTTTCCTAAAAATTGCTTAAATGCTCCTCAGTGGAAATTATAACGGCACCTGAGACTTATTTGGAATGTCTTAGTTTTTCATTTTGTTCCTTTTCAAAAGCTTCAAACACATTTAAACCATTTGAAAATACTTTTAATCCTCCTCAAAGGACTTGGTTAGGTCATCCTTTGTTGTGCCTCAAGGTTTTGTGTTAATAAGTTTTGGCTTCCTTGGGTCAAGTATAACCTAGTCCCATGTACTAGAATTCTTATTTGGAGAATATGAGTTTTCCAACCTTATACCTTCTTCAAGGGTAAATAGCCTGAACTTCAACAAGGAAAACTTAGAAAATTTGAGGACATGTCTTAGTTTTCCCTGTTCTCTTTCTGCAACTTCTGTGATACTTGCAACTTGTTTTTTTTCCCTCAAGGCTTATTTTCCACAATCCTATATACCTCCTTTAAAAATAATTCTATGCTGTTAGGAGTCAAGATGGTAGTTACCTTTGGGGATAGGAGGCTGTGACCTGGAGAGGTTAGAAGAGGGGCTTCAGAGGTTCAGTAATAATTCTGTTTTGTGGTCCAAGTGCTGGTACCACAGGTACGTTCACAGTGAAAACTCATCAAGCTGTACATTTATGACTTGAGGTCTTCTCTGTGTGTATATTACGTTTTAGTAAAACAGTCCAGAACATTGACTTCATGTTGACAGTATCTTCAATAAATCCTTCAGTTGGAAAGTTTATTTTCTTCCCTGTTTACTTGTGGTTTGAAATAGTCACACAGTGCATTTTGTTTTAAGTAAAATTCAGAACAACGTATGTCAACTATGTTTTAGAATATTCCTACAAAAGGAGCCTGAATGAAGGAAGAGCAAATAAATAACTCTTTCTAGATAGTGTGTGATTTTTTTTTTTGCTTTCCTGTACTTTTCAGAATTTCTTTTTTGTACATTTATTATTTTATAGTCTAGGAGAAAAACAATTTGCTGTTGTAAAGAGGAAATAAATTGTATAGGCACAAGGTCTTTCACGATAGGATATGAAAGTATATTTTAGAAAATACATGATTATAGGGTAAATGTTTTTCTGCATCTGTTTTTTGTTACAGATATGCCAGTCTGTATTTTTGCTGTGCTATTGAGGACCAGGACAACGAACTAATTACCCTGGAAATAATTCATCGTTACGTGGAATTACTTGACAAGTATTTTGGCAGTGTGAGTAGTATTTTGTTTTAGGAAATTGAATGCCATAATATATATTTTTTAACCTTTTCTGTAACAAGTTTATTATTTGTCTTCAGAATTCTATTTGACAGTAACCTCAAGAGAGGGAAGGAATGACTCTATTTCTTGTCATTGAATGTCAGAATTGCCTAGTCAGTTAACTGCCAGAATTGCTTGACCCCACAGACCTACTCATTTAATTATGCTGGTGAGAATGAAGTTTAAAATAGTGAAATAGAAAGGAGTCCAGCTGTAAAGATTAATATACTGGAAGTGCTTAGTATAGAATTTAGATTTGGTTAGCACTTGTAATCATATTACCCAGAAATATGTAAATATTTCAAAAGAGCAGTCTTTATGAGTAGAAAATCATTATTAAGTTGCCCAAGTTAGGAGCTTGCAGAACCTGGTCTTTCTTAGCTTGAAGGCATTGTGTGTTTCAAGTACTTGAGACTTGAAGTTAAGCTGACTAAATCAATGATGCTTAGTTAGCAGGATTGCCATTTTTAGATATAATTAGATTAATTCACTCTGGTCAGATTTTATTGACTACCTGATAGTAGATAAATATCTTCTGCTTTCTTCAGGTTTTATTTATTTATTTTTGCTTTTCAGGTGTGTGAACTTGATATCATTTTCAATTTTGAGAAGGCTTATTTTATTTTGGATGAGTTTCTTTTGGGAGGAGAAGTTCAGGAGACATCCAAGAAGAATGTCCTTAAAGCAATTGAGCAGGCTGATCTACTGCAGGAGGTAAGCTACTCAGAGTTCTCTTAACTAGACACTGGCATGTTTTGCTCTTGCTAGGGAAGTCTCAGTCATCTTCCCTCATTCTTACAGTTTCAGAAATTACTCTGAAGCATGCTTGGCATGTAGTGTCCATGTGCAGTTTATTGATTGGCATATTTGTCAGTCACGTCAACTCAGTTATCTGTGGATGTATTGTTTACTTTGGAGATGGTCTGGAGATGGCCCATTTTTGGACCCCAAAACACCAAAGTCCAAACATTTAGAGGGACAGACTACTTTAAGATGGGAAAAGTAGGAGTAATTTGAGAACTCTGTGTCTGTTGTTCTGAATTACTTAAGATAACCCCTTATTTCATTAGTGTCTGCAATGAGGAGTTGACTGTGAGATTATGGCATTTTCATTCCAAGTTGGTTCATATTTTCATCCCATGTCCATTAAGTGCAAATGTAGCCAAGCAAATGATAGTGTTTTATTATATTTTTTGTAGAGTCCTCTAGTTTCTTGTTAGCAAAACTAACTGAAAAGTATTTCTACTTCTCTTTGCTTTTCTTGAATACAAACCCACATTTTGTCAAACAGCTACATTCTTGTCTTGCCTTGATATCACAAGAACCACTGATAAAACCCCCTTCACTTTCTAATTTCCAGTTGTCTTTGGTTAAATGTATATTTGATGCTTCTGTACCTTCAATTTCTGAAGCTAAAAATTCATAGATAAGGCTACCTTTCCTGAAAAACTTAATGATACATTAATTCAGGTACCTAGTTGAATTATGCTTTAGTCATAATTGAAGTTTAATCAAATAGAAAATTTGTAGCAAGAGGAGGAATTAGTCAATATTAAAAAATGTTACTTGTTTTCATTACAGTAAGAATCTTTTATATTATTATTGAAGGAGGTTTTAAATCAGAGTAAATCTTTTTTCTTCATTATAATTTATTAACTGTTGGCCTCATTCGGGCTTCTCATTCAGGATCTCTCAGTAATCCCTCTGCATCAGTCACTGATTTAGGTCAGTTGTGGGGATTGTTTGAAGTTGGGATGACAACATCTATAACATACATAAATTAAACATTAGACAGTGATTTTTTACATTTAATGATACTGAGTTACCAAAACAGGGGTTAAGGTGCCTGCAGAATGAAGTATTTTGTTGACAGCCCTAATACCATCTGCTGCTCACTAGTGAAATGAACACAGCCCCTTTTCTGTGTGTGTATGGTTTACTATAGTTTTTTATTAATTGATTGCATACTTGTCTTTGGGAGTTTTTTTTCTTTAAGTGTCAGGTGTGCTGACTACACACTCCTATTCTACTGTTATAAAATTGGGTTAAAGTTAGCACCTCCTTATTTTGCTGTTTGCTGACCAGACTTTTCTGAAAATTAGGTCAAAACAAGGGTCATAACTTGGAAATTTTTCATATTTGTTCCTTTATTTGATCACTTTTATATTTTATTATTATGGAACTATATTCTGTTGTATCAGATCCTGGTATTTCCTTTAGTTTGTTTATCATTTCCTAATTAACTACATTTGCCTTAAAACATTTCTATAGTTGTTGAAGTTAAGCTTTTATTTTTAATATGTTTTTTCTGGAGAATAATGTTTAGTGCATTGATACCTTCTTGTGTTTGGGTTGTTTTTTAAACTTTACTGGGAAATCGCTATATACTTTACAATATGACAAATATGCTGAATTTACTTTATAGCCTGTATTGAATAATGTACTAGAGGATCAGAAAGTTATTACATGTACATGTTTGTGAATGTGTGTGTGTGTCTCCCCTATAAAAGTATTTTAATAAGAAGGCTCCTTTTTTGAAGTTGTATTTTATATCTCTAAGTGGGAAAAGTAGGAATGGAGAGAGAAGCATGGGATGTCCATAGTTCCATGCAAAATTCTCCTTACCCCATCTTCACCTAGTTTAAAAAAAAAGTTTACTACTGTTGGTTATAGTTCCTTGTCTTTAGAAGAGACAAGGCCCTATTTCTCTTCTGTGACTACCTTTACATTTGTTTTCTTGGTACATAAACCGAATTGATAACTACTAAGGACATTTTCTATTCAATGGACCAAGTGAACCATTTTTCTTAATTTCCCCATGCAAGCAAGTCTTAAGGAGACAGAAAGTGGCTGGTCCATTCTGAATTTACAATGATGTTAAGGCCTTTATGAAACCAAGCTAAAGTCTGTATAAGGCAGTTAAGCTTCAGGTTATTCTGTTCAGTTTAACAGTTTAACTTGTTTATTCATATTATTCACCAACAACATATTGTCACAGGAAATCCAGGATGATAAGATGTTTCCTAAAACAGTCATTTATATGTTGATACATGATACAAGTTTACATCTCTGGGAGAGTATTTGAATCTTATGTTCACCAAATAGATGATAGAATATGATGAGAAAAAACATTCCACAGACTGCTAAAATGATTTGTCTGGACACTGTGATAATAAAAAAGAACTTCGATGATAGCTAATCCTTACTGAGCACCTAGATGTGGGGCATCCTATGCTAATCATCAGGATTTCCTGAGAAAGGGTCCTGAGAGCTTTTTAACCAATGAAGTAGAGGCTCAGTGAAGTTCCAGTGACTGATCCTAGGTAGCAGTTGGCAAAACCAGGATTCTAAACCCAGATCTGCTAGACTTCAGAACTGTATGAAATCTTAACCACTGTGTTCTGTCTGCCCCAACTCCCATTCAGGTATTTTCTTGGTATGTATATTTTAAACATTCTGTTTTAGATACCAAGTTCTGTTTGCCTCAGTAATATAGTAAAGAAATTCCCTATTCTCCTGGAAATATTGTCCAGTTTATCAGTAGTTGGAATTCATTAATCGGATATATAGATATACATTAGTATTTTTCAAGTCATCTCTTGTTGGGTTTATCAGAATGTCTAAATCTATAGTAGCTTTTTTGGTCTTATAATTTAGGGTATAATAATCACTTAGTTTATGTCATGAAATGATTTTGCTTCCAAAATTGTACATATAGCTGTAAAGACACTTATCTAAATGCAGTCTTAAATTTGTAGAAGTCCAAATTTATTTTAGTTTACATATATCATGATTTTTTTTTTCCTGGTGTCAGGTCTTTTACTTGAATCAATTGTTCTGAACACCAAAGATGACTGAACTATATTGAAAATATCTGCTGGCTTAAAGATACATGCAAATCACAAAATAATTTTGGTTTTAATCCTTTTTTAATTTTGTGAAATAATACATTTCTATCTTTATGAATTTTTATTTTCAGAAATAGTTCTTTGAAATGTCTCTTTTACTTTGTGTAAATGTTATGTAGTTTGTCTAGGTAGTCCTTCATTTCATAGGCAAATAGGGTAGGACATCAGTGGATAAAGTAGATTTTGTATTAGCATTTTACACTCAGTAATGAGAACATAAAATGAATGTTTATTTGAATCATAATTACTAAAATATCAGACATTGTGATTAAAAAATAAAGATATCTTTCTTATTTTACTTACTTAGTAAAGAAGGGTTCAGTTTTAATATTTCTAGACTGAACTCTGTTTATTTCTTTTGGTATTCCAGTGTATGACTCCTTAATTAGATTTGGGGGTAAAGCCCAGAAAAATTGGTCCATTATCCAATTTTTAATGTTTGACCGTTGGAATTTAAAACATATTTTCTTAACATGCCACTAGTACTTAACTTGATTCTTAAATTATTAAAGTGCAACATGCTGAGATTGCTAAATTGACTTTTTTTTTTTGCAATACTTGAACATTTTCCCTAGCACCAAATACCTATTTTAAGCTAGATTAGATTTTTTTTGGAGGGAGGGCATGGGGGAGTGGTATAGTTGGGGTTTATTTTATAAACATTACATATAATGACCAAGGAAATAATAGAGTGCATATTCTTTGTGAAGTCAGGCACTTACCAGTTTTTCTCTGCTCCTTAATTTTATAGAGCCAGAATGAAGAATGGGGAGGTTTGTCTGAGGATATCTTATGATAAAGAGCAGTCTAAGGCTTTAGTCCCTTTGACCCCCCAACTTATTTATTGGTAACTACTAAATTTACCATTTTTGTGGCATGGATAAGATGGGGTGTTATGCAAAAACTGTTGCACGTGAAATGATTTCAAGTCCTTGCTTGATCTGTGAAGATCAAATAGTTAAATACTGGGCGTTGGGCTTTAACCCTTAGCGGTAGATGCATGATGGTGTTGATCAGCGCTTTGAGATGTGTCAGCCTTTTTTTTTTATACTAACAGCATCATTTTCAAATTTGTGGAGGCTTTCCTTTTGAGCTTTGTTTGCTGTTGGTATTGTTTCTCACTAAAGTAATCTGAGAAATGAAAAACAAGTGAGGTACCAAAAGCAAGCATTACACTCATGAATTTGCTTCTACTTCACGGTGGTCCACTATATAAACAGGTTTATTGGATTTACAGTTGTTAATTTGCCTCATCTAGAAAGTGGTGCTCTATGGAAAATTAGTGCTGCTAAAATTGATTTGTTTTAGTGCTGGGGCTGCATGATATATCTTAGTACTATACAACATCTTTGTGGAAGTAGTAATTAATAAATCTGTTGGACTGCATAAAAACGGAAAGGTAAGAATCTTAGGCGACAAAGGGATTTCTTTAAACATGGATCTTTTGTAAATTAAAAGTATTTTAAGTAAGTACATACTTATCAAAGTATTTGATAACATGCTTCTTAATAAGTTTTTTTAATTAAAATCTTGCTAATTAAGAATATTAAGGCATTGGGTAGTTAAACTCTATTAAGAATATCTTACATTGTTTTAAAAATCAGATGCTTTCAAATATGTACAGTAATATACAGTAATATAACAGCAAAAAGCATTTTGATAAAAATCCTCTTAGATTGGTTTTAATAAGACAAACTCCTATAATTCCTTTGTAATTACCACTGTTTATGTTAAAACCTTTAAGCCTAAACCTTCTTTTCAGTTGGGTTAAAAATTAACAAGGCTATAGTCCTTTATACCAGCATATTTTAATTTTTTATATGTTAACTTGATTGGGTTCTACTAGAACCGATTCTGGATAAGTGAGGTTTAGTTACATTAATGCTTCAAATGGAAAACACAGAAGGATAGATACAGAGAAAACAGAAGGTGGAACAAATCTTGCCTTTCACTTTGCATTTAATAAGAAGCAATTTGGCCAATGCCCTTGGTCACTGGTTTTCAGGTTGTAATCATTCACTCTATGTCTTTCGAGCTCTTTTTCCTTTGCTTTTCAGAATTTTGAGAATTTCCTCCTTACTCTTTCATTTTAATTCATTTTGAGCCAACTCTTGCTACTCTGGTCTATTTGTAATAAAAGTCGGAATAACTTAAAATATTCAGTTACTGTAAATCTGATTTTCCGAAGTATTTGACAAGAAGCCACAGTAATACCATACTTTTTTATATCACAATAGTTACATATACATAAACTTAAATTATATATGCTTACTCGTATTTCTTGTTTTATAGTCTCATGTTGTCTGTTCTTTTTTTTTAATGCTGATCCTGATCTACTAAGTTGATTGCATGAGCCCTAGGATTGAGACCTGCACAGGGACCTGCAAAGAACATATTCCTAGGTGTTGGTGATGGTTTTGTTTATTTATGTATTTATTTTTTAAAATTAAAGTAAGTTGACATGATTTTAAAAAAAAAGTACTTTCTGAAAAATTTCAGTGTTTGAGTTCTTTTTTTACGCTCCTCTGAGACATTGGTGGTTTTTTTTTTTTTGCTTTTTCTGTGGTCTTTTTTAAAATAAAAATTCCCACTATAGGAATACAAGCAAAGACACTAGAATATAATCTTACCCACCAACCAGAGAATTAGATTAATTCTGGTTCTCAACTGGAGTTGGGAGTAGGGCAGTTGTGCCTCCTCAGGGGACACTGGGCAATGGCTGGACACATTTTTTATTGTTACTACTAGCCACTACTAGCCATGAGGTGCCACTGGCATCTAGTAGGTGAAGATCAAAGATGCTATTAAATATCTAACAATGCCCAGAACAGCCCTCTCAGAGTAAGAAATTATCCTGCCTCAAGTGTCAATGGTGCTGAGGTCCAGAAACCCTGGTTTAATTTAACACCGTGTAATATATAAAGATTTCATTTACAGATTTCATTTATATTTATGGACTGCTACATCTTTTCGATATAATATGCAGATTACAAATGACTAGCCAAAAATGAGTCAAAAGTATAAGGGGAAAAAAACCCTAAAAATTGTGAAGAAAGGGATAAATGTACTCAAGAACATGTAAATGGCTATAAAACTCACCTCTGTGATTCACCAAAATTACTTTTACTTGATCAAAAATAACTTTTGATAACCAGAGATAACCCACAGCAAAACTTATGGGATGTCACTGTATAATTTAATTTCCTCAACAACTAAATCTGTTAACATTTATTCATGTTATTTAGTTTTTGTCTGGAAACAAAATTGAGCATACCCTGTAGGCAGTTAGAACACTTGAACTTGCTGCCAATTTCCCTATCCACCTTAGGGATTTGATAATTCCTTATGAGAGGAATAGTTTAAATGACCAGAAATTACATATATAATATAGACTTATATTGTACATACATACTTTTTTATTGTTTTTCTTTTATGCCCTATTAGCCTTATAGAATTTACTTAGTAAAGAGAATATTTGAAATTCAGTGATTCCAAGAAATCATTTATATTTTGAAAACCTTGGTTAAATTTAGGGCATTTCAAGTTATGATCCAAATGGAAGACCAAGACAAATACAATACAATTACCCTAAGATGTACTTAAAACTATTTCTTTACAGTCTAAAGTTATATTTACTAAGTTAATTATTCTGCTTCTTTATTTTTATTTTTTTGGTTTGTTTCTTGGATTGGCAAAGAATTGTTTTCTCCTTATGAGCACTTAAATTTGTATTCTATTTTGGAGGATTAGTTTAGTGATATCTATTAACAAATGTGTACACTTTTTGCCCCATTAGTTACACTTGAAGGAATTTTATCCAACAGAAATACACAAATGCACTAAGACACACGCTGGGTATAATACTAAACCATTGGAACCTAATCAGATGTCCATCAATGGGAAATAGGTTAAGAAAATTACAGTATACCATATATGAAACTGTTACCTGGCTATAAAAGAAATGAGGTCAATTTCTATGTAATGATATGGAAAGATACTCAAGGTTTATCAAGTAAGAAAAGATCTAGGAATAGGACATTAAAAGTATTACCTCTGATGATATTTGAGGTCCCCCCCACCTCCTGTTTTAAAACATGTAATGTAAAAAAAAAAATCACTCAACTTTCCTAGTGCTTCAGAAGTGCTTGTGAAATAAGACACCATGAGTCCTGTCATCTAAAAGATACCACATTAAGTGCTTTCATTTTTTTCTCTTTTTACTCATTGCTAAAAAGAGATCTTCATGAGTTTGGACACTCAGCGGCCCTTTGGTCTTTAGATCAAGTAATAGGGTTCCAGAGGTAAGAGTAAGGACTTTGCCACAGTATTCAGTAAAAACTAGCACTGTATTCTAGAACATGAAGGATTAAGGATACTACATTATAGTGCATGGAATAAGTGAAGCCCCTTTAAGAAAAACTGGAGTGTAGCAGTAACTTCAAATTATACTTATTTATATATATATATATATATTTTTTAGGGCTTCCCTGGTGACTCAGTGGTAAAGAATCCACCTGCTAATGCAGGAGACACAGGTTCAATCCCTGGGTTGGAAAAATACCCTGGAAAAGGAAGTGGTACCCCACTCCAGTATTCTTGCCTGGAGAAGCCCATGGGCAAAGGAGCCCAGTGGACCACAGTCCATAGGGTCTCAAAGGGTCGACACGAACCTGCGTGCATATGTATATATATTATTAAATGTACGTAATTTTCTCTTTGATTGCCTTGCATACCAGAAAGAAAAATCAGGATACTAGGTTTTCCGTTTTGGATCCATACCACTAGTTTATTTAAGCACTTCTCGTCCCAACAAGACTTAAGCCTTTAGATGATTTTACTTGTGAGTCATCAGCCTAGTATAGTGAATATCTGGGAATTTTAAGGTAGTGGGGTTTGTTTTAGAAACATAGGTGGCTTTGAGAACAGGTGTAACTTAATTCCTCTCTGCTGTGTTTGTCGTCCTACACTTCCCACTACAGTTCAGTTCAGTCGCTCAGTCGTGTCCGACTCTTTGCGACCCCATGAATCGCAGCACACCAGGCCTCCCTGTCCATCACCAACTCCTGGAGTTCACTCAGACTCACGTCCATCGAGTCGGTGATGCCATCCAGCCACCTCATCCTGTCGTCCCTTTCTCCTCCTGCCCCCAATCCCTTGGATTGAGAAAAAGATTATTCTTAGGATGGAGGAAAGTTGAATGTGCATGTATACTAAGGAAAAGAGCGAATGCAGAGAGCAATGAAAAACAGGAATAGAATAACGGAAAAAGTATATTGGGAGGGTGAGGGAGGGTGAATAGGAATGGAATCACAAGCATTGGTTTGGGTAAGACGAGTCTTCTCCCTCCTCTGTTTTGAGGTTAATGGGTTTAATGAGCTTAGTGGGCCGTAGATTTCTTTTTTTTCCTCATGAGTTAGGTGAGTTGAGAAACTGTCTAGAGGAGAGCTGCTGGGACTGAGGAGAAAGAAGGGGCAGATAATTTGAAATGTTGAAGGTTTGGCACAGACTTAATGGGGAAGAAGTCAGTGATTTGCCCAGATTAAAGGCCCATTTCAGATTGAAAATAGTAAATATCTAATCTTTATTCCAAAAATAGGTCTCCAGTGTGTACTAAGGGCAACTTGTGGTTTATATTTATTTGTGTAATACACTGGATTAAAATTCTTTTTCTCACTATTTTCCTTTTGGTCTTTATTCCCACATGGTCTATATCACTGACATTTCAGTGTATTTAACTCAGTTTGCTAGGTCATAGAAGACAGTAGGTCTAGTTCTGCAGAGGACTTTCACCCTCCCCGATTCTTAATTAATATAATTATTCCATGACTCATAAAATGTTCTGGTGGTGTGAAGGCCCAGAATACTGGGGTTATATTTAATCCACTATAATGTTTTCCTTGTATATAAGAGAAAAAATAACTGTTAATTATGGGCATATCTATCATTTAACTAAAAATCAACCTTAAGTGTTAAATGGTCATTAAGGCATTTATTTATAGCATAACCTTTTCTGCTTCTGTCGGTTTAAAATGGGAAAGTATTTGAAACATGTTATAGCAACTTAAAAGTGTTGAAAGAATACATTTGTTTTTGTAGATTTTAGAGTTTTTCTTCTTGAAGAATGTTTTTCAGGTGAGGATTTCTGCCTTTGAAGAGTATTCTTCACAATTAACTGGATGCTAATTTCTTGTTTAAGTACAGTAATATGAATCATTGCTATAAAGAATAGTTTGGCTTTATCAACTCTTTTCTTTCCTGGTAGTGGTTTAGTTTAGTTGCTCAGTTGTGTCCAACTCTTTGCAACCCCGTGGACAACAGTTCTTTTCTAAAGGGTAGTAAAAGGTCTGTTAGAAATGCCCCAGGCAGTCAGAGTTGAGAATTGCTCCTATAGAATTGTTCCTTTTCTTTCATGGTTGTCTCCTCTGGTGAGGAACTGCTGTGTACTTGACCCTGTTTGGGAAACTACCTTTTTGTTTTCTTTTTTTTCCTCCCTTACTGAATTTTTCTTTTAATTGTTGGTTTTTACTTGGTGTAATATAAAATTGAGAAACAAAACAAAAAAGATGCAAAGCTATAAAGGCTCAGATATTGGTATTATTTAGGTGAAAGTTTATTTGATAGACTTAAATTTTTCTTGTTCTCGCACCAGAAAACAGAGAATATGTTTTACAGCAAGAGTTTGACTGGGTGTAAGAAAAAGCATACTAGAATACGTGCTGGAGTACTAACATGCATCAAAATGTAGTAGGATATATAAATTCAGTTTGTAATAACAGTCTTGTCAAGTTTGTTACTTATTACGTGAAAAGTTTAATTACATTAAATCCTAAGAGATAGTCCCACTTACTTAACTGATGATATTTTCATAGGAAATTTTGCTCTGATAATGATTCATCATTGGGGCTTATAATTTATTGTTTTACACAGAGAATATTGAAATAGGTTCAGAGTTCATTGACCAAAAAACTATTATTAATATCATTGATACAGAAATAGAATTCCCTCATTAAAATGAAGCATTTGGGGGTTCGATTTATTATTGATATTATTTTAGCTTTTTGCTTTATTTCACAATGTTCCCAGTGGGAGAAAAAAAGCAATTATATCTTTAAACTGTTTAGGGATTATCTGAGGATTAAAATTTTACTGGCTTTTTTCTTCAAATACTTTTGTATTTAATGGTTATTATATAAGGTATCTGTTACATATTTTATTGGAACAGTTTATATTGACTTTGTAGCCTAACAGTTCAAAGTGCCAAGTTGAATAAATAGTAAATTGAGGATATCTTAAAAGCAGTCAAGCAATTTTAAACTTTTTTGAGTCACAAGCCTTTTGGCTCAGGGTATAATTGCTTTGAGAGTCTGATGGTCCATGGGCTGCCTTTTCAGGAAAATCTGTATCTAATTTTGCCCCTGGTTTCAGGGAGTTTTGGAGTCCCTAGATATTCATCTCTTCTGTGCGCTCTAGGGTCAGTTTAAAACCACTTCAGGTTACCTTGTTGATGTGTGAGAAACATCCTTTTAGATACATTTAGAGGCATAGACATTTAACAAATCTGTTTGGTGAATTCTTTAAAATCTGTCTTCAGGATTATTTAAAAAGTAATACCCTTAGTCACAAAGGCATAGTCTTTGGAATTTTCTTTTTTTGGTAAGCTAAGCGAATGATTAAAAACCTCTATTGCTACTAAATAGGTAACTACTTTTCCATTCTTTTCTTGGGAAAGATTTTCCTTTAGAATCTGTAAAAGTTCATGGTCATTCTAGGATGTAATGATTTTCATTAAGGGATTAAATTCCTTTGCTTTATGTAGTAAAATCCTGATGAACTTGAACACTGGCGGGAGGGATTATTCTAACTGGATTTTGAGTTAACTCAGTGTTGACTAGATGACTTATACTGAAAAATCTTTTCAGTATATTTTTAGTAAATACAGTGCTTTTGGATTTTGTAGGACATAGGTCATCATTTTGGTTATTGTTATATACATTAAAGTTATAAAAGATGAATATGAATTCCTGGGCATTGTTTAGAAGCTAAGTATTCCGCCATGAACCAAAATTCTAAAAACAAATTCTAAGTTTCAATTAAGTTTTCTTTGCTGTGCACTGAACATTCTAGAAATCTGATTGTGTCTGTGTCAGTTTGTATACTGTGTGTAAGAATATATGCATTTCTTTTGTAGCCACGTCATGAATATTTTAATGTCCCTGTGTACTAAATGACCACTCATCGTGTATGCAGAATTTCACAGAGGAAATAGAAAGCTGATATGCTTATGAAAGAAAATATCCTCAGCTTGGTGACTGATTGCCTTGTGTAATAATAGAACATTTTAGAACCGTTACCTTTGTAATAATTTTCCTGTTCTCATCCTCTTTTCTGTTTTATTTTCATTCTGTGTGTGATCTTGATACAGCTTTTCCTGCTTGCAACTGGTTTAATTTCTTCTTGAAAAATATGATCTATGATCATTTTGAGTAATGTTTCATTTCAAACACCTACATGTCGTCATTTGTGAACCATCTGTGATTAATCTTGTAAGAGAATACCTAGCAATCATTAAATGTTTACCAAAGAAAATGGAGCTGAAATGCTTGGTCAAAATTAGCAGTGCCACAATATAGCATGATTTGATCTTCAAATGTTGGCAGGATGGGACTATATTTAGGGTATTTATAGTATACATGAGGAAACATTTTTAATTATCACATAAAAGTATATTTGGCAATAATACAAGAAAGTAAAATCTATACTATTATATAATATTTAAGGTAAAACATTAACGATTTCTAAAAAATTTGTAATGCCACATTTATTGACTCATATTTGTGCTATACAATATCAAACAATCCCTCTAAGAACTATCAGAAAGCTATGTCAGAAAAGTCTCTTCTGCAATATCTATTGTTTAAAAGTAAGTAATCCTTTCAAAGTATTAATATAGGGTTTATTTTATATAGTTAAGATTCTAATATTGTTTAAATACTGTAATATTTTACTAGTTATATAGTTAAGTCTGCATTTAGATACTTAATGATTTGTTAAATATGGTTTTATATTTCAGATATTAAAACCTTTAATATTGATCATTGTGTTTTAATAAAACATGCAACATATATTATTATAAAGAGGAAATTACCAAATAATTCATTGTTACTGTTTAGAGAGTTTAAGGCCCAACTTAAGTAAGCTATCATTAAACAAGTTCAAAAGATGCTCAGAGTGGTTTACCACTGAAAGAAGACCTGTGAAAATGTGTATTAGACAGGGGTGCAGATCAGTTGTTTCCATTCTTCCATTCTTGCTGTACTACATAACATTTGAAGCACCTGGATGGGCTATCAAATGATAAATTAGCATTATACATTGATAACATTGGGAAACATTGGTCTTTCATTTCCACTTTTTTCCTCCTTCCCTCCCCCAGCCCTGCAACATGGTATTCATCTGGTTTTAATGCTGCATAAATATGCATTGTCTCATGCCTGTTTGCTTTGGATGCTGTATGCCCAGCTGTAACAAGATGTTGCTTCTTTTGTTATTTGTATACAGCCGCTTGCTTTAAACTAGTAGATTCTGAAATAGCTTTCCTTGCATGTCTAAAATAAAAATATTGCATGTACTTTGTCTCATGTGAATGACTTTTTTCTTCTCCATCCTTTTGACAAGTAATATATTTCATATTTTAATTTTTCAGGTAATTTTTAAAAATGATGGTTTAAATGTAACAAAATTTACTAGTTTAACCATTTTTAAGTGTACAGTTTAGTAGGTTCAGTATATTCACATTGTTGCACAACATATCTCTAGTTTTTCATCTTGCAAAACTGAAACTGTATCCATTAGAAACAACTATTCCCCATTTCCCCTCCCCTCAGCCATTGGTAACCACCTTTCTACTTTGTTTCTATGAATTTGACTAGTTTACATAATAGTTTTTTCTAGATGGTTTTGAGCTACAATTTCAGTGTGAACATGTGAAAATTAATTTTATATTACAATTGATTAAAAAACTAACTTACTATTTGTATAAGTCTCAGTGGAAGAAAATATATAAATGATTCTTTGAAATTAGGCCTTTTAGAAAGGACAGATATTTCAAATGCATTGAGGAGCAATGTGGTTCTCTTCAAGAAATGCTGTCTATATAAGATTGCAAGCAGTGAGCACATAAGGGGAAATCTAACCAGCTTCAACGAGTAGGATGAGGGGGCATGTTTACATGGATAAGCTAAGAATCTTAACTCTATAGAATTCAATGTAGGCACCCTGTAATACATTAAAGGTTGTATGACATTTTAAAAATTATTTAACATTAAGTGAAAATGATTATTTTTAAATTTCCCCCCTTATTTAATATGTGATTCATGAAAACTCTGAGACCGTACAAATAGAACAGTATAAGAAACCCTTATGTACACATCACTCATCTCCAACAACCATCAACAACTCAATGTTGTTTCATAAATCACCACCCTACCATGCCTTTTTTGCCTGAGTATTTTACAGCAAGCCCTAGACATCCTATCATTTCATCTTATATACTTCAGTATGTATCCCTAAGAGATAAGGACAGTCCCCCAAATTAACAGTAATTCCTAATATCTTATTCTTGATTCGTTATTTTCCTAATTGCCTGGAAATTGTATTTTTATAATCAGTTTCTTAGAGCCAGATTCCAAACAAGTTTCACACTGTATCTGATCTTTTTAAGTCTCTATTAATCTTTAATGAAAGTGAAAGTGAAGTCGCTCAGTCGTGTCCGACTCTTTGC
This sequence comes from Ovis aries, assembly GCF_016772045.2. Lineage (NCBI taxonomy): Eukaryota > Metazoa > Chordata > Mammalia > Artiodactyla > Bovidae > Ovis > Ovis aries. Next base: position 13,989,114 of record NC_056080.1, on the reverse strand, counting down.
CACCCTGTGGACTGTAGCCTACTAGGCTTGTCCCGTCCATGGGATTTTCCAGCCAAGAGTACTGGAGTGGGTTGCCTTTTCCTTCTTCAGGGGATCTTCCTGACACAGGGATCGAACCTAGGTCTCCCTCATTGCAGGCAGACGCTTTACCCTCTGAGCCACCTAAGTACTTTAATAATTAAAGTAATCTTTAATAATTCTGTAAATCTTTAATTTTTACCCTCCCTTGCCTTTTTTTTTTTGGTTAAACTGAGTCTCCTATACGGTAGAATTTCCTCCATTCTGTATTTGGCAGATTATAATGGCGATGTTTAACTTGTTTTCTTATCCTCCATATATATTTAGATCTGTAGCCTGGTTAGGTTGAGGTTCAATTCAGAGGTGGAAAGGAGGGCAAGAATACTTCATAAAAAATAGCCTTTTATCACCAAAGCTGACTTTTACCCATTTTTCCTTAATGCACAAACATACTAAAAGGTCATTATATGAACTTTGTATATAGAGTTGGTTTATAAAAGGCTAAATACCTTTATTTAGATTTCAGTTGTGTCATGTATCAGCTAACATATTTTGAGCACTTTCTGTGAATCAGGCACTAAGCCTTATTTCTCTTAATCTCTACAAATGAAGGTAAGTGCTATGATCCTTGTTTTCCAAATAAGGAGACAGACCAGAGAGTTTAAATAATTAATTTGAGATTATTCCATGTAGTGCTTTACATAAAATTAAATCTAATGTATGGATTTATGGTTTAATTAATTTTTCTTCTCCTGTTTTGTGCTGTACCACAATTAGGATGCAAAAGTAAGTCATTCGGGTACAAAAAATTGTTTTCCTCTGTTAAAATCTAGTATGCCTTTTAATGACAAACTTGTTGCTACTAATACCTGAAATTTGACCTAGTTGGTCCTTTTATTTTGTGCTGTACAAAACTGACACTTTGGAAAATTTTTAATTTTTTAATAGTATGCTTGCTTTGGTTAGTCTTTGGCATTTACAGATGAGTATTGGTTGTTACATAGAACAAAAGGCACTTCTGTCTCAGGTATCAGAGCATTCTTTCTGTATGTTGCTTCCACTGAAGCCATCGGTTGCTCTGGGGAGGTCTGGAAGGTAAGTTCCTGAAGACAGGAATAAATACGTGTGACTCAAAAATAAGAGCAAGGAAAATAAAAATATGTGAAGAATGGGGAGAACTCAGGGGGTTTCCCTGGTCTTTATTTAGGGGAGGTTTTGAATTTTTACACTAAGACAACTTATGTTTTCTGTAGAAAGTGCGAGTCGCTCAGTCGTGTCTGACTCTTTGTGACCCCATGGACTACACAGTCCATGGAATTCTCCAGGCCAGAATACTGGAGTGGGTAGCCTTTTCCTCAGAGAAGGCAATGGCACCCCACTCCAGTACTCTTGCCTGGAAAATCCCATAGACGGAGGAGCCTGGAAGGCTGCAGTCCATGGGGTCGCTGAGGGTCGGACATGACTAAACGACTTCACGTTCACTTTTCACTTATATGCATTGAAGAAGGAAATGGCAACCCACTCCAGTGTTCTTGCCTGCAGAATCCCAGAGACGGGGGAGCCTAATGGGCTGCTGACTATGGGGTCGCACAGAGTCGGACACGACTGAAGTGACTTGGCAGCAGCAGCAGCAGCCTTTCCCTTCTCCAGGGGATCTTCCCAACCCAGGGATCAAACCTAGGTCTCCCACATTACAGGTGGATTCTTTACCAGCTGAGCCACCAAGGAATCCCAAGAATACTGGAGTGGGTAGCCTATCCCTTCTCCAGCAGATCTTCCTGACCCAGGAATCAAACCGGGGTCTCTTGCATTGCAGGCAGATTCTTTACCAACTGAGCTATCAGAGAAGCCTTTCTGTAGAAAGGTCACTATCAATAATTTCCTTAAATGCCAGTGGGTTTGACAGCTTTTTGTATTACAGCAATGGAGCACAGCAGAATTGGTAGGTAATCAGTAGGTATTTAATGCATGCTGAAAAAAATCTTCCTGTGGTCTCTGGTGTTTGGGACACAAATTGCTAAATAAGCACTGGCTCTCCATGGAAGTGCCCAGACTGCTGAACTGCTTGTGTTCAGCTTCTCTGAAACTTGCATGCGCTTCCGTGTCCGTGTCTTCACATTCTCAAACCTCCCCAGATCTGCTTACCAGAGTCTCACATTTTCCCTCCACAGGAAGCTGAAACCCCACGTAGTGTTCTTGAAGAAATTGGACTGACATAACTCTCCTCCCCTGTTGATGACTTCCTGTGGCATTTCACACACTGTAGATGGTCACTGCCTTCATGTCCATGTTAGCTAATGGTGTAAGATGATGTCTTGTCAGTATTACTGTTCTGCTAAGCTGCTTCATTCAGGCCTACACAATTTTTTTTTAAGGGAACTTTGGTTAATCAAGTGATAACAAGGGACTTAAATATGAATTAGAATGAATGCAAAAAAAAAGTAGTTTTTCTGGCTATTTTAAAGTTTATAGGTCCGTTTCTCTTGAATAGGTTATTACTTTTGATTATGTGTATCTATGAGTATGACACAATCAGGCAATATACATTTATTATTCTCTTTGGCAAAAAAATCATGTGAAAGAAACCTGGTTTTATGAAACCAAAGACTACTGCATTTCAGTATATATGCGAATAAAGGGAATTGACATGTCACATATCAAATGAATGGAAATTTCACTCTATGTTGAAACTCAAATTATACCAAAGACCCTTATTAGAAAATAAACACCTTAAAACAAAGGGAATACATACAAAAAACTAATGGAATGATGCTGTTTTACACTAAAAATTATTTCATAGGCATTCCAAACCTGGGACGAGGAACAGAGAGAAGCTGTTTCATAATAGTAAACATACTATTTTTAAGGCCAAGCAACATTTGACTCCGGACAAATTTTTTTGTGGTCATAATCATTTAGTCACTTAGTTGGATTGTTTTTGATGTCTCCCAAATAAAATGAAAATGTTGACTTACCAGGGATTCTTAATAACTGTATCTTATGGAAAATGTGTTGCTCTTTTCACAAAGTGTTGCATAAGTCATTGTTTAAAGCATGAATATTCCTTCTGGGGTGCTTGTTACAGCCAAGTTTATTTTACTCCCCTATTGCTTCCCTCCACTTAGAAGTGCAGTAAACTTTAGGGCAGCTTCCTTCCCTTCCATGGCACTGCCTAGTTATTGGGAGTCCTAAATATAAAAACAGACACCACCTCTCATGAAAGTGTGAGTTGAATGAAGTAAAATGGCATTAGTGGGCACTATATTTTTTAAGGATATAGTCGTTTCAATGTCACTTTTATACATACTTCTACGTATGTAAACGTCTTCACAGTTTACACTTTTCATTTGTATCGCTGGGCTGGATTAAGCTTTGTTGTGATTGTGACCAATATTGAGGCCACGTGAGCACTATCTTACCACATTGCCAATTAGTCATAATAAATGTTCAACGTACACAACTGTAGTGTGTTTTTATCTTTTTCCAAAAGCCTGTCAAACTATGAAGAGCTGCTAAAGGAAGAATTTTTTCAGAAAATTTTCGAGTTAAGATGTTGAAAATTCACCTCCATTTGAATGTGGTGGTGGTTAAAAGCACACACAAGATAAATGGTGGAAGATTTAAGGAGTCTTCATGTACTTCAAACCCATTAAAAAATAATGTGGAGTCCATGCTACTGAGAGCTTATCTACATACTTATTTTCAATCAATAAATGCCGCTTTTAAAACCTTGATGCAGTTGATTTTTCTCTTTCTGAATGAGTTCAAATCACTCTAGGTAATCAAAGGTGTCCTAACTCAACTGGAGTTCCCCTACAAACTGGAGGTACTTGCACACTTGCTGAGATGGATGGGTATAAGCAAATTACTGCATAGTATAAGTACCAAAGCAAAGCTTTGGTTATCTTGATAGTTGAGGGGCTGCCTATTAACTACAGATAGGAAATGTGACATAAAAATAATGTGGAGTTTTTTTAAAAGTATACTCATTTCTGGAATAAAATATCTTTATAGGAAAATAATAAAAAGGATATTTAAGAAGGAGGAAACAACTACCATATCAAATGAAGTTGCTAGTCTGCTAAAAATAAAAGATGTGTGCAATTTTTAATACGTATGTGTAGATTTCAAGAGCCTCTAACAATGCAGGTGTCTCTTCACTGAAAACAGGCCTATGGCAATGTAGAGTTGCAATTTTTGAATCATAAATAGTAATCAAATTATAAATTAAAAAAAATACAAGTTTAAGTTCAAAGGAATACACAAAAGACTAATAGATATTTAACAGAGTAATGACCCAGTCACTTGAGGGAAAAGTCAATTACCTTGAGAACAAGCTGATGTTCATCTTTTTTCCTTCTTGATCTATTAAAATGAATGTTCAGCTTTGAATGCCACATTTTATTATCTCATCTGTATTTAGGAAAGGATTGAAAAATTTTGAATTTAGTGAGAACTGTTCAGTATTAGTGAATCCTGTAGATACTTACAGAAATTTTTCAATAATTTTCCAGGCATTTATATTTTGAAACAAATCAATTTTTCTTTTTTTCTTGGCTGTGCTGTACAATTTGTGTGATTTTAGTTTCCCAACCAGGGAATCGAACCCTTGGCTGTGAGAGCTAGGGGTCCTAACCACTGGACCACCAGGGAATTCCCTAATGTTTTTTTCAACAAGTTTTCTCTGAGCACTTTTTATCAGAATTGCTTTAGTATCTGGCATATTCAGCAATGAACTCTGTAACACAATACAAAATAGATGAATGCCCTAATGGAAAACTGTGGGGGAGAGGGTGGGGAAACAACTAACTCTTTAGTACTTTAAGAAAGTGAATTTTAAAGTAAAAAGCTGTTCAGCTATTAACATATAAAAAATCCAACAATAAGGGGCAAACAACCAAACTGAATGCCCATTAAATACAGAAAGTATTTGGCTTAGCTTATATGTACAGAGATAAGTAAACCAAAAAATTTTCCAAACTGGCAAAATAAACTGGAAAAGTAACTTGGCATAGGAACAGCAAAATTTATTGTTGACAGCATAAAATTTTTCGTAGTCTTTATGGACGGCAATTTGGAAATACTTTCTCTTGATATAATTTATACTATGACAATGATCAGAAATGGGTTAAAGTATTTAAGAAAATCCACCACAGGACTGTTTATAGCATGGGATTCTTTAATAGTGCAAAATTTAAAATAACTTAAAAATCCAACAATAGGGATGACTTAGTAAACATAGATCCACACTATGCAGTGAGTAAAACAGACTAGAGCTTGATGAAATAAGACAATGTTTGGTGTGAAAAAAACATGTCAACTACAGCCATGATCTTTGTGTAAAAAAAATGTGTGCACACTCATATACTCAGAAAAAAAGATTTAAAGGAACACTGCAGTGTTAACTGGTTATCTTTAAGGGTCAGGATTTTAATTTTGGGGCTGTATACATTTTATGTTTTCTAGGTTCTCTATACTAAACACACTGTGATTATCAGAGAATAAAAATATTTTAAAACAGGGTTCCAGTCTACATACAGTTTTGCCAGACTTGCTAAGCCACATGAGCTGAGAGCCCTCCATCCAAGTATGTAGCCGCCATAATAAATAAGGTGTACGATCACTGAAAAACACAGTCAGTTTATTTGGATTTGGGGCTCTGAAGAGTTCAGTCTCTGCTCCCTGACCTCCTCCCGCCACGGCTCCTGGACCTGGAGGAGCTCTGGCTGCGGCTCCTGCGGCTATGGCTCCGGCTGCCCCGTCCGCGGCTGCGGTCCCTTTTTCTTCCTCTGCTTCGGGAACTGTGCCTTCCCCGGCTTCTGGACCTGTGTTTGTGAGATTTCTTGGCTCCGTGACTACTCCTCCTCTTCCGGTCAGCCTCCCCGTTCCTCTTGTAGGAGTGGGCCAGCCCAGGGCTCCTTCTCCTCCTCCTCCTCGGCCTGCTGTAGTAGTCGTCGTGGGGGCCCAGCCTCGCCCTCCTCTCTGAGCTCTTCCCAAAGGAGGAGCCAGTCCGATCTGGAGATAGGTAGATGTCTCGATTCGCTTCCCAAAACTCATTGTTGGGATTTCTGAACACGTGAAGGAAGTTGCAGTGTTTCCCTCTGGGACACTGCTGTATTTCAAATAAACCTGCAATGGCACAGCAAGGGAACAGGTTTACTGCTGGCACTACATCCTTTTCACAAGGTACATTTCTGATGTTCGCTTGTGATAGGACTAGTTTCTCCTTACATACTTTGACCTCACAGTTTGGGTTCCCTGAATTTCAAAAATATTAAATGCTCTAACAAAAGGCACTGTGAAAAGTAATACATCAGAACTTCTAATTAACCAGAATGCCCCATTCCCCTACTGGGTTATGGTGTGGAGTGCAACCCAACCAATGGCAACCATATTATTTATTACTTTTTCTATTGTTTTACCATTCTGCTGACTGACAATGCAGATCCCTAACTAACACTGAAGAACCAGCCCTGGTCGGCAGTCCTGGTGGCAGCATGCGTTGAGGGCACGGTGGTGGGAGGATAGAACCACTGGCTAAAATAAAGAGCATGTTGTAAGTAGAGGATCCTGTATTTTCTTACATCTCAAGAAGATGATAAACACTGGCCTAATGCTTTATCAGGTGCTTTTAATATGAAAGACTTTTGTCAACAGTGAAATCTACTTGCACAGTTTAGAGATCCTTGAAGATTTTTAAACTTTTTTGAAAAAGTGGTAAATGATCTAAATATGTAAAAGAGTTAAACATGAAATACCTGTACACCATACACTATATACAGAAAGTCAGTCAAAATGGGTCAGAGTCCTAAACGTAAGCTATGGAACTATACATTCTTGGAAGAAAACACGCAAGTAAATCTTCATGGCATGGGCTGACATGGATTCTTAGATATGATACCAAAGCACAAGCAAAAAAAAAGAAAAAATAGATGAATTGTGAGTCATCAAAATTAAAAACTTTTGTGCTTCAAAGGACACCTTCAAAGTGAAAAGACAATCTATATAATGGGAGAAAATATTTGCAAATCATATCTCCAATAAGGGACCTGTCTGTAGAACATATCAAAGAACTCTTACAACTCAATAATAAAAAGACAAAAGAAAAATGGGCAAAGTATCTGAACAGACATCTCTCCAAAGATGATATACTGTGGCCAATAATCCAATAATAAAGACACAAAAAATGCTCAGTAGTTAACTAGTCACACTCAGAAGCACCTCACTGAAATCACACTGGATTCCTGGGAACTGACAAAGGTAACTGCCTTCATGGAGAAAACAGAGCCATCTCTTTCAGTCCCAAAGTCTTTAAGGTATAATGGTTCTTCTGGCCTGCCAAAGAAAGGAATTCTAAATGCCTCCCCCCCGCCCACCTCCCGCTTCACATGATTTTTAAGCGACAGCATCCATTAAGACCAGGTTTGCCAAAGATTCAGACTTTATAAATTTACAGATTTTGAAATAGAAGATTTTAAGCAAGCGAGTATAAAGTGAAGTGAAGCAAAGGGTAAGGGAAGTGGCCCCCAAAGGCACTGGCAGCTCCTCTCATAGCTTCCGGGGCACTTCAACAATAAATGGTTTGGCTAAGCCTATTTGATAGAAATCACAACAGAATGACCCCTTCAAAATTGCCAGCTACTCAAAGACTGACTCATTTCCTGATTCGGCAGCCACTATCTGATGAGTCAGTCTGACTGAATGTGCCCTGACCAGGTTCCAAAGCTATAATCAATCTCTAAGGCACAAAAGTTTGTATTTCAATAAGGCAGGAAGTGTTACAGGTACTGTTTTAGGTGGCAAAGATGACAAGGTTCATTAGGGATAAAGATGGGGGAAAAAAACATCTCAAGTGAGGACCCAATGAATAAAAAACATAGATACAACTTCTCAGGCTTCCTGCAGAGCCTAGGACTTTGAGCACTTACCTTGTCACCTATACACCATGCCCCCAGTCACTGCATCCATAAAGTGACCCACAAGGTCGGTTACAGGTCTAAAATGTGATGTACTTTATATAGTGGTCTCTGTTCATCTACCAGGTGAGGCAAAAGCTAATCTCCACTCCTTTAAAAGGTTGCTTTCCCCTCTCCCCCCAAGAATATCACTTTATATGACAGTGGAACAGTTGGGGAAAAAAAATCATGTTGTATTTACCACAAATTGCCATTTTCCATCGGGTCACTGGGCAGAATTCACACTGAAGCTGTCGTCCTGCGTACCACCGTCCATTAAACAGAGAAAGGGCTGCTTGGCATTCTTCTTCCCTTTAAACCACAAAGGATGTAACTTTATAGAGTAACTTTCTAATATGTAGATTAATCCTATCATTAACTAACTCTTCTATTTGTTTACCAGAGGGCCACCAAGCTCACTGCTTCTGTGCTACCTAGGGAGTCCTCATTACAGCATTCAAGCTCCTGAAGCTCACAATTTATTCAGAAACCTTTTTTTTTTTCTAACTAACCTCTCAGAGATTCTGATGCATGGAAACCAGCTTGAGTCAAAGCTTCTTAAACCAAAAGACTGGACCATTAAAAATGCAGAAGTGTTTTCCACTGTCAGTGCCTGTTCTTTCTCAGCTCAGATCGCTGTCCTTCCTATTACAATGGTTAATTTACCCCATTAGCCATGGCTCCTCGCAGGCAAACAACATGACGAGCATAAATGACACGCTAGCTGCTCTCTTAGCAGGCAAAATGCACACTGAAATTATTTGGGGCTTTAATTTCTCACTCTTTCGATTTATCCTTTTCTGTTCTCTATTCTGGTTATCCCTTTTCAGTTTGTGTTTTAATTATTAAAATTATATAAGTAAAAAATTCACTATATTGCAAAAGATTAAAAACTCTAAGTATACAAAGAATGAAATACAAATATATAATTTTCTAATCTTTTCTGTATTTCTAGATCAGCTCCTAATATTTACACTTTTAAAAATACCATGCAGGGACTTCCCTGTTCCAGTGGTTTAAAGACTCTGAGCTTCCAATGCATGGGGCACAAGCTCGATCCCTGGTTAGGGAACTAAGATCCTGCATGCCCTTCAGTGCAGCCAAAAAAAAAAAAAAAAAAAAACAACCCATGCATATGAAAGCTATATAGTCAGGGAAAAAAATCCCACATGTCAATGTAAGTCACAACACTGTACTGTGACAAAATGTGAAGATGTTTATGTTCAGAATACTTACGATTGATACTGAACATACACATTGCCCCTCAGATGAGGTTCCAAGTTGCAGCTGACCTAAGGAGCAACGAAGAACTGATTTACTAAAAAAAAGACAAAAACGTAAGGAAAAGAAGCCCTCCAGTCATGATACGTACTTCTGTCCAGGCCGACATTACCATAAGATGTTATCAATCAAAAATTTCAAAATTAAGATACTACCCCATGCTCACATCTATTTAAGGCATACTTCAGCACATAGCAGTGTTGCAGGCAATTACCTGATCCTTTTTTTGTTCAAAGATATAAAATGTTACACACATGCATAAAAATAGACTATTACAAAAAAGAAAAAAAATACAGAGACTAGTAATCAGCCCCTATATACATCACCCAGATTTAATACTAACATTTTCCATTTTTGACTGAGCATGTTTAAATACATAAAACATGAAAGACCCAGTTAAGGCCCTTCCATCCTGTTCTCCCTCCTCCATCATATAGATCAGCACTCTCCTGAGGTTGGGCAAATCCTTCGCATTCCAAATACACCCAGACATGGGCACCCCTGTCTACATAGACCCAATACCCACAGCGCACATATACATGTGCATGCATGCTAAGTCGTTTCAGTCTGTCCGACTCTGCGACTCTATGGACTGTAGGCCGCCAGGCACCCCTGTCCATGGGATTCCAGGCAAGAATACTGGTGTGGGTTGCCATGCCCTCCTCCAGGGGATCTTCTTGACCCAGGGATTGAACCCACATCTCTTATGTCTCCTGCATTGACAGTTCTTTACCATTAGCACCATATACGTGTGTCATAAAATATATATATTTATGCATGGACATGACATAGAGGCAGAGCCTGCGCCCTCGCTTTCCCACTCCCTCCTTCACGTGCACTGCTCGTGCCCACCTTAAACTGGATCACTTTTCCCACATTCTTGAACTCAGGGAGCACGTCATCATAGAAGTCCAAGAACTGCTGGTAGGTTTCCTCTTCGCTGTACTCCAGGCTTGCATCGGGGTCATAGTCGTCCCTTCTGCACTGCTCCATCCCAAACGTTGTAAACATGCTTTTAATAAGAAGGGTGGGACTCGATGTCGGGAAATTATGTTTACGTGAACACCTGCATATGAAGGAAAAACTTCAGCAGTCCAATGGTGAGAAATTACACATAAGATACCTGCATTAAACTGTGAGATAAAGACTTGAGCAACTTAGCTGTCTTGACTAAACTGTAAGATGACAAACCTCATTCAGACTTTAAATATCAACACTTAACAAAACTGTTCTACAGCTGACCTATATATTGGATCTCATTAAAATGTATTGTTGGGAATTATTTCCAAGTTCAGGAGTCATTTTAGCTGCCTTTTACTGAAATTCAGAAAGCCTTACAGACATGGAAGCACATGGAAAGAGGAGCTGCGTGGGCATGACAGACAGTGATGACAGGCACAGAGACACCATGTGTGGGACTCAGGACAACGTGAGAATAGTGCAATCCTGATTCCATACAGTCACCAACAAACCCAACACCTAGAGAACAGAGTATGCTGACAGTTTTAGCTAAATGGAATGCAGTTCATAGTTTTCATGGCATTTTTATATTATTTCCTCTGATCCTTGCAACCTGTTATGACAGCCAGGGCTAGTATTTTCTCCACTTTGAAAGAAAGAAAGTGAGGCCTAGAAAAGCACACAAGTTACCTGGCTGGGGAGAGAAGATCCCAGAGATCTGAGCTAATCGACAGTCCACTGCTTATGTGTTATATGATGTGCTAAATGTTAAGGAATTTCTCTTTTATGAAGGAGGTTGACCATTGTGAAGAACAATTTTCTTTTCAGTTTAAATTAGACCGGGTTGTAACTGAGTAATTTTTTACAAAAAAATCTTTCATATGAGTTTACTTTCTTATTTATTCTTTCTCCTCAAATAAAATGAAGAGGGGAAAAAATACAGTTTAAGATTCCAAATCATCAAATTTTCCTGATTAAATTTCTAGCTTAAAAATTACAACAAAATTTTTAGAAAAAAACCCCAAGAACTCTTGAAGAAAAAAAAGTTGAAGAACAAACCAAGTGTTAGAAAAAAAAAACAATGGCCCTGAAATGAATGTTTAACTCATGTTTACTTTCCACTGTCTGTAACATACATCTGTACACCTGGCTGAGACAATGCACAAGAATGCCTTGCACATAACATGCCCAACTCAGAAATGTGCAATCAGTGCTCATTAATGTGAAATTTTCTAGTTTTCAAAGGACTCTCCTAGATTATTCAGCCAAAGACTTAGTTATGAAATCCATCTTCCCAAGGACAAGTGCCCACAGAAAAAAGAAAAGGAATCAACCTGGTTGGCAGTGTTAGCAGAACCAGAATTTTACAAGTATGAAGCACATACAGAATTAAATGAGAAACCAATTTAACAAGGTTAAAATCCTCATGGGATTCTTATATCTGAATAAACTGGGCTCTAGTACCCAGGATGTCAAATGAACATTTGTGAGTTTTGGAACAGTGCCAAAGTCCCCGTCTAGGGGAAAATCCCACTTGGCCTGGAGACAGTCCACATAGTATGAGTGTATTTAAGGCTAGTTCTACAGCTTATACTGAAAATTCAGCTAAGACAAGGGATACTTGGGAAGGCAGTCTAAAGCTGTGGTACCCAAACCCCTGTGATTCTTAGAATCATCTGGGAAGAGCTGAGATTTCTTTGGTCCTGCCCTAGACCAATCTATTCAGACCTCAAAGAGTGGGGAACCCATGTTTTCAAAGTAACTCTACACGTGGTCCTTAAGGTCAGTCATATCTAGGGACTCCTGGTTTAGGCCACGCTATTTGCCCATTAATAATAATAATAATTATTATTTACCCATTATTCAGATCCTTGAATCAAGTAAGACTGCCACAAAATCAGGTAGTTGGACATTACCTTAACTGGAAGGTCAGCCAATAAATGGCATGGGTCTCCAAATGCCCCCTCAGGTAGAACTGACTATGCCTCTTTTTCTCTTCTCAGGGGAGAACTCCAGGCACTCACTACCTTTGTTCTTTATAGAATAAAGTTACACACTAAAGTTAGGCTCTGATTATTTACTGAAGGTCTTTGTGAGAAATATTCTCATGAAAATTACATATGCATCTGTTAATAAAATATCCATGAAAGTTACTGTCCACCTTCCTACTCAGTATCTTTATACAGTATTTTATGGGAAAACATTTAGACTCTGATGCCTACAAAATCTGTCATTCCAGAGATCCCACTCATTTCCTTTTTGGTAAAAACTACAAAGCTCATTGTTGTGTGGGATGGATATAACTCCAAAGTCAAATGTACTGTACATTCACAGTAATGCACTTCTCCTTTCCTTGCTATTTATTTTATTAAACAGTGTAGTAGACTATGAGCCTTCTTTAAACCACTTTTGGAAACAAGTAAGGTATTAAATAACCACTCTGGTCAAAGAATTTTACTTTTCACCAGTGATTATGTTCTTTAAGGACCAACAAACAAACAAAAAAAAAAACCTGAGCTTCCCTCCAAGCTGTGACTCTAAGAAAAATCAACTCTAGAAAGGTTCTAGAATTGAATATTATACTAACTACAAAAACAAAGCGACCAAAGAGATGCTTCGGTTATGCAAATGTGTGCTTATGTGACAGACCTCAACAGAGAAGGACAGTTGCATGATCTTGAGCAAGACACTGGGGCTCTCTGTGGAAGGGGAGCAGCATCTTTGTTTGAAGGGACGGTACTGGATTTTGTAACTGCTAGTTTCACGGAATCTTATTTCACAATTCATCACCTGAGTGATGAAAATATCCAAATCAGTACTTTTTAAAGTACTTTTTTTGATAGTTGCGATGGTGAAATGTCACATGCCTATGAAAATATTAAGAAATCTTCACAAACTAATCTGACTACTGTCAATATTTCCTTGAAATGGCTCTCAGGGATGAGTTTTGAGAACCTGACAGACCATTCCCCTTTTCACAATTAAGTCCTGTCAACCAATTTCCTGAAACCCTTTAGAACATCTTCCCTTCTCTCACTTATGCCCAACAGAAGAAGAATCCAGAATCCGATGACTGCAAGCCTTCACATCATTACTACTTTGATGAAATTAAACATACATTTGGGAAACGTTTCTAAGGGTACGAAGGGGGATAAAGTCTTTCTCTCTTCCTTTTCCTAAGGAGCCCAGATCCTCAAGAGGAGGCTTTCACTACTGACTGGATTCTGTGAATACTTTCACAGACATTCTGGGCATATAGCATCCCAACTATAAAACATAAAAGGAGTCACAAATCCTACATCAGTGACTCTCAATCCTGGGGCATATTACAAATACCTGAGCACATTTCAAAAATTAGGGTGCCCAAGTCTCAAAAACTCTGATTTACTCAATTTGAGATAAGACGTAATTTTTTTCAAGCCTTCTAGATGGTTCTAGTCGGAATCTAGGGTTGAGAACCACTGTTCTTAAAAACTGTAAAATGATGTAATGGCTTAAATTTTAAAAGAAAGAGAAAGCTAGAGAAGGTTCATATTTTCAAAGAAGGAAATAAAACTCACAGCATGTATAACTTTATGAATAAAATAAACACGAGAGACAACATACAGTTTCTCATTAAATACATATGAATTTGCCAATTCATATCCCTTTTTATGATGAATAGGACACTAAGATATAATTAGATCTTTTCTTCTGCAGAATGAAAAGTAATAATTAGATTTTGCCTCAGATGGATTTATTCGCCATTATGAATTATTTATCCACTTTAAGTTGTTCAGTCATAAACAAGCCAAATTATAAAAATCATCATTGCCTGCCATACAGTTGATATTTAAATATTTGCCAAATGAATCAAAACATCAACACTTAGTTTTCTAAGTGAATGTCCTGTTTTAAAATCATTGATCCAAAAGAGGCAGGGAACCAGAGGGTCTCAGAGAATAATGGCAACAGTAACAAAAAGAAATTATCAGCAAACACTCAACGCTTGCCATGGGCCTGCCACATTTGACCTGTCGACCTGCTTTCCCTGAATTCACTCATTTCAGCCTCACAACTGCCTTGGAGTTGGAGAGTACTACTTTTAATATCCACTTTACAGATGAGGAATCTAAGGCACTAAGGACTTAAGTAACTTTCTCACTGCTATAGCCACTTAAGCCAGATGCTGAACCCTGCGTCTGTTCCTCGATCAGAGCAGACTGAGAATGTGCACTAGAATTTTTCTCTACTCACTCAGATCCTGTCTTTCACAGACATCCCTTTGGGCATGCCAGTTTTTAAAGCCTCCTTCGTGCACAGTATTTGCCATTCAAAAAATAAAGCCAGGCTGCTCCAGTCTTTTGAAATAGATTTCCTCATCCCAGTTCACCCATGTGGACCAATTCAAGCGCAGGAAGAAAACAAAAGTGAAAGGTCCTCAGACAGCTGTGGGAGGAATGAAAAGGAAGCCCTGCCAAAGAACTGGACCAACTTACCCGGGGCGGATGGGGAAGAGGGTGTCAGGGAGCAGGGGACACTCAGCTTGGGGAACTAGAGCAGCAGCAAGAACATAGCAGAGGCCTGACTGAACATGAACATTTCAAACTCCAGCCTGTGCCATTCTCCAAATGGGAACTTGGAAACCTTGATGTTTTGAGTCACTTAACTCTGACACAATAAAACAAAATTGGTTACCGATCTCCGAATCTGCACGCTCCTGTTTTACTGTAGAATGGACAATTAGCTCGATCTTTCTCCATTACTCTTAATTCCATGGGTGGTTCTGGGTTTTGCCATGTGGCACCATTTTCCAACTGTTGAAAATAACCGTGACTTTATTTGATGTAAAAATCCATAAAGAATTAAATGTTTAAAAGGTATTCAAATATTTCAGTCAAAAATAAAAACAGATTCCTGTAAAAATATACACATTTAAGTTGTGCCACACAATCGAGACTCTACAAACAACTGTCATGAGATGTCTCCCCTGGCTCCTGGGCACTGTCTAGCATCAGGCATTGCCTCGGCTACCAGGAGCACTCACCAAGGTTTCCCTTCTGTCCATCGATTCTGAAAAGAGTCAAAGGACTTGTTAGGGAACTATCCCTTGATTTACTCTGAATCAAGTTAAAATATCCATTGGGGTGTAAAAATGTGTGAGGCTGATTACACATTCTTTAAGGACTATAAACAAGTCCAGTCCACAGGGGTGATTTTTGCTTTTGTTCATCAATTCACTTTTGTTGTTGCTGTTGTACAAATTACAGAGCCTCAGATGTGAATCCCACATTCAGACGGGATCTAAGTAACTTACCACAAAATTAACATTACTGGAAGTAGAGTTTTTAAAGAAATGTTCATTGGCCTCAAATTGTTAATGAAAGGTTTTAGAAATACCTCATTTTCAGCCTGCTCCAGCATCTTCTGCACAGCTTCCTACAAATGGTGCAAACATAGGACTAATGAAAACCTTGAAGTCAGGTAAGTCATATCTGGTTTATCTGGTTAAGAATCTCATGTATAACAATTAAAAAAAAAACCCATCACACAAAAGGCTTCAGGTTGTAATTTGCTTTCTATAGCACAATCTTCCGAAAAGCTTTCAAAAGACATACAGCTGAGAATCTTCATTCAACTAGGACATTAAACAGCTAACATTTCAAAACATAGTCTTCTAATAGTTTCAGTAAGAGTAATATTTAGCAGATTTGAACATATATTCCACATTCTAGTTTTTAAGGTGAGGTACTAGTGAATATCATAAAAGACAATGGTAGCTGAAACATCACAAACACTTAACAGATGCTACATTATGATATGAACAGTAGGAACTGGGATTGATGAAAAATCTCAAACTTTCTGATAAGGCAGTATCACAGTTCTGCACTATGCCAGTAAAAGTTGACATCCTTGGCATTTAAATAAGCTTTAAATTATGTTTGACAGACTTTTCCCTAGCTCCTTAAAATAATACATAAAAGACTTATGTCTAGCTGCTTATTTGATTAACTACCTGGCCATGTAAGGGTCCTTAGTAACTTAATGTGCTCAAAATGGAACTCTACTCTTCCCTACTCCTTACCAATCTAAATGCCTCATCTCAAACAGAGCTGCCATGTGCCTACATGCTCAAATTAAAAACATATGGCTTGAATTCTCTCCTCCTTTCCCCTTCCTGCCCATTCAGCCTACCAGCTAGAGTTCCACTAACTGCCACAACTCATTACAAATCTGTGTACTTCTCTGTATTAAGCATCAACTGCCATCCAAACCACCATCATGTCCTGTTTGGAGCAACAGCCTTCTAATTGGTCACAACAGTTCTACTCTTGCTTCCTTAGTCATCACTCCCAACTGCCACCTGCTATTCTTTATACAAAAGTTAGAATGATCTGTTAAAGGTAAAGATATAAATTAAATGAAGTCAGTCCCTGCTTCAAAACCCTTTAATGGCTTCCCATGACACTTCAGGTAAAATCCAAACTCCTCCTTCCCACCCAGGAGGCCTTACATGAATGATCCTGCCTACCCTCCTGAACTTGGGCCCACCTCTGCCACTCTCCTCTTTTTGGTCTCTAGGATTTAGGCACCCTAACCTCCTTTCAGCTCCAGGCTCAGACTTCCCTGCCTCTGCCTGGAACCCTTCTCCCCAAGATCTCTACACTCAGCCGTCAGTTCACACATCGGCACCTCCTCAGAGCAGTCTTCCTTGACAGGCAATCAATTGAAAGATGTAGTTTCCTACCACAATCAGTCTGTCATGTGACCTACTTTCTTTCTTTATACCACATACCATTACCTTAAAGCACCTAAAATGATCTTTTTGGTTACTTATCATTCAGTTTCCCCATCAAGAAACTGAACGCAATGAATACAGATCTTTGTAGCTACCCTATCTCCAATCCCAGAGAAGCATCTAGCTCACAGCAGAAAACTCAGAATGCAGATCCCTTTATATATGCTTAGAATTGACTTCATTTTACCCACTTCTCATGTCTCAGCAGACTTTCTTTGAAACAAAAACTTTAGCTTTTATCTGGTGCCAGAAAAGACCTCAATTGAAAAACATTTCACTATTAAAATAGTTATTACTCTCTCTCTAAAAAAAAAAAAAAAAGACAAGCTCCAAACGATTTTCCTGCCCCCTAAAAACCTAGCATGATCTTGCCTCATCTGGAAAGCAGTACTCAAGTAAGGGTTTTTTAAATTTACACTGGAATTAACTGATGGCTTGAGACACAAGAAACAAAGGTTGCTTCTACCCCATTATGACTAGGATGTAAACAAATGCATTTTTCCCACCAGCAGGTGATTACCCAATTTTATGCTATTCAAATGTAGCAATATCACAGAAAAGATACATCCTGATGAATCAGTGAAGGAAAGATGAGCTGTGATATCTTTGAAATAAATGCACTGTTAAGGAATAGCAGCAAAATAGACCAAAGCAATCCTTAAAAACAATCCTAGAAGATACAGATACATACAAATACCTTAAGATTCTTTTTTCGTGTGAACAACGATGTTACTTACAACTGTCTTTAGAGCACAAGTTAGAAAAGAAGTCAAAACTTAATAACAAAAAATATTTCCTAATCTCTCAATACTTGAGCTTCTGATTTCTTTCAATCTATTAGTTCTTGCTGACATGTCCAAAGTAGTGAAGTCTCTTACGAATCAAACAAAGGTGGAAACTATAAAAAATAATATTCACTAAGTCAACCCATATACAACAAAACCTCAGAAAAACACCGTCTGCTGTGGAATGGTACAAAGTGTAAAGCAGGGGTCAGCTTCCTGTTTTTATCAATAAAACAATAAGGTTTTATTGGAATTTGGCCACAACCCTTTATTTGCATGTTACCTATAGCTGCTTTCATGGGACACTGGCACTGTTGGATGTTTTCAACAGAGACCATACAGACCATAAAGCCTGAAATATTTACTCTGACCCTTTACAGAAAAAGCTGGCCAATCCCTAGTATACAGGATAAGATAGGTAGAGTTGGGGGAAAAAACCCTTAATTTAAGGCATCTGCCACAGCAAACACCCAGAGAAAAGCATCATAAGAAAATACTAGTGTATATCTAAACTAAAAACATGACTCTTTCTAAAGAAAAAACCAAGCTCAAACCCAGATATGCCTATAGCTTATTCTTCCACCCCATCATCCACCCCATCCACCCACTAAGAGGATACGCAGTGCGTTTATCCTCCTGTGACAGGCATCACCTCTCTTTCTTTCTTCTCCTGTAGCTTCTGCTGCTCCTCTTCTCTCTCTTTTCTCTGCTGTTCTTCCCATTCTTCCTTTAACTTTCTCTTTACAGAGGGGAAAAAATAAAAAGAAGAAAGGTAATTTTTTTCACACTCACGTTTTTAAAACATTTGACATATGGGGCAAATAAATGAAAAATGTTAACATTGGTAAAATGTATAACATCCCTCCCCCTCTTTTATTTGGCTGCACCAGCTCTCAGTTGCAGCACGCAGGATCTAGTTCCCTGACCAAGGACCAAACCCAGGCCCCCTGTATTGGGAGCACAGAGTCTTAGCCACTGGACCACCAGGGAAGCCCTAACATCTGGTTTCTAAAGTTCAAGGTATGTAACTCTTACTGAGAGTCATTTTGGTTAACTAGTTAATTGGTTATCTGATTAATACCATACCTCTTGTTCTTCCTGCCGTTTTCTAGCTGCCTCTTCCTTTTCCTTCTTTATTCTGAATTCTTCTTGTGCCTTCTGCTCCCGCAGCAACCATTCCTCATGTAATTTTTGCCTATTGACGTAATGATGTGATCAAATAAAAGGAATGGGCGCTAATCCACAAATACATCCACACATATATGAAAGTAAAATGACATTTTGTGAATGATGAAAGTATCATGAAAGATATTTTCTAGAAAGCAGTTAAGTAGAGGTAAGAGGACCAGGATACATGAGTAGTGATCCTGGAAAAGCACTGCATTTTAGCAACTATCCTCCTAGAGGGAAACAGTGTAAAATCATTACTTCTACATTTCCTAACTGTAACATCTTTAGACAAACCAATGACACTCTAGCTTTCTCTTTAGGTTGGCCACAGTGATGTTTCAGTTCAGTCGCTCAGTCATGTCCGACTCTTTGCAACCCCATGACCGCAGCACACCAGGCTTCCCTGGCCATCACCAACTCTCGGAGTTTATCCAAACTCATGTCCACTGAGTCGGTGATACTATCCAACCATCTTATCCCCTGTCGTCCCCTCCTCCTCCTGCCTTCGATCTTTCCAAACATCAGGGTCTTTTCAAATGAGTCAGCTCTTGGCATCAGGCAGCCAAAATACTGGAGTTTCAGCTTTAACATCAGTCCTTCCAATGAACAACCAGGACTGATTTCCTTTAGGATGGACTGGTTGGATCTCCTTGCAGTCCAAGGGACTCTCAAGAGTCTTCTCCAACACCACAGTTCAAAAGCATCAATTCTTCGGTGCTCAGCTTTCTTTATAGTCCAACTCTCACATCCATACATGACCACGGGAAAAACCATAGCCTTGACTAGATGGACCTTTGTTGACACAGTAATGTCTCTGCTTTTTAATATGCTATCTAGGTTGGTCATAACTTTCCTTCCAGGGAGTAAGCATCTTTTAATTTCATGGCTGCAATCACCATCTGCAGTGATTTTGGAGCACAAAAAAATAGTCAGCTACTGTTTCCCCATCTATTTGCCATGAAGTGATGGGACCAGATGCCATGATCTTCGTTTTCTGAATGTTGAGCTTTAAGCCAACTTTTTCACTCTCCTCTTTCACTTTCATCAAGAGGCTCTTTAGTTCATCTTCACTTTCTGCCATAAGAGTGGTTTCATCTGCATATCTGAGGTTATTGACATTTCTCCCAGCAATCTTGATTCCAGCTTCTGCTTCTTCCAGCCCAGCGTTTCTCATGATGCACTCTGCATATAAGTTAAATAAGTAGGGTGACAATATACAGCCTTGATGTACTCCTTTTCCGATTTGGAACCAGGCTGTTGTTCCATGTCCAGTTCTAACTGTTGCTTCCTGACCTGCATACAGGTTTCTCAAGAGGCAGGTCATGTGGTCTGGTATTCCCATCTCTTGAAGAATTTTCCACAGTTTATTGTGATCCACACAGTGAAAGGCTTTGGCAGAGTCAAGAAAGCAGAAATAGATGTTTTTCTGGAATTCTCTTGCTTTTTCGATGATCCAGCCGATGTTGGCAATTTGATCTCTGGTTCCTCTGCCTTTTCTAAAACCAGCTTGAACATCTGGAAGTTCACGGTTCATGTATTGCTGAAGCCTGGCTTAGAGAATTTTGAGTATTACTTTACTAACGTGTGAGATGCGTGCAACTGTGTGGTAGTTTGAGCATTGCCTTTCTTTGGGATTGGAATGAAAACTGACCTTTTCCAGTCCTGTGGCCACTGCTGAGTTTTCCAAATTTGCTGACATATTGAGTATAGCACTTTCACAGCATCATCTTTTAGGATTTGAAATAGCTCAACTGGAATTCCATCACCTCCACTAGCTTTGTTCGTAGTGATACTCATAAGGCCACTTGACTTCACATTCCAGGATGTCTGGCTCTAGGTGAGTGATCACACTATCGTGATTATCTGGGTCGTGAAGATCTTTTTGTATTGTTCTTCTGTGTCTTCTTGCCACCTTTTCTTAATATCTTCTGCTTCTGTTAGGTCTATACCATTTCTGTCCTTTATTGAGCCCATCTTTGCATAAAATGTTCCCTTGGTATCTCTAATTTTCTTGAAGAGATCTCTGTCTTTCCTGTTCTGTTGTTTTCCTCTATTTCTTTGCATTGATCGCTGAGGAAGGCTTTCTTCTCTTCTTGCTATTCTTTGGAACTCTGCATTCAAATGGGTATATCTTTCCTTTTTTTCTTTGCTTTTCGCTTCTCTTCTTTTCACAGCTATTTATTTGTAAGGCCTCCTCAGACAGCCATTTTGCTTTTTTGCATTTCTTTTTCTTGGGGATGGTCTTGACCTCTGTCTCCTGTACAAATGTCACGAACCTTTAGGTGCCAATAAGTGAGTAACATCCAGCTTTTCACATTCAGAAAGTATTACCCTTCCTATTCCATGCAGTTTGAAAGTGCCAAATGCAGGACTGTAGCATGACAAAAACCTGGCATCTCCTGCTCTAAACCCTTGGACTGCTACTCTTTACAGTTCAAAGACTTGGTTTGCCTCAAGCAAAAGAGAACTATATTGTGATCACGTCTTTAAAATAAAGCTTTAAGAAACGATGACAAAGAGTTAAAAAAAAAATGAGTTGGTGTCTAGTTTATGCTTAGAAATGACCAGTTATAAAGAGTGATCTTGTATTACAATGGTATCTCAGATATCCAATACCACAAGTTTCCAACTTAAAGACAGGTTATATTTCAAAAGTTTATTAGCCAATTTGGTGTTCAAAAACCTTGACTGTATATTGTCCCACTGAATTTATTAAAGGAAAATGAAATATGAGAAACTGTACTATATTACTTCAGGGACATCAGGAGTTAAATAAGGTTTTATGTCTAGTCTGGAGACCCAACCACAATTTCAAATACTCAATGGGAGAAAGTATTCCATTTCCTACTACAGATTCCAGGAACCTATCTTTTAGCCATGGTAGAGACTGGCATGTTGCATATGCCAGCGTTTCTGTGTATGTCATGGGGTATATGTAGATGTTTCAGTGTGCAGAACTCTGATTCATGAACTGCAGTATTTTCAAATAATTATCCTGCTTTTCAACAGTAAAGTATTATGCAACACTTACAGGAATAAACAAATATTAATGGAACACAAAGACACATGTATGTGATTTAAAAGAAGCACCTAAGTAAATGGGGAAGCAAAAAAAAAAAAGACTTCCCTATTTCATACTATACATATTATCCTCATCTTAACAGAAATCTCTAATAAGAACAACCAGAGTTATTATAGCATCTCCTATCTGCTCACACTATGTTAAGCACTATACACTTACCACCTCATTAATCTCATTCAATCTGCTCAATTCTACGTAGTAGGTACTATGATTATTATTATATTTTTTGGCTATGCCATGCAGCATGAGGGATCTCAGTTCCCCAACCAGGGAGTCCTAACTACTGGACCACCAGGGAAGTCCCTGTTTATGTTCCTATTTAGGGTGAGGAAATCGAAGCTTAGAGAGATTCAGCAACTTGAACACAGCTAGTAAGTAGCAGAGCCAAGAATGGAATGCAGATCTGGCTGAATTCAACTCCATGTTTCCCGTCACTACTACCTTTTTTTTTCCCCAGCATTTTGATACTTCCACCTACTTATGTGCTTAGGTAGGTAATAGGAATTAATTACAAGAAAAGAAGCAACATTACCAGTGAACACACTAAATAGCTGGAGAGGGTCTATCAAGTTTTTTTTCCTTTAAAATATTATTTATTTTTTGTTGTGGCAAAGTATATATATCATAAGACTTACCATTTAAGTGTACGGTTGAGTAGCATTAAGCAAATTCCTATTACTGTGTACTACTTTTTAAAAAAGCCCAGAAAACAAAACAGTACTCCCTGAAAAATACCAAAAAAAAAAAAAAAAAGAGCAGAATATTTTTGTCATCTTGTGCTGGGGAAGGCCTTTTAAAGTCAGACACCAAGGCCAGATATCATGATGAAATTGACAACACGGAAATCAAATTAATTAACTAACACTAGAATCTAAGTTAGGACTGATGACAAACGGAAAACATATATATCACACACATGACAGATATAGGATTAATATCCTTAATCAAGTAATAACATTGCCTATATAACAAAAAAAATGTATCCCCAAAGAGAAAGGTTTAAGCAATCTACAAATAGATATTATATAAAAAGATACTCAACCTACGAATTAAGTAGAATATATCTGAACTCTACTCAATACTCTGTGATGATATATATGGGAAAAGAATTTTAAAAAGGAGTGGATGTAAGTATACATACAACTGATTCACTTTGCTATACAGAAGAAAGTAATGCAACATTGTAAATCAACTGAACTCTAATGAAAGGTTTTTTAAAATGTATATTTGAAAAGATGAGAAATAACTTTTTACTATAGAAGTTTTAAGAACTGATAATGCGTATTGTGACTGACAGTATGGAGAGATGGGCACCTTGATTCACTCTTGGAAAGGTGGGAAACTGCAAACCGGGATGCTCTTTCTACCTGCATAAAAGTGCATTTTATGTGCACTTTTCCTCTCGGCATTTTTCTAAGGAAATAATAGGACAATACCAAGGATATATAATCATGGATACTCGCTGCAACTTTTTTTAATAATAGTAAAAAGCCTGAATGTAAATAAATAACAAATAGTAAATGAGAGTAAATTAATAGTACCATGGTAAGTGAATGTGATTTAACAGTAACCAATATTTATTTCGAGAACTAAACATTCATCAGTAGAGAACTATAAATTATGAATAGGGAATAAATTATGCTAGTCATACAATGGATACTGTGTTGCTACTGAAATGGTTGATTAGATCTTTGTATCCACACTGAAGTAAATGTCCTATACACTTAGCAGAAAAAAGCAATCTATAGAAAAATATGTATAAATATCCTCCCACGAAAGAAATAAATATATATATATATATTTTCATCTACAGTTTCTTTCTTACCTTCTTAACAGTGGCTATCTTTAGGTATGTGGAGTTTATTGAAGTCTCTTCACTGTTTACACTTACTAATTATATGGATTTTTTTCTCAAAAAACATTTACAACTTAGCAAAAAGAGTGAAAAAACTATTTTTAAAGACAACATCTTATTTCAGCCCATCAAGTAGAGATTTAAACAGCTTATCCAGGGTATTTTACAAGATCTATTTTGTATAAAATTGTGTAAAGAAGACCTGGCCTAGTTAGTGAAGACTTAGGATATTCAAGTAAAAGAACTGGGCTTGCAGAAAGAGCTTCAATCAGTGCTGACCTCTCTCTCTCCAACAGCCTCTCTTCTTCTTCTTGTTCTTCAGTCAAAGCATCTGCCACTGCCTCCTCTTCCTCCTCCTTCTGTGAGAGTCCTGAAGGAATGTAAATGTTTTAGGACACTATCCGTGTATTACAAAGCCTTGGTCAATAATTCCAAGAAAAAAAATTATATACAATTTTTTATCTTTACAATTATGGTACAAACCTCTTTTTAAAACTTTCTAACAATAAAGGGACCCCAACCACCCAAATTGGAACAATGTGAACACTGAAAAGAACAATTATGGTAGTAGATTAACACATTAAACTGATATCCCCTAAAATGGTGAGATATGGGAGGGAATATCCATCTTTATAGAAGAATGGCAACTGAAAAATGTAGACAGACTTAAGTAGAATAGTCCTCACTGCTGTACCCCACTGTAGGAACTAACTGTTGGGAGGAGGATATTTATTTACACTATCTCAAAATACCAGCCTACAGATGAATACTAATTACAAAGGGGGAAATATCTATTACAGTGGAGCCATCTGATTGGCAACACTTTGACCACACTTCACATCACTAGGAGTGGGACAGCTTGACATGAGAGGCCCCCAGATGTATGCAATGAGAGCTATATAGCATCAGTTGTGCAATATTTTTTCATAGTGTACCTGAAGCTACTCAGGAGAAGATGTACTAATCTAGAATGCAGGGCATTCCACAAAACTGGCTTGAGCTTTTCAAAATAATCAAACTTGAACTGGGAAAGTTTACATATGGTCTGTATATCATATTGCTGAATTACTATTCCTTTATTTGTTTAGTATTGTGGCCTTATTCTTAAGAGATGCAGGCTTAAGTATTTAGGCGTGAGGGCTATGTATATGCAACTGCCATGCAAAGGGTTCAGAAAAAATTTGTACACATGTGTCTATCTATCTATATACAGAGAAAGTAAGGCAAAATGTTAACAACTGACAAACCTAGGCAAAGGGTTCATAATGTCTACTGTACATCATGGATGTCTACTGTCACAATTTAAATTTGTGGGGAGAAAAAAAGGAGGAAAACTGAAGTGATCTTATGGAACTATAACAGAAGATCTCAGGCTAAAAGGAAAAAGATACTGTCTTTTTAAATACATTAAATACTTTAATACATTAAATACATTAAATACCTTTAAATACATTAAGTATTTAAAAAGTGAAAAGTGTTAGTCACTCAGTCGTGTCCAACTCTTTTTGATCCCATGGACTGTAGCCCGACAGGCTCCCCTGTCCCTGGAATTCTCGAAGCAAGAATACTGGAGTGAGTAGCCATTCTCTTCTCAAAGGGATCTTCCTGACTCAGGATCGAGCCTGGGTCTCCCACACTGCAGGCAGATTCTTTACTGTCTGAGCCACCTGGGAAGCCCATATTAAGTATAGGTCTAACCAAAGGCTCACCTAGTCCTAGATAACTACAGTACTGAAACACTGAACGATGCAGTGGTTACAGGCACTGGCCGTACATGCAGTTGAAAATCCATGTATAACTTTAAAGTCACCCCTCCACATTCACAGTTCTTCCATATCTGCAGTTCTGCATCCTTGGAGTCACCCAACTGCAGACCATGTAGTACAACAGTATTTACTACTGAAGAAAATCCACATATAAGTGAACGTGCGCAGTTCAAAACCCACGCAGTTTAAGGGGCAAGTGTGTATCTAACTGTATTATACATGTAAGTATATATGGAGTCATTCTACAGTTTTCCAGCTTCCTTTTTTCCTTCGTGTTACCTTAATTTCTGATAATGCAGCTTATTTCAGGTTATTTCAAATAGAATTGGGTGCTAAAGAAGCTACCTGTAATAGAGAGGTTGATAATCCAGAAATTTCTACCAATCACTTGCCAATTCACTCTAGAGCAATTCTTACAGAATATTTCTATATTGTAGTCTTCTGGGTAATGTTTGGCCATCCAAGTGTGCTACAACCCAACAGCAGTGTTTGGTTGACCATAGTATTCATGAAGCACCACTAAGTAAAAAATTGTGAGCTGGAGTAGGCCAAAGCAGGAGCAGTCATCCAGAGGCAAGTGCTTCATTGTGGCTCTGCCATTAACCATATATAATCATGAGCAGACCAGTGAGCTGCATCCTTCAACTGACTAAACTGCCAAAGGACACATCCACTTGCCTATTCATAGAGGCTCACTCCAAATGCACTTTACAAAGTTAAAAGGGAATAAAAAATATCAATGCAATACATTGGAATTGAAGTATATAAAGCAAAAGAGAAAGACTTTTAAAAAGTTGGGGCATGTTACAAGAAAACAGGTTAACATAGTAAGGAAACCGAGAACTTTAAGGGCGGTGGGGAATTACTAAGGGCATCAAAAATGCCAATCTACCCTGTTTCTTTTATCCCTGATGTTTTATCCTGTCTCAAGTGGGACCAGTTTTGAATTAAAAAAGAGATAGTAATACAGGCTGCAGGGCAATGCACTGTTCCTTTCATTCTAAATATCCCAAGTATTGCTACTCAAACAGTTTCTGGGCAACTCTAATGATAAATAAAACCTCTATGGCTATTTTTCTCAAGGCCCCAAAGTCCTGGTTCCTTGAGGCCATGGTCTGTGGACTTCAAGAATTGTCCAGGATAATTTACTAGGCATATTTTGGTTAATGTATATGACAACCATTATAACTCAGTACTCCTGTGTGATTTCAGTGCTTCCATGTGCATTTATTACTATTATATAACTTTACAACTAAGGTCATTAAACAGGTAGGTTTAATAAACAAACAGATTCTGCCATGTGAGGGCCAAATGACACCACCACCAGTACAGATGAAGGTTCCCACAGTATTTTAATAGGAAGAAAAAGTGATAAATAACCACATGGCAATAGTAGTAGTAGCATTCCAAACTCCACTCAGTACCATATTAATGTCCTGAGCATCTGTTTCCCATCATCCCTAACATTACATAAATGTAGATATAGCGATGTCGGTCGAGTGGTTAAGACTCCGCATTTCCACTGCAAGGGACATGAGGTCCGTCCCTGGTGCGGGAACTAACACCCCACATGCCACGCAGTGCGGCCAAACCAAAAGCCAAGTTAAGTTTCATAATTAATTTCATCTGTATGTATTTAAATAAGATCAACAAGGGGTCTCTCACGTTAGTGTAGTTTGAGAAAAACTTGCAAAATGTCTAAACCCCTCGAATCCTGCTGGTTTTACAAAGAAAAATATTCGCCGAATACTTACTATGTGCAAGGGCTGTGCTAGCTGCTGTAATTCATGATGCCTGCACCTGTAATATTAGATACTTTATAAATACTGATTCACCATGACTTCTTCCCCCTCGAGTAAGTACTTTTACCACTGTTTCTGATATGGGTCTAACAACTTTTTGAGGGGTCGTGGCCACAAGCAACTATGTATTAGATAACAATACTTGGACGGGAGTCGCGGGGGCAATTTAATACACAGAAAATAAGATAAGTAAGTCTATTACCAGAGTCTCTCAGTCGAGCGAGTTCCTGTCGCCGTTTCTTTCGTTTCTCCTTCTTCAGGGCAGCCCTGTACTTTTTGTGGCTGGAAAAACAAGACACACACTCCAGCGTCAGCGGCCGCAACTGCAGCGCTGCCTGAGCTCCCTTCTCCGCGCCCAGCGACAGGAACTCCAACAGTGAAATCTTGCTTCCCGTGTTTTAATTACAGAACATGCCTTTACCACCGCCTCGCCATCCCATGCGCACACGGCAGGTCTTCTCCATGCCCCTCTGCTCCCCTTCTCGCCTCCCTGAGCCCACAGATGCCCACTGGTAATTCAGGCGCGCCCAGGGAAAGGATAGAGCTGCTGCGATGGCTCGTGTGCTTGGCCCAGCTCCCCTTTACTTCATGCTTGCACATCTTCCATGCCCAGCCTCGGTCTGCTCCGTCCCCTTTTCTCTCAGCTCATCTCTCCTAAACCAGCTCACCTCAGCTTCTCCAAAAACAGCATATTCTCGGGCGCCGCCATCTTGCCAGCGCCGCCACGCCCACGGGAGCCGGCCGGAAAAGGCGGGCTTGAGGACGTGCGCAGACGCAGTTGCTGCGCGGCTTCTCGGGCGAGAGTGGAGGGGAGCGTTTCTGACCTAAGACTAAAGGCAGGGGTAGGTAGCTCGTATTCCAAAAGTCTGCACAACTAAATGTCTCCTTCCCGAAAAAGGAGAAGGGGCACCTACCCTCCCCTGTAAGTAGTTCTTCTCTCCTAGCGCTTCCCCAGTGCGTTATCATTACCTCTTCCCAACTCATTGTGAGGTGTTTTGTGGTCAAGAAGTTAGTTACACCTCTCCTTTTCTCGTCATCCATTCACGAAGCTTCATCGTACACAACGCGGCTAGCCTTTCTTTCCAGTCCGAGGCTGTGCCTCCATTCGTGGTTCCACTTATTGTCGCCTTAGACAGAGCCCTACACTCCTCCCCCTTCCACTGACACCTGCCGGCTCTAGAGGCTACAGAGGTGCAACCTCTGCTCCCAAGGAATTTCCAACCTAGAGACAGAGAAGGACCAATTCACAGATAAGATTGTGTATTATAGGCAACTCAGTTTACATTACAAAGGCCACCTGGGAATTCAAGGAGAGCTTTCTAATGCCTGAGTTGTTTTGAAGGCGGTTGGGCTAACCCGCCTGCCAATGCAGGGAAGAGACGTGGGTTCAATACCTGGGTGGGGAAGATCCCCTCGCATAGGAAATGGCAAACCGCTCCAGTATTCCTGGCTTGGAGAATCCCATGGACAGAGGACTCTGGTGGGCTACAGTCCATAGGGTAACAAAGAGTCTAACACTACTGAAGCGACTTAGCACACAGGCACGAAGGGCTATTACTTCAGGTGGAGAAGGCTGGGAATGGAATTGCAGGTAAATCAGCACAAGCAAAGGCACTGAGCGATGAAACAACGTGGAGTCTGCCATAACCGCGAGAACTTCGGCCATCGAGTATAAAGGGCAATATGAGAGTATCAAGAATAGATAGAGGTGGCTGGTGCTAGGTTATGGCGAAGGGCCATTCCCAAAAGCTTTAATTATGCTCTGTAGGGAATAGGGAACCCTTGCAAGTTGAGTTGAGGCTTTTGTGATCGTATTTGTGTTTTAGGTAAGTGACTGGTTTGCAGTATAAAGGATACAGCCGGAATAAAGCAATCTAGGTGAGAGGTAACAAGGAATTAAACTGGGACAACAAGAGTAAGAGATTGAGAAAGCAAAATCAATCCTGCTAATAATTAGACGGTGGTTTACACACATAAGACCAAGAAAAAACGTTTCTCCCAAGGACACATTGCAACTGCAAAAGGATTAACAATCCCCTTCTTTTAATAATTGGATAACTTCCTTCCTGGCTTGTCTTTGTTCCTCCCTCATCCAAATCAAATTTACTGAGATACCCAATTACTAAGCTGCCTGTTTCCCTACTCCCTCCCTGAAATCATACAGCAGAAGCCCAAACTCTTCATAAACTCTGCCTTACTCTTTCTTACAAAGACACTTGCATAATAAACAAGGCTCCAAGGTGGCCTTGTTCAGCTCAGTGCATCAGTAATTAGGAAAATAGACTTTGGAGTTGGATGGACTGGGAAACTACAGCCTTGACTATTTGATCTTTTTTTTTTTAAATCTGAGTCCTAACCAGTAGACTGGCAGGGAACTCCCAGTTCCTAATGTTTAGCCCTCAGTTTTCTCATCTGTAAAAATCAGGGAAATGCTATATGTTGGCATAGTGTCTGGCGATAATTAGTGTCCCAGAAACATTAGTTGTTATTAATAGCAGCAGTAGCTTGAAAACTTCCCAACGCCCTCAAGAGTAGATTAAATACTTGTCCTATGGGTGCTCCTTGCACAAGTATTTCACCTTTTATAACACCTATCACACTATATTGTACTTTGTTGCCTCCATAAGACTTCATCTTGCACTGTATCTTAAACTTCTTGAAGGTGGAGATTTGGCAGTTATAGCCTCTAACTAGAGAATTCCTTGGCTGGCACAAAATATAACTGTGCAGATCTCCAATTTTGCTGGTTTCTGTGACCAGGAATTATGCTGAGAATTGTTGCCATTCTGAAAGCATTAGTGTTTGGGTTGCTGTAACATTTCTTATGAATCAGACCAGACTCTCATATCAGAATAATTAAAGATGTCTTCTAGGAAGATACGCCTAATTTAAAAGGATACAGATTTAGATTTTATTCTATTATGATTTAGAAGTGAATTTAAATCTTCATTTATAGGAGTTAGATATTTATCTTCAGCAATTAACTGCTGAATTCATTTTCATGAATAAGTTTAAATTAATTTCATTACAGAAGTTACTCTACAAGCCAGTTTCATTTCCAAACTATAGTTCCCATCATTTGATAAATCATAAGATAAAAATAAGATATGTAAAAATGTAATACAAAGATATAGTCTACTATGATATTCTGATAAATAGAACAAATTTATATTTATTCTGCAATGTAACATGTATTTTCTATTTTTCTTGGTGCCTGAAATACAACTTCTACTTATTCTCAAGTATACATGTTTATCCCTTTTTTATGGGAAAAAGCCTAAGTTTTTGTCTTAAATTGTCAATAGGAAATAACTGATTATTCTTAAAAAGTTAAAGAAAATACTTTTCCTTTATATTTAAAATATTTCACATTTATAAATATATAAATGA
Organism: Ovis aries; assembly: GCF_016772045.2. NCBI lineage: Eukaryota > Metazoa > Chordata > Mammalia > Artiodactyla > Bovidae > Ovis > Ovis aries. The sequence continues at coordinate 13,958,272 of NC_056080.1, read as the reverse complement.
TGTAATAGATAATGGTATTACAAATATGCTATTATTAAATGAGTCTTAATTACTATAAAATGACAAAAGAATGATCCATAATTGTATTTTTTTTTCATTTATAGCAAGCATAAAGGGAGAGCAAGAAAAAAATATTTACTCTTTACCAGGTTGGGAGTCTTTCAATTAATTTGGCTTTTTTATTGCTCTCATAGGACAGTAATACTGGGACTCACTGAATGGTCAATGCAGGAATTCTCATGAAAGAATATTTCTTGCCTACCATTAATTTCATTATTAAATCACCAGATTTACTCAAGGAGATACAGTGGAGTCTCAAGTCCTCTTCAACACTCATTGCTATGCCAAAGGCTTTATATATTTTCCAGATTACAGTTATCCCTAAAAGTAACAAGATAAGATACTTATAAATGCATATTAATATGAAAATACTTAGAAATCTATATATGTACAACTGATTAAAAGTTTTCTTTGGAGGAAGGAGCTATCCAGTGGTAGTTATTCTTTATTCAGTTCTTTATTCAATCAGTTCTTATTCATTTATTAATGAATAAAGTTATTCTTTATTCATTCTTACTGATTCTTTTGTCTAGTGATAAGCTCAGAGCAACACAACTGTTAGAATGGTGACAGATGGTATCCCCACCTAGAACCCAAACCAAAGTACCACTTTTGAAGAGTAGGTTGAATTTGAAAAGCAGGAATCCAAATGTATATAGGGACAAGTGTCTTAGTCTGTTCAGGCTGCCATAATAATATACCAGACTGGATGGCTTATAAATAACAAGATTTATTTCTTACAGTTCTAGAGGCTGGGAAGTCCAAAATCAAGGTGGTGGCAGATGGCATATTTAGTGTCTGGTGAGTACTTTCTTACTAATTCATAGATGGCCGTCTTCTTTCTATGTCCTCACATGGTGGAAGGGCTGAGAGAGCTCTGTGGGTCTCTTTTATAAGATCACTAACTCCATCATGAGGGCCCCAACCTCATGACCTAGTCATTTCTCAAAGGCTCCACCTTCTAATGGCATCACATTGGGAGTTAGGTTTCCAACATATGAATTTTGAGGGGACACATTCAGTTCCCAACAATAAGAAAGCAGTACTATTTATAGGTGAAGTAGCCAGTATTGTTAATATGTACTAATTAGATTGCAAAATTGAGCTTATTCACTTAATTGAATTGTATCCATTTTGATCAGTAAAATTTGATATGAAAGAACTTAAAGTTGAATTGAAAAGACAATACAACATTAAGTAGAACAGTTATCAAAATTTGAGTCTTCAAGTGAATGGAAAAACACCTAAAGTGATTACAGTACTGTTTTTGCTAATATTGTGCCAAAAGAATGTGTTCCCCCCGCCCCATCCCCCTACCCTGCCACCCTCCACTCCCCTGTAATCAAGAGAAGGGCATCTTCCTAAACTTTTTTGAGGTGGAAGCCTGGTTTTAGAATAACCAACCTTACCGTAACCCATGTAGCCCTGGGAAAGGAGAATGGGGCTGGCAGCTTGCCCTACTGGTGATGTCAGCAGATTGTGCACTGGTTCCATAGAAATTGGAGCACTGGATGGATCTTTCCATTCCTGCTTCTCTGGTAAATCCCTCATGAGTTTTCCAGTCATTTTTTGATCTGCATGTTGTCTCACTAATTTTACAAACATCTTACATACTCAAAGAAACTAATAGGAACAAAAAGTCATTTAACAAATATTAACATTTTAAAGAAAAGGTTTTATTATATTATGTAATGAAAATGAGCAGCAATTGTAATACAAAGAAGGACATGGTTGAGAGTGAAAGAGGGTACTGTTAAAAACTACACCAGAACACTAGATGTATGTTAATCAGGGGTGGCCAACCTGGACACACCCTATGAATATCTTCTATATCTCTAAGATGGAAGGGCAGGTGAGGAATTCTGTGCATTGGTTCTCCCTCCAATTTAGAAGACTCACTGCAATAGAATTTTACACCAAGAATTTGCAAGAAAGCTAGGAGGGAAGCCTGTACATATCTCATGTGTGTACCTGTTAAAGATAACTATGGTTTGCAATGGCTTCCCAGGGGATTCAGTGGGTAAAGAATCCACCTGCAATGCAGGAGATACAGGAGACGTGGGTTCGATCCCTGCGTCGGGAAGATCCCCTGGAGGAGGGCATAGCAACCCACTCCAGTATTCTTACCTGGAGAATTCCATGGACAGAGGAGCCTGGCGGGCTACAGTCCATAGAGTCGCAAAGAGTTGGACACAACTGAAGTGACTGAGTATGCACGCAGGCATGGTTTAAAACAGATAAGAATAAAGTTAACATAGCTTTTTCCCCATATTAATCTTGTAAAGAATTTTATTCATTTCCTAGAGCATGTATGCTTCCATTTTCCAGAGAAAGCATGCACTGTAGAAGCAATGCCTTCACCCTCTTCCTTTTTTAAGAGCAGAGATATGCCCCTAAACTTAAACATACAACTCCAACCCTATTTTTTTTCCCTACTGAATGTATTAGTTACTTTTACCTGTGGTAAAATACACATTAAAATGAAATTTACCATCTTAACCTTTTTCATTGTATAGTTCAGTAATGTTAAGTATATTCATCCAACCTTATCTTACAGATCAGATGACTAGCATACTAATGAAACAAATATACTAGTAAATGCAGTATTGAGTTTGAATACAGGCTTATAGGCAATTAGAAACATTCCACATATTTACAAGCAAGGGTGACTCTGGATTGGATTCCTCACAGTATGTAGAATTATCTAGGTTTTACCTATCTGATGAGTTTCTTTCCTTCTTATTATAGCAAAAATCTTCTAAACCACTGTATAAATTAGGATATTTATATTATCTCCTACCTTGCACAGAACCTCAACTAATGAAATAAAATACAGTTCAGATAGTTTTAAAGGGAAGTCAAGATAGTTTTTTCAGTGTGGAAAATATGATTGTATTCTATGAATCAGTGTACATACAATGCAAAATAATATTGTAAACCATAGACTATTGTATTACTAGTCTTTTGAAAAATATTTCTGTAAAATAGATCATGAAAGCATTTCTAGGCACTCAAAGCATTTTCTTTAAAATGTTCTGCATATGCTTTTCTTTTTTCTTTTTGAGATGAACATATTTGTGGTTATATTTTCCTCAGAATGCATATGCTTTCTATATGATCAAGCCTTTAAGTAGAACATCTGGCTTTCAGAAATACAAAAGAATTTCCAGATATAAGTATACACTTGTGTTTTTAGGATTACAAAATATTTTTTCTATATCATTAATTGATAGTAAGTAATCATATCATGTGTTAGTGATGACAGCTAAAAGTTGAGGCACATATACCCACTGAGAAGGCCTTATAAAAGAATACACAGTTATGTTTTAAAATCAAATATACCTAAAACATAGCCAGTGTTCAACCAAGAAGTGCCAATCTGGGTCCTGTGGCTGTTTCTGAAAACCCTGCATTCCGGATGGTCAGTGTCTGTGTCTTACCAGTTGTTAAATCTTTTGATTCTCATCCCTACTTATAACTCTAGAATCACCAATTGATAAACATAAAAAAACAGCTCAAAAATGTTGCGTGTAAAAAGATATTACAGTTACCAACAGGTTGCTATAAGAGAAACTTGTATCTCTTACTGGTACTTCAGTGATAAACATCAGCAGCAATAAAAGTAAAAATTTGTTTACTAAAGAGCTTCCCTCAAAGACTAAGGAACACTGCCATACGAAGAAAGGCTCGTTTATAATTGTTAAATGCAGGCATTTAGAAGAGTCTAGTTAACAATATTTAAAGAAGTAGTATATATTTAAGCAAGATAACTACCTAGATAATGGCATCTTAGGGGGTCACTTGGCTGGTGGAAGGCTTGGGTTTTGCCTGTATGTTTAGCACATAGTCATGACGGAAGGATGAGCGGACAGTGCGGTTCATTAGGGGCTGAAGGGGGCGGAAGTTGTCCACCATTCTTTTCTCTTTCTCCCCCTCAGAAGTGAAGAGCAGGGTTCGAAATTGCTCAAGCTAGAAACGGAAACAGGAAGCATAAATATTTTCAATAGAAAGATAGCTTTACTTCATGAATAAATTACTTTCATTTTTACTGCTTTCATTTTAAACTTGTATATATTCATATAGCTAAAAGAACAGAAGGAATTATGTGCATCTGTATAAATAAAAGACCAGAAGGATTTATCCAAACAATGATTAACACGTAGTGGTAAGATTATAGGCAACTAGGATTACTGATGACAGCTAACATTTTTTCTTACTGAATTTTCTGTGTTGAAATTTCATTTGAAAAGTTCTCACATGGGCCACTGACCCTCTGATTTATTTTATTTATTTTTCAATGTTATATCAATTTTTAAATATGAAGGATAGTAATAGACTAAATGCATAGGTCCCCAAGACCAGTCTTATGAGCAAACTCTGTATTGTCATTTATTTGTAGTGGTTTTCACTACACAAATTTTTTTTCTTTAAATTATGTTGTCTACTAGTTGCTATCTCTGTGACTTCTGGTTTCGATACATGGTTAGAAAAGCTTCCTCCATTTGGACGTATGAAGAGATTTTCCTGGGCTTATCCTAGTACTTTTGTGACAGTATTTTTAATACTTAATATGTCTGGAATATATTCTTGTCTAAGGTTTGAATGGTTGATCCAGCTTTTTGTCCCCAAGTGTCTGCTCAATTGTCCCCATTGATCTTACTGAATAATCTCATCTTTTCCCCCTAATGAGCTGAGATGCAACTTTTATCATAAACTAAATTCCCATATCTACATATGAGACATATTTCTGACATATTTCTGAATCTACATTTTTCATCCTATGATTGATCTCTTTATTTGTGTACCAGCACAACACTATTTGGGCTTCCTCAGTGGTAAAGAATCTGCCTGCTGATGCAGGAGATGCCGATTCAATCCCTGGGTTGGGAAGATCCCCTGGAGGAGGAAATGGCAACCCACTCCAGTATTCTTGCCTGGGAAATTCCATGGACAGAGCTGGGCTATAGTCCATGGAGTCACAAAGAATCAGACAGGACTGAGTGACTGAGCACACAACACTATTTAACTATTGAGGCTTTGTAACTTGGTTGATTTAATCATCTTTCATTTTCTCTTTCACAATTTCCCTGGCTATTTGTTTATACTTTTTTTTCCACATGAGGCCAGAAGTAGCCTATTTTTAAAATCCTATTGGTATATTTATTGGGATTACATCAAATTTATGTAATTCATGGACAATAACAACTTAAGGAGACTTGACATTACAGGTATCTTTATGATATCTTCCTATTCAATCACATGGAAGTAATTTTTTATCAGTTCAAGTCTATTACGTCTTTCAGGAGTATTTTAAGTTTTCTTGTTAAGCTGGTTCCAAGATATTTTGTATTTTTTCTTTCCATTATAAATAGCATTCTTTCTTCCATTATATCTTTTAACTGACTGTGATTCCTCCATGTCAAAGGTACTGATTTCTAGAAATTAATATTTTGTACTCCACTAATTACTGAATTATCATATTTTTGTAGTAGTTCCTTTTATTGTTTCTCTAATTTATTTTTTCTTTTCTTGTCTAATTATACTACTTCCAGAATAAAACTTAATTTAAAATTTAATATAGTAATATTCTTTTCCATATTAAGCATCCTACTTACTTTAGAACTGAGATCAATCTATTTTATCAAATTAGAGAAGTCTCTATACATTCCTATTTTATTGAAAATTAAAAAGAAAAACATGAATGTTGAATTTTGCTAGTGCATTTTAAGAATCTATGGAAATAATAATAATTTTTATATTTAGATTCATTGATATGATAAATAATATTCCTAGTATTGAACCATCCTTGCATTACTAGAATAAATACTACTTGAACAGAGTATAATATATATTTCTTTTAGCACACTGCTGGATTCTGTTTCTGAAATACTATTTTAGTTTTTGTGTGTGTGTGTTTTTTTTTTAACCACAACCTCTATGTGATGTGCAGGATCCTAGTTCCCTGACCAGGGATCAGACCTGAGTCCCTTGCATTGAGGGTGTGGAGTCTTAACCACTGAACCACCAAGGAAGTCCCTATTTTAGCTTTTTAAAAAATATATTCTTCAGAGATATCAGTCTGTAAAATTTTTTTTTTTTTGGTCGTATCTTTGGTGGATGTTGGTGTCAGTTATCCTGGCTTCATAAAAAAGATTTTGGAACTTTTGTTCTTGTGAAAATGCTTTGTGATGAATTAAAATCCCATAAAGCAAGCATAAGCAAATACTACTGCAGTTCACTTATATTATGAATTAAATAGGATTTGTGTGTTAACATAGTAATTAACACCTATTTAGTTTCTAGGGAAAAATAAACTCCAGGGTCAAAACAACTGACTTAAAATTTCTGGACACATGCTGTTGGCTTCTGTTTTTATCCTGAGGTTCCATAGCAAAATTCCCTTAAAGCTTTTGAAGAGTTTTGAGCACATCTACTTTCAGCCTTCCTTATTCCCTTTAAAAGGGTCTTGTTTACATAAAGATTCATATTTACATATAAAATATATAATACATAAAACACATGTAATTGTCAAATATGGAAGTAAAAAGCTTATGTTTCCTAAGTTTTAACTCTTCTCTCTAGCCAATTTGAAGCATTCCCTAATTTATATCCAAAATAACACAAGATGTTAGCACATTTTAATAAAAATATATAAGTATTACAAGATAGTAAAAGCTGATGCCAATGTTTGAGCTCAGCCTTGTTTTAAAGGCACAGACTAGAATTTCTTTATATAGAAATGTGGAAAGAACATACCTGATCATGATCAACCTCTACAGGCTGCTTCTTAATGATCCAAGTGACAGACTCAGAGAGTGGCGGTGTAGTCAGGGACCCCGAGTAGGTCCAATAATCTGGGCAAGTAGGCATCAGACAGGAAGGGTCGAATGACCCAAATTCTGCAAGTGTGTCCTAGCCAAGAGAAGGAGTCATTGAGTCATCATTTCATGGTGAAAACAACTCGGGAATCATATGATGTGGTGATGATTCTAGGGGAGTCTGAGGACCTGCAGTGGTCCAGATGGGCTCCAGGTACCTCTGGTCACCTTAGGACGAAATCACACTCTCGCTTTGTTCTTACAATTAACCATGTATTTCTGATAGTCCTCAGTGGGAACAGAGCAAAAGCCATTTTCTCCCTCAGTTCTAGTGAGGTTAGCATAGGCTGGCTTCCCTGAACTCTTTGAGAGGCATTAGGTAGTAGCTGGTGCATAAACATGGAGGCTTTTCATTTTCGAGAGACTAAAAGAATTCACCTTTCTAAAATGAAGTGCATTAGGAGGAGACAGGATCCTGGATTGGGAACGGGAGAGGGAGGGATAGGGACATGGGAAGGGGGGCAGAAGAGTGAGAGAGAGAAAGGAAGAGGAAAAAGAGGGAGATAGAGAAGGAAGGAATGGGAAGGAGGTGGGGGAGAGAGACAGAGGCAGAGAGGGGGAGGGAACAGAAAGAGAATAGACTTTCAGGGAGTAGCCCCATCTGGGATTCTGAATATTGAACAATTAATCTTTGGGGCACACAGAAATATCCACCCTGAAGGATGTGGTAATTGTTCTGTAAGACTGGACAAACCAAGTTTCTATCAAACTTTGTTCCCTGCCTGTGGGAGGGTAGCTAGACTCCAGAAGGCTGCCCTGAGGGTTTGCACAAGGATTGAGAAGGAGCAGGGGTTGGGGCTGAGAAGGGGACTCCTTCGGTTCCTGAGTCCCTGAGTGTTCAATGGCATGGCAGCCAAAGCAGAGCCCTTCTGTCCCCTGCAGAGTGTCCCAGGGCCAGGGGCTCTCTCAACAGAAGCGTCATAAATGGCAAGTTGTCTGAAGGGGAGACTTTCAAAGAGAACCTCAGTTGCACTGAGGTGAGTTACATTTCCCAACTCAAAGTGCCCTATTATTGTCTCCACTCAGAGATTGAAACATAAAGCATATCTCAAGTGATTTAGAGGGGAAAAATTACCTTGTGCTTAATTGATGGCAAAATATTCACCAGTTTCTGTAGCTCTTTGTGATGCTTGCCTAGCTAAAGAAACAATGAGAAAATACTAAAAAAAAAAAAAAAAACCAATAGAAATCTCACTTTTGAAACTGCAACAAAATGTAAATTAAAATTAACCACCTGGTGATTATATAAAAACAAACCAACCATACTACTTAAGCTACATTTAAACTGGTAATTTAGAATGTTTTAAACATCACTGAATTCAATTAGACACAGAAAACTGAGTAGGCTGTTTGCTGACAGGGTCAACGTGCCTATAGGCGAAGGTGCCCTGCTCCATTTAAGCATCATTTCTTTAATTAAAATTAAAAATTGTTCCACAAATTAGCCACATTTCTTTTTTTTTTAAGTGGTCACATTTCCAGTGCTCAGTTGCCACAGGTGGCTTGTGACTACCGTACTGGACTGTGCATTGCTATACCATTTGAAATATATTCATAACAACCTTGTCTTTTAAACATTTTTATCTCAATATTTTTAGAACTTAAAATTGCAATGTTGTATCTTTTCATCCTAGGATACACTATATCATTTAAAGCTAGTAGGATTTTTTTTTTTACCTTTAAAAATACTCCTATCACAGCCAAACCATTTTCTTCCAGTGCTGCATCCTCAAAGTGTTCAAACTTGACTGCATTCCAATGTACCAAGTGCAGCTGAAACACCATTAAAAAATGGTTTCACATATGATTGTGTAGGATTGCTCAAAAACAGCCTTATTCACATATGATATTTACTGTGCTTCCTCACCCAAAATAAAGCCACTGAGAAAAGCATATGACAATCTGGTGCAAAATAAGACAATTAAAGAACAGGAAGAAATATATACAGGGGCAGTAATTAATACTACTTTGGAATAGGCTTTATTTGGGGTGAAAATTTTGTATACACATATGTGTATATATCTATCTCCAAGTGAATAACATTTCAGTGAGGGAGCAACATTTGTCTATTCCCATCCTGATTTGCATGAAACACTCATATACAAAATCCATTTGCATCTAAAGGAGAGATGTTTATGTTGAGAGAAATAGATTCTCCCTATGTGGACTAGGAGTTTAGGACAAATTTGTTCGAGGCATAACCACTTAAAATGTGTTTCTTTTTAAGGTACCATTTAAAACTAAATTAGGTGGAAAGTTGTTAGGAAGAAATTCTATGTATTTTGGCCCCTTTTATTTCCCTACAAATCATTCCTTGTCCATCATTCATGAATCCTCACCCTGCCTCCCAAGTGACACTCTCAAGGTCATGTTTAACTTTTTCCTCTCCTTTCCTGAAGAGGACTCTGCCTCCAAGTCATTTTGCTTTAATTTCAAAAGTGCTTGTTAAGTCGTCCTCTTTTTCTCTGTTTCTATTGCCACCACTTTCATTTAGGCTCCCAGCATCTCTCACTTGGGTTAACTTGACCTGGTGACCCTGCACTGTGCCTGCGTTATTAATTTAGGCTATCGTGTGAGCCTAGCTTAGAATTCTAGAAGAATTCTGTTTCAGGACCTTAAGGTTGATTTCTGTCATATTATTTGAAATGAGGGCAGTTATTATTTTTACATGTTTGAACTGGGAATCATCAAATATGCCCTTGAGAGAGTTAGCATTTGTAGGAATTACCTGATTCTTCTTGATAATTTCTTAGAACTGGAAACTCAGAACTATTCCTTCTTCTCCACTGTTGTCACTGTTCCCAAACTTCTCAACTTACCTCTGCCGGGTAACATTTGCTGTCCACGGTATGCTCAGAGCCCCAGGCATCAATGGCCCCCCAGTGAAAATGGAACTGCTTTAGTCGGTAGTTGTGTTCCAGGGGTCCTCCCTCGATCACTGAAATGGCACATCCAACAATTCAGGGGATTTGATGTTTTTGATGTTGTGGAGGAATGCAGGGGAAAAGTAGACTCTGTGGGTGGACCTTCTCATGAACTGTCTTAAGTGGAGCACACTGTATTATATACCAGTGTTTACAAACTTGATTTCCATGCAGTTAATATATGCATAAGGGCAAGACCTGCACCCAGAATGACACCAGGATTTAACTATACTTCAAGCCGCACACAATTATTAAAAGCTAATTCTTGCCTTAGTTTTATGGTCTATATTTACTATGGCCAGTGTTTTTTATGCACAATAAAATGCAGATTTCTCTCAGCATATTTATCTAACATCGTCTTATAAAACTGAAATATGGGTACAAAAGATACTTTCTTTTTTATGCGCCAGCACTCTGCTTTTCAATATTTGAAGATAACAGTGGTTCTTTTCCTTACATTGAAATGGAAAAGGAAATTTGCAAATCAAAAACTATCACCTATCTCCCTTTGGACAGAGTGAACAATGTGAGTCATCCACATACTTTACTTTCTGGAACTACTGAAATCAGTACATTATAGGGGAAATGTTCAGATATGAGTTTTAAAAGTCATCCTTCCTCAGGCTTTGGGTTGTGCAGTTTTTTGTTTTTTTGTTTTTTGCTTGAATCTGCTGAAGCTGTTAGTTCCTCATTTCTGGCATCTGAGCAGACCCTGGCGATGTCTGTTCATGGTTAAACCATACAACAACAGGAAAACCAAACCTTCCATCTCATCCATATTAACTATTTTAGAGTTTATTGCCTCATTAGTTGAATTTTATGTATGCAAATGACTGAGTACAGTCATCCAGAGGTCCAAATACACTGGCTATGTCATGTAATGGTCTACTGTTAATCTTACTGGCTTTCATAAATGTTTTACATAATTTCCTTTTTTGAAAAAAGAAAGAGTTTTAAAAAAAGGAGTTTTGTAAGGGTGAGCAAAGACACTAATGACTACTTTTCTTTGAGGGCTAGGGGAAGTGCAGAGAATAATACCACATGATTCACTAAATTAGTAAGAGTATGATACTAAAGTGTAGTGAAATAGACATAAAATTGTCTTCTAAAAAATTCTGATTTTTCTATGCCAGCTCCATATTGTGAGCATGAATTTGGCAAATGTTCAGTCTAATCTGTTGGGTGAAATTGAAATCCTGCCCGGCCACATGTGGAATCTTCTCGGACCAAGGATTAAACCCATGTACCCTGCACTAGCAGGCAGATTCTTAATGACTGGACCACCAGGGAAGTTCTGAGATATACTTTTAACTTTATTCATTAACACTTTCATGGATGTATTTCACCTTCATGAGAGAAAATCAAAGCTTCTCAATCTTAGCTCTATTGATTTTCTTTTGCAGTAAAGAATGATTTAGGCCTAATAAAAATCAAATTTAATTACTGTATCAGTATTGGTAATAGAAAGAAACAAATGCACTCTAGTGAGTGCATCTATTGATATTTGAAGCTGGATAACTCTTCATAAATGCTGGTGATTGTGGCCTCGACCCACGAGATGCCGACAGTACACTCCTCCCAATGTGACAACCAAAATGCCTATAGCTGTTGCCACGTCCCTAGTCCCTGGGGAGGGATGGGCAGCAAAATTGCCAGTGGCTGAGAACCATTCCTTAAGATGGATCATGTGCTTAGTTGCTCAGTCATGTCTGACTCTTTGCGACCCCACAGACTGTAGCATGGCAGGGTCCTCTCTCCATGGGATCCTCCAGCCAGGAAGACTGGAGTGGGTTGCCATTTCCTCCTCAAGGGTATCTTCCTGACCCAGGGATCAAGCCTGTGTCTCCTGCATTGCAGGCAGATTCTTTACCTGCTGAGCCATGGGTCAATCATTGCTTAAGATACATTATTTCAAGTAACAATTATTTCAGACAAATTAAGATTATTAGATACTATCAAATTCAGTTTGAAAAAAGAATCCTGCATAGAATTAATCACATGGTTTTCAATAGACACTAAAAGTTTCAGGTAAACTTTGAAGTCATTAGATTAGTTTATATCTGGGTAGGCTGAAAAAAAGTAGATTTAAAAGCAATATAATATTTGAATTTTAAAATCTCTTTTAAATTGTGCTTCATTTACACTAGGTAATATTGTTTAACAAAATTAACAGAACATGAGTTTCCATTTTTCTTACATACCATTGGTCTCTTAACTAGTTTAGACTGTAACCTCATGCACACATGAATATGCTTTATGCCCCATTTCAGTGGTATTGTAGTCTCATCAGTTAGATCTATTTAAATAATATTACAATCTAAATAAAAATGTCTTATAAAGTCAGCAAGCAGAGAAAATTTGTACATATGCAATACACATATGCAAAAGAAATTTCTAGCAAGGGTTTAATTTCAAAGCCTATCTTTTTATCACTTACAAATTCTCTCTATAGAGATATTTGTTCACTAATGAAAAACACTACCGATACTAGAGGAAAACGTTCATAAAAAAGAGAAGGGGCTTCTTCCATACATTATGAAAGTAAGTCCAATGAGTCCCATACCACTGCTACCAAGAGACTTCCCGGGGCTGTGTGATGTGGCCTATGCTGACATGAAGTTGTCCCTTTAACTCCAGATGAGACCACGGGTCTGGCTCTCACCTGATTTATCTGCAGAGTCTTCAAATTCCACGAGGAAAGAGTACCCGTTATTCCAGACGTGGAGGCAGGTGGTCGGGTCATAAGAGATGGTGAGCGGCTGTAAGCCAGGATCGTAGACACTGTCCCTCCACCGGATGTTGATGGGCGACTGGCGCTCACCCGCCGGGGCCAGGTCCACTTTCTCCCAGAGGGGGTGCACTAGGAGAAAGCACATCGGGGCTGTCATCGAGAGGCCCACTAGCTGGGATCCTCACTGTGGGGATCATATGGGCCCACGTAGGCGTGTCCTCTGAGTTCACCTCTCATAGGAGCCAGCTGTGAGGATTAGGCAGACATCCTGCAAAGCCTGGCCAGACGTTACCATTGCTAAGGTCCCTGGAGTTCTGTCTGTCACATGCATAGCTATGACACTGTAAGTTCAGGGGTACACGCACACTCTGTCTCACATGGCATCACCGGTGCTGATTTTTCTACCAGACTCAAGCGCCAGGTCTTTGTGGCAAGTCTCTGATAAATCTCAACAAATTTCTTATAATAAAGAGAGCTATGCACATGTGATAGACAGACTCCATGTGTATAATTCAGGTTGTCCAGGTCTCTGCCCTTTAGAAGCTGCATGGATGGGCAGAACCAAGACCAACAGGAAAACCAGACAAAATATGAATTGAGATAAATCATGACCAATGCCCCTCTGTACCTCATCCGACCGCTGAGAACGAACCTGAGGATTTGAGAAAGTGACAAGGCAGCTGCTGCCCAGTCAAACCCCTCTGTGCATGGCAGGGTCACTGGTACTCCACTTGTCAGAAAAAAACAAGCTTGCCTCCGGTTTCCTCTTACACGGGAGATAGTTCTCTTCCTGAGATAGCTGCCCCAAGCGGGATCCTACAAGTGGCCCACAGTATAGACAAAGAGTGTGCCAAGGCAGTTTCTAGACCAGTGGTTCTCACAGGAGGGAGCTATGGGGACCCCAGGGGACATTTGGCAATGTCTGGAGACACTTTTCAGTTGTCCAACTGGAGGAGGGTGCTACTGACATCTAGTGGGTAGAGGCCAGAGATGCAGCTAAACATCCTCCATAGTAGCAGGACGGGCTTTCACAAGAATTACATGCCCCCAAATATCAGTAATGCCAAAGTTGAGAAAGCTTGGTCTAGAGCCAAAAGCAATAGGCAAACTCAGGGTATTCCCTTTTTTCTGCTCAGCTTTTCACATACTGCAGATCATCTCTTCTCTAGAGAGGTCTGAACCCAACGTTTTGGGTTTTCTCCCTCGGTATAAAGTAACTTCTGAAGAACAAAAACTTGAGAGCAGGAGAACTTTCTGTTTCAGAAATCTAAAGTGAAAACTGGGGGGAACTGGCACCATATAATCATATTATTATTGGATTGGAATGCAGATTCTTTGCAGGCAGGAGCCATGTCTTCCTCCCCCTTTATTGTGCCCTGTAGCTCCTAATTTGATAAATGCCCTTTAATCTGAGCATGGATTATCCAAATGCTATTGTTAGGTTAAAAAGCTACATTTTATTAGTGTTTAGTTTGGTATTTTAAAGCTTTCAGAAACCCCCAGAACAGGCCTGAGTCAGTCTTAAAGCTGACCGCCAGCAGAGACCTGACAACATGTCCCCTGAGATGCCCAGAGGGAGGCTGAGACTTTGAGCATTCACACCCTTCAAAACCAGCTGGTGAGGGTCTGTCTCCCATGGAGACTAGGGAAGACAGGAATGATGAGCAGATGCCTAAGACGATGCCCTGTTTCACCTTTAATTGGCCCCCACTTTGTTCAGGAAATGCCTAAAATCTTCTCCCTCACCCACAGAAACAGTAGCCTGAGGAAACCAGGCCTGTTCCTTCAGTGGCTCTTTTATGGTCATAACGGGCTTCCCAGGTGGCACAGTAGTAAAGAATCCACCTGCCAATGCAGGAGACACGAGAGACTCAGTTTGATCCCTGGGTTGGGAGGATCCCCTGGCATAGGAAATGGTAACCCACTCCAGTTATCTTGCCTGGAGAATTCCATGGATGGAGGAGCCTGGCGGGCTACAGTCATGGGGTCGCAAAGCATGCAGGTATGGTCATAACACTCCTATCAATTCACGCCCTTCAATTCACAAGTTTAGCTTCCAAGCTTTCCCCCACTCACCTCCTCCTTTTGGAACCCAACCCCCTCCACCCGCCTCCACCCACCATTAGGGAGGCCTTGGTCACTGTCCCCTTAGAGAAGCCAGCTTTTGCCCAGGCTTGTTTTGCCAATGATAAAGTCACATTTTTGTTCTCGTCTCTCTTCCTCTTCCTCCATTCTAACAAAGTACAGATTAAAATGATTTCTTGATGGTTGCTCAGAATTTGCCTCAAAGCAGGAAGATGATTACATGCTCTGACAACGGAGCCTGTGTTTCCAGTTTCTTCTTGTGTGGGGAAAATGAAATGAATAGCAAGAGTGATTCTATCAACCGTGGTTTAAGGGGCTACACCACACTATTAGGTGTCATTAATGAAAGCCCTTAGATCTCATGTGCCTGGCTTGGCTTTAGTTCTTGTTTATATGACTGGTCCTGGCTTTGATTTTTCTTTGTGCTTATACCACCTATGGCCCCAGCCTGGGCTGGGATGGGGGAGGGGCATCACTTTTAGCCCCTGAGAAGCTTATTCTTGCCTTAGCCCCTCAGTTCCTGCTCTTCCTGCTCCTCAGAAGTTAATTTCCTCTCATTGAGTTTCTGGCTGGCTTCTATTACATTTAGATATTGGGCTTTTCACTTCCTCAGTAAAATCTTCTCTCACTACTCTCCTATATAATATGATCCCCTCTTATTTTTTAATCACAGCACTCTGATCTTTTTCCCTCACGTTTATTACATAGGCATAGTCATAATTATATACATATGAAGGGTAGCACAATATGCTACTGTAGGGGAGTAAAAATAACTTTCCCTCAGCCTTTTAGGTCCTTAGCTGAGACCCCCACACCCCCACCATAATAAAAAGACAGATTATAGGGACAAAAAAAATTTAATTACCTACTTACTTACTGGAATCCCCACAAGGATATAAAACTGAAAAGGCATCTGGAAAATTGTGGCTTAAATACTATTATGAGCTAAGGGCTGGGACCAATCTGGGACTTCAAAGGGGAGGAATGAATTTCACAGGAAGGTGAGAAGAGGAAATACATCCTAAACAAAGTTTATAGAAAGGTGAACCAGTAACAGTTGTCTTCCAGGTACAGGCCCCCTTTCTAATGTAAATGGATTTTGCAAAAAAACCTGGTAGTTTATACTGTGTTTCCAGAGCTTCTTTGTCTGCAGTGTCTCAAAATAATTAGCTCAAAATAATCCATATGTCAAAGAGGCATATTTTGGGGTAGTGGAAGGGAACCGAATATGCAACCCCCAAATGTATCTCTTTGGTATAAGGATTATTTTGAGAAACAGCAGACATAGGAGAAGCTCTGGAAACAGAGTGGAAGTTACCAATTTGTAAAGGAAATTTACATTTCCAGCAGAAAGCTCCATTTGAAAGGGTGTCTCCCTCTCAGTATCAGGAAGAGGAGGATGACTAAGTCACCAAAAACTCATCAGTCGAGAATGCAGGACTTAGATCTGTAGAGCAGCCTTACCCTTGTTGAACGTGCTTTTCCTGGTCATCTCCAATAACACCCCTGTCTCAGCAGCCTCTTTTGTCTGTAGCTAGAGTGGGTATTGAGGTGGTCTAGGGCCACCTGGAGGAATTCCTGCTTTCCTGGGTCTCTCCCATGCTATCGAGGAGGTATGCATGTTATTAAACCCTTTTTGTTTGTTTTCTTCCTGTTAATCTGCCTTATTACAGAGGCCTCAGCCAGGACCCTAGAAGGCTAGAGGGAAAATGAGTTCTCCCCCTCAGTGTTCTGCAGTCCAGGACCAAGCTGCAGACAAAGGCCACCATTGGGAAGGGCTCATTCCCTTTTTATCTTTGTTTCCTATTACCCTGCTGATCATCACACTATTTTTTCTTTAATCTTCCTTCAGGTTTGTCTCTTCTTGCCTTGCCCGTGACATGGCCACCAGCCTAGTTTAGGCCTCTCAGCCCCACACTTCACACCACACTGCTTAGTTGTTTCTCCTCCTGTCTCACCCCTCTCTACTCCATCTTCCCAAACTGGTCTTGACATCTTCTCCAGTCACTTTAATCTTTCCTTCTTCAGAACTCATATTGCATTCATTCTCACACCATTTAGCACCAACCATTTCACATATAAAGTGTATTTGCTTTATCTGCTCAAAGGGCCTGTATCCTCCACTTTTTATACAGCCCAGGGTCAAAGTTGGTGCCATGCACAAAGGAGGCACTGAATGCTTATGTTACGAATAGAGAAAACCAGACAAGGTCATGCCAAGTCTCTCTACCCTTACCTCACAGTCTCTCCAACCAAGCAAGCAGGCTTACCCCCAGAACCCTTGTGTTCAGATGATCACATCTGCCAGTTTCTCTCTCATTTCTTAAAATCCTACGAGGCTCTCAAGGTCGGTCAAAGCCCATTCCCTAACAAACCCACACTATATTAAGCATCCCTTCACCTGCTGTTGCTCTCTTAACCTGCACTGTCTAATATGGTAGCCACTCACCCCATATGACTTGTTTAAATTGAGATGTGCTGTAAAACACCTAGGGACTTTGAAGACTGAGTACAAAACAAAGAATGTAAAATAGTTCATTTATAATTCTTATATTCATTTTAAAGAGACAAGATATATTTTGGATATATTGGGTTAAATAAAATATATTAGTGAAATTAATTTCCCCTCTGTACTATATCTCACCTATATATTTGATATATTATAATTAATTTCACAAATGAATAAAATTTATTTTTTCTTTTTTCCCCCAGTTTTATTGAGATGTAACTGACATACTACTTGTTCTTTTTAAAATGTGGTTATTGGAAAATATAGAATTGTCTATATGGCTCATATTTGTGGCTCATATTCCATTTATTTACTGGACATTACTGTTCTATACCATCATTAACCTTTTCTCCTGTGCCTTGCCCTGTACTGTCCTTTTTCTTGAGATGTGCTGTTTACTCATCAAATTGAACACCATCCTAGCAGGCCTACGTCTACTGCAGTAAGAGGATACATAGGGACCCTCCATGTGACTTTGTTGAGGATGGTCACAGAATCACAAACTGCCTTGTTAGAGCATCAGGGCTGTAAGAGGCACTTTGACGCTGAGCCCAGGTAACCACAGCATCACACGCAATTACCACCACAGCAGACTAAGGCCCACACTTCCTGGTGGTCAGTTTAGGGCTATTTGTTAGTGCGCTGTAGCTGCAGATTAAATTCACCCATTCCCAACCATTTTAGTTGACTGAATCCTAAGGTGTCGATGTTCACTCTTGCCATCTCCTGCTTAACCACTTCCAATTTACCTTGATTCATGGACCTAACATTCCAGGCTCCTATGCAATATTGTTCTTTACAGCTTTGGTCTTGACTTTCACCACAAGACACATTCACAACTGAGCATCATTTGCACTTTGGCCCAGCTGCTTCATTCTTTCTGAACCTATTAGTAATTGCCCTCTGCTCTTCCCCAGTAGATACTGGATACCTTCTGACCTGGGGGAGCTCACCCTCCAATGTCACATTTTTTGCCTTTTCATTCTGTACATGGGATTTTCTAGGCAAGAGATTGGAGTGGTTGCCATTTCCTCGTCCAGTGGACTACTTTTGTCAGAACTCTTCACTATGACCCATCCATCTTAAGTGGCCTTGCATGGCATGGCTCATAGCTTCATTGAATTATGCAAGCCCCTTTGCCATGACAAGGCTGTGATCCATGAAAGGGATCCACAAATTTAATTCAGATGACCATTATATCTACTACAGTAGGCAAGAATCCCTTAGAAGAAATGGAGTAGCCCTTATAGTCAACAAAAGAAGCTGAAATGCAGTACTTGGTGCAATCTCAAAAACAGCAGAATCATCTCAGTTCGTGTCCAAGGCAAACCATTCAACATCATAGTAATCCAAGTCTGTGCCCCAACCACTAATGCAAAGAAGCTGAAGTTGGTTGGTTCTATGAAGACCTACAAAACTCTCTAGAACTAACACCATAAAAAGATGTCCTTTTCATCATAGGGGGTTGGAACACAAAAGGAGGAAGTCAAGAGATACCTGGAATGACAGGCAAGTTTGGCCCTGGAGTACAAAATGAAGCAGGACACAGGCTAACAGAGTTTTGTCAAGAGAACATGCTGGTCATAGCAAGCACCCTTTTCCAACAACACACAAGACGACTCTATATGGGCATGACTGAATAGTCAATACCAAAATCAAATTGATTATATTCTTTGTAGCTGAAGATGGAGAAGCTCTATACAGTCAGCAAAAACAAGACCTGGAGCTAACTGTGGCTCAGATCATCAGCTCCTTATTGCAAAATTCAGTCTTAAATTGAAGAAAGTGGGGAAAACCACTGGGCCATTCAGGTAGGACCTAAATCAAATCCCTCATGATTATGCAGTGGAGGTGACAAATAGATTCAAGGGATTAGATGTGACAGACAGAGTGCCTGAAGAACTATGGACAGAAGTTTGTAACATTGTACAGGAGGCAGTGACCAAAAACACTGCAAAGAAAAAGAAATTAAAAAAGGCAAAGTGGTTGTCTGAGGAGGCTTTACAAATAGCAGACAAAAGAAGAGAAGCAAAAAGCAAGAAGGAAGAAAGGGAAAGATAAATCCAACTGAATGCAGAGTTCCAGAGAATAGCAAGGACAGATAAGAACGCCTTTTTAAATGAACAATGCAAAGACATAGAGGAAAACAATAGAATGGGAAAGACTACAGGTCTCTTCAAGAAAACTGGAGATATCAAGGGACCATTTCATGCAAGGATGGGCATGATAAAGGACAGAAATGGAACAGACCTAACAGAAGCAGAAGAGATTAAGAAGAGGTGGCAAGAATACACAGAACTATACAAGAAAGGTCATAATGACCTGGATAACCATGATGGTGTGGTCACTCACCTACAGCCAGACATCCTGGAGGTGAAGTCAAATGGGCCTTAGGAAGCATTACTATAAACAATGCTAGTGGAGGTGATGGAATTCCAGCTGAGCTATTTAAAATTCTAAAAGATGATACTGTTAAAGTGCTGCACTCAATATGTTAGCAAATTTGGAAAAATCAGCAGTGGCCACAGGACTGGATGAGGTCAGTTTTTCTCCAATCCCAAAGAAGGGCAATGCCAAAGAATGTTCAAACTACCATACAATTGTGGTCATTTCATATGCTAGCAAGGTCATGCTTAAAATCCTTCAAGCTAGGTTTCAGCAGCATGTGAACCAAGAACTACCAGATGTACAAGCTGGATTTAGAAAAGGCAGAGGAACCAGAGATCAAATTGCCAACATTGGTTGGATCACAGAGAAAGCAAGGGAATTCCAGAAAAAACATATAATTCTGCTTTGTTGACTATGCTAAAGCCTTTGACTGTGTGGATCACAACAAACTGTGAAAAATTCTTAAACAGATGGGAGTACCAGAATATCTTACCTGTCTCCTGAGAAACTTGTATGTGGATCAAGAAGCAACAGTTAGAACCAGACATGGAACAATCGACTGGTTCAAAATTGGAAAAGGGTAAGTCAAGGCTGTATATTGTCACCATGCTTATTTAACTTCTATGCAGAGTACATTATGTGATATGCCAGGCTGGAAGAATCACAAGCTGGAATCCAGATTGCCGGGAGAAACAACAGCAACCTCAGATATGCAGCTTTCTCTTATGGCAGAAAGTGCAGAGAAACTAAAGAGTCTCTTGATGAGGGTGAGAGAGGAGAGTGAAAAAGCTGGCTTAAAACTCAATATTCAAAAAACTAAAATCATGGCATCTGGTCCCACCACTTCATGGCATATAGATGGGGAAACAGTGGAAACAGTGACAGATTTTATTTTCCTGGACTCCATAATCACTGCAGACGGTGACTGTTGCCAAGAAATTAAAAGACACTTGCTCCTTGGAAGAAAAGCTATGAAAAAACCTAGACAGCGTATTCAAAAGGAGAGACATCACTTTGCTGACAAAGGTCCATCTAGTCAAAGCTATGGTTTTTCCAGTAGTCATGTATGGATGTGAGAGTTGGACCATAAAGAAAGCTGAGCACCAAACAATTGATGCTTTCGAGTTGTGGTGCTGGAGAAGACTCTTGAAAGTCCCATGGACTGCAAGGAGATCCAACCAGTCCATCCTAAAGGAAATCAACCCTGAATATTCATTGGAAGGACTGATGCTGAAACTGAAGCTCCAATATTTTGGCCACCTGATGCGGAGAGCTGACTCATTGGAAAAGACCCTGATGCTGGGAAAGATTGAAGGTGGGAGGAGAAGGGGACAACAGAGGATGAGATTGTTGGATGGCATCACCAAGTTAGTGGACATGACTTTGAACAAACTCTGGGAGATAGTGGAGCACAGAGGAGTCTGGCAGGCTGCAGTCCATGGGGTTGCAAAGAGTGGGACATGATTTAGCGACTGTCAATGGCTGCAGAGACCCCTGAGGCTGTTACTGTAATTCCAAAGGGCTCTTAATAGGTTAGTTGTTTCTCAAGATTATTTGAAAGTTAATGAAGACAACACATTCTGGATATCCCAGCCTCTGTTATCTGGGAAATACAGAAATTTTTGTGAAGACATTGCAAAACAAACTTTTGAGTACTGTTGTTCTCCAGGCTTTATTGGTGTTCTTTAAAATTAATTGGAGCACTAATAGAACCGTTTTCTAACACTGTTCAGTTATTAATAGATAAGTACTGTAAACTAAAACTTTCTCTGATGATGAAAATGGCTGACACGGTAAGTGCTAGGCACTTGTGGCTATTGTCAGCTACAGATTGGCATTTGCCATGGGCACTTGCCATCCATCTCTGCGAGAATTAAATTATGTATTGCTACAGCTGCTGATTTTCAACACCGCCTGAAAGATTAGGATTGAGAGCAGAAGTGTGGCCCTCTGTGCTCAGGGAAAACATGGCAGTACAGGTCGTCAGATAGGTATTTTCAGGAGCCGACTTTATGAGCCCAGTTCTTGTATCTCCTCATGTAGAAAAGCACTAATAGCCTTCATGGTGACGACAGCTCCTCATGACTAGGCATTTAGGCTCAATTTCAGTAGGTGATACATGAAGTGAAATTAATTTTTTTCATTTTGGGTAATTGGTGCAGGCTTTTATCTTTATTTTATCATATTACCAGTCCGTAGGGTTAGGACTGTCAACATTTACTGTCTGTAACTTGAGAGCACAGCAAATAGCAGTTTGAGTTGACACCAGTGATTCCCTGGGGCTGATGGGGAATGAAGGTAGAGCACGGGGCACAGGCCCCAGTGAAATGCTGCTTCTCAATCTGGCATCACCCTCCTCCTCAGTCAGTCCTCGCTGTGCTCCCCAGATCCTAAAAATGGTCAGACATCTGAGGGGGCTGCTGAGCATATGACATGATGATGGTGGTGATGACGTGACAACTGTGGTACTGGAGGTAGCTGCTAGCACTGAGTTCTCACTGTGTGGGACACGCTTGCTAAGGACTTTGAACATTATCTTTTCTAACCCTCAACTATTTTGGATCATTCTTGGTCACTGGACCTTATGCTGAGGTACTGCGTTTCTAGGAATAATGAGTATTGTCCTTAGAGCTAAGCAGATAAGGGACCAGGACATGCTCAGTGGCTCAGGGCAGCAAAGACCAAATATTATTCTGGGTGAAACAAGAAGGGACAGTATAAACATCTAAAGCAAAGCCAAATTATGACTGTCATCAGTCTGTCTTAGTAAGCTACAAACAAGAACATGTGATATGGGAAATTAATCAAGGGTAGCCCCTCATCCCTACATCATTACCACTTTTTGTTTTTGTCGTTACCAAAAGGAGCAAACTTTTATGGGTTTTTTTTTTTTTTTTGGCCCCACCACTCGGCTTGTGGTATCTTGCTTCCCCAACTAGGGATCAAACCAGGGCCCTTATCAGTGAAAGTGTGGAGTCCTAACTGCTTGACTACCAGGGAATTCCTTAGGAGCAAAGTATTCTAAAGACATGAGCATATTGAATATTAGACCCTTAACTTTCAAGTTTCTGTTAAAAAAAAAAAAAAACCTTTCTGTTAGTAACTAGATAAATATGACTAATTTTTTTCCATTTTTAGCCTTAGACTGCAAAGTACCAGTGTTGAGAAGAAGCCATTCTGGGGAGGATGTGGGCTTGCTGGTAGGAAGCCACACCCAGCAACCAGAAATTTATTATGACTCAGGCCAGTTCAGTTTAATGAGAACACAGTTAGTGATGGAAGAAACAAAATAAACTTAGAATAAAAAAATATATATATGAAGCAGTTTCAAGGCAATGGATTTAGCTAGACTGGCATTCTCATAAATTCCTTTTTTAATGTGCAAATAAGGTCAGAGAGAGTAAACCCAAGGAAGAAAAGTTGAGAAACCTACAATCTGGAAGCAAAGCAACATTGGAAAACTGTGTGAATTCACTGTGAATGGTGGAAAATATAGAAAATAACTATTTGGCAGATACACTTAACCAGTGCATTAAACTCATGTCTCCACCATCACACACATTATCCTCTCCTATCATCCCAGGGGTTCTGTGCCAGTGTCCCTTTGCCTCCAGGGGACCTTTAGGGAGGTCTTGAGACAGTTAGGGATGCCATGCAACATCTGCAGTGCACAGTCCAGCCCCGACAGCACGGAATGAGCCACCCCCATGACAGCAGTGCCGTGGAGTCAGGGAAGACCGCCTGCCACCTCCCCTGATCTGCGGGGTCACAGCGAAGCACACATGGGCCAGGTGGTCAGCTACAAGTAACTCTTCTGCAATTTCTGATGAGAGATGGAACGTTCCAGACTACATCATCATGATGTGTACCTCAGACTTAGGTCAGCTGTAGCTCAATAAAGTTAGGGGAAAAACTTCCCATATTTTCACAAACAGGGAAATAATGGGGTATTCTCCTCAAGGCATCTAATCCCAGTCTGGAATGCCACTGACATCAGAGCTGCACACTCAACACACGTGACTCTTAGGAGACAACCAGGCTTCCGCTCTGTCCAGGCAGCCGTGTACTCACAGACTCGGTTCCGGGATTTGTAAGTGCAGGTGTAGAGGCTGCAAAGCCTTGCAGGCGTGGACCTCGGAATCTGGAACCTTCTCCACAGTGTCTTGCATGGAGAGGCTTGAAGAATGACCCTCAGGTAACTCATCACCACCATCTTTAGCTTAAAATCTTGATCAGCTCTCCAGTAGCTTGCAGAAACCTAATAACCTAGAGGCAGGACAAAAGAGGCAACGCCATAAACAACAGAGGTCCCGATCATGTGGAAAACATCATTCAGATTATTAGTACATAGGATGGGAGGCCAAGTGAGAGTCAGTCATTTATCCACTCTTATTCTTCAAACACATTGTTCACCTCATTGGCAGGTCCAGATGACTGACTCAGGCGCCTTGCCTTTACCTTATGGTTACTAAATATTAGCGGTTCAGAGAAAGGACTCTCTTAATCCACAAAATGAAAGAGTGTTAACAATACAGCTTCTTAAATTAGAAACAAAATTTTACTCCTTGAAATCCAGATTAATAGTCCAGCATGGTACTGATATTTAGGAGAAACCAAAGATTAAAGTTTCCTCCAGGCAGCCTGAATTTAAAAAAAAAAGAAATCAATCTGCATCTGGACTGCTTAAAAAAAAAAAAGATATATCCCCCCAAAACACTCATGGGTAGTTTTTGAAACACTTTTAAATGCTAGTGTGTCCTTTAAAGAAGTAGGTCTCATATCCCTACATGTAAGACCCGAAGGACTCCCAAAGTTCTGCCTGATCTAAAAGAGAAACCTTCCTGAATATGTGAACCTAACCTAACCTCACAGCTTGGGAATTCTGCCAGTAAACATTTTTGTTTCAACATTTTTTTTGCTCTTAAACACTCTGTTGGGTGCTGGGAGGTAGTAAAGATGAAGTAGATCATAAAAAAGAATGAAGTTCTTGTACATGCTATAATGTGCTGAACCTCGAAAACAGTGTGCTAAGTGAAAGAAGCCAGACACAAAAGATCACATATGGTATGATTTCATTTGTATGAAATACTCAGAATAGGGAAATCTACAGAGACAGAAAACAGGTTGAGCAGAGGGGGAAACGGGGAATAACTGGTGAATCGGTATGGGGTTTTCTTTTGGGTGATATAATTATTTTAGAACCAGATAGAGGTAGTTGTTACATAACATTGGGACTGTACTAAATGCCTCTGAATTGTACATTTTAAAGTGGCCAATTTGGGGAATTCCCTGGTGATCCACTGATTAAGACTCCTCATTCCACTGCAGGGGACCTGGATTCAATCCCTGGTCAGGAACTGGGATCCCACAGGCCACGCACTGTGGCCAAAATATTAAAGATAAAATACCTAATCTTATGTTATGTGAATTTTGCCTCAGTAAAATAATGCACATCATATGGGAAGGAAAACACGTACCAAACCAGTTCTCAGCAGGTATTGGTACCTCCTGAGTCTGCTTTCTCCTGCCAAAGGAGGCGTCTCAGCAATTTGGCCTTGACTGGGGTGCAAAGGCACCAAAAGGGAAACTGAGGGGACAAGAAGACACGTCACTTACTGACCTGCACTTTATTCATTCATACCATGTTTCCCCAAGAAGAGCGTTAGATACAGAAAAAGCACATGACCACAAGCGATGCTGAGCAAGGAGGGACACATTCTCATTTCATCCTCCCTCTGTTCGTATACTTCACTGCAATTAATTAGCCATGAACTAGCCCTTCTGCCTGTACTGCTACCCTTGTCACTGCTAGCTCCGAGCTGGAGGAGACAAGGCTGCACCCAAGGGAAAGGAGAGAAAATCACACCTAAGGTATGTCCAGTGAGTGCAAGACACAGAGAACAGAGAACTTCCTGTCACTGCCCTGCAAAGCACAAGTGAGGGCTCCAGACAGATCTCTATAACTGGCTCCCCACAAACCATGTGCCCACACCCGTATTGTAACATGAAGCACAGCATGGTGACAAGCCAGCCTTTCAGCCCGGGGCCATGCCCTCTGTTGTACACATCACTTTGCCAGTGAACACACTGAACTAAGGGAGTGGAGGTGCATGGTCACCACATTAAAGGGGACCGATAGGGAGCTCGTGACTCCCAGGGAGGCTCCTCTCCTGCAAGCCTAACTCCCTACCTAGGGTCTTTAGGCCAGTGACACCTAAAGTGTGTCTGCATTGCCAAAGGTATTTGATATTCTCAAACTAAGTTAAAATCACTTTTGTTCATAGTTTTATGTGTATGTTTGCATATATATTTTAAGGGTGTGGGTATGTAAAAATATACCTTATTTAAGATATGCAAAGTCTGACACGATTTCAAATAGAGACTGATAATGAAATTTCAAGATATTATCTTGATAGTGCCTTGAGTCAAACAAGTACCTTGTTTTCAAAAATCTTAATATTTGAAATATCATTAACCGAATTAACTGAGCAAGGTTAAAGAGTGGATGATTTGCCACATCAATTCAGAATCTATTTCTGCTTTTTAAAATTTTTTTATTTTGGAAAACTTCAAACTTATAGAAATAGTGAAAATACTGTAATAAAACTACCTATGTACTTGCTACTGCATTTCAACAATTATCTCTTGGTGGCTAAGCAAGTTTTATTTGTGCCCAACCCACCACTTCCCCTCTCTGAATTATTTGAAACAAATCCAAGAAATCTTAGAAACTTATCCATGATTTTATTTTCCACATGAAAGTGAAAGTGAAAGTCACTCAGTTGTGTCCAACTCTTGTGACCCCATAGACTGTCCATGGAGTTCTCCAGGCCAGAATACTGGAGTGGGTAGCCTTTCCCTTCTCCAGGGGATCTTCCCAACCCAGGGATCGAACCCAGGTTTCCTGCATTGCAGGCGGATTCTTTACCAACTGAGCTATCAGGGAAGCCAGGGAAAATATCCTCCAAATTCATAGTTTGTTCTCCATGAAAATAATCTATATGAAATAGCCCTTGGCAATAGTTTATTGGCAGAATATGAAAACTATCAATTTTTCAAACTTAAAAACAGCACAAAAGCACAGTAACCAGATACCTTCTCAGTGCCTACCTATCCCTTAAAGTAAACACTTCATTTCTCTCTTGATATCTCCACTCTAATCTTGGATTAGCACTCAGGTTCAGAACTTTATGCTTCTAATTTATAAGACTATGTCTAGCATGAAACAGCTGGAGAAGGCAATGGCACTCCACTCCAGTACTCTTGCCTGGAAAATCCCATGGACGGAGGAGCCTGGTAGGCTGCAGTCCATGGGGTCACTAAGAGTCGGATACGACTGAGCAACTTCACTTTCACTTTTCACTTTCCTGCATTGGAGAAGGAAATGGCAACCCACTCCAGTATTCTTGCCTGGAGAATCCCAGGGATGGCGGAGCGTGGTGAGCTCTCATCTTTGGGGTCGCACAGAGTTGGACACGACTGAAGTGACTTAGCAGCAGTAGCAGCAGCAGCATGAAACAGCATAATCTATAATCATGGGTCAGCAGGGTCAAAGGAGTATATGAACGGAAATGTTTAAGATTAAGACTGAAGGGAGTTCCCTGGCAGTCCAGTGGTTAAGGCTCTCTGGCAGTCCAGTGGTTAAGGCTCCTTAACCAGTGGGTTAAGGTTCAATCCCTGATCAGGTAACTAAGATCTTGCATGCCACACAGCACAGCCGAAAAGAAAAGAAAACAAAAAAGATTAAGATTTAATGTACATCCTTCAATTTATGCAAGAAAGAATCCAGAACCAGAGGAGCAGGAAAAACAGTCATTCAGTAACGCTGCACAAGAAGTAGAGTTTCTGTGACTTCAAATAGTGTAAGGTCTGAGAAAAGCCCAGAAAATCCTGTTAAGTATTACATAAATGAAAATTATTATTACTCAAATTGAATTTGCTAAAATGCTACCCATGATATAAGTACAAAAATTAAGAAACTAGAAAGCAGCTTTAGATGATTTTTAATGTCATTATTTTCTTTTTAAGACAGTATCATGAAGTAATTCCGACTAAATAGGATTCTCTCTGATAAAATCAATTTGTAAACTTTCAAAATTGCTAAGAGATATGGGGAAATCTTGCCTTAATTCTGTGCTTCTTTCCATTGACTTCCATTCCTGTATTGAAGCAATAATGAGTGATTATCTCATGCAAAGCACTGTGCTGGGTTAAGATAATAAAGTTATGTTTTCTCCTTATTCTCACAAGCTTGCCATCTACAAAGAAAAACTATTTAAACAAATAACTTCTCTTTTTAAGTTACTTTTTCATTGCAGTAAAATATACATATTTATTGTTTTCACCTTTTTAAAGTATACAGTTCAGTGGCATTAAATACATTCACAATGTTGTGTAACCATCACCACCAAAACTTTTTCATCATCCTCAAAAACAAGCTCTGTACCCATTAAACAATAGCTCCCCATTCCTTCCCATGTCATAGCCCCTAGGAACCTCTATTCTTTCTGTCTCTATGTATTTGCCTACTCCACAGTGGACTCATAGAATATTTTTTTCCTTGAGTCTGGCTTATTTCACTTAGCATAATTAAATACTTCTTAATCAGAGTCAGATCTGATGACAGCCCTGACTTAACTCAATGAGAACATAGAGAGTAGAGGCTTTAACTTTCAGGAACAGGTATCATCTGGAACCATGGGTCAGAGGGGACAGTTTTAACAGGTGGGGCAAAGGCAGAGAGATGGCCGGGGAGGAATGATAAGGACATTTAGGCGATGGATGGACTGCTTAAGAGCCAAGGCCAGAGAGGACGACTGGGGTTGAGTTGAAATGGGAAAAGCTTTGGGTTTCTTCAGTAATCAATCTCAGTGTCAAAAGAGGTGGGCAAACATGTGAAAAAGGACTCCTTTCTTGCTTACAATCTGGATGGTAATGCCCAGGAAGACAGTGCCAAGTGTAAGATACTGGTTTGTCCTTCAAAGGGAAGGTCGTGATAAGACAAGGCCACAGACATGCCTGATGACTGAGGGAATTGTACAGAAAAATGGGCACACACTTGGCCCTGCCTGTGGAGCTGGGTGGGGAATCTGAGGCCTGTTGGCATGGCACCTGGAGAAGTCTGGGTAACTGATCCTTGGTCTAGCTCCACAGAGAGTAATCAGGAAAGCACGAGGCCAGGGTGAGCTGACATCACAGGCTGGGGCTGACTGCTGGGGCCATGGCCATTGGGGGACTGCCCTGCGTGCTACAGTCGTGCTGTCTGTGAACAGCATTGAGGCTAATGACACATGGCCCAGAGGAAGTGTCTCCTGTCCACTTCGAGACTGGCTGTCTAGGGCTGGGGGGAAACGAGCTCTAGACTATCTAACATCACCCTCACTCACAGTAGTCTCCCCAGGGCCCACTCGATGTGGGGGGGGAATGCATGTAGTAGTCTGGAGAGCTGAACCTCTGTCCCCTAAGAATGCTGCTGATCTCACTGAAGAACACTGACTCTGAAGATTACCTTTTGTGTTTTTAGACAAAAACAAAACCCAAATCCTTTTTTTGGTAACAGAGCCAAGTGTATCAGAACTTCCCATCCTCCCAAGTCTTCTATGAATATTTTTCAAGGTGTTGGCTAAGCAGATACTCAGGGAACACAGTGGAAGGTAGAGCTGGATAGAGATTTGAGATTAATTAAGGGAATATTAATTTCCAAGAGACAAGGTGACTTTCAGATGTTATTCCCTGTGTACAGGATGAAGCACTGATGGTTTCTGATGACTCTGTCAGCTCGGCACAGGATGGATGGGACTGGGCAAAGAGGGGAGCCAGGAAAGCCATTCAATCCATCACTCTTATTCTGTCATTCACGAGGACATCAATCAAATATGATAAATAGCAATGTTGTGCACAATTAAACTAAAATATGTTCAGTGAAAAGTAGAGCAGGCTAAGGTGAATTTGTAGTGCCACAGGGGAGGGGGTGTTGGGTTTTAAATAAATTGCTCAGGAGAAACCTTATTGAGAAGGTGAAATTTGAGCAAAGACCTTATTGAGAAGGTGAAATTGCTCAGGAGAGACCTTATTGAGAAGGAGGTGAAAGAATTATTTATACGGCTTTCAGGAGGAGGGTTATTCCAGGCAGAGGAAAATGCCTGTGCAAAAACCCTGAGGTGGGAGCTTGTCTGGCACATTCAGGGGACAGTGAGGAGGCCAATATGACGGGAGTGCAGCAAAGCAGAGGTAAGGCAGTAGGAGATGAGGTCCAGAGGTAATGAATGCTAAGCAGATTTCTAGGCCATTGTAAAGGTTCCCCACTGTGGGAACACAGTAGAGTTTTTGGAGTAGAGGAGGAATTTAATCTGATACACTTTTAAAAAATGTCATTCAGGAAAATGGAAAATGACCAGAATGGAAGAAAGAAGCAGGGACTCCATTCAGGATAATCCAAGGGCTGCAACTAAGGATGCTGCAGTGAATGTGGTGGGAAGTGGTTGGGCATTGGCCGTATCTTGGGGACACAGCCTGTAAGATGTGAAAGAAAGCAGTCAAGGGAGACTGGCAGATTCTTGCCCTAAACAACTGCAAGGATGGAGTTGCCATGAACTGAGATGGGAAGGCTGTGTGTGGAAAAGGGTTTGGGTGGGAAATCCATAGATCAGATTTGGGTATGTGGAGTTTGAAATGAAATTCCAGTAATTCAACTGAGAGAATATGGTAGAATAGTCTAACTCATGGTAGAACGAGGATGAATCCCTGAACAGAGAAACAGAACCTGGCACAGCGGGTGAGGGAAAGATGGTGCTCTTATTGCTAACCCTACTGGATTTGAGGTGCTGAGGCGGGGGCAGGCGAGAGCAAAGGTCTAGGGAGAGTTGGCAATGCAGCGCTGCTGCTCAGGAGACGTGAGGCTAGAAAGAGAAACAAAATCCCCTCCCCCAGGGGTAACAGGTGTCTAGAGGGAGACTAACAAAATGGAGTGATTACGGAGGCCTAGAGAAAAGGAAGTCAAATGCAATCAAGGAAGGAAGGGAGCATGAAAGGTCAGGGGCAAGGAGGGTTCCAGGGAAATCCGAATACAAAGAAAACTTAGCTAATGCTCAGTTACAATACCTGTAACAATACATGAGATTATTTATGCTAAAGCCAAAGGCCAATCCCCTCTGTTACATTAAAAGGTAGAATTTATTGAGAGGTGAGGTGGTTATTTAAATTTACCCATGGGTCTTATAAAGCCCAAGCTAGTGAAACCACAAATGTTTAATTATCAACCATAATATGTAACAGTAAACTACTAGCAGACATTACTGGGTGTCACAGAAAATCTGTCCTTACTTATGTGTGTCCTTAAAGATGGGACCATGGGATGAAGGGGCCCCAGAAGAGCCTTTGTTATTGCTAATTATTTACGTATGTCCCTGGATCTTACTGATACATCCCTTATCTGTTTTGCAGATTTGGAAATGTGTGAGGGGAAAAAAAGATTCTGAAAGCCTTTAAAAAATTATTCATAAATCATGTATTAAACGACAGTAATTTGAACTCTGCCTGATTAAGCAATTTATAATACATGCAAAACAGCAAGAAAAGGGTACTGTGACTAAAGGTTACAATTACATTGAAAAAAATTCCTGATTCTCATCAGATTCACTTTTCCATTTCTCACCTCCTCATTTCCAAAGGAAGCAAGCCTTTTGCAGTTCCCTGACATGGAAATTAGGGGTTATGTTGCCATGTCTTGACTGAAAAAGCTGAGTTTCTTCTCACCCACTTCTCTGATAGCAGGATCCCAATCTGGGATTGCCAAAGGTTTCAGAATACATTTCTAGTAGCTGTTTTGCGTGCTGCAATTAACTTCCCCAGTGTGGCCAATGAGATGAAATGCATTTCCCTCCTTCCATCAGATTTCCAAAATACTCATATTACCTCATAAGTCACTCAGTCTTTATTGAGTTCTGACTGTGAGCAGTCACAGCCTTTTGCCTTGCTCCTAGGACAACAAGGCAGGAGTGTACAGAGAGAATGGTATCCTGCTGCTCTTGACCTTTTGGTGAATTTTAGTCCTGCTACTATGTAAAAATTGTCTGAGTAAAGGAAGAAAGCTCCAGATAGCTGAAAGGTTTTCCATTCCTCCAAATGTGCAAAAACAGTGATCCTTCTGTAGGATGTGCAAGGGAGGAGAGGGGTAGGGTCTGGGACAGCTTCCCTCAGAGAAATCTAGCTACTCCCTTGCATATTCCAGCAAGGTTTTTCATAGCAGAGTGAAGATGGCCAGATGAGTAGTAAAGGGGGAAGAAGGGGAAGCAGAAAGCAATGTGGTTTTCAGTGGCTGGGTGAGAACAAGTTCTGTCCACATTAAGGTGTACACATTAACTTCTCAAATATCTCAGTTTCCCAGTGAAAATACGCCAGAGGGGAGGGCACTTATATTAACAAGTTGGCACCAGCCTCAGGGCAGTAGCATTTAACACTGAATTTTAACACTGAATGCCACAAAGACTCAAAACAGACATCAACAATGTTTGTACTGCGGAGGTTCTCTTCCAGTTCTGGGGTGGGGCACGAAACAAAAAGGCAAAAGGGAATTGTGGAACGGAGAACGCTCAGATTTGTCCACGTGACACAGCTGTGAGGCAGATACCCTGCCCTGGGGGTGGCTATGACTCCGTTCTCAGACCCGGACATATTGGGGGGGGGGGCGGGGAATGCAGGGAAGACCCAAGTCATTCCTAGTTTGCTGCGCCTCGGTTTTCGGAACTGCAGTCTCAGATTTGTAGTCCTTATACAATTTCAAGCTATTTCACAGCAGGTTGGACTTTTTGAGTTATTCACATCCAACCACCCCTAGCAAAACTCCCTCCCAAGTAACTGCCCTTATGCCCCGACAAGTTCCCTGAGACAGCTGTTTACCCGTCGACTGCAAATAATCCTAAAAGAGGTGCAGCCATCTGGTTGGTGACTCCCACAGTAGAAGAGGTCCCGGGGCAAGGAGAACGGGCGGGGGCGATGCCCTACGGGCCTCCGCAGTCCCCGGGCAACTATTCGCAGGACCAACAGCTGTCCGGGCTCTGAGACCCGGCCTGCCTCCGGTATAGTCCCCAATCTACGTGGCTACCCATCCTTACCTGAGCCTTTCCCCAGAGAACGAACCGTGCGGCTCGCTCTAGTCCCCGCAGCAGGAGCGCTTGGCCATCGTAGCCACGCCTCCATCTCGCCCACAGCCCTGACCAAGCGCGTACCCCTCTAGGCCACGCCCCATATGGGATAGCCGCGCCCCTCCAGGCCGATCCTGTCCCTGCCGGTTGGCCTGGCCATGTTCCTCGCTCCAAAGCCACTCCCTTTTCTTTAGGACCCCACCTTGAGTTCCGCCTGGGCCCACCCCCTCCACCTTGGTAACGCCCCTGCATTCCGCTCTGGTCCCGCCCCTCAAGCCCTGCTTAGCGGCTCAAGCTCCCGCCTTGGAGCAGGACTTTGTTGCGGGAATTCGAGGTCGTGTGGGCGGCCCTCACCTTGAGTCTAGAGAAGCCCTCTTGGGTTCTGGCAAAGTTTTGTCGCATGAAGTCAGATGGCGGGCCTAAGTGCCTCGTCTAAAAAATTGCTTTTCTCAAGTTTCTCTCATTTCCAAACATCAAGACTAGATATACTGAGAACAGGTGATTCGGGGAAACGCAAACACTGGACAGATCTTGCAACCGTGATTCTTTCCTCTAGTTTGCATTTCCACTTTACCCCAGTTTTTTTGACCCAGTTTTCATGTCCTCCAGACTGGAAGTCAGTTTTCACGTTCTTTAAACCAGAACTGTCACCCACGTTCTTTCTAGTCCCTTGTGCATGCTTGCTAAGTCGCATCAGTAGTATCCGACTCTTTGTGACCCTGTGGACCGTAACCCACTAGGCTCCTCTGTCCATGTGATTCTCCACGCAAGAATACTGGAGTGGGTTGCCATGGCCTCTTCAGGAGATCTTCCTAACCCAGGGATGGAACCCGCATCTCTTATGTCTCCTGCATTGGCAGACAGGTTCTTTACCACTAGTGCCACTTGGGAAGCCCCTTCTAGTCCCTCATGGGACCTTAAAGGCTAGGAGATCAATGGAGTAACCAGAACTCATGTATTTCCTGGTGTCTCTGGCTCCAGTGAGCTCTTGCTGTCTAGGGCCTGTCAAAACATTATCACATTTAGACTGAAACTCAGGTTGCCACTCTGAGTGCGTTGAGATTGTTCTGCCAGCCTCATTCTCTCCATTTACAACTCTGGGTCCACAAGGAAAGTATATAGAGGTGATAACAAGCTTCCCCACCCCTATACAGAAATGTTTGATTCATTCATTCAAATCATATTTATTGAGAACATGCTCCCCTGACAAGCCTCAAGGAGTTGCAGAATGAAGTAGTTCCAACTTGGATTGGGACATGACAAGAAATGATGAGAAAAAGATGTGGCAATAAATTGATAGGTAGGAAAGGATTTGGTAATCACAGGTCTTCCTGATTTGATTAATAGAAATATTTTGGGGGAGCAAATATAGAAGCAAACTTTTATAGGACTTAGTACACTTCTTTACACGATAAATTCTCAGTAAATCTTCACTGAAACCCTTCTGTGTAGAAAGATAACATTTCCCCTTCTAACCAGTAAAATTTGCTACTTGTATATCTTCAAGTATACAAGGGCTTCCCTTGTGGCTCAACTGGTAAAGAATCCACCTGCAATGTGGGAGACCTAGGTTCGATCCCTGGGCTGGGAAGATCCCCTGGAGAAGGGAAAGGCTACCCACTCCTGTATTCTGGCTGGGAAAATTCCATGGACTGTATAGTCCATGGGGTCACAAAGAGTCAGACACGACTGAGCGACTTTCACTATATCTTCAAATGCCAACAAATAAAGATTTTATGATAGCATATTTGGTTACTTTTTGTTCTCTTCCCACCCTCCACTGCATTTCTGGCTTGAAGATAGTGGGAATGTTCACAGTATTGTGCTAGAAGGAACACAAAGAAAAGAACACTTTTCAACTGAACGCTTTCATTAAGCTCACCCTGACCCTGAAAACTCTGTCTCATTTATAAAATATTTCAACTATCAGTCATTTTTTGTCCTAAAAATCAACTCACAGAAACTGGTCCAAATACAAGCTGTACAAATTAAGGAGTCAATTTTTGTACAGTTAGTCATACTTCACCTCCTTCCACAAATGATTTGAAGTAGTTTACTAAAATATAGGTATTACTGGATAAATGAAATAGTTGAAGGAACCAGGGAAAGTGGAACTTAATGGAAGGAGAATAATGCAGCTGATGATAAAATTAGCTTTTAAGTGAATAGGCCATCAAATCCAAAATAGCTGTTTAAGATCAATCAGAGATTTGCCCCCCAAGCTTATGAATGGCAATAGAAACAAGGAAATAGCTATCATTTAAAGGTCTTCCAATGTTCATAAGATAAAAATCAACCTTTTGTTCTTTTAGAAATGCAGTGTTTCTTGAATTTTAGTCCTGGAAGAAATCCCATTTCTCTGTGTAGATGATGTAGTGACCTAAGTGGGAAATACAGAATTAAACACAGGTCCCCTCAATGTAAACTGTTGGTACAATCACTAAGCACAGTGCATTAATCAATCCTATGAACCATCAAAACTTTTCTGTTCATCCAAATATACAGACCCTTAATAGTCTGACTTAATTCAGGGTAGCAGTTTGATAATTTCTCCCCAGGATGGCAAATATGTTTCAACTCATATGTCAACTTGGAGTCATTTGTAGTGGCTGCTTTGATAACTGTGTTGACTTTTGTGGCTTTGTCTAGGCTCAGAAGGAAGAAGTTCTGTGATTGATTAGCAATGTCTATCATGGGTGCAGAATGGGTGAGTGGCTGCATGCAAAACCCTATCTGGTGTCCCTGATTTGTAGAAAGGAGGTCTTGATCCAGGGCTTTTGTATCAGTTCAGTTCAGTTCAGTCACTCAGTCATGTCTGACTCCTTTTGACCCCATGCACCACAGCATGCCAGTCCTCCCTGTCCATCACCAACTCCTGGAGTTTACCCAAACTCATGTCCATTGAGTTGGTGATGCCATCCAACCATCTCATCTTCTGTCGGCCCCTTCTCCTCCCACCCTCAATCTTTCCCAGCATCAGGGTCTTTTCAAATGAGAAGCTCTTCACATCAGATGGCCAAAGTGTTGGAGTTTCAGCTTCAACATCTGTCCTTCCAAACTGGTTGGATCTCTTTGCTGTCCAAGGGACTCTCAAGAGTCTTGTCCAACACCACAGTTCGAAAGCATCAATTCTTTGGCTCTCAGCTTTCTTTATAGTCCAACTCTCACATCCATACATGACTACTGGAAAAACCATTGCCTTGACTAGATGGACCTTTGTTGGTAAAGTAATGTCTCTGCTTTTTAATATGCTGTCTAGTTTGGTCATAACTTTCCTTCCAAGGAGTAAGCGTCTTTTAATTTCATGGCTGCGGTCACCATCTGCAGTGATTTTGGAGCCCCAAAAAATAAAGTCCTATCACTTCACGGCAAATAGATGGGGAAACAGTGGAAACAGGGCTTTTGTATAGTCACTCCAGATCTACAGTTCTCTAGACGTAGTGTTAGTCGCTTAGTCAGGTCTGACTCTTTGCAACCCCATGGACTGTAGCCTGCCAGGCTCCTCTGTCCATAGGATTCTCCAGGCAAGAATACTGGAGTGGGTAGCCATTCCCTTCTTCAAGAGATCTTCCTGAACCAGGGATTGAACCCTGGTCTCCTTCATCACAGGCAGATTCTTTTCTGCCTGAGCCACCAGGGAAACCCACAGTTCTCTAGGGCTTTTGATAAATACCTGACAGTAGAGAGTTCAAGGTCCCTCTCTCAAACTCTGTCCCATCCACACTGGTCTTCCCCTGTTCACTCCTATCTCAGAACATTTTCCTTCACCTTTCCCATTGTTTGGACTATTCTTTGCCTAGATTCACATGGCTGGCTTTTTCTCATCTTTCAGGGTTCAGCTAAAATGCCATCTCTTTAGAGATGTCTCTCTTAACATCCATATCTGATGTTATATCCAGAGCCTCTCAGTCTGTACTGGGTGTTTGATTCACCTGGAGATCTTATTAAAGTGGAGACTCTCAGTGGTTCCGGGATGTGCACTGAAGTTCTGCCTTTCAAGGAGTCTCCCAGGAGATGTTTACAAAAGACACTTTAAATAGCAGCCTAACTTCTCCCTCTCTGTCACATTATTTGTTTCATTTTCTTCATGTTGTATCTCACTATTTGAAATTATATATATATCTGTTTGTATATTGGATTGTTTGTTGATTGTTTATTAAATGTAAATTCCATGAGAGCAGGGACTTTGACCAATTGATTCAACTTTGTATCCCCAACACTTAACACAGTACCTGGCACATCTGTGGATGCTCTTTCAATGTTGCTGGATGAACGATGTTATTCAAGATTCACCGATTTCTTTATCTCTTCAGTGCCCATGTATCAACTATTGAGTGACTGTTTATTTACACACCAGGAACTAGATTATAAGTGGAAAAAAGGCAGTGCTTCTCAGGTACCAGTAAGTGAACTGTTAGTTACTGGTCCAAACTGAGATAAGAAACTTGAACTAGAATGTAAATCTGATCTGTCACTAAGGACAATGTTTAGTTAGGATAACATTTTCTATTCTTCATAGCAAGACTTTACTGATGAAGCAAGCAATGAATGAGTTGTTTTCCCTTCTGGGGCAAGTTCCTCTTCTCATCCTGGTAACTGTCAGAATTGGCACCTGGTGGTAGGACACATTTTGAGTAGTGCTGATATAGAGGAGAGAAATACGTAGTCTATTATATGAAACGTATGATTTTCCATCTTCAGAGAATTTATAGGCAGGTAGAAATACACATTTAAAGATAGAATTAGAAGATTTTTAGTTACTTGCTACAATAAACAATTGTATGAGAGAACAGAGACTTGTGAGAGAGAATGAACACTTTTTTAGGAGAAAGAATTGCCCAATTTAGGAGAAAATGGGGAATTGTGGAACAGAACAGAAAATTGTGAGAGAAAGGGATAATTATAGAAGAGAATGGAGAAGTGTGGGAGACAATGGGGGAATTTTGTAAGTAAAGGAAGAATTGTGGGAGAAAAATAATTATTTGATAGAAAAGAATGATGAAAGAAAGCACTCTGGGAGGGAGTGAAAGATTGTGGACAAGAACAGAGAACTGTGGGAGAGACAAGAAATTTGGGGTGACAAGGTGTAATAGTTAAGTTTATGTGTCACTTTGTTGGGCTACAGTGCTCAGTGTCACTCAAACATTATTCTGGATGCTTCTGTGAAGGTGGGTTGTGGAGGGATGATATTCACATTAACATCAGTGGACTCTGAGTAAAGTATCAGTCAGTTCAGTCACCCAGTCATGTTTGACTCTTTGTGACCCCATGGACTGTAGCCCACCAGGCTCCTCTATCCATGGGGGTTCTCCAGACAAGAATATTGGAGTGGGTTGCCATGCCCTCCTCCAGGGGATCTTCCCAACCCAGGGATCAAACCCAGGTATCCCACAGTGCAGGTGGATTCTTTACCATCTGAGCCACCAGGGAAGCCCAAGAACACTGGAGTAGGTAGCCTATCCCTTTCCCAGGGGATCGTCCTGACCCAGGAATCGAACTGGGGTCTCTTGCATTGCAGATGGATTCTTTACCAGCTGAGCTACCAAGGAAACCCCACATGCCACTAGGCATGGCCAAAAAAAAAAAAAAAAGAATTTTGGCCTGGAAAAACAAGCATTATAGGCCAAGAACATGAAAAAAATTTCAATATAACATCCAAGAAGCAGTGTAGATAATTGAACATCTAAGAGAAAATATCAGAAGACTTAGTCCATCCTTGCTTTTACTGCATGGGACTTAATATAATTTATTTGCCTTAATTCATAGACACACAGGTACACATGCCCCCCTTTCAAGAAAATGTTCTTTAGATCCCCACTTTAGGAATACAACTTGGGCAAAGTTGCAGTTACTCAGTTTGTTTAGTTTTCATTTCCCAGCAGTAGTGATTAACTTTCACTGAAATAAAATAATGTTAGACTGTGAAAAATAAGTCAAAATTTATAATGGTTGTGACTGTTAACCTGTAAAATTTGATGAGTCCTTTGAATATCCTAGGATTGAATATCATGAGATTTTCTCATCGTAAAGTAGAGCATAGAATATAAGGATAAAGACAAAAATAATTTTAAAGTCTAGTTTATGACAAATGCTATCATAAAGTTGGTTTTCTTTTTACCCATCTAGGAAGTTGTTTTCTTCTATCTAGAAATGAGAAAAAAAATTATAATGCACCCAAGACACTTCATTTCCAACAGTTTGAAGCTTAGAAATCCAGTTTATGATAAGAATTAGTCAATTCAGCAGTCAAATATTCATGGACCATGAGAAATGCAAAAAAAAAAAAAAAAAAAAGAACCAAATATAGTTCTTGCCCTCTAGGAAGTTTTAATTTTGTAGGATACAAAAGTAAATCATGTTGGCTATAGCTGCATGTATGAATGTGAAAAAATGCTATGAGAATACAGGAGGAAAGGATAAAAAGTTGGATTGGACTATTATAAAACTTTACCCAAAAAAGGATAAGAAAGGTTTCTCAAAGAAAGTGATAGTAGAGGTAGACCTGGAATTATGGCTAAGACATTTAAAGGTTAAAAAAAAAAAAGAAAAATTTCATAGCGTTCAAATAAAACTATAGTATAAATATGCAAAGAACAAAGGCAGCTGGTGCTGGCTGGTAGAATGGCTCAGATGGGGGCAATAGTGTAGGTGCATCTGACCACTGGGTTCAGACCTCAGAGGCCAGAGAGTTCGGATTCTCTGTCACAGGCCCTGGTGCTAATGAAGATTTCGATGTGGAAACGTTGTTGTTGTTTACTTGCTCAGTCATGTTGGACTCTTTACGACCCCATGAACTATAACCCACCAGGCTCCCCTGTTCATGGGATTCCCCAGGCGAGAATACTGGAGTGGGTTGCCATTTCCTTCTCCAGGGGATCTTCCCTACCCAGGGATCAAACCCGTGTCTCCTGCATTGGCAGGCGGATTCTTTACCATTGAGCCACCAGGGAAGCCGGATGACCTCAGCATAAACGACAAGGAGAACAAGGAAGGTAGAACAGGACTCAGGACTGAATTTTTAGTGTGGCAGCTCATAGTCCCTCTAACAACCAGGGGGCGCCAGTGAGGCTCTGTAGGGAGGGAAAAAAGGACAAGAATTAGAACAAATGAATGAAAAGTGGAAGCAGGAGAAGGGGAGTTTGAGCATAATAGGTGACATTGACTTTATGCCACCCTTTCTGGACCTAAGTTATTGTTTCCACTTGTAAGGTGACACCCTGGACTGAAGGATATTTCAGTTTTCACTCAGGTTTACTAATTCTGCAGTGTTCTGTGGGGTTGAGGTAGGTGCTATGTAATCTGAAAAACCAGTTCCTGAGCTAAGTGATGTGACCAGAAAAGCCCAGAAAAAGAAAGCTTTCTCAGGATGGAAGTGAGGAGGCGGTGGTTGCCCTGGTGGAGGATCAGATCCACGTGGTCTTAATCCAGGGGACTTTGGGAACAAGTTTTGACTTAGAACAGGTGAGTGAATTCCAAGAACACAAGGAGCAGAAGAGGTGAGCACATCAGCTGTCTCCTTGCCCCCCGTTGTAGGTCTCTCAACCTTAATGCGCCTCCTACTGACCTCACTCTCCTTCCTTCTGGGCCCTTCTGATCTGCGAGCAGAGTAGCACTGTTTCCTTCTACTCAGTTTTCCCAGGCTAGACATCCCTGTGGTTCTTGACTGCCTTCACATCTACACTCTCCATAATCAGTCAGAATCAGTGACTGTGAGGCCCTGTAGCTTCTGCCTCCTAAAGGTCTCTTGCATCTGTCCCCACGTCTCCACACCAATTGGCACTGTCATCACTGATGCACCACCACTTCCTCCATGACTTGTTACAGCTGGCTTATGGCTGACATCTTGGCTCTGGTCTCTCCCACACTATGCACCATACTGGTCCTATAGGCAGATCTTAGCATGTCTCTACTAACCTAAGCACATTAACTTGCTTTTCGGTGGCCACCAGATAAAGTCCACACTCCTTGGTAGAGTCTGTAAAAGCACTTATTACCTGGTCCCAACCCTTCCCTCCAGCTTCCCACAACCCATCCACACCATCCCATGCACATACAGACATTCTGCCCTGTGTCTCCACACAGGACCTTCCCTCTCTGGGTTCTTTCTCCTCTCTGATGCTGATCTATTGTACAAGGCTCAGCCTGAACATCGCGTCCTCCAGAAACTTTCACCAAAGCTCCAAAAATCATTGTAGCACTGCATTTTTGTGTGTTCCTTTGTCCGTTTACAAATTTTTAAAAAGTAAAAAACTAGTATTGTCCTTCTTTACTTGTTAGTTCTATACTTTATGCTTCTCAAGGACATTCGCCATCTCTGACTGCAGTACTGCTGACCATATAGCTGATGCTCAATGAATATTTGGTTAAGATCAAATCCAGTTCACTTGTGTAAAATTCCTAGCAAGTGCCAGACACCATGTCAGAGTTAATAATGGAAGTTCAGCAAGAGCTCAGTGAATCATAAAGCAGTAAAGGCTTAAGGATATGATGAATCAGTCAGGCTTCATCATGACGGTTTACAAAAGGAGAAGCCTAATTCTGTTTGCTGTACTTAGTTTGTAACCGTGGACATTTTTCCCCACATGTTGAAAAGTAGTTCTTGCATTACGAATATCACCTTTAGTGAAGAGGCCAAAATTGAAGCAGCTGGAAAGAAGGGGAAAGACTAACCTATATCTTGGTCCCAAGATTACTGTTTCAGAAAAGAGGGCTGCCTGTTTGTTTGGGTTCTAGCAGCAGTATAATATCTGTGGTGGTATAACAGGAGTCTGCTGTTCATGGGTCATACCCTGGACTAGTTTCCTTATGTGTATCCACATCGTTAGCCCAGATTCATGTACCTTCATATTTTAAATGCCAATTGGAAATATTCACTTGCCGAGTTTGTCTTTTATATCTACCCCTCACCAACATTTGCCCCATTTTCCCTTCAAAATATGAACATGTTATATAATTTATTATCAATAGTAGTATAGTTAGCATTGATTGAATGACTACTACATGCCAGGAATTGTTTGCATAAAGCATATACATCTTATTTGACACTCACAAGGGCTCATGAGATAAATACTGTTAAGTAACTAAGTGAAATTTGCAAAGAGGGCTATTCCTTAGCTTACTTCACTTCAGTTCAGTTCAGTTGATCAGTCATGTCTGACTCTTTGCTACCCCATGGACTACAGCATGCCAGGCCTCCCTGTCCATCACCAACTCCCAGAGTTTACTCAAACTCATGCCCATTGAGTCGGTGATGCCATCCAACCATCTCATCCTCTGTTGGCCCCTTCTCTTCCCGCCCTCAATCTTTCCCAGCATCAGGGTCTTTTCAAATGAGAAGCTCTTCTCATCAGGTGGCCAAAGTATTGGAGTTTCAGCTTCAACATCACTCTTTCCAATGAATATTCAGGATTGATTTCCTTTAGGATGGACTGGTTTGAGCTCCTTGTAGTCTAAGGGACTCTCAAGAGTCTTCTCCAACACCACAGTTCGAAAGCATCAATTCTTTGGCGCTCAGCTTTCTTTATAGTCCAACTCTCACATCCATACATGACCACTGGAAAAACCATAGCCTTGACAAGACCAACCTTTGTTGGCAAAGTAATGTCTCTGCTTTTTAATATGCTGTCTAGGTTGGTCATAACTTTTCTTCCAAGGAGTAAGTGTCTTTTATTTCATGGCTGCAGTCACCATCTGCAGTGATTTTGGAGCCCCCAAAAATAAAATCA
Source organism: Ovis aries (assembly GCF_016772045.2). Lineage (NCBI taxonomy): Eukaryota > Metazoa > Chordata > Mammalia > Artiodactyla > Bovidae > Ovis > Ovis aries. The sequence continues at coordinate 13,915,830 of NC_056080.1, read as the reverse complement.
GCCACTGTTTCCACTGTTTCCCCATCTATTTGCCATGAAGTGATGGGACCGGATGCCATGGTCTTAGTTTTCTGAATGTTGAGCTTTAAGCGAACTCTTTCACTTTCATCAAGAGGCTCTTTAGTTCTCACTTTCTGCCATAAGGGTGGTGTTATCTGCATATCTGAGGTTATTGATATTTCTCCCGGCAGTCTTGATTCCAGCTTGTGGTTCATCCAGCCTAGCATTTCTCATGATGTACTCTGCATATAAGCTGACTTGGATGAGGCCAAAATGAGGAGCCCTATGCCCAGATGCCACTAACTCACGAGGTTATCCTGATGGCTCTTGCATGGCAAGTCCATTCCTTAAATTTAAATTATATGTCACCCAGCCTTTAATACATTTAACAAGTGTTGTCATTGCTTGTATCTTGCTTAAAAAGTTATTAGGAAGACCTCAACTCATTTATTACTACTAAGTTTTAAAATTCCATTATTCATTATTCTTATTTCCCAGCTAGATCTTATAGAACCATTCAGTACATCCAAAGCTATACACAGACTCCAACTTTCCATCAAAAATCTGTAGTTTAACATTATTATTAAAACCAACCTTTGAGTAATTATTAAATGCATGGGCCGAGCATTAGGTATGAGCACAAGATGGTACATGAAATGCACAGTGATACTGGCAGTGATCATGAGTTTTAGTTAAAGGTGTTTTTGACCAAGTTCCAAGGTAATAAACTGGAGGATGTTGAGGAAAGTGAGGGCCTGCAGCACCCCAATGGGGACACAAGGAGGGGCGAGGTGGCTTCCTCCTCAGACACCATTTGTTGGAATCAGCTCATTGGTCTCTAGAGGAAGATGCTGCCAGCATGTGGTCTCTTCTTATAAAGCATTTTCAATCTTGTTACTTAATATTAACAGTTAAATGTTTATTCAAGGAGGGGATATTTAAAAGGAACAAAATCTAGCCACAAAATACATACTAAAAATTGAAGCATGATTTTTCCCCATAAGCCTTAAACAGAAAAATAAAATGAAATTTTAATTAGGCAAGTCAGATAAAGTAGGTGAGGTAAGCTAAAATTAATCAGTTATAGTAACAATGATATTAACTGAGGTTTAATTAGAAATAAAGATCATAGGTTTTACTCTTCTACATTCTCATTAGCCATCTTAACAAGATAAATGAGCTTATTGAAATAGTAAATTCAGAATATAGAGCAAGTGATATATTATAAGCTTATAGTACATATGATGAAAAAATTATATAATATATATTATATAAAATGAGAGGTATATAATTATATATTATAATACATAGTATATGTTATATAAAATAAGATACAAGTATCCCATAAGTTTATGAAATGATAATCTTTAGAGAAATATTATTTAGGTCTTTAACTGGTTCTTTTTTCCTACTTATTAGTTATGTTAATAGAATAACCCCAAATATAAAATATGGGAGTTAGTAAAATTGATAAGTCAGGCTAATGATAATATGAAGTCGGGGGGAGGCTTCATTAGAATATACCAAAATGCTACAGTCACCACAGAGGAAAACAGAGTTTTAAAAGAGGAAAGATTCAAGTCTAAGTAAAAGCTCATCTGCACAAGCAATGTAAAAAGTTAATGCAAATTCTGCATTCTTTTCCACATAAGACTGACGTGTCCAAGTTGAGAGCTCTTTAAAGTAGACTGTGCAGTCCTAAGAAGCAGCTTCTACAGAGCAGTCAAGGCTGAACCCAGTCATTGAACCCGATCGCATATCTAAGCAGATAATGAGAAAGCAAACTACGTATACAGCTAGGAGGTTTTCCTCAGAATATGACATATAACTTATTTATTTGTACAGTAAGCAATAAAAGCAATGATGCCAGTTACCAAGGTGTCAGTGCCAAATATTGTCTCCAATATACTAGAGCCCAAAGTGGCTGTTTCTGATACGGTCGGAAGGAATGCATGGTCCATTACCCAAAAGCATCTGCACATGAAAGTGGCATCATTAGGTTAAAACAGGGTTCCTCAACCTTGCGTTATTGACATTTGGGGCCAGATAACTCTTTGTTATGGAGTTGGGTGGAGCAGGGAGAAGGCTGTCCTGTGCATTGCAGGATGTTTAGCAGCATCCCTGGTCTCTACCTACCCATTCAATGCCATAGAACTCTCTATCCCTGCTCCCCACATTTGTAACACCTGAAAATGCCTCCAGATATTTCTGAATGTTCTCTGGGGGAAAAATCACCCCTGATTGAGAACCACTGGGTAAAAGATAATAGATTTGCACAGAGGGAAACATCTCTTACCTCCATATGTATCTTAACCCAATGATAGCTTTTTTTTGTCACCTTTCTCATTATTCTGAAAATATTTTGTAATTATTAGAAACTTCTTGAAATTGTTTATTATATAGATATATCAATTTCACTCTAATTTAACTATGAAGGATCACATTTGATTAAAAATGTACAACTTCTATTCTAGAAAGTGGGTGACTCTAAACATAATTGAGATGCTAACTTTTATTTTTTATTTTATTTTTTTTAAATTTGAGATGCTAATTGTTAAAGTGTAAAGTTTTTTCTTATAAAAGATTTCCGTAATCCGTGATTAAAGGTTTCATTTGGTTTCTTTTAAATGTGGCATAGCCAGATACATTATGCAAAAACCATTAAAAATGTATAAAGTAATGTATTTTAAATGGTTTTACAGTTTGCTGTAGTAGATTTAGGTACTCTAGGTTTAGTAAATTTGTGACAATGAAGCAGAATAATCAGGGTCAAAATTCAAAAGGGATATTGGCTCCCTACTACATCTTGTTTTAGCGCAGGTAAATGGAGCATATATCCGCCACATGCATTTACAGCTCTGATGAACTTTAAAACGCATCTTATGTGAGTCAAAAGACCAACTCATGTGTTTTCTTTTCGTCTGATCTCATATTTAATTCATTCTCCAGATCAGTAGTTACATGCCGAGAAACTGCTTTCCAGTAGTGATGTGGAGTATGAAAAAGCACGGAGAAATCAATTTCTCTTTCCTGTCTCAGGAGACTCAGTGCCTTTTGTATTGCTCATGGCAATAGTAGTCTCAACTTTTTATCTGCATTCTTGAAACTCTAAACACTGGCAGTAATAGGGCCATATTCTGAATGCTTGAAAGTGCTTTGTCATCATTACCACTGTTACTATCAAGTTATTAGGCTGCTATATGTGGAAATGAGCTGAAATGAGCACTGTATGAAGCAAGTTACATAAAAATGAATCCTCTGGAAGTTCATTACTTAAAATTTGCACATCAAAACAAACCCAAACTTTGTGTAAGATTTTGAGAAGTGTAAGAAAGTAAAGACAGTATGCTGAGAAGAAAATTTCTAGCATTTAATTCTGTTTTCCGTCTGTTTCATTGAAATCTTCATCAAACTATTTAATAATTTATTTTTAGTACTTTCTGTTCATGGGGTCACAAACAATCAGACACAACTGAGCAACTGAACTGAACTGAACTGATGTGATGTATATGTAACTTGTGGTATCTTTGGATTTGGAGTGGAATTATTGACAGTGTCTCATAATAGTTACTTGAGCTTTTGTCTTTCTATTCACCCGACAGGATCTATAAAAGTCCATTTATTTTTAGTCATGTCATTTGGGGCCACACATCTACCGATTCCTTTTGCTAATATCAAACAAATCCAAACATATGAGCACATCAGCTCATAGTCAGGAATTTGCTTGATCCTGATATAAAAATCTTACTACCTTAAGAAATTTCCCTTTTCATAGCATTTTAATATTTTAATATGTTTGCTTTAAAACAATATGAAATAGTTACCTATGATACCTTTATTGTAAAAAGGGAAATTTACTCAGCACAGTGTTCTCACAATTCCTTTAAAAAGAATATTGTTAGATGCTCATTTGAAGTTATTAATGAAATATCCTTGGCTACTAATGGATCAATTTTAAGACTTTCTTTTATAAATCCTAAGATTAAAAAAGAGTTAATGTACTTGAGATTAACAAGAATACTATTTAAAATATAGCATATACATAGATACTTATAGTTAAATCTGAGAAAAACTTAGAAATTTAGAAAACACTTCTCAAAATAATTACTGTTATAGAATAAATGAAACTATGATTATAACTTCCCTGGAAGCTCAGCTGGTAAAGAATCTGCCTGCAATGCAGGAGACCCTGCTTTGATTCCTGGGTTGGGAAGATCCCCTGGAGAAGGGATAGGCTAGTACGCTTGCCTGGAAAATCCCATGGACGGAGGAGCCTGGTAGGCTGCAGTCCATGGGGTCGCTAAGAGTCGGACACAACTGAGCGATTTCACTTTCACTTTTCACTTTCATGCATTGGAGAAGGAAATGGCAACCCACTCCAGTGTTCTTGCCTGGAGAATCCCAGGGACAGGGGAGCCTGTTGGGCTGCCGTCTCTGGAGTTGCACAGAATCGGACACGACTGAAGCGACTTAGCAGCAGCCACTCCAGTATTCTTGGGCTTCCCTGGTGGCTCAGCTGGTAAAGAGAACACCTGCAATGTGGGAGACCTGGGTTTGATCCCTGGGTTGGGAAGATCCCCTGGAGAAGGGAGAAGCTACCCACTCCAGTATTCTGGCCTGGGGAATTCCATGGACTGTATAGTACATGGGGTTGCAAAGAGTCAGACATGACTGAGCGACTTTCATTTTCACCCTTTCATTTTTCATGGTTATAACTATTTTGGAATTAATCATAATGAGGCCACTGTACATCTACACTTCTTATGTCATGTGGCCAGAGCAGTACTCAGAGTAAAATTCATAGCCATAGATGTTTTCATTGTCAACTAAGAATAAAAATGGGGCTGGTGCACTGAGAAGACCCAGAGGGATGGTATGGGGAGGGAGGAGGGAGGGGGGGTTCAGGATGGGGAACACATGTATACCTGTGGCAGATTCATGTTGATCTATGGCAAAACCAATACAATATTGTAAAGTAATTAACATCCAATTAAAATAAATAAATTTATATTAAAAAATTAAAAAATGAGCTTCTTAGTCAATTCAAGAGTTATAAAAAGAACAGCAAAACAAGTATAACAAAGAAGGACTTAATAAATGTAAATAAGATGGATCAGTCAGAAAACAGGAAGAAGACAAACAAAAATTAAGAACATGATCTTTGAAAAAGATAATAAACCTTCTGACAAGTCTAATGGAAAAATGAGAAGAAAATTAATGTATTCTGTATTAAATATGTAGGAAACATAGTAACAAATATAGAGATTTTATGGGAAATTTTCTATAAAGCTCAAGAGAGTTATTAGAAAATCTGAAAGAATGAAATTAAATTAATGTATTCTCTATTAAATATGTAGGAAACATAGTAACATATAGATATTTTATGAGAAATTTTCTATAAAGCTCAAGAGAGTTATAGAAAATCTGAAAGAATGAATTTCTTTTCTTAGAAATTGTAAGGAACCTAAATTGATTCAGAAAAAAGTATGAAATCTTAAATAACAATGGAAGAAATTGAAAGTTTTCAGAGAACTCCTTGTGCCAAATATGTATGTATGGTCCAGATTATTTACCTGTAACATTTTAATTTCTTATGCTTTCAAAGTATTTCTATACATAGAAAATGTTGGAAGTATTTCTGTGTTTTTCAAGGTGGCAATATAATGACCAAAATAGACTCTTCGAGAATGATCACCAGAAAAGGAACTCACATGCTTTTCTTCTTATAAAAGTAAGTCTAAACATCCAAGGAGAAAAGAAGCAAAGTCAGTTCAGTTCAGTTCAGTCACTCAGTCATGTCTGACTCTTTGCGACCCCATGGACTGCAGGACACCAGGCTTCCCTGTCCATCACAAACTCCTGGAGCTTGCTCAAACTCATGTCCATTGAGTCAGTGATGCCGTCCAACCATCTCATCCTCTGTCGACCCCTTCTCCTCCCGCCTTCAATCTTTCCCAGAATCAGGGTCTTTTCCGATGAGTCAGTTCTTCATATCAGGAGGCCAAGGTATTGGAGTTTCAGCTTCAGCATCAGTCCTTCCAATGAATATTCAGGACTGATTATCTTTAGAATGGACTGGTTGGATCTCCTTGCAGTCCAAGAGACTCTCAAGAGTCTTCTCCAACACCACAGTTCAAAAGCATCAATTCTTCGGCACTCAGCTTTCTTTATAGTCCAACTCTCACATCCATACATGATTACTGGAAAAACCACAGCTTTGACTAGATGGACCTTTGTCAGCAATGTAATGTCTCTGCTTTTTAATATGTTGTCTAGGTTGGTCATAGCTTTTCTTGCAAGTGTCTTTTAATTTCATGGCTGCAGTCACCATCTGCAGTGATTTTGGAGCCCAAGAAAATAAAGTTTGTCACTGTTTCCATTGTTCACCCATCTATTTGCCATGAAGTGATGGGACCAGATGCCTTGATCTTAGTTTTCTGAATGTTGAGCTTTAAGCCAACTTTTTCCCTCTCCTCTTTCACTTTTATCAAGAGGCTCTTTAGTTCCTCTTTGCTTTCTGCCACAAGGGTTGTGTCATCTGTATATCTGAGGTCATTGATATTTCTCCCGGCAATCTTGATTCCAGCTTGTGCTTCCTCCAGCCTGGCATTTCACATGATATACTCTGCATATAAGTTAAATAAGCAGGGTGACAATATACAGCCTTGACGTACTCCTTTCCCAATTTGGAACCAGTCTGTTGTTTCATGTCTAGTTCTAACCATCACTTCTTGACCTGCATACAGATTCCTCAGGAGGCAGGTCAGGTGGTCTGTTATTCCCATCTCTTGAAAAAATTTTCACAGTTTTTTCTGATCTACACGAAGGCTTTGGTGTAATCAATAAAGCAGAAGTAGATGTTTTTCTGGAATTCTCTTGCTTTTTCTGTGATCCAGCGGATATTGTCAATTTGATCTCTGGTTCCTCTGCCTTTTCTAAATCCAGCTTCAACATCTGGAAGTTCATGGTTCACGTACTGTTGAAGCCTGGCTTGGAGAATTTTGACTATTACTTTGCTAGCGTGTGAGATGAGTGCAATTATGTGGTAGTTTGAACATTCTTTGGCATTGCCCTTCTTTGGGATTGGAATGAAAACTGACCTTTTCTAGTCCTGTGGCTACTGCTGAGTTTTCCAAATTTGCTGGCATGTTGAGTGCAGCACTTTCACAGCATCATCTTTCAGGATTTGAAATAGCTCAACTGGAATTCCATCACCTCCACTAGCTTTGTTTGTAGTGATGCTTCCTAAGGCCCTTAGTTACTGATGCTTCCTTACTTACTAAAGTAAGTTCAGTACCTTGTTAAATATAATCAACTGAGTTTATCTAAGGATTGGATTAATGTAAAGAAATTTACTAGTATAATGCACCAAGTCGTAAAACCCCAATAATAGATGCTGAAAAGACAGTTGATAAAATTCAACAATTATGATTAAAAGGAATTTTCAGTAAACTAGGAATAAAAAAAGATACTTTTATCTCTATGGCAAAACAGGATCAACAGCTAAGTATTACTATTGAAAAGTAAGAGAAAAATTTTAAATCATGTTTGCTGCTAAGTCGCTTCAGTGTGTCTGACTCTATGTGACCCCATAGACGGCAGCCCATCAGGCTCCCCCGTCCCTGGGATTCTCCAGGCAAGAATACTGGAGTGGGTTGTCATTCCCTTCTCCAGTGCATGAAAGTAAAAAGCGAAAGTGAAGTCACTTAGTCGTGTCCGACTCTTAGCGACCCCATGGACTGCAGCCTACCAGGCTCTTCCATCCATGGGATTTTCCAGGCAAGAGTACTGGAGTGGGGTGCCACTGCCTTCTCCAAATCATGTTTAGATGACATGAAATATAGGATTGCTTCCTGGAAAATACAAGAGAAAGGGGGGAACTAATAACTGACATTGTCTGTGCACACATAAATTCATGCCAAAAAAATTTGAGAAAAGTGAAGACTGCCAGTAAAAGCGGCAAAGGATCAAATAAGCAATTTATTAAAAAAAGAACTACAAATGGCCATTCAACGTATAAAACTTAAACTTTACTATGAAACAAAGAATTGCAAATCAAAGCAGTATTTATGTACTGCTGTAGCATTTGTTTTGCCAAGAGTTTTGAGCACTGTAATATCTGGTTCAGGATACTAGAAAATGAAAATGTAAATACTGCAAAATATATATACACTGACATATACTTTTGAAAGGAAATTAGCATGTATAAAAACATTACATTTTTGCATAACTTTTAAAAAATTGAAGTATAGTTGATTTACAGTATTTTATTAGTCTAGTATACAGTATAGTGACTGTATTCAGTATTTCATTATTATACTCCATTAAAGTTATTATAAGATAATGGCTATAATTACCTGTACTATACAATATATCTTTGTTGCTTATATATTTTACACATATTAGTTTATAAATTTTTTAATTGCAGTATAGTTTATTTACAGTATTATGTTAGTTTGTTTTTATATAATGTTTAACTTCAAAATTTAAATTTTAATAATTTATACCAAAGATATTATTACCAATGAGCAAAAATTGTTACCTTACAGAATATTTATTACAGTGTTTTATATTATAGTAAAAAAGAAAAGAAATTACATTGAAAAGCATATGACATATCTATAAAATGAATGCAATATTAAACCATCATTAACAACTATGTTAATAAAAAAGACTTAATGATGTGGACGGAGAAGGCAATGGCACTCCACTCCAGTACTCTTGCCTGGAAAATCCCATGGACGGAGGAGCCCGGTGGGCTGCAGTCCATGGGGTCGATAAGAGTCGGACATGACTGAGCGACTTCACTTTCACTTTCACTTTCACGTATTGGAGAAGGAAATGGCAACCCACTCCAGTGTTCTTGCCTGGAGAGTCCCAGGGACAGGAGAGCCTGGTGGGCTGCCGTCTATGGGGTCACACAGAGTGGGACACAACTGAAGCAACTTAGCATCAGCATAGCATCAATGATGTGGACGTACATTCAAAATAAACTGTTCAGTTCAAGAAACAAGGTGACAAAGCCTAATAATAGTATAATCTCAGGTTTTTTGAGATATAGCTCATAAATCGTTTAATTTAAGGTTGATCTGATACAATTTTATGCTACAATATGATTACCACTATAGCATTAGCTAATACCTCTCTGTCATTATGTGCTGAGAATAATTAAGATCTAATATCTTAGCAGCTTTGAATTTTATAAGGCAGTATTGTTGACTATAATCACTATGCTGTACATTAGGTCTCCAGAACTTATTTCTCTCCTAGTTGCCGCTTTGTACCCTTCAATATCTCCTTAATTCCCCCACCTCCTGGTAACTGCCATTCTACTCCCAGTTTTGTTTCTAGGAAGAAATGAATCTATATTTACACACACACGCCCATACACAGTAAGACCCAAAACTAAGAAAGATATGTTCCAAATATTTAGAAAACATTACCAATGGTCATTGATGCTGGTAGAATTACAGGTGACTTCTACTTTTCTCTTTTGACTTCTCTATTATTTTCTATAGAGAACTTGTATTGCTCTTTTTTCTATCTTTAAAAAAATGATACAATGAGGATAGGGAAATCATAATTCAAAAGAGAAGAGATTTTCTTTTCTTTTCAAATGAGTGACTTAACACTGACAAAACCTCAGCATTTTACTGTCTTTAATCTTCATCACATAAGTGGCTAAGTAACAGCAAAAGAGAGACATTTGATACTTTTATAAAGTTTTAAGGCTAAAAGAAAGCTGAATCAGATCTTTATCTTTTAACTCAGCTTTGTTCCTTGATGCAAATGATTAACTTTGTTATAATCTCTATTTATTGTCTCCCCCACCCCCACCTGCCATGATGCTTTTATAAGGCATAACTAAGATAAGCTGAGAGTTGGGCACAACTGAGCAACTTCACTTTCGCTTTTCACTTTCATGTGTTGGAGAAGAAAATGGCAACCCACTCCAGTATTCTTGCCTGGAGAATCCCAGAGACAGAGGAGCCTAGTGGGCTGCCATCTGTGGGGTTGCACAGAGTTGGACACAATAAGCTCATCTAGTCTGACTTTGTTTTCAGGGGTTAGTTACGCAGGCCATTCGTTCTAGGAAATATCCCCTAATAGTGAAATTTCTGGAATGACTGGGTTAACTTTTGGCCACGTCTCTCTCTGGTACAACTTTTCCCGACTCTGTGCCCTGGCAACCAAGGTGAAGGGGATGAAGAAAAGCTCCTTAAGTGGAGTTAGCTGACAGCAGTGTGTCATCTATAAGAAACTATGACCCTAACCAGGAAGGGGAAATGAGAAATACAGTTGCTGATATTTTTCTTGTTGTTTCTGTAAAAATCCAAATTTTCTATTTAACAGTGAAGTCATCCAATCTGATTTTTCTATTCACGGTTTTTAAGCAACAAGGTAGAATTTGGGGACTGAACTCATGCAGAGGTGACGTGGTAGAGAGGAAAGCCTGCTGGGGGCTTGATTGGCATCTGTAGAATGCCCATGAGGGGACGGTTCTTCTCTACTCACTGCCATAGTCCTCAGAGCATCTCTGAGATTTTGTTACATGTCCGTTTTGACCAGTGATGACCCAAAACACAGTCTGGTTCAGCATGGTGGAGATAGGGTTCAGGTGTAAGTCATCCAGGCTGGTAAAGCAACACCCATTCCATTCCTCCTGTTGCCACCAATGCCTTAAACACTGAATCCTCAGTTTTCTCGTATGTAAGTTGATTATAACACAGCAATGTGGGGTGCTGTTTTGAGGATTAGAGGAATAGTCCAGCGAAGCTAGTTCATGGTGAAAGTGAAAGTTGCTTAGTCGTGTCCAACTCTTTGCAACCCCAAGGACTATATAGTCCATGGAATTCTCCAGGCCAGAATACTGGAGTGGGTAGCCTTTCCCTTCTCCAGGGGATCTTCCCAGCCCAGGGATCAAACCAGGGTTTCCGGATTCTTTAGCAACCAAGCTATCAGGGAAGCCCTAGCTCATGGTAGGTAGTTCCTAATTACTGTTGTATAACTGCACTGACCATCATAGTCACTAGCCACATATTTTTACATTAAATTAATACAAATTCAGTTTCTCAGCAGCAGTAGCCCCATTGCAGGTGCTCAACAGCCACCTATGCCTAGTGGCTAGTACATTATATTATTGTACTACTATACATACTATATTATTGCAGATACAGAACATTTCCATCATCACAGAATGTTCCATTGGATAGCACTGCTCTATGTCATTAATTTTACACAACTACCAGACCTTAGGGCTGACCAAAAGCATTCTCTTTGATTTGGAAGCTCTCCTGAATGTTTACCTGTGGAGGTGACAGTCAGATGAAGCCAGTCTTGGAAGGGTGTCCTTTGTTCACCAGAGATAGAAAGGAGTGATGTTTGTTTCCTAAATTAAGATAGTCTATCTGTAAGCCAGATATTTCAGCCCTGAAAAGGCAGAGAGTTCACATTGTAAACCTCCAGAAAGGACTAATTCTTTCCACTGTGCATTTAACCAGACAACAGAAGAAAGGGCCAGGGAGGATTCCAACTTCTGAGTCAGCAGAGAAAACATTCTTTGGAGGTAGAGTTTGGGAAGGACAGCTAATCTGTTTTCCAAACAGATTTTCATAAATAACTGACAGGAGATGGGCTGCTTCTATCAAAGTATTAACCCAAATGATTGGGGTTAATCATTAAACCTTTTAGGTGGTGACTTGCTTCTTTGTCTCATATTCTAATCTGGGTCACAGAATGGCTAAGGCAGCTTTAAGTGGAAGGTGGAGTTTTTCTTCTTCTTTCCCTCCCCTGCTTTTTCTGTTTGTTTGTAATTTTCCATTCTGAAACTATGTTGTGGCCTCCTTTCCAAATCAGGTATGTTACCTTGGAAATTAAACATAGATAAAATTTACTGTTGTCCAATTGACAAGTCTCTGATGTAAAGAACTCAGTATTTTTCTGGTTTTGCAGATGTATCAAGGCTTGAAAGGTGAATCGCTAAATGAGTTTGGGAAAAAACTATTAAGCCATATGATGACTGAGGCTAAACTTTTGGGAATATTTGGAGTCGAATATTTGTATGTCTGTTTTCAGGTCATGCCAGTGGCATTAAGTATTAGGACTTATCAGGCCCTGTTTGGCACTTTTTGTCATCATATGCTGCTCTTTCAAGTGCTCAGCAGCCACTTACGTCTAGTGACTGCTTATAGGACAGCACAGGTACAGAACATTTGCATCACTGCAGAAAGTGAATGGTGCTCAACAACACACTTCTGGAGCATTAACTTTAATGTTACACAACTACCAGACCTCAGGGCTGGCCAAAGCCATTCTCTTTGCAAGAAAATGCTTTTAAAATGAAATTAGTTTTAGTATGAGGTCACCTTGGGAGATATAGCCATCAGTGGAGCATCTGCATGTTCATTCTCAAACTTTATTCTCTACTGACTCTGTGCCTTCTTTAGAAATGGGCCCTTCTGCAGAGTTACCGTAAGCTTGAGTAAATTATCCCAAAGACCTCAGTCTCTTGTTTTGTTAAAGGAATAATGGATTCAAATGGAAACTGTTAATAAAACCATTTTGCATGTAGTATTTATCATATAGGCTAAAAATTCAAACCAATGGATAAATACATGCAACAAGTGTGTGTCACTTGATCTGTTAAGTCACATATGAGAGATGAAAATGGGTTCAATTCACTTTCACCCATTTATTGAACACCTATTATATGTCAGGTACATGGGCAGTTCAGTTCAGTCGCTCAGTCATGTCCGGCTCTTTGCGACCCCTTGGACTGCAGCACACCAGGCTTCCCTGTCCATTGCCAACTCCTGGAGCTTGCTCAAACTCATGTCTATCAAGTCAGTGATGCCATCCAATCATCTCATCCTCTGTTGTCCCCTTCTCCTCATGTTTTCAATCTTTCCCAGCATCAGGGTCTTTTCCAATGAGTCAAATCTTCACATCAGATGGCCAAAGTATTGGAGTTTCAGCTTCAGCATCAGTCCTTCTAATGAATATTCAGGACTGATTTCAGTCCTTCTAGTGAATATTCAGGACTGATTCAGGTACATGCACAATAGGCAGCTAAACTGCCAGGAAAATTCTTGTTCATGTATTTTCCATATGTTTTCTTTTTCCTGAGTATTTACCCCAGAGAGAAATTGCAGGTCATAGCATATACCTATGATTAGCTTTAGCAACCTTTTCCTTACTGTCCTCTGTTAAGTTGTACATTTTGATTCCTTTTATGCATGAAGCCTATCTCTTTGAAATGTTTTGAATGCCCTAGTAGAAATGTGTTACATCCAACACACAAGCTTTCAGTCCTTTAACACTTACCCAAGACAAGTGGTTCAGTTGGTGGAAGCACACTGAAACTGCCCACCCTGGCCAGGCACCATAGTAACCATTTGTGTGAATTATTTTGCAATAGGAAGTCCTGGTAAGGAACACGAAACTAATAAGGAACCACCAACTGGAAGAGTTTGGGAAAGGTCAAAAGGATGTACCACGTGTCATACCGCCTCCCAGAATCCTTCTCACTGGCATCCATGTTGGATGAGCAATGTGTGTGCCACTAGAAAGGACTCTGAATCAGAATGGCCAAAGAAAATCTGAAACTGACTCTATCACCATAAAAGCAGAGACTTTCACCTATGTGGCAGAGCAGTCCTCCTGGGTTTCCTTAACCTACTTCTCTCAGCCTGGACACCCTTTCCTAGTAAAGTCTCTTGCTTTGTCAGCTTGTGTGTCTCCTTGGACAATTCATTTCCAAGTGTTAGACAAGAGCCCCGTTTTGGGCCCTGGAAGGGGTCCTGTTTCTTGCAACAGTTCCATTGGCAAGATACTTAATCTAGAACTACATCAATCCTGTTCAGATCTAAATAGCTTGAGGCTTTGTTTTCTGACCAAAAACTCAACTCATCACCAGCCAGCTCATGCTCTTGCGTTAAGAGGAAGCAGCAAAAGGATAGGAGATCAGGTCAAATTATACCCAACACCTGAAAAAAAACTTAGATTCATGCTCTGAGGAGAGCTGGCTAGCATCTTCAGTTTCATCTGCTACACCGAGCTTACCATCCACATTTGAACTTGGGCAAACTGATCACCATCTCATTCTGTCATCTCATTCTGTTCCTTGTCTGAACAGTGTTTGTGTTGATCCCTGATCAATAATGGTCTTTCTTGATTTTTAAACTTCTAGGCATGAAATCTTTCTACACTTTACCTCTTTAAGCAGGGAAAATGAAACTCTAGCTCATTTTCCCTAATATTTATGAAAGTCATTTTGAGGAAAGAAGATCTTAAAATTATTCACTGAAATGAAGATATTGATTTATTTAATTCATTATGAGGTTTATCTCAAACTGCAAGGATGTGTATTAAACATCCCAATTAAACATCCCAAAGGTGAAGCTATGTTGTCAAAATGCCTATTTAATCCACCCAGACATCTTGAATCCACCCTTTGCTGAGCCGCTATACCCCCATTTTTTTTAAGTTTCTTTTTCTTTTTTTTAACCAAGAGAAAGTAGACAGATACATGTTGGTAAATGGTAACTGTTCATATTCACATAGAGACACAATGCAATCTCTGAACCCAATATACAGAGAAAGGAGGGAAAAAGCTGGGATACTGTATACTACTACACTGGGGTCTAGCAGCCTCCAGCTTCCATCAGAGCTAAGGGAGCAGAAGGTTTTCTATTTTTCCCCAAAGAGAGTGGTAGTGTTGATTCCGTAAAGTTTTTGTTGGGACAGGAAGGGATAAAAATGAATTGGAACAGAAAGGAGTAGAGATTCTTTCCCACTGAGTTCTGCTCAAAGTCTTTCCACCAAAATAAGTTATGAACCATGGCATAAAGGAGTTTCTTGACTTCCTACTTTTGCATTCCAGTCCTGTATAATGAAAAAGACATCTTTTTTTGGGTGTTAGTTCTAAAAGGTCTTGTAGGTCTTCATAAAACCATTCAACTTCAGCTTCTTCAGCATTACTGGTTGGGCATAGACTTGGATTACCGTGACATTGAATGGTTTGCCTTGGAGACAAACAGAGATCATTCTGTCATTTTTAAGATTGTATCCAAGTACTGCATTTTGGACTCTCTTGTTGACCATGATGGCTACTCCATTTCTTCTAAGGGATTCCTGCCCACAATAATAGATACAGTGGTCATCTGAGTTAAATTCACCCATTCCAGTCCATTTTAGTTTGCTGATTCCTAGAATGTCGACATTCACTCTTGCCATCTCTTGTTTGACCACTTCCAATTTGCCTTGATTCATGGACCTAACATTCCAGGTTCCTATGCAATATTGCTCTTTACAGCATCGGACCTTGCTTCTATCACCAGTCACATCCACAACTGGGTGTTGTTTTTGCTTTGGTTCCATCCCTTGATTCTTTCTGGAGTTATTTCTCCACTGATCTCCAGTAGCATATTGGGCACCTACTGACCTGGGGAGTTCCTCTTTCAGTATCGTATCTTTTTGCCTTTTCATACTGTTCATGGGGTTCTCAAGGCAAGAATACTGAAGTGGTTTGCCATTCCCTTCTCCAGTGGACCACATTCTGTCAGACCTCTCCACCATGACCTGTCCGTCTTGGGTGGCCCCACAGGGCATGGCTTAGTTTCATTGAGTTAGACAAGGCTGTGGTCCATGTGATCAGATTGACTAGTTTTCTGTGAGTATGGTTTCAGTGTGTCTGTCCTCTGATGCCCTCTCACAACACTTCCCATCTTATTTGAGTTTCTCTTACCTTGGATGTAGGGTATCTCTTCACGGCTACTCCAGCAAAGTGCAGCCACTGTTCCTTACCTTGGACAAGGGGTATCTCCTCATAGCTGCCCCTCCTGACCTTGAACGTGGGGTTGCTCCTCTCATCCACCGCCCCTGACCTCAGGCGTGGGGTAGCTCCTCACAGCCGCCACCCCTGACCTCAGACGTGGGGTTATTCCTCTCAGCCATCGCCCCTGACCTCAGGCGTGGGGAAGCTCCTCTCAGCTGCTGCCCCTGAACTTGGGTGAGGGGGAACTCCTCTCGGCCACACTTCTGCACGGTCCGTCCCAGCCCATGCACTTCTGCATGGTCCATCGCAGCCATTCATGGAGTAACAGGCAAATTTGGCCTTGGAGTACGGAATGAAGTGGGGCAAAGGCTAATAGAGTTTTGCCAAGAGAAAGCACCAGTCGTAGCAAACACCCTCTTCCAACAACACAAGAGAAGATTCTACACATGGACATCACCAGATGGTCAACACCAAAATCAGATTGATTATATTCTTTGCAGCCAAAGATGGAGAAGCTCTATACAGTCAGCAAAAACAAGACCAGGAGCTGACTGTGGCTCAGATCCATGAACTCCTTATTGCCAAATTCAGACTTAAATTGAAGAAAGTAGGGAAAACCGCTAGACCATTCAGGCATGACCTAAATCAAATCACTTATGATTATACAGTGGAAGTGAGAAATAGATTTAAGGGACTAGATCTGATAGAGTGCATGATGAACTATGGACAGAGGTTCGTGACATTGTACAGGAGACAGGGATCAAGACCATCCCCATGGGAAAAAATGCATAAAAGTAAAATGGCTGTCTGAGGAGGCCTTACAAATAGCTGTGAAAAGAAGAGAAGTGAAAAGCAAAGGAGAAAGGGAAAGATATAAGCATCTGAATGCAGAGTTCCAAAGAATAGCAAGGAGGGATAAGAAAGCCTTCCTCAGTGATCAATGCAAAGAAATAGAGGAAAACAACAGAACGGGAAAGACTAGAGATCTCTTCAAGAAAATTAGAGATACCAAGGGAACATTTCATGCAAAAATGGGCTCAATAAAGGACAGAAATGGTATAGACTTAACAGAAGCAGAAGATATTAAGAAGAGGTGGCAAGAATACACAGAAAAACTGTACAAAAAAGATCTTCACGACCCAGATAATCATGATGGTGTGATCACTCACCTAGAGCCAGACATCCTGGAATGTGACGTCAAGTGGGCCTTAGAAAGCATCACTACGAACAAAGGTGATGAAATTCCAGTTGAGCTATTTCAAATCTTGAAAGATAATGCTGTGAAAGTGCTACACTCAATATGCCAGCAAATTTGGAAAACTCAGCAGTGGCCACAGGACTGGAAAAGGTCAGTTTTCATTCCAATCCCAAAGAAAGGAAATGCCAAAGAATGCTCAAACTACCGCACAATTGCACTCATCTCACACGCTAGTAAAGGAATGCTCAAAATTCTCCAATCCAGGCTTCAGCAATACGTGAACCGTGAACTTCCAGATGTTCAAGCTGGATTTAGAAAATCAGGAACCAGAGATCAAATTGCCAACATCCGCTGAATCATGGAAAAGCAAGAGAGTTCCAGAAAAACATCTATTTCTGCTTTATTGACTGCCAAAGCCTTTGACTGTGTGGATCACAATCAACTGTGGAAAATTCTGAAAGAGATGGGAATACCAGACCACCTGACCTGCCTCTTGAAAAACCTATATACAGGTCAGGAAGCAACAGTTAGAATTGGACATGGAACAACAGACTGGTTCCAAATAGGAAAAGGAGTACGTCAAGGCTGTATATTGTCACCCTGCTTATTTAACTTATATGCAGAGTACATCATGAGAAACGCTGGGCTGGAAGAAGCACAAGCTGGAATCAAGATTGCCGGGAGAAATATCAATAACCTCAGATATGCAGATGACACCACCCTATGGCAGAAACTGAAGAGCTGAAGAGCCTTTTGATGAAAGTGCAAGAGGAGAGTGAAAAAGTTGGCTTAAAGCTCAACATTCAGAAAACTAAGATCATAGCATCTGGTCCAATCACTTCATGGGAAGTAGATGGGGAAACAGTGGAAGCAGTGTCAGACTTTATTATTTTGGGCTCCAAAATCACTGCAGATGGTGATTGCAGCCAAGAAATTAAAAGATGCTTACTCCTTGGAAGGAAAGTTATGACCAACCTAGATAGCATATTATAAAGCAGAGACATTACTTTCCAACAAAGGTCCGTCTAGTCAAGGCTATGGGTTTTCCAGTAGGACTGTGAAGAAAGCTGAGCACCGAAGAATTGATGCTTTTGAACTGTGGTGTTGGAGAAGACTCTTGAGAGTCCCTTGACTGCAAGGAGATCCAACCAGTCCATCCTAAGGAGATCAGTCCTGGGTGTTCATTGGAAGGACTGATTCTAAAGCTGAAACTCCAATACTTTGGCCAGCTCATGCGAAGAGTTGACTCATTGGAAAAGACTCTGATGCTGGGAGGGATTGGGGGCAGAAGGAGAAGGGGACAACCGAAGATGAGATGGCTGGATGGCATCACTGACTCAATGGACATGAGTTTGAGTGAACTCCAGGAGTTGGTGATGGACAGGGAGGCCTGGCACACTGCGATTCATGGGGTCACAAAGAGTTAGACATGACTGAGCAACTGAACTGAACTGAACTGAATGATATAAAGGAGAAAGTGAAATGAAAGTGTTAGTCACTCAGTCATGTCCAACTCTTTGTGACCCCCTGGGACTGTAGCCTGCCAGGTTCTTCTGTCCATGGGATTCTCAAGGCAAGCATACTGGAGTGGGTTGCCATTCCCTTGTCCAGGGGATCTTCCTGACCCAGGGATCAAACCCAGGTCTCCCGCATTGGAGGTGAATGCTTTACTCTCTGAGCCACCAGGGAAGGCCTTAAAGGACAAAAGAGAGCTCTAAAACGGGAAACTGAGCACAAGGGGAGAGGAAAAAAAAGACTGCAACTTGCCCCCAGGGACTGGAGAAAATTAAAAAAGGAAGGTTGGCATTCATCAGTGTTACATTAGTCATCTTTTCCTTCATCTTCTTCTTCCTCCCTCTCATTATCATCTTCATCACTTCATCCTCATACTCTTCTTCATCAATATCTTCCAATCCTTTTCCTCTTGATCATCATCATCTTCTTCTTCTCCTTCCCCTTCCCCATCATCCATGACAGGAATCAAGTAATGGATTTGGTGAAATATCATCTTTGATGACCTCTCCTAACTCACCTGCATTTGCATCAGAATGATCAGTAAACCAAGTGAAGAAGCTCCCTGGTCCCTCATGCTATCTCTTCCTGCTGACTTCATTCTGTGTTAGACTTGAATTTTCTGTCATGAAGATTTAGATTTTATTTTTATTTCAACACCTCATTCTTTTGTTGTGTAAAGTTATCATGGATATACAAGGAAGCCTATCCAAAGCCAGTTCTTCCTTCATCATGCTCAGAGAGTTGTCTAACTGCAATGTACATTAGTTTAAAAAACCCAGACTTTGAGCAAAACAGCCGTTACTGACATCCAAGGTGTTCCCTCTGGTTTTCGGTCAATAAGAATACCTCAGACCCAGTGATGGCTTAACAGTTTGTCTGCTGATGGGTAGGGAGGCTATAAGGGACTTGTGTTGAAATTGCATTTTGACAGTGAGCTCCCCTTGCACTGAGACCTTATGTTTATATAGAGTGGCTGTGAGAGAGGTACTGATAGAAATTATCATAGGCTAAAGTCTCAGACGGTAAAGCGTCTGCCCACAATGCCAGAGACCTGGGTTCGATCCCTGGGTCAGGAAAATCCTCTGAAGAAGGAAATGGCAACCCACTCCAGTATTCTTGCCTGGGAAATCCCATGGACAGAGGAACCTGGTGGGCTACAGTCCGGGGTCGCAAAGAGTCAGACACGATTGAGCGACTTCACTTTTCACTTTCAATCAATCTGTACACAATTTTGGGCTTCCCTGGTGGCTCAGATGGTATAGTGTCTGCATGCAATGCGGGAGACCCGGGTTTGATTCCTGGGTTGGGAAGATCGCCTAGAGAAGGAAATGGCAATCCACTCCAGCACTCTTGCTTGGAAAATTCCATGGACAGAGGAGCCTGATAGGCTATGGTCCATGGGGTCACAAAGAGTAGGACACAACTGAGCGACTTCACTTTCACTTTAAAGTCCCCTTAGATCATTCCCTGGAGCAACTACTGTTTACATACTTATACCTTTCAGTTCAGTTCAGTCGCTTAGTCATGTCTGACTCTCTGAGACCGCATGGACTGCAGCATACCAGGCTTCCCTGTCCATCACCAACTCCCGGAGTTTACTCAAACTCATGTCCATCGAGTTGGTGATGCCATCCAACCATCTCATCCTCTGTCGTCCTCTTCTTCCCTGCCTTCAATCTTTCCCAGCATCAGGGTCTTTTCAAATGAGTCAGCTCTTCGCATTAGGTGGCCAAAGTATTGTAGTTTCAGCTTCAGTATCAGTACTTGTGTAAAATTACATGAAAAAGCAGCAATAAGTTGCAGGTCACAAGTGACATTTCTGAAAGCTGTTGCTAGGCCTAAGATATCCCAAATTGCCCAAACCAAATTGGTTAACATGGTTATCTACTGAGCGTCCTTAGGAAATGCTCTTCATGCTGTCTGTAGACCAACAGAGAGACTGGTGGTTAAACATGTATTCTGAAGTAAAAGAACTGACTACCTTGATAACAATCAGACAGGGTGAGGACTTCCTTATGTTGAGTAATCAGGAGAAGGACTCCCTGAAGAGATGCCATTTAAGCTAAGACTGGATTAACAAAAAGGAACATGCAAGCGGAAAAA
The DNA here is from genome assembly GCF_016772045.2 of Ovis aries. Lineage (NCBI taxonomy): Eukaryota > Metazoa > Chordata > Mammalia > Artiodactyla > Bovidae > Ovis > Ovis aries. The sequence goes on along the minus strand of NC_056080.1, from coordinate 13,895,239 downwards.
TGTTCAAGGCAGGAGGAAATAGCCCTTGGCAGGACACCCTGGATGGAGAGATGGGCTGCACTCCCTGCCAGGCAGCTTCAGTTCAGTTCAGTCACTCAGTCGTGTCCAGCTCTCTGCGACCCCATGAATTGCAGCATGCCAGGCCTCCCTGTTCATCACCAACTCCCGGAGTTCACTCAGACTCATGTCCATTGAGTCAGTGATGCCATCCAGCCATCTCATCCTCTGTCGTCCCCTTCTCCTCCTGCCCCCAATCCCGCTCAGCATCAGAGTCTTTTCCAATGAGTCAACTCTTCACATGAGGTGGCCAAAGTACTGGAGTTTCAGCTTTAGCATCATTCCTTCCAAAGAAATCCCAGGTTGGATCTCCTTGCAGTCCAAGGGACTCTCAAGAGTCTTCTCCAACACCACAGTTCAAAAGCATCAATTCTTCGGCGCTCAGCCTTCTTCACAGTCCAACATCCATACATGACCACAGGAAAAACCATAGCCTTGACTAGACAGACCTTAGTCGGCAATGTCTCTGCTTTTGAACATACTATCTAGGTTGGTCATAACTTTTCTTCCAAGGAGTAAGCATCTTTTAATTTCATGGCTGCAGTCACCATCTGCAGTGATTTTAGAGCCCAAAAAAATAAAGTCTGACACTGTTTCCCCATCCATTTCCCATGAAGTGATGGGGCCAGATGCCATGATCTTCGTTTTCTGAATGTTGAGCTTTAGGCCAACTTTTTCACTCTCCTCTTTCACTTTCATCAGGAGGCTTTTTAGTTCCTCTTCACTTTCTGCCATAAGGGTGGTGTCATCTGCATATCTGAGGTTATTGATATTTCTCCCGGCAATCTCGATTCCAGCTTGTGTTTCTTCCAGTCCAGCGTTTCTCATGATATACTCTGCATATAAGTTAAATAAGCAGGGTGACAATATACAGCCTTGACGTACTCCTTTTCCTATTTGGAACCAGTCTCTTGTTCCATGTCCAGTTCTAACTGTTGCTTCCTGATCTGTATACAGGTTTCTCAGGAGGCAGGTCAGGTGGTCTGGTATTCCCATCTCTTTCAGAATTTTCCACAGTTGATTGTGATCCACACAGTCAAAGGCTTTGGCATAGTCAATAAAGCAGAAATAGATGTTTTTCTGGAACTCTCTTGCTTTTTCCATGATCCAGCGGATGTTGGCAATTTGATCTCTGGTTCCTCTGCCTTTTCTAAAACCAGCTTGGACATCAGGAAGTTCACAGTTCACGTATTGCTGAAGGCTGGCTTTGAGAATTTTGAGCATTACTTTACTAGCATGTGAGATGAGTGCAATTGTGTGGTAGTTTGAGCATTCTTTGGCATTGCCTTTCTTTGGAATTGAAATGAAAACTGACTTTTCCAGTCCTGTGGCCACTGCTGAGTTTTCCCAATTTACCAGGCATCTTGAGTCCCCACAATACTGCTGTCAGAAGGCTGAGTGATGAGGGCTGCCTAATGAATGGGGTTGTGTTTAAGATGCAGTACAGGTGCTGGGCCCGATTCTACGTGTGCTGCCCTAAAAGTGGCTGCATCTTTACATTAGCAGGTGTCCCCTGTGGGAAAGGGGACCATATGATGCAGTAGGTGAGTGGAAGACACCAGTAGTTTGGCAACTGGTTTCGGTTTTAAGTCTTCTGCCTTTCAGTGGTCTTTTGGTATCAATGTGGAACAGAATGAATTCTGGAGGGTAGCTGTTATGGGATGAATTGTGTCTCATCAAAATTCATATGATGAACTTCCTAATGCCCAGTACCTCATAATGTAACTGTATTTAGAGACATGGTCTTTACAGAGGTAATCAATGTAAGGTACTATAGGACACCAATATGAATGGTGTCCTTATAAAAAGAGATTAGAACAAAGACTTGCAGAGAGGAAAGACCAGGTGAAAACAGAAGGAGAAGATAGCCATCCACAGGTCAAAGAAGGAGGCCTTAAGAAATCAGTCCTGGCTAAGAAATCAATCACAGGCTAATCTTGGACTTCTAGCCTTCAGAAGTGAGAGAAAATACAATTCTATTGAAGCCACCCAGTTTCCAATATTTGTTACAGCAACCCTAACAAGAAAAAAGTAACCAATATTCCTTTCCAGGATAGCTTCAGGGATCCAGATCTTGGACATTTGCTGTTGATTGATGTGGATTTTTGCCTCAATGCTTATTGTATGGATACCACAGAAAATTGAGAGATGCTGAGGTGTGCTGGAAGGAAAAATGCAATGAGTAATTCACTAAAGATAGTAAAGTAATAAACAGAGCAATGAAGGCTCTCAATTTCATCCCAGCTTTTCCCCAGTCCTAATTAGAGTATCTCTTCTATCAAGCATGATCACCTCCATGACACAGGGTTATTGTCTCCTCTGCATATTTGGGAACCTACGAGCGGCCTACCCTTGTCCCAGTAGAACCTGGCTGGACTCTGCAGGAGGGTGTTCCTTCTAGAGTGAGGTCCTGGCTGCCTCCATGTGGGACTTACGTCCAGTCAGCATGACCCCACGCAGGCAGTGGAAGAGAAGGTCAGGGGTCTCAAAGGCAGAGGTGTGGGCCTGCAGAGAAGGGGCGGGGCACCTCCACCACCCTCCCCGGAGGACGGGTGGGCTGGCTGGCAGCAGTCTGCACTTGCAGCCCACAGGGAGCTGACAGCTGGGCCCATGTGAGGAGCTGGTGCCCAGGCCACACTGGTGCCAAACTTGCCTGCTCCCCTGCCCACCCCAGGTCACACAGAGCCGCCAGTAGAGAGAGGAGTCGTCGGTGAGAGGAGAGATGGGCACGTCGTTCCCCGATTTGCACACGTGCCGAGGAGTAGCACCAGAGTAGCAGCGCCTAGAGCTCCGGACACCATGAGAGTGTGTCCAGGCGCTGAGACCATCCTGCGGGTGGAATAGAGACTGGCACCTGCCTCTCAGCTGGAGAAAGCTGAAGGCAAAGGCAGCTCGAGCCTGCATGAGCGAGAACAGCTTTGCCAGCAGTCTGCCTTCGGATGGCTGCTGGGGCCAAGTGGAGGCCACTGAAGGGAGCTGGACGGGCCTGTGGGGCCCAAGATCCAAGTGCAGGGCCCAGGGAAGGCGGAGAGTGGGCAGGCAGGGCGAGGTGGAAGCCATCGTCTGTGCCAGGGGAAGGGCCAGTGCAGAGATCACCACACCTTCTCCGAAGGCCCCAAGCGCACTCCGGGGGGACAGGAGGGCCCGCCATGATGAGGCCACCAGCAGGCAGGGGCACACGGGGAGCCCACCTGGGGAACCGAAGCTGGCCTCGTCCTCTCCTGCAGATCCCCGCCCCCTCCCCTGTCCCTTTTCCATCCCTCAGTGAGCAGGAGTCGGGGGAGGTCAGGGGCTATGGGCAGGAGGAGTGGAGCCTGGAGGGCAGAATGCATCCTGCACAGGCCAGCCCAGTGGGGAGGGAAGCTGAGTGTCAGAGGCGCGAAGACAGTTGATCTAGGTTTTGATGAGACTGGCCTGAGCTCTTCAACACCCAGAAATGCCACGCCAGCTCCATCAGTCCCTCCAGACGCTGCAGGAGTGAAGGAGAGAGAGAGCTGACAGAGCACCCAAGGCAGTGGTGTGAGAAGCAGAAGACTTCTTCACTGGGCTCTCCTGAGGCTGCATGTGCCGCACTGCTGGGTGGGAGCCAGAGAAACGGGTAGCCACTATCGGAAGCCTGCTGTGTAGGCTGCCACATAGGCCCTGAGACCTCAGTGATGGGTAAATCCAGGTCCCACAGAGGACATTCGCGAGAAGCTGGCCCAGGCACACATGGAAGATGAATGAAATGTGACAGAACCAATTCTTCTGAAATCATTACTGGCAGATCTTGATATCAGGTGCTTTTCTTGCTCTTCCACGAGTTTTCTTAACAGTAGGGGGGGATGATTCAAGTAAAAGACTAAGTGGAAGAAAGTTCTGCTTTTATTGGATCAGGTTACATTCAGTTTTCTTGGGACTTTGAAAATAGTAAACAGGTGTTTTCAAGGTTTTGTTGTAAAGTTTGGTCCAGATTTTTGAAAAGATTTTCACAGGAAGTTTTAAATGTTGAAAGTATTATCTCAGGAAATTATGCTGAACTTGTAGTCCATTTTCCAGGTCAACTGAGAAATTTATCTGCCTCCTTTACTCAAATACTGTTTTTATCGGATGATTTATCATTTTTAGCAGAGAAGAAGTGTAACTCAAGCACGGTGTTCTCTTTCTGAGTAAAATGATGCAGGGCACGGAATGAACTTCTCCCTCTGTCTAACTATTCAGGGATAAGCCTTGTGATCTAAGGAGGAACAACATGCTCTTGTATCCATGGTAAGGGGATTAACGGTCTTGTGCTTGTAAAAGAGCAGCCCGGCTCCTATTTAGTCCTTTGATTTCAAGAAACAAGAGCCTGATTCTTCTCAGCCCAGTTGGCCCTGTCTGGTGCCACTGGTGAGAAGTGGCAGTGGAGCCACTTCTTAGACAGTTCCCTTCAGTCCAGGGCTCCCCACGCTTTAGGAAAGGGAGCGGACAGTTCTATCTTTTTAGTGGTTTGCTGACAGAAGCAATTGTTTATGTCTAAGTATTGCTGTTTCTGACACAGTTTGACAAAATTATTATTCAAGTGAATAGAGAGGATTCCATCAGACCCATGTCTATTTACAGATCTTGAAAATGTGTGTTTTCCATGTAGCTGTGCTAGTGCAGTTTCGCTCTGTGTTTGTTTTTATTGAACTGTAATAGAGCCCATTGTGTGAGCTGCAAGTGTAAAACATAATGACTTGATATTTGTGTGTATTGTGAAATGATCACCACAATAAGTGTGAATAACATCTGTCACCATGTATTGTAATAAGATTGTATTTGTCGTGATGAGAACTTTTAAAAACTTAGGCATTTCAGTTTATTACATCAAAACATGCTTTAAAAGACACGTTTAGTTCAGTAAGTGCTGTTGGCTGATTTTTCATTTCACGCAAACCCTAGAGGACATTCACTCTGGTCACTTTGGGAAGAAAGGCTGTGGAAGAAGTCATGCTGGTTGGATGTATGACGTATAAATGGAAGGAATTTGCATCTTTTGGTCGCTAAGTGAATTATCTATTGAAATCTGTAAATCAGTCTTCATGTTACTTACTTTAGCACCAACTTTGTTTACATGTACACTTCCTCTTGGCTATTTCTGTCTGCATGATATTCAGGAGTCTTCGTATAGTAGGGAGTCCTCTGTGTTATGCTGTCTGAATATTTGTGACTGGGGAACAAAGGTTTGGGAAAGAAATCTCCCTCCTTTCCTTGATTCCTTTTCTATTATTGCTATGCTACCCCCAACTTAGTTTCTCTGTTCCTCTCTTTTTGGGATATTGTAGAAACAGTGAATAAAAACGATGGAGCTCATTTCTCCATTCTGTTAGTTCATCCATCCATCCATCCATTCATTTCACAGTCCCTGAGTGTCCACATGGACGGCTCTTTGGGAATACAGACTTGGCCTCAGGCCCCAGGCCAGGAGAAATCTTGTGTTGCTGATGGACAGAGTGCTTGATAGGCTCCCAGGGGATGTCAGCTGATAAAATTGAAAATGGTGTTCAAAGCTTAGTCTATGAAATTCTCCTGTGGGTAACAATTAGAACCTCTCCTGACAAAGACTGTCGACAAGCAACATGGAATTCAGAAGTCCTGTTCTCCCCACAATCCTGGGTCAATTCTCAGATGGAGCATGGAGCCTGTGGGCAGATTCTGGCAACTTGGGAGTTTTGGCTTCCATGTTGGATTTAATCTTTTGTTAGGCTCACACTATGAACTTGATCTTCAAGAGTCTTTTTTTAAAATAAATGTATGTATTTTTAAATTGAAGGATAATTGCTTTACAGAACTTAGTTGTTTTCTGTCAAACCTCAACGTGAATCAGGCATAAGTATACACATGCCACCTCCCACTGGAACCTCCCTCCATCCTCCTCCCCACCCCACCCATCTAGGTTGATACTGAGCTCCTGTCTGAGTTCATAATTCCCCCGAGTCATACAGCAAATTCCCATTGGCTACCTATTGTACTGGCTTAAAGCTGGCTTAAAACTGAACATTCAAAAAACTAAGATCATGGCATCCAGTCCCATCCCTCCATGCCAAATAGATGGAGAAACAATGGAAACAGTGACAGACTTTATTTTCTTGGGCTCCAGAATCACTGGAGATGGTGACTGCAGCCATGAAATTAAAAGACGTTTGTTCCTTGGAAGAAAAGCTATGACCAACCAAGACAGAATAGTAAAAAGCAGAGACATTACTTTGCCAACAAAGTCCATCTAGTCAAAGCTATGGTTTTTCCAGTAGTCATGTACGGATGTGAGAGTTGGACTGTGAAGAAAGCTGAGCGCCGAAGAATTGATGCTTTTGAACTGTGGTGTTGGAGAAGACTCTTGAGAGTCCCTTGGACTGCAAGGAAATCAAACCAATCAGTCCTGAATATTCATTGGAAGGACTGATGCTGAAGCTGAAGCTCCAATACTTTGGCCACCTGATGCAAAGAGCTGACTCATTGGAAAAGACCCTGATGCTGGGAAAGATTGAAGGCAGGAGGAGAAGGGGAGAACAGAGGACGAGAGATAGTTGGATGGCATCACTGACTCGATGGACTGAGTTTGAGGAAGCTCCGGAAGCTGGTGATGGACAGGGAAGCCTGACAGGCTGTGGTCCATGGGGTATCATAGAGTCAGACAGGACCGAGCGACTGAAGTGAACTGAATTGACCTATTTTACATATGGTAATATAAGTTTCCATGTTATTCTCTGCATACATCTCACCCTCTCCAAGAGTCTTAATAGCCCTAAATGCCCTTGCAGTTGAGGTCTTCTCCCAACCCCCGCTAACCATAGTGGCCAGTCATTGTTAGCTCTTAGTGAGCATCTGTGAGTGAATGAAGCATGCTTAACATCTGGCTCTTAACCCAGGGGCCCATCTCCTGGGCTACAGTGGACATAAGAAGATGGTGTCTGACCCCCCGTTTCTCCCTCTTGTTGCACTCCACTGCCCTGGGCAGATACTCCCCCGGGGAACGTAGTGGGGATGGTCACGGTAGAAGGAGCTCTCCCTGCCTGTGTTTTAGCTCGTGTTGGACTTCAGTGTCTTACCCCTGTGGGAACCAAGACAGTGGTTAATTTCTCAAAGGATCTTCCAAACCAGGAGGCAACCCCAGCCCACTGGGGCGTCTCCATCTTCACGTGCAGCCTCTGCTTTGCAGCTGCCTCCAGAAGCAGGGGTGTGCTTTCCCCTGGCCCTTTCTCCACAACGTTGCTACTCTAGCAAGTAGGCTTACTCCATCCCAGGTCAACTGCTTCAGTCAGAAGAAAATGGAAACACATCTCTGCAATTCTGTCTATTTCTGCAGTTGTAATTTGTAGAGCACAAGCTTACTGGTGTGTTTGCTTAAAACCTTAGGCTTACTTTTTTTGGCCAAACCATCATGGAGGAGGGATACTTACTATTCTATTGAGGAAGACCCAAAGTAGTTAAACTAATCACCTTTTTGGTCATATCAACTTTCGAGAAATGATGCTTCTTAAGACATAGTAGAATGGGAGATATCCTAATGAATACTTGGTCAATTTGAGTATATAAAGAAACTACTTAAAATTTTTTGTGTAATTATTACAGCCACTCTCATATGGATGAACTCAATATCTTTCGGTTGAATTCAGCTTATTTTCAAAGTACATTTGTATCGGTTATGTGGTTATCAATGAAGCCAGTAAGAACTGTTACTTTTCCATTGCTGCCTTTTATGCTTAGAGATCATTTTAGTATGCCCAGGTAACTTTAAAAATCACTGCTTTGTTCCTCTGTTTCTATGAATATGTGTAATTTTTTCCTCTGTTTCTCTGAATATGTGTATGTGTTTGTGTAAATTTGACAAAGATATCTCTATCTATATATATACTTAGAAAAGAGTTGAAAAATAATACCGAACTCCTGTGTACCAGGGGCCCTCCACCTGGGGGGACTTCATCCTTCCATTGCTCCCAAGGATATGTGGAAATGTCTCGAGCATTTTGGTTTTCACAGTTTGATATGCTACTGGCAAGAGTTATTTAGCTTAAAATGTTAACAGTACTGAGGATGAGAAAGAAACTCTGCTCTAGACCTGTTTCCTAATGGGTTAAATCACCATGACAGATATATGAAAATTAAGAAATTAACATGAATTCAATAGTATTAAACTATGGAATTTTTAAATTTCCCTTTTTAAAAACCTGTGTCCTTTTTTTTCTGTTCCAAGAGCACCCCTTTTTAGTCGGATCCATTCTAGGACACCATCTGCAACTTGCTTTGTTTTTCATGACCTTGGCACTTGAGAAGCAATTTCTTAGTGTCTCTCACCTGCATATGGTACACACTACATCCAGATAGCACCTCCAGGTGGCGCATGGAAATGCAGTATGTCCTGGGGGCATGCTGATCTGGAGATGCCCTGGCATTGAGCCGGTGGAGAGAGGAGAGATAACCAATGCGGTGCTGAGCTCAGGAGAGCCTCACATCAGGAGGAATTTTCCCCTCAAAATGCCAACGACACCCTCACTGATGCACAAAGGGCCCAGTCCCTTTCTAGTAGGTGATGCAGAGTGAAATGCCTTGTCTCAAGTCTAGCAAAGGGCAGGTAGTAAACTTCAAAATAAAAGCGTGATTTATTGAGTTTCAGCCCAAGACATTTGCTGTGTAACAGTAACTGTCACCATTGAAAATGTTGCCTTTAACAAGTATAGAAACAATTTTAATGATCCGGAAATCTTTATCTCTAAGTAGATAAGAGCTTTTCCTTGTATTTGTTGAGGTGCTGTGTAACAGCCTGAGTTGCGTCTGGTGGAAACTCTGAGTGAAGAATTGGAATGCATGGGACGGGACAGTGGAGTTTCCTGGTGATGGGGACAGAGGCAGCGTTCGTGGCCCCAGGGGGTGGATGGAGTCGTGTGCATCCCTTCTCCTGCCTTGCTTCTTTTCATAGCATGCCTCCTCGCCTACCAGTGTGCACATTTATTTATGTGCTTACCTTCTGTCTCTGCCCTCTTAGAAAACACACTCAATGGGAGGGAGAAGGGACTTTGCTCTTTATAGCTATCTTCCAACTCTCTGAAGGGGAATAGTTTGAAATTCATATTTGAACAGATTTAAAGATGCTTCAGATGGAACAATCCAAGCAAAGTGTCCAATTGACCCCTTGCTTGGTTCTGGCCTTCTCTATTATGCCAGCTTGTTACTTTGTTTTTACTTAATGGATAGGAATGGCTGTGCCACCCATAATATGCCACTCCCACCTTTTTCATTGGACAGGATATTTTTGAGTTGTTTAAAAAAAAATGTAACTCTAGCTCAGTAGTTTTCAACTAGGGGTCATTTCTGTCCTTCAGGGAATGTTTGGCAATGTCTGGAGACATGTTTGATTGTTATTACTGGAGGATGTCCTGCTGATACCTAGGCCATAGAGGCCTTTGCTGCTCAACGTCCTGCAACCCACAGGGCGTGCACAGCACAAAATTATGTGGCCCAAACCCAGCCGTGGAGGAACCCCTGGGCTCTTTCCTGCCTTAAATCTGTGGAATAGTCGTCCCTTGGTAGCAATACCATATTGACTTTATCCCTTCCTCTTTATTGGACGTTTAGGTTCTTTCAGTTCTCTCCGCTGACTAAGGGGGCTGGCAGGAACCACCTCACCATCTGTGTGTGTCTGTGGGGGGGATGTGAGTGGGTGGAAGAGTGTTTCTGGTGGCCCCACTGTGTTCAAGGAAAAACTTCCAAATGCTGCTTCAGAAGGGCTGGACCCATTGATGCCCACAGCACTGCTTGAGATTCCAATTCTCTGCATCCTGTCCAGCATTTGATATTAGTCACCTTTTTGAGTTTGCCAACCTGAAGATGTTAAATGAAGAGCTCCTTTTTAAAAATTGCATTGTCTGATTGTTATGTGCTGTGTGCTTAGTTGTGTCCGACTCTTTGCCACTGCATGGACTGTCACCCGCCAGGCTCCTCTGTCCATGGGGATTCTCAGGCAAGAAATCTAGACTGGGTTGCCATGTCTTCCTCCAGGGGATCTTCCCAATCCAGGGATTGAACCCAGGTCCCCTGCATTGCAAGTGGTTGCTTTACTGTCTGAGCCACCAGAGAAGCCAAAGAATACTGGAGTGGGTAGCCTATCCCTTCTCCAGAGCATCCTGCCGACCCAGGAATCGAACCGGGGTCTCCTGTTAATAAGGCCCAATACATGAGTCATTCGCATTGCAAGCATTCTACAAATTGGGGGATATGTTATTGGCCAGCACATAACCATTTCATTTTGTTCAGCTCTGTGTCTTTGAAAATGGCATGTGTTGGGAGACCAGGCTTGACAGTTCCTGCCAGCAGAGGTCACTGTCCCTCAGTGATTCTCCACCAGTGTCATTGTGCACCATCCCCCCACCCCACCGGCAACATCTGGCAGTGACTGGAGACTTTCAAAGTAGGTTATGTGCTGTCACCTAGAGGAGAGGTACCAGAGAGTGAGTGAAAGTCGCTCAGTCATGTCCAATTCTCTGGGACCCCGTGGACTGTAGCCTGCCAGCCTCCTCTGTCCATGGGAATCTCCAGGCAAGAAATCTGCAGTGGGTTGCCATGCCTTCCTCCAGGGGATCTTCCCAATTCAGGCATTGAACCCAGGTCCCGTGCATTGCAGGCGGATTCTTTACCTTCTAAGCAACCAGGAATACTGGAGTGGGTAGCTCCTCCCTTCTCCTGGGGATCTTCCCAACCCAGGAAACGAACCGGGGTCTCCTGTTAATAAGGCCCAATACATGAGTCATTAGCACCCCAAGTATTCTACAAGTTGGGGGATATGTTATTGTCCAGCACACGCCATTTCATTTTGTTCATCTCTGTGTTTTTGAAAATGGCATGTGTTGGGAGACCAGGCTTGACAGTTCCTGCCAGCAGAGGTCACTGTCCCTCAGTGATTCTCCACCAGTGTCATTCTGCACCGACCCCCCTCTCCTCCTCCCCCGGCAACATCTGGCAGTGACTGGAGACAGGTGTGATTTTCAAAGGAGGTTATGTGCTGTCACCTAGAGGAGAGGTACCAGAGAGTGAGTGAAAGTCGCTCAGTCGTGTCCAACTCCTCGCGACCGCATGGACTGTAGCCTGCCAGGCTCCTCTGTCCATGAAATTCTCCAGGCCAGAATACTGGAGTGGGTAGCTGTTCCTTTCTCCAGCGGATCTTTTGAACTCAGGAATTGAACCCAGGTCTCCCACATTGCAGGCAGATTCTTTACCAACTGAGCCACCAGGAATACCCAGAGGGGAGAAACCAGGGTTTCTGCTAAAACCCTGTGATGCCGAGGTCTGCACCCCACAGAGAATTGTCTGGCCCAACAGAGCCAAGGTGGAGAAAACATACTGTGGATAAAATCCTAATATTTGAATCTTTGAAAGGAAGACAATGACAATCCCCATAGTAATAATGAAACTTTTTATTATTATGTAAAAGAAGAACAACCTTTAAGCTCTATAAAGGTTATAGAGGGAAAAGCTCACCTTCCTGAGAAGGGTCTTCTTGGGGGAAAAGGCAGGAAGGAGTGAAGGCTTGGGAATTAGCGGTGCCCCCTCAGTGTGGGCTCTGCAGGGTGGCGGGGTGGCTCGGGGGCTGGGCTGGTGTGCTGGCTGGGGTGGAGGGAGGTGGCTTGGCATATATGTGACTCAGGCAGGGGTAGGGCAGGGCTCAGCTGGGTAAAAAGAACTGTGGGTGGGAGTTTCATGGGGAGGTGGTGTCCGGTCCCTGACTCTCTGGACACGAGGGGGGACATCAGGCTGCAGGAGGCCCAGGACAGAGTGCTGGTCTACTCCCATCTCTGCAGGGAGGCTCTGTGACTCTGCCCTGGGGGTTGGGGGTGGCAGATGGGGGGAGTAGGCGAGTAGGGGTGCTGGCCTTGGAGCAGGGTGGGCTGCAGGCAGGGAAGGCTCAGGCAGGGCCAGAAGTCTGGTTCTCAGACGCTGATGCACCCGGAGCAGAAGCTGCTTCTCAGAGGCCCTGGCTTGGGCACAAAGGCAGGGACCACTCCATTAGCCGACAGCCTGGACTCCAAGCTCTGCCTCCTTCTCTTGATCTCAGAACAGTCAAAAATAAGCGAGGCTCATCAAAGCTCCTTTCGAGTGAGTGGTCTCAGTCTGGTCTCACTGGCACAGAGGTCCGGTTGCTCCGGGCTGGGCAGACACCGGGCGGGGCAGACACGTGTACACGCTGCCCGTGCGCTCAGGGAGGGTGATCTGGACGGTCACCAGGCTCCGTCTGCTGCGGCGGTGGCGGCGGTTCCGGCGGTTCCGCAGGCGAGTCTTCCTGGAAGTCTTGCGATGGCGGGAAAAGCGCAGCCCCTTGAAGTGGTGGAGGAGCAGCCAGCTGGGAAAGGGCCTCCAGGCCTGGTACACCAAGGCCCTGCAGGTCGGACTACGGTACAAGGTGGGCGAGTTGCCCCGGAGCCGGCTGCTGCGGCCCCGGGGCGCACGGCGGACCAACAGGACTTGGCCTGGGCCCTGGCCCAGCGGGAGGTGAGAGGGCCCTGGGAACCCAGGCTGCGCGGCCTTGTCTGTGCCCAGCCACCAGCCCAGGTACCTGCTCAGGAAGCTGCCCATGCTGGCCAAGCGGCGGGGTCGGATCTTCGAGCTGCTTTGTCTTCTAGGAGTCCGAGGTCAGCAGACGTGAAGCGCAAGAGGCTCAGGCAACCGTTGGCATCGGGCTACAGGCTGGCGCATGTGGTGCTGGCACCTCGGGGTCCCCTGGGTTCGGGGTCGTGCGCACGCTAGGACTGTGCCCCCGGACGCAGGACCTCAGTGGCTGCCCCTGCCCTCTGAGCAGAGTGGTTCCTCCAAGGGTCCACTGCAGGCTCTGGATCTTGGCTCTGGGCAGATCAGCCTAGGAGTGCCTGAAATCTTTGTGCTTTATATTTGAAGGGACAAAAATGAAACAGTGTACAAGTTTTTGTATTCTTGTCTTTTGAAGTAAAACAGTGACTGAAAAGATAATGATTGGGCAATGTGAAGATATAGAAACAAAGAATAGCTTTGGGGCTAGGGAACTGATAATAGTTTAGACTGTAATTCGGCCATATAGCAGATCACTTGACTCCCAGTTCCCTGAAAGACAAAGATAAAGGCCTGAAACACATTCCTAAATTGTTTTTCTAGGAGGCTGACCCCCCACCCCTCAAGGCTTCCTAAGGGTCTCAGTGGTAAAACAAAACAAAACAAAACAACTCTGCCTGCCAATGTAGGAGATGCGGGAAACCCAGGTTCCATCCCTGTATTGGGAAGGTCCCCTGCAGAAGGGAATGGCAAACCACTCCAGCATTCTTGCCTGGGAAATCCCATGGACAGAGGAGCATGATGGATTGCAGTCCATGGGATCCCGGAATCAGACATGACTGAATGACTGACTTGGCAAGAGCACAACTCCCTCCAGTTGAAGAAAACTGCTGACCACAAGAACGCAGATCCTAGACTGGTTGAAATTGAAAACTAATGATGCTTGAAACTTCACCTTGATGCGACCAATCCAAGAATTGTTCACGAGGTGATCATGCCCTGCTCCTTGAAAACTATAAAACTCCTCACTACTCTGTTCAGAGTGGGTCACACAATGTTAAGGGCATTAGCCCACTGTGGCCCCCTTTGCCTGGCAAAGCAGTAAAAGCTACTCTTGTATACTTCACCCAAAACTCTCTCTGTGTTTCTGTTCGGCAATGTTGAACAGAGACCAAGTTTAGGCAACAAAGACATAATCTGTACCAGGTCTTGAAAACTACAGAAAATTGACAGAAGGGCATTCTCTTTCAGTATGTAAAAATGAACACAGTGCACTTGAATGCTCCTTTAAGGGAAAGGAGTGAATTTCCTTGTATCCACAGAGGCTGTGTTTCTTCTAGTGAAAGTGAAAGTCACTCAGTTGTGTCTGACTCTTTGAGACCCCATGGACTTAGTCCATTGAATTATCCAGGCCAGAATACTGCAATGGGTAGACTTTCCCTTCTCCAGGGGATGTTCCCAAACCAGGGATCAAACCCAGGCCTCCCACTTTGCAGGTGGATTCTTTACCAGCTGAGCCACAGGGAAGCCCAAGAGTACTGGAGGGGGTAGCCTATCCCTTCTCACGGATCTGCCCAACCCAGAAATCAAACCGGGGTCTCCTGCATTGCAGGTGGATTCTTTACCAAGTGAGCTATGAGGAAATGGTTGCTAATGTCACTTTTGGAAATTTTATTTTTAAGGACTGGAGAAAGTCATTCAGGATTCATTTCTTAACCCAGACAATATTGGTTTAGTGTGCACTCTCCTGTAATTTTCTACCTTCATACATTTCATCCATTCATATATAGATCAATGCCCTTTCTTTCTTGTGAAAGAAGAAATGATCCAGGTATACAGGGTAGAGTGAGGCACATTTCCAGTTTACACTTGGAAGCTGATACCTACAAAAACAGTGTTCAAAGCCTGCTTGCAAAGATTAGAGCACTTCAGTCCAGAGATCTGTTACTGGGCCGACCCCAATACTGAAGTGAGAGAGGGGCAGAGACAGAGGCCAAGAGAGGCAGCAAGTAGTGGATCAGCAGATTTGTCTGGTTCTGAGAGGTGGAAGGCTGAATGAGGAGGACACTAGAAAGATCTTGATGAGGAAACAGAAAAGACTTCAGAATTAGGGAGGCCAGGCCAAGTGTTGAGGAAACGGATGCTGTCACCTAACAGGTGGTGGAGGTTGCAATTCCTGCCGCCTTCCACTGAGTCATTCCTTTTGGTTTTTGGGTTTGTTTTACTCTTGGTTAAATTTCTTATTTAAGAATGATCCCCAAGCCTATGATTTTGAAATAAAGGAAATTTCCTATATTATTTTATTGTTAATTGAGACATGTCTTCATAATAGTAGAAATGAGTTAATTCATACCTTAGATACCTCTTAAGGTACTTGTAACACTGAAGTGGAATTACAATGCAATTTGGTAGTTTTTTGCTTATAATGTGTTTTTATTTTCTTCTCATCGTCTGCAGAATTTCCCACGTCCTGCTTTGCAATGTAACACAGCGGATGTCGTTCTGGTTTGTAGTTACTGATCCTTCAAGAAATCACACCCTTCCTGCTGTTGAGGTACAGTCAGCCATCAGGTAATCACTGCTAAGTATACCTTCTCCTGGTAAATCAACTTGTTGATTAATTCAGCTGTTTTCATAGATTTTGAAGACTTCTCTCTCCGCTTCACAATGATTTGTTGATTAAGATGTCAGTGATTTTGCTGTGGTGGGCCAGAGGCCACCAGCATGGAGTGGGCAGAGGTTCGGGATGCTAGTTATCATCCTCCAGTGCCCAGGACAGCACTTCCCAGCAAAGAACTGTTCAACCCCCAGTGTCAGTCGTGCTGTGGTTGAGAAGCTCTGCGTTAACATTAGCTAAGGTGGTTTCGTTCTGTCTTCCTTTGGCAAGAACACCCTGAAAGGCGCTATTGTGTGATGGTTCATCACATGCATTCTTGAGCCTGAATGCTCAGGTTTTGAATCGTCGTCGTTTTGCCTCTTGGTAGCTATTAGAATACAGACAAGTTACTTCCCCCCTTTTTGCTTTCCTCTTATCATCTATAAAACAGAAAGAATTATGGTACTCTCCTCTGGGAGTTGTTGAGTAGATTAAATGCAAAGCATTTCGAGGGGCAAGTCATACCTTTGACTTTTATTTAGAAGTCAAGAAAAATATTCACATTTCTTGGGTTTCTAAGGACTTACCTTCTTGAGTTAATGTACAGTCCTTACCTTTAAAGCATACTTTTTGGGGTAAGAAAAAGGTAAAATCTTGACTCTTATATAAATGAAAAATAAATGCTATCAAAGAATTTGGGCTTTCCCGGTGGCTCAGGTGGTAAAGAATCTACCTGCAATGTGGGAGACCTGGGTTAGATCCCTGGGTTGGGAAGATCCCTTGAGAAGGCAGCGGCTACCCATTCCAGTATTTTGGCCTGGAGAATTCCATGGACTGTATATCCGTGATGTCACAAAGAGTTGACACCACCGAGTGACTTTCACTTTCACTTTCATCAAAGATTTTATTATCTTATAAGTTAATGAGGAAACTAGTAAGATATTAAAACCATTTTAATGGAGACTTCAAGGCAGCATGCAAATATAGGAATTGAAGATTTGTGGTGTTTATTAACTAAAAGAGCCGCCAGTCTATCCATTGGCAGTGCTCCACCAGACACAATTCACCTGATTTTCTGTGGACAAGAATCATTTACATTATATTAGTTTTCTCAACTTACAAATCTGAAAAATAACTCAAAGACAGTAAAAGGTGGAAATTGTTCAGAAGGGTAGACTGGCCAGACACTCAGTCATATTTTTCACCCATTTGAAGTTTTACCCATTTTTTTCCTGACACTTCACCTCCTCCTCTCCTTGGGATTAGAATAAACTTTCAGAAGTGAAATATATTCCTTTCTGCACAGAATCAGAGGATGCAGTTTTTATTTCAATTAGTGTGCAATTTATGTGTGTCAGAACTTCAGATCCCACACATGATTGGTGTTGGGCAAATTGATTTAGAAATCAAGAAAGATATACAATTTCTTGGGTTTCTAAGGATTTACCTTCTTGAGTTAATGTATAGTCCTTAGCTTTAAATTTTAGAGAAAGAAGGGTAAAATCTTGACTCTCATATAAATGAAAAATAAATACTATCAAAGACTTTGGGCTTCCCTTGTGGCTCAGCTAGAGAATGAATTCCCAATATAATCTCTATCCTGAGAAAGAAAGATTGAAACAAAGTTCACCCTCTTTACAAAGGGATTTACAGGTTATTGAAATGCACATTTTTCTCATTATATCTAGTGAAAGAATTCATTTGCTCTTTGTAAAATGTTACCATTTAAGGCAATATGTGTATAATGGAATGCCAAATGTTTTTGTGCCATCATCTGTTTCCCTTGCTGAAGTGAAGGCATTGCGGCTCTGTACCAGTGGGAAATGGTTTAAGAAGAAGGTTTGAATTAAATTGTTTCTGCACCTTTGCCACTAAGAATACTGCTGAGAGCCACTACTTAGGGAGTAAAATTAGGAATACTGTATTTTGTGAGAAAGGGGATTTTATTCAAGCCCTGTGATCAGGGAGGACTACAAGGAAAATGAGGGCACTGTGCTTAAACCAGGCTTCAGTTATTGTGGGGGGAGGAGTGAGTGCTTAGGCTGAAGGTGGAGGATGGAGATGAATATGTTCCCAACAAAATGTCTGTTTCAAAGGCCCCAGTAGGAAGGGCTGTTTGGTGGATGATGGCCAGTAGAATGGGAATTGATGTCAGGGTATGGATAGGGCTCATGAGGAGTGTATGAAATTAAAGGAAACAATACCAGGAGGGCAGGACAGAGTGAAAAGAAAGGACATGGTACCTGGAAGCAGCTAATAGGAATTTCAAGGCTGAAGAATCTATGTCATCGGGCAAAATGATACTAGTTCGACCCAGTGCTTGCTTAGTATTTTCTGGTTCATGCGGCATATTCTGATGCATCTTTGGCTTTTAGTATCAACACCAGTCATTTCTGAGTAGTTATTATTATCCCTGCTTTATAAATGAGAAAATTGAGGCTCAGGGAGATAAACTGATTTTCCCAGGTCACCTTGTGAGAAAAATAGAGTGACGACTTGAACACAGGCATGCTGCCTTCGCATCCAGTGATTTGTTTTTCCCCTGCTCTACTAGAGTATCCACACCTATGGAATTAGGTGGGGGATGAAAGATCAGTTCCAAGATGTCTGCTTTTGGTCTGTTTTGAGGACCTGGCCTTATTCAATGCCAATTTTGAATAGAAAGTATCCATGGTGATCGACGCCTATTGGGGATTTCAGTGGTAAATGGAGATACAGTGTGTATTGAACTGGATCTTCTGATCAGCCTGACTGCTAAGCAACAAAGTAGACAGAATGAGAACACAGAGCAACTTTTCATTTTACTGTTATCTGTTGGTAGGGGGCTCATCATTTTGTGAAAAGTTTTGTATTATCGAAATTAGGTTACAAAAAAAGAAACCATTCCATCATTTGATAAAAATTGCACTGAGATTGTCCTGTGCTGCAGATTACCTATCTAGGATTCTCCTTCATGTGAGTAATCTTGCCTCCCTGTAGACTTTCGTTTACTAAGGGTGGTCTTTCCTGACACCCTGGTACTGGTCTGCAGAGATTCTGAAGCTATTACTCTCAGGTTCAAGATGTGCACTGTCCAGTACAGAACTCAGCAGCCACAAGTGGCTCCCAAGACCTCAAAATGTCTCTAATCCAAGATTAGATATGCTCTGTCAAGTACACACTGAATTTCAAGGACTGTGCCCAGAATAAAATGTGAACCAACTTACTCTTGATTATACATTGAAATCATACTTTCTTGGATATATTGGGCAAATATATATTATATTAAAGTCAGTTTTGCCTATTACTATATTTTTAATGCAGCTCCTAGAAAATTTGACATCACCTAAGTTTCACATATTCTGATTTTCAGTTCTGCTCTAGAGGTTGCTGAAATCAGCTCGTTTAGTGTAAATTCAAAAACGACCATACAGTGTCTCCAAGAAATTGACCTAATTTGCAAATGCCAGCTAGAAATTTAGTTTTAGTGAAATAAGTTTTTGCTACCAACCCCTCCCTGACTGCTACCACCACCCAAAATGCAGATTTCCCCCAGGGAACGTAATACATTTACCTTCGTGTTTTTCTAAACTTTTGCTCCTAAAGCACCATTTACTTTAGTCATATGGAACTACTTGCAGTTGACGAAACAAATCATACTCTATACCGGGTCTCCAGTTCCCGTGCCGACTACAGGTCTGAAGTGAGTACTTCGGGGCTGAAGTATTCCTACTTGTCCCTCAAAGCACAGCTCAAAACTTGTCTTCCTAGGAAACCAGCACTGACTTCTTACTATGATGACACCTCTGCTGTATTCCCTCAGTGCCTATTTTTACCTCTTTCATAGAACTTTTTGTACTGCACTATGATTGTGGAGGGACTGGTGGGCTGTTGTTCTAGGCTGTAAGCTACTTGTTTTTTTTGTTTTTTTTTTTTTTTTTTTACCATTTGTATCTGTAGCACCTAGCAGAGGATCTGGTACTTAGTACGTTTTCAGCAATTGTTTGTTGAATTGAATGGAAAAAAAGAAAAACGATCAAATTGATGGATTAGCAGCTCCTCCTGGCTTCATGTTTTCTTTCTGCTCCTGATTTCCTTTATTCTTATGTTTATCATCCACTTTTTACATATTAGTTTGTGTTTTCAGGCTGTTGGTATTTATGTCAGCCACCTAAATAGAGTTCCCTCATTTTAAGCTAGATGCTACCTCTCAGGAAATAAAATGTGGTGGGCAGAGCTCAAAACTCAGGACTTCACGTGACTTCTAGAACATTCATGACAATGGAGGGCAGTGGTGCATAGACAAGCACCTCTCTGGCAGCCAGCACCACCACTTAGAGCAGAAAACCACAGCATGGTTGCCCTCATCAGACTGTTCAACCTGAAGTCTTCTGCTGGGGAGATGCTCTGTTTATAGAGGGGGTGGTAATCCCGGGGACACAGGGCTCTACCTTTGGTTTCTAATGTTTCTTCTCTCTTGTTTTTAATCATCCTTGTATTTTAGGATGAATAGAAACCGGATCAACAATGCCTTCTTTTTGAATGACCAGACTCTGGAATTTTTAAGAATTCCTTCCACTCTTGCACCACCTACTGACCCATCTGTGCCCATCTGGATTATTATATTTGGTGTGATATTCTGCATCGTCCTTGTGGCAACCATGCTATTGATTTTATCGGGAATCCAGCAACATAGAAGGTAAGATATTTATAAAGGGAGACATTGAAAGAGCATTTTCCTGTTTCCTCATGACTTGGAAAAATAAGGAGAGGATTTTCCCCTACCTGAAGTGAATCCCTTATATTATAAACTGAAAAAATGGGCAGTTTTCAAAATATCACTTACGCTTTTGTTTTTGGACACTTTTTGGAGTCCAGAGTCCCTTACTTGACTATGACTACTTCTATTGCCATCTTTCTTTCTTTTCTACACCATGTGAATGTTTCTTATCTAGAGTTGTTTTTAACGTCTGGGTTATGATTTTTTACACTGGATAGACACAGCTTGCAGGCTTCTCGGATAGGCAGAGTTAAACTTTGGTTTTCACCCCCCTCCATACTAGTTCCACCGTTGTTTTCCTACCCTCCCTGGCCTGCCTCTTCAGTACCTATAGCCACCATCTTGTACCAGATACTTTGTGATGTCTTTACATTCCCTCCCTTTGGACGCTCTTCCCTCGAGTCATGTGATTTCATGTAGACCCATGTTCTTCACAGTGGCCTTTGAATCATCTCCCTGTATCAGAATCACCTGGAACACTTGTTGAACACGTAGGTTCCTTTGCTCTACACAGAGCCACTAAAGTTCATTCTCTGAAGGAGATGCATTCTTTTAATGGAAACAGTTGATGTACAATTGAAAGAGATATGTTTTAATGAATATGCAGGTAATTCACTTTTTTGAGGGCTTCCAATTTAACTACTTACATTTCGATTACCACTCATGGAGTTCATTTAGCTGAATTCTGGGGCACATGCAAGCTTTGGTCACTAATTTATTGATATTACTTCCAGAGAGAATTTCAGACTGGTGAAAGAGTTACTAAGGTAGGGAGGAAACAAAGCTTTCACAATGCAAGGAGAAAATAATCTTGTGTACAAGCACCTCTGATTCAGAGGGTAAGTGGAGAGAGTCCTCAGCTCTACTTTGATGCTCCTAAACCTTCCCTTCTGACACCAAGGAAGGGGAATTCTGTGAAGTGGGCATCACAGGCACACACATTGGTTTTCAAAAGCGTTGGTGCCCACATGGGACATGCAGGTTGTGTTTGGCCAAGTTTGTGTTCAAGTAAATGTTTCTGCTGAGATTTTCCGCTTTCCATATGGTTCACGCTGGTTATTAGCAGAAGGTAATCATTTTGAATTTGTGGCTTTGCAATTTTTTTTCACAAATGATCAGTGAAATGCTATGGAATGAATGTGATCTATGTCTAGTCCCTGAATTAAACTTAGGATTAAGATCAAGTTGTAATTGGTTGATTTTCCTGCTCTTGGCATGACATGCAATGCTGAGAGACTTGATCCAAATTATTAATTAGTTTTCTTTTGCTTTCTAGAATATTAGAAAAATTCTGTTCTGATATTTGCGTGCCTGTGTTTAATAGCTTTAAGTTTTATATTAATCCGGAAATGCTAGGATTCCGTGCTTTCTAGCAGTTGTAACCTTCATGAATTCACTTCATCCCCTTGTTTCCCAATTTCCTCACTAGTATGCTATGGTGTAGCTGGTGGAAGAATGGGCTTTGGAGTTGGACTGCTTGGATTCAAATTGTTTATTGGCTGGACTCTGCTCTGGGATGTAATGCATTAACTGTATGGCTATCAGGAAGCACAGGCAATGAGTCAGGGAAGCCAAGCTGAGGAAGACATGGTTTGTGGTGCTGGAGTCAAGTTGGTTAAATGTTTCTTTACTATCTGTGCGTAGATAACTTTGCTCGAGGGACAGTGAGGTGTGTTAGAAAGAATTAATTTGTTGGAATGAAACGTTAATAGAGTAGCATTCTCGAACGAGCGCCTGGCACACAGCAAGTGCTGAGTGAGTGTTAGCTCTCAGTGTTATTTCATTATCCTGCTGTTGCTGGTCTTTCAGTTCATTTGTACTGGGATCAGCTATCTTCCTTCTGAGCAAACTCTCCAGTAAGATAATAATTGGGCGTGTAGCATCATAATCTGTTGCTTGGGAGAAGTGAGCCTGTTGCTACAAGCTTGCCTTCACAAACTTAGTTCATGTTCAAACCAGGGAAACAGATGGACAAATCTCCTGTGTCAACCTGGAGAGCATCAATAATCAGCAAATAGAGACAGGACAGTCATGATAACCTTCTGAAGAAGAATTGATTTGTTAGGTTTTCCACTTGATATGGGAAAATTTTGCTGGGTTTCTCTTGGGAAAAGTATTGCTTCAAAAGTGGGGAGAGGGTGCAGTTTGAAGTGGGAGGAGCTCTGATCTTTGTGATGAAAGTTTTGTCTATTTGTTGAAAAGATAGACGTTGCCCTCAAAAGCCTTTAGTGTTGAGGAAGACACAGATTTGTTCAAGAATGCAATCGACAGGCTAGATGGTAATGAACACAGTTTGTGTGACAGAACACCTTAAACCTAGAAGATCAGGAGGGGCCACAGGGTCATCTGAATCACCCTTCTACTTCTACAGAGAAGAGTGCCAGTGTCATCTAAGACCTGTACGTCTTTTAAGTTACCTTTGGGGAAACTCTCCGGTGAAGCTTTAACTCTTCTGTTGGCCGTGTCAATAACAGCATTCCACTGATGGTTCAGAACCTCTGGGTGGAAAGTGTGCAGTCACTGTGGCCCAAATTAGGTGAACTCAAATACTAGCTATACCTGTTAGCTGAGCGAGGTTTGTTGCATCATCAAATTTCTCCATCTGTATGAGGGACGTAATATCTCACAGGGCTTCCGTGAAGATTGGGTGAGAGAAATGTGTATAAAGTATAATAGGTACTAAATAAATAGTAATTATGATCCAAGATGAGCTTAACCCATTTCTGTGATTAAAGAATGCTGGAAAAGATCACTTTTCCATCCAGATATTGCCACAGTAGTGCAGAAGCTTCTCCAGTTCATTGGCCTATTGCTTGAGATTTTTTTAGTTAACAAACACCTATTTTAAAAAGCAAGAGGTCTTGTTAGGTCAGCTGTTTACTGTAGTAGTGGTGAACTGGCTAATCAGCCTTCTCTCTAAAAAAGACAATACCCTGATTCATAGCATTGGCTGATTTCCTATCCAGTCTGAAATTTCTGAATATTTAACAGTCTCCTCTTGCAAGCCTGAGCCAGCAGGTTTCAGCATGTCATCACAACTGCTGCCTCTTCGGGAAGTAAATTTGAGGAGATTGCTTCCTTTCTCCATTACCATCTAGTTGAGAATTGCATTTTGTGAAATAAGAGGTTTGTGGAAGGAAGAATTAGAAAAGCGATTTTTTTCTTTTAGAGAACGATTAGGAAGTGGGTAGGTGGAAAGGCAACTAAGACAAACTGCATATACTTGACAGTGACATCTGTACTAGATCTGTGTCTAGCCCCAGGCTGGAAGTGGGTATTTTAGCTCTTTGGTCAGCTTTGATAATGGTGATGATGATGGTGGTGACAGTGATGGTGGATGATGGTGGTGATAGTGATGGCTTTAATGGTGGGAATGATGTGATAATGGTAATGATGATGAAGCTGATGATGTGATGTGTGTTTTAGTTGAAAACCACTGGATCGATACTCTTGGTTTTGGGTCCCAGTCTTAGGCCCTAGCATTTATTGGCTGAGTGCCTTGATGCAGTTACATACAGAAACTGAGGATAGTATTTTCTTAAATAGTTATGCTGTTGGGAAGACAAAATTAGAGAATACACACAAGTGCTTTAGACACTGGGGAATGCTATATCAATGTAAAGAAGCATCACCATCAATAAGCAGTTACAGAGTGCTAATTCTATGCAACCTGGCATTATGGGCTATAAAAGGAAAGTCACAGACACAGCACTCTTGTATGTATATAGTAGAAGTGATTCATGAATCTTTTATATAAATGGACTGTTGTAATGTTGTTATCTTAGAAAGGGACCTTAAACAATGATCTGTATCCATTTCTCAGATGCTGCGAGGCCCAGGGAGGTAAAAATATCTTATTCCATTCCTTTATTGACCATGCATTCTGTGACAGGAACTCTAGAATGTATTGTGGAAGAGATGTACAGAGATAACATGGGTGGCCCTTGCCTATAAGGAGATGATAATCTTGTACTTGTAACAAAGCCAGGTCGAGGACTCAGGACACTGAACCCTAGCTAATGTTTACAGTTGACTAGTGAGTGAAATGAGTGAAATTCACTCAGTTGCATTGGACTCTTTGCGACCCCATGGAATATACAGTCCATGGAATTCTCCAGGCCAGAACACTGGAGTGGGTAGCATTTCCCTTCTCCAATACAGTTGACTAGAGTCACTAGTAAATTCACTTGATTTCCTTCTGGTTATATTTCTCTTCCCATAAGGTCAATAGTATAGAAAAGTGCATTTGAGTTTCTATGAAGTTTTTCACACAAGGGGCTGGGGCTCAGCCAACGTTTTTACATACTGAAACTTCACGTTCTTATAAAGTCTCAATCAATTGAGTGAACTGTCTTGAAAATAGAAATGTATATGAACTGAGAAATGTTAGAGCTAATAATTGTTTTACTTTGCTGATCTTAGATGTACATACTCAGTAGGAATCAAATATGTGTTTTGAACAAAGTCTGGGAAGATGAAGTAAGTCCCAGGTCCAGTCCTTTCACCAGTCTTGTCCCATCCTGAAAGATAAGTTCCTCTCCATGTTTGAGTCTCAGTTACTTCATTTGAAGAACAGAGATGATAATAAAATCTACATAGTATTACAGTAGGAATCTGCTAAGATGATGTATACAAAGCAGTTGTCTTTGTAATAGACACTAATTCTTATTGTTTCTGCTATCACATGGCAGATAAAAGAGAGACCAGTTAGAAAGTAAGGGCATCAGTATTTAAACCAGATGTCCTTGGTGCCAAAGCCCACCAGTCTCACCGTGCTGCAACGCCCACTAAAATTGTTCCAGCAATGCTGCAGTTTCTCCAGCGCTAATCTACACTGATTAGACGACAGTTGCGATTCCCCAGTCATCAACTCTGTCCCATTTTGAAATCATATTTGTGTGTCCTTTGTTGTTTTTCTGGCTGTTCTTGAGCCTTGCTTTTCAACCTTATCTTGTTTGAAGGGGGACAGAAATACTTTTTCTGGTTTTAGCTGCCACTAGTTTATCTTGAGCAAACTCTGTTCCTCAACACCCCCTCGCCACGTGGGCCACCCAATACAAGCAGACCTCCTTTTCTTGTGCTTCACTTTATTGCATGTTTATTACAAATTGAGGATTTATGGGAGTTTTTTACAGATTGAAGTTTTATGGCAGCCTGCATCAAGCAAGTCTATCAGCACCATTTTCCCAACAGCATTTGTTCACTTTGTATCTCTGTGTCACATTTGGTAATTCTTGCAATGTGTCAGTCATTTTCATTATTTTTATATTTGTTATGGTGATCTGTGATCAGTGATCTTTGATGTTACTGTTGGAATTTGGGGTGTGAGTTCCATAGACCATGTCCATATAAGATGGCAAACTTAATGGTGAATATTGTGTGTTCTGACTGTTCCACCAACCAGCTTTTACAATCTCTCTCCCTCTCCTCAGGCCTTTCTATTTCCTGAGACAAGAATATTGAAATCAGGCTAATAACCCTACAGTGGCTTCTATGTTCAAGTGAAAGAGTCATGTATCTCACTTTAAATCAAAAGCTAGAAATGATTGAGCTTAGTGAGGAAAGCATGTTGAAAGCTGAGACAGGCTGAAAACTAGGCCTCTTACACCAATCAGTTAGCCAAGTTGTGAATGTGAGGGAAAAGTTCTTGAAGGAAATAAAAAGTGCTAATTCAGTGAATACAGAAATGATAAGAAAGTGAAACAGCTTTATTGCTGATGTGGAGAACGTTTCAGTGGTCTGGATAGAATATCAAGCCAGCCACAGCATTCCCTTAAACCAAAGCCTAATCCAAGCAAGGCCCTGATTCTAATTTGTGGAGGCTGAGAGAGGTGAGGAAGCTGCAGAAGAAAAGTCTGAAATTAGCAGAGGTTGGTTCATGATGTTTGAGGACAGAAGCCATATGTGTGACATAAAAGTGCAAAGTGAAGGAGCAAATGCTTATGTAGACGCTATAGCAAGTTCTCCAGAAGACCTAGGATAATTAATGATGGTGGCTATGCTAAACAACAGATTTTCAGTGTAGATGCAACAACCTTTTATTGGAAGAACATGCCACCCAGGACTTCCATAGCTAGAGAAGAGAAGTCAGTCCCTGCCTTCAAAGTTCCAGAGCACAGACTGACTTTCTTGTTAGTAGCTAATTAACTGGTGACTCAAAGTTGAAGCCAGTGCTCATTTATCATTCTGAAAATTCCAAGGCCCTTAGAACAGAGCCTGCATAATAGCACGTCTTTTTACAACATGGTTCACTGGATATTTTTTTAAGCCTACTCTTGAGGCCTACTGCTCAGGAAAAGATTCCTTTCAAAATATTACTGCCCATTGACAATGCACCTGGTCACCCAAGAGCTCTGATGGAGATATATAACAAGATCAGTGTTGTTCTTATGGCTGCTAACAAAGCATCCATTCTGCAGCCCATGGATCAAGGAGTAATTCAGACTTTCAAGCCATATTATTTAGGAAATACACTTCATCAGGCTAGAGCTGCCATAGTGATTGCTCTGGTGGATCTGGGCATAGTCAGTCAAAACCTTCTGGGAAGGAGTCACCACTTAGATGCCATTAAGAACATTCATGATTCATAGGAAGAAGTCCAAATATCAACATTCACAGGAATTTGGAAGAAGATTCCAGTCATCAGGGATACCTTGGAGGGGTTCTTTGCTTAAGTGGAGGAAGCAGCTGCAGATGTGGTAGAAAAAGCAAGAGAACGAGAATTAAAAGGTGACAAAGGAGGCTTTGAAGAACTGCCTCACCGTGTGTGTGTGTTTGTGGTGGGTGGGTAGAAGAGTGTTTCTGGTGGCCCTAGTATGTTCAAGGAAACACTTTCAAATGCTGCTTTAGAAGGGCTGGACCCACTGATACTCACAACACTGTCTTGGATTCCAATTCTATGCATCCTTCCCAACAAAGTCCCTCCAACAATCCACGGTTTTCTGCTAGTGAGCTAGAGGTACTTATAAGTGAATCACTCACATGCTTTTACTGGTATATCAACATGTTGATTAAATCCAATTTCTTAGACTTCGAATATGTTTCTTTCAGGCACCAAGAGGTAAAGGATTTCATTGGTCAGTTAATATTGGAGATTAGCATATATCAGTGGTGCTCAACCAGGGTTGAGTTTGCAGTGGACATTGAACAAGGTCTGCAGACATTTTTGGTTGTCAGTACTTGGGGCTATTACTGGCATCCAGTGAGTAGAGGCCAGGGATGCTGCTAAACATCCTACAGTGCACAGGACAGCCTCCCATAATGTTACTGTTGGTATATTTATTGGGACCACATAAAATTAATGGAAAACAAACAATTCATCAAGAATAACCATTTAAGGAGAAGTGACATCAAAGGTGTCTCCATGATGTATTTCTATTCAATAAAATGGTATGGATTGTATAGTTCAAGTTTTTTGCGTGCCTTAGGAATGTTTTATAGTTGTTTTGGTTAACATTTTATGTTAAATTCATTGCAAGGTATTTTAGTTTTTTAGTTTGCATTGTAAGTAGGGTTCTTCCTTCCATTATGTCTTCTGTGATTTTATATGTCAAAGGAGTTGACTTCTATAAATTAATAATGGCATTCCACTAATTTTTTTGTAATTTCATTTATATTTTGTGATCTAACTTTATTGGCTACTAGCAGAGTTTAATTCAATTCAATATTTAGTATGCTAGTAATAGTGTTGTTAGTAGATATCCTTTCCACATTAGGCATACTATTTACTTTTTAGCTGATATTAATCTACTTTATTAGGTTAGGGAGTTCTTTCATTTCTGTTTTATTTTTAAAACAATAGATGGTGATTTTGTCAAATGTGTTTTTGGAATCTCCAAATATATGTCCAAACTGAGACAAGGTGTTAGCATATTTTTTTAATGTAGAAGCATTATAAGATGTTAATAAGTGATGTCAAAGTTTGAGCCCAGCCTTGTGTTAAAGAGGCAGACTAGAATTTCTTAATATAGAAATGTAAGACGAACATACCTGTTCATGATCTACCTTTTATGGGCTGCTTCCAGGTGACAGATTCTGAGAGTAGCAGGTTAGTCAGGGACCTTGAATAGGTCCCGTAATCCAGGCAGGTGAGCATCAGGCAGGAAGAATCAAATAATCCACAACGGCATCTCTTTGTGGTGAAAACCACTCAGGAACTGGATGATGAGGTGATGGTACCAGGGGAATCTGGGGAACCAGCAGTGGTCCACAGGAGCTCCAGTTACCTCCAGACACCTTAGGACAGCATCATGCCCATGCTTTGCTCCTGTAATTAACTACGTATCTCTCTTTTTAAAGTTTAGATATAACTGACTTAAAAAAAAATTGAGACATAACTGACATTTGTATAGTCCTCAGTGGGAGGCGTTAGGTGGTAGCTGGTGCATAAATAAGAAGGCCTCTCTTTTTCAAGAGAGACTAATGGAATTCTCATTTCTAAAATGCAATGTAAATTAATCTTTGGGGTGGACAGAGGTATCCACCCTGAAAGATGTGGGCAATTGTTCTGTAGAGCTGGACAAACCAAGTTTCTATCAAACTTTTCTCTGCTCCCCGCCTGTGGGAGGGTAGCTAGACTCCAGAAGGCTGCCCTGAGGGTTTGCACAAGGACTGAGAAGGAGCAGGGGTTGGGGCCGAGAAGGGGACTCCTTCTGTTCCTGAGTCCCTGAGTGTTCAGTGGCATGGCAGCCAAAGCAGAGCCGTCCGTGCCCACCGACAGGATCACTTCTGTCCCCTGCAGAGTGTCCCAGGGCCAGGGGCTCTCTCAACAGAAGCATCATAAATGGCAAGTTGTCTTAAAGGGCGACTTTCAAAGAGAACCTCGGTTGCACTGAGGTGAGTTACATTTCCCAGTTCAAAGTGCCCTGTTATTGTCTCCACTCAGAGATTGAAACATAAAGCATATCTCAAGTGATTTAGAGGGGAAAAATTACCTTGTGCTTACTTGATGGCAAAATACCAGTTTCTGTAGCTCTTTATGATGTTTGCCTAACTAAAGAACAATGAATGAGAAAATATTAAAAACAACTGACATCTCACTCTAGAATTGTAACAGAATGTAAATTAAAATCAGATTGGTGATTACCTAAAAGTAATCCACAGTACTGGAACTGCAATTAAATTGATAATTTATTTTTTTTTACATTTTATATTGTGTTTATTTTTTTAAACTTTTTATTTTGTATTGGAGTATAGCCAATTAACAATGTTGTGATAGTTTCCGGTGCACATCAAAGGGACTCAGCCATACAATTTAGAATGTTATAAACGTCACTGAATGAAAGTAGACAAAACAAATGAGCAGGCTGTTTGTTGATAGGCTGGAACCCATAGGCTGGGAAAACGAAAAGGTGTCCTTTTACTCCATCAGCTTCCCTCTCTGGGTCTCACTGGTGCTTGGCGCACAAGGGCTCTGGAGGAGGAAGCTCTCAGGGCAAACCAGAGCACAGTAAGGCACAGCTTTCAGTTCAGGCCCCTGAGTCCTGAGAAGCCTTAGTGCAATAACCATGTTTTCCAGTTTCTATATTTTATGCTTTGAAAGCTGAGGTCTTGCTAATGCTGGAGGGATCCCCTCTCCCTGAGTTAGTCAATTGCTAGAGAGAACAACAGGGAGCACACCTTTCATATGCAAACCAGACAATCAGACCCAAACTACTTCCTTTTGGGGGTTCTTACACTGTAAGTCACTATTCTTTGCCCTAATAACCCCAGGGCCACATACCAGACAACTAGGGAAAGCCTCGATGCCCAGAGCCTGCTGAAATTATCCAAAGTGGCCAATCCTAAACCTGCTTATGTTGTCTTACCCATTCCTTCCCATGGAAACCACAACAGAGGTTCTGTCCATGTATTCCCCTGCTCTCTCTGCCTCCTGACCACCCCTGGAGATTCCCCATGTGTCCCCACATGGCATACCATGTCTCTCCTTTTTAGGTATTTGTGAGTATAATAAAATTCTTCCTCCATGATAGCCATAGTCTGTGTGTTTTACCATACCTGATTAAAATAAAACCTGGGTGCCCTTTAGACACTCAGCATCCACAGTGGACTAAGGCAGGGAGCGTGGGGGAGGCCTGCACCTGTGGAACCTGTAGGAGCTGAGAGATCCTGTGTAGAGTATGGTCTGTAGAGCTCCAATCCAGTTCTCCAGTTGCTGAGTGACCTGGCAGGAAAGCACTTAACTTCACTGAGCTTTACTTTCTTCATCTAAAACATGGAGATGAGGGTCTGCCAGAGAACCTTCTATGGGAGATAAACGAAGCACTCAGCAACTGTCGTAAATGTTAGTTCCCTTCCTGATCATTTCTCATAGTTGTTTGCCTTTATCTTTTTACTCCATTTAAAATATATTCTTAACAAATTTCACACTTTAACTGGTATTTATTATTATCCCCTTTTATCCTTTTATACCAGTGCCTAAAAATAGAAATATAATGCAAACCACAGAGGTAATTTTAAAGTTTCCAGAAGTTGTACTAAAAAAGTTAAAAAAGAAACAACACAGGTGAACTTAATTTTAATACATACAGCACATGTGAATTTGTATGCTAAATTTTCATCAGAAATACTTGATTTGTTTATTTTACACTTGAGTTGTATATTTTACACTTGAAAATGTATATAACATACCCAAGCTGTTCCAGACATTTTCAAGTTTTCCAATAACTGAATTGTCAGTTCCTACATTTAAATGACAGTTGATTAAAATAAAATTTAAAATTCATGTCCTCACAGTAGCCACATTTTAAGTGCTCAACAGCCATATATGACCTGTGGCTACCATACTGGACAGCCTAGTTTTATACCATTTGAAATATATTCTTAATCTTTTAACCATTGTTTATCATACCAATGTATTGATCCCCATATTCTTAAAGTAAATAACAATATTCTAATGTTCTATCTTTTCATTCTAGAATGCAACACATCATTTAAACTTGGTAAGAGTTTAAAAATATTCCTACCATAGCCAAACCATCTTCTTCCAGTTGCTGCGCCCTCAAAACTTTAAAATTGGATTGCATTCTGATATACCAAGTGCAGCTGAAATACCATTAAACGAATTAGTGCCTGATCATATAGGATCACTCCAAAATAAGTTGGTGGCCTTATCCAGCCTATACTATTTAAACATGTTTCCTCACCTAAAATAAAGCCACTGGTAAAAACATGACAGTCTGGTGCAAAATGAGATAGAAACAAAGAATAGGAAGAAACCTATGCAATTAATTATGCAATTAATGGAGCAGCAATTAATATTACTTTGAATAAAGGATTTATCTGGGGAGAAACATTTTAAAAATTTTATAGTAAAATGAGTAACATTTCAGTGAGGGATAAGTATTTATTCATTCTCATCTTGATCTGCAGGAAATACTAAAATCCAAAATCCATTTGCATCAAAAGGAGAGAAGATGCTTGTCTTGAGAGAAACAGATTCTTCCTATGGGAATTAGACAGGAATTGCAGACATTTTCCTTTTTTGAG
Source organism: Ovis aries (assembly GCF_016772045.2). Lineage (NCBI taxonomy): Eukaryota > Metazoa > Chordata > Mammalia > Artiodactyla > Bovidae > Ovis > Ovis aries. The sequence continues at coordinate 13,863,827 of NC_056080.1, read as the reverse complement.
GCATAACCAGTTGAAATGTGTTTCTATTTTTAATGTAACATTTAAAATTAAATTAGCAGAAAAGTTGTAAGAAGAAATTTTATTTTCTTACATGCTCCCTATTTTTCCCTACAAATTATTCGTTGTCCATCATTCATGAACTTTCTGGCATTGCCACCCCAGAGACTCCCAAGTGAGACACCACAAGATCACGGTTAACTTTGCCTTCTTCTCATTTGAAGAAGACTCCAAGTTCTTTTATTTTTATTTTTTGCTTTTATTTTTAAAATGCTTGTTAAAACTTGCTTTCTCTCCTATGATTGCCACAGGCTCCCATCATCTCCCATGTAGATTAATCTTGTACTGTTGCCTGGGTTAACCTCAAAAAAAATGAAGCAACTGACCAATTATTTGGATGATATCATGTTATACCATTCTCTTGTTTAAAAATAACCAGTGTTATTTTTAGGCAGTCAGAAGACTGCCTTCCATCTACCCTCTTAATCTTCAGTGGTCACCATTCTTCCTGCTTCTCCCCACAGCATACCCCTCTCATGTTGGCCACAGTGGGTTTTGGACACTTTCTTAACATCTGTTTCTGCACATGATTTTCCTTCAGTCTGGAATGCCCTTCTAATTCTCTTGGCACATGCCTATTCATCCTTCAATACCCAACACAAATGTCCCCTCCTTAGTGAAATCACCATACACTCCTCTGAACAGTCTCTATCACACCCTCATCTGTGGTCCCACAGTATTTTTAGAAACTATTTTTCAAATCATATTTGCTGTATAATTCTAATTTACTATATGTTTCTCTCACTAGTCTTTGAATTCTGGGAGGCCAAGAATCGAGTTGTTATTTCTAGCACTTAGTGCCATGTCTGGCACATGATTGGCACTTAGTAAATGTTGAATTAATAAATAAATCAATGAATGACAAAATACACACATGTTGCTGGGTGACCAAATCTTTTTCTTGCCTGACTAGCCTTTTGTTCTGTACAGTTGACCTTTGAATAATGCAGAGGTTAGGGGTGCCAGCCACCTCACAGTTGAAAATCAGCATATTTAATTTTACAGTTGGTTTTCCTCATCCTTGGTTCCACATCTGTAGATTCAACCAACAACAGATGGTATAGTACTGTAGTATGCATTTTTTTAAAAACCCATGCATAAATCTGACTAAGTAGTATTGCTATTTAATATAAATTTTATTTGTCAAGTCAGTTAGCAGGGGATTACCACATATTCAGCACAAACAGGAAATAAATTTCTAGCAAAGTTTAAACTTTATGCCCTATCTTCTACATCAGTAATACAATCTATACACAGAGATATATGTATTAACAGAAAATACTATTTATTCTAGTAGATGGAAACATGAATAAAAATGAGAAGAGACACTTATCATACACTCAGAGAAGTCTAAGGAGGATCCAGCAATCCTGCTTCTGGGTATATACTCAAAAGAATTGAAAACAGCATCTTGAAAAGATATTTGTACACCCATGTTCATAGCAGCATTATTTACAATAGCCAAAAGGCAGCTGCCACGAATAGATGAAGAGATAAACAAAATGTGGTATATACAGCTGACCCTTAAACATCATGGGTTTGAACAGCACAGGTCCACTTATACGTGGATTTTTTTTTCCGTAAGTAAATATGCCAGTACCACATAATCTGCAGCTGCGTGGCTCCGCAGATACAGAGGAACTGCAGATATGGAGGGCTGGCTTTAAGGTACACTTGGATTCTCAATTTTGTAGAGGGTTGGCACTCCTCTGTGTTGTCTAAGGATTAACTGTACATACAATGGAATATTATTTCTCTTTAAAAGGAATGAAATTCTTATACACGTTACAATATGAATGAACCTTGAAACATTATGCTCAATGAAATCATCCACTCATTAAAAGACAAATATTGTATGATTCCACTTAAATGAGGCACCCAATAGTCAAAATTCATAGAAACAGAAGTAAAATGTTCATTGCCAGGGGCTGGAGGGGTGGGGGGTGGGGAATAAGCAGTTATTTAATAGGTACAGAGTTATAAGGATGGATGGTGGTGATGGTCATACAACAGTGTGACTGTAGTTAATACTACTGAACTGTACACTTAAAAAAGCTAAGATGGTAAATTTCATGTTATGTGTATTTCACAAAGAAAAAAAGAAGTAAGTCCAATGAGTCCCATACCACTGCTACCAAGAGACTTCGCGGGGCTGTGCGATGTGGCCTATGCTGACATGAAGCTGTCCCTTTAACTCCAGATGAGACCACGGCTCTGGCTCTCACCAATTTATCTGCAGAATCTTCACATTCCACGAGGAAAGAGTACCCATTATTCCAGACGTGGAGGCAGGTGGTCGGGTCATAAGAGATGGTGAGCGGCTGTAAGCCAGAATTGTAGAAACTGTCCCTCCACCGGATGTTGATGGGCGACTGGCGCTCACCCGCCGAGGCCAGGTCCACTTTCTCCCAGAGGGGGTGCACTAGGAGAAAGCACATCGGGGCTGTCATCAAGAGGCCCACTAGCTGAGATCCTCACTGTGGGGATCATATGGGCCCATGTAGGCGTGTCCTCTGAGTTCACCTCTCATAGGAGCCAGCTGTGAGGATTAGGCAGACATCCTGCAAAGCCTGGCCAGACATTACCATTGCTAAGGTCCCTGGAGTTCTGTCTGTCACATGCATAGCTATGACACTGTAAGTTCAGGGGTACACGCACACTCTGTCTCACATGGCATCACCGGTGCTGATTTTTCTACCAGACTCAAGCGCCAGGTCTTTGTGGCAAGTCTCTGATAAATCTCAACAAATTTCTTAAAATAAAGAGAGCTCTTCACTTTCACTTTTCACTTCTATGCATTGGAGAAGGAAATGGCAACCCACTCCAGTGTTCTTGCCTGGAGAATCCCAGGGACGGGGGTAACCCCAGTGAGCTGCCGTCTATGGGGTCACACAGAGTCGAACACGACTGAAGTGACTTAGCAGCATGCACATGTGATAGACAGACTCCATGTGTATAATTCAGGTTGTCCAGGTCTCTGCCCTTTAGAAGCTGCATGGATGGGCAGAACCAAGACCAACAGGAAAACCAGACAAAATATGAATTGAAATAAATCATGACCAATGCCCCTCTGTACCTCATCCCACCGCTGAGAACGAGCCTGAGGATTTGAGAAAGTGACAAGGCAGCTGCTGCCCAGTCAAACCCCTCTGTGCATGGCAGGGTCACTGGTACTCCACTTGTCAGAAAAAAAAAAAGCTTGCCTCCGGTTTCCTTTTACACAGGAGATGGTTCTCTTCCTGAGATAGCTGCCCCAAGCGGGATCCTACAAGTGGCTCACAGTATAGACAAAGAGCGTGCCAAGGCAGTTTCTAGACTAGTGGTTCTCACAGGAGGGAGCTATGGGGACCCCAGGAGACATTTGGCAATGTCTGGAGACACTTTTCAGTTGTCCAACTGGAGGAGGGTGCTACTGACATCTAGTGGGTAGAGGCCAGAGATGCAGCTAACATCCTCCATAGTAGCAGGGCAGACTTTCACAAGAATTACATGCCCCCAAATATCAGTAATGCCAAAGTTGAGAAAGCCTGGTCTAGAGCCAAAAGCAATAGGCAAACTCAGGGTATTCCCTTTTTTCTGCTCAGCTTTTCACATACTGCACATCATTCTTCTCCAGAGAGGTCTGAACCCAACGTTTTGGGTTTTCTCCCTCGGTATAAAGTAACTTCTGAAGAACAAGAACTTACTTGAGAGCAGGAGAACTTTCTGTTTCAGAAATCTAAAGTGAAAACTGGGAGGAACTGGCACCATATAATCATATTATTATTGGATTGGAATGCAGATTCTTTGCAGGCAGGAGCCATGTCTTCCTCCCCCTGTAGCTCCTAATTTGATATCTGAGCATGGATTATCCAAATGCTATTGTTGGGTTAAAAAGCTGTATTTGGTAGGTTTTTAGTTTGGTATTTTAAAGCTTTCAGAAACCCCCAGAACAGGCCTGAGTCAGTCTTAAAACTGACCGCCAGCAGAGGCCTGACATCATTTCCCCTCTGAGATGCCCAGAGGGAGGCTGAGGCTTTGAGCATTAACACCCTTCAAAACCAGCTGGTGAGGGTCTGTCTCCCATGGAGACTAGGGAAGACAGGAATGATGAGCAGATGCCTAAGACGATGCCGTTTCACCTTTAATTGGCCACCACTTTGTTCAAGAAATGCCTAGAATCTTCTCCCTCACCTACAGAAACAGTAGCCTGAGGAAACCAGGCCTGTTCCTTCAGTGGCTCTTTTATGGTCGTAACACTCCTATCAATTCACGCCCTTCAGTTCCCAAGTTTAGCTTCCAGGCTTTCTCCCACTCACCTCCTCCTTTAGGAACCCAGACCACCCCCCACAACTATCAGGGAAACTTTGGTCACCGTCGTCTTAGTGAAGCCAGCTTTTGCCCAGGGCTTGTTTTACTAAAGATAAATTCACATTTTTGTTCTCTTCTCTCTTCCTGCATTCTAACAAAGTAAAAGTTAAAATTATTTCTCGGTAATTGCTCAGACTTTCCCTCCAAGTAGGAAGGTGATTATATGCACTAATGGAGCCTGTGTTTCCAGCTTCTTCTGTGGGGAAAATGAAATAAACAGAGCTAGCGATTCCGTCAACCAGGGTTTAAGGGGTGACACCACACTGTCATTAGGAACAGTTCACTAATGTGCTAAGAGCAACACAATCCCTCTAGATCCCATAGTGAAGATGTGCTCGCCTTTAGTCCTTATGTACCTGACTGGTCCTGGCTTTGCTTGACTTTGTGCTTGTACCACCTTCGGCTCCTGCCTCTGAGGTGCCCGTTTTTCAGCATCATGCCTGCCTTAGCCCCTTTATTCCTATTCCTCCTCAGAAATCAACGTCCCCTCATTCAGTTCAGGTTTGGCTCCTATTTTTGGCTTCTCACCTCCTCAGCAAGTGTCATTTCCATACCTCTCTGATTATCCTCTTAAACAATCCTCTCTTATTAATCATTGCATTCTGGTCTTTTCCTTCAAAACGTTTATTACACAGGTATAATGATAATTATATGCATGTATGCATACTTATCTGCTGCCCCTCTAGTTTCCCCCTAGCTGGCTTTTAATCACTGCTTGTGGACTAAATGTACAAAATAAAGACCATTCTGGGAAGGGTTTGAGAGGGTAAGAGGCAGGAAGGCTAGGGCCCCCAAAACGGAGGAAATAGGCTGCAAGTGTCAGACATTTTTTCTCTCTCTTAAGCAGCAGAAGAAACAAACTACAAGTCAGATGTTTTTCCCTTCTCTATACAAAATTAAAAGGTGGTTTCCTTTAAAATTCTGTGTTGCCATGGCAACACCTGTTTCCACCAGAACTTAACTTTTCTCAAACCTTGAGCTAAGCAAACAATGTGTTTTTCTTATGGAAATGTTTTTCTTAAGCTATGTTAATGAACTATGTATTTATCTTAGACTCCCTCTTTCTTCAGGTCTATTCTGCTTAAGACTCAGAACCCACTTGACAAACCAGTATGTTTTACTCATGCAAATGTTCTCTTAAGCTGTGTTAATAAGACTATGTATTTACTTGGAGACCTGCCTTTCGTCAAGATTCATATCAGTCGTTTTAAGGCCTGGGATGACTCACCTTGTGCCAGTGCTATCTCAAAATGGATGTTGTGGGTGATGTGCCTGATGCCACTCAGTTTTGAGACATTTCCTTTCTCTATTAGCTAGTAAGTATATAACTTCCTGCTAAAGACTAGCAGCGGGGCACTCTTTCTGCCCCTTTCTGATGTCTCCGTCAGCTTTCTCTATCTCCTTTATACGTTAATAAAACTTTATTACACAAAAGCTCTGAGCAGTCAAGCCTCGTCACTGGCCCTGGATTAAATTCGTCTCCTCTGGAGGCCAAGAATCCTGGTGTCTTTCAAGGCTCAGCAACAACCTTTCAGGTTCATTCCTGTCTTACCTTTATTTCCTTTTACTCTGCTGAGCACATTGTTTTTTCCTTAAGGATCTTTGAGGTTTCTCTCTTCTTTGCCCAGCCCATGACCACCAGCCTAGTTTAGGCCCCTACACCATACACTTTTCCTCGAAGAAAAGTCCTTTTGCTCACTTTTCCTCCTCTGTTACTGTTAGAAGCACACTGATGGAAACTGCCCACCCTGGCCAGGCACCATAGTAACCATTTGCGTAAGTTGTTTTATGACAGGAGATCCTGATAAGAAATACGGAACTAATAAGCCACCACCAACCGGAAGAATTCGGGAAAGGTTGAAAGGAGACACTGGGTGTCCGTCCACTTTCCAGAATCCCTCTCGCTAGCATCCATCTTGGCTGAGCGATGCGTGCGCCACCAGGAAAGACTCTGAATTAGAATGACTGGCCAAAGACCACCAGGAAACTAATCCCATCACCATAAAACCTGAGACTGCGAGCCACGCGGCAGAGCATTTTTCCTGGGTTCCATTACCCTTATTGCTCTCCACCCAGGTGCCCTTTCCCAATAAAATCTCTTGCTTTGTCAGCACGTGTCTCCTCGGACAATTCTTTTCCATGTGTTAGACAAGAGCCAGTTTCGGGCCCTGGAAGGGGTCCCCTTTCCTGCAACATTACTACCCTCTACTATGTTTTGCCATCCATCAGTTTTCCTAAATTACCACCTTTATTATGTTGTTCCCATGTTAAAGACTATGTGAAGTTCAAACTTCTGTCTCCAGGCACCAAGGTTTTCATATTAGGAGCCCACCATGCCCATCTAATTTTATTTCTCATCCTTCCCAAACTCTGGTCTTGCCACGCTATTCCAGAACCTTGCCAGGTTACTCCCATTGGTCAGTCAGTGAGATGTGCTGAAAATGTAGGGTACAGGATACCCCACTGGGTTTGAAGACTTACTCATGTAAACTACCTCACTAATAATTTTTATATTGATTACATGTTACAGTGATAATATTTTGGATATATTGAGTATATTATGCACATGTGTGCATGCTCAGTTGTGTCTCTTTGCGACACCACGGACTGAAGGCCCACCAGACACCTCTGTCCATGGAATTTTCCACGCAAGAATACTAGAGTGGGTTGCCATTTACTGCCCCAGAAGGTTCTTTCCTGGGACCAAACTTGCATCTCTTGTGGCTCCTACATTGGCAGGCAGATTCTTTACCACTGTGCCACCTCAGCATTTGACCTGTTTCTTCATCCCTCACTTAGTGTGACTATTAAATCAGAAGAGTACATGTGGCTTGCATTATATATCTTTTGGACATCACTGCTCTATACCGTCATTAACCTTTTCTCCTGTATCTTGCCCTGTACTGTCCTTTTTCTTGAGATATGCTATTTCCTCATCAAATTGAATGCCATCCTAGTGGGCCTAGGGATACTGCAGTGAGGGTATACACAGGGACCCTCCATGTGACTTTGTTGAGGATGGTCACAGAATCACAGACTGCCTTGTTAGAGCATCAGGGCTGTAAGAGGCACTTTGACGCTGAGCCCAGGTAACCACAGCATCACATGCAGTTACCTACAGCAGACTAAGGCCCATGTTTCCTGGTGGTCAGTTTAGGGCTTTTTGCTAGTGCTCTGTAGCTGCAGATACCCCTGAGGCTGTTAATTAAATCCAAAAGGTTCTTAATGCATCCATTGTTTCTCAAGATGATTTGAAAGTTAATGGAAAACAATATAGTCTGGGTATCCCAGCCCATATTATCAGGGGAATAATGGAATTCTTTGTGAAGACACTGCAAAACAAGCTTTTCTCCAGGCTTTATTAGTGTTCTTTGAAATTAATTAGAGAAATAATAGAACAGTTTTCTAACATAGTTCAGTTATAAAATAGACCAGTCCTGTCAAATAGAATTTTCTCTGCTAATGGAAATTTCCACAGGTGGCCATACAATCTGAATATATTATTTACATGTAAATACATACATGTGGCTAATAGCTACATTTTATACATTGCTATTCTATTCCAATTTGTTTTAAAAATAAATGTTCCTCTTCTGTCTAAAACTAGGGAGATCACAAATGTTAAGAATCAATAGAATAGTAACAAATCTGTACCATTTCCATTCTAGATTATATTTTTTATATTTCATTAAAAATTAGTATTATTAAACCTATTTCCCAATGGTCTAAGATCTCATACCTAAATGTTTTTTATCAGACAAAAGATTAGGCTAAATTTCACTAGATGATACATGAAATGTAATTGATTTTCTTTTCATTTTGGGTAATTGGTGCAGGCTTTTATCTTTATTTTATCATATTACCAGTCCGCAGGGTTAGGACTGTCAACATTTACTGTCTGTAGCTTGAGAGCACAGCAAATAGCAGTTTGAGTTGACACCAGTGATTCCCTGGGGCTGATGGGGAATGAAGGTAGAGCACGGGGCACAGGCCCCAGTGAAATGCTGCTTCTCAATCTGCCATCACCCTCCTCCTCAGTCAGTCCTCGCTGTGCTCCCCAGATCCTAAAAATGGTCAGACATCTGAGGGGGCTGCTGAGCATGACATGATGATGGTGGTGATGACGTGACAACTGTGGTACTGGAGGTAGCTGCCAGCACTGAGTTCTCACTGTGTGGGAGGCGCTCGTTAACAACTTTGAACATTAACTAACCCCTAGTGGTCTTGGATCACAAGTGTATTGGGCCTTCCTCTGGGGTACTAAGCTTCCAGAATCAATGAGTATTGTCTTCTTAACCAAATGATGAGGGACCAGGATATCCAAACAGGACATGCTCAGTGGCCCAGGGCACCAAAGACCAATATTCTCCTGGGTGGAACAAGGAGGGACAGTGTAATATGTGAAAACCACAATCAAACAGTGAGTCTCACCTGTTTCCTCTAGTAAGTAACAAATAAGAACATTTCATCTGATGTGGGAAATTAACCAAAAGAAGTCCCCCTGGGACTTCCCTGGTGGTCCAGTGGCTAAGATCCTGCATTTCCAATTTCCAACTAGATCCCACATGCTGTTCAAAAAGGACCCCATGTGTTGCAACCAAAGATTCCAAGTGCTGCAACTAAAACCCAAATAAATAAAAATAAATATAAAAAATGTTTATTGAAAGACAGAATACCCCACCTACCTAAGCCACTACTTTTGGGGTTTTGACAGCACTAAAAGGAGCAAACTATCCTAAAGACATGGGCATACTTGATTTACTTTCATCATTGTGTAAATACAAAAAAGTAAATACTTTCTGTAAATATAAACAAACAAGAAAATAAGGAATACCCTCACACACAAGATTTAGTAACTAGATAAATATGACTACTTTTTTCCATTTTTAGCCTTAGACTGCAAAGTACCAGTGTTGAGAAGAAGCCATTCTGGGGAGGATGTGGGCTTGCTGGTAGGAAGCCACACCCAGCAACCAGCAATTTATTATGACTCAGGCCAGTTCAGTTTAATGAGAACACAGTTAGTGATGGAAGAAACAAAATAAACTTAGAATAAAAATATATATATGAAGCAGTTTCAAGGCAATGGATTTAGCTAGACTGGCATTCTCATAAATTCCTTTTTTAATGTGCAAATAAGGTCAGAGAGAGTAAACCCAAGGAAGAAAAGTTGAGAAACCTACAATCTGGAAGCAAAGCAACATTGGAAAACTGTGTGAATTCACTGTGAATGGTGGAAAATATAGAAAATAACTATTTGGCAGATACACTTAACCAGTGCATTAAACTCATGTCTCCACCATCACACACATTATCCTCTCCTATCATCCCAGGGGTTCTGTGCCAGTGTCCCTTTGCCTCCAGGGGACCTTTAGGGAGGTCTTGAGACAGTTAGGGATGCCATGCAACATCTGCAGCGCACAGTCCAGCCCCGACAGCACGGAATGAGCCACCCCCACGGCAGCAGTACCGTGGAGTCAGGGAAGACCGCCTGCCACCTCCCCTGATCTGCGGGGTCACAGCGAAGCACACATGGGCCAGGTGGTCAGCTACAAGTAACTCTTCTGCAATTTCTGATGAGAGATGGAACGTTCCAGACTACATCATCATGATATGTACCTCAGACTTAGGTCAGCTGTAGCTCAATAAAGTTAGGGGAAAAACTTCCCATATTTTCACAAACAGGGAAATAATGGGGTATTCTCCTCAAGGCATCTAATCCCAGTCTGGAATGCCACTGACATCAGAGCTGCACACTCAACACACGTGACTCTTAGGAGACAACCAGGCTTCCGCTCTGTCCAGGCAGCCGTGTACTCACAGACTCGGTTCCGGGATTTGTAAGTGCAGGTGTAGAGGCTGCAAGGCCTTGCAGGCGTGGACCTCGGAATCTGGAACCTTCTCCAGTGTCTTGCATGGAGAGGCTTGAAGAATGACCCTCAGGTAACTCATCACCACTATCTTTAGCTTAAAATCTTGATCAGCTCTCCAGTAGCTTGCAGAAACCTAATAACCTAGAGGCAGGACAGAAGAGGCAACGCCATAAACAACAGAGGTCCTGATCATGTGGAAAACATCATTCAGATTGTTTGTATGGGGAAGGGGGAGGTAAATATGGTAGGAGTGGAGTAGCCCAGGAGGAGGGTGCTAGGAGATGAGGTCCAGAGGTAGTGGATGCCGTATCAAGGAGACATCTAGGCCATTGTAAATGTTCTTTCTCAGGGTTTCTCAGCTTAGGCATTGTTGACATTTTTGACTAGACAAGTCTGTTGTAAAGAACTGGTCTTTGCACTGTAGCATGTTTAGAAGCATCCTTTGTCTCCACCTACTAGATACCAGTGGTACCCTCCATCCAACTGTGACAACCCAAAATATCCTCAGGCATTGCAGATGTCCCTTGGAAAACAGGAGTCACCTCTGATTGGGAACTACTGCTCTATGCAAAATGGGAACACAATGAGGTTTTTGGAGTAGAGGAGGAATTTAATCTGATATACATTTAAAAAATATCATTCAGGGTGGCCTATTGGAAAATGACCAGAATAGAAAAAAGAAGCAGGGACTCCATTCAGGATAATCCAGGGGCTGCAACTAAGGATGCTGCAGTGGACGTGGTGGGAAGTGGTTGGGCACTGACTGTCTATCTTCGGGCCAGAGCCTATAAGATGTGAAAGAAAGTAGTCAAGGAACACTGGCAGATTCTTGGCCTAAACAACTGCAAGGATGGAGTTGCCATGAACTGAGATGGGAAAGCTGTGTGTGGAAAAGGTTTTGGGTGGGAAATCCATAGATCAGATTTGGGTATGTGGAGTTTGAAATGAATTTCTGATAATTCAAGTGGGAGAATATGGTAGAATAGTCTAGCTTATGGTAGAACGAGGATGAATCCCTGAACAGAGAAACAGAACCTGGCACAGCGGGTGAGGGAAAGATGGTGCTCTTATTGCTAACCCTACTGGATTTGAGGTGCTGAGGCGGGGGCAGGCGAGAGCAAAGGTCTAGGGAGAGCTGGCAATGCAGCGCTGCTGCTCAGGAGACGTGAGGCTAGAAAGAGAAACAAAATCCCCTCCCCCAGGGGTAACAGGTGTCTAGAGGGAGACTAACAAAGTGGAGTGATTAGGGAGGCCTAGAGAAAAGTCAAATGCAATCAAGGAAGGAAGGGAGCATGAAAGGTCAGGGGCAAGGAGGGTTCCAGGGAAATTTAAATAGAAAATTTAGCCTGCAATGTGGGAGACCTAGGTTCGATCCCTGGGTTGGGAAGATACCCTCAAGGAAGGAATGGCAACCCACTCCAGTATTCTTGCCTGGAGAATCCCCATGGACAGAAAAGCCTGATGGGCTGCAGTCCATGGGGTCACAATGAGTCGGACACAACTGAGTGACTAAGCACAGCACAGGCTACAATACCTGTAACAAGAGACTATTTATGTCAAGATATATGCTTCAGAAAGATCCTTATCAGAAAAATGTTTATGAATTTATACCTAAACTGCAAAATTTAGCATTAAAAGTAAACTAATACTCATTATTAAATAGGCCACAGATGAATCCTGGAATGTATAAATGTACAGTATTCTCAAGCTGTATTTTGTTTTATAGGCACAGAAAGATGTGCCCATGACATGGATGGACCCCAGGGAAGGTAAGCTTTCTGTGCTACATCCCCTTTGCTATTATTATTTATGTTCTTAGATTTTACTTACACCTTCCTTATCTGCTGTTTTGCAGACAGAAATCCATGAATGAAAATAGATTCCGAAAGCCTTTTAAAATAATTTGTAGATTAGTTATTAAATGCCTTGGCTCTCGAACTCTGCCTGATTAAGCCATTTATATTTTGCAAAACAGAAAAAAAAAAATAACCCAACTAAAGGTTATTATTACGTTGAAAACAAATTTCTTGATTCTTATCAAATGGACTGTTGACTTTTTGCCTTCTGATTTAGAAAGGAAGATAGCCTTTTCCAATTCTCTGAAATTTTAATTATATGTTTCCTTATCTTGACTGAGAAAGATCTACTTCCTCCTCTGACTCACTTCTTTCAAAGTATGATCCCAATATGGGGTTATCAAAGGTTAAGTTTATAATTGTTTAGTGTACTGCAACTAATTGCTCCAGTGGAATTTCCCTCTTTCCATCAGATGTCCTCAATATTCATATTTAGTCAAAAGGAACTCAACTCTTATTGTACTCCAAGTATAAGTGGTGGCAGCCTTTTGCCTGGCTCCAGGAACATCAGGGCAGATGTGCACAAGCACAGCAATGGTGCTCTTGCTTCTTTCGGCCTTCAGATGAATTTTTAGACCTGGTATTGAGTTTAAATTTCTGAGTAAAGTAGGAAAGCCTTAGAAAGTTGAAAGGTTTTCATTTCCAAGATACTCAGGAACAGTGTAGCTCTTTACTAGGGCCCTAAGCAGGGAGGGGGGAAAGCAGGAGATGAATGAACTTTGGTAAGCTGTGGACTTCAATGCAGGCTGAGAATAGAGACCATTCTGAGGGATGTGCAGGGGCAGCTTATGGTAGGGTGAAAGCTTTCACCAGATTCCCGAGCTCCCTCCATATTCCATCAAGAATTTTGAACAGCACAGTGAAGATGACCAGGTTATCAGCAAAGGAAAAAGGGGAAGCAGAAAGCAATGCGGTTTACAGTGGTTGACAGAGAATGAATCCTACTCAACATATGGTGAACACATCTTTGTTATCTCCCCATGTTTTTCAAGCTTTTCAACAAAAATAAACAAGAGGAAATTACATTAATAACAAGGAATTTCCAGCATCCTTAGAGCAGTATCTTTTACTTTATTTATTTTTTGGCCTCCCTGCACCTTAGTTTCCAGACTAGGGATCGAACCCGTGCCCCCTGCAATGGAAGCTTGGAGTTTTAACCACTGGACCACAAGAGAAGTCTGAGAGCAGTAGCTCTTAACTCATGCCACAAAGAATCACAGCCACCAACAACATCTGTATTTGGTAGACACTTCCCCTCTAGCTCCAGGACTGGACACAAAAGAAAAACAAAAGAAGAACTGAGTAGAGAAGGCTTAGATATGGCCACAAGACATAGCTGCTGATCCTCTGCTCTGAGGGTGGTTGTGAATCTGTCCGTAGCCCTTGGCATAGTCAGGGAGATCAACAATGCAGGTATGACTGAATCCCAGTTTGGTAGGACTCGATCACTGAAACTGCCAGCCCCTCACTTCCCAAACTCTCTGGGACACCTGTTCTACTTTTAAATGCACAAAACTCTAAGGGAGGGGGTGTAGTTTTCTGGCGACTCTCATAGCAGTGGAACAGGATTAGAGGAGGGAAGGAGTGATTTCCTGCTTCTTTCTCCTCCGTCCAACAGAGGAGCCCCGCCGGGACTGGCCATCTCTAGAGGGGACAAAAGCTGTCCCGGGTCCGGAGCCCACTGCAGCGCGTGGTAATGTGTAGAAAAGGATCCCTGCTCTCTCTGCTAGGTAACGCTTCCCTGCGCCCACGCTCCACTTAACCGCCCGACCTTATCCGAAGATTTCCCAGAGCGGAAACCCCTCTGTTTGCCACCGGGATGCGAGGGTCATGCGTGCGGCCATGTTGTCTACGCCCCCTGTCGCCTAGATACGCCCCTCACGCCGCAACACGTCATTTCGCTTACCCCACGTCACGGCCCCGCGCGCTCCGCCCACGTCCCGACGAAGCCGGAAATCCTTCCCCGCCCCCGGCCACACCCCCCGTGTCGGAGACCGACTCTTCTCCGCCCAGCCCTCCACCTGCTCTTCTCCCTGACTATACCGCTGCTGCCATCGCTCCGGGCTTCCAGCCGCGGTAAGGAGCCTGTGCGGTAAGTTGGTCCCGCCTCTGGCCTCTGCCTGCACCCACCCTTCCTTGGAGCAGGGCCATCTTTGTCGCACACCTTAGCGCGTCAAAGCCACGCCCCCACAGACCATCCACGGCCACGTTCACCGTACGTCCTTACGCTGCGCCTACACCAGGGCCCGCCTTTCTGTTACGTCACTCGCGTCTCATACGCCACTCCTCCCCACCGACACTGATCAGAATCCTTTCACATTCTTTTTCTCCTTCGGGTCATGTTTGTTGAGCTGACACCACGCCACTCCCTTTGTGCTTATGTCTCTGCCTCCACTTTGATAGTTTATCTGCCCTCTGCCTGAGCTCACACCCCGCAGGCTCGACCGACTCTGTCTTGCGCTTATGAACGACTATGCCACGCCACTCACGTTCCGATTGAGTCCAACGTTTTCAGGTCACGCCTCTGTGCTACTCCTAGGCCACTCCCCTCCCGACGTGGCCGTCGCTGACGCTCCTTCCCACGGTGTCCAGGCCGGTCCCTCAGTTCCTTGCCGCACCACATGATCCTGACGTGTTCGTTGATCACACTAACTCCGCGCACGCGCGTTTCCCTGTATTCCGTCGTGGCCACTCCCTGGATTCCCAGGACAGCCACTTCTGGTTACACTCTTGGCAGATCCACGCCCCCTGCTGTCCCCTTCTTGGCCGAGCCTGATCTTGAGAAGCCTCAGAGAAGCGGGCGGAGCTTACGAATTTCTGGAGGAAATCGGCCAGGTCTCTCAGAGCTAGATGTTGGCGGCTTTTACAGGGTGAAACGAACTTGCAGGTTTCTGCTTCTCGCCTAAAAATAGGTTTGCTTCATATTTCTCCGGGTTCCAAACACCACAACTCCAAGAGCAGAAACAGGGTAGGAAAGGTAACTGAGGACCAACTGAAACTATGTTCCTACCAGCTCACCAACCGAGTTTAAATAGCGGGCTGCATGGATTAAGCACACTCCTCTACTTCCTAATGTCTCCTTCGACTTTTTAAGGTACCTAGTGCCCTCCTGCTGTGTAGGGCCTGTGAAGATAACACCACACTTAGATTTATGCGTGTGGACCCCTTCTTCGAGAGGTCTTTACTGTCTCGATTTACAATTCTGGGTCCACAGAGAAAAGATTAAAGAGGTTATTACCAGCTTCCCCCCCCCCACCCCCGCTTCCTGTCCACAAATCTTTGTCTTCCCCTTCTAGGGGAAGGACACTTTCTATTAGCCATTCAGTTATTCATGCACTCAAATCATATTTATGGAGTACTATGTTCCAGTGCCAAGAGAGACTTCAAGGAGCTTATAGCCTGAGGTTTCCCAGCTTGGGTTTGGATGGGATAAGAATTGAAGAGAAAATTAGCTAAGATGTGGTCAGGGGGTTGGTTATAGGTGGAAGAGGGCTTGGTAAATGGCTCTCTTTTTAAAATTGAGATTTAATTGACATATTACAATATATTGGTTTCAGGGGTACACATAATGATTCAATATTGATATAATTGTGAAATGATCACCACAGTAAATCTAATAAACATCCACACATAGTTACAGATTTTTGTGATGAGACCTTTTAAGATTCACTCTCTTTGCAACTTGCAGATCCACAACACGATGTTGTTAACTGTAGTCACCTTTCTGTACATTACATCCCTATGACTTATTTACTTTGTAAATAAGTTTGTAGCTTTTCATTCAGTTCAGTTCAGTCGCTCAATCCTGTCTGACTCTTTGTGACCCCATAGACTGCAGCATGCCAGGCTTCCCTGTCCATCACCAACTCCCGGAGCTTGCTCAAACTCACGGCGAGTCGGTGATGCCACTCAACCGTCTCATCCTCTGTCATCCACTTCTCCTGCCTTCACTCTTTCCCAGCATCAGGGTCTTTTCCAATGAGTCAATTCTTTGCATCAGGTGTCCAAAGTATTGGAGCTTCAGCTTCAGCACAGTCCTTCCAGTGAATATTCAGGACTGATTTCCTTTAGGATGGACTGGTTGGATCTCCTTGCTGTCCAAGGAACTCTCAAGAGTCTTCTCCAACACCACAGTTCAAAAGCATCAATTCTTTGGCACTCAGCATTTTTTATGGTCCAACTGTCAGATCCATACATGACTGCTGGAAAAACCATAGCTTTGATTAGACAGACCTTTGTGGTAATGTCTCTGCTTTTTAATATGCTGTCTATGTTGGTCATAGCTTTTCTTTCAAGGAGCAAGCATCTTTTGATTTTCAAGGCTGCAGTCACCATCTTCAGTGATTTTGGAGCCCCCCAAAACAAAGTCTGTCACTGTTTGCATTCTCTATCTGTGCCGTGAAGTGATGGGATTGGATGCCATGATCTAGTTTTTTGAATATTGAGTTTTAAGCCAGCTTTTTCCCCTTTCCTCTTTCACTTTTATCAAGAGGCTCTTTAGTTCCTTTTCACTTTCAGCCATAAGGGTGGTGTCATCTGCATATCTGAGGTTATTGATACATCTCCCAGCAATCTTGATTCCAGCTTGTGCTTCATCCAGCCCAGCATTTCGCATGATGTACTCTGCATACAAGTTAAGTAAGCAAGGTGACAACATACAGCCTTGACATACTCCTTTTCCAACCAGTCTGTTGGAACCAGTCTGTTGTTCCATGTCTGGTTCTGTTGCTTCTTGACCTGCATACAGATTTCTCAGGAGGCAGGGGAGGTGGTCTGGTATTCCCATCTCTTGAAGAATTTTCAAGCTTGTTGTGATCCACACAGTCAAAGGCTTTGGTGTAGTCAATAAAGTAGAAGTAGATGTTTTTCTGTAATTCTCTTGCTTTTTCTGTGATCCAGCAGATGTTGGCAATTTGACCTCTGGTTCCTCTGCCTTTTTTAAATCAAACTTGAACATCTGGAAGTTTTCGGTTCATGTACTGTTGAAGCCTAACTCGGAGTACTTTCACTCATTTTACCCACCTCTACCCCCTGCCTTTGGCAACCCCCAATCTGTTCTCTGAATCTGTGAGTTCAGGTTTGTGTGCGTGTGTGTTTTTGGATTCCACGTATAAGTGAGATAATAAGGTATTTGCTTCCTCTGTCTGGCTTATTTCATTTAGCATAATGCCCTGCAGGTTCATTTGTTTGTTTTTGAGATGCACAGTTTTTCTTGATGTTTAGTCCCAACGGAAATCCTAATTTCTCATCATAATGATGCTATGAACTAAGTAGGACGCAAATGTCTTAAAGAATTTCATACAGATCCCCTCAATGTAAACTGTTGCCATAGTAACAAAGCACAGTTCATTAAATCAATTCTGTGAACCACCCACACTTTCCTGTTTATTTGAGATCACAGACCCTTAATGGTATGGCTTAGTCAGGGCAGCGTTAAGATCATTATTCCCCATGATGGCAAGTAAGTTTCAACTCACATGTCGACTGACTGAATAACTGCATTGGAGTTTTGTGATTGAGACCGGGCTCAGAAGTAAAACGTTCTATAATAGATTAACAATGTCTTTTGTGGGTTCAGGATGGATGAGTGGTTGCAAAAACTTATCTGGCATCTCTGATTTGTAGTAATAGAGGTCTTACATCCATGTCTTTTAGGCAGTCTTTAAAAATATTTCTTACTGTAAGTTTTTGTTGATTTCATAAAGTAGAAATATCAAGGTCATTGTCACTGGCCACAAGGGCAAAAACTTTGATCTTTTGATTACTTCATGTACTTTGTATATCAACCAGAATGAGGGAGCTTAAGCTGTTATGAAAATGAGAGCATCCATGAAATTAAAAGACTCTTACTCCTTGGAAGGAAAGTTATGACCAACCTAGATAGTATATTCAAAAGCAGAGACATTACTTTGCCGACTAAGGTCCGTCTAGTCAAGGCTATGGTTTTTCCAGTAGTCATGTATGGATGTGACAGTTGGACTGTGAAGAAAGCTGAGCGCTGAAGAATTGATGCTTTTGAACTGTGTGTTGGAGAAGACTCTTGAGAGGCCCTTGGACTGCAAGGATATCCAACCAGTCAATCCTAAAGGAGATCAGTCCTGGGTGTTCATTGGAAGGACTGATGCTAAAGCTGAAACTGCAATACTTTGGCCACCTCATGCGAAGAGTTGACTCATTGGAAAAGACTCTGATGCTGGGAGGGATTGGGGGCAGGAAGAGAAGGGGACGACAGATGAGATGGCTGGAAGGCATCACCGACTCCATGGACATGAGTTTGAATGCACTCTGGGGGTTGGTGGTGGACAGGGAGGCCTGGCGTGCTGCAGTTCATGGGGTCGCAAAGAGTCGGACACGACTGAGTAACTGAAGTGAACTGAACCTAAAATATACAGGGCCTCTCTACCTCTTTGTGCGTGTATACTCAGTCACTTAGTTGTGTCCAACTCTTTGCAGCCCCATGGACTGTAGCCCACCAGGCTCCTCTGTCCATGGAATTTTCCAGGCAAGAATACTGGAATGGGTTGCCATTTCCTGCTCCAGGGGATCATCCCAGCTCAGGGGTGGAACCCGCGTCTCTTGCATTGGCAAGTGGATTCTGTACCTCTGTGCCACTTGGGAAGCCCTCTACCTCTTCATGGAGGTTGGTAACAACGGTACCTAGTGGCAGGGCTAAATGTGATTGGGTAACACTAACTGGCAGTCAGATACAAGATTTAAGGATGGAAAATAGTACTCCATAGAGCGTGGTTACAGTAGTTTTTACCCAGACAAAAAATATCATGACTTGTTGAAACCATGAGAAAACTCTTAATACAACACCCAAGCAGCGTTGGCTATGTCAGTAAAATCTTGTTTTTATTGCATAGGACTCATTTTTTAAAAATTCTTATTTAAAAAAATTTTTATTTATTTTCATTGAAGTATAATTGGTTTACAATAGTGTGTTAGTTTCAGATGTACAGCAAAGTGATTCAGTTATATATATATATTTCATATTATTTTCCTTTATACATTATTATAAAATACTGAATATAGTTCTCTGTAATAGCAGTAAATCCTTGTTACTTATCCACCCTCTCTCTTCTTTGGTAACCATAAATTTGCCTTCTATAAGTATCTTTATTTTATATAAAGATTCATTTGTAATATATTTTAGATTGTACATAAAAGTGATATCATATCATATTTGTCTTTCTCTGTCTGACTTCACATAGTATGATAGTCTGTAGGTCCATCCATGTTGCTGCAAATGGCAATATTTCATTCTTTTTTTATGGTTAATATACCATTGTGTATCTATACTACATCGTCTTAAGCCAGTTGCCTGTTGATGGGCATTCAGGTTGCTTTCATGTCTTGGCTATTGTGAATACTGCTGCTGTGAACATTGGGGTTCATGTATCTTTTCAAATTAGAGTTTTCATCTTTCTTTTTTTTTTTTTAATTTTCTTAAAGGATCTGCATCCTGCTTTCTATAGTACCTGCAACAATTTACATTGTACGTGGGACTCATTTGAATGTATTGGTCTTTATGGACAAGATAAGACAGTCACATATGCATTCTGTTTATGAACGTGTTCTTTAAATTGCTACCTTAGGAATATAAAATTGGCAGAATTATACTCACTTAGTTTGTCTGAATTAATCTTTATTTCTAAAGATTAGTGATTAACTTTCTCTGAAGCTGAAAATTGTTACCCTGTGGGGGTGAGAAGGTAAGGTTCATAAAGTTACAGTTGTTGATTAACCTACAAAATTTGACTGGCCTTCGAATATTATAGCTTTGGATTTTTTTTCTCATCTAAAAAGGGCTTAAGGTCTGAGAGTAGAGACAGAAGTTTTCCAAAGCTCAGGGTTCCTGATTTGTCAAAGTACTGGGAATTGTCTTTCTCTGGTGGAGATGGTCAAAGAAATTGCAGTGTACTTCATGATACTTCATTTCCATGGTCTTAAGTGCCTTAGAATGCCTATTAGTGACTGAAGTAAGTCAGCTCAGTTTTACTATCAAATATTCATGGGCCATGAGAAATGCAAATGGAACCAAATATAATCCCTGCCCTCCAGGAACTTAAAATTTGAAGGTTCCAGAAGCAAATCATGTTGGCAATAGATCCATGTGCAAATGTGAACAAAATGCTGTGGAAACACAGGACAGAGAATGAAAAGTTAGAGTGGACAAGTCTACAACAAACAACAGCTAACAATGTATAACAAAAAGAAAAGAAAGATTTCTTAAACGAAGTGATCATTGAGATAGACCTGTAGCAGTGGTTAAAATATTTAAAGATAAAAAAATTAAAGCTCACAGTATTCAGGTTATTCTAGGCTTGCAAATTACCTGATTGTGACAATGAAGCAATCAGTTACAATTTCAAAGCTGCATTTGTCATCCATACTACATCTTGTTTTATTGCAGGTAAATGGAGCATATATCCGCCACATGCATTTACAGCTCTGATGAACTTTAAAAGGCATCTTATGTGAGTCAAAAGACCAACTCATGTGTTTTCTTTTCATCTTATCTCATATTTAATTCATCCTCCAGATCAGTAGTTATGTGCCGAGAAACTGCTTTCCAGTAGTGATGTGGAGTATGAAAAAGCACGGAGAAATCAATTTCTCTTTCCTGTCTCAGGAGACTCAGTGCCTTTTGTATTGCTCATGGCAATAGTAGTCTCAACTTTTTATCTGCATTCTTGAAACTCTAAACATTGCCAGTAATAGGGCCATATTCTGAATGTTTGAAACCACTTTAGTTGTCATCATTACCACTGTTACTGATAAATTATTAAGCTCCTATTTGTAAAATTGCTGAAATGAGCATTGTAGGGAACAAGTTTGATATGAATTTTCTGGGGGTTTAATACTTAAAATTGTGCATGAAAATAAAAACCAAGTATGTGCAAGATTTTGAAAAGTGGAAGAAAAAACCCCACTATGTTGAGAGTCAAGAACGATAGCATCTAGTTCTGGGTTCACCACTTTTACTAAACTCTCAAGCTCTTTAGTTGTTAAAATCTTTTTTAGTACATTCCAACTGATCCAGACCTTGTTTTAAGTCAAGTTATTGACAGTATCTTATTTTATCACTAAACGTTTTCTTTTTCTATTCATCTTACAGGACCTATAAAAGGCAATATTTTTAATCATTTCATTTTTGGCTGCTGTTTCTTTTGCTAATGACAAATACTTTTCTAATTTTCTAATACTTTTCTTAATACTGGGGTATAGAAAAATTAAAACTGTGATTGTAGACTATTTAGAAAATAGAATGAGATCACTGTGCATTTGTACTCGTTATGTCATGTGGCCAGAACAATATTCCAAGGAAAATTCATAGCCACAGATATTTTCATATTAACTGCGAAAGATTAAAAATAAATAAGCCTATTAGCCAGTTCAAGAGTTATAAAAAGCACAACAAAACCAGTATGATGGTGAGAGTAAAGAATAACTGTAAAGCTGGATGAATCAGGAAGCAGAAGAATTAAAAATTAAATGCAAGATCTTCTTTGATTAACCAACAAAAAGAGTAGGTAAATCTCTGGAAAGAACAGTGGGAAAATGAGGAAAAAATTAGTATATAACTAGGAAATATAAAGGGACTATAACAATGAATGGAGTATTTTATGAGATATATATTGTATACAGTCTATGAGAAGACTGGAAAATCTTAATGAAATGAATGCTTCTCTTGGATATTGTAAACAGTGAAAAGGGAAAGAAATAAGAAACCTGCAATTAATAACATTATAAGAAAGTTTTAAAATTAAGAACTTTTCCTCCAAAATATATATAGTCCAGATTCTTCAACTCTGAATATTTAATTTCTTCTGCATTTTCAAGTATTTGTGAATGTAGATAATGTTACAAATCGTTCTGTACCATTTTTCAGGGTGGTACTGTAAGGACCGGAAAAGGGATCAGCACTTGAAGAGGAACCTAAATGGTATTCTTCTATGAAAATGGATTTTAAAAGCTAAAGAAAACAAACACAGCAAGTAAGTCCAGAAGCAGGTTAGAAGTAATCAAACTAAGCTTATCTAAGGATTGGATCAACCTAAAGAAATTTTTTAATATAACATGCCAAGTGGTAAAAATTCTAGGATCATATTAATAGATATTGAAAAGGCAGGTGATAAAATTCAATGTCACTTATTGACAAAAGGAAGTTTTTAGTAAGTTAGGAATAAAAGATGCTTTTATCTTACGATATGTCAAATTTAAAGTGACTCACTGGGGGATTCCCTGGCTGTCCAGTGGTTAAGACTCTGTGCTTTCATTGTCAAGGGCATGGGTTCAATCCCTGGTCAGGGAACTAAGATCCCACAAGCCACACTGCACAGTCAAAATAAATAAATAATTGTATTTTAAAAAGTAAAAGATTCACCAGATGTCATGGGGAACAGCATTCCCATTAGGGTGAGGAAGAAGACAAGGGCCTGTGTGATTCCCACTGTGATGCTGTCCTGTTCTCACAGGGCCACGACAATGAGACCAAATGACAATAGCGTCACAAGCGAACACACAAGAAGATCCAAGGCTAAGGAACGTGTGTTCCAACTATTAAAATATATTCACACTGGTCATCCGTATGGGTGATATTATAGGTATTTTGTACTTTTCTCTTTTTGCTTCTCTGTATTTTCTGTACAGAACTTCTGTTGCCCTTGTCTCTGTTGATTTTTAAAATGAGGCAACAAACATTGAGAAATAGTAATTCAAAAGAGAAGAGAGTTTCTTCTCTTTTCAAATGAATGGCTTAAATACAGTTCACTGTTTTACTGTCTGCAGTCCTCCTAAGTAAAAGCAAAAGAGATACTTGATATTTTTATGAAGTCTTAAGGCTAAAGCAAGTCTGAATCAGATTCTTACCTCTCCAGGGCTTTACTATATGCAAATAATCAGTTTTGTTACAATCTCTATCTATTCCCTGCCACCCTCCTCCCCGCAGGATGCCAATATCTGGTCTAACATTTCCTAAGATAAGTTAATGTAGTCTGACTTTGTTTTCAGGGGTTAGTTATACAGGCCCTTCCTTCTAGGAAATTTCCATTTCCCCTAATAGTGAAATTTCTGGAATGACGGGGTTCATTCCAGAACCCAGAGAGACTGGGCCACGTCTCTGTCTAGCACTTTTCCTGACTCTGTATCCTGGCAACCGAGGTGAAGGAGATGAAGAAAAGCTCCTTAAGTGGAGTTCAGTTCAGTTCAGTCGCTCAGTCGTGTCCGACTCTTTGCCAACCCCATGAATCGCAGCACGCCAGGCCTCCCTGTCCATCACCATCTCCCGGAGTTCACTCAAACTGACGTTCATTGAGTCGGTGATACCATCCAGCCTTCTCATCCTCTGTTGTCCCCTTCTCCTCCTGCCCCCAATCCCTCCCAGCATCAGAGTCTGTTCCAATGAATCAACTCTTCACATGAGGTGGCCAAAGTACTAGACTTTCAGCTTTAGCATCATTCCTTACAAAGAACACCCAGGGCTGATCGCCTTTAGAATGGACTGGTTGGATCTCCTTTCAGTGCAAGGGACTCTCAAGAGTCTTCTCCAACACCACAGTTCAAAAGCATCAATTCTTCGCCACTCAGCTTTCTTCACAGTCCAAGCTGACAGCAGTGTGTCATCTATAATAAACTATCACCCTAACCAGGAAGGGGAAATGAGAAATATAGTTGCTGATATTTTTCTTGTTGTTTCTTTAAAAATCCAAATTTTATATTTAACAGTGGGGTCATCCAATCTGATTTTTCCATTCATGGTTTTTAAGCAACAAGGTAGAATTTGGGGACTGAACTCATGCAGAGGTGACGTGGTAGAGAGGAAAGCCTGCTGGGGGCTTGATTGGCATCTGTAGAATGCCCATGAGGGGACGGTTCTTCTCTACTCACTGCCATAGTCCTCAGAGCATCTCTGAGATTTTGTTACAATGTCCGTTTTGACAAAGGATGACCCAAAACAGTCTGGTTCAGCATGGTGGAGATAGGGTTCAGGTGTAAGTCACCCAGGCTGGTAAAGCGACACCCATTCCACTCCTCCTGTTGCCACCAATGCCTTAAACACTGAATCCTCAGTTTTCTCATATGTGAGATGATTATAATGCAGCAGTGAAGGGCACTGTTTTGAGGATTAGAGGAATAGTCCAGCGAAGCTAGTTCATGGTGAAAGTGAAAGTTGATCAGTCGTGTCCAACTCTTTGCGACTCCATGGACTATACAGTCCATGGAATTCTCCAGGCCAGAATACTGGAGTGGGTAGCCTTTCCCTTCTCCAGGGGATCTTCCCAACCCAGGTCTCCTGCATTGCAGGCGGATTCTTTATCAGCTGAGCCACCAGGGAAGCCCAAGAATACTGGAGTGGGTAGCCTATCCCTTCTCCAGGGGATCTTCCTGACCCAGGAATCAAACCAGGGTCTCCTGCATTGCAGGTGGATTCTTTAGCAACTGAGCTATCAGGGAAGCCCCAGCTTATGGTAGGTAGTTCCTAATTACTGTTGTATAACTGCACTGACCATCGTAGTCACTAGCCACATATTTTTACATTAAATTAATACAAATTCAGTTTCTCAGCAGCAGTAGCCCCATTTCAGGTGCTCAACAGCCACCTATGCCTGGTGGCTAGTACATTATATGTGCTGTATACATACTATATTATTGCAGATATAGAACATTTCCATCATCACAGAATGTTCCATTGGATAGCTCTGCTCTATGTCATTAATTTTACACAACTACCAGACCTTAGGGCTGACCAAAAGCATTCTCTTTGATTTGGAAGCTCTCCTGAATGTTTACCTGTGGAGGTGACAGTCAGATGAAGCCAGTCTTGGAAGGGTGTCCTTTGTTCACCAGAGATAGAAAGGAGTGATGTTTGTTTCCTAAATTAAGATAGTCTATCTGTAAGCCAGATATTTCAGCCCTGAAAAGGCAGAGAGTTCACATTGTAAACCTCCAGAAAGGACTAATTCTTTCCACTGTGCATTTAACCAGACAACAGAAGAAAGGGCCGGGGAGGATTCCAACTTCTGAGTCAGCAGAGAAAACATTCTTTGGAGGTAGAGTTTGGGAAGGACAGCTAATCTGTTTTCCAAACAGATTTTCATAAATAACTGACAGGAGATGGGCTGCTTCTATCAAAG
This sequence comes from Ovis aries, assembly GCF_016772045.2. Classification (NCBI taxonomy): domain Eukaryota; kingdom Metazoa; phylum Chordata; class Mammalia; order Artiodactyla; family Bovidae; genus Ovis; species Ovis aries. The sequence goes on along the minus strand of NC_056080.1, from coordinate 13,838,552 downwards.
TATTAACCCAAATGATTGGGGTTAATCATTAAACCTTTTAGGTGGTGACTTGCTTCTTTGTCTCATATTCTAATCTGGGTCACAGAATGGCTAAGGCAGCTTTAAGTGAAGGGTGAATTTTTTTCCCTCCGTTTGCCTTGTGTTTTCCACTCTGAAAGAATGTTGTGGCTGCTCTTTTTTCTAATAACTGCTATTCGTGCCGATCTCTGTCAACCAGGTATGTAAGCCTTGAAACTTTGAAATAGATTAACAGTTTTCTGAATGATTGACAAGTCTCTGACTGAAAGACTTCTTTATTTTTCTAAATCTGCTGATGTGTTGTGGCTTGAAACTTGAGCCTATGAATGTTTTATGAGTTTGAAAGAAAAATTTCAACCATCTAAGATGATTGCAGTTAAACTTTCAGAAGTATTAAGGACAGTTTAATTGCAATCTGTGTTCTGTTGATTTGAAAAAAAAAAAAGTGAATGTGAAAGTTGCTCAATTGTGTCTGACTCCTTGCGACCCCATAGCCTGTACAGTCCGTGGAATTCTCCAGGCCAGAATACTGGAGTGGGTAGCCTTTCTCTTCTCCAGGGGATCTTCCTAACCCAGGATCAAACCCAGGTCTCCTGCATTGCAGGTGGATTCTTTATCAGCTGAACCACCACGGAAGCCCAAAAGTACTGGAGTGGGTAGCCTATCCCTTTTCCAGAGGATCTTCTTAACCTAGGAATTGAACCAGGGTCTATTGATTTGAGTTGCTTTAAATATTAGGATTTACCAGGCTCCATTTTGATGGATTTTGTCATCATGTACTGCTGTCTTTTTTCTCTCTGGCAGATGCAGAAAATGCTTTTAAAGTGAGACTTAGTATCAGAACAGCCCTGGGAGATAAAGCAGTAAGTGCAGATCCTGCATGTTCCTTTAAAATTTTGTTTGCTAATAACACTGCTTTCTCTGATTATGAGCCTGTGTGCATAGTTATCTTAAACTTGCACAAACTACTTTTAAAGATGTCAAATCTGATATTTTCTTAAAGCAAAACGATTTGTAGTAAAATAGAAATTGTTAATAAAGTGATTTTGCCTGAAGTATTTAATCTGTGGTGTATGCTGGAAAATATGCAAAGTTCTGTACTACCCGAAACAGGCCTGATTTGGGCTCTGCTCCTCACCGTGGTGGTCATTCGAATTTTGTCAGTCACTTTTCTCATCATTGAAAAGAGGGCATGTTTCACCCACGTAAGATTTTTCATGGCACAAAATGTTCCACTTCTGTGGTCATTTGTCTTCAATTCTCAAAATATCAAGATAGCAGCATGAAATATGTGTTTATGAAATTAAAGTTAAAAAGCACTCATGGGGCCACGGTGGCTATAGAAACAGTAAAGCTGCTGCTGCTGCTAAGTCGCTTCAGTCGTGACCGACTCTGTGCGACCCCATAGACAGCAGCCCACCAGGCTCCCCCAGTCCCTGGGATTCTCCAGGCAAGAACACTGGAGTGGGTTGCCATTGCCTTCTCCGATAGGAACAGTAAAGAGTCTCGAATTAATGAGATGGAGTTGTGTCATTCTAGTTTCAGTTTGCCAGTGTGGTCTGTGAAAATTTTCCCCAATAGAAGGTGAGAGTAAGATGCCTCAGGCTAGAGATGATAAAAAGAAATGCTGAAGAAACTTGGACATACTCGGTTTGCAAGGCAATCCACCATTTTGTTCACTCAATGAGTAATAATCATTCTAACACCAGCTTTCCTTGAGAACTTAGCTTATTTTCTACCTGGGACCCTTCTAATCACTTTGCCCACATTAGCTCATTTAGCTCTCACAACAGCCTTTTGAGGAAGATGACATGGGTATTCCCATTCTCATTAGGTGGATGAGAAAACAGGTGCAAAGACATTAAGTGACCTACTCGTGATCTCAAGTCAGCAGGGGGCGGTGGTCAGGTTTGATGGCAGAATCCACCATCTCTGCCAGTGCATAGGGTTGCTTTTCCCAGAATCCTCTGAGGGCAGGCACCACGCTGGATACTCAGGATGTGGTACAGCTAAAACCAGACTTATCCTTGCCCTTGGGGAGCTTATAGTCATGGGATTGGTTGCATATCCAATGAACCAAATGCAAGTGTTTGATCTTGACAAGCATTTCAGGAAAGAGAAGTCCACAGGGACTTTGGCCTCATTAGAGGCCACAGGACCTGGCATTTACTGTGAGGTCTAAAACACTAGTAGAAGTGAACCTGGGGAATACAAGGAAAGAGGGTGAAAGGACTAGCACATGCCAAGGCTTATTACAAGGGAGGAACGTAGGAAGAGTGAAGGGTGGAAGGATGGCCAAGGTGTTTGGAACTGGAGCAGTGAAGAGGAGCATCGCTTGTAATAAGCTTCGAGAGAAAGGAGGGGTCAGGCCCAAGAATGTATGGATTGTATTGAGGAGTTTTGGTATTATTTCTAAAGCAAGTGGGGGTTTCGTGGAAGGGGTGTCATGACAGAATGTGTGTTTGCAAGACACTTTGGCCACAGAGTAGAAGAGAGACTCAAAGAGACTAGAGTAGACAGAAGGAACCAGTTGGGAGGCAATTGGAGCAGTACAGGTGAGAGATGATGGCCATTTGGAGTCCGGTGTGTTGGTGGAGAGAGGGGCAGTGAAAGGATTTGAGAGCCATGGGATGGGATGGCAAGGAAAGGAAGAGAATAGGTCAAGGATAAGCAACTAGATGGATGATGGCCCCTTTAAGACTCAGGGAACTGAGAATAGATAAGAAAACCATGGCTTTTGGACTTACTGAGTTTGAGGCATTATTGAACTGGCTTGAGATATCCATTGCCGCGTCTCTTGCACTGAAGTGATGATGACAGTACTGATGAAGAAGGTGGAGGATGGCCAGAGGAGAGGGGCTGGCCTTGAGCTTTGTGATTCTTAAAGCGCTTGCAGAGGAGGCAGAGGGACAGCAGGAAGACCAGGAGGATGCTGTGTCAGGAAAGGGAAGAGAGTGCTTTCAGATGAAGGGAGTGTTCAAGAGCGTTGAGTGCTGTTGAGGGGCCAGGCGAGGGGAGACTGAAAACTGCTCATTGTGTGGAGCAACGTGAAGATCATTGGTAGCCCGAGAGAGCTGCTTTGTGGAGTGCAGGGACCGGAAGGCAGGTGGAGGGGATTCGGTGACCAGCTGCAGACGGAAGGATGGACAGCTCCTGCAAGAATTTTGGTTGCGAAGGGCAGGAGAGAAACGACAGTTGGTAGAAGAAGGAGGACTGAATAAAGCGATTTGGCTTTGTTATTTTAATGGGAAAGACTTAAGCATAGTTCAAAGTCAATGAACAGCTTCCAGTCAGCATTGAATGCACAGAGGGAAACTGATATAGTTTAGATCCGGAGAAGGGCCAAATGGAAGCATTCCTAATAGAGGTGGATGGAGCAGCCATTGGCCGGAGGAGAAACACCACATGTGGCCCTTGGGGGAGGATGTGGATACGACATGTGCCTGTGGAAGAAGTTTTGTACTTGGTGTCAGGAGGGCAGGAGGTAGGACGTGCGTCAGTGGATGACTCGAGATGTGTCTATTACTTAAGAAACGAGAGTGCTTAGTGAAAGTGAGGAATGAGGGAAAGCACGGAGGTGTGGGGGATGTGGTGGGGGCTGAAGGAGATTTGAAACAGTCATTGTGAACCATGAGGGAGAGACAACTGGTGGAAGCCCCTAAGGGGATGCCAGGCAGTTTGGGAGTAGGTCACCATGAATTGAGTTAAGCCACACTGTTTTGTGATTTTCTCCAGTTATGCTAGATTACACACCTAAAATGTGGGTCAGCCACCTTAGTTTGCTGCTGCTAAGTCGCTTCAGTCGTGTCCAACTCTGTGCGACCCCATAGATGGCAGCCCACCAGGCTCCCCCGTCCCTGGGATTAGGGCTGCTGTAATAGTACCACAGACTCGGTGGCTTAAACGATGGACATCTGTTTTCTCTCATTTTGGAGGCTGGAAGTCCAAGATTAAGGTGTCAGCAGGGTTGATTCCTTTTGAGTTCTGTGAGAGAGGAGTGTGTTCCAGACCATCTCCTTGGCTTGTAGGTGGCTGTGTTCACATGTTTTCCCTCTGTGTCTGTGTCCAAATTTCCTGTTCTTACAATGACACCCATCATATTGGATTTAGGACCCACCCTAATGATCTGATTTTAACCTAATCACCTGGGTAAAGACACTGTCTTCCATATATGGTTACATTTTGAGGTACTGGGGGTTAGGATTTTAACATACAAATTTCTTTGTGGGAAGTACAGTTCAGCCCATCACATGCACATATACTCAAGTTTTCAGCTAAGAAAATGAAAACTTGTATTAATACAGGAAAGGAAGCTGAGATGGGGAGTCAGTTTATGAGGGAAGAGAGAAAGGATGAAAAGGAATCAACTGTTTACATACAGGATGAGATGTCCAAATGCCCTGTTTGTTGACTGGTTACTAATACTGCAGATTTTGAAGAAGAGTGTGCAGTGGGAAACACACCACACTTGCAGTGATAGAATAACCAGGAGATTCTATCCTAAACATTATGGTGACATGATTTATCATGGTCCCGAGTCTTTTTTTGTGTAAGATGAAAGAGAGAGACACAGACAGACACACACACACCAACACCACTGTGGCCACAGTTACAACCCAGTGGACCAGTTCTTATTCCGTGCCTCCCTACTTTTCATTCTCTGTTACTTCTCTTTCAGTATGCTTGGGATACAAATGAAGAGTATCTCTTCAAAGCAATGGTGGCTTTCTCCATGAGAAAAGTTCCCAACAGAGAAACAACTGAGTAAGTAAACAGTGAAAAGTCTTAATTGATTGCTTGCAATATTATTTGAGATAGAATTAATGTAAAACTCAATCTTGAAAATAATTTATTTAAATATAATTTTTAAGGGTCCCACACTTTAATTTAACATTTAAAAAACCTTTATAATCTAGGTCTGCTTATAGTTTATATCATGTTCAAATAATGCTCTTCATTCAATAGGCACTATGGAGATAAATATAAAAATTTGTAGTTATATGTCATAAGCTTTCTTTTTTTTTGTCATAAGCTTTCTAGATTTCTATTTTATGTATATTTCTCTTGTTGGTATGATAGATAGATGGAAAGAGAAGAGTTCTATTCTCATTGTATTGGTCTGCTCTGGCTGCCATTATAAAATACCATAGACTGGGTGACTTAAACAACAGAAATTTATTTCTCACTGTTCAGGCGGCTGAGAGAGTTGAAGAATAAGATGCTGACAAGGTAGGTTTCGATCTGAGGCCTCTCCTTTCAGCTTGTAGGTGCCACCAAATCTTTGTATGCTCACATGACCTCTCTTTGGTTGAAGGAGAACTGGCAGGAGAGAGAATGAGCATTCTGGAGTCTTTTTGGACGAGGGTGGTAATCCTTTCTATCAGTTAAATGACATCTCATTTAACTCAAATTATCTCCTTATAGGCCCTGTCTCCAAATGCATTCACATTTAGGGTTAGAGCTTCAACATATGAATTTGGGGAGGAGGATAAATCCATAGCACTCATTTTGAAAATAATTTACATATGTATAGGTTCATCGTACTGTTGGTATCTGTCATAGCACCTTGTTTATTTTCTTAAAAGTTTTAGTACAGTTTTAATTGCCGGGGTCCAGCCCCGGTGGATCCAGGGTGATTCGACGGTGGGGACGGAGTCGGCGTCTTTGGAAAAATACATATTTAATCACAGATATAGAGAGATTAGAAATGGATAGTGTAGTAGGAAGATCAGTGGAGAAAAAGAGGCTGAATAACTTGGATTACGTGGAATAGCATCCATGCTCCAGATGGGAATTCAGCCAGAAAAACGGGAGCAAGAAAGAAGTGACATGGGGGAATCAGTCTTTCCGGAAACTGATCCGATTTCTTTATTTTTGGGTTTGCTTATATACCTTTTGTTACACATAGGGATGAATACAGAGTCACACGGGAGTCAGCAGTCCTGACCTTTGTCAAAATCAGGTGCTTCACATAAATGTATAAAAAAAGGTCTTAGGAATATTACATCATCTTCTGGCCATGAGTGAGACCTGCTGACATTTTATGATTCTTCTTTCTGATAACCAAAAAACTTATTTCTTCCAAGGGTGTTTTTTCTTAAACCAGGCACCACCCTCCAAATAAAGTTACATTCCTATAGGGTGAGGGTGTAGTGAGTTACAATCAAGAAAGGAATTTATTTAACCCAAGGTTAACATGATTAGTCTTAAAGGTTAATACTTACTTCTCCTATATGTTATATTCATTATAAGGGTAGGGAACATGGAGATTTAGCAGCAAACATCAGCCCAACAAATGAAAATCCTTTCACCAATGCTCCCCTTAAGATCTATTTAGTCTTAAGATATGATAAAGTTGCATTCTTACATAGCAAGGACACAGTGATTTATAACAAAGTACAGTGATCTACTACAAAAGAGAAAACCCATTAACTCAAAAAGTCTAGTATTGCTAACATCAAAAATTACTATATTTCCTTTGCTATATTCCAAATACATTGATTAATATATTCCCAGGTGCCTAAGGATATAGAGGCCTGGTGGCAATCATAGACTCAACAAGAAGAAAAAGTCCTATGCTAATTAAGACTCTCAAGAAACTCCAAAACTCTCTGTGCTGTTTACAGTTGAGAGGTAGTAAACAATCATGTGCCTAGTGGCAGCAGTATGGATAATCCTGTCACACAAGCTAGTCTGTCAGCAGAGAGGTTTGACCTGAAACATCCTTGTCCCACCCAGAGCAGGGAATTAGCAGCAATTATTGACACAACAAATGAAGAACCCTTCACCAATATAATTCCTAACCAACACACTATACTAATAATTTCCAACTCCCCTAAAGATTTTGCCTTTAGTAAGTCTAAAACATCTCGTGCCTCTCAGGTTGGGAGCCTGTAAACAATCACATGTGGCCGGACGAACCTATACAGGTGGGCTAGATAACCTTCAGAGGAGTCCGTAAGCTGAAACACTCCTGTCACGCCCAAGAATTTTTATTGCCTTGAGGTGTAGGTGAGAGCATAAAACAGACTCTGGTTTTGGGGTTAGATGCTCGGGAACAGGGGGTTTCCTGAGGCTTGATCATGCCTTTGCGTATGCCAAGCCTCCTTCCTCATGACCTTTGCCATGGGCGGAGTTCCTCACGCTGGCCCCCGGCATTTAATAGTTTCACATTTTTGTCTATTCTTCCAGAGGAATCTTGCCTATTTATGATGTTTCTTTTCATCTCTATTTGTGGTTAGGGTAACACTCCTGGTTTCTCTCTACCCTCTTCCTTCACTATTCCCCTTGAGAGGTGAAATGACTGGACTGATCTGATTGATGGGCTGGAAGGGGAAGCCGGCGTACTCTCAGCACACATTTTTCTGTGCTGCTCCTCACACTAAATACAGAATCAGGCCCTGCCTGGGCAGGCTCACACACCCTCACGGCTCTTTGTGCTTTCTACAGCTATGGACTGTTTAGATTGGTAGGTACCAGATCCTAAAGTGTTAAATATCTTGCCTCTTACTCCAGTATGTGGTGATAGCTGTTCAGCTCTACCTGGGTCGTTAGAGATGAATTTATTTCATTTCAGAATTTTTTTACAATTCGGAAGGAAATTTACCTCCTGATGGAAGTCATATCCTCCAATGAAGTCTTTTATTTTAGTCTCCTGTTTGCTTCATTCTTTTGTCTTCTGTTAAAAACCTAGCAGAGAGGGTTTCTATTTATTGGTCCTACTCAAAGCCACAGTGTATTATGCATGAGCTGTGAATATAAGGAATAAACAGAAGAGTAACATTTGGAGGAACAAAATAAACATACAATATGTGGATTTGTGTGTTCACACACACACGTATTTTAAAATATGTAACATATTCACATGATTCAAAAAATTAAAAGAAGGGGGTGTAAGGTTAAAAAAAAAATGCCCTAAGTGAACTCTACTCTTATTTTATAGATTTTTAGAAAAGATATATTTGCTTTTACTTATGCCTTTAAACTGAAGCATTCTTTCTGAAATGATATTAATATCCTTTTTAAAATAAAAAAAAGTAGAAGATTGCCTTCTAAAAAATCAAAAAGGAAAAATACAAGGAGAAAAGGGAACCCTAGTACTCTATTGGTGGGAATGTAAATTGGTGCAGCTACTATGGAAAACAATATGGAGTTTCCTCAAAAAACTAAAAATATGTGTACAGGCGTAAATATATTTATTATGTTTGTAAAAATTCACTGTGTACAATTGCAGACCAAGGTTGCTATTCTGTAATTTATGGGATATTATGTTTTAAAGACCATTTTGGAATACAATTAGAGAACTTAGTATTTTGATGTACTAAGACCTATTTTAAGTTTAATATTTTACCTATGCAAAAACTTTAAAGATGTTATTTTCAAAAGTTAAAAAAAACACCCTAAAAATAGAATTAACATATGACCCAGCAGACCATTCGTGGTTATTTATCAGAAAAAAGAAACATGCTAATTCAAAAAGATACACACATCCCAATGTTCATAGAAATGTTATTTACATTAGCTAAGATTCAGAAGCAACCTAAGTGCCCATCAGTAGATGAACAGGTATAGAAGATGGTGTACACACACACAGACACAAATGGAATACTACTCTGCCAGAAAAAAAGAGTGAAATTTTGCCATTTGCAACAATGTGGATGTACTTGGGAGGGTATTATGTTTAGTGAAATTAAGTCAGACACATACTGTGTGTTATCACTTCTATGTGGAATCCAGAAAATAAAGCAGGCTTGTGAAAATAACAAAAAGAAACAGACTCAGATATAGAGAACAACCTCAGTTCAGTTCAGTCGCTCAGTCATGTCCGACTCTTTGCGACCCCATGAATCGCAGCACGCCAGGCCTCCCTGTCCATCACCAACTCCCGGAGTTCACTCAGATTCATGTCCATCGAGTCAGTGATGCCATCCAGCCATCTCATCCTCTGTTGTCCCCTTCTGCTCCTGCCCCCAATCCCTCCCAGCATCAAAGTCTTTTCCAATGAATCAACTCTTCGCATGAGGTGGCCACAGTACTGGACTTTCAGCTTTAGCATCATTCCTTCCAAAGTAATCCCAGGACTGATCTCCTTCAGAATGGACTAGTTGGATCTCCTTGCAGTGCAAGGGACTCTCAAGAGTCTTCTCCAACACTTCAAAAGCATCATTCTTCAGCGCTCAGCCTTCTTCACAGTCCAACTCTCACATCCATACATGACCACAGGAAAAACCATAGCCCTGACTAGACGAACCTTAGTCGGCAAAGTAATGTCTCTGCTTTTGAATATGCTATCTAGGTTGGTCATAACTTTTCTTCCAAGGAGTAAGCATCTTTTAATTTCATGGCTGCCGTCACCATCTGCAGTGATTTTGGAGCCCCTGCCCCAAAAAGTCTGACACTGTTTCCACTGTTTCCCCATCTACTTCCCATGAAGTGATGGGACTGGATGCCATGATCTTCGTTTTCTGAATGTTGAGCTTTAAGCCAACTTTTTCACTCTCCTCTTTCACTTTTATCAAGAGGCTTTTAGTTCCTCTTCACTTTCTGCCATAAGGGTGGTGTCATCTGCATTTCTGAGATTATTGAAATTTCTCCCGGCAGTCTTGATTCCAGCTTGTGTTTCTTCCAGTCCAGCGTTTCTCATGATGTACTCTGCATATAAGTTAAATAAGCAGAGTGACAATATACAGCCTTGACATACTCCTTTTTCTATTTGGAACCAGTCTGTTGGTCCATGTCCAGTTCTAACTGTTGCTTCCTGACCTGCATACAGATTTCTCAAGAGGCAGGTCAGGTGGTCTGGTATTCCCATCTCTCTCAGAATTTTCCACAGTTGATTGTGATCCACACAGTCAAAGGCTTTGGCATACTCAATGAAGCAGAAATAGATGTTTTTCTGGAACTCTCTTGCTTTTCCCATGATCCAGTGGATGTTGGCAATTTGATCTCTGGTTCCTCTGCCTTTTCTAAAACCAGCTTGAACATCAGGGAGTTCACGGTTCACGTATTGCTGAAGCCTGGCTTGGAGAATTTTGAGCATTACTTTACTAGCATGTGAGATGAGTGCAATTGTGCTGTAGTTTGAGCATTCTTTGGCATTGCCTTTCTTTGGGATTGGAATGAAAGCTGACCTTTTCCAGTCCTGTGGTCACTGCTGAGTTTTCCGAATTTGCTGGCATATTGAGTGCAGCACTTTCACAGCATCATCTTTCAGGATTTGAAATAGCTCAACTGGAATTCCATCACCTCCACTAGGTTTGTTCGTAGTGATGCTTTCTAAGGCCCACTTGACTTCACATTCCGGGATGTCTGGCTTTTAGATGAGTGATCACACCATCGTGATTATCCGGGTTGTGAAGATCTTTTTTGTACAGTTCTTCTGTGTATTCTTGCCACCTTTTCTTAATATCTTCTGCTCCTGTTAGGTCCATTCCATTTCTGTCCTTTCTTGAGCCCATCTTTGCATGAAATGTTCCCTTGGTATCTCTAATTTTCTTGAAGAGATCTCTAGTCTTTCTCATTCTGTTCTTTCCCTCTATTTGCATTGATCGCTGAAGAAGGCTTTCTTATCTCCTTGCTATTCTTTGGAACTCTGCAATCAGATGCTTATATCTTTCCTTTTCTCCTTTGCTTTTTGCTTCTCTTCTTTTCACAGCTATTTGTAAGGCCTCCTCAGACAGCCATTTTGCTTTTTTGCATTTCTTTTCCATGGGGATGGTCTTCATCCCTATCTCCTGTACAATGTCACGAACCTCATTCCATAGTTCATCAGGCACTCTATCTATCAGATCTAGGCCCTTAAATCTATTTCTCACTTCCACTGTATAATCATAAGGGATTTGATTTAGGTCATACCTGAATGGTCTAGCGGTTTTCCCTACTTTCTTCAATTTCAGTCTGAATTTGGTAATAAAGAGTTCATGATCTGAGCCATGGTCAGCTCCTGGTCTTGTTTTTGTTGACTGTATAGAGCTTCTCCATCTTTGGCTGCAAAGAATATAATCAATCTGATTTTGGTGTTGACCATCTGGTGATGTCCATGTGTAGAGTCTTCTCTTGTGTTGTGACCAGTGCATTTTCTTGGCAAAACTCTTAGCCCTGCTTCATTCCACATTCCAAGGCCAAATTTGCCTGTTACTCCAGGTGTTTCTTGACTTCCTACTTTTGCATTCCAGTCCCCTATAATGAAAAGGATATCTTTTTGGGGTGTTAGTTCTAAAAGTTCTTGTAGGTCTTCATAGAACTGTTCAACTTCAGCTTCTTCAGCATTACTGGTTGGGGCATAGGCTTGGATTACCGTGATATTGAATGGTTTGCCTTGGAGACGAACAGAGATCATTCTGTCATTTTTTGTTTGTTTGTTTGTTTGTTTAATTCATCTGAAAAGAATGCATATACAAAGAATTGAGACATGAGAAAGCATTGGTTCAACACTAACGAAACCTACAAGAATTAGGATTTGGGGAAGGTGGGGAAGATAATAACATTTTTAAAACTTGAAAACTGCAACCAAAATAAGCTGATAAAATCCTTATTAACACTTCTGAAGAGTCTTCATAAGACTCTCCCTAGGATTTTTACTGAACTAGAGAGCCTCATCTGGCTGCTCTAGGGTTCCTTGTATGCAAAACAGAAATAAGGGGATTTCCCTGACTGGTCCCCATGTTGTTAAAGGTTCTCCCCCCACACCCCACCCCCAGCTTCTTAATGAAGCAGGTCTCCATCCTCGCGACTTGGAAGAGGATGTGAATCATCCCAGGCATCTGTCTTCCAGCACCACCCCCTTGGATTTCCTCTATATACCAGGTCTTCAGCTGTGTTCTAGGAACACCATATCATACACTATTAAGTTCCATGTCTATCCTAAGCATATTAAGACAATGACTGACGGGGGGGAAAAAAAGTTTTTTAATTATGTACTCAATCCATTTGGTGTATTTCAAAAGGTGCAATACTTTTCTTCATTTATCAGTGAAAGAAGTTAGAAATTAACTTCAAAAAAAAAATCAGCAAATGGCAAACGAATTTCCTTGAGAGTCACAGTCACATATATAGTGCATCCTAGAAAAGAGGAGGGGCAAGACAGGTTCCACCCACTTTCATGAGTTTCATCAAATACTGGACCTACTCAAGAGTGGAGAGAAAAGGCAACTTTCAAAAAGGAGTATATTATTAAATGAGGCGTTTACTATACTCCTTCCTAAGAGCACCAGGTGGGGAACATGTTCTCTAAACTAGATCTAGGAAGTGGAACATGGAATCAATCCGTCCTCCTCCCCTAAGGGCTGCCCAATGGTTAATGGATTTAAAAAAAAAAAAAAAAAAGACTAAATATAAACAAATCCCACACACACTCCCCCGCCCAAACAAAAAAAAAGAAAGAAGGAAAAAAAAAAAACACTAGATATCCCAGATTACTCGCCAGAGTGGAACCCGGGAACAGCTTTAACAGCCCAAATTAGTCTGTTACAGAGTCATCACAAGCATGCCTTGCTTTTAAACAAACAAAAAAAATAATAATTTTTTTGAAACGACAAAACAAAAAACTAGTACTGATCACTTTTCTGACAATACACAATTACTCAAAATTAACCAGTATTGAGAGGGGAAGGGGCCATACCTACGGGCCTTGTCTCACACAAGTGCATGTGGGTAGGTGCAGGGCATTTGTCATTATTGCAAAAATGAATTTTAATTTTTAATCTTTAGTTTGATTTAAACATTGCTTTTAGTATGATGCCGACACCAGCTGTGCAGAAAGGGCTCTGGAGAGACGTTCATAGCAGCACACACCTGCGGCTCTTCTTCGGTTCTGGAGGCTCCAGGGCAGCCAATATTGCTTCATCAAATACATTCTTTAGGCCTTTCTGTGTGAGTGCAGAGCACTCCACATACTTGACAGCCTTCAGGTCACGGGCCAGCTTTTCAGCAGTCTCTGGAGTGATAGGCTTCTGCTTATTCTTAGCAAGTTTCTCAATAGTAGAGGGGTCATCTCTGAGATCAATTTGGGTCCCAACAAGCAAGAAAGGAGTCTTTGGACAGTGGTGAGTTATCTCAGGCACCCACTTCTCTTTCACATTTTCAAATGAGGATGGAGAGACCACTGAGAAGCAGACCAGAAACACGTCTGTCTGTGGATAGCTCAGCGGTCGCAACCTGTCATAGTCCTCCTGCCCTGCAGTATCAAAAAGTCCAAGAGTATATGGCTCTCCACCAATCATAACTGTGACAGCATAGTTGTCAAAAACAGTTGGTACATACTCAGATGGAAATTTGTTGGTTGTGTAGGATATCAGGAGACACGTTTTACCAACAGCACCATCACCCACAACAACACACTTAATTGTCTGCATTGCTGAAACAGTTTTGTATCCACTTTAAATATTTCAAATTTGATGATGACCTCAGCTCCTCCGCCGGGGCGTTGGCAGCACTGCGCAGGGTCTCCTCTCATTCTGTCATTTTTAAGATTGTATCCAAGTACTGCATTTTGGACTCTCTTGTTGACCATGATGGCTACTCCATTTCTTCTAAGGGATTCCTGCCCACAGTAGTAGATATAATGGTCATCTGAGTTAAATTCACCCATTCCAGTCCACTTTAGTTCACTGATTCCTAGAATGTCAATATTCACTCTTGCCATCTCTTGTTTGACCACTTCCCAATTTGCTTTGATTCATGGACCTGACATTCCAGGATCCTATGCAATATTGCTCTTTACAGCATCGGACCTTGCTTCTATCATAAGTCACATCCACAGCTGAGTATTGTTTTTGCTTTGGCTCCATCCCTTCATCCTTTCTGGAGTTATTTCTCCACTGATCTCCAGTAGCATATTGGGCACCTACTGACCTGGGGAGTTCCTCGTTCAGTATCGTATCTTTTTGCCTTTTCATACTGTTCATGGGGTTCTCAAGGCAAGAATATTGAAGTGGTTTGCCATTACCTTCTCCAGTGGACCACATTCTGTCAGACCTCTCCACCATGACCCGCCCATCTTGGGTTGCCCTGCAGGCATGGCTTAGTTTCATTGAGTTAGACAACAGCTGTGGTCCTAGTGTGATTAGATTGACTAGTTTTCTGTGAGTATGGTTGCAGTGTGTGTGCCCTCTGATGCCCTCTTGCAGCACCTACCATCTTACTTGGGTTTCTCTTACCTTGGGCGTGAGGTATCTCTTCATGGCTGCTCCAGCAAAGCACAGCCGCTGCTCCTTACCTTGGACGAGAGGTATCTCCTCACCGCTGGCCTTCCTGACCTTCAGCGTGGGATGGCTCCTCTAGGCCTCCTGTGCCCGCACAGCCACCGCTCCTTGGACATGGGGTTGCTCCTCCTGGCCGCCACCCCTGACCTCGGGCATGGGGTTGCTCCTCCCGGCCGCCGCCTCTGACCTTGGACACAGGGTGGCTCCTAGTGACTACCAAAGGGGAGAGGGAAGGGGGAAGGACAAGAAGGGGCATGGAATTAAGAGGTAGAGTTTGCTATATGTAAAATAAATAAACTACAGGGATATATTATATAACACAGAAAATATAGCCAATATTTTATAACTGTAAATGGAGTATAGCCTTTAAAATTGCCAATCAATATGTTGTACCCCTGAAATTTATATAATATTGTACATAAACTATACCTCAATTAAAAAAAAGAAAAACATAAGGAAAAAAGCCATGCTAAAACCCCTCAACTAGTCTCTTTTAATCTTACTGTTATTCTTGATCAGCAGAATTTATATATACTGTTTTTTATTATACTCTTACTTCCTCTGAGTGCAAAATTTCATCTTGTGACTATGTTAAATCATGCTTCCATTCTTAGGAAAAGTTAATTTAAATTTATAATATTTTAGATTAATTTTGAGAAATTCACTTTTGAATTTTTTTTATTTTCCCAAGCCTGCACCTTGTAGGAGTCTATGAATATATGATCTGGTTTATTTGCTGAGATGTTTTAACTGGGTGCATAGGGTATATACTGTAGCTTTTGTTGCCAATGTCAGTTGAAAAAATTGAAAAGTGCAAAACTAGATTGGGGTTCAACAAATTTTTCCCTGTAAATGCTCAGTTTGAGTTTCAGCAGTACTGCTGTCAGAAGGCTGAGTGATGAGGGCTGCCTAATGAATCAGGATGTGTTTAAGATGCAGTACAGGTGCTGGGCCCAATTCTACATGTGCTGCCCTAAAGGTGGCTGCATCTTTACCCGAGCATATGGCCCTCTGGGAAAGGGGACCACACGACACAAGATAGATTGAAAACAACTTCCCAGGCAGACTGCCTCTCCCAAGTGTGACAGGTAACAGAAAAACACCAGTAGCTTGGCAAATGGATCAGATTTTAAATCTGCCTTTCAGAGGTCTTTTCGTGCCAGTGTCAGGCAGATTGAATTCTAGAGGGGTGGCATGTATCCCTTTGAGGATGGCTTCAGGGATTCAAATTGTGAACATTTGCCAGTTTTAAAAAATTTTTTCCTGCTTATTGCTTATTCTATGGATATTGCAGAAAACTTAAAGATACTGAGGTGTACTGGATGGAAAATGTAAAGAACAACTCACTAATGAGGGCTTCCCTGGTGGCTCAGTGGTAAAGAACCTGCCTGCCCAAGCTGGAGACTCTGGAGACACAGGTTTGATACCTGGGTTAGGAAGATCCGCTGGAGGAGAGCATGGCAACACACTCCAATATTCTTGCCTGTAGAATCCCATGAACAGATGAGCCTGGAGGGCTATTGTCCATGGGGTCACAAAGAGTCAGACATGACTTAGCAAGTCAACAACAACTCGCTAAAGATAGCAGTGAACAGAGTAATGAAGAGGTGTCATGATCACCTCCATGACACAGGGTTATTGTCTCCTCTGCATATTTGGGAACCTACGAGTGGCCTACCCTTGACCCAGTAGAACCTGGCTGGACTCTGCAGGAGGGTGTTCCTTCTAGAGTGAGGTCCTGGCTGCCTCCATGTGGGACTTACGTCCAGTCAGCATGACCCCACACAGGCAGTGGAAGAGAAGGTCAGGGGTCCCAAAGGCAGAGGTGTGAGCCTGCAGAGAGGGGCGGGGCACCTCCACCACCCTCCCCGGAGGACGGGTGGGCTGGCTGGCAGCAGTCTGCACTTGCAGCCCACAGGGAGCTGACAGCTGGGCCCATGTGAGGAGCTGGTGCCCAGGCCACACTGGTGCCAAACTTGCCTGCTCCCCTGCCCACCCCAGGTCACACAGAACCGCCAGTAGAGAGAGGAGTCGTCAGTGAGAGGAGAGATGGGCACGTCGTTCCCCGATTTGCACACGTGCCGAGGAGTAGCACCAGAGTAGCAGCGCCTAGAGCTCCGGACACCATGAGAGTGTGTCCAGGCGCTGAGACCATCCTGCGGGTGGAATAGAGACTGGCACCTGCCTCTCAGCTGGAGAAAGCTGAAGGCAAAGGCAGCTCGAGCCTGCATGAGCGAGAGCGGCTTTGCCAGCAGTCTGCCTTCGGATGGCTGCTGGGGCCAAGTGGAGGCCACTGAAGGGAGCTGGACGGGCCTGTGGGGCCCAAGATCCAAGTGCAGGGCCCAGGGAAGGCGGAGAGTGGGCAGGCAGGGCGAGGTGGAAGCCATCGTCTGTGCCAGGGGAAGGGCCAGTGCAGAGATCACCACACCTTCTCCGAAGGCCCCAAGCGCACTCCGGGGGGACAGGAGGGCCCGCCATGATGAGGCCACCAGCAGGCAGGGGCACACGGGGAGCCCACCTGGGGAACCGAAGCTGGCCTCGTCCTCTCCTGCAGATCCCCGCCCCCTCCCCTGTCCCTTTTCCATCCCTCAGTGAGCAGGAGTCGGGGGAGGTCAGGGGCTATGGGCAGGAGGAGTGGAGCCTGGAGGGCAGAATGCATCCTGCACAGGCCAGCCCAGTGGGGAGGGAAGCTGAGTGTCAGAGGCGCGAAGACAGTTGATCTAGGTTTTGATGAGACTGGCCTGAGCTCTTCAACACCCAGAAATGCCACGCCAGCTCCATCAGTCCCTCCAGACGCTGCAGGAGTGAAGGAGAGAGAGAGCTGACAGAGCACCCAAGGCAGTGGTGTGAGAAGCAGAAGACTTCTTCACTGGGTTCTCCTGAGGCTGCATGTGCCGCACTGCTGGGTGGGAGCCAGAGAAACGGGTAGCCACTATCGGAAGCCTGCTGTGTAGGCTGCCACATAGGCCCTGAGACCTCAGTGATGGGTAAATCCAGGTCCCACAGAGGACATTCGCGAGAAGCTGGCCCAGGCACACATGGAAGATGAATGAAATGTGACAGAACCAATTCTTCTGAAATCATTACTGGCAGATCTTGATATCAGGTGCTTTTCTTGCTCTTCCACGAGTTTTCTTAACAGTAGGGGGGATGATTCAAGTAAAAGACTAAGTGGAAGAAATTTCTGCTTTTATTGGATCAGGTTACATTCAGTTTTCTTGGGACTTTGAAAATAGTAAACAGGTGTTTTCAAGGTTTTGTTGTAAAGTTTGGTCCAGATTTTTGAAAAGATTTTCACAGGAAGTTTTAATTAAATGTTGAAAGTATTATCTCAGGAAATTATGCTGAACTTGTAGTCCATTTTCCAGGTCAACTGAGAAATTTATCTGCCTCCTTTACTCAAATACTGTTTTTATCGGATGATTTATCATTTTTAGCAGAGAAGAAGTGTAACTCAAGCACGGTGTTCTCTTTCTGAGTAAAATGATGCAGGGCACGGAATGAACTTCTCCCTCTGTCTAACTATTCAGGGATAAGCCTTGTGATCTAAGGAGGAACAACATGCTCTTGTATCCATGGTAAGGGGATTAACAGTCTTGTGCTTGTAAAAGAGCAGCCCGGCTCCTATTTAGTCCTTTGATTTCAAGAAACAAGAGCCTGATTCTTCTCAGCCCAGTTGGCCCTGTCTGGTGCCACTGGTGAGAAGTGGCAGTGGAGCCACTTCTTAGACAGTTCCCTTCAGTCCAGGGCTCCCCACGCTTTAGGAAAGGGAGTGGACAGTTCTATCTTTTTAGTGGTTTGCTGACAGAAGCAATTGTTTATGTCTAAGTATTGCCGTTTCGGACACAGTTTGACAAAATTATTATTCAAGTGAATAGAGAGGATTCCATCAGACCCATGTCTATTTACAGATCTTGAAAATGTGTGTTTTCCATGTAGCTGTGCTAGTGCAGTTTCGCTCTGTGTTTGTTTTTATTGAACTGTAATAGAGCCCATTGTGTGAGCTGCAAGTGTAAAACATAATGACTTGATATTTGTGTGTATTGTGAAATGATCACCACAATAAGTGTGAATAACATCTGTCACCATGTATTGTAATAAGATTGTATTTGTCGTGATGAGAACTTTTAAAAACTTAGGCATTTCAGTTTATTACATCAAAACATGCTTTAAAAGACACGTTTAGTTCAGTAAGTGCTGTTGGCTGATTTTTCATTTCACGCAAACCCTAGAGGACATTCACTCTGGTCACTTTGGGAAGAAAGGCTGTGGAAGAAGTCATGCTGGTTGGATGTATGACGTATAAATGGAAGGAATTTGCATCTTTTGGTCGCTAAGTGAATTATCTATTGAAATCTGTAAATCAGTCTTCATGTTACTTACTTTAGCACCAACTTTGTTTACATGTACACTTCCTCTTGGCTATTTCTGTCTGTATTCAGGAGTCTTCGTATAGTAGGGAGTCCTCTGTGTTATGCTGTCTGAATATTTGTGACTGGGGAACAAAGGTTTGGGAAAGAAATCTCCCTCCTTTCCTTGATTCCTTTTCTATTATTGCTATGCTACCCCCAACTTAGTTTCTCTGTTCCTCTCTTTTTGGGATATTGCAGAAACAGTGAATAAAAACGATGGAGCTCATTTCTCCATTCTGTTAGTTCATCCATCCATCCATTCATTTCACAGTCCCTGAGTGTCCACATGGACGGCTCTTTGGGAATACAGACTTGGCCTCAGGCCCCAGGCCAGGAGAAATCTTGTGTTGCTGATGGACAGGGTGCTTGATAGGCTCCCAGGGGATGTCAGCTGATAAAATTGAAAATGGTGTTCAAAGCTTAGTCTATGAAATTCTCCTGTGGGTAACAATTAGAACCTCTCCTGACAAAGACTGTCGACAAGCAACATGGAATTCAGAAGTCCTGTTCTCCCCACAATCCTGGGTCAATTCTCAGATGGAGCATGGAGCCTGTGGGCAGATTCTGGCAACTTGGGAGTTTTGGCTTCCATGTTGGATTTAATCTTTTGTTAGGCTCACACTATGAACTTGATCTTCAAGAGTCTTTTTTAAAAATAAATTTATGTATTTTTAAATTGAAGGATAATTGCTTTACAGAACTTAGTTGTTTTCTGTCAAACCTCAACGTGAATCAGGCATAAGTATACACATGCCACCTCCCACTGGAACCTCCCTCCATCCTCCTCCCCACCCCACCCATCTAGGTTGATACTGAGCTCCTGTCTGAGTTCGTAATTCCCCCGAGTCATACAGCAAATTCCCATTGGCTACCTATTGTACTGGCTTAAAGCTGGCTTAAAACTGAACATTCAAAAAACTAAGATCATGGCATCCAGTCCCATCCCTCCATGCCAAATAGATGGAGAAACAATGGAAACAGTGACAGACTTTATTTTCTTGGGCTCCAGAATCACTGGAGATGGTGACTGCAGCCATGAAATTAAAAGACGTTTGTTCCTTGGAAGAAAAGCTATGACCAACCAAGACAGAATAGTAAAAAGCAGAGACATTACTTTGCCAACAAAGTCCATCTAGTCAAAGCTATGGTTTTTCCAGTAGTCATGTACGGATGTGAGAGTTGGACTGTGAAGAAAGCTGAGCGCCGAAGAATTGATGCTTTTGAACTGTGGTGTTGGAGAAGACTCTTGAGAGTCCCTTGGACTGCAAGGAAATCAAACCAATCAGTCCTGAATATTCATTGGAAGGACTGATGCTGAAGCTGAAGCTCCAATACTTTGGCCACCTGATGTGAAGAGCTGACTCATTGGAAAAGACCCTGATGCTGGGAAAGATTGAAGGCAGGAGGAGAAGGGGAGAACAGAGGACGAGAGATAGTTGGATGGCATCACTGACTCGATGGACTGAGTTTGAGGAAGCTCCGGGAGCTGGTGATGGACAGGGAAGCCTGACAGGCTGTGGTCCATGGGGTATCATAGAGTCAGACAGGACCGAGCGAGTGAAGTGAACTGAATTGACCTATTTTACATATGGTAATATAAGTTTCCATGTTATTCTCTGCATACATCTCACCCTCTCCAAGAGTCTTAATAGCACTAAATGCCCTTGCAGTTGAGGTCTTCTCCCAACCCCCGCTAACCATAGTGGCCAGTCATTGTTAGCTCTTAGTGAGCATCTGTGAGTGAATGAAGCATGCTTAACATCTGGCTCTTAACCCAGGGGCCCATCTCCTGGGCTACAGTGGACATAAGAAGACGGTGTCTGACCCCCCGTTTCTCCCTCTCGTTGCACTCCACTGCCCTGGGCAGATACTCCCCCGGGGAACGTAGTGGGGATGGTCACGGTAGAAGGAGCTCTCCCTGCCTGTGTTTTAGCTCGTGTTGGACTTCAGTGTCTTACCCCTGTGGGAACCAAGACAGTGGTTAATTTCTCAAAGGATCTTCCAAACCAGGAGGCAACCCCAGCCCACTGGGGCGTCTCCATCTTCACGTGCAGCCTCTGCTTTGCAGCTGCCTCCAGAAGCAGGGGTGTGCTTTCCCCTGGCCCTTTCTCCACAACGTTGCTACTCTAGCAAGTAGGCTTACTCCATCCCAGGTCAACTGCTTCAGTCAGAAGAAAATGGAAACACATCTCTGCAATTCTGTCTATTTCTGCAGTTGTAATTTGTAGAGCACAAGCTTACTGGTGTGTTTGCTTAAAACCTTAGGCTTACTTGTTTTGACCAAACCATCGTGGAGGAGGGATACTTACATGTTCTTCTATTGAGGAAGACCCAAGCAGCTAAAACTAATCACCTTTTTGCTGATATCAATTTTGGAGAAATGATGCTTCTTAAGACATAGAATGGGAGATATCCTAATATTTGTTTTTTAAATTTAAATTTATTTATTTTAATTGGAGACTAATTACTTTACAATGTTGTATTGGTTCTGCCACACATCAACATGAATCTGCCACGGGCGCACACATGTTCCCCATCCTGAACCCCCTCCCACCTCCCTCCTCATACTCTCCCTCCGGGTCATCCCAGTGCACCAGCCCCATGCATCCTGTTTTGAACCTGGACTGGCAATTAGTTTCTTATATGATATTATACATGTTTCCATGACATTCCCCCAAATCATCCCACCCTCTCCCTCTCCCACAGAGTCCAAAAGACTGTTCTATACATCTGTGTCTCCTTTGCTATCTCGCATACAGGGTTATGGTTACCGTCTTTCTAAATTCCATATATATGCGTTAGCATACTGTATTGGTGTTTTTCTTTCTGGCTTACTTCACTCTGTATAATAGGCTCCAGTTTCATCCACCTCATTAGAACTGATTCAAATGTATTCTTTTTAATGGCTGAGTAATACTCCATTGTGTATATGTACTACTGCTTTCTTATCCATTCATCTGCTGATGGACATCTAGGTTGCTTCCATGTCCTGGCTGTTATAAACAGTGCTGGGATGAACATTGGGGTACACGTGTCTCTTTCACTTCTGGTTTCCTCGGTGTGTATGCCCAGCAGTGGGATTGCTGGGTCATATGGCAGTTCTGTTTCCAGTTTTTAAGGAATCTCCACACTGTTCTCCATAGTGGCTGTACTAGTTTGCATTCCCACCAACAGTGTAAGAGGGTTCCCTTTTCTTCACACCCTCTCCAGCGTTTATTGCTTGTAGACTTCTGGATAGCAGCCATTCTGACTGGCGTGAAATGGTACCTCATTGTGGTTTTGATTTGCATTTCTCTGATAATGAGTGATGTTGAGCATCTTTTCATGTGTTTGTTAGCCATCTGAATGTCTTCTTTGGAGAAATGTCTATTTAGTTCTTTGGCCCATTTTTTGATTGGGTGGTTTATTTTTCTGGAATTGAGCTGCATGAGCTGCTTGTATATTTTTGAGATTAATTATTTGTCAGTTGCTTCTTTGCTATTATTTTCTCCCATTATGTAGTCTGTCTTTTCACCTTGCTTATAGTTTCCTTTGTTGTGCAGAAGGTTTTAAGTTTAGTTAGGTCCCATTTGTTTATTTTTGCTTTTATTTCCAATATTCTGGGAGGTGGGTCATAGAGGATCCTGCTGTGATTTGTGTCAGAGAGTGTTTTGCCTATGTTTTCCTCTAGGAGTTTTATAGTTTCTGGTCTTACATTTAGATCTTT
Source organism: Ovis aries (assembly GCF_016772045.2). Taxonomy (NCBI): domain Eukaryota; kingdom Metazoa; phylum Chordata; class Mammalia; order Artiodactyla; family Bovidae; genus Ovis; species Ovis aries. The sequence goes on along the minus strand of NC_056080.1, from coordinate 13,816,215 downwards.
AATCCATTTTGAGTTTATTTTTGTGTATGGTGTTAGAAAGTGTTCTAGTTTTACTCTTTTACAAGAGGTTGACGAGTTTTCCCAGCACCACTTGTTAAAGAGATTGTCTTTTCTCCATTGTATATTCTTGGCTCCTTTGTCAAATATTTGGTCCATTTGAGTATGTAAAAGAACTACTGTTAAAAAATTTTGTGTAATTATTACGGCCAATCTCCTATGGATGAACTGAATATCTTTCGGTTGAATTCAGCTTAGTTTCAAAGTACATTTGTATCGGTTATGTGGTTATCAATGAAGCCAGTAAGAACTGTTACTTTTCCATTGCCGCCTTTTATGCTTAGAGATCAGTTTACGATGCTCAGGTAACTTTAAAAATCACTGGTTTGCTCCTGTATTTTTATGAATATGTGTAAATTTTTCCTCTGTTTCTCTGAATATGTGTATGTGTTTGTGTAAATTTGACAAAGATATCTCTATCTATCTATCTATATATATATACTTAGAAAGAGTTGAAAAATAATACCGAAGTCCTGTGTACCAGGGGCCCTCCACCTGGGGGGACTTCATCCTTCCATTGCTCCCAAGGATATGTGGAAATGTCTCGAGCATTTTGGTTTTCACAGTTCGATATGCTACTGGCAAGAGTTATTTAGCTTAAAATGTTAACAGTACTGAGGATGAGAAAGAAACTCTGCTCTAGACCTGTTTCCTAATGGGTTAAATCACCATGACAGATATATGAAAATTAAGAAATTAACATGAATTCAATAGTATTAAACTATGGAATTTTTAAATTTCCCTTTTTAAAAACCTGTGTCCTTTTTTTTCTGTTCCGAGAGCACCCCTTTTTAGTCGGATCCATTCTAGGACACCATCTGCAACTTGCTTTGTTTTTCATGACCTTGGCACTTGAGAAGCAATTTCTTAGTGTCTCTCACCTGCATATGGTACACACTACATCCAGAAAGCACCTCCAGGTGACATATGAAAATGCAGTATGTCCTGGGGGTATGCCAATTTGGAGGTGCCCTGGCACTGAGCCGGTGGAGAGGAGAGATAACCAACGCGGTGCTGAGCTCAGGAGAGCCTCACATCAGGAGGAATTTTCCCCTCAAAATGCCAACGACACCCTCACTGATGCACAAAGGTCCCACCCAGTCCCTTTCTAGTAGGTGATGCAGAGTGAAATGCCTTGTCTCAAGTCTAGCAAAGGGCAGGTAGTAAACTTCAAAATAAAAGCTTGATTTATTGAGTTTCAGCCCAAGACATTTGCTGTGTAACAGTAACTGTCACCATTGAAAATGTTGGCTTTAACAAGTATAGAAACAATTTTAATGATCCGGAAATCTTTATCTCTAAGTAGATAAGAGCTTTTCCTTGTATTTGTTGAGGTGCTGTGTAACAGCCTGAGTTGCGTCTGGTGGAAACTCTGAGTGAAGAATTGGAATGCATGGGAAGGGAAAGTGGAGTTTCCTGGTGATGGGGACAGAGGCAGCGTTCGTGGCCCCAGGGGGTGGATGGAGTCGTGTGCATCCCTTCTCCTGCCTCCTCGCCTACCAGTGTGCACATTTATTTATGTGCTTACCTTCTGTCTCTGCCCTCTTAGAAAACACACTCAATGGGAGGGAGAAGGGACTTTGCTCTTTATAGCTATCTTCCAACTCTCTGAAGGGGAATAGTTTGAAATTCATGTTTGAACAGATTTAAAGATGCTTCAGATGGAACAATCCAAGCAAAGTGTCCAATTGACCCCTTGCTTGGTTCTGGCCTTCTCTATTATGCCAGCTTGTTACTTTGTTTTTACTTAATGGATAGGAATGGCTGTGCCACCCATAATATGCCACTCCCACCTTTTTCATTGGACAGGATATTTTTGAGTTGTTTAAAAAAAAATGTAACTCTAGCTCAGTAGTTTTCAACTAGGGGTCATTTCTGTCCTTCAGGGAATGTTTGGCAATGTCTGGAGACATGTTTGATTGTTATTACTGGAGGATGTCCTGCTGATACCTAGGCCATAGAGGCCTTTGCTGCTCAACGTCCTGCAACCCACAGGGCGTGCACAGCACAAAATTATGTGGCCCAAACCCAGCCGTGGAGGAACCCCTGGGCTCTTTCCTGCCTTAAATCTGTGGAATAGTCGTCCCTTGGTAGCAATACCATATTGACTTTATCCCTTCCTCTTTATTGGACGTTTAGGTTCTTTCAGTTCTCTCCGCTGACTAAGGGGGCTGGCAGGAACCACCTCACCATCTGTGTGTGTCTGTGGGGGGAATGTGAGTGGGTGGAAGAGTGTTTCTGGTGGCCCCACTGTGTTCAAGGAAAAACTTCCAAATGCTGCTTCAGAAGGGCTGGACCCATTGATGCCCACAGCACTGCTTGAGATTCCAATTCTCTGCATCCTGCCCAGCATTTGGTATTAGTCACCTTTTTGAGTTTGCCAACCTGCAGATGATAAATGAGTAGCTCCTTTTTAAAAATTGCATTGTCTGATTGTTATGTGCTCTGTGCTTAGTCATGTCCGACTCTTTGCCACTGCATGGACTGTCACCCGCCAGGCTCCTCTGTCCATGGGGATTCTCAGGCAAGAAATCTAGACTGGGTTGCCATGTCTTCCTCCAGGGGATCTTCCCGACCCAGGGATTGAACCGGGGTCCCCTGTTAATAAGGCTCAATACATGAGTCATTAGCACCCCAAGCATTCTAAAATTGGGGGATATGTCATTGTCAAGCACACACCATTTCATTTTGTTCAGCTCTGTGTCTTTGAAAATGGCATGTGTTGGGAGACCAGGCTTGACAGTTCCTGCCAGCAGAGGTCACTGTCCCTCAGTGATTCTCCACCAGTGTCATTTTGCACCGACCCCCCTCTCCTCCTCCCCCGGCAACATCTGGCAGTGACTGGAGACAGGTGTGATTTTCAAAGGAGGTTATGTGCTGTCACCTAGAGGAGAGGTACCAGAGAGTGAGTGAAAGTCGCTCAGTAGTGTCCAACTCCTCGCGACCGCATGGACTGTAGCCTGCCAGGCTCCTCTGTCCATGAAATTCTCCAGGCCAGAATACTGGAGTGGGTAGCTGTTCCTTTCTCCAGCGGATCTTTTGAACTCAGGAATTGAACCCAGGTCTCCCACATTGCAGGCAGATTCTTTACCAACTGAGCCACCAGGAATACCCAGAGGGGAGAAACCAGGGTTTCTGCTAAAACCCTGTGATGCCGAGGTCTGCACCCCACAGAGAATTGTCTGGCCCAACAGAGCCAAGGTGGAGAAAACATACTGTGGATAAAATCCTAATATTTGAATCTTTGAAAGGAAGACAATGACAATCCTCATAGTAATAATGAAACTTTTTATTATTATGTAAAAGAAGAACAACCTTTAAGCTTTATAAAGGTTATAGAGGGAAAAGCTCACCTTCCTGAGAAGGGTCTTCTTGGGGGAAAAGGCAGGAAGGAGTGAAGGCTTGGGAATTAGCGGTGCCCCCTCAGTGTGGGCTCTGCAGCGTGGCGGGGTGGCTCAGGGGCTGGGCTGGTGTGCTGGCTGGGGTGGAGGGAGGTGGCTTGGCTGTATATGTGACTCAGGCAGGGGTAGAGCAGGGCTCAGCTGGGTAAAAAGAACTGTGGGTGGGAGTTTCATGGGGAGGTGGTGTCCGGTCCCTGACTCTCTGGACAGAGGGGGACATCAGGCTGCAGGAGGCCCAGGACAGAGTGCTGGTCTGCTCTCATCTCTGCAGGGAGGCTCTGTGACTCTGCCCTGGAGGTTGGGGGTGGCAGATGGGGGGAGTAGGGGGTGGGGGGTGCTGGCCTTGGAGCAGGGTGGGCTGCAGGCAGGAAAGGCTCAGGCAGGGCCAGAAATCTGCTTCTCAGATGCTGTTGAACCCGCAGCAGAAGCTGCTTCTCAGAGGCCCTGGCTTGGGCACAAAGGCAGGGACCACTCCGTTCCTACACACGGGCTGGAAGGCCGACAGCCTGGGCTCCGGGCTCTGCCTCGGTCTCATGGTCTCAGAACAGTCAAACAAGTGAGGCTCGTCAAAGCTCCTTTCTTCTTTCTGGCATCGAGTGAGGGTTCTCAGTCCGGTCTCATTGGCACAGACGTCCGGTTGCTCCAGGCGGGGCAGGCACGTGTAGACGCTGCCCGTGCGCTCAGGGAGGGTGATCTGGACAGTCACCAGGCTCCGTCTGCTGCGGCGGTGGCGGCGGTTCTGCGGGCGAGTCTTCCTGGAAGTCTTGCGATGGCGGGAAAAGCGCAGCCCCTTGAAGTGGTGGAGGAGCAGCCAGCTGGGAAAGGGCCTCCAGGCCTGGTACACCAAGGCCCTGCAGGTTGGACTACGGTACAAGGTGGGCGAGTTGCCCTGGAGCCGGCTGCTGCGGCCCCGGGGCGCACGGCGGACCAACAGGACTTGGCCTGGGCCCCGGCCCAGCGGGAGGCGAGAGGGCCCTGGGAACCCAGGCTGCGCGGCCTTGTCTGTGCCCAGCCACCAGCCCAGGTACCTGCTCAAGAAGCTGCCCATGCTGGCCGGCCGTGGGGTCGGATCTTCAAGCTGCTTTGTCTTCTAGGAGTCCGAGGTCAGCAGACGTGAAGCGCAAGAGGCTCAGGCAACCGTTGGCGTCGGGCTACAGGCTGGCGTGTGTGGCGCTGGCACCTCAGGGTCCTCTGGGCTCGGGGTTCTGCCCACACTAGAATTGTGCCCCCGGACGCAGGACCTCAGTGGCTGCCCCTGCCCTCTGAGCAGAGTGGTTCCTCCAAGCTACCGCTGCAGGCTCTGGATCTTGGCTCTGGGCAGATCAGCCTAGGAGTGCCTGAAATCTTTGTGCTTTATATTTGAAGGGACAAAAATGAAACAGTGTACAAGTTTTTGTATTCTTGTCTTTTGAAGTAAAACAGTGACTGAAAAGATAATGATTGGGCAATGTGAAAATACAGAAACAAAGAATAGCTTTTGGGCTAGGGAACTAGTAGCAGTTTAGACTGTAATTCGGCTACATAGCAGAATCATTTGACTCCAAGTTCCTGAAAGATACAGATAAAGGCCTGAAACACATTCCTAAGTTGTTTTCACAGGAAGCTGACCCCCCCACCCCTTAGGGCTTCCTGGGTGTCTCAGTGGTATAAAAAAAAATATCTGCCTGCCAATGTAGGAGATGTGGGAAACCCAGGTTCCATCCCTGCATTAGGAAGGTCCCCTGCAGAAGGGAATGGCAAACCACTCCAGCATTCTTGCCTGGGAAATCCCATGGACAGAGGAGCATGATGGACTGCAGTCCATGGGATCCCGGAATCAGACATGACTGAATGACTGACCTGGCAAGAGCACAACTCCCTCCAGTTGAAGAAAACTGCTGACCACAAGAACGCAGATCCTAGACTGGTTGAAATTGAAAACTAATGATGCTTGAAACTTCACCTTGATGCGACCAATCCAAGAATTGTTCACGAGGTGATCATACCCTGCTCCTTGAAAACTATAAAACTCCTCACTACTCTGTTCAGAGTGGGTCACACAATCCTTAGGGCATTAGCCCACTGTGGCCCCCTTTGCCTGGGAAAGCAGTAAAAGCTACTCTTGTATACTTCACCCAAAACTCTCTCTGTGTTTCTGTTCGGCACTATTGAACAGAGACCAGGTTTAGGCAACAAAGACATAATCTGTACCAGGTCTTGAAAACTACAGAAAATTGACAGAAGGGCATTCTCTTTCAGTATGTAAAAATGAACACAGTGCACTTGAATGCTCCTTTAAGGGAAAGGAGTGAATTTCCTTGTATCCACAGAGGCTGTGTTTCTTCTAGAATGGTTGCTAATGTCACTTTTGGAAATTTTATTTTTAAGGACTGGAGAAAGTCATTCAGGATTCATTTCTTAACCCAGACAATATTGGTTTAGTGTGCACTCTCCTGTAATTTTCTACCTTCATACATTTCATCCATTCATATATAGATTGTCTCTAATCTAAAGAACAATGCCCTTTCTTTCTTGTGAAAGAAGAAATGATCCAGGTATACAGGGTAGAGTGAGGCACATTTCCAGTTTACACTTGGAAGCTGATACCTACAAAAACAGTGTTCAAAGCCTGCTTGCAAAGATTAGAGCACTTCAGTCCAGAGATCTGTTACTGGGCTGACCCCAATACTGAAGTGAGAGAGGGGCAGAGACAGAGGCCAAGAGAGGCAGCAAGTAGTGGATCAGCAGATTTGTCTGGTTCTGAGAGGTGGAAGGCTGAATGAGGAGGACACTAGAAAGATCTTGATGAGGAAACAGAAAAGACTTCAGTATTAGGGAGGCCAGGCCAAGTGTTGAGGAAATGGATGCTGTCACCTAACAGGTGGTGGAGGTTGCAATTCCTGCCGCCTTCCACTGAGTCATTCCTTTTGGTTTTTGGGTTTGTTTTACTCTTGGTTAAATTTCTTATTTAAGAATGATCCCCAAGCCTATGATTTTGAAATAAAGGAAATTTCCTATATTATTTTATTGTTAATTGAGACATGTCTTCATAATAGTAGAAATGAGTTAATTCATACCTTAGATACCTCTTAAGGTACTTGTAACACTGAAGTGGAATTACAATGCAATTTGTTATTTTTTGCTTATAATGTGTTTTTATTTTCTTCTCATCATCTGCAGGATTTCCCATGTCCTGCTTTGCAATGTAACACAGCGGGTGTCGTTCTGGTTTGTAGTTACTGATCCTTCAAGAAATCACACCCTTCCTGCTGTTGAGGTACAGTCAGCCATCAGGTAATCACTGCTAAGTATGCCTTCTCCTGGTAAATCAACTTGTTGATTAATTCAGCTGTTTTCATAGATTTTGAAGACTTCTCTCTCCGCTTCACAATGATTTGTTGATTAAGATGTCAGTGATTTTGCTGTGGTGGGCCAGAGGCCACCAGCATGGAGTGGGCAGAGGTTCGGGATGCTAGTTATCATCCTCCAGTGCCCAGGACAGCACTTCCCAGCAAAGAACTGTTCAACCCCCAGTGTCAGTCGTGCTGTGGTTGAGAAGCTCTGCGTTAACATTAGCTAAGGTGGTTTCGTTCTGTCTTCCTTTGGCAAGAACACCCTGAAAGGCGCTATTGTGTGATGGTTCATCACATGCATTCTTGAGCCTGAATGCTCAGGTTTTGAATCGTCGTCGTTTTGCCTCTTGGTAGCTATTAGAATACAGACAAGTTACTTCCCCCCTTTTTGCTTTCCTCTTATCATCTATAAAACAGAAAGAATTATGGTACTCTCCTCTGGGAGTTGTTGAGTAGATTAAATGCAAAGCATTTCGAGGGGCAAGTCATACCTTTGACTTTTATTTAGAAGTCAAGAAAAATATTCACATTTCTTGGGTTTCTAAGGACTTACCTTCTTGAGTTAATGTACAGTCCTTACCTTTAAAGCATACTTTTTGGGGTAAGAAAAAGGTAAAATCTTGACTCTTATATAAATGAAAAATAAATGCTATCAAAGAATTTGGGCTTTCCCGGTGGCTCAGGTGGTAAAGAATCCACCTGCAATGTGGGAGACCTGGGTTCGATCCCTGGGTTGGGAAGATCCCTTGAAGAAGGCAGTGGCTACCCATTCCAGTATTTTGGCCTGGAGAATTCCATGGACTGTATATCCGTGATGTCACAAAGAGTCGACACCACCGAGTGACTTTCACTTTCACTTTCATCAAAGATTTTATTATCTTATAAGTTAATGAGGAAACTAGTAAGATATTAAAACCATTTTAATGGAGACTTCAAGGCAGCATGCAAATATAGGAATTGAAGATTTGTGGTGTTTATTTACTAAAAGAGCCGCCAGTCTATCCATTGGCAGTGCTCCACCAGACACAATTCACCTGATTTTCTGTGGACAAGTATCATTTATATTATATTAGTTTTCTCAACTTACAAATCTGAAAAATAACTCAAAGACAGTAAAAGGTGGAAATTGTTCAGAAGGGTAGACTGGCCAGACACTCAGTCATATTTTTCACCCATTTGAAGTTTTACCCATTTTTTTTCTGACAGTTCCCCTCCTCCTCTCCTTGGGATCAGAATAAACTTTCAGAAGTGAAATATATTCCTTTCTGCACGGAAGGAGAGGATGCAGTTTTTATTTCAATTAGTGTGCAATTTATGTGTGTCGGAACTTCAAATCCCACACATGATTGGTGTTGAAGATACACATTTCTTGGGTTTCTAAGGATTTACCTTCTTGAATTAATGTACAGTCCTTACCTTTAAAACATGCTTTCTGGGAAAAAAACATAAAATCTTCACTCTCATATAAATGAAAAATAAATACTGTCAAAGACTTTGGGCTTCCCTTGTGGCTCAGCTAGAGAATGAATTCCCAATATAATCTCTATCCTGAGAAAGAAAGATTGAAACAAAGTTCACCCTCCTTACAAAGGGATTTACAGGTTATTGAAATGCACATTTTTCTCATTATATCTAGTGAAAGAACTCATTTGCTCTTTGTAAAATGTTACCATTTAAGGCAATATGTGTATAATGGAATGCCAAATGTTTTTGTGCCAACAATCATCTGTTTCCCTTGCTGAAGTGAAGGCATTGCGGCTCTGTACCAGTGGGAAATGGTTTAAGAAGAAGGTTTGAATTAAATTGTTTCTGCACTTTTGCCACTAAGAATACTGCTGAGAGCCACTACTTAGGAAGTAAAATTAGGAATACTGTATTTTGTGAGAAAGGGGATTTTATTCAAGCCCTGTAATCAGGGAGGACTACAAGGAAAATGGCACTGTGCTTAAACCAGGCTTCAGTTATTGTGGGGGGAGGAGTGAGTGCTTAGGCTGAAGGTGGAGGATGGAGATGAATATGTTCCCAACAAAATGTCTGTTTCAAAGGCCCCAGTAGGAAGGGCTGTTTGGTGGATGATGGCCAGTAGAATGGGAATTGATGTCAGGGTATGGATAGGGCTCATGAGGAGTGTATGAAATTAAAGGAAACAATACCAGGAGGGCAGGACAGAGTGAAAAGAAAGGACATGGTACCTGGAAGCAGCTAATAGGAATTTCAAGGCTGAAGAATCTATGTCATCAGGCAAAATGATACTAGTTTGACCCAGTGCTTGCTTAGTATTTTCTGGTTCACGTGGCATATTCTGATGCATCTTTGGCTTTTAGTATCAACACCAGTCATTTCTGAGTAGTTATTATTATCCCTGCTTTATAAATGAGAAAATTGAGGCTCAGGGAGGTAAACTGATTTTCCCAGGTCACCTTGTGAGAAAAATAGAGTGACGACTTGAACACAGGCACGCTGCCTTCGCATCCAGTGATTTGTTTTTCCCCTGCTCTACTAGAGTATCCACACCTATGGAATTAGGTGGGGGATGAAAGATCAGTTCCAAGATGTCTGCTTTTGGTCTGTTTTGAGGACCTGGCCTTATTCAATGCCAATTTTGAATAGAAAGTATCCATGGTGATTGACGCCTATTGGGGGTTTCAGTGGTAAATGGAGATACAGTGTATATTGAACTGGAACTTCTGATCAGCCTGACTGCTAAGCAACAAAGTAGACAGAATGGGAACACAGAGCAACTTTTCATTTTACTGTTATCTGTTGGTAGGGGGCTCATCATTTTGTGAAAAGTTTTGTATTATCGAAATTAGGTTACAAAAAAAGAAACCATTCCATCATTTGATAAAAATTGCACTGAGATTGTCCTGTGCTGCAGATTACCTGTCTAGGATTCTCCTTCATGTGAGTAATCTTGCCTCCCTGTAGACTTTCGTTTACTAAGGGTGGTCTTTCCTGACACCCTGGTACTGGTCTGCAGAGATTCTGAAGCTATTACTCTCAGGTTCAAGATGTGCACTGTCCAGTACAGAACTCAGCAGCCACAAGTGGCTCCCAAGACCTCAAAATGTCTCTAATCCAAGATTAGATATGCTCTGTCAAGTACACACTGAATTTCAAGGACTGTGCCCAGAATAAAATGTGAACCAACTTACTCTTGATTATACATTGAAATCATACTTTCTTGGATATATTGGGCAAATATATATTATATTAAAGTCAGTTTTGCCTATTACTATATTTTTAATGCAGCTCCTAGAAAATTTGACATCACCTAAGTTTCACATATTCTGATTTTCAGTTCTGCTCTAGAGGTTGCTGAAATCAGCTCGTTTAGTGTAAATTCAAAAAAGACCATACAGTGTCTCCAAGAAATTGACCTAATTTGCAAATTCCAGCTAGAAATTTAGTTATAGTGAAATAAGTTTTTGCTACCAACCCCTCCCTGACTGCTACCACCACCCAAAATGCAGATTTCCCCCAGGGAACGTAATACATTTGCCTTCGTGTTTTTCTAAACTTTTGCTCCTAAAGCACCATTTACTTTAGTCATATGGAACTACTTGCAGTTGACGAAACAAATCATACTCTATACCGGGTCTCCAGTTCCTGTGCTGACTACAGGTCTGAAGTGAGTTCTTTGGGGCTGAAGTATTCCTACTTGTCCCTCAAAGCACAGCTCAAAACTTGTCTTCCTAGGAAACCAGCACTGACTTCTTACTATGATGACACCTCTGCTGTATTCCCTCAGTGCCTATTTTTACCTCTTTCATAGAACTTTTTGTACTGCACTATGATTGTGGAGGGACTGGTGGGCTGTTGTTCTAGGCTGTAAGCTACTTGTTTTTTTTTTTTTTTTTTTTTTTTTTTACCATTTGTATCTGTAGCACCTAGCAGAGGATCTGGTACTTAGTACGTTTTCAGCAATTGTTTGTTGAATTGAATGGAAAAAAAGAAAAACGATCAAATTGATGGATTAGCAGCTCCTCCTGGCTTCATGTTTTCTTTCTGCTCCTGATTTCCTTTATTCTTATGTTTATCATCCACTTTTTACATATTAGTTTGTGTTTTCAGGCTGTTGGTATTTATGTCAGCCACCTAAATAGAGTTCCCTCATTTTAAGCTAGATGCTACCTCTCAGGAAATAAAATGTGGTGGGCAGAGCTCAAAACTCAGGACTTCGCATGACTTCTAGAACATTCATGACAATGGAGGGCAGGGGTGCATAGACAAGCACCTCTCTGGCAGCCAGCACCACCACTTAGAGCAGAAAACCACAGCATGGTTGCCCTCATCAGACTGTTCGACCTGAAGTCTTCTGCTGGGGAGATGCTCTGTTTATAGAGGGGGTGGTAATCCCGGGGACACAGGGCTCTACCTTTGGTTTCTAATGTTTCTTCTCTCTTGTTTTTAATCATCCTTGTATTTTAGGATGAATAGAAACCGGATCAACAATGCCTTCTTTTTGAATGACCAGACTCTGGAATTTTTAAGAATTCCTTCCACTCTTGCACCACCTACTGACCCATCTGTGCCCATCTGGATTATTATATTTGGTGTGATATTCTGCATCGTCCTTGTGGCAACCATGCTATTGATTTTATCGGGAATCCAGCAACATAGAAGGTAAGATATTTATAAAGGGAGACATTGAAAGAGCATTTTCCTGTTTCCTCATGACTTGGAAAAATAAGGAGAGGATTTTCCCCTACCTGAAGTGAATCCCTTATATTATAAACTGAAAAAATGGGCAGTTTTCAAAATATCACTTACGCTTTTGTTTTTGGACACTTTTTGGAGTCCAGAGTCCCTTACTTGACTATGACTACTTCTATCACCATCTTTCTTTCTTTTCTACACCATGTGAATGTTTCTTATCTAGAGTTGTTTTTAACGTCTGGGTTATGATTTTTTACACTGGATATACACAGCTTGCAGGCTTCTCGGATAGGCAGAGTTAAACTTTGGTTTTCACCCCCCTCCATACTAGTTCCACCGTTGTTTTCCTACCCTCCCTGGCCTGCCTCTTCAGTACCTATAGCCACCATCTTGTACCAGATACTTTGTGATGTCTTTACATTCCCTCCCTTTCGACGCTCTTCCCTCGAGTCATGTGATTTCATGTAGACCCATGTTCTTCACAGTGGCCTTTGAATCATCTCCCTGTATCAGAATCACCTGGAACACTTGTTGAACACGTAGGTTCCTTTGCTCTACACAGAGCCACTAAAGTTCATTCTCTGAAGGAGATGCATTCTTTTAATGGAAACAGTTGATGTACAATTGAAAGAGATATGTTTTAATGAATATGCAGGTAATTCACTTTTTTGAGGGCTTCCAATTTAACTACTTACATTTCGATTACCACTCATGGAGTTCATTTAGCTGAATTCTGGGGCACATGCAAGCTTTGGTCACTAATTTATTGATATTACTTCCAGAGAGAATTTCAGACTGGTGAAAGAGTTACTAAGGTAGGGAGGAAACAAAGCTTTCACAATGCAAGGAGAAAATAATCTTGTGTACAAGCACCTCTGATTCAGAGGGTAAGTGGAGAGAGTCCTCAGCTCTACTTTGATGCTCCTAAACCTTCCCTTCTGACACCAAGGAAGGGGAATTCTGTGAAGTGGGCATCACAGGCACACACATTGGTTTTCAAAAGCGTTGGTGCCCACATGGGACATGCAGGTTGTGTTTGGCCAAGTTTGTGTTCAAGTAAATGTTTCTGCTGAGATTTTCCGCTTTCCATATGGTTCATGCTGGTTATTAGCAGAAGGTAATCATTTTGAATTTGTGGCTTTGCAATTTTTTTTCACAAATGATCAGTGAAATGCTATGGAATGAATGTGATCTATGTCTAGTCCCTGAATTAAACTTAGGATTAAGATCAAGTTGTAATTGGTTGATTTTCCTGCTCTTGGCATGACATGCAATGCTGAGAGACTTATCCAAATTATTAATTAGTTTTCTTTTGCTTTCTAGAATATTAGAAAAATTCTGTTCTGATATTTGCATGCCTGTGTTTAATAGCTTTAAGTTTTATATTAATCCGGAAATGCTAGGATTCCGTGCTTTCTAGCAGTTGTAACCTTCATGAATTCACTTCATCCCCTTGTTTCCCAATTTCCTCACTAGTATGCTATGGTGTAGCTGGTGGAAGAATGGGCTTTGGAGTTGGACTGCTTGGATTCAAATTGTTTATTGGCTGGACTCTGCTCTGGGATGTAATGCATTAACTGTATGGCTATCAGGAAGCACAGGCAATGAGTCAGGGAAGCCAAGCTGAGGAAGACATGGTTTGTGGTGCTGGAGTCAAGTTGGTTAAATGTTTCTTTACTATCTGTGCGTAGATAACTTTGCTCGAGGGACAGTGAGGTGTGTTAGAAAGAATTAATTTGTTGGAATGAAACGTTAATAGAGTAGCATTCTCGAACGAGCGCCTGGCACACAGCAAGTAAGTGTTAGCTCTCAGTGTTATTTCATTATCCTGCTGTTGCTGGTCTTTCAGTTCATTTGTACTGGGATCAGCTATCTTCCTTCTGAGCAAACTCTCCAGTAAGATAATAATTGGGCGTGTAGCATCATAATCTGTTGCTTGGGAGAAGTGAGCCTGTTGCTACAAGCTTGCCTTCACAAACTTAGTTCATGTTCAAACCAGGGAAACAGATGGACAAATCTCCTGTGTCAACCTGGAGAGCATCAATAATCAGCAAATAGAGACAGGACAGTCATGATAACCTTCTGAAGAAGAATTGATTTGTTAGGTTTTCCACTTGATATGGGAAAATTTTGCTGGGTTTCTCTTGGGAAAAGTATTGCTTCAAAAGTGGGGAGAGGGTGCAGTTTGAAGTGGGAGGAGCTCTGATCTTTGTGATGAAAGTTTTGTCTGTTTGTTGAAAAGATAGACGTTGCCCTCAAAAGCCTTTAGTGTTGAGGAAGACACAGATTTGTTCAAGAATGCAATCGACAGGCTAGATGGTAATGAACACAGTTTGTGTGACAGAACACCTTAAACCTAGAAGATCAGGAGGGGCCACAGGGTCATCTGAATCACCCTTCTACTTCTACAGAGAAGAGTGCCAGTGTCATCTAAGACCTGTACGTCTTTTAAGTTACCTGTGGGGAAACTCTCCGGTGAAGCTTTAACTCTTCTGTTGGCCGTGTCAATAACAGCATTCCACTGATGGTTCAGAACCTCTGGGTGGAAAGTGTGCAGTCACTGTGGCCCAAATTAGGTGAACTCAAATACTAGCTATACCTGTTAGCTGAGCAAGGTTTGTTGCATCATCAAATTTCTCCATCTGTATGAGGGAGGTAATGTCTCACAGGGCTTCCGTGAAGATTGGGTGAGAGAAATGTGTATAAAGTATAATAGGTACTAAATAAATAGTAATTATGATCCAAGATGAGCTTAACCCATTTCTGTGATTAAAGAATGCTGGAAAAGATCACTTTTCCATCCAGATATTGCCACAGTAGTGCAGAAGCTTCTCCAGTTCATTGGCCTATTGCTTGAGATTTTTTTAGTTAACAAACACCTATTTTAAAAAGCCGGAGGTCTTATTAGGTCAGCTGTTTACTGTAGTAGTGGTGAACTGGCTAATCAGCCTTCTCTCTAAAAAAGACAATACCCTGATTCATAGCATTGGCTGATTTCCTATCCAGTCTGAAATTTCTGAATATTTAACAGTCTCCTCTTGCAAGCCTGAGCCAGCAGGTTTCAGCATGTCATCACAACTGCTGCCTCTTCGGGAAGTAAATTTGAGGAGATTGCTTCCTTTCTCCATTACCATCTAGTTGAGAATTGCGTTTTGTGAAATAAGAGGTTTGTGGAAGGAAGAATTAGAAAAGCGATTTGTTTCTTTTAGAGAACGATTAGGAAGTGGGTAGGTGGAAAGGCAACTAAGACAAACTGCATATACTTGACAGTGACATCTGTACTAGATCTGTGTCTAGCCCCAGGCTGGAAGTGGGTATTTTAGCTCTTTGGTCAGCTTTGATAATGGTGATGATGATGGTGATGACAGTGATGGTGGATGATGGTGGTGATAGTGATGGCTTTAATGGTGGGAATGATGTGATAATGGTAATGATGATGAAGCTGATGATGTGATGTGTGTTTTAGTTGAAAACCACTGGATCGATACTCTTGGTTTTGGGTCCCAGTCTTAGGCCCTAGCATTTATTGGCTGAGTGCCTTGATGCAGTTACATACAGAAACTGAGGATAGTATTTTCTTAAATAGTTATGCTGTTGGGAAGACAAAATTAGAGAATACACATAAGTGCTTTAGACACTGGGGAATGCTATATCAATGTAAAGAAGCATCACCATCAATAAGCAGTTACAGAGTGCTAATTCTATGCAACCTGGCATTATGGGCTATAAAAGGAAAGTCACAGACACAGCACTCTTGTATGTATATAGTAGAAGTGATTCATGAATCTTTTATATAAATGGACTGTTGTAATGTTGTTATCTTAGAAAGGGACCTTAAACAATGATCTGTATCCATTTCTCAGATGCTGCGAGGCCCAGGGAGGTAAAAATATCTTATTCCATTCCTTTATTGACCATGCATTCTGTGACAGGAACTCTAGAATGTATTGTGGAAGAGATGTACAGAGATAACATGGGTGGCCCTTGCCTATAAGGAGATGATAATCTTGTACTTGTAACAAAGCCAGGTCGAGGACTCAGGACATTGAACACTGGCTAATGGTCACAGTTGACTAGAGTCGCTAGTAAATTCATTTGATTTCCTTCTGGTTTTATTTCTCTTCCCATCAGGTCAATAGTAAAGAAAAGTGCATTTGGGTTTGTATGAATTTTTTCACGTAAGAGACTGGGGTTCAGCCAACGTTTTCACATATTGAAACTTCATGTTCTTATAAAGTCTCAGTGAAATGAGTGAACTGTCTTGAAAATAGAAATATAAATGAACTGAGAAATGTTAGAGCTGATAATTGTTTTACTTTGCTAATCTTAAATGTACACATTCCATAGGAATGAAATATGTGTTTTGAGCTAAGTGTGGGAAGATGAAGTAAGTTCCAGGTCCACGCCTTTCACCAGTCCGTTCTGAAAGACAAGTTGCTCTCCATGTTTGAGTCTTAGTTCTTTCTTTCAAAAACAGATGATAATAAAATCTACATAGTATTACAGTAGGAATTAGATAAGATGATGTATACAAAGCAGTCTTCAGTGTAATAGACACTAATTCTTATTGTTTTTGCTATCACATGGCAGAGAAAAAGAGACCTGCCTACACACATATTGTTAGAATGTAACAATTCTAGTATTTAAACCAGGTGTCCTTGGTGCCAAAGCCCACCAGTCTCACTGTGCTGCAGCGCGCACTAAAATTGTTCCAGCAATGCTGCAGTTTCCCCAGGGCTCGTCTACACTGATTAGACGACAGTTGCGATTCCCCAATCATTAACTCTGGCCCGTTTTGAAATCATATTTGTGTATCCTTTTTTGTTTATCTAGCTGTTCTTGAGCCTTGGCTTTTCAACCTTATCTTGTTTGAAGGGAGACAGAAATACTCTTTCTGGTTTTAGCTGCCACTAGTTTATCTTGAGCAAACTCAACACCACTTCGCCACGTGGGCCACCCAATACAAGCAGACCTCCTTTTCTTATGCTTCACTTTATTGCATGTTTTTTTTACAAGTTGAAGTTTTATGGCAGCCTGCATCAAGCAAGTCTATCAGCAATATTTTTCCAATAGCATTTGTTCACTTTGTGTCTCTGTCACATTTGATAATTCTTGCAATGTGTCAGTCATTTTCATTATTTTTTTATTTGTTATGGTGATCTGTGATCAGTGATCTTTGATGTTACTGTTGGAATTTAGGGTGTGAACTCCATAGACCATGCCCATATAAGATGGCAAACTTAATGGTGAATATTGTGTGTTCTGACTGCTCCACCGACCAGCTTTTACAATCTCTCTCCCTCTCCTCAGGCCTTTCTATTTCCTGAGACAAGAATATTGAAATCAGGCTAATAACCCTACAGTGGCTTCTAAGTGTTCAAGTGAAAGAGTCATGTATCTCACTTTAAATCAAAAGCTAGAAATGATTGAGCTTAGTGAGGAAAGCATGTTGAAAGCTGAGACAGGCTGAAAGCTAGGCCTCTTACACCAATCAGTTAGCCAAGTTGTGAATGTGAGGGAAAAGTTCTTGAAGGAAATAAAAAGTACTAATTCAGTGAATACAGAAATGATAAGAAAGTGAAACAGCTTTATTGCTGATGTGGAGAATGTTTCAGTGGTCTGGATAGGTGTAACAGAAACAGAAAATCACCATATAATAATAATTGATTCTGCAGAGGCTTCTCAATGGATACTATCACTGAGTAGAAGTTGATTAGAGAATAGGATACTCACAGGATCTCAGGATACTCTCAGGTCTCTCCTATGAGCAATGTACTGATTATACAGAGATATTTGTATTTTGTAAATGGAGAAGTTTGGTGAATATCACCAACAATGACACAAAATGACAAGTGCGTCCAGATATGATGCACTGAGAAGATACATTTTTAAAGAACAAAATTCTGTGTTGTCTGTTCCTGCCCAGCTCCATCACCATTTTTTTTAACCCGAATCTCTCAGGAGGAACTAGTCAGACACAAATTAAAAGACATTTTGTAAAAACAGTTGAACTGAATTCAGCACAAAATAGACACTCCACCAATATGCTTAGAAATGGATGGACAGACATGAGTGTCTGGCTGGCGAGAGAGACAGATAAATGGATATATCAATGGATGCAGATCAATGACTGGCTGGCTGGATAATAAACTAATAGATGGATGGATGTGTGGGTGGATGGATAGATGATTAGAGAGTAACTGGGTGATAAACAATTGGATGGATGGATGGATGGATGCTCTACGCAAAGTTACTCAGACAGTAACTCAAGGCAGATTTTGAATAGGATCTACCAGAAGAAAGAGAAAAAAGAGGGAAAGAAGGAAAAGAGGAAGGGAGGAGGGAAATACACACATGTGATATTTCTTGTATTTCTTGAAGAGTTATTTTTTCAAATGGATGGAGGAAAATACTCATTTTCATACCTTACGAACTACAAGTGGTATAGATTTTTGCCAGGCTTCACTGATAGTTTTTTTTTTTAATTTAAATTTATTTATTTTAATTGGAGGCTAATTACTTTACAATATTGTATTGGTTTTGCCATACATCAACATGAATCCACCACGGGTGTACACGTGTTCCCCATTCTGAACCCCCCTCCCACCTCCCTCTCCGTATCATCCCTCTGGGTCATCTCAGTGCACCAGCCCCAAGTATCCAGTATCATGCATCAAACCTGGACTGGTTTATTAATTTCAAATAGGTGGAGTTCATAACATTCAAGTAGCATTCCAACACCATAGATCTCACTGTAATCACTTGAAACTATTTTGCCATTGTACATGCTACCGTCAAAGGTCAAAATGTGCCATTACAGCCCCAATGCTGGGAATGAAACTTGGCGGGTTGTAGTCCCAGAGACCCAGGTAAGGACAGGCTGCTGTGTTTTTACTTCCTCAGGGTGAAGATACTCCACTGTCCATTCTAAGCATCAGCAATCAACAATCAGTCTACTTTGGGTGGACGTACGATTTCCTGTGATGAGAAGGTCCTCCAGCCAGGTGAAATCACCTACCAGAGGACTAGAATTCTTTGGCCCCTCCTCCTGTAGACATGGATATCCTATCACTCTCCACGTTGTCCAAAAAGCAAAGGCAACTGACATTCTATAACCATCGAGCACATCATGTCCATTCATAGTACCCAACACTCATTCGATACCTATGTTTTGAGTGCCTGTTATGCACTGGAAGAGACACGGTTCTTGTCCTAAAGTGAACAGAAAGTGCTCAATAAAAAAGAAAAACGCCAAAGTTCACTCATTCTTCCCTCCCTTTTTATAGATTTTAAAAAACAAAAGTGATGGTTCAGTAGGAATGATACCCTAGGGACAAATTTATATTTATAAATTATCATAAAAAATGCCTATGCTGTGCTGTGCTTAGTCACTCAGTCATGTCCAGTTCTTTGCCCATAGACTGTGGCCTGCCAGGCTCCACTGTCCATGGGGATTCTCCAGGCAAGAATACTGGAGGGGATTGCCATGCTCTCCTGCAGGAGATCTTCCCAAACCAGGAATTGAACCCAGGTCTCCCGCATTGCAGGCGGATTCTTTACCATCTGAGCCACCAGGAAAGCCCTAGGTCATGTAATTTCTCCCTAAATCGCTCTTCATCAGGCTTGGAGTAAGTAATACTTCTTCACAACAATAAATAGGTTTTTAACATTCAAGTTTTACCTTGAAATTTGTGTATGTAAGTATGAAACACATATTACAAAAATCTTAATGGATAGAGCATTCCAAAATAAGTGGCAATGCAATCAGTGGTAGTCTTAGAAGTAATGACTGCTAGTGTTCATTTGCCAGTTTCTTCAATTAAAAAATGTTTTTTATGGAATTAGAAGAAAAATTGCAGAGGGCAGGACACTTGTAGATCATGGCAAGAAACTTGCCCTCTCTCAGTCACAAAGGGAAAATGATCCACCAGGCATCAAAAGGAATGGGAAAGAACAAAAAAGGAAGAAGTAGATGAATGAGAACAAGTTTCTCTTCTTTAGAAGAAGGATTTCTTCATCAAAAGGATTCTGAGCGAAATAGCCTTGGAAATGTATCAAAATGAGAGCTGTGTTCATGGCAAATTATGCACATATTATTCTTTTGTGACTTTAGATCCAGTTGTTCAGAGTCTCAACATTGTAGCCTTCACAAACTGCAGAGTCAGTAACTTGCTGGCTGATGGACATGATAAGAAGCTCAAAGGTTATCTAACAGTAATACAGCCCTTTGTCACATTTCGCAGTATGTCCTGTAATAAACTGATTCACTGCCTGTGCATTGCTCTAAGTATAATAAAACTTATCTTCCTGGATCATTCCTATTTGATGTTCTGCTAAAAACATGAATTCTTTTTCCTGAAAAATAAAATTGAGTGTTAGTGACTTCTGCTCTTCCTGCATCATCAGGTAGTTCAGGAAGAGGATTTAAATATAAAGCAACCTGTGAGTAAAACACCTGAAAGTAGGTCTTAGGGGCCTTCCAGTGGCTATTTGTCATAAATCCAGACAGAAAATGGGCAAAAGAAGTAACGAAAAAAGTACAGGCATACCTCAGAGATGTAGCAGGCTTTATTAGACTGCAATCAAGTGATCCACATGACATTTTTGGTTTCCCAGGGCATTTAAAAGCTATGTTTACATTATACTGTAAACTATGAACTGTGCAATAGCAGAATGTCTTAAAAAATCACTGTACATACCTTAATTTAAAAATATTTTGGAGATAAAAAATGCTAACCATCATCCGAGCCTTCAGCAAATTACAACCTTTCTATTAGAGAAGGGTCTTGCCTTAATGTCGATGGCTGCTGACTGAACAGAGTGGTAGTTGCTGAAGGCTGGGTAATTTCTAAAAATAACACAGCAAAGTTTTCCACATTGATTGACTCTTCTTTCATGATGCATTTGTCTATAACATGCAATGCTGTTTGCTACAATTTTACCCACAATAGAACTGCTTTCAAAATTGGAGCTAATCCTTTGAAACCCTGTTGCTGCGTTATCAGAGTTTATGCAATATTTTAAATCCCTGGTTGATTTTTCATCATCTTCACAGCAATTTCACTAAGAGTAGATTCCATCTCAAGAAACCACATTTTTGGCTCATCCATAAAAAGCACGTTCTTATTCTGTTAAAGTTTTGTCACAGGATTGCAACAATTCAGTCACATTCTCAGGCTCCACTTTTAATTCTAGTTCTCTCACTTCTTCTACCACATCTGCAGCTGCTTCCTCCGCTTAAGCCTTGAACCCCTCCAAGTTATCCCTGACAGTTGGAATCAACTTCTTCCAAATTCCTGTGAATGTTGATATTTGGACTTCTTCCCATGAATCATAAATGTTCTAAATGGAATCTAGAATGGTGACTCCTTCCCAGAAGGTTTGGACTGACTATGCCCAGATCCACCAGAGCAAACACTATGGCAGCTCTAGCCTGATGAAGTGTATTTCCCAAATAATATGACTTGAAAGTCTAAATTACTCCTTGAACCATGGACTGCAGAATGGGTGCTATGTTAACAGCCATAAGAACAACATTAATCTTGTTATATATCTCCATCAGAGCTCTTGGGTGACCAGATGCATTGTCAATGGGCAGTAATATTTTGAAAGGAATCTTTTCCTGAGCAGTAGGCCTCAAGAGTGGGCTTAAAAATATCCAGTGAACCATGTTGTAAAAAGATGGACTGTTAGCCAGGCTTTGTTCTAAGGGCCTTGGAATTTTCAGAATAATAAATGAGCATTGGCTTCAACTTTGAGTCACCAGCTAATTAGCCACTAACAAGAAAATCAGTCTGTGCTCTGAAACTCTGAAGGCAGGGACTGAGTTCTCTCTAGCTATGGAAGTCCTGGGTGGCATGTTCTTCCAATAAAAGGCTGTTGGATCTACACTGAAAATCTGTTGTTTAGTGTAGCCACCATCATTAATTATAGTTGTCATTATTTTGTAAACAAGAGCTCTCTCGTTCTCTCGTTTCTCTGCCTGCCTTCTCCATGTTCTTTAAAGCACTTTGAAAATGAACTATCATGTAGGACTGATAGACCTTGATCATCACTGGGGCATCTTCGTCACTTCCTCACCCACTGGAGACTCAACTGAGGTTCCAAGGGACTTTCATAGTGGTGGGAGTCCATTCTGTCACCACAGCAATGTCCACCATCCCAGCCACGTGATCCACTCAGGTCTGCCTCTTTGGAGTTTCCACAGATTTCTGGGACAAGAGAAGCTTTAACAGGTCTGGAAGCCTCATGCCTAACATCGTGCCTCCATGGTGCCCCAACAACCTATGATAATCCTCAGAGAAGCTCTTCTACCCTCTGGTTGCCTAGACGTACTCATGTCTCTCTTCTCCACCTTCCTCTGTGATATCAAGCACAATTGGCTCAGTGTCATGGCCTTCACAAAAGACAGGAAGAATCTTTGAATTCAAGGCTATATTTTTCCACACCCCAGGGAAATATTAAGGGACTGGTTACCACTTGGGTTGAGATACCAGGGTTTTCAAAGGGTCTGAGAATGAGTGACTTAAAAATTTATCCTGTTAAATTGAATCTTTTGAAATAACCTGGGATTATAGCTATGAATTGTAATGTAATTAGTAAAATGTGTTCTGAGTTCCAAAAACCTGACTTACAAATGAATGCAACTATTTTGTAATGAGTAGAGGCAAGGAATGATAACTGCAGTTTATAATGATTACATCCTTCTACAAAGTAATGTGAGTTTGCTTCTTGATATTTCATTTCAATCTGATTATACATTTTCCTCGCATTCCTTCATGCAATTTGTGTGTGTGAATGTACATATGAATATATGTATATATACAAACATACTCATTTGTATAAATATATATATTCTTTCGTATATATATAATTCATGCAGACTTCTGATCTTGATACCATCTTTTCACCTCATCAACTTTTTATGATCCTTGAAATCTATTTGAAAATACACAGTGTCACCCATTTTTCCAATCATTGTAAGGTTCCTCTTCCCTTTCCTGATCTCCATGTTGGAACAGAAGACCATGCTTTCTCTTCCTACATCTAGATCCCAATCATTCTTTTTATGTGCATTTAGGAAGCACAAAGGACCATCTGAAATGGAAGACACTGAAGATAAGTGTGAAAACGTGATCACGATTGAAAATGGCATCCCCTGTGATCCCCTGGACATGAAAGGAGGTCACATTAATGATGCTTTTGTGACAGAAGATGAGCGGCTCACCCCTCTCTGAAGGGCTACTGTTTTACCCTCCCCCCGAAACTCAACACTTGTGTCTGTGCAACTGCTGAACATCACAGTTTATCGAGGCAAGACTATATATTTTGTTTTCATCATTCTTCTTTTGTAAGAATTTTGAATGTGCATGAAATGAAAAGGCAATGAATTGTACCCATGAAGACCATTGGAATCATAAGCTGCTGACTATTCAAAATATTCTAGAATAATTCCCTGACAACACAGTATATAAGTGTAGTCATGTGGCATTTGCAGTTATTGATTTTAAAAATATATTAGTATTTAAGCATTTCTAGTCATAAGGTCAGGCCAGCATATCACACTTTTGAAGATCTAAGAAAAAAATATTTTTCCAGTGGAGAATGCCTATAATATGGTGTCTAAATCATTGAAAGTAGATCCTTTTAAATGTCATATCACTCTGTATATGACTAGATAAGGAAAAATAACAATTACTGTAAACTAGATGGATAAAAATGGGAGTGTTGAAATATAAGGTGGAACTTGATCCTGTTATCATATCAACAGTTGCTTATATTTTTTCTATCAGTCTCTAATAGGGCAGCTCTGCAGTTTGTAAAAGTACAGTCTATGCTAACTTAATAAAGTACTAATCATCTCTTTTTGATTAACTGACTGATTGTGGTCTGCAATTTGTTTTCACACTGTGGAACACAGTAAGTTTAATTTTTATGTTATGTTTAATCTACTCACCAGTCCTAGAAATAAATTACTTTTGTTGTGTGTATCCCTGCTTGAAGATTGTAGTTTTTAGACTTGATTTTGCCCTCAGAATGAGAGAAAATAATAGCAAATGAAACAACTGACAAAGGATTAATCTCTCAAATATACAAGCAGCTCATAAAACTCAATACCAGAAAAACAAACAACCCAATCAAAAAGTGGGCTGAAGACCAAAACAAACATTTTTTCCAAAGAAGACATACAGATTGCCGGGGTCCAGCCCCGGTGGATCCAGGGAATTCGAAGGGTGGACAGCGTCGGCGTGGAAAGACTTGTTTATTTATTAATGTAAGATTAGATTAAGAAACTATAGTGTAGTAAGAAGATTAAGTGGAGGAAGAGGGCTGAATAGCTTGGTTTACGCGGAAGACCAATAAAATTCCAGACAAGGAATTTGCACCATCTACGTTGGGCCACCGGCGCCCGCTTGAATATCTAAGGGTGCCTCGCCTTAAGCTCCCTTTCGTGCGGGTCTTAACAGCCAGGGCAAGTAAGTAGACCTGGCGAGCCTCCGCGCCCCAGGTGGAGATTCAGCCTGAAGTTAAAGTAAAGAGCAGAGAGAGGGAAAGAGAGAGAAGAAGAAAGAGAGAGAAAGACACGGGGGGAGCCAGAGCCCCAAGAAACCAGGCCGAGAGACTAGTTCGAGAAACTGGTCCGAGAAACTGGTTCGAGAAGCTGGCCCCGAGAAGCTGGCCCCTGGAGCTGGCCCCCTCCTTTATTGTTCAGAAGGCCTTTTATACTTTTGATAAAACACAGAGATCAATAGGTAACACAAAACTATGTAGCGTTCGCAGCTCAGACTCTTTCTATACATCCTTTTGTATACAAAAGGTCTCAGGTGATTTACATTATCTTCTGGCCAAGAGGCTTGTTAACACTTTTGGCTCTCTTCCTTAATGAATGTTAATTTTGTTTCCCCTGAAGTGTTTTTCTTTAATCTGCATCTCCTTAAAGCATTACAGTTACATCTCTATAGAACAAAGGTGTAGTGGGATATAACAAAGAAGGTACTTAACTCAAAGATCTAATGTTGCTAATACAAGGTCTACTACTTGTTTTTCTGTATACCAACTATATCTACAAATAAAGGATGTGAAAATTTGGCAGCAAATATTGACTCAACAAATGAAACCTTTAATCAGTCCTATTTTAAAGATTTTGACTCCTCGGAAGCCCCTACATTCCTAGGATGTTTTAAGCTTCCTGTGCCTCCTGCGGTCAGGAGGCCTCAAACAATCACACGCGCAGCTGTACGAGTCCTGCAGGCAGGCTAGAAAGCCATCAGAGGAGTATTTGGATTGAAACACTCTTTCAAATGCAGAAGACTAAAGCCCTGAATTGACTTTTTCCAGAAAATGTCAGAAGAGTGGAAAAGCAGAGCACAAAAGCCGGCAGATTTTTGTTGGGGTACATGCTTAGGAACTTCCAGAGGGGCCCCTGAAGTCTGAGCACGCCTTGCGTATGTCAGCTTCCTTCCTCATGACCTTGTCACGGGCGGGATTCCTCACACTGGCTCCCGGCAACAGATGGCTAATAAACACATGAAAAGATGCTCAGTATCACTCATTATCAGAGAAATGCAAATCAAAACTACAATGAGGTATCACCTCACACTGGTCAGAATGGCCACCATCAAAAAGTCTACAAACAATAAATGCTGGAGAGGGTGTGGAGAAAAGGGAACACTCTTGCACTGTTGATGGGAATGTAAATTGATACAGCCACTATGGAGAACAGTGTGTAGAGTCCTTAAAAAACGGAATAAAACTACCGTATGACCCAGGAATCCCACTACTGGGCATATACCCTGAGAAAACCAGAACTGAAAAAGATGCATGTAACCCAATGTTCATTACAGCTCTATTTACAATACCTAGGACATGCAAGCAACCTAGATGTCCATCGACAGATGAATGGATAAAAATGTTGTGGTACATATATACAGTGGAATATTACTCAGCCATTAAAAAGAACACATTTGAGTCAGTTCTAATGAGGTGGATGAACCTAGAGCCTATTATACAGAGTGAAGTAACTCAGAAAAACAAGTATCATATATTAATGCATATATATGGAATCTAGAAAGATGGTACTGATGAACCTATTTGCAGGCAGCAATGAGGATGCAGACATAGAAAACAGACTTGTGGACACAGTAGTGGGGAAGGAGAGGTTGGGACGAATTGAAAGAGGAACATTGAAACATTTGTATTACCATATGTAAAATAGATAGCCAGTGAGAATGTGCTGTATGATGCAGGGAGCTCAAACCTGGTGCTCTGTGACAACCTAGAGGGTGGGATGGGGTGGGAGGTGGGAAGGAGGTTCTACAGGGAGGGGACATATGTATACCTATGACTGATTTATGTTGATGTATAGCAGAAACTAACACAATATTGTAAAGCAATTATCCTCCAATTAAAAGAATCATACTAATAGACTTGATTTTACTTCCAGATAGGTATCGTTCTAAATTCTAATAATAATTATTATACATGCACTGGGAAAGATTGAGGGCAGGAGGAGAAGGGGTTGACAGAGAATGAGATGGTTGGATGGCATCACCGACTCGATGGACATGGGTTTGGGTGGACTCCGGGAGTTGGCGATGGACAGGGAGGCCTGTCGTGCTGCGGTTCATGGGGTCGAAAGAGTTGGAGATGACTGAGCAACTGAACTGAACTGAACTGATAGAAAATTTGCAGCTCAGTCTCCCACTGCCATCACCAACAGTTGGTGTTATAGCAGTAGTCGCTAACTCGCTTCCCATATCCCTTTTTATTTTGAAGGCATGGGATGGACCAATTTGATCACTAGAACATTTTCTTCACTGTTTATCGTGAAGCTGAGGGGGTTTGTTCCACTTGCAAAAGTCTGTTCCACTAAATATCCTTGCTAAGGAAGTTTTCTTTGCTAGCAGAAATGCGCTGTAAAATTGACCATCAATATAACAGCAAAATAGAGTTTATGTCTCCTGCACTGGCTTTGACAAACATTGCAGGTAATTAGACAGCAGTCAATCATAAACCATACCTTTCATTTTAAAAATAATGATCCTGTAATGTCCCACAAAGGAACACATTTTGAGGTGATATGTAGTGGAAATAAAATGTTGTAAATTGAGTGGAAATATGGCTGTCACTCTCATCTCCCAGTCCTTAGCAAAAACGATGATGAAACTGGAAAGACAGAAGCATGTGAAAACCAAGTCACTGCAGAAAAAATGAGCTGAGATGGTGATATTTGGATTTGTTTCACAGAAGAAATGTAAATGCAGGTAGATTTTGGTTTGGGGGGTGTAGTTTCATCTACTGTATTTTCCATAAGGACTAATCAGTACAAAACATCACTATATAAAAGAATGCAGTGGACTCTTGCATCTAGAATGATACATGATCAGATATTAATATCATCAAGTGAAGTATACACATTTTTCATCCCTAGATAAGGAACAAGGAATAGAGAACACAGGTGAAGAACCAAAAAGAGTGTAAAATCCCTCAAACTCCAGATTCCCAGTCCTTACTGCAAAAGTCAATGGGCCCCTTAACTTAGTATTTTATTTCCCATCTTACACCTTGTTTTTTATTTATTTTTAATTTTTGAATTTTGCATCTTGTTTTCTTTCAATTACATAAGCAGATGCATGGAAGTTTTCTTTCCTTCTTTCATACTAACCTTCCTTTGACCCTCCCTCCATCCCTCTCTCCCTGCCTGAAGAATTTATTGAATGGAGACGCTCTGTGTAAGATAAGATGCTAGGTTCAGGAAATATAAACAGAGAGAGAATTTCCTAGAAGGGATTTGTTCATTATTTAGATTCAGTTTATTGCCGAGAATACCATTCTTTTTTAGGAAATTTTCGTTTAAATGAATATGGGCATGGGAATATGGGGTTTAGGATGGAGACATTTAATCAGATGCAGAGAAAGAGATCCCAGGGTTTGTTTGTTTGTTTTTTTTTTTCCCAAGTGTCTGATGTCTTTTGGCCCAATCTGAAAGTAGATTCCCAGAACAACATGGCTAGGTCATATCCAAGACCATTGGAAAGGGTGGCACAAGAGCTCCTGGGCATGGTGGAGCTCTTGTGAGAACCAAGGTGAGCGCTAGCCACCATGGGCAGGCAAGCCTAGAAGGTGCCATGGTCAAGTGTCTTGCTGCACTGAACAAGTGGCCCCTTTTGCAAAACTTAGCAAAAGTTCAGTTAAGACTCATGTGTTCATCACTCCTGGATTCCGTCTGTCCTCCTCCACTATTAGTTCATAGTCCACCATAATTAGTGAACTAATATGACAGTATTGTTTATATCAAGGTTGCATTTGTAAACTTAGGAGGTTGAACCAGATCAAATTGACAAAAATGACAGTTAACCTATGTTTCAAGCTGTTAGTTCTCTAGTCAGTTCTTCGAAATTTAGGAATGATGTTCCCCATGTAAATATGTCATACATAGTAAGGGAGCCTTCAGGCCAGTTCATAGGAGCATATTAACCCATGGTGTAGCAGAAATATTGTATATTTATGTTGTAAAATATTAGAAGACAAACTGTTGTAATGTCAGCAGTTTAATGAAAACAAACAAAAAGAAGACAATGTAATACAAACCAGCTTTGGTTGTGTTTTATTGTCAGTGCTTGAGGAAAAGCAGATTAATGGAAGAGTGAGGAAGTGCATGGAACTGGTAAAAGCAACTTAACTCTGAAGACCTTCAAAAGTTGTTAATCCTGGCTCATTAAAAATTAAGTCTATAATTATTGTCTTGGCTTCACCAACATCCACATGCTCTCCAACTGTGCCTTCTGGGGTCCATTCCCATGTGTGTGTGCTAAGTTGCTTCAGTCGTGTCTGACTGTGTGAGACCCCATGGACTGTAGCCCGCCAGGCTCCTCTGTCCATGGGATTCTCCAGGCAAGAATACTGGAGTGGGTTGCCACGCCCTCCTCCAGGGGATCTTCCCAACCCGGGATCAAACCTGTGTCACTTACATTACGTGTGTCTCCTGCATTGGCAGGCAGGTTCTTACCACTAGCGCCACCTGGGAAGCCCTCCATTCCCATAACCCTGAAGAAACTGTTCCCTCAAAGGTCACAGGTGAATTGCTGGTTGTCAAGGTCACAACTTGGTCCTCAACTTCCTGAATCTTTTTGACCCTTTGACAGTGTAGGGCACTCTGCTCCCCACCTTTTGATACTCTCCCTTCTTGACTTTTCTATGATATGACCTTATCATTTTACTCATCCCCTCTCTCTAACCTTTTTTTTTTTGGCCACCCTGTGCAGCATACAGGATCTTACTTCCCAGCAACCAGGGATTGAATTTGTGCCCCCTGCATTGGAAACATGGAGTCTTAACCACTGGACCACCAGGGAAGTCCCTCTAACTGTTCTTAAAGAATCCAGAGAAGAAATTGAAAGGGAAATAAAGATACCAGTGATGAAAAATTAAGAGATGTTGTGTAAAGTATGGTTGAGCTCTCAATAGTGAAAGAAAAGAGTTGTCTCTTGTGCATAATGAAGGTGGTGGAGAAAATGCTTGGGCTTAATGGTTCTCTCTGCTGACCACCAACAGGTTGCTTGGTATTCAGAGAAGGCTGGGAATAAGAGATAAAACGTGCATTAAGTAGTCATTGTATCTTAAATGATGAGTGCTTCACACAGTGGTGGAGAGAGAGCACCAAGGCTAAGAGAACACACTTTCACAATCCTGCAACTCCAAAATCCAGAACCCTCTAAAAACCGTTTGACAGCAACCCCTGACCCAAACAGATATAGTACTCTTTATGATCTATATTTATTGTACTCAATGGTCTTTATTTATTGTACTTAATATTATTGAATGCAGAAATAGTCAAGTGTTTACTGATAGGACGCTGCCCCAGATCTCACAGAGTCTAGATTAATACTTGTTATATGCACAGTATTACCTCTATTCCTGAGTCATTTTTAAAATATTTATATATTTGGCTGCATCGTCTTAGTTGCACCATGTGGGATCTTCCTTGCAGCGTACAGGATCTTTTTAGTTTTAGCATGCAAACTCTTAGTTACAGAATGTGGGATCTAGTTCCCTGATTAGGAATTGAACCTGGACTCCCTGCCTTGGGAGAACAGAGTCTTAGCCACTGGACCAGCAGGGAAGTCCCTATATTGCCTGAGTTCTAATCCTAAGACCACCATTTACTAAGTGGGTGGCCCCAGGTGAGTAGGGGTTCATAAAAGTGGAGAGGAAGCAGTCCAGTGAAATAACTTATTTCCATTTGATGTTAATAGACTAGCTTTAAAAAGGAACTAATACTTGCCCTGTCTGCCCAAAGAGCTAGTGCAAGAACAGAATGAAATAAAGAATAAAAACAGCAGGA
Source organism: Ovis aries (assembly GCF_016772045.2). Classification (NCBI taxonomy): domain Eukaryota; kingdom Metazoa; phylum Chordata; class Mammalia; order Artiodactyla; family Bovidae; genus Ovis; species Ovis aries. The sequence continues at coordinate 13,786,423 of NC_056080.1, read as the reverse complement.
TTAATAAAGAAAATGTGCACTGTGAATGCAATTTTTACTTATTAAAATTGATAGTGAAACTTCTCAACTTGAGGCCATAAAAAGTAATAAAGATTTATTTAAGGAAAATATTTTGTTGTATGAATAATTCATAACTATACTGGCTTAATCTCAGAAGTAGATAGCCTGCCCGCCTAGGAAGACACAACTACACATAGATGAAGTATTTATTTGAATTTTCGGCCCAGAGGCATTAAAACCTACAAAACTCCACTAGTGTAATTGCAAAGAAAAAATCATCCAAGTCCATACACATTAATTCTAACCACCATGATCCCTCATTTTCCCCCCATTGGCTATAATCCTATATAACCCCTGAAGAGACAGACAGAGAGAGCAGCTTGTGGCAACTCAGCTAATTATTCCAGTAATAACTTTAATTCAATTAGGTAACAATGATTATGTTTTTAAATGATTTTTTTGATTCTCTGACTTATCATTGAACCAGTTGATATTTGTTGAATCAACTGGCCTATCAATTCAGGTAAAAAATTTTATCTGACTGGATGGACAAGCTGTTTTGTTGGATTGACAAGTTAATTCACAGTAGAACTTTGTGCATCCAGTCAAATTCTGATGATACTCAGATTCTCCTGTATCGAGGATTGGTATCTGTGACTTGTCTGCCAGGTATGTGGGAATGAGTCACCCATCCCTGTTTCTTCATTACTTGGGGCTGTTACTAGCAAAGACTCAAAGGTCCCGGGAAGACGGGGCCACAAGACAGCAATAGAACAATTAATTCATGTGATAAGCCTTTTCGGTTTTTATTTAGGAGAATTCCAGGTAATCTAACATGCTTTCTGAAGAACTAAAGTGAGTGAAGTGAAGTCGCTCAGTCATGTCCAACTCTTTGCGACCCCATGGACTTCTCCGTCCATCGGATTTTCCAGGCAAGGGTACTGGAGTGGGTTGCCATTTCCTTCTGCAGGAGATCTTCCCGACCCAGGGATTGAACCTGGGTCTCCCGCATTGTAGGCAGATGCTTTACCGTCTGAGCCACCAGGGAAGTCTCTGAAGAACTAAAGAAAATTTAAATCTATAAATGCAAGAACTAAAATCTGCTTGCTCAAAAGTGACAGAGGCTTGTCAATGTTAATATCTTTGCCATCATTCCAAGGGTGACTGAGGCTCATATTAAATTCTCATCACATATTATAGTATTACCTGCTAGATTATCATCTGCTTAGCTATAAAGAGGAATACCAAGGTTCATTTTAGTAGTACAAAAACCTCAGGTTACAGTTTCAAATACAGTGCTTTGACACAGCACAATCCAATAGATCAAGGGGAAAAAATCCATTTAGAAAACCTCCCAAAGGATTATACAGGTGTCTCTTCAGGAGAATTGAGGGTGTGGGGGGCTAGAAATTGGGGTACCTAGCAATTTTTCGCAGAGTTTTGTATAGTACTTTTTAATTTGTGTTGAGAATCCAAATAGATGCCTTACATATCTCTTTCCTTTCATCACCTCCATCCCAGAGCTATGTTTCTTTCCAGATAGATAGGTTATCCTGCTTAAGCTTTAGTCATTGTAGATTTGCATATTCATATTGTAAAAATTTTTCCCTAAACAAATGCTGTTTTCTTTTCTTTGTGAACTCGAGTTTTAATACTACTTTTTATAAAGAATATATAGGTTTTATCACAAGGTTAATTTCATTCATGAATTTTTACTGCTTCACATTATTTTATTCAAAAGCAATTATTACTAATCCTACTTAAGGAAAGTAGAAACAGCTGAGTGAATTTAAATATCTTGCCCCAAATCATGCAGCATTTAAAAATGTTCCTGTGTTGTTAGAGGGTTTGAGCACTCATTGTTTTGGTTTTCATATTTTAACTTATTTTTCTACATTTAGCTCTATTCCGCTTATAAAGGATTTTGTCATCAATTTGTCTTCCTAGAGTAACTTGAACATGTCATCTATGCCATGCTAGCTGTGTCCTCAGTGGAGGACACAAACTGGAATTGGGGTGCCAGAAACCCCACAACTGGGTAATGTGCGGGCTGGTTGCCAGGATTATTCTTGGTCCAAACTGAATACATTACCATGGGTGGTGGCATACAGAGAAATTAGAATCTGAAACAGATTGAACATGTTTCACAACTGGAAAGTTTTAAAACTGTGGATTATATTTTTGCTTCAGCATTTGTATAGCTCTTCAGATTATTGTTGGCCATTCCTGTGCTATGCTTGATTTAGGTCATTTTCTCTTTATACTTGGCTTGGGAGTAATGAAGGGCACATTTTAGAGGCTCTGGTAAAATTGCAGTCAGAACTGCAACTTTCCTCATCCTATATGGAGTCAGATTTAAATGGAGGAAGGAAGCCTTGACATATCCTGTTAAAATGGAAAGCCAGGGAATTCCCTGGTGGTCCAATGGTGAGAATTCTGCGCTGTCACTGCCAAGGGCCTGAGTTCAATCCCTGGTTGGGGAACTAAAATCTCACAAACTACACAACACAGAAATAAATAGCAAACACCCAAATGGAAAGTCAGACGATATCGTTCCTTTGCTTAAACCTCTCCTCTCTACCCATCTCTTTCCGGGTAGAACCCAACCTCTCACAATCTGCCCTCAGCCCCTGTATAAAGGTAAAAAGTAAAGTGAAGTTGCTCAGTTGTGTCCAACTCTTTGCGACCCCCACAGACTGTAGTTTACCATGCTCCTCCGTCCATGGGAGTTTCCAGGCAAGAGTACTGGAGTGGGTTGCCATTTCCTTCTCCAGAGGATCTTCCCAACGCAGGGATCAAACCCAGGTATCCCGCTATACCTCCTGATATTTTTTATTATAAACATTATCATGCATAAAGAAAGGTTGAGGAATAGTATAATGAACACCCACTTATCTCCCATCTAGATCTAACCATTCAAAACTGAAATTATAAAGGGCTAGAAGAGATGGGGTCCTGAGAGGGCTGGCAGTGAGAGAGAACCCACTGGGCAGGCTGTTAGTAGTGGAGGATGGGCTAGGCTGCCTATGAAGCCGAGGTCCTCACACAGGGAGTGGGAGGTAGGGACGGGGAGGCAGGTGAGGAAGAAGCCACATCTGGACTTTGGTTGGGCTCATTCCTAGGGCAGCTCTTGGTTTCATTTGTTTGTTTGCCAGCTTAATAGAGATATATCAGTAACTGACCTATAATGTTGTGTAAATTTAAGGTGTACAATGTGTTGATTTGATACAGATTGTAAAATGGTGGCCACCATAGTGTTAACTAACACCTCCATTACATCACATAATTACAATCTCCTTTTTTTTGGTGATAAGAACATTTAAGATTTACTCTCAGCAACTTGCTAGTATTTAGTATAGAATCATTAATTATAATCACCATGTTTTACATTAAATCTCCAGAACTTGTCTTATAACCAGGAATTTGTACCCTTTGACCAACATCTCCCATTTTTCCCACTCCCAACCCCTAGCAACCACCCTGTACCCTCTGTTTTTCTGAACTCAACTTTTTAAATTTCCACATATAAGTGAGATCATACAGTATTCATCTTTCTCTGTTTGACTTATTTTGTTTGGCATAATGCCCTCAAGGTCAATCCACATTGTCATGAATGGCAGGATTTTTTTTCTCATGGCTAATAATAGTCTAATATGAATATAATATATATATAACACATATATAACTATTTTATATATGTGTATATATATATATATCATATCTCTTTTCCAGCATCATTGAAATATAATTGACATATAACATTGTATGAGTTTAAGGTATGCAACATAATGATTTTTTATATGTATATACTGCAAAATAATTACCACAATAAAGTTGGTTAACACACCTATACCTCATATAGTTACAATTTTTCTTTTTGTGATGAGAACTTATAAAATCTACTCTCTTACCAACTTTCAAATATACAGTATTGTTAACTATAGTCACCATACTGTACACTATATTTCCAGAACTTCTTTATCCATTCATACATTGACAGACACTTCAGATGTTTCCATATCCTGCCTGTTGTGACTAATGCTGCAGTAGACACAGGAGTGCTGATATCTCTGAGAACCTGTTTTCATTTTCTTTGGATCTATACCCAGAAGTGCGGTTGCTGGACCATATGGTAGTTGTGTTTTTTAATTTTTTGAGGAACCTCCATATTGATTTCCATAGTGGTTGTACCAATTTACATTCCCAGCAACAGTGAGCAAGGGTTCCCTATTCTTCATCCTCATCAGTACCACCTTTTGCCTTTTGATGGTACCCATTTAAAAAGGTGTGAGGTGATATCTCATAGTGGTTTTGATTTGCATTTTCCTGATGGTTAGTGATATTGGGAACCTTTTCATGTACTTGTTGGCCATTTGTATGTTTTTTTTTGGCGGGGGGTGGAGAATGTCTTTTAGAAGAGAATGATGTGTTGTGTTTCCGTTGTCATTTGTTTCAAGATGTTTTTTTTCTATTTTTATTTATTTGACTTATTGGTTGTGTGTTGTTTATTTCCCACATATTTATGAATTTTCCATAAATTGAATTTATTTATGGAATATTAAATTCCGTAAAATGTTATTAAATTCTAGTTTAATACCACTGCTGTTGGAAAAAATATGTTGGTATGATTTCCATCTTCTAAAGCTTGCCAAGACTTGTTATATGACCTGTCATAGGATATATCCTGGAGAGTGATCCATGTGTGCTTGAGAAGAATGTGTATTCTGCTTCTGTTGGATGGAATTTTTTTATATGTCTATTAGATTCACTTGATCTAAAATATGGTTCAAGTCTAATGTTTCTGTATTGATTTTCTGCCTGGATGATCTATAATGGCTGAAAGTGGGGTATTGAAGTCCCTACTATAATTACATTGTTGTCTATCTTCAGATCTGTATTTCCTTAATGTATTTAGATACTCCAATGTTGGGTGCACATGTATTTACAATCATCATATCTTCTTGATTAATTGACTCTTTTGTTATTATATGATGACTTTCTTTGTTGTTACCATTTTTTACTTAAAGTCAATTTTTTTCTAATATAAGTATAGCCACCCTTACTCTCTTTTGGCTTCCACTTGATCGAATTATCTTTTCATCCCTTTGTTTTGTGTGCCCTTGAAGCTGAAGTGTATCTCTTGTAGGCAGCATATAGTTGGGTCTTGTTTTTAGCTGTTCTGTGTCTTTTGATTGAAGCATTCAATTTATTTACAATTAAAGTAATTATTGATAGGTAAAGACTTACTCCTGCCATCTTTTTAGTGGCATCTTATTCATTGTTTTCTACCTGTTTTGTGGTTCTCTTGTTCCTTTCTTCCACTCTTGCTGTGCTCTGTTATGAGCTGATCATTTCCCTGTGCTGTGCTTTGACCCTCTTCTCTTTACCTTTTGTGGATCTACTGTAGGTCTTTCTTTTATGGTTAACTCGAGGCTTGCAGAAACCATCATATGGTGATAACAGAGTATTTTACACTGATAGCAGTTTAACTTTGATCACATGTAAAAACTCTCCCCTTTTATGGTTTTGATGTCAGAATTTACATCTTTTTATATTGTGTATGCATAACCAAATTATTATAGTTTTAGCTATTTTAACTAATTTTGTCCTTTCAACTTTATGCTAGAGTTAAGTGTTAACACACCACTGTATTACAGTATTAGGGTATTCTAAATTCTTTACCAGTGTGTTATATATTATGCTACTAATTAGCACTCATACATTTCAGCTTGAGGAGTTCCTTTCAGCATTTCCTGTAAGACAGGTCTAGTGGTAATGAACTTCTTCAACTTTTGTTTGTTAGAGAATCTGTATCTCAACTCCATTTTTTCCTCTACTTTTTTCACCTCCATTTTTGAAGGACAGCTTTGCTAGTTACAGTATTCTTAGCTAATAGTTTTTTTTTTCTTTTAGCCCTTTGAATACATCATCCCATTTTCTCTCCAAGCTTAAAAGGTTTTTGCTGAAAAATATGGTTATACCCTTATTGGGGGATTCCCTTGTATAAGAGAAAATTTTCTCCTGGCTGTTTAAAAAATTCTCTCTTTGGCTTTGATTTAGTTTTATTATAATGTGTCTTGGAAAAGACTGTTTTGGATTGAAATTTTGGAGGTGACCTATTAGCTTTGAGAACTTGGATGTCCAAATCTTTCCCCAGGTTTGGGAAGTTCTCAGCCATTATTTCTTTAAACAGTCTTTCTACCATTTTGCCCCTCTCTTCTCCTTCTGCAGTTTCAATGATACAGACATTATTTCTCTTACTGGTGTCCCATTATTCCCATAGGCATTCTTCATTCCCTTTCTTTCTTTTTGATTTTCCCAGAGCAGCATTTGACTGGAGCTCTGACCATCCAGCTTTGACCTCAGTCAAGGTCAAATTTAAACCCTCCTAAACCTTCCTCAGCCTGTGAAAGCTTCCAGAGACAAAGATTCAATAGTCTATGTCAGTGTTGACAACTGTCAAGTGATTCTCCCTTAGGACTAAACTTGAACTCTTGCCATCGTGTCCTCTCAACCCATTTCCTCCTATCCTTTTCTTGGGAGTAACAGAACTGTCTGGATTATATCTCCTACACATTGACGTCAATAAATTTCAAGGCAGAAGTACAGCATCATTTTCATCTATTTTTAAAAATTGTAATTATCTTCTTCTTCAATAATCTTACTGGCACTTTTGAACTGAACATCCCATGGAAAGAGACAGGAATTGAAATGGAAAACACACTGGCAGATTTACCCTGGTTCTCCTACTGGGTCGTATAGAGCTAGTTACTGATCATGCTGAGTGTTTAGAAGTAACAGTTTCCACAAATGTAGATTGTGAACACTCCGTAAGGTGATCTATAGTAAATGCTTTAAGTGTTAGTTTCTCTCCTGTCATTTTAAACTCAGGGCTAATTATTTGTACTGATATTTTATTTTATTTTTTCCTGCTTTCTCCTATTTGTTACTGACACTAGTGCAAATGCAGACATATAAATGTCTAAACAGGGTTAGTTATTACTCAAATCTCTATAGAAAATGTCCCAGAAATAGCGTGACCTAGATTAAGTATGTGAAAGGCATTCCCTCATACTCTCTTAAGACATAGTCATAAAAAAAAAAAAAGACATAGTCGTGTTGAGCTGGAGGTCTACCATTTTCCAGCATGAATCAGATGTAAACCTTCGTTAGTCTAAGTCAGTTATGCTAGTCCTCTGAGAAAGCTTTCCTTAGTCTTAAAAAAAGTCATTAAAAAAAGAGAGATTCACAAACAGAAACTGTTCTTCTTTTTCCATATTGTCATTTCTGGATGTGACACTTGAAATGAGTGTAGCTATCTTGTGACCCCAAGGGGAGCTTTAATCAGAACAGAGGCCAACATGCCAAGGGTGCACAGTGGAAAGATGGAAGAAACCTGGGTCTTTGATGATATCAATAAGACACTAAATTAACTAACTCTGGATTTAACACATCATAGTCTTTCATTTGCATGAAAGTTAATATGTTTTCCTTGTTGTTTAAAGCCAGTTGAGTAAGAGTGTCTTCTTACTTGCAATCCAAGAGCTTCATAACTGAATAGAGAATTTGGAAAGACCTTTGTGAAGTTATTGAGAGGTTGTGTGGGTTAGCTTTTGCTACACAAAAAGCCACCCTAAAACTCCGTGGCTTGAAATGGTAGTCATTTGTTTAGTTCGTGATTCTATGGGCTGATAGTTTTTTTCTGGGCTCACCTGAGAAGTTCTTCTGGTTTTAGTTGTTCTCATTCATGCATCTGCAGTCAGTTGCCAGGGAGGCTGGGAGCTGACTGGTCTAGGATGGCCTCAGCTTGGTTGTCTTATCTGCTCCATTGGTCCCTCACTCTGCAGGACTTTCAGTCAGGTTATTCACTTGGTAAGCTACTCAGCCTTCAGAAAAAGAGAGAGAGAGAGAGAGAGAGAGAGAAAGAATGGAGTGGCCCACTTTCATTTCTACCACATGCTGTTGGCCAAAGCAGGGAAGAAGAAGGGAAGAAGGGAAATAGACTATATATCTTGTTGGGAGAAACTGCACAGTTACATTATAAAGGGTGTTGAAGAAGTAGTTTTGCAGTCTACTGCAAATATCTTGTAGTGAATATTTACAAAGCCCTCTCCCTGATTAGTTGAGCATCATGGTAAATAAATGGGTTAAAATGTGGGCACCTCTACTTGTTAAACAGACTTGGGCTCTTTAGTTAACCTCTTTAAATCTTCATTCACGATCCTATTAGGTAGAAATCATCATGATTCTTTACATAGGGTAACAGTGAGGATTCAAGAAGATACTTCTTCTAAAGTGCTTAACACAGTCCCTGGAATATAAATATTAATCATGATTTGTAATCTGTAAAGACAGGCCTGTGTGCTATCTAGTTAATGCCCTAGCATTCTCTCTCCCTCTTTCTCATTTTCCTCATTCTCTTCTCTCTTAGTTAAACAAAACTGAGTAATTTCTTATCTGTTCTGCCACTACCTTTGCCCTATGGCTATTCTAGTTGGCAGCTGGATCACAGCATCTCCATATCTGTCAGGGGCTCGTGCCCCCAGTGAAGCTGTTTAGGATATTGGCTTGCCAATGCCTAATGCTCCCTGATGGGTGCAATGGGGCCTGGCTTAAGGCCTTACCTTGTCTTGGGCCTTGTTACTTCTGGGTTTTGATTACCAGCAGCTTCCTCTTTAGGAGAGTGCCAGGTTGAAATCTCAACCTTGGAGATTTTGGCCCTCCCCTACTACTTCTCCCAGTTTTCCAAGGAGTGTGTTAGTTGTAGGCATAGATCTGGACTATCAAAAATGTCTCTCAAGTGCCCCATGCTCCCAGGCATCCTAGATCATCCAGAAACATTGTATGGAAGAGTTGGCGCTGTCCCCAAATTTCAGGTTCATGTTGAATTTGTATGGAACTTGGCCATAAAGACTTCTTGACCAAATAAATTCAGAGAGGATTCTGAATCAGCTTTGAAAGAAGATCAAGCATCCCAGCAAGCTATAACTGACTCCTGCTCCCCAGCTAATTTTAGGGAAATTCCAGTTTTACAATAGGAGAGGCAAAAAGGCTTGTGACAATACCAATCAGAAAATCCAGGGGAAAGAGTGAACAGAGAAAGACACTCTATGAGAGTTCCTCCAAGTGTATTCTCAAATTTTCAATATTCACAGTTGCTTGGTGATTTTATCCTTGCACAGATCACTGAGGCTTTGCCTAACCTCATATAAAGCAATGTCAAAATATCAGGAATATCTGAGATCCAAAATTAACATCTTATAACATAATGGCATGGTCCAAGTTCCAAGGTCCTAAAGGCCTTGATTCTTTCCAAATGAATATTATTAATATCTACCACATTCTGACTGTCCTAGAAAAAATGCAAGGCTGTCCTGGGATTTATGTTATATAGTGTCTGCTTTCTAGGCATACTTCATCTGACATGTTTCTCCAGCCAAAGAGGATTCTTAATGAAACTGATGACAGGCCGGCAAACCTTGGGAGGATCTTTAATGACAAAGAATGAGATAGTTATCTCTTACTCAGCTGAGCTTCCAGCCTTTATGTATTTGTGGTGACATTTCATCAAAAGCCAAGATATTTTTATTTAAAAAATGGTAGATTCTGGAGTCTCAGAAAAGTTCTTATAATTTCAAGTGCTTGTATCTATGTAGGCAAGAGATTGAAGCTTTTACCATTCAACTTTTGACTTCCAGACTGATCCTCCTTGAACCTCAGATGTTAGGCCCTTGAGGATTTATAATGTGATTTATCTATTCCACATCTCTCTGATCTGGCCAAGGTAACTAGCCCTGGCCAAGCCACCCTGATGACCTACACCAGATACATCCCTTAGAAGAGGAGGTAGGAAGGGTACAATGTGTCTCCAAGATAAGCCTACTAGACTTCAAAAAGACGACTACTGTTGGACATTTCTAGCTGGATCAGAAAATATGGCTGTTACACTCAATTGACAGACTACAGTAGAGGTCACTAGCGATGAAGGCTTATCCTAAGATATTTAGTTGGTGATGGACATGCTGGAGTCCATGGGGTCGCAAAGAGTTGGACACGACCGAGCGACTGAACTGAACTGAGGAAATATTAACCAAAGTGTAAAGGTCTTCAGTCACCCTCAGGTTCCAGCAGACAGGTAGGAGCTAGCTGCAGATGGAGTCTTCTATGCTTTGAATGTCCACCCGTGTTTCAGTGTTGACCTGGACTGGGTTTAAGCTACTTGGCTTCGACTATGTATCATGTCAGCTGCGTTTTCTGCACCTGCACCTTGCTTCAACTCAACCATCCTGTGCTCCTGAGATGAGTCTACTCTTCTATAAAGCAGTTGAGAATTGTGGTACTCCCTTTTATCACTTCCCTGTACAGTCCACAGATGGCTCCCCTAGAGAGGGTTATTTGAAGTAACTTTTTTTCCTTCTTATTCCATCCCATTTTCCTCCTGAGGTCTGGACTAAGTCATACTTGCCAGCGCACCAGAATCCTGAATAAGTAAGACCCTTTCCTCTTTGTCTTAACTGAAAAGACCTATTTGACTAACCATCTCTAGATAACAACTCTCAAACTTTATATCTTCATCCCCGACTTCACTGCCAAACTGCAGGTTTGTATATCTAGTTGCCTCTTCAGCACCCTCACTTGGATTTCTCATGACCTGCAACCATCCCATTTAAATTGATGTCAGTATCATCCTTCTAGTTGTTCAGTCCAAAACCCCTGGGATAATCTTTGACTCTCTCGATCTTTCACAGCCTACATCCAATTCCTCAGAGAATCCTGTTGGTTTTGCTTTCAAATTGTATTCAAAATCTAGCCACCTGTCCTCCATAAAGCAGCCAGAGTGATTCTTTCATATATAAATGATATGGTGTCACTCCTCTGTTCAAACTCTACCATAGAGTCCCGTTTCACTTAGGATAACGGTTCAAGTTTTGCTTCTAAGGCCCTAGATATAAATTTATACTAGTGGCTCTAGTGTTACCTGCTATTTTGTACAGTTTGGATGTGGGAATAAATGTGGGTTATATGACAAGCACTGTACTATCATAAATTCAGACAAATAAACAGTATAACCTTCCTGGAATCCACAGTTTGACTTTTACAACTTGAACTCTGTCTGTTGAAAACATTTGTCAATTGGTTAATGAAGATTATCTTTGCTCTATCTGTAAGAAAACGGGACAGCTATGCAGCTAGAATGTAAACAGGAAAGAGCTTTAGCTTTTCCTTTGGGTTAAAGAGTCAACTTATTGTTTATTTTAAGTAAAGTACTTATAAATTCACTTTGTGTGATAAATATGTGGTTGAAACCAATTGGACTAAAGGCAAATCATTCTTGATCATGTACAGGTTTAAATTCCCTCTGTTTTATATTCCTGATATCCTTTCTTATTCCTATTAGAAGCATATCAATTTTAAGATAAGAAATTATGCAAAACATCCTTTTTTCTCTGACCAAAGTTATCGTCTCAACTTGGAAAACTAGAGGAAGTTTATGCTATAGCTATTTAGAGACCTCACCATTTATTACTCAGTTGGAAGTGGATAGAAAGCTGAGCAGTAAGGGAAATATGGATCTCAAAGTCTATGCACTTTGCTCAAGCAGGATGAAGACCCACCCTCAGGTCCAAGCCTATGAAGAGGGAGCGTCCTAACTGAACTCCATGGTTGTCTGGTTCTTACTTAGTTCTCAGCATACAGCACATCAAACACAGGAAGAGAATTTGCAATGGGCAGGGTCACTCAAAGTGCATTCTTCAAGAAGTGGCACCGAATTCAGAGCCTGCAGAGACAGCAAAGTTAATAGCAATAAAGCTGTTTGGAGCCATTTAATGTGCAACCCCAAAGATGTTGTCATGTTGGAGCCTAGTCAGTGAATGCTGTTCAAGATGATGACACTGAGTCACCTGGAAAGAAAAAAAGGACACGTAGAATAATGTTCAGGCAACATTCTGATTAGGATGGAATATATTGTAGGAAAATACCTACCTTAAATGGTTAAAAATGCAAAACTAGTAAAAATCAGAGCAGTACCTTTTCATTTTGCCCACATGTGCACAGTTATTCTCAGAATATGACAGTTTTCCTTCAGAACTCTTATGGTTGAATCTCCCATCTGCCTCACTTCTCAATGTCCCCTAATTATTACATAGCTTTGCACACTTTGAGTGACTTTTATTCCTAGTCATTTTTCTCTGTATTCATTCATAGAACACGTACAATGTCCCTGTGAGATGGCTATACTATTATTATCAGCTTTGAAATAAGGAAATTAAGTATGAGGGAAATATTAAGTATTATCTGCCCAAAGTCATATAGCTAATTAGTGGCAGAGTCAATCCGTTAAGCTACCCAAGTCTTCTAAATGACAGTCCTGTGACAGAGGAGAGCAATCTTTGCTGGGTCTCCTTTCTCACGTATGCACCATGCTTCAGATAACGTTATTTTAGTCCTGCTTATTGCAGAATCTCATGGATAGAGGAGCCTGGTGGGTTGGTTACCCTTCTCATAGGGTCACAAAAAATCAGGCCCAACTGAGCAACTAACAGGTTCTTGCTTTCACTCTTCTGTATTTTCCTCTGGATGCAGCCATGTTGGATTGATAGCTCATGTTAAGCTTTTATTCAGCCTCGCTTGACAAGGCATCTATAGTAGCTCCCTGACTGACCTCCTTGCTTCTGCCATACTCCCTCAGTGTCTGTTCTCTAACCAGCAGTGAGAGTGATCCTGTTTAAACAGTTGCCGGATCACTTCTCTGCTGGAGGCCCTCCAATGTCTTCCCACATTTCTCAAGAATAGAAGCCAAAGTCCTACAGTTGTCTTTAAGGCCCTCCTTACAGCTTCCTATCCATCTTCACCTCTTGCCACATTCCCCATGCACTTTGGGCTCCAGTCATAAAGGCCTCTGATGTTCTTGAGACCTTTGTACTCGTAGTTCCCTCTGCCTACGACAGACTCCCCTCAGATATCCGCGTGGCTTTCATCTCTTCCTCCAGGTCTTTGCTCAAATGTCATCCTGTCATCCCCACCCCATCACTTACCACCCTGCTTTCCTGCTTATTATAAAGCCATGGCATGTACCACCAGCTATTTGTTTCTTCCTGCTACCTCACCTCATATATTATCCACAGAACTTTTCTTGTCTTATTCATTAGTGTGTATCCAGTATTTAGAATAGTGCCTTGCATATAGCACGTAGCCAATAAATAATTGTTAAATCAAGATTCTTTTTTAAAAATTGAAGTGTAGTTGATTTACAATGTTGTGTTAGTTTCTAGTGTACAGCGCAGTGATTCAGTTTTATACACACACACATACACACACACACACACTCACACACACACACACACGCATATCTGGGCTTCCCTGGTGGCTCAGATGGTAAAGAATCCACCTGCAATGTGGGAGACCTGGGCTCAATCCCTGAGTCGGGAAGATCCCCTGGAGGAGGGCATGGCTACCCACTCCAGTATTCTTTCCTGGAGAATCCCCATGGACAGAGCAGCCTAGTGGGCTGCAGTCCATGGGGTAGAAAAGAGTCAGACACAAGTGAGCAACTAAGCATAGCATACACGCATGCGCACACACATGTGCACACATATATATTCTTTTTCAGATTCTTTTTCATTATAGGTTATTTTAAGATATTGAATATACTTCCCTATACTATATAAGACATCCTTGTTTCTTATCCATTTTATATATGTGACTCGAGACTTGTTGTCTTCAACATGAATTGTTGTTGATCAGGGGACTGCTTAATTCTGTGCTGTGTGGTTCTTTTGGGGACATTTAGATCTAGTCATAGAACTTCACATTTTGTTAAATCTCTTATTGAAATGGAAGATACAAAGGTAATGAGTCAGGCAGCATCTGATTTGTTCCTAGTGAATCCCTAGATATATATTTGAGATTAAAGATATATATTTTCCAAGTACAAACCACATTCTAAAAAAATGATATTTTATAGTTTTGTCAGATGTCATAACCAAACTCTCCCTCTATCCTTTTGAAAAGAAGAGTAAGTTTCCTCAATCTCCATTCTACTTTTTTTCTAGTTCTTCATTCTTTAACAAAGAATCTGTTCGTCTGGCAAGTTGTTTTTCTGGGTCCCATCCTCTGGGTCTTTAGTGGATTCTTTCCATTTTCAGAATGGGCTGAGAGAACACCTCTGGGGAGCTAGCAGAACATGAGTATCTTCTCAGTAGGGAGTCAACAAAAATTTTAATAATTAGTCACTGCTTACAGTTGGCCATTGCGAGCTAGTTTTCCTACAGAATTATTGTGACAAAATTCTCCCATTTCCCTCACTCCTCTAAATTTCTTGGCTGCCAGAATTTTCCTGCCTCAGTGTTAGGCTCCTTGTTCATCTATTTTTAGCTTTCTGATTTCATATCCTGCTTTCTCTATTTCAATTCGATTGCATTCACCTTTCTGCCTCAATGTGTTGGAGTTGGACTACTCCCATTTTTTTTTCTTGAATCTGAGAGCTTCATTCAGGAAGCAACCTGAGTAGACTTGTATTTCAGCTTTTATTAAAGTGACATCCCGCCTCTTTGTTCAGGGCCTCACACACTGCCCTCTTTTCTCTTGACCGGTTTTTCTCTTAATGCTGTGAGAAGCGAGTGTATCTCAGCTTCCTTGAATGTGGGAGGAGTTTGACTGAAACTGCACTGATCCCTGCCAGCTCACTTTGTTTTAACCTTCTTGATCATAATTGCTTAAATGTGTCAATTACTTTATGTCTTAGAAAGATGATGTCTTTTGATTCATATCAAGGGTAGTAAGAATCCACCTCTTTTTGATGTGGCCGAACCAGATCCATCATCATCCTCAAAGGCCCACATCCCTGTGCTGCTCCCCATCCGTACCTAAATCACTGCTGTTAGACTACTGACAGCACTAAAGGCCTATAGTGTACACTCAGATGGCATACCTTCATATCCTGGCTCTGCCGCTTCCTGTGTGAGTGAGGTTTGCACATTTATTTAAGTTCTCTGAGCCTCAGTTTCATAGTCTGTATAATGGCAATAAAAATGTTTGCCTCTAGGTTTACTTCAATGAGATATTATAATGCAAAGCACTTTAAACAATTGCTTTATTATTTTTTGCTTTTCAACAATAATATGTACAATGTTAGAATAAGGGGAAGTAGTGGAAAGTTTGTTTTAAAGGCCTCATTACTGCCATTTCACCTGGACCTGGAAGACTTGTTTTTCTGGGTGAAGAAATGTTTTCCCTGTGTGAAAGTTTCATAATCACAACCAAGCAGGCCCACAAGCCCTGCCATTTAAAGCGGCTCGTCTCTTTTATCTATAACGCTTGTATCTATAGCCTGGGAATGAGGATACTGGTCTAACTCCTGATATTCTACAGGATAACCACTGAAATCTCTCTGAATTCGATGCCATGATCCATGGCTATGGATGACCAGGACTGACATGGACACTCTCTGATTTTCATACCATGTGGTAGCGTTCTGATTTCCTTGTGAGCGTGACGGAGTTTTGAACAGGTAAGTAAGTGAAAGGGATGGAGGCACACAGTGATTATCTGAGAGATAAAAAATGACCCTTTTGAAGTTTTTCCAAGTTAAATCAGGAGACTCAACTTGTGGAGTGAAGGGTAGTTTTATAATTCAAAAAAAATGGCCCTGGAAATGAAAATTTACCAGAAAAAAAAGAATTCTATAAAGATAAGAGCAAAGTTGTTTACTTAGGAAAGGAAAGTATTATCCAAGTGGAGAGTTTTTGTGAATATGAGCTTAAAATTTAAAAGGAAGGAAAGATAAGTGATTATTAATGGACTTGTCTGTAAAACATCTAAGTCCCCAACATTAGCCCCAAGATTCCTAATACAAGAGTTCATTGGTCACTGTAAAATCCTAATATCTTCAGTGTATCTTTAACAGATTTTAAGGAACATATTAACCAAATGTACAAGTTTTGATTTGGCCATAAAAATGCAAGAAGAGCTGTGATTCTCTAGGATTAATGAATAACATTTGTTTATTTGATTTGCTCTAAGAAATCATTCTAAAATCTGTTTACATATCTGGCCTCTCCAGGATGAGTTTTATGTTGGTTCAGCAGATTGTTTACAGTTTTCTCTTCTTCTTCCCTTTTTTTTTCATCTTCCCTGCTCAGTGCCCAACCCAAGGTCAAAGGCTGATAGAGAGTAAATCTCATGAGGAGGTTTTACTCTAGGGAAGTTGTTCAGTGGATGGGATCTTGGTGTACAGAGAAAGATGACAGGCTCTTTCTGGCTCCTTCTCAGCCTTGTTGCTGTAACTGCTGCTCAATCCACCACTGAAGGACAGGCCAAGACATTTTTGGAGAAGTTTAACCATGAAGCCGAAGACCTGTCTTATCAAAGTTCACTTGCTTCTTGGAATTATAACACCAATATTACCGATGAGAATGTCCAAAAGATGGTGAGTCCTCATGGCTACAGAGGGGTATTGGTTGCTTCTTAAAAATCAGCTTACTGCCCAGGAAACTGAAAAGGGATATCAAACAAATGCTCTGAGCTGTGAGATTGGATGTTTGCCTCAGTATTTCTGATTCTGGAGTTCCAGATGACTGAAAAATTGACCTTTGAGTTTATTTGAAAAAATGTTACAAAATAATTCACTGGTCTCAGTCCAGATTCTTGGTGAACATGCTTTAGAAATTTGCCACCATAATTCTTATCATAGTCAGGCTTTCAAAGCATGTCACAGAAATGCCATAAGTTATTCAGTTAATAATTTCCTCAAGCCTACAATGTCAACAGGAATATCTAAAGACTCTCTACAAATCATCTATTAACTGAAAAAATATGCAGCTGGAGGCTTAGTGAAAGAACTCGCTAGTAATTAAGATTACCAGGGGTCAGGTGAGGCTGGACTTGGGAATTCCTTCCTTAATTGTCATGGAGTTCTGAGGGACTTCCAGAGCATACAAGATCCACAGAGCCCTCCAAGAAAACCTGTAATCAAACCAGTTCTGACAAATCTGAGAATGCTCTGGGAAAGCAAGATGTACTATTTGACAAGTGCAAGGATTTAGGAAGTTCCTTCCCTCACATATCTCAAAGCAGTGCTGGAAATGGAGTGACATTATTTAAGGAAAGTTTTTGTGACATTTGTCCAGCAATGCATTCTTTCAAAAATGTAGTTCAAATCTGATTTTTTCAAATAGTCAGTTACAGGTTTAAGTTAAATCACTGCCACTCACTGGACAGATTCTATATTCTGGACAGATTCAGTCTGAGATCGGCTGCTTCATGCAAATTCCCCAGGAGATTTCCCCCCCATCCCCTGCCACAGTTTTTCTAAAGCTTTAAGAGATCCAGGAGATTTTGACAGCCCAGTGTTGTCATAGGAGACCTTTGTTTTTTTCTTGTCTCATATTTTGGTCTTACCTTTCTTCGTCTCTTCATGTTTGCTTTTTTCTCGTGTTTTATTTGATCTTGATGTGCAGTGTGCATTTGTTTTCATTCTCAGTCAAATGGTCCATAGGTGGTGTTGAAGGTAGGCCAGCATTGTGCCTAAGAGCTCTGGAGTCAAACTGCCGAGGTCCAAATCCTGGCTCCACCGCTGTCTACCTGGGTGAACTTCAACTACTTAATGAACCTTTCTGCGCTTTAGTTTTTCTGCCTGTGAAAAGCCACCTAATACTCATATTTGCTTCATAGGGTTGCTGTGACAACAGTTAGTACACAAACCCACCAGAATTGTGCTCAATGCTTGTGGGCCTGGGAGAACAATACAGTACCGCTGCTGTGAATGTGAGAGGGAATTCTAATTGCTGAAAAAATGTGTAACAGTTCTGTTCAGTGTCCAGATACTGAGAAGGCATTTTACAGAAAGAGATGTAGCGATGTTTGTTGAAATCATCTCTGGATCATTAAGTGCTATCACTTTTGAATTGCACTGGTTGATTAGAGGAAAGGCAGAAATGAAAGGGCATAAGTCCAAGAAGGGTAGTCAAAGTGCAGACAGTATGGGCCCTTTAAAGAAAAGTGAAAATATGCAAATACAGGAAGCAAGCAGGGGGCCCAGTATCTCCTTCCTCCAGCAGTGATGAAGGGCGAGTTAGCGCAGTAGTGCATCTGTATGGATTTACCTGGGGAGGAGGCAGTAGACAGGGAGGACAATGGCTCATCTGTTTTCTTATCACATTTATTGAGATCCCCTAATGAAACGGGAACTGCAGCTGGTGCTACAAGAGGTACCAAGATGAATAGGAAGCTGAGATAATGGTCCACTGCTGATGGCCATGCTTACAGAAAGAATTGGAGAAATGGAGAATGTTTTCCAAGGAAAGAGCCACTGGAGTGATTTACAGGGATGAGAGAGAGCTAGAAGGGAAAACAGAATTAGCTCTACAAAGCCTAACTCAAAAAGAAAAACAACATGGGTCTGAGATGGAAGAAGAAAGGATAGAATGTTCCCAGTTGTATTGGCCAACTCTCTTCAGATCAGAAAGGTGGTGCCTTTGAAAGCTCAAAAGAGATAAATTTACAATAAATAGGAGGAGGTGCTGTTTCTATTACAGGTAGTGAAACTGGTAAGACTTGTAAATCTAGACCATTCTTTAATCTGAAAAAGTGAGACATTGAAAACTATAAATAGGTTTTGGAAATATTTAAGCAAATGTAAGGATTGTGGATCCACTGTGGGTGAGACATGCATTTATGAACCCAGTTCTTTACCTTCCTCAGTATCAATGTGCAAGGCTATGTCACTTTACAGTGCCATCTCACTGAAGGTGACGTGACTGTGTCCTTTGCCATGTGACTTACTTTGACCAATGGGCTGTTAGCAGAAGTAGAGGCATGGAAGGACTTGAACAATGGGACTTTTCCTTTGCACCTTTGCCTTTGCCATGAGGACATGCCTGGATTGACCAGGTAAAGAGTGAGAGATGTGTGGAATAGTCCTGGCAGAAACTAATCCCCTAGAGTTTTAAGAGGATCCAGCCAAGATTAGCAGAGTTGCCTGGCAACACTCAGCGATTCTAGGCACACAAACAATGAACACTTATGCTGTTGAGATTTTGGGTTGTCTGTTATGTAGTACTATTGTAGCAATAGATAACTAATATAGGAAGAGAAATTTGGGCTGTATGACATGGGTATGTTCATATCCTATTATGGTCACATTATTGAGGGCAATCTGTCATTTCCTAATTATCCCTTGGTATAACGTTCAGAGTCAGAGTATTGGGCTTATCAGCCAATCGACCTAGTGTGGCAATTCTTAGATCAAGTCATGAGAATAGTTTAAAATAATAGAAGGCACTAGAATTTGATCAGTATAGTGTCCCCAAAGCCTCCTGTTTAGGAGAGGTCCATCAGATAGATATAAGGAAAAAAACTTTGTTCAAAACAGATTTCCACATAGTTCAGAAATTCAATGAAAATTAATTACCAGACACTTGCTTTAGAGCAAATACAATTCTCATGTTTGAGATCAAGCATTCACCAATTAAACTGTAATTCTCTTCTCAGTAAAATGACATTACTTTTTTGCATTTATTGTTGGTTTGATTTTTGAAAGAGTCCTTTGTAAGTCAAAGGATTTTTGTTTCTTTTTTTTGCAAAGTCAGAAGCTCTTTGGCAACACGGGAGGTCCCTGGACAATTTTTTTCCCCTAGAAGAGAGTGAAAGGATCCTGCCACTGGCAGGGGCATCCTGGTTCTTTGTTCCAGTATTTGGCAGTAGCTACTACAGCTGCCCCCAATTCCTGTGGGCACAACTGTGAAGGGAGCATTGAAGACTGCCCTGTTGGAGCCCCAGAGGTCTCAGAACACTTCATAAATATTTCTTGTTGAGTTATCAGAAGCTGTGAAGAGACAGCATAAGGCCCACACTTACCCTTTGGGTGGTCAGGGCCCCTAGAGCCCTTGGGCACACCTGCTTCCTGGACCTTTTCCTCTGTCTTTAGGGCGGGGGCACAGTGAACCCAGAGCAGGGTCATTTTAAACTGCTATTCTGTACCCAAGGAGAGAACGCAGACTTCAACCCTGTCAGCAATGAGTCTGTCCCACACTCCCCAAGATATGTAGGCACCTACGCATAGGTACAGGGGTGGGGAAAGGTCAGTGTGATGCAGATACAATGGAATTCAGGAAATCTGATACTATCCTGATTCTGCTAAGCTGGCTGTGATGCGTTGGGCAAGTCACTTACTTTTTATCTCATTAATGTAAGATAGTAGATGGGCCCAGTCAAGATTTTTCAGTGGATAACAGTGGTGAGTGGATAAGTTCCACATGTGGAGGATTAACAGGAGTCAAGTGCATTGGAGGTATTGTTCATACTAGTTTTCCTTTGGCATGAAAACTTGATAATGTCCCAGTTGAGTGAGGTAATTTGGTAAAATTGAACTTGAGCAATTCAAAATGACATGTTTCATGCCATCCAGATTTGACACTCATTGATCTGAGCACTCTGACAGGACGCCAGGCGGCCGCCAGCTACACCCAGGGAGGGCAGCCTAGTGGTCAGGGACTACTGCTGCTTCTCAGTGTGTGCCAGGTAACTGGGCAAAAGAGAAAACACTTAATTTTGGCTAAATCTTTTGGTTTGGAGCAGTTCCATGGGGGTTTCAGATCTAGTTCTAGGACCTAGGGAATAAAGTGGGTTTTCTTTTTCTTTACTTTTACTATTAAGGGCTTTTATAACAACAGCTTTATTGAGATATAACTGTGTGCTAAGTTGCTTCAGTCCTGTCCAACTCTTTGTGACTCCATGGACTGTAGCCCGCCAGGCTCCTCTGTCCGTAGGATTTCCCAGACAAGAATACTGGAGTGGGTTGCCATTCCCTTCTCTAGGGGATCTTCCTGACCCAGGGATCGAACCTGTGTCTCTTACATCTCCTGCAGTGGCATTGGCAAGCAGGTTCTTTACCACTAGCACCACCTGGGTTATGTACCATAAAATTCACCAATTTAAAGTATACAATTCAATGCTTCTTAGTATATTTACAGAATTATGCAAATATCATCACTATCTCATCTTAGAACATTTTCATCACTCCAAAGGAAAGTACATGCTTATTAGCAATCACTCTTCTTCCCCTAACCCCCCAGCTCTCAGCAACCACTAATCTACTTTCTGTCTATAGAGTCGCCTATTCTGGACTTTTCATATAAATGGAATTATACACTAGGTGGTCTTTTGTGATTGGCTTCTTTCACTTTGCATGCCGTAGCATGTATCATTATTTTGTCCCATTTTACTGCCAAATAGTATTCCATTATATGGATTTTACTTTACTCTTTATTGTAAAAATTTTCAAGCACATATACAAGAAGAAAGACTAATACGTTGAATCTCCTTATACCCATCACCCCGCTTCAGCAATTATCAACACTTCGGCCAATCTTGTTGTATTTTTCTACCCAACGCCATGTTTATTGGATTATTTTGAAGGAATAACTATATGTTTTATGTAATAAATGTTTCACCGTGAGCTCTCAATGTAAGAATTTTTAAATAACCTTAATAGCAGTTTCATGTCAAAGACTTAACAATAATTCCTCAGTAAAATCAACTATCTAGGCAATATACAAATGTACCCTAATATCTCATTTTAAAAATTCAGCTGGTTTGTTTTACTCAGGATCTAGCAAAGTCCTCTCTTGATCATTTTGGCAGATGTACTTTAAGTCTCTTTCAGTCTATAGAGCCCTTCCTCAATTTTTTTTTTTCGTAATTTATTTGCAGAAAAATTGAGTTGTTGCTCCTAGAGAAACTCCCACATACTGGATTGGCTGATTGTGTTCCCATAATGTTGCTTAACATGCTCTTTTGACCCTTGTATTTGCTACAAATGTATAGATCTGGTACAGAGGTCAGCACACTTTTTTCTGTAAAAGGCCAAGTAGTAAATATTTCAGGCTTTCTGAGCCCTACAGTCCCTATTCAATCCTGCTATTGTAGACCAGTCAACTCTGCCATTGTAACACAAAAGCAGGTATAGACAATACATAAATAGGTGTGAATATGAAAACTTTATTTATAAAAACAGATGGTAGGCAGAGTCCTGCTCTAAAGACTTGATCAAAATCAGGTTTCCCCTGTGAGGTTTTTTAATAGGTGTGGAAATTGAATTTACACTACTAGCAGGGTGCAGGAATACTGAGCCAAAAAATTAATTCAGGTTCCTAGAGCTCTGGAAAAAAGAAGGAAATTAAAAAATCTGTAGGGACCCTTTTTAGATCCAAAGCTCAAGGCATTTCTACTTTATGCAATAGATACAAATAAATTTAAGATAGACCAAAAATTAAATAGGAAAAGCAAGTCAAGCTTTTATAAGAAAATATAGGTGACTTTTGGTTAGGAATGGTTTATTAAGTGAGTCTCGGTTGGAAATGGTTTACTAAATGAGTTTTAGTTGAGAATGGTTTATTAAATAAAAGACAAAAAGATCAATCTATAGAGGAAAAGGCTGAGCAAATAAATTTCATCAGAATTAAAAACAAACTTTTGTGCACCAAAAGACATCATAAACACATACACACACAAGACAAGAAGCAGAGCTTGAGAAAACATTTTGATACATATAATTAACAAAAGATTGACAGCCAAGATATATAAAGAAATTTTACTAAATGATAAAGACAAAAATTCACTAGAAAAATGGGGGAAAGATATGAGCAACAAATGCATAGAAGAAGAAATTCAAATAAATAAATATATGTATATACCTCATATATATGTTTAACCTGACTAATAATCAGGATAACATTATTTTAATAGTGAAATACCAAATTGACATAAAATCATATTTGCCAAAATATGGTATCTGTAGAAGTTGAAACTTGCTTTAACCCATCAGTTTCACTCCCAAGAACTCCACCTGGAGAGCCTCACCTGTGTACTCAAGAAACTTTATATATTTGCAGATTTAGATTAAATATTAGCAATTTTATATGATTTAACCTAATACAAGGATGTATATGGTAAAAAAGTATTACTTAAAGACAGGAAACATTCATAGATGAGAAATTATTAAATAAATTTGAATTTGGTCATATACTTAAATATTATACAGCAGTTAAGATCAATAAGGAATGTATACTTGAAAAAATGGAAAAAATAAGTAATGCTAAGTGAAAAAAGCAGAGAGATTTTCTTTTTTTCTCAACTTTATTGAGATATAATTGACATATAACATTGTGTAAGTTTAAGGTATACAAATTGTTGATTTGATACACTGATATATTACATAATATATGGTAGCAGTAGTAGCAGTAGTCTTAACTAATACCTGCATTACGTCACATGATTACCATTTGAGAACATTTAAGATGTATTCTCAGCAACTTTTGAGTATATAATATGAAATTATTGACTCTAACCACTAAATAAATATGTCTGAAGCAACTATTATAAAGTATTAACGTTTTAAAAACCTGAGTAGAGGTTTTTGTGACATTTGCTATGTTATTTATACTATATTATATTTTTATTATGAAGTATATCAAATATATATCTGGTGGGCCACTTTCTGGCAGGACCTAATTTCAGGAGTGAGTTTTTTTTTCCCTATAAACTAAAATTTTTTAAAAATTAAAATGTTTGGAAGCCACATTGCTTCCTCCCATCTGGAAAAAGAAAAAATAAAATTTTGATTCTCAAGACAAAGCAATAGAATTCATATTCTTATAATTTAGATTCCTTACTTTGTTGAATAGAATAAGTGTTTTTTTAAATTTATTTATTTTTAATTTTTATTTTTACTTTATTTTACTTTACAATACTGTATTGGTTTTGCCATACATTGACATGAATCCACCACGGGTGTACATGCGTTTTTAAAAATATGCACATATCTGGACCTATTTGAAAAGTAATGAAGGCAGTTTTCATCTTTAAATCTGATGTGGTTTTGAGAGCTATGTCTGGATACAGGGCCAATACATGGGGCCTGAGGGTGGAGGGTTCCCTGGGAACTTGTTGGATGCCAAGTCACTGCCTATATGTTAAGGTTCCTTTCAGTTTTTCATCTTCTGTCTTCAGGAGACTCTCATACCTACAGGGAAAGAAATGGTTTAGAGACTGCTGAAAGAATAGCCTAGGAGTTGATAGTGAGGCATAGAAAAAAAGATGAAATTTTAATTTTTTGCATTTCAAATAACTTATCACAAAAGCATTTTAATTGTTTAAATAAAACTATCATAATTTGGATGGAGACCACAAGACCTATGACTTAAGATGAAGCTCATATGAAAACATCTAAAAGCATGATGATATCATATTTAACTTGCATATCATTAGGGCCAAAAAGAACAGGATATCTTTTGGAATGGAAGGAAATGGAAACCTCCTTCAGTATTCTTGCCTGGAGAATCCCACAGACAGAGTAGCCTAGTGGGCTACAGTCCATGTGGTCGCAAAAAGTTGAACACAACTAAGCAACTAACAGACACACAAAGTGTAATTTAGGATTTTATATTTTCAGTCCTTGAAATGACAAAGCATCTCTCAATAGGATGAGAATATGGTATCCACTACAGTTATACATAGCGGGTCAGAGAGGGTTTTAACTTCCTGTGATTGTACTGAGTAATGTGTGTCTTGACCCCAAGCCCCCATCAATGGCTGCAGAAACATTTGCTGTGTTAATTGCTGCTCTTCTGCCTTTGCACAGAGGCAGTATGGGATGCTGTTTATTTGACCTGTAATGGTTCTTTTTGAACCCTGTAGCTATGTAAGTAACTGTATACGCTTCAATTCATTCATCATTCAAATCCAAAAATTACATATAGCTGTCAAGCATTATCTAAGAGACTTGGTTGGTATGTATGAACTGACTTTGATTCTCTGTGTAACTGCTTAGCTGTCAGTTTTATTTAGGCATGGGTACCTTATAGTATGAATATGGAATAAATTGTAAAAAAGATTAAAAAGAACAGCTTGAGATGGAACAGTGTATCCTCAGGGGCCAAAATTCAAGACAACATAATGTTTTTGTGATACAAAGTATAACACTTATGATAATGATAAATAAAACAGATATCCTCAAAGTTCCCACATACATTATAATTTTAAAAAATGTTTTAAGACTGAGGCCTTTTGGGGATTCTGGGTTGTCTCCAAGGGAGATTGAAATAAAAATTGCTCTTAATTTAGGATCAAATTTTACCAGAAATTTTGCTGTAAATCATCCTAGATTGGATGAAAAAGGGTAGGGGCTGAGAGATGGGTGGTGGGTTATGTAAATGAATCTGTGCTGTAGACCAAACTCCTCTTTCCATAGCTCATTCCTTCTCATTCAGACATGGTACAAAGAAGACTAGAATGTGTTGAATCCAATCTACAGCCAGTGGTTAAGAGCATTTAGCTTTAGAGGCAAACATATCTGTGTTGATTCCCTGATTCTTCCAGTTAATAGCTGTGTGACCTAGTCAAAATTACTGACCTGCTCTGTGCTTCATTTGCCTCATTTGTGAATTGGAGACAATCACAACTACCTCACAAGATTGTGCAGACTCATTGAACAGTAGTTCCTAAGGGGTTGTGTGTGCTCAATAAAGAGAAATCTTTTTCCATTTCACTGTGACTATTCTATTCATCTCTTGTATGATCCATTGCTGCACCTTTCATGAACCACTTTCATTATGTCACACACCTGCTTGCAACCCATAAGTGACTCCCTAGTATTCACAGGATAAAAGTAAAATTTCTTAATCTAGAAAATGCAGTCATGCCTGGAGTCCTGCTTTGGAATCTCGACTATTTATCTATTGTGTAAAAGATTACCACAAAAGATTATCTATTGAGTAAAAGATTACCAGATCAAAACAACACACATTTATTATCTCCTGGCATAGTTTAGCTGGATCTGCTTCTGAGTCTTACAAGATTACAATCAAGGTCCTGGCTAGAGGTGTGGTCTCATCTGTGACTTAACCGGAAATGAATCCACTTTCAAGCTAATGTGGTTAGTGGTAGCATTCAGTTCCTCGTATGCTCCTTAGGATGTCAGTCAGAGGCCATCTTGAATTCCTCACCATGTGGCCCTAGCCATGGGATAGCTCACAACATAGCATCTTGCTGCATCAGTATTAGCGAGGGAGATTCTTCAAACAAGATAAAAACGATAGCCTTGGAAATTCCCTGGCTGTCCAGTGGTTAGGGCTCTGTGCTTCCACTGCAGGAGGGAACAAGTTTGATCTCTGGTTAGGGAACTAAGATCCCACAAGCTGTGTGGCTAAAAACAAACAAACAAAACAATCTTATCTAACATAAACATGTATATCCTTCACTTCTGCTGTATTCTCCTTGTTGGAAGTGAGTCATAGGTCCTGCTCACACTCAAGGGAAGGGAGACACAGGAGGGTGTGCCACCAGGAAGTAGGGGTCCTGGGAACCATCTTAGAGTCTGCGCGCCTCAGGATCCAGGATTCAGACGCTGGCAATTAGTTGCCGGCTCTACTGTTCATTTTTCTTAGCTCCTTCTTCACATACGAAAAATGGAAATAGAATAATTTTCTGCCTCTTGGGATTGTTAAGAAAATCAAATGAGGTAAATTATTTTGCAAAGTACTCTACAGCGGTCTGTTTTCTGCCTACTTTAAGATCTGTGTTAAGTTCCGCTTCCTCCAGGAAAGTGAAAGTGAAGTCGCTCAGTCGTGTCCGACCTGTGGACTGTAGCCCACCAAGCCTCTCCGTCCATGGGATTTTCTAGGCAAGAATACTGGAGTGGGTTGCCATTTCCTTGCCAAATCTGGTCCCTATAACAGGAATTGCATGGCCCCACTCATAGTTTATATGGAATCATAGGCTTTTATGTTTCAGTAATGAAACGTTCATGATGTGTATCTTATCTGCTTGATAAAACAATAAGCAGCTTAAGGACAAGGACTTTTTTTCTATAAGTGATAAAGTAGCTACCATTTTTTAGTGCTTAGGATGTATCAGGGACTCTGAGAGGCATTTTATTATTTGTTAAATTTTCTTGTCCTTTCAACAACCCTTTGAGGTGAGTTCTACTATTACTCTCATTTTATGGATAAGGTAACATGACTCAGGCTAAGTAATTTGCTCAAGGTCACACAACTAGTTAGAGGTGTCTGACTCGAGGAATGGAGTTCTTACGTGCCTCATATGCTACTTCTTTTTTATAGTCTAGAGAAGTACAGTGTAGGAAGGGGTTGCTCGTTTTAGCCTTTGATAAATGGAAGTGAACTTGTCCACTGAGAGAAGACTGCATTGGATGCATATGCAGAAGTCAAGATGGGGGCAAGTGAACCCTGATGTCACTACCTGCTTCTTGGTTTCTCTGGTGAGTGGATAATCACCATGGCTACCAAATGGCCATGTTCAGGGCCGTCTTGAACTGGGGATCAGAATTCAAGATCAGAATCTCTGGTAAATCACAGTACTATGGAGTTTCCTGCAAACTGGTTATTTCTCATGGTTCTCATCACCATGAGAAGCTGTATTCTCAGGAAGTGCGCTCTGAGCTCTGCTGGGCTTTCCCTTTAGAGTGTTTATCGTTGAATCCTTGAGCGACTCACCCACGTCACAGTGCTAAGGCCGTACATTCCAGGACCCCACAACATAAATCATCTGTGAGAATTCACTTCCAGTTCTGGGGACAGGACCCTTGGGAAAATGAAGCAAAAGGCCAGGAAGAGAGAGTGACCAAGAGTGGCTTGATCACGCTTAACCTAAACCTTGACCTTCAGCAAAGTAGAGAATTAAATAACTCAGGAAATATTAGATGTTCCACCAGATGTTCTTTGGCCTGTATCTTCTATTTGAACAGTCCCATTCTAACTTCAACTTCATTTTTTGTTGTCATTTCAGAATGAAGCCAGGGCCAAATGGTCTGCCTTTTATGAAGAACAGTCCCGGATGGCCAGAACTTACTCACTCGAAGAAATTCAGAATCTCACACTCAAGCGTCAATTGAAGGCCCTTCAGCATAGTGGGACCTCAGTGCTCTCGGCAGAGAAGAGCAAACGAGTATGTGACGTGCTAGCACTGATCCCAAGAATGGAAATACTGGGGAAATCTTAAACATTAGTATCACTCAGGGCTGCTTACTTTATCTGCAAACCTAGCAATGCTCAGAATAGAAAGAGTGCTGTGCTTCGGTGGGATGATCATGTAATTTATCCTCCAAATTGGGATCCTTTGAGAGTGAAGGGGGACGCTGGTATGTTAGGACACATCATTAAACTAGGATAGTCAGGGCTCTGCGGTCCATAGATGCAGTGACAGAGGTCACCTTCCTGAGGACCAGGCACTTAGTCCATGTCTGTGCTTCTCAACTGCGAGTGATTTTGCCCACCAGGGACATTTGACAATGTCTGGAGATATTTTTGGTTGTCACAACTGTTGAAGGGTGTTATTGGCCTCTAGTGAGGAGGGATGTTGCTAAACACTTTGCAAAGCACAAGGAAGTCCCCAGTGACGGTTGTCTGGTCTAAAATGTCAGCAGTCCTAAGCTCGAGAAGCCTGATATGTCATTTCATCCTCCCCAACCCCTTTCATTCTTGACTGTCTTCTGCAACTTCTTTAAAATGTTGCTAAACCACCCCAGCTCAGACCACTTTAGGATAGGCAAGTCACTTCTTTCTAAAACATCATTTCCATACATGGGTCCCTCTAAGTAATGGCAAGATTCTTCCTCCATTGAGCGTAAAGCGATTTACCTCCACTTTCTACTGCCTTCTGGAGCCAAATGGCTGTCTCCTATAATAGTCTTCAAATAAAGGAAGGCAGATTTTTTTTTAACTATTTGAGGCTTTTTTCTCTAACCTAAAACATCCTTCCATCCATTGATTTTTTTCTTATATGATGGTTTCAAGTTCCCTAAGCAGTCCTGGTTGCTGGCTTCATTTTGTCGGTATTCTTGGACTGAATGCAGCCCTCCAAGTGGGCTCATCTCTGCATGAAAGTGAGCAGGGGTATAACATCCTGCTCTTCCAAGACATAGCTCTAATGTGCCCCCTCTTTGAAGCCATTCCTGAATTTCCAAGTTACTGATTCAACCGCTCCCCCCATCCTGCCACACCTTTCTGGTGACAGTTGTAGCATCTGTCACTCTGTTATGTAATCATTGATTTCATGACTCGCTGTGGCATGTCTGTGGGGCTCTTAAAGACCAGTGACTGGTTCATGTCGTAATTATCAGAGTGTAGGACATAGTAGATGCTCAGTGAAGCCTGGATGGAACAAGAAACGCACTACTCTGCGCATGTGTAGGTGAGAAACATTCTTGGGATTTGGGTAGATCTGTATTTTTTTTCCAGGCACTCCACATGTATTTATCATATGCTTATAAAGGCAGTCCGTGCTAGCTGATGATGGGAAAATTTAGCTGAGATATTCCAACCCTACATAAAAGAAGATACTTGGCCAAGAAGCTGTGAACTTCTGTATTTTGAGGCATAAAAAATTGCATGATTGAAAAGACATCTCTACATTAGCATTCTGTTTTGTATATCTTCCGTTTTTAACACTGTTTATTATCTTTAATTTGTAGTTGAACACGATTCTAAATAAAATGAGCACCATCTACAGTACTGGGAAAGTTTTGGACCCAAATACACAGGAGTGCTTAGCACTTGAACCAGGTGGGCTATTCATTTTGAGCAGTGATTATAAAATTTACTTTATTTTTATTCCAAGCTTTAAAAATGAGATTAACATTAGATGATGATGTTGTGCCTTTCAGATGGACAATCCAAAGAGGGAAAAATTCCAAATGTGTGTATTTTAGCACACGGATGCTCTTTTAAGTTTTAACAAAACTTCAGTATAAATCCTGCCACACTCAAGTAGTTTAACTAAGTTAGTAGTTCAATGATCTCAGTGGTTTATTTTCTCTGCAGAATTATTTTGAAGCTCTTATAAGGGTGAGGACACAAAATAGATTAAAGATCTAAACGTAAGACCAGAAACTATAAAACTCCTAGAGGAAAACATAGGCAAAACACTCTCTGACATAAATCACAGCAGGATCCTCTATGACCCACCTCCCAGAGTAATGGAAATAAAAGCAAAAATAAACAAATGGGACCTAATTAAACTTAAAAGCTTCTGCACAATGAAGGAAACTATAAGCAAGGTGAAAAGACAGACTTCAGAATGGGAGAAAATAATAGTAAATGAAGCAACTGACAAAGGATTAGTCTCAAAAATACACAAGCAACTCCTGCAGCTCAATTCCAGAAAAATAAATGACCCAATCAAAAAATTGGAAAGAGAACTAAGCAGACATTTCTCCAAAGAAGACATACAGATGGCTAACAAATACATGAAAAGATGCTCAACATCACTCATTATCAGAGAAATGCAAATCAAAACCACAATGAGGTACCATTTCATGCCAGTCAGAATGGCAGTGATCCAAAAGTCTACAAGCAATAAATGGTGGAGAGGGTGTGGAGAAAAGGGAACCCTCTTACACTGTGGGTGGGAATGCAAACTAGTACAGCCACTATGGAGAACAGTGTGCAGATTCCTTAAAAAACTGGAAATAGAACTGCCATATGACCCAGCAATCCCACTGCTGGGCATACACACCGAGGAAACCAGAAGTGAAATAGATGCATGTACCCCAATGTTCATCACAGCACTGTTTATAATAGCCAGGATATGGAAGCAACCCAGATGTCCATCAGCAGATGAATGGATAAGAAAGCAGTGGTACATATACACAATGGAGTATTACTCAGCCATTAAAAAGAATACATTTGAATCAGTTCTAATGAGGTGGATGAAACTGGAACTGATTATACAGAGTGAAATAAGCCAGAAAAGAAAACACCAATACAGTATACTAAGGCATATATATGGAATTTAGAAAGATAGTAACAATGACCCTATATGCAAGACAGCAAAAGAGACACAGATGTATAGAACAGTCTTTTGGACTCTGTGGGAGAAGGTGAGGGTGGGATGGTTTGGGAGAGTAGCACTGAAACATGTATATTATCATATATGAAACAGATCGTCAGTCCAGGTTCGATACATGATACAGGATGCTCGGGGCTGGTGCACTGGGATGACCCAGAGGGATGGGATAGGGAGGGAGGTGGGAGGGGGGTTCAGGATGGGGAACACATGTACACCCATGGTAGATTCATGTCAATGTATGGCAAAACCACTACAATATTGTAATTAGCCTCCAATTAAATAAATTTATTAAAAAAATAAGGGTGAGGACATGAATGAATCATGAGATTTCATTGAGCAACTTTATGACCTTGATATTTGCCAGCCTTTCAATTCTTTACAGATGAAAATTTCTAAAACTGCATGTTTTTTTTCCCTTTGGGTGCTTTGTGATAATAGGTTTGGATGACATAATGGAAAACAGCAGAGACTACAATCGGAGGCTCTGGGCTTGGGAAGGCTGGAGGGCTGAGGTTGGCAAGCAACTAAGGCCATTGTATGAAGAGTATGTGGTCCTGGAAAATGAGATGGCAAGAGCCAACAGTAAGTTTGCTGGGCTGTGGCGGTTCTGAAGCTCCCTATAGGGCTGTGGGGCTATTTCTCATGAATTACCAAGCCTGCCCTTTGATATAAGGGGTATCCCTAAATTAGTCACCTGCTGAACAATTCAGGTTACATGTCTCCAAGAGGAGACCACTAGGGAATAAGGAAAGGTGAATTGACATTCTACACTTTAAAGGGCTTGAGAACAAGACTAAGTTACCAGGCCTCAAACAAATCAGTAGTCTGGGAAGGGCTCAGGCTCCTGAGGGTTCCTAAGGTAGTCTGCAGATGGGCAGATTCTATTTACCAGAAAGGATGAGAGACAGAGATACCGTCTCCTTTAAACTCCCATGTGGCCACAGTTCATTCTCAAAGGTCATTTGTGTGATTACCTCACAGTGGTGTCCCAGAAAGAAACAAATCAGAGTACTTTAGGCTGGAAACTGTGGTCATCAAAATCTTAACATGGGGAGGAATTTCCATATCTCTCAAGTTATCCTCCTGCCTGAATAATGAGCTTAAGCCGTGGCATTGTGAGGAAATTGCTGTTTTGGTCGTTTACTGCCTCCTGGGGTTGAGGAAGGGAAAACAGTTTTCATCTGTCCTTCTGTGCTCTACTGCCGCTTAAACTCATATTCTCAGGCCAGAGGCAAACTGGAGACTGGAACCCATCGCCACATCCTTCCATCCAAATATTTACTTCTCTCCTCATCTTCCTGATCATTCATTGCCAATGAGCATGTAAACATTAAAATGCCGAAAATACATTTACAAAGTTTATTAGCTGTTATCCTGACCCAAGCTCATGTTTCCTGATAACGAGACACTGCATGAAGCACAGAGATGGGCCCACTGTGGCCGTGTCCAAGAGGGGTTGGGTTGCAGTTGAAAATATAAGGCCCTAAACAAAATGAGAATTTAAAGACCCAATCACATGTTTTAAAGCTAAAGATGCTAACTGACCTATGGCGAGAGTAGAGACCTGGGGTTAGGAGACTAGGAGTCCGCCTCTCACCCTCACCAGTTGTGTGACCTTGGATGAATCCTTTAATCAGCCGAGAGCCAGCTCTTACCCAGCACCATGGGGATTGTAATACTGACCATCTTGTAGAGTTTTTGTGCTCATTAGATGAGATAATGAATTAAATTTCAGGCACATTAGCTAGTGTTATTCATTTGTATCCCTTTGAGTTGAAGGCCGATAAAAATGTGACAGGTCTTCGGATTTTTTTAACCTCCCAGGAAGGCTAGTCTATGTATACTGTGCTTTATCTCTTTCTTTCCAGATGTTCTCATTTTCTTCTTTTTAAAACAGATTATGAGGACTACGGGGACTATTGGAGAGGGGATTATGAGGTGACTGGGGCAGGGGACTATGACTACAGCCGTGACCAGTTGATGAAAGATGTGGAACGTACCTTTGAAGAGGTAACGAGACACAGAAGTTCACATATTATATGATTTCATTTATATTAAATGTGTATAATCAGCCAAACTATAGAGAAAGAAATCAGTGATCACCTGGGGCTGGAGGTGGGAATGGAGTTGACTGCAGATGGGTACAAGAAAACTTTTGGGAATATTGAAAATGTTCTAAAACTGGGCAGTAGTGATGGTTGTCCAAAAGTATACTTTTATTAAAACTCACAAAATTGTATACTTTAAAATGGGTAAATTTTATGATATATAAGTGATACTTCAATTTAAAAATGAAGGAAGTAGGTAGCATCTTAAAATGAATATATATATTTTTTGCATCTGCCTTCCAGTTGGGGCTTCCAAAGTGGTGCAAATGGTAAAAAAAAACCCTGCCTGCCAATGCAGGAGACATAAGAGATATGGGTTTGATCTCTGAGTCAGGAAGATCCCCCAGAGGAGGGCATGGCAACCCACTCCAGTATTCTTGCCTAGAGAATCCCATGGACAGAGGAGCCTGGCGGGCTACAGTCCATGGGGTCACAGAGTCAGACACGATTGAAGGAACTTACCACGCACACCTTCCATGTGGTGTTTGTATACCTCCAGATGTGTTCACTGCTTTATTTTATGTAGTGGAACTAGTCATCATCTATATCTGGTAAGAAGGAATGCTTTCAAACTCTTCAGAATATTTCAGAGGAGGAGAAATTAAAATTTAGGGTAATTCTACTGTCTAAAGAAGCCCCTATTTTCAGTGTTGGGAATTGGAGATTGGAATAGGCTATTCTTGGTCTTAAACTGTCTTCCTGGGCTTTTCAGATTAAACCATTATATGAACAACTTCACGCTTATGTGAGGGCAAAGTTGATGGATACCTACCCTTCCTATATCAGCCCTACTGGATGCCTCCCTGCACATTTGCTTGGTAAGAAACTCGAGGAATTCCTTGTCTACTTTGCTCTTTGCTGTTTCCACCAATAAGGTTGTTATTTTGGGGTGAGGCCCAACTTTTGAAACATTCTGTGAATGAAGTTAGTAACATTATAGAAATCATATTTTGAAAGCAGTGTCTTCACCAGAAAAGTCATTTTAAGTTGTCCTCTATTGCTTTACTTTATACACAGAGAGTTGTTTCGTTTGGGCTCAATCCATAGGTAAAGGGGTTATTTAAGATCACCAGAGAATGAGAGTGAAAATGGGGAAAAAAGTTTTTGTTTTGTTTTTTAAGATCCTCAGGTTTATTTTTATTTTTTAAGTTTTTTGGCTGTTCTGGGTCTCCCTTGCTGCATGCGGGCTTTCTCTAGTTGTGCTGCGTGGGCTTCTCTTGTTACACAGCATGGGCTCTAGGCACGTGGGCTTCAGTAACTAAAGCTCATGAGCTCTAGAGCGTGGGCTCAGTAGTTGGGGCACACAGGCTTGGTTGCCCTATCGCATGTGGAATCTTCCTGGACCAGGCATCAAATCTGTGTCCCCTCCATTGGAGGGTGGATTTTTAACCACTGTACCACCAGAGAGGTCTGAAATTAAATTGTGTTATTCAGCTTGATTGGCTGACCCTTGAGGTGAGATTTTAGCATCATGTTGTCAGACGAAAGAAGCTTAGTTGGTTGGGAGTAGTCAGGGGTGAGAGAAAAGCTATCTAGAATTAAGGTATAGCCTAAGTGAAAGCTTCCTAAGTTGACTGTTCAACTGCAACAGTATCTTTTGATGCAGAGTACTTGGTTTGGAATCATATGGGTAATCAATGAAATCCTCCTCATGAAGAAAGCTGCCTAGCTTAAGAGGAGAAACAGTCTTCAGAGCACTCAGGATCCTGCTCTAGAGCTTTGGTAGACCAGGCAAGACCTGGGGCCCTTTACTGAACTCCTTTATTTCTTCCCAGAGAGTGATCACCCTCCCTCCCCTCTCCCTCACCCTCAAAGCCTAGGCCAAAGAAAATATCTGTGTTTGGAAAGTTTATGTCCTGCATACACAGCAGGCCTACTACAGGCAAGCTAAGTTGCTAGTAGCTGATTCTCTATAGGCAAGCCTCTTTCTTAGCATGAGGGAATCTGGACAAAGGAGCAGTGGAGACTTTTTCCTCTAAAGCAATATATAAATACTCTCTACAGTGTCTTTGGCAACCATTCTTTGGTAATTCATTTTCTGCTTAAACCTGCCTGGCATGAAGTGGCTCTTGCTTCCTTCCAAAATAGACTCATCTATCACTACACTGTACCAATTACAAGAAAGTCCTACGTTATGTGGAGGTGAACCAACACCCCTCTCATGCCTCCCATTCATTCTGCCTAATTCTGTGCTCTGAGGTTACCCAGAGTATGTCCACTTTTCTTCCACAAGATGGCCTTCTAGAGATTTGTAAACAACCACTGTCAAGGTACAGCATAGTTCCTGACACAAGAGTATGTACTCAGTATATTTTACTATTATTATTGTCATCATGTAAACACTATTTTCTTCTTGTATGTTAAATATCCTATACAGACTTTCAACCATTCTTAAAAAATCTCACTTTTCTACTTGTTCTCATTTGGACAAGCAAATAAATAAAATAAAACTTTATTGATGTCCCTCTTCAAATATCATGCTTAGAACTGAGCAGTTACTCCAGCTGAGGTTTGACCAACATAGAATAAAGATGGTGCTGTGACTTCCTTTGTTCTAGACACTGTAATTCTATTCATTTACCTTAAGGTGATATTTGCATTTTGGAAGCCACATCATACTGTTTGTTGGACCCCTTGTGGTCTTTTACATGTGAGCTGTGTTTCAACCTGATGTCATATATCACATATTTCTATAATAGCTATTTCTTGACAGTTGAAGCATAGGAGTTTGCTTCTATCTCTATTGGATTTTATCTTTTAAAACATGAATTTGTTGGCATATTCTTCAGGTAGTTATTTTGCTCCATTCCTTTGGTGCCACAATTCTGGTCCTGCTGTTACATTGATTTTTTTTTCCAGATCCATTTTATCTTTTAGGGTTTCTGGCCTTGGAATCCAGTTTAACATTTGTTTGAGATGTTTGAAAAGTCACCCAGTTAAGTAGATTACTATAGTATAATAATAAAAGTGGAACTTAGTTGCTAGTTACTAGCAGAGTTTCCTGAATGATCATCCTATATGCTCTCACTTTTCTTTTCCATTATAGTTTATTACAGGATCTTGAATATACTTTCCCATGCTATACAGTAAGACCTTGTTGTTTATTCATTCTATATATAAAAGCTTGCATCTGTTAACCCCAAACTCCTAATCCATCCTTCCCCCACTCCCTCTTCCCCTTAGCAACAGCAAATCTGTCTATATACTCTCTCTTAAATTCAATATCATAGATTACTAACAATTTAATTTGTAGTATTTTGTCCCATGGATGAGGGACTATATAAACCTATTTCTAATCTATAGTAGCTATGATGTTCTACATATTTAATACATTGTGCCTTTGAATTGTGATTTAAAATGAAAGAAACAGGGATGATTCCCTAACAAGGTTTGCCTCACCACATCACTCTTGCCATTTTAACCTTTTAGAGGAGACAGTAAAAGAAGGGAATGTTGAAAATATAAAATAAGAGAAGAGGAAAAGAGGTAGTGAAAGGAAGCACAGAAACTATTGAGTTGGCCAAAAAGTTCATTTGTGTTTTTCTGTAACATCACTTTTTGGCCAACCCAATAAATTAAATCTAGAATACTCTATGGCCTGTTTACCAGTCCTACCTCGTGTGCTATGTAAAATCATGTCTATACTTCTACTGTCTTTATCACATATTAACAAATCTTTTTTTTTTTAATAGGTGATATGTGGGGGAGATTTTGGACAAATCTGTACTCTTTGACAGTCCCCTTTGAACACAAACCAAGCATAGATGTTACTGAAAAAATGAAGAATCAGGTAGGGAGAAGACACCTTGAAAACTAAATCCTCAACCTCATTCCTTTTTATGCTACCTTTCTCTTCTTATGTTATAAAGTCATGTAAATGAGAAAATTTTCAAGCAATTTAAAATTTATTTCTTATGTAGGTATCCTTTCATAGAAAAGTAGTTTACAATGACAGTGACATCTAGTACCTAGAATAAGTATGGCATTGATCTTGCTGAGAGTAACTAAAAGTGGAGATGACCTGGTTTTCCATTAAGCGATAAGATGTGAAATTGTCAACTTATAATTCTTTCTAAAGTTAGTCATTGCTATGTAGTCAGTAATCTCTATGAATAGGGGAAAAAAGGATATCTTTAGGAGATTTTTACATATTAAAAATCATTATTGTTAAAGATACCATAAGAGTCTGCCATGGTTTGCAAATAAACGTTTTGTTACCATCTTGGAATAATTATTTTAATTCTCTGTGTTCCCTTCCATTGATGAAAGCATATTATAGCTGTAATTGTGTGTTTTTCTTTATTGAGCTAATACTCTACAATTCTGGGTAGAATCTATGATCATACATCTATTAGCTGTGTAAAATTTTTCCGAATCGTTGCACTGTGCTTTACGTTAGTATTTATGCATTGCTTGTGAACAGTTTTAAATCTGTAAGCAACTACGCAATAAACACCTTCACTTGCATAACATATTCCTGAGATAAGTCCACAGCAGAATGAAAACATGAAGCTTCAAGAGCCCCCAAACTCCTGCAGCTGTTCTAGCCCCATTTTGCAATTGAGTAGCAGCAGGGGCTCATTTTTATGTACCTCCATAGCCTGTCTATGGTGTTTTCACACCCACCATCTCTCCTAATGTTATGTTTACAACAAATCTGTGGGACTATCAGGGCAGGTATTGTGATAGTTCCATGTCGTAGGTGAGGAAACTGAGGCTTGGGTAAATGATTCACCCAAAGTCACAAAGACAACCAGTCAGTGGCAATAAGGTTGGAACACAGAATTTGCAGTCTGGTTTTCTACCCATTCGTTCTTCATTCAACAGATATTAACTGTGCTTGCCAGTCTACACTCTTTTGGTATACGTTCATTTTCTTTAAGAATACCATAAGTCACCAATAGCAATATTGTCTGACGTTAAGCCTTTAAAGGTAAAACAACAATCCATAGTGTCTCTTATACCCAGTTTCATATTTTCAAGGCAGACATGAGAGAAGAAATTAACTTGACTGGTTTTTAAGATCAGAGGAAGTTTTCTGTGTCACTAAAAAGTGATTCATTAACTATCTACCAATTATACAAATTTAGTTTTACTGATGTATGGGCCTTATCTCCAAAGAAGTCTTGGTCAGCTCCAGGGACACTGGTTCCTAGAAAGATTTGCTGAATAGCAGACACCTTCTGCTGCCCTTCTGCAGTTCCAGAATATTCTGAAAGTTTAGGTTCCTATACAGACTATGAAGCCAAGGCCCAGCTACCCATTGGCTGCTGGGTCTCTTGTGGGCCTTTTTGACTTCGAAAGCAGGTGACTTCATGTTTGCTTTATTGTTTGTGTCTTCCTCTGACACAGACACTAATAATCCCCAGCCTAATACTAGGGCCTTGTTCACGGAACGAACTCAGTCAAGGGTTGTTGTCTGGAATTGAACAGTTTTTAGCAAAGAGAGCAAGTCATTACTACTTGTCTTTATACCTGGAGCATAAAGGCAAAAAAATTCATATACAATCGCAGTCTACTCCTGATATTTTAATGTACTTCTTCATTAAAATTATACTATATAAGTGTTTTACATATTTTATCTTCTCATTATTATTTTTAAAAATCAATACAAATTCTTTATAAATCCAATTTATTTAGGTTTTCTATTCCACAAAGGCATTGTTATTTACTTAGCCATTCTGGAGGCTTTTTCCACTTTTCCCTCTATTAAAAATCATTTTATAACACTTTACAATTTGTCAAATATATTTTAGTTGAAAAACAGTAATAAAAATCATTTAAAATGTAATTCTTTGACCTAATTTCTGAAAATTTCCTAGGTTAGTTCCCTAGAGACTGGATTACTGAAAGCTGTCTGTACATGTTGCCAAATTGCCTTTCAGAAAGGCTATGCCTTTGTACATACCCAACAAAAAGAATGCTGTGATTTTAATGCTACAATTAATTGCTGTTCTTTTTTTTCCCCAGTCCTGGGATGCAGAAAGGATATTCAAGGAGGCTGAGAAGTTCTTCGTGTCTATCGGCCTTCCTTACATGACTCAAGGATTCTGGGACAACTCCATGCTGACTGAGCCAGGCGATGGCCGGAAGGTGGTCTGCCACCCCACAGCGTGGGACTTGGGGAAGGGTGACTTCAGGTAGTGAGACTGACGTTCACACTGCCAGAATTCCAACAGGAGACAATGGAGGGATGAGGATGAATTTGGATTCCTTGTCTGATTCTCTGAGCACTGAAGAGAGGAGTGAATTTTCCTTGAATAGAGGCTGGGAGTCCAGGAGACCACATCTGGGTTTCTGAGGAAAAGGGGATTGTCATCAGGCCCTCAACTGCACCTTTAGACAGTTTACCTCGTCTGAAATAATATGCATTCATTAGAGTTTCATGGTCATAAGTATGGTGGTGCCCCCATTAGGAAAGGCTTGGTGCAAAGATTTATGGGAGATAAAATATGTGAATCAGACATTAATCCCCCCTTCCTGTTTCTTTCTTCTGAGTGAACTAGGACAGGTGGATGGAAAATCTGGTATGTATCATAGGAGAAATGCAGAGAGTACTTAAATCGTTTATTTAGGCTTCGCAGGTCTCTGTTGAAATTGCTCGTCTCTGCCCTGTGGCATGCAAGCAGCCAGAGACAATACAGAAGCAAGTGGTTGGGGCCGTGTCACAGTCAAGTCTAATTTATCTCAACAAGTGGCCAGCTGCAGGCCAGAGCTTACTGACTCCAGTACTAGGGTAAGGTTGAAAAATGAGGAAGTGTATATAAGCTTCCTAGCACAGGCTCTTACACACAGTAGACATTAAGTAAGTACCTATTCTTATAATTGTGTCAAAGAGAATAGAGAAAAACCAAAATTAGGAAAAGAGGTCATATTGGGTGTATAAAAGAGATTGAGTTTGTTCCTGAGCAGTGGGAGTCCTTAAAAGGTATTTATCAGGGGGATGGTGTGCTCAGAGTGGTGAGAAAATGACAGCACCTACTGGAATATGACCCCTCCACTCACCTACCTGAAACTGCTCTTGCCAAGTTGAAAAGGACTGGTATCTAATTGCCAAATGCAGTCTTTGGGCCACAGCAGCATGAGACAGTGTTGGTTGGTTGTCTTTGACGTGTTTTTTTTTCACTAGTGTCTGCATTGTCCTCCCTTCCGGACTTCTTTGACTTCTCTCTCTGTCCCCTTTTCCTCTCTCCACCCTGTACATCCTGGGACTTCCTGGGGCTTGTCCTTGGCCCTCTTGCCTTGCCATCCTACACTAGCTCCATGGGCCGTCACATCCACTCCCCTACTTACGTGCTAATGATTCCCAAATGTCAATTTCTAGTCCCTCCCCCTTCCTTTTTTTTTTTTTTTCACTGCTTCTCTGTCCTAACTGTCCCAAACTGCTGGCTGTGTTCCCATTCTTTTCTCAAGCCATCCTCACTGATCACTTCTATGAAGGTCAGTCTCTTGACCCTTCCTGCCATCTACCTGGCTAACTGCTGTGCTTTAATCAAGGTCCAGATTGCTCATTGCATCTTGAGTCATGCCATTCCTGGTGCTTCTAGAAGACTAGGCCTGCATTTACTCATCATTATGGACAAGGCCATGTCTGCTGATCACTTGTAGAGCACTTGCCTCAGTTTTTGTAGTAGAAGACTCTGTCTTCCTTTCTATTAGTCTGTGAGTAGGAGGACAGGATTCAGCCCTGCCCATCACTTTATATTGAACACCTAGAACAGTTTCTAGAACATGTAAGGTAGGTCCTCAAGATTCATTGGTCAATAAATCTTGGAAATGTGATCCATGCTATAGAAATCCCATGTAACTATTATGATGAATAAATGAAATTCAGTGAGGTTCATGTTAATCTTGCCCATTTTTGTTCAGGATCAAGATGTGCACGAAGGTCACAATGGATGATTTCCTGACAGCCCATCATGAGATGGGCCACATCCAGTATGACATGGCGTATGCTACACAGCCCTACCTGCTCAGAAATGGAGCTAATGAAGGTTTCCATGAAGCTGTTGGGGAGATCATGTCACTGTCTGCAGCTACACCTCACTATTTGAAAGCGCTTGGTCTTCTGGCACCTGATTTTTATGAAGACAATGGTATGAACATTTTTCTCATGGCTTCTTTTGGGTATTCTTTATTATGACATGGGCAAAGGTATTTATTGCCATGCATAGGATATATTTAATTTTTGCCATATAAAATATAATGTAATTATGGGTAACTAGGAATTGCTTCTGGTTAAAAAAAACAGTATATAACATAACATGCCAACTTTCGTTTTTGTGTCTTTGAGAAGAGGTAACTAAGTGAATGATCTTGGGACTCTAAGAATCATCTAGCAGAAAACTTTTATTTTATTTTACTTGTTGTTGTTGTTTAGTCGCTCAGTCATGTCTGACTCTTTGTGACCCCATGGACTGTGGCCCACCAGGCTCCTCTGTCCATGGAATTTTCTAGGCAAGAATACTGGAGTGGGGTGCTGTTTTCTTCTCCAGAGGATCTTCCCCACCCAGGGACTGAACCTGTGTCCTCTGCATTGGCAGGGGGATTTTTAATCACTCGGCCACCAGGGAAACCCAGAAGATTTTTAAAAAGACATTAAAACAGACCCACAGAACTGAAATGGCTTATCCAAGGTCACCTAGCTAATTAGTGTCAGAGTTCAGATTGAATTCCCCCAGTTCTAGGTAAAAACCTCAATGGTGGAGCTGGAAAAGATTCTAAAAATCACTTTGTAGAGGAAGCAAGCTGAAGGCATGAGAGGGAAAATAACTAGCCCAAGGCCAAAAAGCAGCATGGCAGAACCAGAACCAAAGACCTAATATACAACTTTTTCCATAATATTATGGGAATATTATGGGAGTTCTTAGGGAGCAGGTGGTAGAATACGAAGACTGGAAGAGACTGAAACATTTTTTTTCATCTAGCTGAAGCATGAATTTGCCCCATAACATCCCCTCAGATCCAGGCCATCATTCAAGGCACCCTTTTTCTCTTTGGATGGCCTAGACTTGATGGAACCCAACAAATATTCACGAGATCCAGATTTTTTTTCTGTGAGGATTCTTCGCTCAGTCGTGTCTGACTCTTTGCGACCCCATGGACTGTAGCCTATCAGTCTCCTCCGTCCATGGGATTTTCCAGGCAAGAATGCTGGAGTGGATTGCCATTTCCTTCTCCAGGGGATCTTCCCGACCCAGGAATCAAACCCAGGTCTCCTGCATTGCAGGCAGACGCTTTACTGTCTGAGCCACCAGGGAAGCCCTGTAAAAGGACACTTAGAACCAAATATGTTCTTTTTTCCCATGTTTTTCTCACCCCTCATTTTAGCCATTTGGGACATAAACGTCAGCTCTATTTAGTCAATGAGGTCAAGGTCATAAGCTCCACCTTTGTGTGGACAGTTCACTTTGCCTTGACTTCTGACTCCAGACCTTGATGATCTCACAAGTGCCTGGGAGTAGGTCACTGTAAAGCCATCATCATGTCTGAAAAAGTGTAAGCACAGACCCAGTGGGTAATAGACAAGTAGCAGTATCCTCCCAGAAGTGAGCAACACAGGAAAGGGGTTTCACAGTAACCACACCTGTTGCCTAATTTTAAATGATCATTCTCAAATCAATTCACAGAAAAGTGTTTTATCATTTTTTAATATTCCTTGACAGCAGGCAAAGATGATTGAATCACTGGTTTGAAAAACTCCTGCTTCTTTCCTTGGCTCTGCTCCTGATCTGTGAATTATATTTGACAAAATAAAGTCCTTCATCCCTTCTTTTCCTCTTTGTTTCTCCCTCTCTTCCTTTCTTCTTCCAAAAGTGTTTACTGAGCACTTTTTACGTGTAAATCATTTTTAAAGACACTAGAGAGATACAGTGATAATACCCCCCAGTTACATTCCAGTAAGCTGCATTTATACAACAGATATGAGCTCCACTGCCCTTTTACACCACTGCTGCTGCTGCTGCTGCTGCTGCAAAGTTGCTTCAGTCATGTCCTACTCTGTGCGACCCCATGGACAGCAGCCCACCAGGCTCCTCTGTCCACAGGATCCTCTAGGCAAGAATACTGGAGTGGGTTGCCATTTCCTTCTCCATTTATACCACTAATAAAGGATAAATGAAATAATATAATTTGTTAAAGCATTTTAAACTCTGGTAAGAAAGATATTTGTAAGGCCTGAGGAAGCCTTACAAATAGCTCTGAAAAGAAGAGAAGCGAAAAGTAAAGGAGAAAAGGAAAGATATACCCATTTGAATGCAGAATTCCAAAGAATAGCAAAGAGAGATAAGAAAGCCTTCCTCAGTGATCAGTGCAAAGAAATAGAGGAAAATAATAGAATGGGAAAGACTAGAGATCTCTTCAAGCGAATTAGAGATACCAAGGGAACATTTCATGCAAAGAAGGGCTCGATAAAGGACAGAAATGGTATGGACCTAACAGAAGCAGAAGATATTAAGAAAAGGTGGCAAGAATACACAGAACTGTACAAATGAAAGATCTTCACAACCCAGGTAATCACGATGGTGTGATCACTAATCTACAGCCAGACATCCTGGAATGTGAAGTCAAGTGGCCTTAAGAAGTATCACTATGAACAAAGCTAGTGGAGGTGATGGAATTCCAGTTGAGCTATTTCAAATCCTAAAAGATGATGCTGTGAAAGTGCTGCACTCAATATGTCAGCAAATTTGGAAAACTCAGCAGTGGCCACAGGACTGGAAAAGGTCAGTTTTCATTCCAATCCCAAAGAAAGGCAATGCCAAAGAATGCTCAAACTACCGGACAATTGCACTCATCTCACACATTAGTAAAGTAATGCTCAAAATTCTCCAAGCCAGGCTTCAGCAATATGTGAACCGTGAACTTCCAGATGTTCAAGCTGGTTTTAGAAAAGGCAGAGGAACCAGAGATCAAATTGCCAACATCCACTGGATCATGGAAAAAGCAAGAGAATTCCAGAAAAACATCTATTTCTGCCTTATTGACTATGCCGAAGCCTTTGACTGTGTAGATTACAATAAACTGGAAAATTCTGAAAGAGATGGGAATCCT
Organism: Ovis aries; assembly: GCF_016772045.2. Classification (NCBI taxonomy): domain Eukaryota; kingdom Metazoa; phylum Chordata; class Mammalia; order Artiodactyla; family Bovidae; genus Ovis; species Ovis aries. The sequence goes on along the minus strand of NC_056080.1, from coordinate 13,742,399 downwards.
AGACCACCTGACCTGCCTCTTGAGAAACCTATATGTAGGTCAGGAAGCAACAGTTAGAACTAGACATGGAACAACAGCCTGGTTCCAAATAGGAAAAGGAGTATGTCAAGGCTGTATACTGTCACCCTGCTTATTTAACTTATATGCAGGGTACATCATGAGAAACATTGGGCTGGATGAAGCACAAGCTGGAATCAAGATTGCCAGGAGAAATATCAATAACCTCAGATATGCAGATGACACCACCCTTATGGCAGAAAGTGAAAAAGAACTAAAGAGCCTCTTGATGAAAGTGAAAGAGGAGAGTGAAAAAGTTGGCTTAAAGCCTAACATTCAGAAAACAAAGATCATGGCATCTGGTCCCATCACTTCATGGGAAATAGAATGGGAGACAGTGAAAACAGTGTCAGACTTTATTTTTGGGGGCTCCAAAATCACTGCAGATGGTGACTGCAGCCATGAAATTAAAAGATGCTTACTCCTTGGAAGGAAAGTTATGACCAACCTAGATAGCATATTAAAAAGCAGAGACATTACTTTGCCAACAAAGGTCCATCTAGTCAAGGCTATGGTTTTTCCAGTAGTCACATATGGATGTGAGAGTTGGACTGTAAACAAATTGAGCACCAAAGAATTGATGCTTTTGAACTGTGGTGTTGGAGAAGACTCTTGAGAGTCCCTTGGACTGCAAGGAGATCCAGCCAGTCCATCCTAAAGGAGATCGGTCCTGAGTGTTCATTGGAAGGACTGATGTTGAAGCTGAAACTCCAATACTTTGGCCACCTGATGCAAAGCACTGACCCATTTGAAAAGACCCTGATTCTGGGAAAGATTGAGGGCAGGAGGAGAAGGGGCCAACAGAGGATGCGATGGTTGGATGGCATCACTGACTCAATGGACATGGGTTTGGGTGAACTCTGGGAACTGGTGATGGACAGGAAGGCCTGGCATACTGCGGTCCATGGTGTCGCAGAGTTGGACACAACTGAACCACTCAACTGAACTGAACTGAAGGAAGATATCAGTAAATTTAAAGTTCATGATACTTCTGATTATCCACTGGATAATTAGAGGAGGGAGGCTGTTTTTTCTTTTTTTTTTTTCCTCCCTGATTTACTGGCTTTTGGCCACATATGTTTAATATCCATTTGTTTAGCAAAGACTCACACAGGGCCTCACGTAGCAGACACCAGTTTAGGCATATAGTCTTGAATGAGACATTGACAGTCACTGCCTTCATGGAGCTTACAAGAATAAATAGTATGACTAGGAAAGCAGGTGAAATAGCCCTACTTAGCTCTGACAAGAGGTAGTTAAGAAAGGTAGTACTGAAACTAATGCAAAAAACAGGGTTACTTGTGGATTTATTTAACCTATTCTATCCAAGGCTTCACCCTACTTCAAATCCCTCAGCTGAGAAAATGAATAAATACATATTATTATGTCCACTGTCAATATTTCTCATGTGATCATGCTTATAGTAAGTATATCTTGAGGAATAATATCTTGAGATTAGGAAATTATTGAACACAAAATGTCTACTGTCATCCTTATCTTAATATTTATCCTTTCCCATTTTCCTTTCAGAAACAGAAATAAACTTCCTGCTCAAGCAAGCACTTACAATTGTTGGGACTCTACCATTTACTTACATGTTAGAAAAGTGGAGGTGGATGGTCTTTAAGGGTGAAATTCCCAAACAGCAGTGGATGGAAAAGTGGTGGGAGATGAAGTAAGTCAGTGAATATGCACGCAATCAGTAAAATGTTTTCTCATGAATTTGTTGTTTATTTAAAAGCATCTAATTGGCCTGTATAGACACATACACATTCACATTAACTACTTGCTTTTTATTAAGTCTCCATTTGGGTGCCTTCTTATCAGATAACATTTCCTTGGCTTTGCCCACCCCCTCAGAAGCAGGGTCAAGTGACAAAATTTCTCATGCTCTATCTTCTTGCATGTTGAGGCACCCATTAAACTCTGATATTATTTAGGAAGTAATCAATGTGTTCATTTTCATTTTTTATTTTGTCCATTCTTTGAAACAAAAATTAATAATCCCATATTGTAGGTACAGCACCAGGGATCCAAGACTGATCGTTTGCACCAGGGATCTGAGGCTGATCGATTTTGATGTTCTCTTTGACTTCCAAGAGCTTTTAGTTTATGGAGGGATGTAGAAAATGAAACCACTGCAGTGTGTTGAATTGTGATGGAGGGTGTGGGGATCCGTGAGCATCCAAGGGGGGATCCAAAGCCCTGGCCAGTGAGTCAGATGAGGAGAGGCACCCAAGCTGAGGTTTGAGAACAATGTGCGAGTTAACCAGGTGTACGTGGAAGGGAAGGGAGAGAATTCCAAGCAAGTGAAAGCCTGCCATATTTGGGCAACAGATGGTGATGCCTTTCAATAGTTTCAGTGCTACGTCATTCATCACTATATCCCAAGTGCTTTGCACAGGGCCTGGCTCAGACACGTATGAAATAATGATGAAAGTACTCCTGAAGAAGATGGAAGGAAGAAAAGCGACCTCCCCACAATATTAGTCAGACTCCTGTTAATGGTTTTTCTTTGTTTTTCCTTTTTGGAGTGAAGATCTACAATGATAACATTTAGCCCCACGTCCATAAGTTGAAGTCAGTGCCACTATTCTGCTAAGATTCTTTCTGTTGACATAAATCCTCCTTGGGAGGAAGGAAACAGCATCTCTAATAACTGTCTCTAGCATTTAAGTATTACCAAAATTATGTCTATCATGATCCCACAATCAGAAAGGACAAATGTATTCAAACAATGCCAAATACATGGTTTCTGTACCTTTTTATCCTGATTAAATTTTTGACCCCTTTTAGTTTATTTCCAAAGGTACATGGGATCAGGCCCTTAAAGTGATTCATTGTACTCTATTCATGTAATAAGTCCACATGAAGTCTTTTCTTAGCATTGGGCATTGTGGCTGGCCCTGGAACTATAAAGATGACCAGAACACAGCCCTGTCCGCTAGGTGCTCAAGTTTCCAGAGCAAGAAGGAGCTGTATGTGAATAATTATAAAACAGAGAGAGAAATGGCAAAGGAGGCAGAGCTAGAGAAGGCCTAGGGAACTGGAGGGCTTGCCGTGGTGGCAGGTGCTTGGGGTCAGGGGCAGGACTTACAGATAAGGGGGCATTTGAGCTGGCCTTGAAGAATCAGATCAATCAGAAGAATCAGTGAGGTTTCAATTTTAGAAAATTCTGCCTACCAAGAGCCCATAAAATATGGTGCAGGAGAGGAATTTTTAGGACTTTCACTGTATGGTTTTGGTCACATAATATACTTTATGAAATTGGTGTTTTGATGATACAGCTATTTTTCAATGGTATAGACTGGCTGAAGTAACAAAAAACAGAGATGATTACGTGATGGGATTTATTCTGTAATTCTTTACACTGTTTCAATTTCACCTGACCACAAATTCCAATAGAAATGCCATTGACTGATGGCACTGCACAATGGCACCATCTATACTTTCTCTCAGTAAGCGACCCACAGCTAATATACCTTCTTTTTCCTCCAAAGGCGAGAGATAGTCGGAGTGGTGGAGCCTCTGCCCCATGATGAGACATACTGTGACCCCGCGTGTCTATTCCACGTGGCTGAAGATTACTCATTCATCCGGTAAGTGACAGTTTTCTTCTGTTTCACTTCTAGAATTTGTAGACAGAGTGACAACTTTAATTTCTCTATCTCCATTCCCCTCCCCCTTAGAACCTCAAAATAGATGATCAGTTTCAATTCTATGTAACTGAACATGATGTATTGAGTTCAACAAAAGTTATATGAGATCCTTTTCTCCACTAACAGGGAATTTATAGTCTCCTTGGGAGCAATAGAAATGTTTTTGTTTGTCTCTTTGTTACTGGCAGAGTTCAGGGTGATCAGAATAGAGCATTTTTAACTTGAAGTCCCAAAATCTATGTTCTTCACCTATTAGCTCCAGATCTTGAATTTGTTGAGTCTCAGTTTCTTTATTTGTAAAGTAGAAATAATATTGATGATTTGCCAAAAGGATTGATTGGCATCAGTTATGTGAAAAGGCTATAAATTGGTAAAACACAATACAAATGTGAGCTCACATTTAACAAGATAATGCTGCCTTTTTATCAGCTGATACATAAATGCAAGTATGATGAGTCTATAGGGTTTGTGTTTGGGTCTTTCTTGAGTGAAAAGAGGTTTAACTGATACTTCATTGGTTGCTGGGGCCTCAAAATTTAAATATATGTCCCAATCTATGACTTTACCACAGAAACTACACACGGGACAACTCTTTTTTTTTGTTTTGTTTTGTTTATCTCTTTTACAGGTATTACACAAGGACCATTTATCAATTCCAGTTTCATGAAGCCCTTTGTAAAACAGCTAAACATGAAGGTGCCCTGTTCAAATGTGATATCTCAAATTCCACTGAAGCTGGGCAGAGGCTGCTGTAAGAGATGCTTCAAAAACATTGAACCTCTCATCCTATTTAATGTTACTCATTTCCATGCCTAGGTTTGAATTTGATTTCTTTGATCCAAAAAAGAAAATTTGGGGACTCAAAATGTCTTCATCCATGAATTAAATGTTTGTTTTGTGATCACACAGGAACCTGGATCCTGTGATGGCTAGACAGGCCACCTCCTCTCCCCATGTCATAACTATAGAGCTCTCTGGGGAAGGGAGATTGAAAGATGAATACATCTTTTACCATGTTTTCTTGTCTTATTTGCCAGGAGCAAACTTAGTCAAACCAAAGAGGAGTAACCATAGATTGTACATGTAAACATATATGCATCTGGAATCCATCCAAAGGCCCTGAACCCACCTTCCCCCGCCTTTTTTTTTTTTTTTTTAATGTAGCCAAATGCTGCGCCTTGGAAAATCAGAACCCTGGACCTTAGCATTGGAAAATATTGTGGGCATAAAGACTATGGATGTAAAACCCCTGCTCAACTACTTTGAGCCCTTGTTTACCTGGCTGAAAGAGCAGAACAGGAATTCATTCGTGGGATGGAGCACGGAATGGACTCCATGTGAGTAGATGGCGTTGACACGTTTCTAACGGCCTTTTTCTGCTTCCCTAGTCCCCTCTGGCCCTGGTCTCATAGGACTCACACAGTTGAGTGTGTTCTTCCTCTACTTACCCCCTGGACTGTGGTGGCAGATGCCATTTTCTCTGGGAGGAAACACATTTGTTGAGCACCTACTGTGTACCCGACACGTGAAAACTCCCCCCTTCTTGTTTTCAATCTGCTTTACTAGCCCCATATTTAACCCACCGTATGTGAATCCTGCCCTTCAAAGGCAAATACATTTAACAATTTTAATGCAATCCCCTCTTCTTTCTGGCAGTTACATGCATATTTCTAAACAGCTTGTTTATATTGTCATTTCCCCATTGCTCAGTTTTAGACATGCACTTCTGCCTACTCTTCTGCCTCCATTTCCCATTCTCCCAATGAAATTTAATGTAATTTTTAGTAAAGAAATTACCAACATTTGCATCATTATACCTGCAGAACCAAGTAATATTACTATTTTATATCTTTTTAAATGTAGCTTTTTGTTTGTCCTGAAGTTTCTATTGCCTCACTTTTTTGCATGCCTAATTTGCTGTCTATGCTATATTCTTCTCCAACTATTCCAACGTATCTATTCTTTTCAGTCTCATTTTTCCCTAAAGAACTCCCTCTTGGAGTCCTCCTGTCTCCATCTGGACCACAGTTTTCATCCCAAGTCACCCCTTTGCTGCTGTCCTGAGTTGAATCCTCTCCTTCCTGGATGCCATATCTTCTTTCATGAATTGCCTCCCGTTTTGCTGCAGCACGGCCTACAGGTGACTTTCTAAGCAAGAACTCATGGGGTAGGAGCATCAGCTGTTCCCCTAAGTGGCTATGACCAGACCTAGATTTTCATTTTCCTTGTTTTCAGTCCAGTATCTTCTTCCCACCCCCTGCTGTACCTGAATCCCAGGCCTCTCCTGGATTCTCTGGGGGTCTCTACTGCTTGTGTGTACACATTATACCATGACTTCCTGACCCTTGGGAAAGCATTTACCACTCCTCCATAACTTCTCATTTTCCAAAGGAGTGTTTATACCTTTAAAAAATTCCTTTACTATCACTTTAGTGGGATCTTGGGAAAGGAAGGAAATAAACACATGTGGTCAATCTGCTGTCTGTAACAACAGTCTGTTATTTCTCTTTAATCAGATTCTGACCAAAGCATCAAAGTGAGGATAAGCCTAAAATCAGCTCTTGGAGAAAATGCTGTGAGTATTCTAGATAGCACATCTATGACTTTTCAGTGCATTCCCTTATTTAGGGCACAACAAGCCCATTTCAGTGCAGTTGAAAAGATGAAAGGGCACATGTTCTCTTAAAAAGCCCTAGATTCTGGCCTCTGGCGTTTGAGCTGGTTTTTTCAGTAACACATTCCATATTGAATTGGCTATGCCTCTGTTTTCCTTGGGACTCTGAAGGTATTATGAAGATCAGTGAGAAAACATCTAAAGTATCATATACCTAACCTCCCAATTCACTCTAATCTAAAATGTATTTTTAAAAAATATATTTATGTGGCTGTGCTGGGTCTTAGTTGTGACGTGCGGGATCTTTAGCTGCAGCATGCAAACTCTTAGCTGTGGCATGTGGGATCCAGTTCCTTGACCAGAAATTGAACCCAAGCCCTCTGCTTTGGGAGCCTGGAGTCTTAGCCACTGGGTCACCAGGGAAGTCCCCATTGCTTGTATTTGAGGAAGAGGACATGTTTATATTTTTAGAGACTGCTTTCAGAAGTATTGTAGGCAGTTTGGCTTTGTTTCATCTTAGTCAATCATCTAGGTACTAGAAGCTTGTTTTAATCTTAGACCCCAGCCTCGGACCTCCTTTATCAGAATCTGCACTTTAACAACCCCCCAAGTGGTTTGTAGACACAATAAAGACTGGGAAGCAACAATTCAGACCACTGTTTCTCAAGCTTGACTCACACTGGAGTCATTCAGGATGTCTTTTAAAATATTAATGTTTCAGTCCCATTCCCAGAGATTCTGACTTACTGCTCTGAGGTGTGGCATCAAAACCCACTCCAGTATTCTTCCCTGGAGAATTCCATGGACAGAGGAACCTGACGGGCTACAATCCATAGGGTCACAAAGAGTTGGACATCACTGAAGTGACTTAGCATGCATGCATCTGGCATCAAGTCATCAAAGTTCCCCAGGTGATTTTGATTACAGCACAGCTTGAGAACCACTGAGGCAGAGATGCATTTCTGGACAACAAAAAGTTTAACAGAAAATCAGATTACTTACACTGTCATATGAATTACTTTAATCAGCTATTGCTTTCTCCTAAACACCTGTCTCAGGTTATCCAGTTTGAAGCAATTTGTTTCGGGGAAAAAAAGAGAGGAGAGGGTTGCCCCGGGCAGATGGAGATCAAAGGCATAGATGGAAGTGTGGCACCCAGGAGGCTTTTCAGGATTAGAGAACAACCTGGCATTATTGGATAAAACAGTCCAAGGTGCTACAGAAAATTGTTCTTTTCACTGGGGAGAGTCAAAGATGGCATTTCTACCCCCATACTTTTCTTGGGAAGTTAACTATTGTCCAAGGCTCCATAAGCAAAACATCTAGATATAAATAACATGTCGTTGTTGTTGTTTAGTCACTAAGTGATGTTCAACTATTTGCCACCCCATGGACCATGGCCTGCAGGCTCCTCTGTCCATGGGATTCTCCAGGCAAGAATACTGGGGTGGGTTGCCATTCTGTTCTCCAGGGGATCTTCCCAACCCAGGAATCAAACCTGGTCTCCTGCATTGGCAGGCGGATTTATTACCACTGAGCACCCAAGGAAGCCCATAGTAGGAGTAAAACATGAAGATTTAAGAAACAAGTATAAAATGGAGGTGTATCACTTCTCAAACTCTGAAAGTTCAAGTTCCTATTTCTTAGCAATCATTATCTCTGGGGTTATTTCTCCTTCTGTCCTATTTTTATTAGCTCTTCCTTGGACTGATAAAATTTAATTTTAAAGAATCCAGTAGATCAGGATTATTTTCAATTATCTTTTTTCTTGACATGTTTTTTTCCCATGTTCTCTTTCCATGCAGTGAGGGATTAGTAAATAGTCTTGAAAGGGGTGGATGGTGTAATATTCTGAGGCCCATTCACAGAGCAACAGGCTGCTTTGATGACAGTGGAGTTATACTTTTAGCCAGAATAACTGTCCAGTTCAAGCTACTTCACAGCAAAGTCCACCTGGATCTTTGATACTTTATTAAGAACTTAGCCTTTACTTTTTTAATATAGAAATAATAACCAGAATATCAGTCGTCATGTTCAGTTCAGTCGCTCAGTTGTGTCCGACTCTTTGCGACCCCATGGACTGCAGCATGCCAGGCTTCCCTGTCTATCACCAACGCCTGGAGCTTGCTCAAACTCATGTCCATTGAGTTGGTGATGCCATCCAACCATCTCATCCTCTGTCGTCCCCTTCTCGTCCTGCCTTCAATCTTTCCCAGCATCAGGGTCTTTTTCAATGAGTCAGTTCTTCACATCAGGTGGCCAAAGTATTGGAGTTTCAGCATCAGTCCTTCCAATGAATAGTCAGGGCTGATTTCCTTTAGGATGGCCTGGTTGGATCTCCTTGCAGTCCAAGGGACTCTCCAGAGTCTTCTCCAGCAGCACAGCCATATTAATAATATTATTATTACTATTAAAGCAACTTTCCCAATAAATGAGTGGTATCAAGCTGGACTCAATGTAGCAATCCTTTGACATTTTTTTCTATATACAGCTAAAATTTTCTTTTGAAAATGTAACATTTTCAAATTGAAGTGTAGTTGATTTAAAATGTGTTTGTTTCAGAGACCCAGAATCTGTTCAATTATACACATACATATATATTTTTCAGATTCTTTTCCCTTATAGGTTATTAAAAAATATTGAGTATAGTTCTCTGTGCTATACAGTATGTCCTTGTTGTTTATTTTATATATGGTAGTGTCTGTCTGTTAATCCTAAATTCCTAATGTTTTCCGCCCCCCTTTCCCCTTTGGTAATCTCAATTAGGTTTGTTTTCTATGTGTGTGGGTCTATTTGTTTTATAAATAAGTTTCTTTGTATCATTTTTTTAGATTCTACATATAAGCAATATCTTATGATATTTGTCTTTGTCTGGCTTGCTTGCTTCACTTAGTACCATCAGTTCAGTTCAGTCGCTCAGTCGTGTCCGACTCTTTGCGACCCCATGAATCGCAGCAGGCCAGGCCTCCCTGTCCATCACCATCTCCCGGAGTTCACTCAGACTCACGTCCATCAAGTCGGTGATGCCATCCAGCCATCTCATCCTCTGTCGTCCCCTTCTCCTCCTGCCCCCAATCCCTCCCAGCATCAGAGTCTTTTCCAATGAGTCAACTCTTCTCATGAGGTGGCCAAAGTACTGGAGTTTCAGCTTTAGCATCATTCCTTCCAAAGAAATCCCAGGGCTGATCTCCTTCAGAATGGACTGGTTGGATCTCCTTGCAGTCCAAGGGACTCTCAAGAGTCTTCTCCAACACCACAGTTCAAAAGCATCAATTCTTCGGCGCTCAGCCTTCTTCACAGTCCAACTCTCACATCCATACATGACCACTGGGAAAACCATAGGCTTGACTAGACGGACCTTAGTCGGCAAAGTAATGTCTCTGCTTTTGAATATACTATCTAGGTTGGTCATAACTTTTCTTCTAAGGAGTAAGCATCTTTTAATTTCATGGCTGCAGTCACCATCTGCAGTGATTCTGGAGCCCCCAAAAATAAAGTCTGACACTGTTTCCACTGTTTCCCCATCTATTTCCCATGAAGTGATGGAACCAGATGCCATGATCTTCGTTTTCTGAATGTTGAGCTTTAGGCCAACTTTTTCACTCTCCACTTTCACTTTCATCAAGAGGCTTTTTAGTTCCTCTTCACTTTCTGCCATAAGGGTGGTGTCATCTGCATATCTGAGGTTATTGATATTTCTCCCGGCAATCTTGATTCCAGCTTGTGTTTCTTCCAGTCCAGCGTTTCTCATGATGTACTCTGCATGTAAGTTAAATAAGCAGGGTGACAATATACCCTAATCTCCTATAATTGTTTTTCCTAAAGGGGGGAAGAGAGGCAAGCTTTGTGCTATTCATGATCTCTACTGCCATCTACTGGAGGAAAGGGTGAATTTTTTTTCTCTTTGAACAGGTTTTTCCTGGACTACACAAATTTTACACAAGCCGTTGGTTTAGCACTGGAAAACAAGAATTACCTTGTCTACAAAAAGCTATTTTTTCCTTTGAACTTGAAGTTTCTTTTTCTTTTACACTTACACACCTGAGAACTTGCTATAAAAATAGTAAAAGGTCAGCATACTTGTCTACAGTATATGGATGTTTTAACCAAAACCAATGGCACACATAACTCCCATCTATAAACCTACCCTAGAGTGCTTATTTCAGCTTACTTTAAGTTAAATTCAAAGGACCAGGGAGCCCTGTGGTTCTTAAAGCATTGGTGCTGGACCAGCAGCGTTAGCACCATGTGGGAGCTTGTTGCTGCTGCTGCTAGGTCGCTTCAGTTGTGTCCGACTCTGTGAGACCCCACAGATGGCAGCCCACTAGGTTCCTCTGTCCCTGGGATTCTCCAGGCAAGAATACTGGAGTGGGCTGCCATTTCCTTCTCCAGTGCATGAAAGTGAAAAGTGAAAGTGAAGTCGCTCAGTCGTGCCCGACTCTTCGCGACCCCATGGACTGCAGCCCATCAGGCTCCTCCGACCATGGGATTTTCCAGGCAAGAGTACTGGAGTGGGGTGCCACTGCCTTCTCCATGGGAGCCTGTTAGAGATGCAGAATTCCAGATCTTCTCTGAGGCCTGGGTCCAGAATTCAGTGATTTGACAAGCCCTCCAGGTGATGCCAGGGCACACTCAAGTTGGGGATCACCGACTTTAGGCAGAGCTAGAATCTTTGGCATATTAGACAATTTAAAATTAACACACGTTGGGAAGTCCCTGGTGGTTCAGTGGTTAGAACTCTGAGCTCTCTCTGCTGAGGGTGTGTATTCAATCCCTGGACTGGGAACTAAGATCTCACAAGATGCATGGCATGGCCGAAAAAAAAAAGGCTTGTGGAATATCAGGTTTTAATGACCCCATGATCTTTACTGAGCAGTGTTTTTGTTGTGAATTTGCAGTATGAATGGAATGACAACGAAATGTACTTGTTCCGGTCGTCTGTGGCATATGCCATGAGAAAGTACTTTTTAAAAGAAAGAAATGAGACCATTCCTTTTGGGTGAGTTGATGTGCTGTGCTCTCAATCAGTATTTCCCTTACTCTTGGATCAGAAAGTTTTATGCTTTAGCTTTTATTCACGTGAAATTGAGAAAAACCTCCTAACTACTATTAAACCTCATTGATGTCCTGGAATTAGGGCCACCTTTTTTTAGGGATGCTTGTGACTTATTTGACGTGTAGATGGAAGAGCTTTGTTATTATTAAATGGCCCTCTCCTCACCTCTTCCCCCCGCACTTTCTCTCCTCTCCGTTTCTTTTCCCCAAATGCTCTCATGCACCCTCAGCACTGAAAACAAAAGGCAGAAATCTCTGCTTTCATTGAGCTTGTATTCTAATGTATCTGTTGTGTGTGTGTGTGTGTGTGTGTGTGTGTGTTATAGACAGTCAACAAAATATATAAATGAAATATAGTAGAATTTGATGGTGACAAGTGCTAGGCAGAACAGTTCAACAGGAAATGGGCAAGGGGGTGCTTGCTAGTTGTGTGTGTGTGTGTGTGTGTGTGTGTGTGTGTGTGTGTGTGCGTGCATGCGCGCGTGTGTGTAGGGTTCCATTTTAACTAAAATGGTCAAGGAAGACCTTGTTAGTATTTGAACAAATAGCTGAAACAGGAGAGAGAGTCAGAGGTGCAGACCATGGGGAAAAATGTTGCAGCTTGAAAAATAGCAAGTAGAAAGATCCCGAGGAACAAGAATCCTTCACCTATTGAAGGAACAGCAAAGAGGCCAGTGTGGCTGGAGCAGAGTGAGCTAATAGAAGACAGGAGGTGCGGTCGGGGCAGACAGGGCCTTGGGGGTGGAAAGGCGAGAAGAAAGTTTGTGTGCGCCTCCAAAGACATTCTAAGGCCATTGGCTTTCCTTCTGCATGAGAAACGCTCTGAAGCACGTGATCTGCCTTGGATCTTTTTTTGTTTTTTTTTTTTCAGTAAACATTCGTTGTTTTATTTATTTTTGGCTGCGCTGGGTCTTCATTGCTGCCTGTGGGCTTTCTCTAGTGGTGGCAGGCAGGGGACTACTCTTCGTTGTCGTGCACAGGCTGCTTCTTGCAGAGCACAGTCGCTAGGCAGGAGGCATGTGGGCTTAGTAGTTGGGGCTGGCTGGCTCTAGGGCACAGGCTCAGTAGTTGTGGGGCACAGGCTTGGATGCTCTGTGGCATGTGGAATCTTCCTGGACCAGCGATCGAACCCCTGTCCCCTGCATTGGCAGACAGATTCTTATCCACTGTACCACCAGGGAAGTCCCTGCCTTGTATTTTATTAGGATCAGTCTCATCAGCTGTGAGAGCATAGTCTTATCACATCTTACTATAAACCCCACTCCTCACCCTCACCTGTGGGGGCAACATGACGAGTTTTGCCAGGAGGGGCCCAGTTGGAAGATATCACTGCCTCTGTCCACAGAAGGGAGCCATCGCTGCCCGCCATGTTATCACAATCCTGGGTCACCAGTGATTCCTCGCTGATTCTTCTGCTGCCTTGTTTGAAATATTTCTATCACTGAAAAAAACTGTGGTTCTTATATGGTAGCAGAACCAATCATGCCAAGACTTGTTCTCATACTTTAGGGAATTGAGTTCATGTGCTTTGGGCAGTGTCAAGGTTGTTGGGACAGTGACATCCTTCCATGACAGGCCCTGCTCCAGGGCTCTCCACTCTACTCTGTGATTGTCCCCCGATCTCCAGCAGTAGAAGTCTTCATTCTCTTCACAGTGTCCTCTGTGCCACCAGGGAAAATGTTTCTTTTGTTTCTCCGCAGGGAAGAGAACGTGTGGGTGAGTGACAAGAAACCAAGAATCTCCTTCAAGTTCTTTGTCACGTCACCCAACAATGTGTCTGACATCATTCCTAGAACTGAAGTTGAAAATGCCATCAGGTGATATTTTACTTTCAAATGTAGGATAGAAGGGTGAGGGGGTCCCAATACAACAACAGTAACGAAATGATTTGTGTGTTCCTAAAGGTGCCAGGCACTGTTCTGAGTCATTTGCGTGTTTTTCCTCATCTGAAAAACTTGGGTTTTAATTCCAAAAGGATCGCATAGCAAGGGGATTGCCTTCATTGGGTTTCTCCAGATGCAGGTCCTTAGACAAAGATTTGAAAGTAAGTAGTTTATTTGGGAAGTCACCTCAGGAAGAATGGATTGAGTGTGGACTGGAGACAGAATGGAAGGAAGGTAACCTGACATGTTATGAGCAAGTTACCACTGTGGGCAGCTAGAACTCCATTCTGCTGGGAATTCTGGGAGATGGTGTGGAACATGCACCAGAATTGTCCCATCAGAGCTGGGGTATTTATTCACCACTTCCCATTAGTCACTGGTTGAGAACTGCGTACAGGGGACAGTAATTCCCCAGCCTTACTGGTCTGCGGATAGGGCTGAATCTTGTAACCTGAGAATGCTCTCAGGCAAAGGCAGTAGGTCCTGGCTGAAGGAAGTCTAACCAGCACGCCCGGAAAATGGTAAATGCAGAGGGTACGTGGGCAGGTGTCGCCATCATTGCTGTAGGGACTTTGATGCAGAATTCATTTAACCAAAGTCTGAAACAAGGCAGGCAGGGACAGGATTCCTTAAATACTAAATAAGTGTTAGTCACTCAGTCGTGTCCGACTCTTTGCGACCCCGTGGATTGTAGCCCACCAGGCTGGATAGATGTTGATGTTTCCCCTTGTCATTAAAAAAAAGGAGAAAGAGAAGAAAAAAAGGCTTAATATACCATTGCTATGGGAAATGCTTCTAGGCGGCGCTCTTGGGCTGCTTGTCGTCTTTAGAAGCAGAACCAAGACTTGCCGGGCAGAGTTGGCCTAGAAAATCTGGCTTAGTGGGGTTTACAACCCAAGCACACCCAGACTCAGTGGCTGCCTCCACAAGACTTGTCTTGGGGGAAAGTGCTAGCTGAGATCATCACGAAGGAGCCCAGCATTCCTGCAAGCTCTGGGGAGTCCTCAAACTTCCTATTTCCAGAGTGACGAGACTCTTTCAGGTGGAGGTTGCTGCTTGGATCGCTCTCTCTCTCTCTCTGGCTGGATTCTGACTTCCTGACCTGCACTGTATTCAATGGCAGGAGAATGGGATGCCAGACACTTTGGTTTTCAATCTGGAATACTGAACATTTCACTGTTTTTTGTTTTAAAAATAACCTTCATCCTTTTTCCCTCTATGAAATTCGGCCATATCCCAGCACAGTGCTGGGGAATTTGGCAAAGGCTCCTTCCCTGTGTTCCTCCCCAGAGCTGTCATTTATTAGGATGTCAACACCTTTTATTTGGAAAATGCAGCTGTTGAGACTTGTGTATAGGGCCTGGTTCATTTGTAGAAGAGGTGGATCCGATTGTCCTTTTCCATTATTTGATATAAAGTCATTGTAGACATACTTCAACAGAAGGGAAATTCTTACCAAACATGCAACTTCGCCTTTACAACACAGTAGTCACAAATGAACAAATGCCAGCCATCTGCACATTTCCACACTTGCAACCTCATTTTCCAGTGAAGCTGTTTCCAAACCTAATCTAGATCACAAGGTATGGAAGAGGTATAATTGTTAAAACTCAAATCTGTCAGTGAACCTGGTTATTGACTTTGATTTCATTGCTTCTTTGGGTAAGCCTTATCAAATCCTTTTGGAGACAGTGATATAGGCAGCAAATCACTGCACCGTTTTCTTTTGCCTGAGTGTTTTGCTTTTGGGAATAGGTTGTGCCGGGACCGTATCAATGATGCCTTCCAGCTGGATGACAACAGCCTGGAGTTTCTGGGGATTCAGCCGACACTGAGACCCCCTTACGAGCCACCTGTCACCATATGGCTGATTATCTTTGGGGTCGTGATGGGAGTGGTAGTGATTGGTATTGTTGTGCTCATCTTCACTGGGATCCGAGATCAAAGGAAGTAAGTGACCTTTCTTGGACTTATTTATCCTAAAACAGAACAGTTTCATGAAAACTAACTGGAAAATTTGCAGTAAGTGGTAGGTTGTACAAGCCAATTACGCACGTGGACAATTCCACAGCTGCACATTCTTGTGCACCCGCTAGAAGTTCACCAGATTTCATCAGCACTTCACCACCCTAGCAGGCCCCACCATACAGGAGATCTCCAGCCTGGGGTTTACTACTGGTCTGCCCCAGTAAACTCCGTCCTGGCCACAGCATCATTTCCCTACTGCTAAAAGGCACTCCAAGTTCTGCAGTGGTGAGTGGGCTCGGGGCGGGCGGGGGCGGGGCGGGGGGGGGGAATTATCCTTACTGAGGAGTCCTCCTTAGTCTAGAAGTGATCCTAGAGAATGCATTAGTGATGGATTTGAACTGTGAAATCGTTCAAGAATGAGCTCTGAGGTTTGCTCCAAACTGCTATGCTTGAATCCTCTGCAGCCCTCCTCCCATGGCCTGGACGCCTTACTATACCCTCAGTTCATGGGTCAGGCACCCTCTAAATTGTTCTCAAGTTGAAGATCCAAGTTCACTGTGGATTTAAATCACCAGAGGCCTGATGTATAGTTGTGCCCTGCCACTAGATTTGTTTTCTGATCTTGAGACAGCGTTTATTTTGTTGGGCTTGTGTAATTGAGGTTAATTATATTTTATAACACCTAACAAAACTCTTTGCACACATTAGGTTGTTTAAATGTGTTCTTTAATTTTTATATACACTAGTCTGTTTTGCTTAGTCTTCTTCACTATATTGTTTCCACAAATAACTTCATTTTTAAAATTAGGCATTGACAAAAATATATTCATATAGTAAAAATGTTTTAAATACAAAAGGATATATAGAGTTTTCCTGTCACTCTTTGCTTCCAAGTTCCCTTCCTAAAGTTGACAAAAATGGTCAGTTTTAAAAAAAATTTTTTAATTGTATAGTTGATGGACAATGTTGTGTTAGTTTCAGGTATACAGCAAAGTAATTCAGTTATACATGCACACACATCTATTCTTTTTCCGACTCTTTTCCCATAGAGATTATTAGAGAGTACAGAGTTCCCTGTGCTATACACTGAGCCCTTGCTGGTTATCTATTTTCTATATAGTAGTGTGTATCTGTTAATCCCCAAGTCCTTATTTATCCCTCCCCCCTTTCCCCTTTGGCAACCATAAGTCTGTGACTCTGAAAAATGATCAGTTTTTTGGAGACCCAGTGTATCAGAATCTGCATTTTAGTAAGGCCCTCAGGTAACTCATACGCACATTACAGTTTGAGAAGTGCTCTTCTTCATAGTACAGGTTTGCATGTGAGATGCTATTCCAAAGTTCATTCATCAAAGAAATTCTCTTTGGGCTCTTCCTTCATGCTATACACTGCATTAATAGAAGCTACACAAAAAAATAAGACTGCTTATGTATTTCTTACATTAATGTATTCAGCAATTGTATAATATATAACTATGTAATTATGTTCATGTATATATAAGACAGAAATTCAGAGAGGCCAAGAAACCCTCTCAAGTTTGCACAGCTAGTCAGTAACGCATGAAGATATGCACTCGGTTTCTAAAGCTGGTTGTTGTAGTACAAAGCGGGCCTATCCTGACCTTCATACTTTGGAAAGTGGTAATTTAGTAGGGAAGTTTTTTATAATGAAGTGATTGGCTAAACGACCACTGAGTTCCTAAAAATAATAATAATGGTTAATATTTATTGGAGATTATATGCCAGATACTGTGAGTACTCTGCCAGCATTATTTCACTGAGTTTACATATTTGCCATCATTTTCTGAATAGTTAGACTGAGGCACAGAGGCCCCCACTCTCAGACTTCAGAGCTTATACCCTAACCAGTATCCTACTCTACCAACCATCGTGCCAACTGATCATCGGGCTAAAGAAGTGAATTCAGTGCACTCTGGGTGCCCACAGTCCATTAAAAGGGGACTGGTATGCAAATGAGTACAGGTGGTAAGATGCTGAGATGGAAAAGATACCCGGGCCATTGGAGTCCAAGGGAGGCCGTGTCACTCTAAGATCATGATATTAAGGTGAGTTCACTTTATTTAACAGGAAAAATCAAGCAAGCAGTGAAGAAAATCCTTATGGCTCTGTGGACTTGAATAAAGGAGAAAATAATTCAGGATTCCAAAATACTGATGATGTTCAGACTTCGCTTTAGAAAAATCTTTTTTATTTCCTCTTGAGATGATTTTATTGTATGTAAATATTACTTTCACAGTACAGAACATAGGCAATTATAAGAATGTCATTAACTGTCAAAGCTCTGGCTCTGTTCAGGAAAAGCTGTCCAAAGAAGGCATGCCTGAGAAGAGGGCATCTCCCCTTGCATCACTTTTAGTACTTGTTTCTGCCTCAGGACTTGACTTCTATTTCCTTAAAGAGATGTTTCTGTTTGAGAATAGAGACAGTATGTCTTTGGCCTCACAGGCTGTTCAGGGGTAATGGAAATGGAAATTTCCATTGTGTTGCTGGAGATGGAAAAAAAGGATACAGGGCAGGAGCAAGTGTGTGGAATCTGGACAGATGGCTCTTAAGGACGTGCCTGTGAATGGATGGAGCTGCGAGGTGGAGCCTGGCATGGACTGTTCACTTGGGTTTACTTCAAGTGTAAAGGAGGACATGCTCTCTTCACGTTAACTTAATCTAAGTACTCTAGTGATTCTCCCCAGTCATGATTGGACCAGAACATGCCTTCTTCAGAGTGACAGGGCTACAGAAGAGAGAATCCAGACAGCCATTGGAGGACATTGCCTTTTTGCTTTCAAGCTGCTTGGCCACCGTCTTTCTGACATCACCCTAGCCCTAGGGGCCGCCATGAACCCCCTCCCAAGCTGCCATGATAGGAACTTGCTCCCGTTGCTCTCTAACTGTGAAGTGCACGGGGACCCCAACTGAATGCCGCTTCTGAAGTGGGCTCCCAATCTCTTGAATCTTCTGTATTTACCCATAATGTTTGAGTAGTGCTGAGCACAAAGCTCACAAAGACAATAAACACTTGATTTACACACTCCTGTGGTCTCGTGTGTACTTCTGTGCTCGGCCTTCCGTGGATTCTCTCTGCTTTTCACTTCCAGGGACAAAGCTGCCTGGGTGTCCCGACCTCCCACATGTCTTGAAGTGCATCCCAGTATGTTCAGTTACTTTATTGTATAAAGTGATCATGTTCAATAAAATCAGTTGAAAAGAGTTGTGTTAAGAGCATCTACACTCTTAGGTTAGGAGCCAAACTTGGCAATGGTTTTACAAATCTCAGAGCCCCTAGCCCAGTTCTGAGCACAGAATCCAATACAGACCTGAAAACTGGTATAAAATGGATTATGTAGATTAAAATATCCAAACTCTACCTATCAGTTCACTTTATGTGGTGACCAGCATACTGTAGAGTAACTTAGTCAAGTAAGAAGAACTAGCAGCTTGTGCTCAAAAGACTAGAACTTCCTGCTCGCTTTTAGGAAAGGGCTTTTAAAGGCAACATTAGAGCTGAGGGTTGTAGGGTGCCTGATCAGCTTGTGGACATTCTTCTGATCGGCTGATGGTGAGGTAGCTTGGGTGGTATTTCAAGAGTCAGCATCATCAACCTTCTGGTTGTAACCGGTCTGGGGTCTACGTGCTGGTGGTCAGGATGCAGTTAAGTTCTTACACCTGGTAGGGATCTTAGTATCTGCCAAACAGCTCAAGGACATGGCTCAGGATATTATCTGTAACCCTTGAGGAGGAACTAAAGTTCCTTTACTTTGCTTTATGGCTAAACTATGATTATTTTGTCTTGATTGACTGTTTTTCTTTGTTTCTGCATTTTCTCTTTTCTCTTATGAAATTTGCCCTTTAGAATGCAGGGAAGGTCTAGGAAGCTAAAAATTTTCTACAAACAAGAGGCAGGGTGATGGGAAAAGGGGGGGTGTCTTTCCCCAGGAAGGTCCCATAGAGTCCTGCTCAGTTTCATCTTTAGAAGATCAAGTATATAAAAATAAGGAGAAGAAAGAAAAACACCCTTCGGCAGGGGGGACCAGGAAGACCTAGTTTGGGCATGAGAAATCTTTCTCATGGGGGCATTAAGTCTGTGGTGCAAGTCTCTGGTGGATGGAATCAGAGCTGCAAAGACTGGCACCCACTCCTGACAGTGAGCCTGTTGAGGGGGAGGGGCTGTATCATTTGTTCCTTTTTCTTGGGGAGGAAGGAACCTGGCACACAGTACCTGCTAAATAAATGCTCACTGAACATATAAATGCCCTAGTGGCTGTTTCAAAAGTTCCATGAGATTTGTGTGCCTCTGTTAAGAGAAAAAAAAAAAAAAAGGAACAAATAACCAAGAACAATCATTCACAATAGCTGAGGGGGAGAGGAATGAGGAAGGGTGTGAACATCTCTAAAGGGAGATTGTTCTGTCTAGAAAACAGTAGCGTCTTTTCACTGTAACAGAGCCCTTCACATAATCTTTCTCTCTCCCTTCTTGACATTACAGACATGACAATGACGGACTCCAAAATGATGAAAACCTAAGGGTTCAGCAGCAGGCCGTGAAGGTGGACATTCCCAGGAACAGTTTGAAAGCTACAGTACCTTTTAGTAATAGTCCTGAGAAGCTAAAATAGGACTCCTGTACTTCTGTGTCAAGATAGAAGACGGAAAGAGAAAGTTCAGTTATCAAATTAGCCAGAAGTCCCCAGGCTCCAGACTGGAGGATTTTAAATGGTTACAGTAGGCCTCTCTTATCCCCAGTTTCACTTTTGGTGGTTTCAGTTACCCGCAGTCAACCACTATATGAAAATATTTAGTAGAAAATTTCAGAAATAAACAATTCATGAGTTTTAAAGTGGTGAAATCTCGTGACGCCAACTCTGCTCCCCCCAGGACGAGAATTGTCCCTTTGTCTGGTGTGTCCCGCCCATTAGTCGCTTAGTGGCCGTAGTTATCGGATCTGCTGTCACCGTCTCACAGTGCGGTGTTCAAGGGACACTTGTTTTTCTTAATCCTGGCCCCAAAGTGCCAGAGGAGTGATGCTGGTGATTTGGAAATGCCAGAGAGAAGCCCTAAAGTTTTAGTTTCCTTTAAGCGAAAGGGTGAAAGTTCTCAATATGGAAAGAAAAAAATGAATGCTGAGATGGCTGAGATCTACGGTAACAATGAATCTTTTATCGGTGAAATTGTGAAGAAAGAAGAGTTCATACTAGTTTTGCCGTCTCACATCAAACTGCAAAAGTTACAGCCGCAGTGCATTAAGTGCTTAGTTAAGATGGAAAAGGCATTAAATTTGTACAGTTAGATATTCTGACAGAGAGACCACATTCACATAACTTTTATTACAGTATATTATAGTTGTTCAATTTTATTATTAGTTATTGCTGTTAACCTCTTACTGTGCCTAACTTATAAATTAAGCTTGATCATAGGTATGTATGTATAGAAAAACATATTATATATGGGGTATGGTATTATCCTTGGTTTCAGGTATTCATTGGGGGTCTTGGAATTTATCCCCTGCAAATAAGGGCAGAGTACTATAGAAAGCAACAATCTGATACAAGACCATGGTTATAATTGAGTTGAAATTCATAATAGTTTGAGCATAAGGAAAAAGGCATCAAGTTTTACCGTAGCATCTTTAAAAGTTGTCTCTGTGACACATAGTTAACATATTATTGAATAATGTTGTTTAGTTTCAGTTGTATATTTGTGTACATGATGACATAAATCCATTGTTCTGATTTGGATATCAGATGAGAACTGTATCATTTGAATTGAATTATGAAACACCTAATGGTGCCCACCACATAATGAGGTCTCCTAGGGCAATTCGGAATGATTGCACAGAAATATCTGGGAGGTTATTAAAAATACAAATTCTCAACTTGCGTTCAGACCTGCTGTACCAGAATCTCTGGGGTAGTTCCTAATGAATCTGTGTTTTCATAAACTCTCCAGTTGATTCTCATGCATGCTAAAGACTGAAACCATTGAGACATGAAGGCAGGTGTCACCATTTCTATACTTGTTAATAGCATATTTAATTATCATGATAGTGGTGATATTAAGAAAAACAACAAATATCCAAAAACTAATTTTTCATTTCTGCTCAATCTTTACACATAATATACATCCTCTCTATTTTGCAGTCAGAAAATGTGCTTCTGCTATAGGCTGGGAGGTGTAATACTAAGAGAAGCATAAACAAAATCACTAACTTGACCTAAATATCAAGGAAATCTTTTGTTTCCTACCTTGTTTTTTTCTAGATAATAGAACAGATAAAACAGCACACAGAATACCGTTAAGCAAAACTAGCTAAATTACAACATCTGTGCTAGGCTACTTTCCTTAAAAAGAATGAAAATGTTGGTCAACATTTATACTCATTCTCATCAGATCTTCTCACTTCTTCTTCAAGGCTTGTCTTTTTCCCGAAGTGGTTCAATGGATGATAGGAGCTGCTGAAATGTGGGACGCTTTTCTGGAAGCTAGATAAAAGAAAAATCCAATGGTTTAATTTATGAGGGTTCCGATTTAAAATAAACTATGTAAAATATTTATACTTCAGTCCTAAAACTAGCAATTCTTAAAATGTGGAAATGCTATAGACATTTCTTCTAAAGAGAAAACAAATAGAACCCTAAGAATTGGGAAAGAAAAATAAGAGTATCTTTATTTGCATAAGATACGACTGCATACCTTGAAAAACCAAGAGAATTAATGATAGAACAAACCCAAATAACAAAGGAATTCATCAGGAGAGCAGCATATAAAATTAACTGACAAAATCTATAGTCTTCCTGCTGCTGCTGCTGCTACTGCTGGTAAGTCACTTCAGTCGTGTCCGACTCTGTGCGACCCCATAGACGGCAGCCCACCAGGCTCTGCCGTCCCTGGGATTCTCCAGGCAAGAACACTGGATAGTCTCCATATATATACACACACAATAACCAATTAGAAGATATACTGGAAGAGAAAACTCCATTTACAATAGCAACAAACCCCAATAAAATACTAAAAAAAAGTACCCCCAAAATGAGGAAAACTTTAAAATGCTGCTGAAAAACACAAGTGTAGAATTGAGCACATAGAAAATAACATTGGTTGTCTTTGAATAGGACACATCAATAACATAGAGATGATGAATCTCCCAAGTTAGAATACAAACTCTTCCAAATATGAACAAGCTTGTTTTAAGCTGAACAAATTGATTATCTAGTTTGTGGATTTTAAATATGCAAAATAGCTAAGAAAACTATTCAGAAAGAGCCAGACACAACTTAGCAACTAAACCGGCACCAAGAGAAAAGGAAGCAGGTGTGACTTACAGGTGTCTGTTTCTGAGTGGGAAAATAAAATTATGACTACAAAAAGTGGTAAAGAGTTTTGTGGAAAGTGGACGCTGGGAAAAGAGTTTTGTGCACGGTCAAGACTGACTAAGTTTAAAATAAAATTTAACTGTAAGTGAATTTAAAAGTAAGCTGAGCTTCTTAGGTGGTGCAGTGGTAAAGAATCCTGCCAATACAGGAGACGCAGAAGACATGGTTCGATCCCTGAGTGGAGAGGATTCCCTGGAGAAGGAAATGGTCACCCACTCCAGTATTCTTGCCTGGAAAATTCCATGGACAGAAAGGAGCCTGGCGGGCCACAGTCCATGGGTTCACAAAGAGTCGGACATGACAGAGCAAGTAAGAAGAGCATAACCACAACTAAGACTCGACAGAGCCATAAAGAAATATGAACAAAATTGTTGGCACCTATAGTGCTGGCTTCAGCAGGGGCCCAGGGCCATCGTCACCTGCTCTGTAGCAAGTGTGCGCATGCTCAGTCGCTTCAGTCCTGTCCGACCCCATGGACTGCAGCCCGCCAGGCTCCTCTGTCCATGGGATTCTCCAGGCAAGAATACTGGAGTGGGTTGCCATTTCCTTCTCCAGGGGAATCTTCCAGATTCAAGGACTGAACCACATCTCCTGTGTCTCCTGTACTGCGGCCAACTCTTCACCACTGAGCCACTCGGAAAGCCCCTGGAGCAAGTGCCTGCGCTCAGAAGCGCTCCTTCGGGCGGTGACCCAACAAGCCGCCGGGTGCGCCGCGCCGCTGCCCGCCCCGCCCCGTCGTGGGGCACTCGCCTCGTGCCAGCAGCTGTACATGATGTGGTAGACGGTGTCCGACGCCAGCTGGGGCCGGTAGAGCCGGTGGCCCTGGGAGACCTTCACGACCACCTGCGAGTTGTCGTACAAGTCGTAGGGCTGCTTCCCCAGGCTGAACACTTCCCACATCAGGATCCCTGCCCCGCGACGAGGGCGGCCAGCCGACAGAGGAAAGAGAGCCCACGTCAGAATGTACAGTTTGTCACGTGAGCTTCACGCGTCAGCAAGGCTCTGGGTCAGAGCCTGGGTCCCTGGGGGATGAGTCCCAGCAAGAAGGGCGGGTTAGGGAGGACAGACTGGGCTAGCCCTTCTGGAGCCCCAGCTCTCTTATTCCTGCTCCCTGAGGCCCCGACGCCCATTCTTGCTGGGAAACGGGGAGGCGGCCTGGGTCGCTGCAGGGGGAGGTCCCTGGGGCCAGGGCCCCTGGGCTGCTTCAGAGAGGCGGCGGCCCCGTCGAAGCCACAGGGACAGCCCCAGCTTCAACCCTTCGAGCGAGGCGCGGAAGTCCCCGCCCTTTCTCTCTGCCTTGGCAATAATTTCCTGGCACTCACACATTACCTTTGGGTGGAAATTTAAGATAAGGTCATGGACAACTTTCCGGCTTTTCTATTGCCTCAGTCCTCTGGAAGGTGGTTCTCCACCTTCTTGGCACCAGGGACCCATTTCGTGGAAGATAATTTTTCCCCGGGACCGGAGGGGGCAGGATGGTTTTGGGATGTTTCAAACGTGTTACATTTATCATGCACTTTATTTCTAAGCTAATGTTGCCACTGATCTGACAGGAGGCACCGGGTCTCTGCCCTAGAGGTTGGGGACCTGTGTTCTAAAATACTTTGTGGGTCAGGTGTCCTTTTGAGAATCTGCTTAAAACCATTGGCTTCCCCTCAAGACAGTGAATGCACAGAATTTTCTGACTCATTTTCTGGAAGTTCACAGAGTGTTTTCTGGAAGTATCCAGAGTATGGCAGACTCCAGATTAAGGAACTGAGCTCTGGTCATGGTGGGCAAGAGGGTGGCGTCTGGGGCCAGTCAGACATGGCTTTTGAGGCACAGGTTTGCCACTTACAAGGTGGGCAAGCTTCTTTGCCCTTCTCAGTTCTGCTTTCCCGTCTGTAATATGTGGATATTTGCATGTCACAAAGTTGTCATGAGGATTGAACAGGATGAAACACTGGGAGCACTTAAAGGACACTGGGGACATTTTAAGCTCTCTAAATGGTGGCCATTGTGCTGTCATACTAGCCATGCCAGAGAATTCCAGCAGTCAGCCAACCTCAAAAGCTTTAGAAAAACAGACATATGTAAGCGGGGAGAAAATTGTTCTAGAACCATAACTGAAGTACTAACTTCAAAACTTTGACTTTTAGGGCTACAGATTTTATGTAAAATATTTATAGTCAGGCATTATTACAATTTGTGGAGACTGTGTGTGTGTGTTTTAAACATTCTAAAAGAACCATCCAAAAATTTGTTGACTCCTTCACAACTCTCTCCTTTGAAGCGGGTCCACTTATCTCATGAATAATATCATTGCTTAAAATGTCTGGGGCTCCTCTTTGATAATTGCTTTCAGAGGTTTTGGTTTATTTTGAGTATTCTTACTAGGGTCAGATTATTTAAGAATGAATTTAGTTTTTGGAAACAGCCAGAAAATCTTTGCAGCCAAATTCTGGCACATAAAAGATAAGCAGTTGACCTGGGTAATACAATTTTTGGTCAAAAAGCAGTTATGACTATTACGAATTCTGATATTTTTTTCTGAGTAAGAAATTTTTATTAACTTGAAAACAAAGTATTTGCAGGGTGTTATGGGTATACAAACTAACCTGATTAATTGCCCTTTACACTCCGGAAATATCTTTGTACTGTATTCAGTCAGGGCTCTGGGGCCACCTTTAAGGGGCAGAGTAGTGGCTTGGCTGCCTGGGGTCTAAACTCCTTCTTGGTCTACTGGAGACATTCTGATTTCATCTATTTGTACACTGGGACTTTGACTAAGATATATTTTAAATAAAACAATTTTCTGATAGTTGGAGTGGGGCGGGCCTGGATTCTTATCTTTTTTTAATATCTTTTATAAGGCATATGAATTGGTACAAAGAGATTGAAACTAATTTTGACAAGTTCATCAGCACAAAATTACATCAAGTATTCACTAAAATGCTCTTCGTAGTTTTTCCTTTTTCTGTATAATTCTTGGAATATTTTTTACAATGAACAATACCACTTTTATAAAAGGAAGAATTATTTTAAAAAATTATCACATAGAAAAATAAATGGCTAACTAAATTTTGCTTTGTTCAGACAGTCTCAGTTGTCATGTAGAAAGTCAAATTATACTTATGGACTAAGACAGGCATGAAATAGTTCTCAGTTGTATTTAATATATTCCATAACCTTATGATAATTTGTAATACTTATCCTGGGCCCATCTGACAGTGATTTTAAACAAGCCTGACATTCCTACTGATGTGGAAAAATACCAGAATATCTACAGAAGCCCAATTTAAGAATTATCTCTGTTTTCTAATTGCTGCTGCTGTTTATTCGCTAAGTCGTGTCCAACTCTTTGCTACCCCATGGACTGTAGCCCGCTAGGCTCCTCTGTCCAAGGGATTTCCCAGGAAAGAATATTGGATTGGGCTGCCATTTCCTCCTCCAGGGGCTCTTCCTGACCCAGGGATCAAACCTGTGTCTCCTGTTCGGCAGGCAGATTCTTTACCACTGAGCCACCAGGGAAGCAATTTTGTAATTATGTTTACTTAATTTCAATGCAGATCTTTTAATAAAATAGGGAAGGCCACATAGTAAGTTTGCTAGCTTTGAGGGTCATGCAGTCTCTGTGGCAGTTAACTGCTGCAAGCACAAAATCAGCCACAGACGATACATAAACCATTTGTACAGAGGACATGGCAGCACTCCAATAAAACTTCCCCTGTAGAAACAGGCCACTGGAATTGGTTCTGTGTCATGGTTTGCTGACCCCTGATCTAAATGATGAATTTTAACAAAGACACTAGCTGAAATTGGGATGGGCCAAAGAAAGTGCTGACTCATGTTTGGTGTTTACACCAGGCATGCCCCCCCAGATTGCTCAACTCAGAATAATGGTTATCATGCCACTTTCATGCACAAAGCTGATGACTTCGTTTTAAGCCCTTCAACGTTTTATGCCTCATGCAAACTGGGTTTTAGTTTTCAGTGACTCCTTTTTGAAAACAAAATCTTCAATGCAAAAAGCTTTTAGCCCTTTTGATTTTTATGAGGAGGTGTTAGCAACACACCAATTATACAGTAAGTGGCAGACATCCTAACACCAACCCAAGAAAGGGTCACTATCATCGTCTTCAATCCCTTGCTTATCTCTGGGTATACAGGTAATTTTGTAAGTGCTCAGAGGGTTTGCTGAAAATGGATGTTGCTGCTATGTGGTTTCCTGTTGTGGAAGCCAGCTTGTGAAATGGGTCTCATGTGGCCACATTCTTACCGAATGCCCATACGTCTGACTTGCTGCTGTATTTGAAGTAGTGAAACACCTCTGGGGCTGACCACTTGACTGGAAACTTTGTTCCTACGGAACTGACATACTGGTCATCAAGAACATACCTGCAGGGGAAAACATCAACACAGCCTTTACACCACTTGGCTGTATCAAGTGGGAAGCCCTCTGCTGGCTGATGCAGGGCTTGCAGCCATCCAGTCTCAGCTGTGGGCCTCGATTTTCTGAATCTTTCACTTTTTGGGCGTAGCTAGAGGCTGCTTATGACTTGTAAGCATTTTTAAAAAATGATATCTAGTTTTGAAAATACCAAAATATGAATGCAAAGTATTTTGTAAATATAAAATATTTTTAAAAAAACATAAAAGTGAAATCACTCTGAATCCCACCCCAAGGATAGTCATGCTACCACTTAAGATACATTTTTGCTTGT
The DNA here is from genome assembly GCF_016772045.2 of Ovis aries. Classification (NCBI taxonomy): domain Eukaryota; kingdom Metazoa; phylum Chordata; class Mammalia; order Artiodactyla; family Bovidae; genus Ovis; species Ovis aries. The sequence continues at coordinate 13,715,076 of NC_056080.1, read as the reverse complement.
ACTTTCCAATCTTTTTTTATATATAATTTGAACAAAATTGGGTTTCTGTTGTACTGAGGTTTGCTTTTATTTTTCCTTTAACGACATATCAAGAACATTTTCCCCATGGTTACAATTTCTTGTGCAGCATCATGTTTAATGGCTGAATAGTCTTCCCTCTTATGGATTAATGTAATTTGTTTAACTGTGTAAGTTGCTTCTAATCTGCTGTTGTAAGCAATGATGGACAACAATATCTTATGAAGATATCAAGATGATAAAAATATATGTTCAAGGATATGCAGTACATTTTTGTTTATAATATTTAGGGGTTCCAGAAGAGGAGCAGCTTTTCATAATGAATTTTGAAGAAAACTTAAAAATAAAACACAGGTCTCCCTATAGTGTTTTTAGGGACATGTTTGCTAAATATAGGGCTGGCTTTGGTCAACTCTTCAGATCTTTTTGAAACTATATTATCCCTCCTCAGAATTATGTTTATGTTGAATTGGCACAACTTTATAGCTGTATTTTGTCTCAGTGGCAGGGATATCTGCTTGCCCTCTAGACTCAACTGTGGGCATTTTGAGGGCAGGGATTAACCCATTTATATCAGTATCTCCCACAGGGCCTAGGCATTAGGCACTCAATAAATGTTTGTTGAATGGAAAGGCTACCAGGTATGTCTTCATTTCCTGTATAAAACCATGAAAATTGGCTCTGAGGCTTAAATAGTAAGAGATTCAGAATTCAGGAAATGGAAGATTCTTCTTAAACTGCTATCACAATCAAACTAATTTTTCAAATCCTAAAGTGTTGCTAGAATGCCAAGAGAATCTGAGTCTACTGCCTTACCTGATGCTACAGAAAATTTAATAAATGACAAGAAAAATTTTCCTAGTGTTAATGCTGTGCCCATTTGAGCATATAGTGTGAAGAAAAAACCAGAACGGGCTAAAGGAGAAACACACACACACGCACGTGTTCTCTCTCTCCACCCCACCTCCGCCCCAATCAAGGATTTTTAAACTTTTCTTGTTTTTTTTTTTTTTTCTTCCTGGCTGTAACAGGTTATATATGAATATTTAGGATCTTTTGTGGATTTATTTACATTTATAAAATATTTATCAAGGTTTTGAAAGAATTAAGAGAGCCTTGGGATAATTTCTGAAGAACAATCCTATTTTTATCAGTGAAGAAATGAGTGTTCAGGGGTGGTGTGAGTGAGGAGATCCAGGTTTCTAAGCACCCCCATCCAGAGCATGTTTTGTATCCCCGTTTAGATGTGAATGGAAATCCTTCTTTCATTGGTTGCCCTTTTGGAACTGGCTTACCTCGTCATCCCGAAGTCAGAAACCTTCACAGAGAGATCACTGTCTACCAAGCAGTTCCGAGCAGCCTTTAGAGGGAAAACAAAATTACCAATAGTGAAAATGACCAAGGATCCCCTGACATCAAAATCACACATTTTCCTTCTCTTTGGGACATTTGTCAGCAAAATCTAAGATATCACAACCCCAAATGCTATATTTAAAAGGAAATATCTAGAGTATAGATGTCGTCTTTTTTCCTTTGCAATTTTCAATCTTCCACAATGACAATGTGCTCACAGAAGTATCTTCCCTCAAGCATCCATCCTTGTCAAACAGCATGAGAGGTATTAGACATGAAACACAGAACCTGAGCTCATCAACAAGAAGGGAAAAATCACGTCCAGGGGTTCCCTCTCCATTGCTAGGACCCTGTGTGTTAACAGGCGCTTTGAAGGTGTAAATGCGGCACTGAGAATCCGGAATGCACTGGCCTAGCATGCGTGGCACGTTTGCTGTTTAGCACCAGAAAATCTCTAAAGATCAATCAATACCAGTGCAAATCAAGCAGAATACTCTCCACATCCACCCTGACTCAAAGATGCACGCATTTCATTTCTTGTATTTTCAGTTATCGTATTAAATGATTGCTTTAGCACTAAATCCTTCATGGAGTAAAGGTTAGCTTGGGTTAACTGGTTCTGGGAAACACTAAATTGACCAAAATCTTTCCTTTGCATCTGTTTTCCATTATACCACAACCTAACTACATAGACCTTGATGGCTTCTTTAGAAATTCTTTTTATACTTGAAGTGTTTTATTTTGAATTGTGGTTTTTATCACAAAAGTGTCATGTGCTTAAGCAAATGAGCAAAATATTGGTTGGTCAAAAAGTTCATTTGGGGTTTTTTTGTAACATCTTATGGAAAAACCCAAATGAACTTTTTTGCCAATGCAGTGTAAGTGAAGATGCTCTCTTTGCCGTCCCTCCCAATGGCCCCGTTGCTGGAGACGGGAGCTGGAGATGGCTTTCTTTCCTTACCAAGTCCCGATGTATGAATTGGTGGCTCTCCAAGAAGGCCATGCCTTCACAAACATCATAGCACATTTCTAAGAGCTGGGAGGGTTCAAGTCTTTTTCCATGACTCTTCAGGTAACTCAGTAAGCAGCCATTGGTTATATATTCAGTCACTATGTATATAGGGTATCTCTTTGAACACACTCCGTAGAATTTCACCAGCTTGGGATGGTTGAGTTTCCTGGAAGCAACAGATATTCAAAGTTCAATACTGAATTTCCATACTCCATTTTCCAGATGTCCTGAAAAAGAATCACTGTCAGATTTTTGTTTGTTTTAATTTCTGCCCTTATACTGGAACAGAAAAGAGGGGTAAGTTTAGAATCTGATTCTGGGAGCATTAGCCTTTGGAGGCAGAAAAATGCTGCCTCCTTTTGGACGCTGACAACCTCAGCATCCATTAAGCTGCTTTGGGTTCTTGTTCAGCTTTCCTGCAGAGAATCAGGGAAGCAGTGGTCTGTCTATTACCTCAGAAATCCTGCTTAGTCTTGTAGCATTTTGAGAACTTCTATGACTGATTTGGAGGAAGCTATATCCTAAGAGCAGTCACTTCCATTTTAAAGCATCTAACTGATGTCTAAACATTTCATTAAAAAAAATAGAATATGAAGGTAAAATGAAAACAGTTGTCATATTAGAGAAGTGAGATTAGTTGTGATTTTCCTTTCTTTTAAAAAAGCTTCATTTTGAGTTATTATTATGTCATTTTTTGTTAATAGATTTAGAAAATAGTAACTACATGACATGGGCTTCCCAGGTGACTCAGTGGTAAAGAGATCCTCCTGCCAAGCAGGAAACATGGGTTCCATCCCTGGGTCAGGAAGACCCCCTGGGGGAGGGCATGGCAACCCACTCCAGTATTCTTGCCTGGAGAATCCCATGGGCAGAGGAGCCTGGCGGGCTATAGTCCATGGGGTCACAAAAGAGTCGAACATGACTTAGCAGCTAAACAACAACCAGAACCACATGACATAGCACTTCTAGTAGGTTCCCACAGCTATTATGATGTTCATCAATTACTCCTTATGTAACTGACCTACTTTTGTCAATTAACAGGATGATTCTTTTTTTCTTTTCCATTATGGTTTATTACAGGATATAGAATATAGTTCCCTGTGCTATACAGTAGGACCTTGTTGTTTATCCATTCTGTATATAATAATTTGCATCTGCATTTGCATTTTGCACCCCAAACTCCCACTCCATCCCTCCCACTTCCCCTCCCCCCGGCAGCCACAAGTCTGTTCTGTATGTCTTGTGAGTCTCTTTTTCACAGATAAGTTCATTTGAGTCACATTTTAGATTCCACGTATAAGTGATATATGATATTTGTCTTTTTGTGTGTTCACTTAATATGCTAACATCTAGATCTATCCATATTGCTGCAAATGACATTTTTCATTTTTGTGGCTAATATTCCATTATATAGTCTATGATATGTGGACTCATGATTCAGGCCTTACAGATGTTAGGGACAGTCCTGTTAGCATGAATGTCCTCTCATGATGAGGGCTAAACAACAATTTCTCAGAAGAAACTTACGTCATGGTCTGGGCCTCCTGGAAGAATTCATCTTCTGACATGGAGCCCTCCTTGATCATCTTAACAGCAACATCATACTGCCCCTTCCACTTGCCCAGATGGACCACTCCAAACTGGCCACTTCCCAGCTCCTTCAACAGGGTAATCTCTTCACGTTTCAGTTCCCAGATTCCTAATAAAGCAAGACAGGCACTCTTTAGGATAAGAATAGAAGGGTTTGAGGCCAACAGCTTCTCAAGTGACTTCCTCTCCAGTGAGACTTTAATATTGATGACATGAAGAACAGCAAGCCTTTTTTAAAAAGTTGCTCACTTAAAAAGAAAACTGTTAGTTCTGTGATCTTATGACCTGTTAAACCACATGACAGTGCCACCAGAACAGCTTCAATTAGTGACAAGAAAGATTAGAGTTAAAAAACCTCTACCAACCAGAGGTATGTTGGAAAGACTTGATGTGTTCAGTGCTCTTAGCTTGGTGAAATAACATTACATTTTCTTATAAAACAAGTTAAACTCTGATTTGGGAGGGTGTCATTATTGTAAATTTACTGGGGAAAAAAAGGAAGACAGGAAGCAGATCCTTGTTCAGATAGTGCTAGGAAGGGCCTCAGCTCTAATATATTCATTAATTTTCTTGAACAAACTAAAATCTTTTCTATCCTCCCAACCTAATTTTGTAATCTCCCTAGCATACCAAAAAGATGGATCCACTGCCTATCCTTTCTTATTCTGGGAGTCTGTGCCTGATCATGGGGCTAGTTTGCAACCTTGTATACTTATGATAATGATACTCTCCCAGATCAGAGTTTAATTTGCTTTATAAGAAAATGTTATTTTACCAAGCTAAGGGTACTAAGCACGCTAAGGATTTTTTACCGCTGAGCCACCAGATACATAATATATAAAAATGTATGTCAGTGTATGTATACATACATATAAATATATATATTTTTAAACCAAAAAAGATAGGAGTTTAGGACCACAAGGGCATGTCCTTACCACTTCCCAAGGACACAGAGATGGGAACCTTATTGGCCTTGGTCGACACAGGGTGGCGGAGTCGTGTGATCATGCCTGCAATGAAATCAGCAACAGTATCATCACTTGATCACATTGTATCACATCACATTACATTACATTGGTTCACATCTCTGCTTCTGCTGTCTCTAGAGGAGCTAAAAAAGCACGGAGTTCAGGATGTTCTCATGCAGAATCTATTCTGACCATATTCGTCCCGTAAAATTAATTTGCTGGACTTGACTAATTAGTTCTATATAAAGCAAAAATTAAAAGTGTAAAACTACTTTATGTGATTTTTAAAAATCTCATCAAAATTAGTTTCTTGATGGAATCTATTTTAAAATTTTTCCCATTTTTGCTAACTTTTTTCCTTTTTGATTATTGTGTTATTAGCTAGCCATCTGGAGAAGGCAATGGTACCCTACTCCAGTACTCTTGCCTGGAAAATCCCATGGACGGAGGAGCGGCTGTGGTCCATGGGGTTGCTAAGAGTCGGGCACGACTGAGCGACTTCACTTTCCCTTTTCACTTTCCTGCATTGGAGAAGGAAATGGCAACCCACTCCAGTGTTCTTGCCTGGAGAATCCCAGGGACGGGGGAGCCTGGTGGGCTGCCGTCTATGGGGTCGCACAGAGTCGGCCACGACTGAAGGGACTTAGCAGCAGCAGCAGCAGCACAGTGGATTTACAACACTATATTAGTTTTGGGTGTACAACCTAGTGATTCAATATTTTTATAGATTATACTCCATTTAAAGGTATTAGAAAATAATGGCTATATTTCCCTGTGCTGTATAATATATCCTTATGACTTGTTTATTTTATACATAGTAGTTTGTATTGTTTAATCCCCTACTCCTGTCTTGCCCCTTCCCTGTCTCTCCCCCAGTAACCACTAGTTTGTTCTCTATATCTGTGAGTATGGTTAGTTATATTCATACATTTGTTTAATTTTTAGATTCCACATATGTGATAACAAAGTATTTGTCTTTCTTTGTATGACATTTCACTGAACATAAACCTTCTAGTCCACCGACTTGTTGCAAATGATAGAATTTCATTCTCTTTTATGACTGAGTAATATTCCATTGTATATATGTACCACATCTTCTTTTGGAGAAGGAAATGGCAATCCACTCCAGTACTGTTGCCTGGAAAATCCCACGGACAGAGGAGCCTGGAAGGCTACAGTCCATGGGGTCGCAAAGAGTCGGACACAACTGAGCGACTTCGCTTTCACCACATCTTCTTTATCTGTTCATCTGTGGATGGATGCTTAGGTTGCTTCCATATCTCAGCTATTGTAAATAATGCGTCTATGAACATGGGGTTCATATATCTTTTTAAGTGAATGTTTTTATTTTCTTTGGATATATACCCAGGAATGGAATTCCTGGATCATATGGCAATTTCTATATATATATATTTCAGCAGTCAATCAGACACAATTAAAAAGAGTGATAGTACCCAGGGTCAGTGAGAATGAAGTGTTGCTCTTGGTGGGAGTGTACATTTCTGAAAAGCATTTGACAGTGCCTCAATTTTAAATGTCCTTAACCATTATCTCAAATTCTTTTAGGGAGTTTGGCTACAGAAACACCCATACAGGTGCACGAAGCTATATTTACTGAAACAGCCAGTATTGTGGGAAAGTATTGTATATACTCCAACTGCTTATCAGTGCAGGATTAGGTGAAAAATTATGGAGTAATTCCACACTAGAATTCTCTTTTAACAGAACAGGCTCAACTGTATACATGTGCATGGAAAGACCTCTAAGATGCTGAGTAAAGAAAGTAAGCTAAAAAGTAGTATGTGTAGAATTGGAGAAGGAAGTGGCAGCCCACTCCAGTGTTCTTGCCTGGAGAATCCCAGAGACCGGATAGCCTCGGTGGGCTGCCGTCTATGGGGGTCTTACAGAGTCGGACATGACTGAAGCGACTTAGCAGCAGCAGCAGCAGCAGTATGTATAGAATGATCTCATCTCTGTAAACATATAATGTGTATTCATACACACATATATAATATATATACATATATAATGAATGTTAGTATCAGCGTGGAAAAAAAATTCTTTCAGAATAGACACTGACTTGTTCATGGAGGTTATGTCTCCAGTGATGCACATTTCTATATTATTTGAAGTTTACAATCGTCTTCTATAGGCAGAAAAGAAACCTGCAAACATTTTAAAAGGGAATCTCTACTTCTAAGTCACCGAACTCACTGAGCTTCGTTTTTTTCTAGCCTTGTAGAGTGTATAATGTTATATTCCAGGAATGTGGGTTAAAAACCACACAGCAGGGCTTCCCTGGTGGCTCAGTGGTAAAGAATCCGCCTGTCAATGCTGGAGACACAAGTTCGATCCCTGATCCAGGAGGATCCCACATGTCGCAGAGCAACTAAGCCTGTGCCCCACAATTACTGAGCCTGTGCTCTAGAGCCCAGGAACCACAACTGCCGAGCCCTAGTGCCACAACTACTGAAGCCCGTACACCTTAGAGCCCGTGCTCCACAAGAGAAGTCACTGCAGTGAGAAGCCCACGCACTGCACCTAGAGAAAGCCAGCGCAGCAACAAAGACCCACCAGAGCCCCAAATAAATGAAGGAATAAAATTGTGTGTGTGTATATATATATATACACACACATACACACAAAACCCCACACAGCATGCATAGGGCGTGTGAGTATTTTTTTCCCTACCTTTATGGTTCCTTATATGATTGAGAGTATTGGGGGAGGGGGAGGGATAAATTAGGAGTTTGAATTTAGCAGATACACACTGCTGCTGCTGCTGCTGCTGCTGCTGCTGCTGCTGCTGCTGCTGCTGAGTCGCTTCAGTCTTGTCCAACTCTGTGCAACCCCATAGACAGCAGCCCATTAGGCTCTGCCATCCCTGGGATTCTCCAGGCAAGAACACTGGAGTGGGTTGCCATTTCCTTCTCCAATGCATGAAAGAGATAAGTGAAAGTGAAGTCACTCAGTCATGTCTGCCTCTTAGCGACCCCATGGACTGCAGCCCACCCGGCTCCTCCATCCATGGGATTTTCCAGGCAAGAGTACTGGAGTTGGGTGCCATTGCCTTCTCCGAGATACACACTACTACATGTAAAACAAACAAGGTCCTACTGGATAGCACAGAGAACTATATTCAGTATCTTATAATAACCTAAACTGGGAAGAATCTGAAAAAGAATATATATATATATATATAACTGAATCACTTGGCTGTACACCTGAAACACTGTAAATCAACTATTCTTCAATTTTAAAAAAGAGAATTTGGAGGGTCAGTAATATCCAAGAAAACTTATATTCATCAACATAAGAGAAAAACTGAACCAAGTTACCTGCTGAATTGTGTTGATGATAGTGAATAAGCTTTGGAATGGAATCAAAACAGTAGTTTTCTGCCAGGTACAGTTTGTTCTCAGCATTTGTATGCACATGGTAATGTTTGACAGTTCCTTTTTTATCACTGGTAAGGAAGAAAGAATGTTAGAATGTTTTAAATCAACAACTGAAGCTTGATTAAATAATGATTAAATCATTGTCTTTAAATCTTTGTCTTTGCAAATTTTGGAGAGGGAAGTCAGAGATGGTTTCTGTCTCGACATCTGATGTTTTTTCTGGAGGTGTACATGACAAGCCATAATTATGTAAGAGAGCTCCTCTCTAAACTCAGCAGATCCTTTGTGCTCATACAGAATTCACCTGTCATAAAATTCCCCCTTTCTGTACGGTTCTTCCCTTAGTAAGTATGAAGCAGCCATCTTCCTTTGATGATTGAGAATCCTGCAGTTTTAGGATCATTATTCTGAAATATCAATTCTCTTTTAGGATAATAATGGAGATTAAAATGTGGGAAGAAATGGTCATTAGGCTGTGGGTGGAGGCTCTTTGGGGAGTGGAGTGTACAGGATGGAGTGGGTAGGAACAGCCTTTAATTCCTCTTGTGAACTTGTACCTTTTCCACATAAAACATTCTTTTTCTTTTGCTCTACTTGTAGAAAATAGTGGTGAATTGATGCATGTTGATTTAGGCTAACCAGCAATGATGTGCCTGTCTTAGATTTTAGAGTATGGCATGGCAGTCCAGGCTTCCCTGGTGGCTCAGACAGTAAAGAATCCGCCTGCAATGCAGGAGATGCAGGAGACAAGGGTTCAGTCCCTGGGTTGGGAATATCCCCTGGAGAAAGGGAGGGCTACCACTCCAGTATTCGGGAGAATCCCATGAACAAAGGAGTCTGGCAGGCTACAGTCCATGGCATTGCAAACAGTCGGACATGACTAAGTGACTAAGCGTGTGGGTGCACACACACACACACACACACACACACACACACACAGAGCAGTCTAGGACTAGGTTTTGAGTAGAGTTCTGTTGCTGGCTAGTTTCCTCATCCAGTTATTACAAAGTTCAGATGAGATTATGACCATATCAGTTTGCACTATACTTGGCACATAAGAAACTATTAATATATTCTTACTGCTATAATACCACCCTTACTAAAATTGTAATTATAAAAAGAGAAAGGATGCTTTCTTGTTGCAAATGGCTCATCGGCTCTTGGTCTTAGAATCAAATTCAGCCCACTGATGGTGTTTCATAAAAGAAGCCTTCTGTAGTCATTCACTGGGATTCTTTTCATTTGATTCCTCATCTGTTTGCTGATTTTTTTCTCCCTGGCCACCTTCAAAAATGAATCTGGTATCAAGAAGCTTAACTAAGAGGACTTTTGACATCAGATTTGGCTGAAACTGGAGGGCCTGAGGGCCACAGAGATTTTGATATTCAGTGATCCAAGCCTTCTCTGCCTTCTTACTGGGCTGGCTTTAGTCACCACCCACATTTGCAACCTTGTGCGTGAGGTGCACCGGGAATGTGGCTTCTAGCACTGAAAGATGCCATGCGGATGTTTATGGTGCATGCTGTTATCTCAAATTGGAAGTAGGCACTCTGTGAAAACATTCCTGAAGTAAAATAACTTTTACATTAATTATTTCTAAAATACATATATGCAACAGGAGACAAGGCATATCGAGAAACCACCAAGGCCCTTCATTCATTCAAGGTCATTCAATCCAACTGTTAAGAAAGGGTCGCATACATAGACATTTTTTTTCTCAAATGGTCCTAATCAAGATCTGACCAGATTTCAGCAAAGACACAGGGATATGGTTGAGAGAACATGAACATGCACTCAGCTGTTGAAGGTCTGGCTTCAAGTAGGTCATTTATTAGTGTTGAAGGTGGGTCTTTGTAAGCTCTGTTTAAACCACAATCCTCTCATGTAAAATGGTGCAAGTAAAAACAGCTTTCCTGTTTGCTTCACAGGATGTTTAGAAGGAACAAAAAGGCTAACAACCAATGGGAAAGTGGCTTATAAAACTCTGGAGGGGGATCCTGATGTTGTTGATGACAGCTTGCTTGGGATGACTGTGGGGGCCTTATATACACCTAAGTGTTGGGATGGAAGTAGTGAGGCAGCTCATATTACTTTTTCCAAACAACAGCCCACCAAGCTCCTCCATCCATGGGATTCCCCAGGCAAGAATACTGGAATGGGTTGCCATTTCCTTCTCTAACAACAATAATAGTAAACACTTATTACTATGTGCCAGGCACTGTTCTGCCCCAATATGTCAATTAACCCATTTCATCCATAGAACATAATAATTGTTATTATGTCCACTTTTCAAATGAGGAAATGGAGGCACAGAAATTAAGTAACTTGCTTAATGTCATAATGTTTTGGAATGGCAGAGTCAGGATTTGGACTCAGAGGTGCAGCTTCACACCAGAACTCTTAACCCAACCAATAGGAGAGCATCCTAGAAAGAAGCCATCGGCGAAAACACTGCTACACTGAATCAACCTCCTGCTCCCACTGGAAAGACTTACTAAAAACCAGACGTTGGGGTAGGTTTCTCAGTTCAGCTGGTGGCTAGAACCGAGAGTGGAGAGGCACCATTGCTATTTTTCTCTCTTTCTAGGCTCAGGATGAATCAAGGGGGAATAATGCAGGATTCCTTTAACAAGCGTTTCCTGAGGCAGTCCATATACTGGGCAATACTCTGCTGCCTGCAATGGGTAGGAGCGAATCACCTAGAAAACAGCCTCTTGAAAGTAGTGGGGGTAGGGGAAGGCAACTACAAGTGGTCACATTCAACAGAAATACTCTGATTCCAAATTCCAGAGTTGAAAGATGGGGTCTTATCGCAAAATGTGACTGAATGACCAGGATATTCAAAGAACATACACAAGAAGATAGAAAAAGAAATCCACATCGTACTTACTTCATAGCCTTACTAAACAAGGACACTGTGTACATTCCCGCCTGGCTGGAGTTTCTAACCATAAATGCTCCTTCTTTCCCCTAAATAGAAAGGCAGATATGGAAGGGACAGAAAACATTTTCATTATTCTTGAAAATGACTTGTGCTGGTAGGTGGTAGGAAAATAGATCTTTTAAATGTCATTGACAGCACAGATTGCCCACTAGTTGGCACAGAAAGAACTCCCAGTTTAGCGTCCCTCTTTCCCTCATTCATTGTCTTTATAGGTTTACCCTATGTGCCTCAACTCTTCCTCTCCAGTTAATTTTTAACCTGTGATAGTTTTCCCTGTTTGGTGTTTGTGCAAGCCTAACATTTTAATCTTTCAGAAATAAAATTTAAAGCCAGCTATCCAGATGGTAAAGAATCTGCTTGCAATGCAGGAGACCTGAGTTCGATCCCTGGGTTGGAAAGAACCCCTGGAGAAGGAAATGGCAACCCACTCCAGTATTCTTGTCTTGAATTCCATGGATAGACCATGGGGTCGCAAAGAGTCAGACATGACTGAGTGACTAACACTTCTATCACCGTATCTTGCCCCTGAAACGTTTTAGAAAACCAAAGATGCAGAACAAATAATTTGTTAAATTTATGCTCAACCTGCCTTGCTTAATGTGCTGATTCTAAGCAAGTTTAGATTGAGACAAAGTGGATTTTAAAACTGTGAATGTGAAAAACTACTGAGTTAGATAATGGTCACCACCTTCTCGTTATTACCCCTCAAAGAAATAATTGGTGTGCTGTATCAGGTTGAACTATAGCAAAGTGTCATTTTTGTAGATCAAAAGAGTTTGCCATTGGTAAGTCCATTACCAACTAGTAACAAAATCTGATAGATTTACTCCCCATTATATCTGCTGTACTCTGGTTTAGGTGCTAATGGTGACAGAATTGAAGTGTGAGGTACAGATGGCCCCCAGTAAGTCTTCTCTTTGTATATTCCTGCTCTGGGCAGTCCCCTCCCACATTGACTCTGGGCTGGGCCATGTGATTTGCTTTGGCCAGTGGGACATTAGCAAACATGACAAAAGCTGAGACTCCATAATCACTTGCCCTGAACTGTGAGGCTTGGCCTCGTCAACCACTGCCTTGAGATCACCATGCTGTGAGGAAGCCCAAGTTAGCCACATGGAGATGGAACATGGCACCCACCCTGGTTGACTACGCCAGCTAACCCCACTGTCAGTCAGTCCACCAGCTAAAGGCAGCCACATGAGTGAACCTAAGCAAAACCTGCAGAAAAACTGCTGGCCCAGCTGCCTCACAGAATGGTGAGGAATCATACATCTTGTTTCCAGCCACTAAGTGTTTGAATGGTTTATTATAGAGCAAAGGGAATAGAGGGAGGCTAGATGTGAAGGGCCTGGTAACCCATAAGCCGAACAATTAGCACTATGGTGTCTGGACTGTATAATTACCAATAGGGTTTCTGTGAGCAGTGCGTTACCCTCTGAGCCCAACAACAGAAAGACGTTCTTAGAGGCTATTTTAAAGATGAAACTACTCACCTTTTGTCTCAGTAACTGCTCAGATTGTGACCTGGAGATGTTACCTGCAAACCAGCTGCAATAGAAAAGAATTCCATTTTGAGAATGAGTAGTTTTTAATTGCATAACTTGTCACTTAATGTTCTCATCTGTAAAATGAGGCATTGGCTTAGATCAGGGGTTTCCAAACTTGGCTGCTGAAGAGAATCACTTGAAGAGCTATTTTAAAAACTCAGATTCCTGAGTCTCCACCACCCAGTTGTGATTCTGGGGGTGGGGCCTACGTATCTTTCCTGATTGTTTCCCCAAGGCACACCTCTCACCCTGCTTTGGAATCTAGAAATGATGGAGACAGAGACTGTCTGTATGGTCACAGCTGGGCTTTCTGAATCAAAGGAAGCCTTCCATTTCATCTAAATACTAAAATCCATGATGAGAGGTTCACTCCCATTGGTTTAAATCTTTGTCAGTTGTTAAAGTACAATTATCTTTGGATAATTTTTGGGCTAGTCTTTCCCAGTCATTTTTATCTTAGTTTGAATTATTCCAACAGGTGCCTTCTGGAGGGTAAATGTAGGGGAAGTAGAGGCGGTGACATGTACTTTGAAAAAGCTCTCACTACACTTGTAGCCAATGAAACAATAACAGAACTCATACAAAAACAAAGCTAGTAATACGTGTTCTCCTGGTGTCCAGCTGACTTAGTCACTGTCAGGTAGCAGGTGTCTGAGAGATGCAGTGTGCCTTATTATTCCCACTTCTCCTTAATGCCAACCTCTTAAGTCCCTGGTGGCTCAGATGCTAAAGAATCTGCCTGAAATGCAGGAGACTTGGGTTCAGTCCCCAGGTCAAGACGATGCCCTGGAGAAGGGAATGGCAACCCACTCCAGTATTCTTGCCTGGGAAATTCCATGGACAGAGGAGCCTGGTGGGCTACAGTCTGTGGGCTCACAAAGAGTCGGACAGGACTGAGCAACTACACTACAACTAAGTCCAGGAGATGATTATTTGTGCCTAATTGTTGTTCAATGATAGAATCTTAGATTTTGGAAAGGACCTTAACAGCCACTTAAGACCACTCTGTCTCTGTGAATTGAGGTGAGCACACATTCTTACTTGCCCAGAGGAGTCCACTTTATGTCTGTATGGTCCTGTGTCTTTGTCCTATGTCCAGGTGTAACACTGAACAGTACATTCTCCCTCTTCTTAAAGTATCCTAGTTTGGACGTTCAATGATAAGGTCACCCTTGAAATAGGAATCTCCCAACAGTTGTGCTCAGTTGTGCTACTATGTGAAATTACTGCATCATAGCTAACTTCAAAATTGGACTCAAAGCTAATAAGAGCCTTCAAAAATCATCCTGATGAGGGCTTCCAGGAAAGAAATAATCAGCAGAAATGTCATAGGCTGTATCTATGAAGACAAAGCAAAATGAAGGATTGGGGGTCAGCTATGTAATAAATCCCAAGAATTTGTGCAGCCAATTTAGATCATCTAGATTGGGGGGGAAGTATATTGATGAGAATGAAAGAGGAGAGTGAAAAAGCTGGCTTAAAACTCAACATTCAAAACACTAAGAATATGGCATCTGGTTCCATCACTTCATGACAAATAGAAGGGGAAAAAGTGGAAGCAGTGACCGATTTTATTTTCTTGGGCTCCAAAATCACTGGTGACAGTAAATGCAGCCATTAAATTAAAAGATGCTTGCTCCTTGGGAGAAAAGCTACGACAAACCTAGACAGTGTATTAAAAGGCAGAGGTATCACTTTTCCTACAAAGGTCTGTCTAGTCAAAGTTGTGGTTTTTCCAGTGGTCATGTACAGATGTGAGAATCGAACCCTAAAGAAGGCTGAGCTCCAAAGAATTGATGCTTTCGAATTGTGGTGCTGGAGAAGACTCTTGAGAGTCCCTTGGACGGCTTGGAGATCAAAACCAGTTGATCCTAAAGGAAATTAACCCTGAATATTCATTGGAAGGACTGATGCTGAAGCTGACGCTCCAGTACTTTGGCCACCTGATGTGAAGAGCCAACTCACTGGAAAAGACCCTGATGCTGGGAAAAATTTGAAGGCAAAAGCAAAAGGGGATGGCAGAGGATAAGATGGTTGGAAGGCATCACTGACTCAATGGAGATGAGTTTGAGCAAACTCCAGGAGATAGTGAAGGACAGGGGAGCCTGGCATGCTGCAGTCCATGGGGTCGCAAAGAGTAGGACACGACTTAGCAACTGAACAACATTTTCATTAGTAACAGCCCAGGTTATTGTCACCCATCCTCCAGTTTCATGGCCCAGAACCTCACAGGAGTTTCTCCATGTAAATACAGCCTTTTCAGAAGAATAGATAGAAATATCTATGTCTAGTTTTAAAGGAACACAGAGGACTTTCAAAACTCACTCATAATCATCAAGGTTTTCCTCTTCTTCAGATGAACTTGACTCAGGGGAGCCCCTTAAGAAGAGAGGAAACGTGGTTAATACACACACACACGTGCACACACACACACACACGCACACACACACACAACCAAGCAATACTCCAAGTGCCTCACAGTGCCATGTCAAATCCCACCCTGCTTTTATCCACATAAATAAAATCTGCACTGTTAGATTTCCCTTTTTTGCACTTGGGAAGGGGTCAGCAAAGTGAAGAGAAGGTTGCTCACAAGTTGAGCTCATGCCCAGTTTCATGAGACACTGGCTCCTTGATACAGGAGGATCCCAGGAATGTAGATTTCTTTGACTCGGTCAGAAGAGCAGACTCGTGAAATAGATGAAATGCTTCAGGGACAGCTGTGATATGAAGTTAGAGGAAGTCTTGTGAGTGTATAGAGGTATTCTCAAAGAAGAGTTCCTTAACACCACCTTGTTTTCCCTCCGGCTCACATGCCTGAGCCAAGTAGGTTTGTGTTCATGCTGACACCTGTGTATATCATGTATGATGGGTAGGAAATATCAGTGTGACCTCAGAAGTTATCCATTCAGACCACTGTCAGGGTTCAAAGAAGCAAACTCCGTGTATTTGTTTGTTTTATAGTCACCTTAAAATTAAAGGCTAGTTGCAAAATTTTTACACCTGTGATTAGTTTTCCTGAAGATGAAAGAAATCCTGGCTGCAACAGAATATCTGAAGTTGATTTACCATGACATCTTTGAGGTGTTGTGATTTACAACATTTCTTTCCCTTTGGTTACTGCATGCCAAATCTTCACTGCTACAAAAAAGAGAGATAAAGTTTATAAATTTATATTTATTTACAAATGTTAAATGGCAAAAGTAATTGTTTGGATATGTTTTAGCTTTATTTAATATTGTGACCCATATATGTCACTTGGTTTGGAAATTTAAGCTAATGAGTCATTTTCACATTTTCATCCTTGCAGTGACCCCACTAAAAACTAGTCATTTGATAGGATGCCTAAACAAAAGAGAGTTTTTAATAATGGCTCATAATAACCCCAAACAGTAGAAAACTTGGATTAGTAAATCATCCTGGCTGGGTTTGTTCTGATTTTCTTGTATGTGTGCAGGCATTCTGTCATTAATATATTTTAATATAAGTTATTTTCCTCTTTGCCGTTATGCTTGCAATGGAAAGTCCTGAAAATACTGAACCTTTTAACTCCATGTGTACACACACAGATCTGCAGGGTTCTCTTCATCCTCTCCACCCATCATTTTATCTCTTTTACTTGGTGTGTGAAACAGCCCATGAGGAAGTGCCAACTTCTCCAAGTCCAAAGGTTGTTTTAGTTGGAAGGTAGGACCTATTTCCTGTTTGCCTTCACAACCCAGGCTCTTTTTCAAGACCACACTTCAGAGTGACAAGCTTCCTTAGCAAGGAAGTGCTCCTCTGGCTGCAGTTCAAGGAAAGCCTGGAAAGCCCCAGCTTCCCAAAGAGCCTTGCTCACTAGCAAAGCTTTTTCCCTTCAGCTCTTCATAAGAAAGCTCTTATTTAAAAATACCAAGCAATTTAGCCTTTTTGTGGTTTTTAAGAACATGTGGAGAGTGTCCATCAGTTGTGCATCACTTAGGTTTGTCCACATGATGGAATGCAATACAGACATTCACGATAATCAGGTGGCTTACACAACAGTGGGAAGGTAATGAACACTGCTGAACTCTACACTGCAACATGACGAAGGTGGTAAATTTTGTGCTGTTTTACCACAGCTGAAACATTAAAAAATTAAAAATGTAGTATATCCTCATGTCTTAAAATAGGAAAAATGTCCCAGATGTGAAGTGAAAAGTGCAAGTGGCAAAGAAGACTATAGGTGAAGGTGTACATCCTGAGAAGGCAGCCACAGCCTCGTTTGAATACTTGTCATTGGCCAGTGATGCCAAAGCACGTTGCAAAAACCTACCCACTCTAAGCTGTCTCAGATAAAGGATATATTTTAAAGATTTGGTGTTCTGGACTGTGGGGTTGTTTGGAGGAAGAAGGAAAGAAAGGAAAGGGAATAAAGTGCTCAAGTATTGTACGCATCATTAGATTCAGTCATCTAAATGGCAAGTCTGTGGTGCTGAGTCCCAGTGGGGCCAGCACTACTCTAGGCTTCTGGCTCAGGCACTGAGGATTTTCCGAGAGGGCAGCCCTGTCTCAGCCATGGCCTGTGCAGGCCGTGCTGAGGCTCAGCTCTGAGGCAGTGGGGTAATGTCTGCTTGACATGCTGTGCAGCTGGACTGAAAGCTGGGACTTACCTTTTCAGTTTTCTTACTTGCCACCAGTCAGGAAAGTCTTCTTTTGGAATATACTTCATGTTGATGTTTGACTGGGAGCCATAGTTTTTCTTGGAATCACTGTCATACTGGGCTAGAGTGGTACTTGAAGATGGTTCATCTACTTTGAGAATAGGAACTGCTCTAGGAATCTTCAGCTTTGGAGAACAAGAGATTCAAGTACATCACAGTGAGGCACAGATTCATGAGCTGGGAACTGACAATCAAAGTATATCAGCTTTTAAAAAAAATAGGAAAGAAAGGGGTAGTAACTAGTAGTCATAAGACATGGAGCAGCTGGAACTCTCAAACTTTCTTGGTTGGAGTATGAAGTGCATGACCACATTGGAAAGTTGTTTGCACATATCCTAGGACCCATATACGCCCAATAGTGAAACCAAAAGACATATAAAAGGATGTTCCATAGCAGAATTATTTCAATTAGGTAAAAACTGGAAATGACCTTATTGTGGCTGTAGTTGGCTAAATCATGCCCTTTCCCCAAAGATGTTTATGTCCCAGTCCCTGCAACCTGTGAGTATGTCACCTTACATAGTAAAAGATACTTTGCAGATATGACTAAGTTAAGGATCTTGAAATGAGGTGATTATCCTGTATTACTGGGATGAGCCAGATATAATCACAAGGGCACAAGTGAGATGCACGAAGGTCAGAGATTAGGGGGCAGGTATAAAGATGGAAACAAAGATCAGAGAGGAAAGCAGATGCTACCAATCTGGCCCTAAAGATGGAAAAGGGGGCCAGGAGCCAGGGAATGTAGGCAGCCCCCAGAAACTAGGAAAAATAAGTAAATAGATTTTCCGTAAAGCCTCCTAAAGGAGTACAGCTTTGTAGACCTGATTCTAGACTTCTGACTTAAAAACTATGAGAGAAGAACTTTCTGTTGCTTTAAGCAACTGAATTTGTGGTAATTTGTTACAGCAGCAATAAGAAACTCATACAGCATTATATTCACACAGTGGAATTCTGTACAGCAATTGAGGATAAACTGCAACCACATACTAAACTATGAGTGAATCTCATGAGAAAATAGGCAGTAAACAACTATATACTTTATAATTCCATCTATGTAAAGATCAAAGCTAGGCAAATATTCTATGATATTATATGTCAGCCTAGTGATTGCTTTTGGTGGGATGTAGTGACCCAAAGGGAAGATAAGGGTGGTCCTGGGGTTCTGAGATGTTCTGTTTCTTAATCTAAGTGTGGGTTATACAGATATGTTTGGTTTGTGAAAATTCATGAAGTTGTCCACTTAGGACTTGTATGTTTGTCTAAGTCCATGTTATACTTCATTAAAAATTCATATAGATATATAATCTGAATTTAATTTTTTCACATATTTAACTTTTTTCCAGGGATTGACATCCTAGTCATTTTAGCTATGTTATTTATGAGCTGTGAGGTGCTTCTTTCCAAAGATAAATGCAGTAGAAATTTCCCTAAACAGAAATCTAAACAGAATGACTAGAGAGCAGATTTTAATTTTCCTCATCTCAGTCCTCTACTGAATGATCACGTGAAAACAAGCAGAAGAAAACATGCTTTTCACAGTATCTTCTATGATCCCTGATCGCTTAGGGCAGCTTATAATCAAAACAGACTTCGTCACTGATTTGCCCAACTGATCATTTTCAACACATTTCACAAAGAATTCCTCACCAGAGACTAGATGCCTCGTTTGGGCTCCTAAATTTTCCTCTGCTCTTAGATTTGTTTAAAATAAACTTTACTGGAGCACAGTTTATATACCACATGCCACCCTTTGTGGTATTCACCCTTTGTAAGTATAGGATTCAGTGACTTTTAGTAAATTTATCAAGTTGAGCAATTATTATCACCATGCAGTTTTACCATTTTCCATTACTCCTATAAGATCTCTTGGGCCAATTTCTTAGTCAATCCCCATTCCCATACTGACCCTAGGTAACCACCAATTGACCTTTGCTTATTTTGGACATTGCTTTTAGGTGTTTTACAGAGCCATAATTTTCAAGCTTCAGAACTGAAGCATGTATCCAAACCAAAAAAACAATGTCACTGATAACAACATAAAATCCCCAAACCTTAATAATTCTATCAGTTTCCTGGGACTGCCATAACAAATTTTACACATTTAGTGGTTTAAAACAACAGAAATTTATCCTCTTATAGTCCTGGAGACCAAAAGTCCAAAGGCAAGTTTTCATTGAAAGGCTGCGGGGGAGGATCTTTGCTTGCCTCTTCCAGCTTCTGTTGAGTCTAACCATTCTTGGCTTGTGGCATCATAAGTCCAATCTCTGCTTAGGTCTTTAAGTGGCTACCTTCTCTGTGTATCTCTCTGTGTTCCCTCCTCTTCTTACAAGGACATCAAGAATTGAATTTATGATCTATCCTAATCCAGGATCTCATCTTGGTCCTTAACTAATTATATCTCAAAGACCCTCTTTCCAAATAAGGTCACATTCTGAGCTTTTGGGTGGACATGAATTTAGGGAGACAAAATTCAACCTGTGACAATAATGGATTTAGTTTTGTCTTTCATGTTGGTTTACAAAAATTATATGTTGTTTTGTTTTGGCTGTGCTCCACAGTATGGAGTTCCCTGACCAGGGATGTAACCCATTCCCGCTGGAATAGAAATGTAGAGTTCTAACAACTGGACCACTAGGAATGTCTCTAAAAATTATATGGTTTTTACTTATAGAGAAGTAAGCATGCATGAATGTGTGTAGGTGAAAATAAGTGCCCAAGCCGCCACAGAGCTGATGGGTGGATGCAGATGCGCTCTTCATTTCAGGTGAGCTTCCAGAAAACTACTGGGAGCCCATGTTATATGTCTCATGGCATTTGAGGAGGCTGACACCTACCTGGGAAGCCTAAAAGCAGGAAGTTATGGCTTTGAACCCAAGAAAGCAGGGCAGAAGGATAGCCTGTACTGTGAACTTGAGCCTCATACAATTTTACTAAGCAGAGAGATCAAGGCTCTGTTTGTTTTCCTGTAGGCCAGGTCCACCTTTGAGAGAGGGTTAGCAGGAAGCCATCTTGAAAGGAACTCTGCTCAAAATGAGTGAATGGACCCAGCAAAAAGTTGGAGGGGTAGAAACCAAAGAGCTAAGGTCAAGACGTTTGCTCTGTCATAAAACTACAGCCCAGGGGGAGACCCATGAAAGTCTCCCATATGATGAAGAGTCAGTGTTAGAAAACTATCTCACCCAGAAGCCACCACTACCAAATCATGATGGGGCCAGCCACATATGACTCTCTTTTCCACTAGACCTTCTCTTCCTGATCCTTGATCCTGAAAGGGTCAGAAATCTTAGCCTCTCCATGACCTCTTCCCCAAAGCAGGCTGCCCTCTGATGCAGACTTGAGCTAAGGGAAGGGGGTAAGTTTTAACTTGAAATGGTGTTTGGAGTCATATGATTATAGTATTGGATGGATCACTTTAGAGGCTATTCTCATGACTACTAGTAATTGGGAAATTTTATTTCATCTGAGGCGACTGGAAAACTATGAAATCTCCAGATTCCATCCAGGAACAGAGAAGAAAGCACACTGAGTGGCTTTGAAAAGATAATGGAGGAAAAGAATTATATTCTGCTGTGGTGTCCCATTCCTTTCCCAGGGCACTTACATGAGGCAGATTTAGCCACGCTGATGGTAGAGGAGGAATGCCAGCCAATAATAGCCGCCTGTTATATATCATACCATCTTAGGGACTTCTCCGTCATACACCATTTTTTTGCATTTACAGGTTAGAAATAGGCTTGGTTATCAAATGCAGAAATATAACATGATAAAATGGTTCTATGTTTGAATTTTTTATTTGCTACTGCCATGACTATTGGTGATAGCTCACGTCTTCTCTCTCTTGCTGGGCATTCTGAATGAAGCCCATGTTTTCTAGTCTTGAATTTGGCAACTCTCGGTTTATTTAATATATCCTGACTGTGAAAAAAAATTGAAATGTTGACTTACCACTCTGTCTGGGAAGATGGGAACCCTTTGTTTTTCTTCTTTGGGTACAGTGTGCAGATCAGCATCTGAAGAGTAAAACCAAGTAATATCAGAAGAAAATTTAAATAAAACAAAATAAAACACCCAATGTTATGAATCAAAAGAGTGAACTAGTTAGTGTGAGCAATATTCCAGATTACATGGACTTAGACACAACATCTGGAGTGATAATGTTGCTCTCCTGTATGATATCCAACTCAAATACCACTTCACCATTGATTATCAGTATCTTCCCGAGCAGATAAGAAATTCAAGTTGCTCTAAATTCTATAAGCTGTTAATTTATACAACATTGCAACCTGGTATTTGAATAATAGATATCTAATGTCATTGGGTAGTGTCAGTGACCCTAGGATTCAGAATCTGGGTCTGATTCTTCTTTGATTGGCTCACACACAATACATATAAATAGCTGATTTACAAGTGAACAAATCTATGCTAAACTTTTTCCTCTCCCTGTGCTTAGTATAATTGTTGGTTTTTCTTTCTACTCACATGTGTAGATAAATATCCAGGCTGTGAGTGTGAAACCAGTATATGCCGTTTAAGTGGGGTTGCCGTATGGTTTATTGACCCAGCTGGGACATTTCTGACAGTGATATGTAGGCTTTTATAATTATGCCAGGTCCCCAGCTGAAGAATGAGACTGTCTCAAACAAACTGGGGTGTATGGTCAACTTACTTTAGGCCATGTACTTTGGAAAGATGCCCAACTGTTTCCTTCCTCGTAGATGTGCCTGTGGGCTGCCCTGTAGCTCACAGAGGAGGTTGAGGGAGTAAATTACACTTAGGCAGATAGACAATATCACAACTGCCTGTGAGCCTAACGCCTCTACTAAATTCTGTAGTTTTCTTCAGAAGCTGGCAGAGAGCCTGTGGCACCCAGGACACATGGCAAGTGCCATGCAGACAGAGGCCAGGAAGATGATCCCAGGACAGTGCTCTCTCTGGCCTGTTTTCTTGCTCTTTCTCAGGAAGTTAGGGTGAGGTCAGAGCTGGAATCTGGCCTGCTGAGTAATAATGCCAACCACAGACAGAAACACTGGGGTTAATGATTACTGTTACAAGGAAACATTACTCTCTGGCCTTCACACTGGAGGGAAGATCCATGCACAGTACATTCTGTAAAGTTCAGTGAATCATTATCATTCATGAGTATAAAGGGCAATGTGATCTAATTAAGATCAGTAAATCTTCACTGTGTAGTTTCATTGAAATGGGAAACACAATGAATATTTAGTCACTGTATAAAATTACAAGTAGTAACATTAACATGATTCTCAGTGAATTTGAATAATATTTCATGTCCCTGTTTGTTCTACAGTTCTTGAAGTTGTTAGCATGTAGCTGATCCCATGTAATTCTTTAAAGTAGTTATAATCCAAGCATATTTTGTCCAGGTTGGTAAAACTGTTACCAAAACAAGTTCTCCTTTTTATTTATCAACAACTTAATGTTATTAAACAATGATAAGCTTCTAAAGTATATGATTGTTTCATGTAAGTATCCTGGTGATAGAACAGGACTCCACAGGGCACAAGCAGAAAACAGTATAATTCTCTCCCTCCATTAGGCCTTCAAAGCCACTCAGTGGGCTTCCTGTCCCTGGATAAAGTCTCAGACAGACAGATCTCCCTAGAAATATAACTCTGGATAGAATCTGCACGTAAAGCAAACCCTACACTACCTTCTCTGTTGTTATGAGGAAATAAACAAACATACAGAATGGCATTTTAAATTTATCTTTGAAAACTTGGCCATCCATCATTTTGGTATCTATGGCAATACTTATATTTTATCCTTTGACATATTTTTTATAAGAATGTTGGTGTTTTTAGTTTATGATGTTAGTTTATGAACCATGGTGATGTATGTTCACCACATTCTCCTCTTTTGGAGTTTATCTTAAACCAGGAAAAATTTTGGAAGGAAATAAACAGCTCCTTTCTTGATTTATGATTTCCCTTTAAAAACACTTCTCATGACATGAATGAATGGCAGATGTTCGTGTTGTTATTATTTTATGGAACATGACTCAGTTGACTCTGGATTATGTTTCATTTGTCAGATAGCATGTTCAAGGCTGGGTATACACGATGCCGACCAATCTGGCACATTTTGTTTTCCTGAACTGGCGAGCTGTTCTGGCATTTGCCAGTTTTGCCTAAAGGGCATTGTACCCAGGGTCCAGCCCAACAGAGGAGTCACATTACATGCTTCCCAGAGAGTACATCCTGGGGCCGCTTTGCAACTCTGCTGGCAGCACAGGAACTTCCCGTCCACGAAGAACCCACTGTGGTACTTGATCAGCAGGTGGGGGTTGCCCCTTATCTCTGGGGAGCAGGCAGGAAGAAAACACAGCATGAGCAAATGTTGACCCAAGAGAAGAAGCACATCAGTACGTGCTGTCATCATAAAACAATGAAACCTCATTTTGCCAGTAACCAGCCTAAGAGCAAATGGTTCCTAAAGGATGTAAGTCTTTCACTCAGAAGTTGAAAAGCCAAAGAGAAAAGTCTAACCATGTTTATAGTGAGAACACACAATAACTTACATCAGTCTTAAAAAAAATACCTACTAGAAAATATATATACACATCAGCTTGGTGTTAGGATTTGAGAGCAGGACTAGATCTTAACAAGAAGAAAAGAAATTTCCAATAAACATATACTCCCCCTTCCACTTTTTATTTTGAAACATTTCAAGTGTACAGAAAAGTTGCTAGGACAGTGAAGGAAATGTCTATATACGCTTCACACAGACTCACCTAATTTTAACTGTTTGTCACATTGGTTTCTTCTTAGTCTCTTTTTTTACATACATATTATTAAAATTTTATCATTATTTTGCTTAACCACTTGAGAGTAAGTTGCAGATATCATGACCTAAATAATGTCACCCACTAATACTTTAGCATGTAACTTCTGTTAACAAGGACATTCCCTTATATAACCACAATACAATGATCAATTCAAGAAATTTAACATTGATACCATACTAGTACTTAATATACATTTTGCATTTAAAATTTTTCCCGTTTTTCCAATAATACCCTTTGTAATCATTCACTTTTTTTCTGATCAAGGATCCAATCTAGAATCATATATGGCATTTAGTTATCTAGGTTTTCTTGGTCTAGAACAGTTCCTTGTCCCTTCTTTGTCTTTTGTGATTTTTGACCTGTTTCCACAAAGGATTAGATGGGAATATAATACTAAGGAATATGGGATTACTTTTCTAGGAGTATGTGTGTATTTTAAAAAAATGTGGGACTAGGGCAATGTTAAATGCAAAGAAATGAAGTTCCAATATTGGAGTATAATACTGTGTCTGCAACAAATTCACCTCTCTCAAAGTGCAGCAGAGAAACGTAAAAGGTCTTAGTAGAGAACAGTTCAAGAAGAGTCTCCAGGTAGGGAGGGCTGGTCTAGGTGTGACTTAACCTTCTTCCTTCTTGATTTTATATTCATCTTGAGGATTCCGTATTTTGATACCAGGAGAACAATGCTCCTTCTTTACAACCCTGACTCCAGGAAGTGTCTGGGAATAATAATATCTACTTTGCTGGGTCATTGGGAGGAGATGAGCCAATGTATGTAAAGCATCCGGCATAATGTGTGGCTCAGAGGAGGTGCTCAGTGAACAGTGGGCTTTAATGATATCATTTCCTTAGTTTAATTCAACTCAACTTAGCTAAAAAATTTGGCATTAAAAAGCTTTACCAAATATTAATGGGAATTAAAGGGAAATTATTACAGAAGTCACAAAAAGCAAAAGAAGTTAGGATTACAAAACACTAGTACTTGAACTTAGTCCCTAATGGTCATTGCAATTCCTTGGGTACATTGCATGCCTTTCTGCTCCGTAAGCTCCTGGTCTCTGTGTACCAGAATTCCTATTACTTCCTATTACATGAATTTAGCTTCCTGGGTAACTAATTGTTTTCCAATCAAGTCCAGAAGTCCACGTTGCAATACTCCTACCATCTAATAATGACAGTAAGAGAAACTCATATATTAAAATGTGTATAGGACTTCACATTTACATATTTCCCCTCACTTGCACCACTTCATTTAACTACTCAGCGAACTTGAGGGGAGCTGCTATGGCTACCATGGCTCTCACAGAGTCAGGTAAGCTGAGGCACAGATGTCGCCTGATCAAGTTCACGGCCTAGCACATCTGAGACTCAGACCCAGGCTCGCTCCACTATATTCCAATGCTCACGTGCTCACTTCCCTGCCAAACTCCCTTCAGTTTTAATTTTTGGGAAGAAAGGAACACTTTATTCACATCTGGTCAGCTGAAGTCAGAGCCATGGTAGCTGACACTCCTGAATCAGCCCAAACCCAATGTAGGTTACCATCTGGGAAATTTCATGTCGCCAATGTCCACCTCGGTTTATAATGCCTGAGCCAAGTAATAGACACAAAAACGTTGGGACATGGATGGGGGGTGGGGTGTGGTGTCATTCTAGATCAGGGAAACTTCATAGGAGAAAGGATTTGAGTGAGGGAACCGTTTTGTTTTCCTGTGGCAGATTGGTTGGCCACCCCGACAGCTGATCTCACCTACCTTCTCTCTTGCTATCATCCATCACAGAGGCTGGAAAAGCCAGATGCTGTCTTCCAGCCTCCTTCTCACACAGAGATGGCCATGAGACACAGTTTTGGCCAATGAAACACAAGCAAGAGTTTGCAGAGAAACGTTTCTGGGAAAGCTCAGAGCCTTTCTGGGAGCCCCTAAGGGTAGCAGAGCAGAACTCTAGAAGGAGCCAGTGTTCCTGCTCACTTCATTGAGCTGCTGCACTAGCCCTGGGCCTGTTAACTGCTGGATTTGGAAGAGGAACAAACATGTATTTGTTTGAGCAGCTGTGTGGTGTCTTTTTACCTGCGTCCCAAAGCATCACTAAGTGGTGCCAAGGGCTTACTGTGCACAGGGCAGCCCTAGTGATAGGGGCTCTCTCTCAGTTTAGAGGCTACCAGAGTCACTTCTGCTTCTCTCTCTGCTCTCCTTTTATGTTCCATTTGCCTTTACATGAGCTGCCCAGGCAGAGAAGGCAATGGCAACCCACTCTAGTACGCTTGCCTGGAAAATCCCATGGACAGAGGAGCCTGGTAGGCTGCAGTCCATGGGGTCACGCAGAGTCAGATACGACTGAGCGACTTCACTTTCACTTTTTACTTTCATGCATTGGAGAAGAGTCGCACAGAGTCGGACACGACTGAAGTGACTTAGCAGCAGCAGCAGAGCTGCCCAGGGCCCATCCAAACCTGCCTAGCATATATAGTTCCAGAAAGACCCACACAGGACCCTAGTGCATGACAGATAGCTCCACAGTGAGTGTCTACATAGCAAGTGCCCCTGGCAAATCACCGCAAAGAAGACTGGATAGGAAGCAGCATCTTAGAGTTCCTCCCGAAGGCCCCGAAATGACACAGTGGCTTGTGTTTGAGTCTCAGACACTTTACTGTATCTATGAGTCATACGTTTGTAGCTTGTGACTGCGCCAGGAAAAAAAAAAGAAAACTGACCTCCTATTTTACAGGTCAGGAAACTGAGACCCAGAGGTGTTAGATGGTTTTGTAGATGACACAGTAAAGCAGAACAGTCTGACTCTAAGAAGGATGCCCTTCTCACTTCAGCGAGCTGGTGGCAGGTAGAAGGTGACTTTTCTCCTCCCTGGACCTCCTCTCCTACATAATAGGATGCTAAACCCTTTCACATGAAGGGAAAAGTAAGCCCTAGCAGTGAAAAAGCATGTATTTGCATCAAAATAGAGTAGGTGTAACTCACTCCAGTACTCTTGCCTGGAAAATCCCATGGACGGAGGAGCCTGGTAAGCTGCAGTCCATGGGGTCGCTAAGAGTCGGACACGACTGAGCGACTTCACTTTCACTTTTCGCTTTCCTCCATTGGAGAAGGAAATGGCAACCCACTCCAGTGTTCTTGCCTGGAGAATCCCAGGGACGACGGAGCCTGGTGGGCTGCCATCTATGGGGTCGCACAGAGTTGGACACGACGGAAGCGACTGAGCAGCAGCAGCAGCAGAGCAGGTGGATGTCTAAGTGTTGTAATTTGAGGTGTGGTGAAAAAGAACCTGAATCTAAAACTTAAACAAAATCATCCCCCTCTGGGAGCTTAATATCTTAAATTCTACCAGTAGAGCGCCTCGTTTGAGTTAAGTATTGTCCTTACACCTTTACCCCTCTTTAAAATAAAAATATCCTAGGGCGAAACATCACAGTGCCAAGTTACTATTAATTTTCTCTCTTCTGCCAAAGGATGTTACCAGGGCAGCCTAAGAATCACTAAATAAATGTTTCATCAAATTCCCAGTTTTGCCTGGCATTTATACTGTATTGTTTAAAAGTTGGATTTGGGTAATTGAGTTATATGTTCTTTGCAGTTAGGTATTTGACGTTGGCCATGTCTTTTTAACTTCACTTATCCAGAAAACAGAGAATAATATTACTGCTTGCCATAGAGTTGTCAAGAGGATTGCCTAAGAGAGTGTTTTACAGCTATTCGACATAGTAGCTGGCAAACAATAAATACTTTGTAACTGTTAAGACATAAATTTCTATAAACATCCAAAGTACAGTAGCTACAGGAGCTGCCAGAGCCCCATGAGGACCTAGACTTTGCTCTGATAAAGGCAAGCACAGTGGGTGGAGAGCAGGTGGCCTGACTTCCTCCCAGCTGCTGGATGGCACAACGCACAACGGCCAGCTCTGTGCTACCAGGCAGGAAAGGGAATCAGATCCCCAGGCTTCCTCTAGGTAACAAAGAGAATGCAAAACGAGGATGAGTGCAGCACATTCTCTGAGGCTGGTAGGAAAATCAACAGATTCTATCTTGGCAGTAGGCCCTTTTATTGCCACGTCTTTTCTCCACCAAGTCTCAAAGAACTCAGTCAGCAACTCCCTTTTATGACTTTTAAAAAAGTACCTTTTTGTAATGCTTTCAGCCACTGACTTCGGCTCTCTTCATTTGATGCATACACATAGAGAAGCCCATCTTTATAGACAATCTGGAAAGAAAAATATTTGGTGTGTTTCAATGTAACTGTGTTATAGTTCACTCTGGTGCAACTATAAAATTTTTGTTATTCAAAAGAAACATTGAGTTTTATTACATGATATACATTAGCTCTGAATTAGAGTTTTAAAATTTAGTTATTTTTATCCTCTACCCCTCAATATGTTTTATCCCAAATATGTTTATACTTCAGAAAACCACAGCAATGATGCATCTAGCAGCAAATATGGAGGTCTCAGCAGGAATCCCCGAGCCATGGAGAATTATAAGAGTATAAGGCCTTAGGCATTACAGATGTCTTAGGAGTGTTCTGGTCCATCCACCAACCCAGTGCATGACTCTCTTTGTAGCCTACTGCAAAGTGTTTATCTGCTCTATTCTGGAAAATACCTTCAGGGATGGGATGTCCTTTACTTTTGTTATGTCATCCTGGTCAGTTTCCTTTCATTCTGATCATTATATAGCTCATGCTTATGTTGGGTTAAAATGTGACTCCCTATGGTCATGTCCCACCTTGGGAGTCCCCAGGATAAACATTTTTCTGTTTTTTGAGACATTCGGTGAGATGTGTGAACATTCTAATGTCTTGCCCAGATCCTTCTCTAGTTTATTCAGCTTTTGTGGGTAAACAATACATTGCATTTATGCTCTTTTCTAGACAGTTTAACGTTTTTATTCCCTTTCAACTCTACAAAAATATGAGATTATGCCCACTGCAAATGAGGAAACAAACTCAGAGGTTGAGAATATTTGTGGGGCATCAAAGCCAGTGTACTTTTGAGTATTCCATGCCATGGTGATATTCATTTCAGAGCTTCTGCCATGAGCACATACTCCCCCTGGTTTCTCCCAACTGAGTAATGTTCTTTTTTTTTTAAGTTGGAAATATGGGTTGTTCACTGACTGGATTATTTTATTTTATTTCATTTTTGGCCGTTGTTCCCTCATACTAGCACAGGGTAATCTGACCATTGGAAGGACAGTCTGTCTGTCTTTAGAGCAGATTGATAAATATTCCTAATATAATAAAAGGAGGGAAGCTGTTAGATCAAGCCATTTCCACCTGTACTGTAGGCACAGTCTTCACAGCAGGTCAGTGTTTGAAATACTTGAGGGTAAAACTCTAACTCCTTAGCAGCCATTCATGATATGGCCCGGCCCACCTTTCCAGACCCACCTGTCACTCTTTCACTGGGCTGCTTAATTCTAAGCACCATCTGGATCTCTCTAAACATGCCATACTGTTCCACCTACCAGTGCCTTGACATCTGCTATTTCTTTGGCTTTGCTGCCCTCCTGTTTTTGCTGGGCTAAACCCCATTGTTTTTCCCAACCCAAGTATCACCTCCAGCAGGAAGTCTCCCTGGCCTCTTGGAGTGAGGAGTGCAGCTTCTGCTTTCTGGGACACCATGGGTACGCTGCCTAAGGCTCTGTAAATGCCTTGGGGACAGGAATGGCATTTTATTCCTGACAGTGTGCCTAGTACCTTGCAGTGTAATGGAAATGCTCTGCAATTTTGGATAAAAGAGATCATCAGACCCCAAGGCAAGTCAGACCACTGAGGCTTACACACTCATCTATCTTTCTCTCCCTCTAGGGAAGGGAGTTTGGTGGATTGAATTTTAGTAAACTGCCCAACTCCCATCTGGGGATGTTACAAATTCAGAGAGAGAGGTTGAGAATGCTGTCTATGGTTACATAAATATAAGCACACGCCATCATCTTAATGAACCATTTTGCAGTGTCTTTATTTATCCCCTCAATACTGAGTTCATAGTAGAAAATACTAAAAGAACAGCCACCCATCCAATGGAATGTTATCTTTCCCCTTACCTGGAATGGGTACTGTCTCTCCACAGGGGTCTGCTCCTCAAGATTGACTTTCTCCACACATCTGATTTTCTTAATCTCAATCGATCCTTTTCTGCTGCCTCTTTTCTGAATTAAAAGGAAAATATAAGATGCCTCATGTGATATACAGTGGCACACAAAGAAATGCATAAAGTTAAGGTTATGCTTAGGAGGGAGAGATTGTGAGATGACTTGAGCATGTGAAAATCGTTCCAATTATTCCGTAATAGTAAAAATTCAATGACAACATAATATATTCTTCGAGTGTAGACATAATTAAATTCCCCCAAAGCAAGTCTTCAAGCAGCACTTAATTATTTGATAATCTTGAAACACATTTCAAATCACCTACCATATGGTTAATCTACTCAGTAACATCAAGGTTTAACTCCACAATGCGTTTTCATTTTTCAATTTTATGATAGTATTTCAGTATTTCTACCATGATAGATTTCTCAGCTGCATATAAATACTCTTATTTCCACCCAGGAGACGCCAATAGCAAACTGTCTTCCACCTTCAGTGACGGCAACCAACCAAAAATGGTCCTAGCCATTGCTGAGTGTCCTTTAGGGGGAAAAATCACCCTCAGTTGAGAATCAGTCTTCTAAAGTTACACTTTTCCTTAATAAAGTTAACCAATGTTTGAAAAATCCTTTATTTTGAATTATGGGTTTCACTGGTGGCTCAGATGGTAAAGAATCTGCCTGCAGTGCAGGAGACCTGGGTTCAATCCCTGGGTGGGAAAGATCCCCTGGTTGTTCAGTCACTAAGTCATGTCCGACTCTTTGCGACCCCATGGACTCCAGCACACAAGGCTACACACTCCAGTATTCTTGCCTGGAAAATTCCATGGACAGAGGAGCCTGGCGGGCTACAGTCCATGGGGTCACAAAGAGTCAGACACGACTGAGTGACTAACACTGGTATCTTGAATTAATTATAACTTGGTTAAGAAAAGACAATGGGATAAGAGAGTACAAGTTGGTTTTTACTGTGTAAGCTGAGAAATCTGTTTCCTTATATTAAGCACTTTGTGGAGACTTAAAAATAAGTAGTATAAAAACAATGGAATAAATAAGAGTCTTACCATTTTGTCATATTCATAGTAGGAGAGGTTTGTTTTGGTTAAAACAAAAAGCCGCTCTTTGTAATTATTGGGTGACATTTTCTTCTTTTGCTGTGACCTTTTGAGAAGAAGTTCTTCTAGAATGGATTTTGTGTCCATATTGTCGTCCTAAATAAAAGAAAGTGATTAAAATGAGTGTTAGCAACATCTGGCTAGGTTCTCTTTTAGCTTTCATGATTTTTATTCAACTATTTCTTGTTAAGGGATAGTATTGTTGTTCAGTCACTAAGTCATGTCCGACTCTTTGCGACCCCATGGACTCCAGCACACCAGGCTTCCCTGTCCTTTCATTATCTTCCAGAGTTTGCTTAGATTCATGTCCTCTGAGTCGGTGATGCTATCTAACCATGTCAACCTCTGTCGCCCTCTTAGTTTTAAAAAATTAGATTTAGAACTACAGAGGAAATGGAATGAAGCACACTTAAATGCACACATACCTGCACTTCTTTCCTACTGCCTTGGCTGTGACTTGTATAAATATGTTGATTTTTAATATCATTTTTATGTGTGCTCACCCCCCACTTTGGATCATACATTCAGCATCTTCACACTACCCTCCAGACCACCACATCAAAATTCTCCTTTTTCCTAAAGTATTCTATGGACATTTGTTGAATTGAATTGAATACCATCCAACTTTTAAAAATTTCAACTCTTGACAGTTCACCATTTTTGAAATAACTGATCAACTGAAATTTCCCTCCACCAATGGGGTCAATTGTTGGACCAAATTATCCAAACTACTGTGAGGCTCTGATATTGTTGGTGAATGACACCACAACCCCTGAACATGATCAATCTTTAGCATAAAGGACATGGGTATAATTTTCACTATTTCTGAGCATTAAACTTTTTCAAAAGTTATCAAGAGAGATGTAAAAGAACTGAAAGAATTGGTGCTTCATAAGCTAAAAATACTCTTGCTTTTTCTTCCAGAACTGCATAAAACATTAAAAGTTAAGCTATTTCTGGAAAATGAATGCATTTTCTGATTTCTGTTGTTGCTTCAACCCTCTGTCTGATACCAGGTCTGGTAATGAAAAGGAACGCTAAGCAGTCAGTCACAAGAGAACAACTTCCTTATGTTCTTCTTTGTTTTGTGAAATCACATGGTTCTTAGCAGTCAGATGCCCAATCATTACTATCTTTTTTGTTTGCTGATAATCTGAAGGTAATTAACTTTACTCACCTTAATTTTGATAGAGCCGAAGAAGTGTGCTTCTACGTCTTTAACTCTCAAGCTCTAGGCAAAAAGTCACTGCTCTGAAAAGTCACTGCTCTGAGGCACCCCACTCATATTCCTTCTGGCTATGCCAGGGTCATGCATTAAAAAGAAGGTATTTGCATCCAATTCATCACTTGATCAGGAAGCAGCCACACAGACATTGCTCTGTCTGGATGGAGGCAGATGCCAAGTGAACCCATCCAATCACTAACGGGCATGGCCCTGGAGTATGATGGGCCCAGTGTGGTAGGGAAGTGGAAGAAAGGGAGACTGAGAAACTCAGCTTGATATAGAATAAACTATCTCAGGCCCAGACAGCTTCCCTCCTGACATAGGCCACGCCACTCTAAAAATGGGAATCAAGCAACTCAGCTTTTGTCATTTATCATACATGGATCAGGCGATTACTTATGAATCCCTCTAACGTTCTCCATGGAGAAGGCAATGGCACCCCACTCTTGCCTGGAAAATCCCATGGACAGAGGAGCCTGGTAGGCTACAGTCCATGGGGTCGCGAAGAGTCAGACACGACTGAGCGACTTCACTTTCTCTTTTCACCTTCATGCATTG
This sequence comes from Ovis aries, assembly GCF_016772045.2. Lineage (NCBI taxonomy): Eukaryota > Metazoa > Chordata > Mammalia > Artiodactyla > Bovidae > Ovis > Ovis aries. Next base: position 13,681,761 of record NC_056080.1, on the reverse strand, counting down.
GAGAAGGAAATGGCAACCCACTCCAGTGTTCTTGCCTGGAGAATCCCAGGGACGGGGGAGCCTGGTGGGCTGCTGTCTATGGGGTCGCACAGAGTCGGACACGACTGAAGCGACTTAGCAGCAGCAGCAGCAACATTCTCCAAGGGTATTGCTTTTCTCTTAGGCAGAAGTAGTAATCTTATCCGTTAAATATAGTAAAGTCTTTGTAACTTTTTACTTTGAATATTGTTTTATCTGGAAGAAAAATATAATTCCTTTGAGTGCTATTCTCCATGGTCACTGGTTTGTTTGCCTTGGACTCAAAAATGAGGCAGAGATTGGGGTGCAGTAAACCCAGTCGGATCTGGGAAGGCAGGGATCACATCTTTCTTTCACCTTTGCCTCCATGATAAAGTCTGCACATACGCCTGTTCAGATAAGATTATTTTCTACACCTATAGCCTATGGCTGGAAGAGAATTCACTTGAAGACTTACTAAAACTATGAAGGGTCTACTTTTTGTTAAAGTCCACTTTGGAGGAGCCATATCATACTGGTCAGAGGTGCAGAGAACTTTTGCCTTTTAAATTTCTCCATGAAAAAAATTAACAAAGCAGAAAGAGAACACTGTGAAAACTGTCAAAGATCTTTTATATCCACACCTGAAACATTCTTCCTCAAAGTAGAGTCGTAGTTAAATAGATGTGGTAGTTAGATAGATGTGGTGGTTAGTTGAATACAAAGTTAATGTTGCAACATTTATTTCAGATGCTGAATCAATGTGTAAAATTAAGAGCACTGTTTTAGGGGATTCCCTGGTGGTCTAGTCGTTAAGATTCCATGTTCTCACTGCTGGGGACCAGAGTTTGATTCCTGATCAGGGAAATAACATCCCACAAACTCAAAAAACAAAAAAAAGCACTGTTTTAAAAATGCAAATTCCAATGTCCAAGGTAGTAAACAGCCCTTCCTGGTACTACATGTGATACACATGCTTTTCTGTTTTTGGAATTTGCACATTTATCACATGAAAGATGCTTTCTTGGGGAATTTTATCTAAAAAGTTAGTATAATGAACCACAGAAACCATCGACAAATGAAATTCACAAAATCTCTTCTGTATATTGAAGGGAAGAAGGACATTGACTAGAAAGGAAGGTACCAAGTCCTCCGGAACATTTTCTAATACAACTCCAAGAATTTATACACATTGTTGCATCTGATGGAATATAATTTGTCAAATTTTAACAAAAATGTTTATTCCGAATCCTAACCTTTGTGAATTTTTTGGCTTTCATTTTTAAAATCATATGAATATGTGTTTATTCAGCAAAACCAAGAAGTACAGACAAGCAAAAGGAAACTTAACATTTTGGTGAATATACCTCTAGATTTTTTTTCAAATTACATAGGCAGTTGTTTCTTTTCACAAAAATGAGTTCACATGCTGTACATATGTGTCTGTAATCCATGATTCTCATGTCATAAACACCCGGAGCCACCTGCTTTTGATGTCCTTCAAAGTTCCACTCCCTAAGCTGGACTCCGAGCATCTTAACAAACTTAAAGAACCCTGTTTGGATGACTCACACTTTTTTCACCTCCTGATCACTTTCTTCTGAGACAAAACCTGATTCCTGATCAAGTTTGAACCCGCCTTTCTCCTTCTGTTTTCTTCTGTCCCTTCCTTGTACTTCCCTCTTTTCTGAGATTAGCATAGATTCTAAGTTGGAGGCATTTCTATGGTGAGGACTAATTTTTAGAAATAGCATGTCTCCCATCTTGTATTAGCACAATAAGTCAACAGGGCTCTGGGACCACTGTTGACTCAGCTACCTCTCCAGCGACTAGCAAAGTCAGGTCTGTCCACCCACATTTAAGGAAAATTCATTTGGGAAGGTTTAAAAAGAAACTAAACACAAGAAAATTCGATCCTAATGCTAGAAACCAGAGATCTATTTCCATAGAGAAGCTGGTGGGATTTGGCTGGATACTCGTATATCAGTACCTACATAGAATAGATGCATCGATTTGCTTACCAAATAGTTCAGGCTGCCTATTTCCATAAACACATGAAACTAGGAAGATTAAAGTGCAGGGGAGGCAGAAAAGAAAACCTGGAAGAAATCAGTATTGTAAGGAAGTCAGCAACCATGTGTAACCTTTAATGCATAAAAGGTGCATGCTGAATTAGCCAGACATGTGTATATATATATAAAAAATACACACATGCATATTGTTTTCAGATTCTTTTCCCTTAGAGGTTATTACACAATATTGAGTAGAGTTCCCTGTGCTATACAGTAGGTCCTTGGTGGTTCTCTGTTTCATATATATTAGTGTGATCTGTTAATCCCAAACCCCTAATGTATCCCTCCTCTCCCCTTTCCCCCTTTAGTAACCAGAAGTTTGTTTTCTGTGTATATGCAGAGCCCATATTCTTGACCATAACACTGATGATAGAGAAGAACATGCCAGCTGTGTAATCCTCCTAATCAGAGAACACTCTAACCTAAATGTAGGGAGCTAGCTGCTAAATCACCTCAGTCGTGTCCGACTCTGTGCGACCCTATAGATGGCAGCCCACCAGGCTCTGCCGTCCCTGGGATTCTCCAGGCAAGAACACTGGAGTGGGTTGCCACTTCCTGCTCCAATGCATGAAAGTGAAAAGTGAAAGTGAAGTTGCTCAGTTGTGTCCGACCCTCAGCGACCTCATGGACTGCAGCCTACCAGGCTCCTCCGTCCATGGGATTTTTCCAGGCAAGAGTACTGGGGTGGGGTGCCACTGCCTTCTCCAAGGGAGGTGGCCACAGGGTATCAAAGGTGGTAGAAACCCTCTAAGTCATTTTTCAGAAGCAACACTGAGCCCCAACAGCTTAGGTGACTTAGCCAGAATCGCAGCAGTGTGACTTGAGAGACACAGCCCAGGGAGACAGATCACTGGTGTCATGCCTGGGACACTGCCCACCCCTTCATGGCAATAAATATGCTAAAACATCTATGTGTTCAGCTAAACATATGATACCCTTGCTTAAGCTTCAGTATTGTAGGACTCGGCATCAATTTTAGTCTTGCCAGACCCACACAAGGGACCTTTTATTGGAAATACCAGAAAGATGTGACCCGTTAAGTAATCTTTCAGCAGGAACCTCCAAAGCACTGTTAAACAACAAAACTCTAGCCCACATTTTGAAAATAGGTAAGAACATACAACCACAGAAGTTAGAATAAATTCTAAGTGGTGCAGAAGTGGAGCAGGAAGCAGGAAAGGAAGGGAGAAAGGTATGTACAATTAAACGAGGCCGTTGGATAGTTCCTGAAACCAATGTGTATATTTCCTGACTGGCTCGGGATGGTGCCTTTAAAGCTTTAGTTTTTAGAATTGAGAGGTGAAGGTAGCAGTTTCTTACCCCTTTATTTGATTTAGTTATCCTCTTTTACTTTGCATGTCATTTACCTAAAGATTTTGATAGGTGTCAGGATATTAAAATAATACCTAGCGTGTGAAAGCAGTGGAGGAGGGAGGGCGGGAAGGAAAGGGAAGACGCTCCAAGTGCAGACTGGGACCCAAAATGGCTAGACCTGTGACAAACTTGATCTTCCACTGTTTGCCCAAGGCCAGGCCTGCTTATCTTCCCGCTAAATTACTGGGAAAAAAAATGATGGTAAGTTAAACGGGAACAGAAAGCTTAACTCAGAATCAGGTAAAGTGATTGAAAAATACAACTCTTAAGACCCTGTCCTGAGATGAATACTGGCTCCACGGAAACTACGTATCTTAACCACTGTGCCACCTGGGAAGCACCCCGCAGAAGCTGCCAGGTCCCCATTTCATGTGATGTTTTGCAGGCAAGAGAAAGTTACAACTGATCTTGGCATGACATGGACAGAAATCCTTTAATAGTGACACTTGAATCCAGCAGTTTGAAACACCATACTTTGGTTGCTCCAAAATGAATTTTTGAAAACTACACACTTTGTGAAGCCATTTTTAGACAAAGAAGATGAGAATGCCAGTGTCTTTCCTGTTGGAGCTAATATTTGCTTTAGGTGTGAAATTTCGTCTTCAGTGCCTCATAGAGCTTTGCTAAACCCTTCCTTCTCCTCAGCAACCTCTTTCCTTCTGCTCCCTCCCCTCTGCCCAGGACACCCTTCTGGGCACCTTCCTTAGGAAAAAAGCCAAAAGTGCTAAATCCACATCCTAATACCTCATGCTGAATTTGTTTAACACATTACACTGCTAAGGATACAGGTTGATGTGGACAAAAGCACCAGGCTTTGGTGGGTTCAAATCCTTGCCCTCTCTCTGTGCAATGTGGCATGTTACTTAACCCTGCTAAACCTCAGCTTCCCTATCTGTAAAGGGAGTAAAACAATAACTACCTCGAAGGATTATGAGGAGTCGAGAGAAAACGGCAGTATCATGCCTAGCACCCTAGTAGGTGTTCCAGAAACCTGTACCTCTTCCTCTCATCACTCCGTAGGTGAAATTTTTCAGAAGATCATAGTGAAGTTTAAAAACTGGAGACAGTGAGATGACCTTCAACATAAATTTCAAGCCTCACCCCTCTTCCCCCAGCGCCCCTGGTGCCGCCCCCCCAGGGATATGAGGTATTGGGAAGAAGATTCCCCATGCCTTCTCTAGTCAACAAGCACCTGCTCTGTGGGTCTGTTACAATTCAGCCCAGGGACTGGTTACCTTAAAATCAGATGGACTGTGTATTTGTGCCACCAGATTTCTAACAAATCAATATTTGGATGTTATTCAAAGTGTGGTCCATGGACAGGTAGCATCAACATACCCTGGGAGCTGGTTTTAAATTCACACTCTTAGATCGCACCCCAGCCCCAGTACATCAGAATCTGCATTTTAGCAAGATCCCCAGGTGACTTATGTGCACAAGAGAGTTTGAAAAACACTGACCTAGACTACATTATAGTTGTACAACTTTTTAAACCCAATGAAACCATCTGGGTCCATGAGAACTTTCAAAATTCTATGAATTTGGCTGCAACTGTGTGGTTCACCTCCCTCCCACCTTCTACCTCCATCTAAAATACCCCAGACCCCTGAATTAGGGAGACTTCAGGAAGCTAAGAACAGATACTCATAGCTACAATAACATCAAAAAACACAGGTAAATAAAAGAAGGCTTGACTAACATTTCTTTATCTTTTCAGGACTAGTTATGAAGCCAGTATGAAAAGTCATGGAAGGGCCTATAAAGGAAAAGAATCTGAAAAACTACAGATATATATATATATATGAATCATTTTATTGTACACCTGAAACTAATACAACATTGTAAATTAACTATAGTTCAATTAAAAAAACAACTAAAGGAAGAAAAAAAGTCCTGGAAAGGCAATGGCTAAAGAATAGTATGGAGAAAATCAGCAGAGGAAGCGACACAAAGCCAGATCAAGCCAATGGTGATGTACACACAACCTGACAGTTTCCGTGATGTTGAACTAGGAGGGAATTTCCAGTGAATTTCCTATAGCAGGCCCCTGAACGACATGATCCCACCAAAGAGCCCCATCAATGTCACATCATAATTTTGCAGTATTTTTCTTAAAGCGCTCCCCTCTCCACCCCGTCTGTGAACTTCAGGGTCTACAACACCCAGATGCAAACCTATTTTGTAGCCACTTGCCGCTTACACGCACCATTTTGGCTGGTCCTGCTGCCCAGGGCCACGGCTGTGAGGTTGCTCTGCTCTTGCAGGAACACAGCCCCAGCTGTCCTCCTTCCAGCAGCAGCAAACTGCCTCACATTGTCCCGGCTGCAAAGTCAGAAATGGCCACATTACTCAGTGCCCCCCAAATGTCTATTGTCCTGCAAGGCCTTACACAATCCCACAGGAAACCACGCTCAACGCTTAGCCAACACTTGTTGACCTGATTGAGCGCAACAAAAACGGAGACAAAAGCATATTTCATACAGGTTCCAACTTTGATAACTACAGCTCCTGCTTTTCCCAGGCAGCTCTCGGGTACATGTGATAACCTGTCTTTGTTTGGAGAGCTCTGTGCTGGAAAGTAGGAGAAAATATCTCGGCCAAGCCTGCTTGTGACGCTGACTTCTCTCACACATGAGTCAGGAAACCATGAGGTAATGCCAAAGTGTGCAGAGAATAAGCAATGAAAACTAAGCTCAAGAATGGACCCAGGGAGGCTAGAGAGGGTATGAGAGAGCCAGATGGTCAAATGACCAAAAAGAAGCCCATTTCCACAGCTTAAGAAATCCAGAAATGGAATAGAGATGGGTTTGGCTAATGTACCATGCACCAAGAGGGCAATGAAAGAATGTGGTTATCACTTGACTGATTTATGATTATCACTCTAATGATTTATGACATCGCAACATTTAAACTTTATTTTTTATTAAAAATTTTTATTGCAGTATCATTGATTTACAATGTTGTGTTAGTTTCAGGTGTACAGGAGAGAGGAAGGAGGAGACAGGAGATAAGAGAGGAGACAGGAGTCAGGAGACAGGAGAATATTGCCTGAATATGGCAATAAAGAGAATTTAAAAGGAAAATGGTTTATAATAATAACATTTGCGGTGTGCAAATGCCTAGGCATGGCAGCACTAGAAGACATAATGAATTCAGATGTTTTTGCCTATCAAAAGTAGGTTGTCTCCTTTCCTCAGTTATACACACACACATATATATATATATATATATATATATATTCTTTTTCCAATTCTTTTCCATTATGGTTTATTATAGGACATTGAGTAAAATTCTCTGTGCTATACAGTGGGCCCTTGTTGTTTATCTATTTTATATATAAGTGTATCTGTTAATCCCAAACTCCTAATTTCTCCCTCCCCTGCCTCCCTTTTGGGAACCATAAGATTGTTTTCTACGTCTGTGAGTCACAACATCATGGCTTTACTCATCTTACTGTCTTCTCCTGTGTACACTGACTGTATGTAATCAGTAATAAATCTAATGATTTATTTTAGGCTCAGCTATGGACAGCTGGTTCCAAATTGGGAAAGGAGTATGTCAAGGCTGTATATTGTCACCATGCTTATTTAACTTATATGCAGAGTACATCATGCGAAATGCTGGGCTGGATGAAGCACAAGTGGGAATCAAGATTGCCAGGAGAAATATCAACAACCTCAGAGATGCAGATGACACCACCCTTATGGCAGAAAGTGACGAAGAACTAAAGAGCCTCTTGATAAAAGTGAAAGAGGAGAGTGAAAAAGCTGGCTTAAAACTCAGCATTCAAAAAATGAAGATCATGGTATCCAGTCCCATCACTTCATGGCAAATAGATGGGGAAACAATGGAAACAGTGACAGATTTTATTTTCTTGGGCTCTAAATCACTGCAGATGGTGACTGCAACCATGATATTAAAAGACGCTTGTTCCTTGGAAGAAAAGCTATGACCAACCTAGACAGCATATTAAAAAGCAGAGACATCACTAGACAAAGGTCCATCTAGTCAAAACTATGGTTTTTCCAGTAGTCATGTATGGATGTGAGAGTTGGATTATAAAGAAAGCTGAGCGCCAAAGAATTGATGCTTTTGAACTGTGGTGTTGTAGAAGACTCTTGAGAGTCCCTTGGACTGCAAGGAGATCCAACCTGTCAATCCTAAAGGAAATCAGTCCTGAATATTTACTGGAAGGACTGATGCTGAAGCTGAACCTCCAATACTTCGGCCACCTGATATGAAGAACTGACTCACTGGAAAAGACCCCGATCCTGGGAAAGATTGACAGAGGGAGAAGAAGGGGACAACAGAGGATGAGACGGTTGGATGGCATCACCAACTGGATGGACATGAGTTTGAGCAAGCTCTGGGAGTTGGTGGTGGACAGGGAAGCCTGGTGTGCTGTAGTCTTTTGAGAACCTGTCTACTAAGCATTCTGTTAGGAGCTAGATGCAGCAGTAAACAGAACAGAGGCAGGCCAGACCTTCGGGGGACTTATGTCTCATGGAGGAAGGACCACAGTAAAGTTTTAATTACCATAGAATGTCTGAAAAATATTTGTTTGAAACTGGAATGTAGGGAATGACAAAGAGTCCTTTAGAACAATTTAAAACAAGAGAACTTAACACCCTGACATCAGCAAAGAAGTCACTGATGGACTCCACACAGCTCTCCATCCTCTAGCAATCAAGTAGGCAGTCATTTGAGAAACCGAGGGTGAAGCAGTGTGACCGTGGGAAAGCAATTTAGCCAAATAAATTAATTCTGCCCTCTGCTAATTCACTTCCATTCCCATATGGTAATTTGTACTTACTCTGCTGTTTAAACATGGTAGCGTGGCTGAAGATCAATTCTAGAATAAAAAGTCAATTTAGGGGAGGGAAGGAGGAAGTGGCAGAACTCTTGAAACACCTAGGTACAATCTCTTGGGATTCTCATCCCTTTTTAAGAGCTTGGAACACTCGAGGGCAGCTGGGAGGAGTGTTTTCCTCTGAGTCAAAATGTCCCAGATTTATTTCTTTATTCCATTCATTCACTTCCTCTGCCACTTTTCCTGAACCTCTCTTGGGCTCTGTATTTTCCATGTCTTTAGTCCAATTCTAACTTGTTGTGGCAACCTGCTATTTCCATTACGTGATTTGATTTGCTTAAATTATGGTCTGTGTTGTCACCTCTAGCCAGGGAGACCCATAGGAATTTCCTCTTAGCTTCTCTTCCTGAGCTTTTAGCAGGCAACACGCTTGTGGGGTGATTTGACTTCATGATGTAAACAAGCTTGTTCAGTTGGGAACAGTAACGCTCACATTTTTTACAAGAAAGAACCTGATAGGATCCATTATGTGTGTATGTGTGTGAGAGAGAGAGACAGAGAGGGAGGGAGGGAGGAAGGGGAGGGAGGGAGGAAGGGGAGAGAGGGAGACTGTCTTTCTTCTGGCTTCTGACTGACCTCTAGTTTTCTCTTTAAAAAATTCCTTTGACTCGTGGCTTTAAACACCGTCTATATGTTTATGGTTCCAAATTTCAGCCAGGCCCTCTCCCCTGAATTCCAGACTTATATTTGACTGTTAGCTTGCCCATCTATACTTGGAATATCTAATAACTATTTCAAACTTAACATGTCCAAAGCTGACCTCCTGACTAACCGTTCAAACCAGCTCCTCCTACAAGGCTTGCCTTCTCAGCTAATAGCAACTTTAACCTTCCAGTTGCTCAAGCCAAAGAAGGTGGAATCACCCTTGACTTTTACCCTTCCTTCACAGCCAGCATCTCATCCATCATGAAATATGGCTAGCCATATTTTCAAAATATATCCCAAATTTGGCCACTTTCCACCAGCTCTGCTGCTACCTACTGGTCTGAGTTGCCACATATCTGTCACCTGGAGTATCGCGCTTGCCTCCTGCCTGCTCTCCCTGCTTCTGCACTTGCTGCCTGCTATCCTCCACTGACTAGCCAAAACGATGCTTTCACGTGTACGTCAAAGCCCACCACTCCTCCTGTCTGAACTTTTCAATGGTCCCACATCTTCTGGTCCCCTAATGCCATCTCTAACATCATTGTGTGATTTTTCTACCTTACATTGCCACTCCTACAATATTCTGAGCACTACCCACCGCAGGGTCTTTTCACAGGCTGTTTCTTTTGCTTGCCAAACCATCACAGACATCTGCGTGGTTCATTTCCTCAGGTTCTGTGTCAAAAGGCATCTTGCTAATGAGCCCTACTTAGACCATCTTGTTAATACTACACCTTGCTCCACCCAGCACTCCCAGCCTCCCTTACTCTGCTCACTTTATCTTTTTTTCATAGCTCCTAACAGGTTAAAACCAACTACACAATTTACTTATCTGTCTCTCTTCCCTGAAGAGTAAGCCCACAAGAGCTCTGATAGCTTCTCTCTGTAGCCTGAGCTTTTTCCACAAGAATCTCTTCACAGGGGCCATCACTCCATTACCTGTGGCTCTTATGCCTCCTGGTGTTAAGACAATCTACTTGGAGGTTGGGTTCTGATGTGAATAGATTACACTTACTGGAAGCAAAGATGAATGTGTTATCTCTTCTAAGAATGCTTGCATATTAAACCTCAGGTTCAGTGGTGGAACAATAACCTTTTTGTCCTCATGAAAGGAGATGGTGAGTGGAGGGGGAGGGTTAGGTGGACATAGAAAAGTTGGTTCTGTGGGGATTTGTTTTGCAGGATCTTAGTTCCCCGATCAGGGATCGAATCTGAGCCCTCAGCAATGATAGCACTGAGTCCAGACCACTGGACCACCAGGGAACTCCTTGCTGTGTGGTTTTGTCATGCCCTTTCCTGCTATATGTGAAATATTTACATAGACTGTTGGCATTTTATCAATTTCACTCCCTATTTTTCAGTGGAAGGTAAGGACTTGGGGTCTAGATAGAGTTGGCAGGCTGTGAGTATCACCTGTTTTTGGAAGCAAGACTTATTGGAGCACAGCCACAGTCATTTATTTGTTCACATATTGGGTGAGGCTGCTCTCCCCCAATGGCAGAGTTGAGTTGTGACAGAGGCCATGTGCCCGCAGTCTCTTAATATTTACTATCTGGCCTACATAGAAAAAATTTGCCAACTCATGCTCTAGAAAAATCCTGCCAGCTGTGGAAGTGACCTAGAAGCTTGAAATTTAGCTCAACAGCTCAATTCAATATATCTTCACTAAATTGTATAGTGTACGAGGTACCAGAGTTGAAAGCAAAAGAAGTAGGCAAAAGGGGAGATCTTTATGGAACTTCCAGCTACGATTCTCACTTTGATTCAAATTATTTTTCCCAAAATTTTATCATGAATAATTTCAAAATACAGAAAAGTTTTTTAAAAAACCAATACACTGCTAGATTCTATATTTACATTTTACTGTATTTGTTTTGACATCTATTTATCAACCCTCTATCCATCTGTCAATCCACCTTATTGGTATTACTACTACTACTATTGTGTGTGTGTGAAGTCGCTCAGTCGTGTCTGACTCTTTGCGACCCCGTGGACTGTAGCCTGCAAGGCTCCTCTGTCCATGGGATTCTCCAGGCAAGAATACTGGAGTGGGTTGCCATTTCCTTCTCCAGGGGATCTTCCTGACCCAGGGATTGAACCCAGGTCTCCTGCATTGCAGGCAGACGCTTTATCCTCTGAGCCACCAGGGAAGCCTACTACTATTACCTGGGTTCAATCTCTGGGTTGGGAAGATCCCCTAGAGAAGGGAATGGCTACCCACTCCAGTACTCTGACCTGGAGAATCCCATGGACTGTAGAGCCCATGGGGTTGCAAAGAGTCAGACACGACTGAGCAACTTCCATTTTCACTTTTTCCCCACCACTACTGTTACTGTTATTTGCTGCATTTAAAGTAAGTTGCAAACATTAGCAAACTTTATCTGTAAACACTTCAGAGTATATAACTGAAGATTAATTCAAATTAGCCTTTTATTTTAACTCCAACACTGTAATCTTGAAAGCAGCCTTCATTTGGCCAGAAGACACGGCATTATACGAGCTGAAAACTGAGAAAGGTTTTCAGGATAACTGAGTAAAGTATCAGGGGAATCATTCACCTAAATTTCTCCATTTCCTTCATTCAGAGATGAATCAGCCTTTCAGGGCTGAGAATGTTTTGCCTGTGGTGAATTCTAGGAAAGTTCTGTGGCTGAGAAGAGAGGGTCATAAGCTGTTCCTTTCTGGCACACTGCCAGAAACCCATGGGAAAGGCAGTTATGAGTTTTAGTGGTTGATCACATGTAGCATCTAGGTCAGAACCCTGGCTAATGGACCAGACTGTGTCCGTGCAGATTGCTCTCACGAGGGTGGAAATGGGAGTCAAGTGTACACATCATTCCTGGATATTTTTTAATGTCCTCGACTACGAGCATATCTATGTCCTTCGTAAACAAATGCTTATAAAATAATCAGTCGCTGACTTGGAGCCATTTCCTGGAGTCAGAGAGTCTGAATCCCTAATATGGAGTATTCTAGAGATATTTGTCATTTAATAAACAGCAGCGACTGTGCTTTAAGGCAAATTACCGAAACCTGACCAATCCTGAAAAAAAATTCTTTTTAAGAAAGATTTTTTGAGTTGACTGCTTGAAGGAGAAAAAATGGCAAATGATGAAATGTCTAAGATGTCCATGTATTTCTATAAGGTGTATTTTTGAGAAGCATTTTGAATGAAAAAGGAAAAATGATCGCATAAAATACGTTGATAATGTAGGTGTCCTCAAAGATAGATAATGGTGCTATCTGGAATCATTTAGCAACTGATGGCATATCTACACACTCATATATCCAGCTGCCTGCTCAGCATCGCTGACTGGATGGCAAATGACAGTGTGAAAAGTGCTCATAGCTCCATGTACAAAGTCACATTTCTCATTTCAAAAGCCGGCCCTGTTACAGTGAAAGGTTACATGCTGCATATTCCATCTGTAAAAACTTGTGCTCCCCACCACTGCTGCCATGCTTGTTTTTCCTAATTTTAAGTCTCCGAGCTTTTCAGGTCTACTTTTTTTTTTCTGTAGACTTCTCTGCCTTGCCCTGACAATGCACGCCTTTGAATTAGCTTCTCCCTGCGACTGCCTTCTCAAAGTTAAGAAAGAAAGGAAGCTCTTCTGCCTGTTTCAGAGGTGGAGGGGATTCTGAGTCCCAGGAAGCTTGGAAAATGTGGTAAAAAGCATCCTCAGGAGTATGGCAAGTCCAATATGGAAGCATGTAAAAATGTAGAGCACATCCGTCTTCTCCCGTTTTCTTGTATCAGAAAGCCGTCCTTCTCAATGTCACGTGTAACTGAAGAAACTTTAAGGACCCCTGCGCCTCAGAGGTTACTGCTCTGCCCAGTAGGACATAACATTTCATCTCTCAAGTCTAGTTTAATACATTTTTATCTTACTGGATGGCTGCTTGCCTTGATAGTAACATTTAGATGAACAGATTCACTCTCTGAAAGGGTAAATATTTGTAGAAGTCTTTCTTTACTCCAGAGAGCTTTGAAAATCCACCACATCTCTTTTCTTGCATCAAAGCATATTTTCCAGTTATCTATCATCACTAAACAAATAATCTGGAAACTGAGTGGCTTGAAACAACCATGTTTATCTGCTCACAAGTCTATGGGTCTGTGGGTGGGAAGAACACAGTTAAGTGTTCATGTCTTAGACATACGGAGTCAGCGATGGCAGCTGGGCCTGGAAGAGCCACTTCACAGATGGCATGTCTATATATCTGGTGCCACAGTGTCCTTGGCCTCTGTCTCCTTCCTCACATGGCGTTTCTTCTTCCAAGACCACTCCTCCACATGGCGTGGGCTTCTTCCAGAATACTGGTCTCAGAGTCATCACTCCTTTTACAAGGGAACTGACTTCCAGAAGACAGGAAGCAGAAGCTGCCAGGCTACTTCAGAGCCACACCTAGAACTGGCACTATCCTTTCCAGGGTATTCCATCAGTCAAAGCAGCCACAGGCCCTGCCTAGACTTAGGAGGAACAGAAGTAAACTCCACTTGTGATGGTGGGGTGCGTCAAGGTCACACTGAAGAAGATGTGTATGTGGGAGATACTGTTGGAACCATCTTAGGAAAATAGACTCTCCAAAGGAGGAGAACCAATGACTGAGCAACAATGTGTAATCATGATAACAATGTGTAGTCGTCATGCTTACCAGGTCAAACATCTCACCCGGATTTGAGAGGACAGACAGGCAAGGTTTCCTAGAGGGAGTAAAGTGGAAACTGAGAGCTGAAAGATGAATGGCGATGAGCCAGATCAAGGAGAAAGAAAGCTCCAGGCAGAGGCACAGCAAGTCGACAAAAGAGTGAATGCACATTCGAGAGCCTTGAAAAGTTCAGCATAAAAAGGAAAGAGGGGCCACCTCTGTGTGTGTATGTTTATCCTTGAGCAAGTATCAGCATGCCAAGGGTGAGGCTGGGTTAAAGATATCACAGGATTTTCTCTTGAGGGCAAGGAAGGTTTTAGGTGGTTGGTTCATTTCCCTGCGACTTGGAGAATGGTTTGACTACCAGAGAAGATGGATGGTGGGAAGCACTGGACATATTTAAGAGATAATAGGAACAGAATACACAGGATTTCAAGGTGAAATAATGATGGCTTGGGTTTCAGGCTCAGGCAATTGGCTATGCGTTGAACTATTTGGTAGGGAACGCAGAAGTATTTACCAAGGACTGCCAAGTGCCAGACAGAGAGTCCCTGCTTCTGTTTTCTTTGGAGACAGTTGCAAAGGTTAAGTATAATGAAGATGAGCAGCAAAATTATTTCATGGCACTTTTAATGTTCTTGTATGTTATCTCATTTAGCTTTGACTCATCGAAGTAAGGTGGTGATTTGAGCCCTGTTGACGCTAACATATAAGTAATCTGGGGAAAAGCCCTTCCTCTACATGACTGTTAGAGCAGGTCCCTAAACTAGGCCCACAGCCAAGTGTAGCCCACTACCTTGTTTTCAGAGCTTGTGAGCTTAACAATGGTTTTTACACTTTTAAGTGCTTGAAATAAAAAAATCAAGAGAGGAGTAACACATGATAAGTGAAAATTCCATGACATTCAAATGTCAGCAGCCATAATTAAAGTTTTATTGAAACGCAGCCACACCCATTTATTTTACATGCTGTCTCTGGCTGGCTTGTTGCTACAAAGGCCAACTGCCTCAGCTGTCTCAGAGAACACGTGCAAAGTCGAAAATATTTACTATCCGGAACCTTCCTTCTTCAAAAGCAGGCAATGAGCTTTCTGCTGTTTACAGAATAGAAATCCGTAGAGGCTTCTGCAACTCCACATCGCCCTGTAAAGGTGGCAACTTATTGATGTAAGCAATAATTGAGCAGTGCTTAGGGCCTGCCCCGGGCTTCCCTGGTGGCTCAGAGGTTAAAGCATCTGCCTCCAATGCGGGAGACCCGGGTTCAATCCCTGGGTCGGGAAGATCCCCTGGAGAAGGAAATGGTAACACACTCCAGTATTCTTGCCTGGAGAATCCCATGGGCAGAGAAGCCTGGTAGGCTACAGTCCACGGGCTCACAAAGAGTCGGACACGACTGAGCGACTTCACTTCACTTCACTTAGGGCCTGCCCCGGAGAAGGCAATGACACCCCACTCCAGTGTTCTTGCCTGGAAAATCCCATAGACGAAGGAGCCTGGTGGGCTGCCGTCTATGGGGTCACACAGAGTCGGCCACGACTGGAGCGACTTAGCAGCAGCAGCAGCAGTAGGGCCTGCCCAGCTCCATTAATTGTCATCATAACTCCATCAGCTTGTATTGTATTATCGTCACCACACCCGTTTCACAGTGGAGGCACTAGAGGCACAGAGAGGCTGAGCTACCTGCCCAAGGTCACACAAGGCCTGGGAAGTGATGGAGGTAGCCGACTCCAGGCAAAGGCAAGTTTTCCGAGGAGGTCCAGTTGGGACTTTTGGCCTGAACACAGCACCTGCTAGGCCCATCCACCCTTCCTAGGGCCCAGAGCGCCTCTCTCCCAGTGACATTTCCCCGCCCGCCCATCACAAGGGCAGCCGAACAGGCTGGGGCGGAGCTGTGGCGAGGGGCGGGGCGAGGGGATCCGCGCGGCGGCGGACTGTCAATCAAGGAGTATCGCTCTTGCCCAGGGCCTCCGAGACCCGTGGACTCCCGCCTCCAGCCTCCCTGCGGCCACTGGCAGCGAAGCGCTGAGTCACGGTGAGGCAGCCGCGGGGCGCCCTCCGAGCCCCCGCCGCCGCCGCCGCCGCCGCCGCCGCCGCACGGGCTGCTGTAGCCGCCCTTCACCGGGCTCGAGTACCTGGCGCCCGCGGGGCCGGGCGGGGCAGACCCCGCCCTCTCTGGCCCGCTTTAGACTCCCAGGGGAGTCTCCTAAGGGAAATGGCCAGAGAGGCTTAAGTAGTCCTCTGCAGTTTGGTGCAAGTCGCAGACGACTTTTCTTTCTGCAGAGCACTAAGATCTGGTAAGTACCTCGTCGGTGGTGCACGTGCATAGAACTTAATTGGAGGAGTCTGGAAAGATCCAGAAATAGTTCAAATTGGGGGCGGGGGCTGGACGTAAAATGCTTTCTAGATGCTCATAGGTGGAGGATTGAGTTAACTAAAGGTGGCAGCCCAGTTCAGTTCAGTTCAGTTCAGCAGGGGAGGGCACATTTAGAGTGAGCCTTGACTGGTCAGTCTTCCCTGGTGGCTCAGAAGGTAAAGCGTCTGCCTTAAATGCAGGAGACCTGGGTTTGATCCCTGGGTCAGGAAGATCCCCTGGAGAAGGAAATGGCAACCCACTCTAGTACTCTTGCCTGGAAAATCCCATGGACGGAGGAGCCTGGTAGACTACAGTCCATGGGATCACAAAGAGTTGGACACGACCGAGCGACTTCACTTTCACTTGACTGGCTGGAGGGTTTTGCAGTGCAGAGTGCTCTGAGTAGCAGCAGCTTACATTCTTAGAACACTGACTACACTCCTTTGCAGAATCTACACTGTTTTATGACTCCTATTCACAGGTGGAAAGCCTGAGGAACAGGGAGGTTTAACAGTTGGCCTCAGATCACACAGCTGATACGTGGTGAACCTGGGATGCAGACCCAGACTGTGTGGCTCTAAAGTCTGTGCTTCTTGCTAAAATATCTATCTTGGTTTGCAGTGGGAAACTGAAGGAATGGATTATGTCATTTGCAGAAGAGCTTTAGGGATTGTGTGTATTGTCTGCAAGCATTTGAAGTGGAAAATGGATTAATTATACTTGGTTTGTGATATGCTCTCAAGTAGACTTTAGACTCACAAAGAGGAGGCACTTTTGAATTGAGGGTCCTGAGTAGAATACAGATTGCATGGTCAAGGGCACCTCCTCCGTGAGTTTCCTGTGCTCTTCTGTGCTCTGGAAGACTTCAGAGAAAGCTTCAAATATTTCTTGCCACGTAAGTTGACCCTGAACTTCAGGGATAGATGAGTCTTTGAATTTGATGACCCTCAAAGATCCCTTTCAGTGCCAAGATCCTTGCGCATTCAGATAAGAGATACCCGGATCTCTCTTAGCTCATGGTAGCAGCTCCCTTCTGGGGCAACGTGGGGTAGAGGTAGGGGCAGAGATTTCAATCAGGTGAAGCCGGTAAAGTGCTCATTAGAGGTTCTAAGTAAATGCCCAGCAGCTGTTACTAACTGTGGTCAACGGTGGTCCTAGGACTACACCAGATAACCATTGTAGATCGTTAGTAGGGTGCTGGGAACCTCCTTAGCACTCACAGGCGTCCACCATCATTAGTGTTGTTTGAAAGCGTCTAGCCCAGGTCTTGTGCAGAGTAAGCAATTAAAAAATTATAGCTGTTAATATTGGGCTGGCCAAAAAGTCCAAAAAGTTCATTTGGGGTTTTCTGTAAGATGTTACAGAAAACCCCAAATGAACTTTGTGTCCACACAATATTTGGGGCGGGGTGTGGGGTGAATTTCCTATCCTATATTTTATAGTCCGTGGGTGGTTGGTCCCTCCTTAATGACGTCTCTGTTTTGTTGTCCCTTCTCTTACCCTGCATCCTCTACAGCTCAGCCTCAGAACACTTCTTTTTTTTTTTTTTCCAGATTTTATTTTATTTTACTTGCTTTTTAACCTTGGACACGATGTCGTCCAAGAAGGTTACCCTCTCAGTGCTCAGCCGGGAGCAGTCAGAAGGAGTTGGAGCGCGAGTCCGCAGGAGCATCGGAAGACCCGAGGTATGCTGGTTGGGTGGCTGTTTCATGCTTTTTTTTTTTTTGCAGAAGGGACTGGTGGGACCCTGAGGGTAAGCTTGGGAAGAGAGGGCATGAGACAGTCATGAGCTACCCGGTGGGGTACCTTAGGAACCAACTCTAAACTTAGCAATTGGGGTCTCCTCGAGGCCAGCCCCACCCCAAGGGGATTTCTGTACTGTGGATCCAGTGATCCTGACTGAAATGTCTGTGCCCCTCTCCGAAGACCCACATCCTATCCTGAGTTGATCTATCAGCCTCCAGGTGCACATGCCCAGACATACCTGCTAGATCCCCTAGGTTTACATGCCCACCAGTCAAAGCACCAGGGACAGATGCTGGGGCCCAATCCCAAATTCCTAGGAGAGAGAATCCCATTGCCTCCTCTTGGGTCAGGTCTCTACCCTGAGGCAGTCAGCCATTTGCCAGGCATTTTGAGTTCTTAGAGAGATGGCTGAGACTGGACTCTCTGGACCTCTTGGTGGGGGGCTAAGTGGAGGCTTCCCTCAGAGAAGGTGATTGTAGGTCAGGCAGACATCTTTCAACATTAGAGAGCAGTTTTATTTGAAAATTTGGGGAGACATGGAACTTGGAGAAAAGAAAACTTAAGTGCAAAAAATGGAAATGTTTATTCTAATCCATGGAATACAGTGCCCAGCTCCAGATTCCAAAAGCAGAAATTGAGGTATAATTGACATATAATCTTAGTTTCAGATGAACAACACAATGCTTCAGTATTTGTGTATATTACAAAATGATCACAAGTCTAGTTAACATCTGTAGTAGTATTTTTCTTGTCATGAGAACTTCTAAAATCTACTCTCAGCAACTTTCAAATATGTAATACAGTATTAACTACAGTCACTATGCTGTTCATTACCTTCCCATGACTCATTTATTTTATAACTGAAAGTTTGTACCTTTTGACCCCCTTTATCCATTTGTCACCCCCCCCCCCCGACACACACATCTGGCAATCTCCAATCTGTTCTCTGCATCCATGAGCTTGTTTTTTTTTTTTGTTTGATTTTGAATTCTACATATAAATGAGATCATACAGTATTTGTCTTTGTCTGACTTATTTCACTCAGCACAATGACCTCAAGGTCCACCCATGTTGTTGCACACAGCAAGATTTCATTCTTTTTTATAGTAGAATAATATCTCATTGTATCCCATATACACCACATTCTTCTTTATCCATTTATCTGTCATTGAACACTTAGGTTCTTTCCATGATTATTGTAAATGATGCAGCAATGAACATGGGGATTCATACAGCTTTTCAAGTTAGCATTTTCATGTTCTTTGGATAAATACCCAGAAGTAGAATTGCTGGATGACATGGTAGTTATACTTTTAATTTTTTTGTGGAACTTGCATACTGTTCTCCATAGTGGCTGTACCAATTTGCATTCTAACCAGTAGTGTAGTAGAGTTCCCCTTTCTCCACATCCTCACCAACACTTGTCATTTCTTTTTTTTTTTTTTAATAATAACCATCCTGACAGGTGTGAGGTGGTATCTGCGTGTGGTTTTGATTTCCATTTTACTACTTAGTGATGTTGAGTGTCTCCCAAAAATATTTTTTTAACAAAGGACAAGTATATTAGGGAAATGGATTATTTTTGAAAAGTGAGGCTCGTTTGTTCCTCTTCTTAAATTCTGCTCTAATATTCTCATACTCTTCCCACCATTAGCTTCCTGTTCATCTGAGAATGTCTTTTGAGGTCAGTCAGATTTTGTTTTTCAAAGGGATACAGGCAAACAAGATTATTCTAAGGACTAAATGCACAGTGGATGTTGGGAAGATGCAGATGGATGTGGTATCATATTCTTCTAGGCCACATTGCCAGCAGAAGAATTCAAACACCTGTCAGTAAACCCATTATTGTATGTTCAGGGTAGCTAATACTTTAATTACTCCATCTGTCAGAAACACATCTGCGGAGGGGTTCTTAATTTTTCTGGTCTTACGAACCCCTTTGGGAGTCTGCTGAAATCCATCAGTTCACTCTCAGAATGTTGTTTTATAAATTCCTTCTCAGAATAATGTTTTTAAAATGTATAAAATACATGGGATTACACACAAAGGAAAATCTTTGTATTGAAATATAGTTAGCAAAATATTGCAAAAACAAATTTGTAATTAGTAACTTAAATAACTCTAGTAACATTCAGTAAGAAGATGTAGTGGCAGTTCTCATAACTACTTAATTTCAAAGCTTTGAGGAGCATGAACATAGTTCAGTACCTGCAGCAACTGGGATGTGATATGAAAAGAGCTTTGATTTCTATTGGTGATAAAGTCACAGGTCCTGGTAATTTACTGTGATTCTTTGACTGCATTCATATTTAAAAGAAATGTTACATTTCAGGCTGGAGATGGATGGTGGTGACTTGTTGCACAGCAGTGTGAGCGTGCTTAATGCCACTGAACTGTATGCTTTAAAATGGTTGAAATGGTAACTTTCATGTTATGTTTGTTTTACTACAAAAAAAATTCAGAAGAAAAAAAATTTAGTTGGAAGTTAGTAAAAATAATGATGTGTTTTTTGTTCCCAGCCAAGTTTACAGTCACCCTGAATTCTATCTATGGATAGAGATATATAAAATATAGAATTTACCCAGTTAAAAGTCCCTGGCTGAAAAACCTGTGCTTTAGAAACCCCCACATTCTACTAATTCAAAGGGTCTACCATGCTCCAGGTATGTCTCTACTCTAAGGAAAAACAAGTGAATAGGAATCATTCCTAGTGCCATCACCCTGGTTTAATCACTATTAAAGCAGAGAATGTTTTGTTTTACCTCAGTTTAGTTATATGTTTTAGTTGTACAGTATAAACAATTTTGTGTCCTTAGTTTTTCATTTAACAGGGTAGCCAAGCAACTCCCACATTCTTATAAATTCTTCATAAACACCATTTAAGTAGTTATGAAGTACTCCAGTGAAAGAGCATACCATTATTCCCATTATTCTCTTATTCCTAGCCCAACTTTTTTATTTTTTGTTTAAATATTTGAAAAATTTTTATTGACATATAGTTGACTTACAATGTTGTGTTAATTACTCTTATACAGCAAAGTGATTCAGTTATATATACATACATATATATACATTCTTTTTTTAATATTCTTTTCCATTATAGTTTATCATAGGGTATTGAATATAGTCCCCTGTGCTCTACAGGAGGACCTTGTTGTTTATCCATCCTATATATAAAAGCTTATATCTGCTAACCCCAACCTCCTCCCCCATTTCTCCCCCAACCCATTCTCTGTCAGCAGCCACCAGTCTGTTCTCAATGTACATGATTCTGTTTTTGTTTTGTAGATAAGTTCATTTGTTTCATATTTTAGATTCCACATTTAAGTGATATCATACAGTGTTTCTCTTTCTGACTTATTTCACTTAGTATGATTATCTCTAGGTCAATCCATGTTGTTGCAAATGGCATTATTTCGTTCTTTTTTATGGCTGAGTAATACTCCATTGTATGTATGTGTGTGTGTCTATACCACATCTTCTTTATCCATTTCTCTGTTGATGGACATTTAGGTTGTTTCCACGTCTTTGCTATTGTGAATAGTGCTACAATGAACATAGGGATGCATGTATCTTCTTGGACTGTAGTTTTGTCCAGATATATTCCTAGGAGATTGCTGGATCATATGTTAGCTCTATCTTTAGTTTTCTAAGGAACTTCCACCCTGTTTTCCATAGTGACTATATCAATTTACATTCCCTCAAACAGTGTAGGAAGGTTCCCTTTTCTCTACACCCTCTCCAGTATTTATTATTTTGTAGACGTTTTGCTGATGCTGGCCCTTCTTCTAAACATTTAGATTGTTACCATACTTGTTAGCACTCCACACACTGCCAACTTGCCGAAAGATGGACCCCAGCCCTCCCATCAGCAGAGAAGGAAAACATCACTCTCACTTCAAGGTGGTTACTTTTCAAACTTTTTGCACCAAGACTGTATCAGTAGAAAATAAAATCTCATAAAAAAACTAGAGCACAGAGCTATTGTAGGGTAGAATTTACAATGGTGTTTAATATTAGTGGCTCTAGGTGACACGTTCCTTGTTGCTGTAAATATGGAGGTAGAGGAGTTTATAATGTTGCTTTGGTGATGAATGGTGAATGAGAGATGGAACTGGGCCGACTGGTACCATCCATTATACTGTATATGGACAGGGTAGCCAGGCTATAATTGAAATGATTGTATATCATGATGTTGGCGGGTGTGCTCCCAACAGGAAGGAAACCCATCACTCATCTGCATTTGCTTCTATGTCCCACTCTTCTTTCTGCCAGGCAGTCCTTTCTGATGTGATTTTCCTTGGGCCACTCTCATGCAGGCATACCTCAGGGATGTTGGGGGTTCAATTCCACACCATTGCAATAAAGCAAATATTGCAATAAAGTAGTTCACACAGTTATCTTGGTTTCTCGGTGCCTATAGAAATTACTTATGTTTATACACACTTAGTCTACAAGTGTGCAGTAGTATTGTGTCTTAAAAAATGTACATACTTCTTTGGACTGCAAGGAGATCAAAACAGTCAATCCTAAAGGAAATCAGTCCTGAATATTCATTGGAGAGACTGATGTCAATATTTTGGCCACCTGATGCGAAGAATTGACTCATTGGAAAAGACCCTGATGCTGGGAAAGATTGAAGGCAGAAGAAGAAGGGGAAAACAGAGGATGAGATGGTTGGATGGCATCACCGACTCAATAGACATGAGTCTGATAAAGTTCTGGGAGTTGGTGATGGGCAGGGAAGCCTGGTGGGATGCTATCTATGGGGCCACACAGAGTTGGACGTGACTGAAGCAACTTAGCAGCAGTAGCAGCACGGGACTTAGCAGCAACAGCAACCGAATGAACTGAACTGAAAAAGTGCTAATGGTCACCTGAGCCTTCAGTGAGTTGTAGTGGTAAGATCTTCTGAGAACTTCAAGATGTTCAAGCTGGATTTAGAAAAGGCAGAGGAACCAGAGATCAAATTGCGAACATCTGTTGGATCATCAAAAAAGCAAGAGAGTTCCAGAAAAATACCTACTTTTGCTTTATTGACTATGTCAAAGCTTTTGACTGTGTGGATCACCACAAATTCTGGAAAATTCTTAAAAAGATGGGAATAACAGACCAGCTTACCTGCCTCTTGAGAAATCTGTATTCAGATCAAGAAGCAACAGTTAGAACCAGACACTGAACAACAGACTGGTTTCAGATTGGGAAAGGAGTACGTCAAGGCTGTATATTGTTACCTTGCTTATTTACCTTATATGCAGAGTATGTTATGCAAAATGCCAGGCTGGATGAAGCACAAGCTGGAATCAAGATTGCCAGGAGAAATATCAACAACCTTATGTATGCAGATGACACCACCCTTATGGCAGAAAGCAAAGAAGAACTAAAGAGTCTCTTGATGAAAGTGAAAGAGGAGAGTGAAAAAGTTGGCTTAAAACTCAACATTCAAAAAACTAAGATCATGGCATCTGGTCCCATCACTTCATGGCAAATAGATGGGGAAACAATGGAAACAGTGAGAGACTTGTATTTTCTTGGGCTCCAAAATCACTGCAGATGGTGACTGCAGCTGTGAAATTAAAAGATGCTTGGTCCCTGGAAGAAAAGCTATGACCAACCTAGATAGCATTATTAAAAAGCAGAGTCATTACTTTGCCAACAAAGGTCCATCTAGTCAAAGCTATGGTTTTTCCCGTGGTCATTTATGGATGTGAGAGTTGGACCATAAAGAAAGCTGAGTGCTGAAGAATCAGTGCTTTTGAACTGTGGTGTTGAAGAATCTTGAGAGTCCTTTGGACTGCAGGGAGATCAAACCAATCAATCCTGAAGGAAATCAGTACTGAATACTCATTGGAAGGACTGATGCTGAAACTGCAATATTTTGGCCACCTGATGTGAAGAATTGACTCATTGGAAAGGAGGAGAAGGGGACAACAGAGGATGAGATGGTTGGATGGATCACCAACTGGATGGACATGAGTTTGAGCAAGCTCCGGGAGTTGGTGATGGACAGGAAAGCCTGGCGTGTTACAGTCCATGGGGTCACAAAGAGTCGGACACGACCAAGCCACTGAACTGAGTGGTAAGATGGTGTGGAAAACACCAAAAGAACTTTTTGGCCAACCCAATACTTTGTAAACTGTTGGTCAAAAGCTTATTGATAAAATACACTGGTGAAATGTTCATCGCAGCACTGTTTACAATAGCCAGGATGTGGAAGCAACCTAGATGTCCATCAGCAGACAAATGGATAAGAAAGCTGTGGTACATATACACAATGGAATTTTACTCAACCATTAAAAAGAATACATTTGAATCAGTTCTAATGAGGTGGATGAAACTGGAGCCGATTATACAGAGTGAAGTAAGTCAGAAAGAAAAACACCAATAGAGTATATTAACACATATATATGGAATTTAGAAAGATGGTAACGATGACCCTATATGCAAGACAGCAAAAGAGACACAGATGTAAAGACTTTTGGACTCTGGGAAAAGGCGAGGGTGGGATGATTTGAGAGAATAGCACTGAAACATGTATATTATCATATGTGAAATAGATCGCCAGTCCAGGTTCAATGCATGAGACCGGGTGCTCAGGGCTGGTGCACTGGGATGACCCTCAGGGATGGGATGGAGAAGGAGGTGGGAGCAGGGTTCAGGATGGGGAACACATGTACACCCATGGCTGATTCATGTGAATGTATGGCAAAACCCACTACAATATTGTAAAGTAATTAGCCTCCAATTAAAATAAATAAAAATAACTAAATAAAACCAAAAAAATATACTGGTGATATGAATGTCTGCAAAGAAAATCCAACAGAAGCTACAGATGAATTATTAAAATCAATAAGAGCTTAGCAGTGTTCAAAATCACCTTTCTAGTCACACTTCTTTTTAAAAATTTTTTATTTTTTTGCCATGCCATATGGCATGTAGGATCTTAGTTTATGACAAGGAATTGAACCTGTGTCTCCTGTGGTAGAAGCATGAACTCTTAAACAGTAGACCACCGGGAAAGTCCTTCTATTCACATTTTTGATCCCTAGCAGCAGACTGTTAAAAAATATTCATTTTTTCGTACTTTTTTATAGGGACAGATGGTAGTGTGTGATCATTTCACAGTATTTATAAATATCAAATCATTACCTTGTACATATAAAACTAATGTGTCAATTATATCTCAAATATATTATTTATAATACCATAAAATGTATGTTACTCAGAAAAAAGTTTCATATATGCAAAATCTGTATGGAGAAAATTATAAATCCTATTGAAAGACATTTCAAAGACCTAAATAGATGGAAGTAACCATGTTTATGAATAGGAAAACTCAATACTACATAAATATCATTTCTCCCCAAATTGATCCATACATTCAAAGTAGTTCCAACCAAAAGTCCAACATTTTTGTTTGTAGATGTTTTCTAAAATTTGTGTAGAATAGCAAATGGCCAAGTATAACCAAGGTGACCATAAAGATATGCTGATGACAGCCAGCTCTGCTTTTGCCTCTCACGTGTGCTCAAGATTTATCTTCATTTGCTGTCTAGTTTTTGCACAGTATACTAGACACTGAATATTCATAGTACTGTTTATATATATCATTTATATACATACCTCAAACTCAACGTGACCTAGAATGAAGTCACCATGCCTGCTTCAGGGCTCCTTCTGTTATGTTTCTTGTATTTCTGGATAGCCTTACCACCCTCCCAGGCCCCATAGCTAGAAATTTGGAAGTGATCTAATGCTCTTCCTTTTTCCCATTCTCCATCACTACTGCCATTGCCTTAGACCTGGCCTTTGTTGTTGCCCAGACTGTTGAAAACTGAAAGTGAATGTCCCTCAGTTGTGTCCAACTCTTTGCGACCCCATGAACTATACAGTCTGTGGAATTCTCCAGGCCAGAATACTGGAGTGGGTAGCCTTTCCCTTCTCCAGGGGATCTTCCCAACCCAGGGATCAAACCCAGGTCTCCCACATTGCAGGCGTATTCTTTACCAGCTGAGCCACCAGGGAAGCCCAAGAATACTGGAGTGGGTAGCCTATCCCTTCTCTAGCGGATCTTCCTGACCCAGGAATTGAACTGGGGGGTCTTCTGCATTGCAGGCGAATTCTTTACCAACCGAGCTAGACTGTTGAAAGCACCTTCTAAATACTCTTTGCCTCCCATCTCTTTCTTTTCCAGACCTTCTTCCACATATATGCTAGAATGGTCTTTCTAGAGCTTATCATCTCAATCTGATTAAACCCATCACCTTCAGGGTAAAACCCAAACTCCTTTATGATTTGACCTCCTTCCTCAGCCCATCTCTCATCATAGTTCCATGTGCATTTTTGATTCACAAGAGTAGTTTCCTCACAGGTTTTCAATCTTACCAAGCTGCTTCTCTGCTCTTTTATTTAGAATATTCCTCCTTCTCCTGCTTCTTTTTGATTAACTTCTACATATATGTACTTCAAGACTCAGCTCAAGTGACACCTCCCTGGTTGAACCTGCCCTAATGTCTCCCCATTCTCCTATATGTTAACTTCGTCCAGAGCATTTATCATCATAGCACAGTAATTGATGTTCTAGTGTGTTCTCCCATGAGATTATGAATCTTTCTGGACTGTATCTTGTTTGTGCTTGACTACTTAGATCTTAGACGATCATGAATCATTTGTCCACTTCTCATAAAATGTCAACTGATTAACTTAGTGACTCTGTGTGTGTGTGTGTGTGTGTGTGTGTATAAGGAGTTGTTTCCTGAAAGCATTTTGTATTGCAAAAAATTGCTTATTAGCCAAGTCGTTTTTAATGACATTCATTAGATCTGTTTATGAATGTAGCCCCAAGTAGTGTGACTTAAAAGGCACATCTAATCGCTGGGTTTTATTTTTATTTCAGTTAAAAAATCTGGATCCATTTTTACTATTTGATGAATTTAAAGGCGGTAGACCAGGTGGATTTCCTGATCACCCACACCGAGGTTTTGAAACAGTAAGTAAAACAATTTGACTGCAAAAGTGTGTATTTTAAAATTTACCTCTGTTCTTTAATACTCTTTTCTAATAGAAGATTCAAATTTAGAAGCAATAAATAATAGGCCAAAGTTAATCTATAAGTTCCTGGCTATATACTGGCTGTTAGTAGAGTTTTATTAATAGTATCTGTTTTATGTTGTCCATGCAATTCTCCAGGCAAGAATACTGGAGTGAGTTGCCATTCCCTTCTCTAGGGAATCTTCCTGACACATGTATTGCAGGGAAAATGTAGGGACAGTTCCTAACAAAGTTTAGTCACCTCCTCCCTGAGGAAAACAGATCAGGGCTTAGTGTGTTTGTCAAGCCCATTACTGAATGAATAAATATTTATTGATGTGTGGTGACATGAAGCCATGGTTCAGGTCATCTTTTGTATGTTAGGGGGTGGGGGGGTGGGGGTAGTGTGTGTGTGTGTGTGTGTGTGTGTGTGTGCGCGCGCGCGCGTGTGTGTGTGTATTAGGGAGAGAGGACAGAGGCAGAGGGAGGGAAGCTAAGGAAGAATGAGGCATGACCGCTGCTTGAAAGTGAAAGTCACTCAGTTGTGTCCGACTGAGTGACTTTCACTTTCAAGCTACAGTCCATGGAATTCTTCAGGCCAGAATACTGGAGTGGGTAGCCATTCCCTTCTTCAAGGGATCTTCTCAACCTAGGGATTGAACCAGGTCTCCTGCATTGCAGGCAGAATGTTTACCAGCTGAGCCACCAGGGAAGCTTACATCTAGGATGTTGTCTAGTTAAGGAGGTGAAAGATGAACAGGTAGAGTTAACCACTGCAGTGTGAAAATAGAATAAACCTAGAAGCTTCTGAAAACAGTGAAGGATTAAGATCATCGGATGGATTTCCCTTCCTCACTTAGCCATTTGCCTTCCACTTCTCTTCTCTGTGATCACTTCAGGGCCACTGTGCCTTGCTTTACAGCAAAAATGGAAACCATGCCTTCCTCCTCCCCTACGTGCATGCTGAGTTCTGACCCAGATCCCAGAGCAGGTCTCCCTGCTGTGCTCTTCTGCTTCTGGTATCAAGACATTCTCAACACCCCATCCCACAGCTCCAGCTGCCATTTTACTAATCCTTCAAGATCTTTTCAGATCTTACCATCTCCTTCATATCTTCCAGACAGTCCCAAGAGGATACCCTTTCTCCTTCATTTGGCCTCCATAGCATTAGATTTTTTCCAGTCTCATACATGTTAGATCTTAATGGTGGCCTTGATCATATTCCACTTGTATTAAAATGAATTTTCTGAACCTCCCCTCCCGCACCCAAGAGGATTGTAAGTTTCTTTATCTCATATCATTCTGCCCATCTCCATGTTCTCCTGTGGAGATTCTTGCTTGGCTGAATTTAATTGAATAATAAAAAGAGGTGGATTTTGCTAAAGATGATAAATACATTAAATAAAATGAATGATGAAACTTATCACTTTCTTACCCATTATGGAAAGGAGATTTAATTTCCTTTCTAAATGACAGTTTATAAGTTGTAAGGCACTCAGTGTTAAACTACTCTGGGAAAGGGTTCAGTGGTAGAATATTGGTATTTGACTCTTGTGAGTAAGAATTTTCCATAAAAGTGTATTTGTTATTACAGGCAGTACTCTTCATCTAGATTCTGGATCAGCGAATTCACCTACTCCTAAATTTATTCATAACTGTGGTGCTTGCAATGGTGACCCACTCTAGTACTCCTGCCTGGAAAATCCTATGGACAGAGGAGCCTGGTAGGCTGCAGTCCATGGGGTCGCTAAGAGTCAGACATGACTGAGTGACTTCACTTTTGACTTTTCACTTTCCTGCATTGGAGAAGGAAATGGCAACCCACTCCAGTGTTCTTGCCTGGAGAATCCCAGGGACGGAGGAGCCTGGTGGGCTGCCGTCTGTGGGGTCGCACAGAGTCAGATACGACTGAAGCGACTGAGCAGCAGCAGCGGCAGTGGTGCTTGCACCATTTGTGGGTATGCACGCGCTCCCAGCTGAGGGTGAACAAGACAACGCTCTGCCTTCTTGCTTAAACTCTCTTGCTGCAAATAAGTGTCCTTCCTGAGGCCAATTTAGTGCTACATTTTGTGCTTTTTGTTGGTGACCTTGCTGTTTTAAATGCCCCCAGGCATAGTGAAGTGCTGTTCAGTATTCCTAAGCACAAGATGCCTGTAAGGTGCCTTTTGGGGAAAATATGTGTTGGAGAAGCTTCTTCAGGCCTGAGATGTAGTGCTGTTGGCCCTGAGTTCAGTGTTAATCAGTCAACAATGTATAGTCAGTAAGTGAAGTCGCTCAGTCGTGTCCGACTCTTTGTGACCTCATGGACTATAGCCTACCAGGCTCCTCTGGACTGTAGCCTACCAGGCTCCTCCGCCCATGGGATTCTCCAGGCAAGAGTATTGCAGTGGGTTGCCGTTTCCTTCTCCAGAAGATCTTCCCAACCCAGGGATCGAACCCGGGTCTCCCGCATTGCAGGCAGACGCTTTACCATCTGAGCCACCAGGGAACAGAAGGTTATGTGTTGATTCTTGATTGTGACTGGAGGCTTGCAGGAACCTAACCTTGTATTTCCCCCGGAGCAATGGTTCAGTGTTGGGTCACTCTGTGATCATGGCAACTTAATAGAACATCAGTTCAGTTCAGTTCAGTTGCTCAGTCATGTCTGACTCTGCCACCCCATGGGCTGCAGCATTCCAGGCCTCCCTGTCCATCACCAACTCCCGGAGTTTACTCAAACTAATGTCCATTGAGTCAGTGATGCCATCCAACCATCTCATCCTCTGCCATCCCCTTCTCCTCCTGCCCTCAATCTTTCCTAGCATCAGGGTCTTTTCCAATGAGTCAGTTCTTCACATCAGGTGGCCAAAGTATTGGAGTTTCAGCTTCAGCATCTGTCCTTCCAGTGAATATTCAGGACTGATTTCCTTTAGGATTGACTGGTTGGATCTCCTTACAGTCCAAGGAACCCTCAGGAGTCTTCTCCAACACCACAGTTCAAAAGCATCAATTCTTTGGCACTTAGCTTTCTTTATAGTCCAACTCTCATGTCCAACTCTCATGACTATTGGAAAAACCATAGCTTTGACTAGTCAGACCTTTGTTGGCGAAGTAATGTCTCTGCTTTTTAATATGCTGTCTAGATTGGTCATAGCTTTTCTTCCAAGGAGCAAGCATCGTTTAATTTCATGGCTGCAGTCACCATCTGCAGTGATTTTGGAGCCCAGGAAAACAAAGTCTCTCACTGGTTCCCACTGTTTCCCCATTTATTTGCCATGAAGTGATGGGACCAGATGCTATGATCATAGTTTTCTGAATGTTGAGTTTTATGCCAACTTTTTTGCTGTCTTCTTTCATCAAGAGGCTCTTTAGTTCTTCTTCACTTCCTGGTGTCATCTGCATATCTGAGGTTATTGATATTTCTTCCAGCAATCTTGATTCCAGTTTGTGCTTCATCCATCCCAGTGTTTCTCATGATGTACTCTGCATGTATTTTTTTTTTTGATGAAAAAGATTCATTTATGTAACATATCTACAGTTTACAGAGGGCTTTTGTTTACACGATCTTTTACTCTCAGAACGATTTGCAAAGTAGAACACTTGTCACATTTCACAAGTAAGGAACTGCTGCCTAGAAACAACGCTATCACCTGTGGCCATACTTCGTTTGTGGGTTTTGGGGACACCACCTTCTTCAGCCATTTTCCCCCCTTCTCCTCTTTTTTCTCTGTTGGGAAAGGCTTTTTCTTTGGTGAAAGTGAAAGTGTTCAGTTGCTCAGTCGCATCTGACTCAGTGACCCCCATGGAAATCTCCAGGCAAGAAACTGGAGTGGGTACCTCCCCTTAAAATAATTGCTAATGGGCCTTTCCTCTTCTCCTGCTGGTACCCTCTCATTAGGTGGCCTCATCCACTCATGTTTAGCCATCACACGTAACTGACAGCTGCCAAATCTACAATGCAGAGTCTGGAATCCTCCGCGGAGCACTTGACCTATACACACAACTTCTGCCTCATGGCCAAGGCTTGCAGAGGCAGCCAGTAGGGACTGTGAGGAGGGAGGAGGCTGGTGTTCAGGTGAGGGACAGGACTGCAAAAGCCACTGGAGCTCGGAGGTGTTGATTTTTGATTCCTAAGCTAACCCTTTTCTACATGGTCCTAATCTCACATTGCTTCAATTCTTTCTTTGAAAGTGGGAGAAGTTTAAAATATGAATCTGAACAATATAAGAATCTTGTATGTATGGTATGAGCCAAGTATTATCAGTCTAATTCTACCATTCACTCACTCACTCGCCTGATTTGTTCAAACATTTATCGAGCACTTTTCAATTGCCAGGAGTGGCGCAAAGTGCTAGGCTTAACAATGATTAAGACAAAGTCCCTCAAGGAGCTCACAGTCTAATGGTAAACTACTGAGTAAACTGAGGCACAGAGCGATAATGACTTACCCGATGAGGTAGAAAGAGCAAGGTGCTTGGGAATGTGGGACTAGAGCTAGAGAGAGGGCAGGGGACCACTGACTCATCGTAAATAAACTGCTCTGGTTGAGGAGCAAGGCTGCATACAGAAACATATTACAAAATCTTGCAAAATAAGGTTAATAGTTTTCAACTGTCACCATGACTGAATTCATGTCTTGCAAGGAATTTAGTCGTGAGCTGATGGCATTTCTACACTTGTCCCCAAAGCTTGGGGCATGTCACCAGTCTGCTTGGAAACAATGGCTCTGTAGGGAGCCTGAAGTCCCATTTTAGCACTGGGAAACCACACTGAAACACTTACATTAAGTCCACAAACTTCAACTGCACACACTTTTATGATACTTCTACATGTAGAAGTTAGGGAAAAAAAACTCTCCTCAGAGTTGGACTGTGAAGAAAGCTGAGCGCCAAAGAATTGATGCTTTTGAACTGCAATGTTGGAGAAGACTCTTGAGAGTCCCTTGGACTGCAAGGAAGTCCAGCCAGTCCATTCTGAAGGAGATCAGTCCTGGGTGTTCATTGGGAGGACTGATGCTAAAGCTGAAACTCCAGTACTTTGGCCACCTGATGCGAAGAGTTGACTCATTGGAAAAGACTGATGCTGGGAGGGATTGGGGGCAGGAGGAGAAGGGGACAACAGAGGATGAGATGGCTAGATGGCATCACTGACTTCGATGGACATGAGTCTGAGTGAACTCTTGGAGTTGGTGATGGACAGGGAGGCCTGGCATGCTGCGATTCATGGGGTCACAAAGAGTCGGACACGACTGAGCGACTCAACTGACTGAACCCTCATTCAGAGGATTCTAATAAGTCAGATACCATGGAAAGTAGAGAATATGTTTACATTATTTTGGCTGTACAAGGGTGAACAGTCTCACTCAGACATATTTCATAAGTGATCTAGACATACAAATATGTACAAAGATGTCAGGTTCATGTGCACACCCATCCACACAGACATGAAACTGTGTAAAGCAACTTTTTTTGTGACGACATGTGTTACACATGGCAAAGGGCAGAGTCCACAAGGAGCTGTCCACCCAGCCTGCCCGTCTGTTTCAGTGATAGTCATGTGATTCAGTAATTTCTGTAGGCAAGATGACTGCTTCACTGGCAAAAAAGCAGTGAATAATTATAAAAAGAGCTGTTTTCAAATGCAGAAGCCATCATTATACAGGAATCAAAGGAGCGAAGTGCTGCGAAAATGGCAGGGATGATTTATTGCTCTGAGGATCTTCGTCCACACAGGAGTCCAAGAGACTCAGTGCACAGTACCTCAAACACCATCAGTTGGCCACTTCAAGCACTTCTTCACTTTGCTGTGGAGGATTTTTTTCTTTATCAGGTTGAGGGTGTTCTAGAGGCTTGCTTTTGGATGAAGAGGTTCCTACGCTGTCTGACATTTTATTACTTGAGTGGGAACCCTGCTCCACTTCACATAAATAAACGTCAATGAGTCCTTTGGTGCACCTGATACATACTGTGATCGAATCCTATCTGGGAGCTGGAACATCCAGTCTGATTTCTGCCAGCGCTTTAACTGCAATTACAGTCTGTTAATGGAAGGCTTGGATGCTGTGAATGTCTTGATACGTCACATATGCTAGTCTTTCATTTTCTTTGTCATCTGTTAAACAGTTGCTGAGCACAATGCTTAATTAACTAATCTAGGGCATCTTCCATTACTGATAAGTCAGACAGCTCCTCCTGCAGCTTCTAAGATCAGATCCTATCCTATCCATCGAATATGGTTCTTAGACTTCTTTTCAACCAGGTCAGTTTCAAGACGGTGATGTCATACACTGTTTTTGTACTCCCAGTTTTGTTGCAAACTTGTTTAAGAATGCTCCCAGGAGCAGATCTGACAAGATCCATAAATTTTCAAGTTAAATAAACCAGTGATACATCAAAACGAGGTCTCTTCACTTTTAGTGCTTTTCTCATGGACACACATTGTACATTATCTTCTAAGTTAATCCTTATTTTTTATGGCAGCAGCGCTCCACGTTGACAGGGTCACGGCAGCGGCGGTGCAGTCTCCGCCGGGTCCACAAGCAGGCTGGGCGGCTTCCACGCCAGCCGCTGCTGACTCATGCTGCCCAGCCAGCTGCTCCTCGCCTCACCACCCCCCCCCCCCCCCCGCCCCACGAGAGCTCTCCCGCGTCCTCCCGCTCCGCTTGGGCGCTGCTCCCCCCAACACAACACGTGGGGCCCCAGGGGGTAGGGGAGTGGTGGGGGGGTGGACTGGTGCGACCCCGGGAGGTGGGACGCAGGTGGGCTAAAGAGCGCCATGACCCATGCACCTCAGGACGCCAGGCCCGCAATCTTCCCACATCTGTACTCTGCATATAAGTTAAATAAGCAGAAGTAGAATATCACTACTGTGAATAACTAGAATCAGCTGTTTCCCTCAAGAGTTTCCCCCAAGAGTGTAGGTAACCCAAGTTTCAGCTGTCTTTTAATATGAACTTCAAAAATCTACAGGGAATTCCATGGCAGTCTGGTGGTTAGGACTCCATGCTTCCACTGCAGGAGTGGATCAGTTCATTTGTGTCATATGTTAGATTCCACGTGAAAGTGATATCATATGGTATTTGTCTTTCTCTTCTTGACTTATTTAGTAGGAGAATCTCTAGTTGCATCTGTGTTGCTGCAAAAATGGCATTTCATTCCTTTTTTATTGCTGAGTAGTATTCCATTGTGTATTTTTATATATGTGTGTGTGTGTATACCACATCTTCTTTATTCAAGAAATATAACTGTGAGCCAAGAGCAAGAACCTGACTTTATTGAGTTAATGGCTAATTATTTTCTAAAATTTAACTCTTCACTTTGGATAGTGAGGTATTTTCTGTTAAAAACTTTCAGAAAACTTTAGGAAGAAGGAAGACCCTGGAGGAAAAGGCACAGCTGGTGGTCCCAAGACAAAGGGGAAAACGTATGCAGTATTTCCTGCCTGGAGTTTGTACTCCGGGAAGCATTGTTGTGAAAAGGCTTGTGGTAAAGGGCGGAATGCTTTTCCAGTCACCTATTTCTGGTCTGGCCTGATATCTTCATTTGTTTAGGGCAGCTCTCAATGGTCAGAAACAAGGAACCATCTGACAAAATGCACAGCACTCTTCCTTTTTAATCCACACCCTGCCCAGGTTTAGTTTCGCCTGAAAGAGAAGTACTTCAAGTTCACACACCGTTGATGAACCCTTCACCTGCCCTGAGAAGAAACACATTTTGTGCCTTTTAAATTCATCCTTTAAATTATAGCCTTGGGACCTTCCAGGTTTTAGCGCTGAAAGACCTGTGTTCCTGGGAACCCCTTGGTCCTGGAGAAACCAATGCTGTTGGTCACTCCTGCTTCAACTGAAGGATGGTTAGGAGTAACTGTCCTGCCTGCTTCGCAGGGCTGTTTTAGGATGGTCTGGTCCATTCTTTTCTTAGCTGGGCTTAGAAATGTTTTATCACGTTTTTTACTACAAGCCTCAGCAGGTTCTTTAATCTTGTTCAGGAGAACAGACCTGCTGTATTTCCAGGGGTGTGCCCATCAGAAAAGCCACACTTAACGTTTACTGGTTGGCAGCCAGTGGCATTTGCATGCAACCCCTGAACAATATCCTGAGAGGAAGGGTAGGGTTCTGGTGATTCATACCTAAAACTTACAGCTGGATCCAAACCTCCTGTCTCCCACGCAACCTGTTTTTACTAACTCATTGTACTTTCAAACCCAAAGCATACCATTGTTGAATCAGAGCTGGAAAAAAATAAGAGTTTAGTTGAATTCAAAATCTATTCTGGAAAGAAAAAAATAGGAAAACTAGGAAAGAAGGATATTTTCTGAACATCAGAAAGACTCTATTGTTCAAGGAACATCCTCTGTCATCTCTTAACATGGAGGTATTGACAAGTTCCTGACACTGTGAGGAAAAAGATGAGAATGTCCACCAGCACTGTCGTGATTGGATATGGTTCTGGAAGCTTTGAGGCCATTAATAAGAGTTATACCTCTTGGAAAGGAGGAGGAAACAAATTCTTGTGGGAACCCTAACCCTGACCCATGGTGGCTACATCCAGCTTTGGGTGGTGATGTGATTGGAGGAGGAAATTACGGTCACAGCTCAGCGTATGGATGGATGTTAGTGCGTATGTTTACTTGGCATGAATTGAGGGTAACACTAATAGATTATAGAAAGGACACTAAAGTCTCGCTTATTCTGAGGACACCCCTTGGCACTGCCATGCTAAGAACATCAACCAAAAGTGTCTTACTTAAATGGCCAGATAGGTACTTCCCAGTGGTCCAGTGGTTAAGACTCCGCCTTCCAATGCAGGGTGCACAGGTTCAAACCCTGTTTGGGGAACTGAGGTCCCACATGCCACGTGGTACAGACAAAGAGAAAAAAAGTAAATGACTGGATAGAAAATAACTGTGAAAGTCACCTACTTTCCTGCACAAAGGCAATAACTAGATATAATGTGGGGGAATCCCATTCATAATAACAATAAGAGCCCCATATAATTCCAGGGCAAAAACATATTCTCCTTTAACCCAGTTACCTTACTTATAGCAATCTAATAATTTCCTGGAAAAAAAAAAAGCCCAGTGTGAGAATAGTGGCTTGTTATACAAGTGTTTCTTCCAGTGCAATATTAAAAAGTTAAAAAAAGGAACAAAGTATCTAAAATAAAGGGGAGTGATTATATATGTGGAGATTATATATCAGGAAATAATTATATACCTGAAAGTTGGAATATAATGCAATATTGTAAAAGATGTTATAAACAACTTACATTTTCATGAATCATGGTCTGTTTAAATGGAGGTTTATCACCCTTAGTACTACTGCTGTTTTGGGTGGATCATTCTCTGATGTGGGAGGGAGGGGAGCTGTGCATTTTTGGATGTTTAGCAGCATCCCCGTCCTCTTCTCACCAGATGCTAATAGTACCTATTTACCTCCAGTGGTGACAACAAAACATGTTTCTAGATACTGCCAACTGTCTGCTTTGGGCAGAGGGGCCGCCACATTGTCCCCAGTTGAGAATTAGTGGTCTCCTTGGGTGTGTCCATACAGTAACATACAACCCAGCTGTTAGAAGAATGCCACAGCTTGATAGGTCCTATAAAGAAGAATCTCTGTGATAGCTGGCAAGCAGCAGAGGCAAAGTACAATCTTGTTCTGGCATGATGTAGGACTTGTATGAAGAGCAAAGACTATACCTTTATTCTCTTTTACAAGATGGTCTATTATTTATTGTGTGGAAGATGGATTATTTGAATGGATGGTGACTTCCACAGACTACACTGATGCGAAGAAAACAAAATCACAAAAGTCACAGCGATAATAGAAGAAGATGGTTGTTAGAGAATGGAACGCACAATGACAGGCACAAATGTACATCCACAAAGCTTTTTTGAAAATTTAGGGACTTTTATGTATTCCTAAGCTTCCCAGATGGCTCAGAAGTAAAGAATTCTGTCAATGCAAGAGACCGAGTTTTGATCCTTGGGTCGGGAAGATCTCCTGGAGAAGGAAATGGCAACCCACTCCAGTATTCTTGCCTGGGAAATCCCATGGACAGAGGAGCCTGGCGGGCTGTAGTCCATGGGGTCGCAAAGAATTGGACACGACTGAGCTACTAAGCAGCAGCAGCAGCAGCAGCAGTATATTCCTAAGATTGTACGGCTGTTGCCACTGACTCCAGCTGTTTCCATCACCCCCCAGAAGAGAGCCCTTGCCCATTTGCAGTCACTTCGCACTGCCACTTCCCCAAACCTCTGGCAACCACACTGTGTTTCTATGAATTTGCCTATTCTAGACACTTCATATAAAAAGAATTACACAGTCCGTGGTCTTTTGTGACTGGCTTATTTCACTCAGCATAATGTTTTCAAAGTTCATCTATAGTAGTCCATATCAGAACCTTATTCTTTTTAATGGCTGACTAATAGTCCATTATATGGCTATGTCACGTTTTATTTATCCACTCATCTCTTGATGGACAGCATATAAGTGGTTTCCACTTATACTTTGATTCTTGGGTAGATTTTAGGTCTAGATTATCTCTGAAAGAATAACCAAGAAGCTGGTAATGTACCTTCAGGAGAAGGTTACTGGTGGTGAGGGAGAGTGGGAAAGAATTAATTTTCATTCTAACCCTCTTTTTCTCTTTGTGCCGTTAGAATTTTGAACCATGTGTATTGGTTATTTCAAATATTGATATATTTGAAATTCCCTGTTCACTTGCTATATTTGAAGATTAAACTGTGCTCTTGTGGTTAGTGAAGGACCTGATGCTCACTTGCTCTCCAGGAACTCTTGTGGGTCTGCCCCTGCCACATAAAATCAACCTGGTTTCTGTTCTATTCTGGTCAATCAAATAAGTTAATAATACATGCCAGAGTGGAAGGGAGGGTGTGATCTTAGGGCAGCTTTTTCTAGGAAATATTTGTGTACCATTAGAGGTGCCCATGAAATTTAAAATAGGGGTTCAAATTAAAAAACATAACTTTCTCCTCTACAGTATGTTCCCTGTCCAAAAGGAAATTAAAATTGTGTTTATGTGCACATGGAAGCACACAAATGAGTTTAGAAGTGGGGGCAGAGGACTTTCAGTTTGCAAGAAAGAGAGAAAATAATTAAGGAGGAACAAGAGTGGTCCAGTGCCTGAAGTTTCGTGTTTGGGGGGAGAAGCTAGCATTTCTAACAGGTCTGGGAGGGCTTCAGGAAAAGTTTGGCCATTTAGTAAAACTGTAAGGGATAAGTTAGATGACTGTCTGGACAGCAGAGGAAAAAGTACAGGGCATAGTATGGGGATGAACTAAAACCAGGGATTAGTTTAGGTAGAATTAAAAATTGGATGTGTAGGGCAGGGCACGATCTAAAGCTGTAGGTCGGGCCATCATTGGAGAAGGTCTTCAAAGCCAAGCTGGATCTCTAGTTATGAATGAAAGGCCAATATTTATATCCTGAAGCTCCCGGGTTAATGCAGTCATTTTGAAATTAGAACCATCTTTAGTCTAAAAGTCTGGTTTTTAAAGTGTGCCAGTGGTTCTCAAACTAGGGGTGATTTTGCTTCCCAGTGTCTTGTGGCAATTTCTGGAGACCATGCTGGTCATACCAACTGTATGGTGCTACTGCCATCTAGTGGGCAGAAGCTGGGAATGCCGCTGAATATCCTGCAGCGTCCATGACCGTTTCCCGGCATAGGTCACATGAGAGAAAGTGGCAGTTTAATGGAAATGTTCTTCAAAAGTAGTCCAAGTAAATTCCAACAAATTTCCCCATCTGCCCCACTCCTACCCAATTACAGTTATAGACAGAAACCATTCATGTCTGAAAGACTACATTCCTACAGTTCGTAAGTAGACAAATTCAAGGAGATATAATAAAGACTATAAACTAGTCTTTAAACATTCTTTTATGTTACCAAATATAAAATAACACTTCTTCATTGAGACTAAAAATAAGTCTAGAATAAATTAGCATAGACCATTATAGGACAAA
Organism: Ovis aries; assembly: GCF_016772045.2. Taxonomy (NCBI): domain Eukaryota; kingdom Metazoa; phylum Chordata; class Mammalia; order Artiodactyla; family Bovidae; genus Ovis; species Ovis aries. The sequence goes on along the minus strand of NC_056080.1, from coordinate 13,643,063 downwards.
AAGCTTTTTCCAAATGTTCAACACTAGAGCAAAGAAAGATTCTTCAAAGTTATCCATCAGTAGACTCCAAATGAAATGCCTGACCACACAAGATTAAATGCATAGGAAATTTGTCATGCAATAATATTAGCTACATGTTTTATGAGAAACTTCACATGCTTTCTCTACATTACCTCTAAACCTCCCAGCAACCCTGAAAGCAGGAATTGTTAGCTCCCCATTTTACAGATGAGGAAACAGAGGCCAAAGAAATGGTGACTTGTCAAGCTCACACACAGTCCATACAAGGCATGTGGGCTCATCTAATCTGGGCCCACACCTGTCCCCTCTTCCATGCTGCTACTTCTGGAACAAAGTTTCCATTCTATATCTCATTCTACCTCTGTTACTTAGTGTGGGACCCAGTGCTTTCATGGTTCAGGGACCTGATTTTCCTGCCTGTAAGTGCAAAGTAATACTCTCACTTCTCTGAACTTCGGGTATACTGAGGAAGTAGATTGGGTTGGTTGACTGTCTGGATACTTGGCCAGTCATTTAACTTCTTGTAGCAACAAGGAGCAGAGAAGGCGATGGAACCCCACTCCAGTACTCTTGCCTGGAAAATCCCATGGATGGAGGAGCCTGGTAGGCTGCAGTCCATGGGGTCGCAAAGAGTCGGACACAACTGAGCAACTTCACTTTCACTTTTCACTTTCATGCATTGGAGAAGGAAATGGCAACCGACTCCAGTGTTCTTGCCTGGAGAATCCCAGGGACAGGGATTCTGGTGGGCTGCCGTCTATGGGGTCGCATGGAGTCGGACACGACTGAAGCGACCTAGCAGCAGCAGCAGCAAGGAGATGTTTGTGATCTAGGAGTAATGTGATAGTTAACAAAATGGTGCTTTATTTGTTTGTGACCTTCTACTACAAGCTAAAGATTCTTTTCCTCATCCTGTACACTGTTTTGTCCCAGCCACACCAGCTTTTTACCAATATTTCAGACTTTAAAAAAATTTATTTATTTTTAATTGAAGGATAATCGCTTTACAGTATTGTGTTGGTTTCTACCAAACATCAACATGACCGATATTTCAGTCTTCTAAGGACTAGCTGGGGGTGGGGGGGGTGGCGGGTGCTGCCTCCTCCATGAATTACTCCCCTGTTCCTCTAGATTCTTCATCATCAAAATTGATCTTTATTCTCTCTTTCCAGTGTGGCTAATCGTACTTCTGTTTAGCATTTGTTCCTCTAAGCTGCCTATTTTGGTAGTGTTTCCCCTGCTGGAATTGCCAGTTGTTCCCTGAAAGTAGGGAAGGGATAATCATTGCGTTCCTTCTGGGTGCTTTCTAACTTCCCATTAATGAGTTTGTGATGACATTGTCTCTTCTGCAGGCTGCAATGAAATAAAAAGAGAAAGAGATTTTAAAATATTTCAAAATTAAAAATTTAAAAAGACAAAGGAAAGACAAAATCCCTCTATTAGACCCCCTTATTATAAAGTGTTTTATTGCTTCTTGAAGGCCAAAATCGTGAGAACTGTGTCCCAGTAGCATCAAGTGCAATGAACACATTCACAGGGAGTTTCAGAAATTAAATCCTTACAATGAATTGAATCTGGAATAATAAGAAATCACCCATCAGAAAGTGTCAGCTGCTTAATTAAATATTACAATGAAATTTTAACAAAATATTAAAACAAGAGGGAAATTGACAGGATTCCCTTAAATCTGTCTCTGTAAGAGCCTTGTGCACCCAGGCCTGCCTAGGACCATGTGTGTGGAGGTGTGTTACCAGGCCTTCTTTCTTCGGTGTTGGCCTTAACAACTTTTAACTAGAGGCTGCTGAGCAGAAAAACTCCCTTCTACCCCACAACACAGCGCCTCCCTTAATGACTAGAGGGCAGCCTGCTATGTGGACATGTGATCTTTGAGCAGAGACAATGTGCTCAGGCTAGAAGATAGTTACCAGTAAATCTTTTCACAACACATCTCTGGTTTGGTGAGAACTGATTTTAGAAATGGAGAAGGAAATGGCAACCCACTCCAGTATTTAAACAGTTACACATCACAACGACCAACAGAGGGCACTGTTAAGCAACAGTGCTTTGAACGACCCACTTTACCGGCTGGGTGCATATGTGGGAAACTGGAGTCATCCTAGAGGCTGGCACATCGTTCCCGTGAGCCCCTTTCAGTATAACATGGGAGATGAGGCAGTGGATGTGAATGCCTTGACTACAGTTTTACAGAATGGAGGTGACATCAATTAAGAGGTTGGCAAGACGATGGCATGGGGAGCCTAGGGTACTTTGTCTGAAGAGATTCCCCCAGAAGGTTGAGTGGGGTTTGAAGAGGAAAGGTGTTTCTGAATCTGGGCTCCTCGAAGCAGCTGGAAGATTCTCAGAGAGTTTGCAGTTCAACCTGAGTAGATTTGGGAATGTGATCATCATAGAACCTCGATGTGCATGTCTGAAATTTTATTCAGAGTGAAAGGAAAATTAGTGGATTTGGGAGACTTACAAATGGGAGCAACAGAAGAATAGAAAAGGGAAATTGCTCTCAAGTCAGTTGTGGGAGCACTGGCTACTCTGGCAGCTCCCATCAGCTCTCCTCCAAGGCGGGCACGATGCTTTCAACACCTCCATTAGTGCCGAGATGACGCCAGCATTTGTGGCACACCGTGGGAGAGTGAAATGGTTTTATTTTCAGAGACAGAAAATGTTAAATCCTTGCTCTGCCACTATTAATTGTGTAACCGTAATCACATTAAGACATAGTTTTTTCATCAGTAACATGTAGGTAATATATTCGCAGGATCATATGCTTTGTGAATGCCAAAATACAAATACAAGATGCTGCCCCTCCTTCCTTCCACAAATCTTCAGTGTCAGCTATATGTTCTAACCTTCAGGAAGTGTCATTTTCTTAGGGAAGACAGACAATGAATGAATAACCAAATGATTATATAATATATAATTATATGTTAATTATATAGTGCCCTTCATGGAAAAGCTAGGAAGAAGAAATGATCAGAATAGAAGGATTGAGACTAGATTGACCAGTTAGATTGGCTGGTTGTGGGGTGGCCTCTCTTAGGGAGTGACATTTAAATGGAGGCCTGAATGAAGTGAGGACGCAAACCATGAGAATATTGAGGGAAATACATTCCTGGGAGGTCAAGAGAGGACTCAACGAACGGGATCTTGGCTCGAGGAAATGTGGCAAACGTGTTGATTCTAGAACTTACTGAACACTTGTGTAAAACACACATCACCTGGGTTAGTCCTCACCACACTTGGTGAGCTCATGGCCTAGGTCTCTGTTTTAAACGAAGAAACCGAGCCTCGGAGAAGTTAAGGATTTCACCCTACATCTCACACCTAGTTAATAACCAACAAAGCCCAGATTCCACCCATGGTCTCAGTACCTGAGTGGTTCTTGAGGCAGGGCTGTGCCAGCAGGGGGCAGTGTTGGCAGGATCCCAGAAGCACTGGCGCCTCCGGGGTTGTAACAGGAAATTTCAAGGCAGGACCCAGCAGAGCTTTTAAAGGTTTGGGTTTGCCCCTTGGCTGAATACCTAAACAGTGTCACTCATCTGTTCCTCTTTTGTGCAACGACCTTTTGGCACTTGTGAAGGTATTTTTGTGAGGTTGGGGCTGGATGAGCCAACAAAGGGATAGCGTGCAATTTCCAGGTTTCTCAGTGATTGCTCAAGAAATTAAAACATTTTTGTAAAATAACTAGGTCCTGAATTGTATGGATTCAAGCATTCTGTTTCTGTCCTGGAAAATCAGTTAGCCGCCTCAGTTACGCAAGATGTTCCTTGCTGGCCTCTCTCATCAGCCATGACCTTAACCCATGTTTTTGTTTTGTTTTTCTGTTTTTCCTCCTCAGCTACCAGTAGGGAATATAAAAGCACCATTTTAGGGCAAATGGAAATTAAAACAGAGTTTAATCTAGAATATAAACTTTTTCTTTTAAAGAATACATTTTGCATCTGTAGCAGTGAATGAAGTCATGATACTCTCCTTCCTAAATACCATCCGGAAAGAAACTGCAAACTATTTGGTGCTGTAATTCTTCAGAATTAATTTATAACTCCTAGAGGTGCATCTTCTCTAAGCTTCATACTGCAGGTGACGCTTTTCTTTCATTACTGTTGTGGGGTTTTTGTCTTTCCACTTCCAAATACAAACACAAACAAATAAGAACTGACAAGGAAGCATAAATATTTAGTAAAAACCCGTAGAAAGTTTAGGATCAGAAGGAGGAAAGGACACAGCAGGACCAGGATGCACCGCAAGTCCTTTAAGAAAACACCTGTTTCAAATTACAGATTTCTTTCTTAATTAGACATACACAATTCTTGAGTTTAAACATAACACTCCCAATTCCGTCAACCACCCACAGCAATTCTCCAGGTGTTCACGATTATGTAATGTCCTAAAAAAATCATCTGGATTGTGTCAATTCTCAAAGTACTGCCTGAGCTGTTTTTTTTTTTTTTAATCCACCACAGACGTTATTTTATCATCTAGTGTAGCAATTATAGCACTTAGCAAAAGTAAATAAATAAAAGGTAGTAAAGTTTCCTCGGTTTCTGATTTTTCTTTCCCCAAAAGCTAAAAGTGTGTTTTTTCTTTTAAGTAGTAAAAGGTAGGCATTATGGACTCAGTAAAGCGTCATTGCCTAGACTTCTCTAGTTTTATGGTATTTAGGATAGGCGAAATGCTATTTACTTTGGTATTACCAGAGAAAAGAGGGCACACTTCCCTAGTGGCTCAACTGATAAAGAATCTGCCTGCAATGCGGGAGACCTGGTTTGATCCCTGGTTTGGGAAGATCCCCTGGAGAAGTGAAAGGCTACCCACTCCAGTATTTTGACCTGGAGAATTCCACGGACTGTATAGTCTATGGGGTCACAAAGAGTCAGACATGACTGAGTGACTTTCACACTCACACCACAAAAGTAAAGAAAATGAGGAGATAACGGTCTTTTCATTCTCTTAGAAACAGTGTTGGAATTGCTCTCTAAAATAAAATTTGGAAAACAAACAAAAAAACTCTGTAGATATCCATGTAAATTTTCATCTTTAAATGAGTCATGCCTCCCACAATTTACTTTTGAAAGTTGCCTGACACATTTTTAGATGCTTCACAACTTCAAACCCCTAGATTTGGATAATTAAAAAATCTTGCAGGACAGAAAGAACATGATTTGAAAGAGACTCCTTTGAGAACCCAAAGGGAAACTTCAGTGCAAGCAGAATGAAAATTGCCTTTATTATGCAGTTATTTTAATTAAAAATGCATGCATACATAGCAGGAAAAGGAAAGCAATTCTAGACACCACACCATGTAGTTGGGCTGGTTGTTTGAAATTTGGAAGCTTTTTATTTGCCCTCTGAAATTTTTAAGCTTGTATGGAGTCCTAAGTGTCTAAGTCTCTTTTTTTTATGAGTACCCTCTATAATAACTCCAGGTCTTTTCCACCTAGTAACATATTAAAGTCAGAGCTACTGGTGTTGTCCTCACAGCTAATTGATTCTTAGTGTTTTGCTTTGTGTCTCACTGCCTTCCTGTCCAGCCCCAGGTCATCTACACAGGGAACCAGTATTCAACGGCATCTGTGTAGAATAAAGCATATCATTACTTCCATTCACTGATTAGTGGCAGCACCTTTTTATTTCCTCCAAACAAAAATAGTTTCCATTGTAAAAAAAAAAAAAGTACTCATTGCAGAAAACTCAGACTATCAGAAAAGAAAGTAGATAATAAAATATACCTGCAATTCCACCCTTTGGAAATGACCTTTAATCACATTTTGGTGCATGTGTATCTGGGCACTTACAGGCATACACAGCATGACTGAGTATAGTTTTATTTAAATAAACCCATTTCAGTGCATCTTTGCACTTGATCCCTTTAACTATAATTGCTGTTCTGTAGCCTGCTTTTCTGATTAAATAATATTTCATTTGTCTGTGACAGTGAATAAAGATCTGTATTACTTTTTAACAGTTGCATAATAATATTCTCTTGTATGGCTGTACCGTCATTTATCCAAGAGGAATATTAACCACCTCAGATATGCCGATGATACCACTCTAATGACAGAAAGTGAAGAGGAACTAAAGAGCCTCTTGATGAGAGTGAAAGAGGAGAGTGAAAAGGCTGGCTTAAAACTCAGCATTAAAAAAACTAAGACCATGGTATCTGGTCCTATCACTTCATGACAAATAGATGGGGAAAAAGTGGAAACAGTGACAAATTTTCTTTTCTTGGGCTCCAGAATCACTGCTGACAGTGACTGCAGCCATGAAATTAAAAGACGCTTGCTTCTTGGAAGAAAAACTGACAAACCTAGACAGCATGCTAAAAAGCAGAGACATTACTTTGCCGACAAAGGTTCATATAGTCAAAGCTGTGGTTTTTCCAATAGTCATGTATGTATGTGAGAGTTGCCCATAAAGAAGGCTGAGCACCAAAGAATTTATACTTTCAAGTTGTGGTGCTGAGAAGCCTCTTGAGAGTCCCTTGGACAACAGAGAGATCAAACCAGTCAATCCTAAAGGAAACCAACCCTGAATATTCACTGGAAGGGCTGATGCTGAAGCTGAAGCTTCAATGCTTTGGCCTCCTTATGCAAAGAGCCAACTCATTGGAAAAGACCCTGATGCTGGGAAAGATTGAAGGCAGGAGGAGAAGGGGGTGACAGAGGATGAGATGGTTGGATGGCATCATCAACTCAATTGGGCATGAGTTTGAGCAAACTCTGGGAGATGGTGAAGGACAGGGAAGCCTGGCATGCTGCAGTCTATGGGGTGGCGAAGAATCAGACATGACTTAGCGACTGAACAACAACAAGAATCCTGTTAACCCATCATCCAGATTGTTGCTGTTTTTTTTTTTTTGCTACCATAATAAACATTGCAAGATAGATATGTGCAGACATTTTGTATTCTTCTTGTCTCCTTAGATTAAAATCTTTGAAGTATAGTTTTAAAATTCTTAATCCATTTGGAACACATTTCTGTACTGGAGTGGGTAGCCATTCCCTTCTCCAGGGGATCTTCCCAACCCAGGGATCAAACCCAGGTCTCCTGCATTGCAGGTGGATTCTTTACCTGCTGAGCCACAAGGGAAGCCCAGGAATACTGGAGTGAGTAGCCTATCCCTTCTCCAGCAGATCTTCCCAACCCAGGAATTGAACTGGGGTCTCCTGCATTGCAGGTGGATTCTTTACCAACTGAGCTATCAGGGAATCCCTTTCTGTATATAGTGGGGGCTTACTGTCTTTTTGCTGAGAAATAGAATACTGCCTGCCGTATCCGTAAACAAAGGATGTCACAGTCATCAGGATTGTGGCTATCTCTGCTGGTGAGCTGGTGAACCCTGAGAAAACTCAAGAAGTAAAGAATATATGCCATCTAGCAGCCATCAGGGGGCTTCCCAGGTGGCTCAGTGGTAAAGAGCCCACCTGTCAATGCAGGAGATGCATGTTGGATCCCTGCATTGGTAAGATCGCCTGGAGAAGGAAATGACAACTCACTCCAGTATTCTTGCTTGGGAAATCCCATGGACAGAGGAGTCTGATGGGCTACAGTCCATGTGATCGCAAGAGTCAGACACAACTTAGGGACTAAACCACTACCACCACCAGCAGCCACCAGACTGCAGCCACTCCCTATGGTGAACCCTGAGGAAACTCACTCAGGATATGAAAACATAGGATACTGGCACCAAATAGCTGAGGTGCATATCAAAGGAATGATTTCAGTGAACTTAGACTCTTACATCTTCCTATACACAGAAAAGCACTAAATGCCTTAACTTGAGATATCTAGTTTTCTTTGATTGACGGTTATCTTTTGTTCCTATTACCTGCCCTTTGTTGCACAGCTCCTATAACTAGCTCCCCCTTTGCTGCCTCAGAGCAGTTCTCTCAGGGTTCCTTGAGATGCTGCTTCCCAGGCTGGAAGTCCTAAAAATGTCCGCCAAATAAAACATAACTCTCAACTTTTAGCTTGTGAATATTTTTTTAGTTGACATTTCATATAGTCAGTCTCTTGTTCCCACAATATGATTTATTGGAAAATGCATCCCTGGGCCCCCTGATTTGAAATTGCTGTGATTATGTGTTCATTTCTCCTACGCGATGAGTCTCCTTTATTCCTGTGTCAGTGTTGCATTGTTGCCATTACGATTGCAAGTTCCCAAGCAGGGGTTTTAGACTTAAAATCTAATCAGAGTTCTCCCGAGAAATAGAACCAATTGGATACACAAAGACCATGTAAGAGGAGATTTATTATAGGAATTGTCTCACATGATTAAGGAAGGTGGGCAAAGCTCACAGTCTGCCATCTACAAGCTGGCCCTGGTCTAAGGGACTGACTGCTGATGTAAGTCCCAGAATTCGAAGACTGAGAACCTGGAGTTTTGATGTCTGAGGGCAGGAGAAGATAGGCTTCTCAGCTGAGTAAGAGAGAGCATGAATTCACCTCCCTCCACCTTTTTGTTCTGTTCGAGCCCTCAAAGCATTGGATGTACCCACCCACACTGGTGATGGTGGAACATGTATCTTCAGTCTGCTGAGTCAAATGCTAATCTCATCCAGAAGCACCTTCACAGATGCTCCCGGACATAATGTTTTACCTACTATCTGAGCATCCCTTAGCCAGTCAAGTTGACAACATAAAATTAACCACCACAGTCTAGATCCTCTAGTTTCGGTAGCCATCTGCCTGTCACCTGCTGAGATAAAGGTCACTGCCAAGGCAGTCCTGTACACGGTATATACCCCAATGACATTGTTCTGCAGGATGACACATGAAGAGTCCTCATGTCACCCAGCTTGATTTTCACTGTAGTAAGTGCTCCATAAATACTTGTTTTCAAGATCCAGCACTCAATAAAATTTACTCCAGAAGAGCTGGGTTTATTATAAGGCTGCTGTGTTAAGATTTCAACAGCATGACAGTAGCAGGTCTTAAATTGCCCTTAATTGGGGGTATGAAGAGACAGAATAAATAATGGCCTGTTTTCCCAGCCTGGATTCTGAACGATTTCAGATGAAAGAGTTAGAAAGATAGATAGCAGACAAAAATAGACCTTTATTTCCAATAAAGATGATCCTGTCAAATGAGGCTTATGCCTGCAGGCAGCTGGGCTTCCGAATACCACACCTGAAACTGAGGCCAACTGTTCCGATCTCACTGGATTGCTGGAGCTGGCCCTTCTCATAGAGGCGAAGAGTGAAAGAGGACCCTGGCCTTCTGTGGGCAGGCTGATTCCCAAAGAGGAAGGGGAGAGGCAGGGTTCAGTATAGGAGAACAGTTTCTTTTAAGTCAACCAATCAGATCAAGCTGTTCCCTTCCAACCTTGGAGGGGTGGGTGAGCTGTAGCAAAAATTGAATGTTAAGTCCCTGGGGTCACAAAGAGTCAGACACCACTGAGCAACTGAGTGACTGAACTGAATTGAATATTAATGGAGTACCCTCCGTGGGGAGGGAGATACATCACAAAGGGCAGTGGAGGTTTTCCCTAACACTTTGTGGAAGGTCCTGCCCTGCTGATGGAGCAGGGACTGCATGATAAAGGAGGCCAAGATCGTGGCTGAACTAAACATGCATTAAATGCTATACTCGGTTTTATTTTGTGGCCCCTTCTTGTCTCTGTAGGCTTATCTCTTGCCATTCCTGTTCCTTGAACGAGAGATGATCTCCCTTACTTCTTGATCTTCACGTATGCCTGGAACACACTCCTGGCCCACCTTCACTGTCATCTTTTTTGTCTGGCTTACTCCCATCCCTCCTTAGGCTTTACTTCCTCTGAGAAGCTTTATCTGGCACCCAAATGTGAGCTAAATCCTTCCTGTGCTCCTCACAGTAAATCCTTCCAATGAATATTCAGGACTGATTTCCTTTAGGATTGACTGGTTTGATCTCCTTGCAGTCCAAGGGACTGTCAAGAGTCTTCTCCAACATCACAGTTCAAAAACATCAGTTCTTCGGCATTCAGCCTTTATGGCCCAACTCTCACATCCATACATGGCCACTGGAAAAACCACAGCTTTGACTCTACGGATGTTTGTGGGAAAGGGATATCTCTGCTTTTTAATACACTGTCTAAGTTTGTCATAGCTTTTCTTTCAAGGAGCAAGCGTCTTTTAATTTCTTGGCTGCAGTCACCATCTGCAGTAATTTTGGAGCTCAAGAAAATAAAGTCTCTCACTGTTTCCATTGTTTCCCCATCTGCTTGCCATGAAGTGATGGGACCAGATGCCATGATCTTCGTTTTCTGAATGTTGAGTTTTAAGCCAACTTTTTCACTCTCCTCTTTCACTTTCATCATGAGGCTCTTTAGTTCCTCTTTCTGCCATAAGGGTAGCATCATCTGCATATCTGAGGTTATTGATATTTCTCCCAGCAATCTTGATTCCAGCTTGTGCTTCATCTAGCCCGACATTTCACATGATGTACTCTGTGTATAAGTTAAATAAGCAAGGGGACAATATACAGCCTTGACATACTCGTTTCCCAATTTGAAACCAGTCCGTTGTTCCATGTCTGGTTCTGACTATTGCTTCTTGATGTGCATACAGATTTCTCAGGAGGCAGGTCAGGTGGTCTGGTATTCCCATCTCTTGGAGAATTTCCCACAGTTTGTTGTGATCCACACAGTCAAAGGTTTTAGCACTCTAGCTTTTTTTTATGATCCAATGGATGTTGGCAATTTGATCTCTTGATTCCTCTGCCTTTTCTAAATCCAGCTTGAACATCTGTTAAGTTCTCGGTTTATGTACCATTGAAGATTAGGTCTACTTTTTATGTCTTAGGATAAAGCGAAAACATAGACTACAAAAAAACCTGGCCTAGATATGTATAATGGGTTCTTGTATGAAGGAGGGAATATTTTTTGTGTAAAATAGTGGTGTGTGATGTATTGCTAAGACCTTTATAAATATTTTTCTTCTCTTACCTCTTGGGTATATTTTTTGTTTTTCTTCTTAAAAGGTAGTATTTTTACTCTGTTTCTTTTTGTCGTTTTAGAGAGTTGTGACTTGTTGGTAAAAAGTATTATCTGTTTTTAAGCTTCCATGTTTTTAAGTACTGGTTCAAATTGCTGTATTTTGTGGACTGGGTCTTTGAACAAAAATTAAATCTGGCTTACATAATTACAAAAGATGTAGGGATTTTAATTGCAGACTACATTTTCGGTTTCGTTTGTTTAAATAATGGTTAAAGAGAATTTTGAAATAAAATTTCCAAGACTAAAAGGATAAACACATTAGACTTTAAAAGAAGCATTAGCATAGCTATAATATGAAAACTTTGTCCAGTAGTGCAAATGATCAGAGTTGTCATCCATAAGCCAGAAGCAGGGAGCCATGTGTGGTTTGCAGATAAACATGATTTGGTGGATAGCTTTCAGAACTGTTGAGGCTCATTGGTATTTCTTGTTGGCATTACAGGTGAATTTCATAAGTGTGTACAAAATAAGCAAAATGGAAAGTTGAATCTAAATAGAGTTGTACAGAGAGGGCCCCAACCTCAACATACACATGACGTTTTAAGCTTTTAGTATTAAATTGTATATTTCAAATGTTACCATGTCCGTGGGGTAGTGTAAAATCCTTGCTAAGTATTTGGTGTCTTTTTCATCTTTGTTAGTTAGGGTAATCACAGTGTTTTTTAAATACGAATTTTAGAGATGCTTGATTTTTTCCTTTTAGTGAAATCATGAACTAAGAAGGGCTTGATTTTCTTGTACAGTTTAAAATTGATGCCATCTTGTTTTGCTCAGAGATACCATGATTGCAGAGGCTCCCAGGAAGGTTTTGCTCTCCACACAAAATGCCTGCCATAGATGGCTGCCGATATCCAGGTTTATTTATCAAGATCAGTGTTATCAAGTGAAACTTTCTCTAAAGATGCAAATGCCTTATCATCTGCACTGTCCTACTATGGTGGCCACTAGTAGGGCTGTTGTACAACCCGAACTGTGACTAGTACAGTTGAGGACCTGAATCTTACATTTTGTTTAATTTTAATTACTTTAAACTTAGCCACTTGTGGCTAGTGGCTCCCCTGACGGACAATTCAGAATTTCAGCACGGACAGCGCTTTTAGATTTAATATGGACACGCCTCTGGAAAAGTCAACTTGAATTTCTGTGAAACCATTTGACATATCTTGCCAGCATTTATTGAACAATTTTGTGGTATGCGTGCCTGGTCCTCTGGATTTCTCCTGTCAGCTTGTAGAGGAAGGTGTGGAAGTCTGAAATCTGTCCTCCAACCCACCTGTCAGCGTGGTCTCGGTAACAGGGTTCCTGCTGTCTGAATGGGAGCTTCCTCTCTTCACCCTGAGCTCTGGAGCCCCTCTCACCCAGCCAGGGGCTCTGCTTGCTCCGGGCTTCTTCTGCCCGGAGGAAGGGGCTCCCAATTGAAATTCTCTCAAAGATGTTGCCTGGCCTAGCAGGGCCCTGTCAACTGAGGTCCATCCCCTCAGCTCACCTGGCAAGTTTTCCTAAACACATTTTCAATGGAAAAAGTGAACAACTCTTCACAGCTCTCCAACATCTACTTTTTCTTCTGTTCCACCCCCTCCTCAAAGGTATCTTACCTCCTGGAAGGGGGCAGCATGGCCCATGAAGACTTCTGCGGACACGCTGGTCAGTTGAACCCAGGAGACCTGCAGGTATGGCCAAGACGAGGAATGGCTGATGGTTCCATAGTCTGGCTGTTGCTGATGACCCCACCCACGCCTGGTGCCTTCTCGCATCCCTGTTCTGTCTGTCATGTCCTGGACTTCTCCCTTCCTATGGCTCCTGACACTCCACCTGGAAACTTATGCAGGGCTCTTGTGTTCTTCTCTCATGCTTCCCTAAACCCCCCACAGTCATTTTTTAGCTCTTACCTAAATCTTTTTCTTATGTTTCCCAAGAGAGTAATCACGAGTCACCGTCTCAGCTGCCTTCTCTTCCACTCTATCCTCCACTCATTGAAGTCAGGGTTGGCCTCTCAGCACTGCCCCCAAACCTTTCCTGAAGCTGTCCATGTCCTGGTCACGCACAATGTCCCAGTTGCCACACTCACTGCTCCAGTTTCTGTCCTCATCTTTCTAGATCTCTCTGCTGTCTTTGAGACAGTTTTCTATCTTCCAGTTCATTTTCAGGGTAGGTATTGTCACTTAAGAATATGACCCAAACCCTGCCACCATGCTAGTCCTGTCGGACACATGTTACAGTTAAAATTCCCAGGGAATGCTTGGGTCATTTTTGCCAGTTTTTTATAAACCTGGCCTCTATATCAGGAGCTTTCTGGGATCATTTATGTATTTTGTGGGATGACAGCTGCAAATATTTGAATTGTGGCATTTCAGTGAACATAGATTGAAAGTGAAAGTCATTCAGTCCTGTCCGACTCTTTGTGACCCCAATTGACTATACAGTCCTTGGACTTCTCTGGGCCAGAATACTGGAGTGGATAGCTCTTGCCCTTCTCCAGCGGATCTTCCCAACCCAGGAATCAAACCAGGGTTTCCTGCATTGCAGGAGGATTCTTTACCAACTGAGCTATCAGGGAATTAGATGTGAGAGTTGGAGTATAAAGAAAGCTGAGCACCAAAGAATTGAGGCTTTTGAACTGTGGTGTTGGAGAAGACTCTTGACAGTCCCTTGGAGTGCAAGGAGATCCAACCAGTCCATCCTAAAGGAAATCAGTCCTGAATATTCACTGGAAGGACTGATGCTGAGGCTGAAACTCCAATACTTTGGCCACCTGATGAGAAGCACTGATACGAAGCACTGACTCATTGGAGAAGACCCTGATGCTGGGAAAGATTGAAGACAGGAGGAGAAGGGAACGACAGAGGATGAGACGGTTGGATGGCATCACTGATGCGATGGACATGAGTTTGAGTAGGCTCTGGGACTTGGTGATGGACAGGGAAGCCTGGCGTGCTGCAGTCCGTGGGGTTACAAAGTTGGACACGACTGAGCAACTGAACTGAACTGAGATTGAAAGGCAGAAAAGCAAAAGGGCAAAGAGTCATGGCCCAAAAGTCAACAGTAACATCTCACCAGAGCAGAACGTAAAGTGTAGGGTTGTGACCCCAGAAGTGGGTTCTTCCACCCTCCATGCAGGAGCTCTAATGTGCCTTGGCATGGATCCCAGCAGGATTGAGGCTCAGGTGCCCACAGATACAACCTGCTCATTAACCCCCTTTTTGGCTTTCTCCCTTGTCTGGCTTGCTCTTCCTTTCTGCAACACTTTCTAGATGAACTCCCTGCACTGGAGACCTGTCTCAGAATCTTCTGCAGGAGGAGCCAAGCTGAGACAGACAGGAGATCTACCTGTTGTTTTCTAGCTCTTCATCTCCAGATCCTAAGCTTGGCATCTGGGGCTGGCCCCTCATATGCTCCTACTAACTAAGAAGGAAATGAATGCATGTAAGATCTGCACAGCAGTGGAGGCAGTAACTTTCTCCAGGTAGTGAGGACACCGTTAACAGAGTCGAGCCAACTGACTCAAGTCAGCTGTCGGGGGTGTGGTGGAGTCTGTGGGCCTCTACATGTACCATGCGCCCATCCTCCATCCTGCTCCAGGCACGGCCCTCTGCCCAGGGAAGGGCCTCTCCCAAGGTGGTGCTCCCTCCTGCAGCGTGGCCCACACTTGAGGGTTTGTTGATGTAAGGATAGAGAGCCTCCATCTGGGACAATTCTAAAGTTTCATCCAATTCCAGGGCTCCCTGCTGGAGCAGCTGAGGCCTCCACTGTAGCTGCATTGGTGATTGGCTTCTCTTTGTGCCCCTTCCTGCTTTTCTCACTGATTAAGATGCATCTCCTGAGAGCCTTCCCCAGTTTACCCTCTGCCTGCAACTTCCCATCTCAGAGGGCAACCTGAGACTCAGAGATGCCAAAGAGGGGGTTCTTCCACCTCTGTGAATGCCCGAGCTGATGCTTTGATTTCACACTTGGAAGCATGGGATGTGTTTGGAAAACCAGAAAGGGCCCCCGCAGTTGTCACTGTCACTTCGTTATCCCTCATGGTGCCTGGGGACTTGGAAAGCAGCACTTGTAAGGTGCCTGGCTTAGTTACTGGGGTGCAATCGTCCACCTGCCGGCTCATTAGAGGCCAGGTCACACTTCCTTCTTGTCGCTCTGGTATTTGCAGTGGATGACCGCGGGCCAGGGCATCGTGCATGCTGAGATGCCTTGCTCAGAGGAGCCAGTCCACGGCCTACAACTCTGGGTTAATTTGAGGAGCTCACAGAAGATGGTGAAGCCTCGGTACCAGGAACTGAAAAGTGACGAAATCCCTAAACCCAGTCAAGATGGCGTGACCGTTGCTGTTATTTCTGGAGAAGCCCTGGGAATCAAGGTGAGCCATGCCGTGGGGTGTCTGTGGAAGCTGAGGCGCGTGGCGATGCGAGACTGGGCCACTGTGGGTCTGCAGCTCTCATGGAGTTTCCACAGTTCCCGTCTCATGGATGGACCTGCTTCGGAGGTGTCAGAGTAAGTGCACTCTAAGGGAACCTGGAAGGTTTTTGCCATGTGCTAACCCTTAGAGTTAGGAAAATTATAGGAAAACAAGCTCATGTAAAAAATTCAGTAAAAAAGCAGTTTCCAAGATTCATCTTAATATGTGTGCAGATTGAGTCTGTTTCCTTTCATTTATGGTATAGTCTTAGATTAGAACAGTGCGTTTCAGAATCAAAATCCAAAACTGACTCTACTCCCTGAAGATAGATTTAAATTATTTGTGCTCAACTTAGTAAGGACCATATATTGCTACATCATAGAAAGGGTGTTTTTTTTTAATTGACTTGAACATTTATTTAATCCGTTTATGTCTTGTTGTTCAGTCCCTCAGTTGTGTCTGGCTGTTTGTGACCCCACAGACCGCAGCACACCAGGCTTCTCTGTCCCTCACCATCTCCCGGAGTTTGCTCAAACTCATGTCCATTGAGTTGGTGATGCCATCCAACTCATCTCATCCTCTGTCATCCCCTTCTTCTCCTGTGAAGCCCTTTATGTCTTATGCATTCTTCTTAACTGAGACTTTATATTTCGCTTCTGGGTCCCACCTTTTAATCGAATGAGATCAATTTCAGCTAAATTTCATGGACAGATGTTGGTACGGAAAGGGTATGTTCAGGACTGTGTTAGTTGCATGCCTGCTTTCCCGGGAGCCTGGGTTCCTAGATACTGAGCTGGGTCGTGTGGTCTCTTAGGTGAGGTTCCACAGAGGCAGACCCAGAGGTGAGCACTCCTCTGGCAGTGGTTTTAAAGGGAGTGTCCCTTGGGGAACAGAAACAGGAACCTGGACAGGAAAGGCAAGGTAGCCAAGCAAGGGTGTCATCTCAGGCAGAGTCCCAAAGAGGACTCAGACTCGGGAGGATCAGTCTGCCCCACCCTGGGCAAGGGAGCTGGGCTTTTGTGCTCCCTTTCCCCAAGTTATTACTTACAGCCATTGGTTTGGGGTGGGTGGCACAGAAATGGTTAAAAAGGATGGAAAGGGGGATCTGGGAGGGGCTGAGACCTCCAGTTCCCCGCTTGCTACCTGTTGTCTATTTTTGGTTGTCTGTTAACCTGTTCAGTGGCATCAACATATGGGGACCCACTTTGCAATTCTTTGTGCAACCAGCCCTTAAAGCTATTTTAAATGCTAATTTAAATAAATTTAAATTTTATTTATATGCACCCACAGGGATGGTGGCTGGGCAGTGGGATGCACCTCGTGGTTAGCAAGTTGGTCGTGATTATTGGTGAGGACTTACTGGTTTTTATATTTCCTGCGCTGCAGCTGCAGTTCTTTCCTGTCCTGCGTCCTTGCCTTGTTCCAGTGCAAGTAGAAGCGATTGAGGGAAAGCATATCAAACTTCATTCCCTATTAAGCATTGATAACTGACTGCTGCCTGTGCCCTGGCAGGCCTCTGTCTTCACTTTGCAGTTGAAAAAGTTGCCCTTTATTGTGTTTCTGTGACCCATTCATACGTTGCCAAGCACTGGGCAGCACCCTTCTCAACTGTGCATCCAGGGTTTCCTTCTCTTCAGCTCTACAGAGAGATCTTTACAGGTACAAGGCAGAGGACATGGAGGGTCTAAGAGCTGAACTGGCACAGAGGAGAGGCCCTTCACTCCATTTCCCATGGCAGTTTTCATTCTGTATTTTCAGGACTCCAGGGATGGGCCTTCTGGGGATCCTGAGGCCGATGTTAAAGGTCAAAGGATTTCCCTCTCTGTGTTTCAACCAAAGCACAAGACTTTGCCCAGTCACGTGTATTGGGATTGTCTTTAAGATTTCTCTTACCAAAAAAGTGGAGCTATCCGCAGCTGAAGAGAAGTTAGTAACATCATGAATCCTTAGTGTTTACAACTGCTTCTCGTTTACAGAAAATACAGTGCAGTTTTAATGTCAGAGCTGGTCCCAGTTATAGGCAGAAGGACATTTTAAAGTACTTCCAAGCAGCAGACCGCCTGGTCTTGCAATCCCAACCAAGAATTAGAGACCAGAAGTAATGTTTTAACTGAGTGAAACAATGTCTTGGTAGCTGCTGGCCTCTCTTTTTCCCTTTGTCAAGTAAAATCTCTGAAGTGAATTACATTCTCCTAAATAAGTGATCAATCTTTATTATGAGAATATTTGAATAAAGGAGTCTTGAAAGCCTGGGCAGCATTCATTTGGACTCTGAGAGGCAGTGTGGTGCTGTGGTTAGTGGCATGAACTCTGGAGACATAGACGAGCTGGATTAGAATCCCCACCGTGAACCAGCTGTGTGGCTGATGGCAAACCGCTGAACTTCTCTGTGCTCCATTGTTCTCATCTGTAACACATGGTTGCTGTGAGGATTAAATGATTTTTTAATACTCAAAAATTTAATACTGAAAAGTTTAAAAGTGAGTTTTAATACTCAAAGTGTCAAAACAGCATCAGACGTGTTGTAAGCACCACGTAAATGGTAGCTGTTTTATTATTATTTTGATTACTTTGTGTTAACTTGGGCAGAAGCTTGGCTGAGATTTCTGTGCGTGGTCTATGCTAAAAGGACTTGCTGGGATTTGGGAAAAGTCTTTAACCTGCTCTGAGGAAAAGACACTAGCATGAATCCTTGTACACACGGAAGGCTCTTAACCATTTCATTCTGGGTCTCATAAGAAATGTCATTTTGCACACTTGAAGCCTTAGTATCTGCTTACAAAGGAATGATTGGATCTTTAAAAGTCTAGACCTACCATAAAAATGAACTGAAGGTTGTTTTGCATCAGGAAGATAATTGTAAGTTAAATCATGAGATGAGGCTGAGAACATACCTTTCAAGAGACTGATATGCTTATAACCAGCCAAGACTCACCAACAGTTCCCTTCCCAACAACTTAAATATCTAGAAATGGAATTAGTGACCATTCCAGTGCTTCTCCAGTTTTAATATTCACCTGGGTTTCTCGGGGCTCTTGTTAAAATGCAGATTCTGATTCAGCAGAGCTGGGTGATGCCTGAGAATCTCCATTTCTAACTGGCTCCCAGGTGATGCTGGTCTGGGGACCATGGTTTGTAACATGTGTGACACCCCTGAGATCCAAGACACGAGAGTTTACTTATCACAAGGGACAGTTTGGTTAGGTGCCTATAGAAGATGTTATGGTCCAGCTCTGTGGCTTTTGGCAAATCTTTTAACCTTTCTGGACTTCAGTTCCCACAGCCACAGAAGCCACGAGGGAGTCTGTTGCAGAATGCTGGAAGCTTTTGCAAGCAGTACGACTGACCTTGTCATAATCCCAAAGGTAGATGTGTCCCTGTTTTCCCAGTTATATGTGTCTGAGCATTTCCTCAGCTCTTAAGAAGCCATGGCCAATTTTGAGGAAGATTCTGCCAGGAGAGCATCATCTAAAGTGAAGGCTGAAACGGGGAAAAGATAAAAATGGGATACTTTGAATAGTTTCTGTCACTTCTGGAAGGTCAAAAATCACATGTTTATTTGATGAGAGTATGAAATTCTCCAAACTCCATTCCATCTGTATCAGGCAGCCAATCAGGAATATTTATTGCCAGTTCTCTCTGGGACATGATTCTCTCCCCAACAAATGCCTCTTCTTGCCTCCTGCTGTTTAAAATTCCGTTGTGTCAGAAGCAAATGTTAAGGAGGCCTCAGCCCCACCAGGGTCAGAAAAAGGCAATCTGGAGCCAGGCTATTGAGTTCAAGGCCAGTTCCACTACTGACTGCCTTTAGTGAAGTCATGTAAGCTTGCTGGGCCTCAGTTTTCTCATCTGTAAAATGGAGATCATTATAATGACTCAGAGGGTCCTTGGGAGGATTAACTTGGTTAATATGGGTAAAAAACTTAAACCTATCCCTGGTGTAGAGTAAGGCCTCTAGAAGTGGTTGCTGCTTTTACTTCTTTGCAGAAGCTTTGTGGAGCATTCACATGGCCTACAGACATAACAAGAAGAAGCTTCCTTCTGATGAGCAGACTGTATATTCATGTATTGGATAACCAAACCTTTTAAAAATTCACTTTCCAAAAGAATTTGCCAAACATCTCATGTAATTTGCTCAAATCTTGTTTACCACTGTGCCCCCCAGCACCTGAAACAGTGCCTGATACATCCAAGGCAATCAGTAAATATTTGCCAGGTGCAGAAGTGAAATTAAAATGTAAATGAACGCTGGATTGTGAGAAACAAGGGTAAAGTAGTAAGATCAACAATGTAGGGATTAAGAATGACTGCAGTAAGCTTAGTTTAAGCTAACCAGAAAGTTGAGAGAGCAATAAAATTAGCTAAATTCTAGTTTCCAATGAAATAAACTATTTAAGGAGTTCGGAAGCAGGGAAGTAAAGACTAGATTGATTTTTTTTCCCTTTAAATGTGAATTTTGGGCTGTTCTGTAAGACAAAGATTGTTTCCTGCAGGTTTCTTAAATTCAAGCAGTGACAACGATCACTGAGCAGAGGTTTGGAGGTTCATGGTTCCCTTTGGGGGTCCACAGACAGGTGTTTCATTGCCTGCAGTAACATCTCTCCTGTGTGTTTCAGGGCATGGCTTGACATGGAGTTGTGATGTACTTACTGGCTTTCAGTGCATCCCTGTGGGCGCTCTGCCTTCCGGGCCCCAGTTTAGCCCTGGCCGGCACTGGGAGACCTCATGTCCCTTGGGCCAAAAAACAGCCTGCTCACTAATTAGCCCATGTTATGGGCTGGCATGTGATCTGTAACCGAGCCTGTGATTGTCACCTCTGATTTGAAGAGCTGAGGGTGTCCCCAGGCTGTGGCAGTCCACTGGTGACCACACATGCCTTTTCCTAGACCAGAACTAGAGAGAAACTGCTGCCCACCATACTACTTGCCAGCTTTTGTTTTCATCTGGGAAACTCCAAGGGCACAAAGTTATTTGCAACACTTTATCATCAATCTAGAATTTCATCAGTCTCCCCTTTACCTTAATTTGATTAAAAAATATGTAGTTTATGTAGCTTTCGAGGAAATAATTTTATAGCTAGTCCAAATGTCAGTGGATTTTGGGCAATAACACTGGGCAGTAGACTTAGAACGTTTTTACATTGTTTCCATTTAGCTCTTTCAGGGGAAATGTGAATTTTTAAAAATTGGACTGGCAGTGTGAAATAGATCTTGCCGACTTCAGAGTTGGCACCAGATTCTCGCTCGCCTCCCTCCTAGCCTTTGTGAGCTACCTTCTGTTCCCTTAGTGATGAGGGGAAAGCTGACCCCCTCCCACGGGAGGCCTCTCTTTCTTTTCCAAGCCCAGAACAACAACTTCTCAAGGCAGCATTTAAAAGTCAATAAATCTTGTAAGCAGGTAGCACAGGAACTCTTCTTTTTTTCTTTGAAGTATTCCAGCAAGTTCATGAATCTAGTTTGAGAAAGAAGACTGGCTAATCTCCCAGTAGGGGAGGTTGCAAGTGGGGCGGTGGGTTTTTAACAAAGGGATCTGGGTAGCAGGGTCCAGCTGGCTCAAGAGCCAACAGGGAAAACAGCACTTGCTCAGAAAGGACTCCTCTCTTCCAAAGGCCTCTCTGTTAATTGTTTTTATTTCTAAATCAGCAGAGCACTCTGTGATAAACGTAAAAACTGGACATTAAAAAAAATTCCCTTTGGGTTGGAGGGAGATTAAGGATGAATCTGAGACTTTTCTCAGTATGTCTTTTTTTTTTTTTTAATTTTGAAAGATGTAAATATTTACATATTTAAAACAAGTTAAACCAGAAGGAAAAAAAAAAAAAAAGCCCAAACCTTAAAACCAAGCAGAAACAAATGAAGAACCTAAAAATTTGTGTAAAGATCTCAGACCACACAGAGAAAATACTTATTTTAAGGGCTTTTAAACACAGTTTTCTGGGTGTACAGTTTGAGTGGGGTGTATTCTAAAGGCAAAAACAGAAAAAGTTTTAAGCTTCATTTTGTATTTGTATTGTTAATGTTGGCATTACAATTTTAAAATGGTTCTGTACATATTAAGAAAGAAAACAAATGAGTAAGTTTGTTAACATTTTTAGGAATTAGGATTTTTCAGTATAAAAAGTAGGTACAAATATAAAAGAGCTCATAAAAATACTGTGATACTCAATGTTATATTAAATACTAAATATTTTTTAATCGATGGCCATTATCTCTAAGAGGCAATTTATGGAAACCTAATATAATTTGATCATTGTAGGCATTTAAGATTTTTAATGATGCGGTTTTGTCTTACTGTCTGACAACAGTTTCCTTTTCCTCTGGGTTTTATTTCCATTGCCTTTCTTTTATGGTCCATGTTTAATTAGATGCTATGAGGAATGGTTTTTTAAAAAGTTCTTCCTAGCAAGTTCATAAGCACCTAAATAAATTCAGGCTGAATTTTCATTTTCAAATTTTAAATAAATATTTTAATGAGTGAGTGTGGGGAGAGAGGAAAGGAAATACCACACCAGGCAGAGTCTCCTGGTCTCCCTTTGACACAGGACAAGGGGGAAACAGAGCAGTTCAGGGAAAAGTTACTGTCAAGTGTGAAGCCCACAGAAATGTGGAGAGAATTTCACCATTTCCATCTGCTCACTAGTCATCATCAAGGTCCAACCCAGGTCCCCTCTACTTTAGTGAAGCCTTCTTAGCTGCCATAGGTCTATGCAGCCATCGTGTCTTCATCATTCAGGGGATTTGGGGACTGACTGTTATTTAATTCACAGCTCCCATTTCTTTCTGAGTTCTGTGCATTCAGTCAACAGACGCCTGCTGTTTGTACAGTACACAGTGCCCTGGAGCTACGATGTGAATAAGATACAGCGGGTCCTCAAATAAGGTCACAGTCTAGCTGGGGGGAGAAATGGGCCAACATCAGAAGTAGCATGTGACACAAGAAATGCTGAAACAGCAATGTGTAAAACTTCCATGGTAGTCGGGAGGACAGAGAAGTAATTTTGCTTGTGTGGATGGAGAGAGAAAGGGAAAGAAAGAAAAACGAGAGGGCAGGGGTCCTGTCTTGTAATGGCTTATAGAAAAGACTTGGACGCAAGGGGTGCACTGGTTTTGGGGGGAATCTTGATGGGAGGCTGCAGAGGCAACCAGAAGCAGCCAGATCCTGGTGGAGCTGCAACAGGGCAAGAGGAGACTATGTGAAATATTGGAAGAAAGGAAACACAAACCCAAGACCCGGCTGTTACCTGAGGTTGACCTTGGTTGTATATATATTCCTGCATCCCTCTCTCTCAGGGTTTTCAGTAGCATAGTTTGAGGGTAAGGTCGGGTGGGGTGCTGTGTGCAGCCCTGTCTCAACTCACATTTCACAAAGCCCTTCATTCTGTAGGACCCGCCCCATCACTGGCCCAGTAGCCCAAGCACATGACCAGCCTTGTTGCACAGACAAGTGCAAATCTTGGTTCTGATTCAGTGTTGAGACCAGGCTCAGTTAGGTCTGTTAGTCTTGTTCAGTAAATAGGAAGACACCAGAGAACTTGTCCTGAGTTGGCAGCCGTAGCTGGCATTTCACTTGCAGTTAGGAATGTTCAAATAAACAGTGGTCAGGATCTGTTCACATCAGCTCTACAGAAGGCTGCTCTTGCCCAGGGCAGCCCATTCACCCCAGAAATACCATTCTTGGTGTGCACGAAGGGTGCCAGATGTTCTTATTCCTTTAAGATGTCCCTGCCAACCTAGTCACTTAGCTAGAACATTCCAGTGGTGTCAACAAGCTCTCTTCTGCCAATAAATGAATTATGAATAAGTGTACTTTTAAACCAAAAGTTATTTCCTGAACCATCCATACGTTGTTGGCCGTTACTAATGAGGGTTACAAATTAGTAAGGGATTTAGACTAAGGGCATAATGAAAGCTCTAAAAAGCAAGGTATCACCTTCAGTAAAGGTGAGCAGACACTTTCCCTGTCATTTGAATCATTTCTCTGGCTGTCAAGGCTTGTTCTTTTGGGATATAAGAAGTCTTTTCCCAGAACACAGTACAGAGTTTTTCTAACCACAGTGAAGGAAAACAGGACAGTGTCAGAGGTTCTTGCCTATTGCATTAAAAACTGAGTTCTTGTGCATTTAAATGAAGTGCATATTGGTATTTTAAAAACTGATACTGGCATATATAAAGCTACACCATTGAGAGCTACAAACACCATACTTTATTTTGACCAAAGCACAAATCCTTGGGATTATGTGGCTTTTGAACAGTTTGAGCAAAGTCACACTAAAATGTGATGAGTAAATTCGGTGTCAGGTAGAATTCTGATTACTTGAAGCTTTATTAAGAATTCTCCTGTGGTCAGGTATAGGTACTCCAAGAGAAATAAGAATTAAAAGTGTTCAGCTTTAATGGGCTCTAAATCATGGATGGGGATGACTCTGTAAAAGAGGAGCATGTGTGGTCTTCAAGCCAGAGGGAATCCTCTTCATCATTCATTGCAGACCATGGGCTATTGCACATACTCTTAATAAAACAAGGAAACTGTCAGATCCCACCATTCCTGGAAGGACTCCTGTAGTGGTCATTGGGAAATTAGGAGGGTTTTTCAGGAAGGTATGTATGCCACCATAGTTCAGTGTGGTACTGAGGGCCATCTTTGTGTAAAACTCTGTGAAGATGTGAGAGAAAAGAGGAAAAATATCAGGGAGCTGGAAGGGCATGGTGGAAGGACAGACATATTCACTGCTAACATGAGTATACTCTGCTGGGTCACCAGGCTAGTACACATGGCGGGTTTAGGGGAAGGCAGAACAGACGGGAGACTCGGCCCAGTCTGGAAGGGACAGAAACAGCAGGCCTGAATCTCGGAGCCAACTGGCCTGGCACAAAGGAGATAGCATGAGTGAAAGTAATGCTGTTCACAGGTGTCAGTGGCCAGTGGAATAACAATGCTTTGAGGAGGCCTTCAAAACTTATGCCCATTGTTTTAAGCATGAAAATGGTTAATCATTTTTATCATGTGAAGCTTTTCTTGTAACGTGGTAATTTCTCTCTCTTTTTAACTTGTCAATGTCATTCTCGAATGTCTTTGATTATGAATGTATCAAAGATGTTTCACCTGGCATAATTGCTCTTCTGCCCCCTCTGCCTTTTCTCTCCCTCTCTGCATGATCAAAACCAAAACAGTGCAAAATTTCAAAGATACAGTACATTCACATCACTGTCTGTAGGAGCCATCCACGTGGAAACTGGAGGGGTTCCATTTGGAACACAGCATGGATTGAATAAGCTCCAGGTTCAATAAAGAATAAAATAATGTTAATTTCCTTCTTTTTCATGAAACCTTAAGCCCCTCATGAAGCCCCCTTGCTCTCTTTGCTCCCATGTGGATGATTATTTTTTAACATTATGGAAGGAAACCATGATGGCCCCAAATTTTCTTTCCTGGTCCAACTATGAATAGCAATTGGAAAAATTTAAATGCTTCAGTTGGAAGGAAACCATTTTGAAACCCAGAACAAGGCCCTTCTTTCCCACCACCTTCAGACCCCTGCCTCTGGCCAGTTTTCCTCACATGCCTGGCTGTGGCTGCTCAGCTTGTCAGGAGTCAGTACCCAGATACATCTTTGTCTGCCTCAGAGAGTTTGAGTGTCTCTGAGTGACTGTGGGTACATGGCTGGTGGATTTTCCCAGCATCAGGTACTGATTTAAGGCCATCTGTTACTGATTAGTCCAAAAGAAGTTTTGAGTGAGAGTTCCTGGTGACTGTGATTAAATCTTTTCATAGGTTTTAACTGACAAGAGTCCGTCAACCAGACAAAAGCAGCAGAGAGGACCTAGAATTGGGCAGAAGTCAGATGTAGGGAGTTGAGGTGCAGGAGAAGACCAGAAGATCAGCCTCCTTCACATCCCAACCTCGGAATGAACTGCAAGGTAGACTTGGAGAAGTCGGCTGGGTAGAGGTCCAAGTAGCATCTTTGTGCACGTGTGTGTGCTCAGTCGCTTCAGTCGTGTTCAGCTTTTTGCGACCCCATGGACTGTAGCCTGCCAGGGTCCACTGTCCATGGGATTCTCCAGGCAAGAATACTGAAGTGGGTTGCCATGCCCTCCTCCATGGAAGCTTTCTGACCCAGAGATTGAACCTGAATCTCCTGCATTGCAGGCAGATTCTTTACCACTGAGCCACCAGGGAAACCCAATACCATCTTTGTTACTAGTCAGATCTGGAGAAGAACAAGTGACTTGTGTCTGAGATCTTGGGGGCTTCCTACTTCCCTACTTTGTTACACCTGTCTAGGCAGAGCTGGATAGTCATAGACATCCTTTTCAGAGGCAGACTTATTATCTCACGGCAGAAGGAGAGAGAGAGGAAAGAAAAAAGGAAAAGCCCAGAAGGGTGTGAGCTGAGCATGTGTACTTCCTCAAGTTACCCTCATCAAGAGAGTACCATCCTTCCCCCTCCCCTCTACCCCCAGGGATGAGTAAGGAGGGCAAAGAGCAGCTGGCAGTTGCCTCCTGGGGACATCAGGGAAGGGTCTGGAGGCTCCCACCATATTCCCCAGTGTTTCATTCTGTTAGCCTATTGGATTTGACACTTAGCAATGAGTGCTCCCCTCAGGGAAGGAAAGGAGAAATTTATCAGCCTGGACCTCCTCCCACCAAAACGAACTTCTGCTGTCTGGGATAAGCTGGGCTAACCAGAAAGTTTTGAAATGGGCACAGAGAGTCTTTTCTTAACATCAAGGTATATCACATATTCTAGGCTGCACATTGACTCCCTATCTTATTTCCCTGTCAAAAATATATGCAGCCAGGTTGAGTGGTGCATGAAAAGCCTGAGTGATAGCATAAGAAATATCTAGATGTTAAAATATCCCAAATTTGAACAGATCCCATCATCAAATCTCTAAGAAGAAAGTCAGATTCTGATCTAAAACTCCTTGCCTTTATAAACCAAATCAAAAGAAATTATAATTTAATATTCCATTCTAAATAAAATCCCAAAGGCTTTTCACCCAATTTAAATTCTGCTCTGCTTCAGTAGAACATGGATTTTCTTTTTCTTTATAAGCACAGTAGCCCGGGTTGCCCTCCTGGACTTGATGTGGCTCCATCAGGACTGCTAAACTTAAATTCATTCTATCCAGTTCTCATTTGTCTTCCAAAATATCCCTAAAACAATAGGACATACATTTGCTGTAATACCAGGCCTGGTTCCATGAGACCTTGTTGAACAAGCAAATCTCCAAGCTCTAGAGCAGTTCCATCTGCAGAAGACTGATGTATGTGGCCAGGCCAGAGCACCAGCATAGTTGGGAGGATGAAGCCATGTACCCATAGTCTCCTATTCTTTGAGGTGAGACCTTTGTGCCTTCTTGAGAAGTCAGATGCTTGTGTTGGTGGCAACTCTGGACAGCAGCTCTTAAGAACATCCTCCAGCCAACTGTTGAAGTCAGAGAAGAATATGAAAAGGTAATCCTCTAACCAATACATAGAAAAATGTCTTTTCTAATAATCTGCCACTTTACACTCTGTAAGTTGACAAAAATCAGGAAGTTGGGTATTACCAAGTGCTGGCAAGGATAGGAGGAAATAGAAACTCATGTATGGTAGGCAAGTGTAACTGTTCCTTGTGGAAGAATGTTAATTATTTGACTGAGAGCCGCTGGGATGATGGGGTTGGACCAGGGAATGATGGAGCAAAAATACAAAATAAGAGGGGTTTTCATGGGTTTGTGTGATCATGTGCCATGACCACTTGCGTTACATGTGCCCACAGTGCGGGTGTTGGTGGGGGGAGGGTGTGTGGTGGGGAGAGAGAGGAGAGATGGATTGATTTGTGTCCAGCAACAGCTTTCAACTTGTTTAGTGTAGGTGATCTCCTGTGTGGGTGACTTAGGGATTCTAGGATGTTCTCACTCATGCCAAAACATCTTAGCTACATTATCTAAACTGTACCATTAGAGAGTCAATCCTTTGACAGTATGATAGATTGAAAAGAGCATGGACTATGGAGTCAAGCCAACCTGGGTCTGCCTTTCAGTTCCATTGTTTGATACCTCTGTGATCTTAGGAAAATTTGCTTTTGCACCTTCATTTCCTCATCTGCTAAATAGGGACATTAAGATGTAGTCGTTGAATGATTTGCATGGTATATAATGTGCCTAACCACAGAAAGAGTAATTCATAAAGATTTGTTCCCCTTTCCCTTATCTGTCTCACTTTCTGTTCTCACATTCCCTTTTTATCATTAGGCTTTACAGACAGCAAATCTCTAGACCTTCTTGGGATGAGAAATGAAAATGGCTGACATCTTTTTCAGGCTTAAAAGGCACTATATTCAAAGTCAGAGCTGTCCAATAAAAATATAATGGAAGCCATATGTCATTTAAGGTTTTCAGTAGACTCACTCAAAAAGGAAAAATAAGCAGCTGAAGTTAATTTTGGTAATATACTTTAGTCCGTTATCTAAAATATTGTCCTTTCAATATATAACTAATATAAAATTATAATGAGATTTTTGTTGTGCTAAGTTTTTGAAATCCCAGTTTGTCTTTTTTTTTTTTTTTTAAACACAGCACATCTTGATTCATACTCACCACATTTCCTGTGCTCAGTAGCCACATGGAGGTGGTGGCGATAGTATTGTGCAGTGAGGCTCTGAGTGTTTTACATGTATTAGTTATTTTTCCTCCTGATTTTACCTGGGTTCTCTGGAAAACAGAGCCTAAGGCAAGTCTCGTGCAGACCCAGGGAGGTGGGAGTGAGGGAGACAGGAAGCAAAACAGATGCTTGGTGACACAGGAGGCCTGTTCGGAAAACTGTAGCTCAGAACTTTCTAATGAAGGAAGAAAGAGGAAGAATTTTTCTGTCATCTTACATCTTTCATCCCTCTTTGGCCAAAATCTGCCCCAGGGATGCTAATTCCCTGCCTTTCCAGACTGTCCCCAGGCCCTTCCAGTAGCCTCCGAGGAGGCCACGCACCCCATCCAGCAGCTTGGGTCTTCATTCCAGTCTAGGTGTGGAGGTCTGTCAGGCCAGACTCTGTAGCTGCTGTAGCTCCCACCGCTGTGGGAGAGCTTGACAGTCACCCAGGAGGGGCTGAGGTAGCTGGAGGTGTCCACACTGGCAGCAGCCATGGCATGCAGGGACATCTCCATAGGTGGCCAAGGCCTCAGAAGCCAGTGAAGCTGAGGGACTCTGAGGAGACACGTAAAATGTGTCCAATCAAATTTTCATAACAGCCTGATGAGAGAAGGGCCCAGGGCATCATGAGATGGTCAACTCACCCAAGGTTATGCATCTAGGGAGTGACAGAACTGGCCTTCTAACTGGATATCTGGCTCCCAACCTTGTGCCCTTAACCACAGACCTACATAGATCCTTAGCAATTCAGCACAACCCAACAGAAATCAGATTTTCTGCTGAGAGTGGGTTCCTTTTCCATGGGAACTTTAAAGACAGAGAGTACGTAAGAGGAGAGATGGATGTTAAAGAGGGAATTCTTAACCCATCCCTCCTCTTGCTAAGGAGCTAACCACTTCCTCCTCACCCAGGAATTATGAGCAATCCCCTGCCCTGGACGGGGGATGAGTACTGACCGCTTCCCTAGGTCTCTGGCTCTTCAGCAGCCTTGTCAACTCTTCAGGTTCTCAGAACTATTGCTGAATAGTAGGGAACTTCCTCTTTCCTTGTTTCTGGGTAGACAGGAGGCCCTATTTGATACTTTGGAGCCTGTGGAGACTTTCTTCATTCAGAGGGGTTGGCATAGTAAGTTTGGGGGTTGATCAAGGAAGAGACAGGTTCCTGAGAGGTTATTGTGAGGTATTAAGATGTGAATGAAGTTCTTAGGGCAGCATGAGTCTAGAATTCCTGGGAATATGAGATGATTTTCAGAACCAGGCAAGACCGACTCTTCCTGTGGTTTCTGGCACTTGGGTTTGAGTCATAATGTCTGGCAGCAATAGATACGATAGAGCGGCTGTCTGCCTCCGTCACGTTGTAGATGAGGATGCAATAACTCAACTGGGCAAAAGTCATACGGCTCGATGTGGAAGGAACCTAGACCCAAACTCAGGTCTGCCCCATTTTATTTGAACAGTAGGTCTGCCTTTATCACACCCTTCAGCCCTTGTGCATAAACTTGCTGAGTGAGTCCCTCTCCAGTTTGGGAATGCCTTAGCTCATTTTCATGGAGGAAAGCTTCAGAATGAGCCTCCATCTTCTATCTCCACCAGAAGGGTATCTTCAGGCACTTGTCTTCAGACACTGCGATCATGTCAGAACATCTTGCAAGCAATTATGTAGGAGAAGCCCTGTGCCATAATTAATTCCCCCTCAGACCTACAGTCAAAGCTTCATGTCCACACTGTGATCTATCTGCAGAGCTCTATGAAATTGTATCTTTGCCACATAGTTTCCCATGTCGATGTACTTTCTCAGAAGAACTCTTAAAGCCCCTTAGTAAATGCCAAGTGTAACTAATAGAGATTAAAAGCATTATAAAGCTCTGTCAGGGATATTCTAGCATCGATTAATAGATTTGCTGACTTAGCCTTGAAAAACATTACCCATGGATGGGAGATAAGCAATAGGGAGTTTCCCTGTTGGCATATTTAGGGGCCATTTGTGATTTTATTTTACTGTAGCCTTTGTAGGATTATGGATGGATTATTCATCTAAGAGATGGGCATTTGTTCTTTCTCTGTTTTTTATTTTCCGGAAAATTTTAGCATGTCTGTAACCCAATTTGTGCAAAGATGCTGACTCAAAGAGTGAAGCAATCAAAGTCTGCTTCCACAATGAACATGTCTCTGATTAAATTTGGGACCATGAGTCCTGTCAGCATCTTTATTCCCTTCCTCTTTAGCTCTTCTCTCCTCACGACCCCTCCCCCAAACACAAGGTAAGAAGGGGAGGGACTCGACTGTTCCTACTGATGAAAATGCTTCTTGAAAAAGGGTGCTCTTGAGACTAGACTGTAGAATAACTTGGCTATCCACAAGGGCTGCTCAGCTGGACAGCTTGATGGTCGAGATTTTCTGTAATCCTGTATTATTGATAAAAGTTAAAAATGTGGTCTGACCCTCTCTAACTATCACCCTATACAGAGTCATTGGCATTTTGCCCACGAGTTCCTTGTCTTCTCTTTGGGTAACACTTCATGTATATGTCAGAATGTAATTAAGGGCTTTAATGCTCCCCACAATACCTTTGGCACTAAGGATAGGAACTAATCTCTCCCACTCCTTATCAGAATTCTTTAAAATAATGAAGAATTCTGAAATCAGAGTGCTTTGGATTGGAGACAGAAGACTTACCCTTTGGCTGAAGAGCATCAGCCAGTTCTCAACAAGACTTGGAATTTGGCTTTAAAGAATGGGTAAATCTACTTTTCATTTCCTCAAAGCATGCTATCTCCTGATGAAAGAGGAAGGCATGGTTCTCCCACAGGGGCTGTGGATCTGGCAGTGAGTTTCTTGAGTTGTATGGAGGTGTAAGTGGTGGAGAGAACAGATCTGTGTTGGTGGGTTTTCTCTCTAGTGCAAAGCCCTGTGAGAGCCGGAGTGTCGTGGCAGGAAGATGAGATGGGGAAGCCCCATGGGTGATGGGCTAGATGATGCCCAGAACTCCTGTGGAGTAGATCGTCCTCTCTTAGTTGAAGCCTCTGAGCTAGTCCACCAATAAAGTTTTTTCCACTGAGGCTCTTTTATTTTTGGTGACTGGCAGGAAGAGAACCTGCCTGAAATAGACCAAGTGTATGTGCAAACGTCATGATAAAGAAGATGGTCATCTGTTGGGGAAAAGAGAATAAGTCAACGGGGAAAACTGATTAAGCATTCATAGAAAGAAACCAGTTTGGCTTCTGATCTCACACATCACAAGAAAATAAATGTGACATAGATCAAATAATTAAGTGTTAAAACAATTTTGAAGTGGAAAGATGCAGGCAAACATTTCACGTGACCTTTGCATGGGGAAAGACTTTCTAAGTTTAAAAGCATTGCAAGGAAAAGATTGGTAGAGCTGACCCATGTCAGAAATGCCACAAAAAAGCCAAAAACAAACTGGGTGACTTTTACAACTAACAGTATTAAGAGTAAATAGCCTTCATTTATTTTTTAAAAAACTGTCTCAGATAAATTGATAAGAGAAGCACCAAACTCCCTTGACCCCATGCCCTGCAACTCTATTTTCTCAGAGATGTCCAGTTTTTTTTCCCTTTTCTTTTTATTTTCCAGCAATTAATCCTTCCCTTCTATTTTTGAAGAAGGATGTATTGGGGAAAAAATTTAAATGTGTAACAATAGGGAATTTGTTAGGATGAGTTAACTTTCTAACAATAGGAGATTAGATGAATAGGGGGAAAAAAACGATATTTAGAGGACATAATGAGTTAGAAAATTGCCCTGTGGTGTAGTGTAATTACAGAGACCAGAAAAACCAACAACTAGCAGTAGACAAGGGTGAAGTTGCTCAGTTGTGTCCGACTCTGTGATCCCATGGACAGTAGCCTACCATGGACATAGGCTCCTCCGTCCATGGAATTTTCTAGATAAGAGTACTGGAATGGGTTGCCATTTCCTTCTCCAGAGGATCTTCCTGACCCAGGGATTGAACCCAGTTCTCCCACATTTCAGGCAGATGCTTTATCGTCTGAGTCACCAGGGAAGCAGTAGATAAGTTTGGGGAAATTGCTATTCAGTCACATTACCGTGTTGACCAGCTCATTTTTGGCCACATTGCATTTGGCCATAAACTTGTAGATATATCAAGAGCTGTATTGAAATGTCTAGACCTTTAGACCCACAATTTCACTGAGAAAGGAAAAAAATAGAAATGTGGTCAAAAATTTACATGCAAAGGTATCCATCAAAAGTTACCAATGATGCCAAAAAAAACCAAATGCTGAACATTAGGGTGGTGATCCAACATGAGAGTGAGGGTCCAGGAATAGATATATATACACTGCTTCTTTCTTTTATAAAATCCTGAAAATTTGCACATGTTACTCTAGAGTAATTTGCATAAGCAGCATCTAGTAAGATTGAGAATTCAAGTGCTTTTCCTAAAATAAAAAAAAAAATCACTCCATCATCAAAGGTTTGAAAATAGTTCTCAAAAAGATGTGAAAACACTTATTACAGCTCTGACATGTGACAAATTGCTGCCCCTTGGTTTTAGGGAAGGCCAGCATGGCAGTAGAATGAGCTGCATGCAGGGATAGATGGGAGGTAGTTATTTGTGGAAGGAGCAGTGGCAACATGAACAATATTTCATCTTCTTTACCTCACTTATACATAGCAAGCAACATAGCAGGCACCTTTCTTTTTCTTGGGAGGACATACTAAGTCACATGGCTTCCATGTGGAAGTAATTTCATCTCCTAATTAAGATCACATTTATGAATAAAAGCAGAGGAAGGAAACCAGCTTAACACGGGAATCATACCGAAAGCCAGGGCAAGCAGGAGGTCTTTGAAGGCTGGAAAATGAAGGTAGTTGAGGTTCCAAAGGAAGTGGTTTTGTAGACCGTGCTTTGTCTTGGTTGTTTTGTGGTCATTATTGGAGTGGTGTCTTAGGCTCATTTAGGGTTTAATTCCAACGTATTTATAGAGAAAGAGAGACAAGGCTTGTCTGGATTTGGTAGCACCCCTGTTGTTAGTGGTTAGCCAGAATTTACCCTTAACGTCTCATAAAGAGTTCTGTTACTTCACTTCTAGAAGCTTTGCCTTCATGATATTTGAACTGTAAGATTTTAAGCTATTGGGCTTTTAAAATACAGACAGAACCCTTTAAAGATAAGTTTCCCAAATGCTTTAAACAGACAATTAAATAATGAAAAGAAAGGCGAAAGAGGAACCATGTGGGATTTTAGTACCTGTGCAGGCAGTGTTAATCAGGACCAAAAGAGCAAAAGGATGATGACAATAATTTCTCTGATAGAATTTAGGTGCGTTAGTTTGGTTCATGCCGAAACAGATTTATGGAGAAATGTTTTATTTTAGGTTGCCTTGAACCAGTTATTTTAATCCTATGGAAATAGATAGATTGAGAGCAAAAAAGAATGATTTGTGTAAATAAATTTTCATTCTATTTTGAGGGTCTATTAATAGTTTAATACTGCATATGAAAATAAACAAAAGAGAACACAAGAGTATGCCGAATGGCAATATTCTTTATGGTTGCAAATCAGCAGTGTGTGTGATGGAAAAATTAAGTCCAGATTTGCTCAAAGTGTATTGGAGGCTGGTGTTACCATCCCTGAGTTAAATGAAGAGAAATTACATTTGGTATTTCAACAGAGCTGCCATAGAAGATCAAAATTTTAAAAAGCAAAACCTACCTGCTTTTCAAAAATTCTGTGTGTATGTGTGTGTATATTTATCCATATATATGTGTATATATATATATATATATATGCATACACAGATTCATAGGAACAGCTTTCAAATTGAGTTTCATCTCAGTATGGATTAATTTAAATAGAATAAGGTACATACAGGTTTTGGGTAGTTGATTATTCAAGAAGTGTTATATTGAAACTGTCAATGATCTGATTTTCAGTACAAAGAGACTAGAATCAGAATCCGGTTTTAAGCTGTAGATGTTGTTAAAAAAAACAAAAAAACTTCAAAATGAATTTAAAACTTCCCTGTAGCCCTTTTCATACTGTGAGGTTGTAGGATATATTTGTGGCTTTTCTAATGGCCCTCATTCTTTGTTTTTTGTAATTTTGTAAATTAATACATAAGTACAGAATTCTGTGTCTATGTGTATACACACATATCTGTGTCCTTGCAGTATTAGAGAGAGAGGAGCTACTATTTGGAGAGGCAGTATGGATTAGGTTGAAAAGCTAGAGGCAGGAAGAAGAGAAGAGCTAACCAGGAGGGCAAAATAGATGGCTGAGGTTGGGGGCAAGAATACCACGAGTTAACCAGTGGCACCCCACACAGTCCCCACAGCCCTCGTGGCTCTCCCTTGCCCCAGCCACCTTCTCACTTCTCTACAGCTCTAGTCTGAGAAATCAGAACAGAATTTAAAAAAATTAAAAAGTGGGGGAAAAAACATTAACTTTCTGATTCAGAATTTCAGAGCCAGAAATACATTTCAACCTCAGTGAAGTCTCAACATCAGATTTTCAGATGGAGTGAACTAAGCCCAGAAGAAGATAAAGGTGTTGCTAGTCACCAGGAAAAGCAATACCAGCATCAAAGCCTCCTGGATGACTTCTATGTATACATTTTGGGAGACTTCTAGTAAAAGTTAAACCAAGAGCCTCTTTGTGATTCGTGTCTTTGCTATTGTCAGGGATACTGCCTTGGCCAGGAGGCAGAGATCAGAAAAGATGCTTGAACCAAGCAGAGATTCTTTTTTCTGAAAGAGAGTAAAATATTGCCTCAGAAGGGGAGTCATCTGATACTAAGTGAAGTTTTCCCTTGATCTTTTTAGGAGTAATTTTAGAAGTCTTCATTAGGCAAAACCAGATCCTTTCCAGATGGTGCCTTACACACCTCATGAGGCTGGAGGATCAAATCTGTGTCCCGCGGGTGCTGCCCTTGTTTCATGTGTGTTCCAAGCTCCTCAGATTGATTGGGAATCTTTGGCCTCAGGTCACCCTTGATGTCACAGGTCTTTCTTCTTTCATTTATGTTCCCACAGGGGAATTTGCCTTTCCAGTCTTTGAAGCTGTATGGATGCAGCTTGAGCTCCTAAGCCACGTAAAAGCACCTACCAGACCACTTGAAGCCCAAAGCTTCAATTCATGGGACTTTTTCAGGGAATAATCTTTTGATAGCATTATTTACAATTCTCTTCCAAAACTTAATCACCAGACATACACTTGGGCCATACCTAATCACCTGTCTTGAAGAAATGCATTTTGCTACATGTTGGTAAAGATAGTGATGAATATACTATGTATACTATAAATAAATTTATTATTATACATGAGGTTTTTCATAATGAAACATCATTTGGTAAATTTTATTGAACACCTACTATGTGACAGGCCCTGTGCATTGGCTCCAGGTGAAAAGGGCAGAAAGATGGCCATGTCCTCGTGGAGTTGACAGTGCAAAATGATGCCCTTATTAAGGATGGTAAAGGGCTCTGGATTCTATCTTGTGGTCTATTTACACACTGTGTTTCTATTGAGTGTAAATATTTGTTAAAAAATACAACACATACACAGAAAAGTACACAAATCATGTGTATGACTCAGATGATTTTCACCGAGTGAACTCATCCATGAAACCAAGAAACCAAATACTGCCAGGCTCCAGAAGCCCCCTTTTAAACTTCATTCAGTTACTGACCATCCCAGGGTAACCACTTTTCTGATTTCTGATACCATAGACTAGTTTTCCCTTGTTTTGAACTTTATAGAAATGGAAGCCTATGTTTTATGTATTTATCTATTTGGCTGTGCCGAGTCTTAGTTGCTACATGTGGGATCTTTAGTTGCAGGATGTGGGCTCTTGTTCCCCGACCTGGGACCGAACCCGGGCTCCCTGCATGGGAAGCTGGAGTCTTAGCCACTGGACTGGAAGGGAAGTCCCCAGAAGCATATGTTATATGATCTGTGTCTGTTTTTGCTTGTTCAGTACTATGTTTGCGAGATTCATCTGAGTTGTTGCATATAGTTGAGTTCATTCATTCTCCTTGCTGTGTCATAGTCCCTTGTATATTGCAGTTTACTTATCTTTTCTCTTATTAAAGACATTGGGAATATTTCCAGCTTGGGCAATCACCGACATTGTTACTATCAAGATTTGAGTACATGTCTAGCAGCAAACATTTCTGTTGGGGATACACCTGTTGTATTGGAATGCTGAAATTATTTATACATCCATCTGTAGTACATACTGCCAAGCAGTCTTCTCAAGTGTTTATATCAAGTAATAGTCCTACCAGCAATGTATAAAAGTTTCAATTACTCCACATCCTTGCCAAATTTGGCATTATGTACTTTTTCATCTTTGTGTGTTTTTTAACTTAAAAAAATAAGAACAGAACCACTGGGACTTTGTGACAAACAATGAAACATCATAAAGTTTATGGCAACAGTGATAATCCCTTGGATTTGGGGCTGTGTCAGTGATTCGGAATGGCAGTATATTGAATTACAAACTGCTGAACTGTTGATGGAATCAAAGCCACTGTTTATACTGAAAAATCCTGCAAAGGTTGGCCTTTCTTACATTTTGAGTTGTGGCTTTTTTAGACCAGCAATGTTGGACCACCTTTTAATGCAAGAGAGCCAGATTAGAACAGATATTTACAGGCTGTGCTCTTTGAATTTCAAAATGGACATAGCTTTACTGAGACCTGGAAAAGAAACATACATTTGATATGCGTTAACCTACCATATTCAGGAGAAGACAAGAAGTGAGAAGGTGGAGAAGCTGTCGGCCATTGAACTGTTGACATCAGATCATATTTGAGAAATGGCTATAGGGAGACAGCTGCCATGCTAAAATAGCTTGTCAACAATATTGTCAAGCTAGGAGGGTGAACTTTTAGACTGAGACCCTCAGGAGGTGGGTATATTGGTAGCCCATCATGCCCACTTTAATAGCATCTTCCAAGAAGGAGTTTTAAATATAATGGATCCAGGCCCTAGGCCCATGACAGTAGGGACCAGCTCAAGTAAAGATGAACCTTATTCTTGGAAAGATGCTGATGATTTCCTTTTTCTTTTCAGTCCAAGATTTACACTTACACACCAACCTTATATTTGGACTTTAAATTGGACCAAGGAGCGAAGCATGTGCAATCTATTCCTAAAGGTATGATGGATTCTGGGGTTTAGTAATCATTTCAGGGTGAAAAAACCATAAGGGCCACTTTCTCTGGAATGGGTTTGTTTCTGAACCTCAACACAAAGTTCTATGAACCTGTGTATGTTTCAGTTCAGTTCAGTTCAGTCGCTCAGTCATGTCCGACTCTTTGCGACCCCATGAATGGCAGCACGCCAGGCCTCCCTGTCCATCACCAACTCCCGGAGTTCACTCAGACTCACGTCCATCGAGTCAGTGATGCTATCCAGCCATCTCATCCTCTGTCGGCCCCTTCTTCTCCTGCCCCCCAATCCCTCCCAGCATCAGAGTCTTTTCCAATGAGTCAACTCTTCGCATGAGGTGGCCAAAGTACTGGAGTTTCAGCTTTAGCATCATTTGTTTAATTATGTTTAAATGAGCAAAGAGTACTTGAGCTTTTCAAGTTAAGAAAATCAGGAGGAATTCATAGAATGTTAGGGCCAATCCGCTGGGGCCACCCCTCATTTCATTGGTGTGAACACTGAGGCCCAACAGATTCATTACTTGCTCAAGGCCATGTAAGGACTTGCTGGACACGACAGGACGTTTACCCAGGTCTCTTGACTTCCCAGCCACTTTTGACTCACAATTCCGGGAGGCAATCCAACCTGTGTTACTTATGAACAAGTGCATTCTTGATTAAGATACAGCTTTTGTTATGGAGGATTTACTTATAAGTCACCATTTAAATCCAAAGAACAATTAGAAAACTCCCAAGTATTTAAAGCCAGTTTTATTTTTTAAAAGGGCCACCCCTGAAGTCATTAGGTACGGTATTAACCTTGGACCCATTCTTCTCTTTTTTGTTTTTTTCCATTCTGGCTACTTTTAAGCTCAGAAAGGTTTTTTACATGAATGCAATTAAACATGTGCCTTACTTTTTATAACAGTAAGTGTGACAGCACATGTGCTTTAAGTTTTAATGCTGTGGGTTTTTTCTTTTATTTTTTGAGTTTGCTTCCCTCACAACCCTTTCCCCCTCCTCTCATCTACCCATAGCAGTATCCTCTCTGTATCCTAGATCAGGAGTAGTTCAGAGATAATCCTTGAATAAGATCTTGCAGTATTTTTCTCATCACTTACTTCTATACACGTATATGTACATGTAAATGTACACAAATACAAGGTTTTGTCCTTGTTTTACTAAAATGAAATCATAAATTTTTGCATCTTGCTTTTGTGACCGAACCTCATGGAAATTCCTCAGGATCTGCTCCTTTGGCTTTGAACCCATTCTATGCCGTGGGTTGACTACAATGCATTTCGCTCTTCCCTCTCAGCAGGTGCTCTCCTTGTTTCTAGTGCTTGGCTACTGCACACTGTCTGCAGTGAACATTCTTGTACCCATGTACTTCCTTAGAGGGGTTGTTTTGTTACAGTAGGTTTCCAGGGATGATCACAAGGCCTGTGCATGTTTAATTTTAAAAGTCTGGCAGATTGCAACCCAGAAAGGCACTCCTGTGCTCCAACAGCAGTATATGAGACAGCAGTTTCTCCATGAACCTACCAATACTTAATGTGTGTGAAAGTGTTAGTCGCTCAGCCATGTCCGACTCTTTGTGACCCCATAGACAGTAGCCCACCAGGCTCCTCTGTCCAGGATTGTCCAGGTAAGACTACTAGAGTGGGTTGCCATTTCCTCCTCCAGGGGATCTTCCCGACCCAGGGATCGAACCTGGGTCTTCTGCATTGTAAGTGTATTGTTTATCATCTGAGCCACCAAGGAAGCCCCCGTGGTTCATGTTAATGTTGACTCTGTACTTCACCACTACTCTATATATTGCCTCATAAGAGAATATGTATCTGTCAGTTTACAAAGCTATACCTCTAGATTATTTTGGCATTATGGATTTTAAACAGAGTTGTTTCAAAGACGTTTTGGGACACATACAAGAACAAGTAGCTTAGAAATGCATGTTTCTCATCGGGTCCCTGTAAACTCACTTTAGACAAGCCTGTTACAAACCTAGTTAGGATGCAGACAAACGTGTCTTTTGCAGTATGTCACTTTCAGTTATAGTGTATTCTCCGCTTGCCCCCCATATACACTCATCCATGCTTTCATGTATTAGCTGACAGATCTAAAGTTTGAAGCTTCCATGTCCAATTCCAGGCAAACAATTTAGGTATTATAAAGCAGCACTTCTTATTTAATAGTTCTGGCTGCCTGTAACCCAACATAAAAGTGAAAGTGAAAGTCACTCAGTTGTGTCTCTTTGCGACCCCATGGACTATACAGTCCATGGAATTCTCCAGACCAGAATGCTGGAGTGGGTAGCCTTTCCCTTCTCTAGGGGATCTTCCCAACCTAGGGATTGAACCCAGATCTCCTGCATTGCAGGCAAACTCTTTAATCCAACATATTGGTTAGTAAAATTATACTGTATAAATTTCAATATCAAATCATTCAAGTCAGGGTCACCTTTTGTCTTTTTAAACCACCTCCCTGGATCAAATTCCATTATAAAATCCAAGGACTGTCTAAATTTATTTTATTTGAGAGCTGTGTTTCATCAAATATTCCTTGAAATTGTAGCCCATTGGCTACAATGGGTCTCATTGTGTTTTGGCTCCTCATCGTGTTTTGTTTATAATATTTTGATTGTTTTGTTACTCATGGTAAAGGGATTTGACGTGGATGTCTGGGTTATGTTTGGCCTTTGTCATAAGCTTTGCAATCTCATTAATTTAGACTTTGTTGTACCGTAACCAAACTAAAGGATAGAAATGAAGGCATGCACTGCTGCCATCCCATTTCTGACACCAGGAACATGCTTATGTCCTGAGGGACATCCAGTTAAGGCAGACTGGTAACATTTCTCATGAGTCAGATGAGGTTTTATCTGAATTCCTTCCCACGAATAGTATTGGAATCAATTTTTACCATCTCTTTACTTCCTTTGGGCAAGGCACGTTTCTGTAGAGTTGTGCTAATCTTGCAGAAAACAGATGTTTCATGCAGTGATGATTTAGAAGGCAGTTGATATCAGGAATTGAGCTAGATGGTGCATCTCTTACAAAGAATCCAATTTGTCGAATCTCTGACAGTACCAGATTCTTCTCACATTAGCCACACATTTTTCATGTTAGTTCTTGGCTCAAATAATAATAAGTAGTCATGTTTTTTTGTTTTGTGTGTGTGTGTGTGTTTTTGCAGTGACTTTTACCATCTCTTGCAAAGCAGTGTGATTTCCCTTGCTATAAACTGACATCCAGATAACACTGTTTGTTATCATTAATTGAGAAGGTCATAAGTCTATATTTCTAGGAAAATATCAGTCTTTTCCAAAAATCTTGTGCCTTCTGGTCCTCCTGTCCCCTTTGTCTTCTCACTAACTGCATCACAATTGGGCCCTCAGTACCCACTCTGTTTATTTTTCCGTCTTCCTTCACAGTATCCCTGCTACTAGATATTTAAAAGCATGATCTGCAGTGTTAAAACTGGAGGATTGTTATGGTACAGAAAAACTTCATTTCGTAAGCCCTCTTTGCTTCCCTCAACTTTTAGCCTTTCTTTAGTGTATGTGTGACTCTTCAGACTGG
Source organism: Ovis aries (assembly GCF_016772045.2). NCBI lineage: Eukaryota > Metazoa > Chordata > Mammalia > Artiodactyla > Bovidae > Ovis > Ovis aries. The sequence continues at coordinate 13,602,309 of NC_056080.1, read as the reverse complement.
AAATGCAATGGGCTCCTTCCTTGGTAGCTCTAGCTCTCAGTGGACCAGAGGGGGCTCTCTGGTGTCTTTTGTCTCAACCCCTTAGATGCTCTTTTGTGGAATCTGTGGAAATGAACTGGAAGGATTGGTCCTAATAGCTTGAGGACAAAAATCACTTTTTCTTCGCTGGCCAACCCTCCACCACCTCTTTTGCTGTACTGGTGTGGTGACACTCAGAAGGGACATCTCGGTGGTGGTTCATCTCTTTATGACTCACCATTTCTACTGTGGTCGGGACTATGTGCAGGAGTGTGCACAGACACACGTAGGACGGATGCTTCCCCTAGTAGTCCTAGCTTGGGAAGCATCCTGGGAAACTACTCTGGCAAATCAAGCAAAGGTCTTGGTGGTAAGGAACTAGCAATCAATCTGGGATGCCATCAGGTCTACGCCTGGTGCATCTCCACCCCGCCTCAGTGGTAGAACCGGGAGGGATGAATAAGGCACCTATGTTGGTAAGGGACAGACTAAATCTGACCAAGGAAGGAAAGCTTCGGTGGAGAGTCTGTCTACGTCCCCATCTAGAGCAGGGAAGGATGCTTCCGGTGGAAAAGAGCCACAGCTGTGGATGCTGCTTTTTTCTCTTTTACAGATTGGAGCTAGCAGTTCCAAAATCACTTCTTTAAAATATATTTTAAAAACTGGAACAAGTTTGATCCCCAGAATTTAAAAAGACACGCCTGATCTTCTGTGATAATGAATGGCCACAGTATCCTTTGGAAGATGGAGAATGCTGACCTGTTGAAGGATCTCAATTATTACTGTTTTACAACTAGACTGGGCTTCCCTCATAGCTCAGCTGGTGAAGAGTCTGCCTGCAATGCAGGAGACCTGGGTTCAATTCCTGGGTTGGGAAGATCCCCTGGAGAAGGAAATGGCAACCCACTCCAGTATTCTTGCCTGGAGAATCCCATGGACGGAGGAACCTGTCAGGCTACAGTCTGTGGGGTTGCAAGAGTTGGACACAACTGAGCAACTAAACACATATATACATAAGTCAACAAAATTTCTTAAGAGAACATACAGCTTATCCTATAATTCTGTAATAGCAGAATAATGGCTGCACAAAGATGTCCACATCCTAGTCCTGGAACCTTTGAATGTGTTACCTTACGTGGTACAGGGGATGTTACAGCTGTGATTAAATTAAGGATCTTGAGATGGGGAGATTAGCCTAGGTAATCCAGGTGGGCTGATGTAATCATAAGGGTCTGTATAAATAAAAGAGGAAGATGGGAGTCAGAGTGAGAGAAAGATGTGACTATCGAAGCAGAAACAACAAAAACTGGTTAGAACCTACTAGGCCTAAGATGGTAGAAGATTTGACTTCCACTAGAAGGCTGAGCGCCGAAGAATTGATGCTTTTGAACTGTGGTGTTGGAGAAGACTCTTAAGAGTCCCTTGGACTACAAGGAGATCCAACCAGTCCATTCCAAAGGAGATCAGCCCTGGGATTTCTTTGGAAGGAATGATGCTAAAGCTGGAACTCCAGTACTTTGGCCACCTCATGCAAAGAGTTGACTCATTGGAAAGGACTCTGATCCTAGGAGGGATTGGGGGCAGGAGGAGAAGGGGCCGACAGAGGATGAGATGGCTGGATGGCATCATGGACTCGATGGACGTGAGTCTGAGTGAACTCTGGGAGTTAGTGATGGACAGGGAGGCCTGGCGTGCTCCGGTTCATGGGGTCACAAAGAGTTGGACATGACTGAGCGACTGAACTGAACTGAACTGAGACCCTGAGCTTCATTACATGCTCATTATAATACATCAGCATATGCTAACTGACACACCCACAGGTGCCATGACAGTTCAGAGGCTAACCATAAAAGGCCAAAAAGTGAGTGGTGGCCCAATCTTGGAAATCCCTACCCCTTCCCCCAAATAGCTTGAATAATAATCCTCCCACTCATTAGTGTATGAAGTTACCCAGCCCATAAAAACTAACCAAGCCTTACCCCAGGGCCTCTCTCACTTTCTGGAAGGACCCAGAGTCTGTCAAGGAGTGTGTATCTCCCTGAATAAATCTGCTTTCACTCTGCTTCAGCTCCCTCTTGAATTCCTTCCTGCCGGAAGATCTGGGATGTGACCATTCTCTCACACCCTCTTCTCCTGGGTATAGAAAATCATATTCTCTGGGTATAGAAAATTGACTGGAAGCAACCAGTTAGGGGCTATTTCTCTCACCTATATGATTTTATCTGCAAAAGAGAAGAAAGAAATGAAATAAATATGTCAATGTATATGTTCCTTGTTTCATCTTTTGTGCTTTTCTGAACTAAAAAATTAAAAGCATTGAAAATAAAAACGCATCTCTAAAGTTGAGAGGGAAAGGGATTAACAATGCTGTCATGACAGGACACATCAAACAAATCCAAACTGAGGGGCATTCTACAGAATAACAAGCCTGAGAGTAACACTGAAGCGTATACATTACCATATGTAAAACAGACAGCCAGGGGGAATTTGCTGTATGACACAAGGAGCTCAAATCCAGTGCTTTGCCACAACCTAGAGGGTGGGATGGGGTGGGAGGTGGGAGGGAGGTTCAAGAGGGAGGGGACATATGTATACCTATGGCTGGTTCATGGTGATGTTTGGCAGAAACCATCACAATATTATAAAGCAATTATCCTCCAATTAAAAATAAATTTAAAAACAAAATAATAAGTCTGTACTTTTAATGAAGAAAAAGACTGAAGAACCATTTCAGATGAAAGGAGATTAGAAGTGACAACTAAATGCCACATGTGAACCTGAATTCCATCCTGGTCTAGACATGTATTTTTCTTTTTGCCCTAAAACGCATTACTGACACAATTGGCTCAATTTAAATGGCTGTACATAGCTTATAGTATTACATTAATGGTCATAATTTTTTCACTGATACTGTATCAGTGTCATCATTTTTATAAGTGCAGTCAGGTTATATTGGAAAATACTCTTGTTTTTAGGAAATACTTGCTGAAAATTACTTTAAAGTAAAGGGGTATCATGTCTCCAAGTTTACTCTCAAGTATTTCAGAAAAAAAAGAACGATGTGTATTTCTAGAGAGATGATAAAACATATGTGACAGGTTAGCTTTTAGAGAATCTGGGTGGGTGGCATATGGTAAATCTCTACTATTTTGGTAGCTTTTCTGTGTCTGAAATTATTTCAGATTTGGGAGAATGGCATTGAAACACGTACACTATCATGTAAGAAATGAATCGCCAGTCTATCTTTGATACAGGATACAGGATGCTTGGGGCTGGTGCACGGGGATGATCCAGAGAGATGATATGGGGTGGGAGATGGGAGCGGGGTTCAGGATTGGGAACTCATGTACACCCATGGCGGATTCCTGTCAATGTTTGGCAAAACCAATACAGTATTGTAAAATAAAGTAAAAATAAAAATTAAAAAAAGTAATAGTGAAGTGAAGTGAAAGTCACTCAGTCGTGTCCAACTCTGCGATCCCATGGACTATACAGTCCATGGAATTCTCCAGGCCAGAGTACTGGAGTGGGTAGCCGTTTCCTTCTCCAGGGCACTTCCCCAACCCAGGGATTGAACCCCAGTCTCCCACACTGTGGGCGGATTCTTGACCAACTGAGCCACGAGGGAAGCCCTCAAAGTAATAATTAGCAAATACTGTGGTGGAATGAGGAGGGAGAGAGAAATATCCAGTGGGTCTGCCTGCTGTCCAGGAGGCCAGGCATGGGGTCCATGGTGAATGAGCTGCCTGCCCAAGCTGAGTGTCACAGTATCTAGGGGGAGGCTCTTAGGAACCAACGCTGCTTTGGGGTGTGGCATCCGGTGTGGCCCACAGTTTGGGGAGAGGTTCCTTCTCTCCTTAGCCTGGTTGCCTTCTCCCCTTTCCAACCCAGAGCTAACCTTTGTCATGGATTTGGCGTGTCCCCAGGCCATATTTTTCTACTTTCTCTACATGTACATGTATAAGCAGCTGTTGGAAAGCTCATGGAAATGAACTTAAGACCGAGGAGGAGGAAAATGAGCTGGGTTAAGGCAAGGAACATAGGCCAAGAAAAGCTCTCACTAGGGATGTTTGCAGGAATTGGGAACCTCCCTGGAAATGAGAGCAAATGCCACAGAGAATGATTTACATGTTTAAAAGAAAAGTTCTACACGTCATCTGTTGGGCTGTATGTAGGAGGTCTGTCTTAAATGTGTTTCCAATTAAACCAAGCAACGGGTCCAGGGATAAAATGTGACCTTCCTCCCAACTCCTGTTCTGTGTCATAGCCTCAGGGTGGGAGGGAGAGCCCTTCCCAGCTGTGAAGAGCCAGTGGCTTGGAGACAATCTTTTCAAGGCCTGTGACCTCTGACAGCAAAATGTCAGGATGTATCCATTTCTGGTGCAGTACAGAAAAGTGAGAGGAGAGATAGAGGAAGAAAGAGCGATGGGAAGGACCTGGAAATCTCACAAGAGAATTCTTTGCTGATATAATTCTGCTCTTAGCAGAGAAGGAATTCCAAGAAAATGTGGTAGTTTGTAAACATATATCAGCATTCACATAGTTTGACTGTTGCTTTGCTATAGCTTTAAGAAACAAATGCTTAGTGAATCTTAAACAAGGTTTAATAGAAGCGCAGGTAGACAACATGTTAAAAGCAAGGAGATTACCCTCTGTTTCTATTTTATTCCCTCTGTACCTTCTAACCAGTAACATGAGTTGAGTTAGTAGTGGTGAAGGTGAACTCTCTATCAAACTATTTTGATAGTTTGTGCAAGGAACTTGTGCAAGGAGCAAAAATAGGTGAATGCACATAGTACATTGACCCGGCCATTTGGTCCTTCTGGATAAAAGATTTAAAAAGATAAAAAGGGAAAGAAAACAGACCAAGACACTTATGTGTGGACTAATTTTCTGCTTGGAGGATGAGGAGGAATGAAGCAAAGGAGGTGGAGGAAAAATGATATTGGAACAATCACAATGATTCCAAATAAAAACCCACTTGGGCAGTTGAGACCTTTGAGGTTCTGTGAAACTCAGAAACCATTAATTTTTTAATACCTTTCAACCATGAGCAGAGGATCTGTTATGTCAGTTACAACACGTTCTTGCAATGGAATGCTTTGTAGGCTTTCCCCAAAATGGGTTATTTCTCTATGTTTTGACATGGAAAGGTATCAAAAATAGAATAATGAGTTCTAGTTTTTAGGCAAATAATATATAGTGCATAAAAGAAAAAAAGGAACTTCCCTGGTGGTCCAGTGGTCAAGACTCCTGGCTTCTGGTACAGGGGGCATAGGTTCAATCCCTGGTCAGAGAAGATCCCACATGCTGCATGGTGCATCCCCATGCCGCTCCCCCCCCCCCAAAAAAAAGAAACTGAAAGCATAAATATGAAATTGTTAATGATATTTATGGGCTGGGAACGGCTAGCATGTGTTTTCAGCATCTAGCATGAACCTCCCTCTTCCGTATTGCACACAACGTGAAGATCCATGGCCTTGTCTTGCTCTTCTGTCTCCACTCCCAACCAGTTCACGGGAGTGGTAGCTGCTCTCCAGACGATGGGAGGTCAAGTTCAGAAGACTGAGCCAGTGGTTCAGTAAGGAAGCAAAAGTGCGAGTGTGCTCTGAGCAGATAGATTTACTTCCAGAGCCCTTAAACGCATTCTAGTCAAATCTTGGGGAGGAAAAACTGAAAGAGGAGGATGAAAAATTACCAGCATCCAGCATCCACTTGAGTGTCTGTCTTTGTTTTGCCATCCTTTAGGTTTTCTGGACCAGACTCAGTTTAAGTGTGACCAGTCATGGCTTATTGTGTGGGCCCCTCTTGCACATTTTAACCCGCCTGGCAGCACAGCCACATCCCTAGTGTCTACTTTGTCCTCTGTGATTCTTCCACGCCTGCCTTGGTTTTGTTTACTCTATCAGCACATTGACTCTCCCACAGACCTCAGTCTGGATCCTGCCCTTGTACCTTGGACACAACCCTGCATTCCCTGCGCGAATCTTCTTTTTCACCATAGACACACGGAGTGATGCCCTGATTCTGTTTTGAGCTGGCCCCTCCTACGTTCATGTCCCTCAGTGGCACTGAAGGATCTCCTCTGGGCCACAGGGACAGTACATAAATATCTGTGGAAATCCAGTGCCGGTGCCAAGAGGGCAGATAGTGGGTCATCTGTGTTTCTGAGTTCTTGGCCCATGGGTCACAGTGGGAATCTGGCCAATGCTATGTATCCTCTTTGCAGAAAAGCTTATCCACTTGAAAAATTCTGTTAACAATTCCAAGGAGGGCACAAGCCATCTGAAGCCCATTCATACCCCAAAGATTATGCCTCTCTGCATCCCTGGAACTGATGCTCTGTTTTAGGACAGAAAAGAGAGTGTACACTAGAAACTAAAATGCAACTAAGTAAAAAGAAGCCCATTTCTAGCATTCTTTTTACACTTAAAACTGCTTGGAGGTCCAAAGAACTGAAGATAAGCCAAACTGGTGAGTTGTAGTTATGAGCATGATGTTCTACCTGGAAGGAACAGCTTGCTTATTAGTACAACTGTTGGCATATAGATATACAGTCAGGAAGCAGCATACTGTCTGCTTGGGCAGTTCTTAAACATTTGGTCTCAGGTCATTTAGGTTTAGCTCTGTGTGGCATGTGCGTGTGCCCGTGTGTGCACATGTGCATGAATTTGTGTGTGCAAGCATGCATGTGGGAGTGTGTGTGTTCTAAGCTGTTTATAGAACTTAAATGTAAAAAAATATATGTATCTAAAAGATTTGATCTCCAAACTTATCATTTATATCTGTTATATAGGCTTTTATATTTATATTTCATATAGAGATAATTGTGAAATATTTGATACTGTTATCTTTTTGTTCCTTTTGGCATTATGGACACTAACCTTTTAATGTCACTGGTCCCTTTTCAGGGTGGACAAGCTTCATTTATACCATATCTGGAAATGTGTATATTGGTAAGTGATGAGTCTGCTGCTTTGGGTTCAATTGCAATATAATTTAAACTACTGCCAGGAAGGAAGGATAAGATGAAACCTTTCATGTAATTGAATCCTTTGCCTCCTCCTGTCCGGCACTAGCCCTCTCTACACTGTAGTACATACTGATATCCCCAGGGCAGGGCACCTCTCAGCTTCCAGCATGTTCAGCGAGGGAGAAGAGTAATAGCACCAGTCACAACAGGAGCCATTTTGCTGTAGCCTGTGTGCAAATGTCAGGTCTAGCCATGATTATGTGGGCTGACACCTTGCTAAGTTGTTGGCAACCCCCATACTGATAAAGGGGCTTCCCGGGTGGCACTAGTGGTAAAGAACCCACCTGCCAACCGGAGATATGAGAGATGTGGGTTCAATCCCTGGGTCAGGAAGATCCTGGGAGGTAGAAGAAGGTGAATTTGCTGTCCCAGGTGTTTCTGAGAAGTCTCAAAGTGAGGCCTTTTCCTTGAGTTTCCTGGAGGGATTATATTCAAGCTCTCCATCTGAATGTGTCCTTGGTAACATCCTTCCTCGTCTGCCTTCCCTTTCCTGTCTCACTTTCCCACTGCCTAGACTGGTCTTTCCTGGGACTGCCTCCCAGATAAACTCCTTGGACTCAAATATGCACCTCAGTCTGTGATTCTGGGAGAAGCTACAGAAAGAGAACTAGCCTCCTTTCTCCCACTCTGTGCTCTTCATAGAGGATAGGTGGTGTGGATGAGGGTGGTGGGAATAGAGTGGACCATCTGACCACTCCAAGATGCAAGCCAGGAATCCCATTTCTGAGACCCTTTTTGGTTGCGGGCTTTCCACCCCAACCTGCAGTGCAGCGTCCTCGACAATGAACTTGCTGTCCTGACATGACTACCTCCTTGGACAACATACTCCCAGCCCCAGACAGCTGGCTTCCTGGTACACTCTGCTCAGGGCTTGAAGGCCACACCCAGAGCTATTTAAACTATTCTTTATATTCTCCAAAATGGGAGTCATCATTGCCTGAATTTAATCTTCTGAAAAATAATGGTAACCCAGAGCTTGTGTGTTTTGATTTTATATCATAGAAATGGGCTTAGTTCCTCCATTACCAATTAGCATTTCAATTATGATTCAGAAGCAAAATTCATTTCTTTTGGCATTTGAGAAAGTGTGAAAATGATTTAGTAGTAGTATCACAAGTCCATTGGCATACACATTAAACTGTATTAACCATCTGGAAGGGATGAAGCATCATTTGTTTTTTATGATCTTTTGAAAATCTTGGTTTTCACATAGTATATACTTTCTACAAATGGAGAGTAATAGCCATTTTTTTAATGGCGGTAACACCCCTGACTTAGCATTTCAAGAGAAATAAAATAATATGCACAAATGGAAAGTAATAAAGAAATCTCATGGATTCAGAGCTGGTTTGGATACCAGAAATGTGTAGCCTGTGAAAGGACAGGGGCAGCAGATTTTCTCCAAAGGACCAGGTAGCAAGTATATTCGTCATTGCAGGCTGTACAGTTTCTGTTGCGGTGACTCATTCCTGCCTTTGTAGCACGAGAGTAGTCACAGGTGATACATAAACGATTGGGGTTGTTGTTCCAATGAAACTTGATCCATGGCCAGTGAAATCAGAATTTTATACATTTTTCATGTGTCATGAACTACTCCTCTTGGGATTTTTCCCAACCATTAAAAAATGTAAAAACCTTTCTTAGCTTGTGGGCTCTCCAAAAGCTCGCATTTGGTTCTGGTTTTATGGGCAAGGAAAAGTTTTTCCTCTACCGTTCTAGGTTCTCTTTTTGGCTGGGCTATGAGTTAAATCTATATAAGACAGATTAACAGTAGAAAAACAAGCTTAATTACATACGTACAGGAGTCCCATAAGATAAGTTGGGCAGATGCCATCCTGAGCTAAAGAATGAAACAGGGACCTGGGGCTTCAAAGGCAAAGAGGGTGATTCACAGGATGATAACAAGAACAGATGTGGGGTCATGAGATGTTTGCCATACCATGCGCACAGATCATTCAGATAAAAAGTTATCTCTGGTGATAGTTCTTTGTCCCAGGCTCCTTATGTGAATTCCTTTGGGTAGGAATCTTTTGGGCCTCGATTGTCTTCAGCTGAAAACAATCTGGATATCAAAGTGGCACATCTTGGAGAGGCTCTGGATCTGTTCAGTTTAAATGGCACTGTAGAGGTTGAAGGGAAGAAGGATGAGCAGATAATCTTCAAAACCTGTTTCAGCCAGTAGGTACAACCTTGTTTCCTGACCGACCTTTAGTCCAAGAGTTTAACAAGTGAAAAGAGTTCAGTGGCTTGAGGGATAAGAAAGACTTACACACCCACTTGTTTTTCTCTATGTGAGACAGGATTTTCCTGAGTCATCTCTACCCATTGGCCCTGTCACCTCCCAGGACCATGAGCCACAAGTGTAAAACATCTGGCAGGAAATGGGGTCACAGTCTGTAGTGCTGGAGCAAACTTGCATCTGTCCAGGGTAATGGGGACCATGGAGAGAATGAATGTAGCTCGTGAAACTGCCCTCCTGGGAATCTGCTTCAGCCAGTGAGGAACTGGCCAGATGACCTCATTTAAATTTTATCTCCTTCCCTTCATCCTCTCCTCCCCCCGAATGGAGATGATAATGAGAAAAACAAAAGGGCAAGAACAAATCACTAGAGAAAAAGAAACAACAAAGCAGAAATAATGTGTACTGACCTATAAAATCTAGAGAGAATCCCGAAACTGTTCTGACTTTATTGCCTCAATTTTATCTTGATTATAAAACCAGGATGGCACCAGCCAACCACAGATGGCAGGAACTGATAAGCAAGTAATTATCTTTTTCAAGATGTCAGGTACCTCCATTCTATTGAAATAGATGTTATAAATATGTACTTAATGTATGGGGCTGGAATATATAGACTGCAGTTTGTCTGGAGAAAGTAGTCTGGAGAATTCCATAGATGGAGATTTAAGAGGACTATTAAAAGTATTAATTGATACAGGAAGTACTTAAAAGATGGACATCAGTAGATTTAGTTTGAGTAAGAACAGATGGAGTTGGAACGTTAGAAAATGCTGGACATTAACTAGCTGTCTAAGTTAGATTCTGGTTCTATCCCTGATCTGGGAAGATTCCACATGCTGTGGGGCAACTAAGGCCACATGCCACAACTACTGAGGTGATACTCTAGAGCCCAAGAGCCACAGCTCCTGAGCCTGTGTGCTACAATCCTGAAGCCCTTGAGCCTAGAGCCTCTGCTCTGCAACAAGAAGCCACCACAGGGAGAAGCCCACACACTGCAACTGCAGAGTAGCCCCTGCTGGCTGCAACTCAAGAAAGCCCGTGTGCAGCAACGAAGATTCAGAGGAGCCAAAAATAAATCAATAATTTTTCAAACAAATTTAAAAAGGGAAGTTCATGGTGAGTATGGTGAAGCCATATGCTGCTGCTGCTGCTGCTAAGTCACTTCAGTCGTGTCCAACTCTGTGTGACCCCATAGATGGCAGCCCACCAGGCCCCCTGTCCCTGGGATTCTCCAGGCAAGAACACTGGAGTGTGTTGCCATTTCCTTCTCCAATGCATGCATGCATGCTAAGTCACTTCAGTCATGTCTGACTCTGTGCGACCCCATCGACGGCAGCCCACCAGGCTCTTCTGTCCACAGGATTCTCTAGGCAAGAATACTGGAGTGGGTTGCCATTTCCTCCTCTGGGTGAAGCCATAAATTGCCCGCTAATAACACCCTGAGGCTCCCTGATAGCTCAGTTGGTAAAGAATCTGCCTGCAATGCAGGAGACCCCAGTTCTATTCCTGGGTCGGGAAGATCCACTGGAGAAGGGATAGGCTACCCACTCCAGCATTCTAGGGCTTCCCTTGTGGCTCAGCTGGTAAAGAATCTGCCTGCAATGTGGGAGACCTGGGTTCGACCCCTGGGTTGGGAAGATCCCCTGGAGAAGGGAAAGGCTACCCACTCCAGTATTCTGGCCTGGAGAATTCCATGGACTGTATAGTCCATGGGGTCACAAAGAGTCAGATATGACTGAGCGACTTTCACACAACACCTTGAAGAAGTGATGGAATTAGCAGACCTAAAATAAGACAAATAGAATTAGCACTTCCTTATTTAAGAGTATATTTGAAATGTTTTATGATTTTCCAGGATCTTCTTATTTTTTGATACATTGTGTTTTTTTCCAAGTCTTCCAGGCTGACTGTTGAATAGTGGCTTTAAAAATGATGCAGGAGAGAGACCTTTGATAGCAATCTGTTATTGAGGCAACAAGTATTTTGATCAGCCCTCAGCTGAAATCTTCTGCGGTATATGATTAAAAAAAAATTAAAACAGCATGATAGAAAACCAGCAGATCCCTAGGATAGCAGTACTGAACCTCTTCCCTGCAGGTGAAATGAAAATGACATTACACATTGACGCAGAGATCAACACGGTAGAGGAGTTTATATCCAGTATGCCTGAAGCTTGGGACAGTTCGTCAGCTTGGATGCCAGTCCTGTAGAAGAAGGAGTATCACGTATACTGTTGAGGCTTAGAAAATATATTTAGAAATCTAAAAGTATTTGTTGGTGGTTATTGAGATGACAACTAACTGGTTTATGTGGGTAGTAAAATGTTTCACAGTTATTTAAATAAGTAGTAATTCATGCTCACTATGTGCTCTGCCCTTTACTTTCGGTTCTGGGGGTATGAAAAAGTTCGACACAGGCCGTGAATCTCAATAAAGGTGGGGAAAACACACTAGAAGGCAGGTGTGATTCTGAGACACCTGAAGGAGGTGTTTTCAAATCGCTTTATGCCAGTGGCACCAGTGCATGCAGTTATGCGATTTAATTGAATAATATTTAAATTAACAAAATAAGTGTGAAAAGATTTCGTATTTCTAGAGCAACTAAAGTCAAATGCTTTGTAAAAGTGAATTGTTAAAGAAAACCCCTTGAGTTAATATGGCAGAGATGACAGTAAAAGATTGGGGGAAGCTGATAATCTAGCAGGGTTTCAGAGGTGCATCATGGGTATGCTTCAGTCCAATCCAGCTTCTAAAAATTGGCAGATGGATTCACATTTACAGTTCGAAGTATTGGCGTATAAAATTGATGATACCAAAATCTATGATAGAAGTACCAGAATGTATGGATCAGAGAGTAGATGGGATAGCAGTTTTTGTAAAGAGAAGAAGAAAAAGGAAATCTGGTGTATGGGGAGAAGTTTCACAGCAGTTAACCACAAACTGACTTTAAAGTATGTTTGAAAGTATTTTGCCCTTTCATGACTGTTTAGGCAAACAAAAATATTTGCAATTCAATTGTTTTCCGTTAAATTTTCCTTAACTGCACTATTAGATTTAACATTCTTGGCGAAGCTTCGCAATGGAAACTATTTATTATCTGATTTGGCCTGATTTATAATTGAAAGTAGTCAGAACCAATAGAATGCATTTTCTTTGAGACTTATTTTAGGTTCAGGAGATAACCAGGTGGATAAAACAGCATAGAAATGACATGAAGATACAATCAGTCTTCGCTTTCTGTGATCCTGTTTTAAACATTTCATAAAATAATACAGAAGCTAAGGTACATTTAGAATGATTAATCTGAAAAACCCAACCTTCTAGTGTCTATAAAAAAGTCTGCCTTACGGTGGAGCATTTCAAATAACCTCTTCAAAATCAACACTGTGATTCCTCTCCTAGATCATCAAGTAGAATGGCAGAATTGCATTTGGTATAAAATTAGAATGAATGCTCTTAGGGAAATATGAACTCTCTGTTTCTAAATTAAGATTTTGTTACAGACCAATGAACTGCAGCCAAGCAAGCTACCCTGATAGGAGGTGCAGAGAAATCCCAGTTCAGCATTTTTTGGAACGCTGTCTCTTGCCAGCTCATTCCATCAAAACATAGTAAAAGGGGCTTTATAAACTGTTTTGGTCTCTTTATCATAAAACATCCTACATGATAAAATTAGGGGCTAGGGGTAGACCATATGGGTAATGGGTGTTACATACGAATTTGTTGGAGATAACAACATGGTTCATTGCTCACAGAGAATCTCAGTATAGCACACTTAATAAAAGGCTGCTCCATTATCACAGTGAAAAATATTACCCCACTCTAAATGAGATTATTCTTACACTCAAGATGTCTCTTTTATTGCCACATCCTTGCATGAGTGGAAAATCAATGGAGTTTATCATTCACTGCTATGACAACTGTTGACCTAAATCTTTGGTGGAGAAAAAGCCTTTAGTGATGTGCTGGGGCTGGCTCTTGGCAGCTCACAGGATTTGGTTGTGTACATCTTCCCTGACCTCAGAGTGGTAGCTTGAAACTGGTCACAGTAGGAGCATTTACACCATGGAAACTGGCACACACTACACATCAGGCTGGTTCTTCCCCTTGTCCTTGAAGGCCAGTTGGTAGACATTAACTCGCATACCACTGCCTCTGAGACACAAGTTCTTTTCAATTTCTGGCTGCACTGGGTCTTCATTGCTGCGAGTTGGCTTTCTCTAGTTGTGGTGAGCTGGAGCTACTCTTCATTGAGATGCTCGGGCTTCTCATTGCAGTGACTTCGCCTGTTGTGGAGCGTGGGCTCTAGGTGCAGGGGCTTCAGTAGTTGCAGCTCAGGGACTCTATAGAGTGTGGACTTCAGTGGTTGTGGTGCTTGGAGTTAGTGCCTCACAACATGTGGGTTCTTTCTGGACCAGGGATTGAACCTGTGTCCCCTGCATTGGCAGGCGGATTGAGACAGATTCTTAAACTTTTTTGTTCCATGAATCCTTTTGAGATTTGCCAAGATTGCCAGGAGAAATATCAATAACCTCAGATATGCAGATGACACCACCCTTATGGCAGAAAGTGAAGAGGAACTAAAAAGCCTCTTGATGAAAGTGAAAGTGGAGAGTGAAAAAGTTGGCTTAAAGCTTAACATTCATAAAACGAAGATCATGGCATCTGGTCCCATCACTCCATGGGAAATAGATGGAAAAACAGTGGAAACAGTGTCAGACTTTATTTTTTGGGGCTCCAAAAATCACTGCAGATGGTGATTGCAGCCATGAAATTAAAAGACGCTTACTCCTGGGGAGGAAAGTTATGACCAACCTAGATAGCATATTCAAAAGCAGAGACATTACTTTGCCGACTAAGGTCCGTCTAGTCAAGCCTATGGTTTTCCCAGTGGTCATGTATGGATGTGAGAGTTGGACTGTGAAGAAAGCTGAGCAATGAAGAATTGATACTTTTGAACTGTGGTGTTGGAGAAGACTCCTGAGAGTCCCTTGGAGTTGCAAGGAGATCCAACCAGTCCATTCTGAAGGAGATCAACCCTGGGATTTCTTTGGAAGGAATGATGCTTAAGCTGGAACTCCAGTACTTTGGCCACCTCATGAGAAGAGTTGACTCATTGGAAAAGACTCTGATGCTGGGAGGGATTGGGGGCAGGAGGAGAAGGGGACGACAGAGGATGAGATGGCTGGATGGCATCACTGACTTGATGGACATGAGTCTGAGTGAACTCTGGGAGTTGGTGATGGACAGGGAGGCCTGGTGTGCTGTGATTCATGGGGTCACAAAGAGTCGGACACGACTGAGCAACTGGACTGAACTGAACTGAAAGTCCCACCTCTGAACAATGTTGTTTTTTTTTTTAATTCAATGAAGTCATTAAATGGTTCAAAGAACAAGTTATGATATAGTTCCATGTATGCTTCTCTGATGACATTTGTAATAACATCCAGAAGCAGATTTTAATTAGGTTAAGTAGTGATTAACATAAATTGATTTTGAGATCTCTGCAATGCTAGTGAGGTAAGAAAATATCTATAATTTCTACTGGAGACAAAGTCATTGGTCCAGCTAATACGGCTATGATTTTTTGGGGGGTGGGGTGGGGGCTACATTCATGACTGAAAGAAAGGCCACATTTCTGGTAGGTGTTTGTGAAAGTAAAGATGTCATTTGTTTCCCATGCAAGCCCGTGACTGCTTTGAATTCTATCCAATGGGAATAAACACATTGACTCTGGGTTAAGAAGGCCTCTCTTAGAATCCTCTTTCACATTTGCAAGCATCACAGTGAACCTTTCTGCTTCATATAGGTTATCTCCAAAGTGGAGGTAAAAGGGAGGACTTCTCTAGAAAATATGACTATCATTGAACTCCAGCCAGTATTCACAAAATTCACAAATAATGTTTCTGTTTATATGGTAATTCCTCAAGCTCTTGTTTTCATTTAAATTAGCACTTCCACCTTGATTATTCAGCTATAGCTGTATCATGTCAGGTGAATGCCTTTATTTCTAGCCCGGAGTGTCATGTAGGTGGGTCCTCCAGACGTCATGCTTGAAATCTTCACTCTGTTGTCCATGCACATGTCTTTCTCAACCCTACTTCTCAAACCCACCCCTTCCTCTGTTCACTCTCCAGGCTCAGACTGGAATTCATTTCCAGTTAGACTGTTAGAATAAACTCCTAACAGCTCATTCTAACTAGTCTTGCCTCCTCCACTTTATTCTGTGCTCTGCTTTCAGGTATTTCTCCAAAACACAGATCTAACCATTTCACACACACATCCTTTCCTCAGAGTGTATTTCCTTGAGCTGAAGCCAGTCTTCATTGCCATCATTCCTCCCAAAAGAATGTTCCAGAAATGATAGAAGGTTCCCCATTCCCCCAGGCATGCTCTGCATATTCCCAGCCCCTCACAGTCTGTCCTCTTCTCTAGAAGGCCCTTCATCCTTGTTTTGCCTTCTGTTGGTCTGTTTGATCCTGAAGAATTCTACAGTCCCTATTCTCTCATTGAACTTTGTTTTTTCCTTTCTTGTTGCCTTTAACACACAATTGCATTTTGTATTATTTCATCTGTGAGCCTCAATATAGAAGGGATGGAAATATACCCAACCTGAACTTGCTGGGCTTCCCAGGTGCCTCAGTGGTAAAGAATCCGCCTGCCAGTGAGGGAGACCCAGAAGATGCAGGTTCAATCCCTTGGTCGGGAAGATCCCCTGGAGGAGGAAATGGTAACTAACTCCAGCATTCTTGCCTGGAAAATTCCATGGACAGAGAAGCCTGGCAGACCACAGTTTATGGGATTGCAAAGTGACCAAGCGACTAACACACACACATGTAACTTTGTTCTGTATTTGTAAATATGTTATTATATTTTCATAATTTAAAAAAGAAAAAAGAAAAAAATCTTAGGTTTATAACTGACCCAAGGAAAGACTCTCATTAGCATATGATGCCAAGGACTTTGCTTATTAATTAAGCTATTAGGCGTAACATTAAAAGTGTAAGTAGAAACACAATTTAGGATTCATCTTCTTTTCTACATTGGGAAACAAGCCAGTTTTGGACTTTAATAATTGCAAATACCATCAACCAAGAGATTTAAGGAGATTCCTAAGTCTGTTATTTCTGAGCTTGAAATTAATATTGTGATGCCATGTAGTTAACCAAATTTGTAATCATATGAGAAATGTACCATCTTGAGGACTAAATTAAGTGGGTCGTCTTTTTTGTAGGACCCGATGATGCACAGCAAAAAATAGAACCTCATCACACAGCCGTGCTGGGAGAAGGTGACAGTGTCCACGTGGAGAACAAGGTAAAATTAAAAATATTTCTTTTTTCAAAATTTTTTTTAAAATTTTAGTATAATTTTAAAGGTTACTTTCCATTAACAGTTATTACAAAATTTTGGCTATATTCCCCATGTTGTACAATACATTCTTGAGCCTATCTCAAGAATACACCCAATGGTTTGTATCTCCTAATCCCTCATCCCTGTATTACCCCTCCCCTATCCCTGGTGACCACTAGTTGTTTTCTGTATCTGTGAGTCTGCTTTTTTTGTTATATTCACTGGTTTATTGTATTTTTTAGATTCTCTATTAAGTAGTATCATATAGTGTCTCTTTTTCTCTTTCTGACTTACTTCAATTAACATAATGCTGTCTAAGTCCATCCATGTTGATACAAATAGCAAACTTCCATTTTTTTATGGCTGAGTAATATTACATTGTATATATGTACCACATTGTCTTTATCCATTAATCTGTTGATGGACACTTAAATTGCTTTAATCTTTTTTAACTTGTACTTTCTACTAGTTTCCAGTTTCTAAAAAAATGCCCAAATCTCCTGTGTACCTGAATAATTTTTTCTCTTCCTCAGGGAAAGAAACTGTGCCACAAGTTTATCAACCAGTTAGTTTCATTAACTTCAGTTATTTCTAGTGGTTTATTTTAAGGTATTATCTATACTGATTCCTCATCTTTAGGAATCATCAAAAGTCCGAATTGTTTACCCCTAGAAATTTGAATCTGAGGCAACAGCTCTCCTTGTCTCTTACTTTTTCTTTCTTTATACACTTGATTGATTTTATCTTTAGCATAAGTGAAAGTGGATCAGCACTCTGGGGGTATAAATGTAGATGTCCATACACAGAGTCCCATGGAGCCCTTTGAAATTCAGCCCCATGTCGAACTGAGAATATATGCTCTATCTCGTAGTCCTTTTGTGTTGAATCCTTGCTTTGTAAGTAAAGTTTATGATATTTTCAAGGAGCTTTTTAATCTTCGTTGATAGATTTCTTCCTCGTGTTCCTTCTTTTATTCCTTTGGACAAGTCACTCACAAGTCATCCTGTGAGCCTATGAGGCCCATATGGCTGCTTTGTGCCATTCTAATAAGGAAAATTGAGGAGACAGTTGTGCCAAAGCTCCTGCAAAGTTGAATTTTGAAACATAGGGATTAAAACTGTGTCAGCATGCAGGTGACTGGCAGAGAGGCCATCTGACTGACCGCCAGCCCTACGACTCTGGCATGGTAGAATTCAGTGGGTGTGAGGAGGCCTGCCTTTGCTGACTGCTCCCCTATTGCTCCTTTAATTCTCTGTGGCACTTCCAGGAGCAGTGAAGTAAAGGGAAGCAGAGGCCCAGGAGCTCTAGAGGAAATGCATATCTTGGGGTCTGTGCTCACTGTTATTAGGTTAAACTGTATGAAACTGCCACGTCTGACCTACAAAAATGGCGATTTCATCTGTTTCCACCCAATGCACGGAAGAGGCATGGAAGCTATATATAAGCCAGAGACCCTCCTGACACCAGGTTAGTCTGTAACATTACCTGGTTTAACTTGACAACTGCAGGCCTCTCTGTGATATAGCACAGGGCACACTGCAGGTGATCAGGATTTGGAAGCTGAAGCAGAATACCAGAATGAAGATGTGAGGGGAGCCAGAAATAGGGAGGCAGTGGGATGGAAGAGAGTCGGCTGAACACTGTTTACAATAGCCAGGACATGGAAGCAACCTAGATGTCCATCAGCAGATGAATGGATAAGAAAGCGGTGGTACATATACACAATGGAGTATTACTCAGCCATTAAAAAGAATACATTTGAACCAGTTCTAATGAGGTGGATAAAACTGGAGCCTATTATACAGAGTGAAGTAAGCCAGAAAGAAAAACACCAGTACAGTATACTAACACATATATATGGAATTTAGAAAGATGGTAACGATAACCCTGTATGCGAGACAGCAAGAGACAGAGATGTATAGAACAGTCTTTTGGACTCTGTGGCAGAGGGAGAGGGTGGGATGATTTGGGAGAATGGCATTGAAACATGTATAATATCATATAAGAAATGAATCGCCAGTCTAGGTGCAATGCAGGATACAGGATGCTTGGGGCTGGTGCACTGGGATGACCCAGAGAGATGGTATGGGGAGGGAGGTGGGAGGGGGGTTCAGCATTGGGAACACGTGTACACCTGTGGCAGATTCATGTTGATGTATGGCAAAACCAATACAGTATTGTAAAGTAAAATAAAAATTAAAAAAAGAAAAACTAAAAAAAAAAAAAAAAAAGGTTGGCTGAAGCTATCAGTTCCATGACCCAGGGGCATGGTTCTGTTACATGCCCGTCTGTAATTTTGACTGTATGTAAGTGTAGCTTGAGCCATCAAGACATTAGGAAGAGGTCTTAGTTCCAAAAATTAGCCTTTACATGAGCGTGTATCATTTATATCCAAGAAGAGTAGACAGTCCCCCTTAGACACCACAGGAAGAGCCTGTGACGGTGTGAATCTTGGCTTTGCCACTCATTAGCCATGTGACTTTGGACATAGTTCTCAACCCCCCTGGGCTTTGTTCAGTTTTTTTGTCTGCAGATTTGAAATAATGATGCCAGCCGCATGGGGCTGTCAGACTATGTGTGATTATGCAGGTCAAGAGTCTAGGCCACATATAGCATGGGGATCAGTAATTTATTCCCAATAGACCAGATGTAAACTTTTCCTAAAGTCTCATTGAATCCCGGTCACACCCATTCATTTCCATTTGTCTGTAGATGTTTTCATACCACAGGTAAGTGGTTGTGACAGAGACTGGGTGGCCCACGAAGCCTAAAATCTTTACTCTCTGGCTCTTTACAAGGGCAGCTTTGCTTATCCCTAATCTAGCACACAGTGGGTGTCCAGTGATGATAGCTGGAAAGTTCATTGATCTAAACACTTGACGTGACAGGTGGTCATGGCACATACATGTTACTTAATGAGAATTCATACCTTAGGCCCTCAGGTTTAGGACACGTAGTTTTCTGCAGCTAGAAAAAGGCCTCAAAGGACTCATTCAACTGGGCTCCAGCCCAGAGGTGTCTTCACTCAGGACTAGGCATAGCCTGAGGATGAAAGAATGACCTGTGCCTTCACGGTTCTCCCCTGTTCCCTGGGGCACGGAGTTGTGGGCAGGAATGAGGAGCTGATAGGTAGTACCTGGATTTCCTCTGTTTTGCTCTTCCTGCTCTTCCTCTGCCTCTCAATCTGTGTCTTCACCCTCATGCCCGTCTCCCTGGTGGCCCAGGAGTCTGGGTGGGTTTCTCCAGAATGGCCAGTCCTTAGGTGAGGAAGGCAGGGAAGAGTTGATGTAGACCACATCTTGGACCAGCACATTTAAGGCCACAGGGAGCTCTTTTCACTCAAAGTGTGGATTATCTTTTGTGACTGTACTCTGAAGTCTTCCAGGAGGGGAAGCAACTGCAGGGGGCTTGGTGTATACTGAGGAGTTGTTAAGCCAGACTCTGACTTCTGAGAAGAAGCCCAAACCCCAGCACTGACTTCAGAATGGCCTTAACTTTTATGTTGTTCTTAGAGATGGAGCTCAACCTCGGGCTACTCTGGACATCGAAGCCTGGACTGGAATGGCCACCTTGAACAGCCTATGTTCTGAGCATTCAGGCTCCCTGTGCTGCCTTGGCAGCAAGGTACACAGTTAGTATCCAGGTTGCCAAGATGGCTCCCTGACCAGGAGCACATGGATTTGATGTGAAGGCTTGGTCTCACCTTTAAACTCGTGTTTGTACTAGTGTCCTATTGAGAAAGTCTCATGGGTTAACAGACTTACTTGGAGTTTGTCAAGGTAGACAATCAATTCCTCTTTGACTGCCACTAAAACCATACTTGAGAGTAATGGTACTCTTTAACAAATTTGTCTTTCAATTTTTATTTTAATTAAATGTTAATCTGTATTAATTTAATGTATTCCCTGTGAATGGTGCCAATTAAAGAGTACCATTTAAAGTTAGAGACAACATTTTGCTGATGTATAAAAATTCATAGTAAAATAAACCATTCAGTTCAGTTCAGTCACTCAGTCGTGTCAGACTCTCTGCGACCCCATGAATTGCAGCACGCCAGGCCTCCCTGTCCAGCACCAACTCCCGGAGTTCACTCAGACTCATGTCCATCGAGTCAGTGATGCTATCCAGCCATCTCATCCTCTGTCGTCCGCTTCTTCTCCTGCCCCCAATCCCTCCCAGCATCAGAGTCTTTTCCAGTGAGTCAACTCTTCGCATGAGGTGGCCAAAGTACTGGAGTTTCAGCTTTGGCATCATTCCTTCCAAAGAAATCCCAGGGCTGATCTCCTTCAGAATGGACTGGTTGGATCTCCTTGCAGTCCAAGGGACTCTCAAGAGTCTTCTCCAACACCACAGTTCAAAAGCATCAATTCTTCGGCGCTCAGCCTTCTTCACAGTCCAACTCTCACATCCATACATGACCACTGGAAAAACCGTAGCCTTGACTAGACGGAACTTTGTTGGCAAAATAATGTCTCTGCTTTTCAACATGCTATCTAGGTTGGTCATAACTTTTCTTCCAATGAGCAAGCATCTTAATTTCATGGGTGCAGTCACCATCTGCAGTGATTTTGGAGCCCCCCAAAAATAAAGTCTGACACTGTTTCCACTGTTTCCCCATCTATTTCCCATGAAGTGATGGGACCAGATGCCATGATCTTCGTTTTCTGAATGTTGAGCTTTAAGCCAACTTTTTCACTCTCCACTTTCACTTTCATCAAGAGGCTTTTTAGTTCCTCTTCACTTTCTGCCATAAGGGTGGTGCCATCTGCATATCTGAGGTTATTGATATTTCTCCTGGCAATCTTGATTCCAGCTTGTGGTTCTTCCAGTCCAGCGTTTTTCGTGATGTACTCTGCATAGAAGTTAACTAAGCAGGGTGACAATATACAGCCTTGACGTACTCCTTTTCCTATTTGGAACCAAAATCAGATTGATTATATTCTTTGCAGCCAAATATGGAGAAGCTCTATACAGTCAACAAAAACAAGACCAGGAGCTGACTGTGGCTCAGATCATGAACTCCTTATTTCCAAATTCAGACTTAAATTGAAGAAAGTAGGGAAAACCACTAGACCATTCAGGTATGACCTAAATCAAATCCCTTATGATTATACAGTGGAAGTGAGATATAGATTTAAGGGACTAGATCTGATAGAGAGAGTGCCTGATGAATTATGGACGGAGGTTCATGATATTATACAGGAGACAGGGATCAAGACCATCCCCATGGAAAAGAAATGCAAAAAAGCAAAATGGCTGTCTGAGGAGGCCTTACAAATAGCTGTGAAAAGAAGAGAGGCAAAAAGCAAAGGAGAAAAGGAAAGATATAAGCATCTGAATGCAGAGTTCCAAAGAATAGCAAGAAGAGATAAGAAAGCCTTCCTCAGCAATCAATGCAAAGAAATAGAAGAAAACAACAGAATGGGAAAGACTAGAGATCTCTTCAAGAAAATTAGAGATACCAAGGGAACATTTCATGGAAAGATGGGCTCGATAAAGGTCAGAAATGGTATGGACCTAACAGAAGCAGAAGATATTAAGAAGAGGTGGCAAGAATACACAGAAGAACAAAAAAGTACAAAAAAGATCTCCAAGACCAAGATAATCACGATGGTATGATCACTCACCTAGAGCCAGACATCCTGGAATGTGAAGTCAAGTGGGCCTTAGAAAGCATCACTATGAACAAAGCTAGTGGAGGTGATGGCATTCCAGTTGAGCTATTTCAAATCCTGAAAGATGATGCTGTGAAAGTGCTGCACTCAATATGCCAGCAAATTTGGAAAACTCAGCAGTGGCCACAGGACTGGAAAAGGTGAGTTTTCCTTCCAATCCCAAAGAAAGGCAATGCCAAAGAATGCTCAAACTACTGCACAATTGCACTCATCTCACACACTAGTAAAGTAATGCTCAAAATTCTCCAAGCCAGGCTTCAGCAATACGTGAGCCGTGAACTTCCAGATGTTCAAGCTGGTTTTAGAAAAGGCAGAGGAACCAGAGATCAAATTGCCAACATCTGCTGGATCATGGAAAAAGCAAGAGAATTCCAGAAAAACATCTATTTCTGCCTTATTGACTATGCCAAAGCCTTTGACTGTGTGGATCACAATAAACTGTGGAAAACTGAAAGAAATGGGAATCCCAGACTACTTGACCTGCCTCTTGAGAAACCTATATGCAGGTCAGAAAGCAACAGTTAGAACTAGACATGGAACAACAGACTGGTTCCAAATAGGAAAAGGAGTATGTCAAATAAACCATTAATCTTCAGAAACTGGTAACAGTTCATTGTTTTCACTTTCACTTGACCTAAGAAGTATAAACAATGAAATCAAGTAAGAATAATTGCATGTGACTAAGTTCTGTTAAATCTCACTTTCTGGTAATGTTTTTCAGGTAATGTTTCACTATAATAAATGTTCCTGAAGCAAAAGCATGCCTTTAGATTCATTCTCAGAGTCCAAGAGCCATCTCAAGCTTTGTATTGAATATTTCTGATCAAGCAAACAAACTCTGAATGCATATTCACAGTGTAGAAGTTATCACCATCTTAGATGAATCTTAGGGCTTCATCTGGGCTTCGATCATTTTTGTCGGTATCAGCGGACCTCAAGACATATCTTGGCAATTTTTATGGAATAACAGAGCATTTTGTAAAAGTGAATTGTTAAATAAACCCGCAAGGTCCTGACTCAAAACTAAACTCTGAGAAGATGTGCTAAAGTGAAAGACCTGTTTTGGACCCCCCCAAAATCATGAGTGTAGGTTGGGGCAGCAATCCATGAAGCAGTAGGTGGATTTCCGTTACCTTTGTATGAGAGTCTTTTCATCAGACCCAATAGGGCACTGACTGAGATCCACACAGGGACTCATGACCTTCAATAGGTCTTTCCTTCTCCTTGCTTTGACCAGTCTTCTCATTTGATGTTGTGCCCAAGGTCACCTTGCCGTAGACGAGAACTTTTCAAGATAGCAGCAATTGGGACTTGCAGCCACAAGAGCACTCTAGTGACAATTCAGAAAAATCATCAGCTTTTACCAAAGAAGGCTAGGTAAGGGAAGAAAAAGGATGCACTTAAGGAAAAAGAAAAAGACCCAAACCATCTGGCTTAGGTTGGAGGACAGGGTCCATGCATAGGTTAATTTTGTGAAAAAGTCATTCAGAGGAGCTTGGACCAGCCTGCCAGTTTCTGAAATGGAAAGCCCAATACCGAAACAACTCAACATCCAGCAGTTGGATCATTTTTCATTTCAGACCAAACACTAGTTAGTGTCCTTTTATCCTGACTTATAAATGAAAGTCATCATTTGATTTGACTAATGTCAAAAGGACAAAACTTGAATTTTGAGTACTTTATTATTATTCCAAACTGTGTAAACTGTAGGACACATTTGTCACTCACAAAAGACGTATCCTCTGAATTAAGAAACTTATATTCTGAGGAGTCGTAAACCCATGACACAAGGAGGTTGGCCTTTTCTTTCCTTTTCTCTTATGACCCCTGATCCTTTTCCCCCTGTTTCCTGAACCTAGAAGTCAGGTGCTTAGCTCCTCTAAAAACAAAACACCTCAAAACAGTTTTTAGTGATACCCTCCTTCAGATTAAAGTATAAACGATGTAATACCAGTGATCAGAACTATTTATAAGATACTTTTCTTGAATGTGTCATTTGATTCACACTGAAATTTCACCCCTCCAAAGCCCTTAGTGAATAAATCTTTTTGGATAACTGCATGCTTTTTTCTTTAAGTTGAATTTTTTAGTCACTTAAACATGACATTGAATAAGAAAACATTTAAGGTGAATAAGAAACCTTCCCCCTTCTTGTGGACTCTTGGGCTACTGCATAATACTATGAACAGTTTCACTTATTCATAACCTTGGGTCATCAGCATGTAAAAATATTGATTACTATCCTGAACTATAAGGTATGATGATATCTTTAGGGCCTGCTGGCTCCTACAGTAAGTGGTCCTAGACTAGTTTTTAAGCTTTTACATCAGTTTTTCATAGTTTTTGTTTTGTTTTATTTTTAATTTCCAGGGTCTCCCGCATTGTAGACAGATGCTTAACCGTCTGAGCCACCAGGGAAGTCCATAATTGATGTTAAGCTATCCATTTCCTTGTACTGCCGTAGAGTGGTGCTTTCCTATC
Source organism: Ovis aries (assembly GCF_016772045.2). Lineage (NCBI taxonomy): Eukaryota > Metazoa > Chordata > Mammalia > Artiodactyla > Bovidae > Ovis > Ovis aries. The sequence continues at coordinate 13,577,508 of NC_056080.1, read as the reverse complement.
TCCTAGCTTTAAATCTCATGGATCTGATGACCACAAAGCCTAATTATTAACATTGTATACAGTGTCAGAGTAAGTGGGAATTGAATGAGGGTCTATGCTGAGGTTAAAACACTAATCTCTAGAAGATGGGGTTTATGACATCTATTTTTTTAATTTGAATTAGCAGAAGCCTTTTTAGTTTACTGTTTTGTTTTTAAACTCTTGACTCAGGACTTCTTTATTGCATGCTTGAAATATGCCCCAGTATGTAGTGGTTTTTTGTTTTTGTTTTTGTTTGGTTTTTTTTTTTTTACCTCCCAAAATATAACAGTTTCAATTACTTGCCACGTATCTGTTTTTAAAAAGCAAAGGACATTTACTTCACTCCCCAAAATGTCATTTACTTTTCTGTCAGATGTCATTGAATTTTCAATTTTGTTTAGAGGATATTGCTTTACAGTGTTACAGTGCCTTACACCATCGCAAATCAGTCATCAGTTCAGTTCAGTTGCATCTGACTTTTTGCAACCACATGGACTGCAACACGCCAGGCTTTCCTGTCCATCACCAATTCCTGGAGCTTGCTCAAACTCATGTCCATCGAGTTGGTGATGCCATCCAACCATCTCATCCTCTGTCGTCCCCTTCTCCTGCCTTCAATCTTTCCCAGTGTCAGGGTCTTTTCCAGTGAGTCAGTTCTTCGCATCAGGTGGCCAGAGTATTGGAGCCTCAGCTTCAGCATCAATCCTTCCAATGAATATTCAGGTCTGATCTCCTTTAGGCTTGACCGGTTTGATCTCCTTGCTGTCCAAGGGACTCTCAAGAGTCTTCTCCAACACCTCAGTTCAAAAGCATCAATTCTTCGGGGCTCAACTTTCTTTATGGTCCAATTCTCACATCCATACATGACTACTAGAAAAACCATAGCTTTAAGAATATTGGAGTGGGTTGCTATTTCCTTCTCCAGGGGATCTTCCCAACCCAAGGGATCAAACCTAGGTCTCCTGTGTTGCAGGCAGATTCTTTAACAACTGAGCCACCAGGGAAGCCTGAGTAATACTTGACTAGTCAGACTTTTGTCAGTGAAGTAATGTCTCTGCTTTTTAATATGCTGTCTAGGTTTGTCATAGCTTTTCTTCCAGGGAGCAAGCATCTTTTAATTTCGTGGCTGCACTCACCATCTGCAGTGACTTTGGAGCCCAAGAAAATAAAGTCTCTCACTGTTTCCATTGTTTCCCCATCTATTTCCATGCATTGATGGATGGGATAGGATGCCAGGATCTTAGTTTTTTGAATGTTGAGCTTAAAGCCAACTTTTTCACTCTCCTCTTTCACTTTCATCTAGGGGATCATTAGTTCCTTTTCGCTTTCTGCCATAAGGGTGGTGTCATCTGCATATCTGAGGTTATTGATATTTCTCCCTGCAATCTTGATTCCAGCTTGTGTTTCACCCAGCTCGGCATTTTGCATGATGTACTTCGCATATAAGTTAAATAAGCAGGGTGACAGTATACAGCCTTGACGTACTCCTTTCCCAATTTGGAACCAGTCTGTTGTTCCATGTCCAGTTCTAACTGTTGCTTCTTGACCTGCGTACAGATTTCTCAGGAGGCAGGTCAGGTGGTCTGGTATTCCCATCTCTTTCAGAATTTTCCACAGTTTGTTGTGATCCACACAAAGGCTTTAGCATAGTCAATAAAGCAGAAGTAGATGTTTTTTTCTGGAATTCTCTTGGATTTTCTATGATCCAACAGATGATGGCAATTTGAATTCTGGTTCCTTTGCCTTTTCTAAATCCAGCTTGAACATCTGGAAATTCTCGGTTCATGTAATGTTGAAGCCTAGCTTGGAGAATTTTCAGCATTACTTTGCTATCATGTGAGATGAGTAATTGTGCAGTAGTTGGAGCATTCTTTGGCATTGCCCTTCTCTGGGATTGGAATGAAAAGTGACCTTTTCCAGTCCTATGGCCACTGCTGACTTTTCCAAATTTGCTGGCATATTGAGTGTAGCACTTTAACAGCATCATCCTTTAGGATTTCAAATAGCTCAGCTGGAATTCCATCACCTCCACTAGCTTTGTTTGTAGTGATTTTTCCTAAGGCCCGTTTGACTTCACACTCCAGGATGTCTGACTCTAGGTGAGTGATCACGGCATTGTGATTATCTAGGTCATAAGATCATTTTTGTACAGTTTTTCTGTGTATTCTGTGTATTCTTGCACCTTTTCTTAATATCTTCTGCTTCTGCATCTGCTTTCTGTCCTTTATTGAGCCCATCTTTGCATGAAATGTTCCCTTGGTATCTCTAATTTTCTTGAAGAGATCTCTAGTCTTTCCCCTTCTATTGTGTTCCTCTATTTCTTTGCATTGATCACTTAAGAAGGCTTTCTTATCACTTTTTGCTATTCTTTGGAACTCTGCATTCAGATGGATATATCTTTCCTTTTCTCCTTTGCCTTTCAGTTCTCTTCTTTTCTCAGCTATTCGTAAGGCCTCCTCAGACAACCATTTTGCATTTCTTCTTCTTGGTCTTTACCTTACATTATCGCAAATCAGTCCTAATTATGTGTATATATATTCTCTCCCTCTTGAGCCTTCCCCCCACCCCCATCCCACTCCTCCAGGTTGTGACAGAGTGCCAGGCGGGGCTCCCTGTGTTATGTAGCAGCTTCCCACTAGTTATCTGTTATGTACACAATAATGTATATATGTGGATGCTATTTTCTAAATTTATCCTAGCCTCTCCTTCCCCTGCTTTGTCCACAAGTCTGTTCTCTACATCTGGGTCTCTATTTCTTCTCTCTAAACAGCTTACTCTGTTGATTTTTAGCTGAGGTCACATTAGTACATTTTGACAGCAGATGGGGAGTAAATTAAGACTTTCACAGAAATCATTTGGCCATATTTATCTTATCACAAGTGTGGTGGGAGGTTCTTCTGCTGGTTTCTCTGGCATGATTGTGTCAGAAGACATCAGCAATACGAAGGCTCTCTGGAAGCATTACAGCACCCTAATGATGTATGGGGTCGCAAAGAGTCGGACACGACTGAATGACTGAACTGAACTGAATGATGTATAGAAAACCTCCCTAATGATGTATGGAAAAGTGTATCTTTCCCTGCATCCACACTAACATTGGATTTAATAATTAATATTTTTTCAGTTTCAGGAATAAAAAACCTCATCTTAATTCTAAACAAAAACAATAGGATCCTTTTGGAAAGAAATTTGCCTGAGCAGATGTCCCTGGGATGTTTTTATAAGGTTCCATTTAGTACAGCATTTCTGGGGCATATTTTATACTAATAGTAATAACTGTTGAAAGCAATAAAATGTTCCTTTTGGATTTGCATGAATAATTTTCCATTCTCAAAATTAAAATTTTAGTAGGAAGTTATAAGCCCTATAATAAGTTATTTATATACTTTGTCATAAGATGTTTCTAATTAAAGATCTTAATTTACATTTTCCTTTATTTGAGTAGGTTATCATTTTGGTGGTTGGGACGTATTCTTGAGTTTTGATTGCCACCAAGCATCTTAAAGAATGAGCATTTCCCTATTGCACACTGCACAGAAAATATTTCTGGAATTTATCTTTAGAATTAAGGACATTAACCATTTGGCCAGAATGTCAGCTCCAAACCATTCCTAATCAGATAGTCAAAAATAAATCTATTTATTGTTTGTTGCTTTCTTTCTTGCCTTTAGGATCCTCAGAGAAGCCACTTTGTCCTAATTGCTGGGGAGCCATTAAAAGAACCAGTTGTCCAGCATGGTAAGCCACAAATGATCACGATTTTCTTGGTTGGTTTTCATTTCTTTGAAAGCAGAGTACATCTATAGTATCACTGGGAAGAATAGCTGGATTTTTGTCCTCTCTCTATCTACAAAGTTGAGGATTTTGTTTCATTTCTCTATTGTCAAAGGAAAACATACACATGGTATTTATTTCTATATTCACGCTCTCTTTCTTTTCAAGAAACATTTCTTGGGTATCCATCATGTGTAGGACATGGAGGTTTGAACCTTGGGGGGACCAAAAACAGTATTTTTTTTTATGTTGTGTCAAGAGAGTTTCAACTTAAAAGATTTTATGGTCTACTGGGGAGTTGAATATCATTTTTATCTTTACCAAAAATAGATTTCTTTGTTTTTCTTTTTGGCTATACCACACAGCTTGTGGGATCTTAGTTCCCAGTGACTGAACCTGGGTCCATGGCAGTGAACGTGCTGAGAGTCCTAACCACTGGACCACCAGGGAATTCCCATAACAGTGATTTCAATATTGTCCTTATAGTTTATTGTCTTATTAGTGAAAAATAGGAATGTCTTAGGAATATTTCTTTGGAAGTTTCTAAAATATTTGAATCAATCTTAGTTAATTGGGGGAAAAAAAAGCAAATATAGGGAATTCCCTGGTGCCAGTGGTTAGCACTCTGCACTTTCACTGCTGAGGACCCGCGTTCAACCCCTGATCAGGGAACTAAAATACCACCATGGCCAAGCCATGCAGCGTGGCAAAAAAAAAAAATAATAATAATAATAAATAAATAAATAAAGACATAAGAAGATGAACAACAAGGGCTTACTGTATAGCACAGGGAACTATATTTAATATTCTATATAGACCATGATGGAAAAGAAAGTAAAAAAGAATATATGTGTGCGTATGTATATGTATCACTGAATCACTTTGCTATATATCAGAAATTAACACAAAATTATAAATAAACTATACTTTAATACAACAAAACAAATAGAGATAATTGTGGTATAGTAGAAATAGGACTGTACTTGGAGGCAGAAAATCTTGAAATAGGTACTCATAATAGTCACTTCAGTTCTTTGTCTTGACTTCTTCAAAATGTTGTTGTTTGATTAAATGAGGAACATCTAAAAGTACCTAGAACTCAATCTATTATTTAGATAAATGCCACAAAGCATAGTGTATATCCACTTACCTAATTATTAAATTTAACATGCATTAAAATCCCATTACATCACCTTGCCTTGGTAACACACAGTGATTTCAGGGAAAAAAAATAAAAACCCAACTGGTCATAACTTTAAAGAAAACTGATTATTTTTAAAATATTCATTTTTGTTCTATTAGTAATTTAAGAGGCAAGCATTTAATTTTACCCCACCTAGCCCATAGCATTTGACCTGGATTTTGCAGGCTTCTGATTTCCACTCCAAAGGTTCATGGTTCTCATTTTCTTTTATCTTGATTGAACAGCCCTAAAATAGTTTGTTTTTCTGGAAGAAGCCTGCAGACAAATTGAGTAGGATCACCATCTTTATTAATAGCAGCTAGAATTTAGGTGGGAATGGTATTGTAAAGTAAAATAAAGTAAAAAAAAAAAAAAAAGAATGTGTGGGATGGAAATCTTTTAAGTTAAGCAATGTCCCCTGCATCAGTGATGAAAACCAAGAATTCAGCTACACTAGGTGACAGGCCAAAGGAGTGGGACCACCTGTAACCACCCTCCATTCACCTCCCATGAATCCTCTCCAGCGCTTGGAACTTGGGGATACTGGGTGTGCTGGCATGCACAAACTTAGATTAACCAAACAACATAGAGATGGCCCCTGAAATCTCAGTTAATGAGAGGCAAAGCATTCTACCTGTTTATTTTCTTTTATTACCTTTTTCAAACCCAGAATATTTCCTTTTACCTGGGCATGTTTAAAGACCATCACAACCATCTCTTGACTATTTGGGAACCAGTACTAGTTGATGAGGAAAACAGAATCCAGAGGGTCCACTTCCTTACATAACAAATACTTGGGTAGCAGTAGCTGCTAAGAGGTTTGTTGGCCGCATAGCTTGATTCACACTCAAGCTGTTCAGTTCCAGCCCCCAGACTTCTGCCTCCCCTGTGCCTGGTTGCCTCTTCTCTGTCCTGTGGCTTCTGTGACAGAAAGTAATTGTTAGTGCTGGAGCTGGGATTTGAACCCTAGTCCCCTAAACCCTTGTCTTGTGCATCTCCACTAGGAAGTTCCTCCATAATGAGAAATTAAGCTCACACCATTTTAATTACAGTAGAGGGAGGGAGTTCAAAGACTTAATCAGAGAAGAGATGAAATGTGTAGGTTAAAAGAGGTTTGATAGGATTATACATAACTAGCAAATAATTTTCTTGTTCATAACCCTTACATGTATTAAAAAACATGCTTTCTGGGGGATATAGTATACAACATGGTGACTATAGTCAATAACACTGTACTGCATATTTGGAAGTTGCTAAGAGAATAGATCGTAAAAGTTCTCATCACAGGAAAAAAATTCTGTTCTTATGTGTGCTAATAGATAATAACTAGACTTATTGTGATCATTTCCCAATGTATGCAAATACCAAATAATTATGTTGTACTGGAAACTTATATAATGCTGTATGTGAGTTATACCTGAATTTCAGAAAAACAAATTAATTTAGTTATATACTATCCCCCCCCCCACCAAAAGGGCTTCCCAATTGGCACTAGTGGTAAAGAACCCGCCTGCTAATGCAGGAGATGTAAGGGATGTGGGTTTGATCCCTGAGTTGGGAAAATCCCCTGGAGGAGGGCATGGCAACCCACTCCAGTATCCTCGCCTGGAGAATCCCATGGACAGAGGAGCCTGGTGAGCTACAGTCCATAGGGTTGTAAGGAGTCGGACATGACTGAGTGACTTAGCATGCACACATTCCCTGTCAACACCCCCCCCAAAAAAAAAAACCAAAAACATGCACTTTCTGGTTTCAGTTTTCTTCTTAAGGATTTGAGATGAGCTTCCTTACCTTGGCTTTGGAGGGCTCAGGCTTCCAGTGATTACCTTGTTTCTCAAAGTATGGTCCTTGAACCAGCAGCATTGGCATCACTGGAGAGATAGAAATGCAGAGTTTCAGACCTCACTCCAGACCTTCTGGTTCAGAATCTGCATTTTAATAAGATTCCCAGGTGATTCACATGCACATTATGATTTGAGAAGCACAGCAGAATACCCCAGAGAAGTGTCAAAATGGAAGCCCAGAAGTGTACTGTTTGTACAGAAAAGGAATTGGGGGAGGAGAGAGGTGCTTCACAAGTCCCATCTCTAGCAAAATTGTGATGTGCAGAAAGTCACTCCTTGGCCCAGTACCTGCTCTCACTTTCTGAGTTCCATTTCCCTTTCTTTCCTGTATCCTTTAAAAAGTTGACTTTTCCAGGATGCCCTCTAGAATTTATTATTTATTTTGCATATGCGGGCTCTCTCATTTTTCCTACCTGGTATAGCCCACACCTCCAGATGAAATTTCTCTCGTGAGCCCCAGAACCCTGTGTCCAGCAATGTACTGAGCACCTCTGCCAGGAAGCTGTCTGATTGTCTTCAGTGCCTTCATGCCAGAATATCCAGAACTGAGCTCCTTGCTCTACCCACAACTTCCTGTGTCTCGTGTCTCAGATATCCTTAAACAGTTCCACCATCAACTCAGCCTCCCAAGCCAGACATCTTCTCTACCCTGATGCCAAAGGTGTCTTCTCCAAACTGCACATCAGATCACAGTGCTGTCTACTTAACTCTTCAGTGATTCCTGATCACCTGTGGAATTATGTCCAAATGTCTTCCGAGAGATCGAGTTCAGAACCCAGAGTGGTCTGGCCTCTTCCTCCTTATCAGATCCTGACCCCTTTGTTCCCTCTTCGAGCCTTCCTTCCAGCACTATGCCCCATCATCACTGCCTCCCGCATGCTAGTCCTGAAAAACGCCTTTGCCCTATGTCTGCCTGTTTGGACATCACTGTGTTTATGAATGCTGTCCTGGGCTCCTCCTCCTCCCCTTTCTGTGTTAATTCTTTGAATTTTCCATACTTTTGTCATTCTGTTTGTCACACTGTTTTGTAATAATTTGGTTTCATATCTGTCTGTGTGATAGATGTGAGGTCCTTGAGGGAGAGCATCTGTCGTTCGGCTTTATGTCTCTAGCTCCCAGCGCCATGTTCATTATTCAATAAGTGCGCAATAAATGCTGGATAGGTAAGTCATTAAATGAATGAATTTAGATGCCTGCTACCTGTTTTCCCTTTCTCTTGCCATCCTGTACCTTGCAGTCTCTCAAAAGGCATATCATCAAAGCATGTGATACTGAATCTTCCTTCTCAAGTGCTAACCAAAGTGAATCTCAAATCTGTGCTGATATTCTAACAGTAATTAAGAAGTTTGACTGTGTTATTCCCTCAAAGTACTAAGTTATGTTTTAATCTGGGTCTCTCAGAGAAAAGCCTCTTAGATGAAGCACTTTATAAAAGCCTCCTGATGAAACGTCTGCATGCTAGGGCAAGAGAGATACTGAATGGACAAATCTGTCAACTGCTTTCATGACACTGCCAATGCCATATAAGAGCTGGCCCTGTTTATCCAACACATGTTGGAGGTGACACAGTCTAAGACAATACCCTTTTGCTCCTACAGTATGTGAAGAGAGGGAAAGAGACAGACATTTTGCCTCTTGGTTGATGAGAAGAGGACTTCTACACCTTTAGCAAAAGCCAAATTCAAACTTAGGGATTAGACAAACTGTGACCCATGGGCCAAATCTGTCCACTACACGTTTTTGTAAATAAAGTTTTATTGGAACACGCCATCACTGGTCACTTGTATATTGTCTCTGACAGCTTTTGTGCTTCAACAGAAGAATTGAGTGGTTGAGACAGACACGATTTGACCCACAAAATCTAAAATATATACTATCTGGCCTAAGTGTACTGACCCTGGAGAATCCAAAATGTGATGTCTTCTTAACTTGAAAATTTTGTAATTTAGTGTCTGTCAGGTGCTACTAATTTTAAGAAATGACTTGGACCCCTCACATAAGGACACAGCCTCATATACTGTGCAGATACCAACACTGTGACAAGATTTGCCAATTTTTAAACATCAGTTCAGTTCTTGATATCAGTCAATTCAATTCTATACAACTGACAACAACAATAAATTTTAAAAGTTCTCTTCGCAAGAAAAAAAATTCTGTAACTATGGATGGTGACAGATGTTAAGTAAACTAATGTAGCAATCATTTCCCAATATATACAAATATCAAATCATTATACTGTACACCTGAAACTAATATAATGTTTGTTGTGTGTCTATTATACTTCCATAAAAAAGATAAAGAGGATAAAGAGAAGTAACAACTACAAAAATAGTTACAATAGAACCAAACCTGAGAATGTTTCAAATAAAAACATTGTCATTGCTGATGACAGCCTGGAGTGGATGAGTGAGCTATAATTGCATTTGTTTATCTGAAGTTTATTCATTATAATCATAAATAATCCTAGTCAAGAAACTTGTACTACAGTCCTCAGGGATCGGGTGCTGTGAAAATAACCTTTTTCAGATATGCCTGAGTTTGTTTCAAATTAAGAAGTACAGAAATACGTACCATTTTCACAGTAGAAAAAAGTGTTCTCATCACCTGGAACTTTCTGAACGTCTCTTTTCTGCTCTAGGTCCGTTTGTGATGAACACAGATGAAGAGATTTCTCAGGCCATTCTTGATTTCAGAAATGCGAAAAACGGCTTTGAAAGAGCCAAAACCTGGAAATCAAAGATCGGAAACTAGTGACAAGCATAAGCGCAGCTCTGACTGCCTTCTAGAATGTTGCCCTTTGTGACATCCACCCATTTAGGGTGTGCAGTTTCCAAGGATGATTTCGCCAGTGTTTGTAAAGAATTCCACACTCAAGTGACAACATGTTTTCTTTTTTTTAAATATAGCACTGCGTGTAAGATATTTCCTGGCCCGAGCAAATAAACCTAATTGTTGCTTCTCTAAAAATCAGTGGTCTTCATTTCAACTAAATTACTAAGCTTCTGTCAAAAAAATTTTTGTATATGTTTACCTTTCCACAGATATGTGCCTATTTTGTCATCTTTGTGCCTGTGTGTTTTTTAGAGCATATTTGATCACTTTCTGTGTGTCTCACTGATATAGGTGTGTGAGCATCTGAGGTCTCTTTCTGAGCAATGCAGTTTCCATGCCTATGTGCTGGGGTTGGTTTCATGTTACAGGTTATCTGCATTAAAGTAACAGCAGTTCTGAGCGCTTCAGTCAGTTTTCAAAACTGCCCCGCTATTGGTAGGGACACGACAGGATTACGGCCAAGACTTCCCTGCTTTTTCTGCCAAAGTCTGTGTCAGATTTAAGACACATGCTCCTGCAAGCTTCCATGAGGGTTGTGAAAAAAGTTTGAATCCACAATTGGGTCCCAGCCTTCTGTAGCTGCAAGCATTGGTGGCCGCACCACCTCCTTATAAAACAACTTGAACCTGGGCATAGGGTGGAAGGATTTTTTATTTTTTTAATTTGCTGGACATGAAATGGATTTAGAGTGCTTTCTCATTTCAAGTAGAAGACATGTCCACTTCCTGATTATTTTTGGAGCATGAGAATATTTACAATTTTTTTCATCTCTCTCCCCCTTCCATAAGATTGCACAGAAACGCACCTTGACTAATTGATTTTGATCACAACTGATTACTTGTTTTTCCCTGTGAACTCTTGGGGTTTTGAACTTTCCTTCTGGAGAATGCCTTTTGAACCAGTTTGCTCTAGCTGCCTGATGTCAACTGCTTGGTAATCAGTGGATACTGAATACAGAATATTCAGAATGTACAGACAGTGGGCAGTGGTGAATATTTTCATGATGTCTTCTCTGCAGTTGGTGCAGGGCTCCAGTTCTGAACGTGGACCAGTGAAGGTAGGTGAGCTCAATTTTTCATGTGATGCAGATGTTTAAGTTGGCTTATACAGAAGATGCTTTCTTTGCCCCCACTATTTTTGAGATAATAGAAAAATGCAGAACACTACTAATAGTGGGTAGGATATGTCCTGTACTTGTTAATGAGTATTCTGTTTCTTTAGCTTATTCAGATTCTTGCCATGAGTTTTAAAAAATGCTTAGGGTAGGAGGCTTTTGGAGATGTAATAGGACATGAATGGACATTCTGGAATCTTTTCAGATAGGAAAGTTTTCCCTCAACTGTATGTGCAGATGGCACAGTAATTTTTTTATTGGAATATAGTTATTTACAATGTTGCATTAATTTCTACTGTACCACAGTGATTTGTCTAAGGAAGCATTGATTTGTTTTTATGACACAGATAACTTTGTGGGCTGTTTATTTTCAGGTCATCTGTGAACAGCAAACGTTCCTTTTTTTAGTTAGTTAGTTAACTTCTGTAAATCAAAAACTGCCATGCTTTCTGCAGACATTTTCTCTCTGGTTTTCCAAATTACCCTTTCTACCATGTGGAAAAATCTTTTTGTGGAAGTCGTTTTGGTCCTTTGCGTTTTGAAATGTGTGTAAAACTCAGCCATAATCGAATGTTAGATTCTATTAGTAAGCATCAAATAGAACCCAATGAATTGAGAGTAATACAAAAAAATTAACTGGGATGTGACTGACTGAGCATGATTTCACCCAGTTTTATGCATTTCACAGTTTATATTGTTGTTCTCAGCTTTTGATTTTGAAAATGGTTAAGATATAATTGCTTTGACCAAAGTGGTGCTCAGTCATTATTGATTTAAGAATCTCTGGCCATGAACAATCAATGTGGACTTGAGGTTTTGTAGCTGTTGTTAGGACGTGCATTTTCAGTAAGGGTGATATCGCCCCCAACAGGGGAAAATTGTCCTTGGGGATGAAAACGTCTTACTCTTATGTATAAAGCACAGATGTACATACAGTAGAGAAAGAGATACACCATATTTCTGGGAAGATTGACCTCTGTGTTAGAGGTAGAGAGCCACCTTGCCAGCAAGCAACACCTTTCCAACTTTCCAAATTCCAAACGGACACGAGAGGGATCACAGTCGTTCAGCTCCACTTCAGTGCCACCAGCCTGGAGTTGGGATCTCAGTGGCAGATTGCAGGTAAACTGGAATCCCATTTTGAGCCTCAGGGACAGGAGATAAAATGAGACTTGTTTGAAGCAAGTAAGGCTTTTCAGGCTGTTCAGCTGTTTTTAAGTCCACAAAACTCAGGAATCCTAGGCCCCACATGGGGTTTTAAAATATTTTCATTTTACTTTGAAACTTCAGTTGCCTCGGTATAAGAGGAGACTGAATAGTTGGAAAGAAGTCACATTCTTTAGGTTGTTCAGCTCTTTTAAACAGCACAGACACAAGTCTTCAGTTGTCCTGGGCACAGTGAGGTTTTAAATGTTTCAGGGACTTCCCTGGTGGTCCGGTGGTTAGGACTCAGTGCTGTCACTGCCAAGGGCCCAAGTTCAATCCCTGCTCAGGGAACTAAGATCCCACAAGCCATGTGACATGGCCAAAAAAAGTTTCAGATTTACTGCCAGCAGTTTTATTGATTGTATTAAACAGTTTATTTATTAGGGCACTGGAAGAAAGCGGTTGAATTTGAATGTGATAGAAAATACATCTTCACACAGGGAACATGCAGTGTTAATGCTTAGTGATACCATTAGCAATTTTTTTCATATATATCCAGATTGCCTTCAAAAAGGGAAGCTCTGTATAGTGAGCTTAGACCCAACACTTAGCTCAATTAAATCTTTCTGATGTGAAGAAAAGACGTGCATACAGTTACACAGAAGTTTGGGCACAGATGTGAGTGGGTGGTGAAGGCTCAGGAGGTACATTGTACTGATTATTATACTTTTTCTTTTCCCCCATAATTTTCTCTTAAGAGAAAAATCCAAGAAGAAATATGTTTCTTAATGTTCTTCTTGTTTAAATCAAAATTTACCATGAAAGCATATTCAGGGTGGTAATAGTTTGGACACTGGAATATGAATGTATTTTGTGCTTGTTGAGATAAAACTATTTCATTTATTCCAAGATGTGTCCAGGGTCCTCCTTGGTGGCCGGTCCATGAGTGTGATCTCTAGCCTTCCTCTCTTCTGACTACCTCTTTTTCTGAAAGGTTGCCCTTCACCCAGTCTTCACTTTCTAGCCTTGAACATTCTGCTGTTTTTTCACCTTAGACTAGCAGTGCCTGTAGTACAGTTAGACGAGTCTGTGAATATTCCTTTTCCTGCAATAACTGTGCAAACGGCTGCCAGTACCCCCGACAGTTGTGCTCACTGCCATTTGAGTATAAGACCTCCAGATTTCATTGGTCTTGCTACTTGTACTTAGCTGTTTGGGGGCAGCAGTGCCTGGAATTTGTGAACTGAGAAAAATCTGCTAGAAAGTCTCAACTCAAATCTACTGTTTAGCTGATAAGTTTTGCAGTCTGAGCATAATATGTTTTCTTCTAGAAATAAGATTAACCCAGTCCCTCTTTCTGACTCACTAGTATAATCAAAGTAACCATCTAGATATGGGATTTACTTCTGTCTGTTCTCTCCAGCTTTTATATATGTTGGGGTAGTCATGTACAGCTGCATAGGGCGTGCAGTGCACAACTCTAGGACCCTCTAGCCACCTGGTCTCATATCTGTATATGATAACCTTGGCTACAGCAGTGTACACTCTCTGGGCTTTTGATTAATAAATATCTGCAACCTCACTGTCCTGTCATTTGCATCCATCTTCTGGCCAGTACTATTTCTAGTATATTTGATGAGCATTTCTTGTCACCAGGAATCTTGGACCCCCCTTAAGTCACTAAGGGAAGCCATCTGCCATAAATCTTTTCAAAGTCACTGAGGCAGACATACCAATAGAAGTGACAAAGGGTTCATTCCGGGTCAGGTTTGGCTAACTCTTTTCTGACAAAATTGGTTTCCTTCTCCCCTGTGCTACCTTCCAGCCCCCTCTTTCATAACCTCACTGGCAGGAGAATATTGTTGAGTGGTAGAGTCATTCAGACTCTGCCTAAGACTGGAACAAGTCCAAGGTCCACAGGAATGTAGGGCACCTCTAACTTCCATGAGAAGCCACATGGCTCGCAAATTTATAACCTTGTGTCACTTGTCTTCCCCTGAAATTATCTCTAGAGGTAAATGAATAACAAAGACTGAGGTGCGCCTTCCATATTTAACTCCAGGAAGCAGACTGGCCCTCACTGGCCTCCGCAGGTCACGCGCAAGGAAGTCCCTTGACTTTGCTGCTAGTCAGATGGCCTTTTGAGCTCATGTCCGGTTTCCTCTCAGGCATAGTCCTTGGCACAAAGGATATTTGAAATGTTTTACATTGATTTCTTCTTCATTTATGACCATATAGGTAAATGTATTGAATTACATGCTTCTGTACACAGAGGTCTTCTTGCCTAGTCAGTCACTTTTAACTGGTGGGGAAACCTTTATATCACTTGAGCCTGTTATTACTATTCAGGATATAGTAAACCCCCTGTATCTTACAGCATGAGTATAGTACTTCCATGTATGACTTATGTTTTTATTTTGAAAAATCTGATTTGGACTTGTGGATTAACATTTAGTATAGACCCTTAAAAGCTCTAGAAAAAAATCACATGAAAGCTGCATGTTGAGTGAATTTGATTAAGGAACCGCTCTTGGGACAAGCTTAAAAGACAGTTTGTGGAATGAAAATGTAGTATTTGGACACGTGCGTGCTTCCTTGTAGAGTGTAACATAGGGTGCTCTGGAACTCCCAGGCACGTTTATGGTAACCACAGTGGCCTAGAGGCACTCAAGAAAGAGGGGCACATGTGGCAGTAACATTGTTTCTGGGCACATTTCTGAGCTCAGCTCTTTCCCACCCCTTGAGATTAGCAGAGATGCTGGGAAACTATCCACAGTTGGGAATATGATTGAGATGAGGTGAGATGAGACATTTGTTCTTTGTGCCATGAAGAAAATCAAGAAGGGGACAGACACAGAGGGATGGGTTGGGGGAGACTTCTCTGATTTCCTTTCATTTGTGTAGACCTCTGGAGGAAGTGAGGGGGCAGTGGTTGTGGTGAGGGAAGGGCGTGGTCTTGCGTGTTTAGGTATCAGCCAGGGGCCAGTGTGGCTGGAGTAGGGAGAGTGGGGGCCAGAACTGCAGCTTCTGAGGTCGGAGAAACAGCCTGGGCATATCACATAGAAAGGATGAGATGGTTGGATGGCCTCACCGACTCAAATGGACATGAGTCTGAACAAGCTCCAGGAGATGGGAAGGCAAGCCTGCTGTGATGCATCCATGGGGTCGTGAAGAGTCAGACGTGACTTAGTGACTGGACAACAACAATCACCCAGAGTGTGGCTGTGTTCCAGTAAAACTTCATGGACACTGAAATTTGAATTGTGTATCATTTCCATGCATCATGAAATAGTCTTCTTATTTGTTGCAATAATTTAAAATTATAGGAAGGAATTCTTAGCTCACAGACCACACAAAAAGAGACTGCAGGCTGGATTTGACCCATAGGTCATAGTTGGCAAAACCTGATCTGTGTCTATCTTCTTCATAGACTGTATCAGGACTTGACATTTTTTATTTGCTTGTGTATAGGGTAGGACACATCACTTCTGGTCACAACCTCTTTGACCCCCTGGCCCCATCCAACAACCAGGGGCCAGAAAGTGCAAGCCTTCCCTGTGCTCAGAAAGCTGGAACTATTTAGTGATTAGTATTCTGACTAACCCACACAACTCTGTTCGATTCTAAGTGTTTTCTGAACATACCACTGAGATGGGAGGTGACTGTGGTTGGACACTGGGGTAGAATCATGGAAGGAAGGAAGACACTTGGGTTTCTTTATGCTGCTCAGGAGGATCCTTTTTCCTGGAAAAGGCAAGCTGTACATTCAGTTCAGTGAACATTTGTGGAATGTCCACCGTGTGCCAGGCACATGACTGGAAATGACATTTTTATAAAATAAAGATGTCTCAGTTATTTGCATGTCTTACCAGCAGCCAAGGAGCTCAACTTGGCCTGTGAGAAGGATAATTTTAGTGCCTGAAACCTTAGGTAATAATGAAAGTTTTAATGAGTCTCTTTCTGTCATTCATTGTCATCTAAATAATTATACCACTCCTATCTTTGAGAAAAGTATTGCTTTCCTAAAATCTAGGTTTGCCTGAAATTATTTCTGGAGAAAGAAAATGACATGTCGAATATTGCGATGGCAGAGATTTTGTTACTTATGGTTCCATTCTACAGGGAGTTGGCAAGAGTGTGATTTTGATTGAAGGAATTCCCTGAGTACATCTGTATAAGAGACCCTCTGAAAAGAACTGTTCATAACTTGCTTCATAACTATCCTGTCGCAGCAAGACTGGAGAACACTGGGCATCTCAGACAATGCAGAGGTTGTAGATGAGGAAGAGGAAAGCCGTGGGTGCTGACATGGGACCACTGCATCTTTAGGAGAAAGAGGAAAATTAAGCATCCTGGGCTGACTGCCAGTTGCATGGCAAGTGAAGTCGCTCAGTCGTTCCCAACTCTTTGCAACCCCATGGATAGTAGCCTGCCCCAAGCTTCTCTGTCCATGGGATTTTCAAGGCAAGGGGCTGGAGTGGATTGCCATTTCCTTCTCCAGGGAATCTTCCCAACCCAGGGATCAAACCCAGGTCTCTCACATTGTAGACAGACACTTTACCATCTGAGCCACAAGGGCTGCCTAATAAAAAGGAAGATGAGGTTTGACATAAAGATCCTCTGTCCACCCAGTGGATTATGTTTTACTTAGGCTGACATACGGCTGTAGGAGTCACAATAATGCAATGTGACCATCCAGTCCAAATTTCAATCGTTCAGAACACTGATAACCAGCATTAATGTGGCTGAGCTGGAAGTCAGGATCAAGGCTGAAACTACAGGTTGAGTATGGGTCTGCCCCACGTAACTCTCATCTGCCTGGATCAGTGGGCCAGAAGGGACACATACTTGCAGTGATGGCAGAAGTGTAGGAGAGCTGTGTATTCACAAATGCATTTCAACACTCTGCTTGCATCATGTCTTATAACATCCTATTGGTCGAAGCAGGTCATGTGGCCCAACGTCAGTGGGGCTGAGAAACATACTCTTCTCTTGGGGGAGACGGGTGGAGGCAGTGAAATTGTTTTTAACAATAATCTAATTCCAATCCCAAAGGAAGGCAATGCCAAAGAATGCTCAGACTACCACACAATTGCACTCATCTCACACACTAGTAAAGTAATACTTAAAATTCTCCAAGCCAGGCTTCAGCAATACATGAACCGTGAACTTCCAGATGTTCAAGCTGGCTTTAGAAAAGGCAGAGGAACCAGAGATCAAATTGCCAACATCTGCTGGATCATGGAAAAAGCAAGAGAGTTCCACAAAAACATCTATTTCTGCTTTATTGACTATGCCAAAGCTGTTGACTGTGTGGATCACAATAAACTGTGGAAAATTCTGAAAGAGATGGGAATACAGACCACCTGACCTGCCTCTTGAGAAACCTATATGCAGGTCAGGAAGCAACAGTTAGAACTGGACATGGAACAACAGCCTTGTTCCAAATAGAAAAAGGAATACATCAAGCCTGTATATTGTAACCCTGCTTATTTAACTTCTATGCAGAGTACATCATGAGAAACGCTGGGCTGGAAGAAGCACAAGCTGGAATAAGATTGCTGAGAGAAATATCAATAACCTCAGATATGCAGATGACACCACCCTTATGGCAGAAAGTGAAGAAGAACTAAAAAGCCTCTTGGTGAAAGTGAAAGGGGAGAGTGAAAAATTTGGCTTAAAGCTCAACATTCAGAAAATGAAGATCATGGCATCCGGTCCCATCACTTCATGGGAAATAGATGGGGAAACAGTGGCTGACTTTAATTTTTGGGGCTCCAAAATCACTGCAGATGGTGATTGCAGCCATGAAATTAAAAGATGCTTACTCCTTGGAAGGAAAGTTATGACCAACCTAGATAGCATATTCAAAAGCTGAGACATTGTTTTGCCAACAAAGGTCCGTCTAGTCAAGGCTATGGTTTTCCCAGTGGTCTGTATGGATGTGAGAGTTGGACTGTAAAGAAAGCTGAGTGCCGAAGAATTGATGCTTTTGAACTGTGGTGTTGGAGAAGACTCTTGAGAGTCCCTTGGACTTCAAGGAGGTCTAATCAGTCCATTCTAAAGGAGATCAGTCCTGGATGTTCTTTGGAAAGACTGATGCTAAAGCTGAAACTCCAGTACTTTGACCACCTCATGCGAAGAGTTGACTCATTGGAAAAGACTCTGATGCTGGGAGGGATTGGGGGCAGGAGGAGAAGGGGACGACAGAGGATGAGATGGCTGGATGGCATCACCGACTTGATGGACATGAGTTTGAGTGAACTCTGGGAGTTGGTGATGGACAGGGAGGCCTGGAATGCTGCAGCCCATGGGGTCGCAAAGAGTCGGACATGACTGAGCGACTGAACTGAACTTTATTACTATAAAGGCTTCACATTGTTTCCTTAGATGTTGGGCCCTTCATCTTTGAGATCAGTGATAAAAAGACTGTAACAGATCTTAGGGCTATAGCTGAGGTTATTCAGAGCATCCTTTTAGAGTTTTGCCACTCAAGCACATCCCACACTAATTTCCCCCCACATGTCCTAAGCATAGATGCATCCAGTCAGAGCAGAGATGTTAGAATGGAGCATGAATTTAAAACATGTAAAGGGAAGCATACGCCCTTTCCTGCATGCTAGACAGTTTGACTGGGGAGAAACCGTCCTGTGATACTCACCAAATTGGAGGATGTAGAGGTCCCAGACACCTTAGCCATCTAGTATCCCCTTAAAATACCCAGACAGCTATGCACAAACACTCGCGCAAATGTACACATACACACATTTATACTTTCTGTGAGTCTGTAGTTCCTTTCCCTAGTCTAAGTTTAATCAAACACCCTGGTTTCTCACATTTATACATTTAAATATAGAACTGCATGAGTCAAAGAACCACCAGTAGCGTGAGGCCCCACCAAAGGGCCATGTTTCTAGATTTCAGAGCAGCAGGACCAGGCCTTCAGCTGGTTCCATCTAAGTCATTACAAGCAAATGTGCATTCTCCTCCCTGCCCTCAGTTGGCATGGCCACACAATTAGGTGTCATCTGTAATGGGGAAGGCTGGACTCTAATGACAAAGCACAAAGGTTTAAGAAGTGGGTGGTTTTTCCTTCACTCATCTGTAAAGACCTATGTAAGCCTGGGTAAATACTTGAAAATTAGCATTTCATCTGAAAATACATCCCAGAAATATTTTTTAAAGATATTTACCCTGCAAAAGCTCTTCTCTTTTAAATTTTTATTTACTATGGTTTGGGTGGCCCTATCTTGCTCTTTTCAAACTCAACTCGAGTTGCTCAGGGAAATCAAGGCCCATGAAACACCTCTGAACCCCAACACAGGACCAGATGCCCCACCCCTGAGAAAGGAAGGGAAGGCAGTGAATGTTAGCACGTGCCTCCTCTGCATCTGACCCTTTCCTACTTATGGCCCTCAGTAATCTCCACATCAGTGATATGAAAAGCTTTGCATTCTGAAATGAGGAAACCATGACTTAAGGAAATTCAATAATTCGCCCTCAGTCAAATAGCTAAAAAGGAACAGTGCCTGGATTCAAACCCAGCTTACTTTATGTTTTTAAAGTTATTCTATGGCAAAGATGATCATTTTTCCCATTTGATGTGCTGTTCTGTGAATTTTAACACAGATTTCTGTGACCACCACCATAATCAAGATACAGAAAAAATTCCTTTATGCTACTCTTCAATCTATGCCCCAATCAGCAATACTGCAGAAGCTGAATTCAAATGGTTCTGTGAAGACCCACAAGACCTTCTAGAACCAACACCAAAAAAGATGATCTTTTCTTCATAGGGGACTGGAATGCAAAGGTAAGGAGTCAAGAGATACCTGGAGTAAAAGGCAAGTTTGGCCTTGGAGTGCAAAATCAAGCAGGGCAAAAGCTAATAGAGTTTGCCAAGAGAACACACTGGTTATAGCAAACACCCTCTTCCAACAACACAAGAGATGACTCTGCACATGGATATCACCAGGTGGTCAATAACAAAATGAGATTGATTATATTCTTTGCAGCCAAAGATGGAGAAACTCTACACAGTCAGCAAAAACAAGACCAGGAGCTGACTGTGGCTCAGATCATCAGCTCCTTATTGCAAAATTCAGGCTTAAACTGAAGAAAGTATGGAAAACCACTGGCCATTCAGGTATGACCTAAATCAGATCCCTTATGATTATATAGTAGGGGTGATGAATAGATTCAAGGGATTAGATCTGGTAGACAGAATGCCTGAAGAACTGTGAATGGAAGTTCATAACATTGTACAGGAGGCAAGTGACCAAAACCATCCCAAAGAAAAAGAAATGCAAGGCAGCAAAGTAGTTGTCTGAGGAGACTTTACACATAGCTGAGAAAAGAACAGAAACAAAAGGCAAAGGAGAAAGGGAAATATATACCCAACTGAATGCAGGGTTCCAGAGAATAGCAAGGAAAGATAAGAAAGCCTTCTTAAGTGAACAATGCAAAGAAATAGAGGAAGACTATAATGGGGAAGACTAGAGATCTCTTCAAGAAAATTGGAGATACCAAGGGAACATTTCGTGCAAAGATGGGCTCCATAAAGGACAGAAATGGCAAGGATCTAACAGAAGCAGAAGAGATTAAGAGATGGCAAGAATACACAGTAGAACTATACAAAAAAGATCTTATGACCTGGATAACCAAAATGGTGTGGTCACTCACCTAGAGGCAGATATCCTGGAGTGTGAAATCAAGTGGGTCGTAGGAAGCATAACTACAAACAAAGCTAGTGGAGGTGATGGAATTCCAGCTGAGCTATTTGAAATACTAAAGGATGATGTTGTTAAAGTGCTGCACTCAATATACCAGCAAATTTGGAAAAGTCAGCAGTGGCCATAGGACTGGAAAAGGTCACGTTTCATTCCAATCCCAGAGAAAGGCAATACCAAGTAATGTTCAGTTCAGGGCAGTGCAGTCACTCAGTCGTGTCCAACTCTTTGCGACCCCATGAACCGCAGCACGCCAGGCCTCCCTGTCCATCACCAACTCCCGGAGTCCACCAAACTGATGTCCATCGAGTTGGTGATGCCATCCAACCATCTCATCGTCTGTCGTCCCCTTCTCCTCCTGCCCTCAATCTTTCCCAGCATCAGAGTCTTTTCCAATGAGTCAGCTCTTTGCATCAGGTGGCCAAAGTATTGGAGTTTCAGCTTCAACATCAGTCCTTCCAATGAACACTGGGACTGATCTCCTTTAGGATGGACTGATTTGAACTCCTTGCAGTCCAAGGGACTCTCAAGAGTCTTCTCCAACACCACAGTTCAAAAGCATCAATTCTTTGGTGCTCAGCTTTCTTTATAGTCCAACTATCATCCATACATGACCACTGGAGAAACCATAGCCTTGACTAGATGGACCTTTGTTGACAAAGTAATGTCTCTGCTTTTTAATATGCTATCAAGGTTGGTCATAACTTTCCTTCCAAGGAGTAAGTGTCTTTTAATTTCATGGCTGCAATCACCATCTGCAGTGATTTTGGAGCCCCCAGAAATAAAGTCAGCCACTGTTTCCACTGTTCCCCCATCTATTTCCCATGAAGTGATGGGACCGGATGCCATGATCTTAGTTTTCTGAATGTTGAGACTTAAGCCAACTTTTTCACTCTCTTCTTTCAGTTTCATCAGGAGGCTCTTTAGTTCTTCTTCACTTTCTGCCATAAGGATGGTGTCATCTGCATATCTGAGGTTATTGATATTTCTCCCGGCAATCTTGATTCCAGCTTGTGCTTCTTCCAGCCCAGCATTTCTCATGATGTACTCTGCATAGAAGTTAAATAAGCAGGGTGACAATATACAGCCTTGACGTACTCCTTTTCCTATTTGGAACCAGTCTGTTGTTCCATGTCCAGTTCTAACTGTTGCTTCCTGACCTGCATACAGAGTTCTCAAGAGGCAGGTCAGGTGGTCTGTATTCCCATCTCTTTCAGAATTTTCCACAGTTTATTGTGATCCACACAGTCAACAGCTTTGGCATAGTCAATAAAGCAGAAATGGATGTTTTTCTGGAACTCTCTTGCTTTTTCCATGATCCAGCAGATGTTGGCAATTTGATCTCGTTCCTCTGCCTTTTCTAAAGCCAGCTTGAACATCTGGAAGTTCATGGTTCATGTATTGCTGAAGCCTGGCTTGGAGAATTTTAAGTATTACTTTACTAGTGTGTGAGATGAGTGCAATTGTGTGGTAGTCTGAGCATTCTTTGGCATTGCCTTTCTTTGGGATTGGAATGAAAACTGACTTTTTCCAGTCCTGTGGCCACTGCTGAGTTTTCCAAATTTGCTGGCATATTGAGTGCAGCACTTTCACAGCATCATCTTTCAGAATTTGAAATAGCTCCACTGGAATTCCATCACCTCTACTAGCTTTGTTTGTAGTGATGATTCCTAAGGCCCACTTGACTTCACAATTCAGGATGTCTGGCTCTAGGTGAGTGATCACACCATCATAATTATCTGGGTCGTGAAGATCTTTTTTGTACAGATCTGTGTATTCTTGCCACCTCTTTTTAATATCTTCTGCTTCTGTAATGTTCAAACTACCACATAATTGCACTCATGTTACATGCTAACAAAGTAATACTCAAAATTCACCAAGCTAGGTCTCAACGTTATGTGAAATGAGAACTTCCAGATGTCAATCTGGATCTAGAAAAGGCAGCGGAACCAGAATTCAAATTGCCAACATCCGTTGGATCATAGAAAAAGCAAAGGAATTCCAGAAAAACATCTACTTCTGCTTTATTGACTACATTAAAGCCTTTGACTGTGTGTATCACAACAAACTGTGGAAACTTGGTAAAAAGATAGGAATACCAGACCACCTGACCTGCCTCCTGAGAAACCTGCATGCAGGTCAAGATGCAACAGTTAGAACTGGACATGGAACAATGGACTGGTTCAAAATTTGGAAAGAAGTATGTCAAGGCTATATATTGTCACCCTGCTTATTTAACTTTTATACAGAGTATATCATGCTAAATTCCAGGCTGGGTGAATCACAAGCTGAATCAAGATTGTTGGGAGAAATATCAACAACTTCAGATATGCGGATGATACCACTCAAATGGCAGAAAGAGAAGAGGAACTAAAGAGCCTCTTGATGATGGTGAAAGAGTAGAGTGAAAAATCTGGCTTAAAACTCAACATTCAAAAAACTAAGATCATGGCATGCAGTCCCATCTCTTCATGGCAAATAGATGGGGAAAAGTGGAAACAGTGACAGATTTTATTTTCTTGGCCTCCAAAATCATTCCAGATGGTGACTGAAGCCACAAAATTAAAAGATGCTTGCTCCTTGGAAGGAAAACTATGATGAACCTGGACAGCATATTAAATGGCAGAAACATCACTTTGCCTACAGAAGTCTGTATAGTCAAAGTTATTGGTTTTTCCAGTAGTCATGTATGGATGTGAGAGTTGGATCATAAAGAAGGCTGAGCACCAAAGAATTGGCTTTTGAACTATAGTGTTGGAGAAGACTCTTGAGAGTCTGTTGGACTACAAGGAGATCAAACCAGTCAATCCTAAAGAAAATCAACCGTCCTTCATTGGAAGGACTGATGCTAAAGCTGAAGCTCCAGTACTTTGGCCATCTGATGCAAAGAGCCAACTCATTATGAAAAGACCCTGATGCTGGGAAAGATTGAAGGCAGGAGGAGAAGGGGACGACAGAAGATGAGATGATTGGATGGCATCACCAACTCGATGGACAAGAGTTTGAGCAAATTCTGGGAAATAGTGAAGGACAGGGAATCCACGGGGTTGCAAAGAGTTGGACATAAGTTAGTGACTGAACAACAACAACCCTTTCATAATCATACTCCTCCCAGCCTCTGGCAACCTCTGCTCTGTTCTCCATCACTATCATCCTGGATTTTTGAGAATGTTATTAATGGAATCATACCATCAGTAACCTTTTCAGACTTGCTTCTTTCACTCCTAATGCCTTTGAGATCCATCCAAGTTGCTGTACATACCAGCCATTCATTCCTTTTTACGGCCAAGTCATATTCCATAGGATGGGTGTAGCACAGTTTGCCTAAGCAACTGTTCACATACTGAATGACATCCTGGTTGTTTCCAAGTTTTTTTAGCTCTTTCAAGGAAAGCTAGTATAAACATTCATGTCAAGGTTTTTGGGTGAATCTACATTCTTGCTTCTCAAGGGTAAATTCCCAGGAGTGGGACTGCTGGGTCATATGGCAGCTGTCTGTTGAACTTTGTAAGAAACTGCCAGCATGTTTTGCAGACTGCTCTGCCACTCAAAGCCAATTTTAAGCCATTCTCATCCATTGCCCTCCCCTCTCCAGTCAGCCATCTGTCCAGACCACAGAGTGGTTTCCAGTATCAGGCAAAGCTTCCTTTTAGGGGATGCAGTGTCCACTTGAGAGCTACAGGAGGCAAAGGCACACAACTTCAGTTTGGCCTCCTGAGTCTAACATGGCCTGGGTGGGTTCCTTGACAGGCTAGGGGAGTGAGAAAAGGGAAGAGGTGTTGGGGAACAGTATCTGTGGACAGCTGGGAACATGATGGTGTAACTTGGACCCCAAATCAGAGAAAAGTTGGTGGTTTGGGCTAAGCCTTAAACATCAAGCTAAAGATGAAATGCTTTTCCAGTCAAACAGAAGTTTGCTGAGAGGTGAAAGGAGCATGGAATTATTTGTCTTGCAACAGGATCCACCTCCCTAAACCCACTGCAAAGGGAAATAAATAGCTAACAGTGGTTCCCTTAACTCCAGAGACCAATAGGCAGAGGACTAGTTCCCCAGGCAACACTTATAAATCCCAAAGCAAATCCAGGTAAAGTCACGTGAAATGTGTTCCCTCCACAGTGCACTCTGAAGCTTGTGGATCTTGTGGATCTTCCAAATATACAAATTCTCTCTACCCCACCCCTGTATCACTAAACTTCCTGAAGACAAGCTGCCAATACAGTTTGACAAAGTAGCATCATCAGTTTTGAAAAGACTTAGAAACACAGACCCACAGTTCCTGAGAGATCCAGTGGGGAATATTGCAAAGTTGGTCTCCTTTTTCATACCTAGAACAGGAGGATTCTTAAGAGCATGGGACCCAAGAACAACTTTTGGCAACAGTTGGGCTCTGACAGCTCAGAGCCAGGAATGGAACTCAGCCGTGTACTCCCAGGCCATGCCCATTCCTCTTGGCAATGTATTTATATTCTAATTTTTATTTTCCTTCAAATAGTTTCTAGACTACCATGTGGAAGGATTAGAATTTACTATTCCCTGGTAAATTCCAGTAAGTTAAAGCAATGCTGTGTCATGCTAAGTCATTTCAGTCGTGTCCGACTCTGCAACCCTATTGGCTGTAGCCCATCAAGCTCCTCTGTTCATGGGATTCTCCAGGCCAGAATACTGGAGTGGGTAGCCATTCCATTGTCCAGAGGATCTTTCTGACCCAGGGATCCAACCTGTGTCTCTTAGGTCTCCTGGATTGGCAGGTGAGTTCTTTACCACTAATGCCACCTGAGAAGCCCTAAAGCAGTACCTGTTACTTTTAATTCTGTTCTGGAGATAGGTTGTCTTGGCTCCTTGGGGACTGTAGCAATTTTTTCCCCTGTCATCTAGAATGGTCTCATATAAGACAGCTGATACCCTTGTTTTAGCCTGGGAAACAGTTTTGTTGGTCTTCCATCTTGAAAAAGTCATTCAGATTGGGAAGTGGGCCACAAACAATCCAGTGACTTGAGTTAAAAAAAAAAGGCTTAGAAAATCCAGTTCAGCAAGATATTCATCCCAATGTTTTGAAGCCAAGGTATAACTCAAAGGAGTTTAAAGAATAAGACTATTTCTCAGCATACATCTACCATTTATCCCTTACTCGGTGAACTTGTACAGAGCTCAGGCACTCATGCAGGCCTTTAAGCCAGCATGCACCATCCCCGAAATGAGTATTTCTCCTACAAATCACTTGGGAAGATTTCTTAAAGAAACTTTATTTTAAAATAATTATTAAAAGTTGCAAAGGTAACCTGGAGGATAGCCTGTGTATCTTTCACCCAGCTTCCTGTAAGACTAGCAACTGGTAGGGAAGTTTTAAAAAAATCCTCATGGCAAAGAGCTAACACCTATCCTACTCAAACTCTTCCAGAAAATTGCAGAGGAAAGTAAACTTCCAAACTCATTCTATGAGGCCACCATTACCCTAATACCAAAACCATACAAAGATGCCACAAAAAAAGAAAACTACAGGCCAATATCACTGATAAGCATAGATGCAAAAATCCTTAACAAAATTCTAGCAAACAGAATCCAACAACATATTAAAAGGATCATACATTATCACCAAGTGGGCTTTATCCCAGGGATGCAAGGATTCTTCACTATTCACAAATCAATCAATGTGATACACCACATTAACAAATTGAATGATAAAAACCATATGATTATCTCATAGATTCAGAGAAAGCCTTTGACAAAATTCAACATCCACTTATGATAAAAGCCCTCCAGAAAGCAGGAATAGAAGGAACATACCTCAACATAATAAAAGCCATATATGATAAACCCACAGCAAACATTATCCTCAATGGTGAAAAACTGAAAGCATTTCCCCTGAAATCAGGAACAATCCAAGGGTGCCCACTCTCACCACTACTATTCAACATAGTTTTGGAAGTTTTAGCCACATCAATCAGAGAAGAAGAAGGGAAAAAAAAAAAAAAAAGGAATCCAGATTGGAAAAGAAGAAGTAAAACTCTCACTGTTTGCAGATGACATGATCCTCTACATAGAAAACCCTAAAGACTCCACCAGAAAATTACTAGAGCTGATCAGTGAATATAGTAAAGTTGCAGGATATAAAATTAACATACTGAAATCGCTTGCATTCCTATACACTAACAATGAGAAAACAGAAAGAGAAATTAAGGAAACAATTCCATTCACCATTGCAATGAAAAGAATAAAATACTTAGAAATAAAGCTACCTAAAGAAACAAAAGACCTATATATAGAAAACTATAAAACACTGATGAAAGAAATCAAAGATGACACAAATAGATGGAGAAATATACCATGTTCATGGATAAGAAGAATCAATATTGTGAAAATGAGTATACTACCCAAAGCAATCTACCAACAGTATTTTTCAGAGAACTAGAGCAAATAATTTCACAATTTGTAAGGACATACAAAAAAACCTCAAATAGTCAAAGCAATTTTGAGAAAGAAGAATGAAACTGGAGGAATCAACCTGCCTGACTTCAGACTATACTACAAAGCTACAGTCATCAAGACAGTATGGTACTGGCACAAAGACAGAAATATAGATCAATGGAATAAAATAGAAACCACAGAGGTAAATCCACGCACCTATCTTTGACAAAGGAGGCAAGAATATACAATGGAGAAAAGACAATCTCTTTAATAAGTGGTGCTGGGAAAACTGGTCAAGAATGAAAGAATGAGAAATGAATGAAACTAGAATGAAACTAGAACACTTTCTAACACCATACACAAAAATAAACTCAAAATGGACTAAAGATCTAAACATAAGATCAGAAACTATAAAACTCCTAGAGGAAAACATAGGCAAAACACTCTCTGACATAAATCATAGCAGGATCCTCTATGATCCACCTCCCAGAGTAATGGAAACAGAAGCAAAAATAAACAAATGGGACCTAATTAAACTTGAAAGCTTTTGCACAATGAAGGAAACTATAAGCAAGGTGAAAAGACAGCCTTCAGAATGGGAGAAAATAATAGGAAATGAAGCAACTAACAAAGAATTAGTCTCAAAAGTATACAAGCAGCTCCTGAAGCTCAATTCCAGAAAAATAAATGACCCAATCAAAAAAATGGCCAAAGAACTAAACAGACATTTCTCCAAAGAAGACATATAGATGGCTAACAAATACATGAAAAGATGCTCAACATCACTCATTATCAGAGAAATGCAAATCAGAACCACAATGAGGTACCATCTCATGCCAGTCAGAATGGCTGCTATTAAAAAGTCTATAAACAATAAATGTTGGAGAGGGTGTGGAGAAAATGCAAAGTAGTACAGCCACTATGGAGAACAGTGTGGAGATTCCTTAAAAAACTGGAAATAGAAGTGCCATATGACCCAGCAATCCCACAGCTGGGCATTCACACCAAGGAAACCAGAATTGAAAGAGACACGTGTACCTCAGTGTTCATCGCAGCACTGTTTAAAATAGCCAGGACATGGAGGCAACCTAGATGTCCATCAGCAGATGAATGGAAGAAAGCTGTGGTACATATACACAGTGGAATATTACTCAGCCATTAAAAAGAATGCATTTGAATCAGTTCTAATGAGGTGGATGAAACTGGAGCCTATTATACAAAGTGAAGTAAGTCAGAAAGAAAAATACCAATACAGTATACTAACACATATATATGGAATTTAGAAAGATGGTAATGATGACCCTATATGTGAGGCAGCAAAAAAGAGATACAGATGTAAAGAACAGTCTTTTAGACTCTGTGGGAGAAGGCAAGGGTGTGACGATTTGAGAGAATAGCACTGAAACATGTATATTATCATATGTGAAACAGATCGCCAGTCCAGGTTTGATGCATGAGACAGGGTGCTCGGGGCTGGTGCACTGGGATGACCCAGAGGGATGGGATGGGGAGGGAGGGGGAGTAGGGTTCAGGATGGGGTACACCCATGGCTGATTCATGTCAATGTATGGCAAAAACCACAACAATATTGTAAAGTAATTAGCTTCCAATTAAAATAAATAAATAAATTTTAAAAAATTAATCCAAGGAGGGAGGTGAATCCACACTCTACAAATGTACTGGAATGTATGGCAAGTCAATAAAGCCTAGGCTGGACCAAAAAAATAAAAATAAAAAATCCTTATGGCAAAGCTGTAACCTAGACCCATAAAATAAGAATTTCTGAGGATGGGATCCAAGCATCGGTGTTTTTCTGTGAGGTTTCTTCACAGGTAGGTTCAAGGTGAAGCTGATTGAGGACCTGTGCTACAAACACTTCTCAAAGTGTGGCCAACCAACCAACCACAGGCACCTGGGCACTTGTTAGAAATGCACCATTCTAAGTCTCCCTCCAAACTTACTGCCTCAGAACCTGTATTCTGACAAGATTGCTAGTGACTGGTAAGCACAGGAAGTTTTGAGAAGCATTGCTCTATACAGAAGATGAAACAGATCACACAAACATGGGCCTGATCACAATATTCGTCCAGTGTGTGTGTATTTGTTACTCATAAATTTCTTCATCAGCTATGCATTAAGTACTTACTTAAAAAGATGAACCTGACCACATATTCTACCCTCAAGGAGATCATAGTCTAATAAGGGAAATATAATATCCTCATTAAAAATACAGTCTAAGTTAGGGATAGCATAGAAAGCTTGATGGAAAAAGTGGCAGGTGATTTGGACCTGGAAGGAGGATACTCCAAGGAAGAGCCTTGAAAAATAAGTGATGCAGTTCAAAGAAGTCAGTAATGTCAGGGTTAAGCTTTCTGTAGCATTTCTATTTATTCATACATTTAATGAATATTTAGCTCTTACTATTTTTTCTTTGTATAGCTTTTATTTTTATGCTAAGATAAATGTTGATACATCCCTTTACTTTTTTCCCATTTTTCTTTAAATATATTTAAAAATATTTTTACAGTGTTGTATTGGTTTCTGCCATACAACAATGCAAATCAGCCATAATTATACATACCTGTCCTCCCTCCCTAGCCTCCCTCCCCTCTCCCCATCCCACCCCTCCAAGTCATCACAGAGCTCCAGGCTGGGCTCCTTGTGCTACACAGTAACTTCTCATCAGCCAGCCATCTTACACCTAATAGTGTGTGTATGTTGATACTCCTTTCATCCCACTCTCCCTCCCCCACTGTGTGCACAAATCTGTTCTCTACATTTGCGTCTCCATTCCTTCCCTGCAAATAGGCTCATCAGTACCATTTTTTCTGGATTCCATATATAGGCGTGAATATACTATATTTATTTTCCTCTTTCTGTCTTACTTCACTCTGTATAACAGGCCCTATGTTCATGTACCTCACTAGAACTGACTTAAATTCATTCTTTTTTATGGCTGAGTAATATTCCACTGTATATACCTACCACATCTTTTTTATCCATTCACCTATTGATGGGTATCTAGGTTGCTTCCATGTCCCAGCTATAGTAAACAGTGCTGCAGTGAATACTGAGGTACATGTGTCTTTTTCAATTATGGTTTCCTCAGAGTGTGTGCCCAGTAGTGGGGTTGCTGGGACATATGGTAGATTTATTTCTAGTTTTTTAAAGAATCTCCATACTGTTTTCCATAATGGCTGTATCAGTTTACATTTCCACTGACAGTGTAGGACAGTTCCTTTTTCTCCACACCCTCTCCAGCATTTATTATTTGTAGATTTTTTGATGATGGCCATTCTGACTGGTGTGAGGTGATACCTCACTGTAGTTTATATTTGCATTTCTCTAAAGATTAGTGATGTTGAGCATATTTTCATGTGTTTATTGGTCATTTATATGTCTTCTTTTGAGAAATGTCTGTTTAGGTCTTCTGCCTATTTTTTGATTGGGCTGTGTATTTTGCTAATATTGAGCTGTATGAGCTGCTTATATATTCTGGAGATTAATCCTTTATCAGTTTTCATTTGCAATTATTTTCTCCCATTCTGAGGGTTGTCTTTTAATCTTGTTTATTGTTTCCTTTGCTTTGCAAAAGCTTTTAAGTTTAATTAGGTCCCATTTGTTTATTTTTGTTTTTATTTCCATTACTCTAGGAGGTGGGTCAAAGAGGATCTTGCTGTGATGTATATCAAAGAGTGTACTGCCTATGTCTTCCTCTTTATTATTTTTAATTGAACTATAGTTGATTTATAATGTTGTGTTTGAAGTGTACAGAAAAATGATTCAGTTATACATATACATGTCTATTCGTTTTCAGATTCTTTTCCCTAATAGGAGAAGAAATATTGAGTAAAGTTCCCTGTGCTATACACTAGGTCCTTGTTGGTGTATGTGTATGTTAATCCCAACCTCCTAATTCATAGCTCTACCTATTACTATGTGAATAAAACATATCATTACTCCTCCTGTGGTACTTAAGACACAGTGGGGAAGAGAAGCATTAAATAAGTAATGGCAAATAATTCTTTAGTGTCAGTGGTGGTAAGTGCTGAGGAAAAGGATGGGGAGCTAGAAATCCATGTGATTGAAGGACCAGACCCAGGCAGGAGTGGGAGTTGTGGGGGAGGTTTCCATATGGAGGTAACACCTGGTTGATAAAGGTTTAGCTAGACAGAGTGGAGGGCATTCCCAGCAGAGGGAACAGTGGGGACTGAGGCCAAAGCAAGAAGAAATAAACAAAAGAGCAAACCAATGAAATGGGTGTCCAGTGATATCCCATTGTTCAAGTCTCTGATATTTTACATTGCCTCCCAAACTGGATACAACTAGTTTGGCCTTTAAGCTTCCAGTTCTTCCTCTTTTTTGTTTTAAACCGCTATATTGTTATACAAGTTACATACTATAAAATTTAACCATTCACCTGTTTGAAGTAATTCAATGGTGTTTAGTAAACTTACTGAGTGGTGCAGCCATCTCCATATAAGATCCCTTGTGTATGTGTGTGTGTGTTCTCAGTCACTCAATTGTATCTGACTCTTTGCAACTCCATGGACTACAGCCCACCAGCCTCCTCTGTCCACAGGATTTGCCAGGCAAGAATACTAGTGTTTGTTGCCATCCCTCCTCCAGGGGATCTTCCTGACTCAGGGATCCAACCTGAATTCTTGCATCTCTGGCACTGGCAGGCAGGTTCTTTACCGCTGCACCACCTGAGAAGCCCAAGATCCCTTGTGCCCCTTTACAATTAACCTGATTCCCACTTCCAGCCCTAGGAAGCCAGTAATCGATTTTCTGTCTCTTGAGTAATCCTTAGGAGCGGAATTAGTTGATCATACCATGAGTTTAACTTTTTAAAGAATTGGTGAACTCTTCTAAAGTGACAGCACCATTTTACAATCCCATCAGCAATGGATGAGGGTCCCCATTGCCGGGCATCCCCACCAACCTTTGGTGTTGTCTTCTTGACTGTGACCATCCTCAGTTCAGTTCAGTTCATTTCAGTCACTCAGTTGTGTCCCACTCTTCACCAGGCTTCTTTGTCCATCACCCACTCCCAGAGTTTACTCAAACTCATGTTCATAGAGTTGGTGATGCCATCCAACCATCTCATCCTCTGTCATCCCCTTCTCCTCCCACTTCAATCATTCCCAGCATCAGGGTCTTTTCAAATGAGTCAGCTCTTCGCATCAGGTGGCCAAAGGATTGGAGTTTCAGCTTCAGCATCAGCCTTTCAGCCTTTCCAATGAATATTCAGGACTGATTTCCTTTAGGTTGGATCTCCTTGCAGTCCAAGGGACTCTCAAGAGTCTTCTCCTACACCACAGTTCAAAAGCACTCAGTGGCTGTTACATAGTATCTCACCCCACCAACCTCTCTTCCCAATCTTACTTTCCAGCCCTCTCACTCTCAAGCTCACTCTTTACCCAACAAAAATGAACCTCCTGCTGTTTTTTCCCAATGGGGCTCCTTGATGTCCCCAAATTATGCCTTTGGTCACTCTTTGAATGTGTTCTTTGACTTGACATTTTTTTGGAGGGAGAGGCATGGAAATTGAGAGCTCAAATTATTAGGAGTACAGAATGCTTTTGATTTCCCCACACCATGGACACTTGCAAATTCCTCCTCCAAACCCAGCCACCATACCTTTCCAGATGTCTTGGCTGCTGTCTTAGTTACACTCAGCCTAGATGACTGCCTGGGCCCGAGCTGTGCAGATGCTCGTGCTTCCTTGGAGAGAATGCCAGGTGAAGTCAGAAATTAAGGAGAACTTCCTATTGTCTATAGGAAGAAGTATACATTGAAATAACAGTACATCTTGTTACAAAGACTTTAAGTCTCAATTTAGAAACTGGCTTGTGGTAGCCAAGACATCAGAGAATGATTTTTTATTTAGGAGGGAAATTGCTAACAGTCTTAGATTCATGACCACAGACGCATAAAAAGATGCTGTGTGACAAAAAGCAGCGATCTGGTAACACTTCCACAATTCCTCTTGCTGAGTGCTTTCTGATCATTTTACCTTTGATTAGTACTTCCACTAGAAAATAGGAAGAAATTATAAGCAACTTGGCAAATGTTTGGTAGTGAAAACCATTGAAATCTATAGTTTTAATATGTACTGGGGGCTGTATTTACACTTTTAAATTCTGTGTTTGTCTTGTTCAAACAGATAAAATAAACTATACAAAAATCCACCAATGCAGAAAACCTCTTGGAGTTAGTAGTCATTCTTGACCCTTCGTAAATATATGCCTACCTCCTACCCCCACAAAGAATTAGTTATCAGCTTTCTGCTTATTCTGAATCTTTAGTATCTCCACTTGTAAGAGCAAAATAACTGTCTGCAATTTATGAATTACTTCAAACTAGGTTTTAAATTATAAGGCTTAAAGTTTGCTTAAATAACTTAGACTTGAGTGAACACTTCATTTTTTATGATGAGGTAAGTTGTATGAGCTCTTCAATGGCCTTAATACAATTCAGAGATTTGATTATTTCCCACTGAGCTCTCATGGTTGGATAATTTGAAGATATTTCTTAGATTGAATTGAAACTTGTAAGAGCTATGAAGCCTTATCATTTTGAAATTGAAATTTGCCTCAATAAATAAAAATCCTCTCAGAGTACAATTTTCAAAGCATTTAAACAGCTATTTGATTGTTTTCATTATTTTCATGGGGAAGCAGTCTTATAACAAAATTTTATTCCACAGAGTGGATTGAATATGAAGTAGTTACAGTGTCCAAGTAGAAGAGGCAATGAATAATCATGAAATAAGAAACTATTGAAAAATGAGCCTTAATAGCACATCACTGAATTTCAGAGTTGCTGGAGAGATTGGCAGTTATTCAATTTCATCCCCAGATTTCTTAGATGAAGCAGTTACAGAATGCTCCTGAAATTCAATGTCTATTCCCCAAACCCCATCTGTGCTCTTCAAGCTTCCTCCACCCCTTGCTCCCAGAAAACTGCCTTGAGACAGATTTCCCAAAGAAGTGAGAAACCATAGGTCTCAATGAGTCCTGCGATCTTCAGACCTGGGTCATCTCTGTGAGCCTCCTCTTTCAGACCCTCTCATTCATTCAGCCTCTGTCTGCTAACCTCCGGAACTTACACCACAGCAACCCCTCTAGGTCCCTGCTTTCCCTTCTGCGTATGTTCTTCTGCTCTGTTGGCTCTTTCCCTCAGTTCATAAACATGTTTGAGATTCTCGCACCTTTGTTAAAACATGCACACATACACACATTCACATTCATACCCGGACTTCCAAGTAAAATGACCTTCTGCATTCATGTTTTCAGATAGTTTACAGTCTATAGTCATGATTGATAAAATAAAAAGTTGATCCCAGGATGGTAAACATCTGCAGATTGCAAATATTTGCAGAAATGGCACCGAACACATGACGTTGAAGAGCTCAATATGTTATATACCTTAAACCTACACTACCTTATATGTAAATTGTATCTCAAGAAAAACACTTTTAAAAAACCCCACGAAACTGAAGCTCCTCTGGAAGGTGGAGGCCATCAAGAGTTCAGGTCCAGTGGGTAATGGGCTTCTGGTGGCTTTAGGCAACCCTTGGCTTATGACTGGGCTACTTTAACCTCTCCCTCCGTCTTCACAAATCCTCCTCTTCTGTGTCCATGTCTTCCCTCTTCTGACTTTTATAAGGATGTTTATGTTTGTATTTAAGGTTTACTCAGATAATCTAGGGTGACCTCATCTCAAGATCCTTAACTTTATTACATCTACAAAGATCCTTTTCCCCCAAAAAAGTCTTATTTGTAGGTTCTGGGGTTTAGGATGTGGACATGTCATTTAAATGTCTGCCATTCAATCCACTACGATGTTGTGTTTATTATTTATTTCCAGGGGAAATAAGTCATTCCATTGATCATAAATGAACAGAATGTGGATCAAAATTACTACTTGTCATTTTTCCTAGGTACTAGTGTTCCTTTGGATAATCTAATTTTTAGCTCTATTTACATTTGTAAAAGTGAAAGTTGCTCAGTTGTGTCTGACTCTTTGTGACCCCATGGACTATACAGTCCATGGAATTCTCCAGGCCAGAATACTGGAGTGGGTAACTGTTCCCTTCTCCAGGGAATCTTCCCAACCCAGGGATTGAACCCAGGTCTCCAGTATTACAGGCAAATTCTTTACCAGCTGAGCCACCAGGGAAGCCCAATTACATTTGTAAGTGCTAGCAAAAAAATGCTTGTTATTGAGACAAAGTAGAAATTGAGTAACTTGCTTGTAAATCAGATTTTTTGGTTTGTTTCGCTTTAAGCGGGCATCTCGGTCAATGTTAGAACGATCTGAACAGCAGATCAGGGCGGCTTCGGGCTTGGAGGAACTACTGCAGATCACACACTTCGAGGACTGGAAGTTATGGAGATGCCGACTGAAGCTCAAAAGTCTCACCAGCACAGACTCTCGCTCAGCATCCCATCGGTCTACCAGGTTTGCGGCCACTTTCTATGACATGGAGACACTCAAAGGTAGGTGTATGCATGTGGAGGCCAAGTCTTACTCTTTATCAGATAGTAACAAATGTGCCAACTTGCACCAAAAGTTTGAGCAGGCTAGGCACGTGGCAACAAGAAGAAAAGGAGGTCTTTGATTTCATAGCTTTGATTTAGTGGAGAATCCTGGTTTCCTGTGTTTACTCAGCAGAGAAACAGACTCAATATGATTTTGAGATCAAAATTCAATGCCAAATAACACTTCACAATATAGAAATATATTAAACTCAGAGTTATGAGGGCAAAACAAACCCAGAAAGACTGTTCTTAATTGAAAAAAATAATTGAATTTACTTAAAAAATAAAACAACCTGGGCATTCATTAAATAAGGAGCATTCTACGGCCAGACATACATGGATGAAAACCAATAGATTAGCTATAGCTTTTTATGTCTTCAAAATTCTGTGATTTTTTTTTTTTTTAGTAAGAATGAATAGCAGAATTTAGAAGCTGAGTTGGAATAATGCCTACTGGTATTACTAGAAGAATAATGGAGAGGATAATTCTCTAGACAAAAGAATCCAGATTCTGGACTAGAAAATAACATGATTTGAAATAAAGGGAATGACTCTTCCCTAGTAAGCTTTGCAGGTTCTTTATAAGAAAACCATTGTCATGATGTACTGTCCTATAATGAAAGAATCACTTGCCAAATACAGTTGTGTGGCCTCCAATTAGACGTTTAGCTTTTTTCTTTTCTTTAAAAAATGTGTTTGGCCGTGACACACAGCATGTGGCACCTTACTTCCCCAAGCAGGGATGGAGCCCATGTCCCCTGCAGTGGAAGTGCTGAGTCCTAACCACTGGACCAACAGGAAAGTCCAGCATCTCACTTTTTAATGGCATGTCGCAACAACACAAGAAGCCACTGTAGCACTGATGAGCTAACATTTTAGATTTGATTAACATATGATTACCTAGTATCGAATTGTAGCTATTGCATAATAATTCAAATCGATTGCTCAGCCAAAATTATTCTTGTCTTTCTCTATAAAGTTATCTTTATTTTCTTCCATTTGTGAAAGGACAGTGTTGAATGGGCCGCTGTCGTTGGCTGTGGGGAAAGCTGTGCATAGGCAGGATAAATCCCTTGGCAGCACGGAGGCCCAGATGTCAAGAGGATGCGTGATGCGCATGTGAATGACTATGTCTGAAAGAGTTGAGATGGTTGGAACCGTGGCCTAGAACCCAATTTAGCCAGAGGTCTGCAACTCTAGTTGTTCCTCTGTGGTGAACTAGCATGGACTTCGTGAAAGTAAAGGGATGAGACCTCATCTGAAGATTCAGGGTTTTAACCTTCTACCTGCCTGAAGGCCTTAGGCAAGCCTGAAGCTACTCTGTGAAGATGGAGATAGAGAAGCAATTACCATAAAACTAAGACAAGCTAATTTTAAAAAGTCGTTGATGTTGAAATGAACATTTTCTAAGGAGGAAACCATAACATTAAACAAAATATTTAAAAAATCATAAATAATACAGAATTTTCTAACTCTAAAATGTCTCTTATTACATGGCAGAGGGGGATCATCTAAAGTTAATTACTAAGAAGTAGCAGGTGGCGCTAGTGGTAAGGAGCCTGCCTGCCAAGGTAGGAGACATAAGAGATGCAGGTTTGATCCCTGGGTCAAGACAATCCCCTGAAGGAGGAAATGGCAACCCACTCCAATATTCTTGTCTGGAGAATCCCATGGGCAGAGGACCCTGGCGGGCTATAGTCCATAGGGTTGCACAGAGTTAGACATGACTGAAGCGACTTAGCACACACAGAAGTAGCAAATAATGAAACCCATGTGGTATCCCAATGACAATTTCTTATAACTCTTCCTCACGTACTTGAGGGTAATTCCCCGAGGAAGAGCAGTCCTGCTGGGCAGTAGTCAAGGAAGCTGAGATAGGAAGCCTTTATTCAGCGACAGTGGTCAGAGTTCCACACAGTGTTCTGACTTTCAAAACTTAAGTTTTATAAAAAAGCAAATGGAAAGCAACATTTAAGTGGAATTTTAAACAAGAAAGAGTTTTTAAAAGTTGATTACTTGTTTTTTCAGCGATTTATGATTAATAATATTAATTTAAACAGTACCTAATTGGATAATTTATTTCTCATGTTTACAGCCTTCAGGCTCTGTATGTAAATATTCATAATC
The DNA here is from genome assembly GCF_016772045.2 of Ovis aries. Classification (NCBI taxonomy): domain Eukaryota; kingdom Metazoa; phylum Chordata; class Mammalia; order Artiodactyla; family Bovidae; genus Ovis; species Ovis aries. The sequence continues at coordinate 13,539,783 of NC_056080.1, read as the reverse complement.
AAAAATTTTAAATGGTTTGTTGGGCTAAAAGATTTTATTATGATAAAAGGAAAGTTTAGGTAAACTGTGTAGCGTAGGCAGTGCTTTTCAGCCAGCCAAACATACTTTGTGTTTTCAGTGATCGAAGAAGCAACCTATGAGGAAATTTGAGGTTAAGGAGGGGCGGAAGGGAGAAAAGCTGTGGGAAAGATGTCTTAAGGGAATAATTTAGAGACTAGCAGCAGATCTGCAACAATGGTATTTTGTGCGTATCTTTCAGGTAGGAGTTTTCTCTATCCTTTCTAGTGGAAACACATTCACATATACAGGAATTCAGAATGTGGGCAGAGACCAACTAGATTTTTGAACATAAGATAAAAACAGAGAAGAGTTTATCTATTGCTGTGTAACACGTTACCCCAAAACTTAGGTGCTTCAGACAGCATGTTTTGATCTCACAGTTTCTGTGGGTCAGCAGTGCAGACACGGGCTCGATCAGTGTCTCTCCTTCAGGGTCACTCCGGAGGTTTCAGTCAAGGTGTCAGCTTGGGCTATAGGCACCACCTCACGGTTCAGTTAGGGCCAGATGTGCTTCCAAGTTTACTGAGAGACTGTTGGCAGGATTCAGTTCCAGACAAGCTGTTGGGCCGAGGATCCCACCTCCATTGGTACCTGTTGGATAGAGGCCACCCTCACTTGCCCGCCACGTGGGCCTTTCAGCATGGTGACTCACTTCCTCTAAGGCTGCAGTTGAGAAGGCAAGAGAGGGTGACTGCTAGCGAGATGAAGAGCAGTCTTTGTTAACTTCACCATGGGCGTGCCATCCCACTGCTCTTGCTGTCTTTTCTTCATAAGAATTGGGGTACTAGGCCCAGCACACATGCAGAGGAGGGGATGACAGAGGATGTGAACGCCAGGAGGTGGGCATGATTGCGGCTCAGACTAGAAGCTCCCTACCACAGAGGGTTTTGACCACCCCCCAGCCTATAATCGACTCGACAATTCCGTGTCAAACTAAAAGAAAGTCTTTAAACGTTGCCAGTATCACAAATTTGAATCATTTCCCAGAAACAGCCACAGAAAGGCTATACAACATTATCAAAATCTAATTTAAAAAAATGAACTTTGAGAGAAAGGCAAGTGTATTTTACAGGAATGTATGTAATCTTTTTTTTTTTAATTCCCTGAGGCTTGTTTCTTGTTTCCCACAAATTCATTAGAATAGCCAGAAAATTGCTCCTTTCATCAAAATGAATCAGCTTATTCCATCATTTGATAGTAATGTCAGTATCGGACGTTTGCAGATGAGAACACTCTGACTTGAGGAACACTTAAATTTTCATCCATATGTTTGCCGTATATAGTTACTTAAGCAACCAACAGAAATGTATTTCCTAATGGTGCTAAAACCTACCCACACCTGACTTAAAGGAGAAGAAATGCTCTCCAGCTATATCCTGTAAATTGCTTAATAAATACTGCTTCCATGTTACTGCTTTACATGCATCTATTTACTTCTTTATTAGCCAGCCTCTCCAGATGCACCCAATGTAGTTATATCCAGGACATGGTGTTTATTACCAGTGGAAAGTAGAATTGGTGGCTATGACGCGATCATAAACATGGAAAAGAACACAGATTTGGGTTGTAATTTTTCTGCCAACAATTCTTGCTTAAAGCCAACCCCAGACACCCATCTTGTGAAATCAACAAGCTTGATACATACAAGAATGATGGTGCTGAGCAAACCCTGGTACATGTAGGCACGTCAGGGCCGTTTGTTCTGCTGACTCAATGGACTGCCTCTCTGCAGTTATCGACGAGGAATGGCAAAGGACACAGTGCAGCCCTCGAGAGACCTGCGTGGAGGTGGCCAGTGAGCTGGGGAGCAGCACGGACACGTTCTTCAAGCCTCCCTGTGTGAACGTCTTCCGGTGTGGCGGATGCTGCAACGAAGAGAGCCTCGTCTGTGTCAATACCAGCACGTCGTACGTTTCCAAACAGGTAGGAGGACACGAGCCCTCTGTGGCCCTGATGCTGGGGGCGTTGACAGCTACAGCTCAGCTGGTTGCCAAGCGCTGTCTCAGTGCTTTAGGTGCATCATCTTATTTAACTCGGAAACAAGCTCAAAGGGCAGCTTATCGTCTTATAGATGAGGACACGGAGAGTCAGAGAGGGGCTCCAGATGTACCCGAGGTAGTTATATCTAGGACTGTCTCTCTGATGCTATGATGTCAAGGATCGGAAAATCATATGGAAGCCACTAGGGCAGACATTTCAAGGAACAAAGATAGCCACGCTGACTTGTGTTATTAATTAGGTACCACATTGTTCAAATGGAGTGATTGAGAAGGGTTTGATGAAGGGAATGGGCAGGGTAGGGGAAGGAAGAAGGGCTGGCGAAGTACCCAGAGCTGCTAGAAAGGGGGCGCTGTTCCCACCCTTCAACTGAAGAGGCCAGAGGGTGGTGTGGTTATGGGAACCCAGAGAGGAAGTTTGAAAGAGCGCTGCAGGACTGGCTGGGCGAGGGGCAGCCACTGCGCACTCTTATCCTGGCAGGGAGAGGGGGCAGGGTGGAGGAGGTAAGGAGGCTTACAGATGTAGTCATGGAGTTCAGCATCCTTGAACACAGTGGGAAGGAAGAAAAGAGGATGGCATCTCCAGAGGGGCAGATGGAGAATATCTAGCACAGAAGACTTTGGAAAGAATTCTCCAGTCCCCATGAAAGAAGTAATTCTTCCCTCTTCATCTTATAAAACCTCCTTTGCTCAGTAGGTAAGTTTTCCTTTGTATTGCTATCATATTGTTGTAAAATGTATAAGGCATGCATGCGTGCTTGGTCAGTCATGTCTGACTCTTTGCCACTCTATGGACTGTAGCCCACCAGGCTCCTCTGTCCATGGGATTCCAGGCAAGAATACTGAAGTGGGTTGCCATACCCTCCTCCAGGGGATCTTCCCAACCCAGGGATCGAACCCACCTCTCTTACATCTCTTGCATTGGCTGGTGGGTTCTTTACCACCAGCACCACCTGGGAAACCTATACATGGCATAGTGGAGCAGTAATAACAAACTTAGGGAAGAAAAGATACTAAAAGGCTGTAAGTCAAACTACATTCCTTTTGGTTCGATGTTGCAAATCCATCACACATATTGATATATTTATTCAATTGTCACATTTGTCTCTACAGTCTAGTCTCATGATTGGGAAAAGAGGCACGGCAATAAAAATTATTATTATTCTGTAAGATATTATGAAAAAACTTGAACAAACTTTTTGGCCAACCTAATACATATCTTATTCGGAAGGAAAGAATGGAATGCTGATTTGTTTTGGTACTAGGTTAACATACCCTTAATTTTCCCCCCATACCTCTTAAAATAGCCCTTAAAATTTAGAGTTTCTTCTTCTAAATTCTTTTAGAGAATCTTGAACTTGTAAAAATTCTGACCTCTACTGTTTGACAATCAGAGGGGAAAAAATGACATGACTATGGCTAAGCATCAACTGTCAGTTGAAGCAGAGGTTGCGTAACGTAAGAGGCTTTAGTTCATGACTGTGTTATACCCTAGAGTATACTGAAAAATTTCGCAAGATGAAGTTCATGCAAAATAAACACTGTTAAAAACACTCTTACTTAAACTTATGGTAGTACCATTACATACTAAAAGGTCAGGACAAACATAACTTTAATGGATTGTTTCCACTTAATAGATAATTGAGTATTTTGACTGTTGTCCACAACAAATGAGTTTCCAAGAATATGCTTAAGTGTAAGTGTTCAGCAGTTTTTCTTTCCAAATATGCATATTTGAACATTGTAACAGTGTTTTCCAAAAAACTTCTCATCCCAAAGTTATGGGCTGTTCAGTGAAATACCTCTTAGAAGATAAGTGAATAAATGAAGACTCTATGTAGCAAGGACTATGTGGAATGGTAATTGAATGGACAGAACATTAAAATCATGTTCAAATTCACCTGTACGTCAGAGAACCACTCGAGAATTAAAGTAATTGAAACTCTTGGCAAGTAAATTTTACCTGCTGAGATTCCATCTTGCAGCTCCTGGTCACAGCAGTTTCATTCCAAAAAGTAATAAGGCATGTTCTTGAGAGTATGCCCTCTGGCTGTAGAGTAGACTGTGTGGGTTCAGATCCCCACCCTCCCAATCAATAGTTTTATGGTCTTAGGCCAGTTATATAACCTCTCCTTCCATCTGTTTCTTCACCTGTAGAATTGGGGGGCAATAAAACCAACCTATAATGTTGTTATAAGGGGTAAATGGATTAATATAAAGGTACTTACAACAGGGGCTGGCATATGGAAACATAGAAAAAATGATAGTCATGTTACTTATAATTGTTTGGGCATGATGGTCTTGTATCAGTCAGTTTTTACTCTGTAATGCTGAATAAACACCCTAAAACTTAGTGGCTTCAAACAATAATGACATTTTCATTCCTGTATCTGAGATTCAGTTAGTTTAGAGTTTGGGCTCAGTTGGGCTTGACGCCAAGCTGCAGGCTGAGTCCAGGTCTGGTCCCCGTGTCTTCCATCCCTTAGACCAGCAAGACTGCCAGACTGTGCTCTTCTCATGGCTAGAGCAAATGCACGAGACAGTGAGCCCCAGAAAGCACACGTGGTTCAAGTCTGTGCAAGTCACATGGCTAAGTCCAAAGTCAAGGAACAGGAAACTATCCTTCGGTGGAGATGGCGTGGGAAGGGATAAGTGAATCATTTTGAACAGTTATCTCTTCACCATGGTTGCAAAGAAACTTCATCCTTACAATTTATACTCAGACTTAAAGCAGGAGCAGGGAACATTTTACAAGCTAACTATTTTACAAGGGTACTAGGGACACCAAAAAGTTAAGAGACTTGACCAAACTTAAATACTTGATAAAGTGATGTAAGGCGCTGGTCTGCTGATTTGCAGCCCAGCATTCTTTTTATCACATCAGCCCTCATCCTTATTAGTTCTATCTTAATGGACAACTTTGCTAAAGTCACAACCATAAGGGACAAAGGCAAAAATGCAGACTGTAGACATGATTATTTTTTTGTAAAACAAACAAACAAATATATGTATTATAGTTCTCTTTCTCTACTCTAGCTCTTTGAGATATCAGTGCCTTTGACATCAGTACCTGAATTAGTGCCTGTTAAAGTTGCCAACCATACAGGTTGTAAGTGCTTCCCAACGGCTCCCCGCCACCCATTCTCAATCATTAGAAGATCCATCCAGATCCCAGAAGAAGATCGGTAAGCCTTTCTTACACTTGTTACACTTGTTAAGCCTTTCTTACACTATGCTTGTTCTTGCCTTGCTGAAGCTGTGTGTGGAGAATCTGTCACTAATTACAGAGTCGTCTCTCTTGCTTCAAGCTCTTTCTCTTTTAGGTTCTAACACATATCTGTGGGTAATAAGTGTTTGGCAAGTATATTTTTTACTAGGTGTCAAAAACCTCAGTGGCTGTGAACTCAGCATGTCAACTTGTGGGCACCTTTGTTTCAATACGCATAGTTTGATGCAGTTGTAAAACTCAACTCCAGCCTCAAATTTGGCATCTGTCCCCTCATTCCAGAATAAGCATTAGATAAAACTCATTTCAGGCTGTTTATATATTTAAGTCCCAAAGTTAGGAGAGGAAAAAAGGCTCCTGGCATCATCGGAGAGTGGCAAAGTTATCTGCTTCTGATTTGGGCATTTTTAAAACCCTTCCTCTTAAGTTTACAAAATGGGAAATTGTATTTTAAACGAAAGTGACTTAAACTTAATTTGACTAGACATTTTCTTGTGAGGATTTTGTGATTCTTTGTGAGACAGATTATGACACCCTAAAGTGTTCTGAAATCAAAGGTCAGAATCATTGATTTGAGAAAAAAGAATTTAATACAGAGAATCAAAGGGCAAATTACAACCATTGAATAAAAATATAAAGTAATTAAGTTGGAGACTTTGATCTTGCAGAAGTAAAGGAGGAAAGGCACTGTGTGAGTGGCTAGTGAAGGAGTCAACCTTAAGCCAAGCAGACCCCTCTACCTTTCTCAAGTAGAAGAGAAAGCTCATGGAAAAGGAACATTTACAAAATGTTCCTGCTGTTCTGGCCAGTGTTCTTATCTCCATTTTACAGAAAATAATGCTTAGGAGCTGTGTTAGAACACTGTTTACTTTAGGTAAATAAGCTTTGTTGACAGCTAATTTGCATAGTTTTTAACACCAATCCTCTTAAAAAGATTATAACTTTCCAAAATTACAGTTTCATTTCCAAAGGTTTCCACAGAGAATATTTGTAATTACAGAATTACTATCTAATAACATCTTCTTCATAAATATGAATTAAGCTCCTGAAAATCTTCACTGTTCTCTACTCAGAAATGTATTCAACATTTTTAAAAAATGTTCCAAAGGTATGATTACCTTTGAAAGCTTTAAAATATGATTTATTGTCTTCTTTTCCTAGCTGCTCCCATTCCAAGAAGCTCTGTCCTGTTGACATGCTCTGGGATAGCAATAAATGTAAATGTGTTTTACAGGAGGAGAACCCACTCACAGGAATGGAAGGTAATGATTGCAGTGGCGAAATAACAGTAATAACAATAGCAACTAGTATTTATTGACACAATTTAAAGCAATTGTGTAAACTTTTTATATATATCAACTAATTTACTCCTCCCAACAATCCTATAATGTATGATTAACACCTCTTTTCTTTTTACAATTATGCAATGGACACAACCAGGATGTCTAGTAATTTTTCTCAAGGTCACACAGCTAAGAGTGATAGAAGCAGTGAGATTCCAGAGCCTTTTGGTATAATTATACAGTAAGTCCACCAGTGCATCATTCTGCTTTTTAATCTTAAAGCCCCAAATGATTAGAGCATCTCAAAGCAATGAATTTGAAAGGGGATGATAACCTTTAATGAAAGTCGCTTCAGAACTAAACACGAGTCAACCACATTTTACTAACTTTTTTGTATAAAAACCTCACAGGAACCTAAGGTAGTTTTGGACTTGGTTTCTTTCAACTGTGTCTTGTGAAAACATGCCAGTAATTTGAGAAAATGGTGAATAAGAGAAGACTTCTTCTGACACAAGGGTAAAGTAAAAGCAAAACACAGCTCTTGGACTCAGGGGAGTTGGGAAGCAGATGAGCTAGGCTCTCATCATTGCACATAACTCTTAACACTGATTTTTGATCACAAACATCTGCCCAAAAACAAACGCACTTTTTATTGATTTCCAAGGTAACTTGACATGATTCCACTGTAAAGGTTGCAAGGACTCGTGTGTTTTGAACCTTGCTTGTTTTTCCAACTGTGATCTACAAGCAAGATTAGTAAGGAAAAAAAAAAAAAAAAGATTAGTAAGGAATAAACTATAAGGAAATCTGTCCCAGAAACTGTAAATAACAAGCTAACTTTATGCTTCTCTCAGCTTCCAAATGTTTTCATGAATGCTCAGCCCAGGGTTTATGGAACCTTAAAGTTCATGTAGTTTAAATGACCATGCATATCTTTTTGAAAATTGAAGTATAATTGATTTACAATGCTTCAGGTGTACAGCAAAGTGCTTCAGTCATATATATATACATATACACACACACATCCATATATATTCTTTTTCAAATTCTTTTCTGTTGTTACAAGATATTGAATATACTTCCCTGCGTTATACAGTAGGTCCTAGTGTTTTATCTGTTTTATGTATGCTGCTGCTGCTAAGTCACTTCAGTCGTGTCCGACTCTGTGCAACCCCATAGATGGCAGCCCACCAGGCTCCCCCATCCCTGGGATTCTCTAGGTAAGAACAATGGAGTGGGTTGCCATTTCTCCAATGCATGAAAGTGAAAAGTGAAAGTGAAGTCGCTCAGTTGTGTCCGACTCTTCGTGACCCCATGGACTGCAGCCCACCAGGCTCCTCCATCCATGGGATTTTCCAGGCAAGAGTACTGGAGTGGGGTGCCATTGCCTTCCCCAGGGGATCTTCCCAATCTAGCAATTGAACCTGAGTCTCCCACATTGCAGACAGACGTTTTACCATCTGAGCCACCAGGGAAGCCCTTGTTAATCCCAAACTCCTAATTTATCCTCTCCTCCCTTTCCCTTTGGTAACTGTCTTCTGTATCTGTGAATCTATTTCTGTTTTGTAAATGAGTTCATTTGTATCATATTGTTGAAGATTCCACATATAAGTGATATCATATATTTGTCTTTGTCTGACTTACTTCACTGAATATGATAATCTCTAGGTCTATCCATGTTGCTGCAAATGGTATTATTTCATTCCTTTTGATGGCTGAGTAGTATTCCATTATGTATATATACAACATCTTTTATCCATTTACCTATTGGTGGACATTTAGATTGCTTCCATTTCTTGGCTGTTGTAAACAGAGCTAACATTGGGGTACATGTATCTTTTCAAATTATAGTTTTCACCATTTCCAGATACGTGTCCAGGAGTGGAATTGCTGGGTTATCTGGTAACTCCATAAATGCCCATGTTGATTTTGAATGTCATGTACATCCTTCCCACCAAGTCTTCATCTGTCCTCTGCTAGAATATACATCAGTCATGAGGAAACTTGCCAAACTCACTGAGGCATTCCAGTTACACTGGGCACACTCTTGTTGCTAGTAAACTATATGGAACCTGAATATCTTTCTCCCTTTCTCTCTAGGACAGTGCTGTCCAATGGAGTTACAGTGAGAGTTACATATATAACTTATATTTTATAGTACTCTCATTAAAAAAGTCAAAATAAGCAGATAAAATTATTTCTAATGTGTTTTACTGAATCTAAAATATTTTTTTAAAAACACTCATTTTAGTGTGTAAGCAATATAAAATCCATCAATGATACATATCTTCATTCTTGTGCTGTCCTTGAAATCAAGTGTGTATTTGACACTTACAACACATCTCAATTCAAACTTGCCATTGCATGCTCAGTCTGGCCTGGAGCTATCATATTGGACATATCTAGAGCATCGACTCGTTAGTTTAGGTTTACCCTCTAGAGAACCATGTCATACCGATCTAGTTCTTTCTCCATGTGACCCATTTTTACAGTTAGAAAATTATTGTGTGGAATCTAAAAAGTGGTACAAATGAATACAAAACAGAAATAGAGTCACAGGTATAGAAGACAAACTTACGGTTATCAAGGGGGAAAGGTTCAGTTCAGTTCAGTCGCTCAGTCGTGTCCAACTCTTTGAGACCCCATGGCCTGCAGTACGCCAGGCTTCAGATTGGGATTAACAGATACACGCTGAAAGTGAAAAGTGAGTGTTAGTTGCTCAGTTGTGTCCAACTCTTTGCGACCTGATGGACTGTAGCCCACCAGGCTCCTCCGTCCATGAGATTTTCCAGGCAAGAATACTGAAGTGGGTTGCCATTCCCTTCTCCAGGGGATCTTCCAGATGCAGGGATCGAACCTAGGTCTCCTGCATTGCAGGCAGATTCTTTACCATCTGAGCCACCAAGGAAGTCCCAGATAAACACTACTATATATAAAAGAGATACACAACAAGGACCTACTGTATAGCACAGGGAACTCTATGCAATACTCTGTAATGACTTATATGGGAAAAGAACCTAAAAAAGAGTGGATATATGTATAAGTAATTCACTTTGCTGTACTGCTAAAACTAACACAATATTGTAGATCATCTATATTCCAATAAAAATAGGTTCCAAAAAGAAAGTTATTGTGGAAAACTGTATACATAGAACTTAAGGTGGTTCTAGTTAAGGTTTCCTTGGTATACAGCTCCTGGGAGAGAGATTGGTATTCAGGAGTTTTCTTGCAGGAATGCTTTCAAAGGTGAAGGGGCAGGGGCAGGACTTGGCAGGGGGAGAAGTTGAACTGTATGGCAGTTGCTGAGAGGTGTTAGCCAAGCCTGTTGGGAGGTGTCTCAAATTGAGACAGAGGGGCTGGGTCCTATGGATTGGTCACTGGATATGGGCTTCCTCTAGAGGGGATATAACCTTGAAGGAGCCAGCTTCTTTCTGCTGAAGGTAATTCCTGCAGAGGGACCAAGCTGGTATACATATATTTTGAGAGTAGGGAAAGTAATGAAGAAAGAGAGGCGTGCTCTGAGCAGGGAAAAAATGAGTGCTCAGAGCTGGAAGGGAGAGAACCCAGCACATCAGGGTGCTGGAAGACGTTCAGCATGGTGAGGACATAGAGACAGGGGGCTGGTACATATGAGAGCAGAAGCCAGGGAGCTTCATGGGAGACCTTGTGAACCATGTCCCAGAGCTTGGATATGGCATTAAACACAAAACAAAACCACTCAACTAGTTCAAGTGGACAGTGACAGCACCAGTTAGGATTTCAACAAAATCAACCCAGTGACAGTGTACAAGAGGAGATTGGCTTGGGGCAAGCAAGGATGAAGGGAACCTTTTGGGAAGTTGTGACAATGATGGAAGTGAGAGGCATGAGGTAGCCTAGATCACAACCATTTCTAATTTTCATCTCCCACAATGCAGTTGACATGGGCCAAGTTCACGGTCACTTCTCAAGTGGCCTCATCAAACTCATATGACACGTACTGAGTTTACTGTTCACTAAGTACTCCCCCCACCCCATACTTCTGGCTATTAAGCCAACTGCCTTTCTCCAATGACTTCCCTGAATGAGGACATGTGAGTTACTGAACTAAAGTCCAATTTCATCTTGTTAGATTTAGGCCATTGCACTAAACTGTTTCCAAAAACAAAAACAAAACTAACAGTACCAAAAAAAGGGGAAAAAATGGGGGGGGGGTTCCTGATTCTGGATTTTAACTCCTCCAGACACCCACAAATTCAAGAATTTACTTGGAAAGATTCTATCAGTTTATTAATCAAAATGACAAATGGAACAAGGCTGAGGACCTAACACATTGGTATCCCATCATCAACTTCCCTAAGATTGAAATTGAAAGCCAGTACTTCTGAGTATCGCCCTTAGCTAGTTACTGCTTCACTCAGTTCTCCTATATCCTTTCTCTGTTAGTTTTAACTTGTCTGTAAGGACTGAGGTCGGCCATGGCCAACTACATTGCTGAAGTTCAGCAAATATCTTTTAGATTGTTTCCCTAAATCACCTCTCCAAGAACAGAGTTGGTTGGGCTGGCCTGAAGTGTTCTAAGAGAATCTCTACTGCCACCTAGTGATCCATGCAAATCTTTTAAGAGCTTCTATCTAGTCTTGTTCCAAAGTGACACATGCTTCACTGGAATATGCTTTACAAAGCTTACCTTTTTCCTCTTCATACAGTTCAGAATGGCGTATCCCCAGATCTGGCCTTTCAACACCCATTCCACATGAGCCCTCAAAGATCATCAACCACAGAGCAATTAAGACTATGAGGTTGGACGACACAAGATTTTGAAATATCATTAATGGCCAGATGAAAATAAATGACGCTTGCTCCTTGAAAGGAAAGCTATGAAAAACCTAGACAGCATATTAAAAAGCAAAAGCAAAGACATCACTTTGCTGACAAACGTCCATATAGTCAAAGCTATGGTTTTTCCAGGAGTCATGTACAGATGTGAGAGTTGGACTATAAAGAAGGCTGAGCGCCAAAGAATTGATGCCTTCGAATTATGGTGCTAGAAAAGACTCTTGAGAGTCCCTTGGACTGCAAGATCAAATTAGTCAATCCAGAAGGAAATCAACCCTGAATATTCACTGGAAGGGCTGATGCTGAAGCTGAAGCTCCAATCCTATGGCCACCTGATGCGAAGAGCCAACTCACTGGAAAAGACCCAGATGCTGGAAAAGACTGAGGGAAGGATGAGAATGGGGTGACAGAGGATGAGGTGGTTGGATGGCATCACTGACTCAATGGACATGAATATGAACAAACTCTGGGAGATAGTGAAGGACACAACAGCCTGGCGTGCTGCAGTTCATGGAGTTGCAAAGAGTCAGACAGCTTAGCAACTGAACAACAACAATGGCAAAGTGGGAGAGAAGCAGGTTTGGGGAAGAAACTAAACAACTTTCCTCCAAGCCTTTCAAGAATACTAATGGGACATTTTCAAATTCTTCTAAAGCTTCTGTCTCTTCCAATGAATTTCAACTTGATCAGAATTGGCGGTGGAATACTAATTATCCAACTGTTTTGTATATTTTCTAGAAATATCTGTTAGCTAAGTGTGTCAAAAACTTCTCAGCACCTCCTCTCTGAGCCAACTGTATCTTCCAACAGATGTCTGTGGAATCAAAGTACATTGTCATATTTTTTATACTAGAGTTATGACCTGCAGTGAGGAAATACACCTACCTGGAAGGTCTGAGGTGTATTTCTACAATGCCCTAGTATTTCTGTTCTCTCCTTTTATTCTTCACCTAAAACTGGGAAGGAGTAGACTCACAGTCCTTAGACATCCTGTATTTTATGACTAATACGTGGTTTTGCAAGGTTGCTTTTTTCAACTAGTCACAACCTAGTTGTGACATCTTAAAAAATCTTAATCTTAAAACTTCTTAAAAAAATCTTACCAAAATATTCAGCTTACAACATTTTTATGAAAAACTAAAGAGAACGTGTGAATTCTGTGTTAGTATTGTGAAATCAGAGGTCAATCTCCTTCATTCTGTGAAAATATTAAGGGCAAAAATCTACAGAAAAAGGAGATTGGGTGAATCCAAGCTACTTTACAATGATGTAATGAATACAACCAACTTTGGGGATCCCATTCTCCATGCTACAGCTATTTGACCAACACTTTTCTGTTTTGGTTTAGATCACACTCACCTCCAGGAACTGGCTCTCTGTGGTCAGCACATGAAGTTTGATGAAGATCGTTGTGAGTGTGTTTGTAAAACGCCATGTCCCAGAGATCTCATCCAGCACCCAGAAAACTGCAGCTGCATTGAGTGCAGAGAGAGTCTGGAGAGCTGCTGCCAGAAGCACAAGATATTTCACCCAGACACTTGCAGGTGAGTGGCTTTTTACTTTTGCCTATATTTGACCCATTGACATTTAATGTAAATACTAATTAGATTTGGTGAGATTCCTTATTAAGCTAGTTTTATTCTTCATTGCCAAGCCCCCTTTTTGATAATAAAACAGAGGTTTGGCAACTGAGTAAGTATAGAGAGTGATGATTAATTGTGAAATCAAGAAAATTCTGTCTGCTGTAGCTGGGTTATGGATCTTCAGCAAAAACTAAAGTTGAAGACATATACACAATTATTTCAGATCAGCTGACTCTCTAGCTCAGTCTCTCTCTTAATATAGATTGACATATGTTTATTTTTTCCTTTGAGGAAGGGGATGCCATTGGATGTATATAACAAGAAATTTACTGATGAATAGAATGCTTAGAGGAGAAGGCGATGGCACCCCACTCCAGTAGTCTTGCCTGGAAAATCCCATGGACGGAGGAGCCTGGTAGGCTGCAGTCCATGGGGTCACTAAGAGTCGGACATGACTGAGTGACTTCACTTTCACTTTTCACTTTCATGCATTGGAGAAGGAAATGGCAACCTACTCCAGTGTTCTTGCCTGGAGAATCCCAGGGATGGGGGAGCCTTCTATGGGGTTGCACAGAGTCGGACACGACTGAAGTGACTTAGCAGCAGCAGCAGCAGCAGCAGCAGCAGCAGCAGCAGCAGCAGCAGCAGCAGAATGCTTAGAAGTTAGCAGTTGTGCTTTAATAACCATGTGGGATAACCAGCCAGGATTTTATATTGACATCCAAAATATGAATCTGGAAAATTTACTCTGAAAATGTAATCAAATCAGAACAGACTTTTTCCTTAGAATTTAGCCCTTGATTCTGAATTCTCATGTTTATCTTCTTTTGTAACAGCTGTGAGGACAGATGCCCCTTTCACCCCAGAACGTGTGCAAATGGAAAACCGGCATGTCCAAAGCATTGCCGCTTTCCAAAGGAGAAAAGGGCCACCCATGGGCTCCAGGATCGAGAAAATCCTTGAGTTAGCTTTGATTCCCAGTTCCCCATCCATGTCATTTAAACAGCATGCTGCTTTGCCAAGTTGCTGTCAGTATTCCAGGTGTTAGGGAAAAAAAAAATCCGTTTTACATAGTACCGTGGTGAATCCCGACCGACCTTCCATTAAACAACAGCTGAGGATTCCCTGGCTCACTGCCAGATGTCTTCTAACAGAAGATGCTCTGCACACCGGGGAATGGAGAGGAAGAAATCTCCCTTACCCTCCCCTCTTTTTTCCGTGAGTGAAAAAGGTTTGATCATCATGGAGTGACAGGTACCATGTGATTAATTACCCAGAGCAGATGAGGCAATTTGCATAGTCTTTGAGTCCTTTGCTAATTGCAACTCTCTTGTGAACTATTTTGATTCTTTCTTATGCAGATCTTGATGTGTATGATCAGCACTGATTATCTGATTACTGTCCAGCTTGTAGTTTTGAGTTTACCAAACTACTGTTGTTTTATATTTAAGTGTATTTAAAGAAAATAAACACATTTATTCAAGCCAGAGAATTTTGTGTGTTAATTAATATGCTATAAATTTACTGCTATAAACTTTATGCTAAAGAAAAAATATTTTAAAGAGATAAAGGAATTCAGAAGTGGGAGATGTGGGAGAGACATGAACACACTAAAACTAGATTCCAGTTTTGGGAATCCAAAGGACTAGCTCTCAGAAGGTTTAAGATTTTAAACAAGGTTGAATCAATGTGACTCAAAAATCAGCTGAACTTCAGCCTTTTGTTTGAGATTCAGATTACCTTGACTTGACCTCCAGTTGAACTTGACTTGAAGGAGGAGAGCCCACTGATGTCCCTGACATCTTTGGGGGTGTATGTTTCTTCCAGCCACCTCCAGCTCCACGTTTCCGCATTTACTCAACTCTAAGTCTTATTCATATTTCAATTCTCATAGCCATATGATTCTTCTCTGTTCCACAGCTACCCGGGAAGGATACACAAGCCTTTTTCCTTTGCTTTTTTGCCCAAATACTCCCACAAATAACTTGTTGACAGCACAGACTTTACTGAAAAATTTGGTATAACAGGGAATTTAGCAGCTTTAGCAGAACTAAGCTTTTTAGCCAAATAACTTAAAAACTGAGGTTCTCCCAAGCTTCTTGCATAGGTAGGTAGACAGATGCATACACACACACACACACAATCTATTACAACATTTATTGCACACTTTCATAAATAGTTGTGTTCATGTTATCTCCCACTCCCCTGTGACTTCCTTACAACTGGAAATTGTGTCCTGATCAAACTTCTGTAAACCAGGTTTCTCAGGATGGAGCAGTACAAGAATAAGGAAATAGAGAACAATAAACAAGTATAGCAAAAAATCCTTTTGTTTCTCCTGGAGCCGAATGAGAGAATTGTTGGATCCTGGTTCAAATGCCTGCTCTTCCTCTCTCAGGGTTCTAAGCAGTTCCCGAATTCTCCCATCCATGCCCTCATCATTTACTGGTCTTGGTCCAATCACTCCTCTCCTGTCACTGTTCCTCTTATCCACATTTTATGACCTTTATGTCAATGGGCCTTCTTTCTTCTAGGCGTACCATTTGATTCTCAGGCTTCTGACACGATTCACAGGTAACCTGGTTTCTTAACTGTATTAGGACTCAATTTCTTGCTTTGTCCCTTCATCCAGGTTCTACAACTCTCTCCGCAGTAGTTCTCCCTTGAGAGCTGGGGCAGCAGATGGTCCAGGGACACTGCACAATTAGAGGAGTCACTTTGCTCATCTTCACTGGAGAAAAAAGAGAGGTAGAAGGTCAGAGAAGAAAAGATCTGAACTGAAGGATAGGCTCTGCCAATTAATGGCATTATGAGGCCAAGCAACCTCATGGCACCTCAGTTTCCTCTTGGGCTAAACAGGTAGATAATCTCATCCACCTGTATCTGAGAGTTGTTAATTCACTCCGTAAATGAAAACAATTTGAAAAATACAATGACCTTGACCCATTAAAGGGAGTATTTCCCCAAAGAGAAACATGACTGTGAGCAAAATTCTTGGCTTATACTGGATTCCTGGATCTGCCCCAAATCAACTCAAACCACATTTTGGTTAAAGGCTCTGGCTTCCTAATTGCCGTTTAGATGGAGATATTATAGGGAATTCTGGACAAAACTATGGGAGATCTGGCTTTCTACTTCCAAAACCCATCCCCCCTGCCTTCTCCCCAACTCTCCACAATAACCACCAAGAGACTTGCACTTGGATCTCTGAGACTGGGTCTGGGCTGGGGTGGAGCTGGTCCTCAGGGTGGAGGTGGGGGAACTGGCCTTTTGCCTTATAAGAGTGCACTGGTCATTGTACAGGAATATTTGTCATACTAATAGCTTTGGAATGTGAGCTGCAATTTTTTAACTTGTAAAATTGTGTTGCAAAATAAAAATATGTGAGGAAGCCCCGAGAGTTTAAAGCAAACATAGTAAATGCCAACGATGCATGATGCCCTTGACCATCTGAGCCACAGGGCCAGAAAATGCATTAATAGGACAGCACAGATCATAAATCTGTGACTACAGCAGTGTGGTGGGAGGCCCTTTGGAGATGGAAACAGATTCAACAGCATGATGTTCAGAGCTGGATGAGACTAAAATACTGCCTGAGATACCTGATAAAGGAGATGACACAAATAATCCATTTTAAAGGCATTTAAGGAAAGGGTTGGATGAAAATTGTGAGCTTAATGGATCTGGTCATTTGCTCAACAAGAGGTGGACTTTGTTTAATTTACTCCTAATGTTTCGTGTTACTTTACCAACAAAGACGTCTAGTCAAGGCTATGGTTTCTCCAGTAGTCATGCATGGATGTGAGAGTTGGACTATAAAGAAAGCTGAGCACCAAAGAATTGATACTTTTGAACTGTGGTGTTGGAGAAGACTCTTGAGAGTCCCTTGGACTGCAAGGAGATCAAACCAGTCCATCATAAAGGAAATCAACCCTGAATATTCATTGGAAGGACTGATGCTGAAGCTGAAACTCCAATACTTTGGCCACCTGATGCAAAGAACCAACTGATTGGAAAAGTCCTTGATGCTGGGAAAGATTGAAGGCAGGAGGAAAATGGGATGACAGAGGATGAGATTGTTGGGTGGCATCACTGATGTGATGGACAGGAGTTTGAGTATGCTCCAGGAGTTGGTGATGGACAGCGAAGCCTGGTGTGTTGCAGTCCATGGGGTCGCAGAGTCGGACACGACTAGGTGACTGAACGGAACTGAATGTTTTGTGTGGGAACAATGTCTTGCATATAGTAGGTCCCTAATAATTATTTAGTGGATAGTGAAGTATTGTATGGATTCTGTAACCAGGGAATGGAAACTCATCTACCACTGGAATGGCCAATATGAACTCTCATTCTCCAGGGCTCTCTCCAGGGGGTTGTCATGATTCAGTATCTTACCTGAGCTTCTTCATAGCATAGCCATCAACTTTCAAGAGAGCTTCCAATAGGACATGCCCCAGTGTATACACACTTATTGAGCTTCTGCTATATCTCATTTACTGATGTCCCACTGGCCAAGCGAGTCACATGGCCAACATAGAGTTGATGTGGGAGGAGATTAGACAAGGGTGCAAATATAAGAAAATGGTTCACTGAAGGCTACCATGTAACAGTCTCCCACAGGGTTGGTTTCTGTCTCTAGCCACGCATAGAGACCTGTTAGTCTCCACTGTTCTACAAGAACTGAACTCTGGTCAGTGTCTTTGGGTTTCCACATACAGAGCCCAGGACCTGTGTTGTCTTAGTTCTGATCACTGTTCTGCATTTTGACTCTGTTTCTGATACATGGAAATCTTGAGGATCTTCTTTTGCCCACAGCTATAATGTGAATTCTCTCATTTATGTCTCTTATTTTTCTTTCTGAAGCACAGTGAGAAGAGAGGAGTCTCAAAATATTAATTGAAAATGTCATCTTGGCTGTAAATTTGGCTCAACATCAAGTCCTTTTCCCTTAGTAAGATCCTCTATCAGTCTGTTCCAGCCTTCCCTGGAGACACCTTTCTCCCATATGAACCCTTCCCCTTCTCTTCCCCTGTGGAGTTATACAACAGCATTCACTGGCCAGTCAGCACCTGTCTCTGTACCTTGGTCATGTTCTACTTGGAATAATCTTGCTCCCAGCAGTTGCATGAGCACTTTTTACTTCCATTGGCAGCCAGAAATACTCTGAACTCCCAGTATTTTTCTTGTATTTCTTTTGTGGTATTTATCACCTCCTACCTTTTATCATAGATATTTACATATTCCTCAACTCTGTTTTGGTTTCTTGGGGATAAAGCACATGCCAATTTTTCCTTACCTTGTGCCTTGTACATAGATAGCAGGTTCTCAATACAAATGCATTGCCTTCCCACTCCAAACTTGTCCAAGAGCTCATTTACATATGAATTTGCAAAGAGTTGAATTCCAAGGGAAGATGATATCTACTTTTATTTTATACCTTCTACACTTATAGGTCATTTTATACTACCACTGGTACTGATTGCTCTCATATTCTATTATGTGCAATCAGAAGCCACTGCATCAAAGTATTTTAGTCTAATTTATTGGTTTACATGAAAATTCTCTAAAGGCATACCTGATGCCATACATTTAGGCAGAACACTATAATTAGAATTATTCCCAGATTTACAGCTTCTTCATCCTGCTGCTACTTTTTTTGACTTTTAGAAAATAGCCTTTAACGGTGACCTTTGCTTAAGGTTTAACTGACTAAAAATGGAGTCTCAACCCATGTGAGATGGTGAAGCCTGTACAGAATCATGATTTATTTGCCTTTTAATGTTAAGTGCCTAGATCAGAGATGAACATGATGTTCAGTGTTTTCAGACTTTGTTGGAACTATTACTGGCACAGCTTGCAGGTTTCTCAACCCCCTCCTCCACAGAGACTTGGCAACAGCATGCCTTTATTAATATCTATTTATAAAGGTCAGCCTATCTTACAGTATTTAAAATACAAAGAACCTTTCAAGAAAAGTGGGTTGCTTTTTACCATTGATGAAAAATATATAAAAGCTGAAAAAGATAAAAAGTTTTAAATACAATCTATGTTTAATATTCCTTGTATTCCCCACAAAACCTTTTACAGAGTAGGCACTTGGTAAATTGTTTGATGATAAAAATAGAAAATATTTATTCTTCTTTGAAAATAACTCAAGTTTTTTGAAGGAGTATTGATTGGCATCAGGATCTTAGAAGATTCACAGTAGAATTGCCATCACTTTGCCAACAAAGGTCCGTATAGTCAAAGCTATGGTTTTTCCAGCAGTCATGTATATCCATAAGAGTTGGACCATAAAGAAGGCTGAGTGCTGAAGAATTGATGTTTTTGAATTGTGGTGCTGGAGAAGACTCTTGGAGAGTCCCTTGAACTGCAAGGAGATCAAACTAGTCAATCTTAAAGGAAATCAACCATGAATATTCATTGGAAGGACTGATGCTGAAGCTCCAATCCTTTGACCATCTGATGCGAAGAGCTAACTAACTGGAAAAGATCCTGATGCTGGGAAAGATTGAAGGCAAAAAGTGAAGAGGGAGGCAGAGGATGAGATGGTTAGATAACATTACTGACTCAAAGGGCATGAATTTCAGCAAACTCCAGGAGACAGAGGACAGGGAAGCCTAGTGTGCTTCAGTTCATGGGGTCCCAAAGAGTCAGATACAACTTAGCGACTGAACAACAACATTGTAATAAGAACTATGGCAGTGGCAAGCCAGGAGATCAACAAATGAGGATTAGCCTTCATTTATACTTTCCAGGATTTCTACCCAATAGTTATTGTCTTGATTGTTGTTGCTTAGTGGCTAAGTCATGTCCGACTCTTTTGTGACCCCATGGACTGTAGCCTGCCTGGCTCCTGTGTTCATGGGATTCTCCAGGCAAGAATCCTGGAGTGGGCTGCCATTTCCTTCTTCAGGGGATCTTCCCAACCCAGGGATAGAACCCATGTCTCCTGCAGTGGCAGACCGATTCTTTACCACTGAGCCACCAGGGAAGCCTATTGTCTCACTACCTACTGCAAACATGAAAAAGAAGACCAAAACAATGCTGTACTACCTGCTACTGTTGTTCTTATCTGGGAAACCAACTGCAAATTATTAAGCTTGCATAAGTATCCTTGAGTCTTCCATGACTTTTATTCTCTGATGCTTCAATATAAACACAGAGCAGAATATCTATTCCCACTTGAGCCTTATTCATTAAAGTTAAATCATTAATACATTTCAAAGTCTACAACCAAAGTGCTCTACGAATTATGTCAGTTCCCTGTACTTTTTTAAGGTACACCCCTTGGAATTTTTTCAGTACATTCAGTCAGTCAGTTCAGTCGCTCAGTCGTGTCTGACTCTTTACAACCCCATGGACTGCAGCATGCCAGGCCTCCCTGTCCATCACCAACTCCAGGAGTTTACTCAAACTCATGTCCATCTAGTCGGTGATGCCATCCAACCATCTCATCCTTTGTCTTCCTCTTCGCCCCTATGCCTTCAATCTTTCCCAGCATCAGGGTCTTTTCAAATGAGTCAGTTCTTCAATACATTCAATTGGGTGTATATATATGTGTCAGACATTGTGCAGGCATTGAATAAATAAATTCATTAATACAGCTAAAACTTACTCGATTTCTAGTACCAGGAGCAGAACTTGCCTCTGCTTACTAACAAGCAAATATAAATGCCATTTTTCAGAAAGAAATCCATGAGAGATCCCAAGAAGACACAAGTCTCCAAGGATCAGGCTGAGGAAGAAGGCCAGGTGGAGGGGTGGGGCAGGAGGACAGGCAAACCATTTGAGTATCACCTGATAAATGCTATACCAGCATATAGCCAAAGTACTGTCAAAATACAAAAGAGGGAGGATTTAATTCCCTCTAGAGATTTGGGAAAGGAGGTGAAATCTTCTGGAATGAATAGCCTTTCTACAGTCTTAAAATGAGTGCTGGTAACGACGGTGGTGATGGTGCTCAGGAAAGCATTTCCTCGGTTGGGAACTTCATGTACCAACGGTGAGGAGTGGATGGCTGATCATCAGACTACTCCCACTGATTCATTAGCCTCTTGGCCAAGCACCACGATGGCCTGCTGAACCAGTCTGAGTGGGAGTTGCTATTTCAGGTCTCAGATTTTTTTTTTCTCCAGAGTGGAGGGTTGCCACATAAAATAAAAGATGCCCAGTTAACTTTTGAATTTCAGATAAACGAATAACTTTTTAGTAAAGTCCCCTATATTTAGGACATACTTACATAAACATTATTTATGTGAAATTCAAATTATTAAAAACTTTGACTTTTTGTGTATTTTACTCACTACATCAGGCAATCCTACCAGAATGGTAAAAACCTGGCGGAGCTTTTGTAGCAGAGATGATAAACAACAAACAAAACGCAACCATGATCCCAGCTTTCTGTAGCCATCCCAGCCCAAAGTCTCTCCAAAAGGAGAGAGAACAGGCGTCCAGAAAGGAGACACTGTATCTAGGCAACCACAGTGCGAACTCACATGACCATTCGCAAGATTCGGGTTAGGCGTGCGGTGCATCCTGGGAGTGAGTTTTCTAAGTTCGGATTCGCCTCCAAAGAATACGGGACTACAACTCCCAGGAGCGCCAATGGGTCGCTGCGAGGCACGCTGGGGAGTGCTGGTTTTACCTGGTTGAAGAGTCCTGGTGGGTTGCTTGTGTAGCAAGAGATCAAGGCCAACTTTTAGAGAATCGCAACATTAAGAATTCACATAAAAGGTTAAGCCGAGCATTACTGCTTTCAATACAGAGAAAACAAGTCTTCCGGAACATCGTGGTGACACGTGTAGGCGCGCGCTGACGTTACATCGCACGCTAATGGGTGGGGAGCCGCTCCTGCGCGTGACTCCACTTCCTCTTTTTGATTGGCTGTCCTGTAGGTGCGGCGCTCGCGCGCGTACGCCCTTGATTGGTGCCTCGGAGCTGCTGGGTGGGACTCCGGGTGCAGCCGCGGGAGGTCCGGACACTGGCGGCCATGGGACTTGCC
The DNA here is from genome assembly GCF_016772045.2 of Ovis aries. Lineage (NCBI taxonomy): Eukaryota > Metazoa > Chordata > Mammalia > Artiodactyla > Bovidae > Ovis > Ovis aries. The sequence goes on along the minus strand of NC_056080.1, from coordinate 13,517,812 downwards.
GGTAAGTACGCGTCTGACTTCCCGTCGCCGGTCCTATCTCCATCCTCCAATTGGGACTGGGCTGTCCTCAGGGGAGCATATCCGGTGATGGAGGGGGCGAAGCCGACCCAGCTTGAGGCTCGGAATTCGGGGTCGAGGGGCTCGGGAGTCGAGTGGGGCTGAGGGTGCGCTGAGGCGGCCGCAATGTAGCTGGTTCCCTGTCGGCTGAGGCGGGCGGGAAGAACGGCCCCGGGACCCTCGGCCTCGGTTTCCTGCTCACTTTCTGGTCGTCTTCCTTCGTTGGGTCCTGGCGAGAACCCGCCTGATCGCGCGGGGTCGCTGACTGAGGCGGAGTCATCTCTTCTTTGGCCCTGGCACTCCCCAGCGACCTCGGAAAGTGAAGCCGGGACGGCGCCCAAGGAGTGGGTTGGAAACACCGTCCTCTTGATCCCAATCCTCCCCGCCCCCCGGGTCACTCTAAGGCTTCTCAGAAGTCTGCCGATAATGATTGTCCAGGGACTCCTTGACTGTGGCTGTGGATTTTACGGCCATCTCGCATTTGCCACTTAAGTGGCAGAGTGGGGACCTTGGACACATCGCTCAACTTGTCATCTGGAAAATAAAAAGAGTTGTTTCACTGGATCTCCAAGCTTCTCTTCAGGTTTAAAATCTTAAGATTTTGTGCTTATACCGTTTGTTGCACTTTTACGCCATGAAGGTGTTAGGTGTGATACCCTGATAGGCAGATTGCTTGCAGAACATTGCAGATTAACGACAGAACTTTAAATGATTTCATTTGGTGCTTTACTCACTGTTTTCGTTATCATTCATCTTTAAAATTGAATGGAACTGGAAATTCAGGTTTAAGTGACAAACCACAGTAAGAAAATCTTACTGAAGCTACTTAGCAGTACAAACTTATCTCTTGATTTGGTAGTATTGAATCTTAATTAGTAAATTCAGCGACTGTGTTTAAAATAAAGATGACCTTGTTGGAGAGAACAGACTTTGCACAAGCTGTTGCTTTGCATTTTCTGAGTTTGTGGTGAATCAGAAACTCAGACCTTCAGAATGGCTTCCCATTGGGTTTCTGGAGGCATGGAAATCTCCTTTGTAAAAGCTGAGAGTGAGTTTCACTTGCTTTCTCTTTAGCATTAACAATCTAAGAATCTGTAGTCATATTGAATATTTAGTGCACATTTTGCACTGATGTTCTCGGGGACCCCTTAGCTGAACATTTCCTGCTTCAGATGTAGAAAATGGCCCCAGATCCAGCCCATCTCTAGTTTTTATTTTTAGATTCCGAACTGAAGAAAGGGTCATTCGTGGAGGGAAGATGTACATAACTGAAAGTTTTAAGAAATGAAAGGAACGGTTTGATTATCACCATTTTTTGAATAAGGAAGGGGAAAGTGAGGTCTGGCATGTGCTACAAGTGATACTTTAAAAAGTTACTCTCAAAGACAGTTCTAACTCCGGATATGTTTCTAGTGTAAACCACAGAGTTAATACTAGCAAACTTGATGGGATTCATTGAGTCAGTGGCTTAAGCTCTGAAGTGAGGTTAGCAAGCCTTTTCTGTAAAGAGTTGCATGTCTAATTGTCTGGATAAACTGCTTGGTTAGTATGGCAAAGTATTATTATACTTTGGTGACAAAAATTATTTAAAATTATGTGTAGTGGTATTCTTAGATCAAAATTAAGATATGAGGACCATTGCAGAGTCTAATTTTGTTGTATGGCCCACAGTAAATGGTAAGCAAGTAAATGCTGTCAAATGCATGACTACATTGTATGTTTTATTTCTAGGGAGAGAGCTAACAGATCTACATTAACGTTAAAACAATATGTATGTCTGGATTTGGAGTGCGGAATGCATTTTGTCTCTGAGCTGAGATCCTGTCTACTCTCTCTTTCAGGTACTAGAGGACACCTATCTTAACTGGGTTGCTCTAAGGACTAATGCCTACACCATCTCAGCATGGCCTATAGAGGAAGAGGTGGGCGTGGCCAGCCTTCCTCAGCATCACTCTCCCGTGTCATCCCTGGAAGTCTTCACACGTTTAGGACCTGTGCCCATAATATATGCATGGTGTCGGACTTTTTCTACCCAAACATGGGAGGTGTGGAAAGTCACATTTACCAGCTCTCTCAGTGCCTGATTGAAAGAGGGCACAAGGTCATAATTGTCACCCACGCTTACGGAAATCGCAAAGGCATCCGTTACCTCACTAATGGCCTCAAAGTCTATTACTTGCCTCTGAAAGTCATGTACAACCAATCTACAGCCACGACCCTCTTTCACAGTCTGCCATTGCTCAGGTACATATTTCTTCGGGAGAGAGTCACGATAATCCATTCACATAGTTCCTTTTCTGCCATGGCCCATGATGCCCTCTTCCACGCCAAGACAATGGGCCTCCAGACAGTCTTCACGGACCATTCCCTTTTCGGATTTGCTGATGTCAGCTCGGTGCTCACAAACAAACTTCTAACTGTGTCTCTTTGTGACACAAACCACATAATTTGTGTCTCTTACACTAGTAAGGAAAACACTGTGCTAAGAGCAGCACTGAATCCTGAAATAGTGTCCGTCATTCCCAATGCTGTAGATCCTACTGACTTCACTCCAGACCCATTTAGAAGGCATGATAGTATAATAACTATTGTTGTTGTCAGCAGACTTGTTTACAGAAAAGGTAATGAAATGATAGCTACAATTGTACTGCGCAGCCTTTTTTTCCTTGTAGAAAGCTGTTGAATATCTGTGTTATAATGATTGTTGGGCTTCTCATTTTGTTTTACGGTTTTATAACTACTTCTGTGTTAAATATAGTAAACAAGGGTCTAATATGTTTTATACATCCTAAAGGAGAAATTTCTGGAACAGTGGTAAATACTATTCCTTCCCTTACCCCCCACATTTGATGTTTTAATAGTTGCTTAAAGGAAAAACAATAACCTGATGCTGTTTAATAGTTAAGGTCTTTTGAAAATTTCCCTACATATACAGTGAGAAGTACAGGGCCCAGCCTACCACATAACCCTTTTTTTTCATTGCAGATATTTTGAAAGCTAAGAAAATCACAAGGGTGAAAACTTACATCAGCTGTAACTGTGTGATTCAGGGATGACCCTCATGAATGTTTTGATTTATGGCTTTCCTGTCGTTTTTAATTCATTCACTCAGAGTCAGTGAGCTTGTTTTGCACATTGCTGTTCTGTAGCTTGCTTATTTCCTTTCAGTGTAGATAAGACAATAATGTATTGGCAGGTAAGTGATGAAGAAGACAGGGTTAGATGACCCCAAATCCTATCCTGGTTCTGTCCTGCTGTGTCATTGATGACAAGCTACTTAACATCTCTGAGTCTCACTTTTTTCGTTTTGTGTGATTCGAGCAACAGTGGTGATCTTGTGAGGTTCAGGGATGGTTCCTATAAAGTATTCGGGAAGGGTCTGCTGTGCTCAGGATGGTTTCAGTGCCTCTGCAGCATTTCACGGATACCGCAGCCTCGCTGACTCCAAGTCCAAAGCAGTCCGGTTATTCAAAACATAAATGGTCTTCTGGATGGTATCGGAAAACCAATTGTCAGCAATCAAAATTGTCACTAAAAGTAGGGAATTGTTAAAAAGATAATATGTAACCACCCTTTTAAATACTTGAATTTACTCAAAATACTGTTACCATGCAGTGAACTGCCAATAGGCCTGTAGGCTTAAGAGTACTGGTCCATTGGTTTGAGCTGAATCATCTTTCTTGCACAGTCACCTTCAAGAAGCATAATTTACAGTTGCCAGTTTGGGTCTCTCATGTGTGATGAGAACCTAAAGGCATGTGAAGTGATGTACCTCTGGATTTTCCATTTATTTTGATCTTACACAGTGGTTCAGGATACCCCCTGATCTGACAAGGACTTTTTCTATGTCTTGACTGAATGTTTCAGACTGTTCAGCTTAGCTTCACAGAAACTCATTTTGTCCGTTTATGTGCTATTTAATTAGGTAAGCCAAATGCAGTAACAAGTACAGTTGGTATCAAACAGATTTGTGGAGAAATGCAGCTGATTCCTGGTAAGCATGCAGCTCAGCAGTGGGATCCGGAGTGCCCCAGTGAAGTGCAGATGTGGGCCTTTGTCAGAATGGTTTAGGAATGGAGAGTCTTAGTCTGTGGTGATCCGATAAACCGAGGTTGGTGAGAAAACCACTGAACTGTGTTTTGAGGGGTGAAATGGTGGCATGCTTTTATTCTTTACTTGAAGAAGATGTGAATGGAACAGCATTCTGTGTTCTGAATCCCTCTTGGGATATTGGTGATGTGTTTATGCCTGTTTTTTTTTTTTTTTAAGCAAATAATATACCCTGGTGACATAGCCAGCTAAGAAAGCATATGATGCATACATGGCCAAGGATCAGAGCAAAATTAACTTATCTGTTCAAAGATTGAACCTGGTACCTTTACCTCACTGCTGCTGCTGCTGCTGCTGCCAAGTCGCTTCAGCCTTGTCTGACTCTGTGTGACCCCATAGACGGCAGCCCACCAGGCTTCCCCGTCCCTGGGATTCTCCAGGCAAGAACACTGGAGTGGGTTGCCATTTCCTTCTCCAATGCATGAAAGGAATAAGTGAAAGTAGTCGTGTCCGACTCTAGCGACCCCATGGACTGCAGCCTCCAAGGCTCCTCCATCCATGGGATTTTCCAGGCAAAAATATTGGAGTAGGGTGCCATTGCCTTCTCTGATAGCCTTTCCTGTTCTCAGTTCAATAATTAAAAAAAAAAAAAATTATCAAACCCTCTCCATTTGCCAGTAACATTCCAAGAACAGCCATATCTGTAGCCCCACAGCGATTAGTTATATTAATGACCTGTTAATTATTAATAAATTAATTTCTTTAGGAGGTGTTCATTTGGACCAGATATCAAAGGCCACTGGAACGTATTAAGTAAGAGGATAAATCAAAGTTCCTACCTCCCAGGATTCCTGGCCGGCCTCTTTCCTTTTGTGTTGAGCCTGTTCTGCTCTTATGCAGGGTTTCACAGTGCTCCTGTACATGTGCAGGCATGCCCCACTTCTTGCTCTAGGGGTAATGACGACTTACATTTATATTCTGCAGTTGATAAAGCCTGTGCATGGTACAGTACCTCACTTGACCCTCCCAGCTGTAGTGTAGATGTTATCTGCATGTAACAAAGAAACTGAATCTCAGAGAGGGTAAGTAACTCACCCAGGTTACACAGTAAGTAAGAGAGAGAACCAGCCTGAGTTGAGCTCTTCTCAAGTTAAGGTCTCCTGTTCCCTCCATCCTCAGCCCAGCCATTATCCTAGGTATAGATTCAGGAAGTTCTTTAAAATACTGTTAGACTATGCTTTAAAAGAACTTTGAATCAGAAATTTTTTTGTCCATTTTGTGTGAATATGGCAATTGAAAGTCCTGTGTGTTTCGTTGCGTTAGGCTCTTGGTACCGTAGCATTTTTTATTTGTGGGGAGCATCAGTAAGTGTTAGCTGTTGTTAGGAATTCTAATTATCACTCTATATGCTGTTTTTTTTTCATTTAAAGAATGGATTCTTAACCTTTGTATTAGAAGAAAGAGGGGAAGGAATTATAGGAGGCTAATAGTTAGAAGTCAGTAAAACGTCTGGTTTATCTAGAAATCTAGTTGATGGGCTTGATAATACACTTGAAACAGATGGCTAAGATTTTAATGAGAAGGTTTCATAATTCATAAATGCCACATGTGAGTTTGCTAATGCAGTCATATTTTGAAAATAATAGCAGTTTATTTAATCCTACTTTGAATTTAATTGAAATGGACCTTTATTATTTCTCCTACCCTCTTTTTAATAATTAATCTGCCTATATTTGGGAAGATTGATTGAAATGCAGTTCTTGTGTATGTGTCTGTGCATTTTTTAAGCTTTAATTGGCTTAGTTTACATTTACTTTTGAATGTGTGTGGTTTGTCATTGTTAATGAACTAAATTCTCAAACATCACTACTGCTGTCTCTTTGTGTAGCCACTTTTCAGACTAGCAGAGCATAATTTACTTTGTTGCTTTTTATTACCTGAGGTTGTATTTGCATATTATGAGAAAGTATTTCATTAAAAGGAAAGAAAGGACCAAGATACACCCTTTTCTATAGACTAATGATCTGGCACGTGAGGTCTTGCCACCTTCATCCACTGTCATTTAGGGCAAGTGGGCTATCACAGTGTTTAGATGGACTATTCTTATAAATTTTGCTAATACCATAGTGTTCGCTGCAAAATCCTGTGTACAGACTGCATTCTTAACAAAATGGAGGCAGCAGTTATGTTTTGCTGCTTAGCCCTTTCCTGTAGTAGGAGGTAGAATCACAGTTCAGTAGAATTTTATGGTTGAAAGAGACCTTGGATTCAGGTACAGTGGTCTCTTCGTCTTCTATATCGGGAAACTTTCCCATTGTCAAAGACCTTGCTTGTACAAAGGCTGGAACAAGACCCAGATCTCCAGTCAGCTCTCCTGTTCTGTAGAAAAATTTAACAGAAATGTTCGATACCTCTAATGCCTTTTTTAGTCACAGGCGTTGTGTGATCACAGGTGAATAACTTGAATACTTTCGAAACAGAATAGTCCACAGACTGAGTGGGTAGAAGGTAACAATGGGTGTCAGTGTATATATCTTCCAGAATTCTTGGGGGACCCCTGATAGTTTGTGAGCGATTCCACCATTCTAGGAAAGGGTTAGGGGAATTTGTTTCCCTGCTTATGTAAGCTAATACTTTTCAAAGTGAGTGGATTCTCAGTTCTGATAAAAACTTTAAATTTAATTATTAACATCTTCAACATTCAACTTTATGTTTTCAGGGACCGATTTACTTAGTGGTATAATACCTGAACTCTGTCGGAAATATCCTGATTTAAAATTCATAATTGGAGGAGAGGGACCAAAGAGAATCATTTTGGAAGAAGTACGGGAAAGATACCAGCTCCATGACAGGTATTGATGGATTCCATATTGTCTTGGGTGAGAAAATAATCTTTTACCTAAATATGGTTTTGGTTTTGTGCCTGCATTAAGTGGGCTGCTTCTGCTACAAAGTAATAAAGTAATGCAAAGCGTACTTTAAAAAAATGATATAAATGGGAAACCATAGATAGGGTATTCATAATTTTTTTTTAGCCCAGTATTATTTGACTTTAGGAGAAACTGGTTGGGACACCCAAGAATGCACAAAAAAACAACTACTTTGATTGGAAGTGTTTGCAGATTCTCAAGCCACACTGAGTTGTGATTTAAATAGCATGGCCCAAATCATGTAAATTGCTCTGCACTTACAGATTCAAACATTTCTCTTCCTTGTTAACTTAGATAACATGTGAGCTGTGTGCATGTGAAGCCTCAGTTTAAAAGAGACATTTTCCTATTTAGAAATGATACTTTAACACTTACTCATCGAAGTGTATTAGTGTTTTCATGGAAGGTAAACTAATTTTGGAGAGGATGAAATTTGATCTGTGACAAAAGTTAGAAATATGTATAGCTCTATGAGTTTTAACCAAACAGTTTTATGTGACTTTTAGGTCAGAGTTGGGTGATACCAATCTTTTGAGATGGAAAACGTTAGAAGCTTATGAATGGTATTTCTTTTATACCATGATTGTTACTCCCCTCTTTCTTCTCTTGTTTCAAACATCAGAGTGCGTCTCTTGGGAGCCTTAGAACACAAGGATGTTAGAAATGTCTTAGTTCAAGGACATATTTTTCTTAATACTTCTCTTACGGAAGCGTTCTGCATGGCGATTGTGGAAGCAGCCAGTTGTGGTTTACAGGTAAAAAGCTTGGAGGGCTTATTACGTTGTTGGGGTTTCTGCATGCGTCTTTTGAAAAATAATCAGATGCAGCCTGTTATATTTTTTTAAGTTGGTTTTGCTTGTTTACCTGAGAGATGAATTCTGGTGGATCACATTTTTTTGTTTTGTTTTGTTTTTCTTTTTAAGGTTGTAAGTACCAGGGTTGGTGGAATTCCTGAAGTACTTCCAGAAAATCTTATCATTTTATGTGAGCCTTCTGTAAAATCTTTGTGTGAGGGATTGGAAAAAGCTATTTTCCAACTGAAGTCAGGAGCATTGCCACCTCCAGAAAATATCCATAACATTGTAAAGACTTTCTACACCTGGAGGAACGTTGCAGAGAGAACTGAAAAAGTACGTCACGTGCTAGAGAAGGGTATTTGAAGATTGTGTCTGGAATTCTTACCTGATGTTTCACATACACATTTACTTCTTTTATATAGGTTTACCATTTCTGCTCTATTGCTTAAATTTATGAAGTCTCTTTCCAAATGAGACTTCTTTTTGTATATACTAGGCTAAGTTTCTAGTCAGATCATTGCCTTTGACATCTGAAAAATAGTAATGCAGTATCTAGACCTTTCATTAAACTGGCCATATAAGAGTTACAGAGTTTTCTAGAAGTTACAACAATCAGAGGCAAAACTAATATTAAAATCTACTTTTAGACATTTTCTTGAGGCTGTTTATAATTCTAAAGCATATAGGTCTATTAGAAAATACCTGGTTTTGCTTAGCCAAGTTGTGGCAACTTTGTAACTTAAAAATATTTAATTCAGGCTACTTCCAAAACTTGTGTGGCTCTTGCTAGCTGCTGTGTTTTTGTTTTTGTTTTTTTCACTGAAAGGGAGATTTTCACATCTTTGGGCTGATGGAGAACATAGTAAGTTAGAATTCCAAATGCACATGACAGATGTAAGTAGGATCACAAATAGAAAGCAGCAGTAGAGAATTTCCAAAAGGACAGGTGCAGGAAATAGGTTAATGTCCTTAGGTGGGAGAGTACAGTTGTGGGAAATGCCTCCTTATTTTGAGGTCAGTACTTCAGTTATTCTACTCAATTTCGTCCTTGTTTAACCGCCTCTCATCACTTCGTCTGCCTCCTGCCTCTTATTACAACATAACAAGCTGAATGGAAATGCTGTGCTTCTTAGTATTTGGAAACTGTGCAGAAAGACGGTTGGGAGCCTGGAGAAGATAGTGCTGGGTACTCTTACTGTATTCAGTGGAGCTGCTAGTTTCTAGCCCAGAGTTGGGAGCTGGATAGAGCTGAGTAAGCAGAAAGGCTTTCTTGTGTGTGTGTGTGTGTTTAATATAACTGCTTTACAATGTTGTGTTAGTTTCTGCTATACAATAAAGTGATTCAGCTATATGCATGCATATATCCGCTCCCTCCCACCCAGCCCCTCTAGGTCATTACAGAGTCTTAACTGGCTTAAATTGTAAATTCCCATACCTAAGGTGAGCCCGTATTTGAATGGAAGTGCAACAAAACACTCCAAAAATTGTCATACACATTTTCTATTGAAACATGAGATATTTGCATTAACAAACAGTTTTGACTGAAATAATCCTGAGATATTTTCTAGAAGTTAACTCCACCAGTGACTCCACCAGTTTGAAATAAGTACATTTCCTTGTTTTCCTGTGGCAGTTGGGGCGCAGCACTGAGTGCTTGCTGGGAGCGCGTGGCAGAATTGTCTCCGGAGCCTTTCAGGCTCTGTTCATTCTATTTTCCTGTGCCCCTGCCACTGCTGGATTCTCACAAGACCCTTTGTGGGGGGTAGGGGCGGAATTCGGGAGTGGTGGGCAGGGATATTTGGTTAGGCATATTTTCTTAGTGAGGCCCACCCTGACTGAGAACCATAGCTCTAATTGTGCCTTACCTTTTTGATCAACATGTAAACCTCAGAAGTTTGCCCTGTTATACATAACAAGTTCGGGGCAAAGAATTACGGTGATAATTTTTGAGCCTGTGTTAAAGAAGTGAATTAGGGTTTTATTTAAACCACAAATTTTCCTTCAGTTACGCTTAAAGTAATAGTAGAACATCTGTATTGTTTTCAGTTTTACACTCTATGACGGTTATAGTATACATGCAAAGAAGAAAGTGACTCCTTATCGCTAATGGATTGTCAAGCCTGTCATTCTCTCCATAGTAGCAAAGTATTATTTTGTCACTTGAGATCATAAGTTAACTGACCTAGAAATAAAGGTGAACATACGGGTGAGTTTCTAGTTGCTCTTTTAATTCTACCTGTTTCACACAGGATGTTTGATCCCTTTCAACTCCTTAGTTTAACTGCTATTTAGAAAAATTAATACAAAATTGGCGTTTGTGCTGGAAAGATACTTTTTCAGTTATAATTCACCACTCCGTGTAATGCTTGACATTTGTTGTTCAGTCACTAAGTCGTGTCTGCCACTTTGTGACCCTATGGATTGCAGTATGCCAGGCTTCCCTGTCCTTCACTGTCTCCTGAAGTTGGCTTAAGTTCCTGTCCATTGAGTCAGTGATGCTATCTAACCATCTCCATTTCCTGGAGGAGGAAATGGCAAACCACTCCAGTGTTCTTGCCACGAGAACCCTGTGAACAGTATGAAAATGCTCGACATAATTCTAACTAAAATGTATTCCAAATGTCCTCAGGGCAGAGGAGCTAGACAAAAACAGCCAGTACCTTTCAGAGGCCATTGATCTTTAGAACTTGCTCTGCACATCAGAACTTTGCTGAGGTCAAAACGAGATAGTTTACAGATCTGATAACGTGAGAATGAGCACGAGTAATGCCCAAGTGCACTTAAAAAACGCGAAGGCTGGCCCATTTTATGTGTTTGAAGTAACTTCAGAGAGCTTTTTTTTTGAATATTTCAGAGTTTAGTGCTTAGCAGTTCTTTAAAAAAGCGAGCCATCTATTACCAGTTCTCAGCAGTGAACTTTATTTGCCAGTGTTTGGCCTGTCCCATCTACCCAAATTTCCCCCATCCCTTTCCCCTCGTTTTATTTGGCATCCATGAAATGTCTCTATTTTCTCCTTGCCTGTGCACAGCAACTCAGCCTCTCATGGCTGTGGAGAGAAGAGCCTCTCTGAACCCATAGATTTTAACTCTCTGGTGGCAGTTGAATCAAGGAGTCCTAAAGGGCCAGTCCTGCTTTTGGAAGTCACTGCTGAATTAAACATAGCCTCAACAGAGGCAGCCCCCAAAGCCATTCCAGCTTCTCAGGACTTTGGAATTCTCCTAGTTGGTTAAATATTGATGGGGATCCCCTAGGGCACAGGAGCTGAGGTAGATTCATCTGGGTGTCCCAGGGTAAATACACCCCAGTGATTTGTCCAGAGGAGGCACTCCATAAGTGAATCAAATGGCAGTACTTCACGTAAGCAGTTTCATTCATCACATCATTACTGTAACAACAGTGAAATGTACGTGCTTCCTGTTCACATCTCTAAAGCACTCCTGACCCGTGCAGGTCGTCCTGTTGCAGCCTGCAAAGTTGTGCTCATTTTTGGTTCTCTCCCGCCAGGTGTATGACCGAGTGGCAAAAGAAGCTGTGTTACCCATGGACAAACGGCTGGACAGACTCATCTCTCACTGTGGCCCCGTGACAGGCTGCATTTTTGCTCTGTTGGCTGTATTCAACTTTCTCTTCCTCATCTTCCTGAGATGGGTGACTCCAGATTCTTTAATTGATGTTGCAATAGATGCTACAGGGCCAAAGGGTGCCTGGACTCATCGATATCCTTATAGTAAAAGGGGGGCTGAGCATACTGTGCTGTCTAAAACAAGGTAGAAGAAAGCCTGAATTGTGAGATTTTCAATATTTGTAATAATTCTATTAAGACTATTGAAAATAACCTTGCTTTTTTTTCTTTTCATTTTAAACTTAATTTAGTCAGTTATGCTACCTCTATATCATTCAATATTTTATTTTGAGGAAAGATAAACACTTATGCAATTCCTGAGTGTTGAAACTCCTTGCACTTAAAATTTAGGAGAGAGCATTGAAGCCACTCAGGTATGCAATTTTTCAGACTACTGAAATCCCTCTAGCAGAGATGTTTAACGTTATATTTTGGGAGCTTTGGGTGCCGAAGGGCCAAACGTTTCCTGGGCATTTTTTGGCCAGTTTTAAATGTTCTACCATTAGACATTCACCAGATGTTTACAGGTTTTCTTTAGGGAAGTATAACAACTCTATGAACTATTTTTTAAGTCACGTTCATACTACGTTTATTAGACATTGAAGTCATGTTCGTAACTTATTGGGTACACTCAGTAAGTGTTCCATATAATCAGGTTTCTTGAGTAAAATGGGCTGTCAGCAACCAGCCTGTGTGAAGCACCTGTCATGTGTTGAACTAGATGCTTCCTGCGTTAGGAACCAGGGGATGCATTCATTCCTTGTTGATCACTCAAATAAATAGCTCACTTCGTCATAGTCATTTTTGACATGAAGTGGTAAGATAGCCACCACGCCAAAAATGCTGATGGTTTTTAATGCCAGGAAAAAATTGCCTGCATACTCCGAGTTCTTCTCTGATCCTGTTGGATGCATTCTCCTAGGTCAAGCCTTTGTCTTCAGTTGTATGTATGAAAATGCTTCTTGCTTTTTAAATACTAGGGACCGATCCCACTGTTGATCATAGTGCAGAGAAACCCTCCACGTCTCTCAGTGCATAATTTAGTCCTCTGTCAATGCCTTCGTGTTTTCCGAGCAGAATGTACGAGGTGTGCCATCTCAAAATCAGCTGCTACCCCGGATCTTTGATAGAAGTCACCTCCCTTCACTTGTGGCCTAGCTGATGCCTGATAAGTATTGTCAGTGTGCAGAAGTCTTGACCCCAGAATGTTTTGTTTATAGCCAGTTGAGTCTGAAAATTTTAGGAACACAGTCTCTTTGTGGATGGATGTTTTTAACTATAATCGTTGTTGCCCAGAGCCATGGGTTTTTAAACCCCAAATTATCCACATGGTGTGTCTTATTAATTCTTTGAACTCCTTATTAGAATAAATTTTTGTGACAAAGGACTGTGAAGTCACAAGAATGAGGCACTGTGGACGCGCTAGTTAGACGCTGGCAGTATTGTGATTCTTTACAGAGCTTTTTTTTAATGACAACATTCACAGAACTTTTAAAAAAGTATCTTAACATGTCTGTTAATTGGTTGCCACTGATACATAAGAAATATATCTGTGTTTAAAACACAAATGCAAGAGTACAGTTTTTAATATCTAGAAGTTAGGGGTTCTTTCATTAAAGAAAAATAGACTGACCCAAACCATTCAATTTCACTGGGATTTTTAGGCATAGAAACTGGATTATATAAATATGAAATAAACAGTGCCAGTATTCATGATAAAGTGGGGAACTATATAACATTTGGTTTTATTTTGTTCATTAATTTTTAAAGGCATACTCCTGTTTTTTCTTGTTTTATTTTTTTCTTAGCTTTTTTTCTTCAGAATTTTCATTTAACTATTAAACTGACATTTATTTCACATGGAAATAGGGTTTAATGTTCTTGCATGAAAAATATGTAAGTTGCATATTTTCCTTATTTTTTTCTTTAATAAGTGGAAGTAAATTTGCTTGTTCTAGTACATCTGAATTTTCAGGCTTCCTGAATACCTTAATTGTAACCGTCAGTGTTGCACTGGTCAATATGTGGAAACATATTGTTCTACCCTGCTACTTACATTTATTTGAAAGTGAACTTGCAGTGATAAGGAATATATGAAAAATATATTGTGTTTCCTTTGATGTTGCAAAAAGTAGCACATGTAAAACTGATTTATAAAAACACGCTACCTGTCCAAAAATAAAGACCAAAATGACATTTTGACATTTTTCTGAATTTGCCTTGTTTGAGAAACAGAATATTATTAACTAGTTGAGCAATACTTCCCCCACCTACCTACCTCGCATGCTTTTTTTTTTTTTTTTTTTAGTGCAATCTGATGTTTTGCTTAGTCTGTTAGTGAAACGGGAAATATGGAAATATCCTTCAGTTGATTAATTACTGTGTCATCTTTTCTTTCTAGAATATTCTTTGTTTTAATCATGGAATAGCAAGTTCAATTGTGCCTTTGTTTCCTGATCCAAACAAGCCTGTATTTTTCACTTCACTAGAATTACTGTGTAAGACAAATGAATACTTCTGTAAACTATTGTGTATGTGAATTACATAATTATACTCTATATCTTGTAAGCTATTTTAAGAAAAATTGGAATTTTGACTTCATTTATTGAAACCCAGTGTATGTACCATCAGTCCCTGCTTCACCTGCACCCTACTCCCAGGACTGACCTTCCTACATACTTGCCCTGGCCCCAGCTAGTGCTTATTCTAATCTTTCCATCAAACATCTCCACCTGATAGCTTATCAAAGGGCGTGCCCGTGCTGTTTTCCTGGTAACTGATGAGCCACCTGACTTCAGTTCCCCTGTAGCTGCTAATCTGCCCCTTCCCTTAGTAGCGAAACCTCCTATCTCCATGTCCTGCCATCCTGCTACCTGTTACCTACAGCACGAATTGGGGTGTCGCTCCAGGACCTTGCTTCAGATGTGTAAGATCCCCCATCTATTAAACCATTGATGTCTCTATCACTGACTCTGGGGTCTTCGATCTTGAGGCTGGGCAAGTACAGGGCTTGGCAGGCCTATGGGGTGCAGCCCAGTGCCCAGCTTCTCCCACCTCCTTTGCTGGAAGCAGTTCCCTACATTGATAAGTTCTTTTTTTTAAAAAAGAAAAATATTACATAGTTATTTGACTGCTCCAGGTCTTAGTTGTGGCATGTGGGATCTAGTTCTCTGACCAGGGATCAGACCCGTGCCCCTTGCACTGGGAACTCGGAGTCTTAGCCACTGGACCAGCAAGAAAGTCTCCAGTGATATGTTCTGGTTTATATTACACCAAAACTTACTTTTAGCTCAGTCATAGTATAATAGGTCTGTATTTAGTTTTGCAAAGGTTTTTTGCAGGCCTTTTTGTCCTTCTCTGCATTCTCCAAAGATGTTAAGTTGTATTATCCTGTGCTGGATTTTTAAAATACGGAATTCTGAAAATCAAAGCTCTCTACAGTAGATTTTGATTTGTATTCAACAATCCTTTGGGGAGTTGATTTTCCGTTATCCTTTACACTTGGCTGTGGCTCAGTTATTCTCAGCGGGATGTGGCGGTGGTGGTTTTGCCCCCTGGGAGACATCTGGCAATACCTGGAGACATTTCTGGTTGTTCCAACTGGATAAGAGTGGGGCATTGGCATCGCACACCAAAGAATTATCTGGTCCAAAATGTCAGTAGTGCCGAGGCTGAGAAACCCTGATGCTCTAGATGGTTTTGCCTTCTTTACAAGATACTCTTAAGTTAACTCGTCATTTCGGTAGCCTTTTACAGCCATCTCAAACGTAGTGCTCAAATATAGTAAAGATAATCTCTTAAATAGTACAAAAGTCGAGCTTCTCACAGCCAGCTTTTCTGGTATGTAAAATGAAAAGTACAGTCATGTTTTAGGTGAAAAAATTAAGTTGAAAACAAGATCAAATAATGTTACATATTACTAGATACATCACTGGGCCAACATGGGTAAATGATCGCCTCTTCCAGAACAGCTGGAGAAAGAAACGTGAAAAGAACTCAAATGCTTGTGTTTATGTATTTTGATAGCTTGGCCAGGTAATCTAAGCTTGGTAAAGAAAACCGTGTGTGTTAGTATCTGTCCTTGCAAATGGAAACCACACAAGTCCACACAAGTTTGTGATGGTGTGGAGATACTACACTGAAATGGATACATTATATATTGTGCCTTGGGGTTGATTCTCATGTCTTACTCTTTCACAGAGTATAGGGAGATAGTTCTTACATAGGGAGTCATTCTAATTTGTCTGAGTGCTAGGAGAAACTCCCATAGTTTTGCATCAAGCATTTATTAAATAAGGTTGATTTAGTTGTCTCCTATAATTTTATCTGGGTTTGTCTTTTCCAATAGGTTGTAGAAATTTATAAAATCTAATATAGCCAAGAATGAAAGAGGACACTTCGAGTTTCTGCATCTGTTTTTCCCAGGTGAGGTATATTATACAAATCAACTTTACTTGTATTGGCCAGCTGATGCATGTTGAAGAGTTAGGGTTACAGGAGAAATTGTCCAGCAAGGGAAGATACTGATTGATAGAATCTTTGGATACCTCACCCGGAGTATAGGGCATCTTCATCCTTTTCATTGTGAGTCCTCCATGATTGACTAAGCCCACATTTTCGAGAAAGAAGCACCACCTTTCCTAACAATAGGAGGTAAAGATCAGAAATGTTACTAGGGGACTTTGTCTAGGATGAAGCTATTACAGCAAGTGGTCTAATACTTCCAGTCTGGAGAGGCATCCAAGCTGGGCCTTTTATTAAATACTGCTTTAGAGTAAATAGTCTTTTATAACTGGTCATATTTTAGATTTGGGCTTTATAGCCTCAGAATGAAGAGAATATTGAAGCGTTCCAGGGGCTGGTACTTCCCACGAAAAGCACAGAATGTAGTATTAGTACTTCTTTTTTATGAACTTCAAATAACTTGCTTCATCCCCATGGGATCTGAGAGGCTTGTTCTATCTTTCCAATCCTGCCTTTCAATAGAACGTGGTAAAAACTGGAATTGAGGGGTAAAAACATTTTGGACTTGAATCCTGTTTGTTAAACAACACTGAGGAATGTAGGTCTAGAAATATTGGGTGTTTCTGGTTCGAAGGAAATTTCTTTTGTTCATTTAACATTGCCATGAATGCCAGTGTATGCAGTCGCCAAATCACAGTTAGCTTAGAATCTACAAACTCAGTTCTCCGTAACAGGAGCACAGAGAGCTAGAAGGTTTAAAATAGATGTCATATGATACCAATTATAACTCGGTGAAATTTTGCAGTCCCAAGAACCTATACAGAGTGTAAGCCAAAATGGAGGACGGTTCTGTTTCCTATGGCTTTAAAAACATTTTTATTACAATGTTTGCTACTTTTTTTTTCTTCAAGCTTTTAATTAAAGTGTTCTTGGCGCTCCTAACCCATTTCTATATCGTCAAAGGAAATAGAAAAGAAGCGGCTAGGATAGCAGAAGAGATCTTTGGTGAAATTTCAGGTAAAAATACATGAATTTGTTCCCGATACTTTAAAAGAAACCTAGATAATTCATATGAATAGTATTTCTAGAAGACAAATTTTATTTATACTTTGAGTATTTTATTTATACTTTGGGTTATTTAAAAAAATTATTTAAAGTAGCAAAGGGTGTTGACTGCACCAATTTGTGAAAGATTTTCAGCTTTTCTGCAAGTTAGTAGTTTCATTAGCAGTTACTATTTAAGAAGTAAACAGAATAATGGCTTTCTAACAGTATTTTGAGAAACCTCGTTTCTACTAACAGCAAAATTACTTTATAGGATTATTTTCTTAAATATTTTAATCAAATGTTAACAATACATTCTGACAAAACTTTCCCCAGGAAATGGACTGACCAGTAAAGCAGCCATAGGTATGCTGTCATATATATAGATATAGATATAGATATGCTGTCATTTGCACTTTGAATTGCTTAGCCACTTGTCACTGTTAGGGGAAACCCTTTCACTGAATCCATTTATACCCAACACAGTGCAAAGCACAGCAAACATTATTACAATGTGAAATGCCAACCTTTGGGCAAAACATTTTAAAGTCTCATGCTTTGCAGAATTTAGTCTCTATTTCTTTCAAGAAATGATGCACCTTAATTGTAGGGAGATGCTGCAAAAGTAAATGAATCAGATATTGTTACTGCTGGGACTGCCACTTGATAAGAGGAGGATTTATTCATAAACAGAGTTCCTTATTTCCCTATGTATTTTTAGTGTTCGTAAGGGTTCCAGGGTTACCTCATTCTTTATCTAGTATCCATTTCATCTTGCATCCTGGATTCTCTTTTCAAAATAGACTTACGTTGTGTGATTCCAATACACTAGACAACTTTAAGGACTCTAGGGAACAGCAGCCCTATCCAAAGAGATAAGACCTCCAAAAACAAAGCCTCAGAATGCTTCAATTAACGGGGGAAAATGAGAAGAATCTCGAAGTTTCGGAAAGTGGCAGAAGCCTTGGAGTGTGGAAAGAGATTTCTTTTGGGGATTATATTTGTCATACATTTCAGGGAGGTATGTTGCTTTGACTTGGTTTTAAAAAAAAAAGCCTTAAAGTAACTTTAATTTCAAGTTAAACATAATCTGAAAAGCTATTTCCTAATTTAATTTGTAAATCGAGTCAGGGGCTGTCTAAAAGTTTCCATCACACAGTTTTGATGTTCTCATAGATACATCATCCTCACAGTTTAGGTAAAGTCGGACAGTCAGTATCAGCAAGAGCATGTTGAAAACAGTTTTTCTTGGTGCTCGTGTGCATTATTTCTGCCTTTGTGGTACTCAGTGAAGAACTCTCTTAAGAAAGGTTTATAATAATCAAAACCTGGAGCCGTAATACAATTTTCATAAATATAACTCATTCATTAGCTCAAATATATTTACTTGCTGAAGCTCCTAGGATGATATTCATTTAATTTGCAAATGGCATGGTGTTACAAAAGTCAGAAACATGTTTTTCGATGATCACTAACAAGAAGCAATGGATTGAATAGTGCCTGTTAATTTTGCAGTTTAATTTCCTTCCTTTATACATATATATGTGTGTGAGGATGGTATGTTTACTTCTACACATTGCACACATATATAATAGAGAGTATATCCAGATTTGGTAAAGCCTTTTATAATGATGTAGGTGGTTATATGTGAGAAACAGTGGTTTTTACATGATTCCAACAGTTTCTTTTTCTTTTGACACTGTTAATAGTCAGATACTATATATATTTAAAACTAGACATTTTAAAAACCAAGAACAAAATTTTGTCTGAGTGTTCAACTCACTCCAGAAATTGACTTCGCTGCTCGTTGGTCAGACAAATATTTGTTGGGAAAATATGTGACATTTAATCAGTAAGTCAGCTAATTGACTTACTAAAATCTCAGCCCAAGGTTACCTTTCTTGACTCCAGTAGCGTATTCTGTTTCTGTGAATTATCGTCAGGGCTATCAAAAACAAGGAGAGGCAGTAAAAACGTCAGCCAGAACAGAGTTGACCCTGCCATAGATCCTAGCACTTTCAGGTGCTGTACCTAGCACCACATCCCTCATTTAGTATCATTTTTTGGCTGTAAAATTTTTTGTAAAGTTTTTTTTTTTTAATATTCTGGAGTACATCATTCGATACTTTCTTTATGGTTTAAACTATTCTGTTTGTAAATAAGTGATCAGAATTGAGTTCAGGTATGGGGTTGGGTGGTGGTTTTTAGTTTTTTCAGGCTTCTTTGTGTAATTTGTCAATAATATGTATTTTGGAGTTCGAAACATTGTTGTTGACCCTTGATATTCTAATATCTCCAGCACCGGATGCCTCACCAGCCCCACCTTCAGCCCACAGATGTTTCTCTAGACACATTCTCTCTCCTGAGGGCTGTGTATGATTTTCCAACCTTTGCTAATTTGGTCAGAACTGAAGCTCTATATTTAGTACAATAACTTGGTCATCAAACTTGATAAAAAATAAAGTGTAGATCCAGGTTGATAATTTGTTATTCACAGCCCTTGGGCCAGACACGTTTCAGGATTCAGGCGTGCAGGGGATACTGAAAAGGATTACACAGTATGTATACTGGATATTACCACAGCATTCCCAGCAGAGCCTGGAGCTGCCTCCTGCAGTCAGAAGTTTCAATATTTCTATAGTGAAAGTATCAATATTCACACTAAGCGAAAATACAAATTAAAAATAATAGGTTGTTAAACCTGAGTCATGACCATGTTTTGCTGCCAGAGGATCTTGGATACAACTGGGGAAAGACTTGGTTTTCAGAATTTGGGGAATTTTACAGTTGCAGATAAGAGATAGTGGAATTACACCCTTGGAAAAAAGAATGAATTCTCTTCTAAGTGTTTTGCCTAAAATCAGTTGTCCTTGTTTTTCTAAATTCAGAGGACTGACTGACCTTGATTTGATGGCCACGCTTCTGCCTGACTCATCACCCTGCCTCCTTTTTCCTGTCCTTCCCACCTCACCGGTTTTTTTCCTGCCTTCAGTTCATTCTTGCCCGGCCCTCCACCTCATCTTGTTCAGTGTCGGTGCTTGTCTCCGCAAGCCTTGGCCCACCCATCCTCTGAGTGGTTATGTATCACAGTGCCTGCTGGCTGTCCCACGTTGAGACTGACAGTCCTCGGCAGGGCTCTGCCACCCAACCTGTCTTCTGCTCAACTCTCTTGACTCCTAATGGGTTCAAAGAAAGCTTCTTTTTGACTCACTACAGAACGATGTTCATTGACAGTAGTTCATCTCTTGACCAGAGCTGAGTGTTCAAGAGAGTGGGCATTTTAACTCAGTTGTATTATAATATTTTCGTTAACTGGGGGCATTTCTTATGTCTTTTCCAGTTACCTTCGTTACCCTTAAAATATTATTTAATTCTATTAGATTCTTATCTGTATCTTGATTCACATGCAAAATTCTCTTGAAATTTTCTTTTTTTGGTAAATGCTGTTGGAGAAGATATTCCTTTATATGATTTTGGAACTTGAATAGAAAGAATAAATATTGCTCTATGGGCACTAGAGATGATAACCAGTCAGGCAATTTTTAAAAAATAAATAAATAAACCAGTCGTCTCAAATACTTGTTGAAATTAGGAAGGGTAAAATTGCAAAAAATTAATAATTGATTTTTATCTTGAATACCTGGAACTTGGACAGCCATATTCTATCTGAACCCATTTTGTTCTTGAAATCTATGGTTTTGGACGTTGTCATGAAATTGTTATTACAAGAGCCTGAGAACCAGAGATATAAATCACATTCTGAGAAAAAGTCAAAGGGGGGAATGAAAAAAGTACTTGAACATTTTCCATACACCTCATCAGGAACAAGTAAACATATTGGTAAAGTAAACTTATCTTCAAAATGTGCCCGCAGCCCTGTGACACAGGAAGCCTGCCAAATAACTAAAAATAGACTGCCTCAGAAGCGAAGGGCTGATTCCTACTTCAGCATTCATTTATTTGGAGAGCTTAGATGCATATTTCCTGAAAGGAATGGAAAAACTCTCTAGCTGCCAAATAACTTCTATCCTCAATTTCTCACAATTAGCTCCAATTTGCAAAACAAGAATGATAAGACCAAGAGACTGTGTTGGGAGTTAGAAGAGAAAAACAGAAGAGCCCACCATAGCAGAGTTTCTGGAAGAGGGTTTTTTGTGAATACTCTTCAAAGTCCTTTGAAGCAAGTGATGGGAAACAGAGTGACTGGGAAGGTGACTTCCCTGAGAATGGCTTTATTTCCAGTTGGGAAACCGAAATGACTTCCACACTGAAGGCAATCCACTTGATTTATTTCATGTGATTTACAGAGAGAAGAGGCATACAGCAAAGCGTTCCCCACGAGTCAATCTACCAGAAGGATGAGCAGGGTGGAAAAAGCACTAGCTCTTAAAACCAAAAGAGGGTGTGTTCTCAATTCTCAAAACCTTGAATTTCAGTCCTGTTTCTGTCACTTAACCAGAAATAAGATCTGAGGTGGAGCAAAGTGTTTGTTGTACGTTTGGACTGTTCCCTCCTGTCTTGAGAGCCTAGGGATGGAGTGTCCAGGAGGAAGCAAGTTTAGATAAGTTGGAGCCAGGAAGGAGGGGAGCCTGGCATTTCACTGTAAAGCTGGAAGTCTGTTTAGGCAGGTGACTCACCAAAGTGCCCCTGTGCTCCTCAACTGGGAGTAAGAGAACTGGAGAGTGGTGAGCAGACAAGCCCAGAATCACTGTTCTTTTCCTCCAAGGATCGCAAGGTGGCTTGCAGGCTTGCCTCGGCCTTGCCAGCCTGGCAGGGGAGGTGGGGGTGCAGGGACGGCGAGTTGCGGGCATCAGAAGATGCAGTATGGACAGGGGACAGGAGGAGAGGTGGCCAAGGCCAGTATGTAGGCCAGGGGCCTAGGAGGGAGCCCCAGTGTGGAGAGCTAGCATGGGAACCAGGAGTGAGACCCGTCATTGAGGCCCAGTGGGCAAGACTGGCCTCCTTCCAGGCCCCTGGGAAGGTGGGTCCCCATCCCCCTCGCCTCTCCCCACTTCCATGGTACCAGAGGAGCTGGCATGTCAAGAAGGAAGTGGGGACCTGTGTGAGAACGTGTTGCCCTTCTTGGGCGGAGAGACGGCCACCTCTTGGCGAGTGTGGGCAGAGGAGTGGAGATGACAGTTTAAATCGGATGGAGCGGTAGACGGGTGGTTTTGAAATCGCTTTCTGGCAGTAGGATATAAATACAGATAAATGCACAAACCATGGTGCTTTTGACTCCAAACACCCCAGGTGAGTCTGGCCCCTTTTGTACTTTGTGGAGATGGGATCATGCGGCATATCCTTTTCTGTGTTTGGCTACTTCATCAGTGTGACATTTTGAGAGATTGGTCCAGGCTGTGTGTGTGGTGTGAGGGGCCTGATGAGTAAGAGAAAGTTACTAGAAATAGGATGAAGTCATGGTTAAGATGCCTGCTTCCTAGCAGGAAAGGGAACATGAAGTCTGCTTGGAGGCAGGTTTTAGATAAGGCCATTTCATGTTGCTATTCTAAGTTAATATTGCTAGAATTATTCTCATAATAGCAAGTTGCCATTTAAATCTTGGTTTTAAGCAAATACTTAAGAGTGCCTTCAGGTGACTCGGGTTGACTGGTTATTGTTAGGACACAAGAATAACCAAGCCACGGCTGTGGGTTTGCTTTTTACATTGACCAGGGCACTGAGTTGCCATCCATAGGGGAAGACCACCCTGCCAACCCCAGTGGTTGTCCATCTCTGAGTGCAATGAGGTGAGGGCGATACGTCTTATATTGAATGAGATGGAGATGTAGTCAAAGAAAACCAAGGCTGACTATGGAGGATTCTTTGCATACATTATCTCATTATTCCCAGCTTATGCAAATGATCAGTATCCAAAGAGATTTAAAAATCCACTCATTAGCTTAACTGACTCAAGAACAAGCGGAGATAAAAACATAATATATTTTCAGGTTAAATTTTCAGTCTGTTTTTCTTATTAGAAAAAGCATTCTACATATCAGGAATATGTAATTCACCAGTGATTAGATAGATGAGATAGATATAAATAGATACAGTTTTTATTTTGGAACTAAAGTACAAAGAATTCCCACTTCTCTCTGCCCAGTCTACATTCACATTTACCCAACTGTCCTGTTAATAATCCTTGATATAGATATATATCTGCAGAGAAATAGAGCACCAGATGGGTCACCAAATCCCACATTCAGCCCATAGATATTTCTGTAAGCACTATCTTTTCATATATTGAGAATATTTCACATTTTCATATCAGTTGCTCTAATTGCTCCAATTTCAATATTACCCTTTAGAGCCCACTCTAGTGGATCCAATCCAGGCAGCCATATTGTCTTTAGATGTCATGTCCCATCAGCCTCCTTCAGTCTGGTTACAGGCCAGTTATTTTTGAGAATGTCCCTCAGTTTGAGTTGGTTCTCGGTGTCCTCATAATTAGACACAGGCTATGCGTTTTGAGTAGGAATGTTCCAAGTGGCGCTGTGTTCTTTTCACTGTGTTCCCTCCCGTAGTACATGATGTGGCTTGTCGCATTGCCTCAGATGGCGCACTGTGCCAGTTGGTTCCACCACTTCTCAGGTTAACTTTGATCTCCCCAGGCAGGGTGGTGCCTACAATTTTGTTCAACTGTACACCTACCCTTGTTCCCTTGATAACTATAATTATTCTGTGGGGAGAACATTTAAGGCCAATTTTATGATTTCTCCTACGTATCTCAAGTTGGTGTTCTACTATGAGGAAGAGCTTTCTCTTCTCCCTATTAATATATTTATATCAGTGAGGGCTTAGAGATTCCCATTTTTGCTTGGGTATAATCATGACTTATTTTCATGCTCAAGTCGTCCTGTATTTGGCCAGTGGAATCCTCTTCAAGGCACTTTCTCTACTTTTTGACATTCCCAATCATTCATTGAGCACTTACTTTCTGACAAGATATTTGTAGCCCATCTTATATCTTTCCTGGCTTGGCCTTGGAATCAGCCATTTCTCCAAGGAGTCCTGGTTAGGTTTCTTCACAACACAGACAGTGCTAATCTGTCTGTCTGTCAAGATACATCTGTATATATCTAACTATGACGTAAAGTAAAGTGAAGTTGCTCAGTCGTGTCCAACTCTTTGCAACCCCATGGACTGTAGCCTACCAGGCTCCTCCATCCATGGGGTTTTCCAGGCAAGAATACTGGAGTGGGTTGCCATTTCCTTCTCCAGTATCTAACTACAGGTATAGATATATTGGTATATCTGTAGAGAAACAGAGAACCAGATGGGTCACCAGATCCCACATTCAGCCCATAGATAGTTCTGTAAGCACCATCTTTTCATATATTGAAAATTACATTTTCGTACCAGTTGCTCTAATTGCTCCAATTTCAATACAACCCTGTAGAGCCCATTCTAGCTTTTTCCCTTTTCATAACCCAAAGGGTTAGAGAAAATACAAATCTGGCGGGATTTTTTTTTTTTTTTTGGTCAAGGTTGCAGATATGGGAAAGTCTGAGTTCTTAGCACCATCAGGATCACCTGGAAAAGGGTGATAAGATAGACTCTGTGTTAAATGCAAACTGTATGACATGCTTGACAATGTACCAAGAACACAGTTATTGGCAGAAAGGCCAAATTTTGCAAACTGGTATAGATTTTCTTCCAAAACAAATGATTGCCTTTGGCATGTTTCATAGAAGGTTGCTTCTCAGATGCACATTTAAGCAGGTTAGTCTTGTTTCTTGACAAGCAATTACAAGAAAAATATATTTGTAAGGCAGTTCTGAGGTTGTTTCTTAGAGCCCTACCCTACTATGTGTATTTATTAATCATACATTTTCTTGAGCACCTAACACTGTGGATGTACTTTATCAGCCTACTTAGAGACCACAAAAACCTGCTAAATACTAGATTACTGTTCCCCCGCTTTACAGATCAGGAAATTGAGGTTCAAATGATTTTTGTAACTTGTACATTTTGCCAGAGATAGTGATTGAGGCAAGACCTGAACCAAGGCAGTGGGGCTCCACTGGCCCCATGCTTATCCATCACATTCAAACTGCCCGCCATAAACTTTTGGAGAATTATGTCATCTGAGCAACAACATTCTGCATAATGATAACAGATTGGCTTCATTACCAAAAGGAAAGAATTATCTAGGGGATTTCAAACAAAACCATTTTCCCTGACCCCTTAAGATTATCCTTTCTGGCATATAGGATATTGAGTCTTAGGGTAGAGGTAAAGGTGGGGCGGGAGGCAGGGGCAGAAGGAAAGTGGGAAAGTTCATGAACCAGCTTTGTCCTTCATTTTGCCTGTTCGGAGTTACTGGATTCAATCACTGGGCAGCATTTATTTGAATGAAATGTATTCCTTAGGAAAACTGCCCCCAAAGCCAGAGAGATGGTCTGTGCTCCCTGTCTACCCACAGCACCACACCCCTGTGTCACCTGAGAGTGGCTGGCCGGAACACCTTATGCAGCTGCCAGCTCCCCACCTCTTCCCTCAGACCTCCTGTCCTCACAGTAGGAGGAAGAGTACTGATCTTGACTCTGAGCTTGATGTGTATTTCAGATTGCTGGGCTGATCGGTCTCCACTTCATGAAGCGGCAGCTCAGGGGCGCCTACTGGCCCTGAAAACTTTAATTGCACAAGTAAGTAAATGAAAGACTTGATCCTTTGTGCTTGTGCTATAATCAGGCTTTACTCTTAATCAGCTTTAAAGGTAGCAGGGATATTGCTGGCTCCATCTGGGTCCCAGCACGACTGTTGTAGATGGATGTATCCTCTCCCAACTCACTGTTTGTTCCTCCTGCCTCTCCTTTCTTGGGGAACTGGCTGATTTTCGGCTCATTTCCATCCTTCCCCTTCTGGGTCTTTTTTTCGCATCATAGAACGTTTCCCCATGAGGCTCATGGAGGATGCTCTCAAACTTATGTTGCACTGACTCACCTTATTCTCTCCCATTGTGCCTTAATAGCAGCCTTGAAGTTGCATTTATCAGCTATTGTTGTGCAACAAAGATCTTGAAACATAGTGGCTGAAAAGGACAAACACTTAGATTCTCATGGTCTCTTTAGACTGAGGAGCAGCTTAGCTGGGTGGTTCTGGCTCCAAGTCTCTTGGCTCCAAATCTCTTAGAGCCAGAACCAAGGTGGTTCAGGCTGCAGAGTGTCAGCCAGGGCTGCAGTCATCTCACAGCTTGACCAGGGGAAGGATCTGGTTCTAACCTCACTTAAGAGGTTGTTGGCCATTTACAATGCCTTGATGCATGGGCCTCACCTTGGGACTGTGTCACAAGATGGTAGCTGGCTTCTTCCATAGACATGAGAGACAGCCTAAGAAGGAAGTCTCAGTACATAGCCTGTAGCCTATCTCCAAAGTGACATCTGATTGCTTCTGCCATATTCTCTTCATTAGCTGGGAGTCAGTAAATCCTGCCCACACCCAAGGGGAGTAGAGTATACAAGAGAGCCAATACCAGGAGGCAGGAGCCATCTTGATCACTGGGAGCCATCTTAGAGGCTCACTACCTGATGATCCACTATTTCAAGAGCAGACATGAAATAGGTCAACAAGTGGGTAGATGTTATTCCTTAGGAAAGATTTATTCAAATCATAGTTACTAAGGCTATTTTATGTATGGCTATCCCTAGGAGAAGGCAATGGCGTCCCACTCCAGTACTCTTGCCTGGAAAATCCCATGGGCGGAGGAGGCTGGTGGGCTGCAGTCCATAGGGTCACTAAGAGTCAAACACGATCAAGCGACTTCACTTTCACTTTTCACTTTCCTGCATTGGAGAAGGAAATGGCAACCCACTCCAGTGTTCTTGCCTGGAGAATCCCAGGGACAGGGGAGCCTGGTGGGCTGCCGTCTGTGGGGTCGCAGAGTCAGACACGACTGAAGTGACTTAGCAGCAGCAGCAGCACTGTGAATATAGTTAAGTATCTGTGAGATTGATGAAAGCATCCACAGTCCATTACTTTGTTTTAGAGTCTATGTGTGTACAGAGGAAGTAAGTCATTAGAGCTTTTTTCCCCACATCCTAGGTACCACCAAAGCTGGCTTTCTTATTTTGAATAGAAACAGCTGGACACACTGCTCTTTTTCTCTGTGTGTGTGCCTTTTTTTCCTTTCTCCCTTGAGTTGTGTTACTTCTCAAGAAAGTAGAGGCAAAAGGGAAACAGTACTGCCAGTTGAATGGACTTTGCACTTGATTTTATCACTTGCTCATTTATTTTTAAGTACTTATAATTTATTTGGTTCGATTTTTTCCTTCCAGTTTTATTGAGATATAATTGGCCAAGAGCCCTGTATAAGTTTAAGGTGTACAGCATAATGATTTGACTTAACACGTCATGGAATGATTACCACAGTAAGTTTAGTGAGCATCTGTTGTCTCACACAGATCCCACACTGAAAAAATTCTTTCCCTTGTGATGAGAACTTTCAGCATTACTTTGATATATAACACACAGCAGTGTTCATTCTTTTCATCATGTTGTACATTCCATCCCTAGTACTTATCCCTGGAAGTCTGTACGTTTTGACTCCCTCCATCCAGATCTCACCCCCACCCTCTCCTCTGGTAACCACAAATCTGATCTCTTTTTCTGTAAGTTCACTTGCTTTTGAAGTATAATTGACCTACAACACTATGTTAGTTCCTGTTACACCACATAGTCGTTTGCTCTTTCTGTACATTTCAAAATAATTACCATGAGAGGTCTAGTTATCCTCTGTCACTAACGATATTACAGAATTATTGACCATATTTCCCATACTGTACGTTTCATCCCCATGACTCATTTGTTTTGTAACCAAAGGTTGGTACTTCTTCTCATCTGTTTCTCTCTTCCTCCTCAGTCATTAAGCACTTAAAATGTTACTTGGTTGGAATATTTTTAATATGTGACATATTTACATAGCTTAAAAATTAAAATGATAGGAACCTCCCTGGTGGTCCGGTGGTTGAGACTCTGGACTGCCAGTGCATGGGGCATGGGTTCGATCCATGGTCGGGGGCTGGAGTCACGCGTGCCACACAGACAAAAGGAAAATCAAATGACAGAAAAGCATACACAGTGAAAAGTCGTGCGTTCACTTCCTTCCTCCAATCTCCCCACCTCAATATTTTTATTAGTTTTTGGACTGTAACCATCCTCTGTGCATGGAATTCTCCAGGCAAGAATACTGCTGGAGTGGGTTGCCATTTCCTACTCCAATTAGTAAATATACTTTTTCTTTTAGAACACTTTTAAAGAACAGTTGCAAAGATAGTACACAGAGTTCCAGCATACCCTTCACTCAACTGTACATAACCCTGGTAACTAGTCAAAAATAAGAAATGAACATTAGTAGAACACCACTAACTAAACTACAGACTACTGGGATGACACCAGTTTTCCCACTGAGCTCCTTTTTCTTTTCCAGGATCCAGTCCAGGCTATCACATTGCTTTTAGCACTTTATTTTTAACTGTACTTCAAAAGCATGTTGGTTTCTATAGTGTCCTACAAAATGTAAAGAACATTCTTCATGGAGAATTTTTCACCTTTTTCATAGCACATCCGTCTTATTTACCCTTACACACTGGTAAGCATTCTATTTTCTACTCTGTTTTACATACAGATAGTTTGATGTGCTATGAGCAAAGCATTAAACCAAGGATCAGGAGCTTGTGATGATCACACCGGCTGTCACCGACAGCTTGGGAACCTCAGATCTTATCAGTAATTTGAACTCTGCTCCTCCGTTTTCTCATGTGATTCTCTGTAGCTCATTTTTCAGGCCTGTCCACTATTTCTTGTTGTTCAATTGCTCAGTCATGTCTGACTCTGTGACCCCATGGACTGCAGCACACCAGGCTTCCCTGTCCATCACCAACTCACGGAACTTGCTCAAACTCATGTCCATCGAGTTGATGCCATCCAACCATCTCAATCCTCTGTCGTCCCCTTCTCCTGCTCTCAATCTCTCTCAGCATCAGGGTCTTTTATGATGAGTCAGCTCTTCGCATCAGGTGGCCAAAGTATTGGAGCTTCAGCATCAGTCCTTCCAATGAATATTCAGGACTGATTTCCTTTAGGATGGACTGGTTGGATCTCCTTGTAGTCCAAGGAACTCTGAAGGGTCTTCTCCAGCATTGTACAAGTGCAGGGATTCTGAGAGTTTGCACAGGATCAATGTTTTTTCCCAGCACACTGCTGCCACCTTGTGGAATTTTTTGGGCCAAGCTCCAGGGCTTGCGGGATTCTGGTTGCCCGAGCAGGGATTGAACTGGGAGCGAGGTTGGAGGGGGCACTCGGCAGTGAAAGCATGGAGTCCTAACCACTGGTCTGCCAGGAAGTTTCTTGTGGACTACTTTTTAACATGCTGTAATTTTTATTTTCTTAAAATGAAAATATATATGGGAAAAGGAAAAGAAACCTTGTATTAGATATCCAATTGTAAATACATAGCACATCTCTGGGGTAGTGACGTCACATTCAGGACATAAACATAGACAGACCAGTGAGGCACAGTGGGCAGTCCCAGCTGCTGGCCGCTGGAGGGATGCAGCCAGCACCATGGAGGTCTGATAAGAGGGGTGGGAGCAGATTGGGCTTTGGGGTTCAGGATCATGCACTAGGTTTTGGAGGGTTTCAGTTGTGCTTTTGATAAGCACAAATTGACTGGGTCCTGGCAGAACCTAAATGCTTTTACAGACTAACAGTGGTGATCATGAGGAAGTGGTAAGGGCTAAGTTGTTAGAATCAAGACATGGGGATTTCCCTGGCAGTCCAGTGGCTGACTCTGTACTTCCAATACAGGGAGCACGGGGCGCAGGTTCAGCTCCTGGTTGGGGAACTGATTCCCAGATGTCACAGTGCAGCCCCCCCCCACCCCCCAAATAGAATCAGGGCATGAAGTCAGCACTGCCTGGCAGCTAGGTTGAGCCTAGCATCTCTCACGTGGACTCCAAGGGGAGGAAAGTGGAGCACAGCAGGATGCGGAGGGCAGATGTGCTAGGACTGGGCGTAGATGTTGGGATCTGAGGAAGGAGATGAGTGTCAGTGGAGGTGTGACGGTCAGCATCACTGCTACTATGGCACCAGAATCCCGGGAGCACTGTCTGCTTTGCTGACTACTCTTGAGCCTGAGCGGCATCTTTCTGTGCCAGATCCGGTTGTACCCCCCACCCTGGGACTCTGCCACCTGGATCGGAAAGACTCCACATGTGACAGGAGGAGGAAGAAAGGGGAAGTGGGTAGATGAGGAAGACGAAGGAAAAAGTACAAGATGAAGGGAAGAAGAAGGGAGCCAGAAAGTCCTTGATTACCAAACAGGGTGCATGTCTTACAGGGACCAAAGTGACTGTCAAGTCTGTTTAGCTGTGGAAGGTCTACAGCCAATATATGAATAGCAGGGTTCTGGCTGGGTTTCTCCACCCCACCACGATTTCTGTCTCCCCACTAAGCTCTTAGAGGAAAGAGATCCGTGTTATAAGCTTTGAAGCCCCAAATGCTGGCACATCGCCCGGTCCAGAGTGCTGAATGAACTTATGCTGAATCAGTGAATCAGAGGCTCCTAGCCATGTTTCGATTTCCCTGGTCATGGCCTCTACTCCTCTCTAGATGGTATCTGCGGTCTGAACACTCCACCAACAAGACCCACAACCTTGTTTCCATTCTTACTGCTGACACAGCCTTTAACCCACTTCTCTCCAAATTGTAGGGCGTCAATGTGAACCTGGTAACAATTAACCGGGTCTCTTCTCTCCATGAGGCGTGCCTTGGCGGACATGTGGCCTGCGCTAAGGCCTTACTGGAGAATGGTGCCCACGTGAGTAGCAGCCCTGCCTGCGGGTTTGGTGCCCTGGGACAGCTCCTAATCCCTAAAGACCCATCACCTTCCAGAATGCGCTTATCTGCGGTGGGGTGTGCAGGCCTGGCCCATCTGGGCGCATGTTCTTGGATGGTCAGGAAAATACTGCTGGTATATTCCTTTCTTCAGCCTCTTTAGTAGTAGGAGTTTAGTTGCTAAGTTGTGTCCAACTCTTTGCAACCCCACAGACTGTAGCCCATCAGGCTCCTCTGTCCATGGGGTTCTCCAGGCAAGAATACTGGAGTGCGTTGCCATTTCCTTCTCCAGGCGATCTTCCCCACCCAGGAATCGACACTGGGTCTCTTGCATTGCAGGCAGATTCCTTACCGACTGAGCTATGGCCTCTATGTTCCTGTGCAAATGTTCAGATGAGGTAATTCACAGAATTCATTCAAAACTGATATTAACTTGGGGGTTAAAAATAACAGCCTGAGTGAAAGTCATTTGAAAACTGATCTTGGAAAATTTATTTTAAAAACCCTTAAAAGAACACATTTTAAAAGAACAAAAACCACTTTTAATTCAGCATTGTACACCCACAACGATTTTTATTGAGCAAAATTAGCAGACTAAATGAGCTTGTAATAAAATAGTACCATGGAAAAGCAGTACAAAGTGAACTTTATTTTAAAATTCTCTCCTTTTCAAGGAGTGACTGAGGGGCTGTACAGATATCAGAATAGAATTATGAATTTAATACTTGTGAAAATCTCAGTGACCTTTATTTAGTTACCAGATACTGATTTTTAAAAATTTTAATTGGAGGATATGATTTTCAGTGTTACATTAGCACCAGATATTGTTTTGATGTTAATTTCATTTTTAAACTCAGCCCTTATATTCTTTTCTTTGTGAACTGTAACGTTTTTAAGTGCTTAATGAAGATATGTCTTTGCGTTTTATATGGAAGTTGGGTTTCTGCTGGTAGAACTGAATGTAACAGTCGTCCTTAGGCAAAGTGATTTTCCTGATGCCACAGTGGTTGTGTATGTTCATTAGGTTGTGCTTCTCTGAGGGCAAGGTTGGGTGGGGGCCATTTCCTGTCAAGCTAGGTCATTGGAGTCACAGGTGAGAAATTGAGGAGCCTCTTGGAGGTTCTGTGGGGGACAAAGAAAGGAGAACAACATGGTCTCTTGTCTTTGGCAGTCTCGTGAGGTAACAGTCAGTAAATATTATCTTCTTTAACATTCAGATCAGAATAAGAGAGGAATAAGAGAAACTTGATTTATCAATAGAAAATTCCTCAGAATGGGCAGTTCCACAGGTATCTCGAGCTTGGTGCATCCGAAACTGTGCTTATCATGATCTTCCCTCTAGGACCGGCTCCTCTTCTTGGATTTGCAGCCTCAAACCTGAAGTCATCTTCATTCTTCCATCTCCCCATCTGATTAATCACAACATCCCAGGAATCCCTAGAGTGTATGAATTTACCTATACTTGTCCCTGTCCTTGTTTGTCTCTGCCATCTTAGTATCTTATTTAACTTTCCAATTCAATGGGGGCTATCCTGGCACTGTGGGGAAATATCTTGTTTCTGAAACAAGACAATTTAGGATCCTGTTGATCACAAGCATATATCCTTAGTTGTTGAGGCAAAATGGTTTGACATTCAACCCTCATTGTCCTATATTTCAGTCTTATCAGAGTCTCCCCACTGAATGCCTTGATTCCGGAATGTTCTTTTCAATCTGTTGCTAATACTCAAAGATGCCTCCCAGCTGTGCTGGTTCTCACAGGCCTCTCAGATAGCTGGAAGGCACTGAGGTTGGTTAAAGACACCATGGGTTGTTTTTTTTTTTTTCACTTAATTTATTTATTTTAATTGGAGGCTAATTACTTTACAGTATTGTAGTGGGTTTTGCTATACATTCACACAACTCAGCCATGGGTATCCTCGGGTCATCCCAGTGTACTGGCCCTGAGCACTCTGTCTCATGCATTGAACCTGGACTGGAGATCTGTTTCACATATGAGAATATACATGTTTCAGTGCTATTCTCTCAGATCATCCCACCCTCGCCTTCTCCCGCAGAGTCCAAAAGACTGTTCTTTACATCTGTGTAAAAACACCATGTTGGTGGCTATTTTCTTTGTGTGTTTTGCCTGGTCACAATCTCTTCAGGAGTCATTTTGGCATATGCAGTTTGTGTGGATTATAATAGACCAGAAAGGAAATCTGTGGCAAGAAAGAACTATGGGGGAATCACTGAGGAGATTTTTTTGTAAGCACAGCTTCTGGGACCTTACGCTAGATGATTTTGGTAGTACTTTTCATTCCTGACCTGTTTGTTCATGATTGGGAGGGGGAGTCAGCTCCATATGAATGGAAAGCGGAAATAATTGTTGTTGCAGATGTTTATTGAATGCTTACTGGGCACCAGGCAGTGTTCTAGGTGTTTCACATATAGGAACTCAGCTGATCCACCCAATAACCTTATGAGGTCATTTCTTTTATGGTCCTCATTTTACAGATAAGGAAACCCAGGCACTGGAGGTTACTATCCCAAGCAGGATCTCTGAGCACACAAAAGAGAGCTGGGATCTGAACACCAGCCATAGTTGTTCCAGAGACCGTGTTCAACACCACAATATAGGATCACTCCTTAACAGCCAGGAGGCTCCTAAGAAGCTCTAGAGTACCTCTGAATACATTTAAAAAACTGTCCCCTTTTGCCCCACTTGTGATGCTATTTATAGGTGACAGTTGATAGACTACTGGTACCTAAAAAACAATTCTGTAAAGACATAGAGTTGTCTCACTCATTGACCAGCATGGCACGTTTCCCCACGCAGTTACATAAGAATGCACGCTGGGAGACGGTGAGAAAGAAAGAGCAAACTGTCTGGTTCTCTCTTTGCCCATCATTAGGTCAATGGGGTGACAGTTCACGGAGCCACACCCCTCTTCAATGCTTGCTGCAGTGGCAGTGCTGCGTGCGTCAACGTGCTGCTGGAGTTTGGCGCCAAGGCCCAGCTCGAGGTGCACCTGGCCTCACCCATCCACGAGGCAGTGAAGAGAGGTAAATGGGGCATCGTATCACACACACAACATTGAGGGGCTCCCTTCAGTCTGCATGAATCAAGGGTAGAGTGTTCACCTTGCAAGGATTTCCCAGACCTTCTTCACCAGGAGCCTAGGTGTGGCTTAATTAATCCTACAGCAGTAACTTCAATAGGAAATAACACCAGGGAATGACATAGTTTTTCTTAGAGCTGGGAATGGCTGTCTGCCTCAGCCGTCCTGTTTCCTGGGCTCAGTCTCAGTCGGCTTTACTTGAGGCTCTTTGCTGGTGTAGGTGGGAGCTGGTGGAGTTGCGCGTACAGGGGTAACTTCCATGAGTTGTGCTGTGTTTCTGTCTCTGTCCTCACTAGAAGAGAACAGCTCATGCTCCAAAGCCCATAAAACATCAACCACGACCATAAAATTAATTATGAAAGTGTCTGAAAGCCCAGACTAATTGTTTCTCTAATGGAAGATTAAAGGTGACTGTCCACAACAAGCAATATATTCTAGATGAGCTGGTGGCTCTCAAGGTCATTAGTTCTTGAAAAAAAGTTCCAGCTTTAAAAAGCATGCCATTGGAAACCTTGAATGGACTCTAGATTTCTATAGTCTCATAGAAATGATGGAAAGAGTAAAATTAAGGAATTAGAAAAACGATGTGCAGAGACTTCCTTGGTGGTTTAGTGACTGAGACTCTGAGCTCCTGGTGCCGATGGCCTGAGTTCAATCCCTGGTCAGGGAGCTAGATCCATGTGCTGCAACTGAAGATTCTGCATGCCACAACTAAGACCTGACTTAGCCAAATAAGATACCTATGTGCATAGACTAGACATGAGCAAGAAGAGCCATCGAAAGGCCAACACCATTTGTCAGAGGTAACAGCCAAAGAAAAACATTTCTGTTAACCAGCCGTGAAGATGTTCTCTTGTATTGAGATCAGAAATACAGTGGAGGGAGTTCACTGGTGGCATAGTGCTTAGGTGGCATCGGCTCTTTCACTGCTGGGGCCTGGGTTCAGTCCCTGGTCGGGAACTGAGATCCTGCAAGCTGTGTAGTACAATCAAAGTTTTTTAAAAATTTTAATTAAAAAGAAGAAATACAATGGAGAAGTTAGAACACTGCAGAACAGTGATTTTTGCTGGTATAATGAGGGTTAAAGTATTTCAAAAGGCAGTAATGAAAGATATGTCCTAGGTTGTTAAACCTGTCACTTGGTTAAATTATTATTATTTTTTTTGCAGAGGATTACTATCAATGATAGGGCTTCCCAGGTGGCACAGTGGTAAAGAATCCTCTTGCAATGCCAGAGACTCAGTTTGATCCCTGGGTTGGGAAGAACCCCTGGAGAAGGAAGTGGCAACCCACTCCAGTATTCTTGCCTGGAAAATCCCATGGACAGAGGAGCCTGGTGGGCTACGGTTTATGTGATTGCAAAGAATCAGACATGACTGAGCGCATGCACACACGCGCACACGCACGCACGCACACACTATAAATGATACAAAATCCCCAAATCTCAATGTAAAATCTCTATGGTTTTGCTGTCCTATACATATTTGATAAACATTTCTTAATAATCGATGCTGATTATTTCCCAAACTTAAAGTAAGTCCTTTAAGTTGTAGGGAAATAGTCTACTTTGGAAATGAAATGAGAGTGTTTAAAATATTTTAAATTTTGATTTGAAGTAAAATTTATTATTTGCATTTCCATCCACAAGTTTTAAAATAGATAAATATTGGGAATCGTTTGAATTAAGTAGTTCTGCAGTGTTTAGATGGTTATATATGGAGTGCTTGGTATCTATGTGTGTGACATGTATATACATATACATATATATATACTTATGAACAATGAGTTCCTGTGTCTCCTCACATTTTTTTCTGTCATAAAAACATGTTAGGGCCCAGGGTCCACAGAACAGAAGAACAAATAGCAAATTTATATTCTAGATACTATATTAGTACCAGTCATTTGACTTTTATATCATTTTAAAAAATCTTCCTGAGAATAATTAAATTTAACTCAAGCTAGATTCAATTTCTTCTGTTAAAAAAGGGACAAGAATTATTTTAAAATGTTTATTAGATGTACTGTATTTACCAGGTAGTTTTAGGTCCTGATTAGCTATTATTTCTGAATTCTTACAGCTGTAAACCTCTATGAACAAGTGGAGGGGGGTGGTCAGTCTGAGTTAGTACTTTGACAGATCAATGCTATAATCCGGGTATAAAATTACTTGGTTGAACAAATAGTTTTGAATTTGCAGAATCTTTATTTATAGGTTTAATGCATAATTATGCTTAATTCAGAATTTGTGATAAGTCAAGCAGGCTTGATGAAGCTTACTTTTATGTCATCTAAGAAAAGGTTGGCTAAGCTAATCAACAATAAGATTTTTTTTAAGGAGACATTTAAACCTTCAAAAAAGAACAAACTCTTTGTAAAACTCCTGTCAATACCTCAGAAGCAATTGCTTCCAAACAAATTTTCATATGCTTCAAATTAATCATGTCTGTCTATTAATGGGGCCAACTCTCGGAGGATATTGCTTGCTTGTATAGTTCTTGTTAGCTGCTAAACTTAGCCACTAAAGTGCATTTGAATAGATTTTATACTTTAAGCTTTTTATTAATTCTCATAAGTCTTCCAGGTTAACCAAAATAAGGAGGTGCATGGCATGGCCATCCACCCAATCTTACATACATGGGCAAAGAAGAGGAGAGATTTGTAATGGAGAAGGATGGGTCAGGGTTGGGCCTTGGATCTGCTGCTGCTCCTGCTAAGTCGCTTCAGTCGTGTCCCGTCCCTGGGATTCTCTAGGCAAGAACACTGGAGTGGGTTGCCATTTCCTTCTCCAATGCATGAAAACGAAAAGTGAAAGTGAAGTTGCTCGGTCGTGTTCGACTCTTAGTGACCCCATGGACTATAGCCTACCAGGCTCCTCTGTCCATGGGATTTTCCAGGCAAGAGTACTGGAGCGGGTTGCCATTGCCTTCTCCACCTTGGATCTGAGCACTGGCTTTTCAGAGTAATAGTAGCATGAGTCATTTGTCCCCCTGGGTCTTGTAGCCTCTGCCTGTAAACCAGGGACTTATTATAGAGAGTGATTTCATCTGTATTCCTTGGAACCCTTGGTTTGGTTGGAGGTACCTCAAAGGCTGCGAGGAAGAATTTCAGTGGGGGATGCATGGGCATGCTCTTTTTTTTAATGGTTTTATTTTGGAAATTTCTAAGATTTCTCCCACTCCCCAATTTTTTTCTGCTACCAAAAAAAAAAAAAATCTACGTTGTTTCTAAAGCCCATTCCAGATAACCAATAATTCTGTGAATAGTTAATATTTTCCTTACTTGAGTGAGGTTTTCTTGTGTTCTACCAGGAAATAGAGAGTGCATGGAGATTCTACTGGCAAATAACGTTAACATTGACCAAGAAGTGCCTCACCTCGGAACTCCCTTGTATGTGGCTTGCACCTACCAGAGGCTTGACTGTGTGAAGAAGCTTCTAGAATTAGGTAACTTCCAGTAGTCTTTTCATGAGAAGAACTGAATAATCTTGCTCTTCCATGGCTTCACAGACCAAGTTCTTGTCAGGCTGGACAAAATTCTGACAGCATTTGATGTTTCAGTGCTTAAAATGGAACTTCAGAGATGAGTGTCTGTAGTTCTCAGTTGTGCTTCCTTTGACATTGGCTCCATTTACCTGGTGTGGTTCTCCTTGGTGTCCTCAAGGGAGAGCAAGAGTTTCTTTCCCATAAATCCAAGGGGAAAACAACCAGTTGTATTTAACTGGCTCTTTTTGAGTCACATGCCCATCTCTGAACCAATCATGGTGGCCAAGGGAATACTCTGACCAGATTGGCTTAGGCCTAGATTTCAGTCTGCACAGCAGTGGTTGAGCTTCGCTGGAAACAGAGTAGCTGGGAATCACAGAAGATGTTTCCCCAGAGGGAAATCTAGGTGTGGTTACCAGGAGGATCAGTTCAGTTCAGTTCAGTTACTCCATTGTGTCCAACTCTTTGCAGCCCCATGGACTGCAGCATCACCAACTCCCAGAGCTTGTTCAAACTCATGTCCATTGAGTTGCTGATGCCATCCAACCATCTCATCCTCCGTTGTCGCCTTCTCTCTCTGTTGTCTCCTTCCATCTTTCCCAGCATCAGAGTCTTTTCCAGTGAGTCAGTTCTTCGCATTGGGTGGCCAAGGTATTGGAGCTTCAGCTTCAGCATCAGTCCTTCGAATGAGAATTCAGGACTGATTTCCTTTAGAATGGACTGGTTGGATCTCCTTGTTGTCCAAGGGACTGTCAAGAGTCTTCTCCAACACCACAGTTCAAAAGCATCAATTCTCCAGCACTCTGCCTTCTTTATGGTCCAACTCTCACATGTGTACATGACTACTGGAGAAACCATAGCTTTGACTAGCAGACCTTTGTCTGCTTTTTATATGCTGTCTAGTTTTGTCGTAGCTTTTCTCCCAAGGAGCAAGTGTCTTTTAATTTAGCAGACAGTTCCCATAGAATACTTTAGATTAATCCTGCTAAATTATTTAGTCATTTTTAAATTCTCAAAGACATATACAGAAACTGAGAGTCCAAGGAAAAGTGAAAGATCTTGAAACTACTATTTGGTTAAAGATTCCCTAAATTTAGCCACTGCCATAAAGGTACAGATTATAGTAAGAACGTTTAAATAGGAATTTTTTTCTCTGAGATTTTTGTCTTTTTTTTAAAATCCCCTATCATTTGTCTCTCCCTATATTAATTCATTAACCTTTTTTTGATTCCAGTTTCAATACTAATACGAAATAAACTTAGCTTTGTCCTTTGCCAAAAAAAAAAAAAAGCTACTAAAATGAGCTGCAAATATTTAATTTTGACTGTCACACAGTTCTTATGGGAAAGCAAGTAAAGCATTTAAAATGACTAAAAATATCTTTTTAAAAATTTAATTTATTTTTCTTTCATTATTTTTTATTTTTATTTTTAATATGAATGTATTTATTTTAATTGGAGGGTAATTACTTTACAATATTGTATTGGTTTTGCCATACATCAATATGAATCCACCACGAGTGTACACGTGTTCCCCATCCTGAACCCCCCTCCCTCCTCCCTCCCCGTACCATCTCTCTGGGTCATCCCAGTGCACCAGCCCCGAGCATCCTATATCATGTGTCGAACCTGGACTGGCGATTCATTTCACATATGATATTATACATGTTTCAATGCCATTCTCCCATATCATCCCACCCTCGCCCTCTCCCACAGAGTCCAAAAGACTGTGCTATACATCTGTGTCTCTTTTGCTGTCTCGCATACAGGGTTATCATTACCGTCTTTTCTAAATTCCATATATATGTGTTAGTATACTGTATTGGTGTTTTTCTTTCTGGCTTACTTCACTCTGTATAATCGGCTCCAGTTTTATCCACCTCATTAGAACTGGTTCAAATGTATTCTTTTTAATGGCTGAGTAATACTCCATTGTGTATATATACCACAGCTTTCTTATCCATTCATCTGCTGATGGACATCTAGGTTGCTTCCATGTCCTAGCTATTATAAACAGTGCTGCAATGAACATTGGGGTACATGTGTCTTTTCAATTCTGGTTTCCTCGGTGTGTATGCCCAGCAGTGGGATTGCTGGGTCATAAGGCAGTTCTATTTCCAGTTTTAAAATGACTAAAAATATCTTTTTTTTAAATTGACATCTTCATCTAATTAATTAATGACAAATGGTTTCTCACATAGTTGTGCCAACCTGATATATAAAGTTTTGCCAATAGTTTACTACTAAAAATACATCTTTTATTTTTCAACTTCCCAAACTGTAACACACAGCAGGTGTGCATACATGAAAATATGTAACTTAAAGTAATAAACAACTGCCATTGCAACCCAACCCATGAAAACATATAAAACATTGCAAAGACAAGTCCCCCTTGTGACATCTCCCCAAAACCATACTTACCCTACCTCCTTTGAAACAGTCATTACATCTTGCCTTTATGGTAATGATTTATTTCCTTTTCCCTTTAATTTTACTACCTAAGTTCTCATTAATAATCAGAATTTTGTTTAGTTAGATTACATATATTAAATTTTGTATAACAGGCATCATATAATATGTTTAATATTGCACCTGCCTTCTCTTACTGATGGAGAAGGCAATGGCACCCCACTCCAGTACTCTTGCCTGGAAAATCTCATGGACGGAGGAGCCTGGTAGGCTGCAGTCCATGGAGTCACTAAAAGTAGACATGACTGAGAGACTTCACTTTCACTTTTCACTTTCATGCATTGGAGAAGGAAATGGCAACCCACTCCAGTGTTCTTGCCTGGAGAATCCCAGGGACAGGGGAGCCTGGTGGGCTGCCGTCTATGGGATCGCTAAG
This sequence comes from Ovis aries, assembly GCF_016772045.2. NCBI lineage: Eukaryota > Metazoa > Chordata > Mammalia > Artiodactyla > Bovidae > Ovis > Ovis aries. Next base: position 13,477,584 of record NC_056080.1, on the reverse strand, counting down.
AGTCGGACACGACTGATCGACTTCACTTTCTCTTGCTCAACTATATTTGTAAGGTATGTTTATGTTTTTACAAGTAGCTGTAAAAACATAAACTGAGTAATACATAATGTGTATCTATATAGTGCAATGTCTTTATCCATTCTACTATTGAGGCTTCACAGGTGGCGCTAGTGGTAAAGAACCCCCCTGCCAATGCAGGAGACATAAGAGATGCAGGTTCAATCCCTGGGTCAGGGAGGTCCCCTGGAGAAGGACACAACTGAGCAACCAATAAGCACGCACAATATCTGATACGAAGTGCTGGTCATAGGGTATGCAAATGTCTGTTCATTATGAGATATTGTGTGTGTGTGCCAGTTGCTCAGTTGTGTCCAACTCTGTGACCCCTTGGACTGTAGCCCTCCAGGCTCCTCTGTCCATGGGATTCTCCAGGCAAGAATACTGCAGTGGCATTATCAGAGAAATGCAAATCAAAACCACAATGAGGTACCCTTTCACACCAGTCAGAATGGCTGCGATCCAAAAGTCTACAAGCAATAAATGCTGGAGAGGGTGTGGAGAAAAGGGAGCCCTGTTACACTGTTGGTGGGAATGCAAACCAGTACAGCCACTATGGAGAACAGTGTGGAGATTCCTTAAAAAACTGGAAACAGAACTGCCATATGACCCAGCAATCCCGCTGCTGAGCATATACACCAAGGAAACCAGAATTGAAAGAGACACGTGTATCCCAATGTTCATTGCAGCACTGTTTACAATAGCCAGGACATGGAAGCAACCTAGATGTCCATCAGCAGACGAATGGATAAGAAAGCCGTGGTACATATACACAATGGAGTATTACTCAGCCATTTAAAGAATATATTTGAATCAGTTCTAATGAGGTGGATGAAACTGGAGCCTATTATACAGAGTGAAGTAAGCCAGAAAGAAAAACACCAATACAGTATACTAACACATATATATGGAATTTAGAAAGATGGTAACAATAACCCTGTATGTGAGACAGCAAAAGAGACACAGATGTGTAGAACAGTCTTTTGGACTCTGTGGGAGAGGGCGAGGGTGGGATGATTTGGGAGAATGGCATTGAAACATGTATAATATCATATGTGAAATGAATCGCCAGTCCAGGTTCGACACATGATATAAGATGCTCGGGGCTGGTGCACTGGGATGACCCAGAGGGATGGTATGGGGAAGGAGGAGGGAGGGGGGTTCAGGATGGGGAACACGTGTACACCCGTGGCAGATTCATGTTGATGTATGGCAAAACCAATACAATATTGTAAAGTAATTAGCCTCCAATTAAATAAATTTATGTTAAAAAAAAGAATACTGGAGTGGGTTGCCGTTTCTTTCTCCAGGATAAAAATACTATTATTCAATACTTTTCTCATCAAAATATTTGGAAACAGTCTTAGTAGGTATTGCCGAGGGTTTAGGCTTCAGTCACATATTTTCAAAGATTTGTCAAATATGTCGTGGTATTTAAGATGTCTTTATGGACAGCTAGCATACTTCAGGCTCATCTTATTTCTTCACTAACGTGTAGTGTTAAATTGTGGTCATATGCTTTCTTAAGGAGCCAATGTTAACCATGGTCAGTGGCTGGACACCCCTCTCCATGCTGCCGCCAAGCAGAACAGTGTGGAAATCATCCACCTGCTGATAGACTATGGGGCTAACCTCAAATGCAGAAATGCCCAGGGCCAAAGCGCACTTGATCTGGCGGCTCCAAAGAGCAGCGTAGAGCAGGCCCTCCTGCTCCGGGAAGGTAAGGAAGGGCTGGGCATCCACTTCTCCTCCACAAGCACATGTACTCTCTCTCCTTCCTGCATCCCTGTAGACTCTCTTGCCTATTTCCTTTTCCTTTTTTAAATTGGGAGTGGCACGTGGGAGGGAGGGGGCAAGTTCTAGCATTGCCAGACGGGATTTTGTCACTTACAACAAAGGGACATTTTCATACACCTGGTATGTGGCTTTGTGCATTAACAAGAAATGAGAGAAATTTGTTTTCACCTTAAAAAGGTGGAATTGCCCTGTGTATCCTGGCATAAGCACATGATTGAGCAGACTGCTTTGAAATACTTGAAGGCAATTTAGGGGAAATGAGAAAAATTTGAGTTAGATATGGTCAAGTGGACACAGAGTGTGTCTTTCAGAAACTGGACTAAATGGTGAAGTTGTTTGCCTATTCTCCAGCTCAGGGAGTCGGTGAATCTGTGCTCCCCATTGCCCCACACCCATACCCACTGTGGGCTAATGAATCTCCAGATGCCGGAGGAGGGAAGGCGGGCCTCTACAAAGCTTGATATCCCAGATTCTACAGAGAACCATGCTGTGTCCCCATAAAAAGAGAACACGATCTGAGCCTCTCCCGAGCATTTGTATGCTCAGAAGACCATTAAAGTAATAGTAATTATTCAACTTTCCATATGTCAGACAAAGAAACATTGATGCATCTCACTGAATTCTCAAAACATTAAAGCTGTGAGACCTTTATGGTAACTTGTGCTTTAACCCAGCTTCAAATAGAAAAAAGAGGAGCACAAAGAGATGGGCTTTCAGAAGGTCACACAGCTACTAAAATGTAGGACTAGGATGCTAACTAAAAACTAAGATTCTAACTTGCACTCTTATTATTACTATTATTGGAGTATTATAGATTTTTGGCTTTCTTGGTGAGTCAGCTGGTAAAGAACCCACTTGCCAATGCAGGAGACACAGGAGGCTTGGGTTCGATCCCTGGGTCAGGAAGATTCCCTGGAGAAGGAAATAGCAACCTGCTCCAGTATGCTTGCCTGGAAAATTCCATGGACAGAGGAGCCTGGTGGGCTATAGTCCATGGGGTCACAAAGAGTCAGACATGACTGAGCACATACACATATTGTTAATTTACAATGTCATGTTAGTTTCAGGTATATAGCAAAATGATTCTATATATATGATTTATATATGTATAAATATAGATTGAGTTCAGTCACTCAGTCGTGTCCAACTCTTTGCGACCCCATGAATTGCAGCACCCCAGGCCTCCCTGTCCATCACCAACTCCCGGAGTTCACCCAAACTCACGCCCATCGAGTCAGTGATGCTTTCCAGCCATCTCATCCTCTGTCGTCCCCTTCTCCTCCTGCCTCCAATCCCTCCCAGCATCAGAGTCTTTTCCAACGAGTCAACTCTTCGCATGAGGTGGCCAAAGTCCTGATAGATATAGATATATATGGGCTTCCCAGGTGGTACTAGTGGTAAAGAACCCACCAGCCAGTGCAGGAGATGTAAGAGACATGGGTTTGATCCCTGGTAGGGAAGATCCCCTGGAGGAGGGCTTGGCAACCCACTCCGGTATTCTTGCCTAGAGAATCTCATGGACAGAGGAGCATGGCGGGCTACCATCCAAAGGGTTGCAAAGAGTTGGATGTGACTGAAGTGACTTAGCACACATGTATATGTATATTCTTTTTCAGATTCTTTTCCCTTATTGGTTATTATAAAATATTGTGGGATCACTGCGATACAGTACGTCCTTATTGTTTCTCTTGTTTTATATATACTAGTATGTATCTATTAACCCCACAGTCCTAATTTATCCCTCCCTTCCTTCCCCTTTGGTAACCATATTTCCAGTGTGCACTCTTAATGTTTTGATGCCACAATCCTGAATCTTCTGAAACAGTTTCTAATGGGGAAGAGTTTAATCTCACTCACCAGATCCGTTTTGTGAAACCACCCCCATGTCTTGTATACCTTATACCTTCCAAGTGGGAGGCTTGCGTCTATAGTTTTAGTGCTGCTTAAGCTTCATGGTGCTTACAGATCACCTGGAAATCTCCTTAAAATGCAGATTCTGATTTGGGAACTCTGGGGTGGGGCCCCAAACTCTGTATGGCCACCAGCTCCCAGATGGTGCTGATGCTACCATTCTGAGGCACACTTTCAGTAAAACGGGTCTACATTATTTCCAGTAGTGTGTGTCCTTAATGGTTGTTCTTTGATGTGAGTCTCTACTAACACCTCCCAGTTTGGAAATACTGGGGACTTAACAACTATTAGCTAAGAATATGGTTTCTAGCCACTGTCACATTTCCTGTTTCCTTCCATCAAAGATGTTTCCAGGTCCAAGATTTGTATTTCTTCTAAACAAGTTCCTCTGCCTTCCATCTTCAGAAATACAGCTGCTCACTCTAGAAGACTGAATACCAGCTACGTCAGAGGTCATTCTGAGGAGCTTTAGTTGTGTGACAGGAGAGACACTTTGCATTCTAGCTTCCTAAGGTCTTGACTAAGGGCAATAGTCTGCTCCTCCAGGTATCTTTCAGGCACATGGGTGCTCTTTGGCATTATCAATCCAAGTGTTATCTGGCTCTCAGCCCATGAAGTCACCATTTCTCATGGGGTGCAAGACGCTGTGACAGTAGGATTTTCTTGGAAAGCTTCGTGTAGTCCAGTAATTACATAGATCCACTTGCAGCAGTCTTTGTTGATACAGTAAGGAAAGGAAATAACAGGGCGTTACAAATGCCCCTGCATGCCGAGGATCCCAACCAAATGCTCATTCAGCCTGTTCGACCATGTTTTCGACCCTGGTTAATTTGCTTTCCTTCGGGACTGAAAGCCACAGGCACGACAACTCTTTGAGACCTCACAAGACTGAGGTGCAGGCTATAACTGGGTCTAAGTGGGTTGTATCCTTTCTCCAGATCCTCTGTTGAGCTGGGATCCTTGTCAGAATGAAGGCCCCCCTCTGAGTGTGAGTGGGGACCTAGCCAGCACCACCACAGGGGGCAGCTCAAGTCAGGAGATCCCTGAGGCCTGACTGTCAGGCCCTGCACGTCTCCTACCACCTCCTCTGTGACCGTGTGTTTTGATTCCTCCCACAGGCCCACCTGCTCTTTCCCAGCTGTGCCGCCTGTGTGTCCGGAAGTGCTTGGGTCGCAACTGTCACAAGATCATCCACAAACTATACCTGCCGGACCCATTGGAAAAATTCCTGCTATACCAGTAGTCTCCACCATCTATAGGAAGATACTTGGAAATAAATAGGTTGTTGCCTGCTGTACCCAGGGTGCTTAGTGTAGACGTGCAACAGCTAGATCCTGGTATCTTCACATGAGCTAAGCTAGTTAGAGCATAACACTGATGAACTGGAGTACGTGGGGAATGGAGACCCCCTGATTAGCATTCTTTTTAACCAAGGTGCAATCAGAAACCTTTTCGTTTTTATTTCTCACTAAGAAATTTAAAAAAATTGTGAGGTAGAGTGAAACTAGTAGGCAGTTTTTCAAGATTCATGATTCTCGATTATCTAATGGTTACCATTCTGCTTAGCATGTAGACACGTAAATCGGGGTGGATAAGATTATGATGAATATAAGTCTTCCAAGACAGATTTTTGATTCAGTTATTCCCTCCTTCCCCTTTGTTTCCTTTCATGAATAAATCTCTGCTAAAATTTTATTTCCTTGTGTTTTATTTTATATATAAAAAAGCCAAATATTTAAAACATCACAGTTAATTGAAACTTGCAGTTATCGAAGTCCTGGTTGATGTTGATTATACATGGGAATGATAATATTTTGAATGTATTAGGCTGGCCAAAAAGTTCATTTGGGTTTTCCCAGACAACGTTATAAAAACTCGAACAAACTTTTTGGCCAGTTCACTATTAGGTTAAATACAGTTCATTATTAAAATTAATTTCACTTCTTTTTAAATGTGACTACAATCCAATTTTAAATTATACATGTGGTTAACATTACATTTCTGTTGATACTGTTCTAGACTTTTTCTGATTTTCATGACTCAGATATCAAATAAGTACTCATAGTTAACTGTTTGGGGGATAAAGATTAAATTCTTATTTCATATCAATTTAAAAACAAATACTGGTTTTTAGAAAATGTTAAAACATTTCAAATGATGGTATAAAATACTAGAATAGAATGTTCATGAATATACACGAAAGGGGAGCTCTTTTCTAAGGATACTATCAAAGAAACTTTAAAGAAAAATACTGATAAATTAAAATACATATCATATAATATGCAGGAATTGGAGGCTTTCTGTCTTCAGAGTGTTTGCCAGAGTGCCTGTTTTGGTGTGCTTGCATCTTGCTGAATGTCTAAAGTCTGTGTTAAGCCTCAGGATATCCTAGGATGTTCAGTCTGTCTGTGGCCACAAGGAACTTGACAATCCTGTTGTTGCGTCCACTTTTGGAAATTTTCTACCATGAATTTCATGAATCGTTTGTATGAACCTCCCAAATCTGGTAAGTGTTTGTCTGTGTGTGTAGGGGGCGCTCTGCTCCTAAACTGAATCCCAAGAGATCACTCACCCAAACTCATCCTTCTGCGTCCAGAATGGGTGTGGAACAAGTCCAGATCCCTGCATCTTGGTGGTATTGTGAGATGGTTTATGATTGGGCACAAGATAGTCTTTATTTTTTTTTTTTCCCCACGAAATAGTCTTTGCATCCCTTTGAGCCCTGAGATGAATCATCTAGTTTATATGAGATTATGTGGCTTGTTTTTAGGGGTTCTGACCACTAATATAGATTATTTCGTTTTTTTCAGAGGATGTGGAATGTTTTATTCCCAAAGTGGCGTGATTTCTTGCCATTTCAATCCTACCTGAAGTACTCTGCAGTAACTTCTCCATTCACTCATGCATTTTTTACTCAGCATCTATTATGTGCCAGACACAGTTTGAGGCTATGAGAAAGAAAGATGGATGAGGTCCTTGCCTTTGAAAAGCTTATGTGTCAGTGGAAGCAACAGGGTATAAGCATACACATGTCATCACGACAGGAAATGATAAAAATAAAGGAAATTGCGATGATGAGAGCCACTCTTTTAAGTAAGTTGATTAGGCAAGGTCCCTGGCTGGGTGACTGAATTTTGAAAGTATTCATGTGTGTATCTAATATTTATTATTTAGTTTTTGCTATTAAGGTTTTAGTGACTGTTTTCAGTGTACTTTTAGTACATCTTGACGGGGTTTTTTTGTTTGTGTCTTTGCTTGATTTAATGTAGCAATCCTATTACAAAAGTATTTTTTTAATTGAAGTATAGTTGATTTACAGTGTCGTGTTTGTTTCTGATGAACAGCAGAGTGACCCAGTTATATATAGCCCTTGTTTTCTACTTTCTTTTCCATTATGCTTTACTACAGGATGTTGAATATAGTTCCCTGTGCTATACAGTAGGTCCTTGTTTATCTATTTTATCTATAGTAGTTTGTATCTGCTAATCCCAAACTCCTACTTTATCTGTGCCCCCTCTTTGGTAAACCATAAGTTCTCTATGCCTATGAGTCTGTTTCTGTTTTGTAAGTTCATTTGTCACATTTTAGATTCCACATTTAAGTAATATCATGGTATTTGTGTTTCTGTGTCTGCTTAGTATGATAATCTGTAGGCTCATTGATGTGGCTGCAAATGGCATTATTTCATTCTTTTTTGTGACTGAGTAATATTCAATTGTGTATGTATACCACATCTTTGCTATGCATTTGTCTGTTGATGGATATTTGGGTTGCTTCCATGTCTTGGCTGTTGTGAATACTACTGCTGTGAACACAGGGATACATGTGTATTTTCAGATTAGAGTTTGCTTCAGATATGTGCCCAGGAGTGGCATTTCTGGATCATATGGCAAGTCTAGTTTTAGTTTTTTAAGGAACCTACATACTGTTCTCCATGGTGGTGGCACTAATGTACGTTCCCACCAACAGTGGAGTGGGGGTTCCCTTTTCTCCACGCCCTCTCCAGCATTTGTTTTTTGTAGATTTTTTTGATGATGGCCATTCTGACTTGTGTGAGGTGGTACCTGTTATAGTTGTGATTTGCATTTCTCTAACAATTAGTGATGTTGAGCATCTTTTCATGTGCCTGTTGACTGTGTATGTATTCTTTGGAGAAATGTCTATTTAGGATTTAGGTGTTCTGCTTATTTTTTGATTGGGTTGTTTGTAGTTTTTGGTGTTGAGCTGCATGAGCTGTTTGTATATTTTGGAAATTAAGCCCTTGTCAGTTGCATCATTTGTGATTATTTTTTCCCAGTCTATAGGTGGTTTTTTCATTTTGTTTATGGTTTCCTTTGCTATGCAAAAGCTTATAAAATGGCAACCCACTCCAGTGTTCTTGCCTGGAGAATCCCAGGGACGGCAGAGCCTGGTGGGCTGCCATCTATGGAATCGCACACAGAGTCGGACACAACTGAAGCGATTTAGCAGCAGCAGCAGCAGCAGCAGCAGGTCTCATTTGCTTCTTTTTGTTACAAATGTATTTTTTGATTAATGTTCTCCCCACAAACTATTTTTGTAATGATTTTCTAAGTTTCAAACTGTTTGAAACTATCCTTTAAAATGGTGGTTTCATATTTCTTAGCTATTTCCATGTTGTTGGATATTTATTTATTTCTAATGTCTTGCTATTATAAATAATATGATTGTGAACTTCATTTTGATAAATCTTAAAACAGTTGAAGTATTTCTTAGATTTTCAGAAGTGGTATTTCCCAAGAAAACTATTTAAAATAATAATATAAAATACTTTAAAATACCTACATAAAGAATCATTTTAAGGGAAAATTATTTTCATAACCAAACAAATACCACATATTATCTGTTCAAATGCCATCTGTCTCTACAGAGATATCTGATATATTCATCTGTATACCATGTGCCTATCATCTGTCTATCCATCCATCATTTATCTGACTGTATCCATCATCTGCCCTGACACATTATTTTAAAAAGTAAGCTTGCATGTGTCACTTGAAGATGCAAACCTCAACTCTCTGAAAAGCCCGTAAATTATTTAAAAGGTTGGGTACATCATGCAACATCTCTAAGTTTTTGTTCATATTTTATTAAGGAACCGTCTCTCCCAAAGTAATTCTTTTCCCTGATATTTCTAATATTGCCATGTCAAAAAAACCTGAGGTTTAAAGATAATTCTTTTTTCAATAACACTGCTCATCGCTGAGACGATTGTATGCGCTTCCCACATAGAGAACAGCTGACCCTTCAGAGACAGTGCCTGAAGTTGTCATGGTGAAGGCTGAATCATTGTCAGGGAAGGGCACTCCGTGCACTGGAGGACCTCTCATTTACTCCAATCCCAAATTCTTGCCAGGGGCTACTTGCATGGACATTTGCATGTGAAATATCAGTACATCATCTTTCTTTAGCCGAGTCTGTACCAGGACGAAGGCAGGGGTCAGACAGGGTCACGGTCACAATAGCAGCTTCATCTTTTAACATGAGTGTAACCTGTAGAAAATGATATACTACATTTTAGTTTTCATTAATTAATTTCCTCTCCTGCCATCGTTATGTCTTGAAAATCTTTCAACTTGCAAAAAACTTGCAAGAATAATACAATGAATATTTGTCCATCTATCACTTCACTTTGTCAGTTGATAAGATTTGCCACATTTGCTTATGCCTTTTTGTACGTATATATGAACATATGTATGTATATGTGTATATATATATATACATATTTGTATGAATGTGTGTATACACACATATATAAGTAGGCCCATGAATATTGAATACCTATACACATTTTTTTTTAAATGAACCCTTTGTGAGTAAACTGTGAGTTTTATAATTCTTCACCAGGGCTGATTAGGAGGAGGTGAGTGAGGCAAAAAATTTAAGGGGGCACCGAAAAATGTTATCAGGAGAAAAATCGTGCAGTATTAACAAAATTCAAATGTTAAGGGAAAAACGTCCCCAATGACCAAAATATCAAAACATTTTAAGAAAGACAGGCTGTGGTTTGTTTTACAAACCTGCATAACAGTGTAATGAAAGCAATGTTCCCAATCAGCCCAAGGTCCTGGGACATGGGGCTGCTGGGTTTATGAGGAATGACAGTGGCTTGTGAACAGAATGGGCAGTGCTGACTTTACATATACTACTTTTTCTTTAAAAAAAAAAATTATTAGGCTGCCCCAGGTTTTAGTTGTGGCATGTGGGATCTTCATTCCCTGACCAGAAATCAAACTTGGGCTCCCTACATTGGGAGGACAGAGTCTTAACTACTGGACCACCAAGGAAGTCCCAAGTGTTTCTATTTTGTGCAAAATATGTACATAGGGACACACGTTTCTCCCCTTGGATCACGCTTCCACAAGGCTCTGCACTGAGTACTTCAAGTAAGCATGTCCTAAGAACACAGCTTCTTTGACATAAGCGTGGGCGGTGCAGTGATCACACGCAGGAAGCTTGACATTGATGCACTTGGAGTATCTGATATACATCTATATTTAAATTTCTGTAGTTGTAGCACTGATGTCTTTTATGCCTTATCCTCCCTAATCAGGATCCAATCAAGGATCATCACATTTACTGATCAAGTCTCTTCATTCTCCTGTCGTTTAGAAAGCCTCCCCCACCACTTCTGGGTTTTATGCCACCCCACTGGCATTTTTGAAGAGTTCAACCTCATTGTTATGAAGACTCTCAGTTTTGATTTGCCCGATTGTTTGCTCAAGAATACTGCATTATGCCAGATTTTCAAAAAAACACATCCTTGTTTGAATCTTACTGCACTGATCTATGAAGTAAGATTGAGTGACAGCTTTCTTTTTCTTTTTTTTTTTTTTAGTTTTTTATTTTTTAAATTTTAAAATCTTTAATTCTTACATGCATTCCCAAACATGAACCCCCCTCCCACCTCCCTCCCCATAACATCTTTCTGGGTCATCCCCATGCACCAGCCCCAAGCATGCTGCATCCTGCGTCAGACATAGACTGGCGATTCAATTCACATGATAGTATACATGTTAGAATGTCATTCTCCCAAATCATCCCACCCTCTCCCTCTCCCTCTGAGTCCAAAAGTCCGTTATACACATCTGTGTCTCTTTCCCTGTCTTGCATACAGGGTCGTCATTGCCATCTTCCTAAATTCCATATATATGTGTTAGTATACTGTATTGGTGTTTTTCTTTCTGGCTTACTTCACTCTGTATAATCGGCTCCAGTTTCATCCATCTCATCAGAACTGATTCAAATGAATTCTTTTTCATGGCTGAGTAATACTCCATTGTGTATATGTACCACAGCTTTCTTATCCATTCATCTGCTGATGGACATCTAGGTTGTTTCCATGTCCTGGCTATTATAAACAGTGCTGCGATGAACATTGGGGTACATGTGTCTCTTTCAATTCTGGTTTCCTCGGTGTGTATGCCCAGCAGTGGGATTGCTGGGTCATAAGGTAGTTCTATTTGCAATTTTTTAAGGAATCTCCATACTGTTCTCCATAGTGGCTGTACTAGTTTGCATTCCCACCAACAGTGTAGGAGGGTTCCCTTGAGTGACAGCTTTCTAAAGTAACAAAAGCAGCCAGCTCAGTGTGCAGAGCCAATTAGGCGGGCACAACTAAGACAGGACTTTTTTCAGGAAAAGCAGATCACTCTGAATGACCAGAGGAGAGATGCACCTTTTAGGCTTTAAAGGTTTTGTACTTGAAAACTTGCCGGCTGGAATGACAAGAGGTTTCAGCTCTGGGGCCGACTTTGACTGATTGAAGGTGACTTCCAAGTCTCCCCAAGGTGTCAGGAGGAGTCTTGGAATCCCATGAGTGATGTCAGCCACAGATCTATAGGTGAGGGGTGGGGCAGAGTCAGTGGCCAATATTAAGTCTGCGTTTGATAAAGAATGATTATGGCCTTACTGCTGATACAGGCCATAATTCTTTTTTCTTACCTAAGCTGGGCTGAGTTTCCTGAACATGCAGACAGACACAGAGACCAACTCAAATCTGGTAGATTGTTTTGCTCTTGCAGCTTCTTGTAAGCCAAGCTGTTTCTCTTTAATGAAAGCTCATATACATGTAGTTCAACTTTATCCACATGTGGATCCTTAAAAATACATCAACTTCCCTCGTAATATTTTTCTAATTCCTGACTAGAACTGTTGTTAAATAGTTTAAAAACAAAACAACAAACAGTTCCCATCTTCCAGTGTCCACAGGTGTTGATCAGCATTATGAGAAGATAAAATGGTGATTAATTCCTTCCCAGATGCTAAGGCAACAACCTTCAAATCTTCTTTATTGTCGTTTTGGACAATCAAGTTAACTTTGAACACAGAGAAACCTTATCTTCTTGGAATTTAATGAAAAGTAAATAAAGAAGCTTTACTATGAAGATTTTGCTCAGAGAATCGGATGCTTTCCAGCTCTCCTGCTGCACTGTTTAACTCCTTGACAGCCAGTCTACATTGGGAGTAAATTTCTCCCTTTGCCAAATACAAGGTTCATTTTTCTTCAGATCTTTCCTGATACAATAGTGATCAATGTATATATGCTTATGGCATTCTCAGTTAATTCTACAAATAGAGCTGGAGGGCAATTTCAGTTCAGTTTGGTTCAGTAGTTCAATTGTGTCCAACTCTTTGCGACCCCATAAACAGCAGCACGCCAGGCTTCCCTGTCCATCACCAACTCCCGGAGTTCACTCAGACTCATGTCCATTGAGTCCGTGATGCCATCCAGCCATCTCATCCTCTGTCATCCCCTTCTCCTGCCCTCAAATCTTTCCTAGCGTCAGGGGCTTATCCAATGAGTCAGCTCTTTGCATCAGGTGGCCTAAGTATTGGAGTTTCAGCTTCAACATCAGTCCTTCCAATGAACATCCAGGACTGATCTCCTTTAGGATGGACTGATTGGATCTCCTTGCGGTCCAAGGGACTCTCAAGAGTCTTCTCCAACACCACAGTTCAAAAGTACCAATTCTTCGGTGCTCAGCTTTCTTTATAGTCCAACTCTCACATCCATACATGACCACTGGAAAAACCATAGCCTTGACTAGACTTACCGTTGTTGATGAAGTAATGTCTCTGCTTTCTAATATGCTGTCTAGGTTGGTCACAATTTTCCTTCTAAGGAGTAAGTGTCTTTTAATTTCATGGCTGCAATCACCATCTGCAGTGATTTTGGAGCCCCTCCCCCCCACAAAAAAAAGTCAGCCACTGTTTCCCCATCTGCTTGCCATGAAGTGATGGGACCGGATGCTATGATCTTAGTTTTCTGAATGTTGAGCTTTAAGCCAACTTTTTCACTCTCCTCTTTCACTTTCATCAAGAAGCTCTTTGGTTCTTCTTCACTTTCTGCCATAGGGTGGTGTCATCCACATATCTGAGGTTATTGATAATATTTCTCCCAGCAATCTTGATTCCAGCTTGTGCTTCATCCAGCCCAGCATTTTGCATGAGGTACTCTGCATATAAGTTAAATAAGCAGGGTGACAATATACAGCCTTGACGTACTCCTTTTCCTATTTGGAACCACTCTGTAGTTCCATGTCCAGTTCTAACTGTTGCTTCCTGACTTGCAAACAGGTTTCTCAAGAGTCAGGTCAGGTGGTCTGGTATTCCCATCTCTTTGAGAATTGTCCAGTTTGTTATGAGCCACACAGTCAAAGGCTTTGGCATAGTCAATAAAGCAAAAATAGATGTTTTTTCTGGAATTCTCTTGCTTTTTCCATGATCCAGCAGATGTTGGCAATTTGATCTCTGGTTCCTCTGCCTTTTCTAAAACCAGCTTGAACATTTGGAAGTTCACTGTTCACGTATTGCTGAAGCCTGGCTTGGAGAATTTTGAGCATTACTTTACTAGCATGTGAGATGAGTGCAATTGTGCAGTTAGTTTGAACATTCTTTGGCATTGCCTTTCTTTGGGATTGGAATGAAAACTGACCTTTTCCAGTCCTGTGGCCACTGCTGAGTTTTCCAAATTTGCTGACATATTGAGTGCAGCACTTTCTCAGCATCATCTTTCAGGATTTGAAATAGCTCCATTGGAATTCCATCACCTCCACTAGGTTTGTTCGTAGTGATGCTTTCTAAGGCCCACTTGACTTCATTTTCCAGGATGTCTGGATCTAGGTGAGTGGCAATTTGGCAGTATTTAAATTTTAAGTGAACTGATTAATAATTGTAGATTCATATGCATTTTCCAGAAATAATACAGAAAGGGCTCCTATAGCTTGGCCCAGTTTCCCCCAATGATAACTTTGTGCAAAACTGTAGTACAATATCACAACCAGGAAGTTAACATTGAGACCATCCATTGATCTCATTCGGGATTCTCGTTTGACTTGTACCCACTCCTGTGTGTTTTAGTTCTGTAGAAAAGATCACATGTGTATGAGCACACTCTTAGGAATCTCGCCTCTGGAAATAATTGCATATTGTCACTGAGCCAAATTTGGGTCCACTCAGTGTGGTAAAGTCTATTGACACTGCGTTGTGACGAAGGAACATATAGCATTTATTACAGAATACCAAGCAAGGAGAATGGGCAGCTCATGCTCAAATGACCCAAACTCTCCAATGGCCTTCAGGGGAGGGGTTATAAAGGCAGTGTGAGTGAGGGAGCTGCAGGTTGTGTGATGAGCTTGCGCACAGTTCTTGGATTGGTTGGCATCATGATGACGTTTCAAGCATCATCAACCTTTGGGTTTTGACCAGTCTGAGGTCTACGTGCTTGTGGTCATCAGTTTTCATCTGGGTGGTCTGCTTCCTGTAAAAACAGCTTATGCATGTGTGTCAGCCCTTTGTATCTTTTAGGGAACTGAGAGTTCAGTTAGTTTGCTATGTGGCAGATTTATAGTCTAAATTGTTACCATTTCCCCAGCCTAACAGCTACTCTTTGTTTCTAGTCTTCACCTTTGCTACTTGCTAATTCATGTTGGGGAGGCCTGGGAAAGTAAAGCAAAAAGCCTTTTACTTAAAAACAGGGACACAGAGGCTTGTGTTGGGCTCCAGTTCCCCCTTTTTCTTTAATAGTCCTCTGTCTTGAGGGGCACAGGTTCAGGACAAGAAAGGGAATATACTTTCAAATAGAGAGGTTAATCATAAACTTGGGGAACAGAGTTTAAGGGGGACTCAGTTTCAATATGTGCATGAAGCCATATGTAGAAATATATGAAGTGCAGTATTTTTGCAGTAGTAAAAGAAAATGGTAACACTCTGCCTCCATCATTAGGGGAATAATGAAATATTTTTGGTGTGAAATACTTAAGGAATGCTCTGCTGTAGTGAATAAAGAAAAGGACAGAGCCATTGAGTTATTCTGCTGAAATGAAAAGATCCCTAAGACAAAATAAGTATAAAAAGTGTTTGTGTTAATATAATTACAATCATGTGGAAAAGGTACAGCAATAAATGTGTATCCCCATGTATGCAGGAAAATGCATTTTAAAATATGCAGGACATTCCTCACACTGTAAACAGTGGCTCCCACATCGGTCAACTGAGGCTTGGTGAATCTGAAACAGTAAGGCTGTATCTTTGACATTAAAAATAATTGGTGATCACTGCACAAGCAGACTATGCTTGAGACTAACCCAGAGCCTTCCCGAATGGGGAAGGAAAGTCCCTTTCTACTTGGAGAGGGAATGGGAATCCAGGGGTGGCCATCAGCCTGAGCCAGCACCCAAGGGTATGGGGAAGCTGGGTGTATTTGAAAGGACACGGACAAAACCCCAAATGTTTTGTAAAGGCAAACGGGGAAAACTTCACACAGTAAAACTTTTTATAACTAATCATTGAAAGATAGCAGCTCACCTCCAGGCCCCCTTGCTGCCCAGCAATCCATTTTTCCCCCAATAGCAACCCTGAATTATTTATTTAGAAGTTAAAATATAATGTGTGGAGGAGGGTGAGCAGGACACTTCGTGCAACCCGTGCAGTCAGAAGGTAGAAACTAGAGGTTCTTTCCAAACGTGCATTTTTGTAACATATAGACACATTTTCCCATAAACTCCCAGAAAAATTGAAACCACATGTGCAGATGGTCAGGGCGTGCTGTGTAAGTTGCTGTGCAAGCAATTCAGCAGGGCTGCAGCAAAACCAGCTCTCTCAGCTCCTGGGTTCTGGGGCTTGTCTCAACAGCAAGAAACCCCCAAACAACAAGTGGATCCAGCAGGCAAACAATGTTGCAGCAGGCTAGCGGTCTCCTCCCCCCACCCTGTTCCCTGGGCTCTCCCAAAGTTACAGACTGTGAGTTTCCTTCCTGATAAACCTCAAGGCTTCCTCACTGATTGGTCTCAGTTTTGGAAAGGACGTGACATCAGCAACTTTGCAGACTTTAGGCTGGGGGGCTGTTGTGGGCTTTGGGCAGTCTCCAGCCTGTGAGGTAAAACGTGCGTGTGTGCGTGTGTGTGTGTGTGTCCCCGTGTGCATGTGCCTGTTTGACCACAGGTAGTACTCAGATTACCCTGCCTGTCCTGTTCTCTGCCATCTGACCAGGAGGGTGC
The DNA here is from genome assembly GCF_016772045.2 of Ovis aries. Taxonomy (NCBI): domain Eukaryota; kingdom Metazoa; phylum Chordata; class Mammalia; order Artiodactyla; family Bovidae; genus Ovis; species Ovis aries. The sequence continues at coordinate 13,461,301 of NC_056080.1, read as the reverse complement.
CGCTCAGCCACTCACAGCCCTGGAATTTCCCAGGAGCCGGGGGTGCATGGAATTTGGACTTTCCTGAACAGCTGAAGTGGAGTGTGGAGCTTGACCAGCCCAGGAGAGCACCATGGATGGTGAACCACCAGGCAGAAACGGCAGCAAGCCCCCGGACATGAGGCTCTTTTTCAACCCATTGATGGGGGGTGAGTTTAGGGGCTGTGTTGTCAGCCTGCTGGGGAGGTCTGTTAATGTGCTTAGGAGAGAAGAGAGACGAGGGTGGGGTGATTTCAGTGGCTTCATCTGAAATGTGGCCACGGGGTAGTTACTGGACAGATGTCCATGACTTGCTGGTATCTGCCCTTCACATGGTTGTTCCAGAATGTGTACACCTCTCTCTGCAGAGTGCTATGGACCATGTCAAGCCACTGATCACAGTTTATTCCCCAGGAGAAATGTCAGCTGTAAAGTTATTTTTTGTGGGTCAAATATATCATTGATATTCCATTGGAGGTTTGAAAGTCACTTCTAAATAGGAAGGAATATCTTCACTGCTAAAACATTTATTAAAAGGTCTTAGGTATGTGGCATTTGGGTGGGGCTGGGTTTATAAATGATGTTCAGAAATTGAGCCCTGATTGATTCACTTTAAAAGGAGCCTTTTTTTTTTTTTAACCTTTGGAGCAGTGTTTTAGAGGTTGATTCTCCCCTGTCTCATGGTGTCTTTGTTAATGCATAGAGTCCTGTACCTCTGGGAAACTGTCATTTCCTGTGAGCACTCAGCAGGTACCTGCTGACTGAAAGGATTCTGGAAAATGGGTCTAGACATTAGAGGAGGCTGATTATATGATTATATTCAGCACCCTGGGAGGCTGCCCAGAACACTTGCTGGTCAAAGGGACAAAAAGCAGGGACCCTAACATCAGCTAGGACTGGCTACTCTCCTACTGCTTAGGTGCTGAAGGGGAAAACACACACACAAAGAAATACAAAATTGTTCCCTCTGGCTCATGGAGCAGACAGGACTGTTCAGGTTAGTTGTTTGTGTATCCACTTTGGCCTCATAAAAGGAGCAGAGTCCTCAACAGCAAGTAGAATTTGGATCTCCCAAGGCAGACCTGGATTAATCAGAGATACTGAGCGTGAACTTGGAGCAGTAGAAAGCAGAGTAGCACCATAAATAACTTTTAAAATGGGGTTGATAAATATATTTTTAAAGCAGCAAACCAATCAACATGGGGAAGAATCAGTAATGTGGTTGACTTCTGCATGATGATTTTACAGCTGAGTTTATTTTCATTTCTACCTGAGAGAGGGGCACTAGCCACTTTTCACTGTTCAGGGTTTCTAAAGGTTCTAATCCAGGAATTCCCTGGCAGTTCAGTGGTTAGGACTCCATGCTTCCACTGCAGGGGGCATAGGTTCGATCCCTGGTTGGGGAACTAAGATCCTGCGTGCTGTGCCACTGTGGCCAAAAATATAAATAAATAAAGGTCCTAATCCAACCCTGGTTGGGGCTGGCTGGGTGGGTGTAGGTGGGCAGGCGCTGTCACAGCTGGACTGCAGTGTCTTAAGGAGTCTAATGAGAACACTGGAGAGATGAAATCTCAAAATGTAGCTTCAGAAGCTAGGTGGATGAGTTTAGCCTTCATGAGGCAGGGAACTGGGAGCCATTGATGGTTCTGGAGTGGAAGCTTAGCCATAATAAAGACTGTAAGTAAGTTAATGTGGTAGCCATAGTCAGGATAGATTGTGGAGAATTTATGAGAAATTATTGTACTAAACTCGTATACATCAGTATCACCTGGATGGATTGTTAAAATGCTGATGGCTGGGCTCCATCACCTCAGATACTAGGTCTGGGGTGGGGCCTGGAAATCTGTATAACAAGCTCCCGGGTAATGCTGATGGTGCTGTTTGGGGACAATACCTTGAGAACCACTGCGTGAAGCTGATATCTGGATCAAGCTTCAGAAATGACAGAGAAAGGGAAAATATGGCTTGTATTTTCAGAGGAAAGAGAAATCAAGCTCTGTTGCTTGATTAGCTCAGCTGGTAAAGAATCCACCTGCCATGCAGAGACCCCAGTTCGATTCCTGGGAAGAATCCCCTGGAGAAGGGCTAGGCTACCCACTGTAATATTCTTGGGCTTTCCTAGTGGCTCACATGGTAAAGAATCCGCCTGCAAAGCAGGAGACCTGGGTTCGATTCCCAGATTGGGAAGATCCTGTGGAGGACGGCATGGCAACCTGCTCCAGTATTCTGGCCTGGAGAATCCCATGGTCAGAGGAGCCTGGAGGGCTACAGTTCATGAGCTTGCAAAGGATAGGACACGACAGAGCGACTAAGCAGAGCACAAAGGAGAGAAGGCAGCCAGAAGTGCAACGTTTTCAAAGCCGAGGGTAATGTCAGCTCAGAGGGCTGGATGAGAGAAAAGTCGTGAAGGGGAGCTGGCCTGGGGATCAGAGTGAGATAGGGAGGAGAAGGACTTGTGTTTGAACGTGAATGTGCCAATGGCTGTGCCCTGGGCTCAGCATGAAGGTGCGGGACAGAGGCTGGGCAATGAATTCAGGTTGGGAATCAGGCCTCAGGCTGTTCTGCAGAGGGGCTGGGCTGAAATCCTGGAGAAGGAGACATTGTCTGATGGCTCAGTCCAAGGGTGGAGCCCTGGGACAGACTTCCATTTGAGGACGGAGAACCAGTAAATTGGATAGAGAGGCAGGAAGAGACTCTGCCGCTGCTACTGCTAAGTCGCTTCAGTCGTGTCCGACTCTGTGCGATCCTATAGACGGCGGCCCAGCAGGCTCCCCAGTTCCTGGGATTCTCCAGGCAAGAACACTGGAGTGGGTTGCCATTTCCTTCTCCAGTGCATGAAAGTGAAAAGGGAAAGTGAAGTCGCTCAGTTGTTTCCGACTAGTAGCGACCCCATGGACTGCAGCCTACCAGGCTCCTCTGTCCATGGGATTTTCCAGGCAAGAGTACTGGAGTGGGGTGCCATTGCCTTCTCCGGAAGAGACTCAGATGTTGTCATTTCACAGGGACTAAAGGAAGAGAAGTTTCCCAAGAGGCAGTAGTCACAAGGGTGGGCGCCAGGACCCCTCTGCTTGCCCAATTCCTCCTTCTCTACATCTGACCCACAGACTACTGCCCCTTCGAAGCCACTGCCCTCACAAAGCCCTCCCAGACTTTCTCCCAGCCCTTACCCAAGTGGAGGCTCGCTCTCCCTACTGTGCATCAGCCCTGCCCCTTGGGCAGAATTTCACTGATAGCTGGATTGCATTTATTTATGCTTTGAAAGCCTTGACCTTGGTGAAGTGTGGAATGTGAAACACTCAGAATGTTGTTTCCAGGCCTTGATGAGAAACTCAACTCAGGTGAAGCAAATCCCCTGGCACTGGACCAGGGCAAGAGGTCAGTGGGGTGTGGTTGCCCTTGGGGAGCTTTGCTGCTCCCACCTGCACTGGCAGGCTTTTCTTGGCTGCTGCCTCTGGAGGAAGGGAGGAAGGGATACACAGATGGCAACAAAATATTTATAGAGATGGAATTCTTGACCCTTCTGCCCCAGGAGTGGGAATAGAATGTCCTTCTTTTCCCCTGAAAATACCTTGTTTTTGATCACATTGTGTCCCTCCCCAAAACATAAGCTGAAGTCCTAACCCCCCGGACCTCAGGTTGCGACCTGGTTAGAAACAGAGTCATCGCAGGTGTAATCAGTTAAGGCGCGGTCACAGTGGAGGAGGAAGGCCCTCCCCATGACTGGTCCCTGGAAGAAGAGCAGAGGAGGCAGAGAGGGATGAAGCCTTGTGGCAGCAGAGCCAGAGGTTGTAAAGATGCATCTGATGAGCCAAGAAAGCAAAGACGGACACCCCACACCAGAGGCTAGAAGAGGCGAGGAAGGACTTCTTCTCTTAGGGTGGATTTTTAGCTGTTGGGCCACCTCAACAGGGGCCATTTTTCTGGGGGAAACTTGCCTGATCCGACAGGATGGGTTGAGGGGGTGAGGTCTCTATGGAAGAGGCCCCTGGAGAGAGAGACGCAGACAGGAGAGGCAGGGTGATGGAACTGGGAGAAAGATTTGCAGTAGACAGGACTGATGTGCCCGAGAGTTGCCTTGTTGGGCCTTTGTCTCTTTGTGACTGTGAGCCTCTGTTTCTTTGTCCTGTTTTGATTTGTCCTGCCATCTAACCGAGGTCCACAGTCACTGTCAACACAACACCCAGATCCTCCCCAGTGTTGGTACTCACCACTGAACCTACTGAAGGCATGTGCTCCCACTGTCTCTGAGCAACGCAGCCCTTCTTCCCCTCCTTGCCCTTGCAAAATGTTTCCCAGGAGGAACAGTGGATACTCTTCCCAGCATTCACTGCAGGCTTTCAGAGCTTCATGAATAATAGCTCTTTTCAGAATGTACTAATTAGTACATTTCCAATCTCTTCTGAATAATGGAAATTTTAAAAATCATTCCAGAAATGGCAATAAAGATGAAATGGCAGCTTTGCTAATGTGCTGCAGGGTTTGATGGAGACTCAATTTAAAAGAAAGGTAAGTTGAATAGCACTAATTGGAGGACTTGTGGCATTGTTTCATGAGGAGAGCTCCTTGCCTCATGTCAACCACGAGCTACACTAGTGAATCTGTGGCATTGCCAGTGACCCCATTTGGCATCTATTTCTTGGCAGTAAAACCAACAGTTCTTAGCTGATAAAGGACTGGGGAAAAATTCTTAATATATACCGAGCACTTAAATGATGTATTGTATAGATATAATAGCCCTTGAGTTTCCAGGGGTCAGTGGAAAAGGGAATGTGACTTTGAGTTTTCCTTCCATCCATAGCCACCTCCTGTGAGCAGCATCCGTGTTCTGGCAGGAATAGTCCCCTTTCCTGCTTATTCTACTCTCTCCCAGTTGTCAGCAGGAAGGCGGGCAAAGCTGCTTTGGGGTTTAATTGCTCATGTGTTAAGCTTGTAGCTCATTGCCTGCTTGTGATGTGGGCTCTGGAAACAGCTCCTGGATATCTCATCAGTGTTTTTAAGAGCTAAAGAGAGTGTTAGACCAATCCATGTTTCAAATTAGAGCATTTGCTAAATGAACTATGCATAAAGTCCATGCTCTCAATGCTAGAAAAATGTCAACCTTTCACAATTTTAACTCTGTAGATAATCAAGTGTTGAGAGACCAGCTGAGGCTCAAGTCTTTGTATATGTTTGAGATGACCTATACAAGAACCTAAAGTTTGCTTCTGGCCTGGAGTACTGGCATGCTCTGGTAGATTCACCTAATCCTAGTCTGAAAGGACTTTAACTTAGGAAGGGAATCTCATGTACTGCTGTTGGTAGTATAGCGTGGTGCAGCTGCTTTGGAAAGTAGTCTGGCAGTTTCTCAAAAGGCTAAACACTGGGTTACCACATTATATAGCAATTCCATTCCTGGGTGTCTATCCAAGAGAATTGAAAACATATATCCACTCAAAAATTAGTACATGAAGGTTTAGAGCAGAATTATTAGTAACAGCCAAGAAGTGGAAGCAACACAAATGTCTATGAGCTTTTTGGTCTATCTATCTATACAAATATTATTTGGCCATAAAAAAGGATGAAGTGCTGATACATACTCCAATGTGCATGGACCTTGAAACATTCACAAAGGACCACAGGTTGCATGATTCCATTTGTGTGAAAAGTCCAAAAAAACCCCCACATCCATAGAGAAAGAAAGTAGATCAATGGTTGCGAGGGGTTGGGGGAAGTGACTGCTGCTGGGCAAGGGGTTTCTTTTTGGGATATTGGAAATGTTCTAAAATTATGATGATAGATGTACAACTCTGAAATCTACTGAAAACCACTGAATTGTGTATTTGAAAGGGGTATATGTGAGTGATAAATCATCAAAGCTGGACAATACCCTGTGCTTCTTGAAGACACAGATAGTCTCCACTTTGTAAATATTGGGTTGGCCAGAAAGTTCGTTTGTGTTTTTTTTGTGATGTATGGAAAAACCAGAACAAATTTTATGGCCAACCCAATAATACTATGTGCTAATGCATGGGTACAAAACCTCAAGTAGTCTTTTTTTTTAATGTACTTTTTTCTTTTTCTTTTTTTATGTACTTCTTCAAGTACATAATTCTTTATTTACCCTAAGTAAAAGGAGTCATGCTTCCGTGATGAATGCAAACAAGTAAAGCCCATTTTGGTCTACTCCTGATAAGATAATTGCATCACTTTCATGAAATCTAAACAGAGTTACAGTTTAGGACCCAAATTACCTGTCTGGCTGTCAACTCTGATTATCTGAGTTAATTTTAAGAAAGGTTGAGGAGTGTGGCAGTGATATTTCTTAGCAGCTGAGAACTGGGAAGGAAAAAAATTGGCGTAATCCTCAGAAACATGGTGATCCAACTGATTTTTGAGATCTTTCTCAGCTTGTGGCTCTTCTCACTCAACAGTGTGTATGGATGGTATTTTGCCTTTGAACCAACAGGGTAGAATGAGTTATCCTTTTAATTCTAATTTGGGGATCAGTCTTTCGGTATCTGCCATCTGCACTGTAGACGCCAAGCCCTGGAAGCAGTAGTGTTTCTCCTGAGAGCATTAGGACCCTCAGAGAATGGTGCAAGGACTCTAATTTTCTACCGAGCATGAGTTTTTGGAAGTTAGGGAAAGTCATTTCCCTGACCTTGGGCACAATGATGAGCCCAGAAGGGAAGCCTTGGATGCATGGTGTGGAAGCAGGTTCATTCAGCTTGCTCTTCTCTATTAAGAGCCTTGTCAATCCATCTGGAAGAATGGTAATGTGCTCACTGGGACAGATTTTCCAGGACACTGATAGCTCCAGGTGGCAGGCCTACGTCAGCCAACATGTTAAGTCCAAAGTGTTCTAGCCTCCTCCTCGATGGGCTGGCGTTGGCCAGGCTTTAGTAACTGCCTTGCTTCTCCAGGTCTTCGGACTTTTAGGAGATACAGCCCATTCACAAAGTGTGACTGATGTCAGACCACCCTACCTTGCTGGTGTGCCGTGTGTTTGCTCAATCAGGCAGAGCCTGAGCTGTGGCAAGCGCAGACTAGCCGCCTCATGCTCTGACTTCCTGCCTTTGTTCTAGAAGCCAGATGCAGCTGGAGATGAGAAAAATTCAGGTCTATGCCAAATTCAGGGCACATCCAGTCAACGAGAAAGAGGGGGAAGCATTTAGTGTGTTGAGGTGCATTTTACAGGCTTCTTTCCTAAGATAGTGTATTCTTTGCGTATAGTTAGAGAATACATTTGCTAATTTTTTTTAAGATTTTTTTTTTTCCCTAATGTGGACCATTTTTAAAGTCTTTATTGAATTTGTTTACAGTATTGCTTCTGTTTTTCATGTTTTGGTGTTTTGGCCACAAGACATGGAGGATGTTATCTCCTCGACCAGGGACCGAACCTGTACCCCATGCATGGAAAAGCGAAGTTGTAACCACTGGACCACCAGGGAGGTCCCTGCTATTTTAAATAGCAGTGACTGTGGGGTATAATCAATACCCTCTAATTAGTGTTAGGGTGGGATAATAATAGTAGCTAGTAGAAGTTGAGCCATAGGTTAAGTATATCGCTGTCCTGACTTTACAGAGAAGGGAACTGAAGCTAGGTTCTGCTCCACAGACCTAGGTTCAGCTCAGAAGAAGTCAAGTGGGTCTGAATTCACAGATTTCTCCTAATCACGCTGGCACACTGCCTTTGTGGGGAAATCACATCCCTCTTGCAAGGTCAGACTGAAGTCTGATTTGTGCTTGATATTGGGACAGGAGGTAATCTACAAATAGATAGGGTTTTGTTTAGATTTGATTCCAAGCCTAATGGCGTATGTAATGACATGATTACTGCTATTAGTATATGGCACTGTTTGCTGAGGTGCCAGAGTTTGTATTTCATGCAGGAAACTAGGCTGGCAAACACAGTTTAATGCACTAATGCTGCTAATTAGTGAAGCTCTCATTTAACTAAATGGATCATTTGCCTTTGAAACCAGTGTATAAATCGAAGTAGAGTAATCTGTCATCCCAGTCCACCTCTTTGTCTTCAGTTTGAAAGCAGACTATAGTTATTTCCTTAGCTAGCTAGACATTTCAAATAAGCTGTATTCAAGAAACATCCATAGAGGGGAGAAATGCTGAAGTTCTGATGAAAGGGGTTGGTTGCTTGACTCCAATGTTTCCCTCCAGTAAGACCAGTTAGGCTCTTATTGATGGGCAAGGATGAGCCTCTGAGTCTAAAGTGCGATAGCAGGATGTAACTAACCTCTTCCTCCCTTTCCATACAGATTCTGTATCTGATTGGTCTCCTGTGCATGAAGCAGCCATTCATGGACGTCTGCTGTCTTTGAGGAGCCTCATCAACCAGGTAGATAATTTTGGGGGGAAAAAATGATGAATATTAGGCAAGTTCTACGGCTCACCGCACTGAGGAAAAGAAGTCATAGTCTGATCTTAGGATGTAAATTTCCTGTTTAGCAGAATGAGATGAATGCTGTCCTTCTTTGTTTGGAGGCTGGCATAATACTAGAGTTTAGTACAATTTTATGCACAAAGTAGATTCTGTAGACTCTATTGAACGAATAGTGGGCAAATTAGTGCATTCAAGTTGCTGTCACTTTATTCCATAGACTATCCTGGAAAATTATCACGTAAAGCAGTGGTTTTCAATTGGGGCAGTTCTGCCCAGATGGAGACATTTGACATTGGCTGGAGACATTTTTGGTTGTCATAGCTGGGAGCAGGAGTGGGAATGGGGTTGGGGTGGTGGTGATGTTGGCATCTAGTAGCTGGAGACCAAGGAAGTTAAACATCTGACACTGCACAGGATGACTCTCCACATTCAACAGTTATCCAGCCCCCAGTATGAGTAGTGCTGAGGTTGAAGACCCTTCACATAAAATAAATGCTTGAAAATGTCTTTTAAAATATGTCATCTTAAAATAGCAAAGAAATGTTCAATTCTATTGAATCTCCAGTGGAAATGGCTCTGCCAGTTTGATATTAGTTTCTCTGCTCCTTCGATGGGATACTTAAGTACACATTAATTGGAATTTTGGTGGTTCGAAATTATTGGGAACTTAAGCAAAGGTGCTTTTTAAAAAGTAGTTTCAATCACCACTCAAAATTCCAATAAATTTTTGTTCATAATGTTTGTCCTCTGAAGAGACAATATAGACCTTTTAAGTTAGGAGCTCTTGGCCCTTTCCTGGACCCCTTTGATAGTCTGGCAAAATCTAAAGACCCCTTCTCAGACTAATGTCTTAAATACATAAAATACAATATAGAGGAACTCTATTAAACAAATGTGTAACATAGTACTATATGAACTTCTTTATTAACACATTCATTAAGAAGATTTAGTGGCAATTCTGATTATTACCATACTTTCTAAGTAGGTGAATGTATTTTGAGCTACTTTAGATATCTGCAATAATCAAGGCAATTAAAAATATCTGTGATTCTTCTCAGTGATGTCCTGTTACTATTGTGGTTTGTGGTCTAGATTCACAATCGAAGGACATGATAAATTTCAGGGGTTAATTCTGGAAATATTAATAAATGTGCTTTGAAAAATTCCAATTTCACAGACCTATCTAGACTAAGAAATCCTCCTATAAGAAGACAATTTTTAAAGATGAATTTCAGACTACTCTAAGTCACTATCTTAAGCTGTTTTTAGTAGCAGCAGCCTCATAAATAGAAATATAGATAGTAGCACATAACTAGCTAAATGAAGTTAAGCTACTTCTCAGATAAACTGAAACATTTGCCTTAATTTGATAGGGTGAAAAATGATCATTGCAGCTTTTATATAATAACTTACTAAATTGGACTGATACTCGTTTACATTCAGTATTTATATGTTTATTGAATCATGTCTGGAATCATGTCTTTATCTAAGCACTTTTGCATTATTTAAGCAAGTTATTTTCTTGGAACCCCAGTTTCTACCTTCAAAAAATAAGTTCCAGTGTGTGTGTCTGTGTGTCTGTGTGTGCTGAGCCTCTCAGTTGTGTCCAACTTGTGACCCCATGGACTGTAGCCTGCCAGGCTCCCCTGTCCATGGACGTTTGCAGGCAAGAATACTGGAGTGCATTGCTATTTCCGTCTCCAGGGGATCTTTCTGACCCAGGGATCAAAGCCATGTCTCTTGCATCTCCTGCATTGGCCTGTGGCTTCTTTACCACTACGCCACCTGAGAAGCTCCTGAGCATTCCAATACCTACCTCCAGACTAATACCTCCAGTATTAGTCAGGTCTTGCTGTGTAAGAAAAAAGCCCAAACTCAGTAGCAAAATACAATAAACATTTCTTGCCAATAAGATTTTGGATCAGCTGATCTGCACTGATCTTGGCTTCAAGCTGTGGGTTGGGTACAGCTCTCCTGCACTCATCTCCCATCCTTGTTTGACCAGTGGCTACCTGAGGAATTTTCTCCCTGTGGCAGAAGGCTGTAGCATAGCAGGGCAAGCCCAACCATGAGAGAAAACTTCCAATCTGCTTATGTTACATCTGCTAACATCCCACTGGTCAGAGCAAGTCAGATGGCCAAGTCCAAAGTCAAGGATCAAGGGAGTACATTTTGTCAACTATGAGGTCATGACAAGGGTGTGACTATATTACACTGTTACAAGAGAGTGAAGAATTGAGACCCAAAATTCAGTCTTTTATCTTACCTTATATATGAGTTGGAGAGAATTAACTGAGGAGACATTATGTACCTGCTCTAGCTACTCTTCACAAATGAAGAGAACCTATTTTCTTATTACAATCTACATAGTGCTTCAGATAATCAAAGACTACTGAAAAAAACTGCTGATAAACTAAACAAACATACTTTAGTAAGGGATATAAGACCAAACATGCAAATGTCTATAACAAAGAGAAAAGGAAATTATAAAAAGTAATTCTCACTTGGTCCAAGAAGGGAAAAACTGAATCTGTAACTAATTATTCTTTACCATGACTTCACACTAAAATAATGTGAGATTTAAAAAGAAAACAGCAACTGGGCTTCACTCTAGATATTCTGATTTAGCCTAGGCCAAGCTTCATGCATTGGTATTTTTTAAGCTCCTGTAGAATCACTATGTTGAGGAATTTTTTTTTAAAGACCATTTTGCCAGTGGAGAAAGAGGGAGGAAGGCATTTGACATGAAAGAGTATGTGGGAAGGAACAAAAACATTGATAGGTTGGGTTTCATTAAAGTTAAGGACTTGTTCATCAAAGGCAGCATTTTAAAAGCAATAAGGCAAGCCATACATGAGAAAATATTTGAGATATCTATCTATTTATGACTAAGAACTCTTATTCCTAGCCTAAAATCAATACACAAAAGACTGACAACAGAAAAATGAGCAAGAAACTTGGACTGGCAATTTTTAAAAAGATACCCAAGTGTTCAATAAATATATCAAATTGTGCTTATTAGTAAAATTAGTAAATGTGTAATTCAAATTACAAAAAATTATGTTACTCACTCCTCCCACTAGAACGGTTAAATTTGGAAAGACAGATAATACAAAGTATTGGCAAGAATGTGGAGCAACTGAAACTCTCATACATTGCTGGTGGGAGTATAAATTTGTGCAAACCAATTTGGGAAATATTAAGGAATATCTACTAAAGCTACAAATATCTATACCCTACAACCAAACACTTTCATTTCTAGGTTTATATGCAACAGATATGTATACATGAGTTCATAAAAAAACATGTACGGGTATACTCATAGAAGCCTTATTCCTAACAGCAAAAAAAAAAAAAAAAAAAAACCTTTGAAAACAACCTAAGTGAAAATGAAAGTGTTAGTTGCTCAGTTGTGACTGACTCTTTGCGACACTATGGTCTGTAGCCTGCCAGGCTCCTCTGTCTATGGAATTTTCCTGGCAAGAATGCTGGAGTGGGTTGCCATTCCCTTCTCCAGGGGATCTTCCTGACCCAGGGATTGAATCCAGGTCTCCTGCATTGCAGGCAAATTCTTTACTGTCTGAGCCACTAAAGAAGCATCCTTATTCATAACAGAAAAAAAAAAAAAAGCCCTTGAAAACAACCTAAGTGTCCATCAAAAGTAAGTGGATAAATATATTTTGGTATATTACTCAGTGAAACTCTATGCACCAATGAAAATATATGAATGAATGTGTTTGAAAACCAGATGATAAGTCAGAGTAGCTGAGCACACATACAAAAATACATACTTCATGGTTCAATTAATAAAACATTGAAAACCAAGGAAAACTATCATGCTAGAAGCCACTATTCTGAGTGCCTTTGTGGATGTAATTTGGGTAGGATATATGTGGGTTTCTGGTAATGCTTTTTTTTCCTTTACCTGTGTAGTGGTTATATAGTTAGATTGTCTTTGTGATAATTCACTGAGGTTTACACTGAGGATTTATGAACCTTTCTTTGTATCTGTTGCACTTCAATAGTAATTTATTTTTTAAAAAGCAAAGCAATTTGTTAGGCCAGCATAAAGCAATTAAGGCAACCTTGGATACTCTGTGACCTTAATTTAATGGTTCATATTAGCATCCCTTTGGGCTGGGGTTGCATGGGAAATCTTAAAAATACCAGTGCCTGAATTCAGCTACCTTTGGTTGTATTGCAGTTGCTCTGGGATGCAGCTTGAGTATCAGGACTTTTTATTTTTTGAAGTTCCCCTGAAGATTGAATGCACAGCCCTATAAACCTTCCCAATAAAGTTCCACTGCATACATAGATTGAGGACTGACTTTTTTGTTTCTTGAATAAAAACTCTTTATGCTGCTCCATGCAGTCTTTAAAGGGTTAAATCACTATCAGGGTGGATACTAGGAAAGATCCTGGGCATTCTGAAATATCAGACCTTTGGGCTGTAGCAGGCTTCCCTGATAGCTCATTTGGTAAAAAATCTGCCTGCAATGCAGGAGACCCCAATTCCATTCCTGGGTCAGGAAGATCTGCTGGAGAAGGGATAGACTACCCACTCCAATATTCTTGGGCTTCCCTTGTGGCTCAGCTGGTAAAGATGAAGCAGCTCATTCAAGGCTCAGGGATAAAGAATAAAAAGAAACCTCAAATATCAACTGCCTAGAAATTACTGAGTGCTAAACACTTTGCATACATCATTTTTAAAGTATTCATAACCAACCTGTTAGGGTAGGTGAAATTGTCCCCATTTTACAGATGGAAATTGAGGCTTTGAGAGAAAAGTAGCTGGCCCAAGGTCACACTTTTAATTAGGTGATGGTGCCCGCATTTGAACTCGGTAATCATTCTGCTGTCCTCTCTCAGATTTCAGTCCTGGGTTTGAAATGAAGATAGTGGTACCATTCAGAGAATCAGGTCTGGCAGAAAAGGAGCTCTTTTCAGGAGAGTTTGGTTGACAAAGGCTAAATTTATGTCATGAGCTGGGTCTCTGGGTGATTATGTCTTAGCAGGGAATTAGGAACATGTACTGGAGCTGGGGATTTAGATTTGAAAGCAATATGTAATATATAGAGGGTATTGAGAGACAAGAAAAGGATTTGGGGGCAAATCCTTGAGGAAATGCCTGCATTAGGAGATGTAACGAGGAGAAGAACAGAGTTAGTGAAAGAGACAGAAAAAAAGGCAGTCAGAGACTGGAGATAATTTCAGGTAGAAGTCTGTGTTAGAAGCCAGGGCACAAGTTCCATGAGGTCAGGATGAATATGTTGCAGATTCAGAGATGGAAGGAGGTGGGGAACAGAGCAAGGCATACTGGATTCTGAAAGTCACTGGTGGTCTTTAAAAGCGGTATCAGCAGGATTCTGTTGGTAGAAAATGAGAGAAGGTATAAAAGTAGAGATAATGAGGATAGACTATTTTTGGAAAAAAAGGGGGGCCAGTGAAGGGATGAAGAGCCTTGAATGGGTGCTTCTCAGAGGGTCAGGACTGAGGGCTGGGAGGACTTTGAAAGCAAAAAGAAAGTGTACCTGAAGAGGAGCGAGCAGGGGAACGCATGAGATGAGAAGGTAGATGAAGGAAAGTCCTGGGGGTGGTGGGAGGACCGGGTGAGGTCATGGGCTATTGGACTGAGCTCATCAGTTTCTCCCACAGAGAAAGGAGCAATGGGAGAAAAGAAGACTGGAGAAATATAAAGAGATGTTAGGGGTGGAGAGGAGGGTAATGTAGAAAGCTCTCACATCAAATGGCTTTGACCTCCTTGGTAAAGTAGGGAGGAAGTGATGTGTTTGGATGAATGTGAGTGAGATGGAGGTTTGTGATCTTCCTTTCTGCTGAGTGTAGAGAAGGAAGTGATAACTGTGGATAGGATAAATGATAAAGCCTAACCTTCTTGTGGTTGGTTGGTTGTCTGAGTAGGCATATGATTTGGAGCTGAGACAGAAAGTTGCCAGGTACTAAGCACTATGTCACCCATGGGTGCCCTGGTATTGCACAGCCCCATGGAATCATCAGAACTTCTGACTCTACGCTGAGATTAGGGGACAGACAATTGATGACAGAAGAATTAAAGGTCAGCTATTCGATCCGTTTTTTTCTGAGAACCCACTGCAGACTGGACCCTCTCTGAAGTAATGGGTTAAACATTACCTTAAATGGTATATGATTCAGACTTGACAATATTTCAGACAAACTGCCTCAGTTCATTTCAAGTCAAAATTGCATATCTGTGATGAACTGTAAATACAGTCCTCAGTTGGCACAGGGAAGCTTAATTTAAAGGAACTTCTTTGTAATGTGAATATGTAATGAGTGGTGAACATTTTTGGAATGTAAATAATTTCTTTTTTGCTTTTTCATTTACCTGGATTTATGTATAAGCACCTAAATGATTTTGAAATGGCAGTAGTGGCTATAGGAGTATATTTGTGATAGAGGAATTCTGAATAAAGAATTCCTTTAAAGAATAGTCTTCTATCATCTCATGATCTGTAGCACAGAGAAAAATGCAGTTAACATTTTGCTGTGAATTTCTGGTGTATTCTACCAGTGTGTGGGGAAGAGGCTGGATAAACAGAGAACGCTGAGAGTGGGAAAAGAATGGATTTGAGAACAGATCTTTGAGAGGAATGCCTTGAATAAAATAATGACAGTAATGAAACAGAAGATGCTACACTGTGAAGTCCATGGGAAGTGCTTGTGAAGGGAATAAATGCTACAATTCAAATTTTTCTCGAGTCAAGGGGTTAGGGAGCATTTGTTTAATACAGATGGGATTTGAGGTTGTGAAGGAAGGGAAGATACAGCCCTATCCCTCCCTGCAAACAGCAGAGCTAGTATGGCAAAGTGCTGAAATGGATTTTCAAGTTTCTTGTTTACAAGCAGATTATTT
Organism: Ovis aries; assembly: GCF_016772045.2. NCBI lineage: Eukaryota > Metazoa > Chordata > Mammalia > Artiodactyla > Bovidae > Ovis > Ovis aries. The sequence goes on along the minus strand of NC_056080.1, from coordinate 13,446,011 downwards.
TGAGTCTTTCAGAACCCCTTCCTAGACCCACCTTAAAAAAATATCTCTGGATCTGAGATCCTGTGAACTCAAGTGTGTGTCCAGAATGATGGGATATATCAAAATGCATGACTTGCCTGTCAGAGGGTAACAGCCCAAAGGACAGCATGACTGGGGGGCTGAAAAAAAGGCCCACAAAAGTAGAAGAATGTGTGTTAGGGATGATGGTGAGTGAGATAATCTAATAGAATGATTTTAGGCAAATTTATTCCAGAAAAATTTATTTATTCTGGGCTTCCCTAGTGGCTCAGATGGTAAAGAATCTGCCTGTAATGCAGGGGACCTGGCTTCGATCCCTGGGTTGGGAAGATTCCCTTGGAGAAGAGCATGGAAATTGACTCCAGTATTCTTGCCCAGAGAATCCCTTGGACAGAGGAGCCTGTTGGATTACAGTCCATAGGGTCACACAGAGTCAGACTTGACTGCAACGACTTAGCCTGCATGCATTCTGGGAAGAAAAGGTATAATATTGAGTTGACCAAAAAGTTCGTTTGGGTTTTTCTGTGACATCTTACAGAAAAACCCAAATGAACTTTTTGACTAACCCAGTATTACCAAGATGTTGATTAAACTATCCATGCTCTTAATTGACATATGCTAAGGAAAAGAACTTTGATTGTACCTGGTTTCTTCCTGTTAGGAATAGATTATATATTCTAAGATCAGGGAGTCTGTGGAGCCTCTCCTTGAGTTCTTTTGATGTTCTGCTTGGATTAGGTTCAGGATCCATCTCTTAGAGAGCACACTTTCCAAGAGGTTGAAGAACCCCACGACCTTTCAGACACTTTCTTGCTTCTTTAGCGCTAGACTACTGGAGTGAGAGTGTAAATTGTCCCTTTGCCTCTCTGTCCATGGAGGTTCACCTAATGCTTTGGACTGTCTTGGTCATGTTTTGCTGTGTAACAAAGTACCCTCTACGTTAGTGGCTTCATGTACAGACATGTATTCACAGTGTCTGTGGGGCAGGGATTTAGACACAATTTACCTGGGTCAGGGACTCTTATGAATCTGCAGTCAGAAGAATATATATTGGCTTCCCTGATGGCTCAGCATAAAGAACTCTCCTGTCAGTGCAGGAGATGCAGGTTCGATCCCTGGGTCAGGAAGATCCTCTGGAGAAGGAAATGGCAACCCACTCCAGTATTCTTGCCTGGAGAATTCCGTGGACAGAGAAGCCTGTTGGGCCACAGTCCATAGGCTCACGAAGAGTCAGACACCACTGAGTGACTGAGCACATAGGTGAGCCAGGTGAACTTTTGAAAGAATGTGGATTCATGGCTGAGCCCTACAGAACTGTTCCAGTGCACTCCTCACTCTGCCCATTTCCCTCCTCCAGGGGTGGCCGGTGAACCTCATCACGGCAGATCGTGTGTCTCCATTGCATGAAGCCTGCCTTGGAGGTCATCCCTCCTGTGCAAGCATATTATTGAGGCATGGAGCTCAGGTAAGTACAACTCAAACCCCATCTTCGACGCCACTACTGAAAAATGACTATTTCTATCCCTTCTAAATACTTTCGAGCATTTTTTATTAGCCTGATTTGAAATATGAAGAGGGTTTTTCCCCCCCAAAGTATTATGTCCATCAAGCTTATTTACTTTAGCAGTAGATGAAATACTGCATTTGTAGCTAGAAAGTCATGGTCTGAGCCTATATAATTTTCTTTAGCTGTCACTACTAATAAATAGCTGTTACACTTCTGCCTTCACTCCTATGGCTGGAAGGTAGTGACATATTGTAGAAGACATATAACATTTGGCTTCATAAGACCTGAGTAATGGTCCCAGACCATCTCTACCATTTACTAACATTGGAAATTTGGACAAGCTGCTTAGCCTGTGAGCTTTAGAGTATATATATATATGAAAAATAATGGGGGAAATAGCAAAAAAGTTATATAGCATATTTTGTGGAATTGGGAGGATTGAGAGGGGTAAGGCATGTGGTTATTTGGAGAATGGGAATCAGGGTGACATAATGAGATTACAGGGAAGGAAGTTACACAGTCATTGAATTTGAAAGTAGGGACCAGTACTTCTTCCATTAACTAAGTCCCCTCTTGCTCAAAAGTGATGGGGAAATCTGATCAGAAGATTCTATATAGATTGCTCATCTTTTCTCAACCAGTCTGTACTGAGCATTTATTATGTGTCGAACTATAAATAAAGATTTTCAGGAACTTCTAAACTAAATGAGGAGACAACCAGATAAACAGGTAAATGGCTGAATGTGACACTAAATGCTTCAACAGATAAACCCTGAACTCTCAGTAGCCTCATAGAACGAAAGTTTATTTCTTGTTCAACTCAGAGTCCTGTGTGGGTGTTGCTGGTTGGGTGGCTGTTTTCCAAGGGTGATTCAGGGACACAGGCTCCTTTCATCCTGTTGCTCCTCTGCCTTCAACAAGTGGCTCCCACGTGTGCTCTGTTTCAGATGCCTGGAAGAGGAAAATGGAGGATTGTGAGTGGAGACTTTTAAAAGGCCAGTCTTGGCAGTGACATAAGTCACTTTTACTCACATCCCATTGGCCAGAGTTCAGGCCATGTCTAACTGCCAGGAAGGTGGGAAAGTGTATGGCTGTGTGCCCAGGAGAGAGGGAATGAGTTTGGTGAATGCATAATATCTCAGCCACAGCAGGCAATTACAATAAACTGTTTTTATCCATCAGTTTCTGCTGTGTAACAAACTACCTGACTTAATGACTTCAGACAGTAGCCATTTCTTTATCTCACAGTTCCTTGTGTTGTCTGGACAGCTCTTCTGTCTGGCCTGCTTTGGCTAGCCTCAGCTGGGCTCACGGAGGCATTTGGGGTTAGCCAATAGGTGGGCTGCAGCAGACTGCTTCATGGTGACCCTGGCTGGGGCCGCTGGGAGGTCTGGGGAGAAATAAAATCTCCCTGTGGTCTCTCATCCTTTAGCAGGCGGCCTGGGCCTGTTCACATGGTCGCAGGAATTCTGAGAGCAGTGAAAAGGGTGAGCTGTCTGCTTGATCACACTTGTTAACTGTCGCATTGACCAAAACGTGATTCATGTGGGCAAGCCCAGATTCCAGGATTGAAAAAATAGTCTCTGTCTTGTGATGAGAGGAGTCGCAGAGCCACATTACAAAGGAATGTGCATCCTGGGCACAGAGTCTGTGGCCATTTTTTGCTACCACATGCTATAAGATATAATAAGTATTATTATACATGTACAAATGTTCCTAATCTGTTTATTTCTGATGGAGAGAGGGAGTGAAAAGATGCTTCCTGCAGGAAGTGACATCACAGTTGAAATCTATAGGACCTGTTGGAGTCACTCAGCTCATTGGCGGGTTGGGGAAAATGATGAACTTCCTACCCACTGGAAAAAAGAAACGCAAAAGCCTCGAAGTGAAAGTGGGGGCATTTTGTGTGATTTCAAATCATCCCTTATAGCAGCAGGGTAGAGCAGGGGACAGGGGTCAGAACAAAACAAGCTTGCTGTCCATGCCAGGAAATTGGACTTTGTCCTGAGGGCAGCCGAGAGCCATGATAAGTATATTCTCAGGTTTATATTTTGGTTAAGAAAACTTACCCCGAACTTGGGAACAGAGCCAGGACTAAGCAGAGGCAAAAGAGGAGCCTGAGGGTGCAAACGTGAGAGATCCTGGAAGTGAGTGTCTCCTTCAGGTTTGCACCTGGGGCATCTGAAATTAAAACAAAATAATACATTCACAATTTTAAGAGGTTACTCTAACTGCTGTGCAGAAATTTGATTGGTGTGGGGTGGGTCTAGGATAGCGTGTTTAAAATAAGGTGATTAGTTTGTGACCTGTTCAACTTATCCTAATTAGTGTCCAAGTTCATGTTCCTGGGGGAGGGCATGGAGGAGACAAAATATTCAGAAACATTCTTGGGGCCTGACATCCCATACTTCATTCGATTTTTCACAGCAACTTTGTGGCAATTGTTCTTTTTTGTCTCCATCTTGTAGCTGGGGAATTTAAGGCTCTGATAAGTGAAAAAACAGCTTGGAAATGGTGGAGCTTACGTTAGAATCCAGGGTACTTCATTGCCTGCCTTCATCCTGGAGTTTTTCCTTACAGGTGAATGGTGTCACTGTAGACTGGCACACTCCCTTGTTTAACGCTTGCGTCAGCGGCAGCCATGAGTGTGTGAATTTGCTTCTGCAATATGGAGCCAGTCCCCACCCGGCGAGTGACCTGGCGTCCCCCATCCACGAAGCTGCTAAGAGAGGTAAATCTGTTGAGAATTGAAGTTTTCCACCCACTCCTTCAAGGGACATCTTACAATTGAAGAGGGAAAAGGAGGTATACAAAGCACTTGTTCTCCATGTGGGATCCTGGGATCCACACAGAACTACAATGGCATAACTAGATAATGCAGAGGAGCAGTGTTTCAGTATGGCATTCTAGACCAAGGAAGAGTGATTCTGCTTTCACTCAACATAGTTGGCCACAAAGGGCTCCACTCATGTTGGATTTGGCACCATCTCCTAAGCCTGTCCAGTGCCCACCACTCTTACGGGACGGTGGGCAGTTCCTCCCAGGGCCTGCTTTTGGTGAGGTTGTAGGTCTCCTTCCCTGTCCCGTGGCCCACTGTGCTGTCTCCTTCAGGTCCATCTTGTCCCTCTTCCATACCTCTTCCCAACTCTCACTTCGATTTCTGAACTCAGATTACAAAGCCACAAACAACTCAAAAAGGTGGATGGTTGCTGGTTGCCTACCATGGCTAATAAACTCACGTGGAGTTCCACCCGGAGCTCCAGATGGCATCTTATGAAATACCCTGTTAACTAGTGACGGTGTTGAAGATCATTTGCTATTCTAAGTAAAGAACATAGCTTCTGGCCCCTAGTTAAGTCATTGGAAATTTTCAACACACAGAATATGGGCAAGGTGGTGTTTCCCTAGCTGTGAGAATTAGTGCTCTAACTGTTTTCTCCACTTTGGGCTGCAGGCCATGTGCAGTGCATCGAGTCTCTTGCGGCTCACGGGGGCAACATTGACCAAAACATCCGCCACCTGGGCACACCATTATATATGGCTTGTGAAAACCTGCAGGTGGCCTGTGCCAAGAAACTTCTGGAGTCAGGTAAAACCAAAAGCACAACAGAACAAGGAGAATAAATGAAAAGTACATTCAAGGTTATTTGAAAGCTCTTTCTGTTGGAGCAGAGGAAAAAGTGTAGGCAATGGAGTTGGACAAGATCAGAGTTCATCTTGACTGTGTTCCCCTGGGGAATTATTTGAAACTGTTTCAATTTGAGTTCTCTTACTTGTAATAAGAATCATGCTGAGGATGATGTCCCTCCTCCCAGGAAGGTCCTCAGTGATTATTAGTTTCTCCTCCCTTTCCCGTGCCTCCCTTCCTCTGGCCATTGATATTACTAGTCCCAGCATAACTGCCACAGCTGCTGGGATAGGGCTGGCCTTTGAATTTTAGGCCACCTTCAGCAGTTGTCTTTGATTTGGAAATAAACTTGCCTCAGTTTTAGTCCACTGTAGATATATTTTTGAAAAGGCCCAAGTCCCACCATTCTTTTTCACCTTCCTGCTGTTGTCCAACCCCTTCAACACTTGGAATACCCCTTTTTCACATTTTAAGTTATTTGAGTCTTGGTTATCTTTAAAAATCAGATAATCTTTCCCTCTGCTGAAGGGTTATTGTTCTCATTGCCTTCTACTCAATTGGCAGCCATTACTATGAACCAGGATGAGGTTGGTTTTCTCTCTCTCTTCTCTCATCTTAGATGGATTTTAAGCTCCTAATCAGGAAAGGGTCAGATTGGCATCCCTCCGAAAGCTGAGAACAATACAAGAACAATTCAGTTAACATTTGTTGACTGGACGTAGATTCCCATTTTTCTAGAGAGACAGCAGCTCATGCAAAGCTGTATGTCCCCACATGTCCCAGTGGGAGCCAGTGTCTAGGCTGGGCTAAGGTTCTGTTGAGAGTGTAGGGATAGAATTGGGTGGGGATGGTCCTAGGAATCCACTTGACCCCCGAAGAGGGTGACTTTGCCACCTGCCCTGTAATCTTAGGATTGGCCACCCTAGTCTAGGCAATGTCATCATGATTGGTTGCTCTTCACAGACCAGTTCACATGGTCTCAAGTCTCCAGTTTAAACTTCATCGGAGTTTCTGGGCGTGTGAGTATGGCAAATTGCCACAGATGAGATTTTGCCATCTAGCGTCACTTCCGGTCTGTGCCGGCTAATATTTGGGCTCTAGTAATAAGTAATGTGCGGCTTTCACACTGCCAGCGTTTTTCCTAAATCTATCACAGCTATGTATGATGCGCAAGGGTGAGGTTTTTCAACCTCATCTGCCATATGGCTCATGTCATACCTTTAGTTATATTGTTAAGTGGCCTTTTCCCCATATTATTAAATGGAATCAAGTCATGTCCTGATGACTTGGAGAACTCCCATGCCCACTGTGGAGGCACAGCACTTTTAGAAGGGGGTGCTTGCACTCTGCTCCTTGACTGACTCTGTTGTTCTCCTGACTGTTTAGGAGTGAATGTGAACCAGGGCCGGGGGCTGGACTCCCCTCTTCATGCAGTGGCCAGGGCATCCAGTGGGGAGCTGGCCAGCCTGCTCCTGGACTTTGGAGCAGACACGCAGGCCAGGAATGCTGAAGGCAAACGACCCTTGGAACTGGTGCCTCCAGAGAGCCCCCTGAGGCAGCTCTTGGAGATAGAAGGTGCTTCTCCTTTACCTGAATCTAAGCCTTAATTTGTAGAGACTCCCATGGGCTCTAGCAGGAGGCAGGTACTTAACCAAGTTCTGGCTTTGCATCCTATTAAACAGATCATGCCCTCACTTCCCCAAATGTGGGGAGCTGAGATAATTTAGTATGCAAGGTACAGTACTGGCTGCATAATAAACAACCATCCTGCTGTTTGACATGTTGGAGAGAGGCTGGTTTGGATGATCTAACATTCAGGGGTATGCCAGCTCTCAAAGAATTAAGATATTGTTTTTAAATGTTAAAAATTAAGACATGCTTAATTTTTAAAAATTAATTTTATTGAAATATATTTGGTTTACAGTGTTATTTCTGCTGCACAGCAAAGTGACTTAGTTATACATATATATTTGCTCCTTTTCATATTGTTTTCCCTTATGATTTCTCACAGGATACTGAGTATAGTTCCCTGTGCTCTACAGTAGGACCTTGTTGTTTATCCATCCTATATATAATAGCACCTGCTAACCCTAAACTCCCAATCCAGCCCTCTCCCAGCCTCCTTCCCCTTGACAAACACAAGTCTGTTCTCTATGTCTGTGAGTCTGTTTCTGTTTTGTAGTTAAGTTCATTTGTGTCTTATTTTAGATTCCACGTATAAGTGATGTCAGATGGTATTTGTAAGCCATGCTTTAGAGTGATGTGGCAGAAGCCTCTTTGAGGTTATACAAGCCCCAGTATGTCCTAATGCGAATTACTGGGCATTAGGTTTCTGGGATAGTGGGTAGGAATGCAACTCATGGAGCATTACACAGTATCGCTCTCATGACCCATGGCAATCTGAAGACATTTACTGTTATAACTAAATCAACACTGAGCCCATACACCTTCATAAATAAAAACTGACACTTCTGACCCAAGCAACTAAACACTGGGGTTGAGCAGTGTGCAAGGAGGTGGAGGCACTTCCCTGGGTTGGGGGTAGGCTGGGAGTGAGGAGCAGAGACCCTTCAGATTGCAATCTTTCTTTGTGTGTGGATATAAATTTTATTATTTAGTTTTTACTTTATTTTAAAAATTAATTTTTATTGGGGTATAGTTGCTAAAAATGTTGTGTTAGAGTCTTAATTGTCCCGGGAGGTGGAGAGCAGCCAGCTAAGGACCTATTTATCTGACTAGAGTATAGACTTCATTGAGTCTTAGAGGTTGTGGAAGTTTGAAGCAGGCTTGCCAACCAGGAGGACTCTGATGTTATGTCATCTGGTTATTTTCTCCCCACATTGCTGAGAATTAGGGTTCTGGGCAGAATTGTAAAGTGGCCCCTGAATCCTTCTTCCTCCTACACCCATCACCCCAGGGTACTTGGGGGTCATAGCCTGCCTTGGGCCCCCCAATGCAAACAAGGAACAAACCAATAGAAAACCCTTTATGTGAAGCAGTGGGGTAACCCCCAGGCAGTTGTGCCCACATTTTAACGATTTCTTGGTTTTAAAAAATTATATCTAGACAGGGCAGATTTCTACAGCAGGCACAGATGGCACAATGCGTGGGGCCCACTGTTTTTTTAGGTGTCCGCAGAAATGTTTTAATTTCTTTTAAAATCAGAAGGGAAAAAATGACTATAACTCAACCTGGATTATATTCATCTTTATACAGACACAGTTGTAAAATTACCAGCTGTAAAATATCTTTTTTTTTCAATTGAGAAAGAGATCCACAAAGGCATAAGTGCCTCAGGCCCCCCTAAAGTCATTAAATCATATATGTAGACACGCACACATTTGAAAGAAGTTCAAGAATATGACCACCCCCTCCCTCGCCAAAGCAGCTAAAGCAGTGTTTATTCCTGACACACAACGACAACTAATAGAGACTCTCTCACCCCAGCACCACAGTAGCCACTTTGAATGCACTTTGGTCTTAAAGCATCATGAGTGTTGATGCAGGAAAAAAAAGAACTGGAGCCCCAAAGTAATATGCCCATCAATAAATATAGAATTAGCTGATTCCATAATGGAGTAAAGCCATGCCCCCTGAATATTTGCAGGTGCCAACAAGTGGCTACAAAGCACTAGTGAGCTTTCAGCTCTATTTATATGGAATGAAGGCTCTAGTTATACAGTATCCCACTTGTAAATAGCAGATATTCAATTTCCATCGGTAGTTACACCGAGTTTCCTCCAGTGGCCTGCTTTGCCTAAGTCTCTATCAGGCTTACTCTGGTGTCTTGCTCTCTGTACTCGTTTATCAGTACCTCCTGTACTTGTTCCTGACATTGTATCTAGCACATGTGATTAGTCATGTCCTTCATTGTGCTTTAGTGGGATGAGGTTAAGTTCAGTTTCCCTACACTATGCTTTTTGCAGTTTGTTAATAAGTGCTTTGAGTACACCAGGAAATCCTTCATTAATATATGCCTCGAGTACACTGAACATAGTCTGGAAGGTGCCCTAAATTCCAACAGGGACCTTCTGCATGTGTGGTGAGGGCCTCATTGAAAATATTTCCTTTCTTTCTTTCCTTGTCTATGTGCCTAGTTCTGCCCCTCCCACTTTTCCATCAACCCCGTTTATCCTGTAGCTTGCAGTGATGCTCTAGGAAATTGAAGTCTAATCCAGCCTTTGTACCCTGCCCGACACACTTAATTGAATCTTGGAGACAGAGTTTTGGCTCAAGTAGGAAAGAACAGTTTTATTGCTTTGCCAGGCAAAGGGGGCCACAGTGGGCTACTGCCCTCAAAACTGTGTTCCCACCTAGAGGGAGCAGTGAGGAGTTTAACAGGAATGGTTCAAAGAGGGCGTGGTCAGCTCGTGGACATTCTTCTGATTGGTTGGTGGTGAGGTAAGTGGAAGTCAGCATCATTAGCCTTCCGGTTCCAACAGGTCTGGGGTCTATTGCTTGTGGGCAGCACTCACTTAACTTCTCCCACCTGGTGGGGGTTTCCGTATCTGTAAAACTGCTCAAATGTATGTTCTGTGTATCCCTGGAGGGGGGACCAGGACCCTGCCCAAGGCTGCACTATTGTTCCTCCCTTGTCTCAGGATCCCCTCCTTCCCTAACTAGCATCTGTTTGAACCTGCTCCTTGGAACTCAGGGAAGGTCTTAGAAGCCTAATGGAGCCTATTTCCTGTAATCAAGAAATGGGGACACAGAAAGGCTTTTGTAAAAGCTCAGGAGCCCCACAGGGTCCTGCTTGGTATCAAATTCACAGGCCACTGTACCCTTTGAATTAAATTATCAATCCTGACCACACAATACAATGACCTGGGGTGCATGCCTGTACAAAACCCAGATGCTCAGCTCACCTGATGATGGTTGTTGAAGCAACATCTCGGGGGTGGGGCCCAACATCCCCCCAGCTCCGCCAAGTCTGGTGTGAGGGCTACTGCTTTATGGGATTCTTGAGGGTATGCATACATGCTTAGTGGCGAAGTCGTGTCCCACTCTGTGCGACCCCATGGACAGTAGCCAGTCAGGCTCCTCTGTCCATGGGATTCTCCAGGCAAGAATACTGGAGTGGGTTGCCATGTCCTCCTCCAGGGGATCTTCCCAACCCAGGGATCAAACCCAGGTCTCCTGCATTGCAGGTGGATTCTTTACCACTGAGCCACCAGGAAAGCCCTGAAAGGGAAAGTGTTAGTTGCTTAGTCATGTCCAAGTGACCCCATAGACTGTAGCCCGCCAGGCTCCTCTGTCCATGGAATTCTCCAAAGCAAGAATACTGGAGTGGGTTACCATTCCCTTCTCCAGGAGATCTTCCCTACCCAGGGATCGAACTCACATCTCCTGCATTGCAGGCAGATTCTTTACCATTGTGCCACCAAGGAAGCCCCTCTTTAGGGTATACCGCTTTGCTTTAAAAAATCTTTTTAATAATCAAAAGAGAACTTCTGTTATAATTTAGTGCAGGAGTTGGGGCTGAAACAATTTCCCACCCTTTTACCCTATGATAGGGCTTCTCAAGCTCAGCACTATTTACATTTTGGGCCAGTTTGGGGCAGTCCTGTCCTGCACAGTGGACATGTTTAGCAGCATCCCTGTCGTCGACCCTCTAGATGCTAATAGCCCACCCCTCAAGTTGTGACAAGCAAAAGTGTCTCCAGACAGTACCAAGGGTCCCTAGGGAGCAAAATACACCCCTCCCACCCCCTGCCCTGTTGAGAATTGCTGTCTTAAGATGTAAACTCTTGGCTGGATCTGTGCAAAGTTTGTACTAGTTCATTTTCCACTATGAGCTGAAGCACTGGGATGGCTCTAAATGCAGAATATACAAACAAACATGAGTTCAGATCACGCTTAGGTTTCACAGATAGCTCCTTATATTTGAATGTCTTAAAATTGCTAAATTATAAAATTAGAGTATTTGCATCCAGAAATATGGACTTTTTTAAAAAAAGTAAAGACAAGAAAACCATTAAACATGGGTTTTCTTGTCATTGCTGGGGATTTCATAGCTTTGTAATTTCGAAATTAGCTTCCATAAGCCTCCATTGGTGAGACCGAGCTTTAAATTTCTTTAAGTCAAAACCGAATTGCCTGATTTCAGTTAGATACCAGAAAAGAGAGACCATGGCCTTAAAATACCTCTTATTAAACCCAGAGCATGGTCTTAAGCAGTACCATATTATTTCTCGATAATAGTGTTAAATCTTTTATGCTTTTAGTGAAGGAAAGGAAAAGTCTTGGATCAGTGAAACCCATGTGTGACTTGTCTTATCATCTTTCTCCAGGGCCCTCTTCTTTGATGCAGTTATGCCGCCTTAGAATTCGGAAGTGCTTTGGGATCCAGCAGCATCATAAGATCTCTGAACTCAACCTCCCTGAGGAGCTGAAACGGTTTCTCCTCCACAATTAAATGTGTCAAGGGAATGGCGACACAGACAACAGGCAAATGTTATTGAGTGTTGAGAGCACTGGGATTTTCAAGTAAAGTCAGGTTTATAGAGTTCAGCTAAGTTTTTGCTTTTTTCAGTGAGATTGTTATCTGTAGCTTTGTACTAGGTTCTTTTGTGCTGTTAGTTGAAGGGTATGAAAAATTTTGTCCCCTGCCTGGAAGAGGGTGGCTAAGATATCCATGGTGTTGAATATCTTACCTTGCCAAGCACTGAGCTGTAAACCCTTTATGCTTTGTCTAATTTAGTCCCCAGAGCAACCCCACCAGGTAGGCACGGTTCGTCCCCTCTTCCCTAGGTGATACCGTAAGACTTAGGGAGGTCAATTTGTTTAGTTAAGTGTAGGTTTCCTGATGCTAACTTGGGGACTTGTGAGGGAGGCAGAATTTTCCAGTATCGCTATCCTGGCTCTGTCTCCACTTCGTGGGGAAAAAAGATTAAAGAAGTGTGACATTTCTGTGACTATGTCTGACTTTATTTACTTTTTTTTTTTTTAAACCTTCCTTGTTCTTATTACAAGACCACTACTGCCTTAGTACAGGATAGTGGGCAGTTCTTTTTCTCAACCAAAATGTTCTAGAACTGTGCTGTTCAGTGCTATGGCTACTAGCCCACTGGTTTTCAACCAGGGGTGATTTTGCCCCTTAGAGAGTGTATTTGGCAACATCCAGGGGGAGGGTACTCGTGGCCAGTGGCTAGAGGCTAGGACTGTTGATAAACATCGTACAGTGTACAACACAGTCACCACAGCAAAGAATGATCAAGCCCCAAATGTCAATAGTGCCAAGGTTGAGAAACCCTACACTCGCCATATGGGACTTTTGAAAAATGCAAATTAGTTTTACAGTTAAAAATCCAGTTCTTCGGCATCATTAGCCTCATTTTAGATGTTTAATAACCTCAAGTGGCTAGTGACTACTGTATTGGACAGCACAGACATGTATAGATCATCACAGGAAGTTCTATTGCTCCGTTGTTGCAGAAATTCCTATTGGACAGCACTCTTCAGATGCTCGACAAATGGATTTTAACTGCCTCTCAGTTTCTGATTTATATGAGACCTGTGATATAATTTAGCAATGATGGCTGTAGTTTGTCTTCTCTCCGAGACATGAATTTGGAGCTCCATTGGATCAAGAGAAAATAAGAAAATATTGTACCCACTTAAGGCAAATCCTTACCTGTAAGATGACATATGGCCTAGATGATCTCTAAAGATATTTTCTAAGTAATCTTCTGTGATTCTAAACTCAATTTGGTATATGAAAAAACTCTACACTATTATTCCAAAATGCCCAACTAGTTGCCCAGAAGATGGCGCTGCTGCCACATGATCATTTAAGCAAAAAGGTTACTGGTCATAAACTACCCATTGTAAGATGGTTTACAACATAGGCTCTGGAAATTTCCATGCAGGAATGAAAACTTCGCCATTGATACTGCGTTTTCTTCTTCTCTTCCAATATGCTCACAAATTCAAATATGACTTTACATCCCCTCCCTGCTCCCTTTCCTTTTTTCCCCATTTTTGGTCTGATCGTGTTCACATTTTTAATTGCTCAGAATTTAGACAGAAAATGAGCACCAACACTGTTATCACTTGCTAATTCATTTAATTGCATTAATTAATTTATTCCGGACATATTTAGTCAGTGCCAGGTGCCATTCTTGGCACCAGGGTAGCAACAGTGAAGGAAACGGGCAGAGAGACAGACTTTCCAGATCTTGCATTCTAGTCAGGGAAATCATTTGCTAAGAAGTAAAGAGCTGTAGGCACTGGGCAATAGTTTTCTTTTTGAAAACACTAGTTTTTAAAAATATAGCCTGGTTTCTCATATAAAATGTATTGGACAGGCTCTCGCTTGTGTTAATCTTCCCTCAGTCAAGTCTTCTGAGCTTAACCCAGGACTGTACAAAATTACTAGAACAGCGTTTTGCTTCTCAGATCTTCCAGCCAGTTAACCAATCTGCAAATCCAAATAGTAGATGGTCATCTCCAGAAAGGGGGAAAATACCACTGCTACCTCCGTCATTGCAATTTGGGAAAATTACAAATTATTTCACTTAGCAATGTTCAGAAAGAAGCTTCTATTTAAACAGGCAGTCTATTTTTATGAGTCTAGATGTGGTTATATTTATAAGTGACATATACCTTTGAATGCTGTATCATCACAATCTGGCTGGCACAACCTCATAAATTCCATCATCAAAGCTGGTTCAGTGACATTTACTAGAACCCCACCTTCCTGAATGAGGGATGTAAATTTTTAGCATCGTGATGCCATCTTTTAAAAATGTTAATTACTTTGTTTTTAGAGTTCACACTTTACAATATTTCATGTTGCCCACTCTCATATTGTTGCTTTAGTACATTCCCTTACTTTTATCCAGTAGTAACACTGACCAGTTGGTACAGCACAGGTTATAATGAAAGAAGAAAGCAAGAAGAAGCCAGTGAAAGACAGTTGCTTTTTTCTGTGTATATGTTGTGGCTGATTGACAGGGTTTGATACTCCTTGTTCCATTGTGGAGTGGTTAGTCATTCAGCAGTCACTTCGGCTCCAAAACAAGGGACCAAGATGTGGTCTGCTGCCTGACCTGGGGCATGGGGATGGGCACTTACAATCTGATGAGAACCCAGCTTTGGGGCTTGTGTAGATCAGCATCAAAATCAGCCAAACACCAGCTTGCGTTTTGATGGCTTGCTAGGGCTAGGCCCCACTCACCAGTGTTCTGTCTTACTTCCAACCTTCACAACTCTGTTATCCCCATTTTACAGATTGGGGTGCTGAGGGCGTAAAGAATTTGCAAAACGTCACAGTTAACAGGCAAAACCATTGTTTTCTGCAGAAGCCAGAGCTCCTTTTTTCTTCCATTTTGACCACAAGGTATATGGGATCTTAATTCCCTGACCAGGGATGGAACCCACAACTCCTGCATTGGCAGCATGAAGTCTTAACCGCTGGACCACCAGGGAAGACAAGTCAGAGTGCTTAATCATTATACTCTCTGCCTTCTGGGAAAGACAGGGCAGGAGGAGACAAGGGCGACAGAGGAAGAGATGGTTGGATGGCATCACTGCTTCAGTGGATGTGAAAGTGAAGTCGCTCAGTTGTGTCCGACTCTTTGCGACCCCATGGACTGTAGCCTATCAGGCTCCCCCGCCCATGGGATTTTCCAGGCAAGAGTGCTGGAGTGGATTGCCATTTCCTTCTCCAGGGGATCTTCCCAACCCAGGAATCGAACCCCGGTCTCCCGCATTGCAGGCAGACGCTTTACCGTCTGAATTCCGCGAGATGGTGAAGGACAGAAAAGCGTGGCTTGCTGCAGTCCACGGGATCCCAAACAGTCAGACACAACTGAGCAACAACTGGCTCATGGGTCCTAAAGCCCCCGCTTAGTTTCCCAGCATGCCTTGCAAGTGGAGGTAGAGCCAAGTATGTAGGTACGTAGGTCAAAGGTCTTGGCATAAAGTCAGGCAGCTGTTCGAGGTTTAGATGAAGCCTGAGAGAGCTGTCTCCAGGCCAGGGGAGCCAGCTTGGGAGGCCCCAAGCCTGCTGCCTCTTAAAACGGGTGACTCAGCCTCGCTCTGTCAGTGAGACTGGCGAGTACAGAACCACGCCTTCCTGTGGGACCAAGCCCAGCGTGGCAAATGAAGGGTTTTTTTTTTTGAACTGGAAGTATTTTGTATTGACTTTGTCAGTGATAGAGTCTTTATCTGTCCTGGGCAGGGTGGAGGGGAAGCTGTCTGGGCTTTGAGCAAAAATCCTCCGGCCGCTCATTTGCGATTTCTGTATGTTTGTTTCTTTCCGGCTGTATTAGTGCTCTATTGCTGCAAGACAAATGATCACAAACTTAGTGTTAACCCAAGTTGGTGTGCCCAATGCACAGTGAGGCCAAAGAAACGGAAACGTCAGAGCCTGGAGCAGAGAAAGGTTTATGAGGTCTTGCAAGGAGAGGTGGCTTCGCCCTAAAAAGCCGAAGGGTTTCGGCAAAGCCCTTTGAAAAGCCAGGTGAGGGAGGGGGGTCGCAGGGTGTGTGATCAGCTTGTGTAGTTCTCTGGCTGATGGTGAGGTATCAGGGTGGTGTCACGGGGTGAGCTGTATCAGTCCTTAGGCTCCAGGGGGCCTGGGACTGTGTGCTCATGGTCACCAAGTAGTGGACATCTTCCATTTGGTGGACAGGGGAAGTTTTATTACATCTGCAACACAACTCAGGAAGTAAGCATCAAATACTATTATCTAGGTGCTTCAGAAAGGAGCTAAAGCAGAGGATATGGGGGAATTCCTGTCCCAGGAAGGCCCCATAGGGTCCTGCTCCATTGCATTAGCGGCTTAAAGCAACGTGAATTTGTTATTTCGTAGTTTCTGTAGGTCAGAGGTCCAGGCATGGCATGATTGCATTCTCTCCTCAGGGGCTCACAGGGCTGAACTGAAGGCATTGACTGAGGCTACAGTTCTCACCCAGGGCTCAGGGGGTCTCCCTTTGTGGGCAGAAATCAATTCTTTGCACCATGGGACTCAGGTCCCTGTTTTCATGTGTGCTAGCTGTCAGCTCAGAACTGCTCTCAGGACCTCGAGACCACCCACAGCTCCCTGCCCAGTCGGCGGCTCCATAGGGAGTCCATGACATGGATGCCGGTTCTCCTCCAGGGTGGATGGAGTGCATTTCCCCACGCTCCCAATTGTGACCAGCTGGAGCAAACTCTCTGCGCTTCTGAAGGGCCCGCATGATTGGGGCAGGCCTACCTCAACAATCTCCTCATTTAGTGCCTTCTTTACACCTGTAGAATCTTTCAAATGTGCACCTAGATTAGCATTTAATTGAATAACTAGCAGAAGGTGTGTGTATGCCAGGGGTCCAGAATCTTGGGGGCCATTTTAGAGTTCTGCCTACCATACCTACTAATGGCTAATCACCATCAATGTTGTATCAAGGTTACCTTAAGTCTTATATATAATAATGGGGATTTTTGTTACATTATCAAATACATATATAGTGCTTACACTCTGTTGGGCATGGCTCTTTAAAAATTTCACAAACATCAACTCATATAATACTTATAATAGTCCTAGATATAAATGTATTACATATTTTACAGTAAGGAGACAACCACAGAGAAGTCATGTAACTTCCCGCAGTTCACACAGGGCTGTCAGGAACCACGTAATTTCTTTAATCACATCAAGTCTAGATTGGCAAGTTTGGCAATGAGGAAGGAAGGGCTGGGTCGAGCCAAGAAGTGGGACTTCTCAGCCTTGCCTTCATTCCCTTTGGAGTCTGTTCAGTAAGTGCCAGGTCACTGGCATGCCTGCCTGGGGATGAGGTGACAGAGGACTGCTCTCTCTTGAACTGGCCTTCGTGAAGCTTCTGTAAATCTAGGTATGTTGTGGACTAAAATCATATGTTGAAGTCTTAATCCCCGATGCAGTAGTATTAGGAGGTGGTGGCTTTGGGAGGTGATTAGGTCATCAGTGTGGGGCCTTCATGATGGGATCAGTGCCCTTATAAAGGTGACCCCAGAGTGCTCTTCATTTCCTCTCCCATGGGAGGACACAGCAAGACGATGACCATCTGTGAGTCAGAAAGCTAGTCCCCACCAGACACCTCATCCTACGATGCCTTGATCTGAGACTCCCAGCTTCCAGAAGTGTGAGGAATAAATCCTTACTGTTTAAGCCACCTAGTCTTTGGTGTTTTTGTTATGGAAGCTTGAATGGACCAAGACAAGGAAGGACAGTTTCAACTAGGCAGATGTTTTACAGGAGACTTCACTGAAAGTTTATAGGAACCAAAAGGGAAACCAAGTAATATGCTTAGAAAATGCAACTGCTTTTGCTACTGGTCCCCCTTCTGGTCAGCTGCCCTCAGGCAGAGGACACTGGTCCTTCCCTCCCCTGACTTGCCTTCAGCACTTACCTGTGAGGTCTCCTCCATGTCCAGGAGTGGAAAGCCCAGAAAGGGCAAGGAGCCTCCAGGTCTACCCCCTGCTCAGGTCCCACGTTCCATAATCCAGTTTCCAGTCTAATTCCTTGGGGGTGTTACTGGGAGTGACCAGCCCCTGCTCGCCAAAGCATGGATTTACTCTGCAGTCGCAGGAGGGCTCTTGTATCAGACAGCCCAGCAGCCCCCAAAGGCCAGAGGCGGTCACCATCAGAGGTAGGATAAGGGGTCTTCGGTTGGATGTAACCTGGAGGCTTGTATTGGTGAGTCAAGAACAGGCTTCCAGGCCTTCCTGTGTCTTTCTCCAGCCCCACCCTTCAGAGTGTGGGGACAGGGGCTGGGTAAATGGAGTTCAGGTTTGGCTTCCACCCCGGACTCATCTTGATGAAGAATATGGCAGGCATTCTTGGCACGGTCTCCTTGGCACAGAAAACGACCCTGCCCTCATGCTGTACCTTCAAGGATGTGCTGGACGAGCACATCCTCCTGTCTGATACACCCTCCAGGACCTTTCGACTCCTTCAAGTGTATAAATTCTCACTGATTTGCCAAGATTGATTTTCTACCCTTTACTTTGCAAAATCCGTTGTGAGGCTGAAGCAAGTGAAATTGATTTCCACTCACTTTCCTCCCCACCCAAGGCCTCTTTGCTCACTCCAGGCGATAGGAGATTTTTTCAACTTTCAATGCCCTTTTGAAAAGCTTTTTCTTTTTTAAAGTACAGTGAAATCAGGTGGTTCTACAGGCCTCTGTGGGAATTTTAATGTGATGTTTTAAGCGTTTAAACGTCATTGGCTTAGAAGACACCTCTCTTGGAACAGACTTCTGTTAGAGGATGCCTCTGCTGGATACGTGAGCATTTACATTGTAAACATTGATGTTGGTTGTCCTGCCTCACACGCTCCGGTAGTTTCTGGTTTTCCAGTGAAACAGAAAGAGTGAGTATGGGGAGGTGACTCTGGAGGTCAGAGAGTAGAAAAGATATGAGCTGATTGTCTCTAAGAGTGGAACAGTTAACGGTACCAGACAAGTGTGCTAGCATACAGAGTAGAGAGCCAGGTACATGGAGTGCCCACCTGAGATCTGCCGGTGTTTCTCCTCCAGCCACACCCAGAGCTGGGAAAGAGGGACAGCAGGGTTAAGGGGGGCACACAGGGGTATGGTTGCTGTCTAAACTGGACGAGGAGAGATAGGACAGGCTGGTGGGCAGTAAGGATGTGGTTGAACCAGTGGGTCAGAAGTCCCAGTGACCTCAGTGAGCCCAAGCGCTATTGGCGTCCAGGGCATGTGGGTTAGAGCAAGAAGGGTTGACTGTTAGTGAGAGGCTCGAAATCCAGATTTTGGAGATAGTTTGGTTATTGGAGATGATAGACTCTGAGAAAAAGTCAGTGCATTAAGTGGGTGGGTTAAGGGAAAAGATGATTGGAAGTGAAGGCAGCAAGGGACAGAGAAGTAAAGATGCAGAGTGATTTACCTTCTACATGAGCAGAAAAGTTGCCAAGAACAATGACAACCATAAAAGATTAAGAGGAAGACAGAGAGCTAGGTCTAAAGCCCAGACATTTGTTGAGGACCATAACAGAGCAGTGGTTGGTTGTATCCTCTGATGATATTCATTTAAAAGGAGAGGTTTGAGGGAGGAGGAAGAGCAGTGATCTAGAACAGAGATTGGCAAAGAATGATTAGCAGACCCCAACCCATCATGCTTCCTGTTTTTGTAAGTAAAGTTTTACTGGAACACAGGGACGCCCATTCATTTACATATTCTCTAGGTTTGCGTTGGCATTATGGTAAAATTGAGTAGCTGTGACGAAGACCATATGGCCTATGAAGCTTAAATTATTCACTATCTGGTCCTTTACAGAAAAGTTTGCTGACCCCTGAAAGAGAATTACCAGTAAAGAATATTAACCTCACACCGAAAAGTAAGCACAATTAATATCACAGTAACTTATCTTGCCATATACATGTCAAATTTTTCTGTCCCTTTCAGGCTGGATCTGATCTTGGTCACCAGATCAAACATTTTGACTCAATAGGTTTTTTTTTTTCCCCCCCACAGTGAATCTTCGAATGGTTGAAATGGCAGAATGGCCACTTTAACTTTGTACATGGATATATTTTCCCAAGTAAGCCAGAGCCAGTGTACATGGCTGTAATGTATGAGGTAAATTTCAGCAGGTGCAAATCTAGATTGCCATTTATTCGAACGTAAACTGTATGCTATAGCACTACCTTATGGCTTACTGGGGAACTGAGTAGAGATGATAGTGGATCTGTATTCCACAACCAATATCCTGTTCTAAGAACAATTTCCTTGTTGCTAGTTTTATGAACGGGAAACCATTCTACATGGCTTTGCCCAGTGTAATAAGACAGGAATGTAGGTCTTCATAGAACCGTTCAACTTTGGCTTCTTTGGCATCAGTGGTCGAGGCATAGACTTGGATTACTGTGATATTGAATAGTTTGTCTTGGAAATGAACCGAGATCATTCTGTTGTTTTTGAGATTGCACCCAAGTACTACATTTTGGACTCTTTTGTTCACTATCAAGGCTACTCCATTTCTTCTAGGGGATTCTTGCCCACAGTAGTAGATACAATGATCATCTGAATTAAATCTGTCCATTCTCGTCCATTTCAGTTCATTGATTCCTAAGGTGTCGATGTTCACCCTTGCCATCTCCTGCTTGGTATTGGATATTTGGCTGCTCTCAGTATAGAGCAGCCTTTGAGGAGATGCTTTACCTGACTAGTGGAGGCAACATAATGACATTTTTGTTTTGTCTGCCTGAACATGGACAGTAGCTGTTTTCAAAAAAAAAAAAAAAAGTTATTGAAGTATAGTTGATTTGCAATGTTGTCTTAAATTTCTGCTGTACAGCAAAGTAATTCAGTTATACATATTTTCTTTTCATTATGGTTTAATACAGGGTGTTTAATACAGTTCCCTGTGCTAAGGAGTAGGACCTCATTGTTTATCCACTCCATGTGTAGTAGTTTGCATCAGCCAGTCCTAGACGCTCAGTCCTTCTCTCTCCCACCTCTTTCCCCTTTGGTAACCATTAGTTTGTTTTCTATGTCTGTGAGTCTCTTGTGTAAATAAGTTCATTTGTATCAATACTGTTTTAGATCCCGTGTGTAAGTGATATCACTTGATATTTGTCTTTTTCTGTCTGATTTACTTCGCTTAGTGTGATAATCTCTAGGTCCATCGTGTTATTTGATTCTTTCACGGCTGAGGAATAATCCGTTGTGTGTTTGTGCCACACCTCCTTCACCCATTCCTGTGTTGATGGGCGTTCAGGTTGCTCCCGTGTCTTGGCTGTTGTGAAGAGTGCTGCTGTGGACATTGGGGCACATGTATCTTTTTGAGTTACAGTTGTGGACAGTAGCTTTTGACAGTGCTATGTTGGCAAACATTTAACATCCAGGTCTCCAGGGAAAACAAACAAACGAACAAACGTCTGATTTGTAGTGAGTATCAGTTTCTGTGGTGTAAAGATGCCTACAGTGGCCAATTTCAGGCCTCCAGCTGAATGCCACTGAGTGCGCAGTGGGAAACCAAATGAGTTCAGTCAGCTCTTAGGAGACACCACTGTCTTCTAGGAATGGTTAGACCACACACAGCAAGGCTGGCTCCTGTCAACTGCTTCAGAAGAATATCTGATGGGGAGGAGAGTTAAGAGAGAGGTTTTGATGATGTCACTTTTAACTGTGGCTCATCTTAATGGCTTAAACATGAGCTGTAGATTGGTGTAGATTCCTTTGGTCACTTTAGGTATATTGTATGTGACCTCCAATGACTTACATTTTCCACCGTGGCAGTACAGAATTGGAGAAAAAGCTTTGTCTTGGAGTGTGATTGGGGCGCATTGCGGGAAAAGATCTTGCTCCCATCTACAGTTCTTCCAAGTACTGCTTCACTCGTGGACAAAGTGCATGTCAGCCAGCCCCTTCATGGCTTCCCCGGCAACTTATGAATAATATCCAGGGACCAGCCAACTCAAAAGCAAACGTAGAGGGCTGTGCATTTCACCTTTTGTCTGCTCTGTTCTCCCTCTGGAAGTTCAAATGCTAGGGCAAGGGTTGGAAGACAGAGACATGGTGTCAGCCAACTCCCTGAGCCCAGAGCAACTGCAGAGTCCCCTCTGAAAGGGCTTCACCACTTTGATGCTTAAAAATGTAATGTGCAGAATGGCAATGATAGTCAACAGCCAGTGTTGTCTCTTTGAAAGTTGCTAAGAGAGCAGAGCTTAAAAGTTCTCATCACAAGAAAAACAGTTATGACTAAGTGAGGTGATGCATGTCAACTAGATTTGAAGTGTACATTTCACTCTGTATATGTGTATCAAATTCTGTTGTGTACTTTAATACAATGTTCTATGTTAGTTTATCTCAACAGAACTTGGAAAAATTAAAAATCAAGAAACCAGATTCTTTGGGGGAAAAAAGGAGTTTTCCCTTATAATTCAAAAAGAGTACATGTACTTTGCATAGTAAAATCACCAAACACTTTTGACTTCATTAATTCTTTATAATACAATTTGGAGAAGGTATTCCCCAACTGTAAAATCATATACAGAAGTTTGGAAAACACTGATTTTCCAGATCCCACCTCATACCTGATGATTTAGAATCCCAATCAGGGTGGGGAGTACAGAGGAAGGGAGGAGCATGCATTTAAAAACATTCCTCCAATGATTCTGATGCAGTTGAAGATTTGGAAGTCACTGCTTTAAACCAATGGCACCCCACTCCAGTACTCTTGCCTGGAAAACACCATGGGCGGAGGAGCCTGGAAGGCTACAGTCCATGGGATCACTGAGGGTCGGACACGACTGAGCGACTTCCCTTTCACTTTTCACTTTCATGCATTGGAGAAGGAAATGGCAACCCACTCCAGTGTTCTTGCCTGGAGAATCCCAGGGATGGGGGAGCCTGGTGGGCTGCCATCTATGGGGTCACACAGAGTCGGACATGACTGAAGCGACTTAGCAGCAGCAGCTCTAGACCATGGAGGGACTTGGTTCTTGCTCAGCTAAGCAGCACTCAGCGTTAAGCTGTGTTTTCTAGATCAGCTGTCCACATGGGAGCCTAGAAAGACTGAGGCATTTAGAGATGAATGTTGCCAGCGATAAGAAGCCAACATATTAGGGAAACTGCTGATTGCCTTCAGACGCTGGAATAGCTGTCAGAAAGAGAAGCTCCTAGCCACTTGCAGCCCTTCATGGACATCAGGTTTTGGTCTTCTAGTCAACGTAGATTAGGTGCATCGATTCCTACTGTAGCCAACTGTCAGTCAACATGTCTGTCCTTTATGATAACTGACTTGAGTATAATCAGCAGGTGAACACACACTCTATCATTGTCCATCTTTCTTAGCTTCTCTGTATTGATTTTCAGCCTCAGAGCTGGGCCAAAACAGCCTTGAACTCTAAGTGATTTTTCTTCTTTGCCTCTTTCTTCAATTCATTCATTCATTCATTCATTCATCAGATAATGTAGAAAGTCTGTTATGATCCAGAAATACTTCTATTAAAAAAAAATTGGACCAGAAACCCTGACCTCATGGAGTCCCCGAGCAAGAGAATGATAAAAAATAATAAAGGGCAATCAATAAATATGTTAATATGATGAGCACAATAAATACATATTATGTCAGATGGTGCTAAGTACCACAGAGACAAGGAAAGCAGATGAGGAGGGAGAGTTGTGGTCAGAATTATTCACTGATAGTGACTGTACAACAGGGTTTGATTGCTAGAGAAGACCCAGAGGAACTTCAGTGACAGTGCTTAAAAATCTGGAGTTTATTGCAGGAAGAGAATATCTGCTAGAGAAAGAGCATTAACATGAGAATATGCATCACAATCAGAGACTGTCCCCTAGCAAGGGATCTGGAGGAGCCAGGGGTGGGGATCTGTTGTCCCCTAGCTGTAAGGGTTATGGCACGACGCACTCTTGCTTTCTGATCAGGAGCCATAGATGTGTGCGTAGCACCTCTGGGAATCGGGAACGCAAAATGGAGTCTTGGCTGGAGTTACTCATATTTTGCTGGTTCCCTGTGCATAGTTCTGCTGAGTAACCATCCTTAACAGTGGAGACTTCTGAGGGTCTCACCCTGACCAGACACAGATCATTAATATCCCTGTTGTCAGTTAACAGTGCTGACAAACTGGTACAAACCTCCTCAAAGTTCTCGAACCCATGGTCACACAGCACCATGATTAATTAATAGGGTTTGTGCCTTGAGCAGGGGTCAGTGCCATATACATGCATTTCTTATTTCAGCAGAACAGCTTAGGCCAATTCTAGGCATGCTACAATTAACTCATATAGCACAGATTACAATTCTTATTTTGAAATGAACTCTAGTTGCATTTACATTTTGTGTTAATTTCAGATGTACAGCAAAGTGATTTACCTATATATCTGTGTGTGTGTATTCTTTTTCCATATTCTTCTCCATCATAGGTTATTACAAAATGGATAAATTAGTTTGGGATTGACATATATACACTACTATGTATGTGGTCGGAGAAGGCAATGGCACCCCACTCCAGTACTCTTGCCTGGGCAATCCCATGGGCAGAGGAGCCTGGTGGGCTGCAGTCCATGGGGTCACAAAGAGTCGGACACAACTGAATGACTTCCCCTTCTCTTTTCCCTTTCATGCACTGGAGAAGGAAATGGCAACCCACTCCAGTGTTCTTGCCTGGAGAATCCCAGGGATGGGGGAGCCTGGTGGGCTTCCGTCTATGGGGTCACACAGAGTCGGACATGACTGAAGCGACTTAGCAGCAGCAGCATGTATATAAACAACAAAGAGTGTATAGCACAGGGAACTATATTCAATATATTGTAATAACCTATAATAGATTGTAATTCTAAATATTAATACTAAGTCAGGGAGAGCTTAACTGAGAGGGTGACATTTAGACCAGAATCTCAAGGTGGTGACAGAACTAGCTATGTAGAAATGTGAAGGCAGCTCCCCACACTGCTCTAGACAGGAAAATCGGCAAGTGCAAAGGACCCTGAGGCACGATCGTATTCAGGGGAAAGCACGGGGGCCTATGAGGTCAAGGCAGAATGAACGTTGGGAAAAAGCTTAGTAGATGATCTCAAAGAGGTCAGAGAGGTAAGGAACAGGTACTGGGTAGAAATCTGAGTCATGTGGCCTTTGAAATGTTTCTCGACTCTGCCTTGCTTTTCCCTTCATGTTGCAATGGACGATGTCAGTCCACGAGAACAGGAAGTCTTAATCTAGGAGTCAAAGGATAGAATTCAAGAAGCCTATAAATAGACATTTAAAAATATCTGTATTTTCATTAACTTCTAACTGATGTCAGGCATTTCCTTCAGTTAAGGATTCAGGCATAGATATATGTGTGTGTATGTGTCTGACTGAATCAATTTGCTATATACCTGAAACTAGCATAACACTGTAAATCAACTACACTCCAATATAAAATAAAAAATCCAAAATCATATGTAAGCTTTGAAAGAAAAATAAATTCAGGCAGAGTAGTATTCGCAGTACTTGTTATTTCTGCATCCATAGATCTCATAGATTTTTTTGTATTACACTGTAGTTGCAGATATCCTGAACAATCTTTTATGTTCCTCACTTCTTGGAAATTACTATAGTTGGTAACCTGCTGCTAGATTATACACAACCATGATCTTCCTGTCTCTTGAATATTTTCATAACTGGAGTCGAACTCAGAAAGTTTTAAGGGAGTAGATTTGAAAGTTGCTAAGAGAGCAAATCTTAAAAGTTCTGATCACAAAGCAAAGAAATTCTGTAACTATGTGTGATATGAGTGTTAACTAGATTTATTGCGATCACTTTGCAGTATATACAAATATTGAATCATTATGTTGTATACCTGAAACTAATGTTCTATGTTAAGTGTGCCTCAATTAAAAATATAAGCCCAACAGCACCACTACCAAAGCAAAGCCAAACACACAGCTCTGGAGACTTCTGGTGTCTTTAAGCAAAGATTATCTTTGCCTTGTAAAATGACCTGTGGAAGTTTAATTCCATTTGCAACAATGCACCTCAGTGGATTGACTTTGCAGCGCTGGAAACTGTAACAACAAACAAAAGGATGGACGTCGTTTTGATTAGATAGCCAACAAGATGTGCCTCCAACCTTTATCAAAGACCAGTCCACAGTTCAGTGTTCTGTTTTGGAAACTAAGCAACGATAGCTTTCACACAAAACTGTCTTTTACAAAATCTTTTAACTTGTATGTGTGTGTTGTATTGTTATTGTTTTTGCTATTTAGGGCAATGACAGATGCACATAGGTTTCATGTCATAAATGGATTCATTTTCTTTATTTTTTTAAGATTCATTGAGGTATACTTTACATATATTTCATAGAACTTTACTAGCTGCAAAAAAAAAAAAAAAAAAAAAAAGAGCTCAGCAAGAACATTTCCTATTAGCTTTTCCAAGCAGATATGCAAGGTCTCCGGGATAACAGCTGGTATCTTGAGAAATTGAATTTTCCAGTGCCAGGTAAGGTTGATGAGGTATTAGCTCCTGAATGGAATATATCATATAAGATTTGACAAGCTTGAGTTAATACCTAATGTTCTTGAAAGGGGTGGGAAATGATTGGAGAGCAATCAGGGAGCGTTCCCGAAGAGGCCACAGACAACGTGAAAGCAGATAAATACGAAAATGCACCCCATTAGCAGGTCAGGAATGGACTGGCATCAGGCGTGTTATTGCCCACGGTAAAATGAAAGCTGAAGGAGATGTGTGAACACAGCAAGGAACCAACACCTCTGCTGATTTTCGCTTCTCAGGTAACCAGAGATTTGTTTATAGGGCTGTGCAGAAATGCTTTTGGCTGAAGGCTCCACTTAAAGAAAAAAGGCCTGCTCAGCCATACCCCTTGAGCTGAGAAATACACACCCCTCGGGGTCTGTTTCAGTTACTGATCTGGGTTCTAACCGCATCTGACAGTCATCTAAATTCAGTGCTGACATCCAGCGTCTAATCTAGCAGCCTTTTCTCCACTCTGTTCAATGTGGGAGAGTCTTCTGGAGTCCTCTTTGGTTCATTGACTTCTTGGGCCTGTGGGTGTCCTCTACTGTGGGGTAGTTAGGCCCTTCCCAGGGGACATTTGACAATGTCTATAGAGATATTTACTGGCATCTAGTGTAGAGGCTAAAGTGAAAAGTGAAAGTTGCTCAGTCATGCCCAACTCTTTGTGACCCCATGGACTGTAGCTCACCATGCTCCTCTGTCCATGGGATTTTCCAGGCAAGAATACTAGAGTGGGTTGCCATTTCCTTCTCTAGGGGAATCTTCCCAACCCAGAGATCGAACCTGCAACTCCTGTATCTCTTGCATTGCAGGTGGATTCTTTACCATCTGAGCCACCAGGGAAGCTAAAGTGAAAGTGAAGTTGCTCAGTCATGTCCGACTCTTTGCGATCCCATGGACTGTAGTCTACCAGGCTTCTCTGTCCATGGGATTTTCCAGGCAAGAGTACTGGAGTGGGTTGCCATTTCCTTCTTCAGGGGATCTTCCTGACCCAGGGATCAAACTCCTGTGTCTCCTGCATTGTAGGCAGACACTTTACCCTCTGAGCCACCAGGGAAGCCCATGGGAAGCTAAGGACACTGCCAAACATCCTATGATGCTCAGGACAGCCCCCAGGAAAAAGAAGCCTGGCCTAGAATGGGAACAGTGCCGAGTGTGGGGAGCCCTGGTGTAGAGGGGTGCACAGAGTTGCCTGGTAGTGTCAGCCCTGCAGAGAGGAGGGTCTCGATGGGGGAGCAAAGTGGCCCAGGTAAAGAAGGGAAGAAAAGACACACCGTTTTGTCTGTTCTGACACATTTTCCAAACTTGCCTCTGCTTTGGACTTAAAATTATTTCATGCAAACTCCTCACTTCTGTCCTGCTTTCATCTTTTCTGTGCATAAAAGGGGGCAACTATAATCAGGAAATGCTATAACAGGGCTCTGGCACCACCCAGAAAAGCACCCACACTTGGAACTCCTTTGTTCAATTATCTTTTCCTAAAATTTTGATCTGTTGGATTGGCCAAAAACTTCGTTTGGGTTTTCCATTACATCTTACGGAAAAACCTGAATAAACTTTTCAGCCAACCCAATATTATCACTGAATATTGGTCTATCATACATCAGTCATAATATACTGTGTATACTGATGTCATCTGCCTAATTAATATTATTTTTAGCTCTTATCCAAATAGGTTGAATGCAGTCATAACTCACATGGTAGAATGATTGGGTAATAAATGGGTTTTCAAGTAATCCACCTCTTTCACCTCTGACCTAAAGTTGGAGTTCTAGGTGCTCTGACTTGTCCCATGGAAAGGAAAGGCCATGTTGGGACAATGAAAATGATGAGAGAGAAGTAAGGAAGCACATTTGCAGAGGGTTATGGGAGATGTATTGGGATTCAGACCAGACCTTCAGCAGATTGCAAAGTAGGGCAAACTTATAATAAGTAGCTGTCTTTAATCACCTCTTGTGGTCCCTTTTCCCACCACAGAATCCATGATCCATTTATGCAACCATCTTGGGGTCTACTGATTGCTAATTATTCCTGCTGTGATGTTTGTTGGGAGAGGGCGAGGGTGGGATGATTTGGGAGAATAGCATTGAAACATGTATAATATCATATATGAAATGAATCGCCAGTCCAGGTTCGATGCATGATACAGGGTGCTTGGGGCTGGTGCACTGGGACGACCCAGAGGGATGGTACGGGGAGGGAGGAGGGAGGGGGGTTCAGGATGGGGAACACGTGTGTATACCTGTGGTGGATTCATGTTGATGTATGGCAAAACCAATGCAATATTGTAAAGTAATTAACCTCCAATTAAAATAAATTATATTTAAAAAATAAAAAAGAAAGAAAGCCCCAGGTACTCTCTAGCAATGTGTTTGGAGATTCTGGTAAACAGAAAAGTCTTCAAAACACAAAAGAATAGCTTCTAATGTTGTGTTTTATTAGGCTGGAAGAACATATTGGAGCTCAGAGAGACACTGAGAGAATTCCTCAGTCACCACCACCACCTAGGGTGTCCGCTGTCTCTGTCCTCCTGAGCAACCGAGCTTACTCTTGGCACCACACTCCTAAAGATCCATAAAGCTCCAGATGGCCTTACCCATTCCCATGGCTGTAAATGCCATCTTTATACCAACAACTCCCAAACATAAGAACTCAGAAGTGACCATCTGATGTGGCAATTATCAATACGTCCCTCAAATAGCAACTTGGCTTCTTTGAGTTTGAAATTTGATCGTGGTGGATTGGAAACAAATGGAAGGTGAGAAAGTGGAGATGGCTACTCTTTCAAGAAGAAACCAGTGATGAAGTTCTGGAGAAGGGAAGACTTTGGCTGACCTTTTGAGGAAAATGCCTCTGGTACCTGGGTCATATTCACTTGTTCTATTTCTGATTTCGCTTGCAGCCGAGCTGGACAGTTCTTGCAAATCTAGACTGAGCTTGCACTTACAAGGCCCCATCCCAAGCACACACCTTTCTGCCTTCTGCTTCAAGATCTCTTCTGACACCCTGGAGATTTAGTAGGCTTTTGTATGAGCACAGCCCAGAAATAAGAGGGAATTAACCCCAGGATCTACCCTCACTATGAGGGATGGAAGCCAATGTATAAATGCTCCAACCTCCCTTTTTGAGGGTGGTCACTTTTTTCTGCTTTTGTGGTGGAGTGGTGTCCCCATTGCTCCCAACAGTAACTTTGGAAAGGTACCCTGATACTGGCTTTGCGTCCTTTCCTGTCCACTCTTCCTACCCACTTATTCATTCCTGATCTAAGCCAAATGCTTTTGCTTAGATCTTGTCATTACCAGCACTGAGTGAATGCTTGGCTCTGCAGCCTTGGCACTTCATTGTTTCACTGTGCACGTTCACAATTGTATTAAATACCTTCTGTGGATACTGAGCCAGATATCAGCGCTTCTGAGCTCTCCCTTGTACTGCAGGAGCTTAAAGACTAGAAACTATATTGCCCAGATCCCTTGCCATGTGGGTTCCAGTTCCATTCTGTTACTGATATCTCGGTTTGGAAAGCCATTAGCTTTCCATGGAAGTTGGAGGCAGTGACAGGGACTGTAGATGAACACTTGAAAACTGCTCACTTTAATAGTACAGGTATCTGACGTCATTGGTGCCTGTGACTTGGTGCAACTGACCAAGGAATTGGTCACTTCCTGTGACTTCTTTACGTTCCGATCAGTTTTCCTGACTTTCATTCTTAGAACCCTTTAGGAGTTGTGTAATCCTCTAATTCCCTATGGCAAATCCCTTCCTGTTCAAAATACCTAGAGTGGTTTCTGTTTTTGTGGCCAAACCCTGACTGATACATACATAATCTAATTTTGTTGTGAGAAAAGGTCTAAGAGTTAGGTTTGCCAGTGATGGTTAATAGGTGAAGGAAAGATAATATGAACCAGCTCAGACCACGAAGCACAGGTATTTTTAGAGATGTTAGAACAGTGAAGCGAGCACATTACATTAGAAGTCAAGGTGAAAATCATTTCAAGAGAAAGGGAATCCTTGATGATGAATATTCTCTTGTCTCCCAAGAGATGTCAGCCTGTATCAAGCTGATGGATATAAAACTGCAGTTTTTAAAAGCATGGAATTGAAGCCTTCTATAAGCCGCTGCAAGTGAATGTAGAAGGAAGGATGAGCTGACCATAAATACCTCATTAACACGCGTGCAGTGGCTGTGTTACCTGAATTTTCACAGGCACTGATGCACTGATGTTGGGAATTGTGTACTATGTGGTGCTGTGAAGTGGAAAGTACAATTTACTACAAAAATTAAGAATTATAGGTGACACTGCAGCTCATAAATCTATCATATAGTGCTTCCTTAATGGATGAGGACAGTGGCATTTTTAAAGATTTTTTTGGGTTTTGAGGGATTTTTGGTTTTGGTTTTTAGCTCTTTGGCATACTGGAGATTAGGATGAAATTTGGGGGGATAAAATAATTCTCTACTCATCTGAGTCCAGATGAGATCACACACGTTCAGGGTGGTTTGACCATAGACCACAAGAGTACAAAATGCCCGAGTCATGTAATAAATGAATGCTTGAGTGAATGTGTTCCCAGGGTTGACAGTTTCTGTCTATAGCTTTTTTGCACTATTTGCCCAGAAATTTTGCTCGGAATGTTTTAGCCAATGATCTTAATTTGCAGTCTATGATTTTGGTGAAATATTGATGGTAGTCTTAAATTTAAAAAAGATTCCAATAAAAAGCCATGTGGATTAGTCAGGTTCCTCCAGAGACACAGAACCAGCAGGATGTGTATATGCATACATATTTAAAGAAACTGGCTCACTTGATAGTGTTGGCGAGCCAGAGACTCAGGAGAGGTGGTGATGTTGTTCCAGTTGGAGTCTGATGACTTCAGTACCAAGGGAGGTGATGGTGTAGTTCCAGTCCAAAGGCCTGCAGACTTGAGGCCCAGGAAGAGCTGATGTTTTAATTCAAGTCCAAAGGTAGGAGAAAGAAGCCAGTCTCCCAGCTTGAAGGCAGTCAGATAGGAGAAGTTTTGTCTGGCTTGCAAGAGTCTTGGTTGTGTTAGGTCTTGAACTAATTGAATGAGGCCCACTCATTAGGCAGGACAATCTGCTTCACTCACTTTACCCATTTAAATGTTAATCTCATCCAGAAACACCCTCACAGACATACCCAGAATAATTATCTTTAATATTTATTTATTTGGCCGTGTGGCATCTTAGTTGCAGCATGCGGGCTCTTTGTTGCCATTCAGGCTCTGTGGTTGTGGCCCACGGGCTTGGCTGCCCCATGATAAGTGGGATTTTAGTTCCCTGAGTGGAGATTGAACCCTGCATTGGGTGTCCCCTGCATTGGAAGGTGGATTCTTAACCATTGGACCACCAGGAAAGTCCCCAGAATAATATTTAATCAAATACCTGGGCATCCTACCTGTGGCCCAGTCAAGTCAACAAGTAAAATTATCCATCACATCAGTGTGAAAGGGAACACGTGATTTCCGGCTAAGAACACCCACAGTAGACCCATCTATGTATCTAACACATTTTCAAGCGCAAGCTCAGGAAGAGCTCCTATTTTAGTTGCTAGGGCTACAGAGACAATGATCCTATTTTTAAGGATCCCCTAGTCCACTAAGAGGAACAGACGGGTTTTGGCAAACTGCATTGCAATGTGATAGAAACAGGTATATGCAGATATTGAGGGAGCTCTGAAGAGGTGCCACAAGGGAGCTGGAGATGGGTTCTTGGAAGAGCTGATATCCGGTCTGTGTCTTAAAGGACAAGCAACATTTAGCTAGACAGAAGAGAGGTTGAAAAGGAACTGTTAAATGACAGAGACAAGAAAGAGAACAGCACAGTCAGGAAATTACAAATAGTTACCATGAGGATGCACTGAAAGAACGTATTTAAACACCAATGAAATAACAGCCCTGGGCACCAATATCTGACACTCAAGTAAATGTTAACCCATCTCTACTTTCCCTCTTTTCCTTATTGTTGCTGTATATTCTTTGGGAAGACAATATGATTTTCAAATATCGGACAGTATTTGGATAAGCACTTCTATGTAATTCACTACACTTAAATCATTGCCTCCTTGTCAAAGCTGCACCTTAACAGATGTTTCTGGGTGAATTTATTCATCATATCGAGCATAGCCTTGCAACGTGGGATGCTTTTCAAAAGCCCCTTTTAGGTGAACAGATTGTGTTGCTGCTGAGGGAATTCACAGGAATGAGGCAGTCACTGTAATTCAAACAATTTCTCCTCATTTAAGAGCACCACTGTTTGTATTAGCACTGACATGATCCATTTATGAAGCATCTTAGCACAGTTGTCTGAAATTTTGGGCTGTCAAATGGTCATCAGAACTGAATTGGCTCTAATTGCAAGCAAGATCCTTCTGATCTCTTTATCCAAAACCTTTACTGAACAGCCTCTGTGTTTGGGAGTTGTGTGTGATTCTCCATCATGAGTAAAGTGGCCAACTTATTTATGTACTAAGCAGCATTACTCACATGCCTGCCACACTATGCTGGCTCTAAGAATACAAGGATAAATAAGATCTCCTCTCAAAGAGTTCTCAGTCTAGTAGTAGAGAAAGATACAGAAACAAATGATTGCAGCAGAATGTTATTTACACGATATATACTGGAACAATGACATATGGAGAAGGGCGTCCTTGAACTGGATTTTTAATGTAGAAAAGGTAGAAGGAGGAAAGAAATAGAAATACCGGGGACAGCATTATGCCAGAGAAGGGCTGTATGAAACAGTCTAGTCCAGTGAGAAAAGAGAAATGGACTTAGCATGATTGTAACATGTTGGGAAAGGGCAGGGGATGATTCAGAAAGTCAGGCAAAGACCCAGTCAGACCTAGATGCTGTGTGTGTGTGTGTGCATGAGACTCCTCTTAAAGTGTGAGGTAGATTAGCACCTTCCCTCTGACCTTCATATGCTGCATCAGCACAGTGGGTGTGATATCTGCTTCATAAACATTGCATTTTCTCAAATACCTCGCTATAAGAAAGCAATGAATTCACTGCAGTTCAGTAAGGTGACAGAGCTGTTCCTAACAACTTCTTGATAATCTGTCCAATTCCCGACTTCACTTGCACTATGCCTTCTCATTTTCTCTACTCAGAGACCAGCTACATGTTGCATGAAGCCCATCTCAGCCTGTTTTCCCTGATGTCATTGAGAAGGCACGGTAGTGCTCACTTGAATGGCCGTGTGATGCTTTGGAATTTCAGCCTTACTTTCTAGGGAGTAGTGTGCAGAAGAGTACCACGATCTGGCTTAGGCTACAGAAAGATGATTGCAGCAGTGGGATGGATGGAGGATGAGAGGGCAGGGATGAAACTGGAGGCAGAGAGACTACGAGATGATGGTCTTAATTCCTGAGAAATGCTGAGGTCCTGAATCAAGCCTGTAACATCGGGTTGGAGAGGAGGAGATGGATGTAAAAGAGGAAATGGTTTTTTAGCTTTATTGTGGTATAATTGACATATAACATTGTATACGTTTAAGGTGTACAGTGTGATGATTTGGTACACATATGTATTGCAAAATGATGGTCACATCAGGCTAACACCTCCCTCACCGCATATCATTACCGGTGGGAGTATGTGTGCATGTGCGCACACGGTGAGAACATTTAAGATCCATGCTCTTTTTCCAAGTACACACTACACTATTAGCCATAGTCACCATGTTCCACATTACATCTCAGAACTTCTTCACCTTAAAAGTGAAAGTTTTTACCCTTTGACCAATATCTCCTCATTTCCCCTTCCACTCAGCCCCAGCAACCGCTATT
Source organism: Ovis aries (assembly GCF_016772045.2). NCBI lineage: Eukaryota > Metazoa > Chordata > Mammalia > Artiodactyla > Bovidae > Ovis > Ovis aries. The sequence continues at coordinate 13,412,088 of NC_056080.1, read as the reverse complement.
CTCCTCTCTGTTAGTTTGAGTTCGGCTTTTTAAGATTCCACATACAAGTGATATCATCTGATACTTGTATTTCTCTGCCTGATTGATGTCACTTAGAATAATATGCTCCAGGTTTCTTCATGTTGTTGGCAAGTGGGAGGATTTTCTTCTTTCTTATGGCTGAATAATATTCCTGTCTATCTCACCATCTTTACCCATTTATCTGTTGAGAAACAGCTGGATTGTTTCCATACCCTGGCTATCATGGGAATACAGATATCTCTTTGAGATTCTGAATTCATTTCCTTTGGAAGTATGCCCACAGGTGAATTTTTGGGACATATAGTAATTCCACTTTTAATTTTTTGAGATACCTCCATAGTGTTTTCCAAGGTGGCTGCATGAGTTTACATTCCCGTCAACAGTGCACAAGGGTTCCCTTTTCTTCACATCCTTCTCAACTCTTGCCTCTGATCTTTTTCATGATGGTCATTCTGACAGGTGTGAAATGATATCTCATTGTGGTTTTCATTTGTATTTCCCTGATGATTAATGATGTTGAGCATCTTTTCATTTGCCTGTTGACCCAGTATATCTTTATTGGAAAAAATGTCTTTTGGGTCCTCTACCCATTTTTTAACTAGATTTTCTTTTTCTTTCTTTCTTTTTGTTATTGTGTTGTATGAACTCCTTATATATTTTGGATATTAACCCCATATTCTTTATAGCACTATCAGCAATTTCAAAACTTTAAAACAGAAATATTTACTTTTGAGATAAGGTAGCACTTCCCAAACATATTGGTGTCTGGAGTCATTCACAATCTTGAGAATAACTGAGGACTCCAGGGGCCTTGTGTGATGCAGGTCCCTTGGCGTATGGTGCTGGTGACAGGACCAAAGCCAAGCAGGGCTGCAGACAGATCCCAGGGGCATCGAGCTGTTCCCAGACTACAGCCTGGATCACAGTCAGTGAGTCAATCACCAGGTCCAGGCCTGTCCTTACAAAATGGCTCTCCATGTTCTTGGACCACACTGAACTCTCCTTTCTGGACCCTACAGCTCCCACAAAGGCACTCTTGTCCATGGATGGATGCCATCTTGCTGACATCAGTTGGTCTGAAAGATAAAATATTATAGCAGTAGACGAGGCATGCCAGTGGAGGCCAGGTGTGGGGTGACAAGGAGATGGAGAAGGCTAGGACAATATCCACTTTTCTGACTTGAGATCCTGTCCAGATGATGGTTCTATAAATCAGAACAGGCTGATGGGAGAAGGAACTTTCTTTTACAGTAGTGGGATGGGGAGGAAGTGGAACGGGAGGCTTCTGAAACACTAGCAGTCGGATGGAGATTCGGCACCAAACATCAGGAAGGTCTGAAGTAGGTCATGAGTTAGATTGAGACTCCTTAGAGAGGGAGTGTGCAGGGTGAGATGAGAACAAGAAACAGAAGGATCCTTTGCTGATTTTGACTCATATCCCTGATTTGGGAGGGTTCATTTCTCAGTGAACTGGCTGCCTGTCTCTTTCTCCCCACTTCCTCCTCCTCCTCCTCCAGATGGTCTTGTGTAACCCCAAGGCTATAAATGCCACCATTATATCAACAACTCTCAAATGTAAGGGCTGAGGAGTGACCATCTGATTTGGCAATTACCACGACAGCAACCTAACAGTCACTGAGCTTCATTGAGTTTGAGATTTCATCATGACAAGCTGAAAACAAACGAGGGTGGGTTGAAATCAAATAGTAGATGAGGAAGGGGAGATGCCCAGTTTTTGAGGAAGAAACAAATAATGAAGGGGATAAGAAGCTTTGGGCTGATGTCATAAGGAAGACACCTCTGGTACCTTGCTGCTGCTACTGCTAAGTCGCTTCAGTCATGTCCGACTCTATGCGACCCCATAGACGGCAGCCCACCAGGCTCCCCTGTCCCTGGGATTCTCCAGGCAAGAACACTGGAGTGGGTTGCCATTTCCTTCTGGTACCTTACCTGTGTACTATTCCTTGGCCTGTCACTGATTTCAGCTGTAGCTGAGCTGGACAGTTCCTTGCAAATCTAGACAGCTTGCACTTACAAGGCCCCACCTCAAGCCCACCCCTCTCTGCATTCTGCTTCTAGATCTCTTTTGACACCTTGGAAGCTGAATAAACCCATGTACAAGCATAGCCCAGGAATATGAAGGAAGCCCCACCAGGGACTTCCATTCCCATGGGGGAAGGAAGCTAATGTATAAACTCTCCAACCTCCTCCTCTTCCTCTTCAGGATGGTCATTTTTTCTGGTTTGTGGTAGAACGAAGCCTCCATTTCTCACAGCTGTGACTTTGATAAGGTGCCTCCACACTGGTTTTTCCTCCTGCCATGTCTCATTTTCCCCATTCCTTTATTCATCTTTTCTTGCCAGACAGCCCACCAGGACATACCAGGTGCTGTGCTGTGCTTAGTTGCTCAGTCATATCCGACTCTGCGACCCCATGGACTGTAGCCCGCCAGGCTCCTCTGTCCATGGGGATTCCCCAGGCAAGAATACTGGAGTGGGTAGCCTTTCCCTTCTCCAGGGGATCTTCCCAACCCAGGGGTCAAACCCGGGTCTCCTGCATTGCAGGCAGATTCTTTACCAGCTGAGCCACCTGGGAAGCCCTGACCCTTATTCACCTCTCAAATAAGCTGTCTTGGTCTCCAATTTTGTGTGGTCCAACTGAGACATCCCCTCCCTCCTGAGTCCTGAACTTCATCCCATCCAAGCCAGACATCTGAGCTTCATCTCTTAACCACCTGGTTCATTGGTCCAGATGGAAGGGGATGATGAGTAATTTCAGAAGACATCTGAGCATCTGCCCATTGACCAGTAAAGGAGCTCATTCTTTTTCAGAAGACAAGAGTCAGGTCTAGTCAGTACTAGATCCTGACTTGAGGGCCCTTCCTCCCAAAAGCCCTGAGCTTATAATGACCCCGTGAGAAGTAGAACCAGTCCCAAGAGCTCCTATTCTAAACAGTCCCATCAGGGAGCTTCAGGTGCTATCTCAGGGAATCTACTTTAGGATTTGAAATATTGTTAATACCTGGTTAATCTTAACCAGTTTTAGTAGTTTTGACAGTAAAAGGCATTAACTTCCACAAATACCATATATTCCCTTGATTGCTTTTTTAAGTTCTATTCCTAAGGAAGGAAGATGAAGAGAGTTGGCAATTTAAATTTATTTATGGTACTCTTTAGGTCAGCTATAACTTAAATCTAACAAGTAGTCACTCATTCTGTCCTGTTTTTGAGAAACATCCATTGTTTATTTTCTGTGTAAGATACTGTGCTGGCTATAAAAAACGATGAACAGAACATAGTCCCCACTTCAAGGAGCTCATAGCCTCATGGGCGTGTTTGAAATTTTACACAAGGCATGGGTGAGTCTTCATAATGCTTGTGTGTGTGCTAAGTCGCTTCAGTCGTATCTTCCTCTGTGTGACCCTGTGGACTGCATACAGACAGCTAAATGGGAAAAACCAAGTATGTAGGTTTTGTTTTAAACTCACTATTTATGTATCAGAATAAAAACAGCTCGTGTATATTGTGTGCTTACTATATCAAATGCTAGTCTAAGCATTTTACATGAATAATTTCATTTAACCCAAATCATACAAGTAGCAGGGTATTCAGTTCAGTTAGTTGCTCAGTCGTCTCCGACTCTTTGCGAACCCGTGGACTGCGGCACGCCAGGCTTCCCTGTCCATCACCAACTCCCGGAGCCTATGCAAACTCACGTCCATCGCATTGGTGATGCCGTCCAGCCATCTCATCCTCTGTCATCCCCTTCTCCTCCTGCCTTCAATCTTTCCCAGCATCAGGATCTTTTCCAATGAGTTGGTTCTTCGCATCAGGTGGCCAAAGTATTGGAGCTTCAGCTTCAGCATCAGTCCTTCCAATGAATATTCAGGACTGATTTCCTTTAGGATGGACTGGTTGGATGTATTACTAGTTCCATTATGTAAATGAGGAAACTGAGGACTGAGTGGTTGAGTATGTTGACAAAGTCACATACCAAGTAAATAAAAGAACTGAAATTGGACCTCAGGGTGACTCTAGAGCCCAAATATTTCACTGTAATGTTACACTACCTGTCTTTCTACCTTTCTATAGCTCTTTCTCTTCTTTCTGTCCTGCCTGTTCATCCATCTACCTACATATCCATTCATCCCTTGAAAAAGCTATCCATCTATTCAATTACCCATTATTTTATTTCAATAGAGACCTTATTAAAGACACAAAAAAGCTCCATGGGAAATAATTAGGTTGAATGAATCAGGGAAGTCTTAATGGTAGTTTAAATATGCATATGATTTTGAAACATTGGGGTGAAGTGGAGAATAAGGGATATTTGCAGCAAAGATTAGGAAGGACCGATGTATGTGTGAAACGGAGGCATTTTTATGGATTATAGTGGTGCTGGTGATAAAGAAGAAATGACTTGATTGTTCCAACCACCCTGCTAAGTATTGATAAAATGATAGTGCTATAGAAACAGAATTCTTTGCAAATGTAAGGTACTATTATAGAAAACAGTCCCAGGTCACCTTCTTTGTGTCATATATCTCCATGGCGAAGGACTATTAGGTCTTGAACCAGATGTTGACCAAGAAACTTAGTAACTGGCAATGCTGATTTAAGTGTGCCTGAGGCTTTAATTATATTTTGCTGTTTCTGCATTTCTGGCAGAAATGTAGCTGTGGAGCATGGTTTGTTAATCTGTACACATGTGGACTGCAGCTGGGGTTTAAATAAAGCCTGTTTTCCCCTGTTTCGTGCCAAAATGGAGCTGCAGCATCTTTTTGAGTCCAGTGAAAATATAAACAGGCTCCTCCCAGAAGATGCTAGTTTGTAATGCCACACTCTGGCGCCTTTCTCATTGTTTCTGAGTGCCGCTCGCATGACAGAAAGTCACCGGGAGCAGATTTCTGTCTTTCATTTCAATCATAGAGTTCCAAGATCTCGCTTCTCTCCTAGTCATTTTACAGCCCCAGAGTGAGGGGTTTTGATTGTTTTGCCATTCTTCGAGGCACTAGGTTTTGCGTTTGCCCTGGGGTCTCTATCAGTGTGACAGACTGTGCATTTGGTGACCCGGCCTCACCAGAATACTCCTGTCTGTCGAGAATATTCTATCCTAGCATGTGAATTAACTGTGGTCAGATTTCCAGCTGGCTAGTTTTTTCAGGTCACCTGGCAGACACCTGACATTTCTGGTCCTCAGCTTCACCCTAAGGCTGCCACTCACCTTTAGGGCCTAGAATGGTCCTAGTTGCAGGCTTTCCTGATGGCTCAGCAGATAAAGACTCTTCCTGGAATGCAGGAGACATAAGAGATATGGGTTCAGTCCCTGGCTCAGGAAGGTCCTCTGGAAGAGGGATGGCACCCCACTCCAGGATTCTTGTCTGGAGTATCCCATGGACAGAGGAGCCTGGCCGGGTATAGTCCATAGGGTCGCCAAGAGTTGCACATGACTGGGCTACTGAGCATGCATGATCCTAGTAGCCTGCAGGAGGTTGAGGTAGAAAATGGATTGAATCAATTGATTCATTTCCATTCTTTGGCAAGGATCCTGCCAGCATCAGCAGTTACAACCCATTTAAATGAAATTCTCAGGCCTTTGGATGGCTCCTTCCACTTGGCAGGTTTATGGTGACTGTCAACTGGTGCCGAAAATAATTTTTCTTTTGGCATGAACTGTATGAAGTAGAGACTTAAAGCTTTTCTTCAGAATCCTCTAATCTGCGTGCATATAGTCAGACCACTCCCCAACATTCCTTGAGGTTCGTTGTAGCTGTGACTGGAGGAATGTAGACAGAACTGGGAAATGCCACATCCAGTCTGGCTCAGGAAAAGCCCCACTGTGGTCCACCTCACTCCTCCTCTGGTGGGCACCCTGTGGAGTACACTTGGGGAGCTGTCTCTGGCAGACAGCTCAGCCACAAGACGGAGGGGTTCTGAGCCCTGAACACCACTTTGAGAAAAGCCGTGACTGTTGAGTACATTGAAATATTATCTGAGTGAGAAGTAAACTATTCCTGTGGTAAACCACAGCATTTAGGGGTGTATCTGTTAAAGCAGTGGTTTCCCTGATCTCATTTCCGTTATGAGGGACAGGGTGTTACAGAGACTTGATAGATGCTGGGAGGGATTCTGCTAAAGGAGAAAGGAATTCCATGGCTAGGGAGCCCCACGTGAATGGTTCACCCACTTTCCTGTGTAGCAAGCAGTGCTACCTGGAGGTCTGGTCACAAATTCAAGTCCATGAGCCCTGCCTGTGAGCTGGGGAGAGGCCTGGGAATGTGCGCTTTGATTATTAGTTCCCATGATTTTGATGCAGGTACACCAAGAAGGCTCTTCTGAGAAGTAGGGAGAACAAGCTCTCTCCAGGTGAAGGAGATGTTTGTCAAATGAATAATTAAATGGACAAGGAGTGGGAGAAGAGAGAGCAAAAGTGAGATTACAGCGAGGAGACATGAAAAGGAGGTACCCAGCTGGGCAGAGCCTCGCCCTGAGGCACATTAGAAGGTGGGACGTCTGGTCACAGGTGGCTGCGGCTGCCGGTGGAGTGGAGGCAGATGGGGTGTGCTCCTGAGCTTGCCAGCCCTGATTTCCCCGGGGAAGCCCTCTGTTTTGAGGAGCCTGCTTTTTATCAGGCGTTTTATGTACATCCTGCTGTCATCATCCCCTAACAAGCTGCTCCTCTGCTAGAGGCATTTTCCTGGCTAATGGCATCATTGACTTTTCTGAAGATTCTGGGGGCAACAGAAAAACACTTTGTAGACAGATAGATTGAAATCGGTTGCCACATGCCAGCTTCCGTTCATTTGCCGCACAAATTTAATTTAAGCCAGAAAGATGAGATCTCTCGGGTCCTGCAGCATCTTCATCTTGCTTTCCTGCCACCCAGGTAATAAGGAGCCTGCCTGTGATTTGCTGAAATCAGTGTCATTTTGTCCATAAGGAGGCTGAAAGGAAACCCACCCAGGGCTCGTCTGGTGCGAATGGCCACCCAGGGTCAGAGCCAAGGGGTTGAGCTATCATCAGGAAGTAAGGGGTCAGGATGGAATGTATCTTGAGTGATGGGAGCAGATGCCACTCAGAGACTAGAAGTGCTAGAGACAAGTGGCAGAGTGTGAAGGTGGAGAGAGCTGGGTGGAGTGTGCTGGGGCACTGGCCCCCCCAGCAGGCGGCTTGTCTGCCGCTCTGGCTGCGCAGGGATCATTGCCCTAGATACCTCTTTCCAATCAGGCTGTCTTGAAGGTCTCATGTGTCTTCTACTAGTGTCATAGTTAAGTTCCTTTCGAAAGAAATGAAATGCCTTTATTGCCAAAGGTCGCCAGTTGATGATTAATATTGTACTTTTAAGAGTTTGAGGTATACTGGTGTGTTAAGTCAGATTCCTCCAGGAACACCAATTAGAATTAATCTTTGCTTCTTAAAACTTTCGGTAGGAAATAGTATCATTATAATATCCCATCCATTCATGATAATAAGAGCTTCGATTTGTGGACCACTCAGTGCGTGGCTTTTATCATGCAAAGTACTTTACATATGTTGCCTTATTTGATTCTGATAACAACCTTATTGAGACCAAGACCTTAACTGTCAGGTTAGAGTCCAGGAGACTGAGTCTTAGAGAAGAAACATGTCCAAGGTCTCCAACCCACTAAACAGCAGAGCCAGCTTTTGAACATAAGCCTGAGGATCATTGTTTTAGCATCAATCTATTTCTTAAAAAATTACATCATGCTAAGTGAAATTAGCCAGACAGGGAAAGACAAATACTGTTTGACCTCTTATATGTGGAATCTAAAGAAAAAAAGCCAAAGTCATAGAAACAGAGTAGAGGCGTGACTACCAGGAACTAGAGGGTGAGGCAAGATGGAGAGATGCAAAGGGAACAGGCTTCAGTTCCAAGATGGCTAAGCCTGGGGCTTTAATGTACAGTGTGGTGACTCTGGTTAATGACACAGTATCATATACTTGAAATTTGCTAGGAGAGTAGACCTTAAGCTTTCTCCCCTCCACACACATACATGATAGTGATGTGAGGTGACGGATGTGTTAATTAACTTGATTGTGGTAATCCTTTCACCAAGTATATGGATGTCAAATCATCACATTGTACACTTTAAGTATATATAATTTCATCTGTCAGTTACACCTCACTAAAGGTGAAAAAAAATGTAAGCACTTAAAAAACTCTTTTCAGCTAACTTTGATCGAGAGAGATGTAATGAGCCTTTATGCATATCACATCCTTTAATCTTCACGACAGCCCCATGGAGTAGGCATTCTGGTTTTCAGAATGAGATGGAGGAAATGAGGGGTGGGGACTCTGGGTGACTTGCCTACAATCACCCGGCTTTCAAGGAAGACAGACCTGTGATCTGTTGATCCCAGGGGTTGCTCCCAACTCTTCTGTGCTGGCTGATCCATAAGTTAGGCTGCGATTTGGAGCTCCCAGAGGCTGAGATCCAGTCTCCACTGTCCCAGCTTGTCAGCCTGTTATATGCACCATTGAGGGGAGGGTATACTTTATTATTTAAAACTCCCATTTCTAAGTTGTTGGTTCTCTGGAATTAGGAGGCTCCAGGGAGCTTGTGTGAGGGGCCTGGGAGATTAATTTCAGTGGAAATGCTGGCAGACAGACGTGAAATGGTGGACGCTTCGGAGATTTAAAATAAATCGCTGTGTGTGTGTTATTTCCTTCTCATATCACTCTTGGGGGTTGGCTAAAGGAAAGTTATCACGTGTTTGCCTCAGCCCCAGTGCTGTCCCAAGGGTGATAAAAAGCCTTGTCTGAACTGGGGCCAGGTACTTGCCTGAAAAAGGAAGCCAGCCGTGTGTAGAAATACACACACAGCTGGTGTCAAATGGGGAACTGTTTAATCTGTCTTTTGAATGGATTAACAGTTGGCTTTAAGAAGGCGCTTCTGACTTCTGGCTCCTTAGACCAGGCGGAGAGGCTATGCTACATAATGAGCATGAGGACCAAGGGGGAATTAGTAGGAAAAAAAAAAAAAGCCATAAGATGATTTTCATGAGACTCTGACTTCCTCATGTTAAAATGGGATGGAAAAAAATCACCCACGTAGGACCCTTTCTATCAGTGTTGAAAAGTAATTGCTTTCAAAAGCAGCATGACATAGACCTGGGCTTTATGATATGGTGGCAACTAGCCCCGGCTTGCCAGGGGATATGTGAAATGTGGCTAGTTCAAACTAAGATTTGCTGTCAGGCTAAAAGACACACCAGATTTTGAAGACTTAGTAGGAAGAAAGAGAGCCAGAGAGCTCCTTGATCATTTTTTAACGCTGATTACCAGCCAACATGATATTTTGGATCTATTACACTAAATAAAGTGTGTTTTTAAAATGAATTCTGCCTTTTTTACATTTTAAAATTAGGTTACTAAAAAATCTGAAATTACATATGCATTTTATTTTTATGGGAAGGCAGTAGTCTAGATTCTGGGCTTTGTGTCCAATGACACTGGACTAAAAGCATCCCTGGCTCTTACTTGCTATGTAACTCTGGCAGGAGAACACCTTTCTGAACTTCAGTTTCCACTTATGTGGAATGACCAACTACTGTTTTAAGATTATCATGATGGTAAATTAACAAGCATTGTGAAAGTAGCTGGCAACATGGCCCTCACTAGATAAACACTAGTTTTCTTCTTCCCTTCCCTCTTGCCACATACTTTTTAAAACTTGAGGGAAATGATTTTGAGTTTTGACTCCTGTGTTCTGGCACACTGCCATTCAAGTGTAAAAAAGAGTAAAGACCTTTTGGATATTCAGAGATACTTTTCGGATAGTTAGAGATTTTTGGATATTCAGAGGCATGTTGAAAGCGTTACTTGAAGATGAATGCCAACAGGATGAAAATGTAAATGGAGAGAGAACATGAGAGGAACAGTGGTAAGCAGAAAACCAGAAAAAACTATTGATAGCTGCACAAATAATAGATACAAAACTAACATGATAATAACAATACTAACCATATAATCCACTCTCTAAAATTCTTGATTATTAAAAAGGAGATTAAAGGGAGAAGGAAGTGAGGTTTCTGCCTTGCCAGGAGGAGGATTTGGATACTGATGGCCTTTCAATACCACTAAAATACTATCATTTAAAATAAACTTTGGTTAAGAATGTAAGATTATCAAGTAGTAAAATAGAAAAATGATGACTAGTTCCAGTTTCCTAGAGGCAAATTAAGTGGAACAAAAGACAATCAACACAGTAGGCAGGAAGTAAAAAGAAGAAATGAGAAGTCACGATAAACAGGAAAAATGAAACAAGCCATGAATAAATTCAAGAATGTTAATAACATCACATATGATAAGTTAATACAACTTTCAAAAAAAGGAAAAACTGATGCATAAATTTAAAAAATCAGCTTTATTCTGTTTTACAAGAAATAACCTTAAAATGAAATAACATAAAAAAAATGAAAAAGTAAATGATGGAAAAGATACATCATGAAATGCTGAAAAGAAAGGGCAGAAATCGTAATATGGAAAAAAAAGTGAAAGTCAAAAGTAATAAAAGAGAAAAAGAGTTCATATTGACAATAGATATATTTCTTTAAGACGATATAACAGCTAAGAACAACAGAATTTTGATGTAAAGGAGAATAGACAAATTTCCAAACATATTGGTAGAATTTCATACAACTTCTCAGAAACTGATACCAAAAACACAAAAGCATTGGTGTATAGAGCTTTTAATTGCACATTTATGAAGCTTCAGTTCAGTTCAGTCGCCCAGTCGTGTCCAACTCTTTGCAGCCCATGGACTGCAGGACACCAGGCCTCCCTGTCCATCACCAACTCTTGGAGTTCACTCAAGCTCATGTCCATTGCATTGGTGATGCCATCCAACCATCTCATCCTTTGTCCTCCCCTTCTTCTCCCGCCTTCAATCTTGCCCAGCATCAGGGTCTTTTCAAATGAGTCAGCTCTTCGCATCAGGTGGCCACAGTATTGCAGTTTTAGCTTCAACATCAGTCCTTCCAATGAACATCCAGGGCTGATCTTTAGGATGGACTGGTGGGATCTCCTTGCAGTCCAAGGGACTCTCAAGAGTCTTCTCCAACACCACAGTTCAAAAGCATCAATTCTTTGGCACTCAGCTTTCTTCATAGTCCAACTCTCACATTCATACATGACCACTGGAAAAACTGTAACCTTGACTAGACTTACCTTTGTTGACAAAGTAATGTCTCTTTTTTTTTTTTTTTTTAAATTTTACTTTATAATACTGTATTGGTTTTGCCATACATCAACATGAATCCGCCATGGGTATACATGAGTTCCCAATCCTGAACCCCCCTCCCACCTCCCTCCTCATACCATCCCTCTGGGTCATCCCAGTGCACCAGCCGCAAACATCCTGTATCCTTCATCGAACCTAGACTGGTGATTCGTTTCTTACATGATAGTATACATGTTTCAATGCCATTCTCCCAAATCATCCCACCCTCTCCCTCTCCCACAGAGTCCAAAATTCTGTTCTATACATCTGTGTCTCTTTTGCTGTCTCGCATACAGGGTTATAGTTACCATCTTTCTAAATTCCATATATATGTGTTAATATACTGTACTGCTGTTTTTCTGTCTGGCTTACTTCACTCTGTATAATAGGCTCCAATTTTATCCACCTCATTAGAACTGATGCAAATGTATTCTTTTTAATGGCTGAGTAATATTCCATTGTGTATATGTACCACAGCTTTCTTATCCATTCATCTGCTGGTGGACATCTAGGTTGCTTCCATGTCTTGGCTATTATAAACAGTGCTGCGATGAACATTGGGGCACACGTGTCTCTTTCAATTCTGGTTTCCTTGGTGTGTATGCCCAGCAGTGGGATTGCTGGGTCATATGGCAGTTCTGTTTCCAGTTTTTTAAGGAATGTCCACACTGTTCTCCATAGTGGCTGTACTAGTTTGCATTCCCACCAACAGTGTAAGAGGGCTCCCTTTTCTCCACACCCTCTCCAGCATTTATTGCTTGTAGACTTTTGGATTGCAGCCATTCTGACTGGTGTGAAATGGTACCTCATTGTGGTCTTGATTTGCATTTCTCTGATAATGAGTGATGTTGAGCATCTTTTCATGTGTTTGTTAGCCATCTGTATATCTTCTTTGGAGAAATGTCTATTTAGTTCTTTGGCCCATTTTTTGATTGGGTCTTTTATTTTTCTGGAATTGAGCTGCATAAGTTGCTTGTATATTTTTGAGATTAGTTGTTTGTCAGTTGCTTCATTTGCTATTATTTTCTCCCATTCTGAAGGCTGTCTTTTCACCTTGCTTATAGTTTCCTTTGTTGTGCAGAAGCTTTTAATTTTAACTAGATCCCATTTGTTTATTTTTGCTTTTATTTCCAGTATTCTGGGAGGTGGGTCATAGAGGATCCTGCTGTGATTTATGTCCGAGAGTGTTTCACCTATGTTCTCCTCTAGGAGTTTTATAGTTTCTGATCTTATATTTAGGTCTTTAATCCAATTTGAGTTTATTTTTGTGTATGGTGTTAGAAAGTGATCTAGTTTCATTCTTTTACAAGTGGTTGACCAGTTTTCCCAGCAAGCGTCTTTTAATTTCATGGCTGCCGTCACCATCTGCAGTGGTTTTGGAGCCCCCCAAAATAAAGTCTCTTGCTGTTTCCCCATCTGTTGTCATGAAGTGATGGGACTGGATGCCATAATCCTAGTTTTCTGAATGTTGAGCTTTAAGCCAACTTTTTCACTCTCCTCTTTCACTTTCATCAAGAGGCTTATTAGTTGTTCTTCACTTTCTGCCATATCTGAGGTTACTGATACTTCTCCTGGCAATCTTGGTTCCAGCTTGTGCTTCGTGCTTCATCCAGCCCAGCGTTTCTCATAATGTACTCTGCATATGAGTTAAATAAGCAGGGTGACAGTATACAGCCTTGACAGACTCCTTTTTCCTATCTGGAACCAGTCTGTTCCATGTCCAGTTCTAACTGTTGCTTCCTGACCTGCATACAGATTTCTCAAGAGGCAGGTCAGGTGGTCTGGTGTTTCCATCTCTTTCAGAATTTTCCATAGTTTGTTGTGATCCACGTAGTCAAAGGCATTGGCATAGTCAATAAAGCAGAAATAGATGTTTTTTAAAAAATAGATGTTTTTCTGGAACCCTCTTGATTTTTCAATGATCCAGCGGGTGTTGGCAATTTGATCCCTGGTTCCCCTGCTTTTTCTAAAACCATCTTGAACATCTGGAAGTTCACAGTTCATGTATTGTTGAAGCCTGGCTTGCAGAATTTTGAGCATTACTTTACTAGAGTGTGAGATGAGTGCAAGCTTATGAAGCTTAGCTTGATATTTTTGTTTTTTTTTTTTGTTTGTTTGTTTTACATATCACTATTTAGATATTAAAAAATTATTTAGTTTTGAATGCACTGGATCTTTGTTGCTGTGTGTAGGCTTTCTCTAGTTGTGGCAAGCAGGCTTCTCATTGTGGTGGCCTCTTGTTGCAGAGCGCGGGCTCTAGGTCATGCGGGCTTTAGTAGTTGCAGCTTGCAGGCTCAGTAGTTGTCGTACATGGGCTAAGTTGCTCTGCAGCATGTGGAATCTTCCTGAGCCAGGGATTGAACCTGTGTCCCCTGCATTGGCAGGCAGACTCCCAACCACTGGACCACCAAGGAAGTCCCAGATACAGTTTTTTATAGCAACAGACTGAAGATAATATTATTCCATACATGTATGGTAACAAATTCTCCAAAGCAGAAAACACAGGCCATATTTTTTGGATCACAGTGTAGTAAAATTAGAAATTAGTGACAAAATAAAAGCCATAAGTAACCCAAATTACTCTTGGAATGAAGAGGAAAACAAAGAAAATGATAAGGTCAATCAAGGTCAGTGAGAGCTGTATAGAAAACAAAATGTGGAGTACAGCCAAAAAATGCTTGAAGAAAAAATACAGTTATAAATATATTTCCTAGAGAAAGCTGTCAAGCTCAGGTAGCTTACATGCAGATTGTATAACCATATGAAAGGCTTCTAAATTCATATTTTTGAGGCTAGTATATTGATAGAAAAATCAGAAAACTATCACACGCATGCATGCATGTGCCAATCTCACCTTGGAGCCCCTATGCAGAAGTCCTAAGTAAATTTAGCGTTTGAAATCCAGCAGTCTATTCAACCAGTATTACATAACGATCATGCAGGGTTTATTCAAGGAATGCAAGAATGGTTTAGAATTTTGATATTTACATGCTATTTATGACAGCAACAGATTAAAGGAGTCAAACTTAGTAATCATCTCATGCATGCTGAAAACAATCACTTGATTAAATTTAACACTGATTTCTCCTGTGCTTACTAGAGAAATGTAAGAAGCATTTTTATTAAATCCAAGAGGAATATAAAATGCTCATTTTCACTGCTGTGCTTCAAAAACAGGATGACAGGGAAAAGACATTAGAGGCATAAATATGGAGAGAAGAGAGAAAGTGTCTTTTCCTGAAGATAATACTGATTATCTGGTTTTAAAATCCAAAAGGTTTCTCTTAATAGTGGTCAAAACTGTTAATGATATTCATATAATTAAGGAGACATAAAAATAGAAACATTAATAGTCTTTTTATATTAGTAACCTATTTTAAATGAATTTTTAAAAGATTATATTCACAATATCAGCAATAACATACACATTAAAAAAATGAGTAAACCTAATACAGTTTGTAAGATTTCTTTTCAATTTGCATGACTTTCTCGAAGAAAATAAATCATTACTGAAAGATACTAAATAATATCTGAAAAATGCAGTTACATCATGTTTCTGGATGATAAAACTCAGTGTTGTAAAAATATAAGCTTTTGTCAGATTCATTGATACAGTCAGGGCTCTTCAACTCAAAATTCTAACATGGAATTTTGGAAGGAAGTTAACAATCCAACTCTAAAATTCAGATAAATGTAAAAATATATTAAAAAGAACCAAGAGAGTCTAATAAAGAAAAAATGAGGAAAACTTGCCACATCAGAAATGAAATATTTTATACTCTATGAGGCCATAGGACTTCAAATAAAACCTATAGTACTTAAAAACTAAGAAAAGTGAACTAATAGAAGGGAAAAAGGAATGTAGAATCTGGTGCATGTTAATTTGTAATTAATTCACAGCATTGTATTTTGTATCTTTATTAAAATTATTTAATAAATTGTAGTTGGAGTCAAGATCTAAATGTAAAACCAAAATTATGAAAGTATTAGAAAAGACTTAGGAGAATTTAAATGACATAAAATAATCTCCAACTTTATTGTTATTTAAGTGGAAAAAGAGAAAAAAAAGAGCATAATGCATGTCGTGTCATGTCAAATTAGAAACAGTTATCTAGACAAAGAACCAGAAGGATCCATAGCAAAATGCTAAAGAGTGGTTACTTGTAGAAGCCACTTAAATGTCCAGCAAGAGAAAAATAGTTAAATAGATTATGAAAATTCCTTAAAGCAGTATTATTCAGCCATGAGATGAGTTAAGAGTATCTATATTTACTTACATGGAATGACCTCCAGATCATTTTGTTAGTTGAATTAAAAAGGCACACCACCAGGCAATATGTGTATATATACATGTGTTTATATTTATAATTAAAGCCATAGAAAAACTAATACAAGATAGAAGGACTGGAATGATGATATATAACATTGTCAGGAGTGATGACCTTTAGGGAGAAGGCAATGATTTGGGTATTTTGCTGGTTAACTCCTTTTTTTTTTTTTTAATTGAAGGATAGTTGACTTAAAATATTGTGTTAGTTTCAGGTGTACAGCAAAGTGATTCAGTTATATATATATATATTCAGATTATTTTCCATAATAGGTTATTATAATATATTGACTATCATTCCCCATGTTACAAGTAAATCTTTGTTGTTTATCTAGTCTATACATAGCAGTGTGTATCTGTTAATCCCATGATCCTAATTTATCCTTGTCCCCCTCTTTCCCCTTTGGTAATCGTAAGTTTGTTTTCTATGTCTGTAATTCTATTTCTGTTTTGTAACTAGATTGATTTATATTACTTTTTAGGTTCCACATATTAGTGATATCGTATGCTATCTGTCTTTGTTTGACATCACTTAGTATGATATTCTCTAGGTCCATCTGTATTGTGACAAATGGCAATATTTCATTCTTTTTTTCAATGGATGAGTAGTATTCCATTGTACTTATGCACACATCTTCTTTATCCATTCGTCTGTCGATGGACATTTCGGTGTCCTCCATGTCTTGCCTATTATAAGTAGTGCTGTATTGAACATTGGGGTGCATGTATTTTGCTGGTTAACTCTTCAGCATTGTCCAGTATAACTTGCTGTGATGAGGGAACTGTGCTGTGTCTGTGCTGTCCTTTTCAGTAGCCACTAGCTGTTGGGCACTTGAAATATGGCCAGTGTGAATCTTTACATTTTGCTTAATTTTAATTTAAATAGCCACATATGACTGGTGATTACTGTGTTGGACAATGCAGCTCTAAATACTTTTGTGTTGTTTGGAAAAAGCTTAATTTTTAAAAATAACAATCCCTACCTCTATTATGGTTTAGGTCATGCTGTGATGACAAACTGCCCTAAAAAAAGAGAAAGAATAAAAGAAAGAAACTATGGCTAAACAAATGCGTATGTTCATCATGGGTTGACTGATGGGCTATGCTCCATGTCTTGTCATCCTGGGACCCAGACTGATGAAGCCTATACCTGAAGCTTCAGTGGTCACCACGGCAAGAGGAAAGGGAGATGGATGGTCTCATGGTACCAGTATAAAGCCTTTCTCCTGAAAGGAATGAACACATATCCCTTTTTTAATTTCATTGGCCAAAGAGGGTCCCATGGCCACCCTGAGTCCAAGGTGGTGGGGAAATAGAGATGTGCCTGGAGAGAGGAAAATTAGCATACATGCAGCCCAATGTCTACCACATTTGTATAATATTATTTGTAATGATGAAAGGATGAAGAAAAAATCAAATGAGAAAACTGGAGCTCAGACCTCTATGGTAATGCTCATCAAAGCTTAATCAGTATTGAAAAGTTACTCACCTACACCCTCCCTCATTTGAGTAAAAAACATTCTTCATTTATAGAACCAGATAACTTAGAATATACTGAAAAAGTAGGTTGTTGCTTTTTATAGCTATTTTGGCTGAACACCTGGGGAAATATTTCAGTAGGATTTAACATTTGTTTTTGGGTAAAGTATTCAGGCTGATACTGAATACATATCTATTTTTTCCAAATAGTCATTTATTTCAAGAAAATATACCAATTACTGGTACTACTATTGTTAATGATATTTCTACAGTGGTTTACACATGTCTTCTAGTAATATGATAGTGTATGATTTTGATGGCATCTGGAAAATTGGTAGAAGTGAGAATTTGCTTCTCATTTCCACTCTTCAGTGACTGCAAATGAAAGCATTGTCATATAAGAGAGTACAAAACACTGGAAAAAATGTGAAGGTAAATGAGGCAGGAATTCAGGCCACACCAACTCTAAACAATGAATCTCTGGGTCCTTCTAACAACTGGTTTTGCTTAGTATGTGCAGGTTTGAGTCTGATAAGGATATGTGGGTGGTGGGAGCCATTTTAACCTACAAAACCTTACTTTCTCTTGTTGGAGTCTTGGCATGAATGGGAGAATGAATTGAGTTGCTCTGAATACATTACTGACTATCCTACTGAGAAGTGGTAGAAAAGAAACATCGAGTTTTATCAATGACTGCTTCCTGCATCTGTCTAGAACCAAGCACACTGCCCAGCCTGACTAAATCCTAAACTCAGTCAGTGATACCATTTAAGTTTCCTTAATACTACTTCAGGCACTCTGTTTATCAGATCTAATCCCTTGAATCTATTTGTAACTTCCACTGTATAATCATAAAGGATTTGATTTAGGTCATACCTGAATGGTCTGGTGGTTTTCCCTACTTTCTTCACTTTAAGTCTGAATTTTGCAATAAGAGGTTATGATCTGAGCCACCGTCAGCTCCTGGTCTTGTTTTTGTTGACTGTATAGAGCTTCTCCATCTTTGGCTGCAAAGAATACAAAAATCTGATTTCGGTATTGACCATCTGGTGATGTCCATGTGTAGTCTCGTCTCTTGTGTTGTTGGAAGAGGGTGTTTGCTATGACCAGTGCATTTTCTTGGCAAAACTCTGTTAGCCTTTGCCCTGCTTCATTTTGTACTCCAAGGCCAAATTTGCCTGTTACTCCAGGCATCTCTTGACTTCCTACTTTTGCATTCCAGTCCCCTATAATGAAAAGGACATCTTTTTTGGGTGTTAGTTCTAGAAGGTCTCGTATGTCTTTATAGAACCATTCAACTTCAGCTTTTTCAGCATTACTGGTTGTCTGAGGAGGTCTTACAAATAGCTGAGAAAAGAACAGAAGCAAAAGGCAAAGGAGAGAAGAAAAGGAAAGATATACCCATTTGAATGCAGAGTTCCAAACAATAGCAAGGAGAGATAAGAAAGCCTTCCTCAGTGATCAATATAAAGAAATAGAGGAAAACAATAGAATGGGAAAGACTAGAGATCTCTTCAAGAAAATTAGATCTACCAAGGGAACATTTCATGCAAAGATGGGGTCGATAAAGGACAGAAATGGTATGGACCTAACAGAAGCAGAAGATATTAAGAAGCGGTGGCAGGAATACACAGAAGAACTGTACAAAAAAGATCTTAATGACCCGGATAATCACGATGGTGTGATCACTCATCTAGAGCCAGACATCCTGGAATGTGAAGTCAAGTGGGCCTTAGAAAGCATCACTATGAACAAAGCTAGTGGAGGTGATGGAATTCCAGTAGAGCTATTTCAAATCCTGAAAGATAATGCTGTGAAAGTGCTGCACTCAATATGCCAGCAAATTTGGAAAACTCAGCAGTGGCCACAGGACTGGAAAAGGTCAGTTTTCATTCCACTCCAAGAGAAAG
Organism: Ovis aries; assembly: GCF_016772045.2. Classification (NCBI taxonomy): domain Eukaryota; kingdom Metazoa; phylum Chordata; class Mammalia; order Artiodactyla; family Bovidae; genus Ovis; species Ovis aries. The sequence continues at coordinate 13,393,109 of NC_056080.1, read as the reverse complement.
ACAATGCCAATGAATGCTCAAACTACCGCACAATTGCACTCATCTCACACGCCAGCAAAGTAATGCTCAAAATTCTCCAAGCGAGTCTTCAACAGTACATGAACCAAGAACTTCCAGATGTTCAAGCTAGTTTTAGGAAAGGCAGAGGAACCAGAGATCAAATTGCCAACATCCGCTGGATCATCGAAAAAGCAAGAGAGTTCCAGAAAAAATATCTACTACTCCTTTATTGCCTATGCCAAAGCCTTTGACTGTGGAGCACAAGAAATTGTGGAAAATTCTGAAAGATATGGGAATCTCAGACCACCTGACCTGCCTTCTGAGAAATCTGTATGCAGGCCAGGAAGCAACAGTTAGAACTGGACTTAGAACAATAGACTGGTTCCAAATCAGGAAAGGAGTATGTCAAGGCTGTATATTGTCACCCTGCTTATTTAACTTCTATGCAGAGTACATCATGAGAAATGCCAGGCTGGATGAAGCACAAGCTGGAATCAAGATTGCTGGGAGAAATATCAATAACCTCAGATATGCAGATGACACCACCCTTATGGCAGAAAGTGAAGAAGAACTAAAGCGCCTCTTGATGAAAGTGAAAGAGGAGAGCGAAAAAGTTGGCTTAAAGCTTAACATTCAGAAAACAAGATTGTGACATCTAGTCCCATCACTTCATGGCAAATAGATGGGGAAACAATGAGAGATGTTTATTTTTTCTTGGGCTTCAAAATCACTGCAGATGGTGATTGCAGCCATGAAATTAAAAGACACTTGCTCCTTGGAAGAACAGCTATGATCAACCTAGATATCATATTAAAAAGCGGAGACATTACTTTGCCAACAAAGGTAAGTCTAGTCAAGGCTATGGTTTTTCCAGTGGTCATGTACGAATGTGAGAGTTGGACTATAAAGAAGGCTGAGTGCCAAAGAATTGATGCTTTTGAACTGTGGTGTTGGAGAAGACTCCTGAGAGTCCCTTGGACTGCAAGGAGATCCAACCAGTCTATCCTAAAGGAAATCAGCCCTGAATATTCATTGGAAGGACTGATGCTGAAGCTGAAGCTCCAATACTTTGGCCACCTGATGCGAAGAACCGACTCATTTGAAAAGACCTGATGCTGGGAAAGATTGAAGGTGGGAGGAGAAGGGGACAACAGAGGACGAGATGGTTGGATGGCATCACTGACTCGATGGACATGAGTTTGAGGAAGCTCCGAGAGTTGGTGATGGACAGGGAGGCCTGGTGTGCTGCACTCCATGGGGTTGCCAAGAGTCGGACACGACTGAGCAACTGAACTGAATACTACTTAGTTGTACTTGAAATTCAGTGTGTTTCAAACCGATGTCAGAGTACTCACCCCTTTGAACAGCCGTGAGTTACCAAAAGGATTGAGATGAAGCCACTGAACAAACACACCAAGGATATCCCTGCACTCGACCAAAGTCAGTTTTATTGAGATTGTTGCCACAAGAAATACCATCTGTCAGAGGACCATGGACATCTCAGTAAGAGGAATCTGGTAAGGTCTCCTTAGAGGAGAGGTCTCCAGGCTGCAGACCCGTACCTCCTGTCAGATTAATGGCAGCATTAGATGAGAATTTAAGTGCACAATAAATATAACGCACTTGAAATCCTGAAACAATGCCCCCACCCCCCAATCTGTGGGAAAATCGTCTTCTGTGAAATTGGTCCCTGGTGCCAAAAAGGTTGGGGACTGCTGCCTTGGAGGTCTTTGGTTTGAGCTAAATATTCTAAGGAGGATTTAAGAAACCAGAGCCTCTTCTAACTTGCTTGTTATCACTGAGCTGGAACGATCTGGTGAAAGTGAAAGTGAAGTCGCTCAGTCATGTCTGACTCTTTGCGACCCCATGGACTGTAGCCTACCAGGCCTCTCCATCCGTGGGATTCTCCAGGCAAGAGTACTGGAATGGGTTGCCATTTCGTTCTCCAGGGGGATCTTCCTGACCCAGGGATAGAACCTGGGTCTCCCACATTGCAGGCAGACGCTTTACCATCTGAGCCACCAGAGTTGGATACTTTAATAGTATCTGTCTAGAAGGCAAGAAGGTTAAAGCCAGGCTTGAGTGGTTATTGGTAAAGCAGCAGCAGGTACTTGGGTTGATCCCAAGAGAAGAGTACTACTTCATGTTTGCCCTGTTGTGGATTGGCCCTGTTTCAGCCATGATCACAGGGTGACCTTGTCAGGGCATTTTCTGTCAGCTTTGATTATGGTCAGTTGAGAACAGTAGGGTTGGCTCCAGTAGGGCTGCTTTTGTTTTCTTTTTTAAAAAATATATACATATATATTCTTTATTTGGCTTCCCCAGTCTTAGTTGCAGCATGGCATGTGGGATCTTTCATTGCGACTCACAGATGTTTTAGTTGCAGCTCCCAGGCTTAGTTGCTCCACGCCATGTGGAATCTCAGTTCCCTGACCAGGATGGCTTTAGGACTTGCCCTTAGCCTCCTGTATTTACGTACTCCATTAGATTGAATTTCAGTAGAATTTCAAAGAAAGAATGAGCTATCAAGGTTTTTGGAGGAAAGAGGAAACTTGAGCTCTTGCTTTAGTGTTGTAGGGCGTGATAAGACTTCAGGGGGAGAACAAGTGTAAACAAAGAACCCAAAAGAGACAACTATTCAAGTCTAGAAGCGAACTGACCGATCAGATGAGCACTGACACTCCTCTGACCATTGCCTGTACACGCATGGAAAAGGAATGTGGTGATTGCTCAGTCGTGTCCGACTCTTTGTGACCTCACGAACTATACAGTCCATGGAATTCTCCAGGCCAGAACACTGGAGTGGGTAGCGATTTCCTTCTCCAGGGGATCTTCCCAACCCAGGGATTGAACCCAGGTCTCCTGCATTGCAGGTGGATTATTATTATTATTTTTTTTTACTAGTTGAGCCACCAGGGAAGCCCTAAAAAGATGAGAAGAGGTTACCTAAACAAAGTAAGTGAGCAGATTTGGGGAAGAGGAGCTTTTCAGGAAGAGGGAAGAGTGCTAAAGAGATCCAGTGGAAGGGAGCACAGAATTCAGTAGTGAAGGGAATGCATTAAGACTGGCAAGAAAGGCAGTGACTAGAAAACAAACCCACGGGGGCAGATTTGGGAATTTAGCCTAACAGTAATGGAAGGCTATGAAAGAAGTGTAGCCCGGGAGTGACATGATCTCATTTACTTTTTGAAAGATCACTTTGGTTGCTAAGGTATTAGTATAATTGGGATAGAATTTGGGACAAATAAGTCCTAGTATTTTTCTATCTTTGTCAGGGTGCCACACAATACAAATTGACTCTCTCATTTGTTCCATTAGAATCAATGACTTTGTTTAGGCAAAGTGGCTCCTGGACCTCATCCCAGAGAGAGGTTAGAAGGGTTCTTCATAAAATTCTAAATTTTCTAAATGAAAATGAGAGAGTAGGCAAGAGGATTGACTTTGGGGTAAGCCAACAGTTCTCAGGGGCACTGCGCCAAGGCAGAGAAGGGCCATTAGGCTGGGTTTCGGAGACTGTGGCCATGAGTAACTAAGAGGGTGCCATTTTGTTTCCAATGATGACTCATTGTGGAAATGAGATTGATAAAATAAATAGTTTTTTTTTTTTTTTCCTGTATGAAAGCTAAAAAGACAACCCTTTCCAGCCCTCTCTCTAATTACTCAGATTTGGATCTCATCTGGAGGTGCACTTTGAGACTATGTCATATGTCAGAACATTCGATTCTCTCATTTAGCAGCTTTAGAGGGCTGATAGCACATAGCCTTTCATAAGAAAACAAAATTAAGGTAAAAGTGAGATCAGATTGACACTAAGTCTTAGAATCTTGGAAATTCTGAAGACAGGAAATTAAATGACAAGAAGAAATTTAGCTTGCTCTTTAAAGTTGGCATGTTTGTTTTAAAAAATTAAGAATTTTAGAGACATTCAAAAATGGACTGTGGATTGCTGATTTTGCTAGTTACTTAGGGTTTGCACCCTGGTTTGTCTTTATACCCCAGGGTACCCATGCTTTGATTTCCAGAATGAAGGACTTATGAGGGGAACTTTAGTGGCACCAAAGTTGTGTGCAGGCTAAAATGTCACGTAATTGTTAGGAGAGCACATGTTTAGGAAGTTGAGTTGTGCAACTATAAATCATGTCAAATGTTGACAGAAGTTTTAAAAGTTTCCCAAATTCAGCCCTGTTGACATTTGGGGCTAGAAAATTCTTTGTTGTGGGGCCTGTTCTGTGCATTGCTGGATGTCTAGCAGTGTCGCTGGCCTCTACCCAGTGGATGCCAATAGCCAACAGGACCCTCCACAAGTAGTGACAAATAAAAATGTCTCCAGATATTGCAAATGTTCCCGTGAGGTGCCACATCACCCTGGGGTGACAACTAAGAGGTTAGATACTATCTAAATACTGTTTTTGAAATGACTGTTGGACAGATTTTTAAACTGTTTGTTATTTTAAAATTGTGCCCCATTAGAAGATTGACTATTTATAAATAGGTTCAGAGCTCCACACCAGGCCAAGAGGAAGACATTTGGATATGTTATCCTGTGGTTTTCATCATGGCTGAAGCTGTGAGTGAACACTGTGGTGATATGTCAGAGGTATTAGTTGGATTTTAGAAAACCATTCACCGGTCTCTGATGAGGGTGAGAATTTAAAAGGGGCCTGTGTGTGTTAGTGTTAGAAGAAAATGAGAATGTGAGGGAGGGCCTCAAGATCTAGTTTTGGAAGAGCTTGGAAAGGTCTCAGAATTCAATGTATTTTATGCATGTGGCAGAGCATGAAAAAAATATTCATTGAATGAAATATTCATCAAAGTCAAGTTTGCTTTTTCTATTTACCTTTAACTATTAGAACAGGGATTGAGAAATACTGTGGATTATCAGGATGAAGGTCTGCTGACTTGGGTCACATGCGGTTGTGTTTAAGAACACGTAGGAAGGGCCAAATAAAACTTGTGACCACAAACAAGTGATAAAGGAAATGGAGAGGGTGATTTTAGAGTTGACTTTAATTTAAAGAATTACTGGGATATGAAATGAGGAACTCGGCTCCCTAGAGAAATAGCTGAAGTCACCAAGCATCAAGTAATTTGAAATAGGGAGGGATGAGTCACAGCATGTCTTAGGAGAGTTTGTCTAGCTCTGAAATACTGATGGGAAGATTAGTCCAGAAAATTAATGAGATACATGTTGCCAAATCACCAAATAGAGCCAAAGATAAAAATGGAGAACACAAATAACCCATTCTCTAAAGGAGACTGGAACACCCAAGTGCAGATAACTCTGCAAAGGGCTAGCATGGAATCATATTCTCACGCCTGGAAGGGCCCTGTAGTGGGTGAGGGTGTGAGCTCTTAAAACAGACTGGATGAGGTCAAATCCCAGCTCTACCACTTACTAGATGTATAGCCTTGAGTACAATGCTTACTTTCCCTGTGGCTCAGTGTCTTCATTTATAAAATGGGAAGAATAATAGCAGTACCTACCTTATAGGGTTGTTATGTGAATTAAATAAGCTAAACCATGCAGAAGAGTTACAACTGTTTTGTTCTATTTAGAAAATGTTAGCTTTAATTCTCCATAGGAAATGTTGACTATTATTAATCAAGGCTCAAGGGGACTATGACTTGCCCATAATCAGCAATCTAGCTGGGTACAAAGCTAGGCCTTGGACTCTCAGTTCACAGCATTTGTATTTATGTCAGGCTTTTCTCTTCCATGTAATATGCCTCTGTACATGTATGACTTGAGGAAGGTAAGAGATAAACCTGGAAGCAATAATAGCAAAATACAATTGTTTAGGATTTTTATATCACTTTTACATTGTGTTCAGTTGCTAAGTCATGTCCTACTCTTTGTGACTGCATCACACCAGGCTCCCCTGTCCTTCACTATCTGCTGAAGTTTGCTCAAATTCATGTCCATTGAGTCGGTGGTGCTATCTAATCAGCCCATCCTCTGCTGTCCCCTTCTCCTTTTGCCTTCAGTCTTTCCCAGTCTTCACTTTTATAGCACTATCATATTAGAATCTCAAAACAACCTTAAGGATAAGGTTAAAATGTCTCCATTTCATAGATATACAATAGAAAAGTTAAACAATTTGCCTTAGACGGCAGAACTGATAAGTAGAACTGGAATTCAAAACCAGGGATAGAGTCCTGTTCTGTGCCTCTTTCTTTGCATTCCACTCACCAGCTATGAATGCAGGAGGAAGCACAGTAGGAACATAAGTGGGCTTCTAGGAAGCATGGTGGAACAGAGCATTTTCAGGGCAGTGAAACTGCTCTGTATGATGCTATAATAAAGGATACATGTCATTACACGTGTCCAAACCCATAGAATGTCCACCCTGACTCTTATGTCCTGTAGGCAGGGGCCATTAGGGAGGGCTTGTTGGAAGAGAGAACACCAGTCTAAGTACATTTCTATTCCTCCTCCGAAGAACTTTGGAATCCATCTATTTAATTCCAACCCTCCCCACTTCCACGTCATCCATCATCTCTTACCTGGACTTGTATCTTTAGACTGGTCAATCCATGCTCTCCATGAAGTCCTAGTGATTAGTGTAAGAAATAAATCTGATCATATTTCTCCCATCACCTCTTTCACCCTCATCCCTTCAGTGACTCTTCATCGTCTCCAGATCAAGCCAACCTCCTCCACAGTAGTTACACTCCTTCAGTTCTGACCTGTGTTCCTTTATCAAGACCCACCTCTGTCCACTACCCTGATGCTCCCTCTGTGCTGAAATATATTTCAGCCAAAACACATTCCACGTTGTATGGGAAATGGGAATGAAAATGAGATACCACTGTTTACCTATCAGAATGGCCAAAATCCAAAACACTGACATAACCAAAAACTGACAAGAAGGTGGAGTAACAGGAACTCGTATTCATTGCTGGTGAACGTGCAAAATGACACAGCCACTTTGGAAGACATTTTGGCAGTTTCTTAAAAAACTAAACATAGTCTTATATGATTAAGTGGTTGCAATTCTTGGTCTTTACCCAAAGGAGTTAAATACGTATGTCCATGCAAAAACCTGTATGTGGATGTTGATAATAGTTTTACTTGTATTTGCCCAAATTTGGAAGTACCCAAGATGTCCATCAGTTGGTGAATGGAAAGTAAACTGTGGTACATCCAGACAATGGAATATTCTTCAGTGCTGAAAAGAAGTGACTTAACAATCTGTGAAAAGATGTGGAAGGAACTTAAATGGGTATTACTGAGTAAGAGAAACCAATCTGAAAAGACTCTACACTGATGATTCCAACTCTAAGACATTCTAGAAAAGGCAAATCCATGGAGACAGTGAAAAGATCAGTGGTTGCCAGGGGCTGGGCATAGGGAGGGATGAACAGGCAAAGCACAGAGGATTTTCAGGGCAGTGAAACTACTCTGTATGATGCTATAATGAAGGATACATGTCATTATACATGTCCAAACCCATAGAATGTCCAACACCAAGAGTGAACCCTCATGTAAACTATGGATTTGGGTGATAATAATATGTCACTGTAGTTTCATCAATTGTAACAAATGTACCACTCGGGTAGAGGTATTGGTAATGGGGGAGTCAGTGCATGTGTGGGGGTGGGGGATATATGAGAAATCTCTGTACCTTCGGCTCTGTTTTTCTGTGGACCTAGAACAGCTCTTTAAAAAAAAAGTATTTGAAATCACAATATAAATTATAATAGATTATATGATAAAATAAGCCATAATGAAATATATATGTATATTTTAACCTTCTCTAATGCATCATGATCTCTTTTCTTCCTACCCTTTGCATGTAACCTTCTTGCAGCATTTGACATGTTCTATTTTAATTATCTCTTTGGACTTTGAAAAATGGGTAGTTTCATCAGGCAATGAAACCTGGGCAGAAGGCCTTGGCAAAATCAGAGAGTATTAATATTTAACAGTATTAAACATTATTGCTCTGTAAATGCTATAAATTGGCCTTGCTAGAGTTACAGTTTCTACAAGTGGAACACGTTTAAATTTTACCCTTGGAGCCAACATTTCAGAAAGGATCCTTCACCCTTTGTGAATTGGAAAACCAAAAAGCTCTTTAGAGACATGTCTACTCTCCCCAGCTTCTTCATGCTCTCCCCAACCTAAGGGCATCTCTGATTCTCAGTGAAGGTACATCCGGGTGTATCTGCAGTCTGGGCTCACAGTGAGTCCTCTTGCTCCCCTGAGGCCCTGCTGCTCCTACTCCCTAGGGCTCATTTGTATCTTTGTGATCAGTAGGAATGGCCCAAGAGTTCACAAATGGGGCATGTAATTACATTGGCTATGGCTTATCTGAACACATCTTTAACAGTAATAAAATACTCTGTTTGACCAAGAAAAGAAAGATTTATCTGAGAGATTCACTCTAGGTCCTTCAGATCAACCCTAGTGGGGAAGGAAATAAACTGACTGAAAGGATTGCAACTACAAATGTCCCAGATCTTCAGGGCAATTTAATAATATAAACCAGCCTAAGGATTTGGGCTTTCCTAAATGAAAAAACTTCGGAGATTGTAGAAATATCCTATAATTATATGGAAATTGCTGTTCAAATCATAATTATTTTCTCCATTAATTTTCAGGTCCATAGTGATATCCGAAAGAAGCTATTTTAGTCCAGTAAGCATCATAAGTGATTATGGTTTCTTTTTAATATAAATGAGAGTAGATTAAAATGGAAAAGAGGCTTTTACTCAGTTTTTGTATATGACATACTGAGACAACGTTCACCTATAAATAACCTAGTAAGCATAAGTAGAATCTTATTCCCAAGCATAGCTAGAAATATCTCCATTCATGTTCCCAAATATAAAAGGATCTAGAATATAAACTTCAGTACTTGTTTTACTTTTTGTTGCCTTTACTTTTTTTTTTTTTTTTTTGCGGATTATCTCATTTTGCTGACTTGAAGGCTTACGTGTACTGGTCTAACTTATCTAAATAATTCTAACTTCCAGGTAATAGGGGTCTTCCTATCCATTCTCTGACAACCTTACATCTGGCAGGACCTTCTGTTACTATCATAGGAGGCAAAGGAGAGTGAGTCAGAGAATAAAGCTCTAGATCAGTGGTTCTCAGCCAGGAGTGATTTTTCTGCATCCTGCTCCCCCAGGGCATATGTGTAATGTCTAAGATATTTTTGGTTATCACAACTGGAGAGGTGGGGTGTTACTGTCTCTGGTGGGTAGAGATCAGAGATACTGCTAAATGTCCCACAGTGCACAGGGCGGGCCCCTGCAGCAAAGAGTTATCCAGCCCCAAATCTCAGTAATGCCACAGTGCAAAAACTCTGATCTAGAAGCATGGTTATAGGTGTTTCACGTGCAAAAAATTAAGATTATAGTACTATCTATCATTCTCTCTAACAGTGGCCTGATAGAGGGAAGCAAGAATCTGCTCACCCAGTTCTGGTAGTCCCTCCATCAAGGGGCATTGAAGCAATAGATAGAAGAATCCCTCTAGGTCTTACAGACATCGTAAGTGTGTCCATGTGTCTTGCAGAGAGTGTGGAGATAATCCACTTAACGCTTTTTCTGCATCTATTGAGATGATCATGTCATTTTGGACTTTTCTTTTGTTAATGCGATGTATTACATCGACTGATGTGCATATGTTGAACCATCCTTGTGAATTTGGGTTGACTCTCACTTGGTCATGGTATATGACCTTTTTTATGTGTTGTTGGATTCGGTTTGCTAATACTTTGTTGAGAATGTCTTCATCTATATTTATCAAAGATACTGGCCTGCAGTTTTCTTTTTTTGGGTGATGGTGGCTTCATGAATGTCTTTGGGAGTATCCCCTATTCTTTAGTCTTTTGGAAGAGTTTAGAAGGATGGGTATAAGTTCTTTGTATGTTTGATAGAATTTCCCTGTAAAGCTATCTGGTCCTAGACTTTTGACTGCAGAGGGTTTTTTAACTACAGATTCTATTTCACTTCTAGTGATTGATCTGTTCAAATTAACTATTTTTAAAATTTTATTCTTTTATGATTTTCTTTTGTATTTCTGTGATATCAGTTGAAATGTCTCTTTTTTTCTTTTTTGGACCACATCATGCAGTGGGATCTTTATTTAGTTCCTTGACTAGGGATTGAATCTGGCTGTGCCCCCTGCAGTGAAAGCATGGAGACTTAACCACTGAACTGCCAGGGAGGTGCCGGCATTTCTTATTTTGTTTATTTGGGTTCTCTCTCTTTTCTTCTTGCTGAGCCTGGCCCGAGGTTTGTCAATGTTGTTTTCCCTGTCAAAGAACCAACTCTTGGTTTTATTGATGTTTTTCTATTGTTTTTTTCAATCTCTATTTATTTCCTCCCTGGTCTTTATTATTTCCTTCCTTCTGCTGACTTTAGGTTTTGTGTAATAGTATACTTAAGATCTTGGAGAGGGGTAGGCTTTCTGTTTATGTCATCCAAACCTACTCTTGTGGGGTCTTCAAGGCTGTGGTCAGCTATGTCATTAAGAACGTTAATGAGGAGAAGACAGAGGAGCAGAAGGGCATCAGCTTTCCTGGAAGCTCCAAAGCTTGGCAGTTACATACAGTTGCAGTGAATTGAGGCTGGGTGGCCGACCGGAAAACTGTATGCAGAATCTGGCATGTAGGTTCTCTACTTGCAGTATTGGGAATCAGTGTATCAGTTAACATGAGATCCAGAACTGAGAAATCCAAGAGAGGAATAAGTCAAAACAACTTGGATACATGAGGTTGTCTAATATTTGGAAGCTTGTGTGGAAAGAATGGTAGGCTGGGCTAAATCCTGTGGATAACAGAGAGAAGATTCAATACCTCCATTTTGGTTCTCCATCTTCTGTGGGAATACAATATTGCTTATTTTGCTTTTCCTAATCTTTTCCTAGGGGTCTGCCAATTTACTATTCCCCCAGAGGTCTTGTTCTTGCCAGCATTATAATCCTTTTTGAAAGTGAAAGTCACTCAGTCATGTCTGACTCTTTACAACCGCATGGATTATACAGTCCATGGAATTCCCTAGGCCAGAATACTGGAGTGGGTAGCCGTTCCCTTCTCCAGGGGCTCTTCCCAACCCAGGGATCGAAATCAGGTCTCCCACACTGCAGGCAGATTCTTTATTTACTATATCAGAATCTGCACTTTAATAAGATCATGTTCATTTGTATGCAGCGCCTTAAAGGTTTATAATCTTGGCCCAAATCAGGACTGCATTTGTGAATGCAACTTAACTATACAGTAACAAACCAATAAGCAGTTGTTATTTTGAACCCAAACCTTTCCAAAGTTATCATGTCTCGTTGTATACCTGAACAGAGTGCACCATGGGGGTAAAGGTCAACAATGTGTTGCTGGACATGAGTGGAGAGAAAGCTGATGAACTGTGCAGTGGTTTTAAGAAGATACTACTTTTTGCAAAGTTCAAACCAAAAGAGAAAAAGAGAATGGGATCACAAAAGTTACCTAGCTGTCATCTTAAGGGGTTACTTCTCAGGGCATGGCCTATTTTGTCTCAACCATCTTTGGAACTACAGAAAATGATAGAAGGGTAGATACTCGCACTTTTATTGTTGATGATTTGCATTGCATCAAAGGAGACTGACTTTGTCTGATAAACTAAACCATACTTCCTGAGATTATTTCAGTTTTTCAGAGAGAGCTTCCTTGACACACTGAGGTTTAATATTGAGCTACAAAGTACTATGGTATGTTGTATATCGTGTTTAATTCTCCAGAATCCATTCCATTCCAGCCAATGAGTCTCCAAGGCAATCACAGAAATTCCATCTCTCTTGACAGTAATTTAGTTCAGGGCTGGGCAGGCATAAGCCATTTTGAACTAAAGCGAGATGCTAGGAGAGACTAGCCAAGGACATCTGAGAAAGGAGCCTCCTCAGTGTTAGAAGTGGCCTAGGAGAAGCCTCCCCTCACTTGAGAGGCATGAGCGAGGGTGAGTGGGGTGCAGGCACTACCTGTAGCCATCCATAACGACAGAGGGAACATGCTTTAGGATGCAGCCAACCCTAGAGGCTTGAGAAGAAACTAGTTCTTTTTAAAACTCTTAACAAATTTCAAATCCACAGAGGGAAGAAACAGAGAGAATTCAAGTCCCTAATGTCACTATTGAATCCCTGAAGCTAACCCTATTTCTTGACTTCCTGTAGCATGTGTTGTTATGTGATCTCCCTGCCTAAGTTGTCAGTTTGATGTGAAGTTCATTGCTGCCCACAGCCATAAACATCCTTACTGATAAAAATCACTGGCAAGAATCCTCTCTTCATGGCGAGCACGGCACAACAGCATAATTAGCATGGATTCACAATCGTCATTTCTGAAGTGATGCTATTTAAAATCAGAGGCACTTATCCCAGGTGAAAGAATACAATTTTCACCAACTCTAATGAGATTCAACAATTACAGCAGAGTAATTTTGAAAACAGATGTCATGATACTCCCATCTTGTGCAAAGCTTATTTTAGTATTTTTATTGGCAATTCTTCACAAGGTGCTCAAGGCTTCTGTCACTGTAATTGATAAGACTGATTGCATCATGAAGAACATTAACATTCTAATTTCATTTCAACTTTTAGACCATATGTATTGAGTAGACTCTATGGGAGGCTCTCATTATTTTCACTGAAGCTCCAAACAGGATTCAGTTTTCCATTTTATTATCTCTACCTTTAACCATTCACAGTACCACATGTCTTAACATGTCTAAAATTTGCATCTCAGGGAAGAAAGTGATTTTAGAATCTTGGCACGCTGGTAACAGATTAGATCTGTTAGGGCTGAAAATGAAAGTCTGTGGTCATTATCCTTAAAAAAGAGTCAGCGAGTCACATTTTTGAAGCTAATACATAATGTTCTTGTCAAGTATTAGTGTTCATCATTCCCAACATGTTAGTTCTTTTCCCTCAGCTACCCCTTCCTAGTTTTCTCTGCTAATTCAAATCTTAACTATCCCCTGATTTTTAAGACTTAGTTCAAGTAAAATTTGTTCTTTAAACCTTCTCTGAGTCACATCATAGACTGGAGGATAGCAGGGGCCATATTGACAAAGCTGGGTCCTCAATTTCAGCGCTCAGCAGCAGAGAGCAATTAGACAATCAATATTGTATAACCCTAGTTCTAAGTTCTAGATTCACCCTGCCTTCTGAGCCTTAGTATTCTCATCTGTGAAATGGGAAAATTGAAAGTATATAACTCAAAAAGTTGTTAGGAGGATGAAATGAGATAATCCAAATAATGTCTTAATCCAGTGCCTAGCACATGGAGAATGTTCAATAAAAGTTGTTGTAATTATAGTTTTCATATAATATTTCAATGAGCAGAGATAAATACACTTTTAGGAGAGAGTACAGAATTCTCTCTCTATATTGCCCTAACTTTGCTTATTAAAAAATTCTGTGTTTTATTCCCTTGGTTCAACTTATTCTCTCAGTTTCGTATATAATGATGGAAAGTTTTGCTTAATCAAATTATTTGATATCTTCCTAGTGAAAAAATAACTGTTTTACTGATGTGGACATCTTACATATATATGCACATGTAGAATCAAGAGTCATAAGTGACAACTAGCCTCTGAATTTCCTTTGAGATTTTGAGTAGCAGAAAGAGTCCATTCAACAAATGGACAAGTGGATACCAACTGTCTATTGCTTAAAGGGCATGGCGTGACTCTTTGGCAGCTGTGGGAAGGAGAAAGAGGACATGCAAAAAGCAGCAAGTTTTCATAAATGAATGCTTCATGGGTTGTATAGGGAAAGTAGTTTATATTAGAGGCAGAAACAATTGTCTTTCAAGATAAATGAGGGCCAGTTAACATCCCAAGTTTATTTTCATTGTGTAGTTGCCTCAAGTTAATATCCTCTCTCATTTCTGAATTATCCTTTTGGGAGAACACAGAATAGTGGCTGCAGTCCAAACTATGAAATTTAGGTATGAATTCTGGCTTCACCACTAACTCCCTGGGTGACCTTGGGCAACTCATTTAACTTTTAAGTTTTCATTTTTTTCTTAGCACCATTTTTTTTTTTTTCCAGCAAAAGGGACTACAGTATCTTTTCCATTATCCAGTTTTGTACATTAAGGGGCTAAACTCGACTTGTAGCTTCTCCCATTAAAAACCGTTCTTTGCTTTTGCTTCAGGAAGACTTTTTACGTAACTAATTCCATTGTAAGCCTTAGTCAATTAACCACTCTTGGAAATTCTATTAATATTCTGAAAAAATGAATACTACTACTCAACAATTCTTTCCATTATTTTCAGTTACATCAGTGAAAGTAATAAGCGAAATTAGAGATCATCCAGGAAGTTATCCAGTATTTCTTTTTTTAAATATAAATTTATTTATTTTAATTGGAGGCTAATTACTTTATAATTGTATTGGTTTTGCCATACATCAACATGAATCTGCCACGGGTGTACATGTGTTCCCCATCCTGAACCCCCCTCCCACCTCCCTCCCTGTACCATCCCTCTGGCTCATCCCGGTGTACCAGCCCCGAGCATCCTGTATCATGCATCGAACCTGGACTGGCAATTCATTTCACATATGATAGTATACATGTTTCAATGCTATTCTCCCAAATCATCCCACCCTCTCCCTCTCCCACAGAGTCCAAAAGACTGTTCTATACATTTGTGTCTCTTTTGCTGTCTCGCATACAGGGTTATCATTACCATCTTTCTAAATTCCATATATATGCATTAGTATACTGTATTAGTGTTTTTCTTTCTGGCTTACTTCACTCTGTATAATAGGCTCCAGTTTCATCTACCTCATTAGAACTGATTCAAATATATTCTTTAAATGGCTGAGTAATACTCCATTGTGTATATGTACCACAGCTTTCTTTTTTTTTAAATTTTAGTTTTTTATTTTTTAAATTTTAAAATCTTTAATTCTTACATGCATTCCCAAACATGAACCCCCCTCCCACCTCCCCTCCCCATAACATCTTTATGGGTCATCCCCATGCACCAGCCCCAAGCATGCTGCATCCTGCGTCAGACATAGACTGGCGATTCAATTCACATGATAGTATACATGTTAGAATGTCATTCTCCCAAATCATCCCACCCTCTCCCTCTCCCTCTGAATCCAAAAGTCCATTATACACATCTGTGTCTCTTTCCCTGTCTTGCATACAGGGTCGTCATTGCCATCTTCCTAAATTCCATATATATGTGTTAGTATACTGTATTGGTGTTTTTCTTTCTGGCTTACTTCACTCTGTATAATCGGCTCCAGTTTCATCCATCTCAACAGAACTGATTCAAATGAATTCTTTTTAACGGCTGAGTAATACTCCATTGTGTATATGTACCACAGCTTTCTTATCCATTCGTCTGCTGATGGACATCTAAGTTGCTTCCATGTCCTGGCTATTATAAACAGTGCCTAGTATTTCTAAAAGTTGTTTGTCTAGAGTGTCCCTTTCTTGTGGAACACACCTGGGATGGATTTAGGGGGAAACACAAGCTGGTGTATTAATAGTTATTACCAGGCAAGTGGTCATAATAAAGATGAAAGATGTGAGTGGAGTTACTTAGCTAACTCTTGCTACTGTTTTTTGTTACAAATGAGATAACATATGCAGAAGGCTTTGGAAATTCTAATGCCCTGTGTATAAAGAAAACACAGGAGAAATTTTGTCATAATGGAGTTGATAAAATAGAACATGTGGATTTAAAAAAAAATCCTGTCAAAGAAAATACCACAAAGAAATTTAAAGGCAATCAATAAAACAAGAAAAAAATATTTGCAATACACATCAGAAAGAACTAATTTCCCTATGTAGAAACTGGTCATGCAAATCCGTAAGAACAACTAACTATCCAATAGAAAAATTGTCAGAGGTCACAAAGAGTTAATCAGTTCATAGAAAATAAAGGATAATCAGTTTTGTTCCTAGTTAAGAGAATGAATATAAAACAAATCAGTCACCATTTCCCACCTGTTAGGTTGGCCCACGATTTTATGGTACCAGTTTTGGTGTGGTATGAGGAAACAGACACTTGGGACAATCTCTCTTGAAGACAATTTATTAGTTTCTGTCAAGACTGCAAAGTTCCATGACATTTAACCCAATAATCCCTTTCCTAGGAACTTGTCTTAATATACATTTACATACACACACACAAACACACAAACACACACACAGCCATGTATTTTTATTGTAGCATGGTTTAATAGTAAGAGGCTGAAAAAGGAAACCTCACCATCTGTCACTGGGGACTGGATAAAATACATTATGGGGTACCTGTACGGTGGTAAACTGTGCAGGCAAGAAAAAAAATAGGTCATTGGAATGATCTCTATGAGGCATTATTAATTAGAAACAGCATTTAGATTGGCTGAGACTGAGACATTTCAACCAAATGCAATGTGTGGACCTTATTTGAAACCTTAAATCAACTTTAAAAGTGCAATTATGAGCCATTTGGGGAAATTTGGACACTGGACATTTTGATGATGTGAAATAGTTATTGTTTTTAGGTTTGATAATGATGTTGAGGTTTTATTTAAAGAGCCCTTAAATTACAGACATGCATAATGAAATATTCTGGACGAAGTGATATGGTGTTTGGGATTTGCTTAATAATAATCTGTGGGTTGTGAAGGTGAACAGTCTGTTAGTCTGTGGGAAGGAAGGAGTGGATGGATGACAAGACTGACTGTAGATGGATGACAGAAACACGGAGTTTAGTGAAGAGAACCGTATGGTGATTCTATTCTTTTGCTACTTGAGTGCTTGAAATTTTTCCTAAGAAAAAAGCAAAACTGAAAGTTAAAAACTGAAGTGCGAAACATTCAACTAAAAAGTTAAAAACTAAATAAAACAAAAGTGAAAAAGCACAGTGTGTAATCTGACAACAAATCTGCATAGAAAACTTCTGGGGAAAAGTCCTGTTGGTGATGATTTCCATCTTGGGAGGGCTGATGGCAGCCTAAGATAGAAGGAATACTTACTTTTCATTATTTTAATAACTTTTTGAAACAAAGAATAAAAATGAAGTGTTATACAAATATTAAGCCTCCTACTATAAATCATGTATGCCACAGTTAAATCCAAATAAGGGAATGTGCACAGCAGGGCTATCCACTGATTAGCATGTTTATTAATTCAGGTCCTGCTTAGACTTCTACTAACATGGTAATTATTTTAATTAAAGTCTTCAGTTTTCTTGCAGTCATTTAGTACTTAGTAGAATATCACCCTATATATAGGTAAACACTATTCTTATTTATTTATATATAATTAAATATCAATATAACATACATTTAATTAAAATACATTTTTTATATGCAGGCATACCTCAGAGAGATTATGAGCTTGCTTCCAGACCACTTCAGTACAGCAAGTCACATGAATTTTTTGGCTCCCCAGAGCATATAAAAGTGATGTTAACACTCTACTGTAGTTTACTAAGTATGCAATAGAAATAAGTCTAAAAAAGCCATGTACATTAAATGTAATGCTGTTGGAGAAATGGTGCCCATAGACTTGCTCAGTGCAGAATTCAATTTGTAAAAACACAGTATCTGTAAAGTGCAATAAAACAAGGTATGCCTGTGTTGGACATATATTTAATTAATATATATAACTAAATCTGCAGATTTGATTTAATTCATTAAACATTTATAGGAATGTCAGTTTTTCAAATAGAAATACAATGGACATCCATTGTCTAGATTTTCCCATATTTGCTTCATCTGTTTTGTCTGAAGTATTTTAAAGTAACTTACAGACATGTTACAACTCACCCCTAAATAGCACAATATGCATCTCCCAGCTGTGTCCAGTCTATGAATAAACCCCTCAGAGGGATTCTTCATTTCTGTTATGGGGTTTTTTGATTTCTAGCATTTCTTTTATTCCATTTAGGATTTCCATCTCTTTGTTTTATGTTGGTCATCTATTTTCTTTCCCATCTATTCTTGCGTGCTCTTTTGTCCATGTGAGACCTTAGCATATTCATCAGAGTTGTTTTAAATGGGGTGATAATTCCAAAATTGCTGCTGTATCTTGTTCCGATGCTTGCTCTGTGTCTTCCAATTGTGGAGTTTTTTTTTTTTTGCCTTTAAAAAATACATTTATTTATTTTAATTGGAGGTTAATTACTTTAGTATACATTTGTTATTTTTTCTTGATAGCCAGACAGGGTGTATGGGGTAAAAGGAACTGATATCCACAAGCCTTTAGCAAAGTGGTGATAAGGGGTGTCAGAAGGGGTAATGGAAAGTTAGCCTTAAGTTAACCAGATGCAACTTGTCCCCAACAGGAGCACCACCCCATCCTCCCCAGTGATGGAAGTGGGGTGTGTTCAGAGAAGTGCGAGGAGAAACTTCTCCAGGTGGATTGGGAAGGGTCTGATTCAGGCTCTTTCCCACGCCCCTCTCCTTTCCACCCACTGGGGGAGCCACGACCATCTCCCCCACCTCCGCAGCTCCACACCAAGGTTGTTCTCGCCAGCTGCTGTAGATGATGAGGCAAATGTACAGAGTCTGCATCCTTTTTGCCTGCACCTTTAAAAAAATTATTTATTTATCTTAATTGGATACTAATTACTTTACAATATTGTAGTGGTTTTTGCCATACATTGACATGAATCAGCCATGGGTGTGAATGTGTCCCCCATCCTGAACCCCCCACCCACCTCCCTCCCTATCCCCTCCCTCAAACCTTTTTGATAAGACAGGACAGCATGGCTAGAGTGGGCTGGGGTTGGGTACTCCTCTTCCTCTGGGTCACTTAGGCTCTGATGAAATAGTTTCACCTGAGGGTAGACCCTGTTAAGAAAGAATGCTCTGCTGTCTATCAAAGTGGTTCCTTTCCCCTGCCTCCCATCAGAAGCACAAGGGGATTTTTCTCCGCTACTTACAACTGACATCCTGTTCGAGGTCCTGGAGTTAGAAAAGCGTGGGGGCCCTGCTATGACCGGGTCCATTAGGAACCTGAGTTTTGTCCACTCTGAGCTGACAGCAGTTCCTCAATTTCAGTTCTGGCTCCCACGGAAGCTGCAGCTCTTGAACTTATGCCCTGATAAACTCAGATATGCAGATGACACCACCCTTATGGCAGAAAGCAAGGAGGAACTAAAAAGCCTCTCGATGAAAGTGAAAGGGGAGAGTGAAAAAGTTGGCCTAAAGCTCAACATTCAGAAAACAAGATCATGGCATCTGGTCTCATCACTTCATGGGAAATAGATGGGGAAACAGTGTAAACAGTGTCAGACTTTATTTTTTGGGGCTCCAAAATCACTGCAGATGGTGATTGCAGCCATGAAATTAAAAGACGCTTACTCCTTGGAAGAAAAGTTATGAGCAACCTGGATAGCATATTGAAAAGCAGAGACATTACTTTGCCAACAAAGGTCTGTCTAGTCAAGGCTATGGTTTTTCCAGTAGTCATGTATGGATATGAGAGTTGGACTGTGAAGAAAGCTGAGTGCCGAAGAATTGGTACTTTTGAACTGTGGTGTTGGAGAAGGCTCTTGAGAGTCCCTTGGACTCCAAGGAGATCCAACCAATCCATTCTAAAGGAGATCAGTCCTGGGTGTTCTATGGAAGGACTGATGCCAAAGCTGAAACTCCAGTACTTTGGCCACCTCATGCAAAGAGTTGACTCATTGGAAAAGACTCTGATGCTGGGAGGGATTGGGCGCAGGAGGAGAAAGGGCCGACAGAGGATGAGATGGCTGGATGGCATCACTGAGTCAATGGACATGAGTTTGAGTGAACTCCGAGGAGTTGGTGATGGACAGGGAGGCCTGCTGCTGCTGCTGCTAAGTTGCTTCAGTCGTGTCCGACTCTGTGCGAACCCATAGACGGCAGTCCACCGGGCTCCCTTGTCCCTGGGATTCTCCAGGCAAGAACACTGGAGTGGGTTGCCATTTCCTTCTCCAATGCATGAAAGTGAAAAGCGAAAGTGAAGTCGCTCAGTTGTGTCCAACTCCTAGCGACCCCATGGACTGCAGCCTACCAGGCTCCTCCATCCATGGGATTTTCCAGGCAAGAGTACTGGAGTGGGGTGCCATTGCCTTCTCCAGCAGGGAGGCCTGTGAAGTGAAAGTGAAGTCACTCAGTCGTGTCTGACTCTTTGTGACTCCAAGGACTGTAGCCCACCAGGCTTCTCCATCCATGGGGTTTTCCAGGCAAGAATACTGGAGTGGGTTGCCATTTCCTTCTCCAGGGGATCTTCCCCACCCAGGTCTCCTGCATTGAAGGCAGACACTTAACCCTCTGAGCCTCCAGGGAAGTCATGCTGCAATTCATGGGGTTGCAAAGAGTCGGACATGACTGAGTGACTCAGCTGAACTGAACTGAAGCTGTGATTCTCTACTGTCCGTCTCTCCAGTTTGCCATTTGCAGGGGATCTGTGGCTCAGCAATAGAGAATCTGCCTGCTAATGCAGGGCGCCCCAGGTTCGACCCCTGGGTTGGGAAGATCCCCTGGAGAAGGGAATGGCAACCCACTCCAGTATTCCTGTCTGGAGAATCCCATGGACAGAGGAGCCTGGCAGGCATGGGGTCGTGACAGAATCAGATATGATTTAGCTACTAAACAACAACAACAACTACTCTCCAGTTTGGGGGCACAGCAGTTTGCCTTGTGACCTCATTTCTTTTATGAATCTAAGAAGAATTGTTGGGTTTTTATTTCTGTATTTTAGCTGTGCTGGGCCTCATTGCTGCGTGCAGGCTTTTCTCTAGTTGCCATGAGCGGGGGCTACTCTTCGTTGCGGTGCTCGGGCTTCTCACTGTGGCAGCTTCTCTTGTTACAGAGCATGGGCTCTCAGGCACGCAGGCTTCAGTAGCTATGGCTCACGGGCCCTAGAGTGTGGGGGCTCAGTGTCTGTGTACACAGGCTTAGTTGCTCTGAGTCTTGTGGGATCTTCCTGGACCAGGGATCAAACCCGTGTCCCCTGCATTGGCAGGCGGATTCCCATCCTCTGTGCCACCAGGGTTGTTAACTTTTTTTGGCTTGTTCAGTTTTGTACTTGTTGTTAGAATAGATTGCTGACTTCCAAGCTCCTTATACCTGGATCTGGAAACTGGAAGTACCATCCCCAGCCCCCACCCCCAATATTTACCTGTGGAAACCCCCATAGTGAATTATGTATGGAGACAAGTAGAATTGTCCACTGGATAGCACTAGTTGGTTCCCTCCAGGTTTTCTGCTACTGGGTACTGGTGGCTCTCCCTCCGCACACACAGCCCCAGTGTCCCACAGGATGGCCAGGTGTTATCAGTACAGGCATCCCACTACACAGTGCTTGTTTATCACTTTTCTGAGTCCAGGATTCCTCTGCTTGCCAAGTCACTCAGGAAAGGGAGTCCCTTTTTGGTAACACCCCCCACCCCCGCCTTGATGCAGACCACGAGTTCCAGCTTACTCTGTGCAAAGATTGTTGACATTTATCCAAAGCCTTTGGTGATCAGTGGAACCTAGCATGAACCTCTGCTTGCAACCATCATTTCATAAGGGTTCCAGTTCCTGGACACGTTCAGGTTTTACCTTGTGGGGTCATTTGACTTGTCCTGCTATGCCCTATATTTTCCGTAAACTGGAAGTTAAAACGAAGCATTTCTTGGGAGGAGTATTTCATAACTGTGACGTATATTTCCTATCACATCACCTCAGGGGCCTCATAAGGTCTGACTGTTCATTATTAGTGAAAATGCTGATTGATCACTGGGTTAAAGTGATGACAGCCTGATCTTGCTCTTGTTACATTTTCCTCCTGGCATGCAGTGTGTAATCTCTGGGGTGACTCTCTGATACCATGTGATTATCAAATTCCCCGTCAACAATTTACCTAATGAATTTAACATCTGTGGATAATCTTTGCCCTAATGAAGGACTACATAAGACGCTACTGATTGGTGGTTTTCTAATCCTATCATTCGTCTACATTTTTCAGCTGCCATCTACTTTGAGGAAGAGCCTTCTCACAAGCTGTGTCAATTTGGTTACTCTGAAATATAATTCCTCTTGCAAACTGGGATAAATGTTTCTTTTTCTTCAGTACATATTCTAGGATAAAGAGTAGGTGGAATAATCTCCTCCAATGATGGCAAATGAGTGTTTGTTCTTGATTTCTTATTACAGACTCACGGATTGAATACAGTTAGTGAATTTCAATTAATAATAGTCACACAGGTATTTTTGGAAGGCATGTGATTTTTCTTTATTGCAGCAGAGATTTATAAACTTGCCAGCTAATTTTGATTGGGACATTATGAAAATTAGTTAGCCTTCTTTAAGTATAAACCCTTATATTATTGGATTCTTAAAGAGCCCTGCAATTGGACAGTGGAACTCCTTCGATCAACCTTCTTTTGATTCAATCCCAATAGTCTTTGAGTCCTTCCCTGCTTGTTGGCTCATCAGGTCATTTCCATGTTCACCTAGTATTTTCCATATCTGGAAACAGCTGTTTCTCCAAAGACCTCTGCTTCTTTTTAGTAGTTAATGGCACTTAGGAATGAGTTTGTAGCATGTCATTGTTTCCAAGTGCCATAGGCAGACAGGCTTAACACACACACACACACACACACACACACACACACACACACACACGATGAGTTTGTATTGAGTTTTCCCAGCATTCTTGCTTGTTTGGTCTTAGAGGTCTTTTCTCTTACACTGAAAAATCATGGATTCTATCGTTATTTACTTTATTCTTTAATATGGAAAAACGATTTTTAAATGACAATATAGTAATACCACTAACTATAAAACTATTGAATACCATTTAATATTTTTTTTTGCATTTCTTTTTTCCTTGTAATATAGGCTCTAAGGATGCAAAGTCAAAATGCTTTGTTTTAGAGCCAATGAAATAATAACCTTCTCTGGTTATATTGCCAATTTGATAAGTTCACTTGTTTCCGTTTGTTTTCAATCTTAGGAAATTTTTTTCTTTTGAAAGTCTGAATTTTTTCTTATTTTAATTGCAGAGGACACCATTAGTTTTCATGAACATGAGTTCTTAGGCAACTCTTAAATAGTTACCCTCCCCCAATTGGACTGCAAGGAGATCCAACCAGTCCATTCTGAAGGAGATCAGCCCTGGGATTTCTTTGGAAGGAATGATGCTAAAGCTGAAACTCCAGTACTTTGGCCACCTCATGCGAAGAGTTGACTCATTGGAAAAGACTCTGATGCTGGGAGGGATTGGGGGCAGGAGAAGGGGACGACAGAGGATGAGATGCCTGGATGGCATCACGGACTCGATGGACATGAGTCTGAGTGAACTCCTGGAGTTGGTGATGGACAGGGAGGCCTGGTGTGCTGCGATTCATGGGGTCGCAAAGAGTCAGACACAACTGAGCGACTGAACTGAATGGGCCACTACATAAAACTTCTAATTCT
Source organism: Ovis aries (assembly GCF_016772045.2). Taxonomy (NCBI): domain Eukaryota; kingdom Metazoa; phylum Chordata; class Mammalia; order Artiodactyla; family Bovidae; genus Ovis; species Ovis aries. The sequence continues at coordinate 13,369,732 of NC_056080.1, read as the reverse complement.
TGAGTTTTTCAGTTGGTTCTCCAGTCTCTACATGATGGCCTCTGTGTAAACTTTTATATTAATTATACAGTTGCTGCTGCTGCTGCTAAGTCACTTTAGTCGTGTCTGACTCCGTGCAACCCCAGAGACGGCAGCCCACCAGGCTCCCCTGTCCCTGGGATTCTCCAGGCAAGAACACTGGAGTGGGTTGCCATTTCCTTCTCCAATGCATGAAAGTGAAAAGTGAAAGTGAAGTCGCTCAGTCGTGTCCGACTCTTTGTGACCCCATGGACTGCAGCCTACCAGGCTCCTCCGTCCATGGGATTTTCCAGGCAAGAGGACTGGAGTGGGGTGCCATCGCCTTCTCTGAATTATACAGTTAAGGGGCTTCGATTATAGGTACTTATGAGTTCAGATAATTACCTGAAATTATTTCCTGTATTTCCACCACTTTCAATGTCCTCCCCCACAAATTCCAGTTATTTATATTTATATATGCTTTAAGGGTCTTAAAACTGATGGTAGAATACCAACTGGAAGGTCAGTCATAGGATTCAGAGAGAGAATGGAGCAAAAGGCCTCTGGATGTGTCTTGTTCTATAGAGAAGCATTCTCATTGTCAGGAGTGTTTTCTTTTTTTTCAGCTGCTGCACATTCACATGGCTGGGAACATTCTTTCGAGCTGGATCCATCTTGATTGGTTTGTTTCCCATGCCTGACTAGTCATGAAATATTTTTATTATCATTCCTGTTTGGAGGCATAGGATTTCATTTCCCAAGTCAATCCCTGTCCATGTTGGACTCCCTTTCAAATAAAGATAAGCAAGAACAAACTTCTTCATGATTAAAAACTTTACAAGGAGTCTTCTGAGCAAATATGAACTGATTGACTTTAGTTCATATAATTTTATCCAAGAAGATTAAATATAGTTGTTTTCTAGCACAAACTAATTAGCTTCTCCCTTGTGTCCACTGATAGAACACACATTTTGCTTTCATAAAGACAACACAGTTTTCATGGTAATGTGCCTCTGGCTCTGGAAAAGAGTAAGGAAAGTTGCTGTTTAAAAATTGATTGCCTTCTGTTCCCTCTTTAGATTATAGAATAAAATACTGAAGGTTTTCTTGCAACATGCAATTTGAATGTACTTTACCTTTGAAGAACTAAGGTAGAAAAGACCAAAGAAAGAAATCAATCATTAAAATCCCTATAGAAAATATGAAACTAGAAATAAAAACAAAACAAGAAACACAAATGACAAATAAGTACATTATTAGTGGTTAAGTGCTATAAATGAAATTTATGCAGTGATAAAGAATTTTCTGTCTATCCAAAAATGTGATTTTTTTCCCCCTGACATACAATACTTGGTAGTGATAAGGGTGTGGTAAAATCATCACTTACAAAATAGATGTTGGGAGTCCACATTTGTCATCTTTCTGGAGGGCAGATTGGAAATATACATCAAAAAGCTAGATAATCAATTCCCAAGGATGTATCCTTAGGATATAATTGGAGTGCGAGTGCTCATTTATGGAAAACAATATTCATTGTAGCACTATTTATTTTGACAAAGAATTAGAAATTAAAGAGATGTAAAGACAAACTGGTTATGTGAATTGTGGTCGTCAATACAGTGACAGCCTGTGTAGCTTTTAAAAATTTTGAAAGAACATATGATAGCATAGGAGATAACACCAGAACGGGAAAGACTAGAGATCTCTTCAAGAAAACTAGAGATACCAAGGGAACATTTCATGCAAAGATGGGCTCGATAAAGGACAGAAATGGTATGGACCTAACAGAAGCAGAAGATATTAAGAAGAGATGACAAGAATACACAGAAGAACTGTACAAAAGGATCTTCATGACCCAGATGATCACGATGGTGTGATCACTCACCTAGAGCCAGACATCCTGGTATGTGAAGTCAAGTGGGCCTTAGAAAGCATCACTACGAACAAAGCTAGTGGAGGTGATGGAATTCCAGTAGAGCTATTTCAAATCCTGAAAGATGATGCTGTGAAAGTGCTGCCCTCAATATGTCAGCAAATTTGGAAAACTCAGCAGTGGCCACAGGACTGGAAAAGGTCAGTTTTCATTCCAATCCCAAACAAAGGCAATGCCAAGGAATGCTCAAACTACTGCACAATTGCACTCATCTCACACACTAGTAAAGTAATGCTCAAAATTCTCCAAGCCAGGCTTCAGCAACACGTGAACCATGAACTTCCTGATGTTCAAGCTAGTTTTAGAAAAGGCAGAGGAACCAGAGATCAAATTGCCAACATCCGCTGGATCATGGAAAAGCAAGAGAGTTCCAGAAACACATCTATTTCTGCTTTATTGACTATGCCAAAGCCTTTGTGTGGATCACAATAAACTGTGGAAAATTCTGAAAGAGATGGGAATACCAGACCACCTGACCTACCTCTTGAGAAATCTGTATGCAGGCCAGGAAGCAACAGTTAGAACTGGACATGGAACAACAGACTGGTTCCAAATAGGAAAAGGAGTACGTCAAGGCTGTATATTGTCACCCTGCTTATTTCACTTGTATGCAGAGTACATCATGAGAAACTCTGGACTGGAAGAATCACAAGCTGGAATCAAGATTACCGGGAGAAATATCAATAACTTCAGATATGCAGATGACACCACCCTTATGGCAGAAGGTGAAGAAGAACTAAAAAGCCTCTTGATGAAAGTGAAAGAGGAGAGTGAAAAAGTTGGCTTAAAGCTCAACATTCAGAAAACAAGATCATGGCATCTGGTCCCATCACTTCATGGGAAATAGATGGGAAACAGTGGAAACAGTGTCAGACTTTATTTTTTGGGTCTCCAAAATCACTGCAGATGGTGACTGCAGCCATGAAATTAAAAGACGCTTACTCCTTGGGAGGAAAGTTATGACCAACTAGACAGCATATTCAAAAGCAGAGACATTACTTTGCCAACAAAGGTCCGTCTAGTCAAGGCTATGGTTTTTCCAGTGGTCATGTATGGATGTGAGAGTTGGACTGTGAAGAAGGCTGAGCGACGAAGAATTGATGATTTTGAACTGTGGTGTTGGAGAAGACTCTTGAGAGTCCCTTGGACTGCAAGGAGATCCAACCAGTCCATTCTGAAGGAGATTTCAGCCCTGGGATTTCTTTGGAAGGAATGATGCTAAAGCTGAAACTCCAGTACTTTGGCCACCTCATGCGAAGAGTTGACTCATTGGAAAAGACTCTGATGCTGGGAGGGATTGGGGGCAGGAGGAGAAGGGGACGACAGAGGATGAGATGGCTGGATGGCATCACTGACTCGATGGACGTGAGTCTGGGTGAACTCCTGGAGTTGGTGATGGACAGGGAGTCCTGGCGTGCTGCGATTCATGGGGTCGCAAAGAGTCGGACACGACTGAGCGACTGAACTCAAGTGAAAAAAGGAAGATGCTATAAATGATGGTAGCAATTTTGTAAACAAAAAGCAAAAAACAACCCCCTCTTTCTCTTACATTTATATATGTATATATGAATTATTGGAAGGAAATAGACTAATATGCAAAAAGAATGCAATTTTCTTTTTTATGACTTTAGTATTTTCCAATTTTTTAAGCATAAAGATACATTCCTCTATAAGAAATAAATTGAAGATGACTTCAAAAACATGCATTAGGATAAGCATGTATACCTTTACCTTCCAATCAATACCTGCCAAAATGTATACAGAGAACAAAATTTACAGTCAAAACCTTACAAAGAAACCAGGAAAGACTCACTTTTTACCAGGTCTCTGGAAAACAATGATCAGGCACAAAAAAATTAGTCAAAGTTGATAGAGGACTTCATAGGTCACAGAAACTTTTCCGCATGGGAGACTGGTGCAGAGTTACTGGAAGTGAGCGATGAAGGTTCTGAGAACCAGAGCAGGGCAGGGGTGAGGTATGAGTGGGCTTTAGCAAGATTGACTGATGAGCATAATTTGTTTAAGCCTTTATTTGGTGGTCTGTAGTTTGTAGTTGAATCTAAACAGATACAACAATATAAACAAACAATTTTAATGTAAGTAACTGGGTTAAAAATCATGGACACAGTCACAAAACTGGGAGAATTTTCTCTCATCTCCCAGAAAATTGTTCAGAGATATTATTCTATTTTCATTTAAAATTTTAAAATTATTATATTTTAAATAGTTGAGATATCTCCTGGAGGAGGAAATGGCAACCTACTCCAGTATTCTTGCCTGGAGAATCCTGTGGACAGAGGAGCTTGTTGGGCTACAGTCCATGGAGTCTCAGAGTCGGACAGGACTGAGCCACTGAGCACACGATGTGCCCAGACGCTCAAGCACATTGTGTATTTAGTGTTTCTTGAAGATGTTGTTGTTGTTAAGTTGCTCAGTCATGTCTGACTCTTTACGACCCCATGGACTGCAGCATGCCAGGTTTCCTGTCCTTCACCAACTCCCGAAGCTTGTTCAAACTCATGTCCATTGATACCATCCAACCATCTCATCCTCTCTTGTCCCCTTCTCCTCCTGAACTTCGATCTTTCCCAGCATGCTTGAAGATAAGAAAGGCTTAATGAGAGATAAGCAGAAATTGTTGTGTCTGGTTTCCTAGAATTAAAAATTATTTTATTGTAGTAAGAATACAACATGAGATATATCCTCTTAACACATTCAAGTGTACAATATGTTATCATTGACAATAGGTACAATGTTGTATAGCAAATCTCTAGAGTTTATTCATCTAACTTAAACTTTATGCCTGTTGATCAATAACTTACCATTTCTCTCTCCCTCTAGCCTCCCTCCAAAGACCATTCCAGTCTTTGATTTTATGAATTGATTATTTTAATTGTCTCAGTAATATATGAAATGTATGGAATCATACAGTACTTTCTGTATCTGGCTTATTTTCACTGAGCATAATGTCCTCAAGGTCTTCCATGTTGTCACATATTGCAGAATTTCCTTCGTTTTTTTAGGCTGTTAAAAGATAACTGAGGCACATTAAATTTCTGAAGACTTACTTGAGCAAACAGAGCAGTGTCAAAAGTGAAAGTGGTTAGGGGCACTCCACCAGCAGGAGCTAAAGCAAAGGGTTTTACAGAGCAGATGTGGAAGTAAAGGAAGGAAATTACTTGATTTGATTGGTTTGAGAAAGCCTGGTTGACTATTTGGGAATGATACTAAGTTTTGAGTTCTTAACCTTGAGACATTTCTAGGAATTAACTCTGGCTTAGATTTCAGTCTGCTTATGTAGGCTGCCAAGGCATTACAGCCACCTCAATTTAATGCCTCTTTAATACTGTAACAAGGCTGACTATGCGCATATCACATTTTCTTTATCCAATAATCTGTCAGTGGACATTTATGTTGTTTCTGTATCTTTGTTGTTCACTTGCTAAGTTGTGCCTGACTCTGTGACCCCGTGAACTGTAGCCTGCCAGCCTCCTCTGTCCATGGGGTTTCCAAGCAAGAATACTGGAGTGGGTTACCATTTCCTCCTCCAGGGATCTTCCCAACCCAGGGATCAAGCCCACATCTCCTCCACTGGCAGGTGGATTCTTTATCACTGAGCCACCAGGGAAGCCCCTTCTATATCTTAGCTATTATGAATAGTGCTGCAATGAACATGAAAGTGCTAAAGCTTTCTTTGAGAGCCTCGCTTCAATTCTTTTGGATAAATACCCAGAAATGGGATTGCTGGGTCAATTTTAATTATTGGACGAATCTCCATACTGTTTTCCATAGAGGCTCTACTGTTTTGTATTCCCACTAACAGTGTGAATGGGTTCCAGTTTCCTAGGAAAGCTTTTTTAAGTGGAAATTGACTCAGGAGGCCAGTGCCCTTTTCTTGTCCTGTTTTTTCCTTCCTTCTTGACCTAATATGTATTTCTCTTTGGCTTATCAGTATGGATGGTAATTGTAGCTTACAATTGTTGATATTCAAATATTGAGAAAACTCTTGAATTACTAGAATGAATGAAACTGGTTAAGATGACATATTTCTATGCATACTGATAGATTTTTTGAGGACATTTTACTTAACATTTTTACGTTGGTATTTGAAGATATTTAGCCAAAGTTTTCTAGTGCTTTCTTTTTCTTTCTTTTTTAGTTTAATTTTATTTATTTATTTTTGGCTGTGCTGGGTTTCTGTTGCTGCACAGGCTTTTTCTCTAGTTGCAGTCAGCAGAGACTTCTCTCTAGTTGTGGTGCATGGGCTTCTCTTTGCAGTGGTTTCTCTTGTTGCGAAGCATGACCTTTAGGGCATACAAACTTCAGTAGTTGCAGCTCTTAAGCTCTAGAGCACAGGCTTAGTAGTTGTGGCTCATAGGCTTATTTGCTCCGTGGCATGTGGGATCTTCCTGGATCAAGGATCAAACTTGTGTTCGATTGATAGGCACAGTCTTTACCACTGGGCCACCATGGAAGCCTTAGTGCTTTCTTTTTCAGCTGTTGGGATGACTGTTTTATCTTTATCTGGTAAATGCAGTCTGATCTTACCTTGGCAAGCTCCTTTCCCCCAAGCAATAAGATTGTAGAAAGGTTCTCTAACATGGTTCTCTATCCTTTTCTTCCACCTCAGTGAGAAAGAGACTCAGGGTAATCAATCAAATTAATCTTTCCTTCTGACCACAGTGACTGTAGGCCAGTATATGACCCAAATAACGCAATCATCCTTTTCCTAATGTTCAGCGTATTGACACTGCTTCCTCAGCAACGTGGGAGAAGAGACAATAAATCCAAAAAGTAAAGAGGAGCAGAGATGAAAAGTGAGAGGTGGATAGAGATCAATCCTTGGTGATAGTTCAACCAAGGATCCAGTCATTCTTGATCTAACCATTAAGTGTTCAGTTATATTATCCACAAATTTTCCAGGTTGCATAAATGAATTAGAATTTGGTTTTCTCACTTGTGACCAAAAGAATCCTGACTTGATGTACATTTGTTGGAACAGATTAAAAATATTATTGCAGATGCATGCAGTAGAGAATTGTTTACCTTTTAGAAAGGATATTATCGATCTATATTTATTGATATGGAAAGATGCTAATGACACATTATTATTGAGTGAAAATCATCAGTATTTGAAGTGTGATTCCATTGAAGTAAAATAACATATATATGTATATACAATCATCCTTAGGATCCATGAGGGATTGGTTCCAGGAGCCCTACCCCACCACCTGACATATACCAAAATCCATGTACCTTATATTAGAATGGAGGGTACGGCTGGCCCTCCATATCCCTGGATTTCACATCTGTGGATTCAACCAAGAGTGGGTAGACATTTTTCTGGTTGTTTGAGTCCACAGTTGTGAAACCTGCAAATTTAGAGGGCTAACTGTATATTAACTGGGGGGAAAATCCATTTGTAAGTATGGACCTGCATAGTTCAAATCCATGTTGTTCAAGGATCAACTGTATATGTGTATGTGTATATACATGCATATATAATTTTTAATTCTCAATGAGAAAGTGTTAACAGAAGAAAAAATAAGAACTCAGTTGAGAAGCTTGGTGAAGCAGGCCATAAACGACTTGTTGAGTTTTGTTCCTCAATGTGATTTTACTTAAGACTGAATAGTGGGAACTTTAGGAATTAAGTCTAGGTGATAAATTGTTAAAAAAAAAATAGTCCTGGAGCTGAATTTGTTGTCTATGAAAAGAAAGCTGTGTCTCTCAGGTGTGAGTTCACTACAGGGGAAGAAGGAGGAAGAAGTACACCAAATTAGGCAAGTCCTGAGGACAGTTCTCTGGTTAGCACAGGAGGCAGGCTCCTTGTGATAGGGTTGCCTTTAAGTTTAGTGTCACCGATGCCAGAAAGATGCCTTCAAACAAGGTTGGCATGGATTAAGATGCTAGCGAGCCCAGGATCGTTCAGAGGATGCACTCATATTCTCCTGCTCAGTGGCCGACTGTTCCATTAATAGTTGTCATCTGACCTCTGTCGAGGCCATAAGTAAATAAACATTTGTACCTGGACAGTTTGTGATCATCCTCCCTCTTTATCACCCTGTGAAGAGGTTAGTTTAGCATGTGAAATGTGAGCTGATAAGGTGGCCACTATAATGGAGCAGGGAATTCTCTTTCTGGATCTTAGGGTTAGGATGACCAAAAGCCGGATGAGCCCTTAAGGGTTGGAAGTAGTCTGCTACCAGAGGCTGGGAGCAAGACTGAGAAATCCCTCTTCCGAGGGACCCTAATGATGGGTCTTCATTTGGGTACTGCTGTCAAACTATCCTGTTATTTTTAGTTTTTAAAAAATTATTATTGCTAGCATTACAGGAAAGTCCAGTGTAAAGGCGTCACCTGGATTGTGTTATGCTGATGAGAGATAGAGAAGAGGGTGTATCCCTCACTTGTGAGACAGACAGTGATGGGACCTAGTGTACCCTGGTGGGAAGGTCAAGTGAGAAAGCTGTCACCTGGCAAGGACAGCAGTGTCCTGCAGAGCTGGGACCCCACTGTCGCTGCTCTGCTGTGGGGTGAGGGTGGGGGTGTGCAGCAGGTTGGCCGTGTAACAGTGATGTAGGAGTGGAACGTACTCACCAGCGCATGTGAGGTGCTCCCTGGAACCTCTCATAAGGCCAGAGGGGGACCCTTGATGATAAAGATATATAGGTGAATGAGCCCAGTAGTTCCACGTGGGGTGTGTGTGTGTGTGTGTGTGTGTGTGTGTGTGTGTCTACCATGAGAGGCAAAGTAGAAGGGGAATTGAGAGCAAGCAATTTGGAAGCATTTTTAAATGTTCCAACTAATTAACTGTGGTGTGACTTCGACTGGTTTTTAATTTCTTCTTTGTGCTTTTCTAATTGTTTGACTTTTCTTTTCAAATAATGAAAATGTATTGTTAAAATATTTTTACAGGGCTGAAAAAGGAGCCGAGTTCCCAGGTTAGCTCATTTATAACAGCTCTTAGTAGGAATTACATTTACTATTTCAGGTTTAATTTTGGAATGGGCTTAACTTAGCCTTTGGAAAGTAATCCTCACAATGTAGAAAAATCAGTGAACTCTTTTGTGAGACAAGGGCCTAGATTTTCTCCTTCCGATTCAACAGCTATGTGACCTCAGATGAGTTTCTTTACTTCTTGAAACTATTTCCTTGTCAGTAAAGTCGTCGTGTATGCATGCTCAGTCACTCAGTTGTGTCTGACTCTTTGTGACCCCATGGACTATAGCCCACCAGGTTCCTCTGTCCATGGAATTTCCCAGGCAAGAATACTGGAGTGGGCTACTATTTCCTCCTCTGGGGATCTTCTTGACCCAGGGATCAAACCCATGTCTCCTGCATTGGCAGGTGAATTCTTAACCACTGACTCACCTGGGAAACTCTTACCAGTGAAAGAGAATGGTAATTTCCACCCAATGGAATGGTAGTAAGATCTAATTGAATTGTATGCACATACTATGAGTTATTATGAAAATGTAAGGTTTTATTAGTGTTATTATTATTGTTACTTGTACTGAAATTATGATGATGTCAAGTTTCAGGGAAATAATTTGCTTTCCCAATTGGATATCTGGTTGCTAACAATGATAAAAAGGTTTAATATAAGCTGTCAAAAGAAAGCAAATAAAACTTTAGGTCAAAAAAGAGGAATTGGATTTGTGAACTGGAATTTAATATGTAATGCATGAAATGCCTTACAGAGATGACTTAGAGCACTCAATAAAACCTGTTGGTTGGTTGATTTGATTTAGAGCAGCAAAATCCATGAAAATAAACACTGACCCATCTACCCAGGAAGGGCTTTGCAAATCAAATAGCTTTTGGTCAACAGGCCTGATGACAGACAATATGAGAAATTCAATTTGCTCCACATCTATTTTCATATATTGGCTTGGAATATTCTGGCTTTTGGGGGGAGTCTGCAGCAGAAATTGAGTGTTTCATCTGCAAGTTGAAGGTATGAGTCAGTTTAGTGAGCAAAGAAATATAAGCTGTATCATTGCTTAGGAAGATAATGTGAGGCATAAGTGGTATACATGGGTGAGGCCTAAATGGAATACTGTGAGCCCAGATACATTTATTTTGGTCAAATGTTCTAAAAACTATTTTCAATACTCTCTTTAAAATACGGCAGGCACCAGAACTCTGATAGCCCAATAAAAAGACACAGAGCTCAATAAAATGTGGGCAAAAGACTTGAACAGACGTTTTAGTAAGGGTGATAAATGAAGGGTCAATAAGCACGTGAAAAAGTTTTCAGCATTATCAGTCAACAACAAACTGCTAATTAAATACCATTTAAAAATGTGTGAGGTGTTCTTTGGAACCTCTGAGATGGTCTCAGGAAATACTGCTACTCACTTTAAATTAAGGACATTGACCATACTTCGCATGTGTTGACAAGGAGGTGCAAGAACTGTATTCTCTTGTGTATTACAGGTGGAAATGTGAAATGGTACAAACACTTGGGATCAGTTTCCTTTTCTTCTTTTTTCTTTCTTTTTAAAAAATATTTACTTGGCTGTTCCAGGTTTCAGTTGCTGCATGCAGGATCTTTAGTTGCAGCATGTCAGATCTCGTTCCCTAACCAGGGATCGAACCTAGGCCCCCTGCATTGGCAGCACAAAGTCCTAGCCACTGGATCACCAGGGAAACCCCTCCTTTACTTAAACAGTTAGACACACTCCTTTTGTCCCAGCAACTCTACTTCTAGGTATTTACTCATAAGGAGTGAAAATGTATCTTCAGCAGAGTGGAGTTGAACCAACTCAGAGCTAGGTCCCAGCCTTGACTCTGGGGGGGTTTCATTGGGTTCTGTCATCTTTCTTTGCTCCACCTTTTACAAGGATTGGTGAGATTAGGTGGTTTCTCAGTTTCCTTAAAAACTGTATTTATAAGAGTCTGTGAAATAGTCCTTTGTGATATGGTTCTTATTTTCAAAGCCTCAGAAGCTCTGCCCCCCAGGCACCAGCATGTGTAAGGACTCAGATGGCATGAAGTCCAAAAGGTTTGGTAGCTCTTCAGAAATTATTCTGTTTTCAGAGGAAAATTCTTCCCCATTTCCTCCCCATCAGGGCTCAAAGCTAAGAAAGAGAGGTGTGTTAGCATATCTTGGGGAGAAGGAAATGGCAACCCACTCAAATATTCTTGCCTAGAGAATCCCATGGACAGAGGAGCCTAGTGGGCTGCTGTCCATGGGGTCACACAGAGTCGGACACAACTGAAGCAACTTAGCATGCATGCATGCATTGGAGAAGGAAATGGCAACCCACCAGTACTCGTGCCTGGAGAATCCCAGGGACAGAGGAGCCGGGTGGGCTGCTGTCTGTGGGGTTGCACAGAGTCAGACACGACTGAAGTGACTTAGCAGCAGCAACAGCAGCATATCTGGAAGTTGCTCTGATCTTGTGTCTGAATACATTAAGTAATCCATTCACCCACAAGTATTTATTAAACACCTGCTGCATATAAGGCATTGTGTTAGGAACTAGCTTTGAGGGAATACACGGCCATGAATAAAACACAATTTTATGTCCTCACAGAAATGCTTATGTGATTCGAATATAGACAAAAATGACTGTGACATACATGGCACAGGCGAGACATACAGAAAACGCCATGAGTCAGAAGGAATTGAGTGATTGTTCTGACCAGGGAAAGCATCATCAAGGAATTTCTCATGGAGAACAGGGCATAGGAGCTGGGTTTTAATGTGCAGAGCGATTGAGAAGGAGCAGACAGAGGGAAATGCATGTAATATGCCATTCCATGGTCTATTCTGGGATGATGGAGAACTGGACACCACTGGATGGAACATAGCAGAGCATGGTAGAGGGACAAGAGATTCAGGTCAAGTAAAAAAAGCCTTGGTATGCAAGAGTAAGATGTTTGGGTTTTATTTTGGAAACATTTAGGCCCCTCTTCTTGATATTGTTGTTGTTTATTTTTTTAAACAATTTTCTTCATTGTCATGGGCTCTTTGTTGTGGTGTGAGGGCTTCCCTAGTTGCAGTGCATGGGCTTAGTAGTCATGGAGCAGGGGCTCAGTTACTCTGTGGCACGTGGAATCTTTGTTCCGCACCCAGGGATTGAACCTGTGTCTCCTGCATTTTAAGGCAGATTCTTAACCACTGGACCACCAGAGAAGTCCCTAGGACCTGCTTTCTATTGACAGTGTTCCACAGTGGGATCAGGAAACTATAGCCCATGGGTCAAATCTGGCCTGTGGCCTATCTTTGTACAGCCTGTAGACTAAGAGTGATTTCTTACATTTTTCAATAGTTGAAAAAATCAAAAGAAGAATAATATTTCATGACAAGTGAAAATGATTTGAAATTCACATTTCAGTGTCCATAAATACAATTTTATTGGAACACATTTCAGGGTCTATAAATAATGCAGTGACCATAAATACAGCCACACTAATTTATTTATATATGGTTGTTTCATGCTACAACAACAGAGCTGAGTAGTTGTGACAGAGGCAGTGTGGCCCACAAAACCTGAAATATTTACAATCTGGCTCTTCACCAAAACAAGTTTGCCAGCCCCTGGCTTAGATAATCAAAATCTTTAACCTGTTGAAGAACTTCATTTGTTTTTATTGACCACTGTAAATGAAAAAACAAAACAAAACAAAAACCCACCACAACTCTTTAGCTATCTGGCCCCTTTTATTTTCTACTCATTCACATTTCATGAAAACCCAGTATGCTGTATTAAAAATTCTTTATAGCCAAAAGTATGATGTTCCATGGCAAGGTTTCCCTAAGGTGCAAGTTTCAAAAGGAAAGCCCTAAAAGTAGTCCACACTGCAGACAAATACTGGGATAACTATAATACATGACATTATAGTCTGTGACTAGCAGTCATAAAACGTGTAGCAGCATGACAGTGAACATATATGAGCACTCAGTGAGTTTATCCAAGGACAAAGCTGGTAAAGTGTGGTGTGGAGTGCTTTCCTCCTGGCGTTTGAGAACAGACCCTCTCTTTCCCAGTCAACGCCTACAAAACTTAGTGGCAACAAAGTGCAGGGCTTCCCTGGTGGCTCAGATGGTAAAGAATCCACTTGCAATGCAGGAGACCTGGGGTTCAATCCCTGAGTTGTGAAGATCCCCTGGAGGAGGGAATGGCAACCTTCTCCAGTATTCTTGCCTGGAGAATCCCCATGGACAGAGGAGCCTGACAGGCTGCAGTCCATGGGGTCACAGAGTTGGACACAACTGAGTGGCTAAGCACAGCACAGGTGCAGGGCAGTATTTGAGAAGGTTATTTTGCTCCTGGAAAATGAAGAATTTGGAATAATAAGAGGCTATGGGTCCATCATGCGAAGAGTTGACTCATTGGAAAAGACTTTGATGCTGGGAGGGATTGGGGGCAGGAGGAGAAGGGGATGACAGAGGATGAGATGGCTGGATGGCATCACTGACTCGATGGACGCAAGTCTGAGTGAGCTCCGGGAGTTGGTGACTGACAGGGAGGCCTGGCGTGCTGCAATTCATGGGGTCGCAAAGAGTTGGACACAACTGAGCAACTGAACTGAACTGAATGGGTCCATCATTTAAGTGACTCTTATAAAATAAGGGAGTAAGTCTGCCGCTTTTACTGGCTTCCTACAGTATCCTAAGAAAAACAAAAAAATGTTCCTTATCTTCTGGGAAAAAAAAATCAGAGAAAAACCTAAGTATCATGAAAAAACCCTTAGGGTTAGGAATTCTCTTTTCTTTGGCCCTCCTGTAGTATCTTGCAACAGCAACAGTATCACCATCGTCGTTGTCATTATTATCATCATTATAGCCATTGTTTCTTGAGCAGAATAGAAGCTTTTCATCCATCATGACTGTTAGTATGATCCATGGTCTTAAAAGCTGAGTATATCATAGATGAGGGAGCTGAAGCTTAGCACCTTTACTTGCCTGACACAGCAGAGCTGGTAAAGGGTAGGATTGGATTTGAACTGTGATCTACGAGTGTCACAGTCCATGTTGTTTTTTCACTACTGTTTTCTGTTTAGTCACTAAGTCGTGTCTTGAATCTTTGTGACCCTGTGGACTACAGACCATCAGACTCCTCCGTCCATGGGATTTCCCATGCAAGAATACTAAAGGGAGTTGCCATTTCCTTCTCCAGGGTATCTTTCCAACCCGGGGCTCAAACTGGCATCTCCTGCTTTGGCAGGTGGATTCTTTACCACTGAGCCACCAGGCAAGCCCCCCTTTCACTAAAGATTTTCACTAAATTTTTAAAATTACAGTAAAACACACACGCAATTGGCCAATGTTAGCTTTATTTACATTGTTGTGCACCAGGTCTCTAGAACTTTTTCATCTCATAAGATTGAAACTCTATAGCCACTGAACACCAGCTCCCCATTTCTCCCTCCTGCAAGCCCCTGGTAACCACTATTCTGTTTCTGTGAGTTTGACTGCTTTAGATACTTCATATATGTGGACTCATACAGTATTTGTCTTTTTACAAGTTGCTTATTTCGCTTAGCATAATGTCCTCAAAGTTCATCTTGGTAGCACATGACAGGAGGGTGAATAATATTCCATTGTGTGTATCTAAAGTAGTCAAACTCATAGAAACAGAAAGGAGAACAGTAACAATGGAATGCTTAATAATGCTGAACTGTATACTTAAAATGTTTAAGCTTGTAAATTGTGTATTCTACCACAATTAAACATTTTAATTAAAAAACACTCCCTAAAGTCAGGAACAAGACAAGGGTGCCCACTCTCAGCACTACTATTCAACATAGTTTTGGAAGTTTAAGCCACAGCAATCAGAGAAGAAAAAGAAATAAAGGGAATCCAGATTGGAAAAGAAGAAGTTAAACTCTCACTGTTTGCAGATGGCATGATCCTCTACATATAAAACCCTAAAGACTCCACCAGAAAATGACTAGAGCTAATCAATGACTATAGTAAAGTTGCAGGATATCAAATTAACACACAGGAATCCCTTGCATTGCTATACACCAACAATGAGAAAACAGAAAGAGAAATTAAGGAAACAATTCTGGAAAAAACTGGAAATAGAACTGCCATACGACCCAGAAATCCCACTGCTGGGCATACACACTGAGGAAACCAGAATTGAAAGAGACTCGTGTACCCCAGTGTTCATTGCAGCACTGTTTACAACAGCCAGGACATGGAAGCAACCTAGATGCCCATTGGCATGTGAATGGATAAGAAAGCTGTCATACATATATACGATGGAATATTACTCAGCCATTAAAAAGTATGCATTTGAATCCATTCTAATGAGGTGGATGAAACTGGAGCCTATTATAGAGTGAAGTAAATCAGAAAGAAAAACAGCAATACAGTATACTAACACATATATATGGAATTTAGAAAGATGGTAACAATGACCCTGTATGCGAGACAGCAAAAGAGACACAGATGTGAACAGACTTTTGGACTGTGTGGGAAAAGGCGAGGGTGGGATGATTTGAGAGAGTAGCATTGAAACTTGTGTATTATCATATGTGAAGTGGATTGCTGGTCCAGGTTCGGTGCATGAAACAGGGTGCTCAGGGCTGGTGCACTGGGATGACCCTGGGGGATGGGATGAGGAGGGAGGTGGGAGGGGAGTTCTGGATGCGCCCATGGCTGATTCATGTGGATGTATGGCCAAACCATTATAATATTTAAAGTAATTAGCCTTCAATTAAATAAGTTAAAGAAAGAACACTCCCTAATCTTTATGTATGTGTCATCACAGGTTGAAAAGGCAGTGTGCTCTAGTGAGAAGACAACAGGGACTGTGGCACTGGGAAACCGAGGTTCAGATCCAGCCCCTGGTTCATTTCCAGCTTTCCTGTGTCAGGCAAGGTAAGCTTCTAAGCTTTAGCTCCTTCATCTATGATATATTCAGTTTGTTAGGTTATTGATACTATATTTTCTTTATCCATTTATCCATCGATGGACTTTTGGGTTACTTCTGCCTCTTGACTATTGTTTATGAATGCTGCTGTGAATGTGGACACACAATATCTCTTTGAGAATCTGCTTTCAGTTCCTCTGGATATATATTCAGAAGTGGGTTTGCTGGATCATGTGGTAATTCTGATTTTAAGTTTTGAAAACCCACCATACTGTTTTTCATAGCAGCTCCACCATTTAACATCCTCTTGGTGAGCATTTTTTATAAGCCTGAGTGTTCTCATTGCTCATAGATCAACATTATAGTGATTCTGAAACTCCCAGTCAGCACTAATTTAGATTAATGAAAAGAAAAGGCCCGTCAGAACCATTAGAAAATATGAATTATAGGATATTTTAAAATAAATGCCTTTTGTTTCATGCAGATATTTAGAAACAAAACAAATAAGCTTGCTATGTCACCTGGCAAAGACTCTTCGGGATTCTATTTAAGGAACAGAAAAATGACATCAAGCTAGAAATAAGTCTATAAATATGAATCAAGTCCATAATAAGTATCTAATATTAATTGTCTCCAATCTATGTAGTTTATTCAGAAGAGGCAAACTTTGGCCCAAGTCTTAAATCAGTGGAATCTGAAATTGAGACTGTTATGCATTTAAATGTCCTCCAGAAATGATTGAAGCAGTTGTGTCTACAACTGATCTTTGACTTACCACAGTGTGGCTATCTTATCCTTGAATTATGTTAGCAGGAGTCATCTTTTTCATTTCTGAATCAATATTTTTCATTCATTTTTAAGTAACCATCCTTTAAGCTGATCTTGCTGACAGTCAATAGATCTTTAGCATCGTCTAGATTTGTAGGCCTTTAAGAGCCCTCCACAGATTATGTCAACTGCTCCATCCTCCACAGACAGTGCATTTGCCCCTCATTAGTCACTGTATTGGGCTTCCCTCATGGCTCAGAGGTTAAAGCGTCTGCCTGCAATGCGGGAGACCTAGGTTCGATCCCTGGGTCGGTAAGATCCCCTGGAGAAGGAAATGGCAACCCACTCCAGTATTGTTAATAGCTAGCTGGACTCTTTGGGGGGTATTTAGGTAGCTATTATTTTTTCAATGTAGATATGAGTTGAAAATCTTCTAGGTGGATGATAGGAAATGAGGTGGGCAGAATATTTGGAGTAATGTGGCTTTTGGTTTAATCAAGAACCATAAAGCCTTCTCATAACCCAGTGCATGGGTGGAGATGAAAAGGGATATTGAGGTTAATTTTTATTTTCTTGTGACCATTTAGCTTGGAAGTGAGAATCTTAATTAAATAATCAAGAAAGGGCAGACCAGCCTGGAGCAACAGTCTTAGCCCAGATAACATCAGACACAGGATTAGGGGTTCACAAGCTGAAGGGTTCTGTGACAGAAAATCACTTGCCATGTGATCTAACCTGCTGAGCATACAAAAGGGCTCAACGATATAACTGTAGCTTTGCAGGATGCCCGATCTTAGTCCCCTGACCAGGGACTGAACCTGTGTCCCCTGCAGTGGAAGCACAGAGTCTTAACCACTGGACAGCCAGGGAAGTCCCTGTGGGAAACTTTGAAGACGTGGTCATTAACACAGACTGTGAAACTTGTAGTATGTCTGGAAATAGCACCGGATTAAGGATCAGGGTTTGTACCCTGGTTGTTCCTGTAGCCGACTATCTGACACTGAAGAGCTCCATTCTCTGAGCCTCTTTACTTACCTAGAAAATGAAGACGAGCTTAGAATTTAGAGTCTTGCTTCTCAAACTGTATGAGTGAAGGATCAGGTGTTTTAGTACCATTTCATCATCAATTGATGGTTTGGTTAAATACAGTAAGAATGAATTGCTGAAAATAATCAGGTATTTGGGTATTGACAATGTCTAATGGCACTACAGGTTTCTCAGCGCTCACTGTCAGTTTATCTACCTATCTCATTGTGGACTCATGGCAAACATGCACTTTGGATGGTGCTGGTTATCAGAGCATATTGAAAGTAGCACTGGTTTAGAGCCGCTGTGGCTCTGTACCATTTGCTTACGTATTGTCTGTGTCTGCATTCAGGGCCGCCGTGGCAGAGGTCAGTAGTTATGACAGAGACCCCACGGCATCTGAAGCATGTACTATCCAGCCCTTTATGAAAAAATTTGTCCATCCTGGTTTAGCGGGGACAGAAAATAAGAGAGCTGGATTCATTTGCTAAGGCCCTTTCAAGCACAAAGAAATAATAATTCTGCCAAGATGCTTAGTAACAGGGAAAATTGGCTGTCTGACCCTGAAAGAGAAATAGCCAGAGAGCACTGCCCCTTCTGGTAAATTAGATCAGTATGTCCTGTGAAGACATTCTGTTCCAAAAGGAAATATTTCAATTTTTTTATTGGTTATAGTTCTAATATTCCAGGGTATTGCACCTATGCACTCTGTTATACACATAATTGCATGTTTGGCCAATTGAGATCACAGTCAAAACTCTGTCCAGATTTCTGGCTTATGCCTTTGTTAAGTTCCTGGAAATATGTACTGTCTTATTTCATTTCCCAAACCTAGTCTATTCCTAAGTAATTGTTAAGTCTCCCTGTTTGCCACAAAGACCTTTCAGGAATGAGCTGCAATTTGTGGGCAAAAGTAGCAAGTTCATTGAGGATTTTTCTCTTTGGCTAGTCATGAGCTTGGTCATTTCTACCTCAGATGTCTCTTGAAACCTTCCTCCCTCTTCCCACCACAACTGCCTTAATTTATGCCATGAACAAAAAGCATTTGAAGTATATTTCCAAAACAGACACTGTTTTGTCCCATGTCACATCTCTGATTTCAGCTTCTCTGAGGTAGACTATTCCATATACCCTAAAGACATCCAACCACAGAGAGATCCAGAATTGCTCTTCTTTTCTGTCCTAGAGCCCCAGAGGCCCTCTTAACCTCTGGACATGCACACTGGAGGTGCTAGGGGGTTAACATCTGGTGGCTACCACCACCAAGTGGAGAAAATCTTTGGGTCAGTGCTTTAGAATTGCTGGCTTTGGGTCCCTGATAGCTCAGTTGGTAAAGAATCTGCCTGCGATGCAGGAGACATTGGTTGGATTCCTGGGTCAGGAAGATCCGCTAAAGAAGGGATAGGCTACCCACTCCAGTATTCTTGGACTTCCCTTGCTCAGTTGGTAAAGAATCTGCCTGCAATGTGGGAGACCTGGGTTTGATCCCTGGTTGGGAAGATCCCCTGGAGGAGGGAACAGCTACCCACTCCAGTATTCTGGCCTGGAGAATTCCATGGACTGTGTAGTTCATGGGGTCACAAAGAGTCGGACAAGACTGAGCGACTTTCACTTCACTTCTCCTCCTCCTTCAGAGACACAATTCGGGATCATTCTGTGGACTTGGGTTCAGGTTACTTATCGTGTGAAGAAGCTCATTCCTGAAGTTTTTAATTATAATTTTCCTCCTACTCTGTCTCATTCTTCCTACTCTGTCACTCCTCCTTTCTGGGACAATTTTCCAAGGAAATCATCTGCTCTCTAGTCCTGCGTTGGGCTCTGCTTTGGAAGGAACACACGCTAAAGTATTTACTCATTGTTGATGAAATTGGAAGGTTTTATTACTATTGCTATAAAGATGAGAAAGCTGAAGCATGGATGGGTGAAGTATCACGTTGTAAGTTTTATTTCTAGGATGTTTCCTAGCTAGGAATAGATCCCAGTCCACTGTTTCTACACCACCAGTGTCGCCTTTCCACCTAAGATCCAAAGCGTTTTCCATGTAATACCTTAATTATTTGTGTAACAGTTCAGTGGCATAGATAGGCATAGGGCATTTTACAACCCATTTGTGGCAAGTGGCCCTTTTGCAATCAGTCAAAATGGTAAACGTTCTTCAGACGAGCTTTGTTCAAGTGTGAGGACCATTTACAGTGATTCAAAGAATGGTGACTTTATTAGCTCTTTATTTGTTTCCTGAATCATTCATATGACAAGTATTGTTTGCCATGTTGCATTTCTTGAAATACAGCCAAATGAAGCACTTTATAAACACAATAGGCCACTCAAATGATTTATTATCATTCACAAATTAATGGAAATGCTCCAAAGCTAAACAATTAAGCTTTCAAATATAAGTACTCAAGGTCAGAGTTCTCATTAAAAAAAAAAAAATTCAAATTAGCTTTAAAGGCTGAGATCTCATTTCTACTAAGCAGAAAAGAAAATCCCTGTCCAATTGTGAGCTATTTTTATTTGGCCTTTCTCAGTTTTTTAAGTCATCAGAAGTATGATGGCAGAAAAAATAGACTGGTGGAAGAAATTTGCCTCAGTCAGTTCACTCAGTCGTGTCCGACTCTTTGCAACTCCATAGACTGCAGCATGCCAGGCCTCCCTGTCCATCACCAACTCCTGGAGCTTACTCAAACTCATGTCCATTGAGTCAGTGATGCCATCCAACCATCTCATCCTTTGTCGTCCCCTTCTCCTCCCGCCTTCAATCTTTCCCAGCATCAGAGTTTGTTTTTTTTTTTTTTTTTAATGAGTCAGTTCTTTGCATCAGGTGGCCAAAGTATTAGAATTTCAGCTTCAGCATCAGTCCTTCCAGTGAATATTCAGGACTGATTTCTTTTAGGATGGACTGATTTGATCTCCTTGCAGTCCATGACACTCTCAAGAGTCTTCTCCAACACCACAATTCAGAAGCATCAATTCTTCGGTGCTCAGCTTTCTTTATAGTCCAAATCTTACATCCATACATGACTAGTGGAAAAACCATAGTTTTGACTAGATGAACCTTTGTTGGCAAAGTAATGCCTCTGCTTTTTAACATGCTGTCTAGATTGATCATAACTTTTCTTCCAAGGAGCAAGTGTCTTTTAATGTCATGTCTGTAGTCACCATCTGCAGTGGTTTTGGAGCCTCCCCAGAATAAAGTCTGTCACAGTTTCCACTATTTCCCTGTTGCTGCTGCTTCTAAGTCGCTTCAGTCATGTCCGACTCTGTGTGACCCCATAGATGGCAGCCCACCAGGCTCCGCTGTCCCTGGGATTCTCCAGGCAAGAACACTGGAGTGGGTTGCCATTGCCTTCTCCAACTGTTTCCCTAGAACCCCAAATAGTTATAAAGAACGGACAGGAACAAAAGATGTCCTAGGAATGCTCTCTCAGCTTCTATAGCTCTGTAATCACACACGTGAAATGGGAAAATTAGCCAAGGAAAATGAGTATATAGGTCAGAGTCCCAGAAAAAAACAGGAGACTCAGCTGGGAGTTTTGAAGGGAACTTTTTAGTGAAGAAACTATTTAGAGGCACAGGTAGGGTTAAGGGAACCATTAAGGAACATTGGAGCACCAGGAAACTGTCAGCACCCCTCAGCCTGCTGAGTCCAAAGGAGAAACAGCTACCAGGCACAGCGAGAGCTGGAACTGTGGAAGAGCCACCCCTACTTCTGTCTCTTACAGGAAATGTCATCAGAAGAGAATTGTATGGAGCCAAGAGAAAGCTGGGGGAATAATTACTTTAACCTTTTTTCAAATCTCCTATGCTCTGATCACTCTCCAGCTGACCCTTGTTCACTAAACCCAACCAAAAGCCAGAGGTACAGAGGTCTGAGAAGTGCAGTCCATAGAAGTCAGCTCCTGGGGCACATAGAGGGACAGAGAAACATGGAGAAGAGATCTAAGGGCTGGTAAAGGAAGAAGGAGGTGCTCACTTTGCTTACACACTCATGAATCAATTATGAAATATCCACACACAAAATCAGCTTAAAAGGAGCTTTAGCTCTCCAAAAGATAAGACTTGAACCTAGCACTTATAGTAACCAGTTGAGGAACACCTGAAGTAGTGTTTAGCCTAAAGTTTAGATTATCCACTGGTATTTATAAGAAAGTCTGTACACATTTGGGTACATATTTAAGCTGAGGACTGTAATGATCAACTGTCACATAGTAATAAGTGCTCATGAAGCAAAATGATTTCTGTCTTACTTAATATTAGAAACTCTGGATCACATAAGTCTTTTCTCAGTTGACCAACTATTGTATCAACATCTCCAAAGTTTATTCAGATTGGACAAAAATACTTTATTTTTTTCACATATTCTTGTTGGGGAAATAAACAGATCACAAGATCAGCCCCCAGGAGATGTTTTTGCCCTAGTGGACTTCAGCTTGTATTGGAGTGTGACCCATGCTCATGAGTTTGCTGAAGTTTGTTCATTCATTCATTCATCAACGGACACTTGTTGGGCATCTAGCAGTGTACTCAGCATGAGATAGATTTCAAAATGGTCCTTGCCTTGTTCAATATTACATGCTCATTTAGGAGGTAGATAAGAAATGAGTAAATTCTTTAATAAAATATGTGCAGATTATGATCAACACCATACAGGAAATGAAAACAGTGAGGGGCTGAAATATAACTACAGATAAACAATCTCAAACAGACAGGGTGGTCAAGGAAGAATCTTTTGAGAAGAGAACATGAAGACTAAGACCTGAGTGATGGGGAGGAGCTGGATCTGCAAAGAGCAGGGGGTGAATACAGGCAGAGTGAATACAAAGGCCTTGTGGCAGGAAAGGGACTGAGTCTTATGACAGTTTGTTTCCCTCTTCCTTTAGGGTAAGATGACCTGAGGCTGCTTCAAAAGGTATGAATTTCTGGGGCAGTATCTAGAGAGGAGAGTCCCGGGCAATAGGTAAATGCTGTCATTAGAAACATTAGGGAAATCTTGTCCGTGAAGAGCTATTTGGACCATAGAGTGGTGGAGGAGATGAGAACTGGGTGTAAAGGATGCTGTGTAACTTTGTTGGTTTTCCCAGTATTCCTCATTTCAGTAGTGTGAGCCTCTCAGAAGCCATGATCAAAGTTAGCAAACTCAAATGTATTGGACATAGCCTACTCCCTGGGCCCTGAGGGTGCCATCTGCTTTATATTTATAAGTCATGAAATTTGGTAGGCAGAATTCCAAAGATGTGCCCCCCAAATTTCCAATCCCCTGGTTATTCAATCAAACACTAATCTAGATATCGCAGTGAAGGGATTTTGCCAATCTCACTGTGGTTACTGAACCTTAAAATAGGGATGTTAACCTGGATCACTCTGATGGGTCCAATCTCATCACATGAAGCCTTACAAGCAAAGAAATTTCTCTGAGAAGAATCAGAAGTGATGTGACAGTAGAGGAAAGCAGAAGATGCAGTCAGAGAGATGCTGCAGGAGCAAAGTTGTAGATATGTGAGGCATGAGAAGGACTTGACCTGCTGATGGGGATTGGGGGGAGGAACACAGAAAGCATAAGAAAGGATGTGGGTGGCTTCTGAGAGCAAAGACAGCCAGTAAGGAAATGAGAACCACAGTCCTATAACCCCAAGGATCTGAATTCAGCCAACAACTTGAATAAACTTGGAAACTGACATTTCCTAGAGTCTCCCAGGAAGCATCTGTTAAGCTGACATATTGATTTTGGTCTTGTGAAATATGAAGCTAGAAAACCAGCTAAGCCTACCAGGACTTCTGACCTACAGCATTCTGAGATAATAAGTTTGTGCTATCTTGAGCTGCCAGGTTTGTGGTGGTTTGTTATGGCAGCATGGAAAATGGATACAGGAGGTAATAGTCAAACATAGCACTTCCCAACTTTAAGGCTACTCTTTACACCATCATTTTACAACCATTAGGATTCCCAGCAATGGTTTAGTGAATCGAACAGTGTACTAGTTAACTTTCCCAAGACTTACATTCCTGATCTGTAAAATAGAGATAAAATTATCCCTAACTCACATTTGAGACTCCAATGAGATGAAAGCACTGTTGGATCTTTGAAATACCATGCACACATCTAGAGGTTGCTTCCATAGATTTGGAGATATTAGGATGCTTTTTGACAATATTCTTGCCCTTAAGCACTTTCCATCTATTACAAGTTGGGTTGCCTAGGAAGCAGACTTGGAGATGGTAGAGGAGAGAAGTTGGAGTTAAGATATGAGGCATTTATTAGGAAGTATTTGGGATTAGCACCTATGGAAGGGAGGGAAAAGAAGCAGGATTGGGCTAGGGAGAAGTTGAGCTGGGATGCATGCTATGACAAGGCCTCAGCAGATCCCATGGGGACTTTGAAGCTAGGATGGCCCTTCAGACTTATCCTGAGATGTCCCAGGGTCTAGGCCTTTCTGGCACTTGGTATTGCTCCTCATTGGCTGAGGCTGACCTGGAAAGAGAACATAGCTTGATCCAGTGTGCGGGACTGAACTGCGGCAGTGCCTGGTAAACATTGCCAGCAGCTGGAGGTATTCCTGAAGGCATCTCTGGGCAGTCCAGCATAGTGTTCACCAACACTCCTGACCTTTGTGGATCTACAATAGGAAGGTTTTCTATCACTTGAAGGAAATCCTATCTTCCTTTTTGACTTCTAAATCTTTCCTGTGTCAGCAGTTCCATCTCATGCGAGATAAATGGTGTTCTGCTCTGTCTCCTACTTCTGACTGTCAACAGTCTCTTGAATCAAACCCATTTGTTAGGTCCTCCTCATACTGATAGATTCCTTGGCCAGATTGGAACCTCATTTAACTCTCTAGCATATATGTCTGCCCCGACTGTGTCAAGGAAATGACAGTGGGAAGGCGAATCCCTTAGGAACCATCTTAAAAGGCCTGTGGGCTAAATGCTTAAATGAACTGAACACCTGCTGGGGTCCCCAAGGCTCCAATTTCCTGTACTAAAAGGGAACATTTTGTTCAGTGGCAGACACAGAATTCCAGAAGTGTCAGGAGAGGCAGTTTAATATTTCATTTTTTCAAGCCTCTTCTCTCCTTCAAGTGGCACAATCAACTGGAAATGTCTTATGACTTTGGAGTGTTTTTATACCATATTCCAAGCCTTACAATCTACTCCGGAATGTGAGAGCCAAAATGGTTTGGTAATGTGTGATTAAAAAGGAAGAAACTAGAGAGGCAAAGGAAAAGGATAGAAGAGATATGTTTTTTAAACATCTTATTCAGTTCTACTTCCCAGCTGCTAGCTTTGTCCCTTTGGAATCAGCATGAACTTTTCTGTATTACAAATGTTATTGTTTAGTTATTCCAGGGAGTGGAAAATGTTAACCTGTACTGAGACCTTTGGCATAACTGAGAAACCATGTTTTTGACTCATGAGATTTTGGGTAAATACCCTTTTCCCAGATAATTGCTCAAGTGAGTATTTTCTCCCCAAAAAACACTTTGTAATAAGACATACTCCTAATTCTTAGAGAATTATAGATAAAAAGAGAGGACTGAATAGATGTAATCTGAAATCTACCTAGATGTCCCATAGGAAGAGCATTTGTCCAAAATCAATTTCTTCTATATATGCGCCTCCTGGAGAATTCCATGGACTGTATAGTCCATGGGGTCACAAAGAGTTGAACATGGCTGAGCGACTTTCGCTTCACTTCACTTCTGTATTCCATGTTCTGGTAAGTAGCCCAAATATCCTCTCAGTCACCTAAATCAGAAATTTAGGAATTAAAGAAAATGAGAAAGGGAAAATGGAGAGCAGGAAGTTTTTTGAACTTGACACTAGGGCCATTCTTCTCTGAAAGCCAAGGAAGAAAATGTATTATAATAAAAGCAAACGTTTATTGAGGAGTAACTATGTATAGCCACTATGTATATTGCTTACATTTTGTTTTATTGAAGTATAGTTGATTTACAGTGTTTTTTGCTATATATGGGCTTTCCTGGTGGCTCAGAGGTTAAAGCATCTGCCTGGAATGCAGGAGACCCAGGTTCGATCCCTGGGTCGGGAAGATCCCCTGGAGAAGAAATGGCAACCCTCTCCAGTACTCTCGCCTGGAGAATCCCATGGAGGGAGGAGCCTGGTAGGCTACAGTCCATGGGGTCACAAAGAGTTGGACACGACTGAGCGACTTCACTTTCACTTTTCTGCTATATAGCGAAGCGATTCAGTCTCACACACACAGATACTTTTTGATATTCTTTTCCATTATGGTTTATCGCAGGATATGGAATATAGTCCCCTGTGCTATACAGTCGGTAATTGTTGTTTATCCATTCTATATGTAATAGTTTACATCCACTAATCCCAAACTCCCAGTCCACTCCTCTCCTGCTCCCCTTCCTCCATGGCAACCGCAACTATGTTCTCTGTCTCTGTAGGCATGATATATCTTACATATACTAATTCACTTAAATATTCATACCAAACCTATGAGGTAGATCATATTCCATATTTTTTAGATGAGGTAACAAAAGCACAGCGAAATTGCTTACCCATGGTTATACAGACAGGACAAGCAGGCTAGGTTTTCGCCCATCTGCTTCTGGCAGTCTGCCTGCAGAGAACATCATTTGGTTACAGGGTGAACAATGTTGGGTCAAACTGGTGTCAACTAAGCTTACAGGTTTTTAGTCTTTAGGATCAATCTCTAGACAAATCCCGAGAGACTTGACTAGGGTTACAAGTCAGGACATAAATGTCATGCAATGAAAGAGATAATTGGCAATAGCTGGGACATTAAAGGGAGGGAGGAAACATAGAAAGGAGGACGGTGTGGCGCTGTCCTTGACTAACACAATGAGAGAAGGAGAGCATGTGTTTGATAGTTGTAGACATGAAGATTTAAAAGGCTATTTATTTATTTTAAAATATTTTATTTTCATTTATTTACTTGGCTGTGCTGGATCTTACTTGTGGCATCTTTTTTTTTTTTTTTTAAGTTGTGGCATGCAAACTCTCAAGTGCAGCATGTGGGATCCAGTTTCCTGACCAGGGGTCAAACTCAGGCCCCTTACTTTGGAAGCATGAAGTCTTAGCCAGTGGACAACCAGGGCAGTCCCTAAAATGCTATTTAATGTTGTGCAGGTGATCATTTTTATCAGTTGATTGGCTGGAATATAGAGGAGGCGTGTGGAGTAGATAAGTGGGTTAAGTCTACACCCAAACATCAAGAAATTGATGCACAGTGTTTAAGATTGATACCTAAGTTAAAAATATCAGTATAACCAAATTACTGAGAAAGCATTACCTATCAGAGAAACATAATTAGAAATAGTGGTTTCTTCAAAGTAGGCCACTGCAGCTTTTCATCGTAAATTCTGTTCCACTATTGGATTTTTAACTATATTACTTTGCACATATTAACAGTTGGTAAGCCAGAGAAGCAGAAGATGCAACATCAGCTTGGTTTCAGGAAAACAACATCATCCCTTACATTAAGTGAAATGTGGCTCATTTGGAGTTTTGATCATATTTATTTTGTAAATTTGTTTTTATTTTACAGTGTAATAGAATAAAAGCATAAGGATTTTATACCTACTTTTATGTATGTACATTTCAAAATATCATTAGAGTTAAAAATGCTGAAAGTCAACTGTGAGAGGCCAAACCATTTTTTTTTCCCTATCACTTTATCACTCAAGTTAGAAAAATACCGCTTCACTGTAAGAGGTCGAACTACCTTGCTACCAACTCATTACTCAGGGCTTGGTTCAATTTCATCTCTTCTGTGAAGGGTTTCCTTAATCTTCTAGGAAGAATTGATGATGGTCTTTCTTGGGTCTCACTGTACATGCATTTTTCATGGTTTATGTCTCTCTTTATAGAGTTATTTGTTTGCATAGCTGTTTGTTTATGATTTCTAGACTAAAAGTGCTTATGAGTGGGGCCCATAGCTTATTCATCTGGATCCTTAGCACCCAGCTCACAACCAGTCACACACCAGGAGTCCTGCAGATGTTGGCTGAATCAATGGGCAGTAACAGCAGTGGTACTCTCTTGGCTTTCAGAATTCCCTTCGAGGATTAGCCATCAAATTGAAAAAGCACAAAGTACTTTATCCACTATTGCTAAAAGCTTGTTAGAAATAGGAAAACATTGAATTTTAAGCCTTGTGGTCAAATTTATGGCACATTAAGGGCATCATGAAAGGAGTTGTCTTAAACTCCTCTTCTGAGTTTCTGTATGACTGTAGAGATAAGCTAATGGTGTCAGTATTCAGGTGTAGTCAATATTTGGCACTGTAGTAGAATATCCGAGCATATAGTGACACACCATAGTTACTTAGCCATGACTGGCTTTGTTAACACAACTTGGCAACACTGAGATTTTCACTACTACTGCAAGAAAGGAGTTGAATGTATTTTCTAGCCCCCATTCTTACCTCCCATAGGGTCTGTTCTTCTCCGAGATTAAAATAAATCTGGCTTATTGGCATACCTGTTTAAGAAAGGAGACAGTAAATCTTTAATACAAGAAAGTGAAGAGGTGAAATTGTTGAACTTTTCTGAAAAGGCTAGATTCACGGAAGGTAGTAGTAACTTTACTGGACTTCATGTTCCTGTGGGTTGTCATTGATGAGACTGTCATTCATTGTCTCCTCTGCCCCTTCTATTCCCTACCCCCACCCGCCCAGCATGCAACACCAGTGCAGTTACCTATTCATTAATTCACTGGCCAAGAATTAGCAGACACCACTTAGGAATGAAATGTTGCTCTAGGCACTGTGGTTGATTCACAAATAAGACATGGCCCTAATAAGCCAGAGTTAGAGCTTCATGCAATTTGTCTCCTGACCAACCAGTCTCTGTTACTCGAAGTTTTACAACCTGGCTTTGACAAAAGGGAACATGTCTCTTTCTATTGATTACAGCTCTCTAAATGAAACTAAACAGCTCACAGGCAGGTATTTAAACGAAGCATGAAATTTTCCTAGGAGCCATTAAAGCTGGCTTAGTTTCTATATTCTAAAAACAAAGCCAAGCAAAATGAAAACCTTATTTTATTGTGATCTCAGTTATAGCATTTCCTCAAAGGATGGTGCTTAATGAGAGTCACTGCGTACTGTGGGAAAACCATTATGTAATACTTAACTCTACCCATTTAGCTCATTTTATTCCCACTCCTGAAAAAGATTGATTTCTTTGAAAAATTAAGAATCTGACCTTATTTCTTGCATCTTTTGCTTTTTCAGCTTGGAATTTCTAGACAGTGATCTAGTTGGAAGCATCAGCATTTGAAAAAATAAGGTTTATTTAGTTCCTCCTGAATGTTTTTATTTTCTTTGTCACTGAAGTGGCTTTAAATGTTCTTAAAGATCTGCATTAGGTATTTATGGAAATTTCTCTCTAAATTATAGAGTTTAAACTAAAAAAGTATAATTTATTCTCAGCCAGGTGTCGAACAAGAATATCTGAAGAATATTAACAAGCCTTTGAATTTCTTTCTTTTCATCCATCAGCTCCATTAGCCCCAGTTAACTTTAAACTACCTATGCTTTTATAAGTTATAAGAAGTCTCATTCAGATTGTAGGCATCAAATACCAATACTAAATATTTTCCATGCCCCTAAACTA
The DNA here is from genome assembly GCF_016772045.2 of Ovis aries. Taxonomy (NCBI): domain Eukaryota; kingdom Metazoa; phylum Chordata; class Mammalia; order Artiodactyla; family Bovidae; genus Ovis; species Ovis aries. The sequence goes on along the minus strand of NC_056080.1, from coordinate 13,340,558 downwards.
AAGCTAGGTATTATAATCTTAAGATAGCCCCAACTGATGCCCATGGGAGGGCTTCCCTAGTGGCTGAGATGGTAAAAACTGTGCCTGCCATGTGGGAGACCCAGGTTCGATCCCTGGGTCGGAAAGATCCCCTTGAGAAGGTAATGGCTGTCCACTCCAGTATTCTTGCCTGGGAAATCCCATGGACAGAGGAGCCTGGTGGGCTACAGTCCATGGAGTCGCAAAGAGTTGGACATGACTGAGTGACTACACTTTCTTTCTTTCAATGCCCATGGGAATTTATCACTCGTAGAACTCTAGAGAGGTCCAGAGGGGAGAAAAGACAAGGTACCATATTTAAACTTGTATGATGAAACACCTTTCTATGAACTTTAGGGAGTAGATTATTGACCCAATACACATCTTTCATGTTTCATCATGTCTGGTCCCCAAATAGGGTCTCAACAGTAATTGCAAAGCAGCATTTCTTCATCCCACACCCAGAACTGACAAGACCTGTTCTTCCCTCAATTTGCTGCTGCTGCTGCTGCTCCAGGAAAAAAGAGAATTCCTGGAGCTTCCATCATGTGCTAGCAAACATAGCCCTGCTAGCATTCTTCTCTCTTGCCATTTCAGCTGCTGATGCCTTGGGCTCTAGGCTGCTGTCCTGAAGTTTCCTGTTCCCTTCATGTGGGAGGGCCAGCCTCAGAGAACTGTGAGTCTCCTCAGTCTGGGGACCAGGAGTGCCAGCCGTCACATCCCTGAGAGCAAGGGAGGGAGGAGGCACAGGTTCTCCTCCAGGCTGGCACACAGGCCCCTTGGAGCCTCAGTGACACAACTCTTATTTTTTCACTTGGGGTTGGAGAGGAAGTCTTGGGGGCTTCATGTGCCGAAGAATTAGGACAGTTGGAGGAGAGATGATAGGAAGGTTTTAGAAGATAGAGAACCAAGGGATTGACCTTTAGAGCAGGAGTGACTGTGACTCCACCTCCCAGGGAAAGCAGTTGTTGGACCAATGATCCAATGGGCCGCAAAACTGGAGGTCTTTGAGAAACGCTCCCTGGAATGTCAGAAACCCCCAGTGGAAGTCTCAGAAAAGTCAGACTAGGTAAATCTGCCACTTTCAGACTGAGAGTTGACTCATTTGTCTGAGCTAAGGGAGAGAACACTGCTCACCTTTCTGCCAGCTGATCTAACAACAGTGAAATCTTCAGAGTCACCATGTTGGATAACTTGGAGGTTAGGCTAAGGAGGAACAATTTTTGCCCCCACATTTGCAATTTTCATAAAGTCGTTCTTCTGTGGCAGGACCTCAACGTTTCCACACAGGTGCTGTTTCACTGCTCTTCCAGAAAGGTAGTGCCCACTTAGCCACTCCCTTTGTAGGCAAGAGCACACAAAGATGCCAAGTTGAGAGTATGTTTGACTAGACTGTGTAAGAAGCAGCCTTAATAGGAGCTGAAGGATAGCTCCTGAATGTGTCTTGACTTGGAAAGTCCGCTGGTCTTTCCTGTTGGGTTGGCCAAAAGGTTTTTCATTAATACTTTGCCTGGCTGCTGATGTTGGATGATCTTCAGTGGACTTCAGGACCTAGGATTGTTCAACAACAGATTGATCACTTATTAGTCTGTAATCTTTTTTTATCATTAATTGATTGATTTGACTGCACTGGGTCTTTGTTGCTGCACACAGGCCTTTTCTCTAGTTGCGGTGCACAGGCTTCTCATTGTGGTGGCTTCTCTTGTTGCAGAGCACAGGCTCTAGGTGTATGGACTTTAGTAGTCCTGGTCTGTGGGCTTGTTGTGACTTGTGGGCTCTAGAGCGCTGGCTCAGTAGTTGTGGCATCCAGGCTTAGTTGCCCTGCAGCATGTGGGATCTTCCTGGGCCAGTGATCAAACTGGTGTCTCCTGCATTGCAAGGTGGATTCTTAACCAGCTGGACCACCAGGGAAGCTCTATTTGTAATCTTGGACAAGTTATTTAACTTTTTGAAACCTGCTCTCTTTATGTAAAATAGAGATTATAGTACGTGCTTTGCAAGGTCATAGTAAGATTTAAACAGAATAATACACAGTTGATCCTTACTCTTTGCAGTTCTGTATTTGTGAATTTGCCTGCTTGCTGAAATTTATTTATAGCTCCAAATTAATACTTACATCTCTTTCACAATCATTCACAGAGAGGCGGAGTGGCAAAAAAAAATTTGAGTTCCTCAAAACACATTCTCAGCTGAAGTCAAATAGGACAATGCTCCACTTTCTTGTTTCATCTCTCATGCTATAAACAAGTGTCCTTTTTTGGGTCTATTTAGTGCCACAGATTTTGCATCCTTGTACACTAGACCCTTGAACAATAAGGGGGTTAGGGTTCCCAACCCCTGCACAGTGGAAAATCTGCATATCAAAAGCATTGGCCTTCTGTATCAGCAGTTCCGCATCCACAGATTCAACCCACTGCAGATGCTGTAGTACTGGAGTATTGGCCACTGAAAACCACCTGTGTGTGAGTGGAGCTTTGCAGGTCAAACCTGTGTTGTTCAAAGGTCACCTGTGCTGTTTTTTTACATTTTTTGTGACCTTTTCTGCTGTTTTAAATGCCCCCAAGCATATAGTGCTGAAGTGCAGTCCAGCGTTCCTAAGTGCAAGATGGCTGTGAGATGCCTTTTGGAGAAATTACATGTGTTAGAGAAGCTTCCTTTAGGCCTGGGTTATTGTGCTGCCGGCCCTAACTTTAGTCTTAATGAACTAGCAATATATATATTACATAATGTGTTTTTAAACAGAAACACATGAAACAAGGTTTTGTGTTGCTCAGTTGACAAAAATGATGTGGCCAGATGATTGCAGGAACCTAACCCTGACTGAGTGACTGAACTGAACTGAACTGAACCCTGTTTCCCCTAGGAGCAGTGGTTTGGTGTTTATGGTAAGTCCACGGTTTATGGTGACTGTATAGACTGAAACTGCTACAAATAACAAGACTTGACTGTACTTTAAAGGCCAGGTACTTAGTTGGAGCTAAACAAATACTTATTCCTTTGTCTTCTGTCTGTATGATAAGGGCAAAATGGTGAATTTCCTTGAAGGAAGGAAGGAGTGGCTGCTTCTTTGTTCTCCTCTCCTTAGACTATTTCTTGAAAAACATTATAGTGCCAGTAAGAGGTATGGTGTTTTAATTTTTAATAGCTATTTTTAATTGAAGTCTAGTTAATTTTCAATATTGTTAGCTTCAAGTGTACAGCAAACTGACACAGTTATACATGTATCTGCATATAAACACACACATTCTTTTTCTGATTATTTTCCCTTATAGGTTATTACAAGACATGGAATATCATTCTCTGCGCTATAGTTGTTTACCTACTTTATACATAGTAGTATGTGTATGTTACTCCCAAACTAAACTCCTAATTTCTCACCAACCTCCATCCCCTCTGGTAGCCACAAACCTGTTTACTTTGTCTGTGAGTCTATTTCTGTTTCGTAAATAAGTTCTCTTATATCATTTTTTAAGATTGCACATGTAAGTGATAACCATATGATGTTGACATTTTCATTTTCTAATGAAATGTCAGGAGCCTTCTGATCCTTGGTATTATATATACACACCTCCAAAATTAACTCTCTCCTGAGGTGTATAGGAGACTCTCGGCAAGGTGAATTCACTTATCCCTGAAGGAGATAAGAGAAGATTGAATTAGTTTTTCTTCTACTTCACTGGAGAAACTTGTCTGAAATTCTGTCTGGGCTTTGCAGATACCTTTGAGCTCACTTCCATGCACATAAGTCTGGCGGTGCTTGCCCTTTAATAGATTGGGTTCCATTTCTTTTCTGTATTCACGGAAGGGTGTTTTGTTGGTTGGATTATTTTATTTCTCCACCATATGTTTGGGTTTTATTCTAGGAAGGCTGTTCTTTTGAAATTTCTTGGGCTTGTTTGTATCTGTCAATGACCAAATGGCTTTTTGGCTTTGCGATTATGCACCTCAAATTATACGAATGCACCGCTTCAGTTAAAGTGGCTCTGCTTGTGGACTCTCAGTGAATCAATTTTGTTGCTGGATAATGAAGCACTTCAGGCTTTCTGTATTTCTGTGTTTACTTAGAAGCCAGCAAAATGGATGGCCAGGCATTTTACAAGGTACTCAATGATCCTAATTGTTGACTGGGTGTGTTGCTGGGAAGAAAGGTTACTTAGACTGAATTTCAGGGTATGATTCTCAGTTATTGGCTCCAGCTATGAGCCAGATATTTGGTGTGTTTTGGAGATGTATACAACCAATAACTTAAGAGAGAAACCAATTTAGGGCTCTGTTGATCCATTTTGTTGGCTTTTTGAGGAATCCATTTGACCAAAGGACAATGTAGCTGATTCTTGCTTTTATATTCATCTGTTTTATTTTATATCCATCTGTTCTTTCTCCACACTCTTCCTGCAGATGTTCTGAGGCTGAGCATACACCTTTGTCTAGGGCAGGATTTCTCAGCTATCCTTCGTGGTAGAGGCTGTTCTGTGATGGAAGCTTGTAAAGCATCATCCTTGGTGTCCACTCATTCAATGCCAGCTGCACCCCTGCCCCGATTGTGATAACCCCAACCCCCAGACATTGTCAAAAGTCCCCTGGGGTGGGGAGTGGAATTGCCCCATTGAGAAACACTGCTTTAGAGAGAGAAGTTCTCAAGTTGTCAGCATCTCAGGAACAGCGCCTGCTCTGTGCTTTGGTTTCTCTCGTGTCTACAAGGAATGAAACGCTGCCCCTCACAGAAGATTCCTTTTGTTTTGCTTTTAGTTTCTTTTGTCCTTCTTAGAGGACAGCAAGCATCACAGCTTCTGGAAGGTAAAGAACAACCCAATCATCCAAATTGTATCCTTTCTCTGCTCTCCAGACCTTAAAAGTCAGCCACTTCCCTTTTTCAATAGTTCCTTTGTAGGACCTTTGTCAACCAAGCACTGCAGAGTCAGGGAGGGCCCAGTGGCCAAGAGCATAGACTCACTTCAAAGTTTGGTTTTGCTGTTCACTTTGTGTGACTTTGAATGGTGCAGTTTAACTTCTAGGTGCCTTAGATTTCTTTTTCTTTTTAATAATTTAAAAATTATTTATTGACTGCACTGGGTCTTCATTGCTGCCCATGGGCTTTCTCTAGTTGTGGTGAGCAGGCTTCTCATTGCGGTGGCTTCTCTTGTTGTGGAGCTTGGGCTTAATTGCCCTGCAGAATATGGAATCTTCCCAGACCAGGGACTGAACCCGCGTCCTCTGCATTAGCAGGTTGATTCTTAACCACTGGACCACCAGAGAAGTCTGTGCCTTAGAGTTCTTCTTTACAAAATGCTGATAATCACATTACTTTCCGTACATCATCATTGTCGATCTTAAATGAGTTCGTACCCTCACAGAACTTGGAACGGTGGTGTAATGAGAGATGTCTGTTTCAGTGTAGATCTATATACTTCCCCCCCAACCCTGCTCCTTTGTTTGCCCTGGTTCTGTGGGAGAATTTTACAGTTCTAGCTTGTAGATAACGGAGAGCAATGTAAAACAGTTCTTGTCCACAGACAAGAAAATGTCCAGTTGTTGATGTCATACTCATCTAGCCATTTAAATTTCAGTGTTCCCCTGAGTGAGGGCCATGGGGAGCTGCCATCTTTGGCTAGGCGTCCTTTCAGTGTCCATGTAATACGTTGTCTGATTCTAAAATCTGTTCATGTTTCTTTACTGGTCAAACCTGTCAGGCCTTGGCCTTGCCTTATGCTTGACAACCGGAAGTTGAAATTGATTTTACCTGACTTTCCAAAGTCAATCTATTTGTTACTGTATCTCTTTTATACCCTTAGATATTATTTTTGTTAATAGCCTGCCATCTTTTTGACAATTTTATTTTAATTGGAGGATAACTGCTTTACAACACTGTGATGGTTTCTGTCATCCATCAGCATGAATCAGCCATAGGTGTACGTAGTCCCCCCACCTCCCTCCCCGTCCCACCCTCTAGGTTGTCCCAGAGCACTGGCTTTGGGTGCCCTGCCTCATACAACAAACTCCCACTGGCTGGCTGTTTTGCATATGGTAGTGTGCATGTTTCAGTGCTACTCTTGCAAATCATCCCACCCTCGCCTTCGCTCACTGAGTCCAAAAGTCTGTCCTTTAGGTCTGCATCTCCTTTGCGACCCTGCGAATAGACTCATCAGTACCATCTTTCTAGGTTCCGTATATATGCACTAATATACAATATTTATCTCTTTCTGACTTCACTTTGTGTAACAGGCTCTAGGTTCATCTACCTCATTAGAACTGATTCCAATGTATTCCTTTTTATAGCTTAGTAATATTCCGTTGTGTATATGTACACAACTTCCTTATCCATTCCTCTGTCAATGGATGATGGTTGTTTCCATGTCCTTAGCCTGCCATCTTTTGACTACCTTTTATGTTTTTTTTGTGTGTGTGTGTGTGTGTGTGTGTTTTGCTGTAGGATTTATGTTTGAGTGGTAATGCCAAGCTGAAACTCATAGAACAAACATCTGTGGCCTCCCAACCTGTATTAGTATCTACTATCACAAAGCACAGGACCTGGGAACCTAGCAGCTTAAAACAGCACACATTCATTATCTGAAAGTTTCGGTGTGTTACGAATTCTGACATAGCTGAGTTGTGTGGGTCCTCTGGCTCTGAGACTCTTCTAATACTGTGATCAATGTGTCACCAAGGCTGTGGTCTCCTATCAAGTTCAACTGGGGAGGGACTGACTTCCAAACTCACTCATCTGGTGGTTGTCATGAGTCAGTTTCTTAAGGGCTGTTGGATTGAGGGCTCAGCTTTCTGTGGCTGTTCCTTGCCGTATGGACCTTTCTAACCTGATGCCTTGTTTTACCAAAGTGTGTGAGCCCAGAAGGCAATAAAGTTGGTCTACTAGCAGGATGGAGTCATGGTATTTTCTAACTTAATCATCAAATGGACATCCCATGACTTTGTTTTTGTTGTTCAGTCGCTAAGTCGTGTCTGACTCTTTGCGACCCCATGGACTGCATCAGGCCAGACTTTCCTGTCCTTCACCATCTCCCGAAGCTTGCTCAGATTCATGTCCATCGAGTCAGTGATGCCATCCAACCATCTCATCCTCTCCTTCTCCTCTTGCCCTCAATCTTTCCCAGCATCAGGATCTTTTCCAATGAGTTGGTTCTTTGCATCAGGTGGCCAAAGTAGTGGAGCTTCAGCCTCAGGATCAGTCCTTCCAGTGAATATTCAGGGTTGATTTCCTTTATGATTGACTGGTTGGATCTCCTTGCAGTCCAAGGGACTCTCAAGAGTCTTCTCCAACACCACATGTCAAAAGCATCAAATCTTCTTTACCATATGCTATTCATTAGGAGCAAGTCACTAGGTCCTGCCCATACTTAACAGGAAGAGGTTATAAAAAGCCCTGACTACCAGGTGGTGGGAATTACCAGGCACTATCTTAGAAGTCTGCCTGTTTCACAGACAAATGTGGACCAGATCTGTTGGGGCAGACAAAATAACTGTAACCCAGATCCCCCAGGTCTCACAAACAGAGGTACAGATGAGGTGACATTGTTGTTAATGCCCACACACAGCTGGATCATAGGCCTCACCTGTGAGCACCATGTCTCCAGGCTCTTCCTTAAAGTCAACTTTGTTTAGTTCTGAGAGTCCACCAAGAATACCTCGTATACTCTCAGTGAAGCGCGCCTTGGTCTTCAGCTGCAGCTTTAAGGAGATGCACCCAGGTGCTGACATCACTACCAGCGTTCTCTGTCAGAAAGAGTCCCAGTGACGGAGTCCCATTGTCTGCAAAACAAACAAACAGAAACACTCGACAGACCCTCCCTCCCTGCTCTAGGTCACGACTTAGATTCACACGGTGTGGCTGGTGCCCACCGTCCCTGCTGTGTAGAGCTCCTCTCTTTGGCTCACATCACCTCACTCAGATCCGGTTGGGGAGTGCATACAATACCCTCCTCTTTGCCTTTTGATCCCTCTCATCTTGGCTCCCAGATGCCCAAGACCTCCCCACAAGTCCCCTCACCCTTTGCCATCTGTGTTAATACCTAGAGGCAGACTTGCCTTTTAGGAAAAAAAAAAAAAGTCCTGATTTAGAGCATTTGCCAGTTTCCATGGTATAAATGCTCCCACCGTGAATGATTACAAACCGCTAATTTGACATCAGTGAATGTGGAGTGGGGAAGAGGTGTGTGCCGTCAGCTCAGCTCTTTGCGAGCTGATGTGGGCTGGCTCTGGCCTAGTCTTGCCTGGAGGGCCAGCAGCCCAGAACACATGGCGTGATGTGAATCCCAGCCTGGACTAGGTGGAACCTCCTGGCATCCTCTGCATTGAAATGCACCTCTGTCTGCTGGGGCACAGGATGAAATGGCTTCATTGCTGCTCCACATACAACTGTACCCTATGTATTTCTTTCATAGGAATTACTTTCGCTGCAAGCTTGTCTAGACCTTTATATCATCAGAGAAAAGACTGAAATACCCAAACATTCCCCAAAGTTACAGCGCCTTTACTATTAACGTCATGTTTCCCAAGATCCTCATGGACTCTAAACTGTTTCAGACTTGAGTTATTTCTCTTGGTCTTTGATCTTCCACCCTCTATTTCTCCATGTTGTCCTGGCCCAAAGAACAGAGTTTCTTCCAAGTCTCTTCCTCCTTGATTCCAGCTAGCGTGTGTGTGCTCAGTCATGTCCAACTGTTTGTGACCCATGGGCTGTAGCCCACCAGGCTCCTCTGTCCATGGGATGCTATTGGCAAGGCTCCTGGAGTGGGTTGCCAGGCCCTCCTCCAGGGGATCGTCCCAACTCAGGGATGGAACCCATGTCTCTTGCGTCTCCTGCATTGGCACAGGAGGGAAGCCCGATTCCAGCTAGGACCCCCCCTTTATTGTTAATGGACATCATTGCACCCATATCACTTGATTGAGTTTCTTTGTCCAAGGCTTGGTTTTGCCCCTCTCCTCTAAATATCATCATAGACTCAAAGCTCCTTGGCTGATGAAACTTTCGGAAATTTTGGAGATAGCCAAGCAGACACACCCTTCTAATTCCTTAGCAGTGTATCCTTAGGAATTTGCTTAACTTTCCTGAGTCTGAGCAGCTCTCTAAGTTTAGTGGCAATAAGAATACCTACTTCCTAAGTTTGTTATGAGGATATAAATTAGAGGTTGATATGAAGTTCCAGACACAGAGTAAGTGTGTGACAAAAATATCTCTAAATACCCCTTTATTGCTATTTCTCTTCTTTTTCTTTCCCTTCTTCCTCCTCCCCTCCCCCTTCTCCCTCCCTTCTGCCCTTCCCTCTCCCTCCTCCTGGACCTTTTTTCAAATCATATCAACCCCAGCTAAATCCTCTTCCATGCACCATGTTCCAGGAATGCCTAATCCTCAACAGAACATTAGAGTTGCCAATTCAGGGATGTGTGCAGGTGATCAAGCTCCAGTTACCCACTAGGTCTGCATGTTTTATGGCAGATGATGATACCAGACACTGATCTTGATTTTTCCTCCAACAGCAATGAATTTGTACCTCTCCTGACAATTTGACCAGATAATAATTTCAGCTTTTTATTTTCAGTACAGATTTCTTTCCAGAGTGTCAAACATACCTAGCTGCCTGAAACATCTGGATTTCCTATAGCTTCTTTAAAAATCCCCAGCCCTCTCTATCAATCCATTCTGCATGTGATAAGGTATCCAAGGCAGGTCAAGCTTTCTGAAATAGTTCTCTAATGCATCTTCTCTTTGTCCTCATTGCCACGACATTACTTGAAGCTATCACAATTTATCGTGTTCCATGACCTCCTGAAACAGACAGTGTTTCGAGTTTCAAGATGCAGAAAGATATCTTCTTTGCCTACAATATCCTTCCCCATCCAATGTGCCTGCTTAGTGTATAAATCAACTTTTAGGACTCAATTCAAATGTTGCCTTCTCCCTAACCCCCTTTCCTCCCTTCTCATCTATGTCAAGTGAGTTTCCCTTCTTTGCTCCTTGGCATACTGTTCTTACCTTTATTTTAGCACAAACCATGTTCTTGTGTAGTTACTGGTTTAAATCGTCTATTTAGGCTTTCATTTGACCCTGAAATTCTTCCCTTTAAAAAAAAATCACCATAACTCACACATCATTAATATTAAAAAATGTTTGTTTAATAAATGAATGAAAACCTAGCCCTTTGTATATAAAAAAGAAAAGTTTGGATGATCAGTTTTTCATTTACAAGTATATTATTTGTAATATCCCCTCCTTATAAAGTCTTAGCTGTTCATTTGTAACATCAGTCTTAAGTTCAAGGATGCTTATCTAAATATGTAACTTTTCATCTTTGCTTCCTCCATCTGATTTGATAAATCTTAATGCTTAAGTTCTGAAAAATTTGAGAGGCTCCTTGAAACGTGTGTAATAGATCTATTAATAGTAATATCTAATTAAAAACTATTTTAAAAATGAGCCAAGTAATAGAATAAATCCATTAAGTTCACATTAAATCCCTCCATGAAAGTGAACACTTTGCATTTGTTAAGGGTTTCTTAATGAAATATCATTAACCCAAGTAATTCAGAAATTAATATGACTCTTCATACAGAATGATGTCTTATAGAGGCGTATGTCTTGTTAGGTGGCCCCACGGTCAGAGCTCATCAATTCATACGTTTATCACACTGAGGAGATTAAATTTCATGCTTTGCTAAAGATTAATAGAAAAACATCACTAGAGTTGTACACATTATTTATTAATCTAAAGAGATGACTTTCTCCTGCTACCAAAAGGAACTATAGAGGATTTAGACATTTTCATATAGGAGAAAACAAAAGGGATAAGAAATAGGTGCACAAGGAGGAAATGCTAGATATTTAAATCTACATGGTACATGCTCACCATAGCTCTTTAGGTTTATGGGGACTAGGAAAGTACAACTGACTTTGTGTATTCTATGACAGAGAGTGCTAGGCAAAATACTGATTTACTATTTGTGTCAGAAGGGCAAACTTCACCTTTTTCTGCACTCAAAAATTCCATTGATGTGTCAGAAGAATGGTAAGAATTATAAATTCAGGGCAGCTTTGAAAAGAGACTTAGGTGCTCCCATTGAGATCATCGATTTTGAGGAATATCTGAAATTTTATAAAATAGAGTTGGGTTGATGGAAAAAGTGGAGGTGAAAACCCCTCCAATCCAACCAGGTGGATGAAGAGACTTCAGAGAAGTGAGCAGACAGGATTTCACAGGGAAGTTCAACCCTGCCGAGGGACAGGAGCAGAAGATGAGCAGGTGGCTGGTGGAGTAACTGGGCTGGAGGTAAAGATTAGGAATCTGTCAGTTCTACACCTGGCTCTTCAGCCATGGTGCTAAATGAGACCCTGTAGTGCTGGTTATTATTCAAGGTAGCTACCCTTTGTAAAAATCTACTATGTGCTAATTATTTTATAACTCACTTTTGAATTATTTTGAGCTGCTTCTGATATGAAATAACAAAACTTACTTCAGGAAGACACTCTGAAATCAATCCCAATTGCTACACAATGATCATGTATTAATACTTAAGAATATAGCTGTCCTGGTTTGAATGTAATTGGAGTTTTCATCTCATCTCCCTCCATTCAATAGCCTAATCTTTGATCATTTCCAGGATTGTCTCTTCTGCATTTCACCTTTCCAGAAGTTTGTGTGATATCTATGGGACGATTTCGCTTTTTGTTGTTGTTGAGTGGGATCTTAGTTCCCTAACCAGGATTTGAACCTGTGGCCTCTGCAATGGAATTGTGGGGTCTTAACCACTGGACCTCCAGAGAAGTCCCGACTTCTCCTTTAAATACAGTCTTACTCTCTAATTTGTGTTAAGCTCCCAAATCTGTTGCACTCTTTGCCTTATTTCCTGTAGGCTCCCTGGCCTGCAAGAAAAAGTAGATTTTCTCTCCTTAGTGACACTTGGCATGGCTCCATTAAGAAGAAAAGAATGAAATCTGTTTGATCTCAGCAACATGCTGTTTTGTGGAGAATGAAAAGAAATGAAGTGTAACAGTTAATGTTGTTCTTTCTGTCACAGATGGGGTCTCCTGTTAAAGAAATCTCTCAATCAAATAAATTCTTTTACTTGACACTGAAGACCCAGAGAATTCCACAGCTAATGTGGTCACCTCTCTATTTTCATCTAGAGATAGATCAGCAAGGACAACACATATTCATTTGCTGCTCAACTCCCATTATTCTCTGAGCTTTAGACATTTTAATTCCGAGACCTCTGATCATTATTGCCTATTTTTAAACCGCGAAAGGCTGAAAAATTATTCTTCTTTATAGTCCATAAGATAGATATCAGCACAGGACCAAAAACCACTAGAGAGCTTTATGTTTTAAATGGCTTGTTTCTCCAAAGTTTGAAGGGCACGTTTTCTTTGTTTTCTTAAAAAAAGGTCAGTGCAAAAATAAATGAATTGCCACAAAGAGAAATACCAAGTAAATATAGTAGAAGGGAAGCCAAGGGGATTGGGGAAAAGTCGGGTGAGCTGAATATCAGTTGGTGGAGTCTGAATTAGGAATTTCACGCTCTTGTAAAAGCTTAAGAACAGTGGCCTCAAAGCCAAAGTTAGTTCCTTTCCAGAGATAAAATATCTTCACAAGATGATTCTGTTATTTCTTAAATGTCTTCCTCATGAATTCTTTATCACTTGAAAGACACTGGGCAGAGATGAGAGAGCCTGCGAATCAGAGACGTCATGTGACTTGTTCACATTAAACACATTTTCCCATGTCCAGGATTAGATGTTCAGGTTTGTCATTGCTGACCAATGATTTTTCAGTTCTCTCCCTGATTTTTTCCCTAATGATATATTAGTATTATGTACAGATAATTATGCAAATTATTTTTATTTATGCAAATTAGCTTGCACAGTACGTTTAATTTCACAATCACTTACCTGCTTTAACCATATACCATGCTTGTTTTTCCATGTCACTGTGTGCAACTGATACATTCTTTTTAAAGACTGTATCATATTTACTTAATGATGCTTAAGGAGATAGGATGGAGTTTTGCTTCCCAGGGACAGTTGGCAATGTCTGGAGACTTTTTTTGTTACACTTGAGCAGAAGGTGCTACTGGCACAAGACAGCTCTCTACCAGGAATGATCCAACCCAAATGTCAGCAGTGCCAAGGTTGAGAAACCGTGAAAATAGATGTACCACAACTCATTGAACAAATTCTTTATTGATGGACATTTGGAGTATTCGCAATTTTACCTACTATGGTAGCATCACATATCCAAGAATCTCTGTTTCTGCATAATTCTGAATAGTGCTGTAGGATAAATACCTAGAAGGATAGTTTCTTGGTGAAAGATTATGCTGCCAGGGGGTTATATATATTGCCATCTTCAACTACTAAAGTTCATATGAATTTACATTTCTTCCAAGAATATGTGTAGGTGTGTGGTTTCTCAAACATTCTTCAACTGCCAGTGGCTATTAACTACCTCTTTGAGCTATATATATATTTTTGATATATAGTATTCCACTTTCTTATTGTTATTTTAAATTTATTAATTGTTGGTATGCATGACCACCATCTTTTTAAAAAATGATTTTATTGAAGTATAGTTGGTGTTTATTCCCTGGTGGCTCAGACGTTAAAGTGTCTGCCTGGAATGCAGGAGACCCGGGTTCGATCCCTGGGTCGGGAAGATCCCCTGGAGAAGGAAATGGCACCCCACTCCAGTGCTCTTGCCTGGAGAATCCCATGGAGGGAGGAGCCTGGTAGGCTATAGTCCATGGGGTCGCAAAGAGTTGGACACGACTGAGCGACTTCACTTCACTTTAAGTTACAGGTGTATAGTATGGTGATTCACAATTTTGAAGGTTATGCTTCATTTATAGTTATTATAAAAGATTTACTGTAGTTCTCACATTGTACACTATATTCTTGAAGCTTACTTTGTGCCTAATAGTTTGTATCTCATAATCCCCAGATCCTGTATTGCCCCTTCCCTTGCTCACTGGTAAATACTGGTTTGTTCTCTATATCTGTGAGTATGCTTCTTTTTTGTTTTATTCACTAGTTTTGTTGTATTTTTGCTGCTGCTGCTAAGTCGCTTCAGTCGTGTCCAACTCTGTGCGACCCCATAGATGGCAGCCCACCAGGCTCCGCCATCCCTGGGATTCTCCAGGCAAGAACGCTGGAGTGGGGTGCCATTGCCTTCTCCGTGTTGTATTTTTTAGATTCCACATATAAGTAGTATGATATGGTACTTGACTTTGTCTGACTTATCTCACTTAGCATAATGCCCTCCAAGTCCATTCATGTTGCTGCAAATGGGCAAAATGTCATTCTTTTTATGACTGAATAATATTCCAGTGTGTGTGTGAATATATATGCATGTGTGTGTGTGTGTGTGTACATATCTATGTCACACCTTCTTGATGCATTCCTCTGTCAATGGACACTGAAGTTGCTTCCATGTCTGGGGAGTTGTAAATAATGCTGCCATGAACATTGGGGTCCATGTATCCTTTCAAATTAGTGGTTTTGTTTTTCTTGGACATATACCCAAAAGTGGAATTGCTGGATCATGTGATAGTTCTATTTCTAGTGTTTTGAGAAACTTCCACACTGTTCTCTATAGAAGCTGCATCAATTTACATTCCCACCGACAGTGTATGAGAGTTCCCCTTTTCCCACATCCTCACCAACATTTATTAGTTGTTGCCTTTTTGATGATAGCCATTCTGGTAGGTGTGAGGTCATACCTCACTGTGGTTTTGATTTGCATTTTCAGCTGAAGCTGAAACTCCAGTACTTTGGCCACCTCATGCGAAGAGTTGACTCATTGGAAAAGACTCTGATGCTGGGAGGGATTGGGAGCAGGAGGAGAAGGGGACGACAGAGGGTGAGATGGCTGGATAGCATCACTGACTCGATGGACGTGAGTCTGAGTGAACTCCAGGAGTTGGTGATGGACAGGGAGGCCTGGCGAGCTGCGATTCATGGGGTTGCAAAGAGTTGGACATGACTGACGACTGAACTGAACTGATGATTAGCAATGCTGAGCATCTTTTCATGTGCCTGCTGGCCATCTGCATGTCCTCTTTGGATAAATGTCTATTCAGGTCTTCTGCTCATTAAAAAAAATCTGGTTGTTTGGATCTTTTTTATGTTGAGCTGAATATTTCTTGAATATTCTGTTGTTTATATCTGTTGAATATTCACCCTTATCAGTCATAGCTTAACCATCTTTTCAAATGTTACTGGTCTTTTTTTCTTTTGTGCACTGCCTGTTCATGTCCTTGATAAGTTTCCTATTGAGTTGATTATCTTTATCTTCTTGACTGGAAAGAACTTTGTCTCTTATGTTTGTTACAAATAGTTTTTTCCTAGTTTGTTGTTTGTCTTTTAACATTAATAATTTTTGGACCTGTGGAAGTGTTATATTTTTATAAAGCCAAATTTATCCTTATCCATACATTTCCTCCTGGAGCTTATGTCATGTTTAGAAATACTTCCCCCACTCTAGAAGATAAAAATATGCCTCTGGGTTAGATATCATCACTGAGTGAATGGCCACGAATTTGAGCAAACTCCAGGAGATGGTCAAGGATAGAGTAGCCTGGCGTGCTACAGTCCATGGGGTCGCAAAGAGCTGGGGTTGTGAAGAGTCAGGGTCATAAGCAACTGAACAACACATCAATAAAGGTTTTCTTCCAGTCTTTCACCAGTTTCTTTGGGATCTGTTTGTCAATTTCTTTTACATTAAATCCTTTACATCTATCTGGAACTTAATTCCATGTGGAAAATGTTAGCCCACTGACTTGTCCTAATACAGCCATCACAGCTTCACAGAAACAAGCCAAGTGGAGATGTTCCCTAAAGAGAATAAACTCCTAACCTCCCCATCTGTAATTGATTCTGGAACACCAGCCAACTTTCTTCATAGCAGGAATGATACTCAGTGCTGTTAAGTATTAAGCTTGTTAAGCTGAAGAATTTCTAAAATTTCACGTTAGTTTTATAGTTTACATTATTTTGTTTATTCGTGTTATTTCATTTGGTTACATGTATTTTATCTTCCTATGACATCTTTAAAGCAGTGTATCATCTCCACTTTACAGATGAAACCCAGTTAAGGCTGTCCACTTGGCTGTATATTTCTTGAGAACAGACTGTTTTTTTTTTTTTCCTCTCCAGGGCTCAGCATGTATAGTCTATTGAATAAATTTCTGATCAGCCTAAGGGCGCACTTTATTATGGAAAGGAGATGAGCAGGTTGATGAGATAGTTGACATTTCTCACCTCTCCTTGATTTAGCTATAACTTAGTCCAATATTATCCTCAAGAGGAATTGTCTGCAAAATACTAGGTGATTTTGTTCTCTTCTGGTTGATCTTTGTATGACAGAGCTTTTCTGCATAGGTAAATTGAAGATAGATAATTTGAGGTCACCCCAAGTTAGGTTAGCATAGGATGTGGCTATTTAAAGGTCAATAAATGCATAGATCTGAGATGTTTAGAGTCCATTGGCTCACATTTTTATTGGTGGTGGGGCTTAAAAACTAATATTACTTCTAGAACTGTAGACAAGATATCTTGGTCAGAGAGAAGGAAAAATGGAATTTTTATCCAAATAGACCATAATAGCAGTTTTATCCGAAAACATTGCTATTTCTCTTCAAGAGAAATAGGCTACTCAGTTCCCTTGCAAATAACTTGGTACGATCCCCTGATTAAAAAACAAACAAACAAACAAAACTTTAATCACCGTGTTCCCAATCTATAAACCAGAAACAGCATTATTTCTTGACTGCTAGCCCACCTGTAGGGAAGTTCCAAAGTAAGTAAGTAAGTAAAGTCGCTCAGTCGTGTCCGACTCTTTGTGACCCCATGGACTATAGCCTACCAGGCTCCTCCCTCCATTGGATTCTCCAGGCAAGAGTACTGGAGTGGGTTGCCATTTCCTTCTCCAGGGGATCTTCCCAACCCAGGGATCGAACCTGGGTCTCCCGCATTCCAGGCAGACACTTGAACTTCTGAGCCACCAGGGAAGCCCTAGGTGATTTAAAAATCTAACTGCGTTCTGGAGACACCAAGACCAGAGACATGTCTTGCATGTCTGTGGAAACAGACAGTGGTGTTGGTGTCCTTAAAAACAATTCTCTTCACTTGGTCAAAGCAGTTGTGTGCCCAGCTAGGAGCATCCTTGCATAAATGATATGGAGAGATCTTCAGAAGCATACCCCTTTGACTCCAGTGACTAGGACCATGACCACATAGATTCTAACTTAATAAGTGGTCAGTGGTCAGCCATTTTTTAAAAAAGAAAATTGTTCTATGGGAAAGTGCCAGAAGCACCTCCAAACAGAAGCCTTTTTGTATTCATGGCTAGTTGCATCCATAACCACCAGACAAGAGATAAAAATTGATAAAACTACAGCCTTGGGGATATAACTTTCTCCCTGAGGTCTCCTCAGAGCCCCAGCTTTATATAAATTTTCCATCAGACTCTCAGCCAGCTGTTCAAAGTACAAGAATCTATTTCCCTGATGGGTAAGGAATCTCAGGGTAGAAAACATATTCAGAACAAAATTACCAAATTGTTCTTCCTTAATAAAAATTCATTTCTTTTCTTTCACAGAACATCCAGAGCTGAGTTTAAATAAATTTCCAGTCTGATGTCCTTAAGAAAACAAGGTCTTCAAGGCTGGTCTTAGACATATCACATGACCCTGCTTGAAACTATCTTTCCTGTGTCCGTTGTTTCAATTCATTATTTTGTTTTCTGGCTTCTCAAGTCTGGAATCCTTTAATTAGGTCTTTTTTCTTTGGATTTACTGCCAAGTTCAGTGCCACCTGGTGATTCTTCCTAAGTTCTAATGTTAGTCAATTTGCTGACTTGTCTATACCATTTAGAGACTTTGCTCTGTTCTAGAATCTTGGTCTGAGCTAAGCCCTGGTTGGGGGAATGTGGAAAGGGTGGGTGGAAGTGGCTGAACATCAGATAGAGAATGTCAGTTAGAACAGTGTTTGAGATGCTTACATTTTCAAGGAAGAGAAACCCCAAACCAAACTGGCAATGAATAGGAGATTTACTAGTTCTCATAAATTAATAATCAAGAATTTATAAAGCAATTCCACATGTATTATTTCACTTTCTCAAATAATCCTCTTAGGTAATATCCCAGCATTTTAACTGAAAATGGCAATTCTGAAGATGAGTTGCCAGGGACCACATGGCCACTAGGTGGCGCAGTGAGATCCAGGTAGAGGCTACTGATCTGTGAATCCACTATACCTCCTTGCCACTCCCAGGGTGATGTTTTGTTGTTGTTTTTAATGTTAAGTATCTTTTTTTTTTTCTTCTTGAATTGAAGTATAGTTGATTTACAGTGTTGTGTCAGTTTCAGGTGTGCAGCAAAGTGATTCAGTTAAACATACGTGTATGTGTGTGTATGTGTGTTCCCTTATTGGTAATTACAAAGTGTGAAAATACATGGCTTGAATGTGGGGGAAAATAAGAAGAAAATGTGAACTAGGAAGGTAGTGAGAGAGAGACCCTGGTGTATTTCAGTTAGGGAAAAATGTTATAGAATTGGGCTTAAAAAAAAAAAATGGAAGGAAATCCCTTGAGGGCAGAAACAGGAGGGAGTTGCGGGATCTGACACCCTGGGGACAGGGCCGTTTGGGGGCATGGGGGGGGTGCCGAGAGCTGGGGACATGACCAAAGGGCAAATCTCCCTCTTCGTGTTCTGAGCACTAAGGTCCTGCAGTGAGTGATTCAAGACTGTACCCATCTAGATGGGCTCGCTACATAGTAGGCTTTATTTGCTTCCTTTGAAACTGGTCTCCATAGACTCCAGTGCGAAGATACGGTATCATGTTTGCAAAGACAGTTGTCTGAGGTCACACAAGCAATTTTCAGTTATTTTAACCCACAGGCTCTGGCCTCACCTCTCATAATAGAGGCACTTTCCTTCAGAAGCAAAGAACCCAAGTGAGAAAGGGCAGAAAGGAGTCACCCTTTCTATTAAATTGTATTCAATGAGTTTGGCTAGTCTCCTGCATTTTCCTGGGGCTGCCTTCACAGCTGGGAACAGCTTTTCGTTTCCAACTTTGATTTTTCTTATAAGACAAAAAGCAAAACCAAAATACCTTTCCTCCCAGAGTTTTAGTCAATTCAGATCGAGTCAGTTCTGCTGCTTCTATTTTTCTGCCTGTTGATATGGTTTGTGGTCAGAGGCTAGATTAAATAGCGAAGGCTCATGTTGAAGATCTCAGCTGGAGCACCAAAGAGGTTATCGAAAAAAAGAGGAACAGAAAGAACTAAAGAAGAGGTTGTGTAATCCACCTGCAGGAAACAGCTTGACTCGAAGTGGTTGGTGTGGCATATTTGATTAAAACCCTTGCCAAAATGACCTTTTCTCCACTTACCTATAGTATGCATCTTTCCAAACCTGAGCTGGAGGAGCTGATACGAAAGGGCAAGGCTTGACACCTCTTTCAGAGTGTGATGAACTTGATCAGCACACACAACCCTGGCACAGGGCTTGGAAGGCACTAAGTAGAGGGAAAATCTCAACAACAACCACAAAATCTTCAGGTAATGGGCTGTGCCCTTCCAGCACTCTGTGACTTCTTGCACAGCTCCTGTGTGTGTGGTGGGCGTGCGATCCTAGAGGAGACTTTCTTAATCTTGCCCTTGCTCTCAAGTGATAAAAGCTAGTCATGAAATAGATGACCAGTCCAAATCTGATGCATGAAACAGGGCACTCAGGGCCGGTGCACTGGGACAACCCAGAGGGATGGGGTGGGGAGGGAGGTGGGAGGTGGGAGGGGGTTCGGGATGGGGGGCACATGTGCATCTGTGGCTGATTCCTCTCAATGCATGGCAAAGAGCACCGCAATATTGTAAAGTAATTAGCCTCCAATTAAAATAAAGAAAGAAAAAGCTAGTCATCTAAGGCATCAGACAAACACACAAACTATACTTTGAGCTTAAAAAATACTGAACTCTTAGGACAGAAAAATATTTCAGGGAACCCAAGTCATAGATTTACTTTATTATACATGTACTCTCCTATGTTCATATTTGCATGCCAGCCTTGCATGCCAAGATTTACTTATTTTTTAATGTATTTGCAGTGTGGGTTGGAAGAAGGTGAGTATTTCAGAAGTATTACTTGGGAAGAATTTTTTGTCTTGAAATATAGTTGGTTGAAAAATTCTTTTCCCTTACGGTTTATCATAAGATATTGAATATAGTTCCCTGTGCTATACAGTAGGATCTTGTTGTTTATCCATCTGAGACATATTAGCTGGCATCTGCTAATCCCAAACTTCCAGTCCCTCCCTCCCTCACCCCCTCCCCCTTGGCAGCCACAAGTCAGTTCTTCTCTATGTCTGTGCATCTGTCTCTCTTTCCCAGATATATTCATTTGTGTCATAGTTTAGATTTCACATAAAAGTGTTACCGTATGGTGTTAGTCTGTCTCTGACTTGCTTCACTTAGTATGGTAATCTCTAGGTCCATGCATGCTGCTGCTAGTGCCATTATTTTGTCCTTTTTCGTGGCTGAATAGTACTCCATTGTATCTGTCTAAGCCACATCTTCTTTATCCATTCCTCTGTCAACGAAGACTCAGGTTGCTTCTCTGTCTTGGCTACTGTGAGCAGTGCTGCTGTGCACAAAGCGGTGCGTGGATCTTTTTAATGTATAGTTTTGTTGGGATATATGCCCAGGAGTGGAATTGCTGAATCATTGGGTAGCTCTATTTTTAGTTTTCCATTGTGGCTCCACCAATTTATATTTACTTGAGAAGAATTTTTGTATACTTGTCTCATTGAAAGTTAGAAATCTAATCATCAGAAAACCTATAAAAGGATGATAGATCCCTACAATACCATGCTTTGAGGAGCCTTTGGAAGAGATTTACAATTTTTTTGAAGCTGTAGCCAGTCATGAGACTATACAGCATTTTCTCTCTTTGTGCTTGCCATTGTAATTTCCACAGTTTAAGTTGAGATTAGTGAGTCCAGAGAGATGGAGAATCCTTTGGTGAAACAAAAATATATAATCCCCTCTTTGTGCTTAACATGGGACTCATGTTGCTATAGCAAACTGGTTTTCTCATTAGGAGCCAATTTTATAAGGAGAAGATTGCCACATAAGATGCTAAAGGATAAAACTCTTGGCTTTCTTTCTGCAGAATATAGATTTATTGCAGATTGTAATTCTTTCCAATTCATTTCTGCCAAAGTCCTTTGGGAGCCAGAGCAGATATGAAATTGAGGAGGTTGCACTGAGGCTCTAGGGGCAGGACTTAAAACTACCTCTTGACTTTCACAACAGCAGTGCTCAGGGCAGCGTGGCACTTGGAAGCCATCCTCTGCTCATTAAAAAGGCAGCTGTTATCATGGGAAGATTGCTTGTTGTCTGTTCCATTTTTGGCCTTCTTTTTGTTGTTTCTCCCCTACCTCTTTGACCCTCTAAGTATTGAGCATTAATTTTCCCCTCTTCTACTTACTGGGCTCTCGGTCCCCAACTTCCATAACAGTGTATCAGTCAGCACTTGCCTGATACAATAATGCTTCATAGCAAACAGTCCTCAGGTATTTTAAGCAATAGTCATTTATTCTAGAGCTCACAGATCTGTGAGTTTGCTGCATCTACACAGGGTTAGGCTGGTATCCAGGCTCCAGGGTCTGGGCTCTAGAATCTAGATTTCAGGTTCCAGACTCCAGGGTGAATTCAGTTCTGTTTGACTTGCCTCTTCTTCTATGGATCAGAGGTTACCCAGAGCGTGTGGTGAACTTAACACGTTCCATTTAGGGGCCCAGGATGAAGGCCAGTGTCCACGTGGGGCACGTACTTCTCATGGCAGTGCACCAGACTTAAAGAAGGACAAGCTTAGTAGAGCAAACACATTTCAAGCCTCTGGTAGTCTCCACACATCCTCTTGTCCAAAGCAAATCACTTAGCCAGACCCAAAGTCAAGGGGTCAGAGAAGTAATGTGTCCTTCAGGAAGATCTGATAACGATGTGGATATATATAATGTGCCTGAAACTGAGTGAAGAATTAGGGACAGAGAGTTCAGTCTTCCAAAAGTAGGAAGTATCACAATGTACTGTATTGTTGGGTTGCCTGTATTCACCCAAAGTGGAGGGATCCACTTGAGGATGGAACCCAATTCTTAGTCACCCCAGAATTTCCACATCTGACATGAGACCTGCATTTACTGAGGTATTCAGTAAGTTATTCTAGAAGTAAATTACTCAATAAATTATTCTGAAACAACAAGAAGATGGAAATAATTCTCTCAGAGCATCATTGAAAAAGAGAGAGGAAGAACAAGTCTTATAGGGTTTCTTCCCCTCCTCTTTTATTCAGCCTGATTCTTTTTGGCAAATACTAGATTTTCTTGATTTTGAAGCTATTGACTCCTCTTGCAAAAGTCCACTATGACAGGCAAAATCTTTACTCTGATTTTCATCTCTGTGTATTTCCCAGCACCTGTGTGGATGCTTGCTGGTTTTGTTTTCATAAACAGAACAGCAAATGTCCCCCAGGAAGATGCTTTTTTTTTTTTCTTTTGATGAAACTTCTTGAAATTAGATGGGTGCGTAAAATAAGATGAGATTGTCTTAAGGCTTTTTGTTCCCTCATGAAACTGACAAGAAATCGGAATTCAGGCATTCTCTTTTCCTCTGTGATCCTGGACCTCCAAACCCGTTAACTCTAATGCTAAAGTAACAACTTGATGTCTCCCTTGATATTATGTGCATTAGGGTTTTGCAACATAGAGCATCCATCTTTATTAGTTGAATAAAAGGAGCAGTTATTTATGCAGCACCTACTTTTTCTTTCCATAACGTGTTTGAAGACTAACCACATGGATTTTGCCGAGGCCTGCCATAGGCTAGAAAGAAACTGTCAGTGCCTCTCCCATCTCCTGCCGTAGTCATGGAACAGTGGGTCCTTGGAGATGGCCTTGTCCTACTCCCCAGAACCTGTGAACATGTTGCCTTACACAGAAAAAGAGACTTTTCAGGTTTTATTATTTTTATTTTTTTTTAATATTTATTTGGCTGCATGGGATCTTAGTTGCAGCACATGAAATCTAGTTCTCCAACCAGGAGTGGAACCTGGACCCCATGCATTGGGAATGTGGAGATTTAGCCCCTGGACCACCAGGCACGCCCAGAGTTAATAATCTCAAGTGGATTATCCTGGATTCTCTGTGTGGTTTGACATAACCACCAAGGTCCTTACAAGAGAGTAAGGAGAGGCAGAGTCAGAAGGAGATACAGCGACAGAAGCCGAGGGTGGAGATGTTATGCTGTTGACTTTGAAGATAGAAGAGGAAGGCAGGTGGCTTCTAGAAGCTCAGGAAGGTGAGGAGAAGGTTTCTTCCCAAAGCTGCCAGGAGGGATACAGCTCTACCAACACATTTTAAACTTCTGCTCGCCAACATCAGCTAGTAAAGGTGTGTTATTTTAGACCACTAAGGTGGTGAGGGCTCCCTGGTGGCTCAGACAATAAAGACTCTGCCTACAATGCTCATTCATCTTATGATACTTACTTATCCTGTATGGTTTTCTATGGACCTTTAAAATCAGACACCATGCGTGGGTATCGTTTTCTTCACAGGTCAACAGGAGAACAAAAGATAATTTCAAGTGAAATGAAATAAGTGTGCCCAATAAATGTGATATTCTGAGTTTTGTGGAAATCACTTTGCAAACAAATAAAATGGAGAGATTCATAGGAACAGCTGTACTTTTGGACTTTCCTGGAGGTCCAGGGGTTAGGACTCTGCACTTTCACTAGTGGGGGCCCGGGTTCAGTCCTTGGTCAGAGAACTAAGATCCCACAAGCCACACGGTGCATCCAAAAAAAAAAAAAAGTGAGTCTGTTACTGTTAATAACTTAGAGGTTATGGACATTTATGGTTGCCTCCCACATTTTATCTCAGGCAGTCCAAATGCTGCATTCTGAAGTACAGTTCCTATTGTGTGAGTCTCTAATGTCCATGACACAGGAATAATCTCACGTTGGAGCAAGGGGCATGGAGTGTTCCAGCATCATTCAAAAAAAGCGACCTTACCCACCATGCTGCCAATGATGTCATCTTAGCAGTAAAAGCAACTGGCAACAAGAGTATGGTTTTTGCTCTGAGCAGTAGAGTTGCTCTTTTTATAAGGAATTTTTCATATTAAAAAAAAATTCTGCATGAATACCATTGCTTACTTCAGGGTTAAAATAGTGTTGTTTGCAAAATGTTAGTAGTTTGGCATTTAAATATTAAATGATGAAAACCTGATCATTTTAAGGCTTACAAAAATAATATTTCTGTGATTGCACTTGATATCCCATCTAGAAATCTCTCTTGTATATATGAATGGCTCATATATGTTTGGTAGATATTTTCTACTGATATCATTCCACAAGGCAATAAAATAAGTTTATTATCACTGCTATTATTATTATGTTGGTTTATTGAGAATGACTATGGAGTTGTGGAAAAGGGATACTCTGGTCATGTGCACTTTATAGATGAAGACATAGGGCATCACAGTAATAAAGCAATTCATCATAAATTATGCAGCATATAAGTGGTAGAGCCAATATTCAAATCCAAAAGAAAAGAATCCTTTACCTGCTTTAAATGGCCAATTTACATATTTGAGAACCTTTATCTACAGATTGATTCTAAGAGTTAGGAACTAATAATTAGTACTCTCAATAGTATAATTTTTTTAATGTTATTCACTGTAGAATAAAGTATTCAGTAGTATGGCTGGAGCAATAGAGAAGTAATCCTATATCATTTCAATCATCCCTAATTATTTTTACCATATGTTTTCTCTATAGTATTTCATCCTAACCTAAGATGTATTTATCTGTCTAATAACTCCCACATTTATAGCTCCAGCTTTGATCTTTCTGTTAAGATCCAAATTCATGCTGCCATCTGACACCTGTCATCTTAATGGAGCTATTTCAGAGGGATTAGAAACCTTACATTTCCCAAAGTCAATCATCAGTCTTTCTCACCACCTCCATCCCCTTCTGGAATTTCTCCAGTATCAGGAGTCTCAAGTCGTGGCCTTGCCATCTGACCAGTTGTCATCCCACAAATCTGAAATTCGTTCTTGCCATCTCCTTCCTTCCTGCCATTTTGCCTTCAATGCATTATGTTCTGTGCCCTCTGCTTTTGGGATCCACCCACTTTCTTCCCCTTTCTAGTTTCAGCATCCTCTTCTCAGTACCCATCAACTCTTGCCTGAACCATTGTGATACTCTCCTTACTGTGAGACATTTATGTAAATAACCTAGAAAAAAATGTAACTTCCCATTCTTTTAGAGAGAGAGATTCACAGAGATTTTACATTTTTCATTTGTTGGTTCAGATCTCTATTGAAGCATAGATGATTTACAAAACTGTGTTAGTTTCCCGTGTACAGTGAAGTGATTCAGTTATACATATACAAATGTGTATGTTTCTTCTTTTGTTGCGGTGCATGGACTCTCTAGTTGTGGCACACAGACTCAGAAGTTGTGGTGTGTGGACCCCCGCGGCATGTGGAATCTTAGTTCCCCGACCAGTAATTGAACCCACATCCCTGCATTGCAAGGTGAATTCTTAACCACTGGACCACCAGGGAAGTCCCCAGATCTCTTTTAAAAGAAATAGTATAAATGGGATGAAATCTCCCCTCCCCCCAATCCTTTTTTCCTTCCTCTTTTCGGTGATGATGGTGTATATTGTTCAAATGAGTGTATGCTTTTATTTTTCCAAATAGCACCTTAACACAATGTATTGCTTTGTATATTTTTAAAATGCACACCAACTGTGGTTTATTCATGCAATGCGGTCCTTGTAGTTAAAGTGAGTAGATTTAACCTATATAGCAATATATATTTGAAAATGCAATATTAAGAAAATACACCAGCAAAAGAACCTTTATGCTCTTTTCTCATTCCTGCATAAGCACAGAGAATAAGTGGCCTTTAAAAAACCAGAACTTGGCCATGCTTTAAAATTGGGTCTTCATGTTGCTCTTGGGATAAAGTTCAAAATCCATGCCATAGCCTGCACAGACCCTCCCTCTCTGGCTCCTACCTTACTTTCCAGCCTTTGTCTGTATTTCCATCTGCATTCCATCATCAGAGTCCCTCTGCTGTGTGGATTCTCCATGCTCTTCACCACCTCCTCCCCTCATGCCCCCAAACCTGGCCAGTTCCTACACTCCCTTGATAGGCAACTCTAGTGCCTTTTCTTTGTGGGGTTCCCTTCTGACTCATAGGTCCCGCCAAGTCATAACTCATTCAGATAGCCTTTAGCAGCACTGACAAGTAGAACTTTCTGTGATGATGGAAATGTTCTGTATATGCTCCATCCGATGCATCACATGTGACTAATGAGCACTTGAAATGTGGTTAGTGAGACCGAAGGACTGAATTTTTAATTTCAGTTGATTGTAATTTAAAGAGTCGCATGGGTCCCATAGCTACTATATGGGGCAGTGCAGCTCTGAAATCTTGCCTTTGTCCTTCATACCACTTCATACCACAGTCCTTAGATATTTACTCCTGTGGGTGTTTGTTTCATGTCCATCCCTCAAAACTAAACTCCACTAAGGGAAGGTCATGTTTGCTCTTTCATCACCGGCATTTGCAGTGTGTCTGGCACAAGAGACACTCACTACCTACTCCTTGAATAAATGAATGGATCACTTTGTATATTTCTCTAAGGAAGTTAGATTCTAACTATTAGACCAAGAAGAATTTGGGGCGAGAATTGTGAGCAAGAAAACTAATAAGACTACCTTTGCAGTTTAGAAAGAGCATGGGTGCAGCCAAAGGAAGGAAGGGTGCAAGCAACCGAGGGAGAGGAAGATTGGAAGGTGGTTAGTGCATTCATCCTAGCAATGAATGGTGCACATCTAATGATGGGAGATTGTTAGAGATGCAGGGAGAAATTAGGAGATTGGGTATTAGTTAAATATGAGGCATAAGGAAGGGAAGGGATGTCTCAATTTATCTCCCCATACCCTGGGGCAGACAAAGGCTTGGATGCTAGGAATTATTTGGGAGGTACTCCCAGAGAGTATGAATGAGGAAAAGCGGATATGAGACTGAGAAGGAAGGAGAGCCAGCACGGGGTGAACTCATGGTCAGGTTACTGCCAGGTGAGCAACTTGGACTCAATGCCATTGAGGGCGGGGCTTCTGAGGACCAGTGTGGAGCACACCTCATGTGGTCCTATTGGATGATGAGATCAGCTCCATTCCTTGTAGCAGATTTTCTCTGAACCCATCAGCTCCCCTGCAGATCTGTGTTAGGCTCTGGTGCCTGAGTGGGCTCCTCTACCGTCAGAGTGCTCAAACGTAGAAGTGAGATGCAAGTGCTCAAGGAGGAAAGCTGTTGGTCAGCCAGGAACTCTGTCCTTCAGTGGCAGCTTTCAGGGATAGAGAGCAGGGCATTTACTGCATCTGTGCCACATGGTTCTAAAACCACTTGCAGGCTCCTGGACTGTTGCATTGCTTCTGAGAGCAGGTGATATAAAACACAGGGAGACCTGTAGAGCAGATGCTGTGACCCACTCCTGCACTTTGACCACTGTCTCTCTTAGTACGCAGTGGACATGTGAGGGCCAGGTGAGTGGTGGTACCACCGTTCCAGAACACAGGCTCTCTCTTGGCCTTCATGCCCTTGTTACCCAACTCTCACCATGGGAGGTGATTCCAGGTTGAATTGGTATTGGATATTGCAACATCTTCTTTCCTAATATCCATCATGCCTGTACTTAAATAAGGCAGCTTGTGGCTCAGCTGGTAAGGTATTGGCCTGCAATGCAGGAGACCTGGGTTCAATCCCTGGGTTGGGAAGATGCCCTGGAGAAGGGAAAGGCTACCCACTCCAGTATTCTGGCTTGGAGAATTCCATGGACTGTATAGTCCATGATCATAAAGAGTTGGACACAACTGAGTGACTTTCACTTCACTTCAGTGGTACACAGAATTCTAAAATGGCCCCAAGATTCCGGGAGCCTGGTGTACGTGTCATGAATAACCCCGCCCCCCTTTTGGAGAATGGGTAAGAGTTGTGAACATAATGGGATCTCAGTCCCATGACTAGCTGACATCACATGGCAAAGGTAAAAAGGTTTGGACATGTAAATAAGGTAAGGCACCTACTCAGTTATCTTGAATTAATTAAAAGGGACAGTATCCTGAGTGGGCTTGTACTAATCAGGTGAGTCCTTTAACATAGGCCTAGTGGTTCCAAATAGGAAAAGCAGTACATCAAGGCTGTATACTGTCACCCTGCTTATTTAACTTATATGCAGAATACATCATGAGAAACACTGGGCTGGAAGAAGAACAAGCTGGAATCAAGATTGCCAGGAGAAATATCAATAACCTCAGATATGCAGATGACACCACCCTGATGGCAGAAAGCGAAGAAGAACTAAAGAGCCTCTTGATGAAGGTGAAAGAGGACAGTGAAAAAGTTGGCTTAAAGCTCAACATTCAGAAAACTAAGATCATGGCATCTGGTCCCATCACTCCATGGGAAATAGATGGAAAAACAGTGGAAACAGTGTCAGACTTTATTTTTGGGGGCTCCAAAATCACTGCAGATGGTGATTGCAGCCATGAAATGAAAAGACGCTTACTCCTTGGGAGGAAAGTTATGACCAACCTAGATAGCATATTCAAAAGCAGAGACATTACTTTGCCGACTAAGGTCCGTCTACTCAAAGCTATGGTTTTTCCAGTAGTCATGTATGCATGTGAGAATTGGACTATAAAGAAAGCTGAGCACTGAAGAATTGATGCTTTTGAAGTGTAGTGTTGGAGAAGACTCTTGAGAGTCCCTTGGACTGCAAGGAGATCCAACCAGTCCATCCTAAAGGAAATCAGTCCTGAGTGTTCATTGGAAGGACTGATGTTGAGGCTGAAACTCCAATACTTTGGCCACCTCATGCAACGAGCTGACTCATTGGAAAAGACCCTGCTGGGACAGATTGAAGGCGGGAGGAGAAGAGGACGACAGAGGATAAGATGGTTGGATAGTATCACCGACTTCAATGGACATGAGTTTGGATAAACTCCAGGAGTTGGTAATGGACAGGGAGGCCTGGTGTGCTGCGGTCATAGGGTCGCAAAGAGTCGGACATGACTGAGTGACTGAACTGAACTGAACTTGGGCTGAGAATTTGTGAACCTCAGTTTCCTCATCTGTAAAATGAGAATAAAACTATAACATATAATTTTTATAAGTTTTCAATTCAGTGCCTTGCATTAAGCTAGCACTCGTCAGTTATTATTATGATACTATTATGATTTTATTTTCATTATATAGTTCTTTGTTAGGTTGCAAGGTATTGGACAGCTTAACAGTTAGATATTGAATCAAATAAAACTGAATCTAATTGATTTTTCTAGTAGTGAACTGTGATGGAACTTCCCAGGTGGTGCTAGTGGTAAAGTAGCCCCCTGCCAATGCAGTAGACATAAGAGACATGGGTTCAGTCCCTGGATTGGGATGATCCCCTGGAGGAGGGCATGGCAACCCACTCCACTATTCTTGCCTGGAGAATCCCATGGACAGAGGAGCCTGGTGGGCTACAGTCTATGGGGTCACAAAGAGTTGAACACAACTGAGCAGCTAAGCATACACACAAGCTATGGTGGGCTGACCCAAGCAGAAGGGAATAGTTTTATGTTCTATTTTACAAAAATTAATTAGATACATACTATGTGCTTTGGAGAGGCAGATGAATCAAACTAAATCCTTGCACTTAAGGAGCATGTGGTAAGAATTCATTGAAGCAAAATGTTAAGCATGGTAGCATAGATGCTGAGTTGTTGTTTTTTTTTTTTTTCCAAATTACTTACTGAAACAGCACATATGCATAAAACTGCATAAATCCTAACCATTCAGCTGAAAACAAATTTGAACAAACTTCCATGACTTCCATGTAACTGGCATCCAGATAAAGAAAAGGAACATTACCAGCCTCCATCAGCCTCCACCTTATACCCCATGCAAGTGACTGCTCAAAGGCAACACTTCTCTTGACTTCTCCTACTCTGGACTGACTTGGCAAGTTCTTGAATTTCATATAAATGGAATCACACCATATGTCCTTTCTTCATGGCTTCTTTTGTTCACCATTGTGTGGGTTAAGTTTCATCCTTTTTTTTTTTTTAGTTCACAATTCTAACCTTTCTTTATTTGAATGCCAGTTACATACAATTTTCTGCTCTCATATGGAAGATGTAAAAATAACTGAACTTTCAGTAAAAATATCTTTCAAGGCCTAAGTTTACCTTGTACATGAAAGAGTTCCTAATAAATGAAAAAGTAAAGAAGTCACCAGATACTGGGTAATGTTGAGTCTGTGTTGCTGAATGTGAGGTCTTCAGTACATCACGCAGATGTTTTGTTGTGGGCACTCGGACTCTGTAGTTGCAGCAAGAGGGCTCAGTATTTGTAGCCCATGGGCTCTTGTAGTTGTAGTGCACAGGCTTCGTTGCTCCGTGGCATGGGGGATCTTTGTTCCCTGACCAGAGATTGAACCTGCATCCCTTGCGTTGCAAGGCAGATTCTTAACCTCTGGACCACCAGGGAAGTCCCTCATCCATGTTGTTGTGCATAGTTGTTGATCAGTTATTCTCACTGCCAGATGGTATTCCACTGTGTCAATATTCCACAGTTTATCCATTCTAGTGTTGATGGGCCTTTGCATGGCTTCCAGTTTTTGCTGATTACAAATACAGCTCTATGAACATGCTCAGATATTTTGGGGTGACATTTCTGTTGGGAATATATACTATATAGATGTAGAATTAGATTTTGAATTTTCAGCTAACAGTAGAATCAATGAATATGAACAGCAATAAAGTGACTCAGAGAGACAGAGAAACGGGACATTCAGCAATGTGCAGGGTGCGAGGTAGGCAGTTGTACATCCTGTAATGAGCACCAGGAGAATCAGTCAATAAAGACTGAACTGAAATAGATTGCACCTTCCAGTATGAAAAGGGGCAGAGACCATACACCAACTTTATAGGGACAGACTTGTGAATATTGATTGAAAGAATATTCTCAATATTGAGGAACATTGAGACATAGCTGTGATTGTGACATTTGAGTAGAACAGATACAAACAAGGTTATCTTACTGAGACAAAACATAAAACTCCTCAGTTTCTAGTAGTAGGTGTAAAACTGGTAAAGAAAATGCTCTTTTAAGCAAATCACTTTCTGGTTACAGTCTCCCTTATGGCTATTTGAAGACATATGGCTGGGTTCTGAACGATGAGTTGTAGGGAGAATCATTCATATTACTTGCTTGGATATAAACCTTCCTATGTAATCTACTCAGTCCCTTTTTCTCTGACAAGGGATCCCCCACCCACCTCCAACCAACCATCATCAGACTGTGATGACAGCAAAAAGTTAACTTCTGTTGCAATAGATCACTGAGATTTTAGGGTTATTTTATTACTCGTGTACAGCTTAACCTGCCATGATTATAATGGTAGGCAATAAGAGGGGCTGTAGAGAAATTTTATAACTTTCAGTTGTTTAACTATATAGACTGCCTTTAACTACTTCTGTTAATAATCATTATCCCTGTCCTGGCTATTATAAACAGTGCTGCGATGAACATTGGGGTACATGTGTCTCTTTCTATTCTGGTTTCCTCAGTGTGTATGCCCAGCAGTGTGATTGCTGGGTCATAAGGCAGTTCTATTTGCAATTTTTTAAGGAATCTCCACACTGTTTTTCATAGTGGCTGTACTAGTTTACATTCCCACCAACAGTGTAGGAGGGTTCCCTTTTCTCCACACCCTCTCCAGCATTTATTGCTTGTAGACTTTTGGATGGCAGCCATTCTGACTGGTGTAAAATGGTACCTCATTGTGGTTTTTATTTGCATTTCTCTGATAATGAGTGATGTTGAGCATCTTTTCATGTGTTTGTTAGCCATCCATATGTCTTCTTTGGAGAAATGTCTATTTAGTTCTTTGGCCCATTTTTTGATTGGGTCATTTATTTTTCTGGGGTTGAGCTGCATAAGTTGCTTGTTCATCGCAGCACTGTTTATAATAGCCAGGACATGTCCATCAGCAGATGAATGGATAAGAAAGCGGTGGTACATATACACAATGGAGTATTACTCAGCCATTAAAAAGAATACATTTGAATCAGTTCTAATGAGATGGATGAAACTGGAGCCTATTATACAGAGTGAAGTAAGCCAGAAAGAAAAACACCAATACAGT
Organism: Ovis aries; assembly: GCF_016772045.2. Classification (NCBI taxonomy): domain Eukaryota; kingdom Metazoa; phylum Chordata; class Mammalia; order Artiodactyla; family Bovidae; genus Ovis; species Ovis aries. The sequence goes on along the minus strand of NC_056080.1, from coordinate 13,308,271 downwards.
ATACTAACACATATATATGGAATTTAGAAAGATGGTAATGATGACCCTGTATGCGAGACAGCAAAAGAGACACAGATGTGTAGAGCGGACTTTTGGACTGAGAGGGAGAGGGTGAGATGATTTGGGAGAATGGCATTGAAACATGTATACTATCATGTAAGAAACGAATTGCCAGTCTATGTCCGATGCAGGATACAGGATGCTTGGGGCTGGTGCACGGGGATGATCCAGAGAGATGGTATGGGGAGGGAGGTGGGAGGGGGGGTTCAGGATTGGGAACTCATGTACACCCGTGGTGGATTCCTGTCAATGTATGGCAAAACCAATACAGTATTGTAAAGTAAAATAAAGTAAAAATAAAAATTAAAAAAAAATCATTATCCCTTGCTTAGTACCTCCAAGCATTACTTGTGTTTTTTTTTTTTCCCTGAAATATAGTTGTTTTATAATGTTTTATTTTCTGGTATACTACAAAGTGATTTAGTTTTATGCAGTTTTTAGATTCTTTTCCACTATAGGTTATTACAAGATACTGAATACAATTCTCCTGCTATATAACAGGTCATTTTTAGTTATCTATTTTATATATAATATGTATCTGTTAATCCCAAGCTCCAAATTTATCCCTCCTCCCTCTTCCCCACTTTGGTAATCATCAGTTTGTTTTCTATGAGTTTCTTTCTGTTTGGTAGATAAGTTCATTTATATAATATTTTTAGGTTCCACATATAAGTGTTATATGATATTTGTCCTTCTATTTTTGACTTACTTTTTTAAAATATAAATTTATTTATTTTAATTGGAGGCTAATTACTTTACAATATTGTATTGGTTTTGCCATACATCAACATGAATCCACCACATGTATACACGTGTTCCCCATCCTGAACCCCCCTCCCTCCTCCCTCCCCATACCATCCCTCTGGGTCATCCCAGTGCACCAGCCCCAAGCATCCTGTATCCTGCATCGAACCTGGACTGGCAGTTCATTTCATATATGATATTATACATGTTTCAATGCCATTCTCCCAAATCATCCCACCCTCTCCCTCTCCCACAGAGTGCAAAAGACTGTTCTATACATCTGTGTCTCTTTTACTGTCTCGCATACAGGGTCATCATTACCATCTTTCTAAATCCCATATATATGTGTTAGTATACTGTATTGGTGTTTTTCTTTCTGGCTTACTTCACTCTGTATAATAGGCTCCAGTTTCATCCATCTCATCAGAACTGATTCAAATGTATTCTTTTTAATGGCTGAGTAATACTCCATTGTGTATATGTACCACCGCTTTCTTATCCATTCATCTGCTGATGGACATCTAGGTTGTTTCCATGTCCTGGCTATTATAAACAGTGCTGGGATGAACATTGGGGTACACGTGTCTCTTTCAATTCTGGTTTCCTCGGTGTGTATGCCCAGCAGTGGGATTGCTGACTTACTTGGGATAATCATCTCTAGGTCCGTCCATGTTGCAGCAAATGGCATCATTTCATTCTTTTTATGGCCGAGTACTATTCCATTGCATATATGGACCACATCTTCCTTATCCATTTATCTGTCAGTGGACATTTAGGTTGTTTCCATGTCTTGGCTTCTGTAAATAGTGCTGCTCTGAACATTGGGGTGCATGTATCTTTTCAAAATAGGTTTTCTCCAGAAATAAATGCCCAGGGTTGGGATTGCAGGATCATATGTTAACTCTGTTTTTAGTTTTTTAGGGGAACCTTCATACTACTCTTCATAGTGGCTACATCAATTTATATTCTCACCAATATTGTAGGAGGGTTCCCTTTTCTCCACATCCTCTCCAGCATTTATTGTTTGTAGACTTTTTAATGATGGCCATTCTGAGAGAGGTGAGGTGATACCTCATTGCAGGTTTGGTTTGCATCTCTAATAATTAACAATATTTAGCATCTTTCCATATGCCTGTTGGCCATCTGTATGTCTTCTTTGAATTTTTCATAAGTTTACAGAACAGAGCAACTACCACCACAGTTTACTTTTAAAACATTTTCATCACCCCCAAAGTATCCTGCATGCCCATGTGCTGTTAATACTGGTTATCCAGCCCAAGTGTCCAGCAACTGTTAACTTGCTTATGTTAATTTTAGGGTATCTGGCAATCCTAAGATTCTATGAATCTTACAATTCTGAGATTTGGGCACACTTACATTGCCCAAAATGTGGGCTCAGTCAGTACAGGGAATTTCAAAGGCCTTTGCTTTTCAGAGAGCACATGCCTTCCTTGCACTTGCCATTTTGACGCTTAGCAGCATCCTCGTTAGCACAACTGTTCACAGTGAGCAGCTGTGCAGACACTTACTGTTTGCTTTGCTGTTGACTGAGGCTCTGGCATCCCGGGAATACTGAGGGCAGAGGGGCTCCATCACATGGTATAAACATTGACTTCTTGGTTAATGCAGGCATATTGCTTCCAGGTTGTTCTTTATGGATGGACTCAGCAGAAGACAAACTTTTTAGAACTTTGAAATATCAGATCTTTTCTTTGGAGTTTTCCAGAGAATGTTATTCTGCCCTAACTGTGTAAAAGAAACACATTGAAACCAATTCTTTCCATCTCAGTGGTAGACATGGATGTTGTAGTTAGAGGTACCTGGAGTTTCGCTGCCCATTCCTAAGAATGTGCATTTGTGTTAAGCACTGAGGTAACTTCTCCACAGATGGAAAGATTCTATTGGGTTTCTAGGGCTTCCCTGTGGGCTCAGTGGTAAAGAATCACCTGCAATGCAGGAGACATGGGTTCCATCCCTGGGTCGGGAAGATCCCCTGGAGAAGGAAATGGCAACCCACTCCAGTATTCTTGCCTGGAGAATCCCATGAAGAGAGGAGCCTGGTGAGCTACAGTCCAAAGGATCACAAAAGTTGGACATGACTTGGTGACTAAACAACAGCAACCTTATATTTTTTTATTTGTTTTTACACACAAGGGACTGAAAGACATTAGTGTAGTCTCCTAGTCTCTGAATATAATCAGGGCTAGTATGTTACAAGATCTTAGTTCTACCCTCTTTGTTTAGCTAGGAGTACTTTTGGCTATAGTAAGAGAATTCACAGCTAACAGGAGTCTAAACAATAAGGAAATTCCGTTATGCTATACACCAAGAAGTCTGGTTTTCCCAGGCTTGATGTGATAGCTTGATAAAACCTTCAAAGATGCAAGGCCTATCATTCGGTTCTGTCATTGTCAGCCCGTTGTCTTCTCTGCCTTAGGTCACATGATGGCTGCTGCGGTTCTACGCATCAGAGCATTCCATGTCTACATTCAAGGTGGGAAGAGCGAATGAGCTGTATCAGAGAGTACTCTGCACATCTGTCTTGTTGTAAGGAAGAAAGATCCTTTCCAGAAGTTCCCAGCAGACTTCCTCTTCCATCCAACTGACTGGAGCAGTGTCACGTGGACACTTGAAGCTGTAGGAGAGACTAAGAACGTAAGTTGTTTTCCGTCTTTCTTTTTAATTTTAAAGTTATTTATTCCTTTGGTGCTCCGGGTCTTAGTCACAGCGTACAGGATCTTCAGTCTTCGTTGTGACACTTAGGATCTTTAGGTGCGGTATGTGAACTCTCAGTTGCAACATATGAGATTAAGTTCCCTGACCAGGGATTGAACCCAGGCCCTCTTTATTGGAAGCACAGAGTCTTAGTCACTGGGCCACCAGGAAAGTCCCTAATCTCTTTAATAGAAAGTGGCAAAGGAGAAGAGGAATGGGATGGCTATTGTACCAATGACACCATCTGCCATATCTTATCACTGTTCTGAAAGATTATTTCAGGGCTTCATGATTTTAGGCTCTAACAGTTTTGCAAATTCCTAGATATGTTGAAGCGAAGGTGATGGCACCCAACTCCAGTATTCTTGCCTGGAAAATCCCATGGACGGAGGAGCCTGATAGGCTGCAGTCCATGGGGTCGCGAAGAGTAGGATACGACTGAGTGACTTCAGTTTCACTCCAGTGTTCTTGCCTGGAGAATCCCAGGGACTGGGGAACCTGGTGGGCTGCCGTCTCTGGGGTTGCACAGAGTTGGACACGACTGAAGCGACTTAGCAGCAGCAGCAGATATGTTGAAGAAGGAAGATATTGACCTATTTGTTTCAGGGAGGGCAGGATTTAAACCTTCTGCGGGCTTATGAGTTAAGCAGACTTTCCCCACCACTTTGGGATTTTTGTTTTCCATTTTGTGGTTTTAGTGATTATTATCCAAGGAACTATACTGTAACCATAAAAATGGGAAAATTATGTAATTATTTTGAGTAACTGAACCAGAAAAGAAAATAATCCAGAGCCTTTACTTTTAAAAGTCAGCAGTGAACTTAGAATATCCAACTGGAATGAAATTTACTGTGCCTTCCCCTTTGGGATATAATTGGGCTATTATTGAGCTTCCCAAATAGCAAACACTGAAAAGAAAGACTCAATTTTAACTAATAACACCTACATCTATCTATACCCAAAAGCATTTTGCCTGACCCTCATTATACAACCAAAATCTATTTCCATTTACTTGTAGAGAAAAGATTGATTTTCTCATTTCTTTTTAGATAAACACTGATAACTACACTCTGAAAAAAATATCATTCACCTGCAGTGTCTTCTTCCCTAGGGTCCCATCAAATTAAAATTACTTAATTCCCCCAATTGAGACACAAATTTCTCTTGTCAAAATATATAAATTAGGGCCGAAAATAGAACCTGGAAATTAAAATGAATAAGAAGTAATATTTTTTACCCACATACCAGTAGACCAAATTTTAAAAATTGGCAGCTCTCGCTAAAAATGTTTTCATCCATATATTAGGAAAGAAAATGAAGAGGCCCAGAAACTTTTACTGACATTAATTTTACTTGGAGTTTGAATTTGTGATCAGTTCTCAGTGTCTTTGTTTCATTTTTATGGTATAAAGGAAGCCAGAGACTGGTCCTTAAATATATATATATATAAATATAAATATATATATATATATATCTATCTATATATAGCATACCCATGATTTATAGAAGCCTGTCACTTCTTCAATGAAGCCACTTCTACCTAATACCAAACCATATTACACAGCAGTACCAGTCAGTGTGGTTTTATACTGACCACTTCAAAATCTAGTCCACTTTGCTGCTTGTCACCATTATTACTATCATCATCATCATCATCATCATCATCATTATATCTATTTATTTGGGAAACTCATACATGGATAACAGCTTAGTCAGTAGGAAGCAAATGTTTCTGGATGCCCTCCTCCAGCTCTATTTCTATTCTTTTACAAATTGTGAGAAAGTGGATGAAGCTGGACTGCCCCAACCTCGTCCAAAGATGTCCTAGAATTTGTGGGCTAAACATGGATTGGCAATAATATAGAGGGTTAGAATACACAGGGACAGAGGAGCCTGGTGGGCTGCCATCTATGGGGTCACATAGAGTCGAACACAACTGATGCAACTTAGCAGCAGCAGCAGCAGCAGCAGAATACATTGTAGGGCTGTCCTAACCTCATTTCGCTCTATCCTTGCCACTGTCCCAAAGGCCCAAACTGGGTAAAGGTAGATTCTAAGACTAATGTAACTATAATGTTTCTATGTGTGTTTCATCACTGTAAGATGTAATGCAAATCTGTCCTCATTGCAACTTGAAATTCAATGTCTAAATCCACTAGAGGAGAGAGTATCATGGTTTAACATAATGCCACCTAATGACCCGATTAGGCTTTGGCTTTTTGTAGACTGCTTATGGTAGATTTGACCTGCCCATGAAGGTCCACACCACAAGGGTGACAGTCATATCAGTTCTCTATGACAAGTGCCTTCTTGTCCCTGCCAGCCACTGGCCACCACTGACTATTAGAGAATGACATGTGCTCCAAGCTATGCAGCCAGATCCTCTGTCATAGGACCTAAGAATCAGGATTCAGAGGAGAATCAGAATTCTCTGGGTCTGGCTTGAACTGAGGACATGGAAATTTAGGGTTTGTGGAGGGATGGCTCTGAGCATAAAGAAACATAACTAAGAAAAGAAAGAAAATTCTGAAATATATGAGAGAAACAGTGCTAGGAAATCCTAGGTATACTCTGATAGGGGAGAGAGAGGGGAAGGGAGAGAGAGACTGCATTTCCATAGGTTTGGACAAATGTGTAATGGCATGACTCCAGTTTTATAGTAGCATATACAGTGGTTAGTGCCCTAAAACTCTGTGCTCTGCTGGTTCATCGTTCCCCTCCCCCAATAGCTGGCAACCACTGATCTTTTTACTGTTGACATAGCTTTGTATTTCTCACATCATATAAGTGGAATTAAACCATGTGTAGCCTTTTCAGATTGGTTTCATTCACTTATCAATATGCATTTAAGTTTCTGCCATATTTCTGCATGGCTCGATAGCTCTTTTTTTCACGACTGAATAATATTCCACTGTCTGTATATCCTGCACTTAAGTTGTCCATTGAACTGCTAAAGGATATTTTGGTTGCTTCCAAGGGTTTGGCAGTTATGGATAAAGCTGCTATAAACATCCATGTGCAGGATTTTGCATGGACATAAGTTTTCAACTCCTTTGGGTAAATACCAAAGAGCGTGATTGCGGATCATATGCTAAGACTATGTTTAGTTTTCTAAGAAACTGCCAAACTGTCTTCCAAAGTGGCTGTGTCATCTTGCATTCTCATCAGCTATAAATGAGAGTTCCTGTTTTTCCACATCCATGCCAGCATTTGATGTTGTCAGTTTCTGGATTTTGGCCATTCTGATAGCTGTATAATAGTATTTTCTTGTTTTAATTTGCATTTCCCTGTGATGACATGATGTGGAGCATCCTTTCATATGCTTGTTTGGCATATATATGTCTTCTCTGGTGAGGTGTCTGTTAAGGTCTTTGGCCCATTTTTTAACCAGGTTGTTTGTTTTGTTGTTGAGTTTTAAGACTTTGTACATTTGGAGAACAGCTCTTTATCAGATGTGTCTTCAGCAAATATTTCCTCCCAGTCTATAGCTTTTAAAAATAGTCCTTTATTTTTGACTGTGCTGTGTCTTCATTGGGGCCCTCTGGGGTTCTCTAGTTATGGAGAGCAGGGGCTACTCTCCAGTTGCTGTGCAGCTTTCTCGTTGCAATGGCTTCTCTTGTTGTGGAGCACAGACTCTAGGTCATGGGCTTTAGTAGTTGTGGTGCGCAGGCTCAGTAGTTGTGGCACATGGGTTTAGTTGCCCCACAGCACGTGGGATCTTCCCAGACCCAGGATAGAACCTGTGTCCTCTGTATTGCAAGGTGATTCTTAACCACTGGACCACCAAGGAAGCCCCCCAGTCTACAGCTTGTCTTCTCATTCTCTTACAGTGTCTTTCGCGGAGCAGAAACCTTTAGTTTGAATGAAATCCTGCTTGGCATTATTTCATTGATGGATCATGCCTTTGGTGCTGTTTCTAAAATGGTCATTGCCAAACCCAAGGTCATCCAGATTTTCTCCTTTGTTATCTTTAGCAGTTTAACAATTTTGTGGTTTACCTCTAGATCTGTGATCCATTTTGACTTAATTTTGGACTTAATAATTTAAATTATTTCTTCTAACTTCACATGCATCTACAACTGTCCAAATAAAAAAGGACCATTGATTAAGCCTAAGAACTCAGCTCTGTGGTCTCTATTAATCCATATCACATTCTCAGAAAAGTAGTCTCATGGTCTATGGAAAATAAAGGGAGAGTTTGTGGTCATCTAAGTGGAGAATAAGGAAAGATATAAGCATCTGAATACAGAGTTCCAAAGACTAGCAAGGAGAGATAAGAAAACTTCCTCAGCGATCAATGCAAAGAAATAGAGGAAAACAATAGAATGGGAAAGACTAGAGATCTCTTCAAGAAAATTAGAGATACCAAGGGAATATTTCACGCAAAGATGGGCTCAATAAAAGACAGAAATGGTATGGACCTAACAGAAGCAGAAAATATTAAGAAGAGGTGGCAAGAATACACAGAAGAACTATGTAAAAAAGATCTTCATGACCCAGATAATCATAATGTGTGACCACTCACTTAGAGCCAGGCATCCTGGAATGTGAAGTCAAGTGGGCCTTAGAAAGCATCACTATGAACACAGCTAGTGTAGGTGATAGAATTCCAGTTGAGCTATTTCAAATCCTAAAAGATGATGCTGTGAAAGTGCTGCACTCAATATGCCAGCAAATTTGGAAAACTCAGCAGTGGCCACAGGACTGGAAAAGGTCAGTTTTCATTCCAATCCCAAAGAAAGGCAATGCCAAAGAATGCTCAAACTACCGCACAATTGCACTCATCTCACACGCTAGCAAAGTAATGCTCAAAATTCTCCAAGCCAGGCTTTAGCAATACGTGAACTGTGAACTCCCAGATGTTCAAGCTGATTTTAGGAAAGGCAGAGAACCAGAGATCAAATTGCCAACATCCACTGGATCATGGAAAAAGCAAGAGAGTTCCAGAAAAACACCTATATATGCTTTATTGACTATGCCAAAGCCTTTGACTGTGTGGATCACAATAAACTGTGGAACATTCTGAAAGAGATGGGAATACTAGACCACCTGACCTGCCTCTTCCAAAACCTATATGCAGGTCAAGAAGCAACAGTTAGAACTAGACATGGAACAACAGACTGGCTCCAAATAGGAAAAGGAGTATGTCAAGGCTGTATACTGTCACCCTGCTTATTTAATTTATATGCAGAGTACATCATGAGAAATGCTGGACTGGAAGAAGCACAAGCTGGAATCAAGATTGCAGGAGAAATATCAATAACCTCAGATATGCAGAGGTGACACCACCCTTATGGCAGAAAGTGAAGAAGAACTAAAGAGCCTCTTGATGAGAGTGAAAGAGGAGAGTGAAAAAGTTGGCTTAAAGCTCAACATTCAGAAAATGAAGATCATGGCATCCGGTCCCATCACTTCATGGGAAATAGATGGGGAAACAGGGGAAACAGTGGAAACATTGTCAGACTTTATTTTTTTTTTTTTGGACTCTAAAATCACTGCAGGTGGTGACTGCAACCATGAAATTAAAAGACGCTTACTCCTTGGAAGAAAAGTTACGACCAACCTAGACAGCATATTCAAAAGCAGAGACATAGAGACATTACTTTGCCAACAAAGGTCCATCTAGTCAAAGCTATGCTTTTTCCAGTAGTCACGTATGGATGAGAGAGTTGAACTATAAAAAATGCTGAGTGCCGAAGAATTGATGCTTTTGAACTGTGATGTTGGAGAAGACTCTTGAGAGTCCCTTGGACTGCAAGGAGATCCAACCAGTCCATCCTAAAGGAGATCAGTCCTAAATGTTCATTGGAAGGACTGATGCTGAAGCTGAAACTCCAATACTTTGGCCACCTGATGTGAAGAACTGACTCATTTGAAAAGACTCTCATGCTGGGAAAGATTGAAGGCAGGAGGAGAAGGGGGTTGAGATGGTTGGATGGCATCACTGACTCAATGAACATGAGTTTGAGTAAACTCAGGGAGGCCTGGCATGCTGCAGTCTATGAGGTCGCAAAGAGTCAGACATGACTGAGCAACTGAACTGAACTGATTCCATGTAGGTTATAAGATATTTAATATAGTTCCCTGCGCTATACAAGTCCTTGTTGGTTATCTATTTTATTTATAGCAGTGTGTATATGTTAACCCTAAACTCCTAGTTTCTCTCTCCCTCCCCTCACACTTGGTAATTACAAGTCTGCTCTCTGTGTCTGTGAATCTATCTCTGTTCTATAAACATTTTAAGGATAGTTAGCTGATGTGGTTTAAAAAAAATACCTTCTCTGCCTTGTGAACACTTAAAAGGGCCGTTGAGAGGTACTTGCCCCAAACTGATGGCATACAATGAATATGGACACCAGATAGGTTGACTCAGACATAAGTGCCTGGTACCTGCAAAGGGGAGGTTACTCCCCCAGAGTCTAGTTCCACAGAATATTTCCTTCAGAGCAGGGATCAACAAGCTACAACCAAAGGGGGAGTCTGGCCCGCAGGTCATTTTGCTTTAACCCCCAAGCTAAGAATGGTTTTGCATTTTTTATGGCTAAAAAGTAAAGAATGATATTGGATGTGTGTGAACATCATATGTAATCCATATTGTAGTGTCCATAGAGTTCAGTTGGCACCTAGGCACTCCCATTTGTTTACATGTTGTTTCTGGCTGTTTTCCCACTATAGCAGGAGAGGGGAATAGTTAAAACAGGGCCTGTGTGGCCTGCAGAGCCTGAAATAGTTACTGTCTCCCTTCATGGAGAACGCTGGCTGACTTGTGGTGTAGAGAAATTGAAGGGCTTGAGTCCTGATATATTTGACAGAGTTCCTGCTGAGTATCTAATTCTGACTGTTCCAAGACCTTTCTCTGGGCTACCAAGTTTGAACACAAGAGAGTCATTGTGTCTGTGGCCAGTGGGGGAAAGAACCCTGAATCGGAGGTTAAAAGCCCACAGTGAGAAAAACAGGCTCGGTAGCCTTGAAAGACCCACAGGCAGTTTTTATCACAAAGAGGAAGGAAGAGGCTGATTTGTGGCAGAGGGCTCTTGGAGAGGTAGGGATAACGGACTGAGGTCAGCCAGAAACTCAGAGAGCTAAAGTAAGTGCAAGTCAGTAATTGCATTTCCATAGTGTCCAAGCCCCAGGGGCCTGACTGAAGCAGCCAAAATGGATTGAATTTGTGCTAGGAGCAAGGCTTGCTATTGATCAAATAGGCCCATCTAGCAGTCCTGCATCTTAGCAGGAATTATTACTCTCCAAGAAATCCTTCCTAGAAGCAGATCTCCATCACTTTCCTGATGACTCAAGAAAGCATTCTAGGCAGGATGAAGTCTGCAGGATGGATCCCTGAAGCACAAGCTAAAGAGGGGAGAGGGTGTGAAGGTAAGCAGGAACTCATTCAAATTCAGCTCACATTCATCTGATGCAGAGCAAAGTTTTTGCTTGGATATTGCCAGTCATTCTGACCCCTAATGTCTGGATGGAGAAACTAAGACTGACAGTTTTAAAAATTTTTCATGAATTACAGTGCTAATAAGTGAAAGTAACAGAAAGTAGCAATGTTGGCAAGCTAGAGTGGCATCAAGGGATGAGAACAAGAAGAGAGAGGTAATGGAGAAATTCCACTGCACATGGGAACCCAGGTAGCCACTCCTGGATCTGGGCCTTGAACTCTGTAGGTTGATACCAGCTCCCACAGTCGGCCTGGAACCAGGAGTGAGCATATTAAGAAGGTTGGGAATGATGAAAACAACTCAAGCTCTAACTCTGAGTGAAGGTAGAGTGTTCCCTAGGATGTATGGTTTTTTCACAAAAGGAAAGGGCTGCACACACACTGATTAAGGACAAGGAGCCTGAAACCAGAATGCCCACTTAGTAGCTCTATGAGTTTGGGCAAGTCACTTAACCTCTCTTAGCCTCAGCAAAATAGGGTCAACACTAGCACCTGTTTCATGCGTGCGTTCTGAAGATTGAAATGGGTTAATATCTGTAAAGTGGAAACATGCCTTTATTAAATAAAGTAGATGATGGAGATCATTAGTTACATGCTTGTAAACACTGACTTGAATATTCATTGGAAGGGCTGGTTTTGAAGCTGAAGCTCCAATACCTTGGCCACATGACGTGAAGAGCTGACCCATTGGAAAAGACCCTGATGCTGGGAAAGATTGAAAGCAGGAGGAGAAGGGGACAGTAGAAGATGAGATGGTTGGATGGCATCACCGACTCAATGGACACGAGTTTGAGCAAACTCCAGGAGATGGTGAAGGACAGGGAAGTCTGGCGTGCTGCAGTCCATGGGGTTGCAAAGAGTGGGACATGACTTAGTGGCTGAACAACAACAAAAAAACATCAACTAACCAATTCTCTAGAGGGAGAGATCTGGTTTCTCTTGTAAGTACTCCTACTGTGGCATGTTTGAAGCTACTGGTGTAGTGTCATTGACTGCAAAATTAGGAAGCAATAGGTCCAGTACCCACCCACCCCCATTATATGGTATTTCCACCATGCAGTTACAGTAGGTGTACTGGACCCCAAGAGCATGATCATACCATGTACTTAATGATTAGAAAGTGATGAGTTTTGAGTATTACGTTTGCTTTTAAAATAGTTTAATTGTAAGTTTATATAATTTACTTTCAAATGTAGGCTATGTTTAAGAACTCTCAATGCCTGACATTTTGACAGTTGGCCCTCACAAGCATGTAGTTAGTGGCACATAATTTGGAGACTTCAGTCTTCATGGCAAAGGAGAGATTTGTAGGATGAATTGCTAAGTGGAAGAGTCAAACCTCTGTGCCTCAGGGGACATGAATAGTGGTTAAGACGTGGGGGAACAGGCAACTGCATCTGTTCAGGTGGACCTCTCCAGGTGGCAGCAGAAGCTGTTGCCAACCCAGCACTGTCAACTCCTGGAAGCCGTCCCAGACTGTGCATCTGCTCTTGCAGCTTCCCCTTGCAAGAGGGTGGATTTATGGAAGCCTGTCTTTATTGTGGAACACAAAGGAGCCACACTGGATTATGTTGGCAGCACCAGTGAACACAATGAGGGCTTAGTTTGGAATTTAGGTAGTGCTTTATCAACACTGGGATAATTCAGATGCACAATGATGGGGAAACAAAGCGTGTTGTCATCCCAGCCATGTTTCTCCCTGCTTTCCTTGTATTCTTCCCTGAGGGTCATCAGGCTGCTGAATCATTGTCCAGGAGAGGATGGTACAGGCTGTGTTGGAGCTGTCCTTGGGAAAAAAGGTCAACCTTGGAATATAGGTGTAGATTTATTCTGAGAAGTTCTTTCAGCCCTCCTATTTAAAACAAACAGCATTAGTAGATATTTAATAGATTGATTTTTAAATAGTTGAATGGATAAGTGAATGAAACAATTAAAGTAATCAACGGTGGGTTTTTTTTCCCAAGGGGGGAAAAAGAACTGTCTAACTCTTGACATGAATATGGTTCTCCACACTATAGTAGAATTTCTTTTCATAACATAATCTTCCTTTTCCCCATCTCTGCTAGAGGAATACATTTACCTATTCTATTGATGTTGTGTTCAGTCTTATAACTTACTTTGGCCAATGAGATGTTAGCAAGCATGGTGCAAGCAAAGTGTTTAAGCATACTTGGAGATTGGACATGCGTGCTTGTGTATCTGCTGTCACCATGAGAAAAGCTTCCCCTGGGAAGTTGATAACTCTCAGTCCTAGGCTAAAGGATGAGACACACTGAGCAGAACAGAACCCAGCCCATGGAAAGGCAAGCCTGGCTGGGTCTACAGCTTGAAGCAGAACAGCCTGTTAGAAGCCAAAAGACAGCACCTAAACTCAGCCAATTCACAGACACATGAGTGTAGTTGTTTGTTAGGCAGCAATAACTGATTAATATAGCCCAGATGGGGCCATACCCAGGGTCATGTCCCTGGGAAGAACTGGATGGAATTAGTACTTTCTACCAAGACTTTGCAAGGAGAAAGGACACTCTTCAATTAATTTAGCCATCCATTATCTTCATCAAGAGCCTATCATGTGGTAGACAGTCTGTAAGATACACAAATACAACCTGGTATTGAAAACCAAAATTCCACTCTTTAATTTAAAGGATCGTTAATCGGCTTTCATCTAAGGAGCATGAGTCATGGTTATTCTGAATATATGTGGTGCCTGCCTGTATTCTTTCCATTAAGGGACATGTGAAGCCCCTGAAATTTTCAACTGGCTTTATTATCTGGAAGGAGCGTTGGATAAAATCTCTCTCTTCTCTGTGTTTAAAAGGCCACTTGGCTTGCATATCAGTTAAGACTCTTTTTCTATAAGAGGTGAAAACCCACCTCAAAGTGGTGTAAGCCTAAGAAAAAACCTATTAGTCACCTAACTGAAAATTCCAGAGAACTTGTACTAGGAAAAGATGAACCCAGGGATTCAAGGCATATCATTAGTACTTACTTTCTCTCTTTCCCCTGGGTCTACACATTTTTTTGTGTTGGCTTCATTTCTAGAGTCCTTGTGGCAGTCAAAAACTCCCAGTCTTCATAACCCCAAGTTCAAATCCAAAGGAAAAGATTTTTTTCATAGCCCCCACCAAGTCCAGGGATTGACTCTGACTGGGATTAGTGATGTAATTTGAGTCACATGCCTATTTCTGAACCAATCATTGCAATTGAAGAAATGAAATGTTTTGTTTGACTAGGGATAATTATGTATCATGATCATGCCTTCCTCAAAGAGCCACAAGTGAAGAAGGAAAGAAAAAAATAGGAGTAATGTCTCCAGAAATAAGGTGAAAGAAAACTTTATGGACAGAAAGAAACAAATATATAGTTAGGTTACTTTAAAAGTAAATATGTAGGTATTGTGATTTTTGATAAGGATGCTACATGTAACTGAATGAGGTTGGACCCGTACCGTATTAAAAATTAATTGGACCAAAGACCTAAATATAAGAGCAAAAACTATAAAAATTCTTAGAAGAATACATAGAAGTAAATCTTTGTGATCTTAGATTTGCCAATGAATTCTTAATACCAAAAGCACAAACAGCAAAAGAAAAATAAGATAAATTAGACTTCGTTAACTTTAATGCTTCAAAGGGCACTGTTAAGAAAGTCAAAAGACAACCCACACAATGGGATATATTATTTGCAAATCACACTTCTGATAAATGACTTATATCTAGAATATATAAAGAACTCTTACAACTCAATAATAAAAAGATAACCCAGTTAAACATGGGCATATGGATCTGAATAGACATTTCCCCAAAGAAGGTATACAGTTGGCCAACAACATGAAAAGAAGCTCAACATCAGTAATCATTAGAGAAATGGAAATCAAACCACCATTAGATACCACTTCATACCTACTAGGATGTGTATGATAAAAAAAATCAATTGTTGACACAGATGTGGAAAGATTGGAACCTTTCTATACAGTGATGGTGGGAATGTAAAATGGTGCAGCCTCTATGAAAAACAATATGGTGTTCATTCAAAAAGTTAAATATAGATTTGTCATTTAACTCAACTGTTCCATTCCTATATATATTTATATCCAAGAGAAATGAAAACACATCTACATAAAAATTTGTCCACAACTGTTCATAGTATTATTAGTCATGATAGCCAAGAAGTGAAAAATACACAAATATCTGTCAGCTGATGAATGAATAAACAAAATGTGGCACATCCATACAATGGAATATTATTTGGCTACAAAAAGAAATGAAGTAGAGATGCATGCTACAACATGGATGAACCTTGAAAATACTATGCTAAGTGAAAGAAGCCAGTCATAGAAGAAAGTCATAGAGGCAGAAAGTAGTTAGTGATTAGCTAGGTCTGAAGGAGATGTGGGGATCAAGAGGTAATTAAAAGGTGTAGGGTTTAAGGGAGTGAATTGTATGGCATGTGAGTTGAATCTAAATAAAGCCATACAAAAGAAGAGTAAATATCTACCAACATCAAATAGTTCAATTTCTCAAATAAACTAATAGTTTATAGTCCTAACCATTAAGTAGAAAATGAAGTTATGTATTTATAAAATAGTTTGATATTTTCTTCCATGAAGATTTGAGTAGCCCCATCTAATTTTCCTTCCTCATCATTTTGTTTCTTATTACAGTATGTTGTTCTATCATGGAAACTTCCTTTTTGTATTAAAGATAATAATAAAAGTAATAAATCATAATGAGTGGACAAAAATGAAATGAATTGTAAATCATTTCACATTTATATTATGCTAGGAATTTCAGATTATGTAAGGGTGATTGATATCACTTATTAATAGAATAATTCATAGGGAGCAATCAATATGTATTAGGTTTGGTAATCTTTTACAGGCATGCCTAATTAGCATTTTCTACTCACATTTCTCAATAAAAATAGAATCTCCTAGCATTCTGAAGATTGCATTAATTTGTAACACCTGATGGCACAGAAAGAGGAAATTTTAAGTCTTCATTAATGACCTGGAAGAGAGAATAAACAGCAGGCTCATTAAATTTTACACTGATACCCAATTAGAAAGTTTTCCCACACTAGGAAGGCCAGTAAAGTTATAAAAATAGATCTTGGGAATTTGATTCGATGTGGACAAGAATCAAACTATGGGGAATTTAATCCGTTTGACAACAAGGTAATGTTTTTGAAGGAGGTAAAATAACTATGGCAAAATTTACTTGAAAGGTAGTGTGGGCTAAAGACAGCTGGAACTTACAGGGTAAATGTAGGCAGACATAAACATTCAATGGGCTATAAAGATATTCTGTCCATATTGGACAGAAGATCATGACATAAGAATTTAAATGTCAGTAGTTGAGTATATTTAATTAAACTCCTATTCAGATTGTGTTTAAGAACTTACAATCAGGAGTCAGATAGCTCAAGTCTCAATCTAGTTTCTGCCATTTACTTGAACAAGTTGATTTACTTCTGTACACTTCATTTCCCTCATGTATAAAATCTAGATAATAATTTCTAACCAGAATAAAAAATATATTAATAGCTGGGAATCCTGCATAGTGTCTGGCACTTAGGGACTAATACATGTTTACATTTTTAATTATTATTATTTCAGCAGCTTCCTAATGGTTCCTCCTGACTTTTGTCAACACCTCACTTTGCCACTGAGTGATCTTTATAATGAACAAATGTGAAACTGTTGCATTTTGGCTTAGAACATTCTACTGGCTGCATGAAGCCCATGGACCAAAGTTCAAATCATTTGCATGGCACATAAGACTCTTTAAGGTCCAGCCTCAATCCCCTTCTCTGTCTTTAGCTATTTCTCTTTGTGTACTCTATCATTGAAGTTAACACAGGCTTTTGCTTCTCTCAGAACCCAAAATGTCTACTTGAACTCTTCCTTTTTCCTGAAATGGGAGAAAAGAAACATTCTTCTTGTCACGAACTGCAGAGTCTGTAATTTTTGCCCGACTAGCAACCTAACAGTTAGTGTGGATTTCCTGGATACAATCAGAAGACATGGAATACCCGAATCAGAGACAAATATCTTTATTACTCACAACACAACAAGAAGCATGAGGTTCATGTTTGTGCCACTTTCCCTTGCCTGCCAAGTCCCACAAAGGTGACATGTTGTGGCCCAGGTGGATGCTTCACACAAAATAGGTTTGTGTCACGGCTACAGAACTACAATCTTAGGAAATGAAAATAGCTTGTATAATGGGCTACAAGGAAACTTGCCTGAACTTTGCTCCAGATGTAGACATTATCTTTTTTTAAAATTTTTAAATTGAAGGATAATTGCTTTATAGAATTTTGTGGTTTTCTGTCATACATCAATAAGAATCAGCCATAGGTACAGCCATGTCCCCTCCGTCCCATCTCCTTTCCATCCCACCCTTCTAGATTGTCACAGAGCCACTGTTTGAGTTCCCTGAGTCATACAGCAAATTCCCATTGGCTATCTATTTTACATATGGTATTGTAAATTTCTATGTTACCCTCTCCATACATCTCTCCTTCTCCCTCCTCCTGTCCCCCCATGTCCATAGGTCTGTTCTCTATGTCTGTTTTTCCATTGCTGCCCTAAAAATAAATTCATCAGTGTCATCTTTTTAGATTCCATATATATGTGTCAGTACACGATATTTATATTTCTCTTTCAGACTGACTTCACTCTGTATAATAGGCTCTTGGTTTGTACACCTCATTAGAACTGATTCAAGTGTGTTTCTTCTTGTGGCTGAGTAGGATTCCATTGTGTGTATGCACCACAGCTTCTTTATCCACTCATCTGTCAATGGACATCTAGGTTGCTTCCATGTTCTAGCTACTGTAAATAGTGCTGCAGTGAACATTGGGGTACATGTGTCTTTTTCAGTTTAGGTTTTCTCAGTGTATATGGCTAGGAGTGGGATTGCTGGGTCATATGGTAGTTTTAGTCTTAGCTTTTTAAGGAATCTCCATACTGTCTTCCATAGTGGCTATATCAGTTTACATTCCCACCAACAGTGCAAGAGCATTCCCTTTTCTCCACACCCTCTCCAGCATTATTGTTTGTAGATTTTTTGATGATGGCCATTCTGACTGATGTGAAGTGGTATCTCATTGTAGTTTTGATTTGCATTTCTCTAATAATGAGGGATGTTGAGCATCTTTTCATGTGCTTGTTAGTCATCTGTATATCTTCAGAGAAATGCAGATGTAGACATTGTCTTTATGATATTGGACAGCAAGCAAGCTTGCCACCTGTTCTAGAGGGAGACACTATCTCTATCTTCCAAGACTATAGAAACAATATTGCCCAATATTACAGTTCATGAAACAACAGCCTCTCTTTATTTAAAATTTTGATATTTTTTCATCATGAACTTTTTGGCATTTATTTTGATTTTTAAAATATTGCATTAAATATCAACCATGTTAGCAATAATAGTGGTACAATAATAGTTGTAGACTTCTAACACACCACCATTTAGACTTAATAGATATCTATAGGACAGTCCATGCAAACACAGATGGATTCACAATCTTTTTAAGTGCACCTGAAATGTTCTCCAGGATAGATCATGCACTAGGCCACAAAACAAGTCTCAAGATATTTAAGAGGACAGAAATTGTATCAAGCAATTTTCCTGACCACACTGATGTGAAACTAGAAATCAATTATAGGAATAAAAATGGGAAAAGCACAAACATGTGGAGGCTAAACGAAATGCTATTAAAAAGGCAATAAGTCAATGAAGAAATCAAGAGGATCTCTGAAACTACATCAAGGAAAGTAAAAATGGAAGCACAGCTTTCCAAACTCTATGGGATGCAGCAAAAGTGGTTCTAAGAGGGAGGTTTATAGCAATACAGGCCTTCCTCAAGAACCAAGAAAAATCTCAAATAATCTAACCTACCATCTAAAGGAATTAGGAAAAGAACAGACAAAGTCCAAAGTCAGCAAAAGGAAGGAAGTAACAAAGAGAGGAAATAAAAATAATACAGACAGCCCCCCAAAATAGGGAAAAATATTTCAATGAAAACAGGAGCTGTTTTGTTTTGTTTTTAGGATAAACAAAATTGATAAACCTCTTGCAAAGCTCCTCAAGAAGAAAAGAGAGAGGGTCCAATAAACAAAATAAGAAATGAAAGAGGAGAAATAACAACTAATTTCACTGAATTGCAAAAAGAATCATGGGAACACTACAAACAGTTATATGCCAGCACATTGGTCAACCTAGAAGAAATGAATATATTTCTAGAATATGTAACCTTTTAGGACTGAGTCAGTTAGAAATAGACAACCTGCACAGTCTGATCACTAGTAGTGAAATTGAATTTGTAATTGAAAAAAAAAAAAAAAAACCTCTCAGCAAACAAAAGTCCAGGAGCAGATTGCTTCACAGGGGAATTCTACCAAACATATAAAGAAGAACTCATACTTATCCTTCTCAAGTGCAGTGCAAGTCGCTCAGTCGTATCTGACTCTTTGCAACCCATGGACTATACAGTCCATGGAATTCTCCAGGCCAGAATACTGGAGTGGGTAGCATTTCCCGTCTCCAGGGGATCTTCCCAACCCAGGGATTGAACCCAGGTCTCCCACATTGCAGGCGATTCTTACCAGTTGAGCCACAAAGGAAGCCCATCCTTCTCAAGCTATTCCAAAAAAGAAAAAAATTGAAGAGAAGGAACACTCCCAGATTCATTCCATGAGGCCACAGTAACCCTGATACCAATGCCAGACAAATATACTACAAATAAAGAAAATTACAAGCCAGTGTCTCTGTATAGATGCAAAAATCCTCAACAAAATTGTCTTTTGTTGGTGATTTTCCCATGCAGAAGAGTTTTTTAATAGTCAGATTTAATGATCTTTTATGGAGTTGGGATTTTTATCTTTCTTTCAGACTCTTAAGTTTTTAAGTTAAAAATAATACATTATTACTGTCCTCAAGCAATCATCTTTAAAAACTAATTTGAGATAAATAGATTTATTAAGTAAAAACTGATATTACACATCCCACTCCTGCCGCCCATTCACAGAAGTAACTGCTGTTAACTGTTTCCTAGCTTGCAAGCTGGGAATAATCATATCTGTGGAGCAGGACACACACCCACCCACACACAAGCACATATGTGTGAACATAGTTAGCATGTATTATGTGTGATATATAATGGCCATTATAGCCTCTCAATTCTTTTTTTTAAAGTATTTATTTATTTCTGTCTTTGGCTGAGCTGGATCTTAGTTGCAACATGCAGAATCTTTAGTTGTGGCATGAGAACTCTTAATTGTGGCATCTGGGATCTAGTTCCTTGTCCAGGTATTGAACCTGGGCTGCCTGCATTGGAAGTGCAAAGTTTTAGCCGCTGGACCACAAAGGAAGTTCCTAGCCACCCAATTCTTATTAATTTTCTTCTTCCTGTTCTTTCAGGCAAGTTATTTCACCTTTCAGTCAAGAATTTTCTCATCTCTGGTGATGTCTAAAGTCTTTCTGAGCCCTATGATTTGACATTTTTTCTTGCATTCCACCTTAAACAAACCCACTCTAATAATCACCTGGCTTATAGTATTTCCTGTTGTTTGGCTTATGAAATTGACACAGCTTATAGAACATCGCTTTTTATTACATGATTTGCAGCTCTTATCTCTGTCAGTTTCCTGTATTTCTGCACATACCGAATAGTATAAGCAAGCAAAAATCAACACCACCGCTACATAGAAACATTTCTTCACTTTCCCCTGGGTGGATAGGTAGGATTTAAGTCATTGGAGTATTTGTCTGATCTATTGATGTCTGTCTTCTGTATTTTGAGATAACATCCATCCAGCAATATTTTTAGAATTCATGGGGAGATGATTCTGCTCACAATATGTCAAAAGCCATTGAGATTCCTGAGAACAAGGTTGATTGCAGGTTTCCCCTGCTATTTGAAAGGAGAGTGTTCCTATGAAAACTTTCAGGAAGCAATGACCTTAGGGCACATCTTGCTAAAGGATGCACCAAATAAATTGAGGTAAAGCCTAGGTGCTCACAGAGCTGGGTGAAAGCATGGCAGCTGGCTGCTGAGATGCTGAGTGCAGGTCCTGAGAAGAAGCTTGGCGGGGACACTCTCACCACTGGTGATGCTTGCTGCCTTTGTAACCTGCCCCTTGTAAAACAAACCCTGAGCACTGTTTTTACTTTTTGCCTTTTCTCCTAAAAGCGAGACTCCTTTTTGGATTTCTTTCGGTTGACAAAAACAGATACTAGCTTAGGTCTTTTGTAAAAAGAAAGTGGCCATAAAGGGAACTTTTGAAAGATAGGGGATACTTGCAATGGCAAACTCAGTCTTTTCAACCTTTGTGATAACGTGTGGGTCATGACACTGATGCAGTGAAGGGTGGGGTTGGAGGCAACTTGGATTGAAATGTGAATGTAAAATTGCTACACGACAAACACTTCCTTCATTTCTTCCTCCATTTATCTTACCTCTTCTTTCTCTTCTTTACTGTTTTTCCTTTTGTCTTTTCTCCCTTCCTGCTACAATCCCACATAGAATCACAGAAACCTAAAACGAGGCCAGTGTCCACTGTGTGGAAACTCCGTACTGCAACAACACAATTGATCGGGGAGAATTTAAATATGTATAAGCTAGCCTGTCTCAGATATAACCATTCACTTAATTACAGATCAAATGACACATTTTGCCAAGTGAATATTAAAAAATGTTTAATTCATTTATTTTATTACCTCTGTATCTCCAGAGGGACTAGGGCAATGAGAACAGAAACAGCTAATTAAATGTCTTGGTGAACGGGCAAGTAGCTGAAGCTTGTTTACAGGCTTGGTATACTGCATAATTAGATTGCAACTTGGGGAGAATAAAATCTCTGATGCTTAAGATTCTCATTTTTCTCCTTGGGGATAAACCTATAGATGTGTGCCATTGGTGACCAATAAGTAGGGCTTAGTTTTTGGAAGGACTATGACACTTTTGCCTGGCTTCTATTCAATAGATTTCTCTGTAACTAAGTCTTTACTGTTGGCAGAAGCGTTATGAAGCCAGTTGACCCAGAGTTTGCGAAGAGATTTAACCTTTTGCTACAAAGGGTATCTGAACTTCTCAAAAGGGAGCCCTGTGGTGTCTACTAACTGTAAACAAATGCCAATCCTATGATCCAGCAATTTTACACCCCCAGGTATATCCCTGAACGAAATGAATATTTCTGCTGATCAACAAAACAAAACCTATAGAAACCATGGTCAAGAAAGTTCACAACATCTTCATTTATAATAGCACCAACTTGAAAATGACACAAAAGTACATCAGGAGTAGAAATGGAAGATAAATTTTGCTGTGTTCTTAGACTAGAAAGCTCCACAGCAATGGAAAAAGAAGAACTGCTGGTATATGCGGCTACATGGATAACTCTCCCATGTGTTATGGTGAATGAAAGAAGCCAGACAGAGGGTGCAAGCTGTACATGATGTTCAAGATGGGGTTGGAATAAGCTATGATGATGGCAGTCAGAATAGTGGTTCCTGCTCTGGGATGAGGGGAGCAAAGGGTGTATTGATGAAGGGTCATGAAAGAGCCTCGTGGGGCACCGGAAGTGTTCTAGATCTTGATCTGGGTTGTGGTCACACGGTGTATACATTGGTAAATACCTTTGAAGGAAACATTTTTGTACACTTTATACAGCTAGTGTTTTTGTACTGTTGCGGGCATGCATGCTCAGTCGCTCAGTTGTGTCTGACTCTGTGACCCCATGGACTGTAGCCCATCAGGCTCCTCTGTCCATGGGATTCTCCAGGCAGGAATATTGAAGTGGGTTGCCATTCCCTTCCCTAGGGGATCTTCCCAACCCAAGGATCAAAGCCAAGACTCCTGTGTCTCCTGCACTGGCAGGCACTGAGCCACCTGGGAAGCCCTGTGTGTGCTGTTAAATATTACTCGCTCAGTCGTGTCCGACTCTTTGTGACCCCGTGGACTGTAGCCCACCAGGCTCCTCTGTCCATGGGATTCTCAGGCAAGAATACTGGAATGGGTGGGTTGCCTTTTCTTTCTCCAGGGGATCTTTCCGACCCAGGAATCAAACCTGGGTCTCCTGCATTTCAGACAGACTCTTTACTGTCTGAGCCATCAGGGTGTGCTGTTACACCCCAGTAAAAAGCCAACAAAGAAATAAAGCCATCAGTAAAATTTTCCAGGGGAAACTCTTCCTCAATACCAAGTACAGACCTGGAGAGAGACCAGTGGTATCAAGTGTGTCTCACAGATTTCACGTGGGGCCTGAATGACACTGTGGGCAGATGTCCTTGTGGATGGGAGTGAACAGAGACCACTGTGCTCCTGGCCTCCAGCTTATCCCTTCCTTTTTCATGTCTGTTCCTTATCTTCTTTGGCAATCTTGATCCTTTGAGCAGCTGTGTCCTGTGGAAAGGGGTGTCACAATGAGGGGTGAGGGGACAAGAAGAAAGATGAGTTTCATAAGCTTAGGTCCTGAGGGGACTCATCAGCTATAAGACAGAGCTAGGCTTCCTGCCAGGGAAACTGGATAAAGAATTGCCAGATAAGAAGGAGAACAAGAGTTGGAGGGGAAGCGAGGAGTGAGATGATGTGTGTCTTGGGAAAGGGGAACCCGGTCCTCACCACAGAAATCTCAGGTCAGATAATGCCATCCATGGGGTGTCTTGCCTTTCTTCCCAACCTCTTTTTCTAAATACTACTCTGACTCCTAATTTTCCTTCTCTTACCGATTTTGTGTTCCAAATGACCAACCTGGAGTCTTTTGTTTTCCTTCTTCTAAAATCTGTCTGGCTGGAAACATCCGTTTTTCGATTTAAACAGTGTCACGGATGAACAGAATGGTTATTATATTCATACTCACATTTTACTTACTAAATTTAATTTTCAAAAATTTGGCTCTAAACTCTACTAAGGATTCTAATGCCAAGACTTTCCTGACATAAGTATTCCTTTAAACTTTATGACTGATTGCTATTCTTATCTCCCACATACATTTTCTTTCAGTGAAAGAGTAAATGGAAAATACAGATTGGGAAAATGAGAAAAAAATCCCTCCTAACAGATATTTTAGTATTGGATAGTGAAGCGTTTTTTGGCTTGCCTACCTGAGACAGTTGGAAGAGTGATTTATTCATATCTGTTATAATAAATGTCCTCTGTGTTCCGTTTTTGCTGGGAGAGACTCAACAGCTTGTTTACAGCATTTTTGTCTTTGGATTTTGGCACCATAAATAGACATAACTAGAGACATGGGTAGAGTTTGGTCTTCACTGAAAGCCTGATCAGAGAGCCTGACACATACTGATTACTGTGCCTGAATCCTTTGTATTTCAGGAGACACAGTGGGCCAGGAAACACAAGGCAGTTAACCTTAGACGTGAGGATTTTGTGATGAACAAATGAATACTGAATTTGAACACATGGTTATGCATTGACCTGAATGTTAACATTTCCTCAGCTGTGTTGTTAGTTTTTTTTTTCAATTGAAGTATGGTTCATTTACAATGCTGTGTTAATTTCTGCTGTACAGAAATGTGATTTAGTTCTCCATGTATATACATATGTACGTATATATTTGTGTATAACACATTCTTTTTTATATTCTGGTTTTTTAACACTATTTCTCATTTCACAGAGAGGGCAGTGTCATGACACAAAGCTTTATATGTGTCTCTTTCTGAAACACAACATTATCGAATTACACATACAAATCCAGTTGCCCTTACAGCTCTCAGAGAGATAGATTCCCCCAAATGTGGGCTAACTTGAGAGCATCCCTGCATTTGTGAAATCCACCATGAATTTCAGAGTTGGTACTTCACACATCATCAAAAGTTGTCAGCAAGTCAAGAGACATAGAAATTTAGAGATGGAATGTAGCGTTTCTGAGTCCCTGTCAAAGTTGTCAAGTCTTTGTTTCCCTGACTTTGTAGAAAGAAAAGCTAAGCAGTGTGAGCAGGGAGAAATCTCTGTGTTTAAAGATACAGCAGTGCTTTCTAGTATTAAACTTAATAGCCAGGCTGTGTTTATGTTGTTCAAAGTATGAGCATTTGTACATCACAGTATTTTTCAGTCTCTGAACCCAAAGGCAGCATGCTCTCACTGTCGTTTGCCTTCCTCTCAAAATGTATTGAACAGTGGCTGGGAAGTTTGTAACCCAGTGAGTATACTTAGAGTTTATATTTTTTACTTGCACCATGCTCCTCAAGCCTTGTCCATAAATATGAATTCTTCTGGGACGTGATGGGGGAAAAGTAAATGCCAAGACTGATAGAATCCTTCTGTAGGTGGATTGCATGGATGTAGACTAGCTTTTTCCCTTACCATCTTTTCTAGAATGGGAAGAGGCCAAGGCATAACAGTTTCCATTGTGTTTTTATGTTTTAAACTGTTGATGTTCCAAAATGGAAATAGCACCTGTTCATTTAGGCATTCTCTCAGCCTACCTGTCAGTCATTGCAAACTTATTTCTGGTTGGCGATGCATTTACTTGTATTATTTCTCATTCACAGGCTTGAAGCTATAGAGTTATTTGCCTTCCCTGTTGCTTACTGGGGCTTCCTGGTGGCTCAGATGGTAAAGACTATGCCTGCAATGCAGGAGATCTGGGTTCAATCCCTGGGTTGGGAAGATATCCTGGAGAAGGGATGGCAACCCACTTCAGTATTTTTGCCTGGAAAATTCCATGGATGAGGAACCTGGCAGGCTATGTGACCATGCAGTCACAAAGAGACGGACATGACTGAGAGACTTCCACTTGCTCACTGGGCCAACCATAGCCCAAACCACAAGAAAGCAATTGCACACAAAGACTTGGGTTTCACTGATGAAGATCCTGTGGTCATACTTCAGTAATACTGAATTGGCTCCTGTTGGAGACGATGGTTTCTGATTTCCCATTGCCTATCGTGGCACTGGTGCTCAATGTATAATCTCGACCTTCAAATATATAGGGTGTCAGTTGGAGTGCCGTGTGGTAGCAGAATCATGACGGCCTTCTGCTCCTTCCAGGAGTCTCCTTGGAACCCCTTTCAGATCTTTGTGATAGGGAAGGAAATGGCAACCCACTCCAGTACTCTCGCCTGGAAAATTCCATGGACTGAGAGGCTCCTCAGAGCCTGTTAGGCTACAGTCCATGGGGTCGCAAAGAGTTGGACACGACTGAACAACTTCACTTCACACTCTTAAAGGATTCCCACTTTCTGTTTCCTATTTGAGACAGGGTTGTGTACTGAAAATGACCTGGCCTTTGGAGCCAGGGCAGTCAGTGGTTGAGTCAAGGCTCTGCTCTTGGATCTTGAATGAGTCAAGTTAACTTTTGTGAATACCAGTTTCCCCCTCTGAAAAAAAATAAATCAGAATAACACCTATCTGACACAAGTCTGCTGCAATGAATAAAAGTACTAACACAAGTAAAGTGCTCATCATCATAGGAGCCATTCAACCAGTGTTGATTCTGAGCTTTGCCCCTCTTCACATGAGCCTTGTCTCTCTGACTCTATTATATTAATTCAACAGGCATCGGTTGTGCATCTGCTACGGGATTCACTCTGGAAGGTCATGGGGAAGAAAACAAAGATGAGTAAGACAGTCCTGTCTGCAGGAAATAGTATTCTAGTATGTTGTTTCTCACCCTTGGCTGCACTTTGGAATTATCAGAGGAGCCGTAAAGGATGCCAAAGTTCAGGTCATTCCCCAGGTCAGTTGCACCAGAATCTCTAGGAGTGGGATAACTTGAGGTATGTGGTCTGTCTCCTAAAGTAGCAGAACTAAGCTATGGTTGCCACAGTGCCAACTAGCTTGATAATGTACCTTTATTTGGCTTCTTTCTCTTCCCCATGTCACTTTCATTCTTCTCTACACTGTGGCCATTATTGGCATTTAGAGCTGACTAATACTTTGCTATTTTTGTTGTGTGTGTGTTGGGGGTGGGGGGGGGCAGGGAGTATCCTGTACCTTGTTGAATGCTTAGCAACATCCCTGATTTCTATCCACTAGAGTTCATTGAACCACCTCTCCCCCAAACTGTAACAACCAGAAATATCTCCACCTTTGGACAAATATCCCTGGGGGACTAAATTGTCGCTCCCTGTGGGTTAAAACTACTGCTCTACTGTGTTTACTTCCCAAACAAGCTCCTTGCCCTTCAGTCCTTGTCTCTGGATGTGCTTCCAAGGAACCTAAACAAGACAGAAATTGAAGAGGGACACACCAGGGGTATGGGGACCATTTGTGAGATGGTCAGTGGGTCTGAGACAGAGAAGATAATGAACCTCAGATGAGGCTGTGGTAGTAGAGAGGGAGAGATGCATATGAGACACCAAGAGAGATATCAGATGATGGAACTGCAGCCTCAGAGCCTCAAAGAGTGAGGAGTGAGTAAGAAGAAATTTAGCATGACTCTGGAGATGTCATTCAGTGAGAGGAAATCCAGGAGTAAGAGCTGGATTTAAAAAATACATGTGTATTTATTTATTTGGCTGGGCTGGGTCTTAGTTGTGGCATGTGAACTCTTCATTGTGGCATATAAGATCTAGCTCCCTCACTGGGAATCAAACCCTGATTACCCCAGGATTACTGAGAAATTAATATATGAATGAGAAATTTGGGGGAGAACATGTGGCATTTTCAAATCTAAGTGGCAAGCAGGACCTTTGCTACAGGTCATGCAGATCAGGAAGATCTGACATGATCAGGATAGGAAATGACCATTAGTTTCACAATGGTACAGACATAAAAATATGTTTGTGTTTCCTCAAATTCAAAGTGGAGCGCCTAATTGCTGATCTGAGAAAGACTGATGGTTTCATTCGAATTTTAGAATGCTTTCAGAGAGTACGTTGTTTTATTTAGCTTAACTTTTTAGTAGATAACATTGAGGATTGTAGTCATTTATTTATGAAAATTTCTGTGTAAATGTGAGGAGGAGGATGCTAATCATCAAAGTAACATCTCCCCTGTTTCTCTGACATGATAGTTTCCAGGCATCTACACCATCCCATTAAGCTGGTAAATCTCCACTGTCTTTTGATGTTCAGAAATAAAGAGAATTATGAGAGAATAACATCAATGGCATTTGACACTTTACTTTGAAGCACATGACACGTGGCCTGTTGACCTATTTCTCTGTGCTTCTTTATAGTATCTTTTTTGCAAGGAGTATGAAATACTTTGCAACTATTTTTATTACATTTTTGGGATGTTCAAATTGACATGAATATTTGAGCTGTTTCATAGTTTGTTTTTATCGCACCTAAGTTAGAAAAAAATTGGCCAAGTGGCACTCATCTTTAAGAAGCGTTGGGAATCATGATTTCTATGCTCAATTCACTAAGCTTGGTGTCCACATTTTTTTAATGGTATTCATTTGAACAAATGGTGTGTTTAGTGCCATTGTCTAATATGTTAGTTTGTGGACTGAGACTGCAAAGGCCAGGGATCAGCAAACTTTTCCTACAAAAATGCCAGCTAGTGAATATCTCAGACTGTATAGGCCATATGGTTTCCCCTGCAGCTACTCAACAACCCTGATGTAGCATGAAGACAGCTGGAAGCAGTGTGTAAATGAATGAGCGTGCTGCCAGTGTTCCAGTAGGTCTTTATTCCCCAAACTAGAAGATGGACCAGATTTGGCCTGCAAAGCTATCGTTTGCTGCTGCTAAGTCACTTCAGTCGTGTTCGATTCTGTGCAACCCCATAGACGGCAGCCCACCAGGCTCCCCCGTCCCTGGGATTCTCCAGGCAAGAACACTGGAGTGGGTTGCCATTTCCTCCTCCAATGCAGGAAAGTGAAAAGTGAAAGTGAAGTCACTCAGTCGTCTCAGACTCTTAGCGACCCCATGGACTGCAGCCTACTAGGCTCCTCCACCCATGGGATTTTCCAGGCAGGAGTACTGGAGTGGGGTGCCATTGCCTTCTCCGATCGTTTGCTAACCCCTGGCATTAAATCACATAAGAAAGCCTATAATCTGGGCTTCACAGTATCAGGGTGCTAATTTCACTCTTCCTTTGTGTGTGCCCTTCAAAGCTGTCAGATGACAAAGCTCTCAATAAGAGTGGTTAGTTTGTGTCAATAAACACAGCTGGGCAAATGCTATTAGTTTTATTCCAAATGACTTCACCCACCTTGCCAGTCCTTGTTTACTGGGATTCAGCCTCCTCTCAGAACCTGGGAGAAACTTGATCTCAGTGAAGTCTGGGTATGGCTGACTGGCCAGTAGCAGTATGCTTAATCTGTTTATAAGAAGGAAGCCCAGTGATTTGCAAGATCCTTCCACTTCTAGCTTTGCAGGTTATGTCTAAGGCCATCTGCTCCTCCGGAAGGCACACATGTCGTCTCTGAAGTGACCACACTCAAAACCGTCACTGTCTTGCCAGTCACTAATTTAACAATGCTAATAAAAAATAATGGTTGCTTCCGCTTGAGCAATCTGTCATTTTTCTCAAGTAAACCTCTTATCTCTTGACAGTTAAAGCCACTGAGAGTTGCTTTTCCCTGCATCACTCAACTCGTGAGGGGTGGAATTTGTGCTCAGACCCACATATTCTGATGCAGAGCCTATATTCTTTTCACTTTGAAAGCCCCCTCTCTGTCAATAGCAAGTTACTAATGACAGAGTTTTGGAAAAGGGAATGGCACCCCACTCCAGTACTCTTGCTTGGAAAATCCCATGGATGGAGGAGCCTGGTGGGCTGCCATCTAGGGGGTCGCACAGAGTCGGACACAACTGAAGTGACTTAGCAGCAGCAATGACAGAGTTTACAAGGTGACTGGCACTGAGTTTTCCTCAGATGTGAACTCACTCATCCTTGCAACAGGCCTGTGTCTTTTCATCATCCCCATATTCTAGATTAGCAGCCTGAGGCACAATGATGACCCAGAGAACCCATGTCAAGGCAGTTCCTGGAGTCAAAAAGCATCACTTAATCCAGATGGAAACAGTGAAAAAGTGTTAGTCACTCAGTCGTGTCCGACTCTTTGTGATCCCATAGACTGTAGCCCACCAGGCTCCTCTGTCCACGGAATTCTCCAGGGCAAGCATACTGGAGTTGGTTGCCATACCCTTTTCCAGAGGATCTTCCTGACCCAGGGATAGAACCCACGTCTCCTGCATTGGCAGGTAGATTCTTTACCATCTGAGCCATCAGGTACCCAACCCAAATGGAAACAGACTAGGCAGGAAGTGCTTCTTTCACTTTCCTGTCAGAAGAGGAAGGAACGCCTTGGTGGTCTAGAGAAACAGCTGAGTCCCAGCCTGGCTGTACATTCTAACTGCATCTCTCCTCTTTCTACTCACCTTTCACGTCCATTCATTTCGTGCTGATATGGTCCGGCCTCCCTGGAGTTTTTCCCACACTGCCAGATGAACCTCACATCAAAGCCACACATTTTGGAGAAGCTGCATGGACAACAGCAGAGACTATATCTGTCTCTGTCAAACTGGAGACAAACCATTGCTGCTGCCTCGCCCTTTCCATTGCTCTCTTGAAAGGCACACGACAATGACACCAGAGCTGCTCAGGCAGTACTCCAGAGCCCAGTTGTTCAGGATGTGTTGTGCAGGTGGCATAAAAGGAGAGAGAACTCTCCAGGGCACCCACCGGGTCAGATCACTGCAGCCATGAACCAGGAACTGCCTTCGCACCATGTGTCCATGGTGGATCCAGGCATTTTCTTGTTTTTGCTGTTGTTGCTAATGAGGATGGCATCATATTCAATCCCCTCAAGTTCTAGTCGCTGCTGGGCAAGAAAGTAGATGTCCTCTTTCTCTTGGGGAATTGTGAGAGGACGGGAGTTAGCCATCATTTTTTCTTAGCAAATTTTCTGCCGTTCTGCCCTCTTCCTTCACATATTCTGAAGATCTTTCCGTGCTTGTGGATAAGAGCTGCCAAGCTTGGAAGTGCCAGAGTAACCGAGGCCCCTTGTAGTCAACGAACTGGTAGCTTGACTAAATGACAGTTACAGGTTAGATATCATGGCCACAGCCTTGCTACCAAGTTATAATGCCAGTGTCAGATAAAAATGCCACTACACAGAAAGGTCTTTTAAATGTTTACTCATCGAAACTCTTCAATATAAAGAAGAGCTCCTAGAATAGTCCAGAGAGTTCCCAGGGAAAGCCCTTACCCAGATTCCCCTAATGATTACATTTTGCAGGACCACAGTACAATGATAAAAAACCAGCAAATTAACCTTGACAGAGCACTGTTCACCAAGGTACAGATCTTTTGTGACTTTCTCCAATTTCCCCACTAATGTCCTTTTTCTGGTCCTGAATCTCTCATTAAATTTCGTTGTGTCTCCTTAGTCTCTGACGATATGTGATACAGAGTGGTTAAGTAATGCGCCAGAGGTTACATAGTTATTAAATGACATTGTTGAGGTTTTTGAATCCAGATGTCCCTTATAAAAACCATTTTCTTAATCACTATACCATTGCCCTAAGTTTCCTTTTGGCCATTGACTGGACTGTACCGAGTGAAAAATAAGTGCCTCATTTCTATGCCCTTGACAGTTTAAACACTTTTTTCTGGCATTATATTAACTAACATATATAGTGCTGAGTTATACTATAGAGTTATACTAACAAAGTCCCCTGGGCTTTCCTGGTGGCTCAGACAGTAAGGGATCTGACTGCAATGTGGGATACCCAGGTTCAGTCCCTGGGTTGAGTTCGATCCCTGGCGGGGAAGATGCCCTGGAGAAGGGAATCGCAACCCAGTCTAGTATTCTTGCCTGGAGAATTCCATGAACAGAGGAGCCTGGTGGACTACAGTCCATGGGGTCGCAAAGAGTTGGACACAACTGACCAACTATACTTTAACTTTCTAGAGTTATACTAGTAGAGTCCATATAGTACAGAGTTCATATAATACAAAGTTATATTAGTATAGAGTTACACTAATGTAGTATAGTTTGGCCATGATATTAGGGGCTTTCCTGGTGGTACAGTGGATGAGAATCTGCCTGCTAATGCAGGAGACGTGGGTTAGATCCCTGGGTCGGGAAGATGCCCTGTAGAAGGAAATGGCAACCCACTCCAGTATTCTTGCCTGGAGAATTCTGTGGACAGAGGAGCCTGGTGGGCTACAGTCCATGGGGTCACAAAAGAGTTGGACATGACTTAGCAACTAAACAACAAAATAGTATAGAGTTATACTGGTAGGTTAATTGTTTAGTATAGCATAGGGTTAGCCCAGTACTCTTCTATACTGACACAAGAAAGCAATATAAGTGTACTTGTCCTTTAATTTAGGCCTTTCCCCACCCCATACCTTCATTTATCTTTGATTATTTTAAGGCCTAATCAACAAATGTTAAAAATACATCTAAAATAAATTCACTTTTCAAATTAAATAGGTGTCACAAAATAGTTTTTGAAATGATGGAGAAGGTGGAGGAGAGACTGGGTATTAGGAAACCCAACTTTCTTACAGTATTAGGAACTATCATCATTTCCTATAGGTTTGGAATCTCTATTTCAGCATATGGTTGATGCCAGGGATTTTTAGGCTTTTTTTCTACATCTGTTTTTTTGTCTAATATCAACACATTTCATAATTAAATTGAAAGTTGGAATCATTAATCAGCAAAATGAACTTAGAGCTAGGAAGTTTGTGTGGGAGCTAATTAGAGCATAGCCTATGGGATAAAATTGAATAAAAATTCAATCCTTGGATGTAGCATCAAACCTTTTCCCAGAAGAAACACCTCATAGAGGTGACTTCATTATTTCTAGCATTGTGTTTAGTCAAGGTTTTGAAAAGCAGCCCAATATGCTATAAAAGAGCATTAAAAAAATATTTTTTTGTCTGTATAAATAAGCATGTTGTGTGTGCTCAGTCGTGTCTGACTCTTTCCCACCCTATGGACTATAGAACACCAGGATCCTCTGTCCATGGGATTTTCTAAGCAAGAAAACTGGAATGGGTTGCCATTTCCTACTCTTGGGGATCTTCCTGACCCAGGGATCGAACCCTGACCCAGGGATCGAACCCACATCTCTTGTGTCTCCTGCATTGGCAGGAGGTTTCTTTACCAACTGTGCTACCTGGGAAGCCCAAGAAAGAAAGTGAAAGTCGCTCAGTTGTATCTGGCTCTTTGCAGCCCCATGGCCTCTAGCCCACCAGGCTCCTCTGTCCATAGAGTTCTCTAGGCAAGAATGCTGGAATGGGTAGCTACTTCCTTCTGCAGGAGATCTCCCCAACAATGGGTCTCTTGCATTGCAGCCAGATTCTTTACTGACTGAGCCACCAGGGTACTAGATATAAGCATAGGGGCCTTCCATTTTCCAAATAATACTTGGTCACCAACCAAGTACTTGATGAAATATTTTTTTCATCAAAGAAAAGTATTTGAAAAGTTCTGAGAGAATATCTGTGCAATTGGATTTTTTTTTTCTTCTGTTCAGCCTCCCATTGATCCGCATGGTGGGCTACTGATGTACACTGTCTTCACTGTTGATAGGCTGTGTGGCATGCAATATCCCTCCATAGTCAGCGAATGGGTAGGTGGGCTGGTGTGTAGACACTGAAAATGCTGATGCAGGCTGGTGCCAGCAAACTTATTTACAATTGGATAAAAGGCAGGAAATGGCTTCACTTGTCCTGATGTCTCTGAATGTAGCACAGACCTAGCAGCTATGTCTGTAGCAACCATAAAATACGTCTATTATATCTTGAATTGCAGAGGGTCATGGCTCCAGTTTCTGCTCAGAAATCCATCATTGCATTTTATAAGAAGAGCTTCATTGCCTACTGCTTCTGTTTCATGATTCTCATTAAAAAAAAAAATCCCACTCACCATGTATGCCAAAGTTTCTGTTGACATTTGGTTATTAATTTGCATTTCCCATGATACAAGTCAGTTCTTGCAAATTTATTAGACATTCACATTTAAATATATTTCAGTGGGTTTAAAACCCAGTAAGCCCTCTGCATTGTAAAGAGAGTTTTCAGTGTAGAATATTCAGTTTCAAGGCTCTTCTGTATATATTTATGACAATATTTTTATAAATGATATAATTCCCTCATTTTTGGTGAGAAGTTACATAATGCTGGAAAAATTTCCAAACATTTATTTTGAAGATGCTCTCTCTGTAAAATACCTCTTTGAAAAATCAGTCACTTTTGTACACTTTGCTAAAATGTTAGTATGCATGTCTCTTGAAAAGTTATGACAGTGCATTAGTTTTGTTTGTCTGCTAAGTAGCCAACTACAGACAACTTGCCATCATGCACAACTTCTATCCTTTGCCAGCAAACTAGGAAAATAAGCTTTTTAAAGAAAATTATTTATTTGATTGTGTCAGATTTCAGTTGCAGCATGCAAGTTCTTCATTGCAGCGCGGGGAGACTCTCTGGTTGTGACACGTGGGCTCATTGGTTATGGTGTGTGGGCCCCACAGCATGTGGGATCTTAGTTCTCCAATCAGGGATGGAACCTGTGTTCTCTGTATTGCAGAGCAGATTCTTAACTACAGTGGATTCCTGGACCTATGTAACTTATCTTTAAGTCAATAGCTATTTTAAGTACTTCACCACAAGGTAGCCAGAAAATTCTGTAGCAAACACAAGAGAACATCTTGTTCAAAACCTTATGAAGAATCTCGAGTTTAAAGGTCTTACTTTTATAAAAGAAAACTTGATGACATCCTGTAGCATGGGAATTGAAATGTCACAAAGTGCCAATGATGCATAAGAGTGTCAGTCCCTCCACATTTTGACATTCCCGTCTTCCTCTGGGACATGTTATGGACTAAATGTGACCATCTGACATACAATTGAATGAACATGCCAGTGTCACTCGGAGAAGGCAATGGCAACCCACTCCAGTGTTCTTGCCTGGAGAATTCCAGGGACGGCAGAGCCTGGTGGGCTGCCGTCTATGGGGTCGCACAGAGTCGGACACGACTGAAGTGACTTAGCAGCAGCCAGTGTCACTATTTGTATAAAATGTTAGTGGTGCTTGACTTCTTATACAGATGAAAATAACATAAATTGATACCATGTTTCCCCCTTTATCTCTGTGATGGCAATTATAGTCAGAGCAGTAAGCTGCTGGCTCACTGGGTAAGGAAGTCTTCAGTCTTGATAAGCTAGGAGTTTGGGTTTTATCACTGATGCTGAGACTGGAGGAAAGGTCTTCCATTTATGCAAGGCAGATGGTAGGAACCAAGATCCCTGTAAAAAGCTAAGATTCTTATAGTGATGCATATGTAGGGCAAGAGTTGAAAAGTTTCATCGATTAGCACAGTAAGGTAGCAACACCAACAACACTCTTCTAACCATTAGTGGACTTTGGGTAGAAATAAAAATGGACTGCTTTTAGATTGTAAAATTATGGGTATGTGTCTCAAAAGATTTAGGGTTAGACTTTGAGCTATTCTTCTGGATCAGGAATTCTCGAGCTGGAAATTAACATAGAACTTGAGTCTAAGCCAGTGATGTACTTAAGATATCAGGAAGCAAATACAAACTTTTTTGCCTGGGGATGTCTTCTCCACCCCCTCCCCAAGCAACAGGGGTTTTCTCACAGAGAAGACAGCCCTAAACGTGCACTTAGAACTGTGCTGAATGTCCTCCA
Source organism: Ovis aries (assembly GCF_016772045.2). NCBI lineage: Eukaryota > Metazoa > Chordata > Mammalia > Artiodactyla > Bovidae > Ovis > Ovis aries. Next base: position 13,272,716 of record NC_056080.1, on the reverse strand, counting down.
GTCAGCCCTCAGGATCTTCGCTCCATCCTTCTTCACTCTGGTGTGCTGCCCAGCAGACCGACCTCTATATACTGAATCTCCTGGGCTTCCTGGCTTTTCTTTTGCCCTTTTTATTGAAGTCTAGTTGATTTAAGATATACTATTAGTTTCAGGTGTGCAACATAGTGATTCAACATTTTTTATAGATTATGCTCCATCTCAACCTATTATAAAATAACGGCTATATTTTCCAGTGCTGTGCAATATATCCTTGTACTCTATTTATTTAATACATAGTTGTTTGTACCTCTTTTTCCCCCTACCCCTATATTTACCTTCCCTACTGGTAACCACTAATTCTTTTTTTTTTTTTAATCCATGAATCTGTTTCTGTTTTGTTACGTTCATGTGTTTAATTCTTTAGATTCCACGTATAAATGATAACATATGGTATTTGTCTTTTTCTCTGTGACTTATTTCACTTAACATAATACCCTCTTGCTGGGAGCCAGTGTGAGGAATCCCACCCGTGACAAGGTCACGTGGCAGAGGCCTGATGGGCAAGGCGAGTCAGGCCTCAGGTTTTCCCCCTGGTATTTCCTGAGCATGTAACCCCCCCAAAATAAGAATCTGCCTGCCTTTTTTTATTGTACTTTTCCACTCTTCTGACACTCTCTGGAAAAAGTTAATTCAGGGCTTCAGTCTCCTGCAAAAGAGTGTCTTGGCTTAAAACCCCCTCTGATAGCTCTCTAACTTGCCTAACAGGTTCCCCCGGACTTTTTACAGCTTGTGAATTGCTTGCAGCCCCCCAGCCACGAGAGGCACAAAGCTTAAAAACATCTTAAAGATACAGAGCCTTTTCTAAAGAGCTAAAAATCATATTGGTGATGGATTTCACTGTTGACTCAATGATTGCTGCCAGGCCTCCATATTCTTTATCTTTTAGGCACCTGGGAGGATGTTAATCAATGTAAACAGGATATGGAAAAAGATATATAATAGTTTTGATGTTAGCAACACTAGACTTTTGAGTTAATTACTTTTCTTTTGTTATAAATCACTGTACTCCTTTTACTTGTTATAAATTGCTGTATCTTTGCTATGTAAGAATGTAACTTTATTTAGTGCTTTCTGAGAGTGGCACCAGACTTTGGGAAGAACAACACAAATAAGTCGTCTGGTTGACAAACCCTTATCGGAAAAAAAGCTGTAAAATGTTAATTGGCCCTTTGGGCCCAAAGATGATGTAAATCACCTAAGACTTGTGTATACAACTAGGTATGCAGAGAGAAAAGCCTGGTTTTGATAAGAGTCTGGGCTGCTAACGCTGCATAACTTTGTATTACCCATTGATCTCTATGTATAATCGAAAGTATAAAAGGCCTTGAAGGACAATAGAGGAGGAGCCAGTCATTGGAAGGGCTGGTTTTCCCCGTGTCTCCTCTTTACTTTAATTTCAGGCTGAATTCCCATCTGGGGCGTGGAGGCTCGCCATGTATACTTACTTGCCCCGGCTTCTAAGATCCATAAGAGAGGGAGCCCAAGGTGGGGCACCCTCCGATATTCAAACGGACGCCAGTGGCCTAACGTAGATGGTGCAAGCTCCTTGTCTGGAATTTTATTGGCTTTTCACGTAAACCAAGTTATTCAGCCTCTTTCCTCCACTAAATTTTCCTACTACACTGTTTCTTCCTAATCTAAGCATATATTTATAAATAAATAAGTTTTTACCTCGCCTACTCCGTCTCCCCTTCAAATCACCCTGGATCCACTGGGGCTGGACCCTGGCACCCTCTAGGTCCCCCAGGTAGCTGCAGGAGGCAAAATTTCGTTCTTTTTTATGACTGAGTAATATTTTGTTTCATACACACACACATACCCCCCACATCTTCTTTAACCATTCCTCTGTTGATGGACCCTTAGGTTGCCTCCCTGTCTTGGCTACTGTAAACAGTGCTGCTGTGAACATTGGGGTACATGTATCTTTTAGAATTAGTGTTTTTATTTTCTTCAGATACCCTGAAGTGGAGTTGCTGGATCATATGGTTCGGTTCAGTTCAGTTGCTCAGTTGTGTCCAACTCTTTGCAACCCCATGGACTGCAGCACGCCAGGCTTCCCTGTCCATCACCAGCTCCTGGCGTTACTCAGACTCTTGTCCATCGAGTCAGTGATGCCATCCAACTATCTCATCCTCTGACGTCCCCTTCTCCTCCTGCCTTCAATCTTTCCCAGCATCAGGGTCTTTTCCAATGAGTTAGTTCTTTGCATCAGGTGGCCAAAGTATTGGAGTTTTAGCTTCAGCATCCATCCTTCCAATGAATACTCAGGAGTGATTTCCTTTAGGATAGACTGATTGGATCTCCTTGCAGTCCAACAGACTCTCAAGAGTCTTCTGCAACATCACAGTTCAAAAGCATCAATTCTTCAGTGCTCAGCTTTCTTTACAGTCCAACTCTCACATCCATACATGACCATATGGAAAACCATAGGTTTCACTAGACGGACCTTTGCTGACAAAGTAATGTCTCTGCTTTTTAATATGCTGTCTAGGTTGGTCAAAACTTTTCTTCCAAGGAGCAAGTGTCTTTTAATTCCATGGATTCCATGGCTGCAGTCACCATCTGCAGTCATTTTGGAGCCCAGAAAAATAAAGTCTGACACTGTTTCCATTGTTTCCCCATCTGTTTACCATGAAGTGGACCATATGTTAGTTCTGTTTTTAGTGTTTTGAGGAACTTCTATACTGTTTTTCCCAGTTGCTGTCCCAGTTTACATTCCCACCAACAGTGTTTGAGGGCTCACTTTTCTCTGCAGCCTTGCAAAGTTGGTTATCTGTAGACATTTTGAGGATAGCAGTTCTGACAGATGTGAGGTGATATAGCTCTTTGTGGTTTTGATTTGCATGTCCCTGATGATTAGTGATCTTGAACAACATTTCACATGCCCATTGGCCATCTGTATGGCTTTGGAAAAATGTGCATTCAGGTCATCTGCCCATTTAAAAAATCTGGTTCCTGGCGTTTCATTGTATTCAGCTGGTAGGAGGTAATTGCAGGATATTGAAAAACCATAGATTAGCAAGATCATGATATGAGCTGCAGCAGCTGCATTGATACTAATATGAGTTCCAACAGCTGCATCGATACTGGGCAGCTGGTTAACAGTGCCAGCCAGCCTCTACCAGAGAGCACATGTCCTGTCAGGCGACCCTGCCCTCCAGCTGCCAGTCTGATATGCACTTCCTCCTCATGCCACTCAGGCTTGGGATAGCAAAAGCTTCATATTTCACTACCTTTTGGCTTCTCTTAGCCCTGCCCACACCTTTGAAATAGTCGTTTCATCAAAACCCCCACAATTACTCTATTTGATATGCCATCTGATTCCTGCCAGGAATTTGACTGCTATATTACTAACAATTTTAAAACTTAATGATAATAATTAAGGACAATATCCGCCATGAGTCCATGGATCTATCAAATAGAATACAAATAGAATTCCTCTGCCTTTTCTAAAACCAGCTTGAACATCAGGAAGTTCACGGTTCACATATTGCTGAAGCCTGGCTTGGAGAATTTTGAGCATTACTTTACTAGCGTGTGAGATGAATGCAATTGTATGGTAGTTTGAGCATTCTTTGGCATTGCCTTTGTTTGGGATTGGAATGAAAACTGACCTTTTCCAGTCCTGTGGCCGCTGCTGAGCTTTCCAAATTTGCTGGCATATTGAGTGCAGCACTTTCACAGCATCATCTTTCAGGATTTGAAATAGCTCAATTGGAATTCCATCACCTTCACTAACTTCGTTTGTAGTGATGCTTTCTAAGGCCCACTTGACTTCACATTCCAAGATGTCTGGCTCTAGGTGAGTGATCACACCATCGTGATTATCTTGGTTATGAAGATCTTTTTTGTACAGTTCTTCTGTGTATTCTTGCCACCTCTTCTTAAAATCTTCTGCTTCTGTTAGGTCCATACCATTTCTGTCCTTTCTTGAGCCCATCTTTGCATGAAATGTTCCCTTGGTTTCTCTAATTTTCTTGAAGAGATCTCTAGTCTTTCCCATTCTGTTCTTTTCCTCTATTTCTTTGCATTGATCACTGAAGAAGGCTTTCTTATCTCTTCTTGCTATTCTTTGGAACTCTGCATTCAGATGCTTATATCTTTCCTCTTCTCCTTTGCTTTTCACCTTTCTTCTTTTCACAGCTATTTGTAAGGCCTCCTTAGACAGCCATTTTGCTTTTTTACATTTCTTTTCCATGGGGATGGTCTTGATTCCTGTCTCCTGTACAGTGTCACGAACCTCCCTCCATAGTTCATCAGGCACTCTATCTATCAGATCTAGTCCTTTAAACCTATTTCTCAATTCCACTGTATAATCATAAGGAATTTGATTTAGGTCATACCTGACTGGTCTAGTGGTTTTCCCTACTTTCTTCAATTTCAGTCTGAATTTGGCAATAAGGAGTTTATGATCTGAGCCACAGTCAGCTCCTGGTCTTGTTTTTGTTGACTGTATAGAATAGAGCTTCTCCATTTTTGGCTGCAAAGAATATAATGATCTGATTTTGGTGTTGATCACCTGGTGATGTTCATGTGTAGAGTCTTCTCTTGCGTTGTTGGAAGAGGGTGTTTGCTATGACCAGTGCATTTTCTTGGCAGAACTCTGTTAGTCTTTGCCCTGCTTCATTCTGTATTCCAAGGCCAAATTTGCCTGTTATTCCAGGTGTTTCTTGACTTCCTACTTTTGCATTCCAGTCCCCTATAATGAAAAGGACATCTTTTTTGGGTGTTAATTCTAGAAGGTCTTGTATCTTCACAGAACCGTTCAACTTCAGCTTCTTCAGCATTACTGGTTGGGGCATAGACTTGGATTACCGTGATATTGAATGGTTTGCCTTGGAAACAAACAGAGATCATTCTGTCATTTTTGAGATTGCATCCAAGTACTGCATTTCGGACTCTTTTGTTGACCATGATGGCTACAAGATCTTTCAATTGTTAGTTCTAATCCTGTCATCTTAAAATGTAAATTATGGAAGTGGGTCTAGTAAGATATTTAGAACTTTGAGACATTCTTTTGATTTATTGTAATAACCAATTTAAAAAGTATATAATTTCCTTTCTAAGACTAGCGAAGAGGGCACTCCCTGTCCCCCTTCTGATGTCCGTGTCAGAAGCATTCTCTGTCCCTTTTCTTACTTTAATAAAACTGCTACACAAAATCTCTTGAGTCATCATGCCTGATCCCTGGTCCCGAAGCTAAATCTTCTTCTTTGGAGATCATGAATCCAACATCATTCACTGTAAGCTATCACTGCAGTATAAAATAAAAAGTAAACAAAATGGAACAATTTATTGCAGACCATAAAAAATATGTTTAGCAAAATTAGAAACATAAAAAATAATCAAAATCATGAAAAATACAATGAAATAAGAACAGGCATTTTAAGAGTAGACAAATAGAATTTGTAGAAATTAAAAAAATGGTTATTGAAATTTCAAAACTGTTGGACAGTTTAACCAGTGAATTATACATAGCTAAAGAGAGCTATGAAACCAGATGACAATTGCTTCTTGGCAGGAAAGCGATGACAAACCTAGGCAATGTTATATGAAAAGCAGAGACATTACTCTGCTGACAGAGTTCTGTATAGTAAGGCTATGGTCTTCCCATTGGTCATGTACAGTCGTGAGAGCTGGACCATAAAGAAGGCAAAACACCAAAGAACTGATGCCTTTGAACTGTGGTGCTAGAGAAGACTCCTGAAAGTCCCTTGGACAGCAAGGAGATTAAACCAGCCAATCTTAAGGGAAAGGAACCCTGAGTATTCACTGGAAAGACTGATGCAGAAGCTCCAGTGTTTTGGCCATCTGATGCGAACAGACAACTCATTAGAAAAGTCCCTGATGCTGGGAAAGATTGAGGGCAGAAGGAGAAGAGGGTGTCAAAGGTGAGATGGCTAGGTGGCATCACCAATGCAATGAACATGAACTTGGGCAAACTGGGAGATGGTGAGGGACAGGGAGGCCTGGCGTGCTGTAGTCCATGGGGTTGCAAAGAGTTGGACATGACTAGGCCACTGAGCAACAACAAGAGAGGTTTAGTCACCAAGAAGGTAAATCTGAGTATGTTGATCAGAATGAAGTATGACAAGATAAAGGGATGGAAAATATGAAAGAAGGGTTAAGAGACATTAAGAAATTGGCAGAGGAGCAGTACTTGCAGGATAATAACTGATAATTTTTCATAATGGATTAAAGGCATAATTCCTAAAATTTTAAAAATATAGCATGTCCTCAATAGGACTAAGCAAACATGCCCACATCTAGACATGTGCAGGCAAAGAAACAAAGAATAAAGCAAGCAAAAAGAAAAACCATATTAGCCAGAATACTAACAGTAAGACAGTGGGGTTTGCTGCAGCAGTAATACAGACCTAGTAACATAGAATAATATCTCAAAATGATGAGGGAAATTAACTGTCACCTATAATTTCACATCTAGCTAAAATAGCATTCACAATTAAGGTCAAAATGAAGACTTAAAAAAAAAAAGGTTCATTTTCTTAGTCAAACATTTAAGTTAGGAAATTGACCAAAAGAAAAAACATAACCACTGAAGAAATAGACTCAATAATCTAAAAACTGTTTATAAAATGAGCACTAGGCTCAGGTGGTTTTACAAGCAAGTTTTACTAAAAGGAAAACAACCCAAAAGAGAAATGGGCAAAGAATGAACAGATTATTCAGAGAGGAGAAATTCTCATTGGCTAACAAGCCCTGTGGAAAGTTTCTCAGCCTCATTTATAATCAGAGGAAAGAAAAGTCAAATAATAATGAAATATCATTCTACCACTTGCAGGTTGGCAAGGATCGTTCAGATCTGAAAACAGCAAATACTGGCCTGAGTCGAACGTAGAGAAACAGGAAGTCAAAGGCATTGGTGGTAGACTATGGATTGGATTGCTTACTCTGGGAAGCACTTTTGCAACACTTAATAAAGATGGAGATAAACATATACATCAAGTGGGCAATTCCATTTCTAGAAACTTTCGCACGTGTGCATAGGAAGACAAGTACAGGTGATTTAGTGGAATACTGGAGATAATCTAACTCTACCCGTCAATAGAACAATGGGCAGCTGCAGTATCAGAAAATGGGTATCATCCAGGAGTGGAGATGCATGGACTCAGTCTGCGTGTATTAGCTGAATGAATCCAAGGAACAAAATGTTGAATGAAAGTAGCAAGTCACACACTATACATCATTATATCATTTATGGACAAATTAAAACACAAGTGAAAATAGTGTAATTTCCTATGGATATATGCTTATGTTGTTACAAGTTAAAAACACACAGAAGAATACACATCAACTTCAGGCTGAATGAGGATAGCATGGACTGGTAACTGCTGTATCTCTAACACTTTATTTTTTAAAAAGCTTTTTAAAATGTAAGATGTTTCTGCTTATCTAGTATTGGTGTAGGAACCAAGGTATATTATATGATTTTCTGTACTGTGACTGTATGTTTGAAAATGCCCTATACTTCTAGACAAAATAAGACCCATATGTTTATATAAATCACCAGATTATTTTTCCTGAAGATTGCATTCTTATTTTTTGTACCTGTAGCAGAGGAATAGGGCAGCCAAGTCCATAAACAGTTTTACCATACATAAAATTTATATTACGTATATTGGTATTCAGAGCTGTCTCAAACCTGGTCCCTGCCCTCTGGGATATAAGTAGGGATGGAAATTGTTAGCCTGGAATTTAAGATGACTCGCTGACAATGAATGTTTCATGTGAGACTATGCCACCTGCTTGCTGTATGGCTCCTTAACTAGCTTAAAGGAAGCCATGCAGTTATCATGGTTCCAAGCTCCCCCTTGAGACATGTCTTGTTGTTTATTCTGGCTGCTGGGTTTCCAGCCCTTTCTTTTCCTATTAAAGTACTGGCTGGTGACACTTAATTTGACAGAAATGTAAAAGGAAATCTGCCTGCAACCAAAGGAAATACACAAGTTCTTATGAACTCCTTTGCATGCAGAAAAGTTAAAAATGTTGATTGAACTCAGCTCATTGAATTTCTATTTCAAACTTTTTCTGTGCTAAAGAGTCTTTTCCATGCACACAATGGTAGTCTGAAACTGCCTTGAAGACTTTGCTATATCCCAGAAGGGAACATTAGCCCTTTTTTCTGGGAACCTGTTGAAATTCAAAAATGAGTGTGTATAAGGACTTGGACCACTGGCTGAGAGAGCCTGGAACAGCGTATTTCATTATATAATGTGAGGTATTTACTTCAGGGAAACAAAAGTATTTATCTTTGGGAAAAAAATCTACAACCATGTTGTCTCAATGAGAAGTTATAACCCACAAATTTTGCTCAGTTTCTAGAAAGACATGGTATTAGCACTGACAAATAGGAAAGAAAAACGTTGAAAAGTCGTGACTAGTTAGGGTCTCTGTCCCAGAGCACTTTTAAATCTAGTTGGGAAAAGAAGATGTAGGCTTGTTAAGCAAAGAATGAGCAGAAAACTCCGATGACGTTCTCATGTTTGCATGTCTTAAAAATCCAACTGGCCAGCGAATTTGTTCAGAGCAGCAGACGTTTACTGTGGACCCATGATGTGCCAACTGTTGAGATAAGCACAAGAGATGTAAAATCAAGTCAGAGAAAGCCCTTGCCTTGGTCCATAGGTGAGGCGAGCAATTAAATGGATTATTCTAATATATTAATACTGGAGTCTTCTAATAGGAAATGTGCTTAAGAGCTACTGGGGCACAAGATGGTTGGAATCTCGAGACATAAGTAATCATTAGTCAGGCAAAAAAGATTATTCTAGGCACCTTTAAAAGTATGAGCTCAAAATACCCAGGAGGGGAATTTCACGTAGTTTGAAAGAGTATCAAGTCTTTTTCTTTTTTTTTTTTCCCCTTTCACCTGAGTTTTAAACAGTGGTCCTTAAAGTGGGGAATGTGTGTTTAGTAGGTGCCCAATCGTGTCCTATGCTGTTCGACCCCGTGGACTGTAGCCCGCCAGGCTCCTCTGTCCATGGGGATTCTCCAAGCAGGAATACTGGAGTGTGTTGCCATACCCTCCTCCAGGGGATCTTCCTGACCCAGGAATCGAACCCAGGTCTTTCTGAATTGTAGGCAGATTCATTACTGCCTGAGCCACCAGGGAAGCTCCCATAAAGTGGAATGCTCCAAAACCCTTTTGTGCAAAATATTTGTGTTTCCATGCAGAACTGGCTCTCCTCATCCCTGGTGCCACAGGCTAAGTATAAGGAAGAAGATAATGGGATGAGGACAGACTGGTTTGTTTGTTTGTTTGTTTGTTTTTGGCACTTCATTGCTTGGCTCATGGATGGATGATGGGTGGATGGATGAATGGATGGACAGAAAGGCATAGAAAACAGAAGCTTTGTACAAATACAAAAATATCTATATCTCTTTCTAGAAGGCTTGTTGAATCGAATTTAACCACCAATTAACAAACTAAATTGTTATTTACTTCACTGCAGGGAGATAGGATGGACATTGCTTAATTTTCTAGGCCTCCCATCCAATTTCGATGCTTTATGACATTGAGAATTAGGAGGCTCTAGGTCTACAGGCTCAGATTTTATGTCAGTGTACAGGGGGGTGGAAATTCCCTCCCCCATCAACTTAAATGTGTTCTAGATTCTCCTATGGGAACCTAAACTTGTTATAAATATTGGCTGCTTTCAATGCCAAGTATTTCTGACTGATAAGTTTATTACTTTCAAATTGCATTCTGTGTCTTGGTGCCTGAGGCAAGCTGGGAACACCCACCAAGGTGCTGATGTTTTATTCTCATCCAACTTAATTGAGTTATTTTTCAATGATTTCTCCATACTTCCGACACTGTGGGAGCAAAATATTTTTTTCCACACACAAAGCTGATTCTGCTCAACATATTAATTATTATATATGTTGACAATGATATATATAGCTATAAGATCTTTTACTTCAGTAGTGTAAAAAAATTCTCTCTTCCAATATTTTGCCTTCTTGATCACTAATAATGTGTTCTGTCCTGGATCTTCATTTTTCTTTCTCCTCAAATGACATTCACTGGTGGAAAAAATTATGTTGGTGAAAGCAGTCTTTGAATTTTTATACTCTGAAAAGTTTGATATTTATTGGCTTTCAACATAACCTGATTTTGCTTTCCAATTTCTGTTCAAAGAAGCACTTCATAAAATATGATTTGAGATTCAGATTTCTAGAGGGCAGAAAAGTCTTAAAAGTAATGAGAAGAATGTAATATAAATGAAACTAACTTTTTAACAAGGATATTTATCTATCTTAATCATGGGTAACTTGTGATCCTCAATGAGAACTTTTTGCTCTCAAAAAGTAAAATGATCCTCAGAAGGAGGGGCAATGTCAGGAAAAGTTCTTTGATATGAAAGCTGACATGAATCCACAGTCTACACAATCAATGAGGAAGTCTTTCTCTGTAGGTAAGTATCAGTCCATGCTCAGTCGGGAGACAGAAATCACACCAGCAAGTTTAATGGAATTTCTTTTTATTATTTTTTTAATTAATTTTTTAAAATATACAGTTTTAAAGGTCACTTTCCAATTACAATTATTAAAATATTGGCTCTGTCCCCATGTTGTACAGTACATCCTTGAGTGTGTCTTACACCCAGTAGCTTGTGCCTCCCACTCCCACCCCTATCTTGCCTCTCCTCCCTTCGCTCTCCCCACTGGTAACCACTAGTTTGTTCTCTATTACTGTGCATCTGCTTCTTTTTTGCTATATTTACTAGTTTGTTGTATTTTTTAGATTCCACGTATAAGGGATATTGTAAAGTATTTGGCTTTCTTCATAGAATTGAATATAAAGAATTGCTAACTAGGTATTGTGTTAACTAGGTAACTGAAAAGGGCACGCACATACAGGAAGCAGCTATTACCCCTGGGGAAACAAAAGTAAGAGGTTGGAAATGTAATATTTTAGCAGGTTGGAGGAGGAGGAGCCTGGGTATTTAAAACTGAGCCCTGAGAAAGGCACACTGCTTGGCTGGCGCTGGTATCTGTGGGTGGTGGTAGAGTGTTGTGAGGTTGACTGTGCCTGTGTTGTTTTTTTGTTTCAATTTTATTATTTTAAGTTACAGTTGTATTATGCTGCTGCTATAGCAAAGGCTTGCCACAGAAGTGAGACCAGGGTGATGATGATAGGAACAAGAATCCGACTGGAAGCCCACAGAAAGCAAACTGGAAACAGGAAAAAACAAGTCCCTCTTCCTTCTGCGACCTTACTGTCTACTTGCATCTCGAGTGAGAGCCTAATAGACCTTAGCTGAAAAACGTGTTTTGCAGAATCTCAGTCCCAGCATCAAAGAGCGGACTGTAGCAGGGCAGTTTGGAGCTGGGGGACACTAGTTTAATAACCAGCATGAAAGTTTGCAGAAGTAACCCCACCTATGGTATAATGTGATTATGAAATTAAAAGTACTGCCTACAGACCACTCGGATGTTAATTGACGCCTTGTCATCCAGGGGTCCCTAATGAATTATCTGAGCCAAAACCCATACCCCTTGCTAGTGACTGATACACAAATGAGTTTCTCATATTTTATGGTAACCTAAAGACTTTTATATGGCCTTCAGCAAATTAATTCAATTGGTCCAGTGCCAGGATTTTTTTATTTTTTATTTTTTTGTTTTACTTTATTTTACTTTACTGTATTGGTTTTGCCAGTATTTTTAATAAGCTGCAACCACTAGCATTAGGACTTAGATCCGGAGAGCTGACATGTAGCAAATTTTGGCCCCTGTTGTCTGCTTCATATCAAAGATGCAGAAGCATTGTTGAAAACTTTAATAAAGTTTCTTACAAAGAAAAAGAAAAAAACTAAGCAAAATACTGAAAAAAGAGCAAGATAAGTTTGGCCATTTTCATTTACTCCATCAGCATTATTCTGGTATTCCTAGACGGTGCATTTAGACAAGAAAAATAAATAAGATACATATATAAATATTAGAAACTGTCATGATTCAGAGTTATTATCCTCCTAGAAATGCCTATTCAATCAACTCAAACTCTAACAGAATATTCGATTCCAGTCAGTAAGCCAGATGTAAGATTAACATATGTAAATCAGTAGCTTTCCTTCAAGTCAGCCACAACCAAGTAGAAAATATAACAGTGAACACAAAAAGAATTTAAAGTTTATTCTCAGTACTATTAGAAACTGAAATACCACTGGCTTTATAAATAAAATTGTATGAGAACACAGCCATACATTATTCATATGTGTATCATGTATGGTTATTTTCGTTCTACAATGATAGAGTTCAGTAGTTGTAGCAGAGACTCTATGGCCTAGAGAATGGGCAATATTTATTATCTGGTCCTTTACAGAAAGTGTTGGCTGATCCTCAATCTCTGTGATCACATTAGAGATGAGCCCAGTCCACATTTGCATTTGTGTTTCTAATCACACTAGTGCCTGAAGTGACTGTATTTACTGTCTTTTTAAAATAGAAGTGTAGTAAGTTTACAGTGGGCTTCCCTGGTGGTTTAGCAGTAAGGAATTCGCCTGCCAATGCATGAGACCCAGGTTCAGTCCCTGGGTGGGGAAGGTCCCCTGGAGAAGGGCATGGCAACCCACTCCAGTGTTCTTGCCTGGATAATCCCATGGATAGAGGAGCCTGGTAGGCTATAGTCCATGGAGTCAAAAAGAGTCAGACACGACTGAGAGGCTAAACAACAACAGCAGCAGCAACAAGTTTCCAATATTGTGTTACTTTCAAGTGTACATTAAAGTGATTCAATTATATGTGTGTGTGTACTTTCTCAGATTCTTTTCCATTAAAGGTTACTGCAAGGTATTGAATATAGTTCCCCAGGCTGTACAGTAGATCCTTGTTGGTTATCTGTTTTATGTATAGTGGCTTGTATATGTTAACCCCAAACTCCTAATTTATCTCTGCCTCCCACCACTATCCTCTTTGTTAACCACAAATTTGTTTTCTGTGTCTGTGCATCTATTTCTGTTTTGTAAATAAGTTCATTTGTACCATGTTTTAATACCTTATGTAAAAATATATGACATTTGTCTTTCTCTGACTTACTCACTTAGTATGATAATCTCCTGGAGAAGGCAATGGCACTCCACTCCAGTACTCTTGTCTGGAAAATCCCATGGACGGAGGAGCCTGGTAGGCTACAGTCCATGGGGTCGCTAAGAGTCAGACACGGCTGAGCGACTTCCCTTTCCCTTTTCACTTTCCTGCATTGGAGAAGGAAATGGCAGCCCACTCCAGTGTTCTTGCCTGGAGAATCCCAGGGACGGGGGAGCCTGGTGGGCTGCCGTCTGTGGGGTTGCACAGAGTCAGACACGACTGAAGCGACTTAGCAGCATGATAATCTCCAGGTCCATTCATGTTGTTGCAGATGGCATTATCTCGTTCTTTTTTATGGCTGAGTAATATTCGTGTGTGTGTGTGTGTGTGTGTGTGTGTGTGTGTGTGTGTGTGTGTGTGTGTAAAACATCTTCTCTATCCATTCATCTGCCAGTGAACATTTAGGTTGCTTCCATTTCTTGGCTATTGTAAATAGTGCTGCTATGAATATAGAGGTGCATGTATCTTTTCAAATTAGAGGGTTTTTTTTCCTGAATATATGCCCAGGAGTAGGATTGCAGGATCATATGCTAACTCTATTTTTAGTCTTTTAAGGAACCTCCATACTGTTTTGCATAGTGGACATGCCAGTTTACTCCCACCAACAGTGTTTGAGGGTTCTCTTTTCTCCACACCTTCTCCAGCATTTTTATTTGTGGACTTTTTTTTAAAATTGGAGGATAATTACTTTACAATGTTGTGTTGGTTTCTGCCATACCACAATGGAAATCAGGCATAATTATGTATATCCCGTCCCTCCCTCCCCGCTCCCATCCCACCCCTCTAGGTCACCACAGAGCGCCAGGCTGGGCTCCTTGTGTTATACAGCAGCTTCCCACTAGCTATCTTTTTTACTGACGGCCATTCTGACCAGTGTCCCACTCTCACCAACATACAAACATGCAAAAATGTGCATGCACACTCAAACACATCAACTCCACAGACATTCTCTGTGGCGAGGGAAGGCAGCTAGAAAGCCTTTGTTCATTTCTTGCTGTTGTCTCCAACCTAAGTAGCTTGTATTATCATGTTTCAGCCCCACACTCATCACCCCAGCATCAAACTCAGAGGCTCTGAGGGAAAAACAAAACCTAGTAGCTAGCTCAGGAACCCCTGATGTATTCTTTCTTAAATAGAGCACACAATAAAATACTATAAATATCACAATATTATGTGATTTTTTTTAAAATGTGTGTGTACAGTCTGGGAAAAGTCTGTTTTGCAAAAGAAAAAAATAAGTCACATTAAAACAAATCACACACCAACAGCTAAAGCAATGCTCAGAAATATCTGAAAACTCTAGCTGGGTTATTTTGCCCGTGTAATTTTCTTCTAATGACTACTTAGCAGGTAAAGGAAGAACAGAGAGACTAGTGCTTCTAGAATAGTATTCTTAAGAATTCCCTTAATAGCCTTCTATTACAAATAAAGCTGTAGGCAGCTTGAGCCAACATGAAGTTATAATGTTAGGAGATAAAAATAGTTACCATAGTTACCTTTCTCCCACTAGAAAAAATTCAACTGCCTACAGCTATCCCTCTTAGGGATTTTGTAACAAAGCAGGGAGGCCTGGTTTTATCTGGTAACTTCAGAACACTGTGGGATCTGAGAAAATTAGCTTGGAGTTGTTACAATACACTGGCAGTGATGTTGCTACCTCTGGTATCCCATTTTATTCATCCAAGAACAGAAATCTCTGTCTCAAGGTCTGTGAGCATTCAGTGATGAGAGAAGAAACTTGACAATGCAGAATTCCAACTCCTGGTATGAGTGAAACTCTTATTTTGTGAAACTTCAAAGCAGTGAAATTTCCCTTTGGTTTAATTGACAACTTCTTTGAGGTAAAAATGACAGGGAAAAAAATCTTGGTTTAAAACTGAATCGTGATAGCTATTCATCTCCATGAAAAAATACAGTAAGTGATGGCAACTGGCGAATTGTAGATGGTTCTCAAGTAAGTGAGTTCAGCTCAGGGCTCCTCTGACAGAGAATTACTGACATCAGGCTAGATGCTTATTGTTTCCAAACTGGTGAAGATTTTCTACTGTGAGGTCATGCAGCGTCTAATCACTGCTTTCAGAGTGGTTTAATTCACCCATTTGATATTTGGCTGATGGATTTACATTCTTTCACAAATAATGATGCAATTTTGTTTTTGTCTAATGACCTCATTTGCATTTTCATATTGCTAGAACCTACAGACTTTAATGGGCATACAGCCTACAGACTGTATTTTTAATGTTTTTCTGATGACATGAGTAATAAATATTCATTATTGAAAATACATGAAAAATTCAAAAAGACCTGTAGGTGAAAATGAACTGTTATCCATAATAAAACCCTAGAGTTTGACATGTGGATGAATCTACTTCTAGTATTTTATATATAATATCAACATACAATATCCATTGTGTACATCCCTGGTATCTCAGATGGTAAAGGATTCACCTGAAATGCAGGAGACCCAGGTTTGATTCCTGGGTTGGGAAGATCCCCTTGAGAAGGGAAGGGCAACCCACTCCAGTATTTGTGCCTGGTGAATTCCATGGATGGGGAACCTGGTGGGCTACAGTCCATGGGATCAGAAAGTCAGACGTGACTGAGTGACTAACATTTTCACTTTTCATTTTCCTATGTACAATGTATGTGTGTCTCATGTATATATATACACATACCATTTCCATATCCACTGTTCTACTTATGGACATTGGTTTTTTTGCTAGTTTGGGCTGCCTTGAATCTATATACATCTTATTTTCCTGAACATACTACACTTATTTCTCTTGGAATTGCTGGATCACAGAGTAGGCATGTTTAAAAATGTCTTCTTAGATGAGGGCAGAAGCTCATATGAGAAAAGAAAAAATTGATTAAGCCCCTGAATATAGGAATGGATGCTGACAAGTGCCAACAGAGAGGGAAAGCTGGTCCCAGTCACCTCAGTTTTCATGGACGTGAGGCAGCCAGGATGATGTGTCACAGGGACAAAGTATTCCCGTGGTGTCAAGGAGCCTGGCCAGTGATACCATAGAAAAAAATATTCTTTGGGCCAATTTTAAGACTCCCAATTTCCTCTAAAATGTATTTTTCTTTGGAGGTCAGAAACAAGACAAACTAAATACCCTTTAATACTCCTCCCCCACAGATGTGAAAGAAGAAAGGCTCTAGGAGTCAGTGTAGTTTTAGCATGATGCTACACGAGTGCTGATTCATGACAAGATAAGAAACAGGCATGCATGCAGGCTCAGTCATGTCCGACTCTTTTGGGAACCCATGGACTGTAGCCCACCAGGCTCCTCTGTCTATGGGGTTCTCCAGGCAAGAATCCCAGAGTGGGTTGCCATCTCCCTTCTCCAGGGGATCTTCTGACCCAGGGATCACACTCAGGTCTCCTGCCTTGACAGGCAAATTCTTTACCATTGAGCATCTGGGAAGCCCTAAGAAACAGGCACCAGAATGTAAATCAGTGCACTGCTTACTTTATTGAAGAAATTTTGGTACCAAAAAAAAATCAGATGAATTAAACGTTGTTCTTACATATTTGACTTATATGCTGGCCCATGTTCCTTAGCCCATCAGAAATCAATACCAATTTGCTAATGGGCAGCCAATCTGCAGAATAAACAGGCTTTGGAGTAACATAATCTGAGTTCACATGTTTCCTATGCTGCTTATTCTGTGACTTCGCATATATTTCTTAATCACCTTAGACCTCAGTTTTCTCATCTGTAAAATAGAAATGGTAACAGTACCTAACATGGGGGTATGTGAAGAATTTGGATACATACATGTAAAGTGTTTGCTGCTGTCCCAAAGTAAGTGGCTATGTTTGTGCATGCAGTCCAGATTCTGTGAAATGTGATAGGCTCAGAGTGTACTTAAGCAACTTAATCCTAGCTTTTTACCATGTAGAATAGGTACTGCAAGCAATGGATGAGAAAACCAGTGCTGAAATTGCTAACCTTCATTTTGCTTTCCTGGAGAAGAAGTTCCATGTTCTGTATAGGCATTAAGCCTTGCTTTCTCAAATGAGAAAAGGTGCCAGTAAACTAACAAATGCCTTTGTTTTATCTCTATGCATTAAGGTTCTTTATTTACATGTTGTTCTGCACCCATTGGACTGTGAAGTCCTCAAAGTCAAAGGCTTCGATTAATTTTCTTTGTATTTCTTGTATGCCTGGCACATGGTGGACGGTCAACACATTTTTATTGAACCAGTGGAATGGCAGAGTCCTGACATTAACTGCAAGCAGAAGATAGTACAAGCCTTTGTCTACTGTAATTGGACTGACCTTTCCAAATGAATAAGTAATGTCTCTGCGTTGTTTGGTCTCCCATGAATTACGGTTGGTAGTATTTGACAATTAATTAGGATATGCTAATGTTAAAATGTAAGCATCATTGGGTGTGCGTCAGAGAAAAGATGGATGAACAGTTTGGAGTGGTACGTGATGTATTCAGTTTCCACAAGGTCGCCCAAGATCTAAAATCTCCTACAGCTTCTTTTGCTCTGACCAAGCAGAATTTTGATCATTGATTTTTAGATTATTTGAGGACAGCATAAAATCTGTTACAGAGTTAAGATTCTGGGCTAAAATGTTATTTAGGGGTAAAAGGTGATGTATCTCACCCGATTTATGTACCTCCCCACTTTCTCTTGACCCCTTCTGTGTTGCTGGTCCTCAGCTAAGAACCTGAGGGAGAGCTGAAGGCTATCATGTCTGCCTCGTATCCCAGGTCCCTCTCAGTTTCCCTTGCAGAGTGGTCAGGACAGTTGAGCCATTTCAGTGTGCAGACTGAACTGGACTGCCTGAGGCTCTGACTCCTCCTACCACTCTGAAACTCAGTTGGAGGGCTGTAGATTGGGGCTAGGACTTTGGGAACGTACTTCTGTGGCACAGGTGTTATGAGGGAGCCCATGTATCTTATCCCTTTCAATTCAAAGTTCTTGCCAATTAAGTTTTGATGGTGTAAAAAATCATGTGATGTGTTCTTTATCGTACAAGAGATATTACTGTGCGTTGTGATTTTCGCATAAGTCGTGTCTGACTCTCTGTGAGCCCATGGAGTATAGCCTGCCAGGCTCCTCTGTCCATGGGATTTCCCCAGCAAGAATACAGGAGTGGATTGCCATTTCCTTCTCCAGGGGATCTTCCTGACCCAGGGATCAAACACATGTCTCCTGTGTCTCCTGCATTGCAGATGGATTCTTTACCCGCTGAGCCATCAGGGAATTCAGGCTCTTCTGTCCTCTGCTATCTCCCAGAGTTTGCTCAAATTCATGTCCATTGAGTCAGTGATGCTATCTAACCATCTCATCTTCTGCCATCCTTTTCTTCCATTGGCTTCAGTCTTTTCCAGCATCAGCATCTTTTCTAATGAGTGTACCTTTTTACCTCTTTTCTGATTTCTGTATACCTTTGGGTCAAATTGTTTTACTTGAAAATTTTTTTTCAGCATAGGTGATTTACAAAGTTGTGTTCATTTCAGGTATACAGCAAATTAATTCATTTATACAAATATGTATTACATACCTGTTCTTTTTCAGATTCTTTTCTATATAGGGTATTATAAGATATTGAATGTGGTTCCTTGTGCCATACAGTAAGTCTTTATTGTTTTATCAACTTGAATTTTTTTTTTTTGCACTGAGAAGAGATTTAGGAGCTGTTATGTAGATGTAATATAGAAATAGTAGCCACAAAGCTACTCATTTCAGCTCAGGTTCTCCAGAAAACAGTCTGTGAGCTGCATGTCTTAGACAGTATAACAGTCTGTATGGGGTGCAATATCAGGGTAGCAAGAATGAAGAGGAAAAGTAAGGGAAACAGGAAGTGAGAAAAGGCAAGAAGTGAAGTGTCACCAGCAGCCGCCTGTGATTGTCACAGAGTCAGTTGTGGCCATCTCTGACTTCATGCACCATGACATCTCCATTGCTTTTCCCAGACCCAGAGCCTCATCACCTCACATCCGTCTGCGGCAGAAGCTTCTTGCCTGGTCCCCCTGCCTCTCCTCACGCCAGCCCAGCCTTAACACCCCTGCTGGAGCACTGCTCATGTGGCTGTTCTGATCACACCCTCTTCATGCTCAGAAACTCTCAGCAGCTTCCCACAGTGCACAAATTAGCACTCCACCTCCCCTCTCACTTCAGAACATCATCCACAGGCTGTTCCAGATCCCTCCAGCTCCATCTAACTATCTGCATAGGTCTGAGTGCGTCTTGTACTTTTCTGCCATGAACCATCATTTGCCCTCCTAAGTCTCAGTGGGATGTCTTCCTGCCTGATCTCCTCGGCCCTGCCCACTATCTCAACTGTGGAAATCCAGTTTTTCCTTGAGAGAGCCCCAGGGCCGCAGGCCCTGTCCCTGCAGCTCTGCGTTTCTCTCTGGCTTAGATTACTTTACCCATTTTATGTGTGTGTGTTTGCATAGCATTTTTGTTTGTATATCGTGGCCTCTTAGGGTTTCTCATTTAACAATTTGCATTTCTAGTGATGTATCAACATATTTCATCTCACCTGCACTATAAATTCCTTAAAAATGACTTCTGGATTCCTCTATCTCAGGGAATTCTTAGACCAGGAACCTTAGACTGGCTCAGTCCCTGACACGTGCTAAGTAGTTGAATTAAACTCTAACAACATACCTTTGAAATGGCCTAACTTCATCTAGGTGTTTCCTGTGTTACGTAGTAAGAACCAAGACAATAATAATATCCTCACCACTTAAAGTATGGCAATATGTAGAACATTTTCTGAGGCCTGGAGTAAGAGCAAAGCAAAGTTTACTTCTTTCTAAATGCAGGTACAAAATAGAAGGTATCCAGCTTTCCATGACCAGTTCCTTTTGATGAAAGAAGATTGCTTTCTATTTCAATAAAAGGAAAAACATTATAAAATTAAATAAATTCTTACTTATCTAGAATCACCAAGGAGCCAAAACATTGTGCTGTCTGGAGTCATTGATTTACATGTTTATTTGAGCTCTATTGAGTAGTTTTTATAATCAAGAGGGAGAAAATGCTATGATTTCAATCTCTGTCATTAAAATTCTTTAGCATGAAACCATAAAAATTCCGTACTGAAGTCAGTCTGAGAGCTCTGCCCACTTTCAGCTTGGAGCTTAGACTATCTTTCAGAAAAGGCAGCTGGAGGTTGTATGGACATAAAGGAAATGCCATTTGTAAAATCCCTGCATTAGCTGGGCCCTTCTGGGATGTGAGGATGCTTAGATTTCAGAGGTAAATGTCTATCTTTGCAAGGAAATGCACATTTATGTCATGTCAGAAAGCCCCTTAACAGTAGGTGACTGAGAATGCCTTCAAGTAATCGTCTTTAGAGAATCTCTGCAGAAGAAAGGCATGATCAACAGAATAGTGTTG
Source organism: Ovis aries (assembly GCF_016772045.2). Classification (NCBI taxonomy): domain Eukaryota; kingdom Metazoa; phylum Chordata; class Mammalia; order Artiodactyla; family Bovidae; genus Ovis; species Ovis aries. The sequence continues at coordinate 13,252,183 of NC_056080.1, read as the reverse complement.
AAGGGTCTAAGAAAGAAGACAGAGATAGCAAATGAAGTCAGCCTTATGTGTCAAGCAGTGAGTCAGTTTTATAGGATTTAATTTGATATCCTGAGGAGGTTGTACACTTAGAGATTCATTACTTTGGGCAAAAATATGGTGCCATATTTTTCCACTTTGATATTCTGGTGTTGAATACAAAACAGTTGTGCTAGGATGTTTTCCTCACTGATTTCAAAAATAATTATCTGGAAAATTTTGGAGCATCAAGGAAAGCATAAATAGAAAATGACTTGTAATCCCATCTCCCGAAATGAATTCTATTCACATTTTGTTGTTGTTGTTCAGCCACTCAGTCATGTCTGACTCTGTGACCCCATGGACTGTAGCACACCAGGCTTCCCTGTCCGTGACCAACTCCCAGAGCTTGCTCAAACTCATGTCCATCGACTCAGTGATGCCATCTCATCCTCTGTTATCCCCTTCTCCTCCTGCCTTCAGTCTTTCCTTTTGGAGCCTATCATTTAAGCCTTTTTTTTCCCCCTATGCAGACATACACTTTAAGAAAATTAACATAATATTGTGACTGCTCTTTTGTTACTTGGTGGTTGGTTGTCTTCCCATGTAAAGTAGCCATGCTCAGCCCTGCTGTGTCTTAGAATCCCTGGGGGATTCTAGAAGCATGGCGGGAGGTGGTGATGGATGCATCATGAACAGACTTGATTTGGACAAAGCATTCTCAACCTTGAGTGAACATGAGGCTCTCCTGGAGAGGTTTGACAGATCCCTATGCCCAGGCCACATCTAAACCAATTCTATCAGAATCTCCGGAGTTAGCACTCCAGGTTTTTTTTTTTTTTTTTAAGTTTTGTAAAGTCACCAGATGATTCTAGTGGGTAGCTAATAGTTGAGAACCTTAACTCTGGATGTAGAGTACACAGCAGGTTGTCTTAAAAATCTTTCAGTTGATTTCAGTGTATTTACGTAGGGTAGAAAAACCCATACCCAAGACTCCGAATTCCCTCAGCTCCATTTGGGTCTGTGACTGTACCTGTGAATTTGTTGTTGCTTCTCTTGTCTGAGGAGACAGATTCCCCCAGATATTGCTATGACACATGTCATAGAGTATACTGATGATGTTTTCTTCTAGAAGTTCTGTGGTTTCACAGCCTTGCATTGAAGTCTTTGGTCCATTTTGATTTCATTTTTGTCTATGCTGTGAGAAAGTAGTGCAGTCTGGTTCTTTTGTATACAGCTGTCCAGTTTTCCAAACACCATTTACTGAAAAGGTTGTCTTTACCCCATTGTATAATCTTGCCTCCTTAGGCAGGATCATCTCTAAAGCAAGATTTCCTTGCTTCGGCACCTTGGGTCTACCACTCCCTTGTCAGCCTTCAAAAATGAGCAGTGAAAATGCAAGTGCCTGGAGTAAGAGTGAACCCTTAACCTATCAGCGGCTGACGTTCCCGGAGCTGAACTGGCATCGCCTGTGATGGAGCCAGGACCGGAAGCAGATACTGCCTTCACTGTGAAGTGCGATTCCGGTCCAGCTGATGGCGGAGGGCCGCTCCAATGTGGAAAACAAACCACTAGGGGAACAGGGGTGATGGGAGTGCTGAAGGAACGTGAGATGGAGATGAGCTGGCTTCAGACCCAGTGCTCACTCCAGCGGCAGCAGCTGCTCTTCCGGGGGCCTGCTCCCTGGGGCTCCCATGTGTGTTAAGCCACTTCAGTCCTGTCCAGCTCTTTGTGACCCCACAGATTGTAGCTGTCCATGGAATTTTCCCAGGCAAGAATACTGGAGTGGGTTGCCGAGGGATTCTCTCGACCCATGGATTGAACCTGCATCTCTTATATCTCCTGCATTAGCAAACTGGTTCTTTACCAGTAGCGCCACCTGGGAAGCCCTCTGGGGCTCCCACTGCCAGGCAAAGCATTGTTCTGTGTTCTGAGGAGCCTCTTGAGGGAGCATGCCTGCAGAGATTTGTGGCATGTTTTGAGAGAAAGGTCACTGCTAGGCAGTGGTGTTACAAACCCAGCACAAGCACTGCTTTTTCCACCGCAGCACATGGAAAGGGTGCTTACAAACGTCTGAGCAGTGATGCTTGAAGTGGTGATTCCTCTTGTTGAAGGAGTCTTGGGAATGTGCCATTGAATCTCTAGTTCTACCTTTAGATTAAAGTGATTAGAATTATGGCATTTTCCTTCTTATGTTCAGCTATCACCACTATATGGAGAAGGCAATGGCACCCCACTCCAGGACTCTTGCCTGTAAAATCCCATGGGCGGAGGAGCCTGGTGGGCTGCGGTCTATGAGTTCGCTAAGAGTCGGACACGACGGAGCGACTGCACTTTCACTTTTCACTTTCATGCATTGGAGAAGAAAATGGCAACCCACTCGAGTGTTCTTGCCTGGAGAATCCCAGAGATGGGGGAGCCTTGGTGGGCTGCTGTCTATGGGGTCTCACAGAGTCAGACATGAGTGAAGCGACTTAGCAGTAGCAGCAGCAGCATCACCATTATATCCATGGCATGGCATTTTGGAAAAAAAAAAGTATTTTTCTAGTTGGGATTTTTATTTTGGGGAATTTTATTATTTAGTTGAAGTATAGTTGATTTACAATATTGTGTTAGTTTCTGGTGTACAGCAAGGTGATTTTGGTTATACATATGTATGTATTCTTTTTCATATTGTTTTCCCAAGTTGGGGTTTTTAGATGTCTGGGGTTCTAATACTGGCCTTTCAAGGCAATTAAGTTCTTAATAATAACTTATTAAACTGGCTCTATCTTTGGTGAAAATCTGAAAAATAATTTAGGCACAATACAGGTTATCAAGATGATGATCTTTAAGAAATGTGATGAGTTCTTACTGTTTAGAGTTATTTTATTTCAGTGCTTATTGAAATTCAGTCATTTTTGTCCCCATTTTGAAGGTAAGTAAGGTTTGCGCAGAGAGGTGAATCAACCTGCTTTGGGTTAGTAAAAGGAGGAGGCACCGTTAATAACCTAACCTCAACAATGTTTTAGTGCCAACTTCAATTTGTCTCAGAGTAATGAGCCAAAACAGGGACTTCATAACGTAAATCAACTACACTTCAATAAAGGCTGGTTACGTCCCAATGTGCAGTGGAAAATTTAATGAATCCTCAGAGAAAAAGCCGCAAATTGAGGACTGTGTGTTCAGTGTCTTTGATGGCTGGAGAAATCTGCTAATAGCTGCTTAGAGGCAGAACAGGACCTTTGTTTCCACTGATTGATTTTCGCCTGGGAGTGTTTGGTACCATTGTGCTGACTGCCTCTGTCAGGGGACACGATCCTATTGCCTGATAGATCCAAGTGATACCACAGACAGCTGGATTATTGTTTAGTCTCAGACATAATACCTGTTATTTCTGACATGTCTAGCAGTTATGGAAAGATGATCCTAAAGACCCTGTGCCCTGAATGTTGACTCGTGCCACTAGGGAAAGAAATGGTCCGTTTGGGGCTGTGATAAAATGAGCACTCCATGCAGCATCACTTAGCAACCGAGCTCAAAGGGCCCCTCATTGGGAACATATGTCTGTTTCGCCAAGCTCTTTGCTTTCAAACTGGAATTCTCTGTCTGTTCATTACCTCACTAACAAGTAATAGACTTTGACATGTTTAGATTAATTTGTTTAAAGAAGTTTGCTTCAACAGTCTCATGGAAAAAGAGGAGGGCCCAACTCAAAAGAATTGACACCTTGAGAGTTTACTCTTTATTTGTGTTTCCAGTGGCTATTTTATTTCATCTAAAAAGGGAAAAATTCCATATAGCTATTACATTTATGTTTTGATATTTTTTAATTTTTTATTTTTTGGGGGTAAATTGGTCTTGGTTCTGTAATGCACTGAATGGTTTATTAATTCCATAAATAGCTGTGTGCCAGGCACTGGGCTAGGAGCAGGAAGAACATACATGAACAAACTAGACAGAGTTTCTATCCTCACAGGACTTAACGCTCTAGAGTAGGTAAGCCAAGCAACAAACAAGAACACTGATGAGAAAGAAATGCACTGAGTAGAAGAGTAAGGCAGAGGATGGTTGGGAGACGGGTTCTGTTGCAGAGAGGGTAGCACAGGGTAGAAGGTAGCCTCTTGGAAGAGATGACGTTTGAGCAAAGATTTAAATAAAGTGAAAGAGTCAAGAAACCACACAGGAGGAACATGCCAGATAGAGGAACAAGAGTAGGGGAAATCTCATTTCATTGGAAAGCTATACATTGTTTAGAGCAATGATTTTTTAAAATTTAAATGTCTTTATTTTTGATTGGAGGGTAATTGCTTTACCATATTGTGTTGGTTTCTGCCCTACATAAAACAGGAATCAGCAATGCTGGTGGCGATTGGCTTGAACCCCCTCCCCCACCCGCCAACCCAGATGTTTTCAATTGTCAAAAATTGGAGAGGAAGGTGGTGTTAGCACCTCATCCATAGATGCCAGGGATGCTGTTCAACATCCCATAGTGTGCAAGAAAGTTCCCTCCCACCCTAACAAGAATTAACTAGCCTATAATGTCAAGTGCTGAGGTTGAGAAATCCTGGTTTAAAGCACACACTTCCGGGTTATTTGACTCCAGTTCTGTAGGGCTCTGTGCCTTTCATTGCCTTTGAGTTATTGTGCAACTCAGTAAGTTGCAGGCAGCTGATCAGAAGGCAGAACAATACTGCTCTATGGATAGCTAATAAATTCTTTCCCTTGGAGGTTCAGTTAACTTCCCTCCCCACACTCAGAAGAGGCTGCATTGGCTCCCATTTGCACATTCATTTCAGTGTCTCTAATCTATAAATGGGTCTGGCCTTTGGATTCTCCTTCAAATTGACTGCAACGTCTTACTGATTCCTTCCTTGATAATAAGTTGAATGAAATCAGTAACACATGTTGTTCGTTTTATGTCTCTGTGAGAGTCATGATTTTACCTTCTTTTGAAAATTGTCCTTCAGCACAAGCAAGTTTAACATAAGTAAGTATAAAAACTGTGAAGTGTAACCTCAGCTCTTTTGAGAACCACAGGAAGGAAGAATGTGGAACAGGGTAAATGAAGGAGGAGCTGATAGGAGATTGAATCAGAGAGACAATTGGGGGCCGAGTAATGAGGGCCTTGGAATCACTGGTGAGGACTTCATGTTTTATACTACGTGTGATAATTCTGAGCCACAGACTGGTTGAAAATCAGGGAGAGTCTTGAAATAATTTCCATTTTCCAAAGATCCCTTTAAGGATTAGAATTATTAAGATAATATTAGAGGATATTGTGGCTTCCCAGGTGGCTCAGTGGTAAAGAACCTGCCTACCAATTCAGGAGACACAGGAGACATAGGTTTGATCCCTGGATCGGGAAGATCCGTTGGAGACAGGAATGGCAACCCATTTCAGTATTCTTGCCTGGGAAATCCCATGGACAGAGGAGCCTGGTGGGCTATAGTCCACAGGGTTGCAATGAGTTGGACATGACTGAAGTGACTTAGCACAGCACAGAGTATATTGAATTAAGAGTTCATCAGAAACCGACCTTTCAAAATGATGCAAAGAAGAGAGAATGGTGGTTGGGACCCAGGAAGTATTGATCAAAATGGGGAGAACTGTTCAAATCAAGATGGTAGATCATGATATTTGCACCAAGAGGGCTTGCTGAAGCCAGGCTCACCAATTTGGTAGCCTCCAAGTGCATGTGGGTATCAAGCACTTAAAATGTGGCTAGTTCAAAATGAGATGTGCCATAAATGTAAAATACACACAGAATTTCAAGGACATAGTGAAAAAGTAAAACATCTCATTAATAGTTGCTTTTATGGATTATAGTTTGAAATGATAGTATTTTGTATCTTCTCAGTAAAATTTCACCCATTTCCTCTTGTTCCTTTTTGACATGGCTACTAGAAATTTAAAAATTACTTCTATGCTCACATTTTCCTATTAGACAATGCTATGCTAAAGAATGGCAAGTAGGCTTTTAACTTCAAAAGGATAAAAAGGCTATCTCCAAGGTTTTTTAAACTGAGCAAACACATTAGAGATAAGCAGTTGATCCTAGATTTGATTTATGTAGCAGTCATTCTTCCATGGTGGGAGAGGAAAGTGAATTGATCCTAGTGTTGATTTATATATAATGAATCATAAACATATACTTACATAAATAAATCTATGCCTAATAAAACACCCTTTAAGAATCTTAGAGGAAGAAAAAGCAGGTCAGTACCTCACTCATGTTTGAAGAAGCTGGGGAAAGATCACTGGACTAGTGATTAGGAGACCTCAGTTCTACTCCCTCTTGACTGTAATACTCTAGGAAGTTCTATGGCCATGGGAAAGTTGCTGCCCTTTCTGAATCAATTCATGGTCTCTTTTATCTACCCCATGGTGTCATTGGATGCTCTCAAGTCCTGAATAGCTTGCTTAGGTTGTATCTTCCATCATAATGGCTTGCATACATAAATAGATGCGTGGTGGTCCTTCTTGAATTGAAGAAGATTCAGATGGTAGTCCTATCCTAAAAGAGTAAAATAATCTCACTAAGTCCTAGTTTCTTCATCTTTAAAATATAGGTCACAACTGTATAGGACATGCGTGTGTGTGTGCGCACATGTGCATGTGTGTGCGAACACACACTCAGTCGTGTCTGACTCTTGCAACCCTATGGACTGTAGCCCACTGTCCATGGAATTCTCCAGGCAAGAATACTTGAGTGGGTTGCCATTTCCTTCTCCAGGGGATCTTCTTGACCCAGGGATCGAACCCATGTCTCACGTCTCCTGCATTGACTGCCGGATTCTTTACCTCTGAGCCACCTTCCCTTGTAAGCTTAAGCATTGTTTCAGTTTCCTAGGGCTACAGCAACAAAGTATTACAAGGGTACTGGAAGGCTTAAAGCAACAAATTTATTGTCACATTTCTGAGGCTGGAAGTCTGAAATCAGGATGTTAGTAGGGCCATGCTCCCTATTCCCGAAGCTTCTAGAGAAGCGTCCTTCCTTGCCTCTTCCAGCTTCTGGTTGCCCCAGGCATTCCTCAGCTTACAGCAAAGGATCCCCGATCTCTGCCTCTGCCTCCACACAGTCATCTTCCATCTGCGTCTGTGTCCAAGTTTCCCTCTTCTTGTAAGGACACCAGTCATAACGGATAGGGCCCACTCTGATTTAGTATGACTTCGTCTCAACCTGATGACCTCTGCAAAGACCTTGATTCTTAATCAGTTCACATTCAGAGGTACTGTGCCAGGATTAGAAATTCAATGTATATTTTAGAGAGAACAGAATTCAACCCAGAACAGGCATTTTGCAGAAAACCCACCACACAATAAATACTCATGATTGCTATTATTAATAGTTTAGAGCAGGATTTGACAAACTATGGAGCATGGGCCAGATGCACCTGTCACTTGTTCATTTCCATATTGTCTATGGCTGCTTTTGTGCTGCAAAGGCAGATTGTGACAGAGACTGTACAGTTTGCAAAGCCTGAAGTATTCACTCTCTGGCCCTTGACAGAGGAAGTTGCCTGATCCTTGGCCTAGAGTCAGTGTCATGCTTGTTAGAAACATAAAACCTTGGGTCCCATCTCAGACCTACTGAATCAGAACCTGCCTTATGACCCAGCAATCCCACTGCTGGGCATACACACCGAGGAAACCAGAACTGAAAGAGACACGTGTACCCCAATGTTCATCGCAGGACTGTTTATAATAGCCAGGACATGGAAACAACCTAGATGTCCATCAGCAGATGAATGGATAAGAAAGCTGTGGTACATATACACAATGGAATATTACTCAGCCATTAAAAAGAATACATTTGAATCAGTTCTAATGAGGTGGATGAAACTGGAGCCGATTATACAAAGTAAGCCAGAAAGAAAAACACCAATACAGTATACTAACGCATATATATGGAATTTAGAAAGATGGTAATGATAACCCTGTATGCGAGACAGCAAAAGAGACACAGATATATAGAACAGTCTTTTGGACTCTGTGGGAGAGGGAGAGGGTGGGATGATTTGGGAGAATGGCATTGAAACATGTATAATATCATATATGAAATGAACCGCCAGTCCAGGTTCGATGCATGATACAGGATGCTTGGGGCTGGTGCACTGGGATGACCCAGAGGGATGGTATGAGGAGGGAGGAGGGAGGATGGAGGGGGGTTCAGGATGGGGAACACGTGTACACAAGTGGTGAATTCAAGTCAATGTATGGCAAAACCAATACAATATTGTAAAGTAATTAGCCTCCAATTAAAATAAATAAATTTATATTTAAAAAGAAAGAACTTGCATTTTGGCAAGATCCCCAGGTAATTCATAAGAACTTGTATATTTGAATAGAACGGATTTAGAAATGATCTTTTAATGACTCACAGTTGGTTCTTAGTAGTCGTTAAGGTTTTTTTTTTTTTATGTCTTTTGTTTTAGTTTGTGGAAGTGGGAATATTTGTACATAGTAAAAACTTCAAATAGGACTAAAGAACTAGTAATGAAAATATATTTAATTCTTTTTTATTCTTTGTTTTTTACCCCAAAAGGACCATACTATATAGATTATTAGGTACATAGCTTTTACATACAACTGCATAGTTTAGAGATCATGCCATCAGTACATAAATCCATCCCAGTGTTCTGCATGGCTGCATGTGATTCGGTTTTGCCTAGATACCACACTTAATTTAACCAGTTTCCTCATAAAGCATTTGCAGGGATAAAGCTTTTTATTTTCTGAAGTTGTTTTTATGATCACGGTTTCTCTTTGGACAGTTTCAGGTTCACCATTGTTTTCTTGGGTATGATTTGTCTAAAACATGATCCCTGTCAGTCAGTCAGTTCAGTTGCTCAGTCGTGTCCGACTCTTTGCGACCCCATGAATTGCAGCACGCCAAGCCTCCCTGTCCATCACCAACTCCCGGAGTTCACTGTAGGCCCCCCAAATTGGCAGTTTGGAAGAACTCATTAGGAAATCTTATGATAGAGTCAAATATGGTAGAGCTTAACATTGTTGGAGTTGTTGAGAGTTCAAACCAGCACCAGGATCCTTGGACTGGAAGCATCTCCTAGCCTCTCTATATCCACACTCCATCCTTTTTACCCCCTGCTTTCTGCCATCTTTGTTCCAATTTAGCTAATGAGGAGCTTAACCAGGAGCTGAGGGAAGGAGGAGAATGGAATTAGGGTCTTGTTTTGTTTTTCTTCTGGTTCCCTCCTGAATCCCCACTGAAAGTCATTGTTCTTTGACAGTTGCCTTTTTCTGTATGACTCCCTCAGCTTTCTGTGTTCTAAATCTCACTCATCCCGTAGGCCTTGGAGTGGCAATAGCCACCCCATATCCAGCCCTGTGCACTGCCGATTCCTTGTGGTCCTGTGACACTCTCTCCACAGCTTTATAAATAAACTCTTTGTAAACAGATTTTCTCAAGTTATCCTAAATGGAGAGCTGGGTTTCCTGTTGGGTCATTGACAGTCTCGCTCCTTCCTCTGCTCCCCAGTGATGAAAAGTGGTGAGTGGATCAGGCTTTACACGTGAATAGTCACCTCATTAATGCAGTTGCAGAGATATTGGAGAATATTTTGCTGTGTGGATCCCAGAGATATGTTGTCTCTGGCTTCTGAGCCAGTTAGGATCTTCTGACTACAAGTGGTAGAAAACCCAAGTTAAGCTGGCTTAGTACCAAAGAAGGACTAAACTGACTTCAGCATCATGCTTCAGTGTCATGCTTGTTAGAAACATAAAACCTTGGGTCCCATCTCAAACCTACTGAATCAGAACCAGCATTTTAGCAAGATCCCCAGGTAATTCATATGAACTTTTATATTTGAATAGAATGGATTTAGAGATGATCTTTTAATGACTCACAAAAGGGCAAAGGTCAGTTTGGCTTCCAAAGTCAAAGCCAACTGGTAAATACAGGAACTGCAGCCTTCCCACAAGAGTCATGCTTCCTGTATCTCTTTGACCTGTTCTTCTCTGTTATTGGCTCAGGTTCCCATAGGGAACCAAGATGTAAGCTTCAGATATACATCCTTCTGTTTGAAGATCAGCAAGAAAAAGGGAGTGTCTTCTCCCAAAGCATTAACTGAAGTCTTAGCCCTCATTCTCACTGACTCAACTTCCTGATGCTAGCAGGTTTGTGGAAGAATAATGAAAATGAACATTTATTGAGTACTCACTTTGTGTCAGACTAACGGATGGCAACCTGCTCCAGTAATCTTGCCTGGAAAATTCAGTGGACAAAGGAGCCTGGACTACAGTCCATGGGGTCACAGAGTGTTGGACATGCCTGAGCATGCACACACAGTTTGTGTCAGACTTGGTTCCAAGGACTCTTCCCATGTGATAGACATTGTTATTCTGTCTATTTCACTGAAGAAAGCAGTGAGACGTAGACTATGTCCCAGAGCTAATAACTGGTAGAATAGGAAGTCAAACTTGTAGTTTTGCTCCAGCCCCCAGTATAAACCCCCACACTCTTGTCCTCTGTTTAGCTTAGACCTGCACCCCATATCTACCTCTGGGACTGGGGTGGAGTCACCTTCCAGTGGACTTGGAATAGAAAAACGGCACTCATCACAGAAAATGCCAGAGACTGTTATCACAGAATTAAAAATGGATGGCCACCAACTGTAATCAGTTAATTTCCACTTTAGCAAGTCATGATGCTTTGCTAAGGTGATAGTTCTCATTTTTCCCAAATCAACATGCCATAATGTGTGTGTTAACATCAATAAGAATGATAGTCATTTACCTTTAGGGGTACCCCTCCCCAAAAGTATACTCTGCATACTTGAAGATAATTTTCAGAACAAGCTAAAATCCTAACTCTGACACAGATAAGTCTGTGCTCAAGATATTTAACTCATGAGGAAGCTAGTTCAAGGGAAAATTTTAAAAACCACAAATTTAGATGCAAAAAGAGAAACATTTAATAGAGTGTGTAAATGGACACAAAACTGTTTTTTTCCACAAGGGGGCAAAGAAGTCAGACCTCTATCGAGAGGACAGAATTTACATGTCTATAAGAATTACTTTGCATTGGTATCACTTAACTACAGAATTGTGAAATAGTTCAAAGACAGTGAAAAGCTCGAATCTGATATCTGGGTAGGGAAAGCTCTAGACAATGCATAGTTCCTCATTGAAACACAGTATTTTCCTATTTTGTTAAATAGTATTTTATCATAGTAAGAACACCTAACTAAAATCTGTACTTCCAACAAAACTTTAAGAGTACAATACAGTATTGTTAACCATAGCACAATGTTGTACCGCAGATCTCTAGAACTTAACTCATTTTGCATCACTGAAGCTTTATGCCCATTGATTAGCAATTACTCAATTCCCCTCAGCCCCAGGCAACCAGGCAAAGTTATTTTATATCCTCATATGAGTGGAATCATGCAATATGTGTCCTTCTGTGACTGGCTTACTTCACTCAGCATATTAACTGCAGAGCTCATCCGTGTTGTCACATGTTATAGACTTTCCTTCTTTTTAAAGATTGAATAATATTCCATTGTATGTGTCTGCCACATTTTAATGAAATCTGTTCATCTGGCAGTGGACATTTAGGTGGTTTCTGCCTCTTGGCTGTTGTGAATAGTGCTGCAACGAATATGAGAATATTAATCTGTCTCTGAGATCCTGCTTTCAATTCTTTTGGATATTTGCTTGGCAGTGGAATTTCTAGATCATGCAGTAGGTCTACTTTAAATTTTTTTGCTGAGCCTCCATACTGCTTTCTGTAATGGTCACATCATTTCGCATCCCCACTAAGACTGTGCAAGGGTTCCAGTTTCTTTGCATCCTCGCCAGCACTTGTTGTCTTTCTATAATAGCTGTCCTAGCAGATGTGAGGTGATAGTTCATTGTGGTTTATATAGGAAAGTACCAAAGGTAAAACTTCCATTGTTCTCTCCTCATGGAGTCATTGACAGGGTTACTTATGACATTAATGTGTGACAATACATATGAAGTTATTGCTAACCAGGGAAGCTCACTCGAGCTTTCATGTCCAGAATTTTTTGTTTCTATTTGTTAAATTTATTTGGCTGCACTGGTGAAGAATCAAAGCTACTCCATTTTGTGAGGTTCCGGGAAAAGAGCCTTTGGAAATCTCCTGAGCTCACCCCACCACCTGCAAACCAATCAGAACCCTTGGCCAGCCCGGGAAATTCAAATCAAGCCAGGGAAAGGAGAACCAATCAGAACTCAACACCTAACCCTTCACCAGAAGGTGACCAATCAGACCCGGAGACTCCCGTTTTTCAAATTTTTCCAGCGATAATACCCTATATAAGCAATGTAACCCAGAGCTCAGGGCTCCTCCCTATAGCTGCTGTGTCAGTATTGGTGGGAGCCCCAGCTCGAGCTTGGTAATAAAAACTCTCTTGCTTTTGCATCGGATATCGGCTCCCTGGTGGTCATTGGGAGATTTTGCGACTTGGGCATAATACTGGGTTTTAGTTGGGGCATATGGAATCTAGTTCCCTGATCAGGGATAGAACCCACACACCCTGCATTGGGAGTGTGGAGCCTTAGCCAATGGACCACCAGGGAAGTCCCCAGAGTTTTTACTGGGGCTTGATCACACACTACCCATGGGGCTTCCTTATTTTTGAGAGCCCTTCCAGAGGCAGAACTGGTATCTCTTGGTCCAAAGCTCCCATCATCAATCTTACTATTTGACTCTCTTGTGGTCAGGGCTTCCCTGATGGATCCATGGTTAAAGAATCCACCTGCAGTGCAGGAGACACAGGAGACACAGGTTCAATCCCTGGGTGGGAAAGATCCCTTGGAGAAGGAAATGGCATCCACTGTGGTATTCTTGCCTGGAAAATCCCATTGACAGAGGAACCTGGCGGGCTACATTCCAAAGGGTCACACAAAGAGTTGGACACGACTGAGCAACTAAATACACACACACACACACACACACACACACACACACACACACACACACACCCACACACACCCCTCTTGTGGTCAATGTCCCAAAGCAAGCAAAGATGTTCCAATCAGACATGATATTCTAGGGGAGTAGAGATCATGTCCCAGTAGCCAAGGAAAGAGGCAAGACATCTTTTGGGGTAAGGTTAACTCTTAACTACACAGGGGGGCCCTAAACAAATTCTTTAAACTACTTTAATTCTCAGGTCTGGAAATTACACATATGAATAACAACATGAAGCACTCTTACATAGTGAGTGCTTACCAAGTGTGATGCCTAGAGTTAAGACTTTTACATGCATTGTATTATTTAATCTTGGGTTTTATCATTAAATCCTATGAGGCGAGCCCTGCTGGCCCTGATTTGTGCATAAGACAGTGACACTCAGAGAGTCTGGGGAATGTGGCTATGACTTAGAAATTCTGATAGAGTTAAATTCCAGCCCAAGCCCTTCCTTTTAACCGTGGGACTTCATACCTTCCAGTTAGTGTGCTTTGAATGAAATGATTCAGGTCAAAGTGTCAGCATAAAATAGATTTTTTAAAAACTGAATAATTGTATTGGTAAAATGGTTTCTTATATCCTATCATCACTTAAGTGCAAAGAGGATGATTGATCACTCACTACTTCTGCCTGGGACAACACAGAAAGCTGTGTTAGGCATTGAAATACCAGCCTTGTGAGGTTAGCTGAGGGAAGCATGGTGGTGAAGGAATTTTTTCTTTTTTCCTAAGCTGTTGGCAGAGTCTCAGTCATTACAACAACGTTGAAATCTAATCTATCTTGTGTGGTTAATGTCGTGGGCATTTGTCTGTCTCCATCTGGGAAATTTCAATAGTGTAATTTTCACCTGCCAAACCTGTGCAGGGAGATGATGAGAATTAACAATGTGATTTGAAAGAGCTCATAGCTATTGCTCATAAAGGTGAGGACTGAGAACACAGTATTCTCAGAGTGACTTGTAAATATGCATGTTGCTCAAAGGTGAATTTGCTCCACTAGTTCATGGGCTAGTAGGACGGTTTTGCTGTATGTCCCTTTGAATGTCATCTGAATAATACATGATTACGGTACTTTTGTTGTTTGTGCAGTTGTATACTGAGAGTTTTAAAGTAATGAGATGTTTTCTGTTTCTAGAAAAGAAATAATGTGAAGAGGTAGGCTATGAGTTGTGTAGCCACAAGAATAGACGAGGAACAAAGACAGCTCAGACTTTATTTAAGTGCTACTTGTGGAGGTGATAGAAATGCTCTTAGAACTTTATTTGTTGTTGTTTAAATCCAAAGATATGCATGTGGAAGAGAGTCACTGACAGTGGTAGCAGAAGTGTCTTTTTTCCCCCTGCATAGCTTGTGCATCCAAGGACCAAACTCAGGCCCTTGGCAGTGAAAATAGGTAGTCCTAACCACTGGGCTGCTGGGGAATTCCTGTAGAACTTGAGATCAGCTCCTAATACCAGGATGTTCTTTTACAGAAGAAACAAGTCAAAGTCAATTCACGGTGTCCTTGGAAAATTCAAAACCCAAAGGCTCAGTGACAGGTGATCTTGGAATGGCCAGCGCCATTACTAATGAACACAACTCTTTTTAATAGAATTTTTTAAATATAGGACAGTGTAAGCCCAGGTTTTGCTGTGATTTGAAACTAGTAGGCATACTTATAGGAGTCAAGCTTATATTTCTGCCCCTACCATCTTTCCCCCACTCTTCCTATAGGTAACTTCCTTTATAAAAGTTTGGTTTATACTCTGTTTTTCTTTTTTTTTTTCACTTGGTATTATCTTTAATTACAAAGACTTTTCCAATCACATCACATAGCGGTAGTTTTATCCACTGCTCTGTTTGGCTGCCAATCTCTTATCTCTCTCCTCAGCAATGGTAAGGCGAATACCCTTTCCACGGGGAAGAGAGATCCATGGTTTGTTGCCTTTGCCAATAACAAAAATGTTCGAGAGCCAAGTGGCAAAGCTGTTGCCGTTTGCATCTTTCACATGAACTACATCAAAAGAACCTGGATGTCTCTCCCAGTTTGTAATCACACCAATTCTTCCCAGGTTAGCACCTCCAGTCACCATGCACAGGTTACCAGTGTCAAATTTGATGAAATCAGTAATCTTGCCAGTCTCCAAGTCAATCTGAATGGTATCATTCACCTTGATGAGGGGATCAGGGTAACGGATGGTACGAGCATCATGGGTTACCAGATGAGGGATTCCTTTTGTCCCCACAAATATCTTTCTTACTTTGCACAATTTATACTTGGCCTCCTCAGGTGTAATACGATGAACAGCAAAGTGACCCTTGGTGTCATAGATCAAATGAAAATTCTCTCCAGTCTTATCAATACTGATGACATCCATAAAACCGGCAGGGTAGGTTATATCTGTTCGGACTTTGCCATCGATCTTAATGAAACGCTGCATGCAAATCTTCTTTACTTCGTCTCCAGTTAAGGCATACTTACGTCTATTCCTTAGGAAAATGATTAGGGGGAGACATTCCCTTAGCTTGTGGGGGCCGGTAGATGGACGAGGGGCAAACACACCAGTCAGTTTATCCAGCATCCAATGTTTTGGAGCTGCTACGCGTTTCAGGTGCTTCTTGGGACCCCGAGCCATGGCTGTGCTAGGCACGAAAAGAGGTGTTTTTCTTATTATAAACAAATATGTGTAGATACTCTTATGCTTCTTTTTAGTTACATAATAGAATAGTGTGTGTGTGTTGCGTGTATGTATCCATGCGTGTGTGTGTGTGTGTGTGTGTGTGTATATATATATATATATATCTTGCTTTTTCACTTGATAATATATCCTGGCAATCATTCCAAAGTAATATTAGAAATATACCACATAAGTTTTCACAGCTATACTGTTCTGTTATGTGAGTGCACCCTAGTTTACTCAACCAGTCTCCTAGTGATGGGCATGTGGGTGTTTCTAAGTCTTTTGCTGTTATAAATAAGGCTTCAGCAAACAGTCTTGTGCATATACTTTTTCATATCTTTGCTAGCACATACATTCCCTTCTCCAGGGGATCTTCCCAACCCAGGGGCTGAAGCCACATCTCCTGTGTCTCCTGCATTGCAGGCGGACTCTGTACCCACTGAGCCACCAGGGAAGCTGATTCTGAGGTTGACTATTCTTAATTATATTGTTAATCACAAGCCATGTTGCCTCCATGTTCCCCTATGTGAACTCCTGCATATTGTGAGTATAGAGGTGGAGGCTAGAGGGATGAATCCTTAACAAAGGCCTGGGCCTGCCCAGGAGCACAGTGGAGGGATATTGGCTTAGTTTGGGGGGTGGGAGCAGGATGGTTTTTCTGTACTGCACAACGAGGCAACTTGAGCAGAGTTAATGAACCTCTGTGTACTTCTGTCCTCACCTCCGAAGAAGTGGTGGTGAGAACATTACCTATCTGATGGGGCTGTGTGGGAGGAAATGAGAGAAGCCCTGAAAATTCTTAGCCTTCTGGCAGAGGCCAGCATCACTGACAAGTGCTGGCAAATGATACCCAAGCTTCCCTGCAACAGTGTCCACTTTGCTTCCAGAGCATCGCTGTCCTGTGTGTCCTCCTGGCTGCCTGGCCACTCTGTTTCTTTTGCTGACGTTTATGTGGGTGTCAGTGCTTCATTTATGTCCCTCCCCCCTCAAAATAGAGCTCAGAACAGGAACTTGAGAAAGATGTTGATTGGAGATGGCTTCCCAGGTTAGGGTTTCCAGAGTTAGCAAATAAATATAGAATGCCCCATTCATGTTGCATTTCAGTTTAAACAATGCATACTTTTAACAGTATTTTTAGTAAAAGAGAAAAAAAAATTAACTGTCCTGTATTTAATCTGACAGCCCTATCCCAGGAGGCATCATGGAAAAGATGAGCAGTGAGACATAGAGGGAATAAAGCCTGAAGAGCATGTTAATGAGTCATTAGACCACTAGGAGGCCAGTGGGGCTCAGACCTTTGGAGGGACCATGCAGAATAAGGCTCACCATTGCCTTTTCCAGGGCCGGTGAGACTGGAGCGTCTCTTCTAAGGGTTGCCCCTGGGAAGCTGACTCTGCAGCATGCCCTTATTTGTGCCAAGCAGCCTCTCACAGCTTCAGGCAATGCCCTGTGGGAAATTCCATTTGACCTTGCATTCTTGCTTTGTAGCCGTTTTTACGTGTGCCATAAATTATTTCATGATTATTTTCAATGCGCTTATCTCCTTTCATTAGACTAAGCTCTATACGAGCAGGGTTTTGTCTTTGTCGCTGCTGGAGCCCTAGAGTTTGGCCATGTCAACACGTACTGAGAGAAGGAATCTGTTAGTGGTCATTGCTGTGCAATAGATGTTAGTGACATAGAAGGAGCTTCCTTGTGGGCTGACCCCAGTGCGTGGTAGGGTGGACAGTCTCCTGAATGCTCCACTGGCTGGAAGAGGGGCTTGTCCTAGGAACCTTTTACCTGCTCCTTGATCTTAACACCTGTTGTCCCAACTGAGAAACTGATACAGCCAAGGAATCTGCGTAATCCCACTCAGAATGAAATCTGCCACTATAAATATCCTTTAAGCCCCTGTTGTACATACAGCCCGTACCACAGCAGGTGCCACAGAGGGATGCACACGTGGGCTCGGTGGGGCACTCCTCCCTCTCTCCATGAACTGATCTTGGTAGATGAGACATACGTGAAAAGCTTTAACATGGGGCGGCACTGAAGTCTAACTGGTGACCTGGTGTTGTCGTTCCCATCTCCCTGGTCTGTAGGTTGGTCATCTAGGTCCCACTTCGCACAGAAATCCAGGCTCAGAGGGGAAATAAATACTTAGGCACTTCAGTCATGAGGCTGAGCTGGAAGTTCCATCATTGCCTCTGTAAAAAGCCTCTGTCGTTATTGAATGAGTGCAGATCACAGTGGCCCTTCCTCTTGGTGGGGGTTCCTTCCTCCTGCCCATTGGTGTCTAACTGTTGGCAGCTGAGTTCCCGACCTGAGCCCCTCCCCCAGCCTGTTATGTTCCCCACATCCCAGAGCAGGGCTGTGCTTCGGCATCGCTCTCCATTTACAGTTCTTCCTCCAGCAGTCTGTCTGGTTCTCAGCTTTTCTTTGAAAACCAGAGCCTAATCTTGTCCCCCCTGACAGTACTCATTAAACCACGTTTCTCATCATTGGATAAGGCACAGTTGCCCGTACACAGGCTCACAGACACTTGGCTGTGGGATCTTCCACAGACCAAGGACCTGGGTCATACAGGAAAGGCTCCATCCTCCAGGACGAGCGCAGATCACATCCCCTCTTCCCTGGGTGTGAGCGTTCAGCCTGAACTGAAGAGGCAGCCATCTTGCCCTGAACACCATCCAACTGATGGCTAGATCTCTTCCGACATCTCTGTTGAGCCCTCGTGTGCATAGTCAGGTTTATTGCCAGGGCCCAGCATCTACCCCTGCCACAAAACATGCATGGTGTGGTTTGTGTCAACCTGCAGGCCTCATTAAATGGTTTTGAAAGTTGACACCTGGACAGTGTTGGGCAAGAAAGAGAGAGACTCTGATAGTCATGACCTGGGGGTCAATGGAAAAATGGCAGCGATTCAAGATGAGCAGGAATCCTACTGAACTGCCAGTATTGGGTGACTTCTGTCTCTGGCCCTAAGAATCAGATAAAAATATATTAGTCATCTCCTCTCTGTCTGCTCTCTGCTCTCCAGTACGTCTGTTGGAAATACTTAGATGCTTCCAAGAGCCTTTTGTGGTGAAGCCCTGAGAATATTCCAGAAGGCTGTGGCAGCTTTGAGTGATGAATGTGTGTGTATTCAGTTCAGTCTAACTCTTTGAGATCCTATGGACTATAGCTCTGTGTCCATGGGATCCCCCAGGCAAAAATACTGGAATGGGTTGCCATTTCCTTCTTCAGAGGATCTTCCTGACCCAGGGATCAAACTCAGGTCTCCTGCATTGCAGGTGGATTCTTTACCACTGAGCCACCTGGGAAGCCTGTGGCAGCTTTGAAGTCACTTGGAAAAGAATTGCTCTCTATTCTGAATTAAAAGTGTAATTCCGTGATAATCTTTGTATTACTCTAAATTTTGAGAGGGTTGAAAAATTGTGGCATTTCTTTCACAATATAGCTGTTTGGGGATTTTACATTTATGTACAAATATTCAGCTTTGAGACCCGTATTCAACTTCTCAATTAAAATTTTATGCAGAACCAAATTAGGCCTGCAAACATATAGTATATTTGTAATTTTCATTCATTTTAATTATAGTTTCATTCAGCCCTCAACAGGAACATTTGTTTTCTTACCTATAGTCTACAAAACATAGAAAAAAATTAGTTTTGATTTTGTCGGTTGTATTTATACATTTCCAGGAAAGAAGTGTAGTGTTATCTTATTTCATTTAAATTGAAAATTTTCTTCTGATAATATTATATAGGAAGACATATACTGTGCTGGTTTAATGAAAATTTCTGGAAATATCTCCTCCAAATTATCTCCCTTCCAGAGGAAATAACTACTTAAAAGGAATCAAATATAGGTTTACTATTTTCTACCAGTTTTTCTCTTATAACCTGAACATATACAGTATGTTTAATTGAAAAGAGAGAAATATATTTTCTATTATCATGGCTCCAGTAAGTTTACTCTTTAAGGAGTGCCACTTTTCAATGCATTTTTAAGATTTAAGTTTTTCATATCTTTGTATGAACTCTTCTAATTCTTCCCAACCTAAACATTATATCTATTAAATACTTTACATTTTTTCTCAATTCAAAATGATAAGGTAGGAATAGAAACAAATTCAGGCTTTTATGAAATCTGCTCTAACATCCATGGAATGATGATTTGGGATTAAAAACAAAAAGAATTTTTGTTTTGATTTCTTTGAAATGAAGAGTGCTGTTGAAATTTACCCTTACTGGTATGTTGTGTATGCACCCCAAACTACTCTCTAATATCTGGGAAAATGAAATACATTTAGGTGAGAGATAACTGTAGACTTACGCCATCTGGAGACCTGGTTATAATGACATAATGTCAGTGAGATCCTCCCAGCAGGATGGAGTTGTTCTGAGTTCATCTGGCAGCTTCTGTTGGATCTGGGAAATTCAGAACTGGCCAGCCTTCCTTCTTAGTCCTGACCCCCAGCATACACGTCTGTAGTTACGGCAGGGAAAAGACATTGTTGCCTATCAGCCTCTTGCTCTCCTGCTCCACAACCAGCCCGCCCCCGCCCCCGCCCCTGTACAGAGCTTGACTTACTGAGTCTTGACCAGCAGAATCCACAGGACCCCCCAAAATAGGCAAGGTCAGAGTTTCTAACTCCCTTCTCCCTTTTTGGAGCACTCACCCATACTGAGTCACAGCCACATCCCTGGCACTTAGCAGTTGACTGGAGGTATGCCTTTCAGGTGAGAAGGAAGGTTTCATGAAGCTGGCCTGAGTATGATTTTCAGTGGGGGAGAGACTGCATGCCGGGGAACACACATTTCATTCCCAAATGCACCCATCAAAGCAAATCTAGCTGTCTGAAGGCTCCTTATATTTAGTAAAAATCAATAGCCTGATGTATCCACACTGTATTTCCTCATGAACAAGCTTTCAAGTTTCCTGTTGGGCCTTTCCCCAGGCTCCCTATCAGAACTTGCATTTTCCCTTTGAATGCTCTGCTTCACTGGAAGTCCAGTCATGCAAGAGAGTGTTGCGTCAGTTAACCTCAGCGCCACTGGCAGAGACCTCTCCCTAATACTGCAACAGGCACCTCTTACACCCTTTCTAGTTAATTCCTCCCCTCTTCAAGGTTAAAGTCAGAGTGCTACTGTGGATTATTTTTTCTTCTCTGTGCTCTAGCCATGCTGTGAAACCATTTTATAGGAGTTGTGTAAAGATACTATGGAGTTATCACAGAGTGAGTGTGGACAGTTTACAAGTATCTGTATCTCTTAGCCTGTGGTTTTCCAAAAACAGAGCCTGAGAAAATGGCTTGTGTGCAGAGAGTTTATTTGAGACCTGAGCCAAGGATGTAGGAGAAAAAGCTTGAAGCTGGGATGAGGAGAATCAGTTGGTAAATTTGGGAAGTAGGAAAGCCAATGCAAAGATGTGTCATGCAGTCAGCTCCTACTCTAAGCTTGTTGTCATCCCCAACTCTTTTTTCAACCCCATAAACTGTAGCCTGCCAGGCTCCTCTATTCATAGGATTTCCCAGACAAGAATACTAGAGTTACTATACTGGTTTAGTGTTTCCTTCTCCAGGGGATCTTCCCGATCCAGGGATCGAACCCATGTCTCTTGCATTGGCAGGGGGATTCTTTACCACTGAGTCACTGTGGCTTTTCCTGCTCTAGGCTACTCACGCTGGATGACCCAGGCCCCTCCCAGGAGACTTAGGAGATGCATCTCAGAGTTGTCCGCCCAGGGCACAAAGGAAGGAACATTTACCCCAGCCCCAGTGACCAGCGGTAGATCTACACATGTTCATTCCCACACATGCTTTCTGCTTGTATTTGCATGAGGGTCACGTGGATTCCTCTGAGCGGCCTATGCTGTGGTGTTGAGGAAACCTTGGGGCAGGGAAAATAAGTAAGAGGCATGACATGTAGACAAGCGCTGTCAGGTTACATGTATATGAAAGTGCTGGCCACCATGCACATAACGTGACCAAAATGGTGTGCTTCCTTAGGATTTCAGTGTAGTCATTTATTTTGAGAGTGAGATGGAACTCCCAGCAGGGAAGTGGGAAAGTGAGACAGGGGCAGGAAGACAGCCCATGAATGGTGCGTTATCCAGACTGCTGTCTCTGTGGACAACTGGAACTTAATTCCATTGGAGAGCTCTCAGAGCCAGTAATAGAAAATGTGCTTCTGGATTTTTTTATCCAAGGGTGAGAGAACCGGGGTGTTTATACCATTTCACACCAGTGATTGACTGTGGGCTTGGGAGCATTCACTCCCTAGTACTTTGTAAGTATGGCCAAGCAAGGCTCCAGCAATGCTCTCAAAGAAATGTATGTACTGTCTGGTTGGCAGGCAGACTGGTGGGCAGTCATGCAATTAAGTGAGCATATAGGGGCGGGACACTGCTGACAAGCTGCTGCAGTCCTTGACAGATACATTTTTCTTTATTTGTAGTACTCTTATTTCTGCAGGAGAGTCTTTTATTAAAGGGACCGCTGGGTTAAAGTATATATTTTTATCAATTACAATAGGTGCTACCTAATCACTTTCCAAAAGAAATGTCATAATTCACATTTCCACTAGTAGATTTTGAAACTACTCTTTCTCCTATTAGCAATGAATGTT
The DNA here is from genome assembly GCF_016772045.2 of Ovis aries. Classification (NCBI taxonomy): domain Eukaryota; kingdom Metazoa; phylum Chordata; class Mammalia; order Artiodactyla; family Bovidae; genus Ovis; species Ovis aries. Next base: position 13,229,970 of record NC_056080.1, on the reverse strand, counting down.
ATGATTCTTTCAAAGTTTTGCCAGTCTGGTAAATATAACGTGATGTCTTACTACTTTAAAAAATATTATCCTGATTAGTATTTTTGTTCATTGGCCAGATGGATTTACCCTTCCAGAAAATATCTTTTCAGATTCTTTATCCCCTTCTTTTGGTAGGTTGATTTTCCCTTTGGGCAATTTTTAAGAGTGCTTTGTGTATTATTTATACTAGCCTACTGTCTGTTCTCTGTTAGAAATATCTTTTCAAGTCTCTTCTTTGTCTATCAAAACTTTGTTAAATTTTTTTATAATATAGAAGTTTCATGGAACATTTTCTGGATGTACTGTATTGTGATAAAGATTCCAACACTTGCTGTTACATACCACTAAGAAGGAAAAAAAACCTGTCAATTAAATTGCTACAGTGCTTTCTCATGAATTTAACCTTGTGTTTGCAGTGGGGACTTTTTCCAGTCTTTAATATTGACAGTATAGTTTTGTAGCACATTGAAGAACACTGGTTTTGTTACTACTGCCTACTTGCTTCATTGTCTTATATTTCCTTATTAAACGATATATAGCTGGAAGTTTGAGCTTCCCTGGTAGCTCAGTGGTAAAGAATCCTCCTGTAATGAAGGAGACAAGGGTTCAGTTCCTGGGTTGGGAAGATCCCCTGGAGGAGGGCATGGCAATGCACTGCAGTATTCTTGCCTGGAGAATTCCGTGGACAGAGGAGCCTCGCAGGCTACAGTCCATGGGGTCGCAAAGAGTCTGACACAACTGTAGTGATTGAGCAACACAGCTGGAAGTTTAGCATCAGCTTCTGGTCAGTTTCAGCAGGAAGTTTCTGATACTTTGATATTCTGCTCCTTTATGATAGTGCTGCATGAATTGGTCACAATGGCCTCTTTTCTTTTGAAACCATTTTCATCTTTTTCAAGAAATTTGACAGTTTCTTCAGTCTCCGTCTCAAGGTTTGGTGTCAATAAGCAATACTTTTCCATGTATCTCAACAGCAAAATGTAGTGTAGTTTCACTCATTTGTGAGTATTTTCCTTTTTGACCCCACAGAGCACTTGGCTATTTGCTCTGTGTGAGGCATGGGACAGGTAGTTATTCCTCCAGTGGTGATGGGCATTTGCTTCTCAACTATCCAAGTCATGTCAGTATACTGTTTTATGCCTTTCTATGTACCCAGTAACATTTTATTTCAATCTCAAATCACTGTACACTTAGGAAGCCATTTTAAAAATGGCAACTAAACTCAACAAGTGAGATGCCAACAATGCACCTTATTGTTGTTGTTTTTTCACTGTCGTGTCGGACTCTTTATGACCCCATGGACTGTAGCCCAACAGGCTCCTCTGTCCACGGGATTTCCCAGGCAAGAATAATGGAGTGGGTTGCCATTTCCTCCTCCAAGGCATCTTTCCAGACCAGGGATCGAACCCTCATCTCCTGCAGGCAGGATTTTTTGCCGCTGAGCCACCAGGGAAGCCCAACAATGAATGTATATGACTGTTGAAATGATAGCAGTATCAGTAGTCATGACCAAATCTGAGCATGCTCAGACACATAAAACTAGGTCACAAATGGACAGTTACATCCAGGTTCAGAGATGTGAAATGAGAGGGAATATATACATCTTGGGATCAATAAGATAAGGTACATAAATTTTCTTATCTTCCTTTTTAGACTATAGCAAGAATGGTTTAAGCTTCCCTTTAGGGGCAGTTTCAGTCAGAACACCTATCTTTATGCTGTATAATGAAACAGAGACAACCCCCATGAGTACTGATACAGGTGATGGTGGCCCCATGGCATTCCACTCAGGGAATGCTCTGACCTTTCATTTTCTACCTTCTTGCGAAATACCAGGTGATTGGTCAGTACCACAGATAGTGGTACTATGTGATCATGCTTTTCACTTTCAATATACTGGGGGCTGGAAAACCACAATGCCAGGAAAAGATGCTTTCCAGGCCAGAAATTGGACGAAGGACAAGTACAGAAGGCGGGTGTGGTAAAAACAAAATTACAAAAGCAAGGGTCTGGGGCTTGAGTCTTGTGTTGTTATTGCATCTCTCCCTTCTAGTTTTTACCCACTAGCACAGCTCACACCTCTAGATTTCTGTATCAGGGAGATGTTGTCCATCAGTTGCTGCCTCTAATATGTTTCCATCCCTGATGATGCTGCTTTCCCAGTTTAGAGCTTATTTTCACCCTCTGTCAATGGGAGCCTCCCAGGGCCCCTTGGTGCTTGAGCTGAGGCTGCTATAGCTCTCCATCGTGCAGAAAACTGGGGACCACCAAATAAGACCGCCAAAACCCAGGCATGGGTCACTGTCCTAAGAAGGACAGGCTGATTATTGCTGGGGTTCTCTGTTGAAGCAGTTTCTCCCCCTAGTCTTGGGTACTCAGGAAACTTGAGGCAACTAGGTCCAAATCAGGGAGAGTAGAACTGGGTCTTCCCACCATACAAACCATAGCTGCACCCCCCACTTCCCTCCACCCCTCCTTCCCCAGTGCCTCCTGCCCATTTCTCTGGTTTCTGTTTTTTGTTACCCCCAAACTGTTTAAACTTCTCATTGTGAGATGTAACACATCCAAGAAATTAGGCAAAAATGCAAAGATAGAACTTTTTAAAAAAAGTTTTGCAGAGTGAGCACCCATACAATTAACACTTGCTTGGATCACTGTACAGCTGTTGAAGGAAAATTAGTTACAGCTACACATAAAAGTGTGAATGAATCTCAAAACATAATGTTCAGTGAAAATGTTGGTTCCAGGAGAACATATACAGTATGATGATTGTATTTTTAAAGTTCAAAAACACATGAAATTAAACAGTTATAAAGAAAAAAATAATTATAAAGAAAAGCAAGAGAAAGTTAACCACAGAATTCCAGACCGTGGTTATCTCAGAGGGGCAGGACGGGATGCAAATGAGAATGGGTCACTGGGGACTGTTAAAGAAGCAAGTGTTCACATGTGCTTATAGTTTTGGAATTCTTTATTATACACATGTACTTTATAAATTATTTTGCATCTACTCAATATTGAAAGCAATCTTAAAAAAAGAATACATTAACCATAGAGCGGCTATAATTAGTATCTTCTGATCTAACCCAGATCAGAAGAGCCAATGTATTTTTCTCCTCTGGTCTCACTTTTCCCATCCAGTCTACTGTAGGCTAGGAAAATACAACCCCCTTGCATTCAGTATGTGGGTGTTTGTACTTACTGTTTTTTGACATATTAGAAGTTGGCAAATACAAAGTGAGAAAAGATATGAGGCATAAAATGGAGCTCCAAGATGGTTGGTAAAAAATGAGAAAAATGCAAGGATGAGCAAGGAAGAAATGACTGGGGACCAACTAAAATGAAGAAAGATGATTAGAGAACATCGCTTTACATTAATGTACAGGGGGACACCTGTACACCCCTGGCTGATTCATGTTGATGTATGACAAAACCACAATATTGTAAAGTAATGAGTTTCTAATTAAAATAATTGATTAAAAATGTTTTTAAATGAGAAAAGTGCAAAGGTGAGCAGGGAAGAAATGACTGGGGACAAACTAAAATGAAGAAAGATGATTAGAGAATTAAATGTGTACACACCATCATAACCATAGAAATGACAGAGGACGCAGCGAGGTGATGACTCCACAAGGTTTCTCAAAGAGTCAAAGACTGCAGAGAAAAGGGGATTTTTAAGTCCTTCTGCCACGTAATGATATTGTATAGTTGTTCTGTATACATTTTGTAGACAAAGATTCCTTACCCTGTGGTCAAAGGGACCTTATATTCTAGATCTTTGACTGAACTATACTGTTCATATCAGTGATTTAGCATTGAAAATACTGTTTAATGGAATCAACAACAGGACTATATTCCCAAGAGGGTGATCTTAATAAGGAGGCAGCCATGGTCCTATTCCTTGGCTGATAGAAAATGACACCATCCATGACAGTCACACGAATGATCTCTTCATGGAACCTCGTGTGTGTGTATTTAGAATGTTGTCAGTAAATATTGACTATTATGTTTAGAAGAATATGTATGACACTAAACTTGTGATAGATATCTTTGGCTGCCTACCCAGGACCATTCTTTCTTATTCACAGCTATCAAAACCCTAGTTTTACTTGGGAAAAATTGGATCCAGCACTAGAGGGCGAACCATGATTAATGAAACCATAATGGCAGTCCTCTTCTCCTTTGGTTAGTGGTCGGTTGATGGGTGAGTGTGTGACCCAGTTCTAGCAGGAGATGGAATGGCAGCCTTGTAGGGGAGATTCTGGAGAAGCGAAAACATTAAAATCTCACAAAGAAAAAACCTTTTTGCCTCTTCCTCCACTTAGTGCTTTGAATTCTGCTTTGGGAAGATGTTCTCTTTAGAGCTGGGCCAATAAAACCAAGGAAGGTAAAGACTCAGGGTCCTTGGTGACACCGTTGCCCTTCTGAGCTAATCCTACATCAACTACCAACAGACTTCATGTAATAACAATAAACGTCTTTATGTTAATTAGGTTTTCTGTGATTTGCATCACATAAAAAAGACATAATGAGTGAAGTAAATGAATGCTAATCTACATTTGTGTAAACATACCTGAATCACTTACTCTATTTTGTTATCACTTATTACCATATTCAAAGCACATGCCATATGGATTAGCGCTGAACAAATAATTATTAAAATTATTGAATTAATAAATAATAAATGGAAATGAAAATTAAAAAATCAAATTCCAAGAGAAACCTTAGTGGACACACTTTGATGTTTCTGTAAAACTGTGTATCTTAATGCCTAAGCTCCAGGAGTAGTTAGAGATGTTGCAAATTGCCAAATGCATATTTGATTTGGTTAGATATATGCTAAATTTAGGAAATGGAATGCAAATAAGCAGAGACTAAAAGCTTTTCCTGGCTCTGACATAAGGTACTTTGGCAGGGGAAAAAACTCAATAGTGGAACTAGAATGATGAATTTGGTGTAAATTGAAGAGACTCATCTAAAAATTCAGCTTACATCATTTTTTAATATATTTCAGTTACCCAGAAGAATATATATATAGCATTCTGAGGAATATGTTGATCTATAACTCCCATTTGAAAATGAAATTCTCCCACAATGGTGCCACTTTAATACCCCCTAAAGCAGCCCAATATGCTTCTTCCTTTAGTCCTTCCCAGTTAGCCTCTTAGCAAATGCTTAGATTAGAAACTATACAGTAAGTCATTTAATGCAGGTCATGATTTTGATCTTATTTACAGAGATTTCTGCCAGCTGATAAGTATTGAGAGGGTAACAGACAGGAAGGCTAGAGGTCCCCACGTGGAGGAAATAGACTGCAAGTGTCAGACGTTTTTTTTCTCTCTGTTAGTCAGCGGGAGGAAACAAACTACAAGTGTCAGACATTTTTTCCCCCTTCTCTGTACATAATTTCTATACAAAATCTCCAAGCCAGGCTTCAACAGTACATGAACCGTAAACTTCCGGATGTTCAAGCTGGATTTAGAAAAGGAAGAGGAACCAGAGATCAAATTACCAGCATCCGTTGGATCATCGAAAAAACAAGAGAATTCCAGAAAAACATCTATTTCTGCTTTATTGATTATGCCAGAGCCTTTGACTGTGTAGATCACAACAAACTGGAACATTCTGAAAGAGATGGGAATACCAGACCACCTGACCTGGCTCCTGAGAAATCTGTATGCAGGTCAAGAAGCAACAGTTAGAACCAGACATGAAACAACAGACTGGTTCCAAATAAGGAAAGGAGTACATCAAGGCTGTATGTTGTCATCCTACTTATTTAACTTGCATATGCAGAGTACATCATGAAAACTGCCAGGCTGGATGAAGCACAAGCTGGAATCAAGATTGCTGGGAGAAATATCAATAACCTCAGATATGCAGATGACACTACCCTTATGGTAGAAAGTGAAGAAGAACTAAAGAGCCTCTTGATGAAAGTGAAAGAAGAGAGTGAAAAAGCTGGCTTAAAACTAAACATTCAAAAAGCTAAGATCATGGCATCCGGTCCTATCACTCCATGGCAAATAGATGGGGAAACAATGGAAACAGTGACAGACTTTATTTTGGGGGCCTCCAAAATCACTGCAGATGGTGACTGCAGCCATGAAATGAAAAGATGCTTGCTCCTTTGAAGAAATGCTATGACCAACCTAGACAGCATATTAAAAAGCAGAGACATTACCTTGCTGACAAAGGTCCATCTAGTCAAAGCTGTGGTTTCCAGTAGTCATGTATGGATGTGAGAGTTGAACCATAAAGAAAGCTGAGCACCAAAGAATTGATGCTTTTGAACTGTGGTGTTGGAAAAGACTCTTGAGAGTCCCTTGGACTGCAAGGAGATCCAACCAGTCCATCCTAAAGAAAATCAGTCCTGAATATTCATTGGAAGGACTGAGGCTGAAGCTGAAACTCCAATACTTTGGCCACCTGATGTGAAGAGCTAACTCATTAGAAAAGACCCTGATGCTGGCAAAGATTGAAGGCGGGAGGAGAAGGGGACAATAGAGGATAAGATGGTTGGATGGCATCACCAACGCAGTGGACATGAGTTTGAGTAAGCTCTGGGATTTGGTGATGGACAGAGAGGCCTGGCGTGCTGCAGTCCATGGGGTCACAAAGAGTTGAACACGACTGAGTGACTGAACTGAAGTATACAAAATTAAAAGATTTCTTTTAAAATTCTGTGTTGCCATGACCTGGTTCCACCTTAACTTAAACTTTTCTCAAACCTTGAGCTAACCATTGTGTTTTTCTTATGGAAATGTTTTTCTTAAGCTGTGTTAATGAGACTGTGTATTTGCTTGAAAATCTGCCTTTCTTCAAGATTTATGCCAATTGTTTCATGGCAGGGATGACTCACCTCGTGCCAATACTATCTCAAAATGCATGTTGTGGGTGAGGGGCCTAGTGCCACTCTCAGTTTTGAGGCATTTCCTTTCTCTAATTAGCAGCTTGCTAATAGGTATATAACTTCTTGCTATCAACTAGCAAGGGGGGCACTCTTTCTGCCCTCTTCTAATGTTCATGTCAGAAACTTGTTCTATCTTTTTTATGCTTTAATAAGAACTTATTACACAAAAGCTCTGAGTGATCAAGCCTCATCACTGGTCCCAGATCAAATTCCTCTCCTCTGGAGGCCAAGAATCACAGGGTCGTTCATGGCTCATAGCGGCAACCTTTCAGTATAGGCAGTAATTGTGATTACACATGGTGTGGAAATAAATAAAATATGGAATATGCAAGGTGACATATCTGTCCACAATGGTACAAACAATAAAGAGTCACTTTATCTAAATGATTAGCCTTTAAAAAAATATATGCTTACTCTCTCCCTGTCATTATTCCCTTCCCATGAGCCCTTAAATCTCTCCATTTAAAACAACAAAATAATCTCTTAACCTTCTGTCTCACTCCAGCCAACTCGGTATCTCCCTCCTATTCATCATCCCCAAATGTCTTGAGTTATCCATACTACCGTGAGGCATATGCAGTCAGTGACCCCCTTATCTCCACTCAACTCTGGGTACAGGCCAGTGGCATCCTACTTTAAGTACCCTGTATACTCCCCTTGAGACTTCTCTGAGCTGTCTCTCGTGCCCTAGGGACTATCCCTCAGCCATCGATGGCTGGGAGTTAGAGGACAAGTGCAACATCCCAGCATCCGGGTGGAATGAGCATGACTGAGTTATTTTCTGCATTTCTGCCAGAGATCCCCAGTAGGGCTGAACGACGATTGCTCACAGCATTAACGTGCTCAGTATCTTACCCTTTGCGTGCTTCCTTCCCTTTCCTTCTCACTTGCCCCCTTCCTTACTGGTGCTTCCTGGGATTTCTCCCAAATAAAACACTTTAAGTCAGATTCTAGTCTCAGGATCGCTTTCTGGGGGAGCTAGACTGAAGCAACTCATTTCTGTTTCATCACCTTTTATCACTCTCCAACCATTCCCATGTGGGTTCTGCCCCATAACATCACTGAAGACTTCCATGTCAGTGAATACAAAGGGCATTTTCATCTTAATCTGTCAGTGACATTACACAAATTGACTGCAGAAACCTGCAATACTCTTTTGACACCTTGACACTGGGCCATTTTTTTCTCCTTTTATTTTTCTGCTGCCTGGTTTCCCTCACGGTCTGCAACTAACAATTACATATTAAAGTTCTTCATGACTTGATTCTACACCTACTCCCCTTCTCACTCTGTACACTCTCTCTGGATAATTTCCTCTATGTGTTCATTTTCAGTTGCCATCCGAAAGGAAACAACTGACACATTTGTGTATTTAGCCCAAACCTTTAGTCTGTACTCCAGACTTACATATCTAATTGTCTACTTCATACTTATTTGATCTCTTGAAGGCAACTCAAACTCAACTGTATTCAAAGGAAAATATGACCTTTCCTCCAACACCCTGTACTATCCTATTGATTTCTATTTCAGGGAATGTTAACACTGTTCATCCAGCTTTCAAAGGCCAAATCCTAGTAATCATCCTCAGTTCATCTCTCTTCTTCATCACCATTCCCCAGTACACTTCCAATCTGTCATCAATTGGATCCTTTTGATTTTACTTCTTAAATAGTTTTTAGCCTGTCCCAAAATTTTTAAAACAGAAGAAAAACCTCTCTGCTTCTTTTGCCTCCCCACCATCTCCTGAACCTCTACAAACACCACCTCACTTGCTTGCCCACTTCCTCTCTACTGCTGCCTATGATCCATTCTTCACACTATAATCAAAGTGGTAGGATCATTTCCACCCTTGTCCTCCTCCCTAAGTTTAAAACACATTAACGTCAGTACTCATCAACTAGACACAAAAGCATTAGATCCTTCCTGTCTGGCTTCTACCTGTTTCTCCAGCCTCATCTTGCCCCAGACTTCGCCTTCTTCACACATTGTGGCCTGACATGGGTGTCTGTATACACTGTCTTCTAAAACACCTCCATCTCTCGTTCATTCGCTCCATAACTAATAATTTTTCAGATCTTGATTGAATTGTTACTTGCTTAGGGATGGTTTTCATTCACCTCTCTTGCCAAGCTAATTCCTCCTAATATAAACTTTATTCACCCCACCTGTCCCTCTTGAATTACAATGATTACCGTTGAGATTCACAACAGTTATTTGTTCATTAAGTGAATAATGGAAGCAAAGCTCCAGTCTCAAAGGTAGAAGAATTGTGTTGTCTCCTGTTATGGTCTGAATTGTGTTCTCCCCTCAAAATTCATGTACTGAAGTCCTAACCCCCAGTACCTCAGAGTGTGACTGTATTTAGAAATGGAACTTTTGAAGATGTAATTTAGTTAAAATTGGATCATTTGGGTGACCCTATTCCAATATGAATAGCCACCCTATTCCCTGGTGCCTAGGCTGGTAAAGAATCCACCTGCAGTGCAAGAGACCTGGGTTCGATCCCTGGGTTGAGAAGATCCCCTAGAGAAGGAAACAGCTACCCACTCCAGTATTCTGGCCTAGAGAATTCCATGGACTGTATAGTACGTGGGGTCGCAAAGTGTCGGACACAACTGAGCGACTTTCACGTTCATCACTTTCATTCCAGTATGACTGGTGTCCTTATAAGAAGAGTAGATTAGGACCCAGAAAACACAAACAGAAGGACAACCACGTGAAGACACAGCAAGAAGGCAGCTGTCTGCAAGGCAAGGAGAGAAGCCTCAGAAGAGGCTAAACCTGCTCGCTCCTTGATCTTGCACTTCTAGCCTCCAGAAGTGTCAGAAAATTAATTTCTGTTGTTAAAGCCACCCAGTCTGTGGTATTCTGTTGTGGCAGCCCTAGCAAACTAACACATCTTGGCTGTATATCTTGGCTGTCTCGATGGGCTGGTGTGTACTATCTTGGAGTACATCCAACACCATCTTATTCCTCAAAAACTGTGCTCACATACTTTGCCACTTTACCAAATACAGTTTTTGACGCTGCCAGGATGTTCTGTCTGCTCTGAGTGAAGCAGCATTCATCATTGTCCCATGTGTTCAGCCTGAAAGCCAATTTTTATAAATTGGGGAATGAAATGACCTTGGTGTTCTGTGTCCATACATGCTCAGTCGCTTAGTCAGTGCCCTCATTCCGTGGGTAGAAATCAATAACATGAAAGACAGCCTTTTTGGAAGCAGAAGGCAGTGCTTTCTAAGGTAGCTGCTCTTGAGATTTTCATGACACCTTTGTTGTTGAGGAATTTACAGTTTCCCTCTCTTTATTTTATATCATTGCATTTCTTTCTTGACCGTGCCATGCAGCATATGAGATCTTAGTTCCCTGATCAGGGATTGGACCCGCACCCCCTATTGAAAGCACAGTGTCTTAACCACTGGATTGCCAGGGAAGTCTGTCTTTTTTAAGAACAGTATTTCCTGTGCACCTTTTTTTTAAAAAATTTTTGCAAATTATGTGTTTGTTTTAGTTTTGGTGCCACTGGGTCTTCGTCGCTGCCCGTGGGCTTTCTCCAGTTGCTGAGAGTGGCGGCTGCTCTCTAGTTGTGGTGGCAGGCTTCTTGTTGCAGAGCATGAGCTCTGGGGTGCCTGGACTCAGTAGTTGGAGCTCTTGATCTCTAGAGTATGGGCCCAGTAGTTGTGATTCATAGGCTTAGTTGCCCCATGGCATGTGCAGTCTTCCTGGGCCAGGTATCAAACCCCTGTGCCTTGCGTTGGGAGGTGGATTGTTACCCACTGTACCATCAGGGAAATCCCACTTCCTACAAATCTTGTGACCAAAAATTCTGATATGTCTACTCCTTCTATGCATTTTTCTTAGAGTAGATGTGACAAATGATAAAGTCTCATGTTTGAAATAAGACGACATTTAACTGGGAAGAAGGCATTTTTCAGTTGCAGGAAATAAAATGTTTTCTGTTTGCTTATTTTTAGAAAATATTGCTTCTTGGCTTATTAATTTTTGTAAGATTCTGTTAATAATAGGATAATCATTTCCTTGAACATTTTGTATCATTTCTATAAGTGGCACTATACGTGGTTAATAGCCTAACCCCAAAGCTAGCCATGTTTCCAAATGTGATTAATATTTCTGTCTTTTTCTTAATGCTCCATTAACTACTGCAAAGTAAGTGGTCCTACTGCCAAAAGCCTTTTCCATTAAATGGAAATACATTTACTCACATTGTGAATTAATTAAAGCCATATGGAACTTAGAGCAGAAGAGTCTAACTTACACATTTTGTTTTAGAGATTTAGAAAATATGGAGCCATTTGTGGCCAACAGGACTCCCAGATGCTTTCCTATCTTAAAAATTCAGTAACAAGTGTTTCAACTTTTTCTCAGCTATCGTAGTTTTCATGTGTATGATTATAGTGAGATTCCGCTTCTGTGGTTAAAAGCAAGGGGTTTATACTGAACATCAAAACCTCTGGATGGAGGGAGATTTTTCAGTGGTTTTTCTTCTGATTTCATAAATCTCTGATATTTTAGAAAGTTGAGTTGTGGGGGCAGAGAGCCTGGTGGCATAGGTTGTTAAGGTGATGGATGGCCATATCTCTAGTCTCAAACAAATCATATGCTTTTTCAGTTCAACAGCTATGCTGAGGTACACAGGTATGGGGTAAGGAGGCCCACACACAAGAAGTTGCTTGGGCCAGGATTCCCGTGAAGAAGAGGTGATAGAAGCTTGAGCAGTAGAACACATTGAGGACTTTTGTCCTCTGCATCAGTTCAGTTCAGTTCAGTCGCTCAGTCGTGTCCGACCCTTTGCGACCCCATGAATCGCAGCACGCCAGGCCTCCCTGTCCATCACCAACTCCCGGAGTTCACTCAGACTCACGGCCATCAAGTCAGTGATGCCATCCAGCCATCTCATCCTCTGTTGTCCCCTTCTCCTCCTGCCCCCAATCCCTCCCAGCATCAGTCTTTTCCAATGAGTCAGCTCTTCTCATGAGGTGTCCAGAGTACTGGAGTTTCAGCTTTAGCATCATTCCTTCCAAAGAAATCCCAGGGTTGATCTCCTTCAGAATGGACTGGTTGGACCTCCTTGCAGTCCAAGGGACTCTCAAGAGTCTTCTCCAACACCACAGTTCAAAAGCATCAATTCTTCGGCGCTCAGCCTTCTTCACAGTCCAACTCTCACATCCATACGTGACCACAGGAAAAACCATAGCCTTGACTAGACAGACCTTTGTTGGCAAAGTAATGTCTCTGCTTTTGAATATGCTATCTAGGTTGGTCATAACTTTCCTTCCAAGGAGTAAGCGTCTTTTAATTTCATGGCTGCAGTCACCATCTGCAGTGATTTTGGAGCCCAGAAAAATAAAGTCTGACACTGTTTCCACTGTTTCTCCATCTATTTCCCATGGAGTGATGGGACCGGATGCCATGATCTTCGTTTTCTTGAATGTTGAGCTTTAAGCCAACTTTTTCACTCCTCTTTTATTTTCAACAAGAGGCTTTTAGTTCCTCTTCACTTTCTGCCATAAGGATGGTGTCATCTGCATGTCTGAGGTTATTGATATTTCTCCCAGCAATCTTGATTCCAGCTTGTGTTTCTTCTAGCCCAGTGTTTCTCATGATGTACTCTGCATATGAGTTAAATAAGCAGGGTGACAATATATAGCCTTGACGTACTCCTTTTCCTATTTGGAACCAGTCTGTTGTTCCATGTCCAGTTCTAACTGTTGCTTCCTGACCTGCATACAGATTCCTCAAGAGGCAGGTCAGGTGGTCTGTATTCCCATTTCTTTCAGAATTTTCCACAGTTGATTGTGATCCACACAGTCAAAGGCTTTGGCATAGTCAGTAAAGCATAAATAGGTATTTTTCTGGAACTCTCATGCTTTTTCCATGATCCAGCAGATGTTGGCAATTTGATCTCTGATTCCTCTGCCTTTTCTAAAACCAGCTTGAACAGCAGGAAGTTTACAGTTCACGTATGGCTGAAGCCTGGCTTGAAGAATTTTGAGCATTACTTTACTAGCGTGTGAGATGAGTGCAATTGTGCGGTAGTTTGAGCATTCTTTGGCTTGCCTTTGTTTGTGATTGGAATGAAAACGGACCTTTTCCAGTCCTGTGGCCACTGCTGAGTTTTCCAAATTTGCTGGCATATTGAGTATCTTCCCTTATTCCTCAGTTCAATAACTATTTAGTGAACACCCACTATGGGCCCATGGGCAGAGCACACACAGAGTAGCTGAGCTGCATCTCCCCATTATGAGGTAGCGTACAGAGAGGTGGCTGTGGTCCTCTCTTACTGCTTGCTCCATGGAAGGCCAGCTGTAAGGGTTGATGTCCATTGATGGGCATCCATGAAGGCACTTTCTGGAAGTTACTTGTCTCCAGAGGCACTGCTTCCAATTTAGCATGAAAAAATTAAGGTCCCTTTCCTCTCTTTTCTGAAGCCTAGGAGATGAGCTCTAAAACTTGTGCATCAGAATCCCCTGAAGGACTTGTTAAAAAACAGATTACCTGGCCACAGCCCTAGAGTTTTAGATTCAGTAGTCTGGGGGCGAGGCCTGAGAATTTGCATTTTTAACATATTCTCAGTTGGTCTGTTGGCCTCAGATCCAGACTTCTAGAACCACTGGGCCAAGACATAGCCCCAAGCAACCAGAGCCTGTTATTCTCCACATACCATTCCAGGCCCTCTCAGGTCTTCTGTTCACACAGGTACCTCCCAAGAAGGCACACGAACCTCCTCCACATTTCATCACCCAAGATCCCCATTTGAAAAAGAAAAGAGAAGCATACTCAGAGGGTGGAGGTCTTCTGTTATGGCTTCATCACTAATTGCAGGAATTGTGTCTCCATCTTAATAACTGACTATTTGTTGAATATTTACTATATGCCAAACACTGTGGTAGGACTTAGAATAATAATGAGTTAACATACACTGAGTGCTTGCTTGTGGGTTAGGCTGTAGTCATGGTCATTTCAATGGACATTTGATTTTCACTATAGTTCATTTTACAGATGAGGAAACTGAGGTATATAGATGCTTATAAGTTATGCAGAGACATATGACATATAGCTAGTGAATAGTGGAGCCAAAAATATGAAACTAAGAACATGTGAGATCTTAACCATTAAGATATATGTATCTTGTTTAGTTGCTTAAGTCGTGTCTAACTCTGTGATTCCATGGACTGTAGCCTGTCAGGCTCTTCTGTCCATGGGATTCTCCAGACAAGAATACTGGAGTGGATAGCTGTTCCCTTCACCAGGGGATCTTCCTGACCCAGGGATTGAACCTGTGTCCCTTGAATTGGCAGGCAGATTCTTTACCACTGAGCCACCTGGGAAACCCTCTCTATCTATCTATCTGCTGCTGCTGCTGCTAAGTTGCTTCAGTCGTGTTTGACTCTCTGCGACCCCATAGACAGCAGCCCACCAGGCTCCGCCGTCCCTGGGAGTCTCCAGGCAAGAACACTGGAGTGGGTTGCCATTTCCTTCTCCAACTGTATCTAAATTCCATTTAATCTTCCCAAGAACCTTAAAAAGTAAGCATTATTAGCCTCATCTATAGATGAGGCAGCTGAAGTTTAGAAATATGAACAACTTGCCCACCAGGTCAGGGGTGGATGGGAATGCAGGCTGGCTGATTCCTGAGTACATGCTTCTGGTGTATAAAAGATTATATTTGCTTCAGCAGGTAAGACCAGCCATTGTCCTCTCAGGGCTCATTGGCAGCCCTTGACCTGGCCAGAACCCCTCTCCAAAGTGGCTGAAATGAATGGGGAAGATGAGTTCAGGCCGCCAGGATTTATAGCACCTGAATGATAATGTCCCCTCACCAAAGGGCTGGAATAGCTCCTCAAATTGACAGAAGATTGGCCAGAGTTTCCCCAAATGCAATTTAGTGTTGGGCCCTTGGTCCTCCAGATTAGGATGACTGCTCTGTAAGGGACCAACTGGACCCACATTTGAATCCATCAATTTTCAGGGACTTTCTAAGAGCCCAGAAAGTAACTTATTGCAAAATCAAGCGTCCCCCAATACTGCCCCCTTCAGGACTGAAACACGCCTTCTCCCAGATGATGAAAAATTGGTCAGGGACAGCTCACAGGTGTGTCCTTCTCTAGAAATTGCCCTTGGCTGAAGAGAGCCACTTCATCCAAGGCTATGCCTCTTTGGCATTTAAGGGGACATCCCCTAACCAATGAGTGGTTGCTGCCAGGGCATAAAGGCCCAGTCTCCTGGTCACAATCAGGATATTTCTGCCAGGACATCCCAGCTCTAGAGGTCCTAGGGTGACCAGCCATCCCTGGCTTGCCTGGGCCTGAATTGTTTCCCAGGACCCAAGACTTGAAGTGCCAAGACTCAAGCAAACTGGGACAAGTTGATCACCCTAAGAGATCCCCCTGTGACTGTCTGAGGTCCATCTTCTCCTCCTGCCCACCACCTGTTTCCTTCCCTTCCCTTCCCTCATAGGTGTTGATTTCTAGGCCATTTCTTAATAAATTTCCCTCAAGCTGATCCCTATCTCAGAGTCTGCTGTTTAGGCTTTTCTTAGAAGCTGTCAGGTTTTCCCTAACACCTGTGACACCCCAGACTAGGGGAACTACTGGACGAGAATGCCACCTCCTGCAGTTTATCCTTTTTCCCTCACCTGCTGAAAGACTCATTGGATGGGTCTGGAGAAATGGTGCCAAAGTGGATGGACAAAATGAAGCTAATGGGGATCACAGTCAGATACAGACTTCACTCAGCATCTCCAGTAGTTGAAATCTATTTGTCAGAGATGATGTCACAGTATCTGAAGCAGAGTGGAGTAAAGCTATTAATAACTTGTGCTATAATGCACACTTCTAATTTTAATTTGTGGGGAAATATGTTCATATTGAAATAAATTCTTAAAGACTCTACCCCAAAGTCTAGTCTGTCTAGTCTGTCTGTCTCCTCCCACCACCACCTTCCTTTTTCTTTTCCAAAAAATTTTATTTTATTTTGGAGTATAGTTGGTTTACAATGTCATGTTACTTTCAGATGTACAGCTAAGTGATTCAATTATACATTTACATGTATCTGTTCTTTTTCAGATTCTTTTCCTATTTAGGTTATTACAGAATATTGAGTAGAATTCCCTTTGCTATACAATAGGTCCTTGTTGATTTTCTGTTTTATATGTAGTAGTATGTATCTGTTAATCCCAACCTCCTAATTTATCCTCCCCTACCACCCTCTTCCCTTTGGTAACCATAAATTTGTTTTCTATGTCTGTGCATCTCTTTCTGTTTTGTATATAAGTTCATTTGTATCATTTTAAGATTCCACATATAAGTGATATCAGATGACATTTGTTTTTCTCTTTGTCAGGGTTTCTGCCTTTGCCAGAATTTTTAACTAATAAAAATGTGTTTGCTGAGCCTGACTCCCTAAAGCCGGGTACAACATGATTGAATTCTAAATTTTGTATGACATGGGCTGTAATCAAGGTGGAGATCCTTACCAAAAAATAATTAGCTCTGAGGATAGAAAACTCAGCAGATGCATAATAATTAAATTGGCTCTCTGTTTTTATTTTATTGAGAACTCTAAGCTGTATTGATCTTTCAGACCAGATGTGGATTCAAACCAGATGCCACCCCTTGTAGATCTTTGCTGAAGTGCTTATTTAAAAAAAGAAAGAAAGGAATAATATTGAAAATGCCACCCTAGTACATTAACACATTTTGGAAAATCCCTACACTTGCAGCTTCAAAGTACCTGACTTGGGTTCTGAACTCCTCCAAGTGGGAGAAGTCAAGTGGGAGATGCTGGTCCTTCTAGTATCTGGTGGGTCTCCCAACATGGAGGGGAAAAATCTAAGAAGAAAACCAGATGGGTGACGCTTTCAGTTTTACCAGTTGAAAAGTTCTAGGGGTTGTTACACAACTATGGATACGATTAACGCCACTTGAACTGTACAGTTAAAAGGCTAATGTTTGTATTAGTGTTTCTACCCTATTTTTGGAAAAAGACAGAAACTCGAGGCCAAGCATGAGGTAGCAAATGACCTGCTGACTGCTTCCGCTTGCAGGAAGGCTGTAGAGAAACCTCCTAGCTCTGAATGGTTCCTTTCTCCTGGACCCAGTCTTCTTCCTAATCTTCTGACCTTGATTGCCAAGCCCGTACTTTAACTGTTCTTATTCCATCTCTCAGGACTACCTTACTCCTCTGCACCCCAGTAAACGCCTCCCCTTCGGCTGGCATCTACTTTGAGTGGGACCTCCTTCATCCAACCGACCCTCTGTGTCTGGACCAGAGGCTACCAGCCACGCATGCTTTGATGCTTCCAGCCCCGTAGTCTTTCAGAAGGAGTTCTCAGCCTGCAGTGTGCCCTCCTGATCTTCAGGAGGTTAGACATACCCTCTCTTTTGTTCCCACAACCCCATTTGGACCCTCGCCATGTTATCTTATAATTGTCCCTTTCCCGTTGTATCTGCTTACATTTCTGTCTCTTCAGCCAATACCTCAGTGTGAGCAACTGGAGGGCTGCAACTAGTATATAGCTGACTAGAAAGTTATTTTATTTTTTGATCTATAATGTGTGATGTGTGTATGTGCTCATATGTGGCTGACTCTTTGTGACCTCATGAGCTATAACCCGCCAGGCTCCTCTGTCCATGGAATTTTCCCAGCAAGAATACTGGAGTGGGTTGCCATTTTCTTCTCCAGGGGATCTTCCCAACCCAGGGTCGAACCTGCATCTCTTTTGTCTCTGCATGATTCCTCACCACGCTGCCACCTGGGAATCCCTCTTTCTATGATAGCAGAGCTTATTTTGAATTTCACAGTTTTTGATCATCCTGATAAAGTTAGTTGATTCTGAGAAAAAATCTGGTTTGTTATTGATTAAGCACATACCAATTTCAGAAGGCATTGTTCTGATTTTATATATGATAAAAATATAAAAGTTATTAAATAGTTGCTATAAGGTAATTTTATTGATTGCCCCCAAGGGAAAAGTATGATAGTCTTCCAATACTTATCTACTATGGAAAAATAGATCTTTAAAAAAAAAATCTCGATGTTAGTGTAAATAAATGATTGGGGTGTAAAAATGATTTTACTGTCAACATGCCTTATTCAGTCTCCTTTTTATTTATGTCACTTTTACTAAATTTACATCACCACCACCACCAAAAAAACCCAAATCTATTTGTTGTCACCTTCTTTTAGCTAGTTGTTGACATGACAATTCCAAAGACATTTAGAGCTTAGGGTTTCTAAGAAAAGAAAATGAGCTAGGTAGAATGCAAGATTTGTTTTTGTTTCTTTAACATCTGTATTTATCAAAGTTATATTTCTGTATGCAAAGTTATAATGAGCATAAAATGCACATATAATATTTTTACAGGTTTATATAAAACCAAATGTCTCCCCTGCCATTTGCCCCCATTGAGAAAAATCACTTTCTTCTTTTCTTAGCTGATTTATTTCTATTTAACTATTCTATTTCTCTAAATAGCATGTTTCTCTCGGTAATTGCTGCTGCTTGATTTTTTGGCTCAGGCAAAATTAACTGACTTCCCACTGTGGAAAATGAGCATTTAACATCCTCCCTTTCCCCAGTGTTCTCCTTTATTATGGCTATATAAATACTATACAGTGGTGAGCTTTGTTGTAAAACATGGTTACTTTTCCTTGTATATACTTTTGATTCTCCTGTGATTGGTAATTGCATAGGAATTTGCATAGGCATGCTAAGTTTTCTGTGTCCTTAGCATTAAATATTAATTAAATACCATACTTTTTAGCAAGTGTCTGAATCTCTTTTCAAGAGGTCCAATCACACCCATGTCCTACAATGTTCATTTTTCTTCTAGAAATCTCTCCTGAAGCTTTCCCATCTGTGCTTCTCCGGTTGTGTTGCCTTCTGCACCTTTGACACGGCCGCCTCTCTCCGGCACGTATTCGGATTTCTTCATCAGTAAAGCATACCCTGAAGTGGCTTCTGAATTATGAAGATGAGATGGTAAGTCTTTGAGACCTTTTCATTTTACTAATAAATTTGGTTGAGTACAGGATCCTTGGTGGGAAATTGTTTTTAAAGCATTGGGCCTTTGTTTTCAAGCTTCCAGTAATGCTGTTAAGCGGTCTGAAATGATCCCAGTTTCTGAGTGGTGCTATGTGACCTGTTTATTCTCTCTCTTACTCTCACTCTGTCTCTGTCTCTCTCAGCAAGTGTCTAGGATCTTTTTATACTTAGGATGCTGAATTTCTTGATGATAGGTCCTCGTGTGTTTATTTTTATCCATGACCCTATTTGCTCTGTCAGTTTTTTCCATTTAGAAGCATATGTCCTTTGGTTCAAAACATTTTCTTTAATTATGTCTTTGATGGGGTTTTTTTGGCCTCTGTTTTTATCTTTTGGAGCACCTCTGATTTGGCTTTTTGATGTGCTGGACTGCTATTTTAATTTTCTTATTTTCCTGAATCATTACTTTTTTAAGATACTTTCTGGAAGACTTCTTGAAATATGTCTCCCAACCCAACTATCAAGGTTTTCATTTGTGCTGTCATTTAAAAAAACCTTTTTTTTAAAGAGGCATAGTTATCTTCTTAATGTTGTGTTTTTATGATAGCTTGTTCTTGTTTCATGCTTGCAATATCTTCTCTGGTGGTATTAACAATAGACTTTTAAGGTTTTGGTTTTCTGATTGGTCTTCTCCGTACAAAGCCACTGTCATATCTAGGTGGCATTTTCTCTGGTAGGTGTATTGGTCTCAATATTGTGTGTTAGAGACTTTCCTCAGATATCTGGTAATTCTCGATATCTGCTCATACTTAAGATTGTGAGATTAAATATGTTACTTATTAGAAGCTCTGGCCAATCAGAATCTCTCATCCCCCTGGATGAGTGATTAATTCAGGGATGAGCATATTGTCTTACACTGGGTTGATGTGTATTCTCTTGATGATTAGGAAAAATGACTCTGTAATCCCAGTGTTACTAAGCTAGAAGAATGTGAATTTTTATTTGCTGGTGCCATCTTGACCTATGCATAGAGAGAGATCTCAAGATATGGGGAGACAGAATGTAGATAACATCACTTGCAGCCCTGGATCTGATTAATTACACATCTTTTGACTTCTCCCTAACTTTAGTTACTGTACCCCCTTGAGTTTTTTCTTGCTTGAATTATTCAGAGTTCAGTTTCTATGACTTTGAACCAGAATTTTTTTGACAGATACGATGTCTTTCACCATGTTCCTCTGTCTGCCTGAAAATAATACAGTTTATGCCACCTACATATGCAAAGGGTCATCCACTATTCATCATTTCACTTCAGCTTTCTCATAATGGCTTATATACCCTCTGAGTACTAGTGTCTCATCCACTGTCCAGTATAGCAACAGTGAGAATGACTGTATGGGAACAGACACAAAAATACCGTCTGCAAGTAACAGTGATGATAAATTCACATCTCCTCTGAGGGTTACCTCCTCTTTCTCAAAGGTCTCATTCACTTCCTGGCTATTAAATAGGGAGAAATTGTGTCCAAGATTATTCACTGATTTCTTATTTTTCACTCTTACTGATTTCCTCATGATGGCATGTGTATTAATGCCTCTTTGTCTTAGAGTGTTTCCTCATTTGGCTTGTTTGTGAGAATAGGGCAAACGTTCCTTATTTATAATGTCCTTATTTACCAGGTTCAACTGTTTTGATCTGGAACCTTTTAATATTACCACTTTAAAACTCATATTTCTTACACAGTTTTCAGTTACTCTTTTTTTAGCAGATAGTGGATAACCTCTCAATTTGAGAAATCTATCTTTCTTTAGCAAATTCTGGTTTAGATTCCTCTAAGAGAAATGAGAACTGAGAATATCATAATCATACTTTTTTTTTCTTGAGCCATGTCTGAATATGAAATATCTTTAGCTTCCCAGGGCTTCTAAAGATAGCTCTCATAAACTTCATATTCCTACAAAATCAGGTTGCTGTGGAAAGCAGGGGAGAGTGTCTCACACTTCTGTGTCCACAGGGCCTGATGCATTTTCTGTGTCCATAAAAAGAAGTCACATAATAATGACTGATTTTACTTGGAACCAGTTTTTCCTGTCAAAAATATTTTCAGTGATTTGTTTAATCAGCCTTCCTGATTCTGAACACTTGGAAAGATGGTGTTTATTGTCTTTATTAGTTGATTCCATCACATATGAGCCTCTGGGCATGCTCACACGATCCTGGGGCTGGAGGAAAAAGAGACGATCATTCATTGTTCCATGCTCTATAGTAAGTGACGAAAAAGCAAGAAATAGGCTCTTATCTCAGGGCCAGGAGTTGCTTATAGGGCCAGAATTTTTAAATAAGGAACTAGGCATCACCAAAAAGAGGCAATGCATTTAGAAATTCTGAAGAAAAGGACCAGGCACCCCTGAAACATCACCACCTGAAAGTTAAGCCCCAAGGGGACCCTTAGGTCCTTGCCTGTCTCCCCTCCTACTCCTCTGTCTTTTTTGTATGACTTCATCCCGCTTTTTTCTTTTTATGTTTGGTGCATTTTTCCATTTTAAATATTTCTCTTTTCCATCTCTCCCAAAATATGACCCCTGGCTAAACCCACTCTGATTATTTTTTCTTTGAGCCTTGTCTGATTTTTAAAATACTTGTTGATTTTTCAGTCATTTCATCTGGAGGCAAGTACAGTAAGCATCTTAATTTAAGGACAACTTGCTAGTATCACTACAGTGAAACAAAGAATGATACATGAGCACAGATAAAATGTTAATAATGGAGACAAACCCAGTCTAAAAGTTTCCATTACCTTTTCCCAAGGATTCTGGGAAATACCTCCTTTCACCCACAATGATGCATTTCTTTAAAATGCACACCTTCTTCGTCCTCTAGCTAGTGAAAGAGTGTTACAGAGTTGGATCTATAAAGCAATGTGAAATTTTTATCTTTAGAAGACACAGTGTCATGAAATCTGGCTGTGCAAAAGAAGCAGATTCATCTATACCAATGTCATTGTCATGGTGCCTGGTGGCCCAGAGGTGGAGGGTTTCTGATTACATGATTGTAAGGCTATGATCTAAGTCTCTATTTCCTGTGAAGTAACCATGTCATGGTTAATAAAAAGAATAGCCTTGGCATCAAGAGGTTGTGCCTCTGGATTTATAAAATTTAGATTAGATCATTTTAAGGTCTTTCCCAGCTGTAACATTTTATGTTTTAGATCAATATAGCTGTGCCCTCTTGGAGGAATTTTCTCTCTTCTTATTCTTCTTAGTTTTGAAGGGGAAAAAGAAATCCACATTTTGCAAAAAGACTTTTGTGAAACCCCTCATCTTATAGAACATAAGGCCCTTCCCTTTAATCCATCCATTACACCCTTCTCCTTCCAGGAATAGTGGGAACATTAAGTTGACTAAACCCTATAATTCTAAGCTTTCTTGGCTTAATATTGTTCTGTGGAGTTAAGAACTCTGAATACCCCCGTGGACACTCTCCCATCTTGTTTTTCCAAGAGGATTTTATTCTTGACCCGCAGGAGTTGGAGTAACTCAACAATAAAATGCTGAGGATTTTGTAGTAACTACTTCTCTATGCCGCAGATGGTTTTCCTCAGTACAGAGCCTTCATCAGACAATGTGACAGGGAACATTTTCACTGGCAAACATTTTCAGTTTCATTTAGGGATGGTGTATGGGGAGACACAAGCTGAATTTATGTTTCAATATTATTAGATAAGTTTCTGCCAGACATTTTTTTTTTCTTGAGGTAAAAGCCATTCTGACATAGGCACTTGGGTTTTATTCATCTCTGAAATTACTCTCATAACCAGTTTGAGAAGAGGGTTTAAATACAACTAGATTATTTTCCCTCTAGTCACTACTTTCAACCACGTCCTGTAATATCTCCCTTCCTTGGCAAATAGTGAATCACTTACGTGGTAGGTTGGGCGATTACCTTCTGGGGCCTTTCAGTTACTTCAAGACCAGCCCAGGCTAAAGCTTCCATCTCAAACATCATTTATATAGCTCATCTCCTCCATCGCCCCTCGTACAAACTTAAGCTGGCATCATGATGACAACCAGTGGATAGGAGCTTAATCAGCTGTGAAGACATGGTTTTCCCCACTCAAACTTCCAGAACTAACTAGAGAGAGATGGGAGGAGAGACAAGGAAGGAGACAAGTGCTCTTGACTTGAGATGGCTGTTGTGCTCTCTGGCTTTCATAACATCACTAGATATCTCTGATCATTGATACTCTTGTGGTAGACATCCAGAGGAGATGGATCCTAGCTCTTTGGTGGACTGGGAGTTCAAGGGTATGAGATCTTGAGGATAAAGGAGTTCAGGGCGTCTCTCACTGCCCCAAATCCTGAAAAGTTGAACCACATTCAACTTTAGCCCTATTCAGCCTCTCACCCCCTCACCCCAGGTGTTCCTGAGGTCACCTCGCTGAGTGCTTGTCTGGCATATCAACAGGATGGGTCCAGCCCCCTTACTGCCTTAGTATAGGTCCCCAAAAGCATACTCTTAGATGAGAAATGCAGAAAAGGAGTAGGAAGTGAGACGGAGCAATGAAGCCAGCTGGAGCTGTTTCCAGCCAGTATAGAATGTGGGCCTTAGAGTTTTCCTGTCTGTGAGGGAAGGGAGATGAGTGCTCTGTAGACGTCCTCGTCAGTGATGAGTTGAGAGTTATTCTCATGGAGGTAAACTTCGCAGCATCTTTGGCCCGTGTGAGCATGGCAGGTTGGACTCCAGGGGCCAGAGGAAGCTCTTTGGCAAAGAGCCACGGAGGTAGAAGTTGGTGGTGTCCTTCATGACACCATCTCCAATCTCATCCCCATAGGGTTTACAGTGGTGACTGCACTGCTTCAGGCTTGAGCTGTGACACGCGCCTCACTCCCTGACTCAGCTGAGAGGGACAGTGGCTTAGTGGACACAGTCTCCCCAGGGCAGGAGGTACAGACTCCAAGAGGGTGGGAGAAAGCATACCAGGCCATTTAGGGCCTAACCTTTGAACACACTCCCTGTCCCTCTAGCCTGTTCTTTAGTGGTCAAGTTCAATACTTACAAGGGAATGGGAAGCATGCTACTTCTCCCATGGAAATAGAGCAGGAGGCAGAGGAGGTGACCACCTGGTCAACAGTAATGCCATTTCCCACACACTCTTTCCAAGCAAGGAAAAGATTGAAGAGCCTCAAAATGGATAGTAACAAATGTCCAGAGAGAACAAAGTGTGCTTGGTGGTTTAAGATGCTACTGATTACCTTCAAGCATGTATTTGCATCAGAAAAGAGAAGACCAAAATAAGATTTTAGGTAGTTACTAGAATTTTTTTAAATGTTTTAATTTATTAGTAAATAATAATCACTTAGCACATAATACAACATTATAATAATTCATGTATGTATTTATTATAGTAAACTATTAAAAAGTAATAACTAGGCAGCTGGTGTGTGCAGCTCTTTGTCAGGGCTTGGCAGAGAGAAAAATGAGATCAGGTCAGAGCCAGAGGAGAGATTCAGAGAGCATCATGGAAAAGACAAGTGACTTTTTGGTGGAAAAGAAGACAAAAGAGAAAGATTAACTACAAAAGAACATTTCTTAAGTAGGCGGGAGTTCATTCTAGCTGAGGGACCTCTAAGGCTGAATAGAGAATGCCAAGTGTGGCTAGTAACTTCAAAAACACATTTCTAAGCCCTGTGGGGCAAGATCCCAACTAATTATTAGTTAAAGTGAAGTGAAGTCTCTCAGTCGTGTCTGACTCTTTGCGACCCCATGGACTGTAGCCTACCAGGCTACATCCATGAGATTTTCCAGTTTAGAATACTGGAGTGGGTTGCCATTTCCTTCTCCAGAGGATCTTCCTGACTCAGGGATCGAACCCGGGTCTCCTGCATTGCAGGCAGACGCTTTACCATCTGAGCCACCAGGGAAGCCCTAATTATTAGTTAAGATAGTAACAATTATTAACCATCATTAACTTTGTCATGAAAATCAATATCTGATATTTTCACTCTCTTTTCAGTGTCCTCTTCTCCTACACCCTTAATTTAACAAATTAAGGCCTAAAATAACAAGAATAATGTGGTTCAGATGGTAAGAATCCACCTGCAATGCAGGAGACCTGGGTTCAATTCTTGGGCTGGGAAGATCCCCTGGAGAAGGGAAAGGCTACCCTTTCCAATATTCTGACCTGGAGAATTCCCTGGACTATATAGACCATGGGGTCGCAAAGAGGCATACATGACTGAGCAACTTTCACTTTCAAAGACAGCAAGCTGAATAATGGCTTCCAAAGATGTCCATATCTGAATCCCCGGAAACACCTTACATTAAAAAGGGATTGGACGGGTGTGATTAAGTTTAAACTCTTGAGTGTGGAGAGCATCCTGGATTAGACAGATAGACTCAGTGTGATCACAAGGGTTGCTATAATGGGGAGACAGGGAGAGGTCAAGGTTCTGTGAAGGAGGAGGCAGAGATAGGAGAGGTGCAACCAGGAGCTAAGGGAAAGAGGAAAACTCTCAGAAGGCGTAAGAAAGAGGCAAGGAGCAGATTCCTCCCTGGAGCCTCCAGAAGGTCCCAGCCCTGTCAGCACCTTCATTTTAACCCCTTTTAATTCATTTCAGACTTCTGACCTGCAAAGTATAAGCTAATAAATTTGTGTTGTTTTAAGCCATGAAATTTGTGGCCATTTATTACAGCAGCCTTAAGAAACTAATACAATAAGCAACATTTATTGGCTGTGCCCTGTGTGCCAGGCACTGTGCTAAGTGCTAGGGGGTGTCCTGTCTCCTTATCCCATGTTACAATCAGGGAGCTTGTCCCCAGCTACACAGCTATTATGTGCTAGGAGTCAAGACTCAGATCTGGACCTCAGACCCTGTATTGTTCCCATCCTGTTAAGAATCAGAGCTCTACTGTTCTCCATTAAAAGGCACCAGAGCCTCTTAGAGAAATTGCTGATTCTAGAACTGGAGCAGGGAAGACCAGGTAAGACAAGATGAACCTGGAGCATCTTGCAGTGCCACAGAGCAAGGAAGTACTCAAAAACAAAGATGGCGCCATGTGAAGGGACATGGGAGCCAAGCTGAACATGTTCTCAATGGCCAAAGCTGGAAGAATTTGAGCCACTAACTAAAGTAGTATTGGGTTATAACCCAAAGTAGAAATTAAACAGCCAAGCACCCAAACAAATAGAAAGAAATGATCAAATAAATATACAGAGGAGAAAGGACATACCTTCCTTATGGAAGGGTTTCAAATAATATTTTTAAATACCCACCCCCTCCTGGAGGGAGAGTTTAATCCCTGACCCCTACCCCAGTGTGGACTAGGTGTAGTGACTCATTCTAATGAATAGAGGATGGCAAGGGAAAAGTGATAACTTGATGGTGGAGAAACCTGGTGAACAGCACCTTATCCAAGTGGCCAAAGTTAACATCACTGATGATAAGTCATGTGGAATTATGTATGCCCTGATGTGATAGCATATTGAAAAGCGAAGACATTACTTTGCCAACAGAGGTCTGTCTAGGCAAGGCTATGGTTTTTCCAGTGGTCATGTATGGATGTGACAGTTGGACTGTGAAGAAAGCTGATCGCTGAAAAATTGATGCTTTTGAACTGTGGTGTTGGAGAAGACTCTTGAGAGTCCCTTGGATTACAAGGAGATCCAACCAGTCCATTCTGAAGGAGATCAGCCCTGGGATTTCTTTGGAGGGAATGATGCTAAAGCTGAAACTCCAGTACTTTGGCCACCTCATGCGAAGAGTTAGTTTGAGTGAATTCTGGGAGATGGTGATGAACAGGGAGGCCTGGCATGCTGCGATTCATCGCAGAGTCGGACACGACTGAGCAACTGGACTGAACTGAACTGAACTGAACTGATGTGAAATGATGAGAAGGGTACTTCACCTGTGTGGCCCTTTCCTCCAGAATCTGTATCTCTAGTTCAAATTATGAGAAAACATCAGACAAACAGAAATTGAGGATTAAGAGCAAGCAAAGTATGAGAAACAGACCAAAGAGCCTAGGGAGAGGTGGCAGCTAATTCAATGTGGTATCCTGGATCCTGGAATGCAAAAAAAGGCATTAGCCAAACACTGAGGAAAGTGAAGTCGCTCAGTCGTGTCCGACTCTGCGACGCCATGGACTGTAGCCTACCAGGATCCTCAGTCCATGGGATTTTCCAGGCAAGAATACTGGAGTGGGTTGCCATTTCCTTCTCCAGGAAACACTGGGGAGATCCAAGTGGGGAAAAAAAAAAAAAAGCAAAATGAGAGGGTATGTGGGGTGGTGATCTGAAGAAAGATGAACCATAGTTATAAAACACCGTGTTACTGTTTATTCTTCATTACAAAGTAGCAACAATTTGATGGAGTATATTGCCCTTTCCTATGTGTCACAGCACCTGAAGAGGTGAAGTTAGGCAGGTTATATTGGCCCCATTTTACCATATAATTCAATGCTCGCAATTTACTGGGCACAGTCCTAAACAGATTCGATTATAACATCATGTTACTCATTTAATCCTTACAACAACCCTATAGGGTAGTTTCTGTTTTCATTCCTGTTTTCCAGAGGAGGACTCTATGGCACAGAGAGGTTAATTGACTTGCCCAAGGTAACACAATGAGTGGAGAAGCCTGACTATGAGCGGAAGTGGTTGGCTCCAAGACTTGCCCATAACCACTAAGCTATAGTGTTTTAAGTCTCTGGGGCTCATAGAGACTAAGTGATTGGCTCAGTCACAAAACCAGTTCTTTCAGGACTGAGACTAGAATTGAAGTCTCTTCATTTCCAGTTCAATACTTTACCCCTATTTCCAGGCACCACAATCCACGGTCATTTCTCCTTTTCCAAAGCTCAGCAAAGCTCTTAGAATATCAGGAGCTAGTCTGAACTCTCAATGGCCAAAACAGCAACCATTTGAAAAGCGAAATAAAGTAGTATTGGATTCCAACCCCAAGTGTGAGATAAATAGGCATGCATCCACACTGTTATCAGTAAATGATTGAATAAATCAACTGGGAAAGAAGACAATTCTTTGACTTTCACTCTGTCTCAATAGCTCAAAAACAGGTAAGATGTCTATTAATAAATTACACATATTTGTGGCCCCAGGTTTAAAGTTGAATAGAGAGAAACACTTTGTCGCTGGTTTAGTTTCCTGACAGGATTCTGATGATTGTCTCAGAGCTTATGGCAGTTCAAAATTTCTTAGGCTTTACAGATATTGTCCTTACAGCTCTTGACCTTTGTCCATCCTTGAGGTTACCTTTGCTTACACTGACTTTATACTTAATATCTTTTGGCACCCTTGGGAGTGTTACCTTAATATATGTTCTCCGTAGTTGGACAATAGTGTTGATCATCACCAGTTGTTGTCCTCATCAAAATATTTCATTTTAAAATGGAAAAATGACTTTAATGATTTACAGGCTTTGGGAATGCTGTTAAGATTTTTTTAAAACCTTGAAACTATATCCCCTGGTGTTGTATTTAGATTGACTCTGAAAGAAAATGGGGAATACTAATGGTGGTCATATTTGCTTTAAAAACATGTAATATCTCGGGCTTTCTTGGGTTTTCATGGAAAGTGGGTTGAATCTCTTAAATGAGAAAATTTCCACTTGGATTCATGGTTCCATTGTATTATGATCTGAAAATAATCAAACTGAAGAAAAGCATTTCCAAATTTAGCAGCAATTGTAATAAATGTAAAATTTGTAAAGGGCATTTCCATTTTCAAAATATTCTTTTTTGTGTTTTCTCCCAAATCTCACAAAAACTCAGTGAGTTGGTATTGTAACCTTTCTTTGTATAAGTGAAGAAATGACCCAAGTTCACTCAACTAGTTGTGGGCTAAGCTAAGATCCCATCATTTCATGTTACCTTGAGTCCTTAAAGAGAGAAAATTGTAGTAAGGCAAGATCTTGCCAATATGTCAATAATCAATGCTTTGACACATACTACATATTAATTCATTCTTCTTAGATATGCCACTTTCATCAAAATGACAACAAACATTCACGAATTTATTAAGGAAATAGATGAAATAAAATCAAGATTAATAGTGGCTATTTATTATGATTTTACCCACATTTCACAAGTGGGAATTTAATAAGTCATTGTGATGCAAAGGTCTACCATAACATGGTGAGATAATAGATCACATAGAGATAATAGATCACAAGGATAAGTTTTGTAAAACAAAAGATCACAGTGCCTTAAAGATACCTAGCATAAAAATCGGCTTTTAGTAATCATTTTTCAAAAACAGTAAATGATGCATGGTGAGGGTGGGATTTTTAATCTTGGACTCCAGCCTCTGGGACTTATTTGTTGGGATGTTTAATAGAGATGATAAATTCTTTTTTGCAAGGTTGTTATGTTAGAAATGAGAAAATTTCTTTCCCTTGTCTAATACACTATCTGGCACCCAATAATCATATTTTTGTTTATATTTTTATTAAATCATTGAATGTCCAGCTACCTGCTTTAGGTAATCTATGAATAAAAACATTCTTTTCCCCAGAGTAGAAAATGTCAACCTTGAGATTTGTTCTTTCTCCAGAGTTGCTACCATCCAAAGCTTTCAAAATTAATGTGCCAGAGAATTACTTGTTTAATGCTCGTAAAACCACTTCTTATTCTATTTACTTGGAAATAGATTCCAGTGGGTGGGTGTGGGGGGAAACTTCAGACAATAGGGCAGGAGGAGAATTTTCTCTATGATATCAAGGAAGTGTGACGAGTATTGAACCAGCAGGTACTTCAGATGAAGAAGTACATGCTTTTCAAATAATGATGAAAGTCACATAAAGCAGAACAGTAGAGACAAGTCGAAGTTGTAAAGCAGTCTTAAGATGTAGAAATGTGAGTTCAAACACATTCAGCCTCTACTTTCACACCTGATAGGAGTTTTATTCCAGTAACCGTGGATACTCATAAAGTGGAAGAGATGAGAGAAGAGTAAGGTTAAGCCCCACTAAGGCAGGGACTGGTAATATAATAGAATTTCCTTTTGCTTTGAAGATTTAAATTTGCATAAACACTGATCTATGGTGCAGTCATTTGGTGCAAGCTATTTCTGTATATATATTTTAGCTACATCAGGACTATACTTTGACAGGTAGGTAATAATATCTTACCATCTAAAAAGGCAAAACTTTTCATAGAAAAATGTATACTAACTGGTGGTGGAATAATATGGGGAAGTTGGGATATTCGAGTGAGAGGGGAAATCAATTAAGCATAGCATATCAATCTTAAGATGCAGTACAAATCACAGTATTTATGAGAAGGACACACAATTACAGCCAAGGATAAAAAAGACGGGAACTTCTCCCTAGCATAAAGCGATAAGTGAGTCCAAAGAGCTGAATTGTGTTACCGCCTTATGAATGAATCATTTGGTGCAAGCCTATGCAGCTAGCTGACCACAGGCCCATTCTTTTTTTTTTTTTTTTAATTCAATTTTTACTGGAATATAGTTGATTTACAATGTTGTTAGTTTTTGCTGTACAGCAAAGTGAATCTGTTATACATATATCCACTCTACTTTTACTTTCCCAGATAGGTCATCACAGAGCATTGAGTAGAGTTCCCTGTGCTATACAGTAGGTCCTTATTAGTCATCTGTTTCGCAAACCCATTCTTGTCCTTGCTCTGGTTTAACATTGCCTGTTGACAGTTGTCTTCTCTGACTTGACTATTGGTGGGGATGATTCTGGGTTCCATGGATGATTCTGAGACTCTGTTAGATGGTGCCCCTTTTGTCAACCCAGTGTAGGAGAGTTGATCCAAGAGAGCACTCAGGTCACAAGGACATTCCTTCTACCTCTGCTTCCCACCTTTTAAACAACCCTCTGTTTCCTTGGAGATTCACGGGTTTTAGGTGCATTTGAGAAGAGCTAAAGAGCCTCTTGAGGAAAGTGAAAGAGGAGAGTGAAAAAGTTGGCTTAAAACTCAACATTCAGAAAACTAAGATCATGGCATCTGCTCCCATCACTTCATGGCAAATAGATGGGGAAACAATGGAAACAGGGACAGACTTTTTTTTTTTTTTTGGCTCCAAAATCACTGCAGATGGTGACTATAGCCATGAAATGAAAAGATTCTTGCTCCTTTGAAGAAAAGCTATGACGAACCTAGATGCATATTAAAAAGCAGAGACATTACTTTGCCAATAAAGATCCATCTAGTCAAAGCTATGATTTTTCCAGTAGTCATGAATGGATGTGAGAGTTGGACTATAAAGAAAGCTGGGTGCTGAGAATTGGTGCTTTTGAACTGTGGTGTTGGAGAAGACTCTTAAGAGTCCCTTGGACAGCAAGGAGATCCAACCAGTCCATCCTGAATGAAATCAGTCCTGAGTATTCATTGGAAGGACTGATGCTGAAGCTGAAACTCCAATACTTTGGCCACCTGATGTGAAGAACTGACTCATTGGAAAAGACCCTGATGCTAGAAAAGATTTAAGGAGGGAGGAGAAGGGGATGAAAGAGGATGAGATGGTTGGATGGCATCACTGACTCAATGGACATGACTTTGAGTAAACTCTGGGAGTTGGTGATGGACAGAGAGGGCTGGCGTGCTGCAGTCCATGGGGTTGCAAATAGTCAGACATGACTGAGCGACTGAACTAAACCGAGGTGCCCTTATTTTTCTCATGTGCCCGTGAGTCAAACATGAATTCAGACAAACTAGTCAAAACATGTCATCTTTCTGGCCATCTACTCGTGGGTGGGTGTATCACCTATGCCTGTCCAATCTGAGTGCATCTCAGCACTTCTTTGGGGGAAATCTGAAACACAAACCTTCTTTCCTTGTGGATACTGTGGTATGCACATGTGAAGACTGCAACTTCTTCTGCATCTTACCATTATGGGGAAAGCCTGTCTTGGAAGAAGGCTGACTCTTGAAAAAGGGAAGGGCTGAGGGGATGACAAAGAAATGGAGCCAGAGCGCTGCTTAGACCACACCTAAAGCATGACATTTAGTCCAATGAGCTCTGTGCTGTAAACTCAACAGATAATTTTCCTTTTATTTCAAGGAGGAAATCAAACTTATTAGACACCCCATCACCAAATTTGCAAGCCAGATTTACAGTGGCAAAATATCTTTTCCTTTCTAAGCCTGGGTGTCACCCATGCTCTGGATCCAGGTCTTTCTCTCTATTAGCATTCAAGCTCACTCACACCTCTCCCTCCCATTTCCAAGTCCCTCTTGCTAGCCAATTTTCGTCTAATGGATGCTCTATTTTTCTTCCCCTTCTCACACGAACTTCTCAAAAGGATGTTCAATGCTTTCCATTTCTCCACTGTCCTCTCTCACTCCACGTTTTATTCTACCACTTCCATGTCATCAAAACTACTTTTTGCCAAGATCATTGGTGACCTCCATGCTGCTAAATCCAATGGACAGTCTTCACACTTCTGACTTAATATCTCACTTCCTACCTTTGATGATGTTGTACTCTTTCTTTTTTAAATTAAAAAAAATTATTTTATATGTATTTAATTGGAAGATGATTACAATATTGTAATGTTTTTGCCATACCTCAACATGAATTGGCCACAGGTACACATGTGTACCCCCCCCATCCTGAACCCCACTCCCACCTCCCTCCCCTACCCCATCCCTCAGGGTTGTCCCAGAGCACCGGCATTGGTGCCCTGCTTCATGCATTGAACTTGCAATGGTCATCTATTCTACATAGGGTAACATACATAGTTCAATGCTTATCTTTCTTTGATTTATGTGTACCATGCTTTTCTGGCCACTCTAAGGCTCTCTCCTTTTAATCATCTCTTAAATGCTAGAGTTCTTGAGACACTGACTCTAAGCCCTCTTCTCTTCTTCATCCTTACCTGAATGATCTCACCACTTTCCATGACCTCATTGTTGTCTGTGAGTCAATGGCTTCAGACTGGTTCTCTCTCTCTCTCTCATGAGCTCCAGATACATTTATTGTCTAAAGGCATATTAGGCTAATTGTATATAAACTTTAACTCATCATTTTCACCTCCAAAATCTGCTTATCCTTCAGTGTTTTATACCTTAGTAGCAATCCTTCCATAATGTTGCCAAACGCTAAAGGCAGAAACCTGAGAGTCAAAGAATGAGATAACCATACCAGACAAGGTTGTGAACTGCGAGCACTACTTGAGCCCAAGATTTGAGAGGTGGAAAATTTTTAGGCAGTGTTATGTTCTAAAAGAAGACTTGGAGTGTATGGGGATGGGGAAGTGAAGATCATAGATAGAGAAGGTTAAGACAGCTTTGACAACATGTTGGAAGTTTCTACATCATTCTAGAAAAAGCTTAACTCTCTGCACACATTTAATCAGAAACAAGCATTAGTTTTTCTTAATTAACATTCCCTTCGTGCAAGCTGTTTTTCCAGGAGTTAGTGGACACATGGTTCTAAATGATTTCCAGCAACATGCAAATGAATTCTGAGACAAATAGAGACATTCTATAGTGTTAAACATGAAACTGCATACTTCTTTTCCCCAATTAGGATAAAATGAGTTTTTTTCCTCCTAACCTTGCCCTTTGAAGGTACAGCTAATTTAAAAGCTCTGGTCTCTTAGCAACCATAGCTGATTCACACATTTAGCGTGGATAGTAGATGTGCTTTTCTTGAAAGATTTGAAGTTACTGTCTAAGCTTCCCAGAGAGTGTTTTTGAAATGTATTTAAACAGGATATAGCAAGGTATTTTAACAGAGATAAGAGTACGTTCGTCTCAGTAGTCATCCCTTATTCATCATCTTCATGACAAATCTATTCCAAGTTTCTTCACTTCCCACTCACCTGGCTGCAGTGGTGGAACACACGTTTGCCTGCTTTAATTAAGGGATTTGCGTTGAAATTTGGTCTCCTATGCTGCTCACAATAAAATGTTAGTAAGTTGTTACCCATTACAACACTGTTCTTCTAGCCACTATACCGGTTGACGCACAAGTACATTCTGCCTAAAGGCCCACTCCCTTGTTCAGAGTTCAACTTCTAAACTGCTTAACTCAAGAGTCACAGCCTTTGCTGAAAACTCTCTTATCACACTCAAGGTTTTAAATTTTGGTAGTAGAGAAAGCTATGGAAATATGGCTTGGTTAGCTGTTTGTGGGAACTTCAGTCCTGGCTGCGTGTTTTGTTTTGTTCTTTTTCCAGGGCAGAAATACACATTCATGTAATTGCTTTCAACATATATCAGTAAGAAGAAGGTCAAAAGTTCTCAAGTTTGATTTTTGTGTTTACCCCATAGGCTCCAACACTTAGTTGGGGGCTTTCAAATTGATTGAAGTTGATTTCTTTGCTTTTCCTCCAAATAATGAATGGTATAAGTGCATGGTCAGTAGTTCAGGGAAATTAATAAAAAGACAAAAACATCCTTACAGGCAATGCAGAAAGAGCACAAAGAACCAGAGAGAGAGGTCATGCAATTTTCAAATAAGCTCGAGGACAGTGCTCAAACCAGAGGAGGAAATTCATTAGAGGATAAAGTTCCTCTCGGGTGTAAGATTCCTGGAACCATTGACAGTCTATTGGCTCTATTCAGTCACCAGTTTTTCTATTCCTTTCCTTCTTAACTAGAGCATCTTCCAATCATACTCTGGTTGATAACTCCAGTGAAATAAGATCAGTGATATTTCCTTGGTCTCTCTTGGTTCTCTTTTGTCTCACATGGTTTAATTCATGAACTATCTCAAGCACAAGCCCAGGGTACCCTGCTGCTGCTGCTAAGTCACTTCAGTCATGTCCGACTCTGTGTGACCCCATAGACGGCAGCCCACCAGGCACCCCTGTCCCGGGGATTCTTCAGGCAAGAACACTGGAGTGGGTTGCCATTTCCTTCTCCAATGCGTGAAAGTGAAGTCACTCAGTTGTGTCCGACCCTCAGCGAACCCATGGACTGCAGCCTACCAGGCTCCTCCATCCATGGGATTTTCTAGGCAAGAGTACTGGAGTGGGGTGCCATTGCCTTTTCTGCAGGGTACCCTAGGCATTCACTAAATATTTATGGCAGAAATAAACTCGTCTTTCTGAAATACCAGTAAAATAAGTTTCTTTACCATTTTATCTTGTGAGACAACATACAAAATGTGCATAAGAGGTAAAGATTTAATTTAACAAATTATTGAAAAGCATCAATGTGTCTTCCCTGCAGGTCAAAACATAGTACGGCATCTGCCCCTGAGAAGGCCTTCACCTGGCTCTTCCCAATCCTAAGCCCACTCAACCTCCTGCCAGAGACCACTGTCCTGACTTCCACTGTATTATTTTTGTGTCCTTTGGAATTATGCATAATTATCATATAACTACATTATAATTAATGTATGTGTATCTGTGCTGAGTCATGTCTGACTCTTTGTGACCCTATGGACTGTAGCCCGCCAGGCTCCTCTGTCCAAGGGATTCTCCAGGCAAGAATATTGGAGTGGATTGCTATGCCCTCCTCCAGAGGAATCTTCCTGACTCAGGGATCGAACCCATGTCTCCTGCATTGGCAGATGTATTCTTTAACACTGGGCCACCTGGAAAGCCCACTATATAATAATAGTTTAATTTAATTTGGTTTGCATTTGAAATATATATTAATGGAATCATACAATATGTCATCTGGCTTCCTTAGCTCAGGCTTCTGTGCTTAAAATTTCTCCCTGCTGTTGTAAGGTGGTGTATTTCATTCATTTTCTTGCTATAACCATGGTGTGGACCTACCTCTACTTGCTTAACAGTTCTACTATTTGGTGCTCTTGTTTGGAACATCTATTAACAATACTACTGGGACCATTCAAGGGCATGTTTCCTAGTGCACATAAGCATGCATTTCTGTGGGGTTTAGAGAGCCAGAACTGGAATCACTAGGTCATAGACTGTGCACATTTTCAGCTGTATTGCCAGACACGCTCAAAAGTGATTTTATAGTATTTACTCCCATCAACAGTGTGTGGGTTCTCATTGCTTTCCATCCATGTTCAGTTCAGTTGCTCAGTCGTGTCCAACTCTTTGCGACCCCATGAACCGCAGCACGCCAGGCTTCCCTGTCCATCACCAACTCCCAGATTCTACCCAAACCCATGTCCATTGAGTCGGTGATGCCACCTAACCATCTTATCCTCTGTTGTCCCCTTCTCCTCCTGCCCTCAATCTTTCCCAGCATCAGTATCTGTTCAAATGAGTCAGCACTTCTCATCAGGTGGCCAAAGTATTGGAGTTTCAGCTTCAACATCAGTCCTTCCAATGAACATCCAGGACTGATCTCCTTTAGGATGGACTGGTTGGATCTCCTTGCAGTCCAAGGGACTCTCAAGAGTCTTCTCCAACACCACAGTTCAAAAGCATCAATTCTTCAGCACTCAGCTTTCTTTATAGTCCAACTCTCACATCCATACACGACCACTAGAAAAACCATAGCCTTGACTAGACAGACCTTTGTTGGCAAAGTAATGTCTCTGCTTTTGAATATGCTATCTAGGTTGGTCATAACTTTCCTTCCAAGGAGTAAGCATCTTTTAATTTCATGGCTGCAATCACCATCTGCAGTGATTTTGGAGCCCAGAAAAATAAAGTCTGACACTGTTTCCACTGTTTCCCCATCTATTTGCCATGAAGTGATGGGACCACGTGCCATGATCTTCATTTTCTGAATGTTGAGCTTTAAGCCAACTTTTTCACTCTCCTCTTTCACTTTCATCAAGAGGCTCTTTAGTTCTTCTTCACTTTCTGGCATAAGGGTGGTGTCATCTGCATATCTGAGGTTATTGATATTTCTCCCGGCAATCCTGATTCCAGCTTGTGCTTCTTCCAGCCCAGCGTTTCTCATGATGTACTCTGCATATAAGTTAAATAAGCAGGGTGACAATATACAGCCTTGATGTACTCCTTTTCCTATTTGGAACCAGTCTATTGTTCCATGTCCAGTTCTAACTGTTGCTTCCTGACCTGTATATAGGTTTCTCAAGAGGCAGGTCAGATGGTCTGGGATTCCCATCTCTTGAAGAATTTTCCACAGTTGATTGTGATCCACACAGTCAAAGGCTTTGGCATAGTCAGTAAAGCAGAAATAGATGTTTTTCTGGAACTCTCATGCTTTTTTTGATGATCCATCAGATGTTGGCAATTTGATCTCTGGTTCCTCTGCCTTTTCTAAAACCAGCTTGAACATCTGGAAGTTCACAGTTCATGTATTGCTCAAGCCTGGCTTGGAGAATGTTGAGCATTACTTTACTAGCATGTGAGATGAGTGCAATTGTGCGGTAGTTTGAGCATTCTTTGGCATTGCCTTTCTTTGGGATTGGAATGAAAACTGACCTTTTCTAGTCCTGTGGCCACTGCTGAGTTTTCCAAATTTGCTGGCATATTGAGTAATATCTATCAAAGCCATATATGTAAAAAGATCTTGCCATTTTGATACATGAGTAATAGCAGATGCCACTCTGATGTGTATGTAGTGGTGTCTTGTAGTTTCAACTTGCGTTTACCTAGTTGCCAATGAGGTTGAACACCTTCTCATGTGATATTGACCATTTGAATTTCCTCTGTTGGAATGTGCCTGTTCAGGTGGTTTTCCTATTTTCCCCTCCATTGTCTTTTTCTTATTCATTTATAAAAAGGTCTTTATATAGCAATAGGAAGGTTGTTCTCACCAAGCACTGGAGTTGCTAATGTATACATTTTATCTGTATGTACTTGACGGTATCAATTTCCTTGATGGTTCATAGTGGGCTACCTGTAAAGTTGAAAAAGATTAAGATAGTTAAGTTAGAATTACTTAATATTCAACATGGTTTTAAGTTTTTTGCAGTTCAATTGTTAATATTTTCCTTTCATTTTAATTATTATAATGAAATGGTTTACTTAGCAGCCATTTATCTCTTGAAAATCTCTACCAATCAGTCTATCTTATTTTTCCCAAATAAAGGACAAATTATTTTTCTCCCAGTGGAATCTTTTTCAACAATATGTGTAGTAATAAATTGAAAGAGATAATATTCTAAAGTGATTAGCACATAGTAAGAGCTCAATTACACTAGTTAAAGATTGTATTTAAGAATAACCTTAATATTACCTTCCTGAATCTTGATTCCTTAAAAGGAGATAATCTGTATCTTGTGAAAGTTTTAGGAACCAGAACTTTGATTAACCAGAATACTTTATTTCATCTGAAATATTGCATAACCACATTCCATTTGAAATCTAAAAGATAAAAATCCTTTAGTCTTTTATATCTAACTTACAATATTTTATTTTAATGCACCTTCAACTATCCTATATCTTTGCAAACATTTCTATTTTTCCTCCTTCTGAGCTCTACCAAAAGAGGAAGCATTTATCTGAGAACATTATCAGTTCTCTAGAGGGCTCTGCTTAATATGGAACTCTGCCTCCTGTGGCTACATAACAAATTGCAAAAAGATATTTGCATAAATGAAAACATAAC
Organism: Ovis aries; assembly: GCF_016772045.2. Lineage (NCBI taxonomy): Eukaryota > Metazoa > Chordata > Mammalia > Artiodactyla > Bovidae > Ovis > Ovis aries. Next base: position 13,191,586 of record NC_056080.1, on the reverse strand, counting down.
TCCAATTGCAATAAATTACAAATTTCTAATCATGGTGCAACTCATCAGGCCTGAAACGTACGAGACTAAATGAGAAATTCTTAGTATTAGCTGTGGAAAGCAATTTCTGGTAACTATCCCTGAAGAAAAAGAGTTCTAACAGAGAAACATATTTTTTCTGATCCTTTCTGAAGAATTTTTGTTTGCTTTAGAACCCACTTGGGACAGAAAGACACCATGGGCTTCAATGATTGATGTCTCCATGGCATCATTTGAAACTGTGCTGTAGGAAACTTAGGGACTCCAGAACCTACCTCTTCAGTAGTTACAGCCTAAGTGACCCTCTTAGGTATTTTACAAAATGTAAATGCTCAGTTCTTTGATAGATGCCCTCACTCTTAGAGCCCTACAGGAGCCTTTCATCATAAATGGTCTTTGAAAATCAAAGGTTCCCCATCCTCAACGTGAGGACCCGTAAGGCTAACATCTGAAGTGCTTTTGTAACTTCTTCTGACTTACTGCTGTAGCTCTAGGGCACTGGATTTTTTATTTCTCTTTCTTTTCAGAGAACACATTTTATAATGGATTTAAATATAATGTTCTCATACGAATTCAGCATGACAGAAAATGTATAGAGAGTCTTTGAAAGCTTAGGAATTGATTGGATCCATTCATCAACCTGAAGAAACTGGATGTCAGCAGCATAATCTATATTTCTACTTGGAGCTGGAGTCTGTATACAATGATTGTATTGGGCCAAACTCTAATAGGATACAGGCCATCTATTAAGAAATGTCTCAACCGTGAGAAAATATCTCTGCTGAATTTGCATTACTATTCTAGGTGTAGGTATGATGTTTTATTAATGGGGGAAAATGTAATGACCCTAGTACATTCTGCCCATAGCATCATGGATTACCAAATGAACATGGAAATGAAATACTAAGATTATTGACATAAGCGGGGATGCTTTAAAAAAAATCAAAACAAAAATTAGATATTTCATGGTAAATAACTCAGCTACACCACTGACTACTACAGGCATATATCAAGGTCCTTTTTACTAAAAAGCACAGGCTGTATAAAACATGCTTGCAAGCGTCCATATCTTTAAAAAAAAAAAAAAGGAAAAATTTTCCTTTTGAAGACTATTTCAAAAATATTTTTTTGAAATACAGTAAAGATGTTTAGAATAATATTAAAATGTCATCTACTTATTTCTCAAAATAAGCATATGTTAATTTGTGCATATTTTTAATATAAATGAAATTATGGAGATAGAAGTTGAAATCTCTGTTCCCTTCCCTAGGCTGTCCCTTCCTCTTCAGATGTAGTTACTTAAAAGTTTTGGATGTATATCCTGTTGTTGACTATATGGATCTTTGTCAGCAAAGACTGTCTCTGCTTTTTAATACACTGTCTAGGTTTGTCACAGCTTTCCTTCCAAAGACTAAGCGTCTTTTAATTTTGTGGCTGCAGTCACCATCCGCAATGATTTTGGAGCCCAAGAAACTAAAGTCTGTCCCTGTTTCCATTGTTTCCCCATCTATTTGCCATGAAGTGATGGGACCAGAAGCCATGATCTTAGTTTTCTGAAAGCTGAGTTTTAAGCCAGCTTTTCACACTCCTCTTTCACCTTTGTGATTTTTTTTTCTTTTCTAACAAATTTTTTATTGAAGTATAGTTGATTCACAGTGTTGTCTTAGTTTCAGCTGAATTTTATTCTTACTTGTGCTGCATGAAAACTTTATTTGAAGTAAACTTCTTTTTTTTTTTTTTTTTGGCTGACCTTTTTTAAAAAATTTGATTGATTTTTATTTCTAAGATGACGGATACACATCTCATCCCTCCTACCCCTGCCCCATGCTAGCATTATTAGTATTATTACAAAGATCATGGCATCCGGTCCCATCACTTCATGGCGAATAGATGGGGAAACAGTGGAAACAGTGTCAGACTTTATTTTTGGGGGCTCCAAAATCACTGCAGATGGTGACTGCAGCCATGAAATTAAAAGACGCTTACTCCTTGGAAGGAAAGTTATGACCAACCTAGATAGCGTATTCAAAAGCAGAGACATTACTTTGCCGACTAAGGTCCGTCTAGTCAAGGCTATGGTTTTTCCAGTGGTCATGTATGGATGTGAGAGTTGGACTTTGAAGAAGGCTGAGTGCTGAAGAACTGATGGTTTTGAACTGTAGTCTTGGAGAAGACTCTTGAGAGTCCCTTGGACTGCAAGGAGATCCAGCCAGTCCATTCTGAAGGAAATCAGCCCTGGGATTTCTTTGGAAGGAATGATGGTAAAGCTGAAACTCCAGTACTTTGGCCACCTCATGCAAAGAGTTGACTCATTGGAAAAGACTCTGATGCTGGGAGGGCTTGAGGGCAGGAGGAGAAGGGGATGACAGAGGACGAGATGGCTGGATGGCATCACCGACTCGATGGATGTGAGTTTGAGTGAGCGCCGGGAGTTGGTGATGGACAGGGAGGCCTGGCGTGCTGTGATTCATGGGGTCACAAAGAGCCGGACACAACTGAGCGACTGAACTGAATACTATTGTTGTTTACTGGTATCTTTTAAAGTCACTTCTCCATCTGGGGGATTCAAGTTAGTTACCATTCAGTAACACAATCTGGAGACACACTGCATAGGCATTCATAAAATGCGCTATTTCACGATATGCTGACAGCCAGAAAATGAAGGCAGAGGAGCCACTGGCCACTCCTCCTTGCTGATCTAATTGTTCCCTTGTGTTATAATGAGAAAAATGACCATCAAGAAAAGTTTTCTTTCCCCTGCCCTACACTAGAATATCTTGTCCATTCCAGAAAGGTGTGGACTCTGTTTTGCAGATCTCTGGTTTCGACCAGGGCCTTCCCTGGTCTCTCAGCATATAAGAATCCACATCAACGCCGGAGACCTGGGTTTGATCCCTGGGTCAGGAAGATCCTCTGAGTAGGGAATGGCAACCCACTCCAGTATTCTTGCTTGGAGAATTCCATAGGCAGAGACACCTGGCAGGCTACAGTCCACGGGGTCGCAAAAAGTCAGATATGCCTAAACGACTAAGCAACAAAAACAAATTGCAACCAGGGGGTAATGAGCTTCCTCTATACAAGGGCAAAGAGTAATATTTTTTGCTTTGTGAATCACATAGTCTTCACATCTACACAACTCTGCTCTTAGAGAAGAAGCAGATAATATGTGAGTGAATGAGCATAGCTCTGCTCTGGTAAAACTTTATTTACAATAACACAGGGCAGCCCGTTTGGCCTGTGGCTGTAATTTGCCCACCGTCTTTATGAGGGCAGCAACAACTCAGGCTCTCACAAAGGGAATTTAACACGAAGAGTCTTCCTCCCGATAGTATAAGGTAATAAATACTTTTCAGTTCAGTTCAGTTGCTCAGTTGTGTCCGACTCTTTGTGACCCCATGAATTGCAGCACGCCAGGCCTCCCTGTCCATCACCAACTCCCGGAGTTCACTCAAACTCATGTCCATTGAGTCGGTGATGCCATCCAGCCATTTCATCCTCTGTCATCCCCTTCTCCTCCTGCCCCCAATCCCTCCCAGCATCAGAGTCTTTTCCAGTGAGTCTACTCTTCGCATGAGGTGGCCAAAGTACTGGAGTTTCAGCTTTAGCATCATTTCTTCCAAGGAACATTCAGCACTGATTTCCTTTAGAACGGACTGGGTTGGCTCTCCTTGCAATCCAAGGGACTCTCAAGAGTCTTCTCCAACACCACAGTTCAAAACCGTCAATTCTTCGGCACTCGGCTTTCTTCACAGTCCAACTCTCACATCCATACGTGACTACTGGAAAAACCATAGCCTTGACTAGACGGACCTTTGTTGGCAAAGTAATGTCTCTGCTTTCGAATATGCTATCTAGGTTGGTCATAACTTTCCTTCCAAGGAGTAGGCATCTTTTAATTTCATGGCTGCAGTCACCATCTGCAGTGATTTTGGAGCCCCCCCAAAATAAAGTCTGATACTGTTTCCCCATCTATTTCCCATGAAGTGATGGGACTGGATGCCATGATCATAGTTTTCTGAATGTTGAGCTTTAAGGCAACTTTTTCACTCTCCTCTTTCACTCTCATCAAGAGACTTTTTAGTTCCTCTTCACTTTCTGCCATAAGGGTGGTGTCATCTGCATATCTGAGATTATTGATATTTCTCCCCGCAATCTTGATTCCAGCCTGTCCTTCTTCCAGCCCAGCATTTCTCATGATGTACTCTGCATATAAGTTAAATAAGCAGGGTGACAGTATACAGCCTTGACTTACTCCTTTTCCTATTTGGAACCAGTCTGTTGTTCCATGCCCAGTTCTAACTGTTGCTTCCTGACCTGCATATAGGTTTCTTAAGATGCTGGTCACGTAGTCTGGTATTCCCATCTCTTTCAGAATTTTCCACAGTTTATTGTGATCCACACAGTCAAAGGCTTTGGCATAATCAATAAAGCAGAAATAGCTATTTTTCTGGAACTCTCTTGCTTTTTCTATGATCCAGTAGATGTTGGCAATTTGATCTCTGGTTCCTCTGCCTTTTCTAAACCAGATTGAACACCTGGAAGTTCACAGTTCACGTACTGCTGAAGCCTGGCATGGAGAATTTTGAGCATTAGTTTACTAGCGTGTGAGATGACTGCAATAAATAATTTTAGGCTCCAAGAATTCTAAATATAGATTAAGGTTAGGAAAGCAGGTGCCAACTTTGTGGGTCATTGAATCTAAGTCTTAGTGGGTAAATCGCCAGGTCCCAAGATCAGAGGGGCTCTCATGTTGTGTGTTATGTTGGACTGTATGACAGTGCTGATAGTTGACTTTTTTTTTTGGCCATGCAGCGTGGCTTGTGTGATTTTAGTTTGCTGACCAGGGATTGAACCCTGAGCAGTGAAAGTGTGTAGTCCTCACCACTGGACCACTGGGGAATTCTCTGAGTTGACCATTATTGGCAAGCAAAGATGGCAGCATCCTATCGTTGTACTTATATATGTTTATATACTAATACATATGTGCAGAAATAGAAATAATAATGATTAGATTTTATTGAGTGCTTACTACATTTTTGACACTCAGCCCCTATTATGCATACAATCTTTTACTTATCAAATCTCTAGGGTCACTATCAGTATTTATACTTTGCTGATAAGGAAAACAAAATGTAAACTGTTTATTAATACATACCTTGCCCAAGGTCTCATGGCTGGAAAAGAATCCAGAATCTCTTTCCATACTGTCAGATGTGGAGATATAACCATTTGTGGAAAAGAACCATTCTGGAAAAGCAGGAAAAGGGTAGTTTTATTTTGATTCATTTTTGTATAAGTGAGCCAATTATACCCCTGTACACTGGCCCCTGTTTAATTCTTCACAGTGGGCTGGGACTGGCTCAAAAGTCTGCTGTTGCCAAGCTCAAATTCATAAGCATCCAAATATGTTAACTATAGCCCTACCAAAACATATATTTATAGAGTATAGACTCAAGAACAAGTTTTTGTTGTTCAGTTGCTAAGTTGTATCCCACTCTTTGTGACCCCATGGACTGTAGCACCCCAGGCTCCCCTGTCCTCCACTGTCTCCCAGACTTTGCTCAAATTCATGTCCATTGAGTTGGTGATGCCATCCAGCCATCTCATCCTCTGCCACCCCCTTGTCCTTTTGCCTTCAATCTTTCTCAACCTCAGGGTCTTTTTAAAAAATTTATTTATTTTAATTGGAGGCTAATTACTTTACAATATTGTAGTGTTTTTTGCCATACATTGACATGAATCAACTATGGATGGGGAACACATGTAAACCTCAGGGCCTTTTCCAATGAGTTGGCTCTTTGCATCTGGTGGTCAAAGTATTGGAGCTTCAGCATTAGTCCTTCCAATGAATAGTCAGGATTGATTTCCTTTAGGATTGACTGGTTTGATCTCCTTGTTGTCCAAAAGACTCCCAAGAATTTTCTCCAGCATCACAGTTTGAAAGCATCAATTCTTCAGTTCTCAGCCTTCTTTATGTACCTACTCTCTGTTGTGTTTAACATATCGGTAAATAAAAATATGAAACATCCTAATTAGCAAGACTTTTAAGATCTGTTTTAGTTCATCTGTATCATGTTAAGTTTACAATTTTGCTTTCTTTTATAATATATGTACTGTATCAGAACTATAATATATGTATATAATTTAAAAATATACAAACAAGCATATAACAGTAGGTATGTGTGTGTGTGTTAGTCACTCAGTCATGTCTAACTCTTTGCGACCCCATAGACAGTAGCCCACCGGGCTTCTCTGTCCATAGAATTCTCCCAGCAAGAATACTGGAGTGGATTGCCATTCCCTTCTCCAGAAGAACTTCCCAACTCAGGGATCAAACCCTGGTCTCTTGCATCGCAGGCAGTTTCTTTACTGTTTGAGCAACAGGGAAGTCCTGTAGGTAGGTACTTAAATTTCCTTTTATTTTCCCTTAGAGCAGTCTGCAGTACATCAAAACTGGGCACCATAAGTCCAGGCTTCTGCATGCTGGAGCTCCTTTTGTAATGCCTGTATTCACTGGCATTATTCAAAATTTTATTAATTCGTTATTTTTGGCTGTGCTGTCTTCACTGCTTCTCTCTAGTGGTGGTGAGCGGTACTCTGCTGCAGTACACGGGCTTCTCATTGCGGCGGTTTCTCTTGTGGATCACAGGCCTCTAGGGCATTTGGGCTTCAGCAGCTGTAGCTCCCAGGCTGTAGCGCACAGGCTCAGTAGTTGCAGCTCTCCAACTTAGTTCCTTTGTGACATGTGGGATCTTCCCAGACCAGGGATTGAACCCTTGTCCTCTGCATTGGCAAGCATATTCTTTACCACTGAACCACCAGGAAAGCCCTCACTGACATTTTTGTGGCTGCCCTCCTCCTCCTTTCCCATGTGGGCTTGTACTTAAAATCTCCTTGTTCATCTCCTAAACTGGTGAAGTCTCCAAGGCCTTGCTGGATGATTACTGGGTAAACTTTAGACTTGGAGTAAATTTCCTTTAGACTCATCTTAATTATCTCTAGCAAGGGGGAAAAAAGCTCTGTTGGGAAGCAGTGTGTTAGAGTAGAAAAACTATGCAAGCCCTAGGAATATAATGTCAGTGGAAAGGTGAGTTTCCCAACTAGCCCGGTAGCCATGTGTGCTGAGACATTTATTACTCCAGCCCAAGGTGAAGGGCAGAGTCTCAGCCAACCAGAGACCATAGGTTGGTGGCCTTTGGCCGGAAGTAGCCTCTTGCCCTCCTTACTCCAGTTTCCCTTGTAAATATCATTTTTCTCCTCATGCTTTGATGCAGAAAAGGGTTAGGAAGTGGTTAAAAACCATAGACAAACCACTGACCTCATTGAATCTCATCCTCCTATAAGGACATACATACATAAAACAATAATTTGTACAGTTATTATTTATAATCACTTTATTACCCTTGTGACAAGTGCTAAGAAGTACTAGATGCTAAGAAAGCAAATAATGGAGCTCTCACTTATCTGGGAATCAGGATAGGGGTTTACAGTGGAAAATATACTTAAACTGAGAGTTTCATAATGAGGGTTTTCTATGTCGGGTATGAGTGGAGGATTGGAGGGAAGAATGAGAATGTGAAATACCCAGGTAAGATTTTTGAGTCTTATACTAAGAGCAGTTGGAAGAAGTTGAAATGCTTAAACATGAGCAGATTTGGGTTTTAAAATGATATCTTTAGAAAACTAATTGATGGAGACAAATTGCTTTTAAGGAAGCTTATATTGTTATAGCAAGTGAGGACTAATGGGGCCATGGGAATGGAGCGAAATACAGATTCAGATGTTTAACTGTCTGGTTGGGATGTGGGCATGAAGAAGGAGTATCAGAAATGATTCCTGATAAACTGTGTGGGTACGTGGTGGGGCCATCCCCCAAGAGAGGAATCCCTAGGATGGGAGAAAGAGTGTACATCCGGTTTGCAACATGTTAAGATGGAAGTGCTTCTGCCGCAACTGGATGAAGATGGAGAGTTAAGAGTTAGGCATACAGATCTTCTACCCGTGCCCGAGGGAGGTGCAATGGCTAAAACAGGCCAGAGAATGAATGACGTGGGTAGAAAATCGGGAGGAAGAAGAAAGGGGAGGAACAAAGGGGAAGAACTAGACTTCAAGGTGAAATAGAAGAGACAAGGGGGTTCTGAGGGAGCTTCAGAGCCTTAGGGAGACAAGCAGAAAAACTGGTGTCATGCTAGCACCATGAACAGGATGCTTCTGGTTTTTTAAAAATGCTTATTTACTTATTTATTTGACTGCCCCGATTCTTAATTGCAGCATGCAAGATGTTTAGTTGTAGCACATGAGGTCTTTTTAGTTGCATTATGCAGAATTTTGTAGTTGTAGCATGTGGGATCTAGTTCCCTGACTGGGTATCGAACCCAGGCCCCCTGCATTGGGAGTGCAGCGTCTTAGCCACTGGAGCACCAGGGAGGTCCTGAGGATGCTTTTGGAAGGGATGCATTTAATGATGCCAAGAGCTCAGGAAGGTTGGGAGCAGAAGAGTTTCTGAGGGTTTTAGTGGCTTGGATATTGTGATGACACGAGTGAAAGCTGTTTGGTTGAAGGGCTTGTTGGGAAGTGAAAACATGCTGAAAGTTCAGACACCGAGTGTAGTTTAAAGGGGGAGCGAAAGGGGAGCATTTTCTGGGGACGGGAGATGGAGCCAAAATAAACTCAAAGGAGGTTTTCTTTCTTTTTGTCCAGATGAAGGAGACTTGATCATGATCAAAACCTAACAAAAAAGTTCTTTGCTCAAAAGTCAGCTGTGTTCTAATGCTAATACTATCTTATTCATGTGGAGAGTACTGGTCCCGCTAAATGCTAGATTAATGTTACCTGATCCCTAATTATGAATGCAGAAAATGAGTTGAAATAGTTAAATAATAGCACATGCTGCTGCTGCTGCTAAGTCACTTCAGTTGTGTCCGACTCTGTGTGACCCCATAGACAGCAGCCCACCAGGCTCTCCCGTCCCTGGGATTCTCCAGGCAAGAACACTGGAGTGGACATACTTTCGAGTAAAAAAATATATATTTATTTTTCTCTCAAATTCTAATTCTGCATTCATTTCACTATTCAGCAAATATTTATTGAGCAGGTACTATATGACAGACTCTGAGAGAAGCTTAGATACAGAGGTAACCAAGATCTTCTTGTTAAGAATGAATGTAATTAGGCTGAGTAAATAATTTGTATATTATTGAAATTAATATACTTTTATAAGACTATAAAAATAAGTAATGTAATTTTAAGTACAGGACAATAAATCAGGGTAAAGGTGTTGAGAGAGACAAATGACAGGGGTGGAAGCAATTGACAAGGAGTAGCCCATACTTAGCCAAATACATAATCTATTTTTTACCATTGCTTCTGACTGAGACCCAAAATAACACATTCAAACATAACCTCATGGGGACCTTAAATGAAAGAATACATGCATGCATGAAAATAGACTTGTGGGCTTTTGGCATTTGGAATATGTCAGAATATTTGCAGTCTTCCCTTCCTCCCCAACCTGGTTTTGTTTTATTTATTTTGCATAAAAGCTTGCCTCTTGCTTTGGATTTAAATCTCTTGATAGGAAAGGATGCCCCAGAGGTGGCTTCTGGCTTGATTGTGCAGCTTCTACAAGGCAAGCCTCATAGTCATAGTAGTGAAATTTCTCCAGGAGGATGACTGGACCCTGAAATTATGGAACAGCCCTAGAAATCTCAACAAAATACAGAGGGGGTGCATGACTTCTATAAATTTGGAGTAGGAATGCAGATCATGCGTCTAAGCTCAGTGTTTCTGATTCTGTACATAAAGCAAAGTGGATTCTCCTGGAACTAGGCTCAGGGATGGATGTGTGCTTAATGGTGAAATTATTCAGTTAAGTAATGAATAGCAATGTGGTGGTTAAGTGAAATGCTGGAGGGGCAGTCTTCCATAGACGGTGCAAGATTTTCTTATGGTTCATGAAAGATGGTGGTTAGCTGTAAATATACTGTTAAAGGACAGAAATGGTATGGACCTAACAGAAGCAGAAGATAGTAAGAAGAGGTGGCAAAAATACAGAGTGAGTGAAGTCGCTCAGTTGTGTCCGACTCTTTGTGACCCCATGGACTGTAGCCTACCAGGCTCCTCTGTCCACAGGATTTTCCAGGCAGTAGTACTGGAGTGGATTGCCATTTCCTTCTCCAGGGGATCTTCCCAACCCAGGGATTGAACCCAGGTCTCCCGCATTGTAGACAGACGCTTTACCGTCTGAGCCACCAGGGAAGTCCTGCCAGGTAACTGTACAAAAAAGATCTTCACAACCCAGATAATCACGAAGGTGTGATTACTCACACTCACCTAGAGCCGGGCATCCTGGAATGTGAAGTCAGGTGGGCTTTAAGAAGTATAACAACGAACAAAGCTACTGGAGATGATGGAATTCCAGTTGAGCTATTTCAAATCTTAAGAGATGATGCTGTGAAAGTGCTGCACTCAATATGTCAGCAAATTTGGAAAACTCAGCAGGGGCCACAGGACTGGAAAAGGTCAGTTTTCATTCCAATCCCAAACAAAGGCAATGCCAAAGAATGCTCAAACTACCACACAATTGCACTCATCTCACATGCTAGCAAAGTAATGCTCAAAATTCTCCAAGCCAGGCTTGAGCAATACATGAACCGTGAATTTCCAGATGTTCAAGCCGTTTTAAGAAAAGGCAGAGGAACCAGAGATCAAATTGCCAACATCCGCTGGATCATGGAAAAAGCAAGAGAGTTCCAGAAAAACATCTATTTCTGCTTTATTGACTATGCCAAAGCCTTTGACTGTGTGGCTCACAAGAAACTGTGGAAAATTCTGAAAGAGAAGGGCATACCAGACCACCTGACCTGCCTCTTGAGAAATCTATATGCAGGTCAGGAAGACATGGAACAGACTGGTTCCAAATAGGAAAAGGAGTATGTCAAGGCTGTATATTGTCACCCTGCTTATTTAACTTATATGCAGAGTACATCATGAGAAATGCTGGGCTGGATGAAGTACAAGCTGGAATCAAGATTTCTGGGAGAAATATCAATAACCTCAGATATGCAGATGACACCACCCTTATGGCAGAAAGTGAAGAAGAACTAAAGAGCCTCTTGATGAAAGTGAAAGAGGAGAGGGAAAAAGTTGGCTTAAAGCTCAACATTCAGAAAACTATGATCATGGCATCCAGTCCCATCACTTCATGGCAAATAGATGGGGAAACAGTGGCTGAATTTCTTTTTCTGGGCTCCAAAATCACTGCAGATGGTGACTGCAGCCATGAAATTAAAAGACGCTTACTCCTTGGAAGGAAAGTTATTACCAACCTAGACAGCATATTAAAAAGCAGAGACATTACTTTGCCAACAAAGGTCCATCTAGTCAAGGCTATGGTTTTTCCAATGGTCATGTATGGATGTGAGAGTTGGACTATGAAGAAAGCTGAGCACTGAAGAATTGACGCTTTTGAACTGTGGTGTTGGAGAAGACTCTTGAGAGTCCCTTGGACTTCAAGGAGATCCAACCAGTCCATCCTAAAGGGGATCAGTCCTGGGTGTTCATTGGAAGGACTGATGTTGAAGCTGAAACTCCAATCCTTTGTCCACCTGATGCGGAGAGCTGACTCATTTGAACAGATACTGATGCTGGGAGGGATTGAAGGCAGGAGGAGAAGGGGACACAGAGGATGAGATGGTTGGATGGCATCACCGACACAATGGACATGGGTTTGGATGGACTCCGGGAGTTGGTGATGGACAGGGAGACCTGGCGTGCTGCGGTTCATGGGGTCGCAGAGTCGGACACGACTGAGTGACTGAACTGAACTGAGGTGTTTCAGTGTTCAACTCTAAGACTTCTTAAGATTTACCAAACTAATCAGTTCAGTTCCAAGAATTTATTCTCTTCTTTCTTGGAAGAGAAAAACACGTTTCTTCAGTTCTAAGAGTCCTGAAAAGACTTCTGGAAAAATGAGCTTTTCAAATGCACTTCCTAAACTGGCAAGCAAGAAGGAAATCTACAAAGGTCAAAGGGCAGGGGAAAGTGACCCTCAAGTTCTGTTTTAGAGGCTTCATGGGGCTGGAGACAAGGTTGGGAAACAATAAAGCCTAGGGAACACTAAGGTAGAGATCTTAATAGGAGAACCCTTCATAAGGCGAGGATCCTGAAGCATTTCACCTTTGGTGTTAGGGTGAACAGTAAATATACCCACAACTGTCTTGTCTGTACGAGACAGCTGAGAAACTTCCCTGTCTCCATCTTTTCCCTGGATGGAAGGAGTGGGAAACCAGGCATATTGGCAGCATGGAATGCCATACAGAAGAGAAAATGAATACACACCAGCTCCATACGCCATCCTGGGTGAATCTCAGACACATAACACCGATCAAAAAGGCAGCAAGTCATAGAAGGACACATGTATAATTCCATGTATTAATATATAGAGTTATATGACACAAGTCACATTTAATTAAAGACCCACCCTACTCCAGTAAAACCTCATTTTAACTAATTACTCTAGTACCACCCTATTTTTCAGATAAGGTCAGATTTGAGGTATTGGGAGTTAGGACTTCACTACATCTTGTGGGGGGGGGAGTATAATTCAACTCATAACAGCATAGGACAGCCCCCCGCAACAAAAGATTATCCCATCAAAAAGGTCAATAGTGCCACTATTGAGGAACTCTGGGGTAAGGCAAAAAAGATAGCAAGGGGATAATTAAAATGATTTTGAATACCTTTTGAAGGTGGGGGAGTAAAAATATGAGACTAAGAAGGGGTACACAGGGCACTTCAAAGATCCTAGAATGTTTTTTATCTTCAGCTTGGTTGTATGTGCAGAGATGTGCATTTTATTATCCTCAAATATACTCATATATTGCATATACTATTTGGCTGTATAATCTTTTCAAGATAATAAAAATTAAAAATTATGAGGATACAAATAAATTATAAGTGTAAGGAAATAGGTATGGAAGAAATTGAGGGACTTCCCTCATGGGCCAGTGGTTAAACACTGCGAGGGATGTGGATTCGATCCCTGGTCGGGGACCTAAGATCCCACATACCACTAGCATGGCAAAAGAAGAATAAAGAAACTGAGCCTATTATCATGCATGCATGTATTCATTCATTTAAGGTCCCCATGAGGTTATATTTGAATGTGTTATTTGGGGTCTAAACCAGGAGCAATGGTGAAAAATAGACTGTGTAGTTGGCCAAGTGTGAGCTGCCTAAAGGGCGTCTTCATATGACTATGCCACATGTATTGAGGGTTCTCCAGTTGTTAGGGTTCCCTGATTCTGCCAGGTTCCTGCTCTGTCCAGCTGAAGTTTCACTCTTAAGACAGAGAAGAAACTACAGACACACACATTACCTTTCACTGGTGGCTAGATCTCTCCTAGAGCCTGAAACTGCCCAGTACAGTGGACACCAGCATGAGAACTGGAGGCAGGCTGCCTGGGTTTGCCTCTTGGCTCTGCCTCTAGCAGAGTAGTCATCTCTCTGGGCCTCTATTTTTGCCTTTGTGAAAGGAGAATATTAATAGTACTTAATGATTGGATTGTTCTGCAGAATGAATGAGGTAGTATGTATAAAGCTGTATAACAGTGATGGCATGTGTTAATCATGTTACTTATCATCACCATCATTTATTCTCCCTACCTTCTCTCTTTTCAAGTGTACAGCAAAATGATTCAGTTATATATATTCTTTTTCTGATTCTTTTCCATTATAGGTTATTATAGGGCATTGAATATAGATACCTGTGCTATACAGTGGGACCTTGTTGAGTTATCTATTTTATATATACTAGTTTGTATCTGCTTATCCCAAACTCCTAATTTGTCCTCCCCTTTCCCTTTTGGTAACCATAAGTTTGTTTTCTATGTCTGTGGATCTATTTCTATTTTGTAAATAAGTTCATTTGTATCATTTCTTTTAGATTCCGCCTAGAAGTGATATCATATATTTGCCTTTCTTTGTCTTGCTTCACTTCATATGATAATCTGTAGGTCCATCCACGCTGCTGCAAATGGCATTGTTTCATTCTTTTTTCATGGCTGAGTAGTGTTCCATTGTGTATATGTACCACGTCTTCTTTATCCATTCCACTTTTGATGGACATTTAGGTTACTTCCATGTCTTACCTATTGTAAATAGTGCTGCTATGAACACTGGGGTGCATGTATCATCATTCTCATTCTTAAAACCAATACAAAAAGTAGATCTCAGCAGTCCTTCTTTGGCTCACCATATCTCTTATCTTCTAAGCCCTCTTGCAACAGTCTAGCAGTGGAGAGGCAGAGTAAGAGGGATCCATGAAGAAGAAGGGACGCTCTTTGATTCCTCCAACAAACACTTTGCTCTCTAGTAGAGGGTGCAGGCTCTGCTATCAACTGGGTGACTCATGGTTCTCTCTCCATATCCCCAAGTTCCGCTTGTCCATGGAAAGTAGATTGTGATGGTTGCAAGGTATAGTAATTAAAATATGTTTAGCAGCTATAAAAAAAAACTTACAAATGGTGGAATGATTCAAACACAAAAGAACTGTATTTCTCCATAAAGTCAAAAAAGAAGTGTTCCTAATTGGCAGGAAGCTCCCTCTCCATCTTATGGCTCTACCATCTGTAGCACATGGCTTCCAAGTTGCTGAGCATATTTGCACAAAGTTGGCAGAGGGGAAAGCACTTAGAAGATCACATGGGGAGAGATTTTTATGGGCCTGGTCTGCATGCCACACACATTATTTCTACTTACATTCCATTGGCGACAATCCAGTCACGTGACTGCACCTGATAGCACAGGAGGCTGTGATTGGTAGACCAGTAGGGAAGAAGATGGTGATATTTGGTGAATTGCTAGCATGGGCAAGAAGAGGGGAGGATGTCACTGAATAACATATGCCTGGTACAAATCAGAATTCTGGTGGTAGAGGGAGAGGGGAATGCCTGATGACTTAGAAAATTAATTGGCAAGGCTTAGTCCCATGCACACCATATGGAAGAAAATGCTGTCCTCTGAAATCTGATTTCACTGAGCAATGCCGGTAAACATGGGATTACTGAGGGTTCATCAAATCCAACAGTCTGTCCAGAGGGCACAATATTCTATGCTAGGAAGTGCTGAGCATTTTGTGTAGTGAGGCCTGGTAAGAGAAATTAGGATTTCAGCTGTTGCCTCACCAGAGACAGGATATAACACTCTCAATGGGGCTGAATGGCTGATGTCGTCTTGATTTGATCTGGTGCTTGCTCTGACTCCAGCCAAACCAGAAGGTCTCAGCAGCTGGATATCTTTGCATTTAGTGGAGCACAGCTGTGCTAGGCATTTTGCTGCTATTCTTATGCTTGAGATACATTCCATCTAGGAGCTTACAGTCTTTTAGGCCCCACTCTAGACTTACTAAGTCAGAGGAGTCTGCCTTTTAGCAAGATCCCCTGGGAAATCTTATTCAACTTAATAGATCAGAAGTTCTTCAAGACACTGACTGTTTTGGTTTTTTTTGGCCACTCTGTGCACCTTGTGGGATCTTAGTTCCCCAGCCTGGGATTGAACCCATGCTCTCAGCAGTGGGAGTGCAGAGTCCTAACCACTCAGCATCCAGGGAATTCTCAGGACACTGACTCTTAAGCTTAGTTGCACATTGGCGTCACCTGGGCAACTTCAAAGATGCCAGTGCTTGGATCCACTTGTAGATTCTGTTGTAATGGGTCTGGACTAAGGCCTGGACTTTGGATTTATAAAAGCTCCCCCAAGTGATGTCATTTTGCAGTGACTTTGAGAACCTCCGCTTTAAATGGCCTACTCTTTCTCACCAATAATCCCTCCTTGATCAGTGTGGGTGCTTCTTGAATGGATTGTTCTAATGCGTGTTTGATGGCCAATCCAACACCTTAAACTGAGAAAGACAAGGGGTATTGTGTGGGTCTTGGTCAGCAGAGCAGCAGCTGATCACGATGTCACAGCTAGGGGCTGTGTTCTTGCAGAAGGCCTGGGCTGATGAACAATGAATGTATTTTTTTCCCCTAAAGGCCACTGAAGGTACCTACCACCACCACCTTCTTCCTGGCTGGCACGGGCTTGGATGGAAAAAAAAGAAAAGAGTTTCACATAATTGTTTTCTGTTCCCCCGTATCATTTTCTCAGAACACATTAGTTGATATAATGTTCTGATTTGGAGACAGTTTTCAAACTGTATTTCAGTTTGGAATCTGCACAGAAACAGAGAACTTTACTGGCATTTTTCCCCCCATTTCTTGAAAGATCCCAAGACTGCCAGAAGACACCCCTTCCTTTCATTTCACACTCTGCCCCAATCCCATCATATGCTTAATAAACAGTGAAAGAGTAAAGGTGGGTCACTCATGTCTGCTTGATAAAAATGAAAAATGTACCAGATTGCTCTCAGTGTGTAAAACATGGCCTACATTTCTCCTTAGGTTGTGTTGACCTATGTTTATTTCTGTTCACTGTTGGCCAGCAAAGCCTAGAGCAGTGGTTAGCCTGTAGACTCAAAGCCAGTATCATCCTTGTCCCCTGAGAACTTGCTAGAAATGCTAATTCCATGATCCACCCCAGGTGTTTTAGCAAGCCCTCCAGGAGCTGATCCTGATGCATGCTCAAGTTTGAGAAAAGCTAGCCTAAAGATTGACTTCAACTCAATAAGCAAACAGACTATACTCTGCCATCTTCTGTCTTGATAAGTTTTTCAAACTTTATAAACTTCAGTTTCCTTAGCTGTAAAGTAGCAATAATAATAATACCTAATCTGTGGAGTTGATGTGAGTTTTACATGTGTTAGTGCAAGGAAAATAATTTGCAGGCAGAAAGTCAATGTCCTATGAATGTTAATCATCATTGTTTGCTATTATTCACTTACATACTTTTGTATTAAGTAGCATTTATGTATTTGTCAACGGTTATAAGTACATTGCACATGCCAGTGGAATCGTCTTAGGTAATGTAGGTGCCAGTTGGGCCAAAGCCCTACACTCAACCCCAAGGAGTTCTTTTTTTTTTCTAGTATTTATTTATTTGGCTGTGCCAGGTCTTAGTTGCAGCACATGGGATCTAGTTCCCTGACCAGGGATTGAACTCAGGGCCCCTGCACTGGGAGTGCAGAGTCAACCACTGGACGACCAGGGAAATCCTGATATAAAGGAAGAGTCAGGACAAGCAGAGAGTTCCTAATGGGAGTAAGTCAGGGCCTGGATGCTGTGCTCTTCAGGAGCCTAGGGCAGGGAAGGGAGGAGAACAGAGTGTTTGGCTATGTGGTATACATGTTGGTGAGGAATGTGAAAGAGAGCAGGACATGCCCCCACCCCCCCACCAAATATGCCTCTTTGGCATACGGATTATTCTGAGCTGGTTATTGTTAAGAAACAGCCTATACAGGAGAAGCTCTGCAAACAGAATAGAAGTTACCCTTTTGTTATAAGTGAAATCTCCATTTGTAAAGGAAAGTTATGACTAACATAGATAGCATATTAAAAAGCAGAGACATTACTTTGCCAATTAAGGTCCATCTAGTCAAGGCTATGGTTTTTCCAGTGGTCATGTATGGATGTGAGAGTTAGACTGTGAAGAAAGCTGAGCGCTGAAGAATTTCTCATTTTGAATTGTGGTGTTGGAGAAGACTCTTGAGAGTCCCTTGGACTGCGAGGAGATCCAACCAGTCCATTCTAAAGGAGATCAGTCCTGGGATTTCTTTGGAAGGAATGATGTTAAAGCTGAAACTCCAATACTTTGGCCACCTCATGGGAAGAATTGACTCATTGGAAAAGACTCTGATGCTGGGAGGGATTGGGGGCAGGAGGAGAAGGGGACGACAGAGGATGAGATGGCTGGATGGCATCACCGACTCGATGGACTTGAGTTTGAGTGAACTCTGGGAGTTGGTGATGGACAGGGAGGCCTGGCGTGCTGCAATTCATGGGGTCGCAAAGAGTCAGACACGACTGAGTGACTGAACTGAACTGAACTGAACTGAAGGGCTTCCCAGGTGGCTCAGTAGTAAAGAATGCCTACCAATACAGGAGATAAAGGAAATGCAGTTCGATATTTGGGTCAGGAAGATCCCCTGGAGAAGGAAATGGCAACCCACTGTGGTGTTCTTGCCTGGAGAATCCCGTGGACAGAGGAGCCTAGTGGCTGCAGTCCATGGGGTTGCAAAGAGTCAGACATGACTGAGCATGCATGCACACTCCGTCTCTGTTCCAGGAAAAGAAGGATGATTCTTAATGTCTAGAAATTCTACCTGTGGTAAAGGCATCAATCTAAATCTGGTTAACATTCTTACCCTTGTTTACTGTGCTTTGCCTGAAAACCTCGCCTGAACCCATTTCCCTCCACCCAACATCTTTTGTCTTCAGCTGAAGATGGTGTTTACAGTGGTGACTTGGACCTTTTTGGGGAGATACTGAGTTCTGCTAGGGCTTCCCTGGTGGCTCAGATGGAAAAGAATCAGCCAGAAATGCAGGAGACCCAGGTTCAATTCCTGAGTTAGGAAGATCCCCTGGGGAAGGAAATGGCAACCCACTCCAGCATTCTTGCCTGGAGAATTCCATGGACAGAGGAGCCTGGCAGGCTACAGTTCATGGAGTCGCGAAGAGTCAGACACGACTGAGTGACTAACACTTCACTTTTCAGTTCTGCTGGGTCTCTCCCATACTTGCAGGAGGTATTCATGTTGTTAAGCTTTTGTTCCTCTGTCTTTGATTATGGGGATCTCAGCCAAGTACCTGGAAAGGTAGAGGGAAAATGATTTTTCCCTGCTACAAACACAACTTAGAGTCTGGAAGCGCGAATTCCAATCCCAAGTGGGCTCCACCTGGCTATGAGACTCCAGGGCACATCCCTCATCTCTTGTCGTTGTCTTCTTAACCACAAAAAGATGGGGTTATCCAAGAGCAGTCCCAGCTTTCCTCCTGCCATAGATACCTTGGTTTTAAAAATAAAAACCAAGAAACTCAGTGATGTTGTAACCAGTTAAACAATCCATCTGAAAAACAGACATATATATGGATCGAGAATACAAAAACGTATATTTTTATATTCAAAATGGGGACTGAGGTATAATAAAGAATTGGTTGGCCTTTGTCTCTGTAGCTCCTGGGAGGGAAATGTTAAATCCTTGGAATTTCCTGAGTGATAGAAAGTGAGTGTTAAGTCACTCAGTTGTGTCCAGCTCTTTGCGACCTCATAGACTATACCCCTCTAGGCTCCTCTTTCCATGGGGTTCCCCAGGCAAGAATGCTGGAGTGGGTTGCCATTTCCTTCTCCAGGAGATCTTTCTGACCCAGAGATTGAAGCAAGGTCTCCTGCATTGCAGGCAGATTCTTTACAGTCTGAACAACCAGGGAAGCCCCAAATGATAGAAGGATTATTATTCATGGTGGGTCCTTGTACCACATTGGTGTTCATGCTAAGGAGACAACTTAGGATGGGGGCCAGTCATGTGATTAGACAACCTTGTCATCAGAGGGTTGTGGCTATGAGCCAGGTGATGTCCCCTGGACCTCCAGGAAGGTGGGGGGGTGATGCTGGATATTGAGTTCCATTATGTAGCCAATTATCCAGCTGATCATACCTATGTAATGAGACCTCAGTACAAACTCTGAACAGTGGGCTCCAAAGAGCTTCCTGGTTAATGAGCACCTACGTTTTGAGTTTTACATGCCTTGATTCTGCTGGAAGAGGAGGCAGCAGCTCTGTGTTTGAGACCCTTCTGGACCTCACCCTGCATGTCTTTTCATGTGACCCGTCCTCACTTGGATCCTTTATTACAAAATTGCAATCATAACTATCGAGACTTCCTGAGTTCTGTGAGTCATTCTCATGAATTCTCAAGCATAAGGGAGTAGTGGGCTTCCCTGAGTTAGTGGCCAGTTGGTCAGAAGTGCTGGTAGCTTGACGACTCCCAAACTTGCAGCTGGCCATCTGAAATGAGGGCAGTCTCGTTGGGGACTGCACCCTTAGCCTGCTGAGTCCACCCTGCCTCCAGGCTGGCATCACAGTGGTATTGCAGGATGGTGGAGATAAAAGCTGCTTCTTCCTTCTTCCCATGAGAGAGGGAAGGTGCTGGGCCCTCCATTTGCATGTCTACAGGCAATAATTACTTTGCTACCAATTATCTCGAGCTTACAGAGTTGTTAAATAGCTTTCATAGACTCAGAATGAGGTCACAGGGAAGGATGAACTATAGACAGTGCGTAGCATCCCACTGAAGCACCGACTTTTCTTTACATGCTTTCTTTACCTAAAGAAGAAATAGCACTTGAGATATCATTATATCCACTCTCCTGCATCTAGGAGAGTCTAACTAAAACCAGCCCTGGCTGCCCAATAAACAATAGTTGAGTCCCAAATTTAATTCTTCAGGGAAGACAAACCCCACTTCCACTGGTTCCTTACCCCAACATCACAAACCTCCCGACTAGGATATTCTTTCAGATGTATAGATCACCATAAGCGCATGTACCCTGTGGGCATTAATAGTCATGAGATTAGTAAATAAATAACTGACACCCTCCTGCTCCTTCCCTGAAGGCTGGTCTGTCTTCCATATAAAAGATGAGCATCTCATCCACAAAATAACATTCCTTCATCTTCTGAGTCTCTCACCGCGCCCTCCCCGCCCCCCCCCCCCCCCCCCCCCGCCAACTCCATCCCACACACACTCTGCTTTCTGCGCATGGGGTTTGGTATTTCCCTTTATGCTCCCACCAGTGTTTTAATGATATTTTTCTTGTTTGACATTCAGCTGCTATTTAGTATATGAAACCAGAAGTGGCTGTCACACCAGTCACGTCCTGAGCAGCCACAGTCAGCATCTTCCATGTGACTCCTAGTCCTGTGCTCACTTGACCTACTGGGGACCTAGATATTTACAAAGAGGTACTTGGGTATGAGTGCTCAGAGTCACGTGTAAGTCATCCTTTATCCCCAGCATCATCCTCAAAGCAGTGGCTCTCAGAACATGACCCCTGGCCCATTGGAGTCCTCTGGGAAATGATTGGAGATGGAGATTCTCAGACCCTCGCGCAGCCCTGCAGGACCAGAGACACGGAAATGCTGGGAGGGGGGCGTGTCTTCAGAGGCTCCCCAGGGGATTCTGATGCAGGCTGAAGTGTGAAAACCACTTGTACAGAATTGTATTTTTACTGGAATTTGAAACTCAGTCTGGAAAAGCCAGTGGGCTTAATAAAACACAACTGCTTCTTGTTTCTCTTTCTGGCCATGGCCTGGAGACACAGCTTTGCTAGCAGAATCTGCTGCGCTTCCCTAACAGAGTGGTTTTCTTCTCCCTGGTTGAGTCATCTCTTCACCCCAAGACAGACTGCCCTTGGTGTGGGAAGAGGACCATTCTAACCCACAATTTTCTTGAGTCTGTATGTGGTCTCCATCTGCATGTGGCGAGAACTCCCAGGGGGCTCAGCCAGGCCAAACACACAGTGTCTCCCAGATGTTTTGTCTGTTCGCTTCCAGATCGCTCAGCCTAAGAAAATCTGAGGCCACAAGCTTTCCTCCCACTTGTCTGCCTTCAGCCATGGTTCAGAAGGCTCCTGTTACATACTGTTCCTTGCTCTTCACATTCCATCCCACTCGGCGTGACTCATCATCTGGCATGCATCCCTTTCAGCCAGAGGATGGACTTTTCACCACAGAACAAAGCATCCACTTCTCTCTTTTGACATTTATTTAAACTCCTCTTCCATATCTCCCTCAAGATTGTTGTCAGGAGTGGCGACTCCTCTCAGATGCTCATCTGGACATCGAGAGTGTCCTCTGCAAATGTGCAGAGAGGATATTTGAAACTGGGGAAAATGTCTTCCACCACTGGGGATCCTGGGAATGAATACAGGAGGATAGTTTCAGAATGAGACTGTGTAATTAGGCACGTCTGATGAAAACGACAGTCCGCAGGTGGCACACTGCTATGGAGGTGTGATCGCAAACAGCAGCCCCCCTCGGGAGATGAGGTAGAGGCAGTTAGGACTGAAATTAGTTTATCTGTAATTTGCATTTGATGTTGGCATAACGTTGGCCCACCAGGAGGTAGAGTTGATGAGTTGAGAGACGCTGTTATGCAGAAGTACTTTGCCTTCACATCTGTAGACCTGGCATGCCCATGAACTCTGCATAGATCATGCCAGAGACTCCAAGACACTGTAGGGGTCTTAGCTGTGGGAAGGGGCAATTTAGATTTGGAATACAGTGTTCCCAGTAATGATTCATCCCCAAGCATTCTCTGTTGCATTTACAGCACTTCATCGCATTGTATAGGAGTTCTTAGTTTGAAAATATGACAATTCTGCATAGCTGCTTGTCTTGTAGACTATTTTTGTTAGAATCTTTTGGTGCAAAAATAAGTTTCTCAACACTAAATCAAATCTCACTGAGACCAGTGGTTTTCAAACAGCTGAACACTAGGATCTGCAGAGACTCTTAAAAATCTCAAGGCCCTGGGAATTCCCTGGTTGTCCAGTGGTTGGGACTCTATGCTCCCACTGTCCAGGACTCAGGTTCAATCCCTGGTTGGGGAACTAAGATCCCAGAAGCCCCATGGCTTGACAAAAAAAAAATCCCAAGACCCAGGTTGCACCCCAGACCAGTTATATCAGACCATCTGGGTGGGGCCCAGGCATTTGTATTTTTAAAAAGTGTCCAGGAAATTCTAACACACAGCAAACTGACTGACTTGGACAATTGACATGACTGTTGAATGGGTGGTTGGGAAGAGTCTTGGGGGCTCAGGATAGATGAATCCATTTCACAAGGGAAAGGAGATACTGTGCTATGCCATGGTAATAAGACTAAGTGGCAAGTTTACCAGCCTTAAAAACAGGTAAAGTGATCAGTGATTTTGGAGAAACAGATGGGGTTCTAGCCACCACCCCCCACCCTGTAAAGTTTTCTCCTTCCTATGGAAGCATTCACTATTGAATCCTGTGTGCCAAAACATAAGTGATACTGCAGCTGAATTAGCCTCTGGACCTTGACACTGCATCAGATCTCTGAGGCAGAGTTCTGGGTGAAGCAGAAAAGAATAATTTTACTGCTTTGCCAGGCAAAGAGGGCGTCAGCAGGCTCCTGTCCTCAAAACTGTGTGTCCATACCTGGAGAGGGTAGTGAGGAGTTTTACAGGAATGGGTCATAGAGGGCGTGGTCAGCTCACGGGCAGTCTTCTGATTGGTTGGTGGTGAGGTAAGTGGAAGTCAGCATCATCAGCCTTCTTGTTCCCCCACGTCTGGGGTCTAGTGCTTGTGGGCAGCATGCAGTTAACGTCTCCCACCTGGTAGGGGTTTCAGTATCTGTGAAACAGCTCAAATATTTCGTTCTGTATTTGCCTCGAGAGGGGGGACCTGGACCTGCCCAAGGCTGCACTATTGTTTCTTTTGACTGTTATTCCATTGTTGCCTCATCCCTTCCCTTCTGTAATTAGCATCCATTTGAGCCTGCTTCTTAGAACTCAGGAAGGTCTTGGAGGCTGAATGAAGCCAATTTTCCTATAATCAAGAAAGGGGGACATCAAAAGGCTTTTGTGCCCAACAACCCCTCAGTATCAACATTGCTGTAGAAGATTAGGGAAGGTGAGTACCTAAACTAGTGGTTTTCAACCTTGACTCCATGTTGGAAGCAATTGGGAAGCTTTAAAAATCTGCTGACCTGGCCACACCCCAGAGCAATCAGGGTTTTTGGCTATCAGGCATCAGGAGATAGGAAAGTTCCCCTAGTTAATTCTACCTTGCAGGCAAAGTTGAGAGCCAGTGGCTTTTAGCAGTTTTAATAGTGGTCCTCAAAAGTCCTTGCTAAAGGGGAGGAAAAGTAGTTTTCCTCAATCCTTCCGAGTTCTTAGCTGAGATCCCTGTGATGAAAGATTAACAAGAGAGATACAATAAGAATTTTTTATAACATGTTTACCTCATGTATACGTGGGAAATACCCAGGGGAAATGAGTAACTCATTAAAGTGGCCTCAAGATGGCCTAGGTTACCACCTCAAATACCATCTTTCCCTAGAGACAAAAGAAAAGTGGCGGGGAGAGGAAGTGACCAGGAAAAGCAGGGTAAACAGGGCAAGGCTTGCTATGAAGACTAAGTTGGCGCCTTCTCCGTGGATGACTTTCTGCTTGATTTAGTCATCTTCCTCTTCCCAGTACAGAGAGGGAGACACCCTGACAAGTGGCGCTTTCCCTTGTAAATGTCCCTCCCAAGAGGGTAACTTCTACTCTGTTCTCAGAACTTCCCCTGTGCCTGCTGTCTCTCAAAATAATCTTTGTGCCAAGCAGGCAGATTTCGGGTTGGCATATTCTTGCGCCCTGTATTAGAGTCCCCAGGGGAGATGCCCTGCTTACACTCCACACCTAGGAAATGAGGATCGTCAGGAGCAGGACCCAGGTATCCACATTTTTTAAAGCTGCCCTTCCTATAAGAAGAGCTCACAGTGTTTAATCCACCTGTTAAATTTGCCCAAATCCTGTTCTTTCCAGGGGTTAGAAATAGCTGGACCTCTGGCGTGACATTATGCTGGATCATAAAACCTCCTGGGAATAAGCTGCATTCTCCTATTTGGGGGGTTGAGTGTGAAGATAACCCTCAATCCAAAAGCCCCAGGTCAGTTGCTTCCCTCACCTGCCTTCAGGCTTTATGTTATAAATTCCTATTAATCTATGCTCTTTTTCCCCAAAGAATTGTCCTTAACCTTGGCTGTGCCTGAAAATCACAAGCGGAGATTTTTAGACTCTCAATTCCCAGGACATACTCTGGACCACTTAAATCAGAGCATAGAGGAGTGGGAGGATGGGAAGGGGAGGGTCGTAGTACTTTTGAAAATTGAAGTTTGTATTGAGATCATTGTGGATTCCAGTGCAGTGTTTTAATTGGCATCTCACTAATGATGTCGAACGTCTTTCCATGTGCTAATGTGCCATCTCTGTATTCTCATTCATTGAAATATCTGTTCATGTCTTTTGCCCATCCTCTCATTAGATGATTTGTATTTTTACTGTTGACTTTGAGCCTTCTCTGAGTAGTCTAGATACTTTCTTTCTTAAATATGTGGCATCTCAGTATTTTCTCCTAGTCTGTAGTTTGTCTTCCTCAATGGACTTTGAAGAAGCTTACTGGGGGTCGCCCCCAATTGAGATTCACTCCAACAAAATGAATTTCTGAGTCATATATGGGATTTTGAAAGCGAAAGTTGCTCAATCGTGTCCGACTCTTTGCAAACCCATGGACTATACAGTCTATGGAATTCTCCAGGCCAAAATACTGGAGTGCATAGCTTTTCCCTTCTCCAGGGGATCTTCCCAACCCAGGGATCAAACCCAGGTCTCCTGCATTGTGCCAAAGAATTGATGCTTTTGAATGGTGGTGTTGGAGAAGACTCTTGAGAGTCCCTTGGACTGCAAGGAGATCAAACCAGTCCATCCTAAAGGAAATTGACCCTGAATATTCATTGGAAGGACAGATGCTGAAGCTCCAATACTTCACCTGATATGAAGAACTGATT
This sequence comes from Ovis aries, assembly GCF_016772045.2. Lineage (NCBI taxonomy): Eukaryota > Metazoa > Chordata > Mammalia > Artiodactyla > Bovidae > Ovis > Ovis aries. The sequence goes on along the minus strand of NC_056080.1, from coordinate 13,166,053 downwards.
CTGGAAAAAACCCTGATGCTGGGAAAGACTGAGGGCAGGAGGAGAAGGGGATGATAGAGGATGAGATGGTTGGATGGCATCACCAACTCAATGGACATGAGTTTGAGCAAGCTACAAGCTTTGGTGATGGGCAGGAAGCCTAGCGTGCTGTAGTCCATGGGGTCGCAAAGAGTTGGACACGACTGAGCAACTGAACTGAACTGATATGGGATTTTTGGTGTTTGTTTGTTTGTTTTTGTTTTGACATAATTTGAACAGAAGATTTTCAGTTTCATGGAGTCCAGTTTATCCATTTTTTTCCTTTATGGATGGTACTTATATAAACATCTAAGAATTTGCTGTCTAGCCCTAGAACCTGAAGTTCTTCCCCTGTGTTTTCTTTTCTGCAAGTTTATATTTTGACATTTTGCATTTAAATCCATGATCTGTTTTGAGTTAATTTTTGTATAAGATGTGGGATTTAGGTCTAGGGGGATTTTTGGTTTGTTTTGCTGATGGATGTCCAAGCATCAGTATTTTTTAACAGGTCTCCAGTGTAATTTCCTCAGATTTTTCAGGAGCATCATAATAAAATTTAAAAAGAACAACAGAAATGTGTGTTTTTAGAACAATGTTGTCCAGTAGAAATATGTAATATATATGACTATATTATTATATATACATACAAAATTTTAAATTTTCTACGATAAAATTAAAAGTTAGGTACAATTAATTTTGATAATATATTTTATTTAGCTCAGTATATTGAAAAATTACTTCAACTCATAACCAAGCTAGAAATTGTTGAGACATTTTGCTTTCCTTTTTTGCATAATAGGTCCTTGAAAGGCAGTATGTATTTTTTTTTTTTTTTTTAGTTAGTTCGCCTCTTTATTTTTGGCAGTGCTGGGTTTTTGTTGCTATGCACAGGCTTTCTTTAGTTGCAATGCTCAGGGGCTACTCTCTACTTGTGGTGCGTGAGCTTCTCATTGTAGTGGCTTCTCTTGGGCACATGGGCTTCAGTAGCTGTGGCGCATGGGCTTAGTTGCCCTGCAGCATGTGGGATCTTCCTGGACCGGGAATCAAACCCATGTCCCCTGCATTGACAGGCAGATTCCTATTTACTGGACCACCAGGGAAGTCCTATGTATTTTATATTAATAGCACATCTCAGCTGGATTCACCACGTTTCACATACTCAACAGCCACATCCGGTTAGTAGCCACCAAATTGAAAAATAGTTTTAAACCAAAATAGTCTTGTTGCCTACCCCCTGTTCGTTGCATGTTTGCTGACTGAATGTTAAATTCTTGCACTACTCCTCCCTGGCGCAAATGTAGGGCTACTCATTTCAAATAATACAGGCTGTATTTAGAAAACCTTGCTTCTGCTTACAGCCTGATGACACACTTCTCTTCTAGACAGATGCACCCTGGGTGGAATGTGCTTTCATAAATATTTATGTTGCACTAACAGTAATGGGCCCCCGGCCTTGGAGTCATGATGGGCTTCCCCCACACTTGGATTCTTATCCAATTTTCCCTCAACTCAAGTTATTAAATTCACATGAGTGTGCACAGTGTTCTAAATTCATGAGGACCCTGTTTATACGTGGAGCCGTGCTGCAGTGAGGGCAGGACAAGGTAAATCTTACATGTCATCCTTTGAACTGTCTAAGGAAGAAAGAGCAGAGCAGGACTGATTTCCATTCTGCCAGTGAAAGCACACCAGCCTCAATAAGTGTCCCTTTAGTCATGTGGCATCAACCAGAACAGAGTTTCTCATCCCCTGTGCTGTAGATGTTTGGATTGGAGCCCTCTTTGTCTGGGGCGGGGATGTTGTGTACACTGGAGGGTGTTTAGCAGTGTCTCTGGTCCCCAGGGTCTACACACGCCACAGGTGTGACTTCACGCAGTGTCTCCAGACAGGACCAGATATTCCCTGGGGTTCACAGTCACCGCCCACTCCAGTCAAGGATCACTGGGCTCTAATGAAATGGATTTCTGCATCATGTATGGGCTTTTTGGTGGGTTTGGTTGTTGTTTGTTTTTTTGTTTTGTTTTGGGCCTAATTAACAATTTTACATGGCTAACTACGTTCAAACTCTTCAAAGATAAACTGAGGCCTATTAAAGAATTTTAGTTTATTTGAGCAAAAGTGATTCAAACCAAGCATCCAAATTAGCAGATAGAAAAGAACTCTGAGGAGCTGTACAAAATGAAAAACAAAACAAAACAAAACAAAATAAAACTGAAAGACTCATAGAAGTAAGGCAGTGGAAATGAAGAAGTTATATAGGGGGGAAGAGCAGGTTGGTTATTGCAAGGTGACTTCCTATCAGGCAGATGACCTAACTAGTGCTGCTGGGTGACTCCTGATGGATTGCTTTAAGATTCCATTTAGGGGAGATTCCATTTGGCAGAGAGCTAAGACTAATTAAGTCTTGCTTTGGTGACATGGGGCTTAGTCTAAGCCACTTCATTTGAGACCTGTGGTCTGGTTTGGTAACACTTCATTTCATGGAATATTTCATTCTCCAGTTTGTCTCCTTTGGGGGAACCTACATTTCTAAATGTGCCTGTAAAGTGAAGTTGCTCAGTCATGTCTGACTCTTTGTGACCCCACGCACTATAGCCTGCCAGGCTCCTCCATCCATGGAATTTTCCAGGCAAGGATACTGGAGTGGGTTGCCATTTCCTTCTCCAGGGGATCTTCCTGACCCAGGGATTGAACCTGGGTCACCCACACTGCAGGCAGACGCTTTACCATCTAAATCACCAGGGAAGCTATAGCAGACTTTAATCATTGAGAAAATGGTACCCTTAGTTCTGGGCTGTGGTACTATGGCTCATTGAGACACAGAAATAGGACATATTCTCATCTAATCTTCAGTATATGATTTATCTTTGAAAAAGACCTCTATTCCCTGCTTGACAAATTCTTACTCATCCTAGAAGGCTAGCCCAAATGCCGCCTCATTTGTGAAGCCTTTGCTAATTTTCCAAGAAAAATGGTGCCTTTGTCAGAAGTCTCCTTGCTTTTTGTTGAAGCTCTGCTAAAGGCATCTATCTGTTCATTCCTACAGACATCCCATCATGGTGAGTGAATGAAGGAATGATGTCAAGTGACATTACGGGTAGAAGCTAGAGGATCAATCACAGCCAGCTCTTATTAAACCAAGAAGCACACTTCATGTACACACAATGGAGAGAGCAAAAGCAATCAGAAGTAGATGCATCCTTAGAGCATGGTCAAGAAGCTCTCCAAAAACATTACAAAATAAATAAAGAACAGTGATAGCCTCCCTCCAGAGAACACCCAAGGCCAGGGTAGCTAAGAAAAATGGTCGTCAGTGCTGTTCATCCCCTTTGGTAAACTGGAAGCCATGTTGCAAACTTCTCTGCCCTATAATTTGTGACTCTCAAGATGTCTGAATCAACACTCACAGTAAATGTCCTTTAGAGTCAGGAATCCCTAGAAAAAGTTATTGTGCAGATGCTGAAATAACTCATTTACACAAAACGTGACGCTTCCATCACTATACGGAGATTATATAGTTTTACTTTTGCTCCCTGAGCATCAGGGAGATGGCGAAACTCTGCAAGTGGGTCTGGCTGACTAAACTGGAATATCGGGAAGAAACGTGAGTCAGTTCACTTCTAGGTGTGATCAAGAACAGGATTCCAATGTCCAGTTCGATCTGCCTTTAAAAAGAAATACTCAATTCAGTGGTCCTCCAACTTGAAGCTACTTCAGAATGTTAGACAGTAACAAGCTACCTGATTTCCTGGAGGATTCTGATTCAGATGGCCTGTTGGGGCTTAATAATCTGCTTTTTAAATAAGCAGGGAACTCTGCTCAGTACTCAGTAATAACCTAAATGGGGGAAGAATTTGAAAAAGAATAGATACAAGTATATCTATGAGATGGGAATACCAGACCACCTGACCTGCCTCCTGCAAAAGCTATATGCAGGTCAGGAAGCAACAGTAAAAACTGGACACGGAACAACAGACTGCTTTAAAATTGGGAAAGGAGTATGTCAAGGCTGTATGTTGTCACCCTGCTTATTTAACTTATATGCAGAGTACATCATGCAAAATGCCAGGCTGGATGAAGCACAAGCTGGAATCAAGATTGCCAGGAGAAATATCAATAACCTCAGATATGCAGATGACATAATGGCAGAAAGCAAAGAGGAACTAAAGAGCCTCTTGTGAAGGTGAAAGAGGGGAGTGAAAAAGCTGGCTTAAAAGTCAACATTCAAAAAACTAAGATCATGGCATCTGGTCCCATCACTTCATGGCAAATAGATGGGGAAACAATGGAAACAGTAAAATGATTTATTTTCTTGGGCTCCAAAATCACTACAGACAGTGACTGCAGCCATGAAATTGAAAGACACTTGTTCCTTGGAAGAAAAGCTATGACAAACCTGGACAGTGCATTAAAAAAAAAAAGCAGAGATATTATTTTGCCAACAAAGGTCAACATAGTCAAAGCTGTGATTTTTCCAGTAGTCATGTATGAATGTGAGAGTTGGACCGTAAAGAAGGCTGAGTGCCAAAGAATTGATGGTTTTGAACTGTGGTGTTGGAGAAGACTCTTGAGAGTCCCTTGGACAACAAGGAGTTCAAACCAGTCAATTCAAAAGGAAATCAACCCTGAATAATCATTGGAAGGACTGATGCTGAAACTGACACTCCAATACTTTGACCACCTGATGAGAAGAACTGACTCATTGGAAAAGACCCTGATACTGGGAAAGAAAGGAGAATGGGATGACAGAGGACAAGATGCTTGGATGGCATCACTGACTCAATGCACATGAGTTTAAGCAAACTCCAGGAGCTGGTGAAGGATAGGGAAGCCTGGTGTGCTGCAGTCCATGGGGTTGCAAAGTGTCAAAGACGACTGAATGAATGAGCAACAACAGCAATCTATATGTATAACTAAATCACTTTGCTGTACACCTGAAACTAACAGAACATTGTTAATCATCTATACTCCAACATAAAATTTAAAAAACATTTTTAATAAAAGGCCCCCCCAAAAGGTCATTTTAGATACCTTGATTTGAAGGAGCGGGGAGGCAGTCCTAACTATTAACACCCCACCCCTCACTTTGGAAAGGGGTTTGAGACTTTCCATCCCAGGGCTAAATAGCAAAGCTGCTGAAGATTTTGTCTTTTAATCTACCTTGGACATCACCTCCTATGATCCCTTCCAAAAATGAACAGGCAGCTAGAGATAGTGAGAATCTGTAGCACAGATGTGTGACTGTGGCTCATGGGTTATCATTGAGGGCTTCCCAGGGAAGAAATGCATGGTTTCGTAGCTACTGGTTCCAGACAAGACTTGCAAATTACAGAGGGATAAAGATGAAGCCAGTGGGGAGCAAGGATGTGGTTGGCCAGCTTCTAGTGTGGGTCAAAGCCCCTAATACTGACCACTGGTTCCTTCTGCGAGAAGCACTCTCATGGTACCCAACAAGCCTGGAAGAAACAAAGATGGATAAGATGCAGTTCCTTAAGGTACAGAGCTTATCTACATTGGTTTCTTCATGATGCTTCTCCTGACCAGTCTGAGAGCACACAAACCATAACCTTCAATTTCCTCCTCTATAGTGTTTCTTACTTATATGACTTTAATCTTTCAAGGGGGTTTCCCTGGTGGCTCAGTGGTAAAGAATCCACCTGCCAATGCAGGAGACGTTGGTTCAGTCCCTCGGTTGGGAAGATCCCCTGGAGAAGGGCATGGCAACCCACTCCAGTATTCTTGCCTGGGAAATCCCATGGACAGAGGAGCCTGGTGGGCTACAGTCCATGGGGTCGCAAAAGAGTCAGACATGACAACTAAACAACAACAATCTTGTAAGAGAGGGAGGATGGGTAAGATCACAGTGTGGGATCCAGTGCGCTTGAGTTGGGATCTTAGCCCATTTGCTCACTACTTTTATAAGCTTGGCCAAGTCTTGTCACCTCTGTGTGCCTCACTTTCATCAACAATAAAGTGGGAACAATGATAGTACATATTGTGTAGGTTGGTCACAATGATTGAGGTAATATATTTAAAGCCCTAAGCTCTTTAAAGATATTATTTCACTTAATCATTGTGACCAACCTACACAAAGTGAGCCTTCTAAAAGTATTAGCTCTTACAGTTATAGCAGCCCAATCAGAGCTCTTATTATGGAATATAAGCTTTATAAACAGCATTTTAATAAATCAACAATGTAAAATCAACCACATTCTTTATTTAAAAAATACCAGGCAACAGCAGAGGACAGATTTTTTCCCAAAGGGCCTCAGTCAGGATTGCAAAGACCTCATTTCCACAAACTTCAGGAAATCTGTTGAGTTCAGTTGTTTACATGCATTGGCTCAGTGGCCAATGAATATGTTTATCTCCAATGAGTCATTGACCCTGCCAACATGAAGGAAAAGGGTCAGATCACTGAAAGAAAACTGAGATGAAATTATGTTTTGGAGCAGTGCGAATAAGCGTGAACAGCTTTAGATCCAGTGCTTCCTGTTTTCTTCAGCAAAACTTGAGAGCCTGTGGACATGTGTTTGAGAAGTTCTGTTCTAAGAACTTCGAACAGCAACTTCAAGTCCAGCACGAAAAGAGTTTTCATTTAGTCCCCCTCGAGATGGTTGCCAGAAGGGTCAGCAGAGAGCTCTTTGGAATGTGAACATCTAAGCATTGCTTTCACATTCGAGTTCACATACATTCTAAATGCATGATTGAGAAACCAAAGAACCAGCTGTCAGAAAAACTGATGGGGGGAGCGGGGAGAGTCATGAGACCCTCTCACTGCAAAATCATCAGATTGTGCTTCTCTTTTGCTCTGCCTTGGAGAAATCAGGGGTGTCAGGAGGAAGAATCTTTGACCCAAAGAAGAAAAAAAAAGCAGGGGAATTCTTATCAAATCTCACCCTGTGAGCAGGTTGACCATGTGACTCTCCCATTGGTGCTTACGTTGGGCAGAAGCAACTCACCAGCTAAGAAGAGGCAAAAGAAATAAAAAGTCTGAGGCCCTAAACTGGCTTCAGATTGTGGGTTTAGATCTTTAGATCAGGGTTTCTCACCCTCACAGTATTGACATTTAGGGCCAGATCGTTCTTGGTGGGGGGCACTCTCCTGGGCATGGTGGGTTGTTGAGCAGCACCCCTGGTGTCTCCTCACTACACACTAGTAGAACCTACCCTCCTCTGCAGTTGTGAGGGTCACAAATGCCTCCAGTTGGTGACTGGGGTCCCCTGGAAGGCAGGATGAAGCCCCCCCCCCAGTTGAGAACCACTGCTTTAGATCTGACCCAGATGAGAGAAATTTGAGCAGTGGTCCCTGAATGATCTGTAGGGAAAACCAGTTGTGAAAAACTTTCTAATCCATTGTGAACCAATATATTTTGAAACACAATAAAAATTAATTACTGTAAAAGAGTAAAGTAACAAAAGAACATAAAATAGAAAGCAATTTGTTATGGTTAGATTCAAATGAGATTAACTCTGTACAGTTGGCAAACAGGTTTCCCAGTCCTTGTTCTCCCTTTCTGTACTCATTTCTGTGATTCGTTCATTGGTTCATTCATTCAACATGCATTTGTTCAACACCCCCACAGTGTACCAGGCATTGGACTGGGGACTGGGGAGCCAAAGATGAGTGAGGAAGAAATTCCATCCCTGGGGGGAGGGTGTGGCATCCAGAGAACCTTCCTGGAGGAAGTGATACCCAGCAGGTCCCAAGACATGAGTGACAATTCACAGGAAGAAGCAGAGGCAGAGTGTGAATTTCAGGCAGAGGGTACTGTGTGTAAGGCAGTCAGCAGTTAGTCACAACCCTTCCAGGGAACTGAAAGTAAAATATGACTGGAGCTGAGAGTAGAAGGGGAAGAGGCAAACAGATGATGCTGTAAAAGTAAAGCAGGGGTCAGATCATGAAGTCCTGGTCAGCCCTTGCTATGCCAGCTCCAGTGCCCGGGACAAGCACTAGTATCAACTGGGGAACTTTTTGGAAGTGCAGACTTTCAGGCCCTACCCCTAGATCTGCTGAATCAGAGTCTGTTCTGAGACTTAGGAAGGCTGGATTGTTTATGGAGCTTTTATCCTGAGGGATACAGGAAAAGATTACAAAGTTTTTCGTTACTTGTATCCCTCAGGATAAAGGCATGGGCCTTCCCTGGTGTCTCAGATGATAAAAGATCTGCCTGCAATGCAGGAGATGCAGGTTAGATCCCAGGGTCAGGAAGATCCCCTGGAGGAGGAAATGGCAACTCACTCCAATGTTCTTGCCTGGGAAATCCCATGGACACACGAGGCTGGAGGGCTACACTCCATGGGGTTGCAAAGAATCAGACACAACTGAGCAACTAACACTAATCTTGTGGGATGCAGATAACCATTACAAGGATTTTAGGCACTGGAGGTTGGCTAAGCTGGTATCCCTAGGCACTGCCTTTGCCGCAGGTACGACAGGTCAGGTAGATGCACACAGAGCTCAATATTGGCTTTTCCAGACTCCCTTGTGGATGGAGGAAGGGCAGAGCTCCTCACTGGAGATGGTAATTTTTGAGAAAACTACTGTTTCCCTGATGCAAATTAAACATGTGGCCAGCAGCTATCTTGGCTGCTGCTTTCTGCCTTGAACGAGGCTGTGTTCCCTGAGCTGAAAGCACTCCTGTGACTAGCCCAAAACGGCATATCATTCATGTATCAGTCGGTGTTGTGTCTGTACTTACACGAAATCCAAAATAGTATTTGCTTAAACAAGATAAATACATTTACCACTGGCACATAGAGAAAATTCAGCAATGTGCAGTCTAGGCTAGTATGCAGTTCCTGACCATAAAGCCCCAGGAACTCTCTTTTCACTCTGTCCTTTTCACTACTTGACTTCTATCCTCATGATATTTGCTGAAGTTCCACCCGTCACAACTGCCCTCCAGGTCAGTGGACGAGTTCTTGATTTGCCAGGAGTCATCCTTGAAGTCTCACACCATACTCCTACATAAAGTTCAGTGATTAGGACTTGGTACATATTTGCACTTTGCTGTGAAGGACACTTGGTGATGTATGTATTTATTTGGACTGTGCTGGGTCTTCATTGCTGCTCGGGCTTCTGTCTAGTTGCAGCAAGTGGGGGCTACTCTCTAGTTGTGCTGTGCAGGCCCCTCATTGTGGGGCTTTGCTCACTGCAGAGCACAAACTTCGTTGCTCTGCAGCATGTGGAATCTTCCTGTACCAGGGATCGAACCCATGCCCCCTGCATTGGCAGGCAGATTTTTAACCTCTGGACCACCAGGAAAGTCCTAGGTGATTTATTAGTATTTGTTTTTCTGGGTGGCCATGTACTAAACTAAAAACTAGAACTCCATGACAGAGTGAGTGGGAGGAAAAAGATGCTTGATAGCCATATCTCTGTGGAAAATTCCATCACAGCAGGTCTGTATTCCAGGAAGATGATTCAGATAGCAGTGTGGAGGGCAGGTTCTAAAGAAAGAAGACTGAAGGGAGGCAGGCCAGTGGATGAGGCAGTGGGAGACTCAAAGGCCGGGGCATGACCGACTATTGCCCATCAGCGAAATTTGGCCTCCTGCTTGTTTTAGTTAAATTTCATTGCCGCAGAGTGAGGCCACACACTTAGACGTTGTCTGTGGCTGTGCGGAGGGGGAGCAGTCATTGTTTTTCTGTATCCTTCTGAGTTCTTGGCTCAGAACCTTGTCATCAAAGATACTTTAATAACATCTATACTTCCAGTATACATGGGAGAGACCCAGAAAAACTGAGAAAACTCCCCCAAATGGCCCAAGCCACTGCTTTAAGCATCCTCTGTTTGGTTAAAGACAAAACGCAGATGTTGGAGAGGGGAGAAAACCAGTTGGAAGGTTAGCAGGGAGTGAAGCATGGTAAACAAAGGTCAGGTTATGCGCATTCAAGTGGGTGCCTTCTCCATGGAGGAGAGTTTGTGGAGATTTTGTCATCCTTCTCTTCCTGGTGCAAGAGGGAGACAAATGGAGATTTCCTTTTTAAATGGGAATGTTCTTTACTTGCAAAACTACTTTACAAGAGTAGCTTCTGTGATGTTTCCAGAGACTGTCCTGTGTCTGCTGATTATTTTAGATCTCAAAAATTACCAGCTTAAAATAATCCTCGGGCCCAAGAGGCCCATTTTGGGGTGGCAATATCCTGCTCCCCTTCAGCTGCTTTCTCTCTGCTTTCTCTCAGTGTTGAGTATTCGACAGAGGCCGTGGGAACTTACCCTAAAACATTCACCGTCTGGCCTTTTACAGACAAACCTTGCTGAGTCTTGCTCTAGAGGAGTATCATGTAGGGTTGGAGAAAGTGGACATCCTCCAGGAGACATCAGGGAGGTAGAAAGAGGGGGTGAAAGTTGGATGTGGGGAATCAGAGGCAGACTGGAGCTCTTCCTGGAGTAGGCAGAATATTCTGGAACTCTTAAACCATACCCAGATCACTGGCCTAGCTAATGCAAGTTTACAGGGGTGGCTTCTTCTGAGACTTCAGATGTATCATTATTTATGCTCCATTAACTAAAGAAGCAAAATAGTAATTCAGGTTTTGAGATCTTGACTATAATGAATAAAAGATGAAAGGACACTACAGCCTGTTTGAAAAGGAAAGAGAACAGCCGTGGAAACACGGAGTGTCTACAACATGTCCGAGTCTGTGCTAGAGTTGTGTTTATGCTGCTTGTTAATACCCAGTGACAGTTCTTTTTCATTGTGTTTTTGATGATTGACAGTTAACATTTTTGAATGTCATTTTTAAAGCATCAAAAAATTATATAACTAACATAAGTCAAAAATTGTTTTTGTTTTGTCTTTATTCTTTGTATGATCTTTGCCTCATTTTGGGTCCTGCTGAAAAAGTAAAATTCATCTGAGTAAATCTGAAAGATCTTTTGGCTTTATTCAGGTATTCATGAAGGGTGGCACCCAGTCTAGCAGGAAGAAAGAAGCTCTAAGGAGCTGTACTGAGTGAAAGACTTTTCACTTAGGCAGAAGGCAGCAGGAACAGGAAGTTGTTCTGGGCAAAACAACAGGTTGGTTAGTGCAAAGGTACTTTCCTCGGGGTGTGTGTGTGTGTGTGTGTGTGTGCTAAGTTACATCCGACTCTTTGCAACCCCATGGACTGTAGCCCTCCAGGCTCCTCTGTCCATGGGATTCAACATTGAGAGGCTCTCCAAAGCATCTATAAAAGAGACACCTCAACAGGTGCATTTACAACTTTCTACCCCCTAAGATGGTCCTTGGAAACAGAAAATATTGGAGTTTTTCTTCCAGGCAAGAATACTGGAGTGGGTTGCCATGCCCTCCTCCAGGGGATCTTCCTGACGCAGGGATTGAACTTGCCTTGCTTTTATCTCCTGCATTGGCAGGCAGGTTCTTTACCTCCAGCGCCACCTGAGATGGCAGGGGTCTATCAGGTACTTACCTAACTAGTGCTGATCAGGTGATTTTCTTACCAACGGGTTTACGATTCTGTTTCTGGAAAAGTTGAAACTGTAATTATATCTTGGTTTGATGACATGGGGTTTAGCATAAGCAACTCTGCTTGGGGCCTGCTGTCAGGTCATGAACAGTTAAAAACCATCCTGAGCACGTGTCAGAGGTGCCTGGATTTGCACAGGCATGTGAATTTCAAAGGTCCCCTATTTCCTCACCTGGAAGATAAGCCCCTGACTTGATATCCTGAAAAGTGAAAGTGAAGTGAAAGTTGCTCAGTCATGTCCGACCCCATGGACTGTATAGTCCATGGGATCCTCCAGGCCAGAATACCGGAGTGGGTTGCCATTCCCTTCTCCAGGGGATCTTCCCAACCCAGGAATCAAACCAGGGTCTCCTGCATTGCAGGCAGATTCTTTACAAATTGAGCTATCAGGAAAGCCCTGATATCCTGAACATCCCAACTACTCAGAGGGCTTTTTGAGCCAATAGCCCTTTCCAGTACAACAAGCACTCTTCTCACTTGCGAAGAAGGCATCTAATTGTCAAGTTGGCAGCAAAGCCTTCAAGTCACTGCTTTTGTTCAGTGGTATTTGTAGAACCTATTTGTAGATGCAAACTTGCCCTTTTGCTCATGCATTTTGAGAGACAGACAGGGTTGCTCTCCCATCAAAATCAACTCTTCTTTCCCCATCTACCTTCCAGTGACATTCCTTGGCATTAATCATAATCTAAAACCCCACCCTTCTCGCCAGCCCTGGAAATACTTGGTAGCTAGCCCTAAATTCAGGAGTCCTTTTTTTTTTTAATTTAAATTTATTTATTTTAATTGGAGGCTAATTACTTTACAATATTGTATTGGTTTTACAATCAGTTCAGTTCAGTTCAGTCACTCAGTCGTGTCCGACTCCTTGCCACCCCATGAATTGCAGCATGGCAGGCCTCCCTGTCCATCACCATCTCCCAGAGTTCACTCAGACTCACGTCCATCGAGTCAATGATGCCATCCAGCCATCTCATCCTCTGTCATCCCCTTCTCCTCCTGCCCCCAATCCCTCCCAACAACAGAGTCTTTTCCAATGAGTCAACTCTTTGCATGAGGTGGCCAAAGTACTGGAGTTTCAGCTTTAGCATCATTCCTTCCAAAGAAATCCCAGGGTTGATCTCCTTCAGAATAGACTGGTTGGATATTCTTGCAGTCCAAGGACTCTCAAGAGTCTTCTCCAACACCACAGTTCAGAAGCATCAATTCTTCGGCTCTCAGCCTTCTTCACAGTCCAACTCTCACATCCATACATGACTACTGGAAAAACCATAGCCTTGACTAGATGGACCTTAGTCAGAAAAGTACTGTCTCTGCTTTTGAAAATGCTGTCTAGGTTGGTCACAAATTTTCTTCCAAGGAGTGTCTTTTAATTTAATGGCTGCAATCACCATCTGCTGTGATTTTGGAGCCACAAAAAATAAAGTCTAGCACTGTTTCCACTGGTTACCCATCTATTTCCCATGAAGTGATGGGACCAGATGCCATGATCTTCATTTTCTGAATGTTGAGCTTTAAGCCAACTTTTTCACTCTCCACTTTCACTTTCACCAAGAGGCTTTTAGTTCCTCTTCACTTTCTGCCATAAGGGTGGTGTCATCTGCATATCTGAGGTTATTGATATTTCTCCCAGCAATCTTGATTCCAGCTTGTGTGTCTTCCAGTCCAGCGTTTCTCATGATGTACTCTGCATATAAGTGAAATAAGCAGGGTGACAATATACAGCCCTGATGTACTCCTTTTCCTATTTGGAACCAGTCCGTTGTTCCATGTCCAGTTCTAACTGTTGCTTCCTGACCTGCATACAGATTTCTCAAGAGGCAGGTCAGGTGGTCTGGTGTTCCCATCTCTTGAAGAATTTTCCACAGTTTATTGTGATCCACACAGTCAAAGGCTTTGGCATAGTCAATAAAGCAGAAATAGATGTTTTTCTGGAACTCTCTTGCTTTTCAATGATCCAGCGGATGTTGGCAATTTGATCTCTGGTTCCTCTGCCTTTTCTAAAACCAGTTTGAGCATCAGAAAGTTCACGGTTCACGTATTGCTGAAGCCTGGCTTGGAGAATTTTGAGCATTACTTTACTAGCATGTGAGATGAGTGCAATTGTGTGGTAGTTTGAGCATTCTTTGGCATTGCCTTTGTTTGGGATTGGAATGAAAACTGACCTTTTCCAGTCCTGTGGCCCCTGCTGAGTTTTCCAAATTTGCTGGCATATTGAGGGCAGCACTTTCACAGCATCATCTTCCAGGATTTGAAACAGCTCAACTGGAATTCCATCACCTCCACTAGCTTTGTTCATAGTGATGCTTTCTAAGGCCCACTTGACTTCACATTCCAGGATGTCTGGCTCTAGGTGAGTGATCACACCATCATGATTATCTGGGTCGTGAAGATCTTTTTTGTACAGTTCTGTGTATTCTTGCCACCTCTTCTTAATATCTTCTGCTTCTGTTAGGTCCATACCATTTCTGTCCTTTATCGAGCCCATCTTTGCGTGAAATGTTCCCTTGGTATCTCTGATTTTCTTGAAAAGATCTCTAGTCTTTCCCATTCTGTTGTTTTCCTCTATTTCTTTGCATTGATTGCTGAAGAAGGCTTTCTTATCTCTTCTTGCTATTCTTTTGAACTCTGCATTCAGATGCTTATATCTTTTCTTTTCTCCTTTGTTTTTTGCCTCTCTTCTTTTCACAGCTATTTGTAAGGCCTCCCCAGACAGCCATTTCGCTTTTTTGCTTTTCCATGGAAATTGTCTTGATCCCTGTCTTCTGTACAATGTCACGAACCTCATTCCATAGTCATCAGGCACTCTATCTATCAGATCTAGGCCCTTAAATCTATTTCTCACTTCCACTGTATAATCATAGGGGATTTGATTTAGGTCATACCTGAATGGTCCAGCAGTTTTCCCGACTTTCTTCATTTTTTTTTCTTCTAGCATTATGGGAGTTTTATTTGGAAGTGAACTTTTAACTATTAATACAAATGCCAAGAGATACTACACAAAACATCCACAGGAATTTTTTTCATCTTTTTTTTTTGAATTGTTCACAAACATTTCCTACATAATCCAACATACAACAGAGAAATGGTACATCTTTTTCTTTCAATTTGCATACAATGGAAAAACAAGTATATATATATATATTTTACAAAGTTTAACTAATAGACACTACCAAGCTGACAGTTTAAGTCTATATGTGAGAAATCATCTAATAAAAAATAATCAGAATTTATTTAGCATCAGTCACTTCCATAACCAAGTATTATTCTGATTGATAAAACTTGTCATTAAGCTTCTGGTATAAACTTATACCACTATTCCATCGGTTGTGTTGCTCCCCACCTTGGTTCTTCAGAATCATGAACAGAAAATTGTTGCAAAGTAGGGGCAAGCATTTGCAAAAACAAACAAAAATCCCCAGCTTATTATAAGCATGAATGTGTGGTGGAATTTCCTCCCAAGCAATGGACTTCAAATCATTAAGAATCACCAGAACTGAGTATTGTCAAGATATTTTGCCTAAGTCCAATTTCAATTCAAGTCTGAATTTGGTAATAAGGAGTTCATGATCTGAGCTATGGTCAGCTCCTGGTCTTGTTTTTGTTGACTGTATAGAGCTTCTCCATCTTTGGCTGCTTAGAATATAATCAATCTGATTTCGGTGTTGACCATCTGGTGATGTCCATGTGTAGAGTCTTCTCTTGTGTTGTTGGAAGAGGGTGTTTGCTATGACCAGTGCATTTTCTTTGCAAAACTCTATTAGTCTTTGCCCTGCTTCATTCCACACTCCAAGGCCAAATTTGCCTGTTACTCCAGGTGTTTCTTGACTTCCTACTTTTGCATTCCAGTTCCCTATAATGAAAAGGACATCTTTTTGGGGTATTAGTTGTAAAAGGTCTTGTAGGTCTTCATAAAACCATTCAACTTCAGCTTCTTCAGCGTTACTGGTTGGGGCATAGACTTGGATTACCGTGATATTGAATGGTTTGCCTTGGAGATGAACAGAGATCATTCTGTCGTTTTTGAGATTGCATCCAAGTACTGCATTTCGGACTCTTGCTGATCATGATGGCTACTCCATTTCTTCTGAGGGATTCCTGCCCGCAGTAGTAGATATAATGGTCATCTGAGTTAAATTCACCCATTCCAGTCCATTTTAGTTCAGATTCCTAGAATGTTGACATTCACCCTTGCCATCTCTTGTTTGACCACTTCCAATTTGCCTTGATTCATGGAACATTCCAGGTTCCTATGCAATATTGCTCTTTACAGCATTGGACTTTCCTTCTATCACCAGTCACATCCACATCTGGGTATTGTTTTTGCTTTGGCTCCATCCCTTCATTCTTTCTGGAGTTATTTCTCCACTGATCTCCAATAGTGTGTTGGGCACCTACTGACCTGGGGAGTTCCTCTTTCAATATCCTATCATTTTGCCTTTTCATACTGTTCATCGGATTCTCAAGGCATGAATCTGCCACAGGTATACATGTGTTCCCCATCCTGAAACCCCCCCCCCCACCTCCCTCCCCATACCATCCCTCTGGGTCATCCCAGTATGCCAGCCCCAAGCATCCAGTATCATGCATTGAACCTGGACTGGCGATTCATTTCATATATGATATTATACATGTTTCAATGCCATTCTCCAAATCATCCCACCCTCTCCCTCCTCACAGAGTCCAAAAGACTGTTCTAGACATCTGTGTCTCTTTTGCTCTCTCGCATATAGGGTTATCGTTACCATCTTTCTAAATTCCGTATATATGTATTAGTATACTGTATTGGTGTTTTTCTTTCTGGCTTACTTCACTCTGTATAATAAGCTCCAGTTTCATCCACCTCATTAGAACTGATTCAAATGTATTCTTTTTAATAGGAGTTCTTTTTTAATATAAAGAAAACAAAGGAGACAAAGTCGTGAAGTTATGGGTTATCTAAAGGAGCTACAGAAGAAATGGAGTCATTTCACAGATCTAGCAAAGCCAAAATCCATTTCATTAGCACCCAAAGGAAACATACTTAATAGGAGCTGTTGCCAGGAGAGAGTTTCCATGGTATTTTCTGTTTCCAAGGACCATCTTAGGGGGTAGAAAGTTGTAAATGGCACCTGTTGAGGTGTCTCTTTTATCGGTGCTTTGGAGAGCCTCACCATATTGAATAATTGGTCCCCAGAATAAACTCTGTTTTGCTAATGGGTTTTGAACATTAAATGAATCCATTAATTCTCAGTGGAGCATTACGCATCAGAACTCATTTTGCAAGGCTGAATATCAAAGTAGTTTTTGAAATGAGAATAAACCTAGAACCATTTATTACTAGTGATCCCACCAGCAGTTCTAACAACTCGACCCTGCCAAGTAGAGGTCAGGCCATACCCTGCCTTCTTTCGTTCTACTGTGCAAGATGAATCCTGACCAAGAGGGGTGCTCCCACTGGTGTGGAAGAGGGTATTCATCAGTTTCCTCAAGAGCAGTGCAGGGGTGTATTGGGGTAAGTGTTCTAAGCTATTTGACCTAAGGCAGATTTACATTTTCTTTCCTTCAGCAAATATTTCTTGAGGGCCTCCCCTGCTTCAGATGCTACATTTCCAGGATGTTTTGTTACAAATAAGGTAAACTATTTTCCACATACAATTTGCCTCTCCTGTCCTTCTGCCTCTGAAAAGCCTACACTCTAAACAGTGAACTTTGTCAGCCAGCTCTTAGCCTGACACATCTGTGCAAGTGGGAAGGAAAGAGTTAACAGCTGATCTGCAATCCCTGGGGTCCCATCAGGGAAAAATTACCTGAACAGATCATGTAGATTTGTTTGCTGGACTCCGTGATGATATTTGCTAATGGGGTATCCTTAGTGATGGAATGTTTTTGTCAGGATATACCAGATTTGTATAGGATTACTTACAGTAAATGTCCCTGGAGTTTGTGGGTTTCATGGCCAGCTGGAAAATATCATTGTTATCCTTTTAATTATCAGAATATAAAATTAACAAGTTTCATGACAAAAATAGCTCCTTTTGTATAAGTGATTACTGTTGTTCAGTCACTAAGTTGTGTCCAGCTCTTCAAAACCCCATGGAAGGCAGCACGCCAGGCTTCCCTGTCCTTCATTATCTCCCAGAGTTTGCTCAAACTCATGTCCATAGAGTCAGTGATGCCATCCAACCATCTCATCCTCTGTCGTCCTATTCTCCTCCTCCCCTCAATCTTTCCCAGCATCAAGGCCTTTTCCAGTGAGTCTGCTCTTCGCATCAGGTGGCCAAAGGATTGGAGCTTCAGCTTCAGCATCGGTCCTTCCAATGCATAATCAAGGTTTATTTCCTTTATTTTTTTTTTTCAATTTTTAAGTTACTTTTTTTTATTTTTTAAATTTTAAAATCTTTAATTCTTACATGCATTCCCAAACATGAACCCCCTCCCACCTCCCTCCCCATAACATCTTTCTGGGTCATCCCCATGCACCAGCCCCAAGCATGCTGCATCCTGCGTCAGACATAGACTGGCGATTCAATTCACATGATAGTATACATGTTAGAATGGCATTCTCCCAAATCATCCCACCCTCTCCCTCTCCCTCTGAGTCCAAAAGTCCGTTATACACATCTGTGTCTCTTTCCCTGTCTTGCATACAGGGTCGTCATTGCCATCTTCCTAAATTCCATATATATGTGTTAGTATACTGTATTGGTGTTTTTCTTTCTGGCTTACTTCACTCTGTATAATCGGCTCCAGTTTCATCCATCTCATCAGAACTGATTCAAATGAATTCTTTTAACGGCTGAGTAATACTCCATTGTGTATATGTACCACAATTAGCTGATTTGATCTCCTTGCTGTCCAAGGGACTCTCAAGAGTCTTCTCCAACACCACAATTTGAAAGCATCAGTTCTTTGGGACTCAGCCTTATTTATGGTCCAATTCTCACATCTTTACTGACTACAGATATCCTGTGTGTTAAATCTGGGCCAGGGCCAACCCATCCCAAGGCTGTGATTTTCTGAGAATAGAAATCATTTCTTATTCCTCTTCGTAAGACCATGCCCAGCATAGTACCAGTACCTAGAGAACACTCATTAGATGTTTAACTTTAAATATGAAACATAACCCACTTATAAATGGCCACAAACTATTTAACTAGCAAAATCTTTAAGAAGAGTATAAAGTGAAGTGAAAGTTGCTCAGTCGTATCTGACTCTTTGTGACCCCATGGGCTATAGAGTCCATGGGATTCTCCAGGCCAGAATACTGGAGTAGGTAGTCTTTCCCTTATCCAGGGGATCTTCCCAACCCAGGGATCAAACCCAGGTCTCCCCTCATTGCAGGCGGATTCTTTACCAACTGAGCCACAAGAAAAATAACATCTCACCAAAACTGTTGCAACCAAGGGAGTGATGAAAAGTCAAATAAAATGGAAAGGGCCTTAGGTAAAAGGACTTTGGAGTGAAGGTAGAAGTTGTTTTGATAGGTGCTTTTTAAACTTTAATGTGCTTGTGAACTACTTGGGATCCTGTCTATATGTAGCTTCTTCTGTTTTCATGTCTTTTTTTTTTTTTTTAACTTTTTGGCTGTGCCATACATCATATGGGATCTTAGTCCCTGACAAGGGATCGAGCCTGTTTCCTGCAGCGGAAGTGGGGAGTCTTCACCACCGAGCCACCAGGGAAGTCCCTCTATCCATCTTCTAATGCAAGAGGTCTACAGTGGACTCTGAGATGGTCTTTCCTAACATTTCTAAAGCCTTGTTAGTCAACTTGTGGTCAGGAGCTGCAGTATCAGCCTGACCCAGGTGCCTGTTAGAAATGCAGAATCTTTGGCCCCGCCCAGCCTTTCTTAATCAGATTCTGGCTCTGTTTTTCATACATTGACATGAATCCACCACGGGTGTACATGCATTCCCAAACATGAACCCCCCTCCCACCTCCCTCCCCATAACATCTCTCTGGGTCATCACCGTGCACCAGCCCCAAGCATGCTGTACCCTGCGTCGGACGTAGACTGGCAATTCGATTCTTACACGATAGTATACATGTTTCAATGCCATTGTCCCAAATCATCCCACCCTCTCCCTCTCCCTCTGAGTCCAAAATTCTGTTATACACATCTGTGTCTCTTTGCTGTCTTGCATACAGGGTCGTCATTGCCATCTTTCTAAATTCCATATATATGTGTTAGTATACTGTATTGGTGTTTTTCTTTCTGGCTTACTTCATAGGTTCTTGATTCCTCTGAATTCACTCTTTGAAAAGGGCCGAGAACTCTTTATTGTGTGTGCGCTCTCTCTCTCTTTCTCAGGTCACCAGGTCCTTCTTGAGAAGTGATATTTTCTTGTTATATCACTATATATAATAATATATCCTCTATAGTTCCTTTATAATTGATTGGCTTTTCCAAGCTTATAGCTGAGGGGCAACAAAGCAGACTTCTATCTCTTGTAACTTTCTGAAAACCATAAAACTTTGAACTTGCAATCCATTTGAAACCGTGTTTTGTTTAGGGGCTGCCTGGCAAATAGTCTAATAGTGTTTTTAAATAAAAGCAAACTGGTTCAAAACTGTGAAAGGTGTACAAGAAGCACAAGTAGTACAGTCAAGCAGTCTAATGCGTGCTGTTTACACGGGCAGGAAAATCCAGTATTGAATAATGAGTCCTGTGGACAGGAAAAGGCATGTGGAAATTTCACCTATAATTTAGTCAAATAACATTAGATTCAATAACTGGAGAAGAATATATCTGAGGTAAATAAAATGCATTTGTATTTAGGTACCTCAGAGTCAGTCACCTTTTTTTTTTTTTCCCCTCCCCTGAACCTTTAACAAAAAAATGTATATGGTTTTTTTAAAACAATGTTATTCATTTATTTATCTGGCTGCACCAGGTCTTAGTTATGACATGTAAATTCTTAGTTGTGACATGTGGGCTTCAGCTCCTCAACCAGGGATTGAACCCTGACCCCTTGCATTGGCAGCACAGTCCCAACCTCTGGATCACCAGGGAAGTCCTTGGATTTTTAAAAAAATTAATTTTTATTATTTTTTGGCAGCACTGTGTGGCATGTGGCATCTTTCTTCCCCCAACCAAGAATGGAATCTGCCACCCCTGCAGGGGAAGCATGGAGTCTTAACCACTGGACCACCAGGGAATTCCTAAAAACTGTATAGTGATTTTTAAACCATGAAATGGAAGGGTTAATAGGTACAGGTAGCCAAAGATCAGAGCCAGAAACATTGAAATTCATGGATGTAAGTGAAGAAGAAAATACAACTGGCATGAAGTGGAACTCTCAGCAGAATTTCAGTCTTCAGAGAAACATCGAGATGGGAAAGAGGGCTCAAAAAGGAAATGCCATTAACACAGAGGGAGAGGCAGGGTGAGGTGAAAGCATTATATGGAGTTATATCCAACTTAGCCAATACTTAGAAAATGCAATTAACTTGAAACATACTTACATTTAGTGGCTATAATGAAATCCCCTAAGTTAAGATTCTGATAAAGCCCTTGATGTCTGTTTGGATTTGCCCTTAATGAAGGAAAGCCAACAAAATTAGGGATGTTTCCTGGAAGTAATATCTGCCTATGGGCTATGAGCTGGGGTCCAAAGTCATGTACGGGTTGGCTGAAATCTTGCCAAGCAGAGAGCAATGATGGCTGGCTTTCATGATAAGCTTCTATCTAAGGGAGTCACAAATACATTTCACATGTTTGATTCACAGAAAGATAACAGACAAATATTGGTCCAGATAGGGATAGGAAAGAAGGGAGAATTAGACATCTGTAGTCTGGCCATGACTAAAATATAAACTAGCTACAGGGAGGAAATCGGACGTGGAAAAGGAAATCCATGGAAAGACTTGGAGAGTGCAGGATGCTTTGAGTTAAAATACTCTTTCTGCCATGTTCAGTTAATTTTACAAATGAAATTTAAAGAATGAGAGTCAAAAGAGCTGTAGCAGGCTGAACAATATAGAGCTTTATGTTTACAAGTGTCATGGCATTTTAACTTTGAAGCATCACTTTGGCCTTAACACATTTCTTACAGGCAAACAGGATCCTTCAAGTGTTAATACTCCTAACACAATGTTCTCCCGAGTGTAGGCTCAGGATCCTTAGCCCCAAAATATATTGCTTGAAAAGGGGATTCCATGGTTATAAAAACTGGGGAAATACACAATATTCTCAGAGATTTGCCATGCACATTAGTACACTAAAATTCTGAGAAAGTCTATGGGGGGAAACTACAATTTTGTTTAATACGGGGTTTCTCAAAATTGTATGACGATGGAAACGTTTTGGCCCAGAGTAAACTATAGAGTTAGTACTCTGGAGGAGCTCCTGGGGCGGGGGGCGGAAATGCAGGCCTTTGAAAAGAGAAGGCAGCACTTGAGCACATGATCTTAATGAAGCCAGAGTTATCTCTGCTGTGATGTGAGTAGGGTAAGAAAAGCCAGAGGAGCTCCTTGCACACTCAAATTGTGGGTGAGCCCACACCATCCTACCCCCGTGAGTCTCGGAAAGACAATGGCCCTGCTGACCTATACTTCCCATTAAGGCTGCAAACAAGCTATTCTCGAAGAAGGCAATGGCACCCCACTCCGGTACTCTTTTGCCTAGAAAATCCCATGGACGGAAGAGCCTGGCAGGCTTCAGTCCATGGGGTTGCTAAGAGTCAGACACGACTGAGCGACTTCACTTTCACTTTTCACTTTCGTGTATTGGAGAAGGAAATGGCAACCCACTCCAGTGTTCTTGCCTGGAGAATCCCAGGGACGGGGGAGCCTGGTGGGCTGCTGTCTATGGGTTCGCACAGAGTCAGACACAACTGAAGCGACTTAGCAGCAGCAGCAAGTTACATACTTTGCATAAAGCTGGGCTTGGTAAATGTTAGTTAATTGATATACTTGGGGGAAAAGGCTAGAAAAGAGGAAAGGGAAGGCTAGCCTTGAACTTCTGGATAGTCTGTTTTTATTATTTTAAATTGATTGATGATTGCTTTACAGTATTGGCTTGATTTCTGTTACACATCAACATGAATTAACCACAAGTATACATATGTCCCCTCCCTCTTGAGTCTCCTCCCACCTCCCACCCATCTAGGTTGTTACAGAGCCCCAGTTTGAGTTCCCTGAGTCATAGAGCAAATTTCCATCGGTCTGTTTTTTAAAACCTAGGAATTAATTCCTTCATCAAGTAGGCTATACCCATGTGGCATGTATGTATTTGGTGCTAGGGATTTGATGGTGACTGTCATGTCTTCCCATGTGGAGTTTATAGTCTAACAGGGAGAAAGGCATTAATATCACACAAGCAGCAACATGGATGGAAGGTCCGTCTAGTCAAGGCTGTGGTTTTTCCTGTGGTCATGTATGGATGTGAGAGTTGGACTGTGAAGAAGGCTGAGTGCCGAAGAATTGATGCTTTTGAACTGTGGTGTTGGACAAGACTCTTGAGAGTCCCTTGGATTGCAAGGAGATCCAACCAGTCCATTCTGAAGGAGATCAGCCCTGGGATTTCTTTGGAAAGACTGATGCTAAAGCTGAAACTCCAGTACTTTGGCCACCTCATGTGAAGAGTTGACTTATTGGAAAAGACTTTGATGCTAGGAGGGATTGGGGGCAGGAGGAGAAGGGGATGACAGAGAATGAGATGGCTGGATGGCATCACTGACTCGATGGACATGACTCTGAGTGAACTCCGGGAGATGGTGATGGACAGGGAGGCCTGGCATGCTGCGATTCATGGGGTCGCAGAAAGTCGGACACGACTGAGCTACTGAACTGAGTGAGAGGCTATTGTAATAAGTGAAGTATATCAGATAGAGAAAGATAAATATCATACGATATCACTTATGTGTGGAGTCTAAAAAAATGATACAAATGAACTTACTTATAAAATGAAGCAGACTCACAGACATAAAAAACAAACTTATGGTTAGGAGTCTGAAATTCACATATACTCACTATTATATATAAAATAGATAATCAACAAGGATTTACTATATAGTTCAGGGAACTCTATTCAGTATTCTGTAATAACCTAAATGGGCAAAGAATCTGAAAAAGAATAGATAATGTAAATGCATGTGGGCTTCCCTGGTGGCTCAGTGGTGAAGAACCTGCTTACCAATGCAGGAGATATGGGTTTGATCCCTGGGTTGGGAAGATCTCCTAGAGGAGGAAATGGCAACCCACCCCAGTATTCTTGCCTGGAGAATCCCATGGACAGAGGAGCCTGGCGGGCTACAGTCCATGGGGTCACAAATGTGACTAGCAACTAAGCAACAATAACAACAGCATAACTGAATCACTTTGCTGTACATTTGAAACCAACACAGCATTGTAAATTAACTATACTTCAGTTGTATTTGTGTGACAAATTGTATAAGCAGCAATGAGTGCTGTGAGGAAAATATGGTGCTATCAGAGAACATCTCATAGAGAAAATTGACCAGACACAATCACATCTTTGGAAAGAGAGGCTTTTTCTTTTTGAGATATCACTGATATAGAACGTTGTGTTAGTTTCAGTTGTAAACATAAGGATTCGGAATAGGTATATATTGCAAAATGATCACAACAAATCTAGTTAATGTCTATCACCACATGTAGTTAACAGAATTTCTTTTTTTGTGTTGAAAACTTTTAAGATCTACTCTCTTAGCAACTTTCAAATATCTAATACAGTATTATTGACTATAGTCACCATTCTGTACATTACGTCCCCAGGACTTGTTTATTTTATAACTAGTACTTTGTACCATTTAGGCCACCACCCCCCTCCACCACCATGCTCTGTAGCTGAGTTCTCTTTTTTCAGTGATCATTTTTTGAGCCCACAAATAAGTGAGATCATGTGGTATTTGGCTTTCTCTGTCTGATTTATTTCACTTAGCATAATGTCCTCAAGATCCATCCATGTTGTCATTAATAGCAACATTTCTTATTTTTTATGGCTAATACTGTGTTGTGTATCTATTGTGTGTTTACCCATTCATCACTGGACACAGGTCGTTTCCGTGTCTAGGCTGTTGTAAGTAATGCTGCAGTGAACATGGCAGTGCATGTATCTTTTTGAATTAGTATTTTTGTTTTCTTTGGATATATACCTGGGAGAGGAATTGCTGGATCATATGGTAGTTTTGTTTTTGGTTTTCTCAGGAACCTCCATACTGTTTTCCATAGTGGTTGCAACAATTTATATTCCCACCAGCAGTGCACAAGTGTTCTGTTTTCTCTGAATCCTCACGAATGCTTGTTATTTCTTGTCTTTTTGATGATAGCCATTCTGACTGACAGAAGTGAGGTGAGATCTCATTGTGGTTTTGATTTTCATGTCCCTGATGATTAGTAATGTTGAGCATCTTTTCATGTGCCTTATATCCTTTACCTTGCTTACCAACCATCTATATGTCATTTAAAAAAATTTTCTTCAGATTTTTTGCCAATTTTTAAAATGGTGGTGTTGTTTTTGTTGCCATTTGGCTATATGAGTTCTTTATGGATTTTGGATATTAGCCCATCATCAGATATATGATCTAAAAACATTTTTTCCCATTCTGCTGGTTGTCTTTTCTTTCTTTCTTTTTTTTTGTTGTTGTGCTTTTTAGCTTGATATTGTCCCTCTTGCTTATTTTTACTTTTATTGCCTTTGAATTCGGAGTTAAATCCAAACAATCATAGCCTAGGCCACTGTCAAGGAGCTTACTTACCCACATGTATTCTAGGAGTTTTATAACTTCAGGTCTTACATTCAAGTCTTTAAATCCATTTTGAGTTAGTTTTTGTGCATGATGTATGATAGAGGTCCAGTTTCCTTGTTTTGCGTGTGCCTATCTAATTTTCCCAACACAATCTACTGAAGAGACTATCCTTTTCCCATTGTACATTTTTAGCTTGTCATAAATGAATTGACCATATATATGTATGGGTTTCTTTCTGGGCTCTCTATTCTGTTCTTTTGATCTGTGTGTCTGTTTTTATGCTATTTACCATACTGTTTTGACTACTATAGCTTCATGGTAGAGTTTAAAATCAGGAAGCATGATGCCTCCAGCTTTGTTCTTCTTTCTCAGTATTGCTTTGGCTACTCAAGGCCTTTGTGGTTCCATACAAATTTTAAGATTGTTTGTTCAATTTCTCTGAAAAATGGCAGTGGAATTTTGGTAGGAATTATATTGAATATGTAGGTTGCTTTGGGCCATTGGGCCATTTTAACAGTATTAATTCTTCTAATCCATGAGCACAGAATATCTTTCAGTTTATTTGTGTCTTCTTTTCAGTTTCTTTCACTAATGGCTTATTGCTTCACTGTACGTGTCTTTCCACTCCTTTGTTGAACTTATTCCTAAGTATTTTAGTCTTTTTGATGCACTTGTGTATGAGATATCTCCTTAATTTCTCTAGTTCATTATTAGTGTGTAGAAATGCAACAGATTTTTGTATATTGATTTTTGTATCCTGTCACTTTATTGAACTCATATAGTCTACATCTTTTGGTGAGGTCTTTAGGATTTTCTATATATAATAGTATGTCATCTGCCAGTTTTATTCTTCATTTACAGTTTGGATGCCTTTTATTTTATTTATCTTTGCTTAGTTGCTCTGGCTAGGACTTCCAGTAAGCACCATGTTGAAGAAAAGTGGTGAGAGTGGGCAGAGAAGTGCCTTTTCTTAACAAGTGAGGAGCTGAGAGCCACCTTCAAGAAGTGAGAATGGGAAGTTGGGATGGGTGGAAGTTCCAGGCAGAGAGATGAAACTAGACTTTTTAGAGCAAGAGAGAGGGGGAAATGAGGCTGAGAAGGTAGCAAAGGTCAGCTCATTCAGCAGCTTGTAGGCCAAGTTAAGAAATTTAATCATGGGCTGAGAGCCATGGAAGCCAGGTAAAGTTTAACCTGGGTATAATAAGATGTTCATTTTCAAGGGTCCACAATGTCCCTGACTACAGAAATGACTGCTGAGAGTCAGAAGGAAAGCCCAGACACTGCCTGAGATTGTTGCAGAAGTCATGTGAGAGACATTGTGGATTGAAGGAGGGAGTTTGCAGTGGGGAGTGGAGGGGCCCTGTAGGGTCAAGGATGAAGGTCAGGTTTCTAGCTGGTGTAAATGTGTTACCAAACCAAACTGGGTTTTCCCCACTTACATCCAGTGAAGCCAGTCTATTGATACCAGGTTGTAGTGAAGGAAAGTGCAGGCAGGGGGTATGAGTGGTTAATGCTCAAAAGACCTATTGGCTTTCAGGGAAAGGTCTTTAAAGATAGGGCTCTAGGGTGCATGATTAGCTTGTGGGCCTTCTGATTTGTTGGTGGTAAAGTGACCTGGCCTCAACATCATCAATCTTCTGGTTCCAACCAATCTAGGGTCTGTGTGCTTGTGGTTAGTTCAGTTCAGTTCAGTTCAGTCGCTCAGTCGTGTCCAACTCTTTGCGACCCCATGAATCACAGCACTCCAGGCCTCCCTGTCCGTCACAAACTCCTGGAGTTCACTCAGACTTGCGTCTGTCGAGTCCGTGATGCCATCCAGCCATCTCATCCTCTGTCATCCCCTTCTCCTCCTGCCCCCAATCCCTCCCAGCATCAGAGTCTTTTCCAGTGAGTCAACTCTTCGCATGAGGTGGCCAAAGTACTGGAGTGTCAGCTTTAGCATCATTCCTTCCAAAGAAATCCCAGGGCTGATCTCCTTCAGAATGGACTGGTTGGATCTCCTTGCAGTCCAAGGGACTCTCAAGAGTCTTCTCCAACACCACAGTTCAGAAGCATCAGTTCTTCGGCGCTCAGCCTTCTTCACAGTAAACTCTAACATCCATACATGACTACTGGAAAAACCATAGCCTTGACTAGACGGACCTTTGTTGGCAAAGTAATGTCTCTGCTTTTGAATATGCTGTCTAGTTGGTCATAACTTTCCTTCCAAGGAGTAAGCGTCTTTTAATTTCATGGCTGCAGTCACCATCTGCAATGATTTTGGAGCCCCAAAAAATAAAGTCTGACACTGTTCCCACTGTTTCCCCATCTATTTCCCATGGAGTGATGTGACCGGATGCCATGATCTTCATTTTCTGAATGTTGAGCTTTAAGCCAACTTTTCGCTCTCCTCTTTCACTTTCATCAAGAGGCTTTTTAGTTCCTCTTCACTTTCTGCCATGAGGGTGGTGCCATCTGCATATCTGAGGTTGTTGATATTTCTCCCAGCAATCTTGATTCCAGCTTGTGTGTCTTCCAGCCCAGTGTTTCTCATGATGTACTCTGCATATA
Organism: Ovis aries; assembly: GCF_016772045.2. Lineage (NCBI taxonomy): Eukaryota > Metazoa > Chordata > Mammalia > Artiodactyla > Bovidae > Ovis > Ovis aries. The sequence continues at coordinate 13,138,320 of NC_056080.1, read as the reverse complement.
AGTGAAATAAGCAGGGTGACAATATACAGCCTTGACGTACTCCTTTTCCTATTTGGAACCAGTCTGTTGTTCCATGTCCAGTTCTAACTGTTGCTTCCTGACCTGCATACAGATTTCTCAAGAGGCAGGTCAGGTGGTCTGGTATTCCCATCTCTTGAAGAATTTTCCAGTTTATTGTGATCCACACAGTCAAACGTTTTGGCATAGTCAATAAAGTAGAAATAGATGTTTTCTGGAACTCTCTTGCTTTTTCCATGATCCAGCGGATGTTGGCAATTTGATCTCTGGTTCCTCTGCCTTTTCTAAAACCAGCTTGAGCATCAGGAAGTTCACAGTTCACGTATTGCTGAAGCCTGGCTTGGAGAATTTTGAGCGTGACTTTACTTGCGTGTGAGATGAGTGCAATTGTGCGGTAGTTTGAGCATTCTTTGGCATTGCCTTTCTTTGGGATTGGAATGAAAACTGACCTTTTCCAGTCCTGTGGCCCCTGCTGAGTTTTCCAAATTTGCTGGCATATTGAGGGCAGCACTTTCGCAGCATCATCTTTCAGGATTTGAAATAGCTCAACTGGAATGCCATCACCTCCACTAGGTTTGTTCGTAGTGATGCTTGCTAAGGCCCACTTGACTTCACATTCCAAAATGTCTGGCTCTGGTGTGACTGATCACACCATTGTGACTATCTGGGTCGTGAAGATCTTTTTTGTACAGTTCTTCTGTGTAATCTTGCCACTTCTTCTTAATATCTTCTGCTTCTGTTAGGTCCATACCATTTCTGTCCTTTATTGAGCCCATCTTTGCATGAAATGTTCCCTTGCTGCTGCTGCTAAGTTGCTTCAGTGGTGTTCGAGTCTGTGCGACCCCATAGACGGCAGCTCACCAGGGTCTGCCGTCCCTGGGATTCTCCAGGCAAGAATACTGGAGTGGGTTGCCATTTCCTTCTCCAGTGCATGAAAGAGAAAAGTGAAAGTGAAGTTGCTCAGTCGTGTCCAACTCTTAGCGACCCCATGGACGGCAGCCTACCAGGCTCCTCCGTCCATGGATTTTCCAGGCAAGCATACTGGAGTGGGGTGCCTTTGCCTTCTCCAGAAATGTTCCCTTGGTATCTCTAATGTTCTTGAAGAGATCTCTAGTCTTTCCCATTCTGTTGTTTTCCTCTATTTCTTTGCATTGATCGCTGAAGAAGGCTTTCTGATCTCTTCTTGCTATTCTTTGGACCTCTGCATTCAGATGCTTATATCTTTCCTTTTCTCCTTTGTTTTTCGCTTCTCTTCTTTTCACAGCTATTTGTAAGGCTTCCCCAGACAGCCATTTTGCTTTTTTGCATTTCTTTTCCATGGGTATGGTCTTGATCCCTGTCTCCTGTACAATGTCAGGAACCTCGTTCCATAGTTCATCAGGCACTCTATCTATCAGATCTAGGCCCTTAAATCTATTTCTCACTTCCACTGTATAATCATAATGGATTTACAGTTAACTTCTTCCAGCTGATGGGAGTTTCAGTATTTTCAAAATAGCTCAAGGATATGACTAAGAATATTATCTATAGTCCCTGGTGCTGCTGCTGCTGCTGCTGCTAAGTCACTTCAGTCGTGGCCGACTCTGTGTGACCCCATAGACGGCAGCCCACCAGGCTCCCCCGTCCCTGGGATTCTCCAGGCAAGAACACTGGAGTGGGTTGCCATTTCCTTCTCCAATAGTCCCTGAGGGGGAACAAAAGGTCCTTGATATTGTTCAGTGACTAAGCTATTGTCATTTTGTCTTGCTTGCTTGTTTCCCTTTGTTTTTGCATTTTCTCACTCCTCTGATTGAATTTGCTTTTTGGAATTCTGGGAAGGCCTAAAAGGCTCAAGTTTTTCTATAAACAAGAGGCAGGCAGAGGGCATGGTGGGGAGAGGGTCTCTCTTGGGAAGGCCCCACAGGGTCCTGCTTGGTTATGACCCTCCATTTTCCTTGATATTCCTCAATCTTGAGGGGGAATGGGTGCAGAACAAGAAAGGGAATATGGTTTTGGATAGAGAGGTTAATCATTAACTCGGTTTTAGGGGTACTTGGTTTTACATGGATGGAGGGTGGTACTATCCATTGAGATGGCACCTGGAAGACTGGGTATGGGCGAGGATCATGAGTTGTTTTTGACATTTTCTGATGGTCACCTGGAACTGCTGAGTTGGGGCAATGGGGTGGGGGGGGGTCGCCCCCTATTCCTTCAGGCCGCCATGTGTCACCCTGGGCCCTGCTCCCAGCACACCCGGCTCCTTGTGCTTGCTTGGGCTTCCCTGATAGCTCAGTTGGTAAAGAATCCGCCTGCAATGTGGAAGACCCTGGTTTGATTCTGGGGTTGGGAAGATCCCCTGGAGAAGTGAAAGGCTACCCACTCCAGTATTTTGGCAGTTCCACTCCAGTATTGTATGGAACCACAGAGGCCTTACGAAATACTGAGAAAGAAGAACAAAGCTGGAGAATTCCATGAACAGTCCATGGGGTCACAGAGAGTTGGACACGGCTGAGCGACTTTTACTCACATATGTCTAAGACCTAGTGGGGGAGGTATGGTTAGACCATCAGAAGGTTAATGGTTGGCTGATGCTAACTGCTGCTGCTGCTAAGTTGCTTCAGTTGTGTCTGACTCTGTGCGACCCCATAGACGGCAGCCCACCAGGCTCCCCCCGTTCCTGGGATTCTCCAGGCAAGAACACTGGAGTGGGTTGCCATGATGCTAACTGCAGGTCTGCGTATAGAGGAGGTCACCTTAGGAAAGAAAGGAAAGAGAGCCCACTTGTAACTTGAATGCCTTAAAGACATGGTGGAGGAAGAGGAGGCAGGGAGAAAAGAAAAGCAGGAGTTTGTTGTGTCAGAAACCTCGAGGTTGATACACTCAAACCCTGCTGCATGGAGTCATTTCTGATTCAGACTGAAGCACGTGCAATGGGTGACCTGATAAGGAGGTCATTGCTCGAACTTAGCAAGTATTGTTTTGCTGGAGTGATGGTAATAGACACTAGGATGGAGTGAGCACGGAGCAAGATGCAAGTGGAGATATGGTGAGGACCCTTCCTAAAGAGGCTTATCTAAGAGGAAGACCATATTTCATTTCTGACTTTGGCCCTAACTATGTAAGCAACCTCACTTATATCTGGCTCTCAACCCTTAGAATCAAGACGATCATACTCCACTGTGTATAGAATGGTCAGTATGTTTTCCTTTCAGTCATTGCAATTTTCTTGTGTCTCCCAAGAGAATCTTGTTGATGGTGATTCTAGTTTTAAGACTCATTGCATGTATTTATTATACTACATGACCTCCACCACTACCACCAAATGAAGCAAACCAAATGCTTTATCTGCTGTTAAAAAGGTTTAGACTCACCAGAATATGGTTACTATATCATCTCTGTTTTGGCATCTTCCTAATGAATTTTGAGGGAAAATTCTGACTAAATTCTTCCCTAAGCACTTACTTTATGATTTGAATCTCTATAAGACACACCCCCACCTCTGGTGACTAAGATCTCAAGTGATTTAAGAGATCTCAGAGCAGTAAATACTGGTTTGCAACGAAGCTTTGCTTTTTACATCAGTTTCCTTTTAAGCAACTTATTAGTTCAGTTGCGTGAAAAAAAAAATTAAGTTTGGGTAGACTGCATCATCGGATTGTTATTCCCCTTAATTATAACTTTCTCCCTCTCCACCTCCCTAAAAAGAAGTCTCTGGAGTTACAGAGTTGGAAAAGTACCTAAAACACATTTCTGACATTTATTTTATGACCGAGAACAGTGATTTGGTATTTGACTCAAGCACACTTGCCTGTTAGTGGGCGAAAGTGGTTCAGGAAAAATTGAACTGCAAATAGGAAGTTCTACTGAATGAATTTCTGTGACAGTATTAGGGTGAGGATTTGCTGCAGAAAAGAGAAGAGTGTTGGCATGAGAAAGACAAATGATTCACTTCTTAGTTTGTTATAGTCTGAGATTCTGCAAAAGGGGATCATCATAATATTAGTGGTTTTAAAGTTTCTTGCAGTCAGAAAGAAACAAGGCTACATACTTACATAGAGGGGAACATCAAGTTAGAATTTATGGGGCAGTTGCAAATCCACGTAGAAGGAGTTTGGAGTGGCTTCCAGAAACTACTGAGATTTTTTGACACTCACATGTACATACACAGCTCTAGGAGTACCTGCAAATTTGCAGAGGACTTTCTGGCATAATAGAATTCAAGGCACTGGACTTTGATCCAAAGTAGATTAGATAGTAACTATGCTGGGAGTCACAAGGCAAGTCTCCATAAGGAAAGGAGTTTTTTTCCTCCCTTTGTTTTAACCTTTTCTTGTAGCTACCTTAATAGAGTATATATAGGTCTAAGAAAACTAACTGAAACTAACTGAAATGGATTATTCTGAAAGAAAAGGGAAAGTTTAAAAAAAAAAAGTTTTTCACTGGAGCTTTTTTTTTGACAAAAGCACACAATTACTGGAAGTCCTGTTTGCCCCAGCACATGAACTCATTGTGAGAATGTTTCTTGTTTTTTTTTTTTAATGACTGAATCGACATTTGACATAGTGGTGGCATTCTTTCCCTTAACAGATTATTTACAAAAGTTTGAATTCTTGTGTGCACTGAAGTTATGAGAGTAGAGGAAACCAGCTGGGATAGAGACATACTGTCCTCCACACCTATCATCTGGTGCCTAACACAAAAGTTCTAGTCTGTTTCCTTTCATGTGCAGGACGTCTGTGAATTCAGAGCACTCAGACTAGGTAAGATTGGGTCAGCTTTCTGATCCTCTGTTTCCTGATCTGTAAAATGAGGGGACCATATTGGTTGAGCTTGCTGATTTCACCCGACACACACCCTGTATAACCCTTTCTCCTTGAGAGGGGGCTGGGGCTCGTGAATGTGATGGAATAACACTTATCCCGAGCTTACACAGAGGAAGGGATTTTGCATATGTGATGTTTCTTTCTTTTTTAAAAAATATGAATTTGGCTGCACCAGGTCTTAGTTATGGCCCTCAGAATCTTCACCCTTCACTGCAGTATGTGGGATCTAGTTCCCTGACCAGGAATCGAACCCAGGACCCCTGCACTGGGAGCACAGAGTCTTAGCCACTGGACCACCAGAGAAGTCCCCAGACGTGATGTTTCTAATCAGTTACCTTTGAGTTCATCAGAAGGGAGATTGTCCTGGGCAGGTCTGATCTAATCAGGTGAGCCCTTGGAAGTGGACCTTTATCCAGCTAAGCCTCCACAGAGGACCCAGGTGACTTGACAGTTTGATTTGTCTTGTGAGACGTTATCCAGAGAACCTAGCCGTGGTGTACCAGACTCAGCCATGTGAACTAGGAAATAATTTGGGCTGCTTAAGATGCTGAGTTTATCGTAATTTGTTACATGGCCATAGCTCAGATGGTAAAGAATCCGCCTGCAATGTAGGAGACCCAGGTTCGATTCCTGGGTTGGGAAGATCCTCTGGAGAAGGGGATGGCTACCCACTCCAGTACTCTTGCCTGGAGAATCCCAAGGACAGAGGAGCCTGGTGGGCTACTACAGTCCATGGGGTTGCAGAGTTGGACATGACTGAGTGACTAACACTTTCACTTTAATAGAAAACTTACATGATTTGATTTCATTAAATACAACTCCTTGAGGTGACTAGACTATGGCTGAGACAACTAGTAGCTGCCCCCTGCTAGATGCCCTTCTATAGACTGATGGATAAACCTCTCTGACAGTTGATGAGGCACAACACAGCCCTCCATCAAAGTAAACAGGACATTAACCTGTACCTTTCAAACCCTTTTCAATGAGGTCTGTCTGTAGCTTAGAATACCAAGAAACTTTTCCAGCCAGGGGTCTTGAGTGGTTATTTGTGCTTTGTCAACTTTGCTTCTCAAGTATGCTATCTTCTCTCCTCTTCCTCTCTTGCTGTTTAGGGAATGTGAAGTTATCAGACCTGTCCTTCAGTATGCTAACCTGATGCTCAGTCGAGGCAGTTTTGAGTGGTTGTAACAAGCAGTGGACTTGGGAGACTAGTTCAACTCTTGGCTCTGAAACCAACTAGCCTGTGACCTTGGGAAAAAGGATGAGTTCTCAGGCTTTTGGTTTCCACATTTATAAAACACATGATCTTATGTCTTCTCACACTGTTCAAATAAAGGAACGTGAACAACTCGTAGTTGCAAGCATCCCTCAAATTCTCAAGTCTACAAAGACTTGAAAGGGTACATGATCTCATTTCTGTGGGTCAGGGAGATGTTCTTTATATTCTTGCCAGCTGAACCAGTTGTCTCAAATATTGTAACATGTGCCAGAGATTAGTCTTAGTGTGGCAGGGGACCTGAGAGGGGTAGGGAAGAGGATCTTCGGACATCACAGGGAAGTAATTATAGTCAGTGTTAAAGATGGAATTGTCATGAAGATATAAAGGATCCTATGCAATATTTTATAGAATTGTTACAAATACAGGGGGAAACTGTTCTGGGTGGAATATTGTGGTTTAGGGTGTGGGTGCGGTGTTGTGAGGGGTCTGGGTGCCATGGCGGAAGGAAACGTCAAAACAAGCCTTCCTCTGACTGGTGGGGGATACTCCTTCACAGGGTTCAAGGCAGCCGATCTTCACTGGCTTTCTCCATGTGTCCCTTCACCTAGAAAGCAGAATTCAGTGATGGACCAAGAAAGGGCTAGAACAAAACAGGGAAAGCCTGGGGCACTGACGTGTGGCTTTGAGTGAGATGGGATGTTCAGGAAGACCAACCCCAGTGTGAAAAGCTCTAGGGGCTGGGAAGGAAGGTGGTGGAGGCACCATCAGCAGAGCCAGACGAGCCTCTCCAGGGTGGCTTTAAATGCAAGATCTCCTCCCTTTCACACTCCTCTTGGGAAATAGTCCTCTGATGATTACAGGCACTTGGGGATGAGGAAACTGAGGCAGAAAGGTGAATGAACATTCCTGAGTCACGCAGGAATCAAATGTCAGTGAGGGGACTGGAACCCAGAACCCCTCACTCCCTACTACCCCCGCCCCAGTCGAGACAGATGGGAGGATTTCCCTTCTGTGCTCATGGTCCAAGGAGAAAAAGGGGAGCCCTGTGCTTCTTGAGGACCCATGTGGTGCTGACATCAAGAAACCTCAAGTTGTTAGTAAAAATCTAGAGAGCTGGGTTGCTGTAAAGTAACTGATCTTTTTCTAGCTCTTCTGATCCCTGGAAAACTGTCTTTTGAGAAAGGTCACACCCTCACTGTCCCAGGTAGGTACGAGGCTCCCTTATAGGTTACTGGTCTTAGTGGCTTTATTTTTAATTTCTCAGGTGGTTCTCTCTCTCTCTTTTGCAGTTTAGAAGATGGACCTGTCCTTTTGGTTCTGTTTTATGGAGCTGCACTTGGGAGTTGTGTTTTCCAATGGCAAGGAGCCCACACACTCCCCAGGGCCTTTGCGGTCCCCATCCAGGGCTGCCCCCACCCCCAGCCACTCTGATGCCCTCTCGCAGGGACTTCCTGCCACGTGCCCGGCAGCCAGGTGTGTGGGTACTAGGATGGGGGATGTGGGGTGATTTGTCACTTGGGTGGCCGCTCTAGTGGTATGTTCCACAATGGAGGCCCAGCTCTGACAGTGAGGCCAATGCTGAGTCAGGAAAATGGAGAGCAGCCCCGAGCAGCAGACCCTGACCCTGGGCGACAAGAAACAAGATACAATGAGGTTGGGTTCTCCCGAAACCACAACTGTCTTTGGAATTCTGCAGTGCCCTCCTTATAAAAAGGTAAGCAGGTCCAGGAGAAATTAATGTGATTTTTGAAAGGTCAGTGTGAGCCTGAGCATTGATTTTTTAAGATGCTTTATGAATTAGAGACCAGAGGTTTTTCCTGATGATATTTATTGCATAAATGTAATTATTTTTCTAAAACATATTAAAATAGAAAGCATGTTCTTTTGATCAATTTATACAAAGAAAATACCAATATAGTAATAAAAATACTGAAAATATATGAAAAGCACCAGAACGTTAGAGAAATTACACTGGCAACAATTCTAGGAATATATTTTTTTTTTCGCAATTGTACAATAAAGTGCTATTAAATCCAGTCAAAATTAGTGGCAAGATATAAAAACAGTTATGGTATATTATGAAATTTGAGACTAGGTTTACCAGCAATTGTATTTTTAGGCTACTTGCCTATAATGATACTTCATTAATGTTTTCATGGAAACTGTGAATTTCCATTCCCAAGTGAAAACACTCTAAATCTAAATGTTGGTCCTTGGTAATCTGGTCATAAACAGGTAATGACATATTAAAAAATTATAATAGAGTACTCAAAATAATCATACAAACGTGATTAAATAAAATCAAAGGAAGACAGAATAAAATCAAATATAAATATATGTAACCAATCAAGACAAGTACAAAAGTTTAGATACCTTTGATTTTATGGTTAATTTTCAGTACATTTTGCTTAGTCACATTTAATAGACACACAAATGTTAACAAGATATGTTATTAAATTCAACTGGCCAGACATCAGGGAAAAACATTTTAGTGAGTTTATGTAATTTTCACATGAAACATAATACATTTCCAATTTTGACTATTTCCACATTATTTGCAAAAGAACAAAACACATAGACAATTTGGGATTAGACTATAGTAAAGCCAGCGATCTACCATATAAGGGGAAACCGCTGTGCACACAGGGAGAAACTATGAACAGTACTTAGGGTGGACTGCAGTCACTTTCACGTCTGGAGGTGACAAACTGAAACAGAAAAACCCAAATTAAGACAAAGTATCAGACCAGTATCCATTTAAGGTTTTATTTCCTAGGCCAATTTTCAAGGAAGTCTCTCTTTTCATTCTTCATAATGCCATTTTGGATTCATCAAGTTCTCAAGATGAAGGCCGCCAACACTGCAACCTCAGAATAAAACATTCTCCAAACGTGGCTCAATCACAACTCAAAATTTATTTTACAGACCATGTTTTGTCTTTCATATAAAGTAGATTTACATGTGAAGCAACAGGGACCCAAACTGGTTATACTGATGAGAAAACAAACTACTTTTATTAGGCTCTGCTCCTGCGAGGTGTTTCATGTTAGGAATTGAGGAACTGTCCTCAGTATTGCTGTTGACAAAGGTGGAAGATCAAGTCAGTTAACCTTGGTCTGAAGGTTGGACAGTCGATCACCAAGTAATATTTTTCACTTCTAAAATGGAGAACTGACAACCTAAGTTTCACTCCCCCCCCCTTAAATACTCGAGTCTTTTGTCAAGTTCCCCTCTCATGCCTGATTTTAACAAGAAACTGAAATGTAAATGAATTATACTGCTAGGCATCTTTTTCAAAAATTAACTTTTCAAAAAATATGTTTATCTAACTCCTTTCATTTAGAAAAGAAGGTGAAGATGGTCCTATGGAGGATCAGGCCTTTCTAATCGGTAAAGCAAAAAGGTATGTGTTCAGCCAGAGAGCAACATGAAACTGCATAAAAAGGACTGGAGAGGTTCTCCTTCCAGATGTTACTGACAGATTTCAGAGAAAATCCAACCAGACTTAGTTCCCCAGGCCTACCTCAATGAGAATGTGATTGTTCAATACAAAGTCTGAGATTAATAAAAGGCAGGGAGGCCTTTAAGGAAGATGGATAGGAAACAAAGGCTAAAGGTGGTTTGGCATTAAGTAGTTGTACATTCCAAAAGATCATCAACTAGCACGTGTTAGTAGTTCTCAAAATGACAAAGTCCTGGTTACAGAAATGACTCTGTATAAGTACGTCTTTTTTTTTCAATATACATTGTTCTATATACACAGTATAGAAAAACTAAGTTGGCTCAGCTATAGTAACTGTTTAAAAAAAAAAAAAAGCAGATGACGTGTTTTGGCTGCAACAAAGCAAGTTACTTTTCTGTTCAGCTAACATATACATACATACATATATATATAAACATATATATATATATATATATATGATAAAACAAGCTTTAAAAGTATTCAGGAGGGGAAAATAAATTATCTGTAAACTATTAAGTCACACAACAGCTATGCCTTTACTTACTTGACTACTACCCATAGACTCTCATAATCAATCTCTTCAGTGTTTGCTTATTCGACTCGTTTATTTCAAGAATGTTTCAATTCTGCCCCTAAATGCCGTACATCTCCTTGGTGGAAGCACAGATGTGTGACACTTGCTCCCACTAAGGCCCACTTCTTTAACCGTGCAACAGATAGAAGAAAGAAACCATAAAGGTAAGCAAGAGCACAGTTAGGGCAAGTAGCAGCTGCTGGAACCGGATACATTGTTGGACTTGGTCTTCAAGCTTCCTAGTGCTCGCTACCAAACGACTGAGCTGAAGAGGGAAAAGAGGATGAAAGGTCTGCATCAGTACATTAATCATGTGCGTGACAAACGAGTATTAGAAACCCCACAAACAAGTACGGGAGAGTCCGTGCACTCTGAGAGGCTGGGTGGAAAGGCGATGAGGAATTAGCCTTGGCTGGTGAGATGTGCCTCTCTTTATTCTTGTTTCGAAAAGGTCTAATTTTCAAGTTGAGAAAGGAGCAAAGCTATGATTTCCTGGAGGTACTGAAACCAACTCTTCAGAAAGAGGCCCTCCACCTTTTTCAAATGTAAATGCACTACACAGTACCTTTTCTGGGAGATCATGTTTTTCAATGAGCTTTCAGAAAGAAACAGCTCTCTGAAAGTAACTCACCGCTTACCATTTCTGATCTGGTTTCCCTTCACGAAGAGGAGAGCATTTCTGTCATGTCTATGCCAAAAGGTTTCCTTATGTCAGTGGGGAAAAATGGATTTCTAATATTGATTAACATTAAGGACTGTTTTAGTTGGGAAGAAAGAACACTTACCTGATGGCAGAGGTCTTCGCTGGTTTTAACTGACATGTTAAAGGCGTGATCTTTCCATGTAAGACTAGATGGTTTATAGCTGTCAACAATATGGCATCGTAACCTATGAAAATCCAAGGGAAACGTAACTTCTTAAAGCTGTTAATGAATTATTAAAAAAGTAAAATATAAGGTGAAAAAAGTAAACACAGAAGTGTGTCACAGAGGGGAAAGCATTCACTTCTCTGCCCAGAGATACCTAACGGAGCCACTCAGTGTGTATTTATCTTCGAAGGGCAGCAGAATTTGGCATCCCCTCAAAGTATGCCTCTGTGGCACATGGTTTATCTTGAGCTGGTTATTCTCTAAGAAAAAGCAGACACAGGAAAAGTTCTGGAAACTGAATCAGTTCAGCTCAGTCGCGTTTGGCTCTTTGCGACCCCAGGGACTGCAGCAATGTAGTCCATGACCCCATGGACTGAAGAGCAGTTACCTTTCTGTGAGAGACATTTACAGTTTACACAAGAAGTCACCTTCTCTACAGCAGAAAGAGGAGGATGACTCTAAACCTCTGGACACTCTTATCAGTGGAGAAGGTGGGGACTTAAGTATGTGGGACAACCTTACCTGTGTATACCATGCTTGTCCTGCTCACCTCCCAGTCCCTCACCCCTAACATCATCTTTTATCTTTAGTTGGAGATATTTAAGGTGATGTCATGGGCCACTTCAGGGAGTTTCACTGTTTTCCTGGGTATCCCTCCAGTATACAGGAGTTATACATGCTATTTAACTTCTATTTTTCTCCTGTTTTCTTCTATTCATCTGTCTATGATTATGCAGGCTGGGGGATGTCTCAGTCAAGAACCCAAAAAAGTAAAGGGTGAAGTCTTTTTCCTCTCCTACAGGTTGGCAATCTCCCATGGGACCTGCCGGGACACCATCCTCGCTTGGGACCCTGCAAATGAGACCCTGGAAATACGGAAGAAGCCAGAGAGGGTAAGGATTCTTACTACAGTCCTCTCTCCGGAATTTCACTCTGGGGGCAGCTGAGAGACGAAGGTAAACATTTCACCTTGCCCCTTCTTTTCCAAGTAGAGATTAGCAGGAGAAGATAAGTGTCAGCTAGTTCCTTAGGTGTCATGACTCTGGTAGAGACTTTTATTTTCAGGACTTCTGTTTTCTACTGGTCCTTTTTCCTCCCAGAGATGGTGGTTGTTTTATCTCTATCTTTTGTGGTGTTTGGCATAAGGAGAACCACAGGACAGGTGAGACTTTGCTTTTGTATCATTCTGTCCTGAGAGCTTGGCTTTACGACCATTGAGAGTATTCTCTCTGGTCGCTGCCAGCTAGATGATGCTCGTATCTACATGCATCTCATGACCAACTGCATAGGCTGGGGATCCAAGACACAAAGTGATAAGCGGCCTTCTCTGATCCTTCCAGCTGTTGTGGGAGTTTGGCATAAAGGGCCCTTGTCCTTGCAACCTTGCCTCCTTTAGTGCTGGAGAAGTCCTGTTCCTACAGCGCCCACCCAGTGTCACAGATGAGGAGGTTTGTAACTGAGAGCATTACCACATTCTTGTGGGAAACTGGAGACACTTCTCATAACACTGTCCTTAGCACATGTGACAGTGAAGGTCTTGGCTTCCTGAGGCTAACTCTGGAAGTGAGCTTTCTGAATTTTGTGACGGCTGCATCTTTAAAAGCACCCCGTTTTGGGATGCCTCTTGCATCCATGGTTAAGCCATCAAAAGGCTTATTGGTGTGGGTTGCTATTGAAAGTAACATAAGATGTTACTTATCAATGGCCAAATGATGGATCTTTCGAATTGGAGAAACTTTTAGTGTTTAACATGTTTCAGAGCTCTCATCCTAAACAATTAACTTCTTTGCTATCTAGGGAAAGACTAACTTGAAAGGAGGACATGAAGGAGTATGGCAGTCAGCTTAGGGACATCCTTAGCAAGATGAAATGACAAAGTTCTTTTTACCTCCACTTTTAGAACATATCTATCAAATTTAGAGAAGAGTTAAAAAGATCAGTTCCTCGCTCCCAGGGACCTTGACTGGCTGTGCAGGGGTGTTCTTAACATCCACAATTATACTGTAGTTATCACATACACCAGATGGCCCCCTGGGGAAAACAGGTACACTCACACAGGAAATATGACCACAGTTCCTCCCAAATTATCAGGAAATGGATAAACCAATATTCAGAGGCTGATAGAAGCAATAGTAAAGGCTTCCCCCACCCCCTCCCTGAAGGTGAATTGGTCCAAGGCTGAATTGTGCACTCAGAAAAAGGAGAGCATTCAAAGGCCTTGTTGAATGCTTTATCTGAATTTTGTAAAGCATGCTGCATTAAGCCCTGAAACTCCAGAACACAGAAATCATTTGATTTCCATCTTAATTGGAAATCTTCTCCCTGATATAAAGCAAATTGAAGAAAATGTAGTTGGATGGGCAGGTCAGTCCCTTGATATCATTCAGGCTGCAATCCAATTTTTTGAGGCATTGAAAGCAACTGTCTTTGTCCTGCAAATCTTTACAAAGCCAGAAATTCAGCTCTAGAAGCAATTCAGTGTTCACTTATCCTAACCAGTTCGAAAACCTGCCCTATTTATTAATATCTCGAAATACCTGTAGGCATTGTCAAAGACCAGGACACTGGAAATAGAACTGTTCTGTACTTGGAAAAACTTATATGGTAATTACTCTAAACCTCTGATATTAGGCAAAGTACCCCCAAAACTCCAGGCAAAAAACTTAAAGATACTTTCTCAGTGCCTTTGTGATGTAAATTTTCTGTCCCCACCTTCTTTAGGACATGATAGCCAGCTTTTAGAAATGCAAATTCTCGGAAAATGATTCTCATCAGAAGGCAAAAAAGGAGCTATTTTGAAACTGGACAAATGAAAAAAACATACATATACATACATACATATATATATATATATATATATCAGTTAAAAAATATATCTTAGCACCCTGAGAAGGTAAACTTACTCCAGCTGCCAGAAACACAATTTGGATTCACCTGTTCTTTTATAAGCCAGTGAGTTTTGTGTTACTGTACCAAAAACCAGGGCTAAAAATTTAGAACCAAAGCTTTAAGATCTGTTTGCATCTGTTTACATGTGTTTATATATGTGTTAACAAATGTGTGGTACTTTTCTATCTCTGCATGGTACTGTAAAAACTAATTCATAAAAGTTCTATTTAAGTGGCATAAAGAAAAAAAGTGGTTTTCAAATTAAATATTCCTAGAACTCTCAAATATAGAAACCCCAATTTTTTTTTCCAAGTTCATGTGATCTGGGATAATTTTTGGTAAATAAAAAGCTGGGTTAAGTTTGTTGGTTTAATTCAACGTCATCAAGATGAATACAACAAGAGATGCAACTTTTATTCTACCTGGACTTACTACTCAAATAAGCTCATGTTAGCTCTGTTACAAAATCTGTCAGCAAGAAAAACAGCTTGGGATGATGGCTGACACTGTGCCTCGATGTTTTTATGAGTAGACTGAACAATTCTATCTAAATCACTTGACCTAACAAGTCACAGGGATAAAAGTTTGTAGGTGAGCTTCTCAGCACTGAGGATGTTTTATATTTCTTAAAAATAGTTTTCCAAATATCTTTGATTGCTTGAGAGTTGAGAGTTTTGCTAAGTTAAATGATAGGGAATTAATTGAATATCTAGGTCATTTCCAAATAAGATAAAATACTGAAACATTACTAAACATAGGTTTATCTACTTTGGGCTTCTTAGTACAGAATGAAGATATTTGGATACATAAGACATAGTCATATCTTGTGCCATGTTAAAAAACTATTCTAGGAGGAAACATCTGTTTCTAGAAATGATGAACTATATTCATAAATTTGCCAGTTTAAAGAATGCTGGTGTAACAGACTGCAAGTGCTTGTTTCCACTAGAAATTAGTTTCTAAGAGTTATGAAAATTATAATACTAGAAATAAGTATAATAACTCCGTATGCAAGAGTTGGGATATTTTTGACTAAGAGAAGTGAAAGTAATTATATCCTAAAGTAAAGCTAGTTATTTCAGAATAGAAAGTAGGAGAATAAAGGACAAACTAAAGGCATATAGAAAGCTGGGAAGAGAGAGGAAGAGAAAATGTTACCTTGCATAGTCAAGAGCGCTAAAATTGAATAAATTTGTTTTAAGGGTTTTAAAAATAAGCTTAATAGTGTAAGTACATAAAACAAATTTTCTTTCATTTATTGGTTAAAGGACAGTTTTATTAGACTACTGGTCTGCCCCCACTAGGAGATTGTGAAAGGTTTTTCTTTACCCTTTCTAAGTAATCTGCCTAGAAATCAAAGATTTTATTGTATTAAAATGATTTCCTGTGTTTCTAGTTATCTTTATCATCAAGACTTTAGCAAACAGTCTTTTAAAGATTAAGAGCTAAGTTTTGGTCACAACTATGTGACCATCTGTATTTGCCTTTGAAATTTAACTGTCACTTTGGTTAATTGGATATGTAAGTATTGTTCCATAATAATTTATGATTCTATTTAGTCAAGTGTCCAAACCTTTTGGTATTTTTGACAAGCTTCCCCACATCAAATTCTAAATGAAATCTTTTTGACCTCTAACTAACTTCGGGACTTTCCACAGGGCCTCTGTGGAAAGATGTTTTTTCTCTCATTATAAAAATATATTAAACCACTTAGGCTTATTTGATAGATTAAATTATGTGAGTGAAAGTGTTAGTCGCTCAGTCCTATCCGACTGTGATCCCATGGATTGTAGCCCGCCAGGCCCCTCTCTCCATGGGATTTCCCAGGCAAGAGTGGGTTACCCTTTCCTTCTCCAGGGGCTTTTCCTGACCCAGGAATCAAACCCACGTCTTCCGCATTGCAGACAGATTCTTTACTGTTTGAGCCACCAGGGACGCCCCCAATTACGTGAGACACATTGTCAAATAAGAATACTAAACCTTCTTGATTGTATTTGTAGAGATACATGTTTCATCTTCAAAGAGACTCACAGAAAGGACTCTGACAAATACTGTAGGATTCAGGTTTCTGATAACTTCAAAATTATAAAACTGAACTGGGTAGGAATTTCCAGAACTAATGGAAAAACTGGACTCAAAGCAGAACAAAAATTAATAACATGGAATTGAATGAAGCTGATGAAAATGATTATAATTTTTATGACTTTTGGTTAGAAATACAATGTTCTGTTTCTCCAGATTTAAGGAAAACTTTTTCTCTTATGGTATCTGTGATTTACTGCAATTTGGTAAATTATACCTTTGTAAGCAGAATTGAGACAATGTTTTTCCATACCTGATCCCTCCAAAATCTGGAAACACTTAGTGATATTCTCATTTTCATGGTGATACAGTTATTTACATACGTTCAATGAGAATCTGTTCCCCTTGTAACAGGACACAATTGGAAACATGGTTATATTATCAAGGTTTATGACTCAAATGTCATATTGAAAATGAAATGCATAAAGACAGGTATGAGCAGATGGCTGTAAGGAACTAGAGACACTTGGGGAAAAACTCACCTGGTACCTTGTTTTCAGACAGCCTTACTAGGGGAGTAAGGAAAGTCACTTCCTGGCAAGCTCAGGAACCTCAGGATACTTTGGGGACCTCAAGAAGAGAGGAACTTGCCTCAATTGGCACAATAGCCTTACTTACCCATGTTTACCGTGCTTTCCCTGACAGCATCTCAGAACTGGCTTTCTTTGGTCTTCAGCTGGAGGTGGTGATGGCCTGCACCATCTGGGTGAGTAATTTAGTTTTCCTAGGTTTCTCCCGCATTTACAGGAGGTGTCCATGTTATGAAACTTCTGTTTCTCTGTTTCTCTCCTGTGCATCTGTCCTTTATACAGTGGGTCTTAGCCAAGAACTTAGAAGGGTAGAGGAGAAATTATTTTCCCTTTCCTACATCTTCTAGCTTTATTGCACAATCAAAGAACACAATTATACACAGTCCTCAATAACCTATGAGAAGTTTTCTTTTATATAAGGTATTTAATAGTATTCAATAGAATTCACCCAATCTAAGGATCTGAAGGAAACCACCCTTTCTACATGGGAAGCAGTGCTCTCACCTGGCCTTCAGTGCTAAACCACCAAGTCTCCCTGTTTCTGTAAGTGATGGATTCTCTTTTGACAGTTATAGAACAGCAAGCCATTAGGAACTGATTTACAAAATAAGACAACAAAACAACTCATATGTAACAAGACTAGGAAAAAAACCTGGTAATTTTAAGGTATGGTTTCATAAGCACTTCAAAAGTAGGCCCTCTTGTAATATAACTTGAAATTTAAATATCTAAATACTCCATTTAAAAACACATCACAACCTAAAAACACATCACAACCAGCACGAGCCTTATCTAGGATCTGTGTTCCCTTCTCCCTCTTGACTTAAGGCTGACCTCTACCTGGGTTCTAGGTTTTGTTCCTTCTTTCTCAGGAATTTCATGGTCAGTGATTTACCTTGTAAGGTCAGCTTCTCCTTCTGAAATTGTTCTTACCGTGGTTTTAAACAGTGCTCAAACAGCTCCCACTAAAAACCCCAAACACAACACGTTCTTCCTTCTAAAGATGACCCTGGTCCTGCCTAAATAAGCCAAACCTTCAGGAGACTCTCTACTTATGTTTCTTGGGCAGTTGACTCCTGCCAACTAAACTGATCCTTGTGAGGTCATCAGTGACCTCTATGATGTCATCAGCAGTGGCCACCACTCACATGTCATCTTTGACAGACACTGGTAGCAGTTTGCTCCTTCATGAAACATACTCTAACCTGGGTTTTGAGGGCGCAGCTCACTTACTGGTTTCCCTCCTGACTCCCTGTATTGTCCTCCTTTGATTGGCCACTAAATATTCCTCTAGGCTAGGTCTAAGTGTAACTTTTACCCTCTTTCACTGGGGAAAAGTCAGACCTAGCCTAGTGGAAATACAGCTTGTCTTTCTAGACCCTTTCTTATTTTTCTTGCTCTCTTACCTATGAATGACCTGAAAATGATAATCTCGTCCAAGGCATTTCACATCAGGTCAATGTTCTCCCTGTGGTTTTACAATGGTGACCAAGCTCCTCCTCTGGGCCCTGCTTCCTCTCCAACATTCTTTCTTAGTATGGGTCCTCTCACATTCTGTTTCAGTCATTATGTGTTACATAACCTCTTTTTTTTGTAGATTAAAATCAACCACAGCCATTAATAGACTTCCTAGCTTCTCATCTATAGAGAAAAATAATTACCTATACCTAACTTTCCCAGGTGGCGCTAGTGGTTAAGAACCCACCTGGCAGTGTAGGAGACATTAAGAGACACGGGTTTGATCCTGGGTCAGGAAGACCCTATGGAGAAGGAAATGGCAACCCACTCCAGTATTCTTGCCTGGAGAATCCCATGGACAGAGGCGGCTGGCGGGCTACAGTCTATAGGGGTCACAAAGAGTTGGACACGACAGAAGTGACCAAGCATGCACGCAGAGTTGTCCTACTAACTAAATGAATAAATGAGTAACACACTTACGCCAGTACTAGCATATAGGAGGTTCTATTTAAGTGTCTGCCCACAGTCTATTTTCTACACAGCCTCCCAGAGGAATCCTTTACGTAAGTCACTTACCTCGTGGCTCTGCTCAGCACCAGGTAATGGTTCCTCCTCTTAGAGTCAGCAGTTCTCACTATGGGAATGATTTGGCCCCTGCCACCCACCTTACTTGATTTAGGCTCCAATGACTTTGCTGTTCCTCACACAGGCCAGGAACACAGCTTTTTCATTTGTGGTTCTCTCTACCTGGAAAGCTCTTGTCCCAGTTACCTACATGGCTTTCTCTCATTTCCTTTATGTCCTACTCAAACACCATCAGAGTAGCCATCTTAACTGTCCTCAACTGAGCTTCCTCAATACATTCTGGGCTGCACCATTCTTCAGCGGTGGCGGGGGGGGGGGGTGTACCCT
The DNA here is from genome assembly GCF_016772045.2 of Ovis aries. Classification (NCBI taxonomy): domain Eukaryota; kingdom Metazoa; phylum Chordata; class Mammalia; order Artiodactyla; family Bovidae; genus Ovis; species Ovis aries. The sequence goes on along the minus strand of NC_056080.1, from coordinate 13,119,504 downwards.
GTGCAGAGGGGTACACTGAGTAGCATCCCTGGTGTCTACCTGCTAGATGCCCACAGCATCCCACTGTTCAGTTATGACCAACAACTGTCCCTTGGGGGGCAAAACTGGGCACACTGGGAAAAATAAAAAGACCCATAACCAACCTTCTCTTACCTATATATCTTTTTAAGATGTAAATGACTTGCATGCATGCACAGATGTACATGTGTAAATGCCTATACAGTCAGGGTTTTCTCCTCTTAAATAAGTGTCATACATATTTTTCTGTGAGTAGGTTCTTTTCTTTTCCTAATACTATATCAGATGTCTTTTTCCTATATCAGAACAAACAGACATAGTACACTCTTTTGAATGGCCGCAGAGTACTCCTTAGTGTGGCTATTCTCGAATGTATTTTGCTGTTACTTTCCTGATGATCATTTAGGCTCTTTTTCATTTTCCACTAGTACAAACAATGCTGCAGCAAACATTCTGGTACATAAACTGAGCATTCCTACAAAGGTTTACTGCTGGAAGAGAAACACCTGTGCTTGTAATTTTGACACATCCAGAATCTTGCACTGGCCAGCAAGTCTCTGTTATTAGCAATCCTAGAGCCACTCCAGGTCCCATTCACCTGGGCACCCTAGAGCCTTTCAGCAGTTGGGGCCCACAGTGTAAGCCTAGTGTCTGCCAAGTGCAAGAAGGAAGGAATGCCTGCCTAGCCCAGGTAGGCACATCCCTCTTTGGGATTTTTCCCATTGCAGTTTGAGAGCTTATGAGTCAAAAAGCATACCTGTGCTCCATCACTTTGTTTCTAGGAACTTCCTTCCAAAACTGAGTTAATTCTGCTGGACCCGTGCCAGATGTCTGTTCCATTTCTGCAGCCATTACCAGAAAACGGTCTTGGGCAGAGACTGTTAAACCTGCATTCCAAAAGGGCAAGTTAATACATAAACAGGAACCTTTACAAAGGGTTGGGCATGTGGCTTAGGCATTGTTCTAGAAAACACCACTAAGGAAAAAGAATAATATGGAACTATTGTAAAACAGGCAGCTCTCCTATAAAGATGAGGACTTCTGTGGTTTGAAATTCAATCTCAGCTGGCATTAGTTTCAGCAAGTTTAGTTGTTCAGTTTTTTTGCTGAGACTCATTCAACCATCTCGTTTTACAGTTGGCCGGAGTATGGTGAGGTGACTTGCTGACAGTCCAGTTTCGAGATTCCAGTTGAGCTCGGCTGACTCATCACCCAGCCCTAGGTCCCCCATAAATAGCCTGTTGCAGCCACTCAGATGACAACTCACCGCCATGGGGAGACACAACTATATCAACTGATGCACCAGGGTCACAACTGCTATTGCTGGGCTTGACTCTGTACTTTTCTGGAGCAGTTGTTCTCACCTGTTTGTAAAGACAGTAGTCATAATAACTTTCATGCTCTTTGGGGGGAAATGGTTGAAAAATGACTTTTAAAAACCAGTTAATAAAGTCTATAAAACCACCTTGGTGGTTAAAATGTATCTTTTCCCATCAACAGGTAAAAAGCACCTCAATTTATTGGGAAGAAACATTCATCAGTCCAACTGTCACTGAGCCTTCCTCTTAAATTAAAAAAATGAGCCCAACTGTTAATTATTAAATTCAGGTGGTTAACAGGATAAATATTTCATATTCCAAAAAACAACATACATTAGAATACGTCTTACAACAGTGTTTAGAAATTGAAAAACATTAGATAATCAAAGAACATCCAGAAAGTAGATGATTTAAGGAAGTAAAACCTACCATATGGGCAATAGTGGGCTCAGTCCTGCTATACTTACTGCTCAGCATCAGGTTAGTATCCAGTATAAACTATACTCCAGAATATACCACACTTGGGGGGAAATGCACTTTTGATTTTATAGCTTTATTTTTCACTCTTACTTATTATTCATATAATGAAAAAAGGATTGGTTTTTTTTTTTAAATAACAAACATTAAACCCTGGGACTAATTTGGACAGTATCCTATTACTGCATATTATAGACAGATACAGACCTCAAGGGAACATTTTAGATAAGCTCAGAGCTAAAAGGCAGTTTAACAAGCCTAAAAATATCATAAATAAAAACATGCAAGCTCAAAATTATCAATCTTTCAATTTCCACACATAACTTATAAATTATCTTTCAGATATTTACCTTAAATGCCACTATGTTTTTTGTTACATTTGTCAACACTATCAAAGCTTTCTTCTCTCCTGAGTCTGTACTTCCAAAATAGAGTTCTTCTGCTGGGCTACATGGTAATAAAAGCATAAGGCATTGGTATTGCTCAGAAGAAATGACAAATCTAATCATCAGCTTGAAGGAAAATATCTGGTTATGCCCATTTGTATGAAGAGATTTCATCAAAGAAGATTACAAAACAATTACCTAATACATTTTGTATTTTAATCTTACTGACTGACTGAATGCATGCTATTTGAAAAGTCCTATGGTTTCCCCCAAGATCTAAAAGAAAAATAGGCAGGAACAGAAGGGAGAATTAGGAGGATTCTGAATTAGTCCTGTAACCAGCACCATCTTAAGGTTTATTTACTGAAACTCTTTGGCAGGTGACAGATAAGAACCAGAGAAGAAATTGCCACTTCAACTTTACCTAACTACAAACATTAGAATGGGGCACATATCTATACACCAACTTTAAAAAGTCAGAGATATATTTAAGTAACAGAATAATTCCTGACTATAGTTTTTTTCTAAGTAACATGGAAGGAGAATAACATAAGATTTGCCGTGGGAACTACAGGAAAATTGGTCAAAAAAATCAGTAAGCTTCAAAATGCAATTTTTACTGTTATTAGCCACTGTAATGCCCATGATCTAAAATAAAAATAAAAAGACTCAAGCAAAGTTTGTGTAATTTAATTACATGAGCTAAATTTAAATTGTATCAGGTGCCTCTCCAAACAGTACAAAGGACCATGATTTTTAAATAAAAAGGTGAATTTGCCAGATAGCCCTTGACTTTGAGCTCCATCTTTAAACAGACTCATTTTATATCAGGAATTGTGTAGAGAACACACATTGTTAAATAAGAGCTCTCCCTGGAGAGCTGTGCCTAGCTTTGGACAACAGATAAATTGGCATGACTGCTGGCTTCCTTTAAAAACCCACGTGAAATATACCACAGAAAAGATAGGAAGTTTCTGTCTTCAACTGTTCTCAGTACCCAGCACAAAAACCATGAAAAGGTCTGGGGAGACAGAGGCTGGTTAGGTCCCCAGGTCTGTGGAGGAAAAGCACTGTGATTTTCTCGTGGGCACTGCAGAGTTGGCTTTCTCCCTAGCTGGCTCTTCCAGCCATATCTCAATAGCAGTAGCCCAGGAACTAAGGTTGTGACGCCTCCAGAGGAAAAAAAAAACTAGCTTGCAAACTAGTACAGGGGGAAATGAGGAAAAAAATTCTGAAGCAGGGAAAAGGACAAAACAAAACCATGGAAAGGAGAACAGGCATGTGTGTTTCCCCCTGTACCCGCCACACACACACTCATGCAGATGGTGAAGATAAATCCAGATATAACAGTAATCAAAATATGTGTCAACAAATCAATCTTGTCAATTAGAGAGTTTCAAATTTGATCTTTAAAATGTCTGGCTCTACTGTTCATGAGTCTTTAACAGTTATATAGAAAGGTTTCAAGTAAAGGGATATAAAATGATACAGGAGGCCGTTACTAAAGACAGTTGATAAAGCACTGTTAAACAAGGCTATATACATTTACCAACCCAAGTGAGAAAGGTCTCTACATAATGATAAAGAAATGATACTAATTTTTTGGACTGAACACCCTGGAGAGAAAAATAGAGATGTGCTGAAATTTGGCTTTGGTAAAAATCCTATTTTTCTGGTTCAGCTTTAGTTTTGGAAAGTTAAATTAATAAAAGGCTACTTCAGTGTCATTTCTGGCAACCTCAAACTTATGCAAGTCAAACACTATCAATAAAATGAGAAAAATGTATGTCATTCAGATTTGTTGTTAATATGGGAGTATTCATTATTTACCTAATGTGGGATAAAGGCCTTTTAAACAAACTCAACAGAATAAATAATAAAAAGGTAGCTACAAATATCCACTATGTTTGAAAACCAAGGTAAGTCTTCAGATACCCCTTAATTTTACATTTCCACAGTTTCAAAAACAGTCCAGAAATTTTCTTAACTTTGCAGTTCTCTCAAAACAATCAAGATATGTTACAAAAGCATAGCTAATAAAATCCTCAGCCATTACCTGATGTGTAATAAGGGCCCTTTAAACACACTCAGTGGTTTCTTGAAAGTTTTCATTTTGGAATCAACTTTTTCATTCTCATCTGCTTTGGAAGTAGGTTCCATTATGTTACCCTAAAGACAAATTTTATATATATATATATATATATATGAAAAAAGATAAAAAAATTGAGTTTCACACAGGCAGTGACAGGCAGTTCATTAGGTCACAAAGTAAGCATTATAGTGACTCGATCCAAATTATAATCTTTAAGCTAGGTTTACTATATGTTAAATATATAATTTAGATATAATAATCAGATCATTAACCTATATTTGAGTGCCTACTATATAAAGAAGCCCCTTTAGAAAATGTAACATGGTCTTTCTCTTAAGAGTCTTTTTATTTTTAGTTTTTTTGGCCACACTGCACAGCTTGTGGGATCTTAATTCCCCAACCAGGGATTAAACCTGGGCCCTGGGTAGTGAGAGCACTGCATCCTAACCACTGGACCACCATAAGGGAATTCCCCTCCCTTATGTATTTTAAAATCTTTTCTACATAGAATATATTTATATCTCTGTCAAGTTCCTGATATTAAAACATAACAACTCAGTGCTCTTTAAAAGTGACAAAGAGGGGGTAGATCAAGGGTATGTTTTAAGTTACTTTTATTTTAGATAAAACATTTTTTGGATAAAAGGATTCTTTCAAGGTGTTTTTATACAAAGCATGGAATCAGCCTTTTATATAATGTAGTGGTACTAACCGTCAGCTAGTGTCATCCTTGCTCTTTTTACATTTCAAGATATAGAAGGGCAGCAAGTTTAGTGAATTATCTAAATTCACATAGCCAGCTGGTGGGATGAGATCACATCTTTTGTCTCTCAAATTTTTTTTGTTAAAATTACCTTTTTAGGAAGAGTTGTTTGTTCTTCATTAGAAATTGTTTCCAAGGTATCTTTGCCATCACTTTCTATATCTTCTTTACTTGAAGCTTCATCCTCACTGGCAATAGGCCCATTTTCACACAATGGTGTTTGGAAATCATCATCTACAAGTGGTGGGTAGCTATACTTGAAAGGATCCTGAGAAAAAAGAATTTTGTATCAGCTTGCTGAGAGGTGGGTAGAGAAATAATTCTCTTAGTAAAGTTAAAATCCATTCCTCTGGCCAAGGAAACAGAGTTAATTAGATAGTGAAATTTAAAACAAAGCAAGCATTTCAAAACAGCATGGGAAAATGCAATAAGTGGTGTGGGACAACTGGCCAGCCATCTGTAAAAGAACCAAGTTGGATCTTCAGCTCATTCTTTATACCAGAAAGAATTTCAGATAGGTAAGAGCTTTAAATGTGTGTATTTTTTAAAAACCATGTAAGTTTCAGGAATAGGGGGATTAAAAACAACAAAATGAAGAAACACAAAACCTAAGTAAGGAAAGACCTTTTTAAGTACAACATGAAACCTAGAAGGCATAAAAATATTTATAAAAAAATGAAACATTTCTGATTGAGGGCTGAGACAGGATGGCAGAGTAGAAGGATGTGAGCTCATCTCTTCTCATGAAAACACCAAAATCACAACTAATAGCTGAATAACCATTGAGAATAAAACACTAGAACTGACCAAAAAAGATACTCTATATCCAAAGACAAACAAGAAGTCATAAGGAGACAGTAGGATGAGCACAAGCATGGTAAAAATCAAATCCCATACATGCCAGGTGGGTGACCCACAAATGAAAATACCTGTATCACAGGGGTTCTCCCACAGGAGTGAAAGTTCGGAGGCCTACACCAGGCTCCCCAGCCTGGGGGTCTGGCATTGGGAGTAGGAGCCCCCAGAGCATCTGGCTATGAAGGCCAATGGGATTTGACTGTAAGAATTCCACAATACTGGGGCAAACAGAAACTCCACTCTCAATAGTGACACACAGAATCTTGTGACCACCAGGACCCAGGGGAAAAGCAGTGACCTCATAGGAGCCTGGGTTAGATCCACCTGCTAATACTGGAGGATCTCCTGCTGAGACGGGGTGGTTATGGCTCACTGTGGGGACAAAGACACTGGTGGTCGTAGTTCTGGAGAGTATTCATGGGTGTGAACCCTCCTGCAGGCCGCCATTTCCTCACTAAAACCTGGTCCCTCCCAATAGCCTATAGGTTCCAATGCTGGGATGCCTCAAACCAAACAATGGGGTGGCAACACAGTCCATGCAGACAGTCTGCATGAAGTCTTCCTGAGCCCACAGGTGCCCACTAAACACACCCCTTCACATGATCTTGCTCACTAGAGGTCTTACAGGAAAGAAGTGACTCCATGTCGGATCTTTTTTTTTTTTTTTACTTTTAACCGTTGCCTGATTATTGCAACTGGATTACAACTAGTTACATGAATCATTGTTTTGTTTCTTGTCTCCAAAATGTTTGTGCTTTGTGTCTTCCCGCTGCATTATGTTTTCGTAAATGTTGCTCGCTGCATTATTTATATCCTGCCTCATTTATAAGATGAGTTGTCTATCATAGTACCAAGTGTGCAAACAGGCCTTCAAAGAAACTTCTCTTGCTAAACATCTTAAGGAAATACATTACATTGATAACATAAAATAATTGTAATAGTGTGATTCTAGGTATGGGAAGAAGCAATAAGTGAAAATGTCTCCTGGATCATAATTAGATCTAGAGAATCATTAATTATTGATGGGGGTCTACCGACTCAATAGATGTTGAGTTTGAGCAAGCTCTGGGAGTTGGTGATGGACAGGGAAGCCTGATGTGCTACAGTTCAAGGGGTCACAAAGAGTTGGACATGACTGAGCAACTGAACTGAATCCAAAAATTAGCACCTGGAGTGGCATATTAAGTATTTTTGCCTGATCTGGGAGGGGCCACCCAGTGTCATGGGACAAAATTTCATCATAAACTGTCTCCCAAATATTGGTTAAATTCCTGACCAAGAGGGGAGGATCTGAGAAATGGAATATTTCCTGCCATATCAGCCATCAGCAATTGCAGCCCCCTGCCCAACATGAGCTGGTGGGCCCTAGGACACTCAGGAAGGAGAAGAATGTCTCCTATCCAGCAGCCATCAGACTTCAGCCACTTGCTATGGTGAGTCCTGAGGAAACTCGGGATATGACAATACAGGATTATAGGCCCCAGATACCTGAGGTACATGTCAAGGAAATGATTTCAATGAGCCCTGACTCTTGTATCTTCACATCCACAGAAAAGTTGCTAAATTCTTTACCTGAGTGGCTGCCTCTCAGGCCTTAAGTCCTCAAAATTCCCACTGAAAAGAACATAACTCTTAACTTTTAGGTTGTGAATATTGTTTAACTGTACAGGTGTAAAGTAGACACTTCCCATATAGGAACAAAAGCAGCAACATTTGGAACACTGGCACTGATGGCAGACATTCCCAGAGACATCAATTGGACAAGACGCAACAGGAAGCAATTAGAATGGTCATGGCCCCCTTTTCTACAAGACTGTGGAATGGACACTGACAGTGCACAACTGTTACTGGGAAGAACTGACTCCACGCTGGCTCTGTTTCTTCTCCTTTAACCTTTGCTTCCCATGGCTTTTGTTCACGAAAAGGATACTGTCCATACATAGTGGGCTGCCTTGGGGAACCCTGCCCCACTGCCTGAATGTTAAACCAAAATGCCTTTGTTCCAGGCCCTGTCCACCTGTGGATGGCTACAGGAAGGAATTAATGCATCCTCTCCACGAGGCTGGCTATTCCAGGAGATATTTGCAAGATTAATGGAACTTTTACTTGACTTCCCCACCTTCTCCCATCTCTGCTCTATAAAAAGAACCTGGCATCCAGACCCTGATATGATGGCTTTTTGGAGACAGTAGTCTGTCATCTCAGTCTGTCAGCTTTCCAAAGAAACTCGTATTCCTTGCCTCAACACCTCATTTCTCGGTTAATTGGCCTGTCATAGCAACCAGAGCAAACTTGGATTCGGTAAAAGAGACACAAGACTCAGCTCTGCCCACAAGTTGGCAGGAACCAGTCCCTCCTAACAGGAAGCCTGTACGAGCCTGTTAAATAATTTTTCTTTTTTAACCATGCTGTATGGCTTGTGGAATCTGTTTCCTAACCAGGAACTGAACACGTGTACTCAACACGTAAAAGTGTGGACTCCTAACGACTGGACCACCAGGGAATTCCCTGCACGAGCCTCTTAGAATGGCCTCATCCACAAGGGAACAGAGAGCAGAAGCAAAAACGAACTACAACCCTGCAGCTTGCAGAATGGAAATCGCAATCACAGGAAGTCAGACAAAATGAGACCAGCAGAGGAATAAGTCCCAGATGAAGGAACAAGATAAAATCTCAGAACAACAACTATGTTTAGTGGAGACAGGCAATCTACCTGAAAAAGAATGCAGAGTACGGACAGTAAAGATGATTCAAAATCTTGGAAAAAGAATGGAGGCAAAGACTGAGAAGAAAGAAAAAATGTTTAATAAACACCTAAAATATCTAAAGAACAAATAAAGCAAACTACAATAAGTGAAATGAAAAACACACTCAGTTCAGTATAGTTCAGTCGCTCAGTCGTGTCCGACTCTTTGCGACCCCATGAATCACAGCATGCCAGGCCTCCCTGTCCATCACCAACTACTGAAGTTCACTCAGACTCACGTCCATCGAGTCGGTGATGCCATCCAGCCATCTCATCCTCTGTCATCCCCTTCTCCTCCTGCCCCCAATCCCTCCCAGCATCAGAGTCTTTTCCAACTCTTCGCATGAGGTGGCCAAAGTACTGGAGTTTCAGCTTCAGCATCATTCCTTCCAAAAGAAATCCCAGGGCTGATATCCTTCAGAATGGACTGGTTGGATCTCCTTGCAGTCCAAGGGACTCTCAAGAGTCTTCTCCAACACCACAGTTCAAAAGCATCAGTTCTGCAGTGCTCAGCTTTCTTCACAGTCCAACTCTCACATCCATACATGACACTGGAAAAACCATAGCCTTGACTAGACGGACCTTTGTTGGCAAAGTAATGTATCTGCTTTTCAACATGCTATCTAGGTTGGTCATAACTTTCCTTCCAAGGAGTAAGCGTCTTTTAATTTCATGGCTGCAATTACCATCTGCAGTGATTTTGGAGCCCCCCAAAATAAAGTCTGACACTGTTTCCCCATCTATTTCCCATAAAGTGATGGGACCAGATGCCATGATCTTTGTTTTCTGAATGTTGAGCTTTAAGCCAACTTTTTCACTCTCATCTTTCACTTTCATCAAGAGGCTTTTTAGTTCTTCTTCACTTTCTGCCATAAGGGTGGTGTCATCTGCATATCTGAGGTTATTGATATTTCTCCCGGCAATCTTGGTTCCAGCTTGTGCTTCTCCCAGCCCAGTGTTTCTCATGATGTACTCTGCATATAAGTTAAATAAGTAGGGTGACAATATACAGCCTTGACGTACTCCTTTTCCTATTTGGAACCAGTCTGTTGTTCCATGTCCAGTTCTAATTGTTGCTTCCTGACCTGCATACAGATTTCTCAAGAGGCAGGTTAGGTGGTCTGGGATTCCCATCTCTTTCAGAATTTTCCACAGTTTCTTGTGATCCACACAGTCAAAGGCTTTGGCATAGTCAGTAAAGCAGAAATAGATGTTTTTCTGGAACTCTCTTGCTTTTTCCATGATCCAGCGGATGTTGGCAATTTGATCTCTGGTTCCTCTGCCTTTTCTAAAATCAGCTTAAACATCTGGAAGTTCATGGTTCACGTATTGCTGAAGCGTAGCTTGGAGAATTTTGAGCTTGACTTTACTAGTGTGTGAGATGAGTGCAATTGTGCGGTAGTTTGAGCATTCTTTAGCATTGCCTTTCTTTGGGATTGGAATGAAAACTGACCTTTTCCAGTCCTGTGGCCACTGCTGAGTTTTCCAAATTTGCTGGCATATTGAGTGCAGCACTTTCACAGCATCATCTTTCAGGATTTGAAGCAGCTCCACTGGAATTCCATCACCTCCACTAGCTTTGTTCATAGTGATGCTTTCTAAGGACCACTTGACTTCACATTCCAGGATGTCTGGCTCTAGGTGAGTGATCATACCATCGGGATTATCTGGGTCATGAAGATCTTTTTTGTACAGTTCTTCTGTGTATTCTTGCCACCTCTTCTTAATATCTTCTGCTTCTGTTAGGTCCATACAATTTCTGTCCTTTATCGAGCCCATCTTTGCATGAAACGTTCCCTTGGTATCTCTAATTTTCTTGAAGAGATCTCTAGTCTTTCCCATTCTGTTGTTTTCCTCTATTTCTTTGCATTGATTGCTGAAGAAGTCTTTCTTATCTCTTCTTGCTATTCTTTGGAACTGTGAATTCAGATGCTTATAGCAGAATAAAGGAGAGAACAGATGAGTGAGTGGGAAGACAGAATGGTGGAAATCACTGCCACAGAACAGAATAAAGAAAAATGAAATGAGAACAATCTAAGACACCTCTGAGATTGCATTTAAAGCACCTCTAGTCACATTAAAGGGATGTCAGAAGGAGAAGAGATAAAGGACCTGGGAAAATGTTTGAAGAGATAATAGCTGAAAACTTTCATAACATGGCAAAGGAAATAGTTACCCAGGTCCAGAAGTGCAGAGTCCCCGGCAGGATAAACACAAGGAGGAACGTGCCAAGATACATGTTAATCAAACTGACAAAAACTGAAGAGAAAATATTAAAAGCAAAAAATAATGTACAAGGGAATTCCTGAAAGATTATCAGCTGATTTTACAGCAGAAATTCTGCAGACCAGAAGGGAATGGCATGATATATTTACAGTGAAGAACCCATAACCAAGATATCCTTCCCAGCAAGGATCTAACTCATAGCTCGTGGCGGAATCAAAAGCTCTCATGCAAAAGTTAAGAGAATACAACACCACCAGACAAACTATGCAACAAATGCTAAACAAATTTTTCTAGGTGGAAGGCAAAAAAAAAAAAGGGGCCACAACTAGAAACAAAACATAATGAATGGAAAAGCTCACTAGTAAAGAATGCATATAGTAAAAGTAAGACATCATCCACACAGAAATAGGATATGAAAACCAGCAATCATGAGAAGAGGTATGTACAAACTCAAGATATTGGAAATGCATTTGAAATTAAAAGGCCAGCATCTGAAAACAATCTCATTTATACACTACTATATCAAGACACGGTAACTGCAAACTGAAAATCAACAATAAATACACACACAAAAGGAAAAATGAAATCAAACAACACTAAAGTTAGGCATCAAATCATGAGAGAAAAAAAGAGGAAGCAGGGAAAAAGACCTACAAAATCAAATTTAAAAATTAATAAACTGGCAATAACAGGGGAGTTTCCTGGCAGTAGAGTGGGTAGGATTTGGTGCTTTTACTGCCACGGCCTGGATTCTATCCCTGGTCGGGGAACTAAGATCTGTAAGCCGTGCAGCACGGCCAAAAAAGAAAAGACAGTAAAACAAAAACATATCAATAATTACCTTAAATGTAAACTGATTTAATGCTCTATCCAAAAGACAGAGTGGTTGAATGGATGCAAACTCATACATAAGCTGTCTACAAAAGACCCACTTCAAATCTAGAGACACAGACTGAAAGTCAGGGGACTGAAAAAGGTATTCCATGTAAATAGAAATCAAAAGAAAGCTGCAATGTCAATACTCGTATCAAACAGATTTTAAAATACAGACAGACTGTTTTAAGAGAGAAAGAAGGACACTATACAATGATCAAGGGATCAATCTAAGAAGATAAAACAACTGTAAATATACTAGCACCCAATATAGGAGCAGCTCAATATATAAAGCTGGTACTAAAGGTGAGAGCCATAAAATGAAAAATCTACAGTAACAAACTAATAGTGTGGGACATTAACACCCCACTTTCATCAATGGAAATATCCAGACCAAAAGTCAATCAGGAAAAACAGACCTTACATGACACATTAAAATAGATCAACTTAATATTTATAGAGCATTCCATCTGAAAGCAGCAGAATACACTTTCTTCTCAAATGTACATGGAACATTTTCTAGGATTGATCACAAGTAAGGCCACAAAGTAAGGCTTGGTACATTTATGAAAACTGAAATCACATCAACTATCTTTTCTGTCCATAATGTTATGAGATAGAAATGAACTAAAAGGAAAAAAAGTAAGAAACACAAACTTGTAAAAGCTAAACAATATGCTAAGAAACACCCAGTGAGTCACTGAAGAAATCAAAGAGTAAATTAAAAAATACCTAGTGACAAATGACAATGAAAACATAAAGATCCAAAACCTATGGGAAACAGCAAAAGCAATTCTAAAAAGGAAGTGTACAGCAATACAATCTTACCTTGGGAAACAAGAAAAATCTCCAATAAAAAACCTAAACTGAGTTCTGACAAAACATGGTCCACTGGAGAAGGAATGGCAAACCACTTCAGTATTCTTGCCTTGAGAACCCCATGAACAATATGAAAAGCAAAAAGATATGACACAGAAAGATGGACTCCCCAGGTCGGTAGGTGCCCAATATGCGACTGGAGAAGAGTGGAGAAATAACTCCAGAAATAATGAAGAGATGCCGTGAAAGTGAAAACAATGCTCAATTGTGGGTGTGACTGGTGATGGAAGTAAAGTCCAATGCTATAAAGAACAATACTGCACAGGAACCTGGAATGTTATGTCCATGAATCAAGGTAAATTGGAAGTGGTCAAATAGGAGATGGCAAGAGTGAACATCAACATTTTAGGAATCAGTGAACTAAAATGGGTGAATTTAATTCAGATAACCATTATATCCACTACTGTGGCCAAGAATCCCTTAGAAATTGGTGTAGCCCTCATTGTCAACAAAAGACTCTGAAATGCAGTACTCGGGTGCAATCTCAAAACTGACAGAATGATCTTGGTTCATTTCCAAGGCAAACCATTCAACATCACAGTAATCCAAGCCTAAGCCCAAACCACTAATGTGGAAGAAGCTGAACAGTTCTATGATGACCTATAATACCTTCTAGAACTAACACCAAAAAAGATGTCCTTTTCATCACAGGGGATTGAAATGGAAAAGTAGGAAGTCAAGAGATACCTGGAGTAACAGGCAAGCTTGGCCTTGGAGTACAAAATGAAGCAGGGCAAAGGCTAAAAGAGTTTTGCTGAGAGAATGCACTAGTCATAGCAAACACCCTCTTCCAACAACACAGGAGACGACTCTACACATGGACATCACCAGATGATCAATAAAAAAATCAGATTAATTAGATTCTTTGCAGCCAAAGATGGAGAAGCTCTATACAGTCAGCAAAAACAAGACTGGGAGCTGACTGTGGCTCAGATCATGAACTCCTTACTGAAAAATTCAGGCTTAAATTGAAGAAACCAGGGAAAACCACTAGGCCATTCAGGTATGGCCTAAATCAAATCCCTTATGATTATACAGTGGAAATGACAGATTCAAGGGATTAGATCTGATAGAGTCCTTGAAGAACTATGGATGGAGATTCATAACATTATGGTACAGGAGTTGGTGACCAAAACCATCCCCAAGAAAAAGAAATGCAACAAGGCAAAATGGTTGTCGAAGGAGGCCTTACAAATAGCTGAAAACAGAAGAGAAGCAAAAGGCAGAGCAGGAAAGGAAAGATATACCCAAATGAATGCGGAGTTCCAAAGAAAAGCAAAGAGTGATAAGAAAGCCTTCTTATGAGAACAATGCAAAGAAATAGAGGAAAACAACTGAATGTGAAAGACTAGAGATTTCTTCAAGAAAATTAGAGATACCAAGGGAACATTCCATACAAAGACGGGCACAATAGAGTACAGAAATGGCAAGGACCTAACAGAAGCAGGGGAGATCTAGAAGAGGTGACACAGAAAAACCGTACAAAAAAGGTCTTAATGACTCAGATAACCATGACAGTGTGGTCAACAACATAGAGCCAGACATCTTGGAGTGTGAAATCAAGTGAGTGTGGGCCTTAAGAAGCATTACTATGAACAAAGCTGGTGGAGGTGATGGAATTCCATCTGAACTTTCAAATCCTAAAAGATGACATTGTTAAAGTGTTGCACTCAATATGCCAGCAAATATGGAAAACTCAGTAGTGGCCACAGGACTGGAAAAGGTCCATTTTTATCCCAGTCCCAAAGAAGGGCAATGCCAAATGATGTTCAAACTACTGCACAACTGTGCTCATCTCACATGCTAGAAAAAGCAAGAGAATTCCAGAAAAAACATCTACTTCTGCTTCACTGACCATGCCCAGGCCTTTGACTGTGCAAGTCACAACAAACTGTGGAAAATTCTTTAAAAGATGGGAGTCTGAACCACCTTACCTGTCTCCTAAGAAACCTGTATGTAGGTCAAGAAGCACCAGTTAGAATTGGACATGGAACAATGGACTGGTTCCAAAGTAGGAAAGGGGTATGTCAAGGCTGTATATTGTCACCCTGCTTAATATATGAAGATTACATCATGTGAAATGCCAGGCAGGATGAATCACAAGCTGGAATCAAGACTTCCAGGGAAAATATCAACAGCCTCAGATATGTAGGTGATACCACCCTAATGGCAGAAACCATAAAGTAACTAAAGAGCCTCCTGATGAAGGCGAAAGAGGAAAGTGAAAAAGCTGGCTTAAAACTCAACATTCAAAAAACTAAGGTCATGGCATCTGGTCCCATCATCTCATGGGAAATTGATGGGGAAAAAATGGAAACAGTGACAGATGTTATTTTTGTGGGCTTCAAAATCACTGCAGATGGTGACTCCTGCCATGAAATTAAAAGGCACATGATCTTTTGAAGAAAAGCTATACCTAGAGAGTGTATTAAAAAGCAGAGACATCACTTTGCCAACAAAGGTATGTATAGTCAAAGCTATGGCTTTTCCAGTAGTCATGTACAGATGTGAAAGTTGTACCATAAAGAAGGCTGAGCACCAAAGAATTGATGCTTTCGAACTGTGGTGTTGGAGAAGACTCCTGAGAGTCCCTTGGACAGCAAGGAGATCAAACTAGTCAATCCTAAAGGAAATCAACCCTGAATATTCACTGGAAGGACTGATGCTGAAGCTCCAAAACTCTGGCAACCTGACGTAAAGAGCTGACTCAGTGGAAAAGACCTTGGTGCTGGGAAAGATTGAGGGCAGGAAGATGAAGATGAGATGGTTTGATGAGATCACTGAGTCAATGGACATGAGTTTGAGCAAACTCTGGGAGATATTGAAGGACATGGAAGCCTGGTGTGTTGCAGTCCATGAGGTTGCAGAGTCAGACACGACTTAAGAACTGAACAACACCACCTAAAGCAAATAGAGAAAGAAGAAGAAGCAAACCCCAAAGTGAACAGAAGGAAACAAATCATAAATATCAGAGCAGAAATAATGAAATAGAGATGAAGAAAACAACAGAAACGATCAATGAAACTAAAAGCTGGTTCCTTTAGATGATAAACAAAACTGATCAATCTTTTAGCAAGACTCATCAGTAAAAAGGAGAAGGCAATGGCATCCCACTCCAGTACTGTTGTCTGGAAAATTCCATGGACGGAGGAGCCTGGTAGGCTGCAGTCCATGGGGTCGCGAAGAGTTGGACACAACTGAGCGACTTCACTTTCACTTTTTCACTTTCATGCATTGGAGAAGGAAATGGCAACCCACTCCAGTGTTCTTGCCTGGAGAATCCCAGGGATGGCAGAGCCTGGTGGGCTGCTGTCTATGGGGTTGCACAGAGTCAGACATGTCTGAAGTGACTTAGCAGCAGCAGCATCAGTTAAAAAAATAAATAAATAAAGTGAGGACTTCCCTGATGATCAAGTCTTTAAGAATCTGCCTGATAATGCAGGAGATACAGCTTTGATCCCTGGGCCAGGAAGATACAACAAGCTGCAGGGCAACTGAGCCCATGTACCGCAACTATTGATGCCTGAATGCTCTAGAGCCCATACTCCACACATAAGAGAAGCCACCACAATAAGAAGCAGGCACACCACAACTACAGAGTAGTCCATGCTCAAGGTAACTAGAGAAAGCCTTAACAGTAACAAATACCTACTGCCAAAAATAAATAAGAAAAAAAGGTGGAGGGTTCCAGTCAATAAAATTACAAATAAAAAAGAGAAATTAAAATAAATACCACAGAAATACAAAGATCACAGGAGACTATTATAAACTATATGCCAATAAAATGACCAATGTAGAAGAAACAAATTCTTAGAAAGTTACACTCTCCCAAAAATGAACCAGTAAGAAACAGAAAATATGAACCAACCAATCACAAGTACTAAAATTGAAACTATGTTAAAAAATTCATAACAAACAAAACTCTAGGATCCGATGGCTCCACAGGTGAATCCTTCTGAAAATCTTCAAAAAATCCACTGAGGAAAAAACACTCCTAAACTCATTCTATGAGGACAACATCATCCTGATACCAAAACCAGACACATATCACACACCCCCCAAAAAATCACAGGCCAGTATAACTGACGAACACTGATGCAAAAATGCTCAACAAAATACTAGCAGACCATATTCAACAATACATTAGAAGGATCATACACCAAGATCAAGTAGCATTTATCCTTAAAGACACAAGGATATTTCAATATTTGCAAATCAGTGTGATATACCGCACTGACAAACTAAAAATAAAAATCATATGATGATCTCAAAACATGCAAAGAAGGTCTTGACAAAATACCCATGAAGAACAGCATGTAGATTCCTTGAAAAACTAGGAATAAAATGACCATATGATCCAGCACTCTTACGGCAGAAAGTGAAGAGGAATAAAGAGCCTCTTGATGAAGGTAAAAGAGGAAAGTGAAAAAGCTGACTTAAAACTCAACATTCAAAACATTAAGATCATGGCATCCAATCCAATCACTTCATGGCAAACAGATGGGGAAACAATGGAAACAGTGACAGACTTTATTTTCTTGGGCTCCAAAATCACTGCAGATGGTGACTGCAGCCATGAAATTAGGACACTTGATCCTTGGAAGAAAAGCTATGACAAACCTAGATAGCGGAAGAAAAGCTATGACATACCTAGACAACATATTAAAAAGCAGAGACACTACTTTGCTGACAAAGGTCTGTCTACTCAAAGCTATGGTTTTTCCCTGATGATTATACAGTGGAAGTGAGAAATAGATTTAAGGGACTAGATCTGATAGATAGAGTACCTGATGAACTATGGACAGAGGTTTGTGACACTGCACAAGAGGCAGGGAGCAAGACCATCCCCAAGAAAAAGAAATGCAAAAAACCAAAATGGCTGTCTGAGGAGGCCTTACAAATAGCTGTGAAAAGAAAAGAAGCAAAAAGCAAAGGAGAAAAGGAAAGATATAAGCATCTGAATGCAGAGTTCCAAAGAACAGCAAGGAGAGATAAGAAAGACTTCCTCAGTGATCAATATAAAGAACTAGAGGAAAACAACAGTATGAGAAAGACTAGAAATCTCTTCAAGAAAATTAGAGATACCAAGGGAACATTTCATGCAAAGATGGGCTCGATAAAGGACAGAAATGGTATGGACCTAACAGAAGCAGAAGATATTAAGAAGAGGTGGCAAGAATACACAGAACTGTACAAAAAAGATCTTCACAACACAGATAACCATGATGGTGTGATCACTCACCTAGAGCCAGACATCCTGGAATGTGCAGTCAAGTGGGCCTTAGAAAGCATCGCTACGAACAAAGCTAGTGGAGGTGATGGAATTCCAATAGAGCTATTTCAAATCCTAAAAGATGATGCTGTGAAAATGCTGAACTCAATATGCCAGCAAATTTGGAAAACTCAGCAGTGGCCACAGGACTGGAAAAGGTCAGTTTTCATTCCCATCCCAAAGAAAGGCAATGCCAAAGAATGCTCAAACCACTGCACAATTGCATTCATCTCACACACTAGTAAAGTAATGCTCAAAATTCTCCAAGCTACGCTTCAGCAGTACATGAACCATGAACTTCCAGATGTTTAAGCTGATTTTAGAAAAGGCAGAGGAACCAGAGATCAAATTGCCAACATCCGCTGGATCACTGAAAAAGCAAGAGAGTTCCAGAAAAACATCTATTTCTGCTTTACTGACTATGCCAAAGCCTTTGACTGTGTGGATCACAATAAACTGTGGAAAATTCTGAAAGAGATGGGAATCCCAGACCACCTGACCTGCCTCTTGAGAAACCTGTATGCAGGTCAGGAAGCAACAGTTAGAACTGGACGTGGAACAACAGACTGGTTCCAAATAGGAAAAGGAGTACGTCAAGGCTGTATATTGTCACCCTACTTATTTAACTTATATGCAGAGTACATCATGAGAAACACTGGGCTGGAGGAAGCATAAGCTGGAATCAAGATTGCCAGGAGAAATATCAATAATCTCAGATATGCAGATGACACCACCCTTATGGCAGAAAGTGAAGAGGAACTAAAAAGCCTCTTGATGAAAGTAAAAGAGGAGAGTGACAAAGTTGGCCTAAAGCTCACCATTCAGAAAACTAAGATTATGGCATCTGGTCCCATCACTTCATGACAAATAGATGGGGAAGCAGTGGAAACAGTTATTTTTCTGGGCTCCAAAATCACTGCAGATGGTGATTGCAGCCATGAAATTAAAAGACGCTTACTCCTTGGAAGGAAAGTCATGACCAACCTAGATAGCATATTAAAAAGCAGAGACATTACTTTGCCAAAAGGTCCGTCTAGTCAAGGCTATGGTATTTCCAGTGGTCATGTATGGATGTGAGAGTTGGACTGTGAAGAAAGCTGAGTGCTGAAGAATCGATGCTTTTGAACTGTGGTGTTGGAGAAGACTCTTGAGAGTCCCTTGGACTGCAAGGAGATCCAACCAGTCCCTCCTAAAGGAGATCAGTCCTGGGTGTTCATTGGAAGGACTGGTGCTGAAGCTGAAACTCCAATACTTTGGCCACCTCATGCGAAGAGCTGACTCACTGGAAAAGACCCTGATGCTGGGAGGGATTGGGGGCAGGAGGTGAAGGGGATGACAGAGGATGAGATGGCTGGATGGCATCACCGACTCGATGGACATGAGTTTGAGCAATCTCTGGAGATGGTGAAGGACAGGGAAGTTTGGTGTGCTGCAGTCCATGGGGTTGAAAGAGTTGGAAACAACTGAGAGACTGAACAACAACAATGATCTAGCAATCCTACTACTGGGTGTATACCCTGAGAAAACCATTTTCAAAAAGACACATGTACCCCAATGTTCACTGCAACATTATTTACAATAGCCAAGACATGGAAGCAACCTAGACATCTGTTGACAGATGAATGGATAAATAAGTTGTGGTATATACACACAATAGAAAATTATTCAGCCATAAAAAGGAACAAATTTTAGTCAGGTGACTTGAGGTGGATGAATCTAGATCCTGATACAGAGTGAAGTAATTCAGAAAGAGAAAAACCAATATTGTATATTAACCCTTATATGTGAAATGTCAAAAAATGGTACTAGTGAATCTATTTGCAGGGCAGGAATAGAGACAGACGTAGAGAACAGACTTGTGGATACAGTGGAGGAGGGAGAGGGTGTGAGAATTGAGAGAGTAGCACTGAAACATACACATTCCCACATGTAACAAGCTAGCAAGTGAGAAGTTGCTGTATAACACAGGGAGTTCAACCTGGTGCTCTATGACAAGCTAGAGGGATAGGGTGGGTGGGGGTGGGAGGGAGGTTCAAGAGGGAGTGATATATGTATGTTTTTTATGACTGATTTGGGTTGTTGTATGGGATAAACTGACATAACACTGTAAAGCAACTATCTTCCATTTGTAAATAAAATTTTAAAAAGTCACCCATTTATGATAAAAAAAAAACCCTCTCCAAGAAGTAGGCATAAAAGGGAACATTTCTCAAAGTAATAAAAGTCACCTATGACAAACCTACAGTTAACATGACACTCTATGATGAAAAACTGAAAGCACTTCCTCTAAGATCAGGAACAAGGCAAGAATATTCACTATCACTTTTATTCAACATAGTTTCAGAAGTCCTAGACACAGAAATTAGAGAAGAAAAAGGAATATAAATTGGAAAAGTAAAACTGTCACTGTTTGGAGATGACAGGATACTATACATAGAAAACCCTAAAGATGCTTCCAGAAAACTACTAGAGGTCATCAATGAATTCAGTAAAGTTGCTGTATACAAAACTAATACATAGAAATTTCTTGCATTTCTATATACTAACAACGGAAGATCAGAAATTAAGGAAACAATCCTATCATCATCACATCAAAAAGAAGAAAAATGCCTAGTAATAAACCTACATAAGGAGGTAAAAGGTGTATACTCTGAAAACTGTAAGATGCTGATGAAATAATTCAAATATGAAACCAACAGAAGGAAAAATATAGCATATTCTTTGATTGGAAGAAACAATCCGGTCAAAATGACTATAGCACCCAAGGTAATCTACAGATTCAATGCAATCCCTATCAAATTACCAATGGCATTTTTTTGCAACTTAGAACAAAAATTCAAAAATCTGTGTGGAGACAGAAAAGACACCAATAGCCAAATCAATCATGAGACTATACTACAAAGCTACCAGTTATCAAAATAGCATCATACTGGCACAAAGAGAGAAATACAGATCAATGGAACAGAAGTACAGAAATAAACCCACACATGTATAGTCAATTAATCTACAACAAAGGATGTAAGACTAAAAGTTGGGGGAAAAAAAAATCTCTTCAACAAATGGTGCTGGGAAAACCGGACAGTTACATGTAAAAGAATGAAATTAGAACATTCTTTAAAACTATACACAAAAACAAACTCGAAATGGATTAAAGAGCATTTAATGGTACTATTTAATGAGTACTAATCAATTCCTACCACTTCCCTGGTGGCTCAGATGGTAAAGCGTCTGCCTACAATGTGGGAGACCCAGGTTTGATTAAACTCCTAGAGGAAAACACAGCAGAACATTCTTTGACATAAATTGCAGCAATATCTTTTACAAGCTGACTCCTATAGTCATGGAAATAAAAACAAAAATAAACAAATTGGACCAAATAAAACTGAAAACCTTTTGTACAGCAAAGAAAACCATAAACAAAACGAAAAGACAACCCACAGAATGGAAGAAAACATTTGTAAATGATGTGACTGACAAGGGATTAATCTCTGTAAAGAGCTCATGCAGCTCAATATAACTCAAACAACCCAATCAAAACACGGGCAAAAGACGTATATAGACAATTCTCCAAAGAAGAAACATGGAAAGCCAAGAGGCACATGAAAAAATGCTCAAAACTGTTAATTATTAGAGAAATGCAAATAAAAACTACAAGATATTCCTCTAAGATCAGGAAGAAGATAAGGGTTTCCATTCCCACCATTATTATTCAATATAGTTTCTGAAGTCCTAGCCATGGCAATTAGAGGAAAAGAAAATGAAAGGAATCGAGATTGTAAAAAGAGGTAAAACTCTCACTGTTTGCAGATGACATGATACTATACATAGAAAACCCTAACAATGCCACCAGAAAATTTCTAGAGCTAATCAGTGAATTTAGTAATGTAGCAGGATACAAAATTAATACACAGAAATTCCTTGCATTCCTATACACTAACAATTAAAAAACAGAAAAAGAAATTAAGGAAACAATCTCATTCACCACTGCAACAAAAAGAATAAAATACCTAGGTATAAACCTACCTAAAGAGACAAAAGATCTATACGCAGAAAACTAAAATACTGATGAAAGAAATCAAAGGTGATACAAATGGGGAGATATACCATGTTCTTGGAAGAATATATATTGTGAAAATGACTATACTACTGAAAACAATCCACTATCAAATTACCAATGCAAATTACCAAATTATCAAGATTCAATGCAATCCTGATCAAATTACCAATGGCATTTTTTACAGAACTAGAAGAAAAAATTTTACAGTTCATATGGAAACACAAAAGACCCCTAATAGCCAAAGCAATCTTGAGAAAGAAAACCAGAGCTGGAAGAATTACCCTTTCTGACTTCAGACTATTCTATGAAGCTACAGTCAATAAGACAGTGTGGTACTGGCACAAAAACAGAAATAGAGACAAATGGAATAAGCAGAAATCCCAGAAATAAAGTACCCATAGGTGCATGGGTTTATCTTTGACAAAGGAGGCAAGAATATACAATGGAGAAAAAGCAGCCTCTTCAATAAATGGTGATGGGAAAACTGGACAGCCACATGTAAAAGAATGGAATTAGAACACCTCCTAACACTATACAAAAAACAAACTCAAAATGGATTAAAGACTTACATGTAAGGCCAGAAGCTATAAAACTCTTTAAGAGGAAAACATAGGCAGAACACTCTGACAAATCACAGCAAGATCCTCTTTGACCCACCTTCTAGAGTAATGGATAGGAAAACAAAATAAACAAATGGAACATAATTAAACCGAAAAGCTTTTACACAGCAAAGGAAACTATTAAAAAAAATGAAAAAACTCTCAGAATGGGAGAAAATAATTGCAAATGAGGCAACTGACAAAGGATTAATCTACAAGATACAAAAGCTGCTCATGCAGCTCATTATAAAAAAATGACCCAATCAAAAAAAGGGCAGAAAACCTAAATAGACATTTCCCCAAAGAAGGCAGACACACGATCAGTAAACACATTAAAAGATGTTCAAGATCATCAAATATTAAAGAAATGCAAATCAAAACTATAGTGAGATATTACCTCATGCTGGTCAGAATGGCTATCATCAAAAAGCCTACAACAACAACAACAAATTCTACAACAAATGTTGGAGAGGGTGTGGAGAAAAAGGAATCCTCCTACACTGTTGGTGGGAATGTAAACTGATGAAGCCACTATGGAGACCAATATGGAGATTTCTTTAAAATAAACAAACTAGGAATAAAAGTACCATATGACCCAGCAATCCCACTATTGAGCATACACCCTGAGAAAACTACAATTCAAAAAGACACACATATCCCAATGTTCACTGCAGCACTATTTACAAAAGCTAGGACATGGAAGCGACCTAGATGTCCATCAACAGATGAATGGGCAAAGAAGTTGCAGTACATATATACAAAGGAATATTACTCAGCCATAATAAGGAACAAAGGTGAATCAGTTGAACTGCAGCGGATGCACCTAAAGCCTGTATACAGAGTGAAGTCAGTCAGACAGTGAAAAACAAATACCATATATTAACACATATATATGGAATCTAGAAAAATGCTACTACTGAACCTATTTGCAGGGAAGGAATGGAGATGCAGATGAAGAGAATGCATTTGTGGACACACTGGGGGAAGGAGAGGGTGGAATGAATTGAGAAAATAGCAGTGACATATATACACTACCATGTGTAACACAGAGAGCTAGTGGGAAACTGCTATATAACATAGGGAGCCCAGCCTGGTGTTCTGTGACAACCTAGAGGGGTGGGATGAGGGGGTGGGAGGGAGGTTCAAGAGGGAGGGGATATGTGTATATGCGTGTGTGTGCATGCGTAGTTATGACTGATTTGCAATGTTGTATGGCAGAAATCAGCACAAGTCTGTAAAGAAATTATCCGCCAATTAAAAAATAAATTAACAAAAAAACTATGAACTATCACCTCACACCAATCAAAATGGCCATCATCGAAAGGTCTGCAAACAATAAATGCTGGAGCAGGTTTGAAGAAAAGGGAATCCTCATGAATTGTTGGTGGGAGTGTAAATTGGGATAGCCACTATGGAGAACAGTTCAGAGGTTCCTTCAAAAACAAAAAACAGAGCTCCCATATGATTCAGCAATCCCGCTCCTGCGCACATATTAGGAGAAAACCATGTTCAAAAGGTTACATGCACCCCAATAGTCACCAAAGCACTGTTTACAATAGCCAAGACCTGGAAGCAACGTAAATGTCCACTGACAGAGAAACAAAGAAAGATGTGGTACAAATATTCGAAAGAATATTCAGTCAGTTCAGTTGTTCAGTCGTGTCCAGCTCTTTGTGACCCCATGGACTGCAGCACACCAGGCTTCCCTGTCCATCACCAACTCCCGGAGTTTGCTCAAACTCGTGTCCACTGAGTCGGTGATGCCACCCAACCATCTTATCCTCTGTCGTCCCCTTCTCCTCCTGCCTTCAATCTTTCCCAGCATCAGGGTCTTTTCCAATGAGTCAGCTCTTTGCATCAGGTGGCCAAAGTACTGGAGTTTCAGCTTTAGCACCAGTCCTTCCAATGAATATTCAGGACTAATCTCCTTTAGGATAGACTGGCTGGATCTCCTTGCAGTCCAAGGGACTCAAGAGTCTTCTCCAACACCACAATTCAAAAGCATCAATTCTCTGGTGCTCAACTTTTTTTAGAGTCCAACTCTCACATCCATACATGACTACTGGAAAAACCATAGCTTTGACTAGTGGACCTTTGTTGGCAAAGTAATGTTTCTGCTTTTTAATATGCTGTCTAGGTCAGTTAGGTTCTGATAATAATGCCACAGGAGGGTAGGCTCTGGTTAACTGGTTTCCCCTGATGGCAGAAGAACTGAGTCCTCTGGTGTATTTCAAAATGGCTCTTCTTCCAGCTCCTCCTGCAGGAAGTTCTAGGAGATTTTTCCCTAGTATTTACTGAAGAAATGTGGTGGAGCTCCTAGAGGTAAATGTCACAGTGTTGTAGGGGCCCTTCTGTGACTGGATCCCTTGGAGTTGTTAATTCTGAGAATTTTCCAGTGAGCCTCCAGCAATCCATCAATTGCCATTTAGGTTTTTAACTCCTGCAGTGGTTTCTGCTTTGTGAGTCTCCACTCTGGAAAACCTAGACTCCCTACATAGACTTGACTGTTTCTCTAAGTAATCTGTTTTGTGTCTACCCCTCTCTTATGAATTCAAGAAGAGCTATTGCTGTCATCACTCCCTTCAGCTTTTTACTTTTAGGACAAGGTAGCAACTTCTAAGGATCTAATGTGCAAAACCTGAAACTGGAACTCTCTGTCCACTTTCTAAAAGGAAAGGATTCTGGATTTCTGTGTCACCGTTCATGCTCTTTGTCATACTGAAATTTGGATAGCAGGCTATTTCTCCAGATAATCAATGAGAGGCAGAGTAGAAATTTTATTCCTTAACACTTAGGCTCAGAGGAGCAGAGAAAGGAAAATTGTGAGAGTAAGTTGAGAGTTGAGTCCAGTCACTCAGTATTACTCAGCCATTAAAAATAAGGAAATTATGCCATTTGCAGAAGTATGGATGGACCTGGGATGATCATACTAACTGAAGTCAGTCAGAGAAAGATAAATATCATATATATCATTTTTATGCAAAATCTAAAAAAAGATACAATTGAATTTATTCACAAAACAGAAACAAGCTCATAGACTTAGAAATCAAACTTATGGTAACAAAAGGGAAAAGATGGGAGGGAAGGAATAAATTGGAAATTTGGGACTGACATATACATACTACTGTATTTAAAATAAAGGGGAGGGGACATATGTACACCTAAGCTGATTCTTGTTGATGTTTGACAGTAAACAATAAAATTCTGTAGAGCAATTATTCTTTAATTAAATAATAAATTTAATAAAATACAACAAATAATGAACAAAGATCTACTGTACAGCACAGGGAACTCTACTCAATATTCTGTAATAACCTAAATAGGAAAATAACTTGAAGAATAGATACATGTATATGTATAATTGAATCACTTTGTTGTATACCTGAACTGTGGTTCAGTGGAAGAGAATCCGCCTCTAATGCAGGAGATCCAGGTTTGATCCCTGGGTTGGGAAGATCCCCTGGAGAAGGGCATGGCAACCCACTCCAGTATTCTTGCCTGGAGAATCCCATGGACGGAGGAGCCTGGTGGGCTACAGTTCTTGGGGTTGCGAAACAGTCAGATATGACTTAGCTACTAAACAACAAGAACTACTCTCTAATTTGCAGGGGGTGGAGTGGCAATAGTCTAGGGCTTCCCTGGTAGCTCATCTGGTTAAGAATCTGCCTGCAATGCAGACCCCAGTTCAATTCCTGGGTTGGGAAGATTCACTGGAGAAGGGATAGGCTACCCACTCTAGTATTCTTTGGCTTCCCTTGTGGCTCAGCTGGTAAAGAATCCGCCTGCAATGTGGAAGACCTGGGTTCAATACCTGGCTTCAATCCCTGGGATGGGAAGATCTCCTGGAGAAGGGAAAGGCTACCCACTCCAGTATTCTGGCCTGGAGAATTTCATGGACTTTATAGCCCATGGGGTCGCAAAGAGTCAGACACAACTGAGCAACTTTCGTTTTCACTCTCAATAAGCATTGTAAATCAACTATACTCCAATAGAAAATAAACAATAAAGGGAAACAGTTCTGAATGGCAACACAAACAAAACCCAACCAATAAATCAACCAACCACAAATTTAAAAAAAAAAACACACAAAACTTAAAAAACAAAGCATTCTTTAAAAGTCCATAACTGGGAAAATATGTATTACATATAATAGCAACAAAAACCACTTTTCCTTAAAATATAGAAAAATCAACAAGAGTAACCACTCAACAAAATAAGGAATTAAGGAATGATGGAGAGTTCATAGAAAAAAATAGACTGCCTTTTAAACCATTAAAAAATGCTCAACATCACTTACAATAAAAAACTACAAATTCAAACCATAGTTAAGTATTTTTCACCTGAGACTGACAAAGCTTAAAATAAGGAAAATAGGTGGTGTTGGCAAGGATGTGATTCAAGCATTCTCATACATTAAATAGGCACAGTCTCTTTATAGGGAAATTGGTAACAGGCATCACAAATCAGCCATTGAAGTTTAAACTAAATGTAACGACTGACCTAATGATTTCAATTCAAGGAGTTTATCTTCTACAGATACTGCTGCTTCCATACTAAGAATTCATTATGAGAATATTCACTGAATCAGTGTTAGTAATGGTAAAAGGTTAGAAAATTAATGGTATTTAAAACAGAACATAATAATAATACATCATTAGATCCACACAATGGAATATTCTGCAATGGTTTAAAGAATCTATTAGATCTCTAGCAATCAATATGGTATGACCTAAAAATAAATGATATTAAAAAAAACAGAATAATATACTAAATAGCATATAATGACTACAGTAAAAAACAATAACAATGGACTTAGTATTTCTAGAAGAAGAAAAAACTCTGAAACAGTGACTACTGGGGGAATTGCAGTGGCAGTGATTTAGGAAAGTAGACATACTTTTAATTTTCATTGTGCTGTTGTAATTTTCAGTCTTTGGTACTGATTATTTAAGGAAGTGTGTATGTATTTAGGGGAAAAATGTACTTTAATGAACAGTAGTCCTATTACTATTATAACTACAATTTTGAGGAAATAAATCTCTAGCAACCAAGAAGGGAAATAAAATACCTTTTTCTATCCATAAAAATAAAATTAATAGCATGCAGTAAAAACTACTTTTAAGAAACAACAACTGTATTGGCAAATTATTTAACAGAACAAACCAATCAAATAGTTATTTTAACCAAGGTTAGTATCTGAAATGACACATACTTTTTGAAATGAACCATACTTTGTTTTTCTAGGTTTAAAAATGAAATATAAGGCCTCAGAAGAGGAAAGCAGGAAACATGAAGTTTAAATAGTGCTTCAGGGGGAGGAAGTCAAGATGGCAGAGTAGGAGGACATGGAGCTCACCTCTTCCCACAAATACATCAAGAATACACCTACAAATGGAACAATTCTCAGAGTACATGCTGAACACTAGAAGAGGACTTTGGGCAGCTAAAAGGACAACAAAGATCTCTGCATAACCAGGCAGAATGAAAGAAAGAAAGAAAATACAGGAAGCTGAATGGGACCTTGCACCCCAAGGAGGGAGGTGCAAGAGAGGAGAGGTTCCTGTACCTCAGGAAGCCCCCTCATTGGCAGGGCTATCAGCTGGGACAGAAGAGGAGTTAGAGAACACAGCAACCAGTCTGTGGCAGGCAGGACAGAGTGAGACCTCCACAGGTGGTCCACAACCCTGTGCACCCCAGCCTGAGATGTGTCTGCAGATGCAAACGGGCTGGATGCTGGTACGTTGGGTCTGGAGAGAGCAGACCTGGGGAAAGCCTGCTGCCCGTGGTGACGAGATAGTCTGAAGGGATGGGAGGGTGGAGCTCTACAACCAGGAATATTTGTGGAAGAAGCCTGGGACGCCACAGAAGCAAAGTGCCATTGTTCAGAGGCATGTAAAGGGTGAGGCTGTCACTGCAGGCTCTTTCAACATGTGTTGACCTTTGCCTTGGTGGGCTCCAGGAGGGGCTACCTCCTCGGTGGTCCACACACCCTGACCACTGCCCCAGTAGTCTATTGCCTGAGCAGGCTCCACAGGGCTGGGGGAAGATAGATCTTTCGCTCTTGGAGAGTACACACAAGGTCTCAAAAACTGGGCCCCAGGGCAAAGCAATGACTCCATAAGAGTCTAGACCTACTTATGGGTCTTGGATAGTCTCCTGGCGAGGTGCAGGTTGGCTGTGGCTCCCTATGGAGGCAAGAATACTGGTGGCAGAGGCCTCAGGGAATATTGATGGGTATGAGCTTTCCCAGAGGGAGGTCCCTGTTTTGGCACCAAGACCTGGCCCCATCCAACAGTCTGCAGGTTCCAGAGCTGAAATACTTCCGGCCAAACAATCAACAAGACAGGAACACAGCGCCACCCAGCATCAGACAGGCTGCCTCAAGTCATACTGAGCTCAAGTGAAGTTAAGTGAAAGTCACTCAGTCGTGTCTGACTCTTTGCAACCCCATGGACTATAGAGTCCATGGAATTCTCCAGGCCAGAATACTGGAGTGGGTAGCCTTTCCCTTCTCCAGGAGATCTTCCCAACTCAGGGATTTAACCCAGGTCTCCCACATTGCAGGCAGATTCTTTACCAGCTGAGCCACAAGGGAAGCCAAAGAATACTAGAGTGGGTAGCTCGTCCCTTCTCCAGTGGATCTTCCCGACTCAGGAATCGAACTGGGGTCTCCTGCATAGCAGGCAGATTCTTAACCAGCGGAGCTACCAGGGAAGCCCTTACTGAGCTCAAAGATGCCTCTAAACACACCCCTTGACATGGCCCTGCCCACTGAGGGCAGGCACCAGAAACAAGAACAACTAGGATCCTGTAGCCTGCGCAAAGAAGGCTACAAGCACAGAAGGTTAGACAAAATAAGATGACACAGAAATATGTTTCAGACGAAGGAACAAGATAAAAACCCACAAGAACAACTAAATGAAGAGGAAATAGGCAATCGAGCTGAAAAAGAATTCAGAGTAATGATAGTAAAGATGATCCAAAATCTTGGGAAAAGAATGGAGGCACAGACCGAGAAGATATAAGAAATGTTTAACAAAGAGATAAAAGATTTAGAGAATGAAGAATTAGAGATAAACAATTCAATAATTGGGACTTCCCTAATGGCGCAGTGGATAGGAATCCACCTGCCAATGGAGACAATATGAGTTCAATCCCTGGTTGGGGAAGATTCCACATGCCAGGGAGCAGCTAAGCCCATGTGCCACAACTACTGAAGCTGGTGCACTTTAGAGCCTGCGAGCAACAAGTACTGAGCCTATGTGCCACAACTACTGAAGCCTGTGTGCCTAGAGCCTGTGCTCCACAACAAGAGAAGCCACCACAATGAGAAGCCCATGTACTGCAATGAAGAGTAGCCCCCGCTTGCTGCAACTAGAGAAATCCCACACAAAGCAACAAAGATTCAGTGCAGTCAAAAATAAATCATAATTTAAAAAAAACTCTATCCCACCCTCTCCCTCTCCCTCAGAGTCCAAAAGTCCGCTCTACACATCTGTGTCTCTTTTGCTGTCTTGCATACAGGTATTGTAAAATAAAATAAAGTAACAATTAAAATTAAAATAAAAAAACTAAAAATCAAAACACACAATACAAATCAAAAATATACTAGAAGGAATTAATAGCAGAATAACTAAGGCAGATAATGAATAAATGAACTGGAAGACAGAGTGGTGGAAATCATGGCTGCAGAACAAAACAAATAGAATGAAAAATGATAAGAAATGAGAAAGAAAGAGGGAAAGGGCCTGAGAAACTATTTGAAATGATTACAGCTGAAATTTCCCTTGGAAAAGGAAATATTCACCCAAGAGCAGGGAGTGTAGAGAGTCCCTGGCAGGATAAATCCAAAAGGAACACCCTGAGATACATATTAATCAAACTGACAAAAATTAAAATATAGAGAAAAAATATTGAAAGCAACAAGGGAAAAGCAACAAATAACATACAAGGGAATTCCCATAAAGTTATCAGCTGATTTTTCAGTGGAAACTGCAGGCCAGAAGAGAGTAGCATGATATATTCAAACTGACAAAAGGGAGAAAATCTCCAACCAAAAACATTCTAACCAGCAAGGCTCTTGTTCAGACTCCACAAAGAAACGAAAAGCATTACAGACAAGCAAAAGCTAAGCGAACTCAGCATCACCAGACCAGCTTTGCAACAAATGCTAAAGGTACTTCTTTAGGTGTTTAAAAAAAAAAAAAAGGCCAAACTTAGAAATATGAAAATCCACATGGGAAAGCTTACCAGTAAACATACAGTAAAAGTAGGAAATCATCCACACAAAAATATGGTATCAAAACCGGCAACTGTGAGGAGAGTACAAATGCAGAAAATGGGCAATGCATTTGAAATTAAGTGAACAGCAACTTAAAACAATGTTGTATATATATACATATAGATAGATAGATAAATTGCTATATCAAAACCTTATGGAAGACGTCCCTGGTGGTGCAGTAGATAAAAATCTGCCTGCCAATGCAGGAAACAGAGGTTCAATCCCCGGCCCAGGAAGATTCCACATGCCTCTGGCAATTAATGCCCATGTGCCACAACCACTCTGTGCTCTAGAGCCCATGAGCTAACTATTGAGCCCACATGCCTCAACTACTGAGGCCTGTGCACTCTAGAGCCCATGCTCTGCAATAAGAGAAGCCATGGCAATGAGAAGCCTGCACACTGAAAACTACAGAGTAGTCCACACTCTCTCCAACTAGAGAAAGCCTGTGCACAGCAATGAAGACCCAGAGAAATAAAAATATTAAAAAAACGTTATGGGAAATGTGAACCAAAAAACTACAACAGATACACAATAGATACACACACAAAATAAAAAGCAATATGAACACTAAATCACGAGAAGAGAACAAAAAAGGAGGGAAAAAGACTTACAAAAACAACTTCAAAACAATTTTAAAAAATGGCAATAAGAATATACATATCAATAATTACCTTAAATGTAAATAGGTTAAATGCTCCCATTAAAAGACACAAACTGCCTGAATAGGATAAAAAAATGACTCATATATATGCTGTCTATAAGAAACTCATTTCAGACCTATGAACACATACAGACTGAAAGTGAGGGGATGGAAAAAGATATTCTATGCAAATAGAAATGAAAAGAAAGCTCGAGTGGCAATACTCATATCAGACAAAACAGACTTTAAAATAAAGACTGTTATAAAAGACAAACAAAGACACTACATAATGATCAAGAGATCAATCCAAGAAGAAGATATAACAATATAAATATATATGCACTCAACACAGAGACCCGCAACATACAAGGCAAATGCTAAGGGAACTCAACAGTAACACAACAGTGGGAGACTTTACCTTTCACTGTTCATCTGAAACAATCACAATATTGTTAGCTCGCTATACCCCAGTAAAAAATTAAAAGTTTAACAAAAAACAGAGAATAAACAAATAAACAGAAAATAATGGGGGACTTTACATCCCACTTCCACCAATGGACAAATAATCTAGACAGAAATTCAATAAGGAACATAGGCCTTAAATGACTCATTAGACCAGATAAACCCAACTGATACTTACAGCACACTCCATCTAAAAGCAGCAGAATACACTTTCTTCTCATGAGCACATGGAACATTCTCTAGAATACATTATATCTTGGGCCACAAATCAAGCCTTGGTAAATTTAAGAAAACTGAAATCATAAGAAGCATCTTTTCTGGCCACAACACTGTAAGATTAGAATTAAATTACATGTAATAACTGTAAGCAAAAAAACACACACAATCATGTGAAGGCTAAACAATATGTTTCTAAACCAATGGATCACTGAAGAAATTGAAGACAGAATAAAAAAAAAAATACCTAGAGGCTAATGACAATGAAAACATGACAATCTAAAACCTATGCGAACCAACAAAAGCAATTCTACGAGGGAAGTTAACAGCAATATGATCTTACCACAGAAAACAAGGAAAATTTCAAATAAACCACCTAAAGTTACACCTAAAGCAACTAGGGAAGAGGAACAAACAAAATCCAAAGTTAGCATAAGGAGAAAAATCATAAAGATCAGAGTGGAAATAAATGAAATGGAGACAAAACAATAGAAAAGATGAATGAAACTAAAAGCTGGGTCTTTGAAAAGATACACAAAATTGATAAACTTTTAGCCAGACTCATCATGAAAAAAAGGGAGGGCTCAAATCAGTAAAATTACAAATGAAAAACAAATTATTATAAGCACCACAGAAATACAAAGGATCATGAGAGACTACTACTACACTACTACAAGTGCCAATAAAACAGACAATCTAGAAGAAATGGACAAATTCTTAGACTGAACCAGAACAAACTAGAAAATGTGAACAGACCAATAACAAGTGATATTGAAACTGTGATTTTAAAAACTCTCAACAAAGTCCAGGACCACATGACTTCAAAGGTGAATTACATCTCACATTTAGAGAAGAGTTATCACCTATTTTTCTGAAACTCCTGCAGAGGAAGGAAAACTCTCAAACACCTTCTAAAAGATTTTCATCACTCTGATATCAAAATCAGAAAAAGCACAAAAAAAGAAAATTCTAGGCCAATATCACAGATAAACAGACGCAAAAATCCTCAACAAAATACTAGCAAACCAAACCCAACAATACATCATGATCAAGTGGGATTTACCCCAGGGATGCAAGGATTCTTCAATGCAAGCCAATTAATTAGTGTGATATACCATATTAACAAACAGAAGAATAAAAACCAAATAATTAACTTTGTAGATGCAGAAAAAGCTTTTGACAATATCAGGCATATTGATATTACTTTAAATGTAAATAGATTAAATGCACCAACCAAAAGACTTAGACTGGCTGGGTGGATGAAAACATGTGCATGTATGTACTTCTAGTTTACCACATCACTCTGCTTGGAACCCCTCCCCCCAGTTGTACGTTACTATTTTATATTGTTAAGTTAATCATGTTCCCATTATGGCTTGCAATTTTAATTAACTTTTATTTTTTGTCTGGCTATTGACTGTGAAAACTGATAAACATATTTTACTTTTGTGATTACTCACTTAATAACACTGTATCATGATTGGCCAACAGAAAAACAATAGACCTCTATATCACCAAAACTAGGATCTAACAGAAAAAAACTTGTAATCACTTTTTAAAATCCAGATGGATATCAGAATTATCTTGAAACTTTTTGAAAAATACAAATGCTCAGGTATTTCTTTTTCTCACCAGAGCTCCAGATATGTTTCTAATGAGCAGTCATGTTTAAAAACAACTCGAATATATGATGATCTTTTAGTTTTATCTAGTTTATTTCACTTTTTCTATTTCATATTCAGGGCTCCCATTTCATTTAGTTTATGTTCTCTAATTTTTTCCATCTTTTTTTTTTTTTGGATACTCTTTCTCAAGCCTTTATCAAGTATAGTAGAAAAACTTGTATACACATATGTAAATGTGTAATATATATATATTTTAGAAAACTTATGAACCTAAAAAATTATGACATTTTGGCTAATCAATGAATATAGTAAAGTTACAGGATATAAAATCAACACACAGAAATACCTTGCATTCCTATACACTAATAATGAGAAAACAGAAAGAGAAATTAAGGAAACAACTCCATTCACCATTACAACGAAAAGAATAAAATACTTAGGAATATATCTACCTAAAGAAACAAAAGACCTATATATAGAAAACTATAAAACACCAGTGAAAGAAATCAAAGAGGACCCTAATAGATGGACAAGTATACCGTGTTCATGGATCAGAAGAATCAATATAGGGAAAATGAGTATACTACCAAAAGCAATCTATAGATTCAATGCAATCCCTATCAAGCTACCAACAGTATTTTTCAGAGAACTAGAACAAATAATTTCACAATTTGTATGGAAATACAAAAAAACCTCAAAGAGCCAAAGCAATCTTGAGAAAGAAGAATGGAACTGGAGGAATCAACCTGCCTGATTTCAGGCTCTACTACAAAGCCACAGTCATCAGGATAGTATATGGTACTGGCACAAAGACAGAAATATAGATCAATGGAACAAAATAGAAAGCTCACAGATAAATCCATGCACCTATGGACACCTTATCTTTGACACAGGAGGCAAGAATATACAATGGAGAAAAGACAAATCTCTTTAACAAGTGGTGCTGGGAAAACTGGTCAACTGCTTGTAAAAGAATGAAACTAGAACACTTTATAACACCATACACAAAAACAAACTCAAAATGGATTAAAGATCCAAATGTAAGAGCAGAAACTATAAAACTCCTAGAGAAGAACATAGGCAAAACACTCTCCGACATAAATTACAGCAGGATCCTCTATGACCCACCTCCCAGAATATTGGAAATAAAAGCAAAAAATAAATAAATGGGACCTAATTAAAATTAAAAGCTTCTGCACAACTAAGGAAACTATAAGCAAGGTGAAAAGACAGCCTTCAGAATGGGAGAAAATAATAGCAAAGAAGCAACAAAGAACTAATTTCAAAAATATACAAGCAACTCCTGCAGCTCAATTCCACAAAAATAAATGACCCAATAAAAAAATGGGCCAAGGAACTAAACAGACATTTCTCCAAGGAAGACATACAAATGGCTAACAAACACATGAAAAGATGCTCAACATCACTCATTATTAGAGAAATGAACCAGTCAGAATGGCTGCAATCCAAAAGTCTACAAGCAATAAATGCTGGAGAGGGTGTGGAGAAAAGGGAACCCTCTTACACTGTTGGTGGGAATGCAAACTAGTACAGCCACTATGGAGAACAGTGTGGACATTCCTTAAAAAACTGGAAATAGAATTGCCATATGACCCAGCAATCCCACTGCTGGGCATACACACCGAGGAAACCAGAACTGAAAGAGACACATGTACCCCAATGTTCATCGCAGCACTGTTTATAATAGCCAGGACATGGAAGCAACCTAGATGTCCATCAGCAGACGAACAGATAAGAATGCTGTGGTACATATACACAATGGAGTATTACTCAGCCATTAAAAAGAATACATTTGAATCAGTTCTAATGAGGTGGATGAAACTGGAGCCTATTATACAGAGTGGAGTAAGCCAGAAAGAAAAACACCAATACAGTATACTAATACATATATATGGAATTTAGAAAGATGGCAATGATAACCCTGTATGCAAGACAGCAAAAGAGACACAGATGTATAGAACAGTCTTCTGGACTCTGTGGCAGAGGGCAAGGGTGAGATGATTTGGGAGAATGGCATTGAAACATGTATATTATCATATATGAAACGAATCGCTAGTCCAGGTTCGATGCATGATACAGGTTGCTTGGGGCTGGTGCACTGGGATGACCCAGAGAGATGGGATGGGGAGGGAGGTGGGAGGGGGAACACATGTACACCTGTGGCGGATTCATGTCAATATATGGCAAAACCAATACAATATTGTAAAGTAATTAGCCTCCAATTAAAATAAATAAATTTATATTAAAAATTATGACATTTTGATTCTACCTGTTTGACTTAGTATGACTAGAATACTAGATTTCTAATTAAAAAATAAATATGCAATAAGTGACAAAGTTTTACTGTGTAGCATATGGAACTATAGTCATATCTTGTAATAACCTATGATGCAAAATAATTTCAAAATAATATATGTGTATTTGTATAACTGAATCACCTTGCTGTGCACCTGAAACACTGTAAGTCAACTATACTTCAATAAAACATATATATTAAAAATATGGCAAAGTTCAACAATGCAAAACTGCAGTTACTTTTGCACCAACCTAATAAAAACAACCTACTATATAGAACAGGGAACTCTGCAATAGCCTATATGGGAAAACAATCTGAAATAGGATGGATATATGTACAACCGATTCATTCGTTTTGATGAACACCTGAAACTGACAATAAACGTTAAAAAAATACAGAAATAATTCAATATTTAGGGGAAGAAAAAGAAACATCTTTGAAATCATCTTTAATGACCATCATTCAGTAATAAGACACTTTTCATTTGGTTTTTCAGATGTCTAGGAATCAAGATACTCATAACCAGTTTAAGGTTCAGTTTGGCTGAAGAAATAGTTGTGCATGTCTCTATATGAAAAAATTTCTATTTTTGTTACCCTCATCCCACCCAATTTCCTTTGCAGTGAGTTGAAGTGTTGTGGAGTTCTCTGTAGGACTATGTCCAGTTATGATAGTCCGGAAACAGTCTCAGACATAAGGATATATATATTTTATATCTTTTAAAATAAATGAGTCTCAGTTCATAAGTATTAATGGCAGCCCACTCCAGTATTCTTGCCTGGAGAATCCCAGGGACAGAAGAGCCTAGTGGGCTGCCGTCTATGGGGTTGCACAGAGTCGGACACGACTGAAGCGACTTAGCAACAGCAGCAGCAGGGACCTCATACTATTCTTCCTTTCTTTTCTTAGAATCATCCTTAGCTGGTTGCCAAAAGCTGCTGAGAACTTTCTGTATAATATACCACTCTCGTGGAGAGTCAATTTTGGTTCAGATATTTTATCCAGTCTTTCATAGGTTCCAAATGTACTGTACAAACAAAAGGTTGATAACTTCCCCCTGAAATTACCAATTCAAGGTTTTTTCCAATGAAAGAAAACACAGAAAAGGATACACAAAAACTTTTCATTTTGCTACTCCTTTGATTCTAGTTGAACGTAATTTTGCCAGTACTAAGTAGATTGCCAAAGTCAAATAACTGAAGTATTAACCAATCAAATTAACCTAAAGCATACAAAATCCATAGGTTTCACAGTTTATTTTTTTAGAAAAGTCATTATCCAATTATGTTTCATTGCTATGGAGTACTAAAAATTTAACACATTTCTACTTACTTCTGGTCTCTTATTTGTAAGTAGTAAGATAATTTCCAAAAAATATTATAGTATATATTAACTTCTAAATTAAAAACTGTTCAACAGTAAATAACTGAAATCAAACTAAGGAGATATCAAAAGGCAATTAAGTGATTTATAGTCATTCATTAAACAATTTATGGGTTATCTCTAGACAGTGTAATGCAGCCACAAACAAGAACAAGACAGCTTATCACATAATGATTTTGAATGATTTCTAAGAGATTTTGTGAAGCAAAAAGCAGCACACACAATAGTGTATAAATATACTACTTGGTTAAAACCATGATGGGAGGGAAAAATAATTATATGTATATATATGAATACTATAGTTGTTTATATATTACATATTTAGTATAGTTTTTTATATAGGTAACACAGATCTCTGGGGGAAAAAAAAAGAATTAAACTAGAGAGAACAGGATGGTAGCCACAGCAGTACAATTCTGAATACTTTTACTGAGTATCTTTCAGTTTAAAATCATATAAAAACTTGACCTATTCAAAAATAACAACTCAAGATGTTTAATAAAAAATGTCTATAACTCTGGTTTCTATTTTAGAGTATCTATAATTTTTCTTAGGCTATTTAGATATTGCTTTTCTGTTTCTGTTGAGGAAAGAATACAGCCTCATGTGTCATGTCCCAGTCTTATTTTAAAAACAGGTTCTAGGTACTGTACTTACAGTTCCACCCATGTGAGGAGGCAGGTATTCTACACTGACATAGTCTTGGATGTCATTTTTACTCGTAAACTTCAACAAACTCACTGCTTCTGGACCAAGCCAGGTTTTCACAATTTTGAAAGCAGCTGAAGAAAAACACAATCACTGTATTAAATTCCTTTCATTCTCTTTCTCAATTTACTTACCGTATGTGCTAATGTAGGTCCTCTGAGATTAGTTTGGGCTAAAATCTGTTAATATGTATTTTTCCATGGCATGATAGTTATATTCACATTCTCTAACCCCTTATGGCAGAAAGTGAAGAAGAACTAGTTTCACTTTCCTGATGAAAGTGAAAGAGGAGTGAAAAAGTTGGCTTAAAATTCAACATTCAGAAAACTAAGATCATGACATCTGTTCCCATCACTTCATGGCAGATAGATGGGGAAACAATGGAAACAATGAGAGACTATTTTTTTGAGGTTTAAAATCACTACAGATGGTGATGGCAATCATGAAATTAAAAGATGCTTGCTCCTTGGAAGAAAAACGATGACCAACTTAGACAGCATATTAAAAAGCAGAGACATTACTTGCTGACAAAGGTCTCTAGTCAAAGCTGTGGTTTTTCCAGTGGCCATGTATGGATCTGAGAGTTGGACTATAAAGAAAGTTGAATGCCAAAGAATTGATGCTTTTGAACTATGGTGTTGGAGAAGGCTCTTGACAGTCCCTTGGACTGCAAGGAGATCCAACCAGTCCATCCTAAAGGAAATCAGTCCTGAATATTCTTTGGAAGGACTGATGCTGAAGCTGAAACTCCAATACTTTGGCCATTCCAATACTTTTGCGAAGAACTGACTCATTGGAAAAGACCCTGATGCTGGGAAAGATTGAAGGTGGGAGGAGAAGGGGACGACAGAGGATGAGATGGTCGGATGGAATCACTTACTCGATGTACATGAATTTGATCAAGCTCCAGGAGTTGGTGATGGACAGGCAAGCCTGGTGTGCTGCAGTCCATGGGGCCACAAAGTCGGACACAACTGAACAACTGAACTGAACTGAATCCCTGTAGGCATTTATACTTTAACTGTGCCTTATGGGTTTCAA
This sequence comes from Ovis aries, assembly GCF_016772045.2. Lineage (NCBI taxonomy): Eukaryota > Metazoa > Chordata > Mammalia > Artiodactyla > Bovidae > Ovis > Ovis aries. The sequence goes on along the minus strand of NC_056080.1, from coordinate 13,080,263 downwards.
ATGTTCCAGGAAGATTCTGGAGAATTAAATTACTTTGATGTTCATTAACGAACTTATGGTTTTGGCCTCTGAACAAATCCATCAATGATCCCGACTTCTAAGATTTCCAGACAATGAATCACTACCTGTACAACAGTACGGGAAGAGTCATTTGCCTTATGCTTCTCTGATAAATCCCCAATCTGAAAAATCTTCCAAAATGGGAAGTCAGGAAGAGAAAGAAAAAGCCCTTCTCTTATGTGTGTGAGCCAGACTCAGACTTTTCCACCCTAACCTTAAACTTCTGTGCCTTTCTCCTAAGCCCTGCAGCTTAAGAGTTACGATGATATTATAGAATCTTCAAGAATAAAATTATCAAATACAGCTATTTTGTAACTACAATTTTGTTCTATCATGTGATTTTGATAAACTTTTTAACCTTCTTTCCATCATGAGTTCCTAAGCACATTTTAATGGAATTAAAAGAGAAATCCTGAATTAAATTTGCAAAAGCATCAATGAAAAAGTCAGGAAATAAAACAGCATGATAATGAACATTAAACAGTAGTTCAGAAAACTGCATTTTTACTTTGGCTAATTATGTTTAAAAATTTCTACATAACATTTACATTTTCATTAATTTCAATTCAAAAAATCTGAGTTGGCATGTCTGAAGCTATGGTACTTGAAAGTAACTGAAGTGCTATAAAGCTGACTTTTCATAACAGCTTTTATTGAAATAAAATTTACATACCATAAAATTCACTTTTTTTAACGTATACTCATCAATGATTTTTCTTTAGTATATTCAGAGTTGTGGAACTCATCACCACTATCTAATTTTGGAACATTTTCATCACCCAAAAAGAAATCTCCACCCATGGGCAATCTCTCATCTTCCTTTCTCCCTGACAACCATTAATCTAGTTTCTGTCTTTATGGATTTGCCCATTTTTGTAACTATGTTTTATAAATGAGTTTTTATTTCCTACTAGCTTTGTTCACTCAGCATGTTTTTAAGGATCATCTGTAATGGAGCATGTATCATATTTAATTCCATTTTATGGCTGAATAATTTTTCATTTTATGGTTATATAACATCTGTTTATTTACTGTTTATTAGCATTTGTTATTATCAATAACCTCAGATACACAGATGATACCACCCTTATGGCAGAAAGTGAAGAGGAACTAAAGAGCCTCTTGATGAAAGTGAAAGAGGAGAGTGAAAAAGCTGGCTTAAAACTCAATATTAAAAAGATGTAGATCATGGCATCTGGTCCTATCACTCCATGGCAAATAGCTGGGAAAACAATGGAAACAGTGACAGACTTTATTTTCTTGGGCTCCAAAATCACTGCAGATGGTGACTGCAGCCATGAAAGTAAAAGATGCTTGGTCCTTGGAAGAAAAGGTGTAACCAACCTAGACAGCATATTAAAAAGCAGAGAGACATTACTTGCCGACAACGGTTTCTAGTCAAAGCTGTGGTTTTTCCAGTAGTCAAGTATGGATGTGAGAATTGGACTATAAAGAAAGCTGAATGCTGAAGAATTGATACTTTTGAACTGTGGTGTTGGAGAAGACTTTTGAGAGTCCCTTGGACTGCAAGGAGATCCAACCAGTCCATCCTGAAGGAAATCAGTCCTGAATATTCATTGGAAGGACTGATGCTGAACCTGAAACTCAAATACTTTGGCCACCTGATGCAAAGAACAGACTCATTGGAAAAGACCCTGATGCTTGGAAAAGACTGAAGGTGGGAGGAGAAGGGGATGATAGAGGATGAGACAGTTGGATGGCATCACCAACTCGATGGACATGAGTTTGAGCAAGCTCCAGGAGTTGGTGATGAACAGGGAAGCCTGGTGTGCTGCAGTCCATGGGGTTGCAAAGAGTCAGATATGACTGAGCCACTGAACTGAACATTTGTTTATCCATTCATCAACTGATGAACTTTGGATTATTTCCACTTTTCACTATTATGAATAATGCTACTATGAACCTTTGGGTAGAACTCCTTGTGTAGACACACATTTTCAGTTCTCTGGGACATACATGTAGGAGTGAAAATGCTAGGTCACATGATAACTCTGTATTTAATTTTTTGAGGAATGGCAACTGTTAAATGGCTGCGCTATTTAACATTCTCACCCACAGTGTATGAGGGTTCAAAATTCTCCACATCATTATGGACACTTGTTACTTTATTCTGTCTTTTTGATTACAGCCATCCTAGTAGGTGTGAAGTAGTATCTCATTTGGTCTTAATTTGCATTTCTCTAATGATGTTGAGCAGCTTTTATGGGTTTATCACCCATTTACATATTTTCTTTGGCAAAATAATCTATTAAAATCTTTTGTCCTTTTCACCTGGGCCACTTGTCATTTTATTGTTGCATTATAAAAGTTATTTATATATTCTACTCACAAGTCCCTTTTCTGATGTCTGATTTGTAAATATTTTCTTCCATTCTGAGAATTGTCTTTTTACCTTCTTGATGGTGTCCTTTAAGGTACAAAAGTTTTCAATATTAATGAAGTACAATATATCTATTCCTTTGTTGCTTGTGCTTTTTGGGGGTCATACCTAAGAAACCACCGTCTACTCCAAGGTCACATGATTTACCCCTATGGTTTTTCTAACAAGTTTATAGTTTCAACTCTGATCCATTTAGAGTTCATTTTGTTAGATGATGGAAGGTAGAGGTCCAACTTCATTCTTTTGAATGCTGATATTAGTTGTCCCAGTATCATTTGTTTAGAAGGCTAATCTTTCTCCACTTAACTGTCTTGGCACCACTATCAAGAAATCAATCATAAATGTTAGGATTTATTTCTGGACTCTCAATTCTATTTTACTGGTCTTTATTTCTATTATCATGTTCACACCACAATGTCTTAATGCTTTTATAGTGAATTTTAAAATCAAGAGATGGACTTTCCCGGTGGTGCAGTGGATAGGAATCCACCAATGAAGGGGACACAGGTTCGATTTCTAGCCTGGGAGGATTCCATATGCCACGGAGCAACTGGGCCTATGTACCACAGCTAATGAGCCAGTGCTCTAGAGTTTAAAAGCTGAAACTACTAAGCCTGTGTGCCATGATTACTAAACGTGGCTTATCTAGAGCCAGTGTTCCACAACAAGAGGGGTCACCACAATCAGAGGCTCATGCACTGCAACTGAAGGGTATTCCGCATTCTCTGCAACTAGAGAAAAGCCCAGATAGCAGTGAAGACCCAGCATAGCCAAAAATTAAAAAAAATAAAAATTTAAAAAAATCATCTAAACATAGTTAAAAAGTTAAACTATTTTAAAAATAGTTTAAAATTGTTTAAAAATTAATAAAATCAAGAGGTGTGAGTTCCTCAATTTCACTGTTCTTCAGTTCAGTCGCTCAGTTGTGTCCGACTCTTTGCAACCCCATGAATCGCAGCATGCCAGGCCTCCCTGTCCATCACCATCTCCCAGAGTTCACTCAGACTCACGTCCATCGAGTCAGTGATGCCATCCAGCCATCTCATTCTCTGTCGTCCCCTTCTCCTCCTGCCCTCAATCCCTCCCAGCATCAGAGTCTTTTCCAATGAGTCAACTCTTCACATGAGGTGGCCAAAGTATTGGAGTTTCAGCTTTAGCATCATTCCTTCCAAAGAAATCCCAGGGCTGATCTTCAGAATGGACTGCTTGGATCTCCTTGCAGTCCAAGGGACTCTCAGGAGTCTTCTCCAACACCACAGTTCAAAAGCATCAATTCTTCGGCACTCAGCTTTCTCCACAGTCCAACTCTCACATCCATACATGACCACTGGAAAAACCATAGCCTTGACTAGACAGACCTTTGTTGGCAAAGTAATGTCTCTGCTTTTCAACATGTTATCTAGGTTGGTCATAACTTTTCTTCCAAGGAGTAAGCATCTTTTAATTTCATGGCTGCAGTCACCATCTGCAGTCATTTTGGAGCCCCCCAAAATAAAGTGTGACACTGTTCCCACTGTTTCCCCGTCTATTTCCCATGAAGTGATGGGACCAGATGCCATGATCTTCATTTTCTGAATGTTGAGCTTTACGCCAACTTTGAATGGCAAACCACTTCAGTATTCTTGCCTTGAGAACCCCATGAACAGTAAATCACTGTTCTTACTCGACTATTTTTATTACTCTGGGTCTCTTGCATCTCCATATGAATTTAAGGACAAACTTGTCCGAATCTGTTTAAGAAAAAAAGTGGGGGCCGCAGTTGGGATTTTGACAGAAACTGCACTGAATCTGTAAATCAACTTTGAAGCACTGCCATCTTAGTAATTAATAGGTCTTCTAATCAGTGAACAAGATATGAATATTTACCTAGATCTTGAATTCCCTTCAGTGGTGTTTTAGTTTTCAGTGTATGAGTTTCCAACTTTTTATTCTTTTTATTTCTAAGTATTTTATTCTTTGTGATGCTATTACAACTGGAATGATTACATAATATCATTTTGGGTTATTCATTGCTAACGCACAGAAACACAATCAGATTCATGTATTGACTCTGCATCAGGTCACCTTGCTGAACTTGTTTACTGGTTCTAACAGGCTTCTGTGTATGTATGGTTTGTATTTCTTAAAATTTTCCATATAGATATCAGCTGCAAATATGAATAGTATGACTTCTTTTCCAATCTGGATGGTTTTTCTTTTTCTTGCCTAAGTGCCCTGACAATCTAAGTGGTAAGAGCTGACAACTTTATCTGGCTCCTGATCTAAGGGGGAAAGTATTGATTCTTCCACTAAGCATGATGCTAACTGGGGGGTTTCAAAGATGAAGTTTTGCACAGATGTCCTTTATCAGGGTGAGGAAATTCTCTTCTGTGAAGAATTAACTTTACCCAAAGAAAGGTCTGGCCTTTATCCTCAGCTTTCAGAAGTAATCTTCATGTCTGTTGGAGTGTCTTTGTTTGCCTATATGCCTTGAGTCACAGTGGAACAACATGATTTAATTTGGGGGCTTTGGGTCACACAGTATCTGTAGACCTCTGGAGAGACTGGAGAGTGAGATGAACCATGTGATAAACTGGTCAGGCCTAAATAATGGAGCTCCAATTAAAAACTCTGAACGTCAGTGTTTGGGTGAGCTTTCCTGGTTGGCAACACTCTACGAGCATTGTCATGTACTGATGGTGGGAAAGTAATGCACTTCACATTTGGTACTTTCCTGGATTCTGCCATATGTTTTTCTTCCTTGGCTGATTTTAATCTGAATCCTTTCTTAGTAATAAATTATAGCTGAGTATAACACCTTTCAGTGAGTTCTGTGAGTGACCATAGTAAACCTAAGGGTAGTTTTGGAAACCCCTTTACATTACAGTTGGTATCAGAAGTAGGAGTAGTCTTGTGTGAACTACTGTGATCCCCACTAACTTTTCAGACATTCCAACTCTTTCTGCCTTCTATTCCTAGTTTCTTGGGTACTATGATCAGGAGAGTACATTTGAATTTTCTCAAATGTTTCTTGTGTCTATTAAAATTATCAGGTGTTTTTTTTCCCTTTATTAATATGTTGAATACCTGGTTTATTTTCATATGTTGAACCAACTTTGCATTCCTGAAACAAATCCCACTTGATCATAGCATACAATACCATTCACATGCTCACTAGATTCAGTTTGTTAATACTTGAGGGTTGGTTCATTTATATTCATAAGGAATATTAGTCTCTAGTTTTCTTTTCCTGTGATGTGTGATATTAGGGATATACTTGCCTTATAAAATGAGTTGGGACATGTTTTATATTTTCTGGAAGAATTTCAGAAGAGTTGGTATTGATTCTTCTATACAGGTCTAGTAGAATTTACTAGTGAAGCAAATACCTTGTTCTAACAACCCAAGAGACAACTCTACACAAGGACATCACCAAATGGTCAATACTGAAATCAGACTGATTTATATTCTTTGCAGCCAAAGAGAAGAAGCTCTATATAGTCAACAGAAACAAGACCTGGAACTGCCTGTGGCTCAGATTATGAGCTCCTTATTGCAAAATTCAGACTTAAATTTGAGGAAAGTTGGAGAAGGCAATGGCACCCCACTCCAGTACTCTTGCCTGGAAAATCCCATGGACGGAGGAGCCTGGTAGGCTGCAGTCCATGGGGTAGTGAAGAGTTGGACACAACTGAACGACTTCACTTTCACTTTTCACTTTCATGCATTGGAGAAGGAAATGGCAACCCACTCCAGTGTTCTTGCCTGGAGAATCCCAGGGATGGGGGAGCCTGGTGGGCTGCCGTTTATGGGGTTGCACAGAGTCGGACATGACTGAAGTGACTTAGCAGCAGCAGCAGCACGGAAAATCACTAGGCCATTCACGTATGACCTAAGTTAAATTCCTTATGATTATACACTGGAGGTGATGAACAGATTTAAGGGATTGGATCTGGTAGCGAGTGCCTGAAGAACTATGGATGGAGGTTCATAACATTGTACAGAAGATAGTGACCAAAACCATCCCAAAGAAAAAGAAATGCAAGAAGGCCAAGTGATCATATGAGGAGGCTGTACAAATAGCTGAGGAAAATAAAAACAAAGCTGATAAAAAATATTAAAAAAAAAAAAAAAGATGAGGAAGGCAAGGGAGAAAGGGAAAGATATACCCAACTGAATGAAGAATTCCAGAGAATAGCAAGGAGAGATAAGAGGGCCTTCTAAAATAGACAATGCAAAGAAACAGAAGAAAACAATTAACTGGGAAAGACTAGAGATTTCTTCAAGAAAACTGGGGATATTAAGGGAACATTTCATGCAAGGATGGACATGATAAAAGACAAAAACAGTAAGGACCTGACAGAAGCAGAAGAGATTAAGAAGATGCGGCAAGAATACACAGATGAAGCGTACAAAAAAGGTGTTAAAGACCAAGATAACCATGATGGTGTAGTCACTCACCTAGACTCAGACATTTCCACAGTGTGAAGTCAAGTAGGTCTCAGGAAGCACTACTAAGAATAAAGCTAGTGGTGGTGATGGAATTACAGCTTAGCTATCTAAAATAGTAAAAGATGATGCTGTTAAAGTGCTGCACTCAATATGTCAAAATCTGGCAAAGTCACTGGTGGCCACAGGACTGGAAAAGGTCAGTTTTCATTCCAATCCCAAAGAAAGGCAATACCAAAGAATGTTCAAACTACCATACAACTGCACTCATTTCATATGCTAGTAAGGTTATGCTCAAAACCCTTCAAGCTAGGATTCAGCAGTATGTGAACCTAGAACTTCCAGATGCACAAGCTGGGTTTAGAAATGGCAAGGGAACCAGAGATCAAATTGCCAACATCCACTGATCACAGAAAAAGCAAGAGAATCCCAGGAAAACATCTACTTCTGCTTCACTGACTATGCTAAAGCCCTTGTGTGGATCAAATCAAATTGTGGTAAATTCTTAAAGAGATGAGAATACCAGATCACGTCACCTCCCTCCTGAGAAACCTGTAAGTGGGTTAAGAAGTGGTAGTTAGAACCAGACATGAAAACAACAGACTGCTTGAAATTGGGAAAGGAGTATAACAAGAATGTATATTGTCACCCTACTTATTTAATTTATACGCAGAGTGCATCATGCTAAATGCTGGGCTGGATGAATCACAAGTTGGAATCAAGATTACTGGGAGAAATAGCAACAACCTCAGATATACAGATGATACCACCCTTATGGCAGAAAGCAAAGAGGAACTAAAAAGCCTCTTGATGAGGGTGAAAGAACAAAGTGAAAAAGCTGGCTTAAAACTCAACATCCAAATGGTTATATTTGACTAATTCAAAATTATATACTCTGCCAAATAAAAGACTTGTTTTCTAAGTACACAAACAAAAACTCAATATTTAAAAAGCTAAGACCATGGAATCTGTCCCATCACTTCATGGCAAACAGAAAGAGATAAAGTGGAAGCAGCGACAGATTTTATTTTCTTGGGCTCCAAAATCACTGTGGATGGTGACTGCAGCCATGAAATTAAGACACTGCTCCTTGGAAAGAAAGCTATAACAAACATATTCAGCATATTGAAAAGGAGAGACATTACTTTGCCAACACAGGTCCGTCTAGTCAAGGCTATGGTTTTTCTAGTAGTCATGTATGGATGTGAGTGCTGGACTATAAAGAAGGCTGAGCGCTGAAGAATTGATGCTTTTGAATTGTGACACAGGAGAAGACTCCTGAGAGTCCCTTGGACTGCAAGGAGATCCAACCAGTCCATTCTGAAGGAAATCAACCCTGAATATTCATTGGAAGGACTGATGCTGAAAGTGAAGCTCCAATATTTTGGCCATCTGATGGGAAAAGTCAGCTCACTGGAAAAGGCCTTGATGGTGGGAAAGATTGAGGGCAGGAGAAAGGGGTGACAGAGGATGAGATGGTTGGATGGCATCATCAACTCAATGGACTTGAGTTTGAGCAAACTCTGGGAGATAGTCAAAGGACAGGGAAGGCTGGCATGCTGCAGTCTATGGGGTCACAAAGAGTTGGACACAACTTAGTGGCTGAAGAATAACAACTAGGGAAGCCATTTTGGGTCTCAGCTATTTTTTATGATCTTTTAAATTAATAATTCAAGTTCTTTTGTTATACTTATTCAGAATATTGAATCCATTTTCATAGTTTGTGTCTTTCTAGGGATTTGTCCATTTCATCAAGGTTACCTAATTTCTTGGTATGCAATTATTCACAATATTCCCTTACAAGCCTTTAAATTTCTCTAAGGTCTACAGTGATGTCTCTTCTTTTATTCCTGACTTTAATAATTTGAGTGGTTTTTTTTTTTCCATTCATCAGTTTAACTAAAGTTTTGTTAATTTTGTTGAACTTTTCAAAGAACCACGTTTTTATTTCATTGCTTTTCTGTACTGCTTTCTATGTAACAACTGACTTTGGCAAACACAGATGAAAATGCACATTCTAAAAATAACATTAAATTTACAACCACACTGAAGCTGGTAAAGAATGTTTTTCAATGGTTTAAACTTTGTTTTGTCAAAGAACATGACTGTCAGAAGGATCACGTGACAATAGAGATTTGGGTAAGTATTAGATTCATCCCATCTTCTTGCTCAACTTTTGAAGCCCAGGAGAAAACCTAGCCAAGGCCTGCATTCTGTGATATATCTCATCTAAAGGTGACAAACTGAGGCTTCTGGCTACAGTTTTACCTGAATGGTTCAATATTTAAAAACTGTTTTTAGGCATGACTAAAGGGTGTCCCCAGAGCCCAGGAACAGAATGTTAGCCCAGTTTGCCTAGGAGCAGACTTTGACTATTCCAGCTCCAGCCTGTTAAAAGTACACACCAAGCACAATACTAACATTTTTTAAAAAACAAGTACAGAAATATTGCTAAATTGGGAAGAAAGAAAAAAGGAATCAGATATTTTCTGTTAGGGAAGTATAAGTAATATACTCACCGTTCATTATCCAAGGCATATCGAAGATCACCATTTTTGCTGAAAGATGGGAAAAAAAAATCATTGATTGTAGCTCAGTCCCTCAATAGCAGTACCACTTATACCTGACCAAGAAAAAACTAGTGACATAAATGGAACTAAAAGTTGAGATATGTGAGTCAGTTTTAATCCCATGAAGTGTGAGTAGTGCTAGAAGTAAACTAACTTCTCACAATGGTGAGGGGTTCACCTAGGAGGATGGCTTATGCGTAATGAAAAATGCACTATCACTGCCTGCTGGCAAATAGCCTGTTCCTTTATTCATTTATAGCTTTTATTTTTTGCAGAAAAGTACAAAAAATAGTTAAGTGGGTAAGTGGAGACTATAGATGTGGCATGTGGTATTAGTGCTAAAGTCCACTGAGCTTTAAAGTGATTTCAATGTCTAATTTATGGTTTCAATTACAATTTTATAGAGATTATATCATTAAACCCACCCCTGACAGTTGTCCTCATTTTTAGTAAGTCATGTTTTAAGAAACAAAACTTGTTTCAACTTTTCTTAATATTATCAGCCCTAGGAAGCCAATAATTTCAAAGTACACAGAAATATTAGTTGTATACTTAGATGAAGATATTAAACAGCTCTATTAACAATTGTGACAAAGAATCAGAACTCACAAAGGAGACTTTTGATATAAAATTCATCCTATTTCAGATGAATCAAAAAACAATTTCATTCTTCTCTGAATAGGGAACCTCCTAGAATAATTAATGCAGGACGAGTAAAGTACATGTAGGGAAGAAGGTACATGGAAAGAGGTACCCTGGTGCTTAATACCTGTCTTCATCTGAGATCTGCCTCAAAAGATCTGGATTCAATAGTTTAAGAAATAAGAGTTACATTTCATGACAAATTTTAAAGCATAATTAATCTAAGATTCTGTAAAATTCAATGTCTGCAAAGCATTATGAAGCTAGAATATATACATTATATAGTTATTTGGAATGACAGTGTTCAATTCATCTTCATATAGACCCATGAATTTATTAACAGTTTCCTCAAAAGAATCTTAGATGTATTTTATAAAGCAGTAATAATATCTGCGCTCTTCAAAATGGCTCTTCACAAACTGCTTTGGATATTTCAATAAACAAGTGGAGATTTTTCTTTCATTTTGTACATAAAAGAAAGAAAACCTGGTAATATGGGGTAGTATTTCCCTACTGACCAATGACTGGCACCATTCAGCAAGTCTTAATGAATCAGGGTACATGCCAGATCCAGGAAGAAATCAGAAGGAACAGCAGATCCTACAGGTTCCCCAAACCAAACATTCCTTTTACCTAAAAATGTTCATGAATACTCTCTCTGAAGACACGAGAGCACAGGGCTATGAGTGGCACTGATCCTTGATAACCACCATGCTTTCTGTATGCTCTTCACTCCACATTAACACTAATGTGAAAGCATGTCGGCAAAAATTACTACAATATTGTAAAGTTATCAGCCTCCAATTAAAATAAATAATTTTAAGAACCCACCAAAAAAAAAGCTTGATCTTAAAAAAAAATACAATGACTTAGGGATTTCATGCTTTAGTGTCACCTGAGTTACAAGTCCCAAAAGACCCCAACTGTGGAATTTGCCAGGGGTGTGTCCAACCAGACCTCAGTTTCCATTTTCTGATATCCCTGTTGCATCTCTCCTGTCTCTTTACTTTCATCCCACAAGGGTTAAAAGTTTTTGGCTATCTATGTGGGATGGCATCTTGATTCTCCAGGGGGAAACCATCATATAAATTTAATCAATCAAACATGAATACATAACATGTAGGAGTGCGTCATTTAGGTAATTAACAGAAGACTCACAATTAAAAAACAAAAGCTAAATGCCAACTAGTCAAATGTTTTCTTAGTAACAATTTAAAAATATCAAATTGATAGAAACAGCATTTTATATTTGAGTTGCTTATCACACCTTATCAATACTGCTCATCTGTGTCTTGCATGTAAGAAGCTCCAAATAATACTTAAAATTAATTTCTCAGTTGAAAATATTAAAATGGTACAATCTTAGAAATATATATATGTTTTTATGTCTCTATATGTGTGTGTATGTGTGTTACAGGATGATAAAAACACAGATTATAACTTATACTCTTAAAACTATAAAGAACAGTCATTGTTTATGAAAAATCTCTCCTGTACCTACTAGGTTCAACTTCTATTAACACATTTAAAGCTCTTCACCAAAATGTAACATCTCAGGTTTTAAAGGCTATAATAATACAAAGCTCACAATTGTCATTGTCTATGGTTTCACTATATTTTTATAAACAAGAAATTTACTTACAGAGGTATTTGGGGTAATAAACCTTAAAGCAGTTGATGATAAAGCGTACAAAGTCCATGTCCTAAAATAAAGAATATACATTTAAATCTTTAAGACTGGCCACATTAGAAAATTTTAAATTGTGTATTTCTAAGGGTGCTCAATTAAATAAAAATGAGGTAATTATTAAATTCTTTAAAAATAGCTCATAAAATAAGTATTTATATTCCCAGAATTTGGTTTTAAGTCATTAAGATACTTAAAATAATCAATCTTAAAACTGAATTAAATACATGGCTGAGTCCCTTTGCTGTTCACTTGAAACTATCACAACATTGCTTGTTAATTGGCTATACCCCAATACAAAATAAAAAGTTAAAAAAAATTGAGTTAAAGAAATTAAATGCTTACACATCATTCATGTTACCTCAAACTAGTTAGATACTTCAGGCTGCTAAGGTAATGTGGCTTTATAAAATGGAGCTAAAAAGGAACTCTCATAGAAAAATTCTAAAAATCTGTTGAGCAATTAAATAATTATTAGAACAAATACACAGGCTACAGCCTGACTACTGGGAATGGCAACATATATGTATATAAATTCTGATATCTCTTTTTTAAACCTAATTTCTATACCTCATAATAGTCAATAAAATATATTTTATTAATCTTTCACACAACAGCTAATCTGATCATACCAGTTCGCTGGATCTACTTCAACCTTTGTTCCTCTTATGTAGGAATCAAGAATTTTTTTAGTTTATATTTAACTACTGTTCACTGACTTCAATTTCTGGGAGATATAGCTGACTGTTAGTTCTACTGCACTGAACACAGCAACATGAAATTAGATTATCAGGGATACTATCTACATGGATTTCATTTCATATGTTTCCACTGGCCATGGGATGACTTACTCATCAACTATCTTGTAAGGACTGTAGGATGAAAAATACAACCAGGTAAACTTAAAAGCATCAGTTACCAAAAGGTGAGCTGTCCTAGAGATCTGAGTCTATAAAGTTATTCCTAGCATGCGAGTTATAGCATCTTTTAACTCCAATAAACTGAAAATAAGCATCCTTAAGTATTTTAAGTATTTATTATGGAATAAACCCTAGCATATAATAATACTTTTATAACTAGTCATTATATCTACTGTACACAGGGTTTAATCATCTGTAGTAAAGTAAGAATCAAAGAGAATACCTCAAAATTTATATATTTAATTACCTAGTACATGATCTGTGGCCCCCAGACTTTGCCTAAAAAGTCCTTGTCCAACATTCTTGTTGGAAATACCTTTTATTTCCAAGGTATTAAATAAAATAAATAAAATGTATTAAATAAAATAAATACCTTTTATTTAACTGAATCACCTGGCTTATAAAATTCCAAATTACTGCTAATTCAAGCCGATTTAATAGGATGCCACTGGTGTACATATATTGGTAGGTACTACACAAAAAAGTTTCATGACACCCATTGCTCCGTGTTCTGTGAGGATATTTTCAAGGATGCTATTCATTATGCTGTAAAATGTCTTCCCTTTGAAGACCCATGAAAGACTTTTCTTCTAGTTCAAGTATCAGGAATGGACACACTTCTCTTAAGACACAGGTCTTAAAGTATGTCCACTGAGTAATTTTAAATGTTTCCATTTCTTTCAGGCAAGCTTAAAGCCAAATTGGTGGCCTAACTCTAATAAATAATTGTAAAAAATTTTTGACTTACAATTCTGTATACAGTTTTACAGGCCAACTTAAATCTTCTGTGAATTGTGAGGATTATATATAATTATATATATATATAAACATTATTATGTATAAACATAAAAATATATAAACATTATATAAACATAATTCAGTAAGATTCTAGTACTTGAAAACATTAAGGATTTAAGTACTAAGTAATGCAAATAAATCTTATTTATAAATTAAAGATAATGAAATAAAATATAAGTAGCTTGAAAAATTATCAGCTCAACTCTCTGCCCCTGTATTTGTTAATTACAAAACACTAACATTTTTTTATGATTCTGGGTTAATTTAAATACTAATTATTAGAATAGTATCATACATAAAGGATAACAGAATTATAATTTATTTTCATGGAATATTTATTTATCTAGGCATTTTGGTTTAGATTTGAGATATAAAATGATTTACTCTGTAATCTAGAACTCACTGACATGGAAACTAGATCGAAAAATGAACCAAGGGCAAATGACTCAGAGATACAGAAAGATGAAAAAAAATGTGGGCCTACTGCCTAAAAAAGCTCTATCTAGCTTTTTTTTTTTAAATGTCTAAAGTTTCCCTTTTTGGGGTAAGGGTATCACTACAATATAATTTTGTCACCTCTATCATCTTAAAAAAAAGCTATTTTCCAGTATTACTACGAATTCTTTATAAACACCATTGTACATAGCTACACATATGCCATCAATTAGATATACCATAATTCACCACTTCACTGTGTTGACATTTACAATTTTTCTAATTTTTCACCATTTTAAATGACACTCTGAAAAAAAATTCTGATGCACAAAGGTTTACTTTTTTGTACCAAGGTTTATTTGTTTAGAATAGGTTTCCACAAGTTAATTACCAGGCAAAGAGTATGAATACGAACACTTGAAAGATATTAACATACTTTGCCAACTGGATTTTCAAAAAGATTTCAACACTGATGCAGGCGGGTCCCCAAACGCCACTTCACTGCCACCAGCATTAGCCCAGGTTTGAGTGTTAGAGACAACAGCTCTAATAAACAGACAACAAATCCCCATCACTGCTAAAGGGTTTGCAGTCAGCACTAAGGGCTCAAATGGAAGACTGGTAAGTTTTACTTATTTTTTTAAGATTGGCAAGAATCACCTGAAGAAAACCAGGTTTGAAAACTAACCAAATCAAACAGAAAGCGAATTTAAACGAGCAAACAAGAAACCCCAACAAAATCACAAAGTGCTGGATATGCAAAAACGCAAGCAAACATCCTGTCACTGCCAAACAGGCAATGGTATGCTGGAGAGCTACACTGCTGTGCTCCACGTTTTCGGAGTGCGCTCCTCTGTGCCAGGCACAGGGGAGGTGCTATAGAGGACACTGGCTTTGACAGAAAAGTTCACTGTTACCACACCTACTCATTACCCTGCCAGCCTTGACACCCAATATCCTGCCTATCAGGTAAGGAACATTTCTAGAAAACATACAGTTTCAATGCCAAACATGTTTAGTTTTTTGCAAATCCTATTCCATGTTTGACTTCAATCACAATTCCGGGCAGGGAGAATAAATTCCAAACATGACCTGACTAGCTCAATTTTATAGGATTCTTTGGTTGAGTGGCTGGTGATGGGAAGGACAGGAGAGGAGGATGACGTCGTGATAAAACAATGATTCAGAATTAATGAAAAATTCTTACTATGCTATTTAGTCCAGTCTCTGACAGGTCAAACATCACTGTAACAGGCTTCCCATTTTCTCTCTTAGCATACCGTTCCAACCAGAATGCAATAAGCTTCTTTTTGTCCAATATGGTCTTATGGTCTTTTATATGGTACTTCACCCTGATCCAGACTTTAAGCAGAACATAAGACAAAAAGAAGAAAAAATATTGATAGCATCTTAATATTATTTTATGCATATATCATTCATTTCCCTTGACATTTTAAAACGTGTATTTCATTTTGTTTCTCAGATTAAAACCATCTCTTCCTTCTTTTAAATGAGAAACAGTGTATACTTGTGAATCTTAAAGAGTCACAGAAAGGTATCCCCCCCTTAGAAAATACACTTTCCCCCTTAGTAAGCAAGGGAAGAAAGAAAATACAGGTGAACAAGTAATATTTGCTAATAACCTACAAGTACTCTACCCTGTGCTTAACAATAAAGAAAGCACTAGAAAAACATTTTATCCAGAAGAAAAGCCCAGACAGAAGCACAATGGTGGCAAAAACCCGTGTCATGCATGGGGGCAGAGCATGGCGAGTGTTGAGAGTGGCGGCAGCTAGGACAAAATGTGACGAGCAGTGGGAGGAGTAGCTGAACAGAGAGACAGAGCTGGGCTCGAAGGACTCTGCATTAAATGCTAAGGTGCTTTGATTTTCCTATTTCAAACATCTCTGGGCAGCAGCACAGAGGGGAGACTGCAAGAGGCAGAGAGGGAGGCCCAGCAGGCTGCTTCCTGGGAAGGGCCTGGGGTGGGGATGGGTTGGGACTGAAGTGAGGAAGTGCTGCGGAAATCAGAGGAGGGGCTCAAGTGAAGCTCTGTCCAGGGAAGAGTCAATGGCTGGTGGACCTGAGCTGGGCAGTACAGGGAAGGCAGTGGGATGTGTGCGGTGCACTGAGTTGTGTTGAAGGCGGCCAACCACTGATCCGGTGCGCGGCTGGGGGACAGCCTGGGGTCACCGCTGTTTGGGGGATAGGGGCTGAAGGAGCCCAGGTACTTGACATCACCCAAGGAGGCTGCATCAGCTGGAAAGGAAAAGAGGCCAGAAAAGGAACAAAGCCTGGGAAATACATGTGAGACATCAAGTGGAAGAAGAGAAATGGGAAAGAAAGCTTGAGCAGGAGGAGCCGGCACTGGGAGGAAAATGCTCTGAGAGGGCGGTGACACAGGAGCTGATCACAGGCCACCAACTGGGCGTTCGAGGTGGGCACGGAGTGTGCAGCACACTACTTTGGCAGGCTGACTGCTCAGGATGGGGGCTCTGACGCGGCCACTGAGCCCCAGCCTTGGTGCCAACCGAGCTGCATTTTGGACAAAGGTGAGAGAGGACTGACAAGGGAGACCTTGGGACAGCAGGCTGATGATCACCTCACTCTCACACCGATTTAGGAAGAAGTACGGGGAGAAGACTGTAGGTAACTTGAGAAGCCATCCTCAATGACTGTCAGAAACATTCTCCATCAAGATACCAGGTTGAATTTTAATATCAGTAAATTAGAAAGAAGAAAATGACTCTGAGTTACATCATTTTGGCTGTGTGATGGGATGTGGCATTTGGGCCTTTATAGCCTGCTTTATTATATGGCACATTCAACTACTAAGTACCTGATGCTTGGTCCACCTGGCCCCAACCACTCCCACTGGAGGAAACCTGACATGTGGTTCATACGCAGAAAGTTCTGCCTATTATCAATTCAGTAAGATGGATGACATCTCAAAATCCCGAAAAGCTAGTACATATATTAAATATACTCACACAACTTGTTGCCTTCTTTGTCATAACCATGGAGATAAATGCCACCAATTTCCAATAGCCACCTGGGAATGGAGGCTTCGGTCAGGTCTAAAAGGTGACAAACTTTAATGAGTAATTCTAACTCAGAGGTCTTTTAAAGAGAATACTTAGAACATATGGATTACTATTATACAGTAGTTCTGGTACAGAAAACGATAAGGTTTTTTTTTTTTTAAAAGATACAGCTTTTACAAACATTTGTTAAGTACCTCTGATGATTAAAAAAAAAAACAACAGTGTTTCTTACTAAGTAGGAAAAAACTACATAAAGACAGAGATGACAAAAATGGAAAAATCCATTTCCTTTTACATGTCAGCCGTTATGATGTAGACACATTTTCATGTTCTGATTTTATTTCTCATAATGACTTGCAAACAAATATCATTATTGGACAATTTCGGAAGAACATGGCAGTAAATATCCACATCATAGTTTCAGAGGTGAGGTAAGAAATTACTATGGTTTCTCTAGTAAAATGTTTTAGTCTATTTTTCTACAAAGTCTGATAACCAGCAGAGGCTAACACATTTATAATCTTGGCACAGGTGGGAAATACTTCAAGAAAAATGCTAGATCCTTTAGCAGGAGGCCTGCTCTCTAACAAGGTCAAGAACCAACACAGCAAGGCAGCAAATGCCAAGGCTTTTGTGTCATTCATCAGTACTTCCCTAAGAACTCTCAAAGATGTCTTTATCTTTCCTCACCCCTCTTTCATCATATCTCTGCTATTGGCCACTAGAAACTAGCAATTCTATATAAGAGAAAACTATTGTTGAGTTTTAAGGTTTATCCTGTACTTGAAACGATTTAGGAATATCAGGTTTACATTTCTTGCTTGGTTAATAAATGCTCACTGCTCACATTACCTACAGTTTTTATATTTCCAATCAAATGATTTTTTAAATACCCTCCTTCTGAGAGATTCCTTCTCCAAATATGATGACTAGAAAGAGTATCTGCTCTGGATTTATTTGCTGACTATTTTGTATTAAATCTCCAGACTCAGTCACTCCAGAGTTTATAATCCTTACGGTCAGGAAACCGTTCTTTAAACCTCATTGAAACCAGTAGTTTCAATGACTTCCTACAGGAGTTGGTGATGGACAGGGAGGCCTGGAGTGCTGCAGTACATGGGGTCACAAAGAGTCGGACACAACTGAGTGAACTGAAACCAGTAGTTATGCCAGTTTCTTCCTGTTAAATTTTTTAGGAGGAGATAATGGGTAACCTTTCCTGAAAAGAGGTCATCATTTACTTGAAGACTACTACATAATCCCCTCTAAGATTTAAAACTTTTTTTTTTCAGGGAAGGGGGTGCAACTTCAATCTAGAATTAGACCTTGAAAATCAAAATGTTAAGAGGAGGCGGCTACAGGCATCCTTGGGGATAAGCTTGCATTTTGGGGATTCCTATTCATCTAGTAATTCCACATGGAGCAACTATTAACACAAGCAACCCTGGGAATAGAGGCAGACACCAGGCAACAACTGAGAAAAACAGGCAAATAGTATGTCTTTTTCTCCAGGCTTGGTGGTAAAGATGCTGAGCTGCTAGTTTAATTAAGGTTCTAAACCAAAAAACTACAGAATAGGAGACTGTGCTGTTAGTGAATAACGTGAGTGTGATTTGGCTCCTTGGCAATCTGATTTCCTTGTGAATAATGCTACTTTTAAGACTTATTTATAAGATGCTTCTCTCAAAGTGTTACTGGGTCTTTATAAAACCTCGTACCCTGATATTTATGATGACTGCAAAGAATATTTCCAAATATGCTATTCAATACATGTAAAATAGTAACATTTATGCAGGGGAGGGATACAGTACACAGTCAAGGTTAAATTGAACAGCTTACCATTGACAGCCATTTCTTTCCTCCACTGAAAACTCTCATCAAGCATCTTCAGTGTTTCATCTACGACATTATGCCTCCAAGCCAAGTAACTTTCAATCCAGTTATCATCTTGCTGTAGCCTTTCAACATCACGTGAATCATACTTATCTGACTTATCTAGGGGAAAAACAGTAATAAATATCCATGTCAGATAAATTCTGCAGTGAATGATAACCAATACTAATACCAAAGGAGAAGAAAGACCCGAAGGATAAAGCTAAGCTATTTGAAGATAGACACAGGGATGCAGTTCAGATGAAAATGCAATTTAAAGGATTGATGGAATTTCTAAGTGTGACTAAAAGTTATCTAATAATTGCAGCTTTATTTCAAGACAAGCCACCACGGGTGTGAAAAATAAGAACATAGTAAAATATTTCGCAGAACCCTCTCTAAAACCATAAACGAAGATCTGGGAAGAGCAATTATGTTATTGGAACTTGAAGTCCTCACCCTAGTCAACGAAAAATGAACTTTTGTGTAAAGAAATAACTAAGTCGTACTTAAAAAGACATGAGTTTGGCAAATGTCTATTTTGAAAAGGAACTAAATCCAAAATGGAAATGATGTATGTAGCACTCAAAATTCCCCATAGTTCACTGGAATGTGTGTGCATGCTTGTGTTAGTTGCCCAGTCATATCTGACTCTTTGCGACCCTCTGGACTGTAGCCTGCCAGGCTACATTCATGGACAGAGGTCCATGGAATTCTCCAGGCAAGAGTACTGGAGTGGGTTGCCATTTCCTTCTCCAAGGATCTTCCCAACCCAGGGACTAAACCCAGGTCTCCCACATTGCAGGCGGATACTTTACCACCTGAGCTACCAGGGAAGCCCTAGTTGGAGTAATTGTTGCCAATGATGTCTCATTATCCACCTACACACAAGCTGTGTTCTCATCAACCTCTACATACCTCTATACCCTCCTTCCACGGTCCCCCCCTCTATTTTCCTGTAATTGAAGTTTCCTCGTCTCCTTACAACCACCTCTGCACATCCAAATTCTACCATTCTGTAAGACTCATTTCAAATGCTTCCTCTTCCATAAAATTATCCCTAGGCCCAGAAGTAATTCCTTCCCTGTGAATAGCTAGTGGACCTGAACTATGCCTTTCTTAAGGCACTTAGTGCATTCCCCCTTGAATCAGAGTTACTGGCATTTATGCCGTATCTTCTTGTACAGAGATCTTAACAGCACAGTCTATACATCCTAAGAAGCCCCCAGAGCAGACTACAGCAGAGCCAATGAAAAGAGTTTTAGGAAATATTTGTGGACTGAATCTTTTCCTTTCCTATTTTTATTTTCTCAGGCAATGGTACCCTCCCAGGTGCCCAAGGAAGATATTTCAGAAAACTGCCTTCATCTCCATTTTTTTTTTTGCCCCTAGTTAGTTGCCAAATTATACAGATTCTATCTCCTCTCCATTTGTTCTGACTTATTTCAGGCCCTCATGGATAATAGATGAAAGGGCAAGGGAATATTAAGCGCATTCATAGAATTACCTTCTTTGAGACCCAATTTCCATATCTTTAAATTACATTAGATACTCACAGGGTTGTGTGAGGATTGGATAAAAATGTATATATATAAAAGTACCTGAAAGTTTAAAGCACTATAAAATATAACACGAGGCCGTAAGTCATGTATTGTAGAGTGTTAGCTTGGATATGGCTTTCAATATCTGGTCTCTACTTTTCTAATGCATACTCTGTTGTAGATAAACCTTAGAAAATGGTGTTTTAGCTCTGCTATTCAAACATTCATCAATATTCAAAGCAAAAAGGCCCCTGGGAACACCTGCCCCTCCAGAAGGACCATCCATCCAGTTTGGCTACTGGACAACTTTCTCCAATGGACCGATATGGTGTTTTGCTTGAAATTACTGTCTGCCTTCAAGAAAATTTCTCCCAAAAACCCAAGTCTGAATAACCACAGTTTACTTAACAGTTGTTCTTTCAAATAAAAAGGGTGGTCCATGAAAAATGACTAATTTAGTTGGTAACTCAAGTGCACAAAAGTATTTTATGAGTACTCAATTTTGTTACCCAGAACACTTAAAGAACATGCACTCAAGGGTCAAGATTTAATAAAACTTATTGCTTCATCAGAGGCTTTCTAAAATAACATTGACTTAAAAAAAAAAGTTTTAACTGAGCATGCTGACAATGAAGACTATATTGGCCATTCACCTTGATTCAGGCTGAGGAGGCAACAGCTTTGCCTACCAATGCTTCCATGTAATCAGAGCAAATGAAAAACGCAAGAGGCTTCTTAGCATCACTGTGAAAACAGCTCTGACCTCATGGGTTCCTGAAGAGCCCTTGGCATCTCCAAGGATCCAGAGACTAAACTCTGAGAACCACTACCCCAGGAAAACATGTGGTAAGTGGTGAAAACTCAGAAAATTCTTAGCCATAAGCAGAAGAATCAAACATACTTGCTGTTATTATCATTATTCCTACCCCTGTTGGTATTATCACTACAGTGTCCCTTATCAAGAAATTCAAAGCTTACTGCTCCTGGAGAGCTTTTAGGAATGAAGATATTTGCAATCAGAAATCTCCATTTAGATTAAAATGGTTGCTATTAATAAAACAGGTACTTAAACATATGAGATGCCTGTTGTTAGACATTATCCCTAGATAGAAAGAAGTGGAAATAAGAGAGCTAGAAAAGAGAGCGCGAGAGAGGACTAGGGAGGAGGTTATGCAGGTGGAGGGAGAGAGGCAAGAGACAAGCTGGGGCAGAAGAGGACCGAGAAGGGGGCTAAGGCAAGGAGAGGGAGAGAAGGAAGGAGACAGAGAAACAGAAAACTGAGCATTCGAGCTAAGGAAAACTTGACCTGGACCACAAGACCAAGTGCAATACTGTTTACGACATCACAGTTTGCTGCAACACAGCCCCCAGACAACTGAGCTGAGGGGAGGCAAAATACACAGCCCCACACATGCTTCTCTGGTATACTGATTATTCTGAGCTATTTGTAATAAACAGCAAATACAGGAAAAGCTCTAAAAGGTGAGCAGAAGTCATCCTTTTATATGAAAAAGTTATCCTTTTATAAGGGCAGCCTCCATTTGTAAGGATGCTGCCCTCTCTGTAACAGGAAGAGAAGAATGATGCAAAATCTCCTGAAACTCTTATCAACACAAAAGGTAAGGACTTAAATCTGCACAACCATACCCTTATTTACTGAGCTCTTCCTGGTCATCTCTAATAACTGACTCCCCACCCCGACATTTTCTTTTGTCTTTAGCTGGAGATGGTAGTGAAGGTGGTGGCTTGGGCCACTTTGGAGAGTGACTCAGTTCTCCTGGGTCTCTCTCAACGTATACAGGAGGTATACATGTTATTAAACGTGTTTGCTTTTCTCCTGTTCATCTGTCTTTTATCAGTTTATGAGATCAGTTAAAGAACCTAGAAGGGTAGAAGGAACTTCCACAGAACCCTCAAGTGTTAGGGAGTTTGGTCCTTTGGTCAATCCAGATGTTACAGGGAAAAGCTAAAGATGTACACCCAGAAGGTATCTCAAGATATCAAAACCTTCCCCACTCCCTACCTAAGACATCACTTTACCTCTCAGTGACTAAAGCACAGAGATAAAGAAGAGATCAATCTCCTACAGAGATATATGTGTACACTGTCTAATAGCTTGTCCTTATTACTTTCATCTTGCTGAGGACCAGTGAAAGCTGCATCAGAAATCAACGCGAATCTCAAGTAGCAGACTTTGAAGCCTCATCCTTGCACTTGTTCAAAACAGCTCAAAGCTCATTTCTGGCCACTCCTCTGTTAAGAAAACTTAATGAACTATTGCCACACTTACTATGGTTTACTGTCTCTTTCTACTATTTCTCCTTATATGAATTTTGCTCTATAAATTGGTCTTATATTTATATAGTATATCACCAAGCCAACTGGACACTCCTAATTTTGCTGAGAAAGAACCAGATAAGTGGCTATGGTGATTAACCTCTGAGTCAGACAGGACTAACTGTTCCAGAGAAAAGATGACTCCTCTCAACTCTCCTTCCTCCCCCGTATGCACATGCACATGTCCTTTGAGCTCTCTCACATACACACTTTTAAATGTTGCAAGATAAAGAGAATACAGTGCTTACTCATAAAACAGTAAATTCCATTATTAACTTTTCTCTCTCTTGCACTTGTTGGCTGGTGAAATTACAAACCAGCCAGAAACTATGTTTTAAGGTTAACAAATGTGAAAAAAAATTCATAGCCAGATTCAGGATTTGGGACAGTGATGGAATCAGAAGACCCCTGCTATTAACTATGTTCAGGAAGACTGAGCAAGTCACTCCAGGCCTGACTTTTCTTCTCTGTAAAATGGAGATAAGGTCTGCCTTTTCAGTCTTATGAAGATCAAGGACACTCTGAAAACTTTTAACACAATACCAATGAATTTTTATTAACATAAGGTAGAATGCTACTCATGAACAGAAACCTAAATTCTAATTGACCTATTAGTCAGTTGAGAAAATCTTGAAATTATATTATAGTTATTATAAATGTGCCTAGAATTCATATAAAAGGTTAAAAAATGCAACAGTATTTTGATAATGAAAAACAGAACAGTTATCAACTGGGTGTCAAAGCAGCAAATATGCAACTCAAACATTTTAGTAGTGTGAAATCTCATGAGTGTGTGTTTGATCACTAAGTCACACCCAACTCTTTGTGACCCCCATGGACTGTACCCCACCAGGCTCCAATGTCCATGGGATTCTCCAGTTAAGAATACTGGAGTGGGTTGCCATTTCCTTCTCCAGCGGATTCCTGACCCATCAAACCTGAGCCTTCTGAATTAGCAGGCAGATTCTTTACCACTGAGCCACCAGGGAAGCCCTTAAAACCTCTTAGCATCTGTTATTTCTCCAAGACTCTGAGCACTGATCTATTTAAAGTCCTGGTGGGGCCCTGGAAGAGCATTTGTACTAGGTGGATGATTTCTATTGGCTGGAGCCCGTATATGTCAACAATGTGTGATTAGGATGAAATAACAAATATTCCCTTAAGGGCATCCTCTGCTGATTGGCCACAACCTACCCTGAATCTCTTCTTTTCCATGAAGCTTTCCGGTGAGAGACTGCCAAGCAGGTGACTGTCTACAGTGGGATTAAGCCACTGACCTCCAGCAGCAATTCTCAAACTTTAGCACCTATCAGAGTCACCAGGAAGGTGTGTTAAAACAGGGATGATGGGCCCTACCTCTAAATTCATGGGGCCCAGTAATTTGTGGGTAAGATCTCAGAATCTGCACTGGCAGCAAGTCCCTACAGAATGCTGCTGCTTCAGAGACCACACTTTGAAAACTCCAGGGCTACTACAGGGGTTGGCATAATTGTTTGGTGAAGGGCCAGAGGATAAACATCTAAGGATCTTAGCCTCTGAGGGCCACATATGGCCTCTGTTGCTGATTCTTTTTCTTTTTTATAGCAACACTTTACAAATAGAAAAACCATTCTGAGCTCAAGGGCTATTAAAAACACAAACGGGGACTTCCCTGGTGGTCCAGTGGATAAGAATCCACTTGGCAATGCAGAGCACATGGGTTCGATCTCTTGTCTGGGAAAATTCCACATGCTGCAGAGCCAACTAAGCCAAAGAGCCACAACCACTGAAGTCTGCACACCCTAGAGCCCACACGCTGGAACTACCAAGCCTAAGCGCTGCAACTACTGAAGTCCGTGCTCTGCAACAAGAGAAGCCACCACAATGAGAAGCCTGCGCACCACAACCAAGAGTAGCTTCCACTTGCTGCAACTAGAGAAAGCCTGGACACAGGAAAGAAGAGCCAGCGCAAGCAAAACTAAATAAGACACGACATTCGACAGAACTTTGCTGACTGCTCGTCTGTTGTAGAGAGGGGAGGGGCTTTCTGCTTCAGCTCCTATCCTTCAAGAACTGAGTTCATATGCTCAATATGTACAAGACATTATATCTTGGTGACTTACCTCTCTATCTGTTGGAGTCTTCTTTCAATGTTCTTTAATAACAATTCACTAGAAAGTTTAGAGATTTGTGTGTTGCTATCATGAGCCAAGATTTGAAAACCTTACACCTCTTATTTTCCTTGCCACATTGATAACTAGGTTGTTTTATATCCTGTAGAATTATATAAATAATATTGGAGATCATTGTCTTTTGCCTGACTTTCTGGGAATCATTTTGAAGTTTCATGATTAACCATGACTTTTGCTGTAGGATTTTTAGAAGAGTTAAGAGAACAAGTTACCTTGTTTGGTAAAAGTTTTGTTTGCTTTTCATAAAGGTGAATTATAGCCAATGTGGTTTCTGTCTTTATTGAAATACACATTTTTCCTCATTTAATCTTGTTGCTGCAAATATGTTTGTATTTGCTTCAACCAATATAGAAAAAAAGAAAGAGAAAACAGATATGGCTAGCTAAAAAGACAAGGAGAAAAGGGAGTGAAGAGGCACAAGAGATGAAAGACACTTCTCAATACTTGCCTTTCTAAATAGTTTTGGTGGTTGAACTGTGCCCATTAAAATTTCCCTGAGAAGCATTTTGTGAACGTAGTAGTTCTTCCCTTGCATTTTCTTTTTTTTTTAATTTCCTATTTTTTAATTTAAATTTATTTATTTTAATTGGAGGCTAATTACTTGACAATATTGTATTGGTTTTGCCATACATCAACATGAATCCCCCTGCATTTTCTAAACATGAATTATCTTTACATTCCTGGGACTAACAAAAGTGCTTGCTTGGGCCTTATGTGTCTGTGTGTGCCTTTGTGGTGGTAGGGCAGGGAGAGTGTAGAGGACTATGCCTACCAATTCAATTTTCTTTAACAGTCATTGATATATTTAGGCCTTTTACTTTTTATTGAGACAATTTTAGATGATTTTTCTTTTCTCTGGAAAGTTTTCCATGTAATCTAAGTTTTCTAACTTACTGTGACAAAGCCTGTCATTATATTCTCTTTTATGATTTTTAAAATCTCTGCCACATCTATAATTCTATCTGCTTTTTGTTCCTAGTGGATGTTTTTGCCGTCTCCTTTTTCTCCTATTCGGTCATCCTAGGTTGGTCTATTTTACTAATCCTTTCAAAAAGTCAGCTTAGGTTTATTACATCTACTATCTTTTTTTCCTATACCATAATCATCTGCTCTTATTCCCTTCTACTTTCTCTATATTTACTCATGTTCATTTTTCAGTTTCTTGAATTCAATCTTTAGTTGATTTTTATTTGGGCCTTGATTCCTAAGAAATGAATGTAAAGACCACAGACATTCTCTTGGTCAGCTTTAAGTATTTTGTAATTTCCACTGTGATATCCTCTTTACTCTCTGGGTTATTTAGCAGAAGAATTACATGCATTGCTAGGAAGTTGCTAATCCATGGTTATTTACAAGTGTTATTTTAATTTCCTAACATTCAATTTACTTTTAAGTACCTTTTGATTATGACTTCTTATACAGTTGCTTCCTGGGGTGAGACCATGGTCTGTATGATCTAGTTGCTTTGGAATTTGAGACTTCCTTTATGACTTAATATGTGGGGACTGTTTACAAAAGTTCTCAAAGCACAACTACATATTCTACATACAAAGTTACTGAATCATATTACATGGTCTGTAGATATGCAATAAGGACAAAAATTGATAAACTCTTAACATCTTTTCCTCTTACTGTGATCATCACAACTTTAAAAAGTTGACCTGGAAAATGTCACAGCACAGTTTAAGGAAATCAAAGTGTCTGTCTACCTACCTATCTTCTAAAGGCTTCCTCTCTTGGGGATAAAACATAATTCAGTAGTTATGAGGATTAATTTATGTTCACTCATCATATGTTAGCTCAAAAGAGAGCTAGGAATTGCAGATGCAAAGATGAACAAAGCCTGGGTCGATCCCTTGGATGGTTCATAATCGAGAGTTTATGTAAAATATCCAGGAGTGTACACTTTAAAAGTGTAATTCCACCCTTCCTTTCCAGAGAGGGCAGCTGATAAGAAAAACTCCAGTTTTATGTACTTTTACCCACAGAGGTTCCTTCTATTCACTACTTATCTTCCTGTCCCTAAAATTCTCCTCTAAGAGATCATCTATGATACTAAAGTTTCCTGGTTCTTCTACTTCTCTAACCACTTCCTCTCCCTCAGCCTAGTAAGGTGAAGGCATTCCTCAAGGTTAACTGTGTAATTTAAAAGGCAGTAAAAATAAAGACACTTTCAAAATTAAATTTACCACCAAGATCCCACCAAAGGAAAATCTAAAGATTATACTCAAGATGAAATAATAATGATACCAGATAAAAGATCTGAAACTTAAGAAGAAATGATAAAGATATTGGCAAATACAAGGTATAAAAGCAAACACTAATAAAAAACAACAACAACAAATTGGAAGAGCAGTAATTTATGAGGAACCAAGTTAGAACTACACAATGACCATTTCTTTCAGGGAAGAGAAAAGAGGAAAACACTCCTAACTGATTTTATGAAGTCTGAATAATTCTGACATCAAAGTCACACAAGAAAAATATAAGAAAGGAGATTTACAGACCAATTTTTGAATACAGATGCAAAATTTTCAAAGAAAATATCAGCTACTGAAAATATCAACTGACCACAGCAAAATAAATATTTTTAAAACCAATTAATACAATAAACTATATTCACAGATTAAAAGAGAAAAACCAAGTGAACAGTTCAGATACAATGTATTCAACAGATGAAGAGAATGCATTTAGTAAAATTCACTCCTTAATTGTGATGGGAACAAAACAAAACAATGAACAAAAACCAAAACTAGCAAAGGAGGAACAGAAGGAAACCTATTCATTCTGATAAAAAACATCTACAGAGATCTTGTTTGGGCTATCTAAGATCAGGAATAAGACAAGTAGGCTTTTATCACTGATTCAACAGTGTTCTTAAAGGTTCCAGCCAGTATAAAGCAAAAGTACCTAAAAGTTGTAAAAATCGTTGATGACAATTAGTTATCATTATTTCAAGGTGATACTATAATCTACAAAGAAATTGTCAACTTATCTAGAGATAAATTAATTGAAATGAATAAGGTTCGAGTCCAATATTAATGTAAAAAGTCAAACATATTTCCTATAAACCAGCAACAATCATCTAGAAAATACATTCTGAAGAGATACTGTTTAAAGCATCACAAAAATAAAACAAAGTATCTGGAAATAAACTGAATAAAAGTGGGTTAACCTTTATGGAGAAAATTATAAATCTTTTCATAAGGAAGAGTTTGGCTGACAGATATATCAAGTTCTCCGAAGATTTAACCATTGTTATGTCAAGTTTCCCAAAATTGATCTTCTGATTTAACACAATTCCACTCAAAACCCTCAAAGAGGTTCTTTTGTTTTTGCAGGGGGGACTGCAAAACCATAATAAACTGATTCTAAAATTTAAACGTAAGAACAAAGGGCCAAGAGAATCTGAAGATTTTCATAAGCAGAAACCAAATGGCCCATAAAAATATGAAGAGATGCTCAATCTCATTTGTACTCAAAGAAATGCAAATTAAAACCACAGTAAGATATCCTAACAATGGCATCAGATGGGAAAAAATAAAAAACAAAACACTGTCAGTTTTTAAGGTGTGGGAAATAAAGGACATTCAAAAACTGCTGGTTAAAATAAAAGCAGGTGAAATCACTTTGGAAACTAGATTATCTAGTAAAGTGGACTGAGTATCTGTTCTACCAGCCACCCAGTTCACAGTTGGCTACAGAAGTTTTCAAACTTCTTGGTCTCTGGACCCCTTTTACACTGAGGGCTCTACATTCCATCCAAGGCAACAGAACAGGACTTCCCTGGTGGTCCAGTGGTTAACAATCCTTCTGCCAATGCAGGAGACATGGCTTCAGGTCCTGCTCTGGAAGGCTGCACATGCAGTGGGGCAGCAAAGCCTGCGCACCGCAACTACTGAAGCCCATGCGCCCTAGTGCCTGTGATCTGTAGTAAGAGCCCCATGCGTGGCAACAAGAGCAGCTCCCACTCACCATAGCTAGAGAAAGCCTGCATGCAGTGGCAAAGGCCCAGCACAGTCAAAAGTAAGCAATATTTTTTTTTTAAAGCAGCAGAAGGGGAGTGTGGGGAGAATGGATACATGTATATGAATACCCGAGACCCTTTGCTGTTCACCTGAAACTATCACATTGTTTGTTAATCAGCTATACCCCAATACAAAACACACACACACACACACACACAAAACACAGCAGAATACACATTCTTTCCAAATGCATATGTAATATTCTCCAGGACTGACCACATGCTGGGCCACGAGTCTTGGTAAATTTAAGAAAACTGAAATCATATCAAGCATCTCTTCCAATCACAATGCTACAAGGTTAGAAATAAACAGAAGAAAAACTATTAAAAAAAATACAAACAGGTGGATGCTAAACAATATGGTACTAAACCACCAATGGATCACTGAAGAAATCAAAGAGGAAACCAAAAAAACAGCTAGATATAAATGAAAATGAAAGCACAATGATCAAAAACCTATGGAACGCAGCAAAAGCAGTTGTAGGAGGGAAGTTCAGAGTAATTCAATTTTACCTCAAGAAACAAGAAAAATCTCAAACAGCCTAAACTTACACCTAAAACAAATACAGAAAGAACAAACAAAATCCAAAGTGAGTGGAAGGAAATCATAAAGATCAGAGCAGAAATAAGTGAAAAATGAAGAAAACAATAGAAAAGATCAATGAAAACTAAAGACTGGTTCTTTGAAAAGAAATGCAATTGCTAAACCTTTAGCTAGGCTCATTAAGGAAAAAATGGAGAGGACTCAAATCAATAAAATTAGAAATGAAGAAGTTACAACTGACTCTACAAAAATACAAAGGATCCTAAGAGACTACCAGAAGCAACCATATGCCAATAAAATGGACAACCTGGAAGAAATGGACAATTTCTTAGAAAGGTACAGTCTCCCAAGACTGAACCAGGAAGAAACAGAAAATATGCACAGATCAATCACCAGCACTGAAAATGTGATTTAAAAAAACTCCCAACAAAAGTCCAGGACCTGATGGCTTCACAGGCAAATTCTATCAAACATTTAGATAAAAGCTAACAGCTATCCTTGTAAAACTCTTTTTGGGAACGCATGTAAGAAAGATTTTAAAATTTAAAAAATAAAAAACTAAAAAAAAAAAAATTGCAGTGGATGGAAAGCTCCCAAATTCATTCTATGAGGCCACAATCACCCTGATACCAAAATCACATAAAGATACCACAAAAAAGAAAATTACAGGCCAATGTCATTGATGAACACAGATGCAAACATCCTCAATAAAATATTAGCAATCCGAATTCAACAATAGATTAAAAGAATCTTACAACAGGATCAAGTGTGATTTATCCCAGGGATGTAAGGATTTTTCAGCATCTGCAAATCAGTGTGATACACTACATCAACAAATTGAAGAATAAAAATCATATAACCATCTCAATAGACTCCAAAAAAGTTTCTGACAATATTCAGCAGCCATTTAAGATTAAAAACTCTCCAAAAGTGGGCATAAAGGGAATCTAACCTCAACATAATAAAGGCCATATATGACACACCTACAGCTAACATCATACTCAATGGTGAAAAACTGAAAGCTTTCCCTCTAGGATTAGGAACAAGACAAGGATGTCCACTCTCAGTTTTATTCAAAATAATTTTGAAAGTCCTAGCTACATACAGCAATCAGAGAAGAAAAAGAAATGAAGGGAATCTAAGCTAGAAAAGAAGTTAAACTGTCACTGTTCACACATGACATGATACTACACATAGATGATCCTAAAGATGCTACCAGAAAACTACTAGAACTCAATGAATTTGGTAAAGTTGCAGGCTACAAATACACAGAAATCTGTTGCATTTCTATACACTAACAACAAAAGATGAAAAAGAAATTCAAGACACAATCCCATCTACCATCATCAAAAAGAATAAAATACTTAGGAATAAACCTACTTAAGGAGAAAGGAGATCTGTACTCTGACTTGGATGGAAAGAAATATCATATCATGTTCATGGACTGGAAGAATCAGTATCATGCAACTGACTATACTACCAAAGGCAATCTACAGATTGCAATCCCCATCAAGTTACCAATGGCATTTTTCACAGAACTAGAACCAAAATTTGTATGGAGACACAGAAGACACCAAACAGCCAAAGCAATCTTGAGAAATAAAAATGGAGTTGGAGGAATCAGGCTCCCTGACTTCAGACTATACTACAAAGTTATAGTCATCAAAACACTATGGTACTGACACAAAAACAGAAATACAGATCAATGGAACGGGACACGAAGCCTAGAAATAAACCCATGCACCTATGGCCAATTAACCTATGACAAAGGAGGCAAGACTTCACAATGTTGGAAAGACAATCTCTTCAACAAATGGTGCTGGGAAAATCAGATAGCCACATGTAAAAAAATGAAATCAGATCATTCTTAAACACAATACACAAAAATAAGCTCAAAATGTATTAAAGACCTAAATGTGAGAGCAGACACTATAAAACTCCTAGAGGAAAACAAAGGCAGAACACACTCTGTCATAAATCCCAGCAATACTTTTTTTCAATCTGTCTCCCAGAATAATGAAAATAAAAATAAACAAATGGGACCTACTTAAAAGCTTTTGCACAGTGAAGGAAACAATTAATAAAACAAAAAGATAACCCAGTTCAGTCATTTCGGTCACTAAGTCATGTCCGACTCTTTGCAACCCCATGGACTGCAGCATGCCAGGCCTCCCTGTCCATCACCAACTCCTGGAGTTCACTCAGATTCACGTCCATCGAGTCAGTGATGCCATCCAGCCATCTCATCCTGTCGTCCCCTTCTCCTCCCATCTTCAATCTTTTCCAGCATCAGGGTCTTTTCCAATGAGTCTGTTCTTCGAATTGGGTAGCCAAAGTGTTGGGGCTTCAGCATCAGTCCTTCCAATGAACACCCAGGACTGATCTCCTTTAGGATGAACAGGTTGGATCTCCCTGCAGTCCAAGGGACTCTCAAGAGTCTTCTCCAATACCACAGTTCAAAAGCATCAATTCTTCTAACCCAGAGATTAGGAGAAAATATTTGCAAATGATGTGACTGACAAGGGATCAGTCTCCAAAATTTACAAACAGCTCATGACGCTTAATATACTCAAAACAATCCAATCAAAAAATGGGCAGAAGACCTAAAGAGACATTTCTCCAAAGAACATATACAGATGGCCAAGGGGCACATGAAAAGATGTTCAACATCACTAAGTTTTAGAGAAATGGGAATAAAAACTACAAGGAGATATCACACCACTCAAGATGGCTATCATCAAAAAATCCAAACAACAAATTTGAGAGAGGATATGGAGAGAAGGGAACCTTCCTACATTGTTGGTAGGAATGTTAAGTTTCTACAAGTGTTATGGAGAACATATGGAAGTTCCTTAAAAAACTAAAAATGGAGCTACCATATCACCCTGCAATCCCATTCTGGGCATATTCAGAGAAAAACATGATCTCAAAGGCTACATGCACCACACTGTTCAGTGCAGCATTGTTTACAATAGCCAAGACGTGGAAGGAACCGAAACGTCCACTGACCAAGGAATATGTAAAGAAGATTCAATACGTATACACAACGGAATATTACCCAGCCATAAAACAGAGTGAAATAATGCCATTTGTAGCAACACAAATAGACCCAGAGATAGTCACACTGAGTTACCTCAGACAAGAAGAAATACCCCATGACATCCCTTATATGTGGAATTTAAAAAGAAATGATACAAATGAACTTATTGACAAAACACAAACAGACTCACACACTTGGAGAATGAACTTATGGTTGCCAGGGGGAAAGATGAGGTTAAGGGATGGTTAGGAGTTTGGGAATGACAAGTAAAAATTGCTATATTTAAAATGGACAACCAATAAGATCCTACTGTATAGCACAGGGAACTCTGCTCAGTGTTATGCAGCAGCTTGGATGAAAGGGGAGTTTGGGGGAAAATGGATACATGTATATATATGTATGGCTGAGTCCCCTTGCTGTACATCTGAAACTATTACAATACTGTAAATCAACTATAATTCAATGTAAAATAATGATTTTAAAAATAACTGAGGCCTCTAAAGACTTTTTAAAATTAATTTAATTGGAGGTTAATTACTTTACAATATTGTATTGGTTTTGCCATACATCAACATGAATCCGCCACAGGTATACACGTGTTCCCCATTCTGAACCCCCCATACTACCCCTCTGGGTCATCTCAGTGCACCAGCCCCAAGCATTTTTGTTTCTATGGGTTATATTTACTGGTAGTTACTACATTAGGTATCATAACTGAGAAAAAATTTAAATATAACCACACACAAGTACTTTATTCTATCATCTGTCAGAGTAATATTATCACATGCCATGTAACCTCTGGGAAACCCCACTGTGTGCTTGTGAGAGAACGCCAGTGAAAAAGGAAAATGATGTCTTAGTGTTATTACGGAAATAGTTTGGGCTCTGAAGCTCTTTGAAATCATCTCAAGAAACTATAGTTCCTAGACCAATTTTGAGAACCACCGCTCTAGACAAAGTCTAGGCATCAGATATGTTTAAGAATGTTTATAGCAGCATTGTACATAGTAGTAAAATGTAGAAAGAACCCCAAATTCATCAATTGGTATTTTCATTCTGTGAACTGTTGATACACCACGACTGTAAAAAGGAATCAACTACAGTAAGAATGACTCTTGAGCAACAGATGCAAATCATGGAGAAATATATGCAGCTTTGATTTCCAGTTCAAAAAAGAGGCAAACTTAATCAAGCAGTGGTGAGGAATACATCACAGGTGGCAAAGCTAATGAAAAGCAAGAGATTGAGTAACAGCAAATGCAGGATAGGCAACTACCATGTGAATGGCAGGGGTGGGGATACACAGAAAGTTCTGAGTAGCAAGTATATGGGTGTTTATTTCTTGTTTTACACATTTTGTATGTAAAATATATTTCAAAATTAAGAAATAAGAGACCAACACAAAACAAAAGCACTAGAAAAGTTACTGAATAGGAGACAATTATTTAACGTAACAGCAATGGAAGAAACCACAAAGGAATGGGTAATTTTGAAAGACGGCAATGACAACCCTGTATGCAAGACAGCAAAAAAGACACAGATGTGTATAACGGACTTCTGGACTCAGAGGGAGAGGGAGAGGGTGGGATGATTTGGGAGAATGGCATTCTAACATGTATACTATCATGTAAGAATCGAATCGCCAGTCTATGTCTGACGCAGGATACAGCATGCTTGGGGCTGGTGCATGGGGATGACCCAGAGAGATGTTATGGGGAGGGAGGTGGGGGGGGGGTTCATGTTTGGGAACGCATGTAAGAATTAAAGATTTTAAAATTTAAAAAAAAAAATGAAAAAAAGTCAGAGTGACAAACAAGAAAAGGCCAAACCAATTTTAAAAGCCGCACACTAATGAAAAAAAGAATTTTAAACTACAAATGGATATAAATAGATGAAGTTTATTATCACTAGTAATCAAATGCAAATTAAAACCAAGAAAAAAGCATTAAGAGACAATCCTAATCTGGGTAAGGCTGTAGTGATCCTAACACTTTCCTGTGTACTGGTGGGAATTAAGCTTGGTGCAATTTATACGGAGGAGAATTAAGCACACATGTCAAGTATCCTAAACTATTCACCCTTCAAACCAATAATTCTACTTCTAGACATGACTATTCAGGAAACAATCTGAACTACTGCACAAAATATTATATTAACAAACAAAAGTCCGTTATACACATCTGTGTCTCTTTCCCTGTCTTGCATACAGGGTCGTCATTGCCATCTTCCTAAATTCCATATATATGTGTTAGTATACTGTATTGGTGTTTTTCTTTCTGGCTTACTTCACTCTGTATAATCGGCTCCATAACGGACTTTTGGACTCAGAGGGAGAGGGAGAGGGTGGGATGATTTGGGAGAATGCCATTCTAACATGTATACTATCATGTGAATTGAATCGCCAGTCTATGTCTGACGCAGGATGCAGCATGCTTGGGGCTGGTGCATGGGGATGACCCAGAAAGATGTTATGGGGAGGGAGGTGGGAGGGGGGTTCATGTTTGGGAATGCATGTAAGAATTAAAGATTTTAAGATTTAAAAATAAAATAAAATAAAATAAAATAGAAAAAAAATATATTATATTAACAAACAAACAAAAAGGGAAAGAATCTAAATATCCAAAAGAGGCTTTTTCAGATAAAAGAAAATTCTCTTTTATTTACAGAACTGAATATTAAGTAATGTTAAATGTTGGTTACTTCCTAATATGGGGAAATAAAATCATGGCAATAAAAAATAGAACACAGAAAACTACATACAGAATGATCTTTTAAGTGTTTTAATGTATAGAAAAAAGTTCGTTCACTGTTAGAAGGGCTATATCTCTGTATGATAAGTTTATGGGAGATCCCCTGGACTGTTTTTGGTATAACACAAATTTATTTAAATATATTCACATACTTGTAGAATCAGAACAAGCCTAAAATAATAAAACCCACAAGCCTCAGTTGCGTACAAATGTATTGCTTCAGTGGCCATGGATCTCCACGCTATACGCCCACTGTTTTTAGTCACGTGTGCTCCTTAAGGATCATCAAAGTGGACTTCCTCTGGCTTCTCAAACATGCCCCATACCTTCTCACTTAAGCATCTCAACCTGGACTATGTGATCCACCTGAATCACATTCGGTATCTGGCTGGCCGAGTTCTAGCATCTCCCAAAGTTCTTGAGAAATACCGCTTTTTCTGAGGTTTTTCCAACTGCGCTAACCCAGTCACCCAAATTAGATATTATTTTTCCTGGTCTTGGACTCCTACAGAAATGATTTTAGCATTCCTATTCTTCTGGACAGCATTTGCCTTTAATATTTCTGTCTCAACACCTTTACTAGATTGTAGTAGTTCAGGAAGGGGCTCTATCTCTAATATTGGCACACTACTTCCCAGAATTAAACAGGAACGGAATAAATTTTTGTCACAATAGTTGTCTCTTGCCCTGGCCACAAGAAAGAGGAAGAGATAATGGGAAAAGTTTCTCATCTGAGACTCAGCATGAAATTTCTCAGAGGAACAATGAGGGATAAAAAGGACAATTAGCAGTGCTACAACAATTACGACCTTCGAATTTGTTCTTTTTGCAGCTACATATCTATCCATAATTGGTAATAATTTCTGTGGAAACAAAAACATGCTTGGAATTTCCAAGAACCCACCCCCAAAAGAGCTGTTGGAGTTCAGCCACTGTGTAAACTGATAAACTGCAGAAAATATTTTCCTTTAGGAAAAACATGTTTGCTTAAGTCTGCCTAAAGCTACTTCTGAAACAAAATATTGTTAATGGTGAGAGAAAGGGGAGAATCAAAGAGGAAGGAGGAAAGTGGTTATTCTCAATATCTAGCTAACTTCTAAAAAGTAAACTTGAAAGGGAGAACACAGAGAAATCATAAAACCCTTTGTGCCAGTTTCCCACTCTACCTTTACCCAATGCTCTATTTCACAAAACAACTGAAATTTAAGGGGAGAAAGCCTCAAGAATTTTTCTTTTCCTTACCAATGCAAGTCTTTAATTAAATCAGTATTTGCCATGGCTGTGCAGATAACTCATTCACACATATTTGGTTTTCACACAAAACCCTCCTTATACTTAATGCCACACAGTGCTTTACTTTGAAATAACACTGGTCTTTATGAGACATTCTGTGAGGACTGCTCCCTGCCAGATTTTTGTGGGGGAGAGGAGACAGGACAGCCCTTCATACAGACTTGGACTCATCTTCATATGTATATGTATATTTATATTTAAGCATTGCTATATTCAGTCAATGACTATGTATTGAGAACTGTGCTAAGTATACAGAGGTGAGTCCGACCCTGCCCTCACGGCCCACAGGTTGCCCCAGACCCACATTTTACTGAAGGAAATGAACAATAGTAAGTCAACAAATGAACGAGGGCGGTTACAGGTGATGATAACCATAAAGGAGACAAGACAGGGAGGCCATTTAATAACCAGAGTTATAGGTTATGATAAGAACTGTAATGGAGACAAGACAGGCAGGCCATTTAATAAACAGCAAAGGTCTCTCAGATACATTTAAACCAAGATGGAAAAGCAGAACCTAGCTATGCTTGGTGGTCTTCCAGGCAGAGAAATGGAAAGGTCCCGAGATGGAAACAGACTCAAGTCAGTTTGAAGGGCATAAAAGAAGCTGGTCACACTATTCTGTGGGTCATATTTGTAGGTTATGATGTTAATTTTGTGCATCAGTGTACCACGGAGTCATAGGTTTTCAACATAAGTATTCTTTAATGAACTGTTGCTTCAGTGACATGTATGAGTGTGTACTAGACTGCAATATATAATACGTTTCTTATTGTGGGCAGTGGTGAAATCTGCACTGAGCAAGAAAAGTAGTAACATGAGGATGGTGTTGCAGGCCACCAAAAATAACTGAGATTTTTTTTTTTTTTCTAAACACAGTAGAATGGTACTAGAGGGTTTCAAGCTGGGGAGGGCCATGATCTAATTAGGTATGTTGGTGTTGCCAAAAGATTACTACAGTGAATTCAGAAGACCTGAGCACCAGTCCCATCTTAGCTACCAAGGAGTTTAAGCAAATCATTTACTCTCTCCAGAGTTCACTTTCTTCATTGTAAAAACGAGGAGGTTGGACGGAGATGACCTTTAAGATTTTATCTATTACTAAATTCTCCTGGCTATATCCTGCTTCCTCCCTTGGGCCTAAGTAAACAACTATTGGTGAGTACTAGCACATTAGGTCAAGTTCTGGGTTACTTCACAATATTATAAACTATACAGCTAAGACGGAGAAGGCAATGGCACCCCACTCCAGTATTCTTGCTTGGAAAATCCCATGGATGGAGGAGCCCGGTGGGCTGCAGTCCATGGGATCGCGAAGTCGGACACGACTGAGCAACTTCACTTTCACTTTTCACTCTCATGCATTGGAGAAGGAAATGGCAACCCACTCCAGTGTTCTTGCCTGGAGAATCCCAGGGACAGAAGAGCCTGGTAGGCTGCCATCTCTGGGGTCGCACAGAGTTGGACACGACTCAAGCGACTTAGCAGCAGCAGCAGCATACAGCTAAGAATGTTTCCACAGAAATCAATTTTAGAATTATCTCTTTACTGGAACCAGCTATCTCATTGGGCTAAAAGTGAATTAAATGCTTTTGCAACTCTCTAGTAGAAGATTTGGGGTGTGAAGAAAATTGACAGGGAGGGATGAGAAGATTTACTGACCAGGTTATTCAGAACAGATTTCTTTATTTGTTCTAGGTCATCAACTGACATACAAGCTAGTGCCATCTAAAGTTGCAGGGACCCCTCAGCACTGAAGTCAAGATGTAGAAGCTGAACTTCTTTCATGTAACCAAAAAGACTACTGAGAAAACTACTTACTGAGAGCCTACTATATGCTAACCCCATGCTACACAGTTTGCTATACATATTT
Source organism: Ovis aries (assembly GCF_016772045.2). NCBI lineage: Eukaryota > Metazoa > Chordata > Mammalia > Artiodactyla > Bovidae > Ovis > Ovis aries. The sequence goes on along the minus strand of NC_056080.1, from coordinate 13,041,830 downwards.
TCATTTAATCCTCCTAGTCAAACTTCACAAATATGGAATCAGGGGCTCAGAAAAGACAAGCAAACTATTAAGAGGAAGGGTCAGGATTGGTCTTTAGTCTGTACTTACAATAAATTATCCTGCAGGATTTTGAAAATTACTGTACAGGTATTAAATCATCAGTTAAATATTGGACAACTCCAGTTATCTGTGACATGTGGACAGAGAGGTTCACCCAATAAATCAATTTGGGACGCACGGGTACTTTGCTAGGTACAGTGTGAGATGAAAAGAACCTGCTCCAGCACAGGGGGGCCTACTTGGCGGGCACCTGCTGGGTGGTATAAAGTGGAATTAGGCAAACTAACCCAGGGATTCAGATACCCAATTAAGCACACGTGACTAATATTTTGGCAATTTCCAGGTTCATTTTTCTCGATTGTTGTTCCTGATACTGATAGGTCAGCAGAAGAACGGCGTCATCTGAGCTGAGGGCCTAACAAGTGTCCTGAAAGTTCCATAAACTCGAGATACTTGAAACACGAATTTCTAACTCACATTAACCCTTTAGGAAGCAAGAGGCACGTCACTTGGCCAACTGGAGCATTATCCTTGCCATATTAAGGAGAGAAAACTTAGAAAACGTGTAAGGCACGGTCCTCGTGAGGATCGAAATGGTCCCTGTCGGCTTCCACAGAGACCCAAGCAAACATCTCAGCAAAGTTGGGGCCGCTCATGGCACACCTGCCTCAACACCAAGATCACATACTGTGATCTGTACTGTACCCACCTGTCACATACTCAGCTTCAAACCTCCGTCGAACCTCAGAGATGAGCTTGGCTTTATTCTGGGCTTGATACTAGAAGAGAGACACGAAGGGACGCTTAGACGTTACAGGCACCATCCTACCTCCCCTCTGCCCAGCCCACCTGCACCTGGGCGTGTGGCCCCCTAGCCTCGGAGGCGGCTTCGGGGTCCGGGATAGAGGGGCCCGGCAGTGATCCGGTCAGCTCCTCACCTCGGCGATAGTAGCGGTCGTCGACATGATCAGAGTTGGCGTTGCTCCTTTCCACAGCTGCGGTCCGAATATCTCAGCACTGGGAAAGCTGGCCAGGAGGTAAAGAGGGAAGGGCGGGAGGTGGAGGCGGTCGCGTGACAACGGAAGGAAGGCGGAAGCGTCGCCACACCGCCCAATCTAGTGCGTCCGCTCGGGTCTGGAGGCGGGACCAGGCCCTCAACCTGGCTTTCCATTCGTTTCGCGTTCAGACCCCGCCCCCGACGTCCCCTGAACTGCGGACCCTCCCCCGCTAGCCCGCGAATCTCGGGCTCTTTCCTGGCAAAGGTCCGCCCGTGCGAGCTTCGGTTGCCATTCACTTTTACAACATTCCCCGGAGGCCCCGCCTCCTCAGGCTCCCATGGCAACCGAGTTCTGGCCGGATGGGCAGGCTCCGCCTCCTCTGCGCTGGACGCAGCCTCCGGCCTGGACCTCCCAAGATGCAGCGCGCAGGCGGGAGGTTTGGAGCGGCAGGACACTGTACGTATTTTTGGCGTTGCTGCTGCGGGGTGGTTGCTGTTGTGCTGAGCAAGGGTCTCACGCGTAGAGGTAGGGCTGGCGGCTTGTTCCCTGACCCGACTTTCGCCGAGAGGTAGCGGGGCTGGGCTTGGCTCCTAGTCCCGTTATTGCGGAAGACCGGTTAGGAAGTGGGCATCCCCAGGCCTGTGCACCTCTTTCTCTGGAATGACAACTAGATTATTCCTAGTGCTTTCTCTATTTGGGAATTACTTCACTTGCAACTTTCTTCACTTCTGCAACATCTCTCTCACTTGGAGTATGAGATACTTAACAAAGGATTTAATTTTGAAATCTTTGAAAGAGTTATGTAAAGTTTAAAGATATAAAGCGTCTTCAGTGTGTTCGAATCCTTGCGACCCCATGGACTGCAGCATGCCAGGCCTCCCTGTCCATCACCAATTCCCAGAGTTTACTCAAACTCATGTCCATTGAGTCAGTGATGCCATCCAAACATCTCATCCTCTGTTGTCCCCTTCTCCCGCCTTCAATCTTTCCTAGCATCAGTCTTTTCCAGTGAGTCAGTTCTTCACATCAGGAGGCCAAAGTATTGGAGTTTCAGCTTCAGCATCAGTCCTTCCAGTGAATATTCAGGACTGATTTCCTTAGGATTGACGAGTTGGATCTCCTTGTAATCCAAGGGACTCTTCTCCAACACCACAGCTCAAAAGTATCAATTCTTTGGCTCTCAGCTTTCTTTATAGTCCATCTCTCACATCCATACATAACTACTGGAAAAACCATAGCTTTGACTGGACCTTTGTTGGCAAAGTAATGTCTTTGCTTTTTAATATGCTGTCTAGGTTGGTCATAGCTTTTCTTCCAAGGAGCAATTGTCTTTTAATTTCATGGCTGCAGTCACCATCTGCAGTGATTTTGAAGCCCAAGAAAATAAAGTCTCTCACTGTTTCCATTGTTTCCCCATCTATTTGCCATGAGGTGATGGGACCAGATGCCGTGATCTTACTTTTCTGAATGTTGTTTTAAACCAACTTTTTCACTCTCCTCTTTCACTTTCATCAAGAGGCTCTTTAGTTCTTCACTTTTTGCCATAAGGGTGGTATCATCTGTGTATCTGAGGTTATTGATATTTCTCCCGGCAGTCTTGATTCCAGCTTGTGCTTCATCCAGCCTGGTATTGTGTGTGATGTGTAAATTAAGATAGTTCTCACCTGGGGCAGTTTTGCCCCCCGGGGGACTTTTTGACCATGTCTGGAGACATTTTAGCTTGTTGCAAGAGAAAACTGCAAAGAAATTATAAGAACAGTCCCCATACTCCCACCAGCCATAGTCAAACAGGATGGACACTTGAGCATCTTTTTCCCCAAACTTATTTTATATATTTACTTTATGATGGGGGGAAATGAACATTGTGTTCATTTTATTTGTAATATTATATTTGAGTATATCCTTGAAACAGTATCTCAAGTATGGCTAAAGTCTCTGTCTGGCTCCACTCCCCTACTCTGATATCTTTCTTCTCCAGAATAGAGAGTCACCAGAATTTGTCATGAATCCTTACACCTTTGCTTTTTAATTTTGGACCAGGCTGCCTATGTTTGAGGGAGAAGGCAATGGCAACCCACTCCAGTGCTCTTGCCTGGAAAATCCCATGGACGGAGGAGCTTAGTAGGCTGCAGTCCATGGGGTCGCTGAGTCAGACAGGACTGAGCGACTTCACTTTCACTTTTCACTTGCATGCATTGGAGAAGGAAATGGCAACCCACTCCAGTGTTCTTGCCTAGAGAATCCCAGGGACGGCAGAGCCTGGTGGACTGCCGTCTGTGGCGTCGCACAGAGTCGGACACGACTCAAGCGACTTAGCAGCAGCAGCCTATGTTTGAATCCTGTCTCTGTCTCTTCCAATCTGCAGGCCTTTGTGAAGATCCTTAAATTCCATGTCTCAGTTTCCCCATCTGAGGATAATAGTACCTATAGTGTAAGGATGTTCTGAGGAATAAGTGCATTAGTCCAAAGTGCTTAGAACAATGCCTGGCACAGAAAAAGCAGCCAGGGAATGTAGCCATTGTAGGTAAGCAAAGTATATTATGCTGTTTTATCTGTTTTGATTTTGATGCATAATATACTAGAGTATACATATTTCTGCAACTTAATTTATTTTCATTTGATTTTTGAAATCAAGCCACAATGTTGCTGTTCAGTCTAAGTCGTGTCTGACTCTTTGCAACCCCTTGGACTGCAGCACACCAGGCTTCCCTGTCCTGAGTTTGCTATCTCCCTGAGTTTGCTCAAATTTATGCCTATTGAGTAGATGGTGTTATCTAACCATCTCATCCTCTGCCTCCCCCTTCAACTTTTGCCTTCAGTCTTTTCCAGATCAGGATCTTTTCCAATGAGTCATCTCTTTGCATCAGGTGGCCAAAGTATTGTAGCTTTAGCATCAGTCTTTCCAATGAATGTTCAGGATTGATTTCCTTTAGGATTGATTGGTTTGATCTCCTTGCAGTCCAAGGGACTCTCAAGAGTCTGCTCCAACACCACAATTCAAAAGCATCAATTTTTTGGCACTGAGCCTTCTTTATGGTCCAACTCTCATATCCATGCACGACTACTGAAAAAACCGTAGCTTTGACAAGATGGACCTTTGTCAGCAAAGTAACGTCCCTGCCTCTTAATATGCTGTCTAGGTTTGTCATAGATTTTCTTCCAAGGAGCAAGCGTGTTTTAATTTCATGGCAGCAGTCACCATCCACAGTGATTTTGGAGCTCGAGAAAATAAAATCCATCACTGCTTTCATTTTTTTTCCTCATCTATTTGCCGTGAAGTGATGGGACCAGATGCCATGATCTTAGTTTTTTGAATATTGAGTTTTAAGCCAGCTTTTTTGCTCTCCTCTTTCACCTTCATCAAGAGGCTCAATGATACACATTTAATTCATTCCTCTTAGCTATAATATGATATTCCATCCATATATATTCGTTCCCCTATTGGTGGTCATTGAAGTTTTTGCTTTAAAAAAAAAATAGCACAGTGAACATTCCAGAAAAAAGTCTTCATTATTATGTAGGATTATTTCTCTTGGTTAATATCTAGAAATGAAATTTCTAAGTGTATGCATTTCTGTTCACTGCCAGGTTGTCTTCCAAAGTCTCCCTTTAATTAAGTACTTGTAATTATTTCCTAATTTATGACTTCACCTCCAGTGTCGCTTCACTCCCCCATCTTCAACACTGTCACCAGGATCTTTATTACTCAGAAGTACAATCCTGTGGTTTCTATTTTTGAAATCTTTCAGTGGTTTAACATTCCTTAGAGAAAGTTAGAAGTCCTTAGTATGGCATCAAGAACCTTTAATCTTTCCTGATTCTCTCAGTGGATCACATTCATTCAAATTTCAGATACACTAAGTGTTGCTGGGAAAGAGAAAGGAGATTTGACTTGGGCAGGCCTCAACAAATGACTTCTAGTTATATAATAGGTAGAAGAAGTTTTAACAGTGAGCCTATTCTGTAGCCAAGTTAATTTACTAGGTAAACAATGTCCTGTATGTTGGAAAAATTATTATCTCTGTGATTTATGCTCATAAGATTATGTTTAATATTATGAGGTGAAGTTTACATTTGAGTGTTATAATTCTACCTTTTTCCCAAAGGTAGAATTCCAAAGACACTTTGCATTGGTCACAGTCTGTCGATTGGTTTCTTAGAGAAGTTTATAGCTTTCATATGTATATAATATAGTGCTCTTTTAGGATCTTCCTGTACCAGACCTGGTTCTGAAATTTATAATGCCAAATGTATTTTTTAGCATTTAATAGAAACATTGTTTATTTGTTGGGAGACTGGAAGAGAAGGATGGATAAAGGTGATAATTTGTTGCCTATATTTAGGTTAGCATGTATCATTTTTCTAATATACTCACACATCTGTTTTCATTTTATGTGTAAAATATACAATCAACTTTGATGTGTGGTGATACAGGACAGAAAAAGCTCAAATTAATTGCCTAGTATTTTATAAATAATCTGCATCCAAATCTTCCTTCCTGCTGCTTTCTTTCCCCTAGCCTCCTCCAGAGCTGTGACTGGAGGTAAAACTTAACCGGTTTGAGTTACCTGTTTTTTTCTGCAACCACTGTTGGAAGAGTACTAAGTAAAAAGTCAAATGACTAATACGCTAGAATACTAAGCCTGGTATCCTGATTTGATTAATCAAGACTTATTTATATTGGTTTAAGAGCCTCTACATTGAACCTTAGTTTCACTTGTTTCCAGATTATTTCTATCTTAAAACTGAATATTACCACTTATTCCATAGCTTTAAAGTTTTTTCTTGTGAACATATGCTCAGAACTTTTACCTTTAATGTAGATATTGCATTAGTATAAAATAAAACAGATATGTGAATTCAGTAAGCATTGAGATTATTTTAGAAAGTTTGAAGGAAAAAAGTTATCCTTATAAATTAGTAGTTTAGCTTCTGATTTTTAGCTCTGAAGATGATCCATGTAAAATAACTTATCTTGAAAAAGTGCATGTTTTTGCAGTAGTACTTAAAAATAAAAAATAGCCTTTCATATAACAGCTGTGTTTTTAAATCTGTTTGAATCTAAGTCCATGAGAATAAGTTTTCTGTTTGCCTAGAGCTCATGCTCAAAGCTTGTAGCAGTGGTTTGCAACTTTTTATCTCTATTATCACTCAGCATCTATCTTTCCAGGCCATAGTTCAGGGATACAAATCATAGATTTGGGGGCTGGTTGGGGTGGGTGGGGGAGTACAGCAGTAGGTGCATGCAAAACTTTTGAATTAGGGGCCAGTTACCAGATAAGTTTGTGTTTTAGAACAATAACTGAGGTAGCATAAATGAATGGACATATTGGAGGAGAGAGAGACTAGAGTAAGGAAGGCTGATAAAGGGCGTTTGCTGCTGCTGCTGCTGCTGCTAAGTCGCTTCAGTCGTGTTCGACTCTGTGCAACGCCATAGATGGCAGCCCACCAGGCTCCCCAGTCCCTGGGATTCTCCAGGCAAGAACACTGGAGTGGGTTGCCATTTCCTTCTCCAATGCATGCAAGTGAAAAGGGAAAGTGAAGTCGCTCAGTCGTGTCTGACTCTTCGCGATCCCCTGGAGTGCAGCCTACCAGGCTCCTCCATCCATGGGATTTTCCAGGCAAGAGTACTGGAGTGGGGTGCCATTGCCTTCTCCGGATAAAGGGTGTTTACTGCAGCCTAAATGAGGGATGAAAGCCTCACAGACACAACTGGGACAGAAAATTGTAAGAAAGAAGTTTCTAAGTTAAGAAACTTAGTTATAGCATTAAAAGAATACAATGTCAGGTGCCCGATTTTCCTAACTCTTCACTTTATGAAGGGGCAACAATACATACTCTAAAGTTTATTGAAGGGGATGATTCTACTGACCTTTTAGCACTGAGATCCTCCTTACTCCTGCCACACTTGTGGGTAAACCAGAGCATTGTGTTGATGACCCATTAGTTGTGACATTTAATATTAAAATTACAAAATCCTTTTCTCAGTGCAAGTTATTTTTGTTTATTTTCAGTATTAGAAAGTCAAGACCTTTTGAAGTGAGTAGGTAGTAAAAGATGATGAGTTCTTAGATCTTTACCTCCGAATATATAATGTTAAAAAAAAATCATTTAGTGCCAAAAAAGCAAACTCTGTTAGAAGTCTCCTAAGAGGTCTGAGATGTCTGTGGGAAATTTGAAATAAAGAAGTTATTAGTCATACATTTTCATGTAATGTAACCAATTTCAAGTAAAACATAGTTTCACAAGTAAAAGCTACACCTTTGATTTCACTACCTATCTGCTTTACTGATAAAGCTTAAGCTGCTCTGGGATACCTGTTTTCCCAGATCTTTGCTTGAGTTGCCTAACAAGCCAGGAAGTCATTTGGCTTTTGCTAGTTTGTATTATCCAGTATCTCCAGTTGCTTCAGTAATTCTTCTAGAAATTCTCAAAAACAATATAATAAATTAGATTTGAAAAGAAATGTTGTGTAACAGATTACTCCCAAATTTAGTGTAAAACAACAAACATTCATTATCTTAAAATTTCTGAGGACCAGGTTTTTGGGAACGGCTTAGGGGTGGTTCTGGCTCAGGAAGGCTTGACTGGAGTTGGGAGATGTGATCCTAGGAAGGCTCACTCACATGGCTCTTGGCAAAAGGCCCCAGTCCCTTGCTAGCTGTTGGCAGGAAGCCACAGTTCTTTGCTCCGTGTGCCTCTCCACAGGGCTGCCCAAGTGTCTTAATGATATGGCAGGTGATTTTCCCCAGTGCAAATGATCCAAGGAAGAGGTCACTGAGGAAGCCACCATGCTCTGTGACCCAGTTTGCTTCTATATTCTGTGCCTGGAAATGAGTCATGATGACCAGGCCTCACTCAAGGAGAGGAGATTTAAGTGCCACTTCTTAATAACAGGAGTTTCAAAGAAATTTGTGAGGGTCTATTAAAACCACAAGTGATGTATTCGGAAGTTCGACAATAAGGTGCAGCATCTCCAATTTAAATGATCTGATATGCTTTTAAGTAGAGTTGCCTGTAAATCAAGTCATTTTAATAAAATGCAGGCTACATTAAGTTAAATGAAATGATTATGGTTCAGTGATACTTTTTTCTAATTGGATTGTTGGTAGATTTTTATAATCAAAGAACAAAACTTAAGCCTTTGGAGTTTGCTTCTCATTCAAAAGAGGAAAACTATATTACTTACTTGTACATGACCTCGTTTTCGTTTATTTCTAAAGTACTTGATTTTCCTGGTGTAAATAATCCACAAATAAGAGAAAAGAGAGAGTATGAGTTAGAGTTATTTAAAGTGACAAGAGACCTTTCAGCATTCACAAACCATTAACTATACAGTTGCTCTGATGTTTCTAAGATTAGGTACTGTATGAGCCAGAGCTAGCCATGATGGTAAGAATGATGGTAGTTAACCTTTTCTAGCACTTTCTATGGGCCAGGTTCTATTTCAAGTGAGTTCTATTCATTAATTCTGGTACCTTGTAGGTTTGGCGCTGTTACTGCACACTCTTACATAGATGTGGATGTGAGCTGGCTTAAAGGGACTAAATAACTTGCTCTAAATCGCACATCTAAGGAAAGGCAGGCCCACCATTCAGAGGGTGCTCTGATGGTTCTTAGCATATGCTAAGCATTTGGTAACTATTACAGGAGTGACTCCTGGGGCCAAGCTATGGTGGAGGTAATGGAAGATAATGGCCACCTCCTTCCAAAGGTCCCATGCATGCACTGCTGCACTCCGTGCCCCCGACCCTGCAGAAGGCCACCGCTGACCCACGCCTCTGCTGGAGACTCCTGGACACTCACGGGCAAGTCTGGGTCAGTCTCTTGTGGGGTCACTGCTGCTTTGTCCTGGGTCCTGGTGCACACAAGGTTCTGTGTGTGCTCTCCAAGAGTCTATTTCCCAGTCCTGTGTAAGTTCTGGCAGCTCTATGGTGGGGTTAATGGCGACCTCCTCCAAGAGGGCTTATGCCATACCCAGGCCTCCTGCACCCAGAGCCCCTGCCCATGCAGTAGTCCACTTCTGACCCATACCTCTGCAGGATTCACTCAAACACAGTTCTGGCTGTCTCTGTGGGGTCTCTGGGTCCTGGTGCACACAAAGTTTGTTTGAGCCCTCTGAGCGTTTCTGGTGGGTATGGGGTTTGAGTCTAAACATGATTTTGCCCCCCCTACCATCTTGCTGGGGCTTCTCCTTTGTTCTTGGGCCTGGGGTATCTCCTTACAGTTTCTCAAGCACTGCACAGCTGCTGCTTCATCTGGTCCCATCACTTCATGGCAAATAGATGGCCAAACAGTGGAAACAGTGGCAGACTTTATTTTGGGGGGCTCCAAAATCACTGCAGATGATGACTGCAGCCATGAAAGTAAAAGACGCTTGCTCCTTGGAAGAAAAGCTATGACCAACCTAGACAGCATATTAAATAGCAGAGACATTACTTTGCCAACAAAAGTCCGCTAGTCAAAGATATGGTTTTTCCAGTAGTCATGTATGGATGTGAGAGTTGGGCTATAAAGAAAGCTGAGTGCTGAAGAATTGATGCTTTTGAACTGTGGTGTTGGAGAAGACTCTTGAGAGTCCCTTGGACTGCAAGGAGATCCAACCAGTCCATCGTAAAGGAAATCAGTCCTGAATATTCATTGGAAGGACTGATGCTGAAGCTGAAACTCTAATACTTTGGCCACCTGATGTGAAGAGCTGACTCATTTGAAAAGACCCTGATGCTGGGAAAGATTGAGGGCAGGAGGAGAAGGGGACAACAGAGGATGAGGTGGTTGGATAGCATCACTGACTCAATGGACCTGAGTTCGGGTGAACTCCGGGAGTTGGTGATGGACAGGGAGACCTGGTGTGCTGCGGTCCATGGGGTCGCAAAGAGTTGGACACGACTGAGCGACTCAACTGAACTGACTAGAGTGACTCAGCATACATAGCCAGTGAGTGAAGAGACTTCACCATCTTTTTCTTATGTGTTTTCTCACATGAGTTCAATGGAGGGGGTGTTCCTTTGTTCTTTATTCTGCCTTACTAATTATCTCAAGTTGCCTTTCTTATACCCAGTCTTCAGAGCAAGGGAATACGTGCCAGGACAATGTAGTGGTTAGAAGTATAGGGTCAGGAGCCAGAGGGCCCCTCTTCTAAATCTAGTGCCATTGCTGATTAACTTTGTAACCTTGGGAAATTTTCTGACCTTCATTAAAATACAGTTTTCTCATTTAAGAGGCAGGGCACCTAAAGCCAGTGCTCTGGGACAACCCAGAGGAATAGGGTGGGGAGGGAAGTGGGAGGGGGGTTCAGGATTGGGGGCACACATGTATCAGTTCAGTTCAGTTCAGTCACTCAGTTGTGTCCGACTCTTTGTGACCCCATGAATCGCAGCACACCAGGCCTCCCTATCTATCACCAACTACTGGAGTTCACTCAGACTCATGTCCATCGAGTCAGTGATGCCATCCAGCCATCTCATCCTCTGTTGTCCCTTTCTCCTCCTGCCCCCAATCCCTCCCAGCATCAGAGTCTTTTCCAATGAGTCAGCTCTTTGCATGAGGTGGCCAAAGTACTGGAGTTTCAGCTTTAGCATCAGTAGATGATGGTAAACTTAATAATAGGAATAAATGTTGGACTTTGCTAATACCCAAGTAAAAGATGATGTGGAGTTTCAGCTTTAGCATCATTCCTTCCAGAGAAATCCCAGGGCTGATCTCTGTGGCCAATTCATGTTGATGTATGGCAGGAATCATCACAATATTAAGATTATCATCCAATTAAAATGAATAAATTAAAAGATGGGATATTAAGAATACTTACCTTAAAAGAATATTTGTGAGTATTAAATTATGCATGTATTGTACCTGGCATACAATAAGCATGAACAATTTCTGGCTATTTTTTAATTCTTGTGTTCATTACAATATCTAATCCTCTGTTTTTTTCTACTTTGAATAAGAATAGTGACTTCCTTAGGATGTAAAACTGCATTGCTTTTGCAAAATAAGATTTAAATTTTATTCCTATTACTCCTATGAAGATTTTTTTTTGAAGTCATGTTACAGCATTTCCTGGTTTCCACCACTCCCCCCGCTCCCATCCCCCACCTTTCCGGGCTTTCATTTTGGCTATCAAGTCTGTAGAAGCTCCTTTCTCAGGGAGGCAGAAACCCAAGTGCCTGGGCTATGGGAGCAATCTAATATGAATCCTTGACTGACTGAGATGTCATTATAGAGGGGCTAAGACGTAGAAGGAGAAACCAGGTTAGGACTGTATGTTTGAGAGACAGAGGTAGAACCCTTAAGAAATTCTCTGAGCCAGAAAGTTTGCAGTTCTTTATAATGGAGCACTTGTACCTTTTAATAGATGCTGTTAACAAATTCACTGATCTTCTGTGATGTGCTTATTTGCCTTCTTTGCAAACTGTATTTTTTAAGGGCTCTACAGAAATGACATTTGGGATACAGGTTTTTTTAAACTTTTTATTTTATATTGGAGTATGCAAGAATGAATATGAATTCCAGGACACACTGGGCTTCCCCAGTGGCTCAGCGGGTAAAGCATTCCCCTGTAATGCAAGAGACACGGGTTTGATCTCTGGGCCGGGAAGGTCCCCTGGAGGAGGGCATGGCAACCCACTCCAGTATTCCTGCTTGGAGAATCCCATGGACAGAGGAGCCTGGCGGGCTACAGTTCATAGGGTTGCAAAGAGTCAGACACGACTGAAGTGACTGAGCACATAGTCGATTAACAATGCTGTGTGATTTCAGCTGGACAACTGAGGGACTCAGCCCCGCATACACATGTATCCAGTTAGTTCTTTCTGGGGCTGTTAGTAGTCGTTCTCCACTCTTCTCGAGTAGCATATTGGACACCTTCCAACCTGGGAGACTCATCTTTCAGTATCATATCTTTTTGCCTTTTATACAGTTCATGGTGTTCTCATGATAACTATACTAGGGTGGTTTGCTATTCCCTCCTCCAGTGGATCATGTTTGCCAGAACTCTCAAAACTCTCCACTCTGACCTGTCGGTCTTGGGTGGCCCTGCTTCACTGAATTATGTAAGCCCCGTTGCCACAACAAGGCAGTGATCTGTGAAGGGGATACATGTATCCATTCCCCCCTAAGCCCCCCTCCCATCCAGGCTGCCACATAACACTCAACAGAGTTCCCTGTGCTATACAGTCGTTTCTTGCTAGTTATCCATTTTAAATACAGCAGTGTCTACATATCTATCCCAGATCCCCTAACTATCCCTTCTCCCCATCCTTTCCCTGCCCTGCAGCCATAAGTTCATTTTCTTAAGTCTGTGAGTTTGTTTCTATTTCATAAATAAGTTCATTTGTATAATTTCTTTTTAGATTCCACATATAAAGGATGTCATATGATGTTTCTTCTTTTCTGTCCGACTTCACTTAGTGTGACAGTCTCTGGGTCCATCCATGTTGCTGCAGATCATGTTATTGAGATACAGGGTTTGATAAGTGTGACATTGGTAAGATAGCATAAAAAGCTAAAAAATGTTAATAATGTTTATAGTTGCCTGTGTAATAGTTCTCTAACAAAAACATGTGTTTTCTTTTCAGCTCTGCCTACTCAGTGGCAGTTTCCCTCATTTCATTTTTAGGTTTAAAAGCATCAACTGGAATTGACTTACTTTCCAAAACTGGACCAACACAAATTGGACTTGATACTGTAGATTCACTAGCAAACAAGCAATGTCATCTAATGAACAAGAAAGGCTCTGCTGTTATAATGGAGAAGTCCTTATTTTTCGTTTGTCTGAAGGAAATTTTGTAAATGAAGGGCCTAAAAAAACTCCTGTGTTACATGTCAGAAGAATGGTATTTGGCAGAGGACCAGGGGGATTTGTTCAGAAATCCACTGGATTCCTTAGCATAAAAGAAGAATACTCTCATTTAAAAATTATGTGTTGCAACTGTGTTTCAGATTTCAGAACTGGAATCAATCTGCCTTATGTTATGATACAGTGCATTAAAGAAAAGAACATTTTCAAATATTTTCTACTGTTTCTTCATGGTACCAATAAATTTGAAAAGTGTTTGAGTTTTAGACTAGGCTATGAGATGAAGGATAGTATAAGGGTCCTTAATGGCCCTTTAGTTTTATGGAGACATGGTCAGACATTCTTTTATGTCTCTTCTCAAACTGGCAAAGTTGTCACTGTGTCTATGAACTTTTCCTCTGTTGTGTGGGCAGGGGAGATTGAAAATCTAGGTATGGTTTTGTTAGGACCAAAGAGATGTTATTTATCTGCAGAAGGATGCACTCCAAAGCCTTCAAAATCAGATTATGCAACTTGGAATACCCACTTTTGTGCATACTCTCTTGAAAGGGCAGAAATAATAAGTGATACATATATTATCCCTCCTGCTTATACCAGCATGATAACATTTGTACATGTCTGTTCAACTGAGATTGTCAATGGCCAGTTAAGAATGTCTCTGATTGCCCTTACTCAAAGAAATCAACTGATTTCATTCCTAAATGGGACTCCTACAAGTGTGTGCCAGCTTCCATTTGGAGATCCTTGTGCAGTTCAACTTGTGGATTCAGGTGGAGAAGACCTCCTTTTCATCATATCCTTTAAGTCCAGTGATGCGTGTGCTGTTTGGGAAAAGAACTTTCAGGTATGGTACTTATAATCATTCAGTTGCCGTCATCTTAGACCTACTAAGCATCCCTACGCTTCATAGGATTCCTCCTAGAGTCTTATTATCCAAATTGATTTTTAGTCCTGCACTTAAGGAAATAATGTATGTTACAGCATTCCTTTTTCTTAAAATGATTACCTGAATGTTATTTAATAAGTTTTGCTTTTCCATTTTGAGTCATAAAACCCTTGAGTTTTTGGAAATACATGAATACATAACTACAATTATTATCTATTTGTCTTTTACCATAACTTTCTAATTTTCATTAATGTGGTAATAATTGGATTTGTATTTTTACTTAGAACAAGACCATAAGCCTTTCTGGAAAACTCAAATCAGTTGTTGAACTCTGAAGAAGTTGGTAGTTGTCATTTTAAACTTGAAATCTAGAGGAGTTCCTTGAAACCTGTCATTATCTCTTTAGAGACAAATGATGGTTCTCCAGAGAAAAGCAACATGTTAATTTTTCTAGAAATTGTTGCTTAGAGAATTGCATTACGTTACATTTTGAAACTCAAGAGTTGTCCTCTGAAAAAGCATTCACATTTTATCTATATATAGTCATGTCTTTTAATGTAAGGTTTGAAATTGCTTTAAAATACTCACTGGTATTGAACGTTCAATAACAAGTAGAAAGGTGTAGAAAATGAAAAGGAAATTGGAGGATTGGAATCATGTGTCTCCAATAATATCTCTCTGACCCTGATGTTTTGTTAACATTGCATCCTCCCGGCATAAGATGTTTATCAGCACATTCAGTTATGTGTGCTGAAGTGTTAATAATTTGAGATCTTCCAAAGCAGTTTTTAGTACATTATACAGCTTTTAAAGTTCTTGTGCTACTTTGGAAAGCAAAAAGCAGCAGATACTGCCTTCCTTGGTGTGCCCTGTTCATTTCATTAGAAGCTCAGTTAAAATTTCTCTCATTGTATTATCACCTTGATATGAAATATTGATAAATGTTTCAGAAAGCTTGAAAAGCTTTTTTTTTAATTTGAATGTGTATACGTGTGTTTGTGTGTGTGTAGAAATAGGTTGAAATTATGTTTTATGAGACTTTTCCTTGTAGACTAGATTACCTTGATGCTAGTAGGAATTATGTTCAACCTCTGCAACACATAGAGGACTTAAATTCTCAAAAGGAAAATCATTTGAAAACTGTCCTGTTTTTATTTTGAGAGCAATCTTTAAAAGCTCATCACACTTCTCTTTCAAGGTTTTGTGGGAAGGTAGCATTTTCTGTTTGAAGAAGTGGTGTGGGGAAAAGCATCTGTTAATGGTAAAGCCTATACTCCTTATTGGGGTTAGAGTAGTGGGAAGAACACTGTTAACCTTGGGTTTCAATCCCAGATGAACACCATACTCGTGTTACCTTAAGGGATCTATTTACTTTTTGTGAACTCATTTTCTGTCTGTATAAATTTGTGATCATCTTGCCTCGGAGAGAGGAGAATTCAATAAAATGACGTTGTAAAGTGACCTGGACAGCACCTGGTGCTCAAGACAAGCCCAGAAAGTGGCAGCTACTATCGTGTTGGATGAAGGCTAGGGCTATCATCAGCAATGGTGCTTACCTAAGGTTCCCTCTTCACCTGGCTAAGGAGTAGTAACTTCCTGTCTCATTCATTCAGTGGAATAGTCCTCTCTTACTTGAAATGGGTCCCCTGCTTGACACTGTAGAACTCTGCCACCGACACATTACCCAAGGCAGAAGACTGTATCACTGTTTGTACATGGGCCTGTAACTGGTGGGCTCTCTGCTTTGAAATCGTATCCTAGGGTTCTTTTTCTGCACTAGACCACCAGGTTATTTACCTCCGTCTCTACTGACAGTTGCTATGCTACCTTTTCAGGGATTCCGTACTTCTAAGCTGTTCTCAAGTGCCCAGTACTGAATGCTCAGGAGCTACATCCTGATACCTACAAGTTAAGCGCTTCTAGATTGTCTCCGATACCTTGCCACTCTGGGAGTTTCACAGCTCCTGTCCCTGTCATGGTGTTTATTTATACACACCTACTTAAAAAGAAAACGATGTAGCTTATGGTAAAATACTTGATTACTTTAGCAACAAGAATAAAGGTTAAGAATCTACAGGTAAAAGGGGGAATAATCGTGTCAGAAAACCTGAGTTAAGGGAAGTAATTGCATTTGAGCAATTACACTTCGTTTAGCAGTTAAGAGAAATAAAGTAAATACAGGAGGTTTTGTAATTGAATGGAACATACTATTAAGGGGAAAAATATTTTTCTCATTGCCTAGCGAAAGGAATTTCCTGTTTGTGGTATCAAGAGGTTTTAAATAGTACAATGAATACATTATTGAGTAATAAAATGGTGCCTTTGATGGTTTTGCCCCCAAATGGGAGAAAACATCAGATGTAGTCTTCCTTTGGGTTGGCTGTGGATTTCATCCATCCATCCTTTTACTACTTCATTACAAACAGGAATTAAGGCAACTTACAAAGATAGGTGAACTACAAATAAGCATAAATTAGAATAAATAATGAAAATCAAGGTTACTATTTTCTGAGATCAATGCTTCATGAAGGCTCTAGTCCTTAATCCAGTGGTAGGGCTTGAAAGAGAGAGCTGAGTGTGGATAAAAACATGATTAGCTTTTCTCCTAGGCTTTTTCTTTTGAGTAGAAATTATCTCTGCAGGTTGGGGCAAGTATCCTTGTAGCAGGCATTTCAAAATTGAGATTATTGTCAAGTATGTGTGCAACAGATAGTGGTGTGTTGTCCAGTAGAAAGAGGCCAGTATGTTTAGAGGCGTAATGTCCAATATGGTCAGTAGTCACTGGCTCCAGGTGGTGATTCAGCATTTGCAGTGTGGCTGGTCAGATTTAGGATGTGCTGTCCATGTCAAATACATAGCAGATTTCAAGGGCTTAGTAGAAAGTGGGAGTAAAATATTAATAATTTTTCTTGATTCTGTTGAATTGAAGTGATAATATTTTAGCTAGACTAAAATGCCTTTTAAAAGTAAAATCACCTTTTTACTGCTACTAGAGAATTTTCTTTTATTGGCTACTGGAAAATTGAAAGTCATGTCTGTGCCTTGCATTTGTAGCTCATCTATATTTCTTTTGGACAGCCCTCTTCTAGAGCTAGAGATTGCAGGTGTGTGTACATGCATGCGTGCATAGCTCTGTGGTGTTTGTGTGCTGAACACATTCTTATTACTAGTGTCTCTTGGCATGGTTCATTATCATGCATGCTACTCGTGGTGGAGTGGTGGAACAAAGGGAGGCTATGGGTTTACAAATAAGCTTTCTCCCTGCATGAGTGAAAACTCACTGTTTTGAGTGAAACATCACTGCTTTGGAATTAGCCTTATAGGGGAAAGATCGATATTTGATTATGTAGCTTGAAGAGTCTTATGTATTCTTCCTTGAATGCAAGCTTCCCTCTACCTGGAAGATGATGTATCCATTCTTCTGGGGTTCTGCATGGGGTTTTCAGCTTTTCTGCCTGAGGGAGAAGAAATTTCTGATCCCTCTGTTGGTTTTCCAGGGGATCAATCTGGAAGCCTTCAGCTTTTGGATCTTTAAGAAGTTGTCTTCTATTTTAAACTTGGAATTTCACGTTCTGGTATAAATTTAACAAATCATTCCAATAGGCTGTGATGATTCTAGGTGCCCCACTGTTAGGATCTCTTCCCTTCTGTGCCCCACATAATCACTCTGTTCTCTCCTACCAGAATTCAGCATATATTAATTAATTATAATTTCATATGGACTCTTACTCTGCTTTGAGAGCTCTTAAAAGTGTTTGCTAGTACCTTCTAGTTACCTAACGCAACTGAATTCCTTGTGTAATTGGTTTGATCATAAATACATATCCACTAAGGCTTATGGAGTGAGGGTTATCCTTAAATTAACCAGTTAGAGAATGAATCTTCACTAGAGTTAGTCATGAGAAGTGTTAACATTTATAAATTATAATAAAAATTTTATATAGGAATCAGGAATGTGACAGCCCCTGGACAAATGTTGATAAAATATTAAATATAAGTATCTTGCTATCTACAAATTTATGACTCCTTATGTCTTCTGATCTCCCAATATCTTTATTTTAGTTTGGTTCTTAGTGTTTGCACTACCATTTTCATGACTGACTTGTAAGATCGAAGATGACAAAGTGGATCTACATGCACAAAAGGATTTAGCTCACTTTCTATGTATTCATGTGTCCTTTCTTTGTTCCTTCTTTACCACTCTCTTTCAGGTCGCTGCCAAGTGGCAGAAGATTAGTTCAGTACTGATAGATGACTTCTTTGGAACTGGAACGGAACAAGTACTGCTACTTTTTAAGGACTCCTTGAATTCAGATTGCTGGAGTTCCTTTGAAATAATAGGCCATGACACCTTAAACTGTTTGGTAGGTTCTGTTTACTTTTTATACATTACTTTAAGAATGTTTTAGAAAATGTGAGTACTTTAAAGCTTTTGACTTACCTTTAAATATTTGTTTCATACTTTTGACCCACCTTTTAAATATTTTGATTGCATATTAAAAATACATACATTGAATCTTTTAAATAGTATATTGACTCTCCTTTCAACAAATGTCATGCAATTGTATACCAAATGTTATACAAACAGTATACCATTACTGTTTTTGGTGTAAATTTGAAATACAGTATATCTGGTATTTGCTCATGACAATACTGTAAATTAACTTCATCATTGCTTCTGAAGAGCACATTTTATGCCAATAAAGCATGGTGATATTAGATTTATTAAGGAATAAAATCAAGTGAAAGTGCTTTATTAAAAGAAGTAACAGTTCACAATGTGTTAAGATCTTGAACGTAAGAGAAATAATACCCCAAAAGTTTCAGACCTATCTTAAATACCTCTGAGCCTCAGTTTTTTTATTAGTAAAATGACAATAATTCTAATTCTCTCTAGTTAGGACATTTTATAAAAACCTAGTAAGCTGACACTTTTTGAGGCAGTATACAAATGTTCCATGGGTGGTGATAGTGGTATTCATTTTTTTCCTAGTTAGGAGAAAATGGTGTATATTGTGGCACACTGCTTTTTGGATAAACTTTAATTGTATTTTGTTAATCTTAGGAATTTTCAGTTTATTTCAAAATTTCAGTTTTAATGTGCTGTTTTGTTTACTAGAGTGAAACGTTGGATTGCAATGAAGATGACCTATTTGACGACAAACATGAGAATTGTTATTTGGTGGTCCTACCTCTGGAAAGAAGATTGAAAGTTAGTGTCTGTTTCCTTTTGTTTTTTTTGGATTAGTGCTGTTCTAAATGAAGGAAAGAACATTGAACGAAAGGTCCTTAAAGTATAAGCAATGCAGTGATTGGGGGGAAAAGAAATGGTACAGGTTATCTCCTGCTTTTCAAAAGTTTGCTTTATGCTACTTTCCTTAATGCCATTTTGGTTTAAGCCACTTGGCTTTTAAGAAAGACCTCCATTAGCAAAAACTGTTTTTGCTAGCCAAAAGAAATCTGAAGAGGAGTTTTGCTTTTATGAAAAAAGGGGAAAGCAAAAAATAGTGTTCGGTGTTTGTTTTGCAACAAGCCATTGCAGCACACATCCCAAGCAGCAAGAGTAGTCCTGCCAAGCTCCTTTTCTGGACCTTATCTCAGCCTCTCAGCAGCCAGCGCCATGGCTTTCACCTGGGTCTGTGAGCACCTGGGCTCTATCTCGATTTATTTGGTGCTGCTGCTGCTGCTAAGTCACTTCAGTCATGTCTGACTCTGTGCGACCCCATAGACGGCAGCCCACCAGGCTCCCCCGTCCCTGGGATTCTCCAGGCAAGAACACTGGAGTGGGTTGCCATTTTCTTCTCCAGTGCATGAAAGTGAAAAGTGAAAGTGAAGTCGCTCAGTCGTGTCTGACTCTTAGCGATCCCCATGGACTGCAGCCTACCAGGCTCCTCCATCCATAGGATTTTCCAGGCAAGAGTACTGGAGTGGGGTGCCATTGCCTTCTCCATTATTTGGTGCATCCCTTACCAAGATGTGTCCTAAGGTAATTGCTTCTTTGCTTTACACCATTTCCTCATGGCGTACAAAAGGTTTCATAGGCATGCTCTGCTTTTGGTTAGTGGGGGAAACTTGTATTTCAAAGGATCTATTTCCTTTTTCGGTCCCTCTGTAAAAGCTATTAAGACATTACTTATAAATATATCGTCTAAAATGATAGTTTTTTGTAATAAGATTGTGTAAATTTGATAAGACTTATAAAACATAAATATCTGTCTTTTGAAAATCACGTATTTTGTAATTTTAGGGTCGGTATACCATTACTCCTTTAAAAGAGCAGTAAATATGATGAATGATGACATGTTCCAAACATGAATAGTTTACCTTCAAGTTTTCCATACAAAGCTCTCTAAAAAAGATTTTGATATTTTCCCAAGTGTACAAAGGTACTGCATATTCCCTGTATAATACTCAAACTTTAATGCCAAGAAATATTAAAAAGAGACTAACAATTATCTTTAATTCTACTACTGTGATATAACCAGTGTTAAAACTCTGACTTGCATATTCTTATTGATGTTTTTGATGAATATATACAAGTTTACATGGAAATGTGATTATAAGATGCCTGTTCTCACATAACCTGCCTTTTTTCATTCATAAAAATTTTCAAATATACAGAAATTTCATAGAATAATACAGTGATCATCTCTAGTCCCCATGTAGATTCCCCTATTGTTACTTTATAAAAATCATATTTGCCTTATCTGTTTCTGCTTGTGTGTATGTACATGTATTTGAAAGTTGCAAATATTCAGTATTTCACTCTTATGTGTTTTATTTTATTTTATTTTTTATTTTTTATTTATTTATTTTTTATTTTTTAAATTTTAAAATCTTTAATTACTCTTATGTGTTTTAGCAGGAATCTCCTAAAATAAGGACATTCTCCTGTGTGACCCCAATACTGTTATTCACTTAGAAAGTTAATATAATCTCTTAGTTTTATTTACTATTCAGTCCATATTCAGAGGGCTTCAACTGCCACAAAAATGTTTCATATGGCTGCTTTTTTCAGGATCCAGTCAGTGTTTGCACTTGATTATTATATGTCTCATTGGTCTTTTTCTCTAGAATAAGCCCTCCCCACCTTTTGAAAAAATGACATTGCTGAGGCCAAGCCAGTTGTCCCTCCTTTTGGATTTGTCTGACTGTTTCCTTGTGTTGTCCTTTATGTTTTTCTGTATCCCTGGCGAAGTTTTTTGGTGAAGGGCCAGATAGTAAATATTTATACTTTGCAGGCCCTTAGAAAGTTTTTTTTGCAAGTATTTTAATATTAAAGTGAATTCACTAAATACTTAGTGAA
Source organism: Ovis aries (assembly GCF_016772045.2). Taxonomy (NCBI): domain Eukaryota; kingdom Metazoa; phylum Chordata; class Mammalia; order Artiodactyla; family Bovidae; genus Ovis; species Ovis aries. Next base: position 13,020,783 of record NC_056080.1, on the reverse strand, counting down.
CACATATTAGATGTAAATGTGAATGATAGATAAATAAAGCATCATAGTGGACAAAGAACCGTAAAGGAAAAGGTGGATTACCTTAAAAACTTTTGTGCTCCAAACAAAGTAAAATAAAAAAACAAATTTTATAAAAGGAAATTGTAAAATTTGACAGAGGATTAATTTACTTAATATAAAATGCATTCTAAAATAGTATTGTTGAGCATATAAAGTGGCCCAGTCTCTTTAAAGGAAGTTTGTTATAGCTATTAAAATGTGAATTGCATGTCTTTTTATTGTTGCAATTTCACTTCTAGAAATCTGTTCTAAGGTTGTACTTACACATGTAAAACTGATTTTACAGGAATATTTAAGTAGTATTTATAAACACAATTCAGTCAAAATCTAAATATCCATCATTAGGAGTATGGTAAATAAATTATGATTTAACTGAATCATGGAATACTATGTAGCTGTCAAAAAGGATAAGGTACCTTTTTATACCATCTTTAAGTGATGCCAAATAATTTATGAAAGCATGGCTTTTAGAAATTCCACTTCTGACAATATATCACTTAAATTTTTGAATCAACTCTGATAATAAAAACAACTTAAAATGGTAGTTGAAATATATATTTTTTAAGCTTCAAAAGCTAAAAATATTAAAATAAGAATAGATTAGCAGACCAAACTCTAAAGGCTGAAACCCAGAGAGACAAGTAGAACACGATTGCCCTGGGAGCATTCTGTATTTAAACTAAAGCAGTAGTACCCTAGTCACCCAGCAAAACCAACATAAAGTCCTCTGCAGGAACATACATTTATCCTAGGCATCTTCTGAATCTCACAAATAATTTTTTAAAGAAAATGAGCCACCCACATGAGTGGGCGAGTGAGCGCATGAAGAAACAAGGCATCCTAATTAATTATTCACAGAAAATAACCAAATACCATTTCTGTAAACAAGTATCCACATGTTACCACTGGCTCTTATTGTGGCTAAAAACATTTCTAAGCACTGGAAGACCTTTTAGAGATGAAGAGATCTACCCTCTTCACCATTTTGCATACAGGGAAGCTGATGGAGAGCCAGAAATGTGAAGTGGTTTGTGGAGCTGGAACTGGAGTTCAGCCCACTGTCTTTTCCCCTCTATAGTTTATTTTCCAGCCACTCATTGAAGGGGATAAGGCAAGGCCTGGACCTTGGAGACACTTGTACATGTGTCCAGGAAGGTTCACAGTGTTGGTGGTAATGCTCCACAACTGGGCCCAGATGTCCACCAGCGGGAGGGGGAGAGGGCAGCTGGGGTAGTGAGCTGATGGGATGCTACAGGCACGAGCTACAGCTACTAGTGAGAAATGGATGAGTTGAAAAGTGAGCGCATACAGAATGACTCCACCTACAAAAGTTCAGAAGCAAAAGACACACACGAATTAAACATATTTTTAGGAGTTGATGTGATGATGGTAAAATGATGAAGAAGTTATCTTGAAAGGGGAGAGTAGTGTTACCTCCAGTGGAGAGAGGTTCTCGATTGGGGAAGGCCCATGGGTTGCTCTGAAAGTGCTGCTTTTTTGACCTGAGTGTGGTTCCAGTGGTTTCTACTTCATCCTTAGTCTGTGATTTTTTTTTTTTAATCTCGTGCACTTTTCTGCATGTATGAGAGTGGTCACAATAAGAACAGGAAAGCAAGATTCAGTGTCACACAGTACAGTGTGCTCCTATATTTGGTTTGGGGTCAGTTTTATTTGTTTTAGGGGAGAAGAATGAAAACACACCTTAACATACACATGGGAAAGTTCTGGAAAGCTAAACAATCTTTTGTCTTTACCAGTGGGATTGAGGGTCTAGGAAGGGAAAGTGAGATCTCTTTGTATGTTGTTTCAATACATTGTCATGGGCTTATTTCATACTTTTATAACAAAACTAACACCATAGAACATTTCAATAGTCTAATGAGTCACGATTTATTCTTAGAGAATTGGGATCATGTTGACAAGAGTCAGGAAGCGAGAACACGGGAAATTTCTGAGGGGGTCCTCATTGTCAACCTGCCCATGTGTCCCTCTTCTTCCGCCCCCTACCCCTCCAGCATTTTCAAACTTGGTTCTCCACCTTGGACAGGTACATCTCACGTCCCCTCAGTCATGAATTACTCAACCAGTGAGTGATGGAGTGTGAGTGATGTGGAACCCTCAGAACTAGGCCAACATAGGAAGTTTTAAAATATTAGCTAGACACTTGATATATTTTGTGCAATGAGGTAAGATAGGGTTCAGTTTTCATTCTCCAACTTCTATTCATTGATAAAAGGAAAAAAAAAATCTGTCTTAAAATGTAATTTAAAAGAAAGGCAAATACAGGATGTATCTTGTTTTTTTTTTTTCAATCTAGAAAAACATATATTAAAAGCCAAATTAATACTTGAACAGTCTCAGATCACATCTGCAGTGAAACAGCTTCTGAAAGTTCAATGGTGCAACTCTTTAAATTTTCTGAAGTAAAATATATTTCATGAATGTTTTATCCTTATTGTTGATATCTATTTATCTGGTATAATAACAGGAACAGGTTGCTCTTTGCCCATTGAGAGCCATTTTATCTCCCTGGTAGTTAAGAGTTAACCCCAGCATCGAGTTTATTCGCACAAAAATAAACATGTGACAGTTTGGGATCTGTTATATGTTACCTTTAAAATTTTGCTCTAAAGGTCATATAAACAGATGATTTCAAGCAATGTTAAATCAAAAGTAAGCATTTCTATTCATAATGAGACATCTTGTTCTTGCAGAAATTATTTCAACAAGAAAAAGTTTTCTTGTTGGGGTAGTCCTTAATTTTTATTCATATTGATTAAATTTATTCATATTCATATCAATACTTAACTCAGTTGTGAAACATGTGAATACACTGACATTGTCTCAATTTGATATGTAAGCTATTGCATTTATTTGCTGTATTATTTTCCTTTGTAATTAGGGATTTCATTTTTTAATAAAATAGTTTTGCTCTGAGTATTCATTGCTAGCTATAGGAAAATGAATTAATAAGCAAATTTGGAGAAGATACCTACTTAATTATTAGTATACTTGGTTTTATTTGAAATTATATCTCTGACAATGGTTTTTCTTTATGCTTTATAGGTTGGTTTCATTTCTATTTGGAAATTACAGCAGCATCTCTTGCTTAAGGAAAAAATTATATCAAAATCTTACAAGGCTTTGATGAACTTGTTTCAAAGAAAAGATGATAGTTCATTAAGTGCAGAGGAGGTAAAGTTAAAAATGTGACCATTTTATCATTTTACAAATTGAAAATCTAAAAGCTATTTAAGAGTTATTTAAATTGGAGTATTGGAATGTATTAGAAAGTGCTGTTCAATGAATCAAGAAGCACAATGGCAGGGATTATGTAATGGTGGGCTTTTATAACATTGAAAACTGGTTAAAAAACCAATATTTTAACCAGTTTGCAAATTATTCTATATGCTATTAAAATCTCAGTTGTCAGCCACCTTGAGGTACAAGTTTGTTTTTTTTTAAAGATGTAACTATTAAACTGTTTATTTGTATAGTTTGAATAGAAATTACTCTTAAGTGAATTAGTTAGTCCTTGAACAACATGGGTCAGGGGCTCCAGCCCTATGTGCAGTTGAAAATTCGCAAGTCGCATTACTGTGGACCCTCTGTATCCTTGGTTCCCCATCTGTAGATTCAACCACCCGGGGAGTATGTAGTGCTGTAGTATTTACTATTGAAAAAAATTCACATATTAGTGAAAGTGAAAAGTATAGTCACTCAGTCACGTCCGACTCTTTGCGACCCCATGGACTTTAGCCCACCAGGTTCTTCTGTCCATGGGATTCTCCAGACAAGAATCCTGGAGTGGGTTGCCATTCCCTCCTCCAAGGGATCTTCCTGATCCAGGGATTGAACCTGGGTCTTCCGCTTTGCAGGCAGATTCTTTACCATCTGAGCCACCAGGCAAGTCCTCACATGTAAGTAAGTGGACCTGCACAATTCAAACCCTTTTTGTTCAAGGAACAACTGTATATGTTTTCTGACTTCTTCAACAGAATATATTAATTATTATTTCATTTTGTGTTAATGGTGACATAATTTCATCTTTAATATAATGATTGTTCTTTTAGTCTGTTGTGTGATTCATTTCTAAGAGTATTTATTCCTCTAGTTAATGTCCCTAAATTGCTATGCCTTTTCAGTCCTCCTATTTGCTTTTTATAATTTTATTTTCATTTTCCTTGTGGTTGACCATCATAAGAACCTCTTCAGGTACCTTGCAGTTACTTATGCCAGTGTGGTAGTGTAGAATATTAGCAAAAACTGCTTTGACCTCATAAAAAATAGTGTTTATACATATTTGTTTCATACAGAGAAAAACAGTATAGTTGAATTACAGATAAATCAAGACAAGCTGGACATAAACACACTTGAAGTTGCATATTTTCTTTCCTCAGGTGACTTTAACATCTTACTCTGACTTCCTCTAAGATTTACCATTCTTATAATGGTCTTTGCCTTTTGTCTGTATTTCAGTCTTAGCAACATGAGAATTTTGGCCCAGAATGATTCCATTAATGTAAGAAACAGAAGCACATCATGTTGCATTTCTGTGTTACTATTCTCAGCTCCTGGGGACCCTCATGCAAGTCCTGTTGAAAGCCATTGTTCGGTCTCCCCATTTCCCTTTCTTACTTGAGCCCGGTGATTTTGCTGATATTAGAAAAGGGGAAGAAAGGTTAGAAAGTAATGCATTGAAATCACTGTCTGGAAGGCACTGTTTTGAGCCCTTTACGTTGCTATCTTTAAAAGCAATTCTGGCAGGTAATAAAAATTTCTGTTTCGGGTAAATACCCTGCCTCAAATCTCACAGCTAGTGGCAGAAGTATCAAATTCCTAGGAACACATTTAGTTCACTAGAATGTAGATGCCGATATCTTTTTTCAGTAATTACCATGCAGAGGGGCAGTGTAGAGTAATAGTTAATATGCACTATGGGCTCTGGAAGCAGTTGGCTCTGGTTCAGATCCCAGCTCTGCCTCTTGTCACCTGTGTGACCTCGGACAAGGTACTTAACCTCCCTCTGCCTCAACTTTTCCTTATCTGGGAAATGTAGATAATAATACTACCAATGCAGGGTACTAGAGTTATTGTGATGGTTAAACATATTTATACGTGAACGGCATTTAGAACAATGCCTGACATATAGTAAGCATTCGGTAAGTGTTGTGTATTTTTTTTATTATTGTTACTCCTCCTCCTATTTATATTTGTATTATAAATCCATATGTGTGTGGAAATGAGTGAGTGTGTCCTGGACTTTTTAAGAAGAAAACTTTACCATCAACTGTACTTGAGTTTAAAAAAAAAAAAAAAAGGAAAAAGAAGAAATTTTTTGCAATAACTACACTTGAAAGAAAAAAAAAAGAAAAATTTCACAAATATAGTTTAATCAGTGTTATTCATACAAAAATGTCCAATTCTAAGTTTAGTGTTAGTCATTGATAAAATAAAGATTGCATTGTCTTCAGCATGCCTTGGGCACATTTTGTCAGATTATTTTTCAAAATGGACTCAAGGTTATATCCCTACTGGCTCTGTGTTGTGTATCCAGAGCCTTATTTACAGTTAGGCCATGCTTCTTGATCCAAGGGTTGTTGTTGTTCAGTCGGTCAGTCGTGTCCAACTCTTTGCAGCCCCATGAACTGCAGCACGCCAGGTTTCCCTGCCCTTCACTGTCTCCTGGGGTTTGCTCAAACTCATGTCCATCGAGTCAGTGATGCCATCCAACCATCTCATCCTCTCTCACCCCCTTCTCTTCCTGTCTTCAATCTTTCCCAGCATCAGGGTCTTTTCTAGTGAGTCACCTCTTCACATCAGGGGCAAAGGATTGGAACTTCAGATTCAGCGTCAGTCCTTCTAATGAATATTCAGGGTAATTCCAAGTAGATAGTTAATTGTATGTTTTATAAATTTTATTTTAGTGAATTATGTATTATCTATATCATTGATAATAATTTACTTTAAAATATGTAAGCTGTAAGGCCCAGCCAAAAACTGGTTTACATTGTATTTTTTGTTTTGCTACATTTGGTATATTTTTGTAATCAGTTATTTAAACATATTTTTCCATAAGGAATGTCTTGTTACTCTTTGTGGTGAAGAAGAAAATCCTGTCTGTACCTTTGACGAAAAGTTATCAGACAATTTTCAAGATTTAGAACAGCTAGTAGAGAAGATGTGGTATCGGGTAATAGAAGATAGCTTGGTTATTGGAGTGAAAGCCACATCTTCTTTGAAGGTGTAAGTAAATTCTAACATGATAATGTCATCTTGATCTATGGAATAGCACTGTCCAACAGAAGTATAATGCATGCCACATGGTAATCTAAATGTTCTGCTGCTGCTGCTGCTGCTAAGTCGCTTCAGTCGTGTCTGACTCTGTGCGACCCCATAGACGGCAGCCCATCAGGCTCTGCCATCCCTGGGATTCTCCAGGCAAGAACACTGGAGTGGGTTGCCATTTCCTTCTCCAATGCATGAAAATGAAAAGTGAAAGTGAAGTCACTCAGTCGTGCCCGACTCTTAGTGACCCCACGGACTGCAGCCTACCAGGCTCCTTTGTCCATGGGATTTTCCAGACAAGAGTACTGGAGTGGGTTGCCATTGCCTTCTGTCATATTAAATACAAATATAGGGGTTTCCTTGTGGCTCAGTGGTAAAGAATACATCTGCCAGTGAAGACACGGGTTTGAGCCCTGATCTGGGAAGATCCCACAAGCTGGGAGGCAACTAAGCCTGTGTGCCACAGCTATTCTGAGCCTGCGCCGTAGAGCCTGTGTTCTGCAGCGAGAGAAGCCACTGCCATGAGGAGCTTGTGCACCCTGCAACTAGAGCGTAGCCCCCGATCACCTAGACTAGAGCAAAGCCCGCACCCAGCAAGGAAGACCCAGCGCAGCCAAAATAAATAAATAATGTTTTAAGTGAGTAGGGTTTTTTTTTTTTTCTCTTATTTAAGAGGAAAGGTGAAAAATCTACCCTAGAAAGAAAATACTGGCGTTATTTTACCTTTCCTTTCTCTTAAAAAAAATTCCCTTTGTAAAGTCCAGCATATTTACAATGTTTTTGCTTTCTGGTTTCCAGAGAAGAGCTATTACAGGATCTTTGGAACTGTGTTTGCTTTTATACTTAATTTTAAAATCTATTTTACATTTGAAATGATGTTTCCTAGGAAAAGAGAATAATTTTTTTTTTTTTTACTGTTTAAAGGCATTTAATCATCTGGTTGATGACCTTTTAGACTTAACTGAGCTCTGTGTTTTTTATAGGTCCCTGAATCATGTGACTTTATTGCTATCAGTGGATCAAGGCCCTAACGCCACCTTTCCATTTATTAAGTGTCAAAATAAAATATTTAAGTTGACTCGGAATTCATCTCCAGTACTAAGCTCAGTGCCATATGAAGTAAGATCAGAGGTAAAAAGAATCAAGTTGAGTGTTGATAGTAAAGAAGAGAAAAAGGAAAGCGTTGTTTGTGAACAACCATTGAAGAAAGACTATGTACAGATGATTACCGCTGTAACAGCTCTTCCACCGCTTTTAACATTCAGTAATGTTTGTTGTGTTGTGCTGCTACAAATGAGAGAGAATGGTAACTCTTCTGAAACTCATTATGTTCAATGTGGCAGAATTGTTTTAAGTATAGAAGATCTTTCAAGTGGGAAATACGTGCTGACATTTCCAGAGAAGAAACCTATAGGTAATTTTTGTGGATCCTTTTTAATCATATACCTAATTGAATCAGAAAATTTTAAGAACTCCTTTTATGTGATCCTGGACAGAGTTTAATGACAGCGCTTGTGATGTTTTTGCCGTAGAACACATGGAAGATCTCTTTACACTTCTTGCAGCATGGCACAGAGCTTGTTTTCAAATCACATCACCCATGTTTGCTCTGACTTCGGTGAGGGTATGGCTCTTAGAACACATGAAGTGTGAAGTCCTCAAAGAATTTCCAGAAATTTGCTTTTGCAAAAGGCCAGGAAGTTTCTATGGGACACTCTTCAACTGGAAACAAAGAACACCATTTGAAGGAATTTTAGTAGTCTATTCCAGGTATTTCATGTCAAATTGGCATTGGTCCAGGGAAGTATGTGTGTGTGTATGTGTGTGTGTTCCAACAAGGATCCCTCCGGTAGTGTTCTGTGCCACTGTAGGACATGTCCAGCTCATCACCTGGTACAAGGTGAATAAACAGGTGGTCTCACTTGGAAACTGAAGCCATTTTAATTATGTTTGTTTTTGTTTTTTTTTTTTGGTGGGGTTGATTAGGTAGGGTGTAATAATTTTAGGATTTCCCTTTGCTCCCCCACAATGAAATTTTACGAATATAATTTTGATTTTATGACTCAGAGAAAAACTTTAATCAGGAAGCAACCTAATCGGGTTATTAGTACTAACTGAATTGGTTAGGATATATATACAGTTGTTCCTCTGTATCCACAGAGGATTGGTTCCAGGACCGTAATGGACACCAAAATATGGATGCTGAAGTTCCTTTTATAAGCTGGCTTAGTACAGTCTGCCCTCCATATCCATGAGTTCCATATCCACAGATTCAACCAGCCACGGGGCTGACTGTATGTGATTACTGCTGTCTGAATTGTATCAGTAACCACCTGCATGCATTATAGGTTCTATTCATTACTAGAGGATGTAGAAAGGAATGGTAACTGATTATTATAATATGTTGTACATGACCATTTTGCACTAAGTTTTGTAATATTGTGTTTGGTTTTTTTTATTCCAGGAATCAAACAGTTTTGTTCCAGTGCCTTCATGATCTCAGCACAGTTCTCCCTATAAACAGTTTCTTCAAATATCTAGAGTTAGAAAGTGAGGATTTTCTAATTGGTCATTTGGCAGCAGCTTTGGAGAAGGAATTGGTCACCCTTGCTTCTCCTTCTTCTGCCTTAGTGAAGGTTGAAACGAGCTTGGTGCAGAATTGTGAAGTAAGCAAAGAAAAGAGTAGTGATGATGTGACTGCTTTATCAGACATAGAGGAAAGCATCCATCTCTACAGAAAAGAACTTCAGAGAGAAAAGGAGCAAATGTTGGGGACGAACTTAAAAGTGAGTGGTGCTCTTTACAGAGAAATGACTTTAAAATTAGCTGAAGTTCAGCTGAAATCAGACCTTGCTGCCAAGCAACTGACAGATTTATAATTATATTCTCAGTTTGATTATATTTTAGAATATTTTTCCCTGCCATAGTGCTTTGGTCCTACTTTTTCATTTTGCATTATATGCCTCCTCTGTAAAATGAAGATTGAGGCTCACTGTAGAATCTTTGGTTTTGAAGATGCATAAGATAGCTTGCCTTAGAGCAGCGCTTCTCACCTGGGCTCATTTTGCCTCCCAAAATGGGCAAAGGGATATTCAGCTGTGATTGGAGATACTGTTTGGTTGTCAAAAGTAGTAGTGGCGGTTGGGGAGAGCAAGAGGTGGGTGCTATTTGAATCTAGTGGGTTGAAGCCCAGGGATGCTGCTAAACTTCCTACTCTGCACAGGACAGCTCCACAGCAAGGAATGATCCAGCCCAAATGTGAGTACTGCTGGGGTAGAGAAATCCTGCCTTAGCGTTTCCACTTAACACACAAGTGATGGAACAATATTTTGTTTTAAATCTTCTAAAGAACTTAAATAGTCCTTTTATTATTTTCTGCTTACTGAAAACTTGTTATTATTGTTTAGTTGCTAAGTTGTGTCCGACTTTTTGCAACCCTGAGGACTGTAGCCCACCAGGCTCCTCTGTCCATGGGATTTCCCAGGGGAGAATACTGGAGTGGGTTGCCATTTCCTTCTCTAGGGGATCTTCCCGACCCAGGGATCTAAGCTGTGTCTCCTGCATTGGCAGGCAGATTCTTTACTGCTGAGCCACCAGGGAAGCACCCTAGTAAAACCTAGCGTATAAAAATCAACTTCAAACAGATAAACAAGGTTTTCAGGATTCAGAAGATTCTGTAAACATCAAGCCCCTGTGGAAATTTAAATGGCAGAGTGTCTAGGTGACACCACTAAAATGAAAATGGTGGAAACCCTTATTAAATTCAATTTTATTAGAAAACCTCTCTGAAACTGTAAGTCTACAGGCATGTGAAAATTGTTGGGCATTTCTCTGAAAAGCCTCTCTTTTAAAAGGCTAAGTATACCTCACAGGCCACTATTTTCAAATAGTTGAAAATGCCTTTAAGCCATCTGAAATGCCAACTCTTAGCAAAGCTAAAATGTAAAATCCTAACTAAAGTAACTTAAAGAATGGGACATTTTTAAGAACTGAGAAATTTAAGTGAAAATTCTCTTTAGTTAAGTGATTTTTAAGGGGTCAAATTAGGCATTTTAAAGGGATAAAAATTCAACTTATTCTCTTTTCTTGTTGGAAAAAAATAAGAATTCTGAAATAATAAGAGAATGTCAGGAGAAGGGAAAAGACACAAAAAGATATGGGCCAAAAAGAATGTTTCTGATTCATTTTGCTCTAAAATCTGTTAGAGAAGTTTCTGTCTCAGTTGAAAGAAAGATGATTTTAGAAAGCAGCATTTCACGCTAGCAGCAGTGAAGTGCTAATTTCCCCCCGTGCCTCAGATGTGCTTGTCCTTAATGATCAGATGATGCAAGTGGGTTTTCATGAAGCTAGGTTATTACTGTCTTGGTTTTTATGGCTGTCCATATAATATGCTACTTCTTTTTTAGTAATCCATTGCAAATTGAAATAGAACTTTATAGCTCTGTTTCTATGAAATTTCAATGAAAAATGTTTCAGACTTTCTGGAAATGGAAATGTGATAATTTCAGGATTAATTGTGGAAATCTGGAAGCAGTATATGTACATAGATGTAATGAAGCTACCCATGACATGTTCTGAAAGAACAACCAGGTAGAAAATATAGGAACTAAATTATAAAATGTAGGCTGCCAAAAAGCTAAACAGAGTTTAATTATAATAGTTTATGTGTAGAAAAGCTAAGATATTTTTTAAAAGCATGTTTATTTTTATTTATAAAGCAACTAAAAGTTATTAATCTGTATGTATCAAATAACCTCTTTACAAGTGAGCTTTGTACTCCAGTATAATTTTTCTACTTACTACAGACTAGAAAGGCCAGAGTTTGAGGAAATGACCGCCCTTGGCTGTGCTCTCATGATTCAGTTGTGTTGGCTCTGTAATAATCGTATTCCTTTGACCACTTCTGGAGAAGGCAATGGCACTTCATCAGGGATCTGAGACTCCCCTTAGAAACCTGTCCTCCCAAAAGGAAACCCTCCTACACTGTTGGTGGGAATGTAAATTGGTACAGCCATTATGGAGAATAGTATGGAGGTTCCTTACAAAAAACAACATACAATTACCATATGATCCAGCAATCCCTCCTGGACATATATCAGGCTCCTACTGTCTCCTCCTCACCATGCAGTTTTCTTGTACTACAGATGTCAGCAGCTTTACGGGACAAAAGTGCCTGTATGCATAACTGGAGGTCAACATAATCGTTCTGAGTTCAGCAAGGAAACTTCTTTAGCATCTTTAACTTCACCTTGGATTATCCATTTCCCCACAGCATCAGTCACTTACCTCCAAAGTATAAGCAGTGTTGAGTTCAGTTCAGTCGCTCATTCATGTCTGACTCTTTGCGACCCTGTGGACTGTAGCCCACCAGGCTCCTCCATCCATTGGATTTTCCAGGCAAGAGTACTGGAGTGGGTTGCCATTTCCTTCTCCAGGGGATCTTCCCAATGCAGGGATCTAACCCAGGTCTCCCGCATTGCAGACAGACGCTTTAACCTCTGAGCCACCAGGGAAGCCCAATAAAAATATAAATTTATTAATATTATTGTGATATCAGGGGAAATGTGGGTCATGTTATTTTTAATATTTTTATTGAAATATAGTTAATGTACAATATGATGTAAGTTACAGGGATATGATATAGTAATTCACAATTTTTAGAGGTTATACTCCATTTATCGTTATAAAATATAGATTATACTCCCTGCATATACAATATATCCTTATAACTTGTTCTATACATATTAGTTTGTACTTCTTAATTCCCTGCTCCTATGTCACCCCTCGCCCCTTCCCTTGCCCCACTGGTAACCATGAGTTTGTTCTGTATATCTGTGAGTCTGCTGCTTTTGTGTTTTATATATATAGTTTATTGTGTTTTTTAAATTCCACTGTATAAATGATTTCACACAGTATGTGTACTTTTGTGTGTGTCTTATTTCATTTAGGACAGTGCCCTCCAGGTCCATCCATGTTGCTGCAAATGGCATTATTTCATTCTTTTTTATGGCTGAGTAGTAGTCCATATATATATATATATATATATACACACACACACACACACACACACACACACACGCACACATGTACACACACACACACACACACACACCACATCTTTATCCAGATATCTGTTGATGGACCTTGGGTTGCTTCCGTATCTTAGCAGTTATAAATAATGCTGCTATGAATAATCATGCATGTATCTTTTAGAACTAATGTTTGTTTTGTTTTTTTTCCCGGATGTACCCAGGAGTGAAATTTCTGGCTCATATGGTAGTTCTATTAATATTTTTGATTTTTTAAGAAGCCTTCATAATGTTTCCACAGTGGCTGCATCAATTTACATTCTCAGCAACAGTGTGCAAGGGTTCCCTTTTCTCTACATCCTCACCAACATTATTTGTATTCTTTATGATGGTAGACGTGAGGTAATGGCAGAAGTGATGACAGATGTGAGGTGATATCTCGTTGTGGTTTGGATTTACATTTCTTTAATGATTAGTGATTTTGAGCATCTTTTCAGGTGTCTGTTGGCCATCTGCATGTCCTCTTTGGAAAAATGTCTAATCAGGTCTGCCTACTTTTTAACTAGATGGTTTTTTTCTTGATATTGAGTTGTATGAGCTGTTTATTTATTTTGGATATTAACCCCTTAACAATCATATCATTTGCAAATATTTTCTTCTATTCAATAGGTTGTCTTTTCATTTTATCATGGTTTGCTTTGTTGTGGACCATGTTATCTTAAATCCTGTAATAGGTGAATTCTTAGAGGTGATTGCTGGCTCCAGCCAAGTTTTCTCTCTTGACTTGCCTTCTGCTCTATCTAAATACTTGACTCTCTATTTTTTATTTCATTTTAGTTGTCTTTGTTAGAACCATAACTGTGTAGAATTATTGTATAATAATTTATAGTTGGGAGTTTCTTAAATGAAAGTGTCAATTCTTTAAATAATCCTTAAATAACTTCTCTTTGAGACATTGCTAGAAAGTCTTGAGATTCTCTGAAGTGTTTGTCATTGGCTGGTAGTCACTGCAGTAGAGCTTGGAATTCCAGGAAAACTTAGCTCTTTTAGAAAACTTAATGTCTTTATTCCACATTAATACATCACTTGAGAAGAAACGGAGTGGGATTCTATTTTCTTTTTTCATCCTTTGTGTGCAGTAATCCTTCCCAATGATGTGCCTATAGAAAACATTTTGTCTCTTTCAAAATATCAATGGTATATGAAGTGGAAGAGGATGTGGAGATCTTTCATCTAGTCATGTGTTTATTGATATTTCATCAAATATGTGTCTTGCTCAAGTATATAAGTAGCTGCTAGGGATCTAAAGATAAATATGACTCTTTGCAGCTTGAAAAAAACTTGCAGTCTTAATGAGAGAGACAGTGGCACAGAGCTCTATGCTATACTAATTCATAAAATTATTCCTGGGGTCTTATGGGAATACCCTTCTGGGGCACTGTACCCAATAGGGACAGTGTTTGAAAGCATGAGTTCTTCATTTTGCATGACAAGACTCTTTAGGGATCTGATAAATTAAGGATATTCTTGTTCGGGTAGTTGTGGACTAAAGTGGTATTATCATATACTGGTATTGTGTCTGATAATTCAGGGATCATCCACCAGACATGTTGCTGTCCCATTAAGAAAGGGCCAGAGAGGGACTTCCCTTGTGGCCCAGTGGCCACGACTCTGCCCTCCCAATGCAGGGGGCCCAGCTTTCATCCTTGGTCAGGGAACTACATCCCATATGCTACAACTAAGAGTTCCCATGCTGCAGGGAAGCTAGAGGATCCCTCATGCCACAACTAAGACCTGGTGCAGCTGAATAAACAAACTAGAGAGTAGCCCCCACTCACTGCAACTAGAGAAAGCCCATGTGCAGCAACAAAGACCCAGTGCAGCCAAAAATAAATAAATATAATAATTTTTTAAAAACACTTTATTTAAAAAAATATGAAAAAGAAAATGCTCAGAGAGTTATATATACACAAAGAAAGAAGTTCAAACCAGAGCATTTTGCACAGTAAGAAGGGATCTAAAACATTTAAATCATGCAATTTTGAAACACTTATTAATTGAAATTGATTATCTGAATTATTTACCTATGTGGTAAATGCATAATATTAAATTTTTCATGGTAATCATTTCTAAGTGTACAGTTCAATCATATTAAGTATATTCATGTTGTTGCACAATAGATCGCTAGAACTTTTTCATCTTGTGAAATTAAAACTATATTTATTAAGCATGAATTCTCAGTCCTCCTTCTCCTAGCCCTTGCTTTACACTAATAATTCTCAGCCGTGGTTGTTGATAAGAACCACCTAAGGACTTCTTAGGGCTATGCTGACCTTAAGCCTCACTCCAAAGTTTCTGATGCAGTTGGTCTGGGATCTGCCTTGGGCCTTAGCATCAGTTTAAAATCTCCCCCAGTGATTCTGATGTACAGCCAGAGCCAGTGCCTTACAACAAGCAGAAAGTCAGCCTGACTGTTTCAGGGGGCACGGCTTCACAGATTTCTCTTTATCATCTTTCTCTTCGTAATGTAACATGCCATTGTTTCTCATGCTTCATGTACATACAAATCATCTGAGGATCTTGTTCAAATCTACATTCTCACTTGGCAGGTCTCAAGTGGGCCCTGAGACTGCATGTCTAACAAGCTCAAGGGTGATAGTGATGCTGCTGGTTCATGGACCATACTCTGAAAGGCAAGGTGATAAGCAACTTCATGGTATTGTTAAAGTCCGGACTTTTGTGTTGGGGGAAATTCAAGTTTTCAGAAATCTTATTGTCCTTCCATAAAATCCTCAGTTTACTCTGTTTTCTGGTTAGCTAACTACAAGGTCATCCATCTCTGGTATTGTGCTTCCACTGGTACAGATTCTACACAAAAGTATTGCCATACATTATCTATGTTTCAGCACCTTTGGTGATGAAAGGAATGCCAAAGAATACATTAGCTTACTCTTACTTTCTTCTTTGACATTTCCCAATTTAGATTATCTTCCATGCCTTATATCCATAATCATTGTGGAAGGGTATCTTCTCTTTCATTCCAAAGAATGAAAAATTACGCCAAATACTGAGACAATGGAAAGACAATGATTGTACAATTCCAGATGACACCTTTTATCCATTAGGTCTTCTATTAAAGGAACATCCAACACAAAACAAACTTACCAGTGGAGGAGATGTCATGGTTACTGTAACTGGTGAGAGGTGTGCAAGCTTGAGATGGCTTGATTCAGCAGCTCAGCAGTATATTAAGGTGTACATCTTGACACACCAGTCCATCCAGAAGGAGGAAGCTTACAGAAGAGTGAGGAACCTTCTTTTCCAAAGCATAATCTCTCCTCATGTCTTGCTGCCCACATTCAGTCCTGAGATGGCCTGTGGTCATTTGAATATCCTGTATTGATTGGCTCAGGCCTGGATTATGAAAGGGAGATTTACCTGCTTCCTGTTTACTACTATTTAAATGATTTTACATAGGCATTTGTTATGGATTGAATTGTGTCCTCCCCTTACCTCCCCTGCCCTTCCCAAGATAGATTGAGGTCCTAATCCTTAGTATCTCAGAATGTGACTTAGTTTGGAAATAGAGTTGTTACAGATGTGACTAGTTGTTGTTGTTCAGTTGCTCAGTCATGTCAACTCTTGGCGACCCCATGGACTGGAGCACACCAGGCTTCCCTGTTCATCACCATCTTCCAGAGCTTGCTCAAACTCATGTCCATTGAGTCAGTGATGCCATCCAACCATCTCATTTTTTGTTGTCCCTTTCTCCTCCCACCTTCAATCTTTCCCAGCATTAGGGTCTTTTCCAATGAGTCTGCTTTTCGCATCAGGTGGCCAAAGTATTGGAACTTCAGCTTCAGCATCAGTCCTTCCAATGAACATTCAGGACTGATTTTCTTTAGGATTGACTGGTTTGATCTCCTTGCAGTCCAAGGGACTCTCAAAAGAGTCTTCTCCAACACCACAGTTCAAAAGCATCAATTCTTCAGCACTCAGCTTTCTTTATGAAGTCCAACTGTCACATCCAGACATAAACCATAGCTTTGACTAAATGGACCTTTGTCAGCAAAGTAACGTCTCTGCTTTTTAATATGTTGGCTAGGTTGGTCATAGCTTTTCTTCCAAGCAGCAAGGGTCTTTTAATTATATGTCTTCAGTCACTATCTGCAGTGATTTTGGAGCCCAAGAAAATAAAGTCTGTCACTGTTTCCAATGTTTCCCCATCTATTTGCCATGAAGTGATGGGACTGGATGCCATGATCTTAGTTTTTTAATGTTGAGTTTTAAACCAGCTTTTTCACTCTTCTCTTTCACTTTCATCAAGAGGCTTTTTAGTTCCTCTTTGCTTTCTGCCATAAGGGTGGTGTCATCCGCATATCTGAGGTTATTGATATTTCTCCCAGCAGTCTTGATTCTAGCTTGTGCTCATCCAGCCTGGCATTTTGCATGGTGTACTCTGCATATAAGTTCAATAAGCAGTGTGACAATATACAGCTTTGACATACTCCTTTCCCAGTTTTAAACTAGTCCCTTGTTCCCTGTGAGTGGGTGAAATTTTTAAAATTGTGGAGACTAGCATGGAATTGATATCTTTTTGTTTTACCATGTAGAAATGTTTTAAAAAATGGCTCCCACACCTGCGTCATTTTGTAGAACAGAATATACTGATGCTAAAAATATAATCTTAGAATACACATTATTTAAACTGAATAAATTTAGTTTCATAAAAAAATCACCATGTTGTCTTAATTGTTCTCAATCTCATTGTGCAACACACCAGTGGAAACTTAGGGACAGGCACTTGTCAATGAATCAGTGTTTAGGAATCATAGATGGGAAGGTTTGAAGGAATTTATGTGAGCATGTGGCACAGTCCACTTTTTCTTTTACATATATGGCCCTGTTAGCTGTTTAGAGGCTGGATTATAAGAGACAAAGAGTAGATTGAAGAGTAGCAAAGAGGAGATTGCTAGAGTGGTCTAGGCATGAGATGATGAAGTTTTGGTTTAAATTGGGATAAGTAGAACTGAGCCAGGCTGGGCTAGACTGGGCCAGGCAGCGGGAGTTGCTGCTTCCTACTTGGCTGGAGCCCACCAAGCTGTCCATCTGGGAGAGCTGGTGGCAGGGGACTCATTGGAGATGCTCACATGCCTATGAACCTTGCTCTGGCACCACCCCCACCCAGCCCTCATGTGCATAGAAAACCCAGGGCCTGGCCTCTCCATCTAGAAAACCCGTGATCTCACCTGCTACCTGGACACCAGCTCCACAGCTTGGCCGGCACCTCTCTGAACTACCTGAGTCCCCCCTTTCAACGAGCCTAACTTCAACACCTCAGTTGGGGGCAGAGACTCTGCTCAGGCCCTCTGTCATCCCAGAGGTGTGGCGAAACCTCAAGGACAAACCACTGCTGACCCAGAACTACGAAGCCTACAGCCACAACCTGTGCTACTTGAGTGGCCTCACCTTCAAGGCCATCACTCTCAAGC
Source organism: Ovis aries (assembly GCF_016772045.2). NCBI lineage: Eukaryota > Metazoa > Chordata > Mammalia > Artiodactyla > Bovidae > Ovis > Ovis aries. Next base: position 13,002,914 of record NC_056080.1, on the reverse strand, counting down.
AGTGCCACAGCCTGGCCCACCTCTGCACCAGCCTCTAGGGTGTGCTGGGAGACATTGTGGGTGTCATGGCAGCTCTGGGCTACCCACTGCTCAGCCTTTGCCTGGGACTGAGCCCACCTGGGCCCCCAGCTTTCCCCACAGTGACTTATTCCAGAAGATGGACAGTTTCTGGCTGCTGAAGGGGCTGAAGACCTGTCTGTGACACTCGGCCAAGGACTTCAACTGTGTCAAAAAGAAGATGCAGCCTCTGGCCACTGTAGTCACCCTGCCCCTGGAGGTCCATGACTTGTAACCTCTGACCTTCCTTTACCACCTTCTCTTTCCCCTCCTCCTTCAGACCCTGCTCCCACCCTGGGAAGGAGAAACCTATATGCCAACTCTCTTTGAGCCAGGAGGCCAAAACCATGAGCCTTTAGCCCTCCATGGACTTGGAAGAGGATGTGATTCAATAAGACCCATCCACTCCCAGCCTTCCTGACTTCTCCAGGCCTGGGGAAGAGGTGCAGTAGGCCCCATCCCATTTCCACCTAATGTGATGCCCAAAGGAGCCCAAAATGATTGGTGCAAGGCTCTCATAGCTTCATGCTTCCTGCCCACTACTTGCAAGCATCCACCCAACTCCTCAAGTGGCACTCCCAGGAAGCGTGCCTGTAGGGTAGTGAGTGGGCTACCATCTTGTGTACCTTTCTGGCATGAAGCCCTTTGGCTGCCATCCTCTCCTTAGATGGGTGTTGCTCTGCTTACTCCCAAATAACTCAATACATCCAATTCAGGAAACACATGGTAGCAAGTCGAAACAGGAAGAGATGGGATTAAAAAGGGAAGAGGTGGGGTCTGCATTGGAGATAATACTGAAAGCAGAGTGAGAGGGCCAGGCCAGACACAGGGGTCACCAAGGCAGTCAGTGTCACAGGGTGGCAACCAAAGGACATTGCTAAGGATTTTCTTGCCAGCTTCAGGACCCTTCCCCTCCACCCTCTTTCCCAGAGTATGTGGGTTGTCAAGGCTGAGGAGGGCAACCATAGCCACAGCCACAAAATTTCCTCAGAGTTTATATTGCAATAGCATTTTGAGGTGTGGGGGCAGCTCCCTCAAGCCCTAGGCCTCAACCCTATCCACTCATGACTCTTCAGTTTATTTATTTATTTATTTGAAGATGTTATATATTAGATGATATTTATTGCCAAATTTCTATCCTTGTATTAACAAATAAAATGCTTGCTTCAGAACAAAAAAAAATTGGCAAAGGTAAAAATGAAGAAGTATGTGGCAGAGATATTTAGAATGTATGGTCAACAGGACTTAGTTTTTGATTTATTAATAATTCTTAAAAGGAGAGGCATCACAGTCACTGGAGTTGAGTGTGTATACACACATATACACATGCCTAGACTTACCCTAGACCTGAATCAGAAGGGTCAACCTGGCTGTATGCATTTTTAAAAGCTACAAGTATGAGTCCACTGTTCACCATTTGTTAAAAACCAATGCATAGATGGTCAGCAGAAGGAGAGGTTTTTGAGTTAACGATAGAATGGACATGAATCTGAGCAAACTCCAAGAGATGGTGAAGGACTGGGAAGCCTAGCGTGCTGCAGTCTATGGGGTCTCAAAGAGTTGGACACGACTGAGTGACTGAACAACAACGATAGAAATCATGGAAAAGAATAGCTTGAACTCCTTCAATGAAATTATTTCATTTTAGGAAAACAGTATTTTATTGAATAGGCTGAACTCAGTGTAGGCAATCTTCTTGTTTCTGGAACATCCCTATAGCTTCTTTGGTACTTCTAATACTGAAGAGCAATCTCATTTTCAAGTGTTGAAAAATTAATTCCAATCCATTATCCAGAAAATGAGACTATATAAGAAAGCAAATATAGCGTAATTATAGTAAGAACAAAAAAGTACCCCTAGGAAGAAAGGTGCAAGACCAGAATGAAGGAAACAAATACTGCTAAAGGACCCTCCCCCCCAGAACAATCAATAGTGACACATCTTTTTAAATAGAAACTCAGTGTCATTAAGTTGTCAGTTCTTTGTTCGTTAACGGATATAACCCAGTTCCAATAAAGATACCAATAGATTTTCTTTGAAGCAAGTCATCTTGATTCTAAAGTTTTTGTGGAAAAATCTGCAAGCCAGAAATGTCTTGGAAGATTCTGAAAAAGAAAAGCAAGTGGAGAGTCACCCTACTGCTTATTAAGATGTATAATAAAACTGCTGTTGTTTAGTCACTCAATTGTGTCTGACTCTTTTGCAACTCTATGAACTGTAGCCTGTCAGGCTCCTCTGTCCATGGGATTTCCCAGGCAAGAATACCGGAGGGGATTGTCATTTCCTTCTCCGGGGAACCTTCATGACCCATGGATCAAACCTGTATTTCCTACATTGCAGGCAAGGTCTTTACCACTGAGCCACCAGGGAAGCCCATATAGTAAAATGTCAATGAGGAAAAGTGTGTTTCTCGTGTACACATAGACACACCAGGATAGAACAGAACAGAAAATTCATAAATAGAACCAAATGCTTATGAAAATATGTACATGGACATCGTTCCACTTCAGTGAGTAAAAGGTGATCCTAGGAAATCCAAGTAGCCATCTGGAGAAGACATGGGAGAATGTACCCATTACCAGGATCAAAGTTTCAAGTATTAAAAAAAGGAAAAAAAAAAAACTAGATGAAAATAAGGGATAACTTCCAAAGATTATCAATTTATTTCACAAAGTCCAGAAGCCATAACATTCAGTCACTTAAAAAGAAAAACTCAAAGCATCTTTATTAAAAAATAAAGTCAAAAGAAAACATGGGAAAGATGTAATTTGTGATATGACTTAAAATAAGGACTAACATCTACAATACAGAGAAGATATCTTGAAAATGGTAAAGGGAACGGGAACATGTCAATAGGGAAAATGGTAAAGAAAAAAAACTAATGGAGAAAGAGATGCAAATAAACATTTTAACAACATGTACAACTTAAAGCAAAAAAGAAAAATGCATCCATAAAACTGGCCTTTCACTAACAACTTTCAGCTCTGAGATGTTGGTAAACTTTGTGGATGTATGTGTTGTTTCAGCAATCCTAAACCTTGAAATGCATGCAGGAAGAAGCTTTCAGAGTGGTAGGAAGTTTTGTACATAAAATTCAAAGTCTATAAATGAAAATAAAGAGCAAATACACTTAGTGACAAAAAAGACGAACCCTGACTTTCATTTAACAGTGAAATGAAATACATTGCCACTCTCCCACCAGACAGAACTGGATACACTACAAAAGTCACATTTTAAAGGATTCAGAGAGCTGTGGAAACAAAGACTGGATGAACTGAAATTACAGAAAACGGAGAGTTGTTCCAAAATGACTCAATAATTGCCAGTCCTTTGTTTATCTCGGGACAGGCTGTAGATCACACTTGTTCCAGGCAAAGGGCTTCTGCTTGAAGACAGAGAAGTCAGCAGCCTTTTAGCAGTTGCATAGTACTGTAATGACATTGAAATATTAAGGGGCTCTAAAGGTGCATAGTTTTCACCTTGGAATATTTTCATCACCGGTGGCTGTACAAGAAATGGAGGAACTAGCACAAAAACTTTTAAAAGACAAATATCTGAAATATCTTTCAGTTGTACAGTGCTGCCAGAGAGGAGCATTGCTTCAAACACACGGTGAGTGTCCCCTTAAAGATATTTCCCAAGTTTTAAAGCTGAGTGAAGTAGGATGCTAATGGAGGCTGAAAACCTCTGAAAGTCAGAACTATCCATTAGCTTCTAGGCCCAAGGAGATCTGTATTTCCAGAACCTATGAACAGGAATATACCAGAAGGAGACAGGGCCTTACAAAGTTTGCAGTATGTTCCAGATCAAGCTGAATTTCTGATTGGATTGAGTTTATTAGCTACTCACATTATTGCATAATAAAAGGAAAACCCTCTTTTCTGTGAAACTTCTGTGGTTTTTCTATTTACACTATCTGGCACACAGTTAAATTTCTAGATGAGCAAAAAGCAAGACTGGCAATTAAGAGGAAAAAAATAGATGTGGATCCATGGATGTTGCTGATACTGAAGTTAGCTTATAAGAACTCTATAATATGTTATAGAATATATTCTAAATAGAGAATAAGGACAAAAGAGATGAAAGAATAGAAAATTTAAAATGATTCGGATGTCTAAATAATCAAAATGAAAGTTTAGAACTGAAAAAGGCAGTATCTAAAATTTAAAGCATAATGTATGAGTTTGGCATCAGAGGGGACATGGCAGGATGTAGGATTAGTGAACTGGGATATGGGTCAGTGGAAAATGCTCAAACTGAAGCAGAGAAAGAAAGAGTGGAAAAAAGATTAGTGTATAAGAGACATGTAAGACCTACTCAAATGGTTTAACATTCATGTAATTCACATTCCATAAGAAAATAGAATGAGGCAAAAGCAATATTTGAAGAGGTCATAGTTGAGAATTTGTTTGAAACTGATGCAAGACATCAACTCAGGGACTCAAGACATAAGTAGGAAACTGCACTTAATGTGCATCAAGGAAAAACAGCTGATAAAATCAAGTGGAAAATCTGATAAGGGGTTAGAGAAGAATACATTGTCTTCAAAAGAACAAGAGTATAACCAACAGCCAGTGTCTTATAAGAAACATTGAAACCCAAAAAGCAATGAAATTTCACCTTTAAACTGCTTATAGAAAATAACTGAGCTGAAAACTATAGATGTAGCAAAAATATGTTTCAAAAATGAAGATAACATACATACATTTTCAAAGACTAAGGGAATTTATTGCCAGCAGACCTGCTCTAAAATATTAAGGGGATTTCTCCAGGCAAGAACAAAATCATGCTGTAAGAAAACATGAAAATTCCAGGAAAGAATGGAGAGCATATTAAAAGATAAATAGTAAATACACATGAATCAATATTGTACAAAACAGTTATTGTTATGTCTTCAAATTATTTGTAGACTTTAATACATGATGACAGAAAAGTGACATTACCAAGATGGCAAAGCAGGACACCCAAGCCTCTGTCTCCCTCCAGAGAACAACAGTCAGCAATCCACAAACAAAAACAGCTATGGGAGTACTCAGGAGTCCACTTAGGAAGCTTCAGCAACACAGTGGACCACTAACCTGAGAATAACTATATCAAAAAAAGAGTAGGAAGAACAGCTCCATTTTGCCTGCATCATCCCAGTCCCAAGTAACACTGGTCAGTGCCCGGAGGGAGCTCCCTGGCCCAAAACAGTTCCCTTTGCTGGGAAAAGAAGAAAGGAATGAGCGATGAGTGACCAGCTTGCCCAGCCTGTCAGGATACTGCACAAAAGACCTGCTTCGTTTCATGCTACCCAGAGACTGGCATAGTTGTGACATCTAGAGATGGCTAGGAATATGGAAGATGGGCAGGGGCTACTAGTATCAGCCATGCAGTGGGAGTGAATGTGGCTGCCAGTGACCTGCTCTGCAGAAGACCCCAGCAGCCTTTGCAACTGAGGACCTTGACAAGCCTTGAGGATGCTGCAGAGCCCTGCAGCTTTCATCACTGAGGACCTCATCACAGGCCCCAGCAGACCACTCCACAGAAGGTCCCAAAAGCTTTTGACACTGAAGAAACCAGTGGCCAGCACAGCCACCGTGGCCCCCTGCAGCTTCTGTTCCTGAGGGCCTCATTTTGCCTTTGCAGACTGACGCCAGCTGCCTGAGTCCCTTCCTGTTTTCCTCTGTCTTCACCCAGAACTTGCTGCAGGATGTCCAGGACCCAGGATCTGCACTGGCAATTAGCCACAAAACCCACTCCAGTAGTCCTTGCCTGGAAAATCGCATGGACAGAGGAGCCTGGTGGGCTGCAGTCCATGGGGTCACATGGGCACGACTGAGTAACTAACACACTTGTGACTGTGTGGGTGCATAATGCCAGCTTAGGTCCATAGACTACCACCCTGTGGCTACCTGCAGCTAGCCCCAGTAGATGCATGAGGGTGTGCCAAATGTCTAGGCACCTCAGCTGCTTGTATGCCTGGAGCTGGCCCTGCCTCCTTTGAGTGGACCTTACTGCCATGCATGTACCTGCAGCTAGCTCCTGCAGCCACATGAGGGCACATTAAATAGCCTGGAGCCCTGCAGATACTTCTGTGTCCACCATCGGCCCCAACCCTTGACATTGGCCCTTTTCACTGCATGTGTCCCCTCAGCTGGCTTCCACCCCCACAAAGGCACCTACAGCCAGTGCCCATAGTCGAACATGTGCACACCACCAGCTCTGGCCAGAACTAATACCAGTTCCAGACCCTCACTTCTGGACCTGGAGGTATCACTAAGGACCCCAACATCCATTATAGCCACCAGATACCCTGCAACTCTCACCACAATGGATCCTGGCGTTGTCAACGGTGTGATTAACGACTGACTGAGTCGATGAGACACTTTGCACCACCCCAGACCCAGAGACACCACATGCCCCCACACTTGGCACCTCACACCACTAGACCAAATGCCACAGCATGCACTGGCATGCCCTGACTCACAGGTGAAGGCTTTTCCTTACCGAAATCAGTGCATTAAATCTGGAAGAGGTGACTACTTTGAGTACACAGACAAACAAGGTTACACAGATCACAATGAGTTGAGAAACATGACACCACCAAAGGAATACAGTAAACTTCCAGTAACTGATTCCAGAGAAATGGAGATCCACAAACTGCCTGACAGTCCAAAATAATTAGTCTAAAGTTCAGGAGCTATAGATTGACAATTTAACAAAAGCAAGAAAAAGATACAAGAACAAAATGAAGTTCAACAGGGAGAGAAAAAACATTAAAGAGACCAAACACATTTTGGGGCCGAGGAATATAATGATTGAAATTTAAAAATGCAATAGACAGTTCCAACAGCAGACTTGATCAAGAGAAGTGAACTAGAAGACATTTCATTTGAAATTATCCAGTCAGAGGAGAGAAAAGAATGAAAAGGAATGAAACAGGACAACTCAAGCCAAATAATATTTTAGAAATCCTAAAAGGAAAAAAGAGAAAGGAGCAGAAAGCTTATTTAAAGAAATAATGGCCCCAAATGCCCCAAATCTGGGGAAAGATATGGATGTCCAGATACATAAAAGTCAAAGGTCCTCAATCAGGTTCAACCCAACCAAGACTTCATTGAAACACTGTAATAAAATTTTCAAAATCAAAGACAAAGAGCATTTTTCCAGAGAAAGCAAGATCAGTAAGAGAAAAGCGGCTCATTACATACAAGAAAAACCAATGCCCAGCCCTCAACATAAGTAGGTTTCTCAGCAGAAATCTTGCAGGCCAGGGAAGAGCAGGATGATATATTCAAATTGGTAAAAGAGTAATCTGCCGGCCGCAAATACTTTGCCCAGCAAAGTCGACGGATTTCCTTATAGCTCAGATGGTAAACAATCTGCCTGCAATGCAGGAGACCTGGGTTCTATCCCTGGGTAGGGAAGATCCCCTGGAGAAGGAAATGGCAACCCACTCCAGTATTCTCGCCTGGAGAATCCCATGGACAGAGGAGCCTGGCAGGCTACAGTCCATGGGGTCAGAAAGAGTTGGACACGACTAAGTGACTAACATACACAGCAAAGTTGAACTTCAGGAATGAAGGAGAGAGAATTACATTCTTAGGCATTCCTCCAGAAGCTGAAGGAATTCATCACAACTGGACATACTTACAAGAAATGCTAAAACAAGTTCTTCAAGTTGAAAAGAAAGAATGCTAAGTAGTAACATGAAATCATATGAAAGTATAAAACTTACTTGTCAAGGTGAATAGATAGTCAAATTAAGGGTACACTAATATTGTAATGGTGGTAGCTGGCACACATAACTTTAGTGTAAAGGTTAAATAATGAAAGTATTAAGAATATAGCTGCAATAATTTGTTATTGGGTATACAATATAAAAGATGTAAATTGTCACAGCAAAAACATTAACTGGAAAAGCAGTGTACTCTTGGTGAGAATGTAAACTGATACAGTCACTTTCCTCAAAAAATTCAAAATGGAAATTTAATTGGAAATAAGAAATTCATATTATCCATCAATTCTCACTTCTGGGTATATATCCAAAGGACATAAAATCAGTTTCTTGAAGAAACATCTGCAATCTCATGTTCATTTCAGCATTATTCACAGCAGGCAAGATATGTCCATTGATAGATGAATGAATAAAGAAAATGTTGCATATATGCAATCAAATATTATTAAGCCTTAAAAAGAAGGAAATCCTGCCATTTGACAACATGGATAACCTGGAGGACATTATGCCAAATGAAATAAGCCTACAGAGAAAGAAATATTACGTTATCTAACTTATATGTAAAATTGTTGAAAAAAAAAAAAAAAGGAAAAAGTATTGAGCTCATAGTACCAGAGAGTAGATTGGTGTGTACCAGAGGCTGAAGGGTGGAGGAAAAGGAGAAGTAATTGATCAAAGGGTACAAACTTTCTATTATAAGATGAATAAGTCCTGGGAGCCTAGTGTATAGCATGGTGATGGTAGTTAATGTATGTTTGAAATTTGCTAAAAGAGTAGATCTCAAGTGCTCTAATCATAGAAGAAAAAACTAACTACAGGGAGGTGATGGAAATGTTAAATTGTGGTAATCACTTCACAATGTATCAAAATATGTTGTACATAAAATAGAATTTTCATTTGAGAAAAATAAGTATATAAATTATTAAGATAGTAATATAAAATGCATTGCAACAATTACAAAGTAGTCTGGAGGGGAAATGGATTTTAAGACTGTTAGGTTCTACTGAAACAGCAGTGTAAAGCAACTGTACTCCCAATGTTTTCTAAAAATGAGTATTAGGTTCTAAACATATCAGGAAAATGAAAAAAATAATAGTTTGTATTAGAGATCAAATTGCCAACATCCACTGGATCATGGAAAAAGCAAGAGAGTTCCACAAAAACATCTATTTCTGCTTTATTGACTATGCCAAAGCCTTTGACTGTGTGGATCACAATCAACTGTGGAAAATTCTGAAAGAGATGGGAATCCCAGACCACCTGACCTGCCTCCTGAGAAATCTGTATGCAGGTCAGGAAGCAACAGTTAGAACTGGACATGGAACAACAGACTGGTTCCAAATGGGAAAAGGAGTACGTCAAGGCTGTATATTGTCACCCTGCTTATTTAACTTATATGCAGAGTACATCAAGAGAAACGCTGGACTGGAAGAAACACAAGCTGGAATCAAGATTGCTGGGAGAAATATCAATAACCTCAGCTATGCAGATGACACCACCCTTATGGCAGAAAGTGAAGAGGAACTAAAAAGCCTCTTGATGAAAGTGAAAGAGGAGAGCGAAAAAGTTGGCTTAAAGCTCAACATTCAGAAAACGAAGATCATGGCATCCGTTCCCATCACTTCATGGGAAATAGATGGGGAAACAGTGGAAACAGTGTCAGACTTTACTTTTTTGGGCTCCAAAATCACTGCAGATGGTGATTGAAGCCATGAAATTAAAAGACGCTTACTCCTTGGAAGAAAAGTTATGATCAACCTAGATAGCATGTTGAAAAGCAGAGACATTACTTTGCTGACTAAGGTCCATCTAGTCAAGGCTATGGTTTTTCCAGTGGTCATGTATGGATGTGAGAGTTGGACTGTGAAGAAGGCTGAGCACCGAAGAATTGATGCTTTTGAACTGTGGTGTTGGAGAAGACTCTTGAGAGTCCCTTGGACTGCAAGGAAATCCAACCAGTCCATTTTGAAGGAGATCAGCTCTGGGATTTCTTTGGAAGGAATGATGCTAAAGCTGAAACTCCAGTACTTTGTCCACCTCATGCGAAGAGTTGACTCATTGGAAAAGACTCTGATGCTGGGAGGGATTGGGAGCAGGAGGAGAAGGGGCCGACAGAGGATGAGGTGGCTGGATGGCATCACTGACTCAACAGACATGAGTCTGAGTGAACTCTGGGAGTTGGTGATGGACAGGGAGGCCTGGCATGCTGCGATTCATGGGGTTGCAGAGTCGGACGCGACTGAGTAACTGAACTGAAGCCAAAAAAAGCATTTTTTAATCTATAAGTTAAACACTAAAGATTAATAGATGTTTGGATGGCTCAGAAATTCCACGCCTAGGTACTTACTCAAAAAATATATCCCTCAAAAGTCTTGTACACCAATGTTTATGTGGCTTCATTATAATAACCCCTGAAGGAAAGAATCCACATGACCTTCAATAGGAGAACAGGTAAACAAATTGTGGTATTGTATCCCTACCATGAAATACTATTCAGGAACAAAAAAGAACAATGATATAGATTAAGTTTATAAACATAGTATTGTATTGAACAAAAACATAAATGAGTAATTTATAATTTTATCTATGTGAAGTTCTAAAACAGACAAAATTAATCTATGACTGTGGATGATGTTAACTAGAAAGAGGCATGAACTTTCTGCAATGATAGAAAAGTTGTAAATCTTGATTAGAGTGATGGTTACATAAGTGTATAATATACATTTGTTAGAAATCATCAAACTGTACCTTTAAAATTGTGCATTTTATTTTATGTAAATTTACCTTGATAAAAAATTATTGCTAAAACAACTAGGGAAAGAGTAGTCAAAATGTTATTAATTAAAAAGAAGGCAAGAGAAAAGGGAAGAAGGAACATAAACCAGATGGGCCAGATAGAAAGCAAATACAATAGCAATATTTTATTGTTGTTGTTCAGTTGCTCGTTTGTGTCCAACTCTTTGCAACCCCATGGACTGTAGCATGCCATGCTTCCTGTCCTTCGCTATCTCCCAGAGTTTGCTCACACTCATGTGCTTGAGTCAATGATGCCATCCAACCATCTCATCTGTCTCCCCCTTCTCCTGCCCTTAATCTTTCCCAGCATCAGAGTCTTTTTCAATGAGTCAGCACTTCATGTCAGGTGGCCAAAATATTGTAGATAGCATAGTAAGATAGTAAATATAAATCCAACAATATCAGTAATTACATTTAATGTAAATGGATTGAATATTCCAATAAAAGACACAAGTTGTTACTGTTATTTGTATATTTCTTAGTTTAGGTTTGTCTGTCTTATATATAAGAGATACACTTTAAATAGTAAGATACAGAAAGGTGAAAAGTAAAAATATGGACAAAGATATACCATGCCAACATTAAGCCAAAGCAGGCTAGCATAGTGATGTTAATCTGCAGACAGTAAGAATAGAATCATTTTTCAGGATACATGTTGTCTAGAAACTGTAGAATATACCCACATGTAAAGTTAACACCGAATATCATGTGATCCCCATTTTCACAGTGAAAAACTACCATGGTTCAGGTTTGTGAGAGAGCATTGTGAAAAGAGCAAGCAATGTTTTGTAGAGTCAGAAGGAAACAAACTTAGAAATATAGTTAATGGGAATTTTCTAGAGTTTGTAGAACTGGGAGAGTCATTTCTCTCAACCACACACCTGGCTTTAGGAGGACTCAGATCAAAAATTAATACTGCCAGAACCCTGTGAATTATTTGCAATGAGTATCAAGTCTTAGGGTTGTTGCTGTTCAGTCACTAAATCATGTCTGACTCTTCACGATCGCATGACTGCAGCCCACCAGGCTCCTCTGTCCTTGTGGTGAAGTTTACTATTTTTGTGAACCCTGCATGGCTCATCGTGGCTTTATTTACTCTCAGCTAATCATGTATGTTATTCTGATTTTAGAAAACAATTCAAGTTCAAACCTGGGACCCACCACTTTATAACCAGGTACGTTAGGCTAGTTGTTCAGCCTCCAGGGGCCCAAGTTTCTGTCTGAAGCTCAGCTGAGCTAGGAAGAGCTGAGCTGCCCAGGTGTCAGAGTGGCTGATGAAGACAGCCAGCCAAAGAAAAGTAGCGCTCAAGCATTTACTCACCTACTGTGTTAGTATACGCAAGAGCAGAGACTGCCAGTGACCTACGCTTCCATTTTCCACTGAGGAAGGGCCCACTGGGTGGATCAGCACAGACAGAAGAGTCATCTGCCTGCTGAGGGAAGCCCATACAAGGGGCTGCTGCTGCTCTATGGACCTGGGAGTAGGAGAAGGGAGATGGGAAAGGCTAGGAGTGGAAAAGGACTGAGTCTGAGTGGAGGAAAGTGTGTTCAAGGGTCTCATCTTCTTCCCCCGATAAAGAAGTCTCAGGGGAGGCACCAGAGGAAGGCCCCAGATAAGAAGGAGGCCTCTGAATCAAGGTGCCTGGACAAGGAAGTCAGATACACATCAGGACGCCTGCCAGGTAAAGCATTTGTAACTGCCTCTGCTTGGGTCTGAAAAATCACACGTAGGTTTTTGGCTAGAAGCTGGACTCCTCAGTTTCAACTGTAAAGTGGGGGATCATAACTGGAATGATGGGGACTTCCCTAGCTCTCTAGTGGTTGGAACTCCACAATTCCAATGCAAGGGGCATGGGTTCAATCCGTGGTCGGGGAGCTGGGATCCTACACGATATATGGACTGGCAAAAAAAAAAAATGGCATGATACATATAAAATGTTTAGGAGAACTCCTGGCACCACATGATAAATTCCCAAGTGTCTATTATTTTAGTGTTGTTAGCGTTACCCATGAGTTAAAACTCCTTACTTGTGATGTTGTGTTGGTGTTACCCTTGAGTTAAAACTCCTTACATGTGGTGTTGTGATACATAATAAGAAATGTATATATGTGTGTGTGTGTGTGTGTGTGTGTGTGTGTGTGTGTATGTACAGTTGACCTTTGAACAACATGAGTTTGAATCTCAAGGGTCCACTTACACTAGGATTTTTTTCGATAGTAAACACTGCAGTATTACGTGATCCTTGGTTGGTTGAATCCAAGAATCCAGAAAGAAGGATATGGAAGGATAACTATGTTGCACTCTGATTTTTGACTTTGAAGAGAGTAGGCGCCCCTAACCCTTGCATTGTTCAAGGGTCAACTGTATTTAGTCTTCATCCTCATTTCTGGTGGGCTTCCCAGGTGGTGCTAATGGTAAAGAACCCACCTGCCAATGCAGGAAACATAATGAAATGTGGGTTTGCTCCCTGGGTCAGGAAGATCCATTGGAAAAGGAAATGGCAGCCCATTCTAGTATTCTTGCCTGGAGAATGTCATGGACAGAGGAACCTGGCTGGATACTGTCCATTGAGTTGCAAAGAGTCAAATGGGAATGAAGTGATTTAACATGAACATAAGCCTCACTTCTGGCACAGAACTCCTAAAATCCTTGGGATTTCCTGTAAGTTCAGTTCAGTTGTTCACTTATATCCAACTCTTTGCGACCCCATGGACTGCAGCATGTGAGTCCTCCCTGTCCATCACCAACTCCTGGAGCTTACTCAAATTTATGTCCATCGAGTTGGTGATGCCACCCAACCATCTCATCCTCTGTCGTCCCCTTCTCCTGCCTTCCATCTTTCCTACCATCACAGTCTTTTCCAATAAGTCAGTTCTTCACATCAGGTGGCCAAAGTATTGGAGTTCCAGCTTCAGCATCAGTCCTTCCAATGAATATTCAGGACTGATTTCCTTAAGGATGGACTGGTTGGATCTCCTTGCAGTCCAAGGGACTGTCAAGAGTCTTCTCCAACACCACAGTTCAAAAGCATCAGTTCTTCAGCACTCAGCTTTCTTTATAGTCCAACTCTCACATTCATACATGGCTACTGGAAAAACCATAGCTTTGACTAGATGGACCTTTGTTGGCAAAGAAATGTCTCTGCTTTTTAATATGCTATCTAGATTGGTCATAGCTTTTCTTCCAAGGAGCAATTGTCTTAATTTCATGGCTGCAGTCACCATCTGCAGTGACTTTGGAGCCCCCCCAAATAAAGTCTGTCATTGTTTCACCATCTATTTGCTATGAAATGATGAGAAAAGGCAGAGGAACCAAAGATCAAATTGTCAACATCTGCTGGATCATTGAAGAAGCAAGATAGTTCCAGAAAAACATCTATTTCTGCTTTATTGACTATGCCAAAGTTTGACTGTGTGGATCACAATAAATTGTGGAAAAATTTTCAAGAGATGGGAATACCAGACCACCTGACCTGCCTCTTGAGAAATCTGTATGCAGGTCAGGAAGCAACAGTTAGAACTAGACATAGAACAACAGACTGGTTCCAAATAGGAAAAGGAGTACGTCAAGGCTGTATATTGTCACCCTGCTTAAACTTACATGCAGCGTACATCATGAGAAATGCTGGAGTGGATGAAGCACAAGCTGGAATCAAGATTGCTGGGAGAAATATCAATAACCTCAGACATGCAGATGACACCACCCTTATGTCAGAAAGTGAAGAAGAACTAAGGAGCCTCTTGATGAAAGTGAAAGAGGAGAGTGAAAAAGTTGGCTTAAAGCACAACATTCAGAAAACTAAGATCATGGCATCCGTTCCCATCACTTCATGGGAAATAGATGGGGAAACAGTGAAAAAAGTTTCAGGCTTTATTTTCTCGGTCTCCAAAATCACTGTAGATGGTGGTTGCAGCCATGAAATTAAAAGACCCTTACTCCTTGGAAGGAAAGTTATGACCAACCTAGATATCATGTTAAAAAGCAGAGACACTACTTTGCCTACAAAGGTCTAGTCAAGGCTATGGTTTTTCCAGTAGACATGTATGGATGTGAGAGTTGAACTATACAGAAAGCTGAGCACCGAAGAATTGATGCTTTTGAACTGTGGTGTTGGAGAAGACTCTTGAGAGTCCCTTGGACTGCAGGGAGTTCCAATCTGTCCATCCTAGAGTAGATCAGTCCTGAGTGTTCATTGGAAGGACTGATATTGAAGCTGAAACTCCAATACTTTGGCTACCTGATGTGAAGAGCTGACTCACTTGAAAAGACCCTGATGCTGGGAAAGATTAAAGACAGGAGGAGAAGGGGACGACAGACGATGAGATGGTTGGATGGCATCACTGACTCAATGGAAATGAACTTGAGTAAACTCTGGAAGTTGGTGATGGACAGGGAGGCCTGGCGTGCTGTGGTCCATGGGGTGCTGAAGAGTCAGACATGACTGAGTGACTGATGTGAACTGATGGGAACAGATGCCATGATCTTAGTTTTCTGAATGTTGAGTTTTAAGCCAACTTTTTCACTGTCCTCATTCACTTTCATCAAGAGGCTCTTTAGTTCTTCTTCGCTTTCTGCCATAATGGTGGTCAAGAGTCTCTTTAGTTCTTCTTCGCTTTCTGCCATAAGGGTGGTATTATGTGTGTATCTGAGGTTATTGATATTTCTCCCAACAATCTTGATTCCAGCTTGTGATTCATTCAGCCCAGCATTTTACATGATGTACTCTGCATATAAGTTAAATAAGTAGGATGACAGTATACAGCCTTGACATTCTCCTTTCCTAATTTGGAACCAGTCTGTTGTTCTATGTCCAGTTCTAACTGTTGTTTCTTGACCTGCATACAGATTTCTCAAGAGGCAGGTCAGGTGATCTGGTATTCACATCTCTTTAAGAATGTTCCACAGTTTGTTGTGATTCACAGGATCAAAGGCTTTGGCAGAGTCAGTAAAACAGAAGGATATTTTTTTCTGGAACTCTCTTGCTTTTTCAATGGTCCAGTGGATGTTGGAAAATTGATCACTGGTTCCTCTGCCTTTTCTAAATCCAGCTTGAATATCTGGAAGTTCATGGTTCATGTACTGTTGAAGCCTGGCTTGGAGCATTTTGAGCATTGCTTTGCTAGCATGTGAGATGAGTGCAATTGTGAGGTAGTTTGAGCATTCTTTGGCATTGCTTCTCGTTGGGATTGAAATGAAAACTGACCTTTTCCAGTCCTGTGGCCACTGCTGAGTTTTCTAAATTTGCTGGCATATTGAGTGCAGCACTTTCACAGCATCATCTTTTAGGATTTGAAATAGCTCTACTGGAATTCCATCACCTCCACTAGCTTTGTTCATAGTGATGCTTAGTAATGCCCGCTTGACTTTGCATTCCAGGGTATCTGGCTCTAGGTGGGTGATTACACCATCATGGTTATCTGGGTCATAAACATCTTTTTTTATACAGTTCTTACTATGATCACTAAAGATGGCTTCCTTATCTCTCCTTGCTCTTGTTATCTTGCCTTGTTATTCTTTGGAATTTCCTGTAAAGAGAGATACAATTGTTAAGGGTCTGTCCTGGTGGCTCAGACGTTAAAGAGTCTGCTTGAAATGCAGGAGACCTGGATTCAACCCCTGGGTCTGGAAGATCCCCTGGAGAAGGAAATGGCAACCCACTCCAGTATTCTTTCCTGGAGAATCTCATGGATGGAGGAGCCTGGTGGGCTGCAGTCCACATGGTAGCAAAAAGTTGGACTGAACTGAATGACTTCACTTTCTTTTGTTAAGTTAATGAAGTGACCTTTGGACTGCACTTAAGGATGGGGGCTGGTTGTTAGGGAGCCAACCTTGTGATTGGAGGGTTGGAAGGTTCAGTCCTACCTCCAACCTCCCCTCCCCTGTAGAGGAGGGGCTGGAGATTGAGTTCCCATGCCAGTAGACAGTGATTATATCAGCCATGCCTACGTAATGAAGCCTCCAGGGTTTGGGGAGCTTGCAGGTTGGTGAACATGTGGGAATTTGGGGAAGGTGGCACCTGAAGAAGGCAAACAAGCTCTGTGCCCTTTCCCCATACCTTGCCATATGTGTTTCCTTCACCTGGCTGTTCCTGAGTTGTATCCTTTTATAATAAATTGGTAAGCTAGGGAGTAAACTGGAGAAGGGAGTGATAACCCACTCCAGTATTCTTGCCTGGAGAATCCCATGGACAGAGGAGCCTGGCGGGCTATAGTCCATGGAGTTGCAAGAGTCGGACATGACTTAGTAACTAAACCACCAGGGAGTAAGTGGGTTTCCTGAGTTCTGTGAGCTGCTCTAGCAAACTGATGGAATCCAAGGAAGGGGTCATGGGAACATCTGATATATAACTGGTTGGTAAGAGGAATAATAATTCTGTTGTTGGTTTAGTCTCTAAGTCGTGTCTGACTCTTGCAATCCCATGGACTGTAGCCTGCCAGGCTCCTCTGTTAATGGGATTCTCCAGGAGAGAATACTGGAGTGGGTTGCCATTTCCTTCTCTGTACCAAAGTCTACTATCTTGGGCTTGTGACTGGCATCTGATGTGGCAGGGCACAGTGTAGGACACCCAATAGCTGTCCAGAGAATTGTTTCTCGGAGGTGTGTGGAAATCACCACCCCCACACTTTGAAATTGGGTCCAAAAACCCAAGAGACTTGTAGTTGCTTATGGATGTGTGCTCAGTTGCTCAGTTTTGTCTGACTCTTTGTGACCCCATGGACTGTAGCCCTCCTGGCTCCTCTGTCCATGGGCTTTTCCAGGCAAGAATACTAGGGTGGGTAGCCATTTCCTTCTCCAGGGGATCTTCCCATCCCAGGGATTGAACCTGAGTCTCTTGCATTCCTGGGTTTCCCTGGTGGCTCAGTGATAAACAATCCTCCTGTCAGTGCAGGAGATGCAGGTTCCATCCCTGGGTCAGGAAGATCCCCTGGAGTAGGAAATGGCAACCCACTCCAGTATTTTTGCCTAGGAAATCCCATGGATAGAGGAGCCTGGTGGGTTACAGTCCATAGCGCCAGAAAAGAGTTGGATAGGACTTAGCGACTAAACTACAGCAACAACAGATAGAGCTAGTTCCTAATCTCTGGAACCTGTGTCTATTTCAGTGATTGCAGACACTGAAGAGAAGAGAAGGCAGTGTGGCCACGAGGGCAGAGAATTGAGTGGTGTAGCCACAGTCAAAGGATGCCAGCAGCCAAGTTTATGATAGTCTGATTCAGTAGCCAGAAGAAACTCATTCAGAAACTAATAAAATTACCCCTTACGAAGAATTAGGTGATTGAAACAGAGTTTGGAATAAGATTTTTTCATCGGTGATCCTTTCATAGTATCTATTTTGTTAAACAAGATGAGTACATTTATGTTTAAAATGTTAATTATAAATCTTTCCTTTAATTCAAAGATTTCCTCTCTTCACAGCTCAGGCTAGAACCCTAGTGATGCAGACCACTGTGAGGAAGGGGAGTAGACAGTATTCTGGACTTCCACTTGCTGCACTGTGCTTGCTGGCTCCTGACGTAGAGAATCAAGACAAAGAGCTTGGCTTTAGCACAGTCTGGCTATTGGTACCTCTGTCCAGGCAGCCGGCCCAACTACAGGCTCTTCATCTCACCACTTGTTTGCGTGAGCTCTTTGGAGGCCTTCACCCTGCCATATTCCAGGACCAAGGTAAGAAATGACTTCCTATGATTCCCCTATACCTCCTTTCCTTTGAATCTTGAAGCTGGTATGCAGTTCCCACAAGTCTTCCCAGGCTGAATAGTGCTGCCTTCTCTTCTTATATTGACATCACAAAAGGAGTTCAGTAGCTTTTACACAACAATTAAAATGAGTTTCAAGAGTATACCTACCTTGGGCACTCCATTCAACATCTGCCTTAACTGGTGATCTATTACACAAGCAGTCAGAAAGTTCTGCCCTTTTCAATGCCAAAAAAAGGCAAAATGTTTCCCAATTCCTTTCAGTGCCAAAATGTTTCCCAATACCCTTCATGTGCATTGCCACCACCTTGTTCAGGCCACATCTTTCACCTGGATTGTGGTGGCGGCTTCCTAACATTGCCTGCTTTGTAGTGCTCTGGTCCAGTCTACATCTCAAACAGTAACCAGAATACTCTTTCCAAACGCAAATCAGATCTTGTCACCTCCTGGTTCAAAACAAGTCAGATGCTTCCCACTGACCTCCTAGTGAACCCCTTGACATGATTTTACAAGACCATCATGGTCTGGTCACTATGTATAATACTTCTTCAGCATTATGTGGCATCGTCCTCTGCCTCCCCCACTGCTCACTGATCATCCCATTCCTTCTTTCCTAGTCCTATCCTCTTATTTATTTTCCCTTTCTGGCAAATTCTCATCAATCAATATCTCTTTCTTCCTCTCTCCCTGTCTGGGCTCCCCTCCCAGCCTTCCCCGTCTTGTTCCCTTGCCTGACGTAATCTTCCCTCCATTCCTCACTGGTATACGGCCTACTTCTCCTTTGTGTCACAATTTAAAGCCAGTTCTCAAGATTGCTTTGGCTATTCGAGGTTTTTGTATTTCCATACAAATCTTGAAATTATTTGTTCTAGTTCTGTGAAAATGTGGCTGGTAGCTTGATAGGGATTGCATTGAATTTGTATATTGCTTTGGGTAGTATACTCATTTTCACTATATTGATTCTTCCAATCCATGAACATGGTATATTTCTCCATCTATTAGTGTCCTCTTTGATTTCTTTCATCAGTGTTTTATAGTTTTCTATATATAGGTCTTTAGTTTCTAGCAATCTTGAGAAAGAAGAATGGAACTGGAGGAATCAACTTGCCTGACTTCAGGCTCTACTACAAAGCCACAGTCATCAAGACAGTATGGTACTGGCACAAAGACAGACATATAGATCAATGGAACAAAATAGAAAGCCCAGAGATGAATCCACACACATATGGACACCTTATCTTTGACAAAGGAGGCAAGAATATACAATGGAGTAAAGACAATCTCTTTAACAAGTGGTGCTGGGAAAACTGGTCAACCACTTGTAAAAGAATGAAACTAGATCACTTTCTAACACCGCACACAAAATAAACTCAAAATGGATTAAAGATCTAAATGTAAGACCAGAAACTATAAAACTCCTAGAGGAGAACATAGGCAAAACACTCTCAGACATAAATCACAGCAGGATCCTCTATGATCCACCTCCCAGAATGCTGGAAATAAAAGCAAAAATAAACAAATGGGATCTAATTAAAATTAAAGCTTCTGCACAACAAAGGAAAATATAAGCAAGGTGAAAGACAGCCTTCTGAATGGGAGAAAATAATAGCAAATGAAGCAACTGACAAACAACTCATCTCAAAAATATACAAGCAACTTCTGCAGCTCAACTCCAGAAAATAAACGACCCAATCAAAAATGGGCCAAAGAACTAAATAGACATTTCTCCAAAGAAGACATACGGATGGCTAACAAACACATGAAAAGATGCTCAACATCACTCATTATTAGAGAAATGCAAATCAAAACCACAATGAGGTACCACTTCACACCAGTCAGAATGGCTGCGATCCAAAAATCTGCAAGCAATAAATGCTGGAGGGTGTGGAGAA
This sequence comes from Ovis aries, assembly GCF_016772045.2. Lineage (NCBI taxonomy): Eukaryota > Metazoa > Chordata > Mammalia > Artiodactyla > Bovidae > Ovis > Ovis aries. The sequence goes on along the minus strand of NC_056080.1, from coordinate 12,982,751 downwards.
AGGAACCTCCTACACTGTTGGTGGGAATGCAAACTAGTACAGCCACTATGGAGAACAGTGTGGAGATTCCTTAAAAATTGCAAATAGAACTACCTTATGACCCAGCAATCCCACTGCTGGGCATACACGCTGAGAAACCAGAATTGAAAGAGACACATGTACCCCAATGTTCATCGCAGCACTGTTTATAATAGCCAGGACATGGAAACAACCTAGATGTCCATCAGCAGATGAATGGATAAGAAAGCTGTGGTACATATACAATGGAGTATTACTCAGCAGTTAAAAGAATTCATTTGAATCAGTTCTGATGAGATGGATGAAACTGGAGCCGATTATACAGAGTGAAGTAAGCCAGAAAGAAAAACACCAATACAGTATACTAACACATATATATGGAATTTAGGAAGATGGCAATGACGACCCTGTATGCAAGACAGGGAAAGAGACACAGATGTGTATAACGGACTTTTGGACTCAGAGGAGAGGAGAGGTGGGATGATTTGGGAGAATGACATTCTAACATGTATACTATCATGTGAATTGAATCGCCAGTCTATGTCTGACGCAGGATGCAGCATGCTTGGGGCTGGTGCATGGGGATGACCCAGAGAGATGTTATGGGAGGGAGGTGGGAGGGGGTTCATGTTTGGGAATGCATGTAAGAATTAAAGATTTTAAAATTTAAAAAAATAAAAATATAAGACCCGCAAAAAAAAAAAAAAATAAAGCCAGTTGATGGGAAAAGTCTTTGCTGATCCCTCAAGACTAGGTTAGAGTCATGTTTTATTTATTCCCACAACTATTGAACTCTTTTATTGTATTGTAATACCCATCATGTGGGAATTATAATTTCCCATCTCATTTGTTCTTTTTTGTTTGTTCCCAACTAGAAAGGAAGCTCATTGAAGGCATGGACTTTTAAGAATTTAATCAATAGGAGGTACAGAATAAAAATGTGATCATTGGAGGTCACATACATGAATAAAACCTAATAGAATTTAATATCAAAAGTAACTGAACTATTCAATGCAAGAAAGTGGTAATAAATAGCATTTGTTAGGGTACAAATCCAGTTAGACCTAGATTTAACTTCCTTGAAGGTTAAATCTAGAAAAGACAACTGAGAAATGTAGATGGCAATAATCTCAGCTGTCTAAATTTTTACATGAAAATAGTATTTTATTACTAAAATTAATTTTATTACAGTTATATAAGATGTTAACGTAAAGAGAGTTTGAAGGACTGGTATACAGGAGCTCTATGTGGAAACTCAGGGCTTCCCTGGTGGCTCAGGTGGTAAAGAATCCGCCTGCAATGCAGGAGACGTGGGTTCGATCTCTGGGTCAGGAAGATCCCCTGGAGAAGAAATGGCAATCCACTCCAGTATTCTTGCCTGGAAAATTTCATGGACAGAAGAGCCTGGTGGGCTACAGTCCACAGGGTTGCAAAAGAGTTGGACACGACTGATTGACTAAGCACATACAGGAACTCAAATTTAAAAGTTTTAAAGATGCTTTTTTTACATGCATTCTTTTCTTAGCTATGTAATCCCCTTCAAAAAAATGAATTCCACAAATAAGACAAAAGAGAACATTTTTCAAGTTAATACTGATCTAGAAATTCAGATATACATATTTGAAGTACCTAAAATATTCTATTCATTGCTTTACTAAAGTATAATTATTTTGATCTGTTACAAATTTCTTTTATTGCCATAAAGATAAATGCATATATAGAAAATTGATATTTTTACCATAAACAGCTTTGAGTCTCAAAATTCCATAATGCCTACAATGGCTAAAATATTATTTAGGTAAGAAACTGCCACCTCAATTTAGTTGAAATATACTACAATTTTGCCACAATTCAGTAGTAGGTTATATGCCTGAATTACAGAAAACCCTTGAGAGAGGAAAAAAAAATCGCATGAAAAGTGAAGCCCTATACTGAGGGTATAAGCTTAATAAAAGCCAGTAAAACAGGGAAAAAGACATCTATCTAATTTCATGTTTTTATTATATATATATATATATATATATTCAGAAAATGCTGCCCTCTAACAAATTAACCCTCTGTCATACAGCTGACAAATGATAATGACATGGGACTTCCCTGGTGGCTCAGATGGTAAAGAATCTACCTGCAGTGTGGGAGACCTGAGTTCAGTCCCTGGGTCGGAAGATCCCCTGGAGAAGGGAATGGTTACCCACTCCGGTATTCTTGTGTGGAGAATCCCATGAACAGAGGGGCCTAGGGGGCCACAGTCCATGGGGTCACAAAGAGTCAAACACGACTGAGCGACTAACACTTACACTTTTATGACATGACATAGAACATAACAGAATAAGATAAAACATTGAATGTGATATATGATATATACAACCTAATTATTTAAACAGATGATTATTCCAGAAGGTTCTCTTTTAGTCTGCTACAAATTCGTATAGTCACATAACCAGGCCATGTTAAACTAATGTCAAGTGATATTAAATGGGGCTTTTCTTATTGTCTGGGGTGTCCCATAAGCCCCCAGAGCTGAGACCAACAGTTGTCAAATGTCTAGTCACTCTCTTGGCAGGTGATGACTGAATCACATAAGTGGTTGGTTCAGTGCCCACCTCCTACCTCCACCTTATTCAAGAGAAACCCAGAGAAGCTTATTAGAAAAATTAGATTTCTCAAAATGAAAAGCAATGAGAACAACCTGGTATTTTTGTTTTCTCTCATCAGGAAGAAAACATATTTTGTTTTCTTCTCTTCTCCTTCAAAGTTAGGTCAGGGAGGTCAAAGAGGCAACAAGAAACTCCTTTGGGGAAATGGGAGCATAGGACTAGGAAAGAAGGAATGGGATGATTAGTGAGCAGTGGGGGAGGCAGAGGACGATGCCACATAATGCTGAAGAAGTATTATACATAGTGACCAGACCATGATGGTCTTGTAAAATCATGTCAAGGGGTTCACTAGGAGGTCAGTGGGAAGCATCTGACTTGTTTTGAACCAGGAGGTGACAAGATCTGATTTGCGTTTGAAAAGAGTATTCTGGTTACTGTTTGAGATGTAGATTGGACCAGAGCACTACAAAGCAGGCAATGTTAGGAAGCCGCCACCACAATCCAGGTGAAAGATGTGGCCTGAACAAGGTGGTGGCAATGCAAATGAAGGGAATTGGGAAACATTTTGGCACTGAAAAGGGCAGAACTTTCTGACTGCTTGTGTAATAGATTGCCTGTTAAGACAGATATTGAATGGAGTGCCCAAGGTGGGTGATACCCTTGAAACTGATGTTCATTGTTGTGTAAAAGTTACTGACTCCTTTTGTGATGTAAATATAAGAGGAGAAAGCACCACTATTCAGTGTGGGAAGACATGTGGGAACTGCATATGTGCTTCCCAAGATTCAAAAGACTTATAAACTTGGGCCAGAACGACCTCTTTTGCAAACCAGTGGTAGAGACAGACAATGGGATCCTATAAATACAGTGAGTGAGGAAAGGGGGCTTGTGAACAGAGACCAGGGCAGGTTTTGGTTTATGGAGAAGGGCTGGTTTAGGCATGGTCTATGGCTTTAGCTAGAGGCTCCTCCTGACCTAACCTGCCGAGCTGTTACGGTCCATGATGTGGCAAGCCTCGTAGCCTGAGATGGGCTGTTGATCAGACTTTTCCAGCAGAAGTCAACTATACAGAACTTGTTTACAACTGCAAAACTGTGGGAAAACTCTGACAGAAAGCAGTTCTCTGCTTGCTTCTCTAGTGAGTGAGTGTATAAAAAACTAATACCATACTTTGTGTCCTGGTCCCACCCCTGGGTAAGGCCCTGGAGGCTGTGGTCAATTGTGGGGAGATGTGATATGGAGGGAGGAAATGGACTTGCTGTTACCAGCAGGGGTAGAGCCTTGAATGTATAATTGTTCATGTCTGTATTGTCTTCAGTGATGGTGAAACAGGTGACACTGGTTCTAATTGGGTGTTAGGAGTGAAGGAGAAGGAGGAATAAAGGATGTTTCTTAGGATTTTGCCTTGGGATCTGAGTCAACAATGCCAGACATGTGGAATTTACTTTCTATCTATGTCCTGTACTTGGCTAGATCTTTATGTCTCTATCCAGACACCAGTTAGTAACTAATATTTGCCTAGTGCATTACCATTTGTCAAGAGTTTTCACACATTATCAAATGTGGTGCTTTCCAGTGTCCTAGAAGTTCACTGGGCAGTCCACTATTTCTCTTTATTATGATAAGGAAATTGAAGCTCAGAGAGGTGGAGTGAGTTGCTCAAGGTGGTAAGAATTCCAACTGAATATTACCACCTGAAGATTGAATCCAGTTCTTCTAATTCGTTTGCTTGGTCATTTATATATCCATTCTTTATTTCTTACACAAATATTTACTGGATGCTTCCTAGACCAGTTAACAGGTACTCTCTGGAGATACAAAGATGTGCATGAAGGTCCTTCCCTGAAGGTCTGGCGCAGTCAGATGTGTTCACACATTAAAAAAAACACAAGTAGATTTCTCCAAAAGAGTAGAGGTTTTGTAAGGGCGCAGAGGAGTTCACGTGAATGATTTGTAGGAGATGTCAGATAAAGAGGGAAGAAAGACACGCCAGGCAACTGCCTTTGCTTACTACATGTTCTATGGTTCTCTGATTTCAGAATCTTGAATATCACTGAGAGAAGTGTGGAGTTAATGAGACTGAATTTTACCTTTTATGAAAAATTTGGAAAGAAGGACTGAATTGAGGTAAAGCATTGTTTTATGCAAATAGTTAAATTTAATGAATAAATTGTTCCTTTAAAGTTCTTTTTTTTATAAGTCAGCTATGCAATAAAAGGAATTACATTTCCAAGATGGGTAATTTTCTCTATTGTATTTCACAGTTTGAACTCAGAATACTAAACATTCCTCCAAATTAAGAAGCAGAGGAAATAAAAGTTTCATAACTAACAAATGAAAAATCACAACTGTTCACCAGGGTAGAATGGAAATCTGTTTGGAGCAAGTGAAAATATGGTGGTCCCATTGATCCTTAGTGGAAAAATATTATGACATTTCTATGTGAAGAGAAGTTACAAAGTTAGACCTTTGTGTCCTAATTCAGTTTGAGTACTATTCCTCCCCAAAATTAAATGGTATAACGTGCCATCTGTTCATATTGAATTGAATGTCCTCTGGATTTTCTTGCATCATAATTTATGTCATTTCTATACCTCCACACCCATCTTTTTGCATCAGCTAATGGATGAGAGACCAACACTAACTTCCCTCTCCCAAGCTCTGTGCTGCCTCTAGCACCATCTCTACCATGGAGATTTCTCTGTCATCCCACCTCTCCACAACCCCATCTTCTGTTTTCCCTTTAAGATATGAATCTAATTACTTTGCTGTTGGTAGTAACAGTAAGATCTTCCTTGAAGAGCATTGTTAGAAGTAGCAAATGAATCAAGTGGAAAGAATATGATTTAGACTGACCCATCTCTGAAGCCAGAACCTTGCCAGTGACACAGGGTGTGACTTTCTGTGGACAGAGGAGAGGGCATCTGGGCTTTAGTCCTGGCTGAAATCCTAACAGGGCTCTCTTCCAGGGTGGTCCACCTCGCTTGAATCTAGAATGCAAACACTGAGGCTTTTGTCTCAGTAAATGTTGACCAAGTGAATGAGCCCCTGGAACAGACCCGTAACCTGTCTGGTTCAGTTGCTTACCACATTGGAAACGTTCCTTTGAAGGCTTCTCTGTCCCTGGAAATGAATTGATCTCTGTCACTCAGATGGTTTGATCTATCTATTTGTTGGTAAATCCTAAATTCAGAATTAATAGCCTCTCCTTCTGTGTCTCCCCCCCCCCCCTTTCCTCCCTTCCCCTCTTCTTTTCTCTTTCCTTCCTAGCAATAGACCCTTTGCATTCCCCGGCGTTCCATCTCAAGAATCCATGAACTCCTGGGAACTGCTCTGGACTATAGTTTTTCCGGTTAATCCTCATAGAAGAGAGAATAGAGAAAAAGCAAACACAAAACAAACACCCAAACAAAACACAAAACCAGTAAAAAGAACCCAGGTCCCTCTGACTTCTTCCGCTGACGGCCCTTCTGTGTCCCATCTATTCTTCAGTCCTGTCAGTTCTTCTGTTTACCAAACAGCCTCTCAGATCAAGTCCTTCCCACTTCCAGCTCCAGTCCTCATTATTTCACATTTTACTTATTACAGTGAACTGTTCCTTGGTCTTCCTGACTCTGCTTTTTTCTCTTTTGTTTTCTCTGTTCTGTTGCAGATTAGTCTCCCTGGAGATCTATTTTTGTCTTGACGTCTCCTTTCTTCTTGGCAAGTAGGAGAGGGTGGCACCCTTTGGCTTACTAACTCATATGCAGAGTCTCCCTCTAGGCACTCTTGAGTCAGCCATCCAAGGGCCCCAGGTCACCTAGCTGCTCTGCTTCCCACTCCTGACACCCACATCTAGACCTGCAGAGCCTAAAGCATAGCCGCTTTTAGTTTATTTAGTTTTATTTGATTCATTTTTAAATTTAAGAACTGAAGCACTTTTGTCAATGTGGATGGGGATATTAACAGGAAATGATTTTTAGTATTTGATTAAGTTATGGGGAAACTTTTATGTATATGTATTTGTAACAACTCGGGTAGGTGAATTCATCTTTTCAATTGTAAATTTTATAAAATCTAAGTACAGATTATTTCTAATGAGTTTAACATCCAAATTGAGGTATGCTATAAGTGTAGACTGCATGTTAGATTTCAGAAACTTAGTAAAAAAATGTAGAATATGACATTAATAATTTTTGTATAGAGAGTACATGCTGCTGCTGCTGCTAAGTCGCTTCAGTCGTGTCCGACTCTGTGCAACCCCAGAGATGGCAGCCCACCAGGCTTCCCTATCCCTGGGATTCTCTAGGCAAGAATGCTGGAGTGGGTTGCCATTTCCTTCTCCAATGCATGAAAGTGAAAAGTCAAAATGAAGTCGCTCAGTCGTGTTCGACTCTTAGCGACCCGATGGACTGCAGCCTACCAGGCTCCTCCATCCATGGGATTTTCCAGGCAAATCTGGAGTACTGGAGTGGGGTGCCATTGCCTTCTCCGATAGAGAGTACCTACTGAAATAATATTTTATATGTATTGATTTAGATAAGATATATTTTAAAAGTGAATTTAATCTGCTTTTTACATTTTTTATAGGGCTGCTAGAAAATTTTAAATTATACATGTAACATGTATTATATTTCTATCAGATAGTGCTAGTCGAGAGCAATTGGGCCACTTTATTTATTCTCTCTTCAATTTAGATTTTCCAGGGCAGGTTAAATTTTTAATATTTCCTGTAACCACCCCCTCTATCTTCATAAATAATTCATAACTGTTAGATAACCTGTTTGAGTGAATGATTTAGAAAGTGTGATCTAGGCTTCCAGCCCCTTCTAGTGTTTTCTAACATTGTTCTCTGCATCTGGAACATCCAACTCAGATGACCTGTCCCACCCGACCTTGACCATCCTTGACCACATGCCATAGGTTGGTGTCTCCTATCTCTTAATTCCCACAGCATCCAGATTTAGTTTCTATACACTCAGATTCATTGCCACTCTCCACACCACTTTGAATTGTTCTGACTTCTTACGTGTAAAACTTCCTTTCTCTTCTAGAAAATTCAGTCACTGAGTCAAGCATCATGCTTTCTCTTTCATTTGACCCATCTACCAGATTTAAACTATGATTTCCTCTTGGAGCAACACAAAGGCTCAATGAGGACCAGTGCAAGAATATTCCATATAGTTGAATTGTACCCTTACCAAGTTGCCAAATATTAAACTTGGCAATTATAATAAATTAAGGAAATATATTTATAATTTTGAAGATGCACTGTAGTGGAAAAGGAGTTTGCCTTGGAGTCAGCAAGCTAAGATTTTAGTTCTATTCCTGCCTCTCTGGGCACCTGACCTTGGACAAGTATACTTCACCTTTCCAGAACTTTCTTCATATAGAAAACAGATAAGCTCTAAGATACATTGCAGATTGCATGTTTTATAAGTCTGTGATGGAAATCTTTCTCAAATACCTTGCATATTACTCTGAATTTTTAAAGTAGAACATGCTGAGCAGAAATTAGCATTTTTTAAAATGTCAGAGTCATTATTAGGGATGTCAGTTATTATACACTGACAGTGTAATGTAGCTAAGGGGTTATTTTGATGTGTATGACTGCTTACTCTCCAGAGCAGTGGTTTGTATTTGTTAATTAATGTCTGCCCTTTAATGTTCTCTTTTAATGTCAGACTGTCACCTGTCGCTTATTGCTAACACTGGTCTTGCCTGTATTAATACCTTCCCTGTCCTCATCCCATGTAATTTGTGATTCCTAACCTAAAGTGATGTTGGGAAACCCGATCATGAGGAGCTTGTTTGATTTCTGTTTGAAATTGGGAATTTAGTCCGTCAACAACCATTTACTGGGTCCCTGTACCTGTGCAGCAGCAGCAGTACCTGTGTGCAAGGCACAAGATGGTGCAGGGGCTGAAGAAGAAATCATTTGTGAACCATCTACACAGTGAGAAGTGTCTGAACTTCAGTGCAGAAGGTTTGTAGGCCTTTTCTTCTCTTGTTAGTTTCCAGCTCCTGTCCTGATGGCCAAGTTTCCCAGGCAGGTCACCTATAGATAATAGAGGGCCTAATGATAATAATGGTTAATCAACACAGTGAGGAACTCTCACAGAAGTATGCAAAGAGACAGAACAGAACAGAAAGTCGAGATAGGTTCCATGTATGTGCTTGAATTTGATATATACAAAAGTAGTTTCCCGAGACAGAGAAAAGCATGGGCTATTTAGTGTCTCATTCAATTCCTACAAAAAAACCTTGTGAACCAGGTAACACTATTCCCCCCACTTTATAGATTAGACAAAGAGAGGTTCTGAGATTTGTCTAAAGTCTCCATGGTAGATCTGGGAGAAAGTGTATTGTCGTTGGTCTGTTTCTCCCCTTCCTTACTACTGGGTCCCATTATATATTAAATGATCTGAACACTTCTAGAGGTCCAGAGAAGCAAATAGAAAAGAAGTTCCCTACCAGTAGTAATTTTACCCCCCAGCGACATTTAAGTGTCTAGAGACATTTTTGGTTCTCCAAACTGAAGTGGGAGACATGCTATTGGTATCCAGTGGATCGAGACCAGGGATGCTGCTAAATGTTCTGCAACACAGGACAGCTCCCAAGGATGGTCCAGCTCTAGAGGTCAATAATGGCAAGGGGGAGAAACCTTACAATAGATAAAAAGAATGCTTAGTCCTTCTCTAGTGCTGTGGATTGGATTAAAATGAATAATTGTTTGAAGTCTGTTTTTATTTCTTTTTTTTTTTCTCGGTCACACCATACTGAAGGCAAGGAACAAATAGGAGGAAGGTGGGAAAGGGCTTCTGATGCTTGAAAATACCTGGACACATTTTTATTTTATCTTTTCTATAGAAATATGAGTAAAGTCTAAAGATCTGCTACATTTCTGTAGCAAACGATACTAATATTTGCCACCGAGATTTCTCATCTTTTGGGGGGCTGCGGTAAGGGGTGAGGGGCATGTTCAGCACATGCCTCTTGCAGTTGGGTGTAATCATGTGACTAAAATTGGAATTATGGGTGGAAGCCTGTTCCTGATTTTCCATGCTCTCATCCTAGACCACAGCAACCATGGGCGTGTATGGAGAAACCATAATATCTAAGCGATGTGGAAAACTGTACCAATGGAGAACAGCAATCCCGCCCAGTCTCCAGGACTGCTAGGCTTTGCATTAGTAAGAACCAATCTTTTATTGTGCTATATTACTGAGAATTTTGCAATTATTATTGTAGTGTATTCTAACTTGTCCTGACTAATACATCCAAGTTAATTAGCAAGTACTCTGGGATTCTTGAACCCCACCCCCCCGGCCCCGCTGAATGTCTGGGGTGTTGCTTCTGCCTAGGGTTTCAGGATGTATTGATATTTTACATACGGATTCATTCATACTGCTTTCTCAAATTCCGATTAGCATTGAAGCATAAAACTCCAGTGAGTTAACAGTAAGCACCAAATGTTCTCATACATAGTTTCTGGGACTACGTATGAAAGAGTATATTTTTTAGACTTTGAAATATGCATTTTTATGTCTGAAATGATTTTTGTTGACATTAAAATATGTCCTGAATTGTGACATCTCAAGCTGGATGGCTTTTACCTACTCACTATATAAATTCTGTTATGTAAGCTAGAATGCAAGCTTTATTTCATTTACCTGAGTTTCTAGATTAGAGATTGTGAAAATTCTAGGACAATGGTAATCAACCTCTCATCTTCTGTTCCACATATTTCTTTCTCTCTTAATTTGAATCAAAACCATGTCATTATTTCTCTCACCTGTTGGAAATGGTTTACCTTTTTTGGTAAGGTAAGTCTTCAGAAACCAAAGACCAATCTTTTGAAGTTATCATCATCTCCTTGTAACGTTACTTTATATCTATGATCTGGCATGCTTTTTACCACCCCCCTTCTATAAATTTATCCATTTTAACTTATATCTAACATATTTATTATTGCATGTGTTTTCCTGCTGAAAAGCATTTATTTACTTCATACAACCTTTTAACTTTACTATGAGATATAACTGTAACATAAGGGTCAGCTGCCTATAGGAGTTTCTTCTTTTCCTTGGATGTTAAGTAAACTGCCCTGAAGCGCAGCCCCTTGGGTGGGAGAAAATCTAACATGCTGCCTAAAGACATCCAGGCTCTTCTGTGCACCTGACTCTCTTGGGGTCGGTTCACACTGTGGCCTGTTCCCCTGTCACCCCTGGCCAGGCAAGGCAGCACTGTTTGTGCACACATCCATCAACAGACTCTGATGGAAGGTGCTGGGGCACCAGAGGGAGTTATCAACAACTCAGGACAGTCAAGATGAGCTATGCAACACTGCATCATGGGCACGCCGCTTCTGAAGCATGCTGTGGCCATCCTCATTCCTGGGAATTGCTCAGTGGGTGTCTTTCTTTTCAGACATAGGATGTCACTGTGATACTGGGCTCTCCTTCATTTTCACACTCTCCTAACACAGTCTCTATCCTCCTCCTTTCTCAGGGCTCTCCCTCCATCTCTCTCAAGCTCTCCTCACCCTACTCCTTTGAAGCCCAGAATCCCCCCTCTAGTATGTCCTGCACTTTGACTTTCCCAATCTTTAACTCAACCCTAGTCCAGCTTCTTTAGTCTACTTTTTATTCTGTTTATTTTTGGTCATGCAACTTGTGGAATCTTAGTTCCCCAACCAGGGATTGAACCCCTGCTCTCAGGAGTGAAAGCATGAGTCTTTTTTTTTTCAATGCTCAGTATATGGTTTTATTATCAACAACCAGGGCTGACTTGAATTGACAACTGGTGCTGTTATATAATAGTTTCAGGAAGAATTGCTACAGAGCATTGTTTATCAAACTAATATTCTCAAATATGTAAACATCTTTCCATATTAAATTCCTTATGGAAAGCATCCCTATCTAGCAAGCTAATTACTTGCTTATTTAAGTGTACATTTTGTAATTAGAATATATTGAAAGGTTATGTTACTTTGTGGGAGTCTTACTAAAATATCATGTGGATTAGATAAATATTTGCGTGTCCTGCTTTAAATTTTGTCTGAATGAAAGTCTTTTAGGGATATTGATCTATACATTTGGCACCAACATCAAAAATGTCTTTATGTTAACATGGCACCTAATCTCTTTCTGAGCAAAATCTTAGCTCTGGCTGGGATTTATTTCTTGGCCTGTCTCTGCAAGTATCAACACTTATTTTCAGGAATACCTGATTTGTCGACTCCTTGTTCTAATTCGTAACCCAGCTTGTTGAACCAAAGCATATAGCTGTGTCCTTCACAGGAGCATAGAATAGCTATTTTCCAACTGATTTCAGGAAATATAACCCCAACTTGTAGCTTCATCGTAATGATCAAATCCTTATTTAAGAAGGATTGTCCAAAAACATGCAGTTTATTGATTCTTTTAGATGTTCTGAAATTCATATCTTGACTGCTGAAAGCTACATTTTTATGCCACATTGTTTTGACTTTCATAAAATCGCTTTTACAAAATTGTGTTTTACTTTTATCCTCTGTTCATCTTGAAGAATAGAATACAGAAGAGTTCGGTGAATCCTGCTAGTAACAATGATATGTTGATAATAATCATGATAATACTCATTATTAATTATATGATGATAATTCATGAATTCGGGAGCATGAGTCTTAACCACTGCATGACCAGGGAATTCTCCTGCTTCTTTATTTGATAAACTTCAGCCAGAGATTCTGCCAAATAGAGGCCATCTACTCTGGGTATATACCCTTTGGAACCACAGGCTTTCAGATTAGTGTTTAGAAATGGAAGTTCCTAATTTCTAGAACAAGAAGAAAGCTGTATGAGGCCTCCAGGCATTTGAGGAGCATGAGAAGGAATAGAGAACTTCGTGGCAAGAAACAGTAGCATGTGAGAGCACAAGAAGCTTGTTGATCTGTAGCCAATGGGGTCAGAGTGGTCAGAATGGCCTGTGCAGTGGAGGCTCTTGGCAAGTATCATGTGGGCAGAAGAAAGCTTTTGAAAGAAGTAAAGGAGCAGAATGCCATGCTCAAAGCTACATTCTAGAAAGATCACTCTATCTTGGGTCAGAGGGCCACAGTGTCGAGTCAGAGAGAACAGTTATAAGACTTTGATCACAGAAGGAGCTATAGCGACTTCCCTGGTGGTCCAGTGACTAAGACTCTGTGCTCCCAATGCAGGGGGCCTGGGTTCGATTCCTGGCCAGAGAACTAGGTCCCACGTTCCATGCTAAGAGTTTGCATGCTCAATAGAGATTCTGCATGCTGCAACGAAGATCAAAGATCGAAGATGCTGAGTGCTACAACTAAGACCCAATATAGCCAAATAATTTTTTTTTTTTTTAAAGAAGGAGCTCTAAACAGAGGGCTGTTGCAGGACAAGGGTAGTGGTGTGAGGTAGATTTGAGACCTATTGTGCAGTGGGATTGAAGGGGCTCTGCAACTGTGTGGGCAGATGAATCAGTGAGAAGATGAACCTGGCTTGTGCAGAGGAGGGGTGCTGGTGCCCTCTCTGAGGCGAGGTAGCACAAAAGAGGAGCACTCTGCAGGGGGCGGGAGTGGGGAAAACCATGGATTCAGTTATGCCCATGGTGCATTTGAGGTACCAGTGCCACCCTCTCAAAGATGTTGAATCAGCAGCTGTAGACCCTCAGATACCAGCGCCCATGGACTTAGCATGATTGGTTTTGAATGTTCTTAAGGAGCATGACGGGGCTTCGCTGGGGGCTCAGACAGTAAAGAATCTGCCTGTAATGCAGGAGATCCAGGTTCAGTTCCTGGGTCAGGAAGATCTCCTGGAGAAGGGAATGGCAACCCACTCCAGTATTCTTGCCTGGAAAATCCCATGGACAGAGGAGCCTGGTGGGTGACAGTCCACGAGGTTGCAAAGAGTCAGACATGACTTAGCAACCAAACCACCACCACCACCACCAAGCATGACATTGTTCTACAATACAAATGTATATCAGGAGGTGACGGGTGATGCTTAAGGGTGAATCACTGGTGCTTAAGGGTGAATCATGTAGTCTAGGAGTGAGACTCACACATCTACTTTTGGGGGCATCAGGAGAATTCAGCAAGGATGGATTCAGAGATAAAAGCCAGAAGTGGTGGCTAGTATGGTGAGAAGGAGGAGACAAGAAATACCATCTGAGCCTATGGAATCTGAGTGGACAGAGTGACAGAAAAGCCACTATAAAGTCAGCACTGGAGCTTGGATGGTATCAAGACTGGAGCTGTAGGTTAACAAAACAGAAGTGGGATCCCTTTTGCCAAACTGCAGCCTTTGATGTCTTGATTTCTTACCTCTGCTAAACTGCGTGGAGCCAAGAAGCAGGCCCTTGCCTTTTGAGTTTGCTCACCTTTCTTCAAGGCACCCCTCACAATTGGCAGAGGCAGGTAGTTTAACAATCTGCAGAGGGATTGAGGTAATGAATTTGGAAAAGAGGATGAAATCTAACCCGAGTCAGCAGAACTATATCTGTTATGTCTGTGTGCCAAGGATGAAAAGCAAGCATGGTGTTTGAAGCCAGAAACATACTAATTTTTTTACTTCTGACACTTTTTCTGATTTTAACTTTACTAATATCTACATGATATTGCCTGTGCCTTCCTTCCCTTCAGCACCCCCCCAAAAAAACTCTGCATGAGTTTCTTCTCCTCTCCAACACTCTTCTGCCCCCAACCGCACCCCCCACCCTACCTATATGCAGCCAAAGTTATTACTGGGTAATTTAATTCAGAAAGGCATTTCAACCAATACAATATTGTAAAGTAATTAACCTCCAATTAAAATAAATAAATTTATATTTAAAAAATAAAAACTTTGCAACATCATAAAAAAAAATGTAATTTCTTCATTGATGAGGAAACACATGGTGATCATTTTAAAATATTGAGTGGCGAAAGAATTCCTGAGGTCTTTAAGACAACAGATTAAACTGGAGTCTTGTTCTGCGGTAACATTTGCCGGGACCAGGTTTATTGCTGAAATCCAAGTGGCATGTCTGTTTTGCCTCAACTCCGTATATGCCCATGACTAATCAACAGACAGATCTCAAAATCGCTGGGTGATCTGCACATCTTGTCCCTAGGAATAAATATCACTCCCTTTGGGAGAGCTCAAGGCTGAATGAGTCATAACCCAGTCCTTTTGGTGTGTACAAAACAGTAGCTTTCTTGGAGTCAGAGACAAATTTGTGACTGACTTTTTTCCACCAGTGCAAATGTCTTGGATCTCAAAATGAAGCTTGCTTTTCATATCCTGGAATGAAGAGAATTTATTCAAGTCTTAGCAGGACCTCGATCTGAAGATAACAGTATTGGTGCCCTAATTTTTCCAGAATTTCTTGTATTCGGTGCATGCCAAATCTTTTCTTCTGAATTTATTTTCAAGGGCTATAGTAGGAACCACTGCCTGGTGACTTTAAAGGAAAACATTCATTGATTTAAGGCCTATACATTTCTTGAGTTGTTTATTGCATTTCAGCTTAGAAAGCAAAAGAGGGTACCAAATTCTATTATCTAATATCCTTATTCATTTGAATGTCCTGTAGTCACGTGAATTGATTTTAGCCCAAACAGAATTTGTCATCTCTCTCCATTGTTGCTTCTTCTCCCATAATTCCTGTCCTAATAAATAGTACCACCACCCATGCACATATCCAGTGGAAAAGAATGGGAATTATCTAAGACTCTGCTTGCTTCTTCACCAGTCTCCAAATTCTCTCATTTGAAAAAAAATATTTATTTTTATTTCTGAATGTGCTGGATCTTTGTTGCTGCTAGGGGCTACTGTCTATTTGCAGTGCTTGCTTCTCATTGTGGTGGCTTCTCTTGCTGCAGAGCATGAGCTCTAGGGCACATGCGCTTCAGTAGTAGCAGCATGTGGGCTTACTTGCCCCATGGCATATGGATCTTCACAGACCAGGGATCCCCTGCTTTGACAGGCGGAGTCCTAACCACTGAACCACCAGGGAAGTCCTCCAGATTCTCCTGATTCTATCTCTTTAATCTCTTATTTTCTCCTCTGCTTTCCCACACCAGTGTAATTAAAGTCCCCACCATGTCTTACCTGATCTAAGGTAATAGTGTTCTATCAAACTTTTCCTGCTTCCCAAAGCTTACCATCCCTGATCTCAGCAATCAACCTTGTGGTCCTTACCAAATGACCCTTTTATGTTGCAAATCTGATTGTTTTATTACAACTTAAGACCCCTCGATGGTTTCCAATGACCATGAGTAATGTCTGAACTCTAGTGCAACTGCCAAGGCTTTTGCTCTATGACCTGGTCTCTGCCTTCACTCCTGACCCCATGGTCTGACATTCTGCTGTGTGACCCAATGTTTTGGCCACATCAGGGGGTGCCATGCCATCCTATGACATGCCAGGCCCCATGGCCTCACCATTCCTTTCATGTACCCTGCAAATTCCATTCTTTGCCTGGAGGGTCCTTCCTCCTCCCTTCTGATGGGAAAACTCCTAGTTATCTTTTAAGAACATCCTATCCTGGGTAGCAGCTACCTTGTTTTTCTCGAAAGCACTCACATTACCTTACAGTGATACTATCTGAAATGTCCTGCTTAGCTGTCAGTCTGGGAACACCTTTGGGAGGAGCCATGATCCTTTTCTCTTTGACCCTAATGCCTAAATAGCCACAAGAAGAGACTAAGACAGGTCATGTGGCCACAGTCCAAACGTTTCAAGGAAATTACCGAGCTCTGAAAGGAGAATAAGCCACAAAGCTCTTCTTATTGTCCATCATGCTCTTTTCTTTGTGTTTCCTAGGGACTGGAGTCTTAGCACTTTATTTACCCTTACAGGCACCAGTGGCCTGGGGACATAGTGTTAATTAAAAAAAGTGGAGATGGGGTGGCTGTGTTAACTGTGCAAGGGGCTAAGTGGTCTTTTAGATGAAAGGGAATTTGGGAATCATGATTATGCTTTGAGCTCTGTTTTTCGAACGTTTGAAAACATAATCCCCCCCAACAGAAGGATATGCAGTTCTGTTATGATCTAATACACATAAACACATACACAAACATACGTGAAAAAAAAAACAAGTGAAAAAGACATGGTTACCTTTCCTATATGGCATGCATTCTGATGTTTCAGTTCTAATTAGTCTAGCCTGGTCTGTTTTTTTTCCAACATTCTGGTTATGACCTAGCAAGTGATATTTCAGTTCTCCAGTGGGTCGGGATCCCTATTCTGAGGAATCCTGTTGCCAATGCGGCCTTTCTCTGACTCAGGTACCTGCTTGTATGTAGATGAAGACAGCCACATTCCCAGAGGCCCTGCTGACAAACAGCTGTTTGTGGGAGGGAGCCACGCATGGTTGGTGGCATCAGTAATCAAACTGAGGACGAGAATTCCTTGCAGTTTTAGAGAAGTGAAAGAAATGTGCCGTGCAGCTGAATTCTGGCTCTCCCAAGAGCAGAATACAATTGCCTGATGAACAGCTCCTGAGCTCAGTCACTGGAACGGCCGACGACTGACTCTGGTCATAGGGATCTGGAAGCCTCCTCTATGGCTCCAGCAGTCGAGACCGCTTCCAGCAGCCACACTGGGCGGGGATCAGTCTCATCAGTGTTGTGCCTCTGTTTTGGTAATTTCCACTGCTGTGGTTCACTGTGCATACTGACTGACAATTAGTGTCTGAGTATGTAAACAAAGCCCAGGCAGAATTTAAATCCCTTACTAATGAGCAGTGATGTTTGTCAAGAGAACGCTGTTGTTTATTCCATTGGATTTCACCTGCAGAAATCTTGTTTGGTATTTTCACAACAACGTGAGAGGGGAAAAGGAAATGAGAGATCAAGGCAGAGGCAAACAGCACAAAATGACAAGTAGTAGAACTTTCTTTTTTTTTTTAGTTTTTATTTTTTAAATTTTAAAATCTTTAATTCTTACATGCATTCCCAAACATGAACCCCCCTCCCACCTCCCTCCCCATAACATCTTTCTGGGTCATCCCCATGCACCAGCCCCAAGCATGCTGCATCCTGCGTCAGACATAGACTGGCGATTCAATTCACATGATAGTATACATGTTAGAATGTCATTCTCCCAAATCATCCCACCCTCTCCCTCTCCCTCTGAGTCCAAAAGTCCGTTATACACATCTGTGTCTCTTTCCCTGTCTTGCATACAGGGTCGTCATTGCCATCTTCCTAAATTCCATATATATGTGTTAGTATACTGTATTGGTGTTTTTCTTTCTGGCTTACTTCACTCTGTCATAAATGAACTTAATCATTAGTTAATTTAATCTAATTATTTATTAGATCAAAACATGTATCTGTTGTTCTGCCAAGCAGGTACAGAATGTATATAAGTTCAGTGGAAGAAAATTCTAGCTAGTATCTATTTTCCATGCTTCCTGTATTTATTTCCTAGAGCTGTTGTAACTGAGTACTACCAACCAGGTGGCTGAAAACAATAGAAATGTATTCTCTTGCACTGTGGAGGCGAGAAGCCTGAAATCAAGGTGTCAGCCAGGCCCTAGGGGAGGCTCCTTCCTTGCCTCTTCCTGACTTCTAGTGGCTTGCGCAGTCCTTTGCTTTCCTTGGCTTGTAAATGCATTGCTCCAATATCTGCCTCTGTCTTCACGTGGCATTCCCCTGTGTATCTCTGTCTCCCTAAGGTATTTGTCTCTCTGTACCTCTCAACACAGGGTGACAGTGTTTTTGCTGGTATAAAATTCTCAAAAATTTGTCAGTCTTCAGGTGAAATTCACAGGCGTCTGAGCCATTAGACATGAGAATCCTCCACAGACCTTTCCTGGATCACAACCTCTCTATTCCTGGCTTTTGCTGAGATGGTTGATTGGATCCATAAATCATATGTGCATTCTCTTTAACAAACTGTTGTCTGACCACACTCTTGGTGTTCTTACACACTTTCTCATTTTCTGCTGCTCTCTGAATTGGCTTAAAACTTTCCAAATCAGGTGCTGGTCGCTTTTTGCTGATCAGTTCTTTCTCAATTTGTCCCTTTCCTCTAGCATTTTATCATAAGCAGCAAGGAGAGCACCTTCCATACTTGCCTTAGATATCTCCTCAGCCGAATATCCAAGTTGATCACTTACGAATTCTACTTTCTATAAAACTCTAGGACACGATTCAACCAAGTTGTTTGCCTCTTTTTAACAAAGATCATCTTTCCTCCACTGTCCAATAACATTTTCCTCATTTCCATCTGTGACCACACTAAAGGCACCTTTAACGTTCATATTTCTATCACCATTCTGTTCATGATGATACTGTGTATTCTCAGAGATAATAGAAGCTTTCTCTACTGTTTTCCTCACATCCGTCTGAGCCTTCACCAGAATCACCTTTAATGTCCAGATTCCTACCAACCATCTTTTCAAGGCAGTCTAGGCTTCTTCTGTGCAGCTCTTCAAAATTCCCCAGTTTCAAACAGTTTCCACATTTTCAGGTATTTGTTACAGCAACACCCCACTTCCACATACCAACATTTATATCTATCAGGGATCTCCAGAGTAACAGAACTAGTAAGATGTATACAGATATGTTACATGTTTGTCTGTGTGCTCAGTCATGCCTGACTCTTTGTGACCCCATGGACTGCACCCCACCAGGCTCCTCTGTCTGTGGGATTTCCCAGGCAAGATACTGGAGTGAGTTGCCATTTCCTCCTCCAGGGGATCTTCCTGACCCAGGGATTGAACCCAAGTCTCTTGCATCTTCTGCTTTGGCAGGTGGATTCTTTACCACTGCACCACCTGGGAAGCCTGCAGATATGTTAATCTGTATCTAAATATCAAATATCCTCATCTATATATGTATATCTATCTGTCTATCTAGTTTCACAGGATGGAAACAAAGACAGCAGTTGATGTTACAGTGTTGAGGCAGAATTTCTTCTTCAAGAAGCCTCAGTTTTTGCTCTTAAAACATTCAATCCATTAGATGAGACTCAATCACATTATGAAGGGTAATCTTCTTAAAGTCAAGTGATTACAGATGTTAGTCACACCTACAAATACCTTCACAGAAACATTTAAATTAGTGTTTGATTAAATAACTATAGCCTAGCCAAGTTGATAAATAAAACTAGCCATCACACCCCCAAAGTCAGACTTTGTCATATTCTGTTATGAATTATCATTAAGTATCTGATCCTTTATAAACTTGAAGTATCATTTGTTTATTAATGGGAGAAAGCAAAGAGGAACTAAAGAGCCTCTTGATTAGGGTGAAAAAGGAGAGTGAAATAACTGGCTTAAAACTTAGCATTCCAAGATCATGGCATCTATGGGATGCCGTCACTTCATGGCACTTCATGGCACATTTGTCACTTCATGGCAAATGGATGGGAAAAATAGTGGAAACAGTGACAGATTTTATTTTCTTGGGCTCTAGAATCACTGCAGACAGTGACTTCAGCCACAAAATTAAAAGACACTTGCTCCTTGGAGGAAAAGCTATGACAAACCTAGACAGTTAATTAAAAAGCAGAGACATCACTTTGCTGACAAAGGTCTGTATAGTTAAAGCTATGATTTTTCCAGTAGTCATGTACAGATGTGAGAGTTGGACAGAAGGCTGAGCACTGAAGAACTGATGCTTTTGAACTGTGATGCTGGAGAAGACTCTGGAGTCCCTTGGACTGCAAAATCAAACCAGTCAATCCTAAAGGAAATCAGTCCTGAATGTTCATGGGAAGGACTGATGCTAAAGCTGAAGCTCTGATATTTTGGCCACCTGCTGTGAAGAGGCGACTCATTGGAAAAGACCCTGATGCTGGGAAAGATTGAGGGCAGGGGGAGAAGGGGACAACAGAGGATGAGATGGTTGGATGGCATCACTGACTCAGTGGACATGAGTTTGAGCAAACTCTGGGAGATAGTGAAGGACAGGGAAACTTCAGTGTGCTACAGTCCATGGGGTCAAAACAGTTGGACATGACTTAGTGACTGAATAACAACAATAAGTTTGAGGCTTCATACTTAACCAGAAGTCTCTTATATTTGTTTTACTTTATAGCCTTCCTTTGTGATACATATGATTTTGAAAATTCTAGGTATTCAATGCTCTTCTCTTGAGTATCAGGCCTCTATGTAAAATGTACTGCTTGGTTTTTCTCATTAAGAAAGTATTTTGATTCTTTCAAAAAAATTTAATGAAATTGAGTTCTTTATCAGAGGAAGTTTTCACACCCACTGGCATGATATGATGCAACATTAGGGCTGGTGAAGTGCAAATCACAGGGCTGTGTGCTTGCTCACTGAAGGCTTACTATTAAGAGACAGAAGAGTGGATGCATATGCTAGAGGGAACACTTGGCTGCCCATTAGAATTACCTGGACAGCTTTAGAAAAAGAAAATCCCAGGCTGATTAAATCAGAAGGGCTAGGGGTGGTAGGTAGTCACCCCTCCTTTCTTCAAGAGGTAAAACTTAATTCCTTCAGCTCATTGAGAGTGAGCTGGACTTAGTGACTTGCTTCTACCAAGAATATTTGGCCACAGTGACTGTATGTGACTTCCAATAATACTGTGTCATAAAAACACTGTGAAGCTTCCTCCTGGCTTTTTCTTTTTACTTTTGAATCACATACTATTGGAGAAACCAGCTACCACAACCATGAGGACACCTAAGCATCCCTAGAGAGTCTCATGTTATGAGACCTCCTGTCAATAGCCAGCAAGGAACTGGGGCCTTTGTGATGGTTAATTTTATGTGTCAGCTTGACTGGGACACAGGTGCTCAGACATTTGGACAAAAGTTATTCCTGGTGTGTCTGTGAGGATGTTTCAGCATGAGATTAACATTTGAATAGACAGACTGAGGCAAGGAGATTGCCTTCCCTAATGTGGATGGGCTTCATGCAATCAGCTAAAGATCTGACTAGAATAAAAAGACTAAGAAGGAACTCCTCTTGCCTAAGTCCTTGAGCTGGGACATAAGTCTTCCTGCTTTCAGAATCAAATTGAAGCAGTTGTTCTTTTGGGGTCTCAAGGGGGTGCTGGCTTTGGGACTGTAACTGACACCATCAGCTTTCCTGGGGCTTTTGTGTTTGAACTGGAACTACAACATTGACTCTTGTGGATCTCTGGCTTTTCGACTACAGATCTTGAGACTTCTCAGCCTCTGTAACTGTGCAAGATAATCCTCCATTTTATGTATACATTATATCCTATTGGCTCCTCTCTGGAGAATCTTGTATATTGCAGCCTTCTGCCAGTAGCCATGTGAGAGAACCATTTTGAAAGCCCCAGTCAAGCCTTCAGATGACTGCAGCCTGAGCTGACATCTTGACTGTGGTCTCATGAGAGATGCTGAGCCAGAACCCCCACCTAAGCTATTTCCAAATTCCCGATCCACAGAAACTGCACAGGGTAGTAAATGTTCTTTGTTTTAGGCTACTAAGTGTTGTGGTAATTTGTTATACAGCAATAGATGACTACCACACTAGGTGATTCCCATATGCAGCCAAGTTTAAGGAGCACTACACTACCTTACTCTTCTGTCAGTAAAAATCATGAAATACCTGCTTTTTAGGCACTCAAAGGGATCTTGAGCACTTACTTATATTGTAAAGGGCCTGTCAAATGTCTAGGTAAAGCCACAGATCTGTAGTGCTGACTTTTCTTTGCTTCTCAGTATTTTCCAGTTTCATCCTTATGTCCAAGCAAACCCTCCCATCAGTGAGCTTCATACCTGGACCATATTACAATCCCTTGGTCCTTGTCTCTTTGTAGTCAGAATTGATTTCCCAGCTCCAGTAATTCTGTTACCTCATGTTTGGGTGTAGGCATCTTTGTGTTTGGGACAGGGCAAAAGCCCTATGAAAGACATAATATTGTTCTAAAATTTTCTGCTGATTTGAAACTTTCCTTTTGATTTTCAGAAGAAAATTCCACAAGAAAAATAATAGATGCCACTAGACACAAATTCCCTTAATTTTCTTGTCATCAAACTGCTTTTGTATCCAATCTGTTTTCTCCTCTGGCTGTTATTCTTAAAGAGATGTCCTCTTTTCATAGGCTAATACATCCACCTGTGCTGTGCATCACATTGGCTCCCCCTGTTCTCAAGGGCAGGTCTGCATCTTCACTGCTCCCTCTCTAGTAGCTTCTTCTCATTGAAACTAATTATAATTGAAAGCTGAACTCTTTCCCCAGCTGAACTGTAGTATACTAGAAGGCAAGAGCAGTGTCTTGTTAATGAAGAGTCATCGAATGCATGAGTGAGTGTATTAATTTTAAAAATACTGAAGCATTTAATCGATAGTAAAGTTACTCTTTTTCATTGTCTACCCCCAAATTTTTATTTCATTTTCTTGAAAGAAAAACTAAGAGGGAAGTTACAGCCTCTTCTCCAGAGATAGAGTAAAGGAAGCTACAAAGGTATTAAAATAGAGATGTGTCTGGTTGGTGGTCAACTACCAATTTGGCAATCTAATGGCCACTTTACAGCATCTAAAGGATCATATTGAAACTGAGAAGCTGGAGGCCCAAGACACTCTTTCTTTTATTGCTACCTAAGTGTTGTTGATTTCTCTTTACTTTGCAAAGTCTGAAAGTCACATTCACTCAAAGAGCCTGATGACATTTTTCCTAGAAAGTAGAGTAACAGCCATTAATAGGTGTGAGAATCACTTTAGCAGGGTGGCCACTGTCAATCGCACCATTGCTTACATTCTCCTTGTGGAATGTAAACTACAAACAGGCTGCATTTGATTTTTCCATCACACCCAATACTGTACCTATTCTCTCCTCATTCTATAGGCTTTTTTTTTTTTTTTTAGTTTTTTATTTTTTAAATTTTAAAATCTTTAAATCTTACATGCATTCCCAAACATGGAAGAGTCAGTCACTGCTGTGACTTAGAGAGGGTCAGCAAGACACAGGAAAGAATGTAAACTTTGTATTTAATAAGAGTTAGTTGAATCCTGGTTCTACTGCTTAACTAGCTACATAGCTTTGGGGAAGTGATTTAGTCTTAAAATTTCAGTGTCCTTATCAGTAAAAATAATGTA
Source organism: Ovis aries (assembly GCF_016772045.2). NCBI lineage: Eukaryota > Metazoa > Chordata > Mammalia > Artiodactyla > Bovidae > Ovis > Ovis aries. The sequence goes on along the minus strand of NC_056080.1, from coordinate 12,959,130 downwards.
CAGCTCAGTGTTGTCATGGACATTAAATGAAATAATTTTTAAAACATTTATTATGGTGGCAATTTCTTTGCCTTCTGTATTCACAGATGACTTACGAATCTATATAGCCTCACTTTTCTCCTTATATCCAAACCTATGATTGTAACTGCATATCTCAAAGGTATCTCATAAAGGCATCTTCACCATAGTAACTCAACTCATTATCTTTCCTTTCATCCTTTCTCCTCTGTTGTTCTCTAGTTTAATTAACAGCAACATCACTCAGTCATCCAATCTAAAAACCTTTGCATTATCCTCTAGCTTTAATTTTCCTCTACCTCAGTCTTAATCCCCAGGATCTGTCAGTCAATAATCTGTTGATTCAGCCTTTAAAATTACAACATGTCCTCTTCCTCCCAACTTCTGCCTTGATTCTGACTCTGGACTCTTCAACCTGGACCATTGCCTGGCTCCATGTAAACAGAAGCATGCCTCTCATTTGATTACACACAAGACACATTTGTAACAGTGTCCTTGAAGACCCCAGCATCCCTTGTAACCTCTATGGTCCCTTTACATTGTTCACCACGGACCATGTATTGGTTGATGCTGTGGTCCCCGGTACCCAGAACCACCAAGTCACCACAGCCCCCCAGAGACAGAGTCTCTGCCTATGCCTGCACCTGGTACCTTTTACCACAAAGCACAAGGCCATTGCATATACCAGTATGCCCCACCCACATTGGAGGTCTTTCCTTACTAAGGGCAGCCAGTAAAGTCTGGGAGAGATGACTGCTTCTTCAAATGTGTAGATACTTGTGGAATTATACTGGGATCAAAAAGATTCAGGGAAAGATGACTCTATCAAAGGAATATAGGAAACCTCTAATAACTGACCCCAAAGAGGTGAAGATACAGGAATTGCCCAACAAATAATGAAATAATTCTTTAAATAATTGAGTAATTATTCTAAAGATGTTCAAAGAACTATAAAGCAACACAAATAATTAATTTAATGAAATTGAGAAAATAATACAAGAACAAAATTAGAAGTTCAATGAAAAGATGGAAAAAAATAAAAGAACCTTTGGAGCTAAAAAAATCAATGACTGAAGCAAACTTCAATGAGAGATTCAATAGCAGATAGGACCAAAAGGAGAAAGAATTAGTCAGTTTAAAGACACACCATTTGAAATTATCTAATCAAAGGAACAACAACAACAAAAAAGAATGAGGGAGTTTCCCTGATTGCCTAGTGGTTATTATTCCAGGGTTTCATTGCCATGACCCAAGTTCAATTCTTGGTCAGGAAACTGAGATCCCACAAGACACACAGTGTGGCCAGAAAAAAAAAATAAGAGTGAGAAAGAAAAAAAATGAAAAGAAGTGAAGAAAGCCTATGGTCCTTAGAGACACCATTAAAGAAATAATCTATGCATCATTGGAGTCCTAGAAGAATAAGAAAAGGAGAAAGAGGTAGAAAGCTTATTTAAAGAAATAATGGCCAAGAACCTCTCAAACCTGCGGAGAGACTTGGAAACTCAAATTCATGAAGCTAATGTTACGCTTATTTGCTCAGTTGTGTTTGACTCTTTGAAACTCTGTGGACTGTAGCCCACCAGGCGCCTCTGTCCATGGTATTTTTCAGGCAACAACACTGAGTGTGTTGCCATTTTCTTCTCCAGAGGATCTTCCCGACCCAGGGGTCTAACCTGTGTCACCTGTGTCTCCTGCATTGCAGGCAGATTCTTTACCTGCTAACCCATGGGGGAAGCTCATGAAGCTAACAGGCATCCTCAAATTTCAATCCAAAGTGATCTTCTCCAAGATCCATTATAATAAAACTGTCTAAAGTCAAAGACGAGAGATTTTAAACAGCAGAAGAAAAAAAATTTCTCTCATGTAAGTGAACCCCCATAAGGCTATCAGTAGAAAAATTCTCTCATGTAAGTGAACCCCCATAAGGCTATTCAGTAGAAACCTTGCAGACCAAGATAGAATAAAATGATCTATTAAAAGGATTGAAAGAAAAAAAAAACCTACCAGCCAAGGATAGTTTACCCAGCACAGTTGTCTTTAAGAAATGAACATGACGGCTTCCTTGGTGGCTCAGTGGTAAACAATCCCCCTGCCAGTGCAGGAGACAGGGGTTCAATCCTTAATCCGGGAAGACCCCACATGCCACAGAGCAATTAAATCTGTGCACTACAACTACTAAGATAAAGACAGATGACAGAGTAGAAGGATGTGTGCTCAGCTTCTCTTGTGAGAACTCCAAAATTACAACTCACTGCTGAACAGCTATCGACAGGAGAATGTTGGATCCCAGCAAAAGAAGATAGCTCACATCCAAGGTCAAAGGAGAAGCCCTAGCAAGACAGTAGAAATGGCAAAATCATGTTTAGAATCAAACTCCATAACCACCAGAGATGCTTGGAGGGCTCAAACAAGGCATTGTGCACACCAGGAGACACCCACAAAGACTGAGCCAGACCTGCCTGTGAGTGTGTGAGTGTCTCCTGCAGAGGTACATGTCAGCAGTGGCCTGCCGCAGGGGCAGGGGCTGTAGGTGCAGACCTGGGTGTGGCATAAGCCCTCTTAGAGGAGGTCGCTATTAACCCCACCATAGAGCTGCTAGAACTTACACAGGACTGGGGAAACACTCTTAGAGTGCACAGATAAAACCTTGTGCACACCAGGACCCCAGAGAAAGGAGCAGGGACCCCACAAGGGCCTGACCCAGACTTGCCTGTGAGTGTCCAGGAGTCTGGCAGAGGCGTGGGTCAGCAGTGGCCTGCTGCAGGGTTGGGGGCACTGAGTGCAGTAGTGCATGCCTGGGACCTTTTGGAGGAGGTCACCATTTTCTTCATTACCTCCACCATAGTGTTGTTTCAAGTCAAACAACAGGGAGGGAACACAGCCCCAGCCATCAACAGAAAATTGGATTAAAGATTTACTGAGCATGGCCCTGCCCATCAGAACAAGACCCACAGTCAGTCTCTCCCATCAGGAAGCTTCCATAAGCCTCTTATCCTTTTCTGTCAGAAGGCAGACAGAATGAAGACCACAATCACAGAAAGCTAATCAAACTGATCACATGAACCACAGCCTCGTCCAACTCAATGAAACTATGAGCCGTGCCCTGTAGGGCCACCCAAGATGGACGGGTCATGGTGGAGAGTTCTGACAAAACCTGGTCCACTGGAGAAGGGAATGGCAAACCACTTCAGTATTCTTGCCTTGAGGACCCCATGAACAGTATGAAAAGGCAAAAAGATAGGACACTGAAAGTTGAACTCCCTGGGTTTGTAGGTGCCCAGTACGCTACTGGAGATCAGTGGAGAAATAACTCCAGAAAGAATGAAGAGACAGAGCCAAAGCAAAAACAATACCCAGTTGTGCATGTGACTGGTGATGGAAGTAAAGTCTGATGCTGTAAAGAACAATATTGCATAGGTAACTGGAATGTTAGGTCCATGAATCAAGGAAAATTGGAAGCAGTCAAACCAGAAGATGGCGAGGGTGAACACTGACATTTTAGGAATCAGTGAACTAAAATGGACTAGAATGGGTGAATTTAACTCAGATGACCATTGTATCTACTACTGTGGGCAAGAATCCTTTAGAATAAATGAAGTATGTATCATAGTCAAGAAGAGAGTCCAAAATGCAGCTCTTGGGTGTAATCTCAGTAATGACAGAATGATCTCTGTTCATTTCCAAGACAAACCATTCATTATCACAGTAATCCAAGTCTATGCCCCAACCAGTAATGTTGCATGGTTCTATGAAGACCTACAAGACCTTCTAGAACTAACATCCCCAAAAGATGTCCTTTTCATCACAGGGGATTGGAATGCCAAAGTAGGAAGTCAAGAGATACCTGCAGTAACAGGCAAATTTGGCCTTGGAGTACAAAATGAAGCAGGGCAAAGGCTAACAGAGTTTTGCCAAGAGAACACACTGGTCATAGCAAACACTCTCCTCCAACAACAAAAGAGAAATCTGTATACATGGACATCACCAGATGGTGAATACCGATATAAGATTGATTATATTCTTTGCAGCCAAAGATGGAGAAGCTCTATACAGTCAGCAAAAAGAAGACCAGGAGCTGAATGTGGCTCAGATCATGAACTCCTTATTGCCAAATTCAGACTTAAATGGAAGAAAGTAGGGGAAAACCATTAGACCATTCAGCTATGACCTAAATCAAATCCCTTACAATTATACAGTAGAAGTGGCAAATAGATTCAAGGGATTGTATCTGATAGACAGAATTCCTGAAGAACTATGGACAGGAGGTTTGTGACATTGTACAGGAGGCAGGGATCAAGACCATCCCCAAGAGAAAGAAATGCTAAAAGGCAAAATGGTTGTCTGAGGAGACCTTACAAATAGCTGACAAAAGAAGAAAAGCAAAAAGCAAAGGAGAAAAGGAAAGATATACCCATTTGAATGCAGAGTTCCAAAGAATAGCAAGGAGAGACAAGAAAGCCTTCCCCATTGATCAGTGCAAAGAAATAGAGGAAAACAATAGAATGGGAAAGACTAGAGATCTCTTCAAGAAAATTAGAGATACCAAGGGAACATTTCATGCAAAGACAGGCTCAATAAAGGACAGAAATGGTATGGACTTAACAAAAGCAGAAGATATTAAGAGGTTGCAAGAGTACACAGAAGAACTATACAAAATAAATGTTCATGACCCAGATAACCATGATGGTGTGATCACTCACCTAGAGACAGACATCCTGGAAGGTGAAGTCAAGTGGGCCTTTGGAAGCATCACTACGAACAAAAGTAGTAGAGGTGATGGAATTCCAGTTGAGCTATTTCAAATCCTGAAAGATGATGCTGTGAAAGTGCTGCACTCAGTATGCCAGCAAATTTGGAAAACTCAGCAGTGGCCACAGAACTGGAAAAGGTCAGTTTTCATTCCAATCTCAAAGAAAGGCAATGCCAAAGAATGTTCAAAATACCATACAATTGCACTCATCTCACACACTAGTAAAGTAATACTCAAAATGCTCCAAGCCAGGCTTCAACAGTACGTGAACTGAGAACTTACCGATGTTCAAGCTGGATTTAAAAAAGGCAGAGGAACCAGAGATCAAATTGCCAACATCTGCTGGATCATCTAAAAAGCACGAGAGTTCCAGAAAAAAAAACATCTACTTCTGCTTTATTGACTACATCAAATCCTTTGACTGTGTGGATCACAACAAACTGTGACATTCTTGAAGACATGGGAATACCAGACCACCTGACCTGCCTCCTGAGAAATCTGTATGCAGGTCAAAAAGCAACAGTTAGAACTGAACATGGAACAACAGACTGGTTCCAAATTGGGAATGGAGTATGTCAAGGCTGTATATTGTCATCTTGTTTATTTAACTTATATGCAGAGTACATCATGTGAAATGCTGGGCTGGATGAAGCACAAGCTGAAATCAAGATTGCCAGGAGAAATATCAATAACCTCAGATGATACCACACTTGCGGCAGAAAGTGAAGAAGAACTAAAGAGCCTCTTAATGAAAGTGAAAGAGGAAAGTAAAAATGTTGGCTTAAAACTCAATGTTCAGAAAACTCAGATCATGTCATCTGGTCCCATCACTTCATGGCAAATAGATGGGGAGACAATGGAAACAGTGAGAGAGTTTATTTTGGGGGGCTGCAAAATCACTGCAAATGGTGACTGCAGCCATGAAATTAAAAGACGCTTGCTTCTTGGAAGAAAAGCTATGACCAACCTAGACAACATATTAAAAAGCAGAGACATTACTTTACCAACAAAGGCCTGTCTAGTCAAAGCTATGGTTTTTCCGGTAGTCATTTATGGATGTGAGGGTTGGACTATAAAGAAAGCTGAGCACTGAAGAATTGATGCTTTTGAACTGTGGTGTTGGAGAAGACTCTTGAGAGTCCATTGGACTGCAAGGAGATCCAACCAGTCCATCCTAAAGGAAATCAGTCCTGAATTTTCATTGGAAGGACTAATGCTGAAGCTGAAGCTCTAATACCTTGGCCACCTGATGTAAAGAGTTGATTCATTGGAAAAGACTCTGATGGTGGAAAAGATTGAAGGCAGGAGGAGAAGGGGATGACATGGTTGGATGGCATCACCGACTCATGGACATGAGTTTGAGTAAGCTCCGGGAGTTGGTGAAGGACAGGGAATCCTGGTGTGCTGCAGTCCATGGGGTCGCAAAGAGTCGGACACGACTGAGTGACTGAACTGAACCACAACTATTGAACCTGTTCTCTAGAGCCCAGGAACCACAACTAATGACCCCATATGCTGCAACTCCTGAAGCCCGTGTGCCCTAGAGCCTGTGCTCCATCTCAAGAGAAGCCCATGTACTGAGACTTGAGAGTAGCCTGTGCACAGCAACGACCCAGCACAACCAAATATGAATAAATTAATTTTTTAAAAAGAAATGAAGATGATATAAAGACTGCCACTACAGCCCCCTTATATTAATGCTGAAAGGAGGTCTTCAAGCTGAAATGATAGCTTATAAAGTGACAAGATGGCAATTGTAAGTCCTCACCTATCAATAATAAAACTTAAGTGGATTAAATTATCCAATTAAAAGGTACAGAGCATCTGAATGGATAAAAAACAAAACCAAACTATATACTGCTTACAAAAGACTCATCTTCAAGGACACAGATAAGCTGAAAGTGAGAGGATGGAAGAAGTTACTCCATGAAAATAGAAGTTAAAATTGGTATCAAGTGAAACAGACTTTAAGTAAAATACTGTAATAAGAGATGAGGTCATTATATAATGATAAATGAATCAATTCAGCAAGAGAATGTAACAATTATAAATATATATCAACCCAATAGCAGAGCACTTAAATATATTGAGCAAATAGTAATATCAGAAGGGAGTAATAAGCAATGATAAATAATAATAAGAGAGTTTAATACCTTACTTTCAAAACAACCTGTGTCCACTGACAGATGAATGGATAAACAAAATGTAGTATATGTGTATACAATGGAATATCAGTCATAAAAAAGAAAATCTTGCCATTTGTGATAACATGGATAGATCTTAAGGGTATTATGCTAAGTGAAATAAGTGAAATAGAAAGACAAATACTGTACAATCTCAGTATATGGAATCTACACATATATGGAATCTACAAACATTGAACTCATCGAAACAGTGTGGAATGGAAGTTATCAGGGGCTGAGGGGTGGGAGAAATTGAGAGATGTTGGTCAAAGCATTCAAATGTCCATTTATAAAATAAATCAGTTCTGGGGATCTAATATACTGCATGGTATCTATAGTTAAAAATATTGTATTTTATACTTGAAAGTTGCAAAAGTAGAGCTTTAATGTTCTCACTGTAAGAACAACAGCAAAATGGTAATTAAGTGAGGTGAAGGATGTGTTGACTCGCCTTATTGTGGTAAACATTTTGTAATATATATGTGTCAGATTATCACATGATATACCATACACTTACACAGTGTTATGTATCAATTATATCTCAATAAAGCTGAAAAAAGGAAGGAATGAGAATTCATGTTAGAGAGACTTTCCTGGTGGTCCACTGGTTAACACTTCATGCTCCCAGTGTAGAGGTCATGAGTTCGATCCCTGGTTGGTTGGGGAACTAAGATCCCACATGGTGAGCAGCGTGTGGCCAGAAAAGAAAAATGAATTCATGTAAGAAAAATCTGAACTTTAAGTTCCTTATCCAACAACATAGATCCTAAATGGCACATTTCCTTTTTTTAATTTAGAGTATTCCAAATGGAAATATTATTTATGACAAAGTGTCCAAATTACTTCCAACTTAACTTTTTGTGTTTTAAACTCTTGACAAATTAGAACTCCTTTTACAGTGAGGCAATAGGTCTAATTTTTTTGAAATGAGCCATTGATACTGAAATCCAGCCCTTGATCTCTGTTGGCCAGCAGGGTTCAGTGTATATATTCATCCCAGAAAATGGCTTAGTTTCAGGAAGGACAGGTCAGCCAGGTAGGGAGGGAGAGTCATGTTCTAACCAAAGTAGGGCATGATGACTTCCATGGAGAGCCTTGCTTTTTCTTCAGATCAGACACATTCAGTGTCATGAAAAACTCTTCTCACTAATTTGTGCACATATTTCTTTTGAGATTGATGCTTTTGGAAGGAAAGTACAAAATGACAGTGTCTGAGAACAGCAGTTTTAGCAGGATATTCCTGACCCAGTTAAAGAGACTCAAATTTTAGGCAAAAATCCATGCTCCTAATTTCCTCGGCAGTTCTATGACACATTTGAGTGGATGCATTACAATTTTTAAACCTTTCCCAATAAAAAATATGAATATAAATGTAAGATTTTTAGGTGTAACATGGTTGTCATCCATTTTTTGTTTTTGCCATTCTTAACCCTAGAAGGAATGGAGGCTGCTCTAGAAACCAGACTATTAAAATGTCCCTTTGTCAAATGTGTTAACAAATGTAATTCATTCATATAAAGGAGGACATGGAATCTCAATAGCTGCCTTAGGAACAAAAGTTATATTAACAACTGAGAGGATTATAGGAGGGTTTATCACTGCTTTAAGTATAATGAACACACAGAACATATCTTTTGACAGTCTGGGTTATAGTTTTAGCCGTTGCAGGCTGTAGTTTTCTCACCCTTTCTTGAAGGGGAGCCGAGAAGCAACAGGGTTATCTCTCAGCTCCAGCATGTCCACCTTCTAGGAACTCTTTAGAAGATGTTTTTAGTGCCCATGTCACTTCCCTCGCCTGCTCCTAACTTCAGCCATTTCTGTGTTGCACAGTTCCTTGCACACGCAGATGCATCACAGCAGCATGTATATTAGTTTGCTAAGGCTGCAGTAACGAAATCCCGTGAACTGAGTGCCTTACACAACAGAAATTGACTCACAGTTTTGGAGGCTAGAAATTCCAGATCATGCTGTTGACAGGCCACGCCCCCTCCAGAGGTGCTAGGGAAGGTCTGCTCTCCCAGTATCCGGCAGCTCCTTGGCTTGTGGCAGCAGAACTTCCGTCTTCACGTGATACTCTCCTTGTGTGCTTATTGCTGTTCTCTAGTCGCTCAGTCACGTCCGACTCTTTGTGACCCCATGGACTGTAGCCCACCAGGCTCCTCTGTCCATGGGATTCTCCAGGCAGGAATCCTGGAGTGAGTTGCTATTCCCTCCTCCAGGGGATCTTCCTGATCCAGGGATCAAACCTGTATCTCCTGCATTGGCAGGTAGGTTCTTTACCACTGAACCACCGGGAAAGCCCTGTCTATGTCCAAATTTCCTCCTTTTTCTAAGGATGCCAGTCATGTTGTATTCAGGCGTATCCTAATAACCTCATTTTAATTTGATTACCTTTGTGAAGAATCTGTCTTCAAATAATGTCACCTTCTGAAGTGCTGGGAGTTAGAAGTTCAGCATGCAGAGTTTCAACATGCAGAGTTCAGCCCATAGCAGCATCACACCTTAAATACACCTTGCTTTCTATCTCATGGCCTTATCAGAGCTGAAGCTGTGGAAGCTGCTGGGCTCAGGTGAAGCTGTTGACACCCTTGGGGCAGTCCTCAGTCAGTCAGGGACGACCCAGTGAAAAAATGCACCAGACTCCTCTCATTTTGATGGATTATTCTGGCAGGTATTCCATCTTTTCTCAAAAGTCCTTGTAAGACTGGGTCCCAATTGCTAAAACAGCAACTTCATTAACACACCCAGACGTTGATTTTCTCCCGTCTCACTGTTCTTTTCTCTTACTATAACTTCTTGTGATTCCCTCAAACAAATCACCAACACTCTGCTGACATGATCTCTTTGTCTCAAACTCTGCTTTGGGGACTATCCAAACAGCTGCTTTTTCAATCTTCAGTAGAAAAACTAAGCAGTCCCCTAAAAGGCTATGTCTCAAGTTATGCATGATAGTAGTGCCTCTGATTTGAGCTTCTCAGGTGGCTCAATGGTAAAGAATCTGCCTGCAATGCAGGAGATGCAGGTTTGATCCCTGGGTTGGGAAGATCCCCTGGAGAGGGAAATGGCAACCCACTCCAGTATTCTTGCCTGGGAAATCCCATGAAAGAGGAGCCTGGCAGGCTACAGTCCATGTAGTTGCAAAAAGTCAGACACAACTAGCGACAAAAAAACTGACGACAACAGTGCCTCTGATTATGATATTAACTATGAAAAACTATATTTTTCTACTCTTCATAAATGTGGCATCTTGCTAGTATGAGTATAATAGACGTGTAGAAATAACTTTATTGCTGATAATACCTATGCCCATTTTGGCAGGTAAGAAAAACTGAAATTCACAGAGTATAATTGATAATACAAGAAGCTAGAAGCAGAGAGAGGACTAGAACCTAGATTCTCTGATACCTAAATTAGCATCTTTCCCTAGTTAGTTGTTGCTCCATCATGTCTGACTCTTTGCGACCCCATGGACTGCAGCACACAAGGCTTCCCTGTCCATCACCAATTCCTGGAGCTTGCTCAAACTCATGTCCATTGAGTCGGTGATGCCATCCAACCATCTCATCCTCTGTCGTCTCCTTCTCCTCCTGCCTTCAATTTTTCCCATCCTCAGGGTCTTTTCCAGTCAGTCAGCTCTTTGCATCAGGTGGCCAAAGTATTGGAGCTTTAGCTTCAGCATCAGTCCTTCCAATGAATATTCAGGACTGATTTCCTTTAGGATGGACTGGTTGGATCTCCTTGCAGTCCAAGGGACTCTCAAGAGTCTTCTTCAACACCACAGTTCAAAAGCATCAATTCTTCAGTGCTCAGCTTTCTTTATGGTCCAACTCTCATATCCCACTACATGTTTAATTCCTGTTGCCAGGAATACTTCATATGTTCATAAATGTTCCTTTTAGAGGGTGTTTTACATGCTTTTTAATGTAATGGAATATAAAATTTGTAAAGACAGGGAGGATCCCTATTTATATTTGTGACAAATGGGATAATGTCTTTTATAAAATGGATGCTAACTAGATATAATGTTAGTCCCATAATGGCACAGATTTTTGTCTGATATGTTCATTGATATGTCCGAAGAACCTGCGATAGTGTATGGCACATAGTAGGCATTTGACAAACATTCGTTGAGTGAACAAATACCTGTAGACATGCTTGAAATACAAGAAATGATTGTTTCTGTCTCTTTTGCCTTCTGTTACAGGACCACCTAACCTCCATTAATAGTAGCACTATCATACATGTCCAAGAATGTTCAGCATTGTTTACGTATATCTATGATCTGATTTAATTCTCGCAATATCTGTACGAGATAAGGAAACTAAAGCTTAGAGGAACTTCATAGCTATTTAATATCACAAAGCTAATGACTGACCCAATCATGTTTTGATCATGTGGCCTCTGATTAACGTAACTTGGATAACTGTGTTGCTAATGCAATAGAAAATGAGGACACAAGGAGGTTTAATCTCTATTCATAAATTAAGCAGTCATCTTGCAAACAAATCATTCCCTTCTCCAGGGGATCTCCCTGAACCAGGGATCAAACCCTGCAGGGATCACACTGCAGGCTGATTCTTTACCATCTAAGCCACTAGGGAAACCCATTTGAAAGGTGTATGATTCAATCCAAGATATTTCTAAACATTGAATCTGATGGAGTGTGATGACTCCACATAAAACCAGAAAGAGCCTTTATTTCTCCTCACTGGGTTGTTGCAAGTCTGCTAGGAGTGAATTCTATTAAAGTAGAATTACTTTCATTGTCATAATTCCTTATGTTATTAAGTACCACTGTTGTTGGTTTTCTTGGCCCAATTAATTTTTTTCTGAGGAAATAATGTTCTACCAAACAATGGCAAGCAAATAAAATCTCCTTGTGACAATTTTATGGCCTGAGACAATATATTCCACAGATTAAGTCAAGGGTTTGGCCATCAACTGTGTGGCTTTGACAAGTTCCTTACCCCCCCTAAATTCCAGGCTCTATATCTGTAAGATGGAATCAAAAAAGTACTCAGCTGTTAGTGTTGTGTTATTAAATGAAATCCTGAAATCAAAATACTTTGCACAGGACCTGGCTCTTAAATGTAAATGCTTAATAAAATATTGCCAGTGTCCTGCCACCACCATCATATTGGAGACAAGTTCTTTTTAAATGACATAATACCATTATTTGTTTGAAGAAAGAGTGCCTTTGCTACGGTATGGATGGTTCCTCTGGGTCTGAAGATTCAACATAGGAAGTGAAACTAATCCAGATGAATTACGTTCCTTCTTAGGTGATTTAGGGCCTCACAATCTCCTACAACACGGTAGCCACTAGCCACACGTGACTCTTGAACACTCTAAATGCATCTAGCGCAACTGAGGAACTGAATTTTTAATTTCACTTAATTTTCATGATTTCAACTGAAACTTAAATAGCTGCTTGTTTCTAGTGACAACCAGGCTGGACCGCACTGTGTTTTGTTATGCTATGGATGAGACTTTGCAAAACTTTGCCAGGCTCTGCCAGTAGGGGGCACTAGAGGGCGCCTTCAAAGTTGGGAGGAGAAGGCACCTGTTTTTTCCTGTCCACTTTTGTTCCTGTCAGTCACCACAGCAGTGGTTCTTCAGTCTGACAGTGGCAGTTGGTTTCAGTACTTGCCACACTCCTAGTAGTATGCCCGTTTGGACCCCTCAGAGATATCAGGACCAGCTGGACAGTGCCTGCCCCTTCCACCCATGCCCCCAGGTCTGGGTTCCAATTCCGTGGGACTCCAAACCTTTAAATTCCAATAACTCTAACCTCGTCTCTAGGGACAGGTTGCTGCTATAGTTTCATACCTTTCTCTTATGGTTTCTCTGACAACAGTTCAGTCAGTTCTCCAGATTAAATCTTTTCTGTTAAAATACCTGGCATGGACCTTGCCTGATACCAGCCTCCTGGGATCTCAGTCTGTGTGGGACATATTCCTGCTATTTCAGCCAAATGCAACTCCAGCCCCAGGACTTCACCTAGAACTTCACCTCTGACACAATCCAGCCAGATTTCCCCTTTTTTCCTACTAATTCTTAACCTCACCTTTTAACCAAAAAATTTTAAGGTTTATTTTAACCATACCACCTTCAGTTTCTGTTTTTGTTGCTTTTCTCACTGGATCTCACTTTGTTATTCATATTAATTTTCCATTTTTTCTTATGACTATTTTTGTTTTATCTTTTGATTTTCTCCTGTCTTATTCTTGACTTCCTCATTTAAAGTCTCATCTATTTCATTTATTTATCCTTCCTGTTATTTATTTTGAGTGGATTTATTTTTAAAAAAGCTTTAAAATGAACAAATAAACTTTCTTTTATTTTTAATTTATCGATTTGTCTTTGCTTTTTCTCTGTTCTTGGCTTCATATATGCTTTATTTTTCAATATTATAGTAAAATACATGGAACATAAAATTGACCATCTTAACCATTTTTAAGTGCACAGATCGATGGTATTGAATGCATTCATGTTGCTGTGCAGCCATCACTACCACCCACCCCTGTAATTCTGAACATCTTGTAAAAGGTGAAACTATACCCATTAAACAATAACCCCATATTCTCCCCTCCCCCAGCTCTGGGCAATCACTATTATACTTTCTACTGTTACTGCTTTGAGTACTTTATGTACCTTGTATAAATGGAATCTTGCAATATTTATGTTTCTGAGACTGGCTTATTCCACTTAGTATAGTGTTCTCAGGTTCCCCCATGTTCCTGCATATTGCAGAATTCCTTCCTTATACAGGCTGAATAATATTCCATAATGTGTATATCCAGTCCTCTGTCAATGCATACATGAATTGAGTCCACATTTTAGCTGTTCTGAATAGTGTTGCTGTGAACGTGAGTGTACATCATATATGCTTTATTTGTTTATTTCCACTTGCACCGAGTCTTGGTTACTGTACGCGGGTTTTCTCTAGTTGTGGTGAGCAGGGGCTCCTCTTCATTGCAGTGCGTGGGCTTCTCACTGCAGTGACTTCTCTTGTTGTGGAGTAGAGGCTTCAGTAGTTATGGCACACGGGCTCAGTACTTTTGGCTAGAGGGCTTAGTTGCTCCGTGGCATTTGGAATCTTCCTGGACCAGGGATTGAACCCATGTCCCCTGAATTGGCAGGCGGATTCCTATCCACTGTACCACCAGGCAAGTCCTGTTTCATATATGTTTTAAATGGCCTTTCATGAAGAAAGCAAGAACTGAGGGAGTGTCAGAGGGCACTGATGAGAGAATACTTTAAATGCTGAAGGAAATGGAGGTGTTCCTTTCTCTCACGTCCTTGCATTTAATTCTCTGACTCCCCCTAATGGAGCTCCCAGCCCAGGGAGGTGTGTTCTCCCAAGAAATTCACCATATAGCAACCAAGGCCATATATAAGTTACCTCTCTTCAGAATCATAACCCTCATTTTGCCTCTGACCCATTTTCTTCAGTGAAGCATTTTGCATGCTGACCTTTTTCATCATTCAACTCACTGGGCTCTAGATGCATTATCTATGAAAAATATTATCATTGGATTCGAGACAAGGCCTTCTGGTGTCACAAACGTGGAGAGCTTGGCACTAAGGAGTTGGCAGCCGGGGCAAGGCTGAACTCATGGTGTTCTCAGGTGGTCGTGAACTTGATGCCAGTAGAGGCCCGATAATAGATTATGTGGCTGCTTCTTGGACAATTTTACCCAAGTCTGCTGCCTGCCTACTAATTATGGAGCTCCTTGTCCTCACTTTCTTATCAGGGACATGGTAAGGCTCATACAAGGTACACTTTTCCTCAGCTCCCTTCCCTTGCCACAAGGGCCTGAGAGAGATGCGATGAAACAGGCATTAGCACAAATGGGAGTTTAAAAATAGTTCCTGTCCTTTGGGGGAGGTCCTTTGATTTGTCAGGTTCTATTCTTGGCAACCAATGACAAGGAGAAGGGCCAGACCCCGCCACTGTTAGATGTTAGGTCCAAGACCCCACAGCTTCCACCTTGGGGCCAGGAAAAGTCCTCTCAACATATCAAAGCTGCTGGGGCAATGCTTTTAAAAACTTTTGATTTGTTTTTTTTTTTGTTTGTTTGTTTGCTTTTTACCATTGCCCGGTAGTAGATGCTATCTGTCACCCAGGTTTCCTTGGGGACTGAAGCACCCATCCCCCCATCTGCTGGATGCTGAAGTCCCTTTTTGGGAATTGCCCTTCTCTGAAGAGAGCCACATCACAAGGGTCACAGCCCTTCCTCAGGAACAGCCACAGCCGTTGATTAGCTGATGCAGTAGGAATCCCTGGCCCTCTTGCCTCGAGGCGGGACCCTTTAAGGGACCCTCTCAGTTTCAGATTGCTTCACATATGCTCGCCTAAGGCCAAGGTTGTGAAAACATTGCAGTTAACTTCTGTACGCGCCCAAACCTGCTTTCCTCACACCTTTACTTGTGTTCCCAAGAGCACTCGTACAACCTAAGAGATCTGGTGCCAGAAATGATCTGAGGAAGCTCACTCTAAAATAGAACTTGGAAGGTGGGACTGTTAAAACTTTCAAAGGTGGCAAACAGGGATAGAATGCTTTTATATCCTGCAGCCAGTTAGGAGAGAAATTGGGGTGATGTCACAGCACAGCCCTGCCAGAAGCACTGACCTTCCAAGGGAGAAAGGGGACTGTGTCCCAAAATTGCTGCAGGAGCCAGCCAACATATGGTGTTAGTGTCCAGAAGAGAACTATGGTACTGGAGCTTGAGAGTGCTGGATTCAGGAGGAGAGAGCAAAAGGTTGGATCCAAGAGAGGGTATTGATTTGGGAGCACTCGTCTGAAGGCTCCAGGGGACACTTTGATCTTAGCCCAGGGAGACCCATTTCAGACTTCTGACCTCCACAGTTGTAAGGGAATAGATTTGTGTTTTTAAAAGCCACCGAGTTTGTAGTAGTTCTTATAGCAACAATAGGAAACTCATACTGACCCACGCGTGTATTGCTAACATAGCACATCTGCATCCATGGGCATTTGCAGATGCTGCAAACAGCTGAACAGTGAACAGGCAAGTGTCTGAATACTCCAGAATAGTAGTCAGTTACTCCTCTAGTTACGCCCCAGCATTCCCATTCCCATTCCCTGAAATATGTATTGTTTTTTATTGTGCATTATATTCTTTTTTATTCTTCTTTTATATATTCTTTCCTTTGGGTTCAAAATCCTCAAGATCTGTTCCCAAAAATATCCCTCTGATTTTCAAACAAATTCCTAAAGGTCCTGCATTATAGAAACCTTCTGTTAAGTTTGATGCCATCCTCAGCCTCTCTCCCAGGGCATGCTGAACTCTGATTATGGTTATTGACTGAGTGACAATGATTGGTTGGCTACAAAATAATAATTTGTTCTATGAAGGCACACACGCAGGCAAGGTAGTAAGAGTTTCTTTAAGCAAGGGTAGAAGACTGCTCTGCAGACTCACGAGGCCCAGTGGGAAGCACTTCATGGGGAATTGGGGATTCAGAGTATTCGTCAAAGTGTTCTAGATATTTCCATTCGAATTGCTAAAATTACACTCTTTCCAGAGCACTGTCTTCACTCACATCAAAGACATGGCAGGGCTATGAATCCAACCGCTACTATGATTCAGCAGGCAAACTTGAATGTGATCAGACTCAAAGTCAGAGTTAGATTTTTGGGTATTTTATTTTTATTGCTCTAAGAGAGAAAATGTTTTAAAGCATGTTACAGAAAGTCTTTGATTTTAATCTGTGCCTCAAGGCAAAAGCTTAGGCGTATGAGGTTTTTGTTCTTCGTGCTTTCAGTTTGGCACTGCCATCTGGAGCCTCCCATGCTTTAGAGGGGAATGTCTGAGCACATTCTACTGGTTTCTCAGAGAGTCCCTGGTGACATCGAGTCCAGCTGCCCTCAGTAACGGATATGATTCCACATCCTTTGTTGGCTGTTTCTCTTTTCCAGTCTTTCTCTCTCTTCATACTCCTTCACTCCTACTTCCTGGGGTCACCTCCCAAATAAACTACCTGCACCCCCAAACCTTTGCCTTAGCCCTACTTTGGGGACACCCAAAACTAGGACCCTAGTTTGTTGAACCAAACCCACCCCACTGCTTGTTTTTCTGTAGCCTGCTTGTGAGCTGTGAATGATTTTTGTGTTTTTAAGTGGTTTAAAAAAATCAAAATATTTTGTGACATATGAGAATTACATGAAAATCATATTTTAGTGTAAAGTTTTATTGGAACATGGTTGCACTCATTAAGTTTTGTATTATCTATCTACTTTTACACTGCAGAGCCATGTTGACTAATTGTGACAGAAACCATCTGACTTACAAAACCTCGAATAATTCTTATCTAACTCTTCACAGTAAAAGCTTGCTGACCAATGAATCTGGGGAATACATGTTCTACTAAAATTGAATTGTAACACTATCAAGTATACACTAAAATCTAACCTTCTGTGTTACATCAAAATCAATTATTTCCGAATATTTTAGGCATTTAAAAGTTTAGACATATTTCTACACAATTATCATTAATAACTTACTTTTTAGGCCTCAGACTAAGATTTAATGTTGTAATGTCTCTCTTCTTGTTATATGTATAACACATAGACTTTAAAAACCCAGGAAATGATTTCAGTGTTTAACCTTAAGATTTACTCCTTAACTAATTTTATTGAATGCTTGGCACATAGTAAGCAGATAGGGAATAGTCAATAGTAAAGCAAACAAAAAATGACCATAGTTTTCTGAGAGACCAAGTGTCGATAGTTTTCCTTTCATGTTAGAAACCTAACTTGTTATAGAGAGAGGTGTTTCACTTTGTAAGAATTTTTCATTTTCCTTTATTACATTTTGCTGTACTTGCAAGTTCCCCATTACTTACTAATACACTTGGAAAATATCCAATTACTTGCTTTTAGTATCATCTAAGGTTTATTAATGAGGGGATTCCATTTTATGGAGAATGCTCACCCTTACTTAAAAAAAAAATTGAGGATAGTTTTCCATTGCTCACAGGCTGCATTGCAGATTCCTTAGTTGGTCCTGGATGTCACCTATCTTGCTGAGGTTATCTCCCATGATCCTCCAGTTCAATATCCTTTTACTTTGAGAAGCATCCGCAACCTCCCTGGCCTACACACTATCTCTTCTTATGCATTAGGTGCCCCTAGCAGCAGACTTGGAGACAAAGATTTGTGTGCAAGTGATTTCTTAAGGAGGTGCTCTCAGAAGAAAAAGGTGAGGGGATGGGGTGTGTAGGATGGGGAAGAGTGGGATTGTAGGTGAGCTCCCACAGAGGGTACTCCAGCCTCATCCCATGGGGGAGCTCTGGGGTGGGTGTTACTTCTCAGCCTTTGCCTTGCCTTGAGAGCAGGAGCTAGACTTCTGTACTTTGAGGGGCCTGAGTTACTGGCTGAGGGCTGCTCAGGGCCAAGTAGAATCCCAGGCACTGTGGGCTTTCCATGTGGGCAGGCCAAGTAACTCTTGGCATCTAAGGATGTCTTCTAAACAAAATCACAGATAAATCTGTTCTGAGCAGAATCATGCTGAAGCTAGGAAAGGGTGCGCAGAAGTGGTATGAGGGATCTCAGTTTCTGTCACATCATTTCCTCCAGCACGTGCTGCTGTGTGGCGGGTACCACCTTCTACTTCCTAATACCATGTGAAGTAAGCCCTGCAAGTGAATCTTGGCTCCCTACCCAGCCAAAAGAGTTTGGTCATGTTTAAACTTGTCTTAATCTCTTAGATTGGGCTTCTTTAAATGAGCATAGTTCTATATACATCAGAGGATTACTCTGCAGATTAAAAAAAAAATACCTAGGAGGGCTTCCCTGGTGGCTTAGTGGTAAAAAAAATCTGCCTGCCAATGCAGGAGACACGTGTTTGATCCCTGGTCTGGGAAGATCCCACACATGGAGGGCAGATAAGCCCGTGTGCCACAACTATTGAGCCTGTGCTCTAGAGCCTGGGAGCTGCAACTACTGAGCCCACTTGCTGCAACTACTGAATCCCTTGTTCCCAGATCCCCTGCCTTGCAACAAAAGAAGCCACTGCAATGAGAGGCCCATGCAACTAGAGAGTAGCTCCTACTCTCTGCAACTGGAGAAAAGCCTGCAGGCAGCAATGAAGACCCAGTACAGCCAAAAATAAATAAATAAAGTCATTTTAAAAAATATATCTAGGAAGCTAGCACATAAGAGGTCTTCCGCATATGTCAAATCTGAAGTTGTCCCACTTTGCCAGTGTCTGGCAACTCGTACTGTCTCAGCCATAACCTTGAATTAGTCTCTCTTCTGAAACACATGGAATGAATGAAGAACTTCTCTATTTAGTCCAGTTAAACACCATCCCCAAGGATGCATCATTTGTAATTGAGTTAAGCAGAACTTCCCAACCTCTATTGACATTTTGGACTGGATAATTCTTTGTAATGCAGGGGGCAGGGGCTGTGCCATGCACTGTGAGATATTTATCAGCATCCTGGACATCTACCCAGTACATCCAAGTAGACCTCCCTCAAGTTATGACAACCAAGAATGTCACCAGAGATTGCCAAATGTCCCCTAGGAGCAAAATCACTTGTGGTTGAGAACCACTGGATGAAAGAAATTCCTAGGAACTGTGCAAAGAGTTGATTTCAATTTTGGAAGCCATGCAGGTTGAATAATAGCAGGACTTTTTCAATTCTGGAAATATTTTCCTCCTTTTTCTCTTTAAATAATGGAATTTTTCATGCATCATTTTGGTGTTTTGGTTGCTGCTGTTTCGCTTTGCTTGGTTTTTGACATTGGAGAAAGTAAAGGGGACGAAACTCACCTATTTCAAATTCAAGAATTTGAAGAGCCATGCTTTGAGCAACATCTGGATCTCCGAGACCAGAGAGCTCACATATATCAGATCTTGAGTCTCTGAAGGAGCCAGGATTTGAGTGGAGACTGCCTTGCTCCATCCGGTATTTGAGAAGCAGCCATTGACAGACTGTGATATTGGATAATGATTGATTGTTTCCTTGATAACATTTTATTGGGGACAAGAGGAATAGAATGAATGTTATTGGGTCAGACAGCATGTGCCAATTTCTTATTTAGAAGGAAAGATTGACAGTGTTTTCTGACTGTGATTCTAATGAGGCATATCTAGGAGTGAATATTTCCATACCAAATGTTGTCTAGTAATCTTATCTTTATATGACCTATGGATTCCAGTTTCAACTTGTTTCAGTCATACTTGTCAAAGAGAAAGCCAGAGTAATTGAAATCATCAAATTACTATAATTGCAACTTTACCCTAATCCAGTAATTATCCCCTTAACTCAGTTTTCACCGTTGAATATTTATATCTCTATTAGGAGCAGATAGAATTGAAAAAAATAGTGAGTGTTGCAAATTGTAATCTCAGGAATTTGAACAGGTACAAAGTCATTACTTTCTCATCCTAGAAAAATAATTTGCTGTCTTCAAGCTTTTCCAAAGTGATGATAGGTAACTGCTGAGAAACTGATCCCAGCAGGTGCCCTAATAGGTAGACCCCTGGGAAAACCCAGCTAATTTACACTACACCAGACCTTCATTTAAGAGAGGCTTTTGAATTCGGGGGATTTGAGTTTGTAAACCTTTAAATATTTCAGCGTTATAATGATTGTTTTTATTTTGATAAACCGCTTTTAGACCCAGGAATGCCTGGCGCTGTTTCTGAAACAACCTATTCTTACTTGTGGGAAGGCAGAAGTATCTGCAGAGAGCAGTAGACGGGGCCAGCGTCTCTGAGTACTCCCCTGGAAGCATCTTCTAACTACCCAGATGAACCTCACACGAGTGCCGAGGACAACTCCTGCCTTTCTTCCTCTTTTTACTTCTTATTCCAGCCTCTTCCCCTAGATTCATCCCCATGACTGCCCAAGAGCCTACCCATTCTGGTCCAGATGGCAGGTCTTCGGCCTTGTGTTAGCAAGCCCCATTTTACTCCAAATCCTTATTAGGTTCACAGTGGCATGCCTACAAATAAACACCTCCATCTCTTGCTAATGACCATCACTACCCACAGCTCTACTTTGATGTTTTCTTGTGAGTAACTCTTTTAATCTGGTTACTTGTTGTTGTTTAGTTGCTGAGTCGTGTCCAACTCTTTTGGGACCACATGGACTGCAGCCCACCAGGCTCCTTTGTCCATGGGATTTCCCAGGCAAGAATACTGGAGTGGGTTTCCATTTCCTTCTCCAGGGATCTCCCTGACCCAGGGGTTGAACCCCTGTCTTCTGTGTCCCCTGCATTGGCAGTTAGGTTCTTTGCCACTTTGTCACCAGGGAATATACAGTATTTTTCTTTCTGCATCTCGCTTATTTCACTTAGCATAATGTGCTCCATTGGTTCATCTATGTTGTCACAAATAATAGAATTTCCTTCTTTTTTATGGCTCAGTTCAGTTCAGTCATTCAGTCATGTCCCACTCTTTGCAATCCCATGGACTGCAGCATGCTAGGCTTCCCTGTCCATCACCACCTTCTGGAGCTTGCTCAAACTCATTTCCATTGAGTTGGTGATGCCATCCAACCATCTCATCCTCTGTTGTCCCCTTCTCCTCCTGCCTTCAATCTTTCCCAGCATCAGAGTCTTTTCCAATGAGTCAGTTCTATGCATCAGGGGCCAAAGTATTGGAGCTTCAGCTTCAGCATCAGTCCTTCCAATGAACATCCAATGATCTCCTCTAGGATTGACTAGTTTGATCTCCTTTCAGTCCAAGGGACTCTCAAGAGTCTTCTCCAACACCATAGTTCAAAAGCATCAATTCTTTGGCACTCAGCTTTCTTTATGGTTCAACACTCACATCCATACATGACTAATGGAAAAAACATAGCTTTGACTAGACGGACCTTTGTTGGTAAAGTAATGTCTCTGCTCTTTAATATGCTATGTTGGTCATCATTTTTCTTCCAAGGAGCAAGAATCTTTTGATTTCATGGCTGCAGTCACCGTCTACAGTGATTTTGGAGCCCCCCAAAGCAAAGTCTGTCACTGTTTCCATTGTTTCCCTATCTATTTACCATGAGGTGATGGGACCAGATGCCATGATCTTAGTTTTTTGAATGTTGAGTTTTAAGCCAGGTTTTTCACTCTCCTCTTTTACTTTCATCAAGAGGCTCTTTAGTTCTTCTTTGGTTTCTGCCATAAGGGTGGTGTCATCTGCATATCTGAGATTATTGATATTTCTCCCAGCAATCTTGATTCCAGCTACTGCTTCATTCAGCCTGTCATTTCACATGATGTATTCTGCAGATAAGTTAAATAAGGAGGGTGACAATATGCAGCCTTGATATACTCCTTTCTCAATTTGGAACTAGCCTGGTGTTCCATGTCCAGTTTTCACTGTTGCTTCTTGACCTGCATACAGATGTCTCAGGAGACAGGCCAGATGGTCTGGTATCTCTTGAAGAATTTCCCATAGTTTGTGTGATCCACACAGTCAAAGGCTTTGGCATAGTCAATAAAACATAAGTAGATGTTTTTCTGGAGCTCTCTTGGTTTTTCTATGACCCGGTGGATGTTGGGAATTTGATCTCTGGTTCCTCTGCCTTTTCTAAATCCAGCTTGAACATCTGGAAGTTCATGGTTCACATACTGCTGAAGCCTGGCTTGGTGAATTTTGAGCATTCCTTTACTAGCATGTGAGATGAGTGCAATTGTGCGGTAGTTTGAGCATTCTTTGGCATTGCCTTTCTTTGGGATTGGAATGAAAACTGACCTTTTCCAGTCCTGTGGCCACTGCTGAGTTTCCCAAATTTGCTGGCATATTGAGTGCAGCACTTTCACAGCATTATCTTTTTATGGCTAGATGATACTGTTAATGCACTGTGTTTTTATAACACATTTTTCTTTATTCATTCATTGGTTAATGGACAGTTTGGTGGCTTCTGTATCTTGGCTATTGTGAATGGTGCTGCACTGAACATGGCAGTTCAGATATCTGAAGACACAGATTTCATTTCCTTTGGATAAATATTGCAGTTGCTGGATCATATAGTGGTTTTATTTTTAGGTTTTAGAGTGACCTCCATACTGTTCTCCATAGTGACTGTACACATTTACCTTCCCACCAACAGTGTAGGAGGGTTCCCTTTTCTTTACGCCCTTTCCAACACTTGTCACCTTTTTGGTAGTAACCCTTCTAGTAGGTGTGAGGTGATATAAAGATAGTTTGTGTTGAAGTAATACTGAGCAATATAAAATAGATTTTCCCTCCCTCCCTCCATGCCTTTGTTTAGATGTGAGGATCTTATTGAGTGTTGAGTATCCTCTAAATTGTGGTCATGGCCTTTCCACAGGGATCTCTTTCTCCTATTCCTCCCCACACCCTTCATGTCAGCCAGACTGCTTTATGACTACACCTTTCTTGCCTTTGAAACCTCTTCTAAGACTCCCAGAGCCTCTCATTTTCTGATTCGAATAGCACTATTATGATACTTCACCTTTCATAAGAAGTATATTCAGAGCACTCACGACCCTCGCCTTTCCTAACTTGAAATGTTTGTTCAGACTTTCTTCTGAGCTGAAGTTTTGTGCAAGACATGTGTATGTCCTAGAGCTAGCTCTTCAATCATCATTGAAGTGGGTTTCACTCGACTGCTGTTTTTTAAAATACCTTTTAAAAATAACCTCTTTGTAAATTACTATATGCTGTATAAGGTTAAAGAAAATTGAAAGTGAATCAATGAAAACAGTCTTGACCAGCTAGCATCACACAGAAGCCCAGTGATGCTGTCTTTGCCTAGCTTATAGACTTGTGACAACTGCTGTTTAAATGTTTGCCTAAATGAAATTACCCCTTATTGGAATTACATAAAGTTTTGATTGTTAAGTCAGCAGGATTTTGCTTTATTTTTCCTGTTTTCTCTTCTGTTTTCATTTAGTATTAACTTGCAATTTGATGTTTTTTGAGGGAAGGACACAAATTTGATTCATTTACCACATTACATATAGGTGCTGACTAATTTATTTAATGGTTAAGTGAATTGTCTTACATTAGTTTTTCCCAAAGCACCTCAAAAATTTATTGAATGAACAAATAAATGTATGAGTATATGAATGATTATAGAATGAATAAATGAAAGAATATAGAATAGATCAATGACAAAAATGTTTTCAATGGAAAAATTTTCTTTTTTTTTTTCGTGAAAAGGCATTTTATGTGTAGCACTATGTGCATGTCAGTCCCAACCAAACAAAGTAGAGATTTTCTGAGTGCCAGAGAATTACAGCAATCTGACTTGTCAGTATAACAAATTGTTCATTTCTATTTCTCTTGAGCAGGATATGTCAGCCTTGGCATTGATGACATTTGGAGTCAGATAATTCTTCGATGTGGGAGTGGACTGTCCTATGCACTGTAGGATGGTTAAAAGAGTCCCAGGGCTCTTCTCACTAGATGCTGGTAGCTTCCACCACCTCTGGCCCCCATTTTGACAACTACAGTTGTCTCCAGCAATTGCCAGGTGTTCACTGGAGGGCAAAATCATCCCAGATGAGAACCATGGCTCTTAAAATCCTTCGGTTCCCCATTTCCTCCTTTCTCTCCAGCTATGTGTTTACTAATATGTTTATCGTTTTTAAACATCTTTCCATTCCTCCAGTGGCCAATTGGATCCCAGTGGCTCTCTCAGTTGTCTAATGTGCATTTGCCAGTCCCATCTTTGCTTGAGGACTAGCAGAACCTCATATTTACAACAGACATTGCTTGCCTGTCATCAGCGTTTTGGGATTGAATCAAGCTGTCAGGCTTTGTTATGTTGAAGCTGCCATTGCCAACTTCAGTAAGCAGGAACAACAAAAACTGCCTTCTGACTACTCTAACCAAGAGCTCCTGTTTGACAGATTTAATTCAATCAAATAGATACTGAGGCATTTCATTAATAAATGACGAGCTCAGTTGTCATTTCTGAGCTGTCGTCTTACTTTTCGACTAGAGAAGGTGTTTGCTTCTTATTTGATGGAACCGTTCTTGGTTTTTGTCTCATTAGAGAGACAGGCTGACTGGCCAAGATAATGGGTAGACAGTTATCTATTGTATTAGTCATTACTTACTGTGTAACAAAGAACTCTCTACCCTTAGTGGTTTAAAATAGCACGCATGTATGATCTCAGTTTCTGTGGGTCAGGAATTCAGGAGCAGCTTAGGCAGGAGATTCTGGTTCACAGTCTTTCCCAAGGTTGCAATCAACATGTCAGCTATGGCTACAGTGAGATGAAGATTTGATTGAAGCTGGGTGGAGGAATTCGTTTCACTCACATGGCTGTTGGCAGGTTGAATTAGCAGATTGTGGAAAACAAACACAAAAACAAAACAGTTACATTTGAATTTCAGATAAACCACAAATAATTTTGTAGTATAAGTGTGTTACAAGTAATATTTAGAACATACTCAAATTATTATTCATTGTTTATCAGATATTCAAATTTCTGGCAGTCCTTTTTGCATCTGACAGCCTTATTGGCAGTAGGTCTCACTTTCTGTGCTCTGTCTCTCTCCAGGGCTTTTTTGTGTCCTCATAGCATGGTGACTAGGGGTTCCCTGGTGGCTCAGATGGCAAAGAATCTGCTTTCAATGCAGGAGACCCAGGTTCAATCCTTGGGTCGCGAAAATCCCCTAAGAAGGGAATGGCTATCCACTCCAGTATGCTTGCCTGGAGAATCCCATGGACTGAGGTCCCAGAGAGTCGGACAGGACTTACTGACTAAACAACAATGGCATAGTGGCCAGCCTTCCTGAGAATGAGTATCAGATAGGTGGAATATGCATTGTCTGTTTTGACCTAGCCTCAAAAGTCACATGTCATCATTTCTGTCAATTTCTGTTGGTGACATAGACCAACTCTGATACTTTCATTGGGGCTTCCCTGGTAGCTCAGGGATAAAGAATCCTCCTGCAATGCAGAAGCCACAGGAGACATGGGTTGGATCCCTGGGTCAGGAAGATCCCTTGGAGGAGGAAGTGGCAACTCACTCCAGTATTCTTGCCTGGAGAATTCCATGGACAGAGGAACCTGGTAGGCTAGAGTCCATGGGATCACAAAGAGTCAGACACGACTGAAGCAACCTAGCAGCAGATAGTATAATAAAGCACTGCAGTGCATAGCCCTTAGCAAGTGGCCATTGCTGTGCACCAGTCAGCCTGTACAGCATCGTGAGCAACAGTTACCATGATACCCTTAATGGTTGTTCAGCCATTGGTCAGTGCCACAGTGGGCTCCTACCCCAAGCCAGCAACTGTCACTGAGCCACCATTAGTGGTCCTGCTTAGCTATTGGTTGGCACTGCAGTGGGTCCCTCCTCCAAGTGAGCAACTGTCATGAGCAACCAGTAGTGGTCCTGCTCAGCCATTGGTCAGCACCGCACTGGGCCCCTCCCTAAGTGAACAGCTGTCACCAAATGACCGTTGGGGTCGAGGAGTGGCGTTCTGCAGGTGGAGACTGAGGCAAGAGGCAGATCCCGGCCCTCTGAGGGGGCAGTTAGCTCACCTGTCCACCAGCCGGCGGGTGAGCTGAGGGGACCGGCAGCCCAGGGGACAGGCTGGGGGCTGTGCCCTAGAGGGCTCCAGAGCCCTGGCCAAGGCCACCCACTGGCCGGGCCCAGGCCTTGAGGTGGCAGTGGCCTTCTTCCCCACCCCTGTCTCTGTGGCTTAATGGCAGCAGCCATCTGCATAGATCACAGACTGTGGGACCTTCCATCCCACACCCCAATTTCAATGGCCTGAGGAGCCTGAGGGCCGGCTAGGCCCTGGGTGCCTCGCTCCCTCAGCGAGGATGGCTAAGTGAGATCTGCGGACCCAGCCCTGAGGGTGCCACCAGCTGAGATCTGTCTCCTCAGCCAGGCCTGGCACTGGTTGGAAGGACCCAGCCTGGGTGCTGGGTGAACGCTTTGGGGTAGGGTGACCAGCCGGCGCAGGGACCTGCTCCTCTCAGCCAGGACTTGGAGCACTGGCTGTGAACATTAAGCCTTGGGACCTTGCCCTTTCTTGTCAGAACAGAGAATAATACTTGTTTGGTGGAGGTTTGCAGGAACTTTGTCACCTGACCTCAAGAACAAAGGATGTGACACCAAGACATTTGCCCCTCCCTCTCCTTTCCTAGAAAAGGGCTTTGCTGAAAGCTTTTGGGGAGTTGAGGTTTTTTAGGCATGAGCCACTCATCACTTTCCAGGGCCCTGTAGTAAACCTTTCTGTGCTTCGAATTCTGATGTTTTGGTGGTGTTTGGTCTCTCTGGACGTTGAGTGCACGGACTGGCATTTTGGTAACATTGCAGCATGGGAGGGGTTTATAGAAGGATCTGACTATAGGTGCCATCTTGGAGGCTGGTTCCCTCATCTACATTGTGCAGTTTCATGGCTAGTAAGATGGTCCTCAGTCTCCAAATATTACCCTACAGTGGTAGACTGGATTCTAAGGTAACCCCTAGTGAGTTATGCCTTTGTATCATACCCTCCCCTGGGATGTGGGCAGAAGCTAGGACTTTCTTCTAGCTAAAAGAATATGACAGATGTAATGAGATGTCACTACCTTGATTAGGTTATGTTATATGGTCAAGGAGATGAGATTTTATTTACAAAATTCTTTTGCATTGTCTGAGTCCCTCTTAGATTACTAAAATGAGAGACTCTCCCTTGCTGGCCTTGAGGAAGCTGCCCTGTTGAGATGTCAGCTAGAGAGTCTATGACAGGGAAGGTGGGTGAGCTTTAGGAATAGAGAGAAAGTGGCCCTTGGATGATAGTAGACAAGAAAGTAGAGATCTCAGTCCTACAGTGGCAAGGGACTAAATTCACCCAAGAGCTGTGTGAGCTTGGGAGAAGATCCTGGGTCTACTGGGAGAAATATATCCCTGGTGACACATTGATTTATGCCTTGATCATGAGACCCCAGAGCAGAGGACCTGGCTAAACTGGACTTGTGATGTACAAAATCTCTGAGAGAATAAATGTGTGTTGTTTTAAGCTACTAAACGTGTGGTAATTTGTTACAAAGCAGTAGAGCACTAGTTCATCCTTTCTGTCTTTTGTGCTGCGTTAGGGCTGACAGTCTCCCTTCGGGAGAGTGTTATTAAATCTTACTCCCTTTACATGCCCTCTATTAAACAGTGTGCACTTTCACGGTGTGCCTGAAGAGAGAGAGAAAGCCAATTTGCAAAAACTTGATTCAACAAGTAGTTGTAATTAAATGTGGAGAGTTGTTAAGATAAGTGAACAACAGCGGGAACACATGCAGGGGTAGTTAAAATAAGAGGAATTCAGGAAAGGGCTTCCAGAGGAAGGGATTTTAAAAGTTCGAAGAGCAAATTATTTAGGCAGAAAGAAGAGATGCAAAATATGAAGGCAGAGAATTTTTCAAAAGTGTAACCTATTGTGATATGACAGAAAAAGTACACAAATTCTGTGTGTGGCTTGACAAAGTTTCACAAAGTGACCACCCATGCAACTATCACTCAGCTCAGCAAACAGTCCTCCCTGCCTCTGAGGAGCACCCCACCTTGCTCTGCCCACCCTCCTCCCCATCCCATTCTAGAAAGTAATCTGCCCTCTTTCTCTGCAAGGGTAATCTGGTCTTGACTCATAATACCATAGTTTAGTTCTGTATACTTAGACTAATACAGCCTGTGTTCTTTCTTCTGTACCCGAGTTTCCCCCCAGTTTTGTTTGTGAGGTCCATTCGTGTTGTTGCATGTAGCTGTAGTTACTTCTTTCTCATGGCTGTGGAGTATTCCCCTTTAAAGAAGAGACCGCTTTTATTCATGCTCATCTGGGTGATATGAGTTGTTTGCCATTTGGAGCTGTTACATGCGTAGTGCTGCTATGAACATCCTTGTGCAGGGCTTTGGTGAACTACAACATATGCTGAGTAGATACTGAGGAGTGGGATTGGGTCATAGGATAAAGGCATTGGACTTTTGAAGTCAAGGAGTGGGGCTTCTAATGTGGCTTACAGGCTACAAAGCAATATAACACCAGCCTACCTTTCCAAACTTGGTTTAGACTACCCTCTGAAATACAAGTATTCAGAGGAGAGGATAATCTACAAGATGTCAGAAGGGTAGCCCAGTGCTAGATTGCTCCCTGCCCTGCAAGCCAGGTTTGAATTGGACTTTATTCCAAGGAACAGTTTAAAGGCTTAAAGTAAGTGAAAGCTCAAAGTTAAGTTACCAATACAATATTGTAAACTAATTAACCTCCAATTAAAATAAATAGATTTATATTTAAAAAAAGAAAAATATACATATATCTTCCTGGCTAAGTTTTAGAGAATGAACTGAAAGGAAGCAAGTCTGGTACAGGCAGACAAATTGACTATTTCAATAATTGTGAACCACAAAAATATTTGATCTTGAAAGAGTTTATGGAGTCTGGTGTTGATGTTTTCTGGTAAAGGATTTTGCATTTAATCATTGGTTTTTCCTGGACCAACCAGAAGACTTATCTGGCATTTTTCATGAAAGAATGGGGAGGTTCGTGGAGCTGCTGGTTTGCTTTTGAGTATCACGCATTCCTGTAGTAGGCAGACATTCTGCAAATGCTACTGTAAAGAACACAGAAAAAGCCTGAGGGCCACTGTCCAAGTGCTTGTGACCATGATTCCAATACTTTAGTAATGGAAATGCAGGCCTATGCTTAGGCAAAGAGGACGTCCTGTATCCTCTCTGGTTAAACATGTGTCACCTCCATGCACTGAGACAGTTCCATCTAAAATGGTGCTTTCCTGATGTTATGATTAGACCTCCCCCAGTGTGCTCTATTTATTCACCCCCACCTAGGGTTAGCCATTATGTCTACACCATGCACAGCTTTAGAGCGACTCCTTCTTCACTCTTTTTATAGGAAGCTCACTCTTTAAGGAAGTATACGCCTGTCCTTACCAGCAAGGATCGTAGCTGTCTGAAACCTGTTTCATGTCTATTCCCCATGTATCCACTATCCAACCATCATCACCCTCCACTCGTCTTCCCCAATCTGTCATAGTTTTTCTCTCCACCATTCACTAAATCCTATCCACTCTATCTCAGGAAACCCTTTCAAGACCAATTTTTGCTTTCCACACCTACTGCTGACTTTCTACCCCTTTTTTCAGGCACTTACCTTCTCTTGAATGACTTGGGCAGAATGATTCCAGATGACTTCCTTGCCCAAGCTCCCTACCCTACTTCATTTTTTCTTCTTATGTCAAGAAAATAATGTCTTTTGGACACTTTCCTTCCACCTACACCACAGTCAGGATTCACTTTTAGAGTTTCTGAGACTGTTACTGCCCATTCTATAAAACCTATGGTCACTATTCAGAAAAGTGAAGAGATACATGAACCGAGAATAGACTTCTTTCCTTGGGGCTTGTCAAAGGAGGCAATTGTTTCCTAGCAATTCTAAAAGTTCACTCTTCGCCCAGATGTCATAATCATGCTGCTAATCCATTGTCTACACACCTTCCCCAGTCTGTGAAGGCTTAAGTACCAGGACTCCCTTCAAACCTGTTCCTGGTATTATCACTTAACCTGGGTAACAATACCATCTTCTACTAGCACTGTGTCCCCAACTCCTTCTGATCTCTCACCCTGTACCCAATCATGAACTGCTCCCCATTCTGTTTCAAAAGCTTATATCATGTTAGCATTTTTACTTCTTCTGCCATGCTTTAATTCGGACCCTTATCTTCTCTGGAATCATCTACAACTGACCTCCCTGTCACCACTCCCCCATTCTGAAATTTATTTACAATTATCTACTGCAGAAGGCAATGGCACCCCACTCCAGTGTTCTTGCCTGGAAAATCCCAGGGATGGGGGAGCCTGGTGGGCTGCCATCTATGGGGTCGCACAGAGTCGGACACAACTGAAGCAACTTAGCAGTAGCAGTAGCAGCAGACTCTTCCACAAATACTAAACTGCTATGTTACTCTTTAAAACTTTTGAAGATTACCTCTGCAACAATACATATATTTTATGTCTATTTAATTGTATTCATTGTACAGAAATATTATGCTGGGCTGGGCTTCGTCACTCAGTCGTGTCCGACTCTTTGCGACCCTATGGACTGTAGCCTGCTAGGCTCCTCTGTTCATGGGGATTTTCCAGGCAAGAATACTGGAGTGGGTTGCCATCCTTCCTCCAGGGGATCTTCCCAACCCAGGGATCAAACCCAGGTCTTCTGCATTGCAGGTGAGTTCTTTACTGTCTGAGACACCAGGGAAGCCTGTGAATACTGGAGTGGGTAGCCCATCCCTTCTTCAGGGCAATTTCCTGGCCCAGGAATCAAACCAGGGTCTCCTGCATTGCAGGCAGATTTTTTTTTTTTACCAGCTGAGCTATCAGGGAAACCTTGTATAGAGATACTACATTTTGTTTATCCATATATTCATGAATGAACATTTCAGTTGTTTCTAGATTTGGGGGATTATGAATAGTGTTGCTATAAATATTTGTGCATAAGTTTTTATTTGAATACCTGCTCTCGGTTCTTTTGGGTACATATTAATACCTGGGAGTAGAATTGCTGGGTTGTATCCTAACTCTGTCTTTAACTTCTTGAGTAACTACCACAGGGGCTACATTGTTTTACATTCCCCTCAGGGAGGTATTGATCTCAGCGAGGCAGCAGCAGGCAATAGCATGGAGTGAGGTTTTAATTCCCTGCCCAGGGATTGAACCTGGGTAGCCTGGATGAGAACCAGGAATCCTAGCCACCAGACCAGCAAGGGCTAGAGGCTAGGAACTAATTTTCCCTGGATCTTTGCCCCCAGTGAAAAATGCATTTATCATGGAGGCAGAAACTGTAAATGCAGGTATGAATTTTATTATTAGAGATATAGCACAGCAACAAGTGGGAGGGTACCTAGAGAAACAGTTTGTTGAGTTGAGATAGAAGGAAGGCAGAGATGCACACCAGGAGAGAAAGGGTGTGGATGGCCCCCTTAGTGAGGAGGAGTGCAGTGAAGAGACGGTTAAGTCATTTATACTGGGCATTTCTTCCGGGTTTTTGTCTTCCTTCAGGCCAATGATCTGGTTTCTTTTTCCACACCTGACCTACCCTGAGACCCTCCCCTGGGATGTGCATGCACCCCTCAGCCAAAATGGATCTCAAAGTGAAGGCTTCTGAGATAAGCAAGACTCATTATGGCCTCGAGTTATCTCTTGACTTTTGACCCACAAAGAGCCTTTCTGCACATGTGTAGTGTCTCCGTTGTGCCAAAAGAATGGGAGAGCGGAGATCCCTTAATCCTTAATCCTTTACTCAAACAGGATTTTGTCCTTGCCGACCTATTACCTTAAGGTGTTTACAAGAGACAACCACTAGCTATTTACTCTGTTTCTGTTGTTACTTCCATTTTGGAGAGCAAACAGGAGGCTGATTGTAAATGCCTCAGTTGGAGCCCACCTATCTCTTGCCTCAGGAAATGCAAACAGGAGGCTGCTTATAAATGTCTAACCTGGAGCCCAGCAGCAAATGGCACCATAAAGAAAGTGAAAAGACAGGGCTTTCCAGGTGGCTCAGCGGTAAAGAATCCACCTGTGATGCAGGAGACCCCATATGTTCGATCCCTGGGTTGGAAGATCCCTTGGAGGAGGGCATGGCAACCCATTCCAGTATTCTTGCCTGGGAAATCCCCTGGACAGAGGAGCCTGGCAGGCCACAGTCCATAGGGTCTCACAGGGTCAGACGTGCTTGAAGCAACTGAGTACACGTGCAACGTGGAGCCCATCTATTTCCTGCATCAGTATGACGGTTCTACATCATTGTCATCTCTACGTCTAATATCTCTAGCTGTTATTTTCTGTTTATTTTTTTATTGTAGCCATTCTAGTACATGTGAAGTGGTATCTCATTTTGGTTTTGACTTGCATTTCCTTAATGATTAATGCCATTGAGCATCTTTTCATGTGCTTATTGGCTTTTTGTACATCTTTTTTGAAGAAATGTCTCTTCAAGCCCTTTGCCCATTTATATAGATTTATCTTTTCTTTGTTGCTGTGTTTTAAGAGTTCTCTATATATTCTGGATATGAGACCCTTATCAGATACATGATTTGCAAATATTTTCTCCCATTCTATAAGTTGTCTTTCACTTTCTTTATTTTTAAAAAAATTTTGTCTGTGTTGGGTCTTTGCTGCTGTGCACGGACTTTCTCTAGTTGTGATGAGCAGGGGCTACTCTTCATTGTGGTGCAGGGTATCTCATTGTGGGCTCTAGTACATGGGCTCAGTTGTGGCACACAGGCTTAGTTGCCCTGTGGCATGTGGAATATTTCTGGACCAGAGATCGAACCCATGTTCCCTGCATTGGCAGGCAGATTCTTTACCACTATGCCACGAGGGAAATCCTGTCTTTTCACTTTCTTCATTTGCTGCACAGAAGTTCTCAATTTTGATGAAGTCCAATTAATCTATTTTCTCTTTTGTCATTTGTGTTTTTGGTATCATAACTAAGAATATATTGCCAAATCCAAGGCCAGACCTACTTTTAATTTCCGTTTCCCACCAAGAACCTTCATCCTGTAGATTGATTAACCAAAGTGAATCTCTAATGAGTCCCTGGACATGCAGCTTCCTTTACCTGGCAAACCTTTTCTTTTCCTTCCAGATCCAATTCAAATATCACCTTAGTGAATTCTCAGTGTCTGCAAGGAATGTTGCTTTTTCAAATACCCACCTCCTTCAGGCACTGATCCTGTCTCTGTATTCACCTGGTGTGTAAATTTATCTGTGTCTTTTTCTCCTTTTAAGGTTATGGTGCTTTGAGCATAAGGATGAATTTTATTGTGCTCTGAAGGCTATCAGTTCAGTTCAGTTGCTCAGTGGTGTTAGACTCTTTGCAACTCCATGGACTATAGCATGCCTGCCTTCCATGTCCATCACCAACCCAGAGCTTGCTCAAACTCATGTCCATCACCAACCCAGAGCTTGCTCAAACTCATGTCCACTGAGTTGGTGATGCCATCCACCCATCTCATTCTCTGTTGCCCCCTTCTGCTCCTGCCTTCAATCTTTCCCAGCATCAGGGTCTTTTCCAATGAGTCAGTTCTTCATATCAGGTGGCCAAAGTGTTGGCACTTCAGCTTTAGCATCAGTCCTTCCAATGAACATTTAGGACTGACCTCCTCTAGGATTGACTGGTTGGATCTTCTTGCAGTCCAAGGGACTCTAAAGAGTCTTCTCCAACACCACAGTTGAAAAGCATCAATTCTTTGGTGCTCAGCTTTCTTTATGGTTCAACTCTCACATATATACATGACGAATGGAAAAACCGTATCTTTGACTAGATGGGACCTTTGTCGTCAAAGTGATGTCTTTGCTTTATAATATCCTGTCTAGGTTGGTCATAACTTTTCTTCCAAGGAGCAAGTGTCTTTTAATTTCATGGCTGCACTCACCATCTGCAGTGATTTTGGAGCCCAAGAAAATAGTCTGTCACTATTTCCATTGTTTCCCCATCTATTTGCCATGAAATGATGGGACCAGATGCCATGATCATTGTGTTTTGAATGTTGAGTTTTAAGCCAGCTTTTTCACTCTCTTTCACTTTCATCAAGAGGCTCTTTAGTTCCTCTTTGCTTTCTGCCATAAGGGTGGTGTCATCTGCATATCTGAGATTATTGATATTTCTCCCGGCAATCTTGATTTCAGCTGGTGCTTCATCCAGTCCAACATACCCTTAGTAAATGCTCAGTTTGTGGAATGAATGAATGAATGAATGAATGAGCATTTATGAGAAATAACACATTCCCTTGTCATATAGTTTTAAAAGCCATATAAAAATCTATACATTTTGTAGAAAGGGAAGACAGATTTCCCACTGCAAGGGTCAGATAGATACAAAACTTATTGGATACGTGGCATTTGTTACTCAACACCCAGCAAGGCGGTAGGTGAGCCTTCTCAGCTCACCTACCTCCTATGGTCCTTTTTGGAGACCCTCCAATTCTCTAAGGCTGCTTATGACTCTCTTTACATGAAAAGTCAGGAGAAGGGAATCTCACAAGACATCTAACCTGTGCTTCTTTATTTCTAAAGAGGTAGTCCACATCTTATTTAATTTAAAGCTAGGGACATGCTATCAATAAGGGGAGAAAAGTTAGTCATGGGATTCAGGAACTCTTTCACAGAAGTATAAAAAAATGAGTGCTATCCAGCTGCTTGAATTTTAATATATTTCCTGATTCCAAACATAGTTATAATAAGACATAAGACTAACTTTACCTTTGCTCCTTACTTCTTTCTTCTTTTGTTTCTCCTCAGTATCTCATGCTCTCTCTTATTCTCCCCTTTTGTGCTAGTATTGGGGTAATTAGATTATGCTATCAATAGAACATCATTTTGTGGACTTACGGTTTTTGTAGTTCGTGATGTTGGGAACGTTACCTTTCAGAGGAGCAAGATCTACCCATCTACACTGATAGACCTCTTCTTAGGTTGAGATGAGATGTGGTCCAGACTTTATACTTGGGCAGCCATGACTTCACAGAGAAGTGAAGTGCTGTCTGAGCACAGAGAAGTCATGTGCTATACCCTGCTGCTGCTGCTGCTGCTAAGTCGCTTCAGTCGTGTCCGACTCTGTGCGACCCTATAGACAACAGCCCACCAGGCTCCTCCGTCCCTCCAGGCAAGAACACTGGAGTGGGTTGCCATTTCCTTCTCCAATGCATGAAAGTGAAAAGTAAAAGTGAAGTTGCTCGGTCATGTCCGACTCTTCGCGACCCCATGGACTGCAGCCCACCAGGCTCCTCCATCCATGGGATTTTCCAGACAACAGTACTGGAGTGGGGTGCCATCGCCTTCACCGGTACTATACTTTATGTGGTACTAAGCTCAGCTCCTTGTGAAGTAGCATCCATGCCTATGTGAAGCTGTGGCAGTGTAACCCTTGTGGTATCTTCCATTGTTCTACACGATTCTGCTAATTCACAAAAGCCCTTACATCTCTCTAAGGGGACTGGATAATGACAGGTCACTCTCTAGCCGTGGTAACAATAGAACCTCAGAATAGGATCAGTTTTATTCATCACTAATTACTCTCTGAAGGGCAGCCAATCGGCAACAATCTTACACTTTGACAGTTAGCTGATGGAAAGCTACTGATTCTTCACATTTCTGAGGCTGACCACTCCTGTCTCTTTGACAAATGTAACCTGAACAAACCGATCCCCTAAATCAGCAGTTTATTTTTCTCAGGGAGACTCTACCTGACCAGTAAAACTCTCCCTTACTTATGTAAGAAAGAAATTCAGGCTTTTGGTTTCAGAAATTGTGTGACAGTCTTATCCTTTGTCAGTTTTCCATTGTGTCTTGAATGTTTGCCCATGCCAGTATTACAGAGTACTATCTATATAGGATATATCATGAAAATAATAGTTATGGAACATAAAGGTATAGCTGTGCTGTATACGGGCTTCCCTGGTGGCTCAGAGGTTAAAGTGTCTGCCTGGAATGCAGGAGACCCGGGTTTGATCCCTGGGTCGGGAAGATACCCTGGAGAAGGAAATGGCAACCCACTCCGGTACTCTTGCCTGGAGAATCCCATGGAGGGAGGAGCCTGGTAGGCTACAGTCCATGGGGTCACAAAGAGTCGGACACGACTGAGTGACTTCACTTTCACTTTCACTGTGCTATATACACTATGCTGAGTCTTTTAGTTACTGAGCACAAATCAAAGTATGTTTTACACAGTCACCGGTTAAGAGAGGTGTTATATCTCTATAAGGGGATTGGATAAGTATTTCTTGTATTCAATTTTTAAATGCTCTGTTCTTATAGGTTGTTTTTTTAAAATTTTAGTTTAGAAAAGTCAAGTTTTTAAATTTCAAATATGGCCTTTGGGCCTAACTCAGCCTGAAAATGTGCTCTTACAAATACATAAACCAACATTTAGAAGTCTGGAAATTTCGCACTTAAGTCTAGATTTTGTTATATATATTTATATATATATATATATATATATATATATATATATATATATAAAGTCAGCATGGTATTCCAGGGCCTCCCCTGCTACCTAGCAGCACTGAGCATCAGGGAAGGGGAGGATCAGTTTCCCTTTATCAACATTCTCCCTGTGTTGTTTTCCTTGTAATAGGGGCCTATTACTCTGCACAGAGCTCTCTGTTATCCAGTTATCTATGTTGAGTGCATTAAAGCTTCAGCGGGTGAGCATTCCAGTTCATTTACAGCCTTTAAAATGTGACCCCTTTGACGAATAAGAACAATCCAGGTGACAAACCCTTTCCTACAGCTTGTGTTATAGATCCTTTTCCCTTACTGGTGTTGCATCTTCATTTCAAATTCTTTCAAGTCATACATTTAGGTGTTTGTATATCAGTGTTTTGGAGGCTTCTGTCTTGTCATTTCTTCCATTAATAGCAAATTTTCTTCCATAAAAATGACAACAACAATTTTATCCCCTCATTGAGCTGCTGTGATACATTGTGAAAATGGCTACAATTGTTCTACTTCTATCCCTGATCTAGGGGAGTGCTCTCCCTCACTGACTCCAGGCTGGCCTCATGACTTCCTTAATTCATCCTTGTCACCCCAGCCTGCATTCAGCCAACTTCCAGACACATGAAAGAGGGCATCCTAGGCCATCCAGCCCCAGCCAAGGTGGCCCAAACCAGAAGAATTGATTAGCTGTCTTGCTGAGTTGTGGGAAATGACAGATTTTTCTTCTAATAAATTTTTGTTTTAAGCTTCTAAGTTTAAGGATGGTTTATTATATAGCAGAAACTAACTTGTACAATCTAAGTCAAAGAATGTTCTATTACCAAAAAGATCTACATTTTTCAAAAATGTCTGTATCATAGAAGAAAAGAAAGACTGAAGAACTGTTCCAGATTGGAGAAGAGTAAAGATGCATGAAAATTAAATGTAACACGTCATACTGGATTAAGTCTTGGACTGGGTGGGGGAAATGTTCTAAAAGACATTGATGGGGACAATCGAAAAAATTGGAATATGGGCAATAGAATAGATAATTGTGACAGTATCAGTCTTCTTAAAGTTGGTAATTATATTGTGACTGTAAGAAAATATCTTTGCTCTTAGGAAATAAACACTGAAGTGTAATGAGGTAAAGTGACGTGATTTATGCAACCTACTCTCAGAGATAAATAGCAATAATTATATTTTCTCTTAAAGAATAATAATAATGTGTACGAGAAAGAGAGAAAGGGGGGAGGGAGGAAGAGAGAGGGACAGAAGGAGGAGGAGGAAAGTGGGAGGAAGAGAGAATTCTAAAGCAGTTGGGGCAAATGTTAAAAATTGATCAGCCTGGATAAAGTTATATAAAGGTTTTTAATACTATTCTTGTATCTTTAAGTTAAAAAATATTTTTAAAAAGGAGAAAGGAAAAACTTAACATTTGAAGAAATAAAATATTAACTAATGTAACTTTCTTCAGAAACACCTAACAACATTATCTCAATACATTTGTTGTAGGCCAAAGGCAAGATAGGTATTTATATAGACATCAGATCTAGGGGCTTATGATTGAAATGGGAAATGGAGGATGGTAGAATCTTGTTCATTTTATGCCCAAGACATGTGGAGGTCAATAGAAGCTCTTTAAGAGGTAGTGAAGAGGCTGAGGGAGAGGGGCGGAACATGTGGATTTTTGTCTTCTTTCTGCCACAGATATCTAAGTTTTAAAGCAAGTTATTCAAGTCTCTTGGCCTCAGTTTTCTTTGTAGATTACATGGGAAAGTAATCTCTCAAGGGTCCTACTAATGCTAACATTTACAAAATACTTATAAAATGAAGCCAAATGTGTTGATCAGTGACTTCAAATGTTGTAATCTCAGTGACCCTTTGTTACTATGAAATAACTACACAAGCCATGTATTTTTGATTGTAGATAGGTGCCTCATTACGTATATAGAAGTATAGTGGGCATGGGCTTGCGTTATTGCATGGTTCCCCCTGTAGAAGCTAGGCTGTCTGGGGTGATATTAGCAGAGAATGACTTTTACATGATCATGATGTTGGAGGGCCTCATTGGTGATCAGGGTAAGTGATATAGATTGCAAGGACTGGCATTAGCCTGTATCAACACCTTCTCCTCCCTCTCAGTAAACACACATACATATAACCCTA
This sequence comes from Ovis aries, assembly GCF_016772045.2. Taxonomy (NCBI): domain Eukaryota; kingdom Metazoa; phylum Chordata; class Mammalia; order Artiodactyla; family Bovidae; genus Ovis; species Ovis aries. The sequence goes on along the minus strand of NC_056080.1, from coordinate 12,920,089 downwards.
GCTCCCCAAAATGACACAAGAAAGAAGAATCACAATGACAGAAATGACAGGGTGGCATATGGAGCAGAAAGACACATTATAATCTGGAAGACATGTAGTGGAGTGCCCATAGGAGAGATTGTATTTTTAGCAGCATTAAAACTTAGCCCAAATAAGAATACCAATGTCACTGTGTAACAGTGTCTTGGACCCTTTTGTTAATGTCAGGGATTTGGGATACATAACACAAAATGGCATTTTTTAGAAAAGTGGTAGGTATCTCTGGTTCTTGGTACTTTGCAGCCTTATTATACATCCTAACTATCTCACCTCCCTCTTCATGGCTTGCTTTCACATTTCTCTCCTCCTGATCCTTTTTGCACCCCACCCCTCTTCAAAGGCTGGTGGCACTCAGGAGCAATATTTAAACACTTTGAGAGTCTCTCAAGGGAAGGATGCTATTTCTAAAAAATCTTTTTATTGTTGTAAGTACAGCTTAATGACTTTTCACACACGGAATGCACTTTGTCGCCAGGCACCCAGCCCCATTTCAAAAGAGGACACTACCTGCATCCCACAAGCCACTCTCACTCTATTCCTAGTCGATAGTTCCCTCTGAAGGTAGCCATCATTCTGACTTCTCATAGCATATTAATTTTGTCTGCTTGGAACTTTATAATTTATTTGCACATGACTTTTATGGCCAAAGCACCTTCCATGCCATCTTACATGAAGCTTACACTGCTTCTGAAGACGCTGAAGTTTAGAAGGGTTAAGTAAACTGTGCAAGCCCCATATTATTTGGATTAGAGCAGAGATTAGAACCCAGCCTGACTTGACTTCAAAGCCTGTTGTTGTTGTTATTTTAAATGATACCTTACCATAAGCTTACCATACATCTGATCTCAGATTTAGAGCTATGCCAGACTATTTTTATACAATTTAATGATAAATGGTAGTGTCTTTCCAAGAAATGCTCTTTATTTTATTGATAACATTTCTAGCTATAAAAACTTCTAATGTGTGTATTATCTAGAAATGCTGGGGAAAGAAAAGAATGCAAAATGGTAGAGATCTGTGTTCTCTCTATTCCCAGGTGAGGCAGAGATGCTACTTGTTTCCCTCAAATTTGAGCTCCCTTGTTGTAATGTTGAGTTGGTGCTGGCAAACCAGAATCTATGTTTCTGATCTCGTTTGTATCTATTGGAACCACATGGCAAATTCTCACTACAGAAATGTATGTGATAGTGATGTGTGTCATCTCCAGGCATAAATGGTTCAAAGCTGGTATTCCTCCTTCTCCTTGTCTTTTTCTGCATAGTAGACAGACATGGACAATTCAGTGTGGGTCTTTGAGTCCATGGTGATGCTGAAGCCATCAAGGGAGTCTGAGTCCCAAATCACAGCTTGAAAGAGATGAAAGCTACCTGCGCATCAGGAATGCCCATTTGGACTTTGCAGGAGTGAAGAACAATAAACTTCTGTTGTGCTAAACCTCTGAGATTTGGGGGCTTGTCTATTACAGCAGCTATTATTACCTTAGGGCTTCCCAGCTGGCACTAGTGGTAAAGAACCCACCTGCCAATGTAGGAGATAGAAGAGACATGGGTTCCATCCCTGGGTCAGGAAGATCCCCTGGAGAAGGGCATGGCAAGCCACTCCAGTATTCTTGCCTGGAGAATCCCGTGGACAGAGGAGCCCCGTGGGTGGACTATAGTCCACAGGGTTGCAAAGAGTTGGATACAACTAAAGTGACTTAACACACACACACACAGTTACCTCAAATAATACACATGGGACATCTCCAGGTTCATCTCACCATTTCCTCCTACTTCCATCATTTGGATTCTGGTACTTTTTTCGTGTCTGAAACCCTAAAGACTTAATTCCCTGCCTTTTCTTACTGTCTAGAATTATAGAAAGTAAATGCTGTGCTCTTGTAGGGCCCTGATCTGATTATCTTTGTGAATCATCTTAAGCCCCATTATTTATTGTGTGTGCTGTGACAATGTGATGTAATTTAATGTAATTTAGCCTTTAAACCTCTTTGTTCTTTGTGAAGAAAGCCATTATAGAATGAAAAAAAAGGCTTTTTCAGTGGCAACAATAGAAAACTTAGTGGAACCTTTTTTATATATAGCCATGAATTTGTACAGCTCTTTTATGCTTTTCAAACCTCAGCCCTCACAGAAGCTTTGTGACATGGGACGGGCAGCTTTTATTATCTCTAGTGGGCAGTTGAAGAAAATGAAGTGCAGAGAGGTTCAGTCATGCTGAACTAGAAACCAGACTAGTGACTGCAGTCCGCTGTCCTTTTGACTCCTCTCTGATGCCCTTATGTCTGTGTCAGGAGTCAGAGAATTATGGCAGAACCTACCGAACCTCATTATGATCGGCCATTTAAGATTCTTCAATCTAGGTCTGAAGAATTAGTAATTTAAAGAAATCAGTTTCTAATAATTTCTTTACTGTTGACTTCTTGGGGGTTAATTTTACATGTTAGTTTGCACAGCCTTATTAGACTATCATGGGGCTGTGTTGTACAGCATTGTGGATGGATCACAATATAACCATATCTGGCAGCTCATATGTTCATAACAATGACAATACTCTTGTCACAAGATCTGGGTAAGGATTTTGGCACATTTTAAGCACAGATCTGAGGCCTCTATCTATAGATGTAAGCCCTTCCTCTTTTCTTCTACTTTAAGACTGGGAAACTAGCAAGTTTCCCAAGTTCTGATGCTCACTAACTCTTTTTGCTGGCCTTTTTTCTTTTTTCCTCCCAGTTTTATTGACATGAGGTTGACGTACAGCACTGTACAGGTTTAAGATGTACAGTGTAATGATTTAACGTACATCATGAAATGATTACAAGTTTAGTGACCACCCATCATCTCATACAAAATTAAAGAAATAGAAATTTTTTTTCTTGTGATGAAAATTCATAGAATTTACCCTTAAGAACTTTCATATGTAACAGTAGTGTTAATTATATTTATCAAGTTGTTTATCACATTCTTGGTATTTATTTATCTTATTACTAAAGTTTGTGCGTTTTGACTGCCTTTTATCCAGTTCCGCCTCCACTGCCTACCCAGTTTTCTTGCTTCCAGATTCACTCCTTTTTCTCTGCTGGCTTCTCTTCCTTATAGGTACAATTTCTTTGCAAGGCCTTCCCACCCTTAGCTTTCACATGATTTTCAAGTTAATTGACCAAACCATGAAGATTTTAATTCACATGAGGTGCTGTCCCATCACTGTTTTTCTGTCATATGCCCCTTGTATGTAATGCCTTCCCTCATCCAACCTACTCTTCCTAGCCCTGCTTGAGCCTTCAGTTCAGTGCAGTTCAGTTTAGTCGCTCAGTCATGTCTGACTCCTTGCAACCCCATGAATCGCGGCACACCAGGCCTCCCTATCCATCACCATCTCCCGGAGTTCACTCAGACTCACATCCATCGAGTCAGTGATGCCATCCAGCCATCTCATCCTCGGTCGTCCCCTTTTCCTCCTGCACCCAATCCCTCCCAGCATCAGAGTCTTTTCCAATGAGTCAACTCTTCACATGAGGTGGCCAAAGTACTGGACTTTCAGCTTTAGCATCATTCCTTCCAAAGAAATCCCAGGGTTGATCTTCAGAATGGACTGGTTGGATCTCCTTGCAGTCCAAGGGACTCTCAAGAGTCTTCTCCAACACCACAGTTCAAAAGCATCAATTCTTCGGCACTCAGCTTTCTCCACAGTCCAGCTCTCACATCCATACATGACTACTGGAAAAACCATAGCCTTGACTAGACGGACCTTAGTCGGCAAAGTACTGTCTCTGCTTTTGAATATGCTATCTAGGTTGCTCAAAACTTTTCTTCCAAGGAGTAAGCATCTTTTAATTTCTTGGCTGCAGTCACCATCTGCAGTGATTTGGGAGCCCAAAAAAATAAAGTCTGACACTGTTTCTACTGTTTCCTCAACTATTTCCCATGAAGTGATGGGACCAGATGCCATGATCTTCATTTTCTGAATGTTGAGCTTTAAACCAACTTTTTCACTCTCCTCTTTCACTTTCATCAAGAGGCTTTTTAGTTCCTCTTCACTTTCTGCCATAAGGGTGGTGTCATCTGCATATCTGAGGTTATTGATATTTCTCCCGGCAATCTTGATTCCAGCTTGTGTTTCTTCCAGTCCAGCGTTTCTCATGATGTTCTCTGCATATAAGTTAAATAAGCAGGGTGACAATATACAGCCTTGACGTACTCCTTTTCCTATTTGGAACCAGTCTGTTGTTCCATGTCCAGTTCTAACTGTTGCTTCCTGACCTGCATACAGATTTCTCAAGAGGCAGGTTAAGTGGTCTGGTATTCCCATCTCTTTCAGAATTTTCCACAGTTGATTGTGATCCACACAGTCAAAGGCTTTGGCATAGTCAATAAAGCAGAAATAGATGTTTTTGTGGAACTCTCTTGCTTTTTCCATGATCCAGTGGATGTTGGCAATTTGACCTCTGCTTCCTCTGCCTTTTCTAAAACCAGCTTGAACATCAGGGAGTTCACAGTTCACGTATTGCTGAAGCCTGGCTTGGAGAATTTTGAGCATTACTTTACTAGCATGTGAGATGAGTGCAACTGTGTGGTAGTTTGAGCATTCTTTTGCATTGCCTTTGTTTGGGATTGGAATGAAAACTGACCTTTTCCAGTCTTGTGGCCACTGCTGAGTTTTCCAAATTTGCTGGCATATTGAGTGCAGCACTTTCACAGCATCATCTTTCAGAATTTGAAACAGCTCAACTGGAATTCCATCACCTCCACTCGCTTTGTTCGTAGTGATGCTTTCTAAGGCCCACTTGACTTCGCGTTCCAAGATGTCTGGCTCTAGATTAGTGATCACATCATCATGATACTTTCTATAATCAGAGTTTCCACAGCCCTTCTCATATTCCTGTCCTCTAAACACTGCCGTGGGATGCTGCAGAAGAGTCCTGGTGAAGGGACCAGAAGTCCTGGATCTACTCTGACACTTTCAAGGACTTTGTAGCCCTGGGCAAGTCACATAGTGCTTCTGAGCCTCAGTTTCCATTTCTATAAAATGAGAGCATTTGGCTGATGACCTCAAAGTTTCTTTCCAGAAAGAAATTCTCTGAATTTAGGCTTGATTTACACTGATGGGATCCAGCCAATTTTGGGGCTCATGCCCTGTTTCGTTTTCTATAAACACCAGAGCAGATTCATAAAGTCTTGGTTCATTTCCTAGCAGTCAGTACCTAAGGATTCAAATTAGTGAGCTCTTTGGGGAATAATTTGTCATGCGTTTAATCTTTTTTCAGCATGCATTTACTGAATGTATTAGTTATCTATTGTTGCACAACAAATTTCCTTAGAATGTAGCAACTTAATACAACTAACATATATTTTTGCCCAGTTTCTGTGGATGAGGAATCTGTACAGGGCTTAACTGGGTCCCCTGGCTCAGAGTCTCTTACAAAGCTGGAAGCAAAGTGTCAGCCAGGACTACAATCAACTCAAGGCTCAAACAGTGGAGGATTTGTTCCCAAGACCATTTATATGATTATTGACAGACTTCAGTTTCTTCTAGGCCTCATAGGATCTGAAGGGATTCAGTTTCTTGCTGAGTGTTGACCAGAGACCTCCCTCAGTCCCTTGCCACATAAGCCTTTCCGTAGGGCAGTTCACAACATGGAGCTGGCTTCTTCAGAGCAAGTAAATAATAAGAGGAGAGAGAGCAAGACAGAAATCACAATCTTTTGTAACCTGACCCCAGAAGTGACATCCTGTCCCTTTTGCCGTATTTAATTTATTAGTGGAGACCAGCAAAGAGCTGTCTGCTTTTTCCATTGAGTTGTGAACTAATTGAAAAGTCAGACAGATAGGTAAGGCAGATGGGAAGGCCAAATGCAGACATCTCTTGCTTAATACTGGTTTTCTGTTAGTTAAATTATGTGTTCTGCACACAAATTCTAAAGGAGCCCTTTCCCAATTATTTTAAGTGAGAAAATATATTATGTATTACAAATCAACCCATGCCCCCAGCCAACTAAAGCACATTAAAATGCCCGTATGTAAAGAGCAAACTGTCATATCATGAGGTAAAATGCTTAAAACATGGCTTCCTTGACTCCAGTAGTTAATATGATTGTTAACAAGCAGTTGCTTTGTCACAGTCACCTCTTAGTGCCAGCAACATCCTAGCCCTCTGTTGACACTGTGGAGAATGTCACAGTGTCTCTGCATGCTTCTGATTCATCCAAACTTGATTTATTCTAAATGCCAATTGTATTAGGAGTGAAACTTGAGAACGTTTCTCACACACTCTTTTGTTGAAAAGGTTGTATTGATTTTTAAGGCATAAATGTAATTTTTTAATACAACCCTCATTCCCCTGTGAAATATTCAGGTGAAATTTCGATATTAATAACCAAGAGACATTTTCCTGAGAAAACATTAACCAAAGATACATTCTGTGTGGTATCTACCTGTGTCACTTTTTTTGCAAATAGTGCTGATATTGGAAAATGTGATTTACATCTGTGGGTGAGCAGGCTCTAAAACTCTGCTCTGTAGAATTATTCAGACTAATCTGTTGAGTCATACATCATGCTGAAGAACCGTGGGCTTTCCCTAAAGGGAAATGTTGAAAACATTTCCTTTATGGGAAACATTTCCATTATGTTGAAAGCATATGGCAAGACCAGAGCACAACATGTAATTTTGGAAGATCAGCCATTCCCCAAGAGAAAGGAGAGAGGAGCGGGCAGGAAAACAGTTTCAAACTTCCCACTCAGATTCAGTCACTTTTCCAGGAAGGAGCTGAGAGAGGCCAGAAGAAATACCCCAGTAAGTTCTCTCCACATGTAGAGAAAGCCCCTGAGTTTGGGAGACAAGACCCTTGCTACAAATCCTATAGTTCTAACACTTTACAAACATGAATCTCACAATGGTTTTGCAAATCAGGTGTTGCTATCATTAATTGCCATTACAGATGGGGAATCTGAGACTGTAAGAGATTAAGCAACACATCAAAGGACATGGGACAAAAAGGGACAGAGAATGACACATTTGAGACTTGAACCCAGTCCTATCCAATGCTAAATCCTATAGCCACAGAGTGATAATACTGTATTGTTTTCCATACAATACTTAAATCTTGATTGTAAACAGAAGTGAAATGTTGCTGAATTTTTAGCTGATAACATGGTGAATTTAGACACATTTTAACTAGTAAAAAATTGTATCTGCATTTCTAGGATCGATTTTGTTTATGTCTTTGTCTAGGCCAGAAGTTTTCCCCCTTTGCTTAGGTTATGTTCAGCAGTAGATGAATCTTATCAGGTTACAACAGGAATATTTAATTTAAAAACTTTAGGGATCGCCTCTCTTTCATCTTTGTCTGATCTCCTTTATACTCTGCAGCCGAAATTATGTTCTGAAATGCAAAATCAATCTTGTTCCTCCCCTGCTTAAAACCTTATAATGGCATACCATTACTTACAAGAGAAATCCCGAGGTCCTTAACCAGGCATGCAACTGTATATTTTTCATCCCTGCTTTTTTTCCTAGACTTATTTCTCATTCCCATTCCAGAATAAGAGCCAGCCATTTTAAGTTATCTGCAGCTGGCATAGTTTCTCTATGAAGGAGGATGTGGAACACTCATAGTGAACACTGAATAATTTAGTAAAACTATAACCATAGAATCAGATCCCCAAAAGGTCTCAAATACAGCTACAACTTGCCCACTAAGTACCCCAAAGTACCCCTAAAATATTCATAATTAGTTAAGACTGTTTCTTAAAAATCCAGAGTCCCCAGTCATCAGTTTCAAGGCTTTTACTGTGTTTAGAAGTGACCATATGCTCCCAGCAAAATATCGGATTGTGTGTTTGTCCAGCTAAATGGGAAAGGTGAATGTCATTGTTGGATTCTGAATAGTTTGGAAGGCAAAGAAGCTGAGAATATATAGCTGGAATCAAGAAAAAATCATATCCTCAGTGGGACTAGAAAGGAGAGTGGGACTATTAAGTCAACCTTAATTCATTTTTAATCTGAGGTTTAGAGTTCTGTTACCCCTGCAGTCAACCCACAGATTGGATGGAGCCAGGACACAGTAACTTAAGGGTGATGTGTAGCCTGGTGTTGTCTTGCCACTTCATTAACAGCTTGTTAAACCAGTCACCAAAGCCAATAAGAAAATTCCTGGTAAGAGGGAACTGATAGGAGCACCATGCATTGAGCATATTGAATGTCACTTTGATATCTCCCAGAATTCACTAACAGACTTTTTTTTTAACCTGTCTTGATGTGTGATGTTCTGATATTTGTATTCTGCAGACTCTTACATATGAGCCCATTTTAATGATACTGGAGAGCAAAAAAGGGAAAAAAAATAGATCCAGCCAAGGCTTTCTTGAGATCAATACCATAATTACATTTTAGACCCTCCAGGTAGTAATCTCTTTTCTTTCAGAAAAGCAATTCCATTTTCCTAGCATTGGTCTTCTAGAAATATTACTGCTTCTTCATGGCTCTGTTGAATTTTTTTCCCCTTGAGGGAGAAGGAAAAGCAAGCTTTTCTTTTCACTCTCTTTGCTCCTATAGCCCTTCTCTTTTTTAAATTGAATGTTCATTCACGCTCTAAAAAGACCATGCACAGAGAAAGGGCTAATGTGACAATATTTTATAATATCAACAGCTTGAACATAAGCTATTTTCAGTGCTTTCTGACACTCCTTGATTTCATTATTTTATTTAGCAAATGCTGTGTTTTTCCCTCTAAAAATAATGCTAATATCATTTGTTAAGCACTTGTTATGGGCTAATGGTTTTTCTAAACACTTGACATGAGTTGACAAATTTAAATCGCATTAGAACTCATGAAATAAGTACTGTTTTCACATTAGAACTCAAACACACGTAGAGTTTGAAACCTTTGCCCAAAGGCTCACAGCTAATAAAGGCAGAACTAAGATTTGATCCCAGGCAGTCTCACTCTGGAGAAGGCAATGGCACCCTACTCCAGCACTCTTGCCTGTAAAATCCCATGGACGGAGGAGCCTGGTGGGCCGCAGTCCATGGGATCACTAAGAGTTGGACACGACTGAGCAACTTCACTTTCACTTTTCACTTTCCTGCATTGGAGAAGGAAATGGCAACCCACTCCAGTGTTCTTGCCTGGAGAATCCCAAGAACAGGGAAGCCTCATGGGCTGCCGTCTATGGGGTCGCACAGAGTTGGACACGACTGAAGCGACTTAGGAGCAGCAGCAGTCTCACTCTAGCACCTGCATGCCTAACCACTAAGCTATATCTGGCTGAATCTGTATGTACCTTACACTGTTACATGCATAGAAGGTTGTAAAAAATTAAACACAATTGGTGCATATACTGGGTTGAGTAGTGTTTCCCCCAAATTCATGTCCACTCAGAACCTCAGATTTTGACCTTGTTTTGAAATTGGATCTTTGTAGATATAATTAAGATGAGGTCATACTGACCTATACTCTGAAAACTATAAAACACTGATGAAGAAAATTGAAAAGAATGTAAAGAAATGGAAAGACATCCTGTACTGTTGGATTAGAAGAATTAATATTGCTAAAATGGCCATACTACCCAAAGCAACCTACAGATGTAATGCACTCCCTGTCAAAATACCCATGACATTTTTCAGAGAACTAGAACAAATAATTTTTAAAAATATATGGAATCACAGAAGACTCTAACTTGCCAAAGCAATCTTGAGGAAAAAGAAGAAAGCTGGAGGTATTATCTGTCCTGACTTCAAATTATACTACAAAGCTATAGTAATCAAAGCAGTATGGTACTGGCACAAAAACAGACTTATAGATGAGTAGAACAGAATAGAGAACCCAGAAATAAACCCAGGCATCTAATCTACTACACTGGAGAAAAGACAATTTCTTCATTAGTGCTGCTGGGAAAACCAGACAGCTACCCATAAAAGAATGAAATTCCAACATTCTCTTACACCATATACAAAAATAAACTAAAAATGGATTAAAGACCTAAATATAAGACCGGAAATGATAAAACTTCTGGAATAGAACATAGGCAGAACACTCTTTGACATAAGTTGTAGCAATATTTTTTGGAGCTATTTCCTAAGGCCAAAGAAATAAAAGCAAGATCAAATAAACAAATGGGACCTAATTAAACTTAAAGGCTTTTTCACAGCAGAGGACACCACTGATGAAACAAAAAGACAACTTATGGAATGGGAGAAAATATTTGCAAATGATATGACCTATAGGAGGTTAATATTCAAAATATATAAACAGCTCATACAACTCAACATCAAAAAAACAAACAACCCAATCAAAAAAATAATAATAAATGGGCCAAAGACATGAAGGGGCATTTTTCAAAGAATACATACAAATGGATAACAGGCACATGAAAAGATGTTCAACATTGCTAATTATTAGAGAAACACACATCAAAACCACAATGAGATATCACCTCATACCTGTGAGAATGGCTGTCATCAAAAATAACATGTGTTGGTGAGGATGTGGAGAAAGGGAACCCTTGTACACTGAATATAAATTGATGCAGCCAATGGAAAACAGTATGGATATTGCTCAAAAAAACTAAAAACAGAACTACCATATATCTGAAAAAAAATGAAAACACTATTTTGACAAGATGCATGCCCCCCAGTGTTCCTAGTGGCGTTATTTACAGTTGCCAAGATATGGAAGCAACCTAAGTGCCCATCAACAGATGAATGGATACAGAAGATGTGGTATGTACACACACACACACAGTAGATTACTACTCACCCATAAAAAGGAATGAAATTCTGCCGTTTGTAGCAACATGGGTGGACCTGAGAATATTATGCTTAATGAAATATCAAAGACCATATGATATCAGTTATGTGTAGAATCTAAAAAATGAATATGTATGTAGCAAAACAGAAACAGACTCACAGATACAGAAAACAAAGTAATGGTAATCAGTGGGGAGAGGAGAGGGGAAGGGTAATATAGGGATATAGGATTAAGAGATACAGACTACTATGTATAAAATAGATAAGCAACATAGATATGTTGTACAGCACAGGGAATTCTAGCTGTTATTTTGTAGTAACTTTTAATGGAGTATACCTATAAAAGTATGGAATCACTATGCTGTACACTTGAAAGTAACATAATATTAAAAGTTGACTATACTTTGATTTTTAAAAAAAGATGAGCTCATACTGGATTAAGGTGTCCCCTGTACAGTGTTCTCATAAGCAGACAGAGTTTTGGAGAGAGAGAGAGATGCAGAGGTAAGGCAGCCATATGAAGATGCAGGCAGAAATTGGAATGATGCAGTTACAAGCCAAGGAATGCCAAGGATTGCCAGTCACCAGAAGCCATGAGGCAAGGCAGGATTCTTCCCTAGAACCTTCAGAAGAAATGTGGCCCTGTTCAGACCCGGACTTCATGTTTCTGGCCTCCAGAATTATGAGAGAATAAATCTCTCTCTTAATAAATTAAGCCACCTAGTTTGTGATAATTTGTTATAGCATCCCTGGGAAACTAATAATAGTGCCCTTGAAAGTCTCAGAGACTGTAGGGGAAATGGAAAAGGAAATAAATAATTCTAAATGACATGATGAAATCTGCTGAAAATAAATATACTATACCCATCATGGAGAAGGCAATGGCACCCCACTCCAGTACTCTTGCCTAGAAAATGCCATGGACAGAGGAGCCTGGTAGGCTGCAGTGCATGGGGTCGCAAAGAGTCGGACACGACTGAGCAACTTCCCTTTCACTTTCATGCATTGGAGAAGGAAATGGCACCCCACTCCAGTGTTCTTGCTTGGAGAATCCCCGGGACGGGGGAGCCTGGTGGGCTTCCATCGATGGGGTCGCACAGAGTTGGACACGACTGAAGCGACTTAGCAGTAGCAGCAGCAGCAGCAGCAGCAGCAGCAGCAGCAGCATACCCACCATAATTGTATATAAATATATATCAAGATCATCTTTATATTGAAGATGCAAAATAACATGACTAAGAGCACAGATTATGCAGAAAGAGTGACTGAATTTGAATCTCGGCTGTGACATTTCATTTATAAACTTTGTGCTCTTGGCAAGTTACTTTACCTCCCTGTGCCCTACTTTCTGCATCCCTAAAAGTTTTCAGATACTTTTGACACCTGTGATTTCATTTTAGTCTCACAGCATCCTTGAAAGGTGGGCAAGTGAGGCAGATATCATCATCATCATTCTGCAGACACTGCCTAATGTCACATGCTAAAACACAGTGTTGTTTCCATTTCTTTACCCCTAGAATGATAATGGCAGTGATGATGATGGTTGTCATGCACAACATGCATACATCAGGCTAGGATCTCTGATGGAAAACATTCTTTTCTAGTTTACAGGAGAATAAACTGAGGCTATGAGAGAAACTTACCCAAGGCTACCATGCCTGTGATCACAGGATGATCTGGCAGAATTTTTTGTGAAAGCAATTTGTAAACTGTCCTGGTGCTGCACAAATGTTAGTTAAATACAGCAAAAGTCCTAATAACTTCCTCCCGCTTAACCTGGTATGCCAACTAAAACATTTTCAACACTTCAATCAGGAAAATAGTCTCCTCTCTGTATTAGGTCAAAGTGAAACAATAAGAATTCTATTTCCCCCTTTTACCAAAGATGTTTGTTCAGACTGTCTATAGTGTATAGTTTTCATTTTTAGTCAGGCTTTTTGATGTTTAGATGATAACTTAAAATTGTAAGAGTTACAGTAGACCACACAAGAATAGATTTTCATTCACAGGTGATAGATTCTGAATGATGTCCTACATGAAATAAAATATTCATTAAAAGTAGATATAGAGGGAAATTAGAATTACTATTTATTCAGGTACCAATTAATTTAGCTCTTACCTACAGTTGTATAAGTAGATATTATTATGTTATATATATATTACAATATCTTCAGTATTGTGACTTAGAGACATTAAAACTTTGCCAAAAGTCACCCTGACAAAAATGAGACAAAGGGAGAATTTGAACTCAGTTCTCACTCCACAAACTATGCCTTCACAACTATGCCACCTGCCTTCCAAAAGAATGGGCAAATAATTACACAGAGGTAAAATCATTTGAAGGAGAAAAAGTTCCATTTCTGTTTCTACCTGGGATACATGGAAAAAGCTGGTGGGATATTTAGAAAGGAACCAAGATAGTATTCAGGGGATTTTGCTTTCTGAGCCCAAAGTTACACCTATATGCTGTGTGGTATGAGGCATGGCACTAATGGTCTGTGTCTTGGTCCTGTCCAGTTCAGTTCAGTTCAGTCACTCAGTCATATCCCATGGACTGCAGCATGCCAGGCTTCCCTGTCCATCACCAACTCCCAGAGCCTACTCAAACTCATGTCCATAGAGTCAGTGATGCCATACAACCACCTCATCCTCTGCCATCCCCTTCTCCTCCTGCCTTCAATCTTTCCCAGCATCAGAGTCCTTTCCAATGAGTCAGTTCTTCACATCGGGTGGCCAAAGTATTGGAGCTTCAGCTTCAGCATCAGTCCTTCCAATGAATATTCAGGATTGATTTCCCTCAGGATTGACTGGTTGGATCACCTTGCAGTCCAAGGGACTCTCAAGAGTCTTCTCCAACACCACAGTTCAAAAGTATCAATTCTGCAGCACTCACCTTTCTTTACAGTCCAACAATCACATCCATACACAGCTCTGGGAAAAACCATAGCTTTCACTAGACAGACCTTTGTTGGCAAAGTAATGTCTCTGCTTTTTAATATGCTGTCTAAGTTGGTCATAACTTTTCTTCCAAGGAGCAAGGGTCTTTTAATTTCATGGCTGCAATCACCATCTACAGTGATTTTTGGGGCCCCCAAATAAAGCTTGTCACTGTTTCCATTGTTTCCCCATCTATTTGCCATGAAGTGATTGGATTAGATGCCATGATCTTAGTTTTCTGAATGTTGACTTTTAAGCCAACTTTTTCACTCTCTTCTTTCACTTTCATCAAGAGGCTCTTTAGTTCTTCTTTACCTTCTGCCATAAAGGTGGTATCATCTGCATATCTGAGGTTATTGATATTTCTCCCAGCAATCTTGATTCCAGCTTGTGCTTCATCCAGTCCAGCATTTCTCATGATGTACTCTACATATAAGTTAAATAAGCAGGATGACAATATACAGCCTGGATGTACTCCTTGCCTGATTTGGAACCAATCTGTTGTTCCATGTCCAGTTCTAACTATTGCTTCTTACCTGCATACAGATTCCTCAGGAGGTAGGCCAGGTGGTCTGGTATTACCATCTCTTTAAGTATTTTCCACAGTTTGTTGTGATCCACACAGTCAAAGGCTTTGGCCTAGTAAATAAAGCAGAAGTTGATGTTTTTCTGGAACTCACTTGCTTTTTCAATGATTCAACAGATGTTGGCAATTTGATCTCTGATTCCTCTGTCTTTTCTAAATCTAGCTTGAACATCTGGAAGTTCATGGTTCTTGTATTGTTGAAGCCTCCATTTGTTTACATAGTGTCTTTGTTTTCATACCATGAGAGCTGCTGCTGCTGCTAAGTCACTTCAGCCATGTCCAACTCTACGTGACCCCATAGACGGCAGCCCACCAGGCTCCCCGGTCCCTGGGATTCTCTAGGCAAGAACACTGGAGTGGGTTACCATTTCCTTCTCCAATGCATGAAAGTGAAAAGGGAAAGTGAAGTCACTCAGTCGTGTCCAACTCTTCGCGACCCCATGGACTGCAGCCTACCAGGTGTCTCCATCTGGGATTTTCCAGGCAAGAGTACTGGAGTTGGGGTACCATTGCCTTCTCCATAAGAGCAGGGTTGAGTAATTGAAGCAGAGACCATGTGGCCTACAAAGCCTAACCATTTTACTATCTGTCCTTAAAAAGTTTGACCACTCCTGGTCTAGGCAAAGAGTGCCAGGCAGAAGAAATAGCACCAGCAAAGGCTCTGAGGTAGAAGTGTGCTTTGCATGTTTAAGCACTGGGCACTGTTCCTGGAGGGAGGGGGTGGGGGAGGGTTGAGGTGGAGATCAGATCGGAAGAGGGTTGGCGGGGGAGGTCAGATCATGTGGCCACAGTGAAGGTTCTGACTTATTCTCTGAGTTAGATGGGATGTCATTGGAGGTTAAATGTAGAGTGGCATGATCTGATTTATGCCTGGAAAGGAACTTTCTTGCTACTGTCTTCCTTTTCTTTCTTCTGCCTTTCTCAATACCCTGCTCCTAAAGCCTTCTCCTCAGAAAGTAGGGCTAGCTTAAGAAATGATTAGCCATGGAAGGGATGCAGGCTTGGTTAGTTCTAATCCTTGCATGTGAAGAGTCTCCTAGCTCTTGATTCTATCATTTTTGAGGACTGGGAACTTCTGACGAGACTCCAGTGTGTGTGAGGACTGACCAAGCTGTCTACTCCATGACCAGTCCTACTGGGAAAAGGCTGGTATAGCACGTGCTTCACAAAGAGCAACCTAGAGCATTGCTCTCCTCTTTGAAGACATATTCACCTATTTATGAATCTTTATGCCAAATTAATAATGAAAATTCTTCAAGAGATGGAAATACCAGACCTCCTGACCTGCCTCTTGAGAAACCTATATGCAGGTCAGGAAGCAACAGTTAGAACTGGACATGGAACAACAGACTGGTTCCAAATAGGAAAAGGAGTATGTCAAGGCTGTATATTGTCACTCTGCTTATTTAACTTATATGCAGAGTACATCATGAGAAACACTGGGCTGGAAGAAGCACAAGCTGGAATCAAGATTGCCGGGAGAAATATCAATAACCTCAGATACGCAGATGATACCACTCTTATAGCAGAAAGTGAAGAGGAACTAAAAAGCCTCTTGATGAAAGTGAAAGAGGAGAGTGAAAGAGTTGGCTTAAAAGTCAACATTCAGAAAACTAAGATCATGGCATCTGGTCCCATCAGTTTGTTCAGTTCAGTTCAGTCGCTCAGTCGTGTCCGACTTTTTGCGACCCCATGAATCACAGCACTCCAGGCCTCTCTGTCCATCACCATCTCCCAGAGTTCACTCAGACTCACGTCCATCGAGTCAGTGATGCCATCCAGCCATCTCATCCTCTGTCATCCCCTTCTTCTCCTGCCCCCAATCCCTCCCAGCATCAAAGTCTTTTCCAATGAGTCAACTCTTGGCATGAGGTCGCCAAAGTACTGGAGTTTCAGCTTTAGCATCTCCTTCCAAAGAAATCCCAGGGTTGATCTCCTTCAGAATGGACTGGTTGGATCTCCTTACAGTCCAAGAGACTCTCAAGAGTCTTCTCCAACACCACAGTTCAAAAGCATCAATTCCTCGGCGCTCAGCCTTCTTCACAGTCCAACTCTAACATCCATACATGACTACTGGAAAAACCATAGCCTTGACTAGACGGACCTTAGTCGGCAAAGTACTGTCTCTGCTTTTGAATATACTATCTAGGTTGGTCATAACTTTTCTTCCAAGGAGTAAGTGTCTTAATTTCATGGCTGCAATCACCATCTGCAGTGATTTTGGAGCCCGCCAAAATAAAGTCTGACACTGTTTCTACTGTTTCCCCTTCTATTTCCCATGAAGTGACGGGACCGATGCCATGATCTTCGTTTTCTGAATGTTGAGCTTTAAGCCAACTTTTTCACTCTCCTCTTTCACTTTCATCAAGAGGCTTTTTAGTTCCTCTTCACTTTCTGCCATAAGGGTGGTGTCATCTGCATATCTGAGGTTATTGATATTTCTCCCGGCAATCTTGATTCCAGCTTGTGTTTCTTCCAGTCCAGCATTTCTCCTGATGTACTCTGCATAGAAGTTAAATAATCAGGGTGACAATATACAGCCTTGATGTACTCCTTTTCCTATTTGGAACCAGTCTGTTGTTCCTTGTTCATGGCAAATAGATGGGGAAACAGTGGAAACAGTGTCAGACTTTATTTTCGGGGGCTCTAAAATCACTACAGATGGTGATTGCAGCCATGAAATTAAAACATGCTTACTCCTTGGAAAGAAAAGTATGACCAACCTACATAGCATATTGAAAAGCAGAGACATTACTTTGCCAACAAAGGTCCATCTAGTCAAGGCTGTGATTTTTCTAGTGGTCATGTATGGATGTGACAGTTGGACTGTGAAGAAAGCTGAATGCTGAAGAATTGATGCTTTTGAACTGTGGTGTTGGAGAAGACTCTTGAGATTCCCTTGGACTGCAAGGAGATCCAACCAGTCCATTCTAAAGATCAGTCCTGGGTGTTCTTTGGAAGGAATGATGCTAAAGCTGAAACTCCAGTACTTTGGCCACCTCATGCGAAGAGTTGACTCATTGGAAAAGACTCTGATGCTGGGAGGGGCTGGGAGGGATTGGGAGCAGGAGAAGAAGGGGATGACAGAGGCTGAGATGGCTGGATGGCATCACTGACTTGATGGATGTGAGTCTGAGTGAACTTCAGGAGTTGATGATGGACAGGGAGGCCTGGCGTGCTGCAATTCATGGGGTAACAGAGTCGGACACGACTGAGTGACTGAACTGAACTGAACTGAATAATGAACTTTCTAAATTCTGGCTCATGGTCCAAAAACATCTAATACACACTACTCTCACCTTGGAGAAAGCTGAATTACTTATTATTTTTGAGATGCATTTTCACCAAAGTAGTAATATTGCATATTTTCTTTAGTGAGGACATGTGTGACAGTGTGAAGGTCATTTTCCCTCCTTCAAAAATGGGAATAAATAACTTCTAAATTCCTTTGGTCTTTTTTTCAACTCCAGTGTGTTTTGAATCATTCAGTAACACAAGAGATATACTCTCAGTGAACATGTTCCTAATACTGTATGCACCATTTGAACTAACTCTCTTAGGCATTTTCACCAGAAATATTTTATGCTGTCCTTTACCAATTTATTCTGTTATCCATGAGTGTGGGTCACTTGACAATGACTTTCCAGGCTTTTATTTTCTTAGACAGTGTGGAGTCCAGAGTATCTTCCCAACCGAGGGTTCGAACCCAGGTCTCCCACATTGCAGGTGGATTCTTTACCAGTTGAGCCACAAGGGAATCCCGTGGATACAGTAAAAGGAAATAGTCTGAGGAGTTAGGAAACAAACATGGCAGATGTTCAACCTCTAATATGATAGATGACTTGAGTGAGGTGTATGATTCATGGAGCTGCTGTTTATTTATCAATTCTTTGTGATCTAGCTACCTTGGATTATTATTCAAATTGAATGCTGTTGTAGACATAAAATCATGTTGATATGTTGAAAACACTATATGAAGTTGTGATGCTATTTTCTACTTTGTGATCTGTGAAGAGCGTATATTAACTTGAAAAAAAGAGAAAAAAGGCAAACCCAAACTGGTGAAAATAAGAAAAAGTTTAAAGCAGAAGTTAAAAGTAATTTTAAAAGAGCATTTGCAGATATATGGCTTATATTCATTCAACAAATTGGCTTCAGGCTTAAACTAGGAGATGCGGAAGTCCTAAAAGATATTCCGAAGTGTTTTTTTTTTTTCTTTTTCCAAAGTGGTTAATCATATGATATGGAATTTTATGTTGTGTTTTGGTTAGAACCTACTTATTTGATATTAAAGGAGTAAGCAAAATGTAAAGTGACATTCATTTAATCTTTATTGGAAAATTTGCTTTCAGAATTTGACAGGGTTTTTCCAGTGGCATCGACGCAGCATGTGTGTGTAGGCTCAGTTATGTCCGACTCTTTGTGACACCATGGACTGTACCCTGCCAGGCTTCTCTGTCCATAGATGAGGAGCTTAGTGCTAATACTGTTTGGAAGGATTTTTAAAAATCAACAGCCAGTCTGGTTTGTAGAATCTGTTTTGGACCAAGGTGTTTGAGAGTGGCATAAAGAGTTTTAAGCCTTGAATCATCTCGATCTGTTCTTAAAACCAAGTGGTAGGAATTGAAAAATGTTTAAAAGTCAAATCCCCAAGTAATCCATTATTTGAAAAGTGGTAGCAGTAGTTGGTTACTTCGCATTGCTTGACTGGAAAAAAACTGATGTAAACTTTGTCCAACAGGCACAGCATAGCCTCCTTCACCAACTTTTCCCTTAGTGATAGTAATAATACTCATTGAGCATTTCAGCTTTGGCAGGCAGTGCAGAAAACCCTTAGAAACATAACCATTTTCTTCCAGAAGCTTCCAGTCTAATGAAAACTAGTGGTAAATTCTTTTCCTCAGAGCCATGATTTTACTTTTGAACTATTTTCTTGTACTATTGTCAAAGAAAAAATGTTCTCAATTCCTCCGTTATAAGGGAATTATGTATTTTGTCAGAATATGTGGTGCTTAGAATCATTCCCTTGAGATTTTATTTATAAAACTAAATTCAAGAGTGATTTCTAATGAAAGACAAATTCCATATGATATAACTTATGGGTGGAATATAAAATACAGCACAAATGAACCTATAGACCAGACAAAAACAGACTCACAGATATAGATAACAGATTTGTGGTTGCCAAGGAGGAGGGGAGGAGGGAGAGAGAAGAACTGGAAGTTTGAGGTTGGTAGATGCAAACTATTTTATATAGGGTGGATAAACAACAAGGTTCTAATGTATGACACAGGGAGCTGTATTCAGTATCTTGTAATAAATCATAATGAAAAAGAAGATGAAAATAAATATATATATATGTATAACTGAGTCACTTTGCTCTACATCAGACATTGACACAACATTATAAATCAACTATATTTCAATTTTTTAAAAAGGTCTTCCCACTGCATGTGGGCTATAATTAGAGAAAAGTCAAGAACACTTCTTGCCATCTAGGATGTCTTTACCTACTTGTGTGGCTGGCAGATACATTTAGAGGTGAATATTTAAACATTTTTTCTAATGTGAGGACTATACCCTCCCTCTGAAAATTATACAGTCAGTATACGCTTTGATTAGACATGATTGTTTAGCTTTGGATTTTCCACCAAGGTACCTCCCCATCCCACCATATGTACTTCCTAGTACACGTATGGGGTCAGGCCCATCTTTAGGAGGCATTTTAAGCCTCAATTTTTCTACTTTTCCGTGGGAGCAAGAGATTTGAGACCAATCAAAGACTTTGCCTTATTTGTTTGGAAAGAGTGAGCAATAAGACCGAAATAGTGTTTTGGGAAAGAGGCAAAAAGCATGGCATTAATCTAGCCGAGGCTAGGAATTGTGTAGCTTCTTACCCAGTGTAGTACAATTCATAATAATCATATTAATTTTATTATTATCTGTTAGTTATTGAGAATTTACTATCTGCTAGACACCATGTTAATGGCTTTACTTGCATTTTTCTCAGTTTATCCTCTTAAAAGTCTCTGAAATAGGAGCTACTCAGAAAAATCAGGTAACTTATCCATGGTAACCCTGTTGATAGGTGGCTGAGCTAGTCTTTCTATCTCTAAAATTCATGCTTTTAGCCATTCTGCAATATTTCTTTCTATGGAAATGATTCAATATTTGAATAGGTTTAAAAGGCCATAAACATCAGCTTAGGAATCCACATGTTCCTGAAAATTTTATGATGGATACCTATAGTTAAGAAAAGGGCCTCCCTGGTGGCTCAGATGGTAAAATGTCTGCCTGCAATGTGGGAGACCTGGGTTCGATTCCTGGGTCGGGAATATTCCCTGGAGAAGGAAATGGCAATCCACTCCAGCATTCTTGCCTGGAAAATCCCATGGACGGAGGAGCCTGATAGGCTACAGTCCATGGGGTTGCAAAGAGTCGGACACAACTGGGCGACTTCACTTTATCTACAAGGGCCAAAATGAGTTACCTCTATTTCACTGGGGTTCTCGGAATTATTTTTCATCATGGAACTCTATTCCTGACAAAAGCAGGATGGATAGGTGGACAGGTTGATATTTTAAATTTATTTTCAGTTTGGTATTTTATGATTCCTACGTGTTCTTGGAAGTGTTCTATATCTCATGTCCAGTATTAGCTTCTGCTTACAATGACTACTAATACTTCCTTATATCCATTTCCCTGTTTCTACAATGAGAATGATGTGTTGTTTTCTTTCTTCATGGGGATACTATGAGCTACATTTTTATATTACAACAAAAGTCTGATAGCTATATAAGTACTTCAAGTTTATGAGGAAGACCAGAAACAAAAATCTAAGTTACCATTCTCATCTAAATTATTTACAGTGTAATGCAAAAGTGGAAAGACTTAGCTTCTGTGGCACACTTAGCTTTATTGAAATTGAACAAATATTTTTAATAACCCCTTTTACAGCACATGTAAAATTTAATTTTTTCATTATATTTTTTACAGGTTGTCTTTTATCTGAGTAAGCAAAAATACGTCTTTTTTTTTTTCTTACTTAAAACATGTAGCCAGGATTCAAACCACATAGCTCTGGTACCAAAAAGGAAACAGGTTATGAAAATCACAGTACAACTTTAAAATTCTTTAAATTAGTTAAAGATATTTTAAACAATATTCACTTAGATTGACAGTAGAAATCATGGGTCAGTTGACATTAAGATTAATAGTTACACCTACAATGAAAGCAGAAATGGGAAGTTCAAGCTAATATGAGCTACATCGTTCAGGACACATCATCTTCATAAATACTGTGGCTGAGAGGCTGCAATGGCTAAGTCACACTTGAGCACTTAATTGCACATAAATTTAGGCAAAGCGGAAAAAAAATGTTGTGTGCTAACTTGGATCTAAAAGAAAATGGGCATTCATTTTCAAGAGGGCATATGATCAAATCAGTTTCACAATATATAATTCAAATCCCCAAATTGCATCTAGGAAAGAAAAAGAATATTAAAATGCACACTTACACAGACAATAAAGTAGAAACCTGTTCTTTGTGATCGGTATGTATTATTGTTGTTGTTTTCTTAATAAGTAGAAATTATTTATGACCACAAAAGGATTTCTCAGGTGAAACACTAATTACAGACATTGTAAAGAACATAGCTCAGGAGGCTGTTTTAAAAACAAGGCAGCATTTTCCTGAAAAAGTTTGGTCCTCAACTCACTATAGGCTAGTCACTATGGTCAGATGGTAAGCATTTTCCGTGTGTGTGTGTGTGTGTGTGTGTGTGTGTGCGTGCACACACACATGTGTTCAAACTATCTTTTCAGTACCAGAATTAGTCCAAACCAAACCAAAAAACAAATAGCCCGCAAGTACTTGACCTTGCATATCATGTCTAATTAATGCATCATCTGAAAGAGCAATGCTAAAGACTATGAATGTAATTATGCTCACGTGATTCTGCAAAACCTTAATTTTGTGCAAACATTTTCCTTCATTGCCCAGATAACTTATCTTTATTCATGTAGGTGCCAGGAAACCCACCCCCATGATCCTCCCTCCCCCCTCCCCCAGTCTTCTCCTCTGTCAAAGTGATATAAAGACAATTTCACTGTGTATTTACAAGCACAGCAGTTAGGCAAGAAGGTCCCAGGATCTGAAGAGCACATCTATTTCTTATGGACATCTTCATGCCGAATGATCTTGTATGTGATCCAGTAAAAGATGTTGAAAATGAGGAAGGCCAATGGGAAGGCAGCTCGAGAAATCGTGTCAATCCTTTTTGCCCGGTCCACAAACTTCTTCTTGATGGCATCTGCATCTTTGGGGGGCTGTGGGAGCTGGTTGGCAGGTGTGGCCTTGACAGCTGTTCCATCTTTCACTTGAAGGCAGTGACCCATTCCATAACCACTGAAATTAAAACGACTTTCACGAGTAACATCTTCTTCCTGGGAGAATAAAGACAGAGGAAGTACAGATTGGTTGTCAGTCAAATCAGATGGAAGATGCTTAAAATTCTTCAGAAGGAAAAGGGTAAATCACAGTTAACTGGTAGTGTGGGAGGCTTTTGGAATGGAAGTTGTCTTTCAAGTTCAACTCAGTTATTCATGGAACAGATATAGTTCATTAACTTTTTCAGGCTTAGAAATTAAGGGTAAGAATAATGACTCTGGTCATTTTAATTAAATGAAAAATAGAAACAGCTATATTATATTCAGCCCTGACTTTCCCAAAATCTAGTTTATTAATCCACAGCTCTGGATAGATTTATTTTTAAAGCCAAGTCTTCAAATCCAAGTACTATACTCTAAGTTTCTAAAGAGGACAGTTCATTCATTCACTCATTCACTTAGTCATTCATTTACCCATTCATTCATTCAACAAAACATTTACTGAATCCTTGTCATGTTCCTGAGCTGTTGTGGCCCATTCACAGCCCAGTTCCTTCCATTAACCTTGGCTTTAATATTAGTGTTAGATTTAAGATTAACTCCTTAAATGTACCTTTCCCCCCTCCAACCCTCTAGTTCATCTCAGTTAGATAGCAGAGATTAAATATTCATTGTTTGGTGTTCAGTATTTCTACCATGGCTGATTTTTCTACTGTCGGTTTTTCGCATTGCTTCTTTGGCTATTCATCTCTACCATATTTAAACATATGTCATTTTAGCTCATGTCAGTACCTCATTTCTACATGAATCAGATAAAAGACTGCAAAGTCATAACCTCTGGGTAAAGAGAAAATACCCTTCATAGAGGCAAAAGTATGGAATTTGGGTGTGTGGTTGGGTTGAAAAGGTAGGATTGAAATGATCTGCTTAATAAAAATTTAATTCTAAATAGTCATCGATTGAATCATCTTCTGCAACTAGGTTAGTGCTTTCTGCAATACTGTGCCACCCTTTTGACTCACCAAAGATATCGAACTCTTTATCTTTCCAGAGAATAATATTATGTTAATTAATTTGGTTACATTTTTCCAAAGACAGTAAAATTCGGTATTTTATATCACCACTATTTATTGCATGTCAGTTGCGCCTTCACGCATATAAAAGGTATACTGAATGAAGGACTTCTTAAAAATTTTATTGGAGTTTCGTTGATTTACAATGTTATATTAGTTTTAGGTGTAGAGCAAAGTGGCTCAGTTAACATATATGTTTATCCATTCTTTTTCAGACTTTTTACCTACATAGGTTATTACAGAATATTGAGTAGAGTTCCCTATACTATACAATAGGTCCTTGTTGGTTACCTATTTTATACATAGTAGTGTGTGTATGTTAATCCCAAGCTCCTAATTTATCCCTGCCCCTCCACATTTCTCCTTTGGTAACTATAAATTTGTTTTTGAAATCTGTGAGTCTATTTCTGTTTTATAAGTAAGCTCATTTGTATCATTTGAATGAAGGACTATTAACATAATATTAGTGAGGGAGAGCCCAACTGTAACCCAAATGGTACAACAAAGACAAATTTAGGTGAGGAAAGTCAGGCCAAAGCTCTTCTAATAAAATAATTATAAAACTACTCCTTTATAAAACCATCTTCCCAATACTTTTATGTATTTGAGACTGTCTTTTACGAGCTGGTTCAGGATACTCTGTCTCATTTCTTAACAAAATGTAAGTAGGATTTTTCATTCAACAAGTAGTTTTTGAATGTTGAGTTTGTGGCAAGCATTTTGCTAGATGCTGGGAGACAGCTGATGAAGTTGGACAAGAACCCTACCTGCATGGAGCTTTTAGAACCAAGTGGAAGTGGCCAAACTAAAGACATTTTCATGTCAGGGATGTGGCTAAGCAAACCCTGCTGGATATTTGAGTACTGCTAGGTGCTCAGCTCTATAAGCTCCATAATAGAGACTTCAACTGGACTCAGATTCAAATAGTAAATCTACTTTCTTTGTCTTAAAATGGGAATGATATATTTTATAGGTGCAAAAGTTTCAAATAAGTATTTTAAAATGTGAAATAAACAGATATATTAATCATTACAGCATCATTGGAAGACTTAGTTAACAAGTAAAGAAACACACAGGTCTCTAGGAGGAGGGAATGTGTTAGTTATGAGTTATAAGCAGTCTTATTCTTCCTACATACTAACTTGTAATTAGATCTGAACCAGTGTGTGAGAGAAATAGAAATGGTGTCAATTGGTTTAGTAAATAGATCTAGACTAGGAATTTGGCTGTTTGGGTTCTAAGCATGGCTCCAAGGGTTATAAGCTGTGTTTTTCTTAGGCAGGATATTTATTCTTTCAAGGCTTGGATACCTCATGCCAAAATATTGAGGCTTGACTAGGTCTGTGGGTCTCAGCTTTGGATGCTAGGGAAATTTTACGAGTTATATTTATGCCTGCTTCCCCTCCCAGCCTCTTCCAGACCAAGTGAATCACAATCTCTGGGAATGAGAACTGAGAATCCATTTTTTTTTTTTTTTTTTTTTACAAAATCCAATGTCTCTAATTCAAATGGTTAGAAACCAGTGGCCTAGATCATCTCTAATGTCCAGCTCTAAAATGCTGAACCTCGTCTATGATATTAAGTCTAAGATAATTTTTTAAGTGAAAATTAGCCCTCAAAATATATTTCCCCTTATCTGCCTAAAATTACTGTGCTATTTTTCCTTTCCATATCTGTAGAATCTTACAAATTGCTATTCTGTATCAACACTTAGAAAGTCATGATTAAGTGTATAGTTCACTGCCTGAGTGAAATAAGATTCTTTTAAAATCCCTGGCTCCCTGAAGAAATAAAAAAGACTAGTTAGCTGGTAACTGGTTTTTAGCACATGAAACAAAAGGAAACCTAAATACATCCATGTTTTTTTTTCAGATCGACTCATTCATTTAATTCCTGTTGTCTATTGGCATACTGTGAATGGACAGCTAAAGAGGTTAACTCATTCAATTAACTTGCAGAACTAGAATAGAATAATGCCAAATTAGGTTATTATTATGTCGTACATTGCCGTGCAATCTGTAGGTGCTTAATAAATGTTCATTGACTAATGAACAAAGGAAATTTTAAGAGAGTTTTCTCTCTGCTTGAAAATACTTTCCCTTTCCATTCAATGGTATTTCAAATTATACTTCTGAGCATAGTTACAACTAATTAAATCAATTCTTTAAAATTATCCACCACAAAATAAATCTGTCGTAGGTAGAAATTATCCATTTAATTTTTCATGTGCAAGAGATATGAATGCTAGTTTAAGGGTATTCTTATTTACCATTATGACTCATTGAATGCATTTTAAATATAGAACCTTAAATTACCCACATCAAAGGGCTTGATTCAGAAAACATAATTGCAACCACTTTGAATTTTGGTGTTATAATGAATGACTAATTGCCTTTATAGCAGGTTCAGAATAAAATGCTATGGTAATATGGCAGGATTCCTATATGAAGGCAAAATGGAGATGAGCTTGAGTCATGGATAAACTAAAGCTGAAATAAAGAACAATCTGAAGGCACAGCTTAGTTGAATGTATTCACCGTGAGAGTTGGTATGATTCTCTCAGTGAGGAAAGAATTTCCAGCATATATTCTCCATTTCTTCTAATTAGCCAGAAAACTAATTACTTAATTATTGCTGCTGACCTACCATATTCAGTATCTTTGAGCAGTGAATACTTCTAGCTCACTCTGTTTTGTTATTCACCGAGTCAATTTCATAGAAAAGGAATCATCCAGTCAAAGTTTCAATACATGCAATTTCTGTATCCCACTTTGATAAAATCTCCTTAAATCCTGTCTACATAGGAAGAACTGCCATGGCACTATGCAATTTGTTGGAGACTTATCACCTTATTGTACTTATCTTAGCCATTGGTTTTACTTATTATAAGATTTACCCATTCCTGTGTTTGGAACTCTTGTCTAGATGTGAAATTGAACCTAAAGCTCAGCAGAATTACATGGTACTGAATTGTTTGTTATAAGCAGATAATTTCAATATAATTAAAGATTATGGGATTTATGCAGTGAAAGATTTCAGTGGGACCAGTATTTCTAATTTTTCTTTTATGTCCTAAAAAGGAGGAAATAAAAGGACTCCTATAAACTGAGGTGGGGAAAAACTCCATTCCATTTCTCACCCAGATTCTTTGATTGAATCTTCAGTCTTCTGGGCCAGGATATGGCCCAGTTGGAAGTGAAAGCTGCAGTGAGCTTCAGTCAATGCAAGGACATAAAGGAGTCTTCAGCCCTCCTTAGGAAATGGTGTGAATCCAAGCACAAGCAGGTTTGCCCCCAAAAAAGTCCCCTGAGCAAATGAAGCCTTGCGTGCGTGCTTTGTTGCTCAGTCGTGTCAGACTCTTTGTGACCCTTTGGACTGTAGTCCTCCTCAGGCCGTGGGATTCTCCAGGCAAGCATACTGGAGTGGGTTGCCATTTCCTTCTCCAGGGGATCTTCCCGGATCTGGGACTGAACCCACATCTCCTGTGTCTCCTGCATGCCTGGTGGATTCTTTACCTGATGAGCCATCAGGGAAGCCCAATTCTAGGTGGTGCTTAATTGTAGACCTGCTGATTTCTATCATCTAGACTTGGAGAAGAGGGATGGCTTTGAGAAATTCCCAATTCTTATGGCCTCAGTTTTCTTCTCTGTATCACAGGGACTTGGGAGTAGATGTGAATAATAGATACCACATATTGACTATGATTATAAACCATGCACTTAAAACCACAGTCAATCCTATCACCAAACTGTCCCTACAAGTCACAAGGTTTCAGAGGAAACTGAGACAGAGAAGTTATGTGGCTTCCTGAAGTTATATTGCTAATAAATGTGGAAGCTGAAATTCAAATCTGATTTGTCAGATCTCCAAACTCTGACTCTGAACACTCTGGAAGTTTCTAGGTTTTATGAATTTGTCTCTATCAGGCCCCAAATGACTTCCATTCAAGATTATAGATGAAGAATCCAGTCAAAATTTGTGGAACAACTGATCTAAAATAAAGTAAGCCAAATATAATCCCTTGTTGCTTAATGATGTGGTGAAATGAATTAAAATTCTTACAGTGTCATTTGGGGGTAGACAAGTGAATAGCATTTTTTTCCCAAAAAGCCATTATCAGTGAATCATCTCTTTTTCAATTATTGATTTTTCTTTTTAATTTAGTTTTAATTTGAGGATAATTGCTTTACAGTATTGGATTGCTTTCTATAACCTCCCTTTTGAACCTCCTTCCCACCTCCCTTCTCATCCCATCCCATACCTCTAGGTTTGAATTCCCTGAGTCGTACAGCAAATTTCTACTGGCTGCCTATTTTATATATGGTAGTGTATATATTTCCATGCTACTCTCTCCATTCCTCCTATTATTATTGATTTCTAAGGAGAATGAACTTCTGGTGTTCATTTCTTGAGCACTTGCCATTTATGTATTCATATTTCCAGCAAATAATTCCTCGAGCACCTACTATGTGCCAGGTATGTGGTGAGGATACAGCAGTGAACAAGGAGGTGAAGCCTCTTCTTTTTTGGAGTTTACATGCTATTGGAGAAAACAAGTAACAAGTAGAGAAATCATGTGTACACGCACAAACACATATTTATACATATATATACATATACACAGTTAAGACACACATATTTGTGTACACACACACACACACACACAGAGATAATGAGGAATGCCTTGAAATAAAACAATCAAGGTAAGACACCTAAGAGAGATGAAAGGCAGAGAAATGGATGTTTTAGATTGAATGGTCAGAAAAGTCCCGAGGACATGCCAGGCACTGTGCCATTTGCCAGGAATCCAGTGACGAGCAAAACAGATCAGACTCTTGCCTTCAGGTAGTTCCCAGCCTTGAGGTGAAGACAAAGATTTATGAAAGAATCACATGAATACAGAATTACTAGCTATGATAGGGCTCTGAAGGAAAAGTATAGGGTGCTATGAGAGCTTATTAATAGTGGTCTTCTTATCTGCCAGATCAAATAAGAGAATCTTTTCCTTGGAGAAGTGATATTTCATTAGAGGTTTGAAAAAATGAGAAGCATTGAAGAAGGGACAGCAGAGTTGGGAGATGTCTGAGATAGGAAAGTTTCCTGCAGTTGAGAGATGGTAGAATGGCCCATGGAATGCAGAAAGAAAGTGCGGTGAGACAAAGTTTCAGAAATGACCAAGGACTGGATCATATAGGGCCTTGCAAGCCATGGTGCTGGTTTAAAGCCTTATATTAAGAACTAAGAGAAGGAAAAAATGAATAAGACCTTAGGTTTTCAGGGGGTCAGGAGAACTGAAGAGAATGATATGAGAGAGATTCTTGAGATATGTACAAAGGTTTACTGGGGCTCGGGTGAGCCTGAAGCCTTTAGAGTTGGTGAGGGTATGGATGGTAATATTACTGAGAGATATACAAGGCAATCTGAAAATCATCTATAATCTCCTGAATCTGAAAGAAAACTCTGTAGCTACCTATTGATGTTTAGAATTCATTTCCAATTTTCTTTTTTATTATTATTTAAAATTTTTGCTTCCCAATTATATTAAAGAATAGGTAGACAGAGTCTGTGGATTGTGATAGCTGATTCCCACTACTGTCTTCATTCATCAAAGGATAAGCTCTTGAGAGTGTGCCTGAGTCATTTCTGTACCCTTCTTGCCTGGCACAATGCTAGGCCCATGAGTTATTCTAAAATTGTGCTTGGAAAGATCCTCTTGATTCTGAGAAAGGTCTCAGAAAGGATGTGCTCCCTGGGAGAAGGGAGGGGACAGCAATTGTCTCCTAGTTGATTTCCATTTCTTGGTCACTTGCAGTCCTTTCTGCCGCCTCTGGATCAGTCTTGCCCAAAGAACTTCCATCCTATCCCTTTCACTGCAGACTCACTAGCCTTGACATTGTAGAGGAGGAGGAGACACTGGGATAGAATCTAAAAGGCTCGGATTGAATTCCCTCAGTCTCGCAACAATTTTGGTCTCCTATTTCCTGTTTAAAATGAAGAGATTAGCCATTTGGCCATTTTCTGAGTTTGAGTATGGGACTATAATGCTGTCTAGTATATTGCCTCAAGACTAATCTCTAGCTGGTTGATATGCTTAAGACTTTTCTTCTCAACTACAGACTGGACAGTATGCAAACAAAGGTCTTAATGTATTCTTCCTCCCCCTGCCCTGATGCCTTCTGGTACAGTTGGCCTTGTGGGCAAGCATATGTGCAGTCATACACAACCCAGTGCTTTCAAGGGTCCTATACTTGGTTTAATGCTTTGCTGTAGCCATCTTGAAGTTCGTAATGGTTTTTGAACAGGCACCCCACGTTTTCATGTTGTACCAGGTCCCACAGATTTTGAAGCCAGCCCCACTTTCTGCTCTAGTGAAATTGAAGGAATGCACATTGCTTCCATTCCTGGCTTAATACTTTTCAACAGTTTCTCATCTCCTTAATGACCACTCCCAAGCTCCTTTGTGACTTTCAAGGACCCACTATGTCTTTGCCTTATACTTGCTCCTGTCATGGTGTTTCATGGTCTTTGGCTTTATTTTTTTGCATAGAGTAGTCTTCACCTCCCTCTACCTGGTGAGCTCCTGCATGTTCTTCAAGACTCTACTCATCTCATTCAGGATGCCTTTTCTTGACCCCTGTGCCTGGGCCATGGGTCTGTAGCACTGAAGCTGACCCCATAATGGAACCTATTGCATCATACGTTAAAATTATCTGCTTATATGTCAGCTTCTTTTATGTGACCTTCAAGTGTAAGGACCAGTTTTGCATACCTTGAATGCCCCAGTATGTAGAACAATGCCCGGCTAAAGTTGCCTGTGTTCAATACTATTGGTAGCTCAAATGGTAAAGAATCTCCCTGCAATGCAGGAGACCCTGGTTCGATTCCTGGGTCCGGAAGATCCCTTGGAGAAGGGATAAGCTACTCACTCCAGTATTCTTGGGCTTCCCTGGTTGCTCAGTTGGTAAAGAATCCACCTGCAGTATGGGAGACCTGGGTTCAATCTCGAGTTGAGTAGATCCCCTGGAGGAGGGCATGGCAACCCACTCCATTATTCTTACCTGGAGAATCCCCATGGACAAAGCCCTGGCGAGCTACAGTCCATGGGGTCACAGAGAGTCGGACACGACTGAATGACTAAGCACATATATAAGATAAATGCTTCTTAGATGAATGTTGGAAAAGTCTTTCATGATATGAAAAATTCTTTTCTAGCTTACTTATCACATGGTCTGTTTTTGCATATTGAATTTATAGAAAATTAGGGCAAACCTAAACTCCACAGTACCACTCAAGAGCTGAGGTATTTATGATCTATATTTGAAACACTGTCCATTTTTTTTCAGTGTTAAGCTAGTGAGTAGACCAGATACTGTGAAAATATATAAAATTAGATCCATCTTATTAACAATCTTAGCAAAAAATGCATACTTCTTTGCAAAGAAAATAAATGGAATAGACAAGCCAGAATATGAAGAAATAGTTTTTCATTTATGCATCTACTCACAAATCAAAATAATAAAGCTAGGTAAATGAAAAGCCAGTATGTTTTATATACATGAAAGTATTTCACCAAATAAATGAGACCTTATCAGTTATTACCCATTGCAAAGACTAAGGAATATTTGCACAATATTAAGGGTATTTGAATTCATATGCAATCCATTTGGGTTTGATGAAGAGAGTAAAATTCTTGTAGATCTACAGTCATTACCAAACACCTTTAAGTTTTAAGTCTTGAAATTTTAATTAATAGAACACTTTTCTTCACAAATCTCTTTAAACAAATTAATACCTGCACTGTAGTGCTCTGCACCATTTGCCTTTCATTACACAAAATCTCTTTCATCATCTCAATCACACATGTTATTTTTAAAAGCTTCTGTATGTATATATATATATACACACAGAGAGAGAAAAAAGGCAGCAGAGTTTCTTATTTGGGACAAAGCTCACTTCCAATAACTGGGGAAAGATATGTGGGCAAGAAAGGACAAACAAGACTCAGCTTTGGTATGAGCTGGGACTCCAAAATTGCTGTTGCCACAGCCTGCAGATGCCTTGCAGGAGTTAGGGCACTGGCAGTTGAGCTGGGCTAAGACTCCTAATTACCCATGAAAACCCATCTTTCGTTCTTCTTCCATTAGTGGGCCTTTCTTGAGGTCAAGGTTCCTTACTTATTGCTATTGCTAAGTCACTTCAGTCGTGTCTGACTCTGTGCGACCCCATAGACGGCAGCCCACCAGGCTCTCCCGTCCCTGGGATTCTCCAGGCAAGAGCACTGGAGTGGGTTGCCATTTCCTGCTCCAATTCATGGAAGCAAAAGGTGAAAGTGAAGTCGCTCAGTCATGTCTGACTTAGCGACCCCATGGACTGCAGCCTACCAGGCTCCTCCATCCATGGGATTTTCCAGGCAAGAGTACTGGAACAGGGTGCCATTGCCTTCTCTGTCCTTACTTATGGCACTGTTGACATTTGGGGCCAAGTAATTATTTTTGTAGTAGAGAACTGTGTTGTATATTTTAGGATATTTAGCAGCATCCCTGGGTCTCTACCTGCTAGAAGAAGCAACACATTTCTGCTGCAGTTGTGACAATGAAAAATGTCTCTTGACATTGATTGCCAAATGTCGCTTGGGGGGCAACATTATACCTACTCAAGAAGCTCTGCTTTAGTTGGTCATACATGTGCACGACTGTATCTAGCCTCCCCTGCACATGGCAGGGGCGGGGTATGTAACATATCTAGTACCGGGAAGTCTAACCAGCTCATTCTCCAGACCAGAGTCTAGGCACCTCTTACCAGTGCGTCCACTCCATGTGGACTGAGCCACCTTACAGTGATTCATCAGAATCATTTCCACCAGAATCACAGTGATCATCTTCTACCTGATCCCCTGGCTTCTAGACCCTCCTTCCCAACAAGAATGTCTATTCTTAATCCAGCATCTAGAGGAATCCTGTTAAAATGTGAGTCAGGTCAGATCTTCATGAGCTCAAACCTCCAGTTGCTCTCACTTCAGTAAAAGACAACTCTTTGTAATGTCCCATTTACTTCTCAGGGCTCAGTTCTTGTTGCTTTCCCTCTAGTCCAGGGGTCAGCAAACATTTTCCTTAAAGGGCCAGGTGTAAATATGTTAGACTTTCATGGGCTATCCTGAAGATATAGGTCCATTTAATGCATATTTTGAATCTACTTTTCTAAAGTGAGCTATATACTTCACTCTGCTTTGGACCACACCTCACCTCCAGCACTCTATTTTTTTTTTTAATAGACTGGAAGTAATTATTTTAAAATAATTGACTTTTGACTCAAAATCTATAAAGCAGAAATATTTTCACTTAATGTCAGCTGCTGTCTTAGAAAGCAGTTTAGAAATCAATAACATGGTTGTGATGTTTCAATGCCTCAAGAGGGAAGCAATGCCTTGCATATGGAAATTCTTTTCCAGTAGTCTCTGTCAATTCTGGTCTGGCCAGAATGCTCAGAAGACACACTAAAGTCTAAGAAGCATGAAGGTGAGCATCTTCCATCTGGACTATGAGCTGTTCAATTATTAACATAGTTTTCCATCTGTTCAGGGTGTAAGCAAAGCAAGTGTTGAGACTGTCTACACAGCACAGACTGGAGGGGACAGGTGATCAGAGGGTGAGTCCACTGCCAAACTAAAAGCAATAACAACAGAAACAACAACTCATCATATCAAACACTCACTTGCTTTCTAATGTGAATGACTGTGACTACCAAATTCTTCAGACTATTGTCATGGTTTGATCTCTATATGTAACATACACACTTGGTGTCAAAAAGTGGTTACTGCGGGAGATTATCTGTTGTTTACCTGGCACTTCCACTCCTGTAGAAGTGCCTGCCTACAAGCTGGAAAAAACTTCATTTCCCAGAATTCCCTCCTTGATTGGTTCCAGGTAAGGGTTTGCCAGTGAGAGGAATTTGGGAGATGTGGAAGGTAGAAGGGAAGGAGAGGCCATTATTTGGGGGAGTGTTTGGGGGTCAGATGAGGCTGACTTGTTGGATAAAGTGGCATTCCACACCTTTCTGTGTGCTCCAATTTTACTATCAATACCGCTTTGGAGGCGAAATATGGTAGCTTCTCAGATTTTCCTGTGAATACCTGCTTACCTCATGAGAAGTTTGGCTTAAAGTTCTGTCTTCTGACTGTAGCCTTCCAGACCTTCCTTTCCCCAGTTACTGTCATATTTATATAAGTTATAATTTCTACAGTAAACTCCTTATCCTAGTAGTATATATAGTGTCTCTGTTTTCCTGACTAAACCCAGCCAGATATAGATATATAGGTAATCTAGGCTTCCGGGCATCTTGATGCAAGTTACTGTAGTTTTCTTCAATTAAGATTTATTGAGCATCATAATGTACCAAGCATTGGAAAGCAAGAAGGGTACAAAAGACAGTCCTGCCCTTGAAGTCATTGTGGGATTGGTGGAAGAGGTCTGGAATATGTGGACCAGTGGCTTTCAACCAAGAGTGATTTTGCCCCTCATCCCCCCAGGGGACATTACACAACGTCTGGAGACATTTTTGGTTGTCACAGTGGAGCAGAGCATGCTCTGGCATGTAGTTGGTAGAGGCTAGGACACTGTTTCATATCCTGCAATACACAGGACAGCGCCTCACAGCAAAGCATGAATTATCTAGCTTCAAATGTCAATAGGGCTGAGGCTGGGCAACTATGATACAGACAAATGATTCCATTATAATGTGATATCTGCTTCCTGGTAAAGGAATGTACAGGCCACAAGATACTATAGAAGAGGTGATGTTAGGCTAGAGTAATTAAAGGAAAGTTAGATGGCAGGGTTTTTTTTTTTTTCTTTAATAGTACCCCGGAATGCACTGCTTCTGGAAGAATACATGAATATCACAGGTATGTTATAGAATGTAAAAGCACTGTCATTTGGTTCACTGACCCTGCTTTTTAGCGCAACTAAAGAGCAGCTCAGAGACACTTGTCTGTGCTATTTAGCCAGGTGAGCTGGCTGTGGCTCAGATCATGAACTCCTTATTGCCAAATTCAGACTTAAATGGAAGAAAATAGGGAAAACCACTAGACCATTCAGGTATGACCTAAATCAAATCTCTTACAATTATACAGTAGAAGTGAGAAATAGATTCAAGGGATTAGATCTGATAGACAGAGTGCCTAAAGAACTATGGACAGGAGGTTCGTGACATTGTACAGGAGGCAGGGATCAAGACCATCCCCAAGAAAAAGAAATGCTAAAAGGCAAAATGGTTGTCTGAGGAGGCCTTACAAATAGCTGAGAAAAGAAGGGAAGCAAGAGGCAAAGGAGAAAAGGAAAGATATACCCATTTGAATGCAGAGTTCCAAAGAATAGCAAGGAGAGACAAGAAAGCCTTCCCCATTGATCAGTGCAAAGAAATAGAGGAAAACAATAGAATGGGAAAGACTAGAGATCTCTTCAAGAAAATTAGAGATACCAAGGGAACATTTCATGCAAAGATGGGCATTATAAAGGACAGAAATGGTTTGGACCTAACAGAAGCAGAAGATATTAAGAAGAGGTGGCAAGAATACACAGAAGAATATACAGAAAAGATCTTCATGACCCAGATGGTGTGATTACTCACCTAGAGCCAGACATCCTGGAATGTGAAGTCAAGTGAGCCTTAGGAAGCATCACTATGAACAAAGCTAGTGGAGGTGATGGAATTCCAGCTGAGCCATTTCAAATCATAAATGATGATACCATGAAAGTGCTGCACTCAATATGCCAGCAAACTTGGAAAACTCAGCAGTGGCCACAGGACTGGAAAAGGTCAGTTTTCATTCCAATGCCAAAGAAAGGCAATGCCAATGAATGTTCAAACTATTGCACAGTTGCACTCATCTCACATGCTAGCAAAGTAATGCTCAAAATTCTCCAAGCTAGGCTTCAACAGTAAGTGAACCATGAACTCCCAGATGTTCAAGCTGGATTTAGAAAAGGCAGAGGAACCAGAGGTCAAATTGCCAACATCCATTGGATCATCGAAAAAGCAAGAGAGTTTCAGAAAAACATCTATTTCTGCTTTATTGACTATGCCAAAGCCTTTGACTGTGTGGATCACAATACACTGTGGAAAATTCTGAAAGACATGGGAATACCAAACCACCTGACCTGCCTCCTGAGAAATCTGTATGCAGATCAGGAAGCAACAGTTAGAACTGGGCATGGAACAACAGACTGATTCAGAATTGGGAAAGGGGTACATCAAGGCTGTATATTGTCACCCTGATTATTTAACTTATATGCAGAGTATATCATGAAAAACGCTGGGCTGGATGAAGCACAAGCTGGAATCAAGTTTGCTGGGAGAAATATCAATAACCTCAGATATGCAGATGACACCACCCTTATGGCCCAAAGCGAAGAACTAAAGAGTCTCTTGATCAAAGTGAAAGAGGAGAGCGAAAAAGTTGGCTTAAAGCTCAACATTCAGAAAACGAAGATCATGGCATCTGGTCCCATCACTTCATGGGAAGTAGATGGGGAAACAGTGGAAACAGTGTCAGATTTTATCTTTTGGGGCTCCAAAATCACTACAGATGGTAATTGCAGCCATGAAATTAAAAGACGCTTACTCCTTGGAAAGAAAGTTATGACCAACCTAGATAGCATATTGAAAAGCAGAGACATTACTTTGCCAACAAAGGTCCGTCTAGTCAAGGCTATGGTTTTTCCAGTGTCATGTATGGATATGAAAGTTGGACCGTGAAGAAAGCTGAGCGCTGAAGAATTGATGCTTTTGAACTGTGATGTTGGAGAAGACTCTTGAGAGTCCCTTGGACTGCAAGGAGATCCAACCAGTCTATCCTGAAGGAAATCAACCCTGAATATTCATTGGAAGGACTGATGCTGAAGCTGAAGCTCTAATACTTTGGCCACCTGATGTAAAGTACTGACTCATTGGAAAGGACTCTGATGCTGGGAAAGATTGAAGGCTAGAGGAGAAGGGGATGACATAGGATGAGATGGTTGGATGGCATCACTGACTCAATGGAAATGAGTTTTAGCAAACTCTGGGTGGTAGTGAAGGACAGGGAGACCTGGCGTGCTGCAGTCTATGGTGTCACAAAGAGTCAGACACGACTGATCGACTGAACTGAACTTCAGTATATTATAACTATATTCAGTATATTTTAACTTAAGTATATTATAATCTTTTTGTATCTTAATGATTAAGGATTTGTTACAAAGGACAGAAAGCTCCTCATGACAACTTAAATGGGGAATTTCTTTAAGAAATGACTATAAAAATATTGTAAGAAAATCTGAGGAGTCTATAACACCCTATTATGGTAAGAAACCTGGATTCTAGATCCAGTACTCCTGGTTTCCACCCTTGGTCTGTTAATAACCATTGTGGGAGCTGGATAAGTTACTCAGATCTCTATGTGCCTCAGTCTCCTCTGCAATAAAAAGGGGAATAATGGCGTCTTCCTTTGAGAGTTTTTGAAAAGATTCGGTGAGCTAACACACATTAAAGGCTTGTATCAGTGCTGCTGTATAATATGTACTCAATAAATGTTAGCAAGAAAGATGATATGAATGAAGGTGTCAGCAGGGCTACCCAGTCCAGGAACTCTAGTGACCAAGTCAGGAGGTGAGATTTAGTCACATTCTCTCAGGGAAATCATTCTCCCACATTTCTGCTTTTCTTCTTTCAGCTTCCTTTACTTATGCATATTTCAACTGAGCCACCGCAACTTCAACTCTACAGGAACCTTTTCAGTGCAAGTCTTTACTATAATTAGACCACTCAAAGTCTTGAAAGAGAAACTGTTTTGATATCCCAGTTGATGGACTGTTGTCCTTGAATCATTGGATAGGAAAAGAGGTAAGAGATACAGACAGGACAGACTGATTGCAGGATAAGGGGCAAGGGAACCTTTCCAGGATGCTAAGTGTTCCTGAAAGCATACCAAATAAGGAACCATAGCAGGAACAAGAGAGGCTGGCCTTGAAAACAAATGAGCCTGGCTCATATAACAGGTGTTTTCAGAAAAGGGAAGACTCTCTGTACTGTTGATTCCAAGATTGCTTATCAAAAACAATTGGTTGACATTACAGGGAGACAGAATTCAACTCAACCAACGTGTGGAAGAACTTCAAACAACTCTGTGACTGAACATGGAGCACAACATCTTGGAAGGTAATGAATTTCTTGTTGTTAGATATTCAAGTGTTTGATCATTTGTTGGAAATGTTGGGTATTGATGTGGGTTAGGGGACGAGATGACTACTTATGTACCTTCTGATTATGAGTCTCTGGTTGTATATGAAAATTGCTAAGAGGTCCAGGAGGGCAAACCACATTGAAGGTGCTGACCCAAGTGCTGGAAAGATGTACTTAGTAAGCTGTGCCCTGCTATGACCCTCATTATCTCCTGGAAGTTTCTGGTCATTCTAATCCCATTTTGAGAAATTCTACTCTAATATAATCAGCACACAGCAACAGTTTGGTTCTGGTATATTTTCACTTTTCATTATCTTTGACTTGCATACTATTCTATGTCATCATTTCTAAGGGTTTCGCTTAAGCAGCAAGTCCCTTGTTGCTGCTATAATGTTGAAGAAGATTATAATATGTAATATGTGTGTTAGGTGTTCAGTCATGTCTGACTCTTTGCAATCCCATGGACTGTAGCTTACCAGTCCCTCTGTCCATGAGATTCTCTAGGCAAGAATACTGGAGTGGGTAGCCATTTCCTTCTCAAAATATATAAAATATATAATATGAAATAATTAAAAAAACTGTAAATAGTAATGTGTAACCTCGTATTATGTAAACTAGGCACAGAATGGATATATTTTTAGAAGTCTACACGTTTGTGGAGGTCTCTTTATCATAGCCAGTTTTGACAGCCTAGAAGCTCCATACTATAATAACACCCTTTCAAATATCCACTTCTTTCCTTCTCCTCTTCCCTCCCACTGCTCCATTTCTGCTGAAAGCTGCTCAGTGGGAGAGCAGTCAGTGCTGTTGGCTGTCAAAGTTTGGCAAACTGTTCATTTCTGCAGGGAGCTCAATAAACTCAAAAACTGAGAACTCTATCCACAGAATTGGACCTATATTTAGTCTTGCCCTTGATCCCTTCCTCCCAACTTTGAAGAGGCAGGTTAACATCATGATGGAATCACCCAGGTGTGACTTGGAGAAGCCTTAGGAAGGTTTGACAGAGGGGCAGTGAGGCATATCCTTAAAAAAGAAACGTCCCTGGGCCATCACTTCATTGCTTTGCACAGTAAACACACACGTTTTCTCCAGGTGAAAAACTGTAAACCTACTTTCTGTGGCTGATCATATATTTG
Organism: Ovis aries; assembly: GCF_016772045.2. Lineage (NCBI taxonomy): Eukaryota > Metazoa > Chordata > Mammalia > Artiodactyla > Bovidae > Ovis > Ovis aries. The sequence goes on along the minus strand of NC_056080.1, from coordinate 12,880,974 downwards.
TTTTTGGAATTTGAATGATCCTCATAAGCTAGGTCTACTCTGTTGAGTATGGATGGACTATAGGTTCTGTGTTAAAATTAGTAGCAAATGAAGACTGTAAACCATCAGGAGGCACTTTCCTGTTGCTTCTTCCAAGGACATGCAAGCAGTGAAGTGAACCAGAAACACAATCTATGCTCCATTCTTCTGGATGATTGTTTACTTCTGTAGATCATCTGTGCCTCAGCTTTTGTCATCCTTCCCTGAAACCCATTTATTCACTAGCACTTCAACTGTAGCTTCTTGTAAGCAACTCTTGCAGAAAAAAATTAGGAAAAGGGAAATGGAAAATAACAGAAGTTTTTTTTTTTTTTTTTTTTAAGTATCTGTGCTGCATTTCCAAGATGTCCCCTCCTTCTCTTTCATTACTATGGTTACCAGATCTGAGATTTCAGGCAGAAAATTGTCTGTAGGCCCAGAGGGAAGATTTATTGCAGTAAACTCAGAAGACAGAGATTGGGCACACTGAAAATAATACCGGAGTCCATTGGTCTAATTGTGCAGCAATCAAGTTTCTAATTAAGAGAGTGTATGTGAAGGTAGGTAGCATAGGACATGGCATGTAGTGGAGACTCTGTCTCCTTTTCCTTTTCAAAGATGCCAACGCAATAGTTATAAGCAGAGTCAAAGAGGAAAACTTGCTGCTGCTGCTAAGTCACTTCAGTCGTGTCTGACTCTGTGCGATCCCATAGACGGCAGCTCACCAGGCTCCTCCGTCCCTGGGATTCTCCAGGCAAGAACACTGGAGTGGGTTGCCATTTCCTTCTCCAATACATGAAAGTGAAAAGTGAAAGTGAAGTCACTGAGTCGTGTCCAACTCTCAGCGACCCCATGGACTGCAGCCCATCAGGCTCCTCCATCCATGGGATTTCCCAGGCAAGAGTACTGGAGTGGGGTTCCATCGCCTTCTCTGAGGAGAACTTAAGTGGTGACAATAAGATACATTTTCATAGAAAACAGTTTGAAATCCTGATTAGATGTATCTCTTTCCCCCAGTGTATGCCTCCTTATGACCCAGCTTCCATGCTACAGACACAGGTTACTTCCTGGTGAACCCACAGGGTCTTGGGCACCACAGTCATCAGGTGGGGTGTGGATGGGGGCCGGTAAGTAGGGCAAGGGGCTCAGTGCTTTGTGGCGAGGCATAATAGTGAGTGCAAGGTAAACCATCTGCCCCTGTTGTCATAGCAACTAAATAAGGACCCTGTGCTACTGGAACTTGTGACTGAGTCTTAAGGGTATTTGAGAAGGTTTAATCCACAAAAGCTCAGATGAACTTATTTACCTAACGTGCTGTACCCTGAAGTCACTTCTTTGTTGTGACCCAAGATAGAGCAGATATTTTCCATTACCAGCCAGAACATGCACACACATCCTAAACACATTGATATATCTAACAGAAACAAAAGGTTTGCAAAGTGATATTTAATTTTCCAAACAGGATGCTCTCTGACATTTTCTAATTTTTTTCTAATTTTTATTTTGCAAAGAAGCTGGTGGTAAGCCACTGAACTGATTTGATGACCCACAAGTCACTCACAGCCCACAATTTGAAAAGTAGTATGTTTGATGGCCTTGGTTCGTATCTTTGCTATCATTATTCATTTATCACATCTTTGCTGAGTATCTGCCGTATGATAGGCATGTGCTATGATAGGTACATGCTTGTCATAGGAAAATTTAAAAGAGAGGCTTTCAGATCCACAGAAGAGTCCTGACCAAGAGTCGCATGTTCTGTTTAAACACATAGCTGCTGTCATCTGTCATGCTTGAAAAGGTGCTGAGGTTTCATAGGGAGACTGGGAGACAGTCTGCTGTGATCAGGCATGGTGGTAGGCCCTGACATTTCCTGCTGAGCCCTAGACTCTACCTATATACAGCTTTTATTTGATTTTACCAACGAGGTAGCAGTAAATGCTTCCAAGTTTTTAAGAACTTCTCAGAGGAAGCAACTTTTTGTTACAAGAAACAAGATCCAGTGATGAAAGTTTCTGAATTCACTTTTCTGGTTATCCATGAACTGATAGTTTCCCTCCAGGATAAACATCCAGATCCTGTTGGCACAGATTGCCAGGCCCTTTTTAATCAGACCCTAACAGACTGTTTGAGTTTCATTTTCCATTGTTTCTCATGACATACCCTTTGCTTTAAAAACTCTCTGTTCCCTCAATAACCCAGACTTCTCTTCCTCTCTGGGCCTTCCCATGTCCTCTTCTCTTTTACTTGTCTGCCTGCTGAATGACAATTCAACCTTCCATCCTTAGCTCGAGAATGATAGCTCCCTCCCAGAGGCACTTCCTCCTGCCACCTCTAGCAGTAGCCACACATTTTCCCTATTCTCTCCTAAATGCTTTCCTTTTTTAGGTTGGAATTGAATAATATAGTTGTGAGCCTCTTATGCACTGAACAGTAGGCAGTGAAATTAATCAAAATAATATGCAGGGTTGTTTTCAAGAGTCAGAGGAGCATGTGGAGATACTTTTACATCAAGAACTAAATTATACTATTCCAGGTAACTGTCTATTTCTTTCCCCATAGATTTTTGTGTGGGGCTAGAAGTCAGATGCCAGTGGGCTGGATTCTTATGAAGACATAATTTTGGATCTTTAAAATGCCCTGCATAAGAAATACATGACTTCTAATGACTTATTGCTGACTGATTTCCCACCTTCAGGCCACTGAGCAAGGAGCCCTGAGTTGAAACCAGCAATTCATTCAACATTTCTCAAGAACCTAGTATGTGCTAGACAATGTGACAGGCCCTTCAGATTGATTGAAAGATGAATGATAGCCTCAGCTGTTTAGAAGATTGCTGATGACCTTTTTTTGTGGACTTAAAACAAAACAAAACAGACAAAGGAAGAGAAAGGAAATATTTGATGAGTGTTGGCTGTGTGTAAGGCACTGTGGTTTGCGTGTGAAAAGTGAAAGTCTCAGTCATGTCCAACTCTTTGAGACAATATGGACTATACAGTCCATGGAATTCTCCAGGCCAGAATACTGGAGTGGGTAGCCTTTCCCTTCTCCAGGGGATCCTCCCAGCCCAGGGATTGAACCCAGGCCTCCTGCATTGCAGGTGGATTCTTTACCAGCTGAGCCACAGGGGAAGCCCAGAATACTGGAGTAGGTAGCCTATCCCTTCTCCAGCAGATCTTCCCAACCCAGGAATCAAACCGGGGGTCCCCTGTATTGCAGGCAGATTCTTTACCAAGTGAGCTATCAGGGAAGCCCCGTGCATAATCTTTATTGTTGCTAAGTCCTAAAAGTCATGTCTGACTCTTGGCAACCCCATGGACTGCAGCACACCAGGCTCCTCTGTCCTCCACTATCTCCTGGAATTTGCTTAGATTCACGTCCATTGAGTCAGTGATGCTATCTAACCATCTCATCCTCTGCTGCCCTCTTCTCCTTTTGCCTTTGATCTTTCCCAGCATCAATGTCTTTTCCAATGAGTCAGCCCTTTGCATTAGGTGGCCAAAGTATTGGAGCTTCAGCTTCAGCATCAGTCCTTCCAATGAATGTTCAGGGTTGATTTCCTTTAGGATTGACTGGGTTGATCTCCTTGCTGTCCAAAGGGACTTTCAAGAGTCTTCTCCAACTCCACAATTCAAAAGCATCATGTCTTCAGTGCCCAGCCTTCTTTATGGTCCAACTCTCACATCTGTACATGACTACTGGAAAAAAAACGTGGCTTTGACTATACAGACCTTTTTCGGCAAAATGATGTCTTTGCTTTTTAATACACTGTCTAGGTTTGTCATAGCTTTTCTTCCAAGGAGCAAGCATCTTTTAATTCCATGGAGTACATCACTTCAAAAAGGTGTTTCTACCCTGGGCTTGTTACTCAAACTGGGAGAATACATAGGAATCCTCACTCCTTATACTAGCACAGGAATTGAGAATAACCAATAACAAATGGACTTTCTCAGTTGCAGACTGTAATTAACAACTCACCGGAGTTGCTGGTATATGGACTCCATCTTGACTATTCTGCTCTAGATCAATACTTCTCCAACTTTGATGCACATGAGCATCATTTGAGACCTAGATAACATACCAATTCCCGGGCCCCAGCCCAAGAGATTATGACTTAGTAGGTCAGAGCCTGAGACTTTTCCAACAATTGCATGCAAGGTAATGCTGATGCTGCTAGTCCAGAGACCCATATATTGGGTAATGAGGTTCCAGAGAACTTCTAAAATGCCTTTCAGTAATAAAATACCATGTTTGCCTCACACCTTTGCTATAAATGTGTGCATAGTCATGTCAAGGACATTAACCCCACAGATTCCATGTTGGGAAGCTAGCCATTGGAAGATTAACAAACAGAAAATACTTTATAAAGATATTTTTAGATTGAAAATGCAAGCTTCCTTTTTTTTTTTTTTTTTTTTTTTTTGGTCCTTGGATGGAAATTTTCTTCTTTCAAGACAAAGACAGTAAAACAGTGCATGTTCTCTTCAGTCATTTAGCATTTTTTCCATATTCTGCCACAGGTTTGCACAAAGTGTTTAAAGAGGATTTCATAGATCATTAATTAAGGTAACAACTGCTTCCATAGCAAGCAGGATTTTGAAGAAGTTGTAAATGCTTCGCCTGGGAGGTAGGCAGCATGTTTATTTTTTGTCTTAAAGGTTGAGGGGTTTAGATGCGGCTTTAACAGACCTGAGTGAATTAGGAGTTTGGACTTAATTGTGAAAGCCAGCAAGAAAAAACAAATGTCATGGTACTTTCTAATTTCCCTGTATCATCAAGGTAAAGAGCTGGTGCTTGTCAGGGGTAGTCCTAAAATATTTTTCAGATGTTCCTTCTTCCAGGTTATTATGATTGACTGTTCTTTTAGGGCATGCAATATGGAATTTCCTTTTGCAAAAAGAAAAGTGACTTGGAGAAGCAGCCTTGCAAATTAAATCCCTGTCTTTTTACTGTTTTCCTCTAGTTCTTTTATCTGAGGCTATTTCCTATTATCTATATTTTCTTTACTACCTTCCTTCCTACTGGGTCATATCTGACTCTGATTTTCTTCTCTTCAAAATGATTGTTTTCCTTTGCTTTGAGACGATTTTATTGATTCATTCATTCATAGACCCAGTTTAGATGTATTGCATGCCTTCTATAAGCCATCCTCAGAGTTCGCCCTTGAGATGCTTACAGTCCAGGGAGAGACAGAAAATGTGTCTGCTCATTAGTCTATGTACACATGATAGAGGCTGTATGTAAACACTGTGGATGCCGCTCCATATCCCTACAGCACTCACTGTACAGTCATGGTTTTCTGCTACAAGCTCTGCCTACCTTGTTGTGAGAAAAAGGGGAGTGTCTTAGGCCCCAAAAGCATGCTCAAGCAGGGCAAGCTGGCAATACTGCTTACTGCAGAAACAGCCCTCCATTAATAACTGTTGCGGGCAGGGGGTAAATATCCCAACTTCTTCCCTCTGAGGCTTGTTCTACACTGGTTCTCAGAGATTCCAAGAGTGAGAGTTTGGGATTAGAAGATGCAAACTATTATATATATCGGATGGATAGACAACAAGGTCCTACTATACAGTCTCTTGATAAAGGTGAAAGAGGAGAGTGAAAAAGCTGGCTTAAAACTCAGCATTCAAAAAACGAAGATCATGGCATCCAGTCCCATCACTTCATGGCAAATAGATAGGGAAACCATAGAAACAGTGCCAGACTTTATTTTCTTGGGCTCCAGAATCACTGCAGACAGTGATTGCAGCCATGAAATTAAAAGACGCTTGCTCCTTGGAAAAAAAGCTATGACAAACCTAGACAGCATATTTACAGACAAAGGTCTTTATAGTCAAAGCTATGGTTTTCTAGTAGTCATGTATGGATGTGAGAGTTGGACCATAAAGAAGGCTCAGTGCCGAAAAAAATGATGCTTTCCAACTGTAGTGTGGAGAAGACTCTTGAGAGTCCCTTGGACAGCAAGAAGATCCAACCAGTCCATCCTAAAGGAAATCAACGCTGAATGTTCACTGGAAGGACCGATGCTGAAGCTGAAGCTCCAACACTTTGGCCACCTTCTGTGAAGAGCCGACTCATTTGAAAAGACTCTGATACTGGGAAAGATTGAGGGCAGGAGAAGAAGAGGGCGACAGAGGATGAGATGGTTGGATAGCATCACCGACTCAATGAACATGAATTTGAGCAAACTCCAGGAGATAGGGAAGGATGGTGAAGACTGGTGTGCTGCAGTCAATAGGGTCGCAAAGAGACGGTCATGACTGAGTGACTGAACAACAACAAGCTTTTGGAGAGGCAGAGAAAGGTGTTCAATTCAGTTCAGTTTCATAGTTGTCTGACTAAGAGAAAGGTGAAGTGAAGTAGCTCAGTCGTGTCTGACTCCTTGCGACCCTGTGGACTGTAGCCTACCAGGCTCCTCCCTCCATGGGATTCTCCAGGCAAGAATACTGGAGTGGGTTGCCATTTAAGATTCTCAAAGGATGACCCTACTCTAATTATAGTTCAATGGATTCCCCATTTGCTTAGATTTGTTTGGCAGTTAGGCTTAGTGGTAGTGACGTCTGCATTTCAGCAGCCTTCTTTTAAAGTCCATTTACATTCTAATTGAATTGGCAGGGTCTTTTTTTTTTTGTAGATAAGTGATTTATTAGAATAGGATGCTTATGAGGCTTACAAGCAAGCAGACTTGAGGATGGAGTTGGCAGCCTCTTAAAGGGCTCTCTGACTTTGAGAAAAGTGGTCTTGTGCTGACTGACTGTGGCTAAACTACATCTTAGCACTGGGAGGTAAAATGGAAGAATTCAGGTTGCACTTAATCTTTCTGCTTCTCTTGTGTAGACACTGTAGAGTAAAAGCACAAATTCATTATTTCAGCTCTATGATTATAAAAATAGCTGTACATGGGTGACATCTTGCTGTGCAATCTAATCTCCCTTTGTGAAAGAAAGATAAGAGGAATAAAAATGGGGGAGGGGCATGTTGGCAGCCCATTGCTGTATTCTAAGATAGTTGATTTTAATCTGTAGAATGTGTGTGTGTGTGCGCGCACGCGCAGTAGCTCAGTTGTGTCTGACTCTTTGCAACTCCATGGACTGTAGCCTGTCAGGCTCCTTTGTCCATGGAATTTTTGAGCCAAGAATACTGGATTGGGTTGCCATTTCCTACTCCAGTGGATCTTCCTGACTCAGGGATCGAACCCATGCCTCCTGCATTAGCAGGCAGATTCTTTACCACTGTGTCACATGGGAAGCCCAATGTATAGAATATGTTCTCTCATAAATTGAGCAAAACCTTTATGATCCTGTTCATAAAGGATACATATACCTTAGAGGTGAAGAAAGTGGATACTCAAACAAGCACTCACTATACATAGAACTTAGCACATGCCAGGGCCTGTTGTAGGAGCTTTACCCATGAAAACTCATTTTCACCACAGTCCTATAAGATAAATACATTTTAACTCTATTTACAGATGAGAAGACAGAGGCACAGAGACTCTTTTTAAAAGTAACCTACCAAAGTCACATAACTGGTAAATTACAGAGCTTCTGTTTGTATGTTGATGGTTCAAATCATCTTGCAGGATACCATCCTCAAGGTTACTCTGAGACTATGATCAGAGTAGTGAAACAAAACAAGGTCACTTCGTAATGTTAGCTAAGCACAGATAAGAACAAGGTCACTCTGACACTCAGAAAATACTCAACATCTTTCAGTTAAAATGAGTGATTCCTTCTTTTTAACAAATAAAATTTTATTCTAACTCTAGTCTGCCCTCTTATAAATAAGATTTATTGAGATACCTAATCCTAGAATTTCCCCTGCTTTCTGACAGCATCCAGTCTAGAGCAGACCTCTGTTTCCTTAGACTTTCTTCCCAAATCGCCCAGTTTAGAGTCCTCTCTATAGTACACATTCTTCCTTGCTGCAAAGAACAGTAAGCCTAACTTAACTACTGGCTTGTTCCTGGTGGCCTTTGCTTGAAGGGCATTAGCACCTATTTGTCAGTGTTAAAGAGCTAGATGTGGTAGCTAATTTTCCAGATAACTAAATCACTATGAAGAAGATTAATGCCATCTAAAAAATGGGCCAAATTCAATGAGGTAAAAATTTGTAACAATAAATATAAAGTCCTTTGTTTAAGTTTGGAAAAAATCAAGCACATAATTAAGAACAGATAACTTGACAGCTATTTGTATTAATAGGAAAAAAGACTTGGGAAATGAACAAGCATTAGCAACATCAAAAGGAGTCAAATGTAGAATATGACTACTGAAATGCACTACTGTAATTTAATGTTCTATGAAAAGTGTAGATAAACAGAGGGGATATTGCTGGTTTTCTGTGTTACATCCTGATCATGCCTGGACTGTCGCATTCTGTGATTCATGCCTGGACTGTTGCATTCTGTGATTCATACTTCAAGATGTCACTAGCAAACTACAGAAAGGGTGGCCAGTATGCTGAGGAGCTATAAGCTGTATCATAGGAAGGACTTGGTCAGTTCAGCCCAGAAACTTTGAAAAGGCCTTCCAGTTCACCATGTTTAAGTGTTTAAAGGGATGTCCCCAGGAAGAGAGGAAGTAGACTTTGGTCCTTAAGGAGGAGTATTGGTCTGACTGGGGACATTCCAGGACCCCATGGGTGTGAAAAAGCCACTCCTCGACGAACATCTGCTCTGGGTCCTTGTCTTATGGCCTTCAGCAATGGGTGGGAGATCTAAGGGCTCTGAAACATTGGGGCACAAATAGCACAGAGCTTCTGGACCTACTGAGTGGAGGGACAGGGCTTCTTCTAAGGTGTTCTTCTCCTGAGGCATGGCACTGGGATTTGAGGCTAAAGCCTGGATAATAGTAAAATAGTTACTGTGCTTGTGGGTTTATTCTCCTCTAATAGGTCAATGGGAAGATGATTGGTTGAGAGCAAGACTCAGGTATTTCTAGGTACAGTGTCCTAAATAATACCCACAATACATGTCAATTTTATATTCTTCTGTAAAACATGCAACAAATGGGTAGAATCTGACACCTTGTGAAAGGAACAAATTAGGTAATATGGATGCTTGAAAGAATGGCATCCTTTTAGCCCTATAGGATCAGGAAATTATTTTTTTAATTGAAGCATAATTGACTTAAAAGATTGTATTAGTTTAGATGTCCAGCAAAGTGACTCAGTTATATGTATACATATTTCAAATTAATAAGAAGTTATCTTTTGAGAAATTAGCAATTTAGCTAAGAATTGAAGGACTGATAAATAAGGGAGGGAAAGAGAAAACTGCAAAAAATGAGTACTTTCCCAAGTTACTTTCATGTGAGACATTTTGGTCAGGGCCTCACATTCTCACCCTGTTGTCCAGTTAGGTTGCTGCTGCTGCTGCTAAGTCGCTTCAGTTGTGTCCAATTCTGTGTGACCCCATAGATTGCCATCTATGTTGCCTCCCCCATCCCTGGGATTCTCCAGGCAAGAATATTGGAGTGGGTTGCCATTTCCTTCCAATGCATGAAAGTGAAAAGTGAAAGTGAAGTCACTCAGTCGTGTCTGACTCTTAGCGACCCCATGGACTGCAGCCCACCAGGCTCTTCCATCCATGGGATTTTCCAGGCAAGAGTACTGGAGTGGGGTGCCATTGCCTTCTCCGCCAATTAGGTTAAGATCTCTTATTTTCTTCTGGGGAGACTGAAGTCTAAACAGTATGTTTACAACATTCCCTTTAAAAGGCAGCTCAGCCTTAAGTGGCTTAGAAGTCATAACCGTGTTCTCAAACAGCTTCAATTTCTGTTTAGTTACTGAAAATAAAGAAGCCAGGGCTCTATGGGTAACTGGAAACCTCTGAAATCAGGCACAATGCCAAAGTTAGGAGTGGTGTGGCCAAATATAAAAAGACAGGATGAGTGAGGTGCAAGTGAGGCTTTAAAGTTCTTGTGGGACAGTTGTTAAACTATCACATGGTGTGAAGACTTACTGGAGTGGAGGCTATAAAATAAAAATAGGATTTTACTACATAGACCCTGGGCATCAACTTCTAATAGACCAAGGTTGGCCCAATCCTAGGGATTTGCAGTATGTGTCAGTGAAGATCTTGGCTTGATTGTTACTGAGAAACTCAGCTTTGATAAAACTGGCTGCTTTTTGAGATGTAGAAAAGGAAAAGCGAATGCACCTAGTTGCAAATTGCCTGGCCCCTCCTTGAAAGTGACCCCATTTCATAACTTGTTCAGTAAGCACCGCTCTTCCCACATAAGTAATTGTAGTCTCAGGGGCTCCCTCCATAAACACCTTCCTTGAATAAATCATCATGCCAGTTTCACTTTGGGAAGTAATCTGTTCTCGGATATTCTTACACTGTCTAAAGAATCTACTGTATTGTGCTGGGGAGGTCAGTTTCCTAGTGGGAAACTAAAGAGATGCCCTTTTTCGTTGGAAACATTGAACATTTAAAAATGGTGGCTTGTTTTTGTTTTATATTCAGGCTACAACCTAGTAGGGTCTATGAAAATTTAATAGTTCATCACCAGCTGGGCTGAAACTAGGGCAAGGTGAGTAAGGTCTCGGGTGCAAAATGTAAGGGTGCCAAAACCCCAGTACTTCAGGGCATTATTTTAATGCAATATTTGAAAAATTCCTTATTAATGCAAAAATCCGTGGAGAAAAAAAATACCAGATTTAAATAAAAACAAGATCTGACCCTGTACTCATGTGACTAATTGCACTTGCCTCACTCCAACCTCATCCCTGATGGACCAGCCTTAAAAAAAACATAGTAGAAAATATTAGGGTACATGAGAGATGTTAAGTGTGTGAGTGAGCGAGAGACACTGGATCAGAATGTAAGATGTAAAACATGAACTGTGCACAGCAGTAGCTGAGGTCAGGGACACTGGAGGCAAGGTGCCTGCAAGCGTGGCTTTGGTTGTTTTGCTTAACCTCTCAGTGCTTTCCCCTTGTCCTCTGTAGGATGGAGGTAAGAATACTGCTTCATTATTGACAGGATGACCACATTTTATCCCAACAGGAACAGTTTTGGTAGTGGAAAGTGGCATGGACCATTCAGCTCTATAATGATGATCTTTTTTTTATTATTTTGCAGTAATTATCAAATAATAAGGCAATTACAGATTTAAATGATCAAAAAATCACAAAGCCATTCAATCATGAGCATTCAGATGCCCACAGCAAGACTGCTCATCCTCTATGATGATGGTCTCATGTTCACCGAACCTATGATTTTCCCGTGTTTACCACTGACCCCACCAAGTAGTTGCCTAGGGGCTTAATGGGTTTTGCATGCCATGTCATGGGCCAAAGCTGGTGTCCCAAATGCTTGTTAGCAGGACAGCATTATCTCACCACTGACTGACTGAATGAAAGGTTTATTTATCCCCAGCCTCTTTTGTCTGAGTGCACTTCATTTTATCAGCAACTTCTGTTCCAGTTATCCTGGAAAGAGTGTTAGCTCTGACATTGCTTCTGGAAAGGTTCAAGAGCAGAGGCCACAGGTGGTGATTTTTTTTTTTTAGATTTCAGCACATGTTGAAGTGAGAACTTGTGTACTGCACCTGTAGGCCCCCACCCCAGAAAATCACACCATGACAGAAAGCAGATGTATACAGAGTAAAGGTCTACCAAACCCATCTCAGTTTATTTTAATGCAACTATTAATAGGTGTTTTATTTTAGAACTAATAATTCAGGACAAATGCCAAATTACACAGGGCATCAGAAAAATAGGCAGAACTAGGACTTTCTGTTGTGGGGATTAAATCAATTCCTGTATGGAAAGTACCTAGATTAGTGCCTGGTTTATAGTAAGCCCTCAATCACTGCGAGTTCTTGTTACCATTTTTGTTAACATAGTTTAGACTCAAAAAATGTGAAAAGCACTGGCTTGGAAAGATGTCATTTCCTAAGGGATAAATAATTGGAAATGCCTCCTCTTTTTTTTCCCCAAATTTAATTGTCAGTGGTAGTAAGAGCCTTGACTACAAAGGGACACACACCTGCTTGCGTAACCATAGACCTCAGATGCAGTCTCCCACTACATTTGCCTCAGCATCCTGACCCTATCTCTCTCTTGAGAGCATTGGTTTTTTACTCTCCCAAACTACTATTTAATATCATATCTCTTTCCTCCTTAAACTTTCTATATTCCTTCTTTCCATCCCATTTTCAGCTTATAACTTCCCTGATAATCCTTGGAAATGATAGGAGCAATTAGAAGTTCCTACATTATACCATCATCAAACTACCAGTGGGTCAGCACCCACTGTCACTCTTCCTTTTTGTCTGTATGGTGGTAAAGCACATGGTCTCTGGAGACAGTATCACACTTCAGATCTTGCTGTGCTACTGTGTGGCTCATGAGCATGGGCAAATTATTTAACTGTTTTGGTATCCTCATGAATGAACTGACCCTAATATAAGTCATTATTAAAATGGCTGAAATATCTGTTCCCATGTAAGGCTAACCCTGGCCCTTGGCTCTGAATTGTCATCCTTTCTTCTCAAGGTGTTTTTTTTTCCCCTTGAAATTATGGTGTTCTTTCACTGCAGTGTTGATTTTTCCCTTTTCGCTACAGTATTCCTATTGTTAAACATGTTCTTTTATCTTCCATTTTGAAAAAAGGTTCCTCCCATTATCCTACATTATCTTCCATGCTATCTTCTAGGCTCTCCTGCACAGCAAAGGCAAATGGAAGTGATGTCTAAACTCTGCCATCATTTCCTTTGTTCTAGACAGACTTTTTAAATGGTGGAGTGTTCCATTCTCAGAGCTTTTTTTTTTTTTTTTCTTTTCTTTGAGGAATGATTTCATTGCTTAATGTTGTAGTTAAGTTTCGCGCCCCCCCCCCCAACGAACTTTATAATTGACAAATAACAGTTGAGTGTATTTAAGATGTACAGTGTGAGGTTCTGCTATAAGTGTACACTGTGAAATGATTACTACCATCAAACTAATTAACATACCCATCACCTCACATGGTTACCTTTTTTGTGAATTTACACTTAGGTGATCTTACCCAGTTTTGTGGATTTAAAACATTGTTTGCTGGTTACTCTCAAAGATCCTTTTTCAGATTTCTTCTCTCCCTTAGGTGTGTTTACCTATATAATTACTTGCTAACCCTACTGGCATGTCTTAGAGGCATCTAAATTTAATGGCATCAAAATGACCTGAGTTCCACCCCAAGTCTGCAGTAGTCCCCATCTTAAACACTACCTAACAAGTTGTTGAAGCCAAGAATCTGAGACATATTCCTCTCTTTTCCTCACCTCCCCACATCAAATACATCAGCATGACCTGTTGGTTTTACCCCAAAAGAATAATCACTAGAATCTAAGTTTCATCATGGAATTGCATTTTGTCTGTGCCGTTCAATTATGTATTCTAATGATGTATGTAGCTCCTGGCACACAATATGAATCAAATATTTTTGGAATGAATGAATGAATCTTGACTCTGACCACTTCGATGACCAGTACCACAGTCTATGCCAGCAACATGTCCCCATATTTCTGTGATAGCCTCCTGACTAATCTGCTGCTGCTTCTCATGAACTACCCATTCAACATCCTGATATTTGCTATGTTGAATCTAGCCAGTGATTCTAATCCAATCAGAATAAAATCTATTCATTCATACTGGTCTACAAAGTCTTATATGAACTTGAAATTACCATTTCTCCAACCTCATTTGCTACTCTTTCTTTCTCATTCTCTACCACCTGCTCTAATACTGCCCACGTTTCCCCCAAACAGCCTTATCATAGGACTCACTGGGACACTTGTGAAAAGTAGTAATTCTCAGTGACCTCCCTGCAGACTCTGTTTCACAAGATTTGAGGCGTGACACTCTCTCTATTCTTAATAAGCATTCCAAGTGTCTTATGATAAGATACAGATACAACCTAAGAATCCTCCACATAGCATTCCATGAAAGTATTCCCAGTTATTCAGAATCAGGGAGCAAAATGAAACTCCTTTTCTATTTCTGGTCTGGGAGAGCATACAGTCAGTGGGTAATTAATAAGCTAAACCAGGGAATTCTGAGAATACAATTTATGTAACTGTAATACCTTTACATTCTAGTGATTTTTCCTGAGTGGCACATGTGACCTCAAACTTCTGCCACTTTGTGCTAGACAACTATGGAAGAGGTTCAAGAAATGGCTAGCACCATCAGGGAGGTGAAAATTGAGAGAGGCTTGATATTGAGCAATGTGCAGCAAAGGGCATGCACTGATATGTATTGTTTCCTGGGATGAGGGAAAGAGAGTAAGAGGGCAGCACACAGGCTACCAGCCCAGAGTATGTGAAGGAAGCATTTTGGCACATGCTGTAATAACTGTTTTTACATATATAAGCTCGTCAGTGTAAGCAACATCTAATTGCAATGTTCAGACTTCCTTGGTGGTCCAGTGGTTAAGAATATGCCTGCCAATGCAGGGGACATGGGTTTGATCCCTGGTCCAGGAAGAGTCCACATGCCACAGGGCAACTAAGCCCACTCTCTGCCAGTAGAGAAGCTACTGCAATGAAAAGCCCGTGTACCGCAACTAGAGAGTAACCTCCACTCTCTGCATCTAGAGAAAGCCCTTCAGCAGCAAGGAAGACCTAGCACAACCAAAAATTAGTAAATAAAAATTTTAAAAAGAGCATACCTTACAATGTTCACCTTTACATCTAGGTATTTGGAAGCATTAAAATTGACAATGAAACTTTTGTTTTTGCTCCGACAGAGTAGTATGTAACTATGGCTTTACCAGCGGGTTCAATTTATCATTTTTTAGGGGGAGGAGATTTTGAAAACTATCTTTCATCTCCTGTGTGTAAAACTTTAACTTCAGTTCTCTAGTGATATTGTTACAGGCACTAATGTTCTACATACCAAAGAGCATGTTTCTCTCCTGGAATCTGAAACTGAAAACAAATGCAAGGCTTCTGGAGTGCTATATGAAATTGTATTATAAACCAGACCACTGCTTCCCAAATGCGTCTGCACTTGGAATTACCTGGGGAGCTTCAGAGATACTCCTGTGCCCCATTCTGAGACTGAGATGAATGGGTATGAGGTATGACCAAGGTTTGGGATTTTTGAAAGATCTCCAAGCTATTCTAATGTGCAGGCAAGTTTGTGAACCACTGAAGTGGAGATTTTGAGCCATGTATTTCCAACTTCAAACTTCTAGGTAATGTAAATTTGGAGTTTCTGCATTAAAATTTAAGTTGAGACAATGAAATCAGTCTACTTGGATTTATCAGGTTGAAATCAACATGATTAGGGACCTTATTTACATAAAGCCAAGCAATTCATGAAAAAGTCAAAGTAGTTTTATGCTCAAAGACACACAAACTATTAATGTTCAAAACAACAAGGTTTTAAAGTAATTTTGTCAGATGGAATATATATCTCCAACTACAGTTGCTAGGCTGTAGCAAAACACAAGGCTCTCAGTTCGATTTTAATTTCAGATAAACAAGGAATAATGTGTTAATATAAGTCTGTTCCATGTAACATCTGGGATGTACTTATACTAAATATTGTTTATCATTTATCTGAAATTCAGGCTTGTGTGCCCTGTATATTTTTTAATTGAAATATAGTTAATTTACAATGTTGTGTTAGTTTCAGGTGTACAGCAAAGAGATTCAGTCATATATATGTGTGTATATATATGAAATCTTATTCAGATTCTTTTCCATTATCAGTTATTATAAGATACTGAGTAAAGTTCCCTGTGCTATACAGTAGGTCCTTTGTCATTTACTTTTTTATATATAGTAGTATATATATGATTTTTGGCCTCTTTTTAAATTATTAATTGAAGGATAATTGCTTTACAATGTTGTATTGGTTTCTGCCATACAACAGTGTGAATCAGTCATAAGGATACGTATGTCCCCTCCCTAGTGAGCCTCCCCCCATCCCCAACCTGATCCCACCCCTCTAGGTTGTCACAGAGTACTAATTTGAGCTCCCTGTGTTTTAAAGTCACTTCCCACTAGCTATCTAATTTACATATGCGAATGTAGATGTTTCAGTACTACTCTCAATTTGTCCCTCCCTCTCCTTCCCCTGTTGTGTCCACCAGTCTCTATGTCTGTGTCTTTCTTCCTGCCCAGCAGATAGGTTCATCAGTACAATTTTCTAGATTCCATATATAATGTGTTAATATATGATATTTGTTTTTCTCACTCTGTATAACAGGCTCTAGGTTCATCCACATCACTAGAGCTGACTCAAATTTGTTCCTTTTTATGGCTGAGTAATATTCCATTATATATATGTACCATAACTTCTTTATCCGTTCATCTGCCGATGGACATCTAGGTTGCTTCCATGTCCTAGCTATTGTAAATAGTGCTGCAATGAACATTGGGGTACCTGTGTCTTTTTGAATTATGGTTTTCTCAGGGTATATAATGTAGGAGACCCAGGTTCAATCCCTGGGTCAGGAAGATCCTCCAGAGAAGGAAATGGCAACCCACTCCAGAACTCTTGCCTGGAAAATCCCATGGACGGAGGAGCCTGGTGAGCTATAGCCCATGGGGTCGCAAAGAGTTGGACACAACTGAGCGACTTCACTTTCACTTTCAGGGTATATGCCCAGTAGTGGGATTGCTGGGTCATATGGTGGTTTTATTCGTAGTTTTTAAGGAAATCTCCACACTGTTCTCCATAGTGAGTAGTGTGTACATGTTATTTCCAATCTCCTAATTTATCCCTCCTCTCCTTTGCCCTTTGGTAACCATAAGTTTGTTTCTATTTCTGTGAGTCTATTTCTGTTTTATAAATAAGTTCCTTTGTATCATTTTTTAGATTCCACCTATAAGTGGTACCATATGATATTTGTCTTTCTCTGTCTGACTTACCTCACTTAGTATGATAATCTCTAGGTCCATCCATATTGCTCCAAATGACATTATTCCATTCTTTTTATGGCTGAGTAATATTCCATTGTATATGTATACCACATCTATTTTATCCATTCATCTCTTGATGAATTTTCTTTGCTAAATGTGACAACTCTGTCCCAATTTTAAAGGACCAACCTGAGCAGTAATTCAGTATATGAATCAGGACAAAAATTAACTTCAGCTTCCTGTTCACTATGTGTTGTTCTGTTTTCTAAATTACATTGACTAGTTAAACACCTCGAACTCTACCTGACTTTGTCTGCACTCAGAGTCAACAGTACCTTATTTTGCCTCTTCTGTCTTCTCCGGAGCCTCAGAAACTCCTTGTGCTGCCTGGAGACAAAGTTCACTGCTGCATATTCCAGTAAGGCTGCAAACACAAACAGAAGGCACACCGCCATCCAGATGTCAATCGCTTTTACGTAGGAGACCTGAGAGAAAGGGAGAGAGAGAAGCACCATGAAAACTGGTGGGGAAACCAGGTTCCTTATGGTGTGAGCAGCAGACAAACCTCAGTTCCCTTCAACAAGGATTATTTTCTAGACTTTCCTTAAGAAAATACTTAAGCATTTTCCATCCCACTTTGCAGATTCTGAGCAGAGCAGTGAAAATTACAGCCCCCTCTCCACCCTCTGGCCCAGGTCTTTGTTCTATCTTTCTCAGTATAGTCCACCTGCTCAAGTAGCCCCTGAGACCAGCCCCAAAGATAACTACAAGAATTGCCTTCATGAAAAAAAGGAAGGAAAATAAAACTTTGAGATAAAACAGAGTCAGGGTTACTCTTGAAACTGCTCATTTCCTTATATTTTTCTTAACATAGAGACTCATTCGTTACTTCGTTCAGTTAGTTCAGTCTCTCAGTCATGTCTGACTCTTTGCGACCCCATGAACTGCAGCACTCCAGGCCTCCCTGTCCATCACCAACTCCCAGAGTTTACCCAAACTCATGTCCATCGAGTTGGTGATGCCATCTAGCCATCTCATCTTCTGTTGTCCCTTTTCCTCCTGCCCCCAATCCCTCCCAGCATCAGGGTCTTTTCCAATGAGTCAACTCTTCACATGAGGTGGCCAAAGTACTGGAGCTTCAGCTTTAGCATCATTCCTTCCAAAGAAATCCCAGGGCTGATCTCCTTCAGAATGGACTAGTTGGATCTCCTTATAGCCCAAGGGACTCTCAAGAGTCTTCTCCAACACCACAGTTCAAAAGCATCAGTTCTTTGGCGCTCAGCTTTCTTCACAGTCCAACTCTCACATCCATACATGACCACTGGAAAAACCATAGCCTTGACTAGACGAACCTTTGTTGGCAAAGTAATGTCTCTGCTTTTGAATATGCTATCTAGGTAGGTCATAACTTTCCTTCCAAGGAGGAAGCATCTTTGAATTAAGATAATTCTAAAACTCAGATGAGAAATAAACTATATGTGGCCTTGGGTCCTTGAAAAACCAGTTTGTAATTTCCATTCAACTATTGATCCTAACTGATGTGGAAACACATTTTTTTCTTTTTGTTTATTGAGGTGTACAATAATATAGGTTACAGGTGTACAATACAGTTATTCACAATTTTTAAAGGTTGTGCTCCATCTGTTGGCTCGTTTCCAAGGCAAACCATTCAACATCACATTAGTCCAAGTCTGTGCTTCAACCACTGATGCCAAAGAAGCTGAAGTTGAACAGTTCTATGAAGACCTACAGAAAAAGATGTCCTTTTCATCATAGGAGCTGCTGCTGCTGCTAAGTCACTTCAGTCGTGTCCGACTCTGTGCGACCCCATAGACGGCAGCCCACCAGGCTCCGCTGTTCCTGGGATTCTCCAGGCAAGAACACTGGAGTGGGTTGCCATTTCCTTCTCCAATGCATGAAAGTGAAAGTGAAGTCACTCAGTCATGTCTGACTCTTAGCAACTCCATGGACTGCAGCCTTCCAGGCTCCTCCTTCCATGGGATTTTCCAGGCAAGAGTACTGGAGTGGGGTGCCATTGCCTTCTCCATCATCATAGGAGAATTGAATGCAAAAGCAGGAAGTCAAGAGATACCTGGAGTAACAGGCAAATTTGGCCTTGCAATACAAAATGAAGCAGGGCAAAGGCCTGTAGAGTTTTCTCAAGAGAACATACTGGTCATAGCAAACCCCTTTTCCAAAAACCCAACAGACCACTATACACGTGGACATCACCAGATGGTCAATTCTGAAATCAGATTGATTATATTCTTTGCAGCTGAAGATGGAGAAACTCTATGCAGTCAGCAAAAACAAGAGCTGAAGCTGACTGTGGCTCAGATCATGAACTCCTTATTGCCAAATTTAGGTTTAAATTTGAAAGTAGGGAAAGGCACTAGGCCATTCAGGTATGACCTAAATCAAATCCCTTTGATTATACAGTGGATGTAATGAATAGATTCAAGAGATTAGATCTGGTAGATAGAGTGCCTGGAGAACTATGGATAGAGGTTCATAACATTGTATAGCAGGCAGTGACCAAAACCATCACAAAGAAAAAGAAATACAAAAAGGCAAAGTGGTTGCCTGAGGAGGCCTTACAAATAGCTGAGAAAAGAAGAGAAGTGAAAGGCAAAGGAGAGAAAGACAGATAAACCCAACTGAATGCAGAGTTCCAGAGAATAGCATAGCAGGGAGAGATAAGAAGACCTTCATAAGTGAACAGTGCAAAGGAATAGAAGAAAACAATAGAATGGGAAAGATTAGAGATCTCATCAAGAAAATTGGAAATATCAAGGAAAAATTTCATTCAAGGATGGGCGCAATAAAGGACAGAAGCAGTATGAACCTAACAGAATCAGAAGAGACTAAGCAGAGGTGGCAGGAATACACAGAAGAATTATACAAAAACGGTCTTAAGGACCCAGATAACCACAATGGTGTGGTCATTCACCTCGAGCCAGACATTCTGGAGTGTGAAGTCAAGTAGGCTTTAAGAAGCATCACTGAGAACAAAGCTAGTGGAGGTGATGGAATTCCAGCGGAGCTGGTTCAAATCCTGAAAGATGATGCTGTCAAAGTGCTGCACTGAATATGTCAGCAAATTTGGAAAACTCAGCAGTGGCCACAGGACTGGAAAAGGCCAGTTTTCATTTCAATCCCAAAGAAGGGCAATGCCAAAGAATATTCAAACTACCATACAATTGCACTCATTTCACTTTCAGCAAGATAATGCTCAAAAATCTGTCAAACTAGGCTTCAGCATTACATGAACTGAGAAATTCCAGATGTACAAGCTGGATTTAGAAACTGCAGATAAATCAGAGATCAAATTGCCAACATCTGTTGGATCATAGAGGAAGCAAGAGAATTCCAGGAAAACATCTACTTTTGCTTCATTGTCTATGCTAAAACCTTTGACTGTGGATTATAACAAACTGTTGACAATTCTTAAAAAGATGGAAATATCAGACCGCTTTACCTATATCCTAAGAAACCTGTATGCAGGTCAAAAAACAACAGCTAGAACTGGACATGGAGCAGTAGATTGGTTCAGAATTGGGGAAGGAGTATGACAAGGCTGTATATTGTTATCTTGTTTATTTAACTTCTGTGCAGAGTACATGCGAAATGCCAGGTTGGATGAATCACAAGCTGAAATCAAGATTGCTGGGAGAAATATCAGCAACTTCAGATGCTGCAGATAATACCTCTCTAATGGCAAAAAGTGAAAAGGAACTAAAGAGCCTGTTGATAATGGTGAGAGTGAAAAAACTGGCTTAGATCTCAGCATGCAAAAAGTTAAGATAATGGCATCCGGCCCTATCACTTCATGGCAAATAGAAAGGGAGAAAATGATATCAGTGGCAGATTTTATTTTATTTATTTATTTTTTTAATTTTTATTTTTACTTTATTTTACTTTACAATACTGTATTGGTTTTGCCATACATTGACATGAATCCACCACGGGTGTACATGAGTTCCCAATCCTGAACCCCCCTCCCACCTCCCACCCCATATCATCTCTCTGGATCATCCCCATGCACCAGTCCCAAGCATCCTGTATCGAACATAGACTGGCGATTGGTTTCTTACATGATAGTATACATGTTTCAGTGCCATTCTCCCAAATCATCCCACCGTCTTTCTCTCCCTCAGAGTCCAAAAGTCCGTTCTGTACATCTGTGTCTCTTTGCTGTCTCGCATACAGAGAGCAGATTTTATTTTTGTGGGCTCCAAAATCACTGTAGATGGTGACTGCAGCCATGAAATTAAGACACTTGCTCTTTGGAAGAAAAGCTGTGACAAACCTAGACAGCATATTAACAAGCAGCGATGTCACTTTGCCGACAAATGTCCAGATAGTCAAAGCTATGGTTTTTCCAGTAGTCATGTACGGATGTGAGAGTTGGACCATAAATGATGAGTGCTGAAGAACTGATGCTTTTAAGCTGTGGTGCTGGAAAAGACTCTTGAGAGTCCCATGGACAGCCAGGAGATCAAACCAGTCAATCCTAAAGGAAGTCAACCCTGAATATTCATTGGAAGGACTGATGCTGAAGCTGAATGTTCAGTATTTGGCCACCTGATGGGAAGAGCTGACTCATTGGAAAAGACCCTGATGCTGGGAAAGATTGAAGGTAGGAGAAGGGGATGACAGAGGATGAGATGGTTGGGTGGCATCAGAATTCAATGGACATGAGTTTGAGCAAACTCGATGAGATCATAAAGGAGAGAGAAGCCCGGGGTGCTGCAGCCTATGGGGTGGCAAAGAATCGGACACGACTGAACACTACCACCTCCATTTGTAGTTATTGTAAAATACTGGATATATTCCCTGTGTTGCACAATAATTTTAATTATTAAATTTAATAAATTTATTAAATGTATTAATAAATTTACTAATTTTAGCTTATTTTATACCTATTAATTTGTACCTCTTAATCACCTACCCCTAACTTGCCCCTTTCTCCTTCCCTCTCCCCACTGGTAAACCACTCGTTTGTTCTGTATATCTGTGGGTCTGGTTCTTTTATGTCATAGTCACTAGTTTGTTTCATTTTTTATATTCCACATGTAAGTGATCCACATGTAAGTGATATCATGCAGTAATTGTCTTTCTCTGTCGGACTTAGTTCACTTAGCATAATGCCAAATTTTGATAGGGATTTCATTAAGTCTGTAGTTTGCTTTGGGTGGTATGATCCTTTTAACAATATTAATTCTTCCAAGCCAAGAACATGATATATCTGTCCATCTATTTGTATCATCTTCAATTTCTTTTATCAATGTTTTATAGTTTACAAAGTACAGGTCTTCTACCTCCTCAGGTAAGTTTATTCCTAGGTATTTTATTCTTTTTGATGTGGTGGTAAGTGGGATTGTTTCCTTAATTTCTATTTCTGAATATTCATTGTGAGTATATAGAAATGCAACAGATTTCTCTGTGTTATTTTTTTTATCCTGCAATTTTACTGAAGTCTTTGATAAGCTCTAGTAGTACTGGGTAGCACCTTCAGGATTTTCTATTTATAGTATCATGTGTAAACAGTGACAGTTTTACTTCTTCTTTTTCAATTTGGATTCCTTTTATTCCTTCTTGTCCAATTGCTATGTCTAGGACTTTTAATACCATGTTAAATAAAGTGAGACGGGGCATCCTTGTCTTGTTCCTGATCTTAGAAGACATGCTTTCAGCTTTTCACCACTGAGTATGATATTAGCTGTCAGTTTGTCAGACACAGCTCTTATTATGTTGAAGTTAAATGTTTTTAAGCTAGCACAATTCAGGAATATTCAGCCAAAATAAAATATCAGTGTTCCGGGCCTTGGGAAGGTATCTGGTTAAAAAGGAAACTTTCATAACCCTTTGGTGATTGGTTGAATATTTCATATATCTTATAATTTGATAAATCAGAATCTGAAAGCAAATACTTTTTACTTACAATGCAGATTTCCCCTCATGTCCCTCAACTTCCAATTATTATTTAAAATATGAGGGGCAAAATAACTAGATAAAGTTGTAACATATTGGACAACAGACTACAAAGGATTCTTATTCAGCTGTCTGTGTGAGTGTGTACTGTGCTGTGCTGGGCTTAGTCGCTCAGTTGTGTCCAACTCTTTGTGACCCCGTGGACTGTAGCCTGCCAGGCTCCTCTGTCCAGGGGATTCTCTAGGCAAGAATACTGGAGAGGGTTTCTGTGTCCTCCTCCAGGGGATCTTCCCAACCCAGGGATCGAACCTGCGTCTTCTACATTGCAGGCTTCCCACCAGGGAAGCCCGTGAATGTGTACTATCTAGTTCCAATTTTAAATAGGGTTTCCAAAGTTTTAATAGCTGACACTGAATGTTTGCCAGCCAGAATTTTAAGCATTTTATATATATATTAATTTTCTAACCAGTATAATAACTGTATTACCCCCACTTTGTGATGAAGAAACTGGGTTGCAGAGAGGTTAAATTATTACTGAAGATCAGAAAGCTAAAAGGTGGCAGAGCTAAGATTGGAACTAGAAGAACTCAGTCTGACTGGTGATTCTCCTTTCTGAACATACACAAACATACTACTAGGATTATACCCTTTGTATCTTGCATTTATTTCTCTTTGATCTTTATAGTAAGCATTTCCCATGTCATTTAACTTTCTTCTAAATTGTAATTTCCAATGCTTGTGTAATTGTCTAAACTATCATAATTATTCTGTATGATAGGATATCTAGGTGAATTTTAGTTTTAGTTTATGCTACTATAAATTTGGGGCTATGAATATCCTTCCCCTAATATTTGACTGTGTTTCTGTTTATTTGCTAGGTCAGCTTTTACACTTGGGACTATGGGAGTAAATTGTAAGAAAATAGGCTTTCAACCTAGAAAGTTATTAGGAACATAGAAGATGTAAAAACAGAAACTCTAGAATAAGATGCCTGGAGTTAAGAAACACTACTCTGTTCCTTACTCTGACTTTGCCAGATTGTTCAACCTCTCTTTACCTCCCTTCCTCATCTGTATAAAGGAAAATAATAGTAGCTATTTCATAGAGTTATGTGGATAAAATCACTTAATGTATGCAGAGTGCTTAGAGTAGTGTTTGGCACAGATTTGACTCCATAAAGGTGTGATTTTGTTAAAGAAAAATCTTGGGAGAGACAGAAAAACAAGAAGGAAAATAAAAATCACCTACGGTCCTAGTATGTTCCAAGCATTATTTTTAAGGTTACCACTTGCCTTACATTATTTGTCTCCATCAATCAACTACTTGTCAGTCCCACATATGTTATGACAAAGTGGTACAGCACCTGGGATGCTTATTCTCAGTCTTTCTGATTAACCACTGACTCAGAATCCTTCATGAGTTGGCTCGAATACCAGCTCCTCCCGGAAGCCACTGTAAGATTCCTCCTGCTTTTATCTCATCTGGGTTGGGGACCACATTTCTTTGCTCTGTTATAACTCTCTGTTGAACGTGTCTGTTTCTGTTTAGTCCACCAGCTTCCTTACCCCACCACTAGACTCATTAGACTGTAAACTTTTTAAAGAAAGATCCTATATATATTACTCTTTGTATCACCAGTCCAGGACCTGGCAAATAGTGAGTAAACATTGGATGTGAGATGAATGAATAAACACATGTTTGAATGACAGAAGGAAGGAATGAAGGAAATACCTCATTGTCTTTCCATTTTTGTCCTGTAATTTCAACAGTTCTTCACTGTATAACATTACCCACAATTGCATATATTGAATATTTCTGAGAGTGGACTGTTAGTGCAGTTTAACTCTCTGTTCACCAAGCATTCCTGGAAAGTTTCTTTCCTTAATAAGCAATAAATTTTTTTTTGTATTTGCTGTTCTGGAGCAGTCCTATTCTCCTGTAATAATAGAATATTTCCAATCACAGCATTCCTGGTTATATATTATTCAGATGGCCTTTAAATGTTTTAAGACCTAATAAATGAGAAGAATTTGTCAATGCCTGTTAGATGTCCATACGAAGAAAGTCCAGTAGAATTCACCATCATTCCTCCCCTTCCTGATGTTTATGGCATTCAGTCATTTGTGAACCTAGCCCCTCACCCCCTTCTAGCCATCAGCAGACCAGGCACATAAATGGCTTCTTTTATAACTGCTCATAAATGAATCCTTCTCATCTCTTAATCATTTTGGTTGGTCTCCAAGTTTCCTCCAAATCATGATCATCTTTTCAGCGTTGAAATGCTGGTATTAAATGCATTATTCACACGGACGTAGAAGGTACTGCGAGACATCTATTACATATGATGGGATGTCCTTCAGTGCTGCTGTCTCAGGACTGAAATGCCTTTTTGTT
Organism: Ovis aries; assembly: GCF_016772045.2. Taxonomy (NCBI): domain Eukaryota; kingdom Metazoa; phylum Chordata; class Mammalia; order Artiodactyla; family Bovidae; genus Ovis; species Ovis aries. The sequence continues at coordinate 12,855,769 of NC_056080.1, read as the reverse complement.
ACTTTTATCCAGCTCTGATGTCAGATTCTCTCTCTTTGGCTGCTAATTCTTACATGTTTTTACCTCACGTTTTTCCCTGTCATGTTATCTTTATGATTTGGGGGCTTACATGAGCCATTCCTGAACTACTTTACTACAGTCTTGCAAAATACTTTTTATATTAATGAAATTCTCAAAATGTTATTATGATTCACTGAACTGTTAGTTTTCCAGGTATATTTAATTCAGAAACATAAACATGGAGGGCCTACTATGTGAAAAGCACTGTAGTAGGTGCTGAATGGAAGACGGGGCAGAAGATATGACAATAACTAACATGCACATCTATTTTTCTCAGGACTCCCCAGATGAGACTCTGGGGAACCTGTTCACATGGTGTTCCAGAAAATGTCACATAGGTCATTTCAGTTCAGTTGCTCAGTCATGTCCGACTCTTTGCTACCCTATGGAGTGCAGCACGCCAGGTCTCCCTGTCCATCACCAACTCCTGGAGTTTACTCAAACTCATATGCATCGAGTTGGTAATGCCATCCAACCATCTCATCCTCTCTTGTCCTCTTCTCCTCCTGCCTTCAATCTTGCCTGGCATCAGGATCTTTTCAAATGAGTCAGCTCTTCACATCAGGTGGCCAAAGGATTGGAGTTTCAGCTTCAACATCAATCCTTCCAATGAACACTCAGGACTGATCTCCTTTAGGATGGACTGGTTGGATCTCCTTGCAGTCCAAGGGACTCTCAAGAGTCTTCTCCAACACCACAGTTCAAAAGCATCAATTCTTTGGTGCTCAGCTTCCTTTATAGTCCAACTCTCACATCCATACATGACTACTGGAAAAACCATAGCCTTGACTAAACAGATAGTTGTTGGCAAAGTAATGTCTCTGCTTTTAATATGCTGTCTATGTTGGTCATAACCTTCTTTCCAAGGAGCAAGTGTCTTTTAATTACATGGCTGCAGTCACCATCTGCAGTGATTTTGGAGCCCCCCAAAAATAAACTCTCTCACTGTTTCCACTGTCTACCCGTCTATTTCCCATGAAGTGATGGAACTGGATGCCATGATCTTCATTTTTTTGAATGTTGAGCATTAAGCCAACTTTTTCAGTCTCCTCTTTCACTTTCATCAAAAGGCTCTTTCCTTCTTCTTTACTTTTTTGCCATAAGGGTAATGTCATCTGCATATCTGAGGTTATTGATATTTCTCCCGGCAATCTTGATTCCAGCTTGTGCTTCATCCAGCCCAGCATTTCACATGATGTACTCTGCATATAAGTTAAATAAGCAGGGTGACAATATACAGCCTTGACGTACTCCTTTTCCTGTTTGGAACCAGTCTGTTGTTCCATGTCCAGTTCTAACTGTTGCTTCCTGACCTGCATACAGATTTCTCAAGAGGCAGGTCAGGTGGTCTGGTATTCACATTCCTTCAGAAGTTTCCACAGTTGATTGTGATCCACACAGTCAAAGGCTTTGGCATAGTCAATAAAGCAGAAATAGATGTTTTTGTGGAACTCTCTTGCTTTTTCAATGATCCAGCAGATGTTGGCAATTTGATCTCTGGTTCCTCTGCCTTTTCTAAAACCAGCTTGAACATCTGGAAGTTCACGGTTCATGTACTCTTGAAGCCTAGCCTGGAGAATTCGAGCATTGCTTTGCTAGCATGTGAGATGAGTGCAATTGTGTGGTAGTTTGAGCATTCTTTGGCATTGCCTTTCTCTGGGATTGGAATGAAAACTGACCCTTTTCAGCCCTGTGGCCACGCTGAGTTTTCCAAATTTGCTGGCATATTGAGTGTAGCACTTTCACAGCATCATCTTTTAGGATTTGAAATAGCTCAACGGGAATTCTAACACCTCCACTAGCTTTGTTTGTAGTGATGCTTTCTAAGGCCCACTTGACTTCACATTCCAGGATGTCTGGCTCTAGGTGAGTGATTACACCATTGTGATTATCTGGGTCCTGAAGCTCTTTTTTGTACAGTTCTTCTGTGTATTCTTGCCACCTCTTCTTAATATCTTCTGCTTCTGTTAGGTCCATATCATTTCTGTCCTATATTGAACCCATCTTTGCATGAAATGTAAAGATGGGCTATCTCTCTTGTTTGTCCTCAGGATGTACATCTTGGTAGTCCCGCTTCATGCTTTAGAAAACCGTGGTCTCCTGAGGGAGACATTTTGGTGAACATAAAACTGATATAAAGCAGATGGTCTCATGTGCCAAAGTAGGGGGAGAACCAAAAGGTGATGGGACGATGGGGAGTTCCATGTTGACAGAGAAAATCAGAAACGGGTTCATTACTGAATGTCATGGCATATTACTTAGTTCTTGAAGAAAGCCATGATTTTAATGAGTGGAAGAAGCTGTGAAAGCAAAACCATGAAGGTGGGAGTGGGTAGGTGGGCTTGAGGATGGTGAACAATCCAGTGACCAGGACATGCTGTGTACCTGGGAAGTACAAGGTTAGGTGTGGACAATAGGCTGGAGCAGCACATTGAAGGCCAAGCAGAGGCATATGGGCGTTAGACTGCTGGTAAATACAAGCTAAGGATAGTTTTCAGGTGGGGTATGGATGTGTAAGTTCTTTTCTAATTAGCTTGAATTTCTTTGTCTTAAAAGCAAGAGTCTTAGCACAAGTAGACATTTTCCCTCCTTAGAGAAATTTGCCTTCTTTCCTCTTGACGCGCTCAACTCTACACAGGGCTGGTTCTCTTCAAAGCTTTCTAACAACATATCTGGATCCTTTGCTGAATCTTCTTTATTTGTAGTCCTTGAACTCTTACCTCTTCAGTTTTCCCTGTATTTTCAGGTCCTCAATAAATTCATTCACTCCTATCTCTCTCTCTCTCTCTCTCTGTGGGTCCTATAGCAGAGATTGGCCAAGTACTTGTGAATCCAATTTCCTTCTCCTAGGACACAAGTCAAGAATACATAGAACTATTAAAAAAAAAAAAAAGATCTTCATGACCCAGATAACCATGATGGTGTGATCACTCACCTAGAGCCAGACATCCTGGAATGTGAAGTCAAGTGAGCCTTAGGAAGCATCACTACGAACAAAGCTAGTGGAGGTGTTAGAATTCCAGTTGAGCTATTTCAAATCCTAAAAGATGATGCTGTGAAAGTGCTGCACTCAATATGCCAGCAAATCTGGAAAACTCAGCAGTGGCCACAGGACTGGAAAAGGTCAGTTTTCATTCCAATCCCAGAGAAAGGCAATGCCAAAGAATGTTTAAACTACCATACAATTGCACTCATCTCACACGCTAGCAAAGTAATGCTCAAAATTCTCCAAGCCAGGCTTCAAGAGTACATGAACCATGAACTTCCAGATGTTCAAGCTGGTTTTAGAAAAGGCAGAGGAACCAGAGAACAAATTGGCAATATCTACTGGATCATCGAAAAAGCAAGAGAGTTCCAGAAAACATCTACTTTTGCTTTATTGACTACGCCAAAGCTTTTGACTGTGTGGATCACAACTAACTATGGAAAATTCTAAAAGAGATGTGAATACCAGACTACCTAACCTGCCTCCTGAGAAATCTGTATACAGATCAGGAAGCAACAGTTAGAACTGGACATGGAACAACAGACTGGTTCCAAATTGGGAAAGGAGTGCATCAAGGCTGTATATTGGCACCCTGCTTATTTAACTTATATGCAGAGTATATTATTCGAAATGCTGGGCTGGGTGAATCACAAGCTGGAATCAAGATTGCCAGGAGAAATATCAATAACCTCAGATACGCAGATGACACCATCCTTATGGCAGAAAGTAAAGAAGAAGGAAAGAGCCTCTTGATGAAAGTGAAAGAGGAGAGTGAAAAAGTTGGCTTAAAGCTCAACATTCAAAAAATGAAGATCATGGCATCCAGTTCCATCACTTAATGGGAAATAGATGGGGAAACAGTGGAAACAGTGAGAGAGTTTATTTTGGGGGGGCTCCAAAATCACTGCAGATGGTGACTGCAGCCATGAAATTAAAAGATGCTTGGTCCTTTGAAGAAAAGTTATGACCAACCTAGATAACATATTAAAATGCAGAGACATTACTTTGCCAACAAAGATCCATCTAGTTAAAGCTATGGTTTTTCCAATAGTCATGTATGAATGTGAGAGTTGGACTAGAAAGAAAGCTGAGCACTGAAGAACTGATGCTTTCAAACTGTGGTGCTGGAGGACTCTTGAGAGTCGCTTGGACTGCAAGGAGAGCCAACCAGTCAGTCCTAAAAGAACTGAACTTAGGACACTAGTAAACTAGAATTTCCAGTTCAGCTGGATCCCCAGTGGAATGTGGGAAGAAATAATACACAGTGCTTTAAAAGACGCAGGGGCACTCAATTCACAGTGCAATGTAATGTGAGAGAGAAATAAATTTTTATTATATTAAGCCATGGAGATTTCAGGGTTTTGTGTTTCCCACATTCTCAAGCCTGTCACTCAGCCCTGATCACTCATCAGCATTCTTGTACTAATTTTAAAAGGCCCAGGCAATTCCCTGGTCGTCCAGTGGTTAGGAGTCTGTGCTTTTACTGCAGGGGACCCAGGTTTAATCCCCCATGACAAATAATTATGCAGCTCCAAATGTTAGTAGTGTTAAGGTCTGAAAAATTTGGTCTACACTCTTCTAGCATGGAAGTTCTTCCTCCCTTTTCCTGCTTTCTCTGTCTGTTTAGCTCAAAGTCCATCTCCATGCTTTTTCTGCCTAATCTAGGCCACAATAGCCTTACTCGTCTTTAGCATTTGTAATATGTGTATAGTGAGAATCAGATAGTTGAGAGTTTGCTAAATGGTTGCATGTATTATGTGTCCAACTAAAGTATAGGGTGCCTGGAGGATAAAGACTCAGGGATGTCTTTTGTATCTGTGCCACCAAGGACAAGTCTGTTCATTAAGTGCCTCATAGTTTCTGTTGGTTGGCAAGTTATTCAAGCTGCATATAAATTCAAATTCCTTTCACTGTCACTAAAGGGATAAAATTATCTTACATCTTTTAAAGCCAATAAATGATGATATTGAGATTACTCTAGATTTATTTTCACTAAGGGAAAGAATACTTACTCTGTTGAATTTACAATTCACGTACTTTACAAAGATATCTGGTGAAACATTAGAGTCAGTGAAGTATTTTAGGTTTTCGTGACACTAAATAAGCATTTATCTGTTATTTGAACAGATTAGTTAGTTGGTACAGTTTAGCTCATTGCTCAGTTACTTTAGCATCATATTGACATTTCTTAGAGATGATTTCATTAGTGTTTTTTTTTTCCCCAACACTGTATAGGTATTTTTGAAAACCTTGGCAGTTTTTCTTGAGGAAATCTTTTCATTTATTATATATTCAGATTAGATTCAAAATGGAGAATCAAGCCACGGATGCATTTACTTTAGTCTCATAATTTGTTTTGTCTGTTTCTTGTGTCATGAAGCCAGATATTCATGAGTTGGGCCATTTTCTACCCAATGTTTATTGCCAGCATAGAAGAGTGGCTTGTTGTATAAAAATTGCCTAAATGTGCTTACAGTATGTATGTCTTCTCCATCCATCATGAGCAAGACACTCCTATTTGACACTGTGCCAACTAAAATATATCCACATTCCCAGCCCCTAGGCTGACCCCAGAGAACTGTGACATTCCTCCAGTAGCCAGTCAAGGAGGATAGGTTGTAAACAAGAATGGACAGAAGTTCTCTACAATAGAGAAAAATCACAAATGATTGTGGTAAACCAAATATTATTTTAGTAGAAAAGATACAAAATGGAATTTATAGGGCAATCTCAAAATACTAAGATATTTTTCTTGCTTTAAGTGGAATGATGTCTCACACCCATCTGCTTGAGTCAATGTTTAATTATTCTCAAAGTATGCATACAAGCCCTTGCTAAAGTGGAATAGAAGCTTTTCTGCTCTGTACAGTACTGTTTATTTTTATCCAATTTAGAAAGAAAAATTTTAATTAACCCTGCTTAATGCAACTGTTGAAATGGATACCTATTGGTCACAGTAGCCTGACTTGTGCTTCCATTACAAGGAACAGAAGATTTTGGTAGCTTCAATCAATTTGTCTTTTATTGAGTGCTATGAAGTATACCACCACCCTCTCCATCCTTATTTTATGGGGAGAAAAATAAGTTTATTAAATGCATGTCTAACCCTTATACAGGTAGCAATCAACAAAGAGGAAAATGAGAATTCTGGCTTTGACTTTCTGTTTTGTCTCTTACCTACATTCAGTCATGGTAAAAAATATCATCAGAAAAAATATAGACAGTCAAATTAATCCTAGTGCCAAAGATTCATGGTGTTGTACATTTTTATCTTTACAATTTAACTGTCAAGTTGCCTTTTTTTTTGCCTAATTAAAGAGCTCACATCTGCTGTTTGATGCCAGGAAAATCAGATTTCCTTAGCAGAGAAGGATGGTGGCAGCATTGACTACCTGGCCTGTCCCAGTGTAACCACCCCACCCCATTTTCACTCCATGTCTTAAGCTCTTACTGGTTCTGGGTAGAGTACCGAATAAACGAAACTCTTGTGAGAGTGCTGTTTGTAGAAACAGCCATTAGGTGGCAGTGCCTCCAAGCCTGGCACCTGCAGGAACCAACTAGTTACCAAGATAGTGCTTAGACCATCAGGACAGGATTTGAACATCATTCAGGGACCAGATAATTTTGGTGTTGAGTGGCATACAAGTCTAGTTAGCTAGTATTATTCCCAAAGATGAATAAGTTTCATTATGGTAATCAGAAAACTGTTCAAAGCAAAGCACACTATTCATGTGAATTTTGTGAGTGGAGAAGTAGAAGGGCAGAACGGCCAGCCCCAGAATGCACAAGTAATCCTAGGTGACAGCTGCTATTAGAGGCACCATAGGGACAGCCTTGGCTTCCCTGGTGGCCCAGCAGTAAAGAATCTGCCTGCCAATGCAGGAGATGCCAGTTCAATCTCTGGGTTAGGAAGATCCCTGGAGAGGAGATGGCAACCCACTCCAGTATTCTTGCCTGAAGAATCCCCTGAACAGAGGAGCCTGGCAGGCTACAGTCCATGAGGTCGCAAAGAGCTGGAAATGACTTAGCGGCTAAACAACAACAAATTGACACCCTAGAAAAAGGCACCCCAAGGCTCAGCAACTGTGGGCATCTGGGTGAGGGAGCCAAGGTGAGGAGGGAGTGGCATCTGAAGAAGGGGAGGAAGCAGGACTAGGGGAGATCTTGTTCCTTGTGCTTGTGTCTGCCACATAGCTCACCGTATTCTCAGCTGGTAGATAGGAATGGTGACTTCTTCCATAGTCTACTCCATATGGGTGCACCTTCAATGACAAAAGAAGTGCAATACATTGCTTCTTAAGCAAGGGCAGGAATGAGGAGGGAGTTGAGAGCAAACTGCCCAACAGTGTAAGAATAACTGCAGTGAAGAAAAGATCTCAGTTTTGTAAAGACAGCCACAGTGTTTTGCTGGATAATGAGATGATGCTCCACTGAATAGATATCTGTGTAGTCAGTGTGTGTGTGTGTGTGCACGCGCGCGTGTTAGAGAGAGAAGGAAAATTGGGGAGAATATGAAGATGGGAAAAGAAAGAAGATAATGAAGAGCTTTGGAGCCAGGCCACCTTGGATTTGAATCCTAGCTGAATGACCAATGAACAGTTTGGAATCTCACGTTTCTCATTTTAAACTAGGGACCCAAGGACTCCAGTGTCATTGAGAGATTGAATAAGACACTTTAGGTAAATCTTAATGCTTAATTGGCAGATTGTAGACCCTCAGTCACATTGGTTTGCCAGGGATGTGTTCTGGAAGACATTACATAATTCAAAACTTGCATAATTCAAGACAGTTTTCCCTGGAGGTATAAATGTAAATTTGTTGTATTCCATGTTCTGTGCATGCAGTGAGGCTTTATTAGTATTTTATACTGCCCTATTTCAAATTCACATAAGCGAAGTTCACGTAAAATGGCACCTCATTGTAATGAGTACTCATACCTGTCAGGAGAGCTGAAATGTGCTGTTACAAAAACCAAACGACAAACTTTCACCACCATCATCAGTGAAACGCTTGCAAGCACACAACTCTATGAGTTATCTCTGAGGCAAAGATAGGAAAACTGAGTTACCCCTTAACTTTCCCAAGATCACACCGCAGAGAAGTGGGCGAGCTGCCATTCACATGAACTGTGGCTGGACTCTCCCCTCAGGGGTTTTCCGGTTCCCTGACCCCTGTGGAAACCTCTGTCCCCAAGGAGTGAGTCAGGAGAATTATAGACTCTGATTTCACCAGAGGACAACAGGCAGCGGGCTGGGTGAGTACAGAAGAGCAGCGTCACACCTGCAGCCATGTAGCTCCCGTGCAAAGAAATGTTGAAAGATGAACCACAGTTTTCCATTTTCTTTCTCAGCCATGAGTGCTTTTCCTACATCTTTGATTACTCCACCACCCACCTCACCTCAGGTTCAAATTTCATACTTGTGAACAAGGAAGCAGAGGAGAGAAGTGTGGTAAAAAAAAAAAAAAAAAAGCTGTCCAGTCTCCTCCTTTGGACTCAGCCTGAGGGAAAGGCCTTGGAATGGTGGGTAGGTTTTGTAGCGATGACAAATGTTTTCTCCTTTTCTCCATCCAGTGCTCCCCAGAGAGGAGGCTGGAAAGGAGAGGAAATCTGGAGAAGCTGAGCAGCCTCACCCCCGAGACTGGGCTCACTGATTTATGATTTCCAAGTTGCCTGTGCTCCCTGGAGTAGGATGTGGAGGCTGGATCAGGAAGGCAGCACAGGCCAAATCTCTCACCCCCAACCATTTCTGAAACCCTGAACCTTAGCAGAGTGAGTGGGTGGGCTACTGTGGGACATGCACAGGCTCTGTATCATCCCAGAGCAAACGTGATGGTAGACTTCTGATGCAAGCAAATTTCTGAGATTCTTGGGGTTGGTGAGATAGATGGGCAATGGATGATTCTGGACTACAGAACCACGGCAGTCTGAGATGTCCATTTCAACCTGCAGTAATAGAGGAGTCATTTCCTCAAGAACATCTGGGATCCTGTGATGACTCTGGGGTACAAAGAGGCTTCTCCAGGTGCTGGGCTTCCCCACAATGCACCTGAATTCTCTGAGCACAGGGATGCCACTGCCTGTGGATGAGGACAGGTGTTCCTTTGGTGGAGGACCAGAACATTTCACAACTGAGATAGCAGTATCAATTGAATGGCAGTCGGTGGTAGCCAAGAAGCTTTATGCCCACCTCTTGGCCTATCATCTGGTTTAGCATCAGCTCTGTACTTTACTGTGAGTTCATGATGCAGGCAGCAGATCAGTGAGGAGCCGCCTTGACAGAAACCTTCCCTTCTTGACTTGAGACCCTGGGCACTCGTTCCTGGGGCATGCCAACCTCATGCTCCTGAGTCGAATCGGCTACTGTCTCATAGCATCCAGAATGAACCTGACATGGAAATATTCCAGGCCCTCATCACATTCAAGTTTACATATGGGGAGAAGAAAACAAGAAAAAAAGCTCCAGGTCAGTCAGAGACTGGGAATTAACGTGATACAAGAGTCTCCGGCTGGGCTGGTGATCTCACTTTTTGTTACTGTAAATTACCAAAGAGCTGGTCTCTACTGTGTCCATTTCCTTAGCAGCATTTTGATGCAAGTCAGTTCCATGCCTTTCTCCTTACCACAAAATGAGAAGTTTTACAAACTACCCACTAAAAATTAGACTTACATACACTAGACATGAGCCTACAGGAGTCGTCTGTAATTCAAAAGAAATCCCACAGGCTCTTGAGTAAAATGACACAGAAAAGCAAGCTCTTTGACGAAATTTAAAAGGCCATGCTATCAGGAGGCATTTTAATATTTCAATATGTTAAGTGTACAAAATGCTAAAAAAAAAAAAGAAAAAATGGGAATGTGGAAAAATTTGGGTTGGGCTGATTGAGCACATCAGTTTCTGATATGTGAGCTGCATGTATCTGCCTCACACAGTTTAAATGAGTCCTGCTCCTTTGTTGGAAATCAATCCTGTAGCATTACAAAAGCTAAGAGAAGGCACCAGGGCTGTGATGGAGAGAACAATGAGAAGATGCAAGGGATGTGAGTCTTGGCTTCGCCACTGGCTGACATTGCAAACATGACCACAGCATTTCACCCTTCTGGGCCTCAGGTTCCTTCTTGGAAATATAAAAGTGTTGGATGATCATCTCTAAGGTTTCTGATAATCTATGACTCAAGGGAAAGAGAAAATGATGAGAGAGGAAACCAAGTCAGTAGCAGGATGGGGTCTCAATCTCCAGGTAATAGGGGCCATGAGTACCAGAACCAGCCTCCAGGCTCTCTACTCTGCCATCTTACCACATTTGTCATCCAGTAATGTGTATTCAGTGAGCACCTCAGTGTTCTAGGCAGCGCCTGCCTAAAATGGTGAATTCCTTGCTCAGAAAGAAATTGTATTGATAAAAACATTTATCTGCATAAGACTATGTGGAGCAAATGTGCTACGAATTCATCTGCAAGTTTAGTGAGAAAATCTGTAAATCATCGGCAACTTACTTTAAGGTCTTGAACCTTGCTGCTTTTTTGCCTAAGAGATTTTTGGGGGGGAGCACTTTAGTAACTCTCAACTTGCATATAAAGAAGCTCTAAACCATGGAGGGATAGGAATTGATAAAGACTGAATTTCTGGTTACTTGGTGGGATAAATCTGATAAGAATTCTATATGATTTTCAAAGGATCCCCAGCAGGATTGAATTGTACTTGCTGTTCATGGTAAGTGATCAGTAATAGACTTTATTGGCTTTTCTCCTTTCCTTGTTTACTCTCCATGCTCTCTCACTAGCCCTTTCCTGAGACTGCCTCCCAAACACTTGTTATGCAAGTAACATCCAACACTTGTTATGTGATCTGTAGTTTTCTGAAGCAAGTGGCACAAACCTACAATTAAATCAAGGAAACCTGATGCGAAAGTGATGCCTGTCATATCATGCACTGTTTAGAACCAAATTAGCAAACAAACCACAGGTCCTCCTGACAATTCCTTTCCCATTGACAAAAGCCCTATACCTGGCTGGTTTGCTCATCATCAGTGAGAATGGAATGTCAACACAGTTCAAAAACCAATCTGGAGAAGTAAGCATCAAATCAATTTGGGATCTATATAACCTATGCAATGTAACAACCATTACATCCCCTTTTGCTCTTCACAGCTAGTTTTAAATTGACAAAATTAGAATTGTGTAACTATAACAAAAACTAATTTCCAATCTACTACTATGCAATTCTGCATATACCAACCCTCCCGGGGCCAGGGAAATAATGAGAATAGCTTATTTGTAGAAACATCATAGGAACTGTTCCATGCTAGGTATGCAGTTTGTTAGGGAGATTGAATCACAGTTATATTTTGAGCCCAAAAGGATGTAGCTATTTTTTTTATTTTTAAAAATTAATTAATTATTTTAATTGGAGGCTAATTACTTTACAATATTATAGTGGTTTTTCCATACAATGACATGAATCAGCCACGGGCTGTAGCTATTATGAAGGTGCAAATTACTCCTTGTTGGAGGATGGAGGGAATGAAAAGTGCCCACAGAACTGAGAAGGCATCTTGAGACCAAAAAATGAGGGAGGCAACTCCATATTATTAATGAATCAGTTTATTATAGGGTAGCATACTCACAGGGTGAGATCAGAATCAGGCAGACAATGAACTGGAAGCATCTGCAACTGCACTCCACATGGCCAAGGGGCCACTGGTACAATTTTATAGTTGATCTAGAGTATAGGGGTAGGAGCTTGGAAATAGCCATGCCATCCTAAGTCAGAATCCATGAAAGGGTAACTAGTCTGGTGGGTGCCAGGAATATGTCAGCAAAGATTTTCATCATCATTTGGGGACTAATAGACCATAAAGGCCATCTGGGTTCTAATGATTATTAAACAATTGTTGGAGAAGACTCTTGAGAGTCCCTTGGACTGCAAGGAGATCAAACCACTAAGTCCTAAAGGAAATCAACCCTGAATATTAATTGGAAGGACTGATGCTGAAGCTCCAATACTTTGACCACCTGATGCAAAGAGCCAACTCGTTGGAAAAGACCCTGATGCTGGGAAAGATGGAAGGCAAAAGGAGAAGGGAGCAACAGAAAATGAGATGGTTAGATAGTATCACCGTCTTAATGGACATGAACCTGAGCAAACGCCAGGAGACAGTGAAGGACAGGGAAGCCTGGTGTGCTGCAGTCCATGGGGTCACAAAGAGTTGGACACAACTTAGCGACTGAACAACAGCAGTTAATTACAAAATTTCCTTGACAGAGAAGTGCTTTACTGCATAATATAGTTCTGGGTATGATCAGTGAAAGGACAGAAGAAACTAAGGGCCCAAGATGGCCTCACTTGGGCTAACAGCCATACAGTCTGATTGTCAGGACATCAGTTAAACATGAAAACTTGTTTTTACTATCATGTGGTAGGCAGCCTTCTAAAATGGACCCCAGTGATTCTTGCCTCCTGGTATTCATATTCTTGACTAACCCCCTCCACTTGACTGTGGGCTGGACCTAGCAACTTGCTTCTGACATACAACATGGCAAAAATGACAGGAAGTTACTTTCATGATAAGATTGTAAAAGATTGAGTTTCATCTTTCTTGCACTTTCTTTCTTGCTGGCATTCTCTCTGGCTCTCCTCACTACTTGCCATGACAGAGAGGGTTGCCTGGCAAGGAACTGAGTGTGGCATTCAGTCATTAGTCAGTGAGGAATTGAGGCTTCAGTCCAACAGCCCAGGAGGGACTGAATCTTGCCAACAACTACTTGAATAAGCTTGAAAGCGAATCCTTTTCTAGTTGGGCCTTAATATGAGACTGCAGTCCTAGCTGACACCTTGATTTTAGTCTCCTGAGAGACTTTGAAACAGAGATCTCAGCTCCGTTGTGCCTGGACTTCTGACCCATGGAAACTGAGAAAAGATTTTGTTGTTTAAGCTTCTAAGTTGGGGCAGGTAGGAATTAGTTAGGCAATAGTAGGTAACTCATAGGTGGTGTCATTAGGAGAGGGTGGAAGGGAAAAGAGAGATAAATTATTTACTTTTGACCTCATGAATCTAGAATTTGGTAAGACTTGATGGTTTATTTTGGATTTTTTAAAGAGGAAAATTTTAAATAAGAAAACTAGTGAGATATCTGTGAGTATAATTGATATGAGAACAAGAACCATAATGTGTGTGTGTGTGTGTGTGTGTGTGTGTGTGTGTATTTACTTTTGAACTAAAATAGTCCTTGGGAAATTTTTTTTAACAGTTTGTTTTGTATCAGGGTATAGCTAATTAACAATGTTTTGGTAGTTTCATGTGAACAGTGAAGGGACTCAGCCATATGTATACATGTATCTATTCTCCCCCCAACCACCCTTCCATCCAGGCTGGCATATAATATTGAGGAGAGTTGCATGTGCTATACAATAGGTCCTTGTTGGTTATCCACTTTAAATATAGCAGTATGTACATGACCTTCCCAAAGTCCCTAACTGTCCCTTCCCCCAGCAACCATAAGTTCGTTTTCTAAGTCTTTGATTCTCTTTCTATTTTGTAAGTAAGTTCATTTGTATCATTTCTTTTTAGATTCCACCTATAAGGGATGTCATACGGCATTTCTCCTTCTCTGTCTGACTTACTTCACTCAGTGTGACACTCTCTAGGTCCATCCATGTTGCTGCAAATGGTATTATTTCATTCTTTTTAATGGCTGAGTAATATTCCATTGTATATATGTATCACATCTTCTTTATCCATTCCTCTGTTGATGGACATTTAGATTGCTTCCATGTCTTGGCTACTATAAACAGTGCTGAAGTGAACATTGGGGTGCATGCATCTTTTCAGATCATGTTTTTCTCTGGATATATGCCTAGGAATGGGATTGCAGGGTCATATGTTAGCTCTGTTTTTAGTTTACTAAAGAACTTCCATACTGTTCTCCATAGTGGCTGTACCAATTTGCATTCCTGCCAACAATGCGAGAGGGTTCCCTTCTCTACACACCCTCTCTAGCATTTGTTGTTTATGGATTTTTTTTTGATGATAGCCATTCTGACTGGTGTAAGGTAATATCTCATTATAGTTTTGATTTGTATTTCTCTAATAACTAGCAATATCAAACATCTTTTCATGTGCCTGTTGGCCATTTGTATGTCCTCTTCAGAGAAATATCTATTCAGGTCTTCTGCTCATTTTTTGAGGGAGTTGTTTGTTTTGAAGCTGTTAAGTGTCATAAACTATTTATAAATTTTGGAGACTATTCCCTTATTGGTCACATCTTTTGCAAATATTTTCTCCCAATCTGTGAGTTGTCTTTTCATTTTATTGTTTCCTTTGCTGTGCAAAAGCTTTTGAGTTTACATAGTTCTCATTTGTTCGTTTTTGTTTTTATTTCCAGTATTCTGGGAGATGGATCAAAAAAGATGTTGCTGTGATTTATGTCAGAGTGTTCTGCCTATGTTTTCCTCTAGAAGTTTTATAGTGTCTGGTCTCATATTTATGTCTTTAACCCATTTTGAGCTTATTTTTGTGTATAGAGTTAAAGAATGATCTAATTTCATTTTTTTACATATGGCTGTCCAGTTTTCCCAGCACCATTTATTGAAGAGACTGTCTTTCCAACATTGTGTAGTCTTGCCTCCTTTGTCATAGATTAATTTACCAAAGGTGTGTGGGCTTGTTTCTGGGTTTTCTGGCCTGTTCCATTGATCTGTATTTCTTTTTTTTGTGTGCCAGTACCATACTGTTTTGGTGACTATAGCTTTGTAATATAGTCTGAGATCAGGGAACCTGATTCCTCCAGCTCCATTTTTCTTTTTCAATATTGCTTTGGCTCTTCAGGGTCTTTTGTGTCTATATATAAATTTTGAGATATTTTTTGTTCTAGATCTGTGAAAAATGCCTTTAGTAATTTGATAGGAATTGCACTGAATCTGTAGATTACCTTGGGTAGTATAGTCATTTTGACAATATTGATTCTTCAAACCCATCAACATGGTATATCTTTTCATTGTTTATGTCTTCTTCAATTTCTTTCATCAGCATTATTTTTAAATGTATTCATTCAAATAAGATCCATGCTTAAACATGTATCAAGTAGTTATTAAAATAAATTTACCAAAAAAATACCACCCTAAACAAAATTAATTTACCTATCCTGGAGTCCAGGGATTGGCCAACTATTGCCCATGGGTTAAATCAGTCTTGCTGCCTTCTTTTGTAAATAAAGCCATGCTCATTCTTTTACACATTGTCTGTAGCTCTCTAATCTCTACTTAAAGAGTTGAATAGTTACTGTTGTAATCTTACAGCCCAGAAAGCCATCTAGTCCTTTACAGAACATTTTTTTTTGTGATCTCCCAATCTAACCATATATTATGGTTCAAGGTAATCACTATCTGAGGTAGTCCAAATTAATAAATTTTCTGTATACTTTGGTTGACATAGAAAATAAATCTAGACAATTCATAATCCAGAACTCCCCTGTAGGGTTTTTATTTCTAGAATCACTTACATTCTCTCTCAATTTTGTGTTTGCCAATACAGATATAGGATCCCAAAATAAACTGCATATTTTTAGCAGTCAGTCCACAAATGATTGTAAACTGTTCCCCATGTATGAAATGCTGAGACATATACAAATATAATTAATATTTGGTTTTTTCCTTTCAGAAACCTGCTTTCTAAAGGTAGAGAAAGATAAGAAAATAGATGATGGGCATGTACTGTGGCAACCCTGGTTTGTTCAGTTCAGTTGCTCAGTCGTGTCCGACTTTGTGACCCCATGGACTGCAGTGCCCCAGGCTTCTCTCTCCTTTATTATCTCGTCGAGTTTGCTCAAACTCATGTCCATTGAGTTGGTAATGCCATCCAACCATCTCATCTTCTGTCATCCCCTTCTCTCGCCTTCAGTCTTGCCCAGCATCAGGGTCTTTTCAAATAAGTCAGTTCTTTGTATCAGGTCGCCAAAGGATTGGAGTTTCAGCTTCAGCATCAGTCCTTCCAATAAATATTCAGGACTGATTTTCTTCAGGATGAACTGGTTTGATCTCCTTGCTGTCCAAGGGACTCTCAAGAGTCTTCTCCAGCACCACAGTTTAAAAGCATCAGTTCTTCAGTGCTCAGCTTTCTTTATAGTCCAACTCTCACATCCATACAGGACTAATTGAAAAATCATAGCTTTGACTAGACGGACCTTTGTTGGCAAAGTAATGTCTCTGCTTTCTAATATGCTGTTTAGGTTGGTCATAATTTTTCTTCCAAGGAGCAAGGGTCTTTTAATTTTATGGCTGCATGCAGTCACCATTTGCAGTGATTTTGGAGCCCCAAAAGATAAAGTCTGTCACTGTTTCCACATCTATTTGCCAGATGTGATGGTAAAATCCATTAGCACCAGTGTTCAACTTTTAGAGTCCAAATCAGGTCTTGCCTCTTCCTAGCTGTACACTTTGGACAAGATACTTAATCTCTCTGTGCCTCAGATTTCTCAGCTGAAAAATGGGGACAATAATGGAGCCCCTCTCATCAATCTGCTCTAAGAATTGAGATACACATGAAATAACAAACGTGTAGTGCTTAGAACTGGGTCTCAGTTCAGTTCAGTCGCTCAGTCGTGTCCGACTCTTTGCGACCCCATGAATCGAGAACTGGGTCTGCTGCTGCTGCTGCTGCTAAGTCCCTTCAGTCGTGTCCGACTCTGTGCGACCCCATAGACGGCAGCCCATCGGGCTCCCCCGTCCCTGGGATTCTCCAGGCAAGAACACTGGAGTGGGTTGCCATTTCCTCCTCCAATGCATGAAAGTGGAAAGTAAAAGTGAAGTCACTCAGTCGTATCCGACTCCTGGCAACCCCATGGACTGCAGCCTACCAGGCTCCTCCATCCAGGGGATTTTCCAGGCAAGAGTACTGGAGTGGGGTGCCATTGCCTTCTCCAGAACTGGGTCTGGTACCTTGCAAATGCTCAAACATGTGAGCTCTCATCATCATGGTGGAGTTGACCTCTTGAACTCATGTCCTGTCATTAGAGTTGATACCTTGAGTATTGCAAATTAGTTAGATTAATTAATAGTTTTATCCAATTTAGGATCTTCATTAAAGCTAAATGTGGGAGCCAGCCTTGCATGACTTCTTTCTGGATGGAAGCACTTAAGAGATTTCGAGCAATTGCTGTATCTTGAAATCAATGCTATCATCAAGGGGCTAATTTTTCTGCTATGTTCTTGTTTTAAAGTTACCCTTTGCCCTGAAATGGCTCAGTTTAAATTCCAAACCGAATTTTCTGAGAACTGGGAAAAATTATTCCTGTGGAATTCTAGATAAAAGGATGCATACTATATGTTCTATCAAATCCTATTTAGTGAATGTTTTTATAATTCATAATTGAATTTGATCTTTTATATAAACTTTGAGTTTTATCCAATATTATGACTCATGGTGGTAATATTGAAGGCATTTAGTTTATAAGTAACATCATGAAAACAATAAATTTGCCTGTTTATGTTAGTCCGTCAGTCATGTCCAACTCTTTGTGACCCCATGGAGCCTGCGAGGCTTCTCTGCCTATGGGATTTTCAACTTTGTCCAGTTTTCTCTAACATTCTGAAGTGTATTGTCAGCATACATAATTAGTATTATGTATGTTGTGTAAGGTACATTGATCTTTCAAAAATATTTCAATATATAATACATTCTTTTCTGGTGGCTTAGATACCTGGTAAAGAATCTGCCTGCAATGCAGGAGACCCAGGTTCAATCCCTGTGTTGGGAAGGTCTCCTGGAGAAGGGAATGGCAACCACTCCAGTATTCTTGCCTGGAGAATTCCATGGACAGAAGAGGAGCTTGGTGGGCTATAGTCTATGGGGTTGCAAAGAATCAGATATGACTGAGTGACTAACATTTCCATTTTCATAATTCATTCTGTCTCCACAGACTACAGTTGTGCAGATATTTAGTTCAGAGAGCTTGAAAGATTTTCCTAGTGTCAAAAAACTGGTTAAGATCAAAGGTCTAATCTTGCTTTAATCTTTTTTCTACTGTAACGTCACCTATTTATTCTAATTTTAACACTTGAAACATTTTTCTTGTAAATATTGTAATTTTTTCAATATTTTATATCCTAATGTCTTAGATCTATTAAACAGAATATTCGATTAACTGGAATGCTTCTTACAATACCTATTGCCAGGTAATTTATGCCTATGAAAAGGGTTTGAACCAGATATTCTCTTAGACCCTTCCCCATTCTTTTATTTGTTTTTGGTAATTGATAACAGATTATGTGGGCTTCCCTGGTGGCTCAGATGGTAAAGAAGCTGCCTGCAATGCAAGAGACCTGGGTTCAATCCCTGGGTTGAGAAAATCCCCTGGAGAAGGGAATGGCTATTTTATTCAGTGTTAAGATAATTTTTTGCCATGCATCATTGTTGTGGATGGTCAAAGACTGACTATATAACCCCTCCCCTAATTTGAGGATTTGTAGAATTAAATATTTACCTTGCTTGTCCTTATTAATTCTCCAGTGGTGATTGAATCTATTCAGAGTAATTTGTAAAGGGTAGATGACAGAACACTAATCATAGAAATTTAGAACCGAGACAACATTCTAAATCAATTAATTGAATTCCGTCATTTTTCAGATGAGGAAAACGAAAGAAAAGGGCAAGATTTTATATGTCTGCCTGCTTTAAACTCTGCAGATTCCATGCATTTTGAAAGCATAATTAAGCATGGTAGGGGAGGGGATATTTGGAAGAGATAAGTAGCCACAGGATACAGATTAGCAAGCTCCCATTTGGGGATGAAAAATGAAGTTTATAGAGTCAGTCACAACTCATAGCAGATTACTTTAATAAAGCCAATACTCAACTGAGACCAACCTAATTGCCTGGAATTTCCATTGCAGAAGTGAAAAAACGACTGAGGAGGTTTCTGAATGTTGGAACCAGAGCAGTCATATGAGAGTAGTGGCTGCTTCAGGGGCAGGGTACAGAATAAGGGATGTATAAAATGCTGGTAATAAAATGGATAACCAACAAGGACCTAATGTATAGCACATGGAACTCTTGGCAGCCTGGATGGGAGGGAAATTTGGGGGAGAATAGGTGCATGTATATATATGGCTGAGTCACTCTGCTGTGTACCTGAAAGTTTCACATTATTAATCGACTATATTGGAGAAGGAAATGGCAACCCACTCCAGTATTCTTGCCTGGAGAATACTATGGACAGAGAAGCCTTGCAGGCTACAGTCCATGGGATCGCAAGAGTCTGAGATGACTTAGCGACTAAACCACCACCACCACCGTATTCCAGTATAAAATACAAAGTATTTTTTTTAAAAGAGAGAAAATGCTGATGATAGACACTGGCCACTTTGCAGTTTTTCCTAGTTCACTTTTGCGGATGATGTGCTATGGATCACATCTGAGTGCCAATATGGTAGACTGCCAATGTCTGGATGGGAAATCATAGGACTTGTTTGGAAGACTACCAACTTGCCAGACACCTCCAATCTATCCTTAATATTTTCTTCCCAGTGTCTCACTCCTTTTCTCCAGTCTCCGGATCTAAGAGGAGTCCTAAAGAATGGAAAGTTAGGGAAATATTCATCCATTCATTTATGAGGCCCTCTGTGTGCCAGGAGCTGTCAGGTTCTGAGAATACAACAGTGAATCAGACATGCTTTCTGTTCTTAAGGACCTTAAATTCATTGACAAGTAAATATAATTCAGCACAAGAATTGTTAAAATGGTAGGAAGTACAGGTGCTAGATGAGCAGATAGACAAAGAACTTATCTAGGCTTAGGGTGTACCTGGTTTGAAAACATGTCTCAGAGGAAATGTTCAGTAAGTGGAGACCTGAAGCAGGTACAAATGGAAGACCTCATACCGTAATCAATGAATTAATATCTAACTGATATTTTCTAACTCTGTAGAGAATATGGCTTATTTGCAAATATCCACAGAATGCTCACAAAAATCAGCCATGTGTTAGACTACAGAGACAATCTGGTAAAAATTGGAAATAGCCTAGCAAACATTTTCTCATGATAATATGGCAAAACTAGAAATAACAAAATAAAGAATAACAATGCTCAGAATATAAAAAAGTCCTTACATTCTGGGGGAAAAGGAATTTCTCTTAATCCTTGAATCAAAGAGGAAATATAAACTGAAATTGCATAGTATCTAGAAAATTGTAATGAAACTATGTATTACAATTTGAAAGACATATTTAAAGCTTACTCTGAATATTTATATTTAATATTTTAACAATAAATAATAGAACATAGGAAAGTAGAAGGAAGGAATTATAAAGATAAAAGCAGAAAGTAATGATTTAGAAAAAAATATTTGAAAAATAAGTGAAAAACTAGCTTTTTATGTAAAATAACAAACTGATAACTAGACTAACATAACTATATAAAATAGGACATGATAACGGGGAATTAAACAAAAAGAAAATTAAGACTCATAAGAGACTACTTTGTCCAGCTTAACATATGTATTTCAAAACCTGGATGAAATGGACAATGTTGTAGAAAAATGCAATTTACTGAAAGTGATCTCAGAAGAAATTAAAAAAAATAATCTAAGTAGACCATTTCCCTGGAAGAAATAGAGACATTTCTTCAGGTGCTTCAAGGGCTTTTTCAATATGTAGATAACCATGTGATTGTATGAAGTATTTTAGTATTAGATTTGCTTATAGCAAATTATTGCACTCTTGAATATATCCCACTTGGTAATAACTTACTATTTTTAATACCTTACCAAATTGTGTGCCACCCAGAATTATTACACTCATTTTCCTAGGTAAGACTTGCCTGCAGTTATGTGTGTGTATGTCTGCATGCATGTGTGTGTGTCTGCATGCATGTGTGTGTGTGTTTGTGTGTGTGTGTCTAATCTTTTTGGGAAATTTTGCCATCACTGTTAGGTTTGCTTTATGGTTTAGAAGTTTTTCTTTCATGTACTAGGTTCTGTAATAGACAAAACAGAGTAGAATTATTTATTATTTCAAGGTATACTAGAAGTCCTCTGTGAAACCATCTGGACTGTGACATCTAATATGAAAAACTGTAAGACCACTTACTGATAACATGATAAGCAGGTATATGTGAAAATTCAACATAAAATCTTAATGAAATATTTAATAGTACTAATTTATAGAAAATACGTATGCATAAGCCGGAACTGCGTTTAATGGGGAAAGCCTGGTAGAATTACAAGTAGTATTAGGAATAAGACAGGGATGCCAACATTAAAACATTATCATGTAACATTGTACTAGAGGTAAACATTAAAGCAATTAAACAAAAGAACTTATCTAGAGGTATAAAAATTGCAAAGCTGGTGGTAATATAACTACTTGTGAATTATAGAACAATCTACCTAGAAAACACAAGAGAATAAACTGATAAATTTACAAGAATTAAGAGAATTCAGTATAATTCTCTCAATTATAGCAAAGTATAAATTAATATATAGAAATAAACTTTTATTCGTATAAAATAAAAATATTAACAATAGAAAAATAATAAAGTATTTCAGCAAACTTAACAGGAAATTAAAAGACACTTGCTTCTTGGGAGAAAAGTTATGACCAACCTGGACAGCATATTAAAAAGCAGAAACATTACTTTGTCAACAAAGGTCTGTCTAGTCAAATCTATGGTTTTTCCATTAGTCATGTATGGATGTGAGAGTTGGACTATAAAGAAAGCTGAGCGCCAAAGAATTGATGCTTTTGAACTGTGATGTTGGAGAAGACTCTTGAGAGTCTCTTGGACAGCAAGGAGATCCAACCAGTCTATCCTAAAGAAAATCAGTCCTGAATATTCCTTGCAAGGACTGATGCTGAAGCTGAAACTCCAATTCTTTGGCCACGTGATGCAAAAAACTGACTCACTTGAAAAGACCCTGATGTTGGGGAGGATTGAAGATGGGAAGAAAAGGGGACAACAGAGGATAAGATGATTGGATGGCATCACCAACTCAATGGACATGAGTCTGAGTAAGCTCTGGGAGTTGGTGATGGACAGGGAAGCCTGGAGTGCTGCAATCCATGGGGTCGCAAAGAGTCGGACATGACTGAGCAACTGAACTGAACTGAACAGGAAATACATAAGAATGCAAAAGTTTATTTGAACAAATGAAAAGACATTCTATGTACTTGTGTAGGATGGTACAATATTATTTAAGTTTTAATCCTTTTATGTGTTAAATTTGTAACTATAATGTGTTCCTCATAAATAGATGAAATGTTGACCTGTTGAGAGGGATACAAACTTAGGACCTGTGCCTGTGGAAGATGGGATCAGGGAGACTTTTTAAAAAATTACCTTATATGGGCATTCATGCAAATGTATTACCTGTTCAGAAAATTAAGTAAATATTTTTTAAGCCAGGTGCAATTAAACACCTAAACCCTGGCATTCTTACCAAGATAATTTCTCTATTTTTAAATCGTTATTCACACCTAAAATAGAGTTTTAAAACTGAGTTAATTTAAATGAATTGTTTTGTTCATCTGTCTGTGCAGTAATATATAACTTGAAGTTAATGTGAAAAAATCTGAACTGAGCTTTCTGGAACTCTGAATCAAATTAAATCTGTCCCTTTAAGTAAAATTGGCTTGTTGATCATGAATTTTATTTAATAGGTCTTTGTGTGTAAGTGTGTGTGTTTGTGTATACATGCACAAGTGTGTGTTTTGTTCTGCTTTGTGAATTTAAAGAGATCAATTTTATAATGTATAATTCACCCTTATTTGTCTGAAGTCACCAAATAGAATTATAATGACAAACTAATGAGTATCCAGGAAAGTAATAAATCCCAGATGTCCTAGCACTTCATTTCTTTCCACCTACCTCTTCTCTCAGATATGATATGGAAATTAAAGATGATGAACTATTTATATTATTTTTACATTTATTTGGACAGAGTTGTAAATTTTAATAAATCATAGGCTTAATATTATTCAGCTCAAAAATTACTAATAATCTCTGAAAATGTATGTAATCCTTAGATTGGATGATGTTGATAAGTTTTTTCTATTTTAAAATTAAGTAAGCTAAATATTCCTAGAATTTAATTTTCTCTTGGAGTAACTTCAGCTATAAGTTTTTCCCAGATGAATTCATTTTTGGCCTTCTTTCTTTGGAATTCAATTTCTTTGATTATCTTGCTTGCCCAGAAATCAACAACCCTTCTTTGATTGATATGAACCATTCTCTTATGACAGGAATAACAAGAACTGGGACTGTCAATGTATTATCTCATAATACGACTAAAATTATGAGAAAGGTAGTATACTGCCAAGTTTGAAGGTTGTATTTGATCCTTTACCATGACCTCCTTGAACATGTCTTCCTAAATATCTTTAAAGGTAAATGAGACAATTTGAGGTCTTCATTCTTGCACAGATTGAAAATACTGTAAGTATCTGTCCTGTCATCTATTCATTCATTCGTTCCTGTAGCATTTTTGAACATTAGTTGCCGGGAGCCAGCATGAGGAATCCTGCCCATGGCAAAGGTCATGAGGAAGAGACTCGACAGGCAAAGGCGAGTCGGATCTCGAGGGAACCTCCCTGGACCTACTCGAGCATCTACCCCAAAACCAGAATATGTCTGCCTTACTATATTATGCCTTTCACCAACTCCTCTGACATTAACAGGGGACTGTCCCCCACCACCTTTTTCTGGAAAAAGTTAATTTAGAGCTTGTAGATAATAAGTCTCCTGGGCATAATAAGAGTGTTTCAATCCCAAAACCCCTCTGATGGCTTTCTAGCCTGCCTGACAGGTTTATCCATACTAAAATTATGAGAAAGATAGTATACTGCCAAGTATACTATCACATGCTATGCATGTGATTGTTTATAGCCTCCCGACCACGAGAGGCACAGGAAGCTTAAAACATCCTAGGAATGTAGGGCCTTCCAAGGAGTCAAAATCATTAGAATAGGATTGATTAAGGGTTTCATTGTTGAGCCAATACTTGCTGCCAAGTTTTCATATCTTTTATTTGTTGATATAGTTGGTATGTAGAAAAAACAGGTAGTAGCCCTGGCATTAGCAACATTATATCTTTGAGTTAAGTACTTTCTTTGTTATAACCCACTGCACCTTTGTTCTACAGGAATGTAACTTTATTTAGTACTTTGAGAGCGATGCAGATTAAAGAAAAAACACTTCAAGGGAAAATGAGTTTTCTGGTTGATAGACATTTATCTAGGAAAAGAGCCATAAAAATGTTAACAGGCCTCTTGGCCAGAAGATAATGTAAATCACCTGAGACCTTTTGTGTACGGGAAGGTATACAAAAAGAAAGCCTAGTCTCAATAAGGGTCAGGACTGCTGCCCCTGCATAACTCTGCATATTCCATTATTTCTCTATGTACAACTTAGGGTATATAAGCTGCCTTTGAAAATAAAGCTGTGGGTCTTGCACTGATGCTTGGCTCCCCCATGTCGTTCTTTTCTTATTCTCCCTTTTCAGGCTGAATTCCCATCTGGAGCATAGAGGCTCACTGCGTCTGCTTATTTGCCTGGGCTTCTGAGACCCATGTGAGAGGGAGCCCAAGGTGGGCCACCCTCTGCTATTCAAGTGGGCGCCTATGGCCTATGAAGACAGTGCAAGTCCCTTGTCTCAGGGCTTTATTGGCTTTCTATGTAAACCAAGGAATTTCAGCCTCTTTTCTCCTCTATTTTTTCACTACATTATTCTTCTCTAATCTCTCTTTATATCTCTAAATAAATAAATCTCTCCTCGCCGACACCACCCCACTTCGAATTCCCTTGATCCACCAGGGCTGGATCCCAGCAAACAGTGAAATACAGTGATCAATAAAAATCAATGAAATATGCATCTCTAGACAGAACCTTGTATTAACTCCATACAAAAGTTGGCTTAAAGCTCAACATTCAGAAAACTAAGATCATGGCATCTGGTCCCATCACTTCATGGGAAATAGATGGGGAAACAGTGTCAGACTTTATTTTGGGGGGCTCTAAAATCACTACAGATGGTGATTGCAGCCATGAAATTAAAACACACTTACTCCTTGGAAAGAAAAGTATGACCAACCTGCATAGCATATTGAAAAGCAGAGACATTACTTTGCTAACAAAGGTCCATCTAATCAAGACTATGATTTTTCCAGTGGTCATGTATGGATGTGAGAGTTGGACTGTGAAGAAAGCTGAGCACTGAAGAATTGATGCTTTTGAACTGTGGTGTTGGAGAAGACTCTTGAGAGTCCCTTGGACTTCAAGGAGATCCAACCAGCCCATTCTAAAGATCAGTCCTGGGTGTTCTTTGGAAGGAATGATGCTAAAGCTGAAACTCCAGTACTTTGGCCACCTCATGCGGAGAGTTGACTCATTGGAAAAGACTCTGATGCTGGGAGGGATTAGGGGCAGGAGGAGAAGGGGACGACAGAGGATGAGATGGCTGGATGGTATCACTGACTCGATGGACATGAGTTTGGGTGAACTCCAGGAGTTGGTGATTGACAGGGAGGCCTGGCCTGCTGCACTTCATGGGATCGCAAAGAGTCGAACACGGCTGAGTGACTGAACTGAACTGTGTATCCAGTGCCAATTGAATAATTCTACTTTTATTTCTAGTGGGCATATGTAGTAACCCATTGTACCTTCCATCTTTCTCATGGTCATGTTGGTTGGTAACTCCATCATTCTAGATGTTATACTACTTTCTTTCATTTAAATTCCATATCCAACCTATCAGGAAGACGTTGGTTTTTCTTCAGTATACACCCACCAGAATGTGACCATTTTTCATCTCCCCCCTGCCAGCCACTGGGTCCACTCTCTAACATCTCATTTGAATGACTGTAACAGACTCCTCTCTAGTATCCCCACTCCCTTCCTTGGTCTTCCAGAGTCTATAATCAACAAAGCAGCTGTAGTAACCTTTTTAGAACATAAATCATCTTGTTGCTTCTCTATTCAAACCTTCCGTGGCCTGTATTTCACTTAGAATATAAACTGGAATCCTTCCAGTGGTCAACAAGAATCTACCTGGACCATGGACCAGAATCACTTTGACCTCATCTACTATCCCTTTTACTTTCTACTCCAGAAGCAGTCTTCTTTGTTGTTCTTGCCTTAGCGTCTTTGCACGGTCTATTCTGTCTGCCTGGAATGTTCTTTCCTAGATATCGATGTACCTTTCTCTTCGCTCCATTTAGTCCTTGCTCAGTAGGAAATGGCAACCCACTCCAGTATTCTTGCCTGGAGAATTCCATGGACAGAGGAACCTGGCAGGCTACGCTCCATGGGGCCTCAAAGAGTCGGATACAACTGAGTGATTAACACACACACACACACACACACACACACACGCACACACACAAGTATAATCTTCTCTTTTTTTTTTCATCTTCTCAATGAAATCAATTCTGACCACACTTTTTAAAATTGCATCCCTTCATTTGTCCTCTCCATCTCCCATCGACTTTTCCTCCCCTCTTCCCAAAGCACATATTACTCTGAAGTACCATATTGTTTACTTATTTACTGTATGTATTGTTTGCTATTTGTCTCCTCCTGCAGGAATGAAACCTGTAAGAGTACAGAGGGTCTTTTTTATTCACAAATCCCAAGTGAATCAGGCACATAGTAGATAGTAGATACTCCATAAATATTTCTTGAATGAATTTGCTTGACATAGTTTTCCAGAACCCAGTTCATAACAAACAAATTTATTGAATGACCAGTTTACCATTTTTAACAAACTTATCAAATTACCAAATTATTTAAAAACTATTTGTGATGAATTGCTGTTTCCAGTTAATTGCTAGACATGCTGTGAGGGTCATCTACTTGAGCAAGAGTCAGTAGACTTTATTTGTAAAGGGCCACATGGTGATTATTTTAGATTTTGTGGGCCATGCATTCACTGTTGTGTGTTTGTGTGTGTGCTTAGTTGCTCAGTCATGTCCGACTCTTTGTAACCCCAAGGACTGTATCCCACCAGGCTCCTCTGTCCATGGGAATTCTCCAGGCAAGAATACTAGAGTGGGTTGCCATGCCCTCCTCCAGGGATCTTCCCAACCCAAGGATTGAACCCAGGTCTCCTGCATTGCAGGAGGATTCTTTACCATCTGAGCCACCAGGGAAGCCCAAGAATACTGGAGTGGGTAGCCTATCCCTTCTCCAGGAGATCTTCCTGACCCAGGAATTGAACCAGAGTCTCCTGCATTGCAGGCGGATTCTTTACCAGCTGAGCTACCAAGGAAGCCCACATTTGCTGTTAAAACTACTCAATTCTGCTTTTGTAGTGCAAAAGCAGCTATAAACACTATGTAAATAAGTGGCTGTGACTGCCTTCCAGGAAAACTTTATTTACAAAAAGAGTAAGCTGAATTTGGCCCATGGACCATTCCTTGTTGACCTCAGGTCTAGAGGACACTGGAGCACTGAAGGGAGGTTGAAGGGACGAGGTCACATACCCAATGGCTAAACTCCAGGATTTTTAATCTACTCAGACTGGATTCAAATCTGACTCTGCATTAATTTAACCTATCTGGTTAAGTAAATGAGCTAATCTTCATGTTTAAAAATCTTAAAATAGCAAAAATTTAAATCCATCTCCGAGTGGTGATAAGTTGAGAGACGGGTATATGACAAGGGCAAAATATAAGCACATGGATGGCCACTCTGTCTTCCCTTTTTCTTATAAGAGGAAGGTTTTAGTTGATCTTCTGCCTCTGTGGTGAGGTCAGTTGATTCAGCGTTCATCCTATTGGCTGTGTAGAACCCAGACAAAAGAAGCCTAAAATATAGTAGACTTGTTTATATTGGAAAGGATACAAAGCTACTCAAGAAAAAAAAAAAAACAACTGGATTTGGAAAGGATGAGGAAGGAGGTGGAAGGAGAACAAAAACCATACTGGGATGGATTTCAGGGGAGAGTTTTAGAAGTTTGAAAGAAGTGGGTTATTGGAGGAAGCTCTTGTGCACTGCTTTGTAGGCTGGAGGGTGCATGGGGGGAGGATGGTGAAGGAGGGAAAGAAGGATCCTAAGAAGTATTGCTCTGTATTATGAATGTAATTCTCTTTCTGGAGTTTCTAGAGTATGCAATGAAGACTAGAACTGCAGTTTAATTTTACAGCATAGGACTTGAAGTACAATCATTTTATTGCCTGGCCAGGAGGCAGCCTAACTTTATAACAGTTACATAAGTATAGAACTAAGCACACAGCCTGACACAGAATAAGAATTTAAAAATGGGAATTATGTAGTTTTACTTCTAGTACTTATACCTGATGAGGGGGAGAGAAGGGAATGCTACATAGAAAGTAGACTCTTAAGTTGAATTTATAAGCTAATTTATGAGCTCAGACTTTGGAATCAGAAAATTTGGAGTTTCAGACCTGGTTCAGTAACTTCTTGTTGGCCTTTGGATAAGTTGTCCAATCTCTGTATGACTCAGATTCCTGGGAGAGAAGATGACAGTAACTAATGCATAAGAAGATTGTGGGGATCTAATTTGATAACACATGTGAGGTGCTTAGAAGGGAAATGAAACAGTTAAGTTTATCTTATATTGGTCAATGTTGTTGTAATTATGCATATTTAACCTGCTATACTAGAGACAAATAGCATGTGGAAAAGGTGACACCCATCATGGATACATTAATCATTATCATCATCACAAATCGTCATCATCAAGCACTGTTTCTTTGGGAGCTTATATTTCTGACTTCAGGATTTTGCAGTTAGGACTTCTATAATTGGGACATAAATCTCTGAAACCTAGATGGATTTTGGCAGCTGAACTGTACAAATAAAACCATGACATCTGGGTGGGGCTAAGTAGTTTAAGAAGCAAGCTGTTGTTGTTCATTTGCTCAGTTGTGTCCGACTCTTTGCGACCCCATGGACTGCAGCATGCCAGGCCTCCCTGTCCCTCACTATCTCCCAGAATTTGCCCAAGTTCATGTCCATTGCATTGGTGATGTCTTGTAGCAATCTCATCCACTGATGCCCTCTTCTCCTTCTGCCCTCAGTCCTTCCCAGGATCAGGGACTTTTCCAGTGAGTCAGCTGTTCACATCAGATGACCAAAATACTGGAGTTACAGCTTCAATGTCAGTCCTCCCAACAAGTATTTGGAGTTGATTTCCCTTAAGATTGAATGGTTTGATCTCCTTGCTGTCCAAGAGACTCTCAGGAATCTTCTCCAGCACCACAGTTCAAATAGTGATGTTCCATGTCTTGGCTGGAACAAGAGACTCATGAAATCTGGAACCAGAACCATGGACTCCAGGCCCAGAGGGTTGGCATTCTCCTGATCCTGATTTTCTGAACCCTTCACAGAGCTTCTATAAATCAGAGAAGAGACAGACGCAAGAGAGTGCCTAAATGGACCTTTTATCACCCAAGAGAGCAGGAGTAAATCCATTGAACTCAAGGCACTGCCTAGTGCAGTGATGGTTTGGGGAACAGACTCCTGCAGATTCCAAACCAGAATATTATACTAAGTAGAGAGGTTGAGCCAATGATGATGATGTTCTGGTTTTCTGTTACTTTTCTGCTGTCCCTAGTTTTGCCTTCAGGTAGTTTGTGTTCCTCATAAATGCACTTAAAGCTTTGATAGTTTCAAAACTTAAAGAAAGAAATCTACCTGATTCCTTAAGCCACAGACTAGAGACAATTAAAAAGAATCCTGCTGCAATGACTCTTGCCCTCTGTCTCCCCCTTGACCTCTCCTAGCTTTTTTCTGCCACAGGGTTTTTATTCTTACAGGATCTCAGGCTGTGTTTGCTTGGCTGCCTTCTTCCGTCATTCTGATCTCTGCTCAAATGTCCCCTCCTCAGAGTTCTTCTCTTATGAGCCAGCTGAGTTAGCTTTTCCCACTCTCACCTAACAATGTACTACTCTCCAATACTTGACTATGCTTCATTTTTATTAGTGCATACAACTCGCTATGCCTCTATTCTGCATTCTATTTTTTATTTGCTAAGTTTGTTATTCATATCTCTCATTATAATGTAAGTTGTAAGAGGACAAGAGCTTTTCTCGTCTTTGTTATTTAAGCATGTATCCTCAGTGCCTGGAACAGCACCTAGAACAGAATAGATGCTCATAAATATTTGGCAACTGGATGAATGACTAATAACTAATATAAAATCATTCATATTTGACTGATAAAAATTGACTTCCCAACAAGTTTAGGGAGCTGCCCAAGGTCAAAAATGTCATATCGTGCAAAACCAGGACATGAACCCTAACCTGTTGCTGTAATACCTCCTCAAGCCTGAACATGTGAGTAACCACCATATGTTAAGCACTGTACAGAAGGCAGTTTGGAGGACACACAAAAAATAGCAGAGGTGGATTTGACCCTCAAGTATCTTCCAATCTAACATTGAATACACAACATGTATGGCTTTTAACCATACAAATTTTACCTAATGTTGTTTATGCTGCTGCTGCTAAGTCGCTTCAGTTGTGTCCAACTCTGTGCGACCCCATAGATGGCAGCCCACCAGGCTCCGCTGTCCCTGGGATTCTCCAGGCAAGAACACTGGAGTGGGTTGCCATTTCCTTCTCCAATGCATGAAAGTGAAAAGTGAAAGTGAAGTCGCTCAGTTGTGTCTGACTCTTCACAACCCCATGGACTGCAGCCTACCAGGCTCCTCCGTCCATGGGATTTTCCAGGCAAGAGTACTGGAGTGGGTTGCCATTGCCTTCTCTGTTGTTTATGCTAGAGAAGTGTTTTTCGTCTGTGACTGCCCTTTAAATTAAATGTGAAATTTAAACTTTATATTGGGGCTATTCCTCAAACTAATTAAATTTAGAATCTATAGGAGTGGGACCCAACTTTGGTAATTTTTTAGAGTTCTCCATGTGACTGATGTGCTGTCCCTGCCTCAAAAGCT
This sequence comes from Ovis aries, assembly GCF_016772045.2. Taxonomy (NCBI): domain Eukaryota; kingdom Metazoa; phylum Chordata; class Mammalia; order Artiodactyla; family Bovidae; genus Ovis; species Ovis aries. The sequence goes on along the minus strand of NC_056080.1, from coordinate 12,824,823 downwards.
GCTGCTAATGTGCATATGAATCACCTAGGGACCTTGTTAAATTGCAGATGGTGAGGTAAGTCTGGGACAGGGCCTGAGAGCCTACATTTCTAACAAGCTTCCAGGTGATGCCCATACTACTGGTCCTTGACCACAGTACGGAGGTTTCTGAGTACAGGAAGTGATCTATGTTAGAAAATAATGTCTTTATATTGTTATTAAATAGATTTGCATAGAACCATGCTATAACCTGGGCTTCCCTGGTGACTCAGGTGGTAAAGAATCTGCCTGCTGTGCAGGAGACCTGGGTTCGATCCCTAGGTTGGGAAATCCCTTGGAGGAGGGCATGACAACCCATTCCAGTATTCTTATTTTTTCACTCTAGTATTCTTGCCTGGAGAATCCCATGGGCAGAGGAGCCTGGTGGGCTACAGTCCATGGGGTTGCAAAGAGTTAGACATGACTGAGTAACTAAGCATGCATGCATGCTATAACAGAGATGGATACATGGCATAGACTACATATTTCACAGTGAAGTTCCCTTATATTGGGGCAAAAATTGAAAAACAACAATGTGCAAATTCAAGCAACTCAACCCACAAATATTAGGAGCATGTAGAGGGAAGCAATTAAGAAAATATCCTAAAGGATTGTAGGATTTATTGTATAGCACAGGGAACTATATTAAATATCTTGTAATAAAGTATAATGGAAAAGAATATATATATACACACACACACACACACGTGTATAACTGAGTCAGTGTTGTACACTTGAAACTAGCGCAATATTGTAAATCAACTGTAGTTCATTAAAAAAGTGTCTTTAATGAAAAAAAAAATCCTAAGAACAGAAAATAAGTACCAAGCTATGGAAACTTTCTTCTGGACAGGTTCTGAGAATAGAACAAATTTAAAAGTACAGCTGCAGAAGCTAACTGCAGATTCCTTCAGGGAATAGTGGCCATAGAAGAGTCAGAAGGGGTTTATATAGGAACCTTCAGTTTGGATTATTTTCACCAAAATAACAGACGTCCATGGGAATCTGTGGAGAAGGCAATGGCACCCCACTCCAGTACTCTTGCCTGGAAAATCCCATGGACGGAGGAGCCTGGTAGGCTGCAGTCCATGGGGTCGCTAAGAGTCAGACATGACTGAGCGACTTCACTTTCACTTTTCACTTTCATGCATTGGAGAAGGAAATGGCAACCCATTCCAGTGTTCTTTCCTGGAGAATCCCAGGGACAGGGGAGCCTGGTGGGCTGCTGTCTATGGGGTCGCACAAGTCAGACACGACTGAAGTGACTTAGCAGTAGCAGTAGCATGGGAATCTGATCTGGTTATTACCTTTCCAGATCTACTGTATTGTCATGCTAAGTTGCTTCAGTTGTGTCCGGCTATGTGTGACTCCTTGGACTGTAGCCCACCAGGCTCCTCTGTCCATGGCATTCTCCAGACAAGAATACTGGAGTAGGCTGACATTTCCTCTTCCAGAGGATCTTCCAGATCCAGGGATGGAACCCACATCTCTTACATCTCCTGCATTGGCAGGCGGGTTCTTTACTGCTAGTGCCACCTGGGGAGACCTTACAGATCTACAACAGGGAGTGAATCAGGGATGGCTGAAGAGAAAATGAAGTGAGGCTCGGTCCAGGTGTCCTTGGCCAGAGTAGAGGGGAAGAAGGGGTACTCATCACCGCAAGAGTAATAGAGAGCTCTGGCAGGCAACCCTCCCTGCTCACAGATGCACTGGACAACCCAGCCTGGCTCTGATCTCTCCTGGTTTATCTGGCATCTCCTATTTCCAAAATGAAACCTGTCTTATTGGTATCTATCCAAACAGCTCTTCTCTATTACATCTCAGAATACCTTGAAAAGTCTAAGGTACCACACCTTTCATCCCCAAGTATGTTCAGGATCTGTCATGCTTAGCTTACCAGAGGTGGGTGCTGATTTCAGGGACTACAAATGCATTAGGGGAGAGAAATACTCACATGCTAACTATGTGTAGAGAGTGAGCTTGGAGAGGGAGACCAAAGCAGTGTTCTTCTCCCACCTCAAGGACATCAGGATGACTCTCTGCCTTCATTTACATCCCTGATTTGATTTCTGCTCAGTCAGGCTAAGCACTGACTAGATGACAGCCTTGAGAAAGCAGGCAAAGCAAAGGCAGTTGCCTGTGTTCTAAATTAGGCTGGTTCCTTGGAGCATTACTTTTCAACAAACCTGATTTTACTGTGGAACATCTGAATACAATAACATGGAATTAAGCTATAATTGTGTGATATATATGTATACTTTGATATAATAATATATTTTAAATTTAAAATTATAGAATGTTATATTACAATATACAGTATAATATCAGGCCTAGTTTTACTTTGAAATTTCTCAACACTCAGATCTTCACATCTGAAAAAACCATGTTGCTCCCCATCCAAAGGTTTGGAATTACAAAATGTGGGATAAACAGTGGTCAAGACTTACAGCTGACCCTTGAACAGTGTTAGGAGTTAGGGGCATTGACCCTTCATGCGGTCAAAAATCTGAGTGCCACTTTACAATTGGCCCTCCATACCCTTGGTTCTGCATCTGTGCATTCAACCAGCTTCATATCATGTAGTACTTTAGTATTTACTATCAGAGAAAAGCCATGTAAAAGTGGACCTGTGTGGTTCAAACCAATGTTGTTCAAGAGTCCACTGAACTTAAAAGCTACTGCTTGAACTTCATTTATAGGCAGATTCTTCCCTTATGAGCAATACCACTTTCACAAATGATTATGGTCTAAGTGTTATTCAAATTCAACAGGAGAAGAATAAAGAATATATTCAAGAGGGAGAGAGGGAAAGATGGCGGAGGAATAGGACGGGAAGATCACGTTCTCCCTCACAAATTCCTCAAAAGAACATTTCAACGCCGAGCAAACTCTGCAAAACAACTTCTGTAGGCTGGCAGAGGACATCAGGCAACCAGAAAAGCAGACCATTGTCTTCAAAATCAGGTAGGAAAAAATATAAAAGACGAAAAAGGAGACAAAGGAGGTGGGGAGGGAGCTCCGTCCCGGGAAGGGAAGCCCGTCCTGGGAAGGGAATTTTAAGAAGAGAGGTTTCCAAACACCAGGAAACACTCTCCCTGCCGAGTCTGTGGCGAGCCTTGGAAACACAGAGGCAACATAACAGGAAGGAAAAATAGATAAATAATTAAAACCAAGAGATTACAAGCCCACCAGTAACTCCCCCAGCGGAAAAGCAGCACAGACGCCTGCATCCGCCATTGGGAAGTGGGGGCAGGGCAGGGACGCGCGGGAGGCGGGGGCTGCAGAGCTTTGTAACAATCGGGCACGAACGCCCCACGCTCCACCAGAACGATCTAACTTGGGCTAGCAAACCAGACTGTGGGATAGCTACCACGCGAAAAGCTCGAACATAAGACACCGCCAGGACCCAGCACAGAACAAAGGACGGAACGGAAAAAGCCGGCTGCACACCATTCCCCGCCGGGGACCCGCAGCCAGAGCCGAAAGGACTGGAAAGGGGCAATTGCAGACCCGGAGAGACTTTACTTACCTAACTGCAAGCAGGCTCCTTTGCTAAGACTTCTGGGGGTGCTGGACAGTCACAGTCTGCCTCACGGGGTGCGCCAGCGGTCCACCCAGAGAGCTGAGCAGCAGCGGCGGAAAAGGTGACAAGCCGCGGCAATTGCGCTCGCCAAACTCCTGAGCTACTCGGACCTGGGAAGGGCACAAAGCGCAGTCCCAGCTGCATTTGTGCCTCTGAGGGCTGCCTGAGGGCCAAACCAGAGCGGCTTGGACCGGGGAAGTGCACGCAGCCTAGGGCCGGCCCCAGACGGTTCCCGGCTGAGCATCGTAGAGCCAGAGCGGTTTGTGCGCCGCAAGAAAGGACAGGTCAAGCGGGGCAGAGATACTGTGTACACACGACAGTGCTATTTGTTTGCAGCATCCCCCCTCCCCACAGCGCGACTGAACTAGTGAGCCTAAAAACCAGCAAACAGAAGAAGTTAAACAGAGGGAACCACCTTGGAAGTGAGCCCACACGGCCCATAACATCAGAGAAGAGCCAGATATATTTTTAATTTTTTAATATTTTTAAAATCATTCTTTTTTTTTTTGCCTTTTGCATTTTTTTCTTTTTTTCCGAGCTTTTTTTAATTGTTAAATCTTCTATTTCTCCTCTAATTTTTATTTCTATAACCTAGTATTACTATTTAAAAAAAAAAAGACTTTTTTTTTTTTAAGGCAAACACGATATATACTCTTTGGATGGTTGTTGGTGTTTAGTTTAGTTTTGTTTTTTTTGTTTGTTTGTTCTTTAATAATTCTTTTTTTTCTTTCTTCCTTTTTCCTTCTGCTTTTCTTTAATATTGTATCTTTGAAAATCCAACCTCTACTCCAGATTTTTAATCTTTGTTGTCAATTTTGTACATTTAAAAACCCAAACTTCACTACCCAAGTTTACCTGAGAGTAAGATTACTGGCTTGTCCACTCTCTCCTCCTCTGGCCTCTCCTTTTTCTCCACCAGGTGGCCTCTGTCTCTTTTCTCCCCATCTCTTCTCTATCCAACTCTCTGAATCTCTGTGTGTTCCAGACGGTAGAGAACACCTAAGGAACTGGTTACTGGCAGGATTTGTCTCTCTCCTACTCATTCCTCTCTCTTATCCTCCTGGTCACCTCTGTCTACTTCCTCCCTCTCCTCTTCCCCGTATAACTCTGTAAATACCTCTGAGCGGTCCAGACTATAGAGCGCACATAAGGAAGTGACTACTGGCTAGCTTGCTCTCTCCTCTCTTGATCTCACCACATCTCATTCCAGTTACCTCTAACTACCCCCTCCATCTTCTCTTCTCCTTGTAACTCAGTGAACCTCTCTGAGTGTCCCTCAAGGTGGAGAAACTTTTCATCTTTAACCTAGATGTTTTATCATCGGTGCTGTATAGATGGAGAAGTCTAGAGGCTACTGTGAAAATAAAACTGAAAACCAGAAGCAGGAAGCTTAAACCCAAAGCCTGAAAACATTAGAGAACTCTTGAATTCAGGGAACATTAAGCAATAGGAGCTCATCAAAAGCCTTCATACCTACACTGAAACCAAGCTCCACCCAAGGGCCAACAAGTTCCAAAACAAGACATACCACGCAAATTCTCCAGCAACACAGGAACACTCCCCTGAGCCTCAATATACAGGCAGCTCAAAATTATCCCAAAACCTTTGATGTCTCATAACCCATTACGGGTCACTCCACTGCACTCCAGAGAGAAGAAACCCAGCTCCACCCACCAAAACTCCAACACAAGCCTCCCTAACCAGGAAACCTTGACAAGCCACTGATAGAACCCCACCCAAAGTGAGGAAGCTCCATAATAAAGAGAACTCCACAAATTATCAGTATATAAAAGGCCACCCCAAACGCAGCAATATAACCAAGATGAAGAGACAGAGGAATACTCAGCAGGTAAAGGAACAGGAGAGTTGCCCACCAAATCAAACAAAAGAGGAAGAAGTAGGGAATCTACCGGAGAAGGAATTCCGAATATTGATAGTGAAAATGATCCAAAATCTTGAAATCAAAATGGAAACACAGATAAATAGCCTAGAGACAAGGATTGAGAAGATGCAAGAAAGGTTTAACAAGGACCTAGAAGAAATAAAAAGAGTCAAAATATAATGAATAACACAATAAATGAGATCAGAAACACTCTGGAGGCAACAAATAGCAGAATAACAGAGGCAGAAGATAGGATTAGTGAAATAGAAGATAGAATGGTAGAAATAAATGAATCAGAGAGGAAACAAGAAAAACGAATTAAAAGAAACGAGGACAATCTCAGAGACCTCCAGGATAATATGAAACGCTCCAACATTCGAATTATAGGAGTCCCAGAAGAAGAAGACAGAAAGAAAGATCATGAGAAAATCCTTGAGGAGATAATAGTTGAAAACTTCCCTAAAATGGGAAGGAAATAATCACCCAAGTCCAAGAAACACAGAGAGTCCCAAATAGGATAAACCCAAGGCGAAACACCCCAAGACACATATTAATCAAATTAACAAAGATCAAACACAAAGAACAAATATTAAAAGCAGCAAGGGAAAAACAACAAATAACACACAAGGGGATTCCCATAAGGATAACAGCTGATCTGTCAATAGAAACTCTTCAGGCCAGGAGGGAATGGCAAGACATACTTAAAGTGATGAAAGACAATAACCTACAGCCCAGATTACTGTACCCAGCAAGGATCTCATTCAAATACGAAGGAGAAATCAAAAGCTTTACAGACAAGCAAAAGCTGAGAGAATTCAGCACCACCAAACCAGCTCTCCAACAAATTCTAAAGGATATCCTCTAGACAGGAAACACGAAAGGGTGTATAAACCCGAACCCAAAACAATAAAGTAAATGGCAACGGGATCATACTTATCAATAATTACCTTAAATGTAAATGGGTTGAACGCCCCAACCAAAAGACAAAGACTGGCCGAATGGATACAAAAACAAGACCCCTCTATATGCTGCTTACAAGAGACCCACCTCAAAACAAGGGACACATACAGACTGAAAGTGAAGGGCTGGAAAAGATATACCATGCGAATAGAGACCAAAAGAAAGCAGGAGTGGCAATACTCATATCCGATAAAATAGACTTTAAAACAAAGGCTGTGAAAAGAGACAAAGAAGGCCACCACATAATGATCAAAGGAACAATCCAAGAAGAAGATATAACAATTATAAATATATATGCACCCAATATAGGAGCACCACAATATGTAAGACAAATGCTAACAAGTATGAAAGGGGAAATCAACAATAACACAATAATAGTGGGAGACTTTAATACCCCACTCACACCTATGGACAGATCAACTAAACAGAAAATTAACAAAGAAACGCAAACTTTAAATGATACATTAGATCAGTTAGACCTAATTGATATCTATAGGACATTTCACCCCAAAACAACGAATTTCACCTTTTTTCAAGTGCTCATGGAACTTTCTCCAGGATAGATCACATCCTGGGCCATAAATCTAAACTTGATAAATTCAAAAAATTGAAATCATTCCAAGCATCTTTTCTGACCATAATGCATTAAGATTAGATCTCAATTACAGGAGAAAAACTATTAAAAATTCCAACATATGGAGGTTGAACAACACACTTCTGAATAACCAACAAATCACAGAAGAAATCAAAAAGAAATCAAAATATGCATAGAAACTAATGAAAATGAAAACACAACAACCCAAAACCTGTGGGACACTATAAAAGCAGTGCTAAGAGGAAAGTTCATAGCAATACAGGCATACCTCAAGAAACAAGAAAAAAGTCAAATAAATAACCTAACTCTACAACTAAAGCAACTAGAAAAGGAAGAGTTGGAGAACCCCAGAGTGAGTAGAAGGAAAGAAATCTTAAAAATTAGGGCAGAAATAAATGCAAAAGAAACAAAAGAGACCATAGCAAAAATCAACAAAGCCAAAAGCTGGTTCTTTGAAAGGATAAATAAAATTGACAAACCATTAGCCAGACTCATCAAGAAGCAAAGAGAGAAAAATCAAATCAATAAAATTAGAAATGAAAATGGAGAGATCACAACAGACAACACAGAAATACAAAGGATCATAAGAGACTACTATCAGCAGTTGTATGCCAATAAAATGGACAACGTGGAAGAAATGGACAAATTCTTAGAAAAGTACAATTTTCCAAAACTGAACCAGGAAGAAATCGAGAATCTTAACAGACCCATCACAAGCACGGAAATTGATACTGTAATCAGAAATCTTCCAGCAAACAAAAGCCCAGGTCCAGATGGCTTCACAGCTGAATTCTACCAAAATTTCGAGAAGAGCTAACACCTATCCTCCTCAAACTCTTCCAGAAAATTGCAGAGGAAGGTAAACTTCCAAACTCATTCTATGAGGCCACCATCACCCTAATACCAAAACCTGACAAAGATGTCACAAAAAAGAAAACTACAGGCCAATATCTCTGATGAACATAGATGCAAAAATCCTCAACAAAATTCTAGCAATCAGAATCCAACAACACATTAAAAAGATCATACACCATGACCAAGTGGGCTTTATCCCAGGGATGCAAGGATTCTTCAATATCTGCAAATCAATCAATGTAATTCACCACATTAACAAATTGAAAATAAAACCATATGATTATCTCAATAGATGCAGAGAAGGCCTTTGACAAAATTCAACATCCATTTATGATAAAAACTCTCCAGAAAGCAGGAATAGAAGGAACATACCTCAACATAATAAAAGCTATCTATGACAAACCCACAGCAAACATTATCCTCAATGGTGAAAAATTGAAAGCATTTCCTAAAGTCAGGAACAAGACAAGGGTGTCCACTTTCACCGCTACTATTCAACATAGTTCTGGAAGTTTTGGCCACAGCAATCAGAGCAGAAAAAGAAATAAAAGGAATCCAAATTGGAAAGAAGAAGTAAAACTCTCACTGTTTGCAGATGACATGATCCTCTACATGGAAAACCCTAAAGACTCCACCAGAAAATTACTAGAGCTCATCAATGAATATAGTAAAGTTGCAGGATATAAAATCAACACACAGAAATCCCTTGCATTCCTATACACGAATAATGAGAAAGTAGAAAAGAAATTAAGGAAACAATTCCATTCACCATTGCAACGAAAAGAATAAAATACTTAGGAATGTATCTACCTAAAGAAACTAAAGACCTATATATAGAAAACTATAAAACACTGATGAAAGAAATCAAAGAGGACACTAATAGATGGAGAAATATACCATGTTCATGGATTGGAAGAATCAATATAGTGAAAATGAGTATACTACCCAAAGCAATTTACAAATTCAATGCAATCCCTATCAAGCTACCAGCCACATTTTTCACAGAACTAGAACAAATAATTTCAAGATTTGTATGGAAATACAAAAACCTCGAATAGCCAAAGCAATCTTGAGAAAGAAGAATGGAACTGGAGGAATCAACTTGCCTGACTTCAGGCTCTACTACAAAGCCACAGTCATCAAGACAGTATGGTACTGGCACAAAGACAGACATATAGATCAATGGAACAAAATAGAAAGCCCAGAGATAAATCCACACACATATGGACACCTTATCTTTGACAAAGGAGGCAAGAATATACAATGGATTAAAGACAATCTCTTTAACAAGTGGTGCTGGGAAAACTGGTCAACCACTTGTAAAAGAATGAAACTAGATCACTTTCTAACACCGCACACAAAAATAAACTCAAAATGGATTAAAGATCTAAATGTAAGATCAGAAACTATAAAACTCCTAGAGGAGAACATAGGCAAAACACTCTCAGACATAAATCACAGCAGGATCCTCTATGATCCACCTCCCAGAATTCTGGAAATAAAAGCAAAAATAAACAAATGGGATCTAATTAAAATTAAAAGCTTCTGCACAACAAAGGAAACTATAAGCAAGGTGAAAAGACAGCCTTCGGAATGGGAGAAAATAATAGCAAATGAAGCAACTGACAAACAACTAATTTCAAAAATATACAAGCAACTTCTGCAGCTCAACTCCAGAAAAATAAACGACCCAATCAAAAAATGGGCCAAAGAACTAAATAGACATTTCTCCAAAGAAGACATACGGATGGCTAACAAACACATGAAAAGATGCTCAACATCACTCATTATTAGAGAAATGCAAATCAAAACCACAATGAGGTACCACTTCACACCAGTCAGAATGTCTGCGATCCAAAAATCTGCAAGCAATAAATGCTGGAGAGGGTGTGGAGAAAAGGAACCCTCCTACACTGTTGGTGGGAATGCAAACTAGTACAGCCACTATGGAGAACAGTGTGGAGATTCCTTAAAAATTGCAAATAGAACTACCTTATGACCCAGCAATCCCACTGCTGGGCATACACACCGAGGAAACCAGAATTGAAAGAGACACATGTACCCCAATGTTCATCGCAGCACTGTTTATAATAGCCAGGACATGGAAACAACCTAGATGTCCATCAGCAGATGAATGGATAAGAAAGCTGTGGTACATATACACAATGGAGTATTACTCAGCCGTTAAAAAGAATTCATTTGAATCAGTTCTGATGAGATGGATGAAACTGGAGCCGATTATACAGAGTGAAGTAAGCCAGAAAGAAAAACACCAATACAGTATACTAACACATATATATGGACTTTAGGAAGATGGCAATGACGACCCTGTATGCAAGACAGGAAAGAGACACAGATGTGTATAACGGACTTTTGGACTCAGAGGGAGAGGGAGAGGGTGGGATGATTTGGGAGAATGACATTCTAACATGTATACTATCATGTGAATTGAATCGCCAGTCTATGTCTGACGCAGGATGCAGCATGCTTGGGGCTGGTGCATGGGGATGACCCAGAAAGATGTTATGGGAGGGAGGTGGGAGGGAGGTTCATGTTTGGGAATGCATGTAAGATTTAAAGATTTTAAAATTTAAAAATAAAAACTAAAAAAAAAAAAAAAGAATAAAAAGGCAGAAAAAAAAAAAAAAAAAAGAATATATTCAAGTTTGCACACAGTCATCTCAGAGATGACATGCTCTGTACTGACTACTCCACTATGATAGTTGAACTGTTGACACACGTCTTCTGTAATCAGATCAACTCAGTTGCTCAGTCGTGTCTGACTCTTTGCGACCCCATGGACTATAGCATGCCAGGCCTCCCTGTCCATCACCAGCTCTCGGAGTTTACTCAAACTCGGGTCCATTGAGTCAGTGATGCCATCCAACCATCACATCCTCTGTCATCCCTTTCTCCTCCTGCCGTCAATCTTTCCCACCATCAGGCTCTTTTCAAATGAGTAAGCTCTTTGCATGAGGTGGCCAAAGTATTGGAGTTTCAGCTTTAGCATCAGTCCTTCCAATGAATATTCAGGACTGATTTCCTTTAGGATGGACTGGTTGGATCTCCTTGCAGTCCAAGGGACTCTCAAGAGTCTTCTCCAACACCACAGTTCAAAAGCATCAATTCTTTGGCACTCAGCTTTCTTTATAGTCCAACTCTTACATCCATACATGACTACTGGAAAAACCATACCTTTGACTATGTTTTGCCAAGGAAATGCACTGGTCATAGCAAGCACCCTCTTCCAACAGCACAAGAGAAGACTCTACACATGGACATCACCAGATGGTCAATACTGAAATCAGATTGAGTATATTCTTTGCAGCCAAAAATGGAGAAGTTCTATACAGTCAGCAAAAACAAGACCAGGAGCTGCCTTATTGCCAAATTCAGACTCAAATTGAAGAAAGTAGGGAAAACCACTAGACCATATGACCTAAATCAAATCCCTTATGACTATACAGTGCAAGTGACAAATAGATTCAAGGGATTAGACCTGACAGACAGAGTACCTGACGAACTATGGATGGATGTTCATGTCATTGTACAGGAGGCAGGGATCAAGACCATCCTCAAGAAAAATAAATGCAAAAAGGCAAAATGGTTGTCTGAAGAGGCCTTACAAACAGGTATGAAAAGAAGAGAAGCGAAAGGCAAAGGAGAAAAGGAAAGATATACCCATTTGAATGCAGTTCCAAAGAATAGCAAGGAGAGATAAGAAAGCCTTCCTCAGTGATCAATGCAAAGAAATAGATAAAACAATAGAATGGGAAAGACTAGAGATCTCTTCAAGAAAATAAGTGATACCAAGGGAACTTTTCATGCAAAGATGGGCACAATAAAGGACAGAAAGGGTATGGACCTAACAGAAGCAGAAGATATTAAAAAGAGGTGGCAAAGACATTTCTCCAAAGAAGACATACGGATGGCTAACAAACACATGAAAAGATGCTCAACATCACTCATTATTAGAGAAATGCAAATCAAAACCACAATGAGGTACCACTTCACACTAGTCAGAATGTCTGCGATCCAAAAATCTGCAAGCAGTAAATGCTGGAGAGGGTGTGGAGAAAAGGGAACCCTCCTACACTGTTGGTGGGAATGCAAACTAGTACAGCCACTATGGAGAACAGTGTGGAGATTCCTTAAAAAATTGCAAATAGAACTGCCTTATGACCCAGCAATCCCACTGCTGGGCATACACACCGAGGAAACCAGAATTGAAAGAGACACATGTACCCCAGTGTTCATCACAGCACTGTTTATAATAGCCAGGACATGGAAACAACCTAGATGTCCATCAGCAGATGAATGGATAAGAAAGCTGTGGTACATATACACAATGGAGTATTACTCAGCTGTTAAAAAGAATACATTTGAATCAGTTCTGAAGAGATGGATGAAACTGGAGCCGATTATACAGAGTGAAGTAAGCCAGAAAGAAAAACACCAATACAGTATACTAACACATATATATGGAATTTAGAAAGATGGCAATGATGACCCTGTATGCAAGACAGCAAAAAAAGACACAGATGTGTATAACGGATTTTTGGACTCAGAGGGAGAGGGAGAGGGTGGGATGATTTGGGAGAATGGCATTGAAACATGTATACTATCATGTAAGAATCGAATCACCAGTCTATGTCCGATGCAGGATACAGCATGTTTGGGGCTGGTGCATGGTGATGACCCAGAGAGATATTATGGGGAGGGAGGTGGGAGGGGGGTTCATGTTTGGGAACACATGTACACCCGTGGTAGATTCATGTCAATGTATGGCAAAACCAATACAGTATTATAAAGTAATTAAAAATAAAAATTAAAAAAAATAAAATGAAATGAAATAAAAAGAGGTGGCAAGAATACACAGAGGAACTGTACAAAAAAGATCTTCACGACCCAGATAATCATGATGGTATGATCACTCATCTAGAGCCAGACATCCTGGAATGTGAAGTCAAGTGGGCCTTAGGAAGCATCACTGTGAACAAAGCTAGTGGAGGTGATGGAATTCCAGTGGAGCTATTTCAAATCCTGAAAGATGATGCTGTGAATGTGCTGCACTCAATATGCCAGCAAACTTGGAAAACTCAGCAGTGGCCACAGGACTGGAAAAGGTCAGTTTTCATTCCAATGCCAAAGAAAGGCAATGCCAAAGAATGCTCAAACTACCGCACAATTGCACTCATCTCACATGCTATCAAAGAAATGCTCAAAATTCTCCAAGCCAGGCTTCAACAGTAAGTGAACCATGAACTTCCAGATGTTCAAGCTAGATTTAGAAAAGGCAGAGGAACCAGAGATCAAATTGCCAACATCTGTTGGATCATCAAAAAAGCAAGAGTTCTAGAAAAACATCTGGAATACACAGGGTTTTACTAATATCATTATGTAGATAATCAAAAGGATGTAGGAAAATATCCTTCCTTCTACCTTCCATCCAAGAGCACACTTCTCAGCACCCATATTCACAAAACATTCTTTTGATTTTTTAGTTAAGCAGCATGGCACTTACTCCGGATTATAAGTGGATATTTATGAAGTCACTAAAGCAATAAAATCGCATATCAAAGTGCTTGCCAAGCTTGGGTTGTCATAGTTAAGTTTTCTGTAGCCTTAAAAATACAGGATGCATTTTTAATACAGGAGGTATTAAAAATGTGGGTCTTTCTGAGGTTTCTTTTGAGGATGCAAATGAAAATAAGATCCTTGTGCACTTGAGGGCGTTGGGGTGAGATTGTAATGAAGTAGAAGGCAAAGGAGCGAGTTGCCTCTATTATAATAAAACCTGCAATGTACAAGCCACATTGTCTTTTTTTGGCCCATGCTGCATAGACAGCTATTAGAATTCCTTGGTGAGTGGGAAAGAGCTGGGATCCACCCTTAGGTTTCAAGCTCAGGCTCCATTAGGGAGGAGGCTGAAAGGAGTGGTTGGAGGCACTCTCTAATGAGCCAGGAGACTTTATTGTTTTCCCAAAGGTCAAAGGTACAAGAACATTGTGATATATTTTCCCTTCTTGCCATATTTACTTGATTAACATGTCACTAAAGAACAAAAGAACAGAAGGCAACAAGGGAACCGGGATTTTGTTAATTTTTTTTTTTTCCTGAACAGAGCTTAATTTGAACACCATGAAGAAAAATTGATCCTTTTTTCTTACGTCTGCTACTCTGTTGAGAATGGCCTATGCAAAAAATCAATTTCCTTGTCTCAAGTCGGTTTGCCTATTTAATTAACTTAGAGGCTTAATGGAGACAAACATGAGTAAAACACAGTTTGAGAAAGGTTTCAAAATTGCCATTTATTATATATATTAATATTTCATCAGAGATTTCCCTATAGTCATTATGGTGTGTTTAGGTTTTGTTTTCCCTGTGCCAATGTTTAATTAGTTCTTGAAGGTGATTAGCGCAGGAGTCCTGTGATAATTAGAAACTGAACTATTCCTATTATGCTTTAATATGTACAGTATAACATTCCTTGGGTTGGCAGATGATGTTTCATATGAATCTATAGCTTGATGTTTTATTTGTCTTATGTAGAGTTTTTGTGGGCTTCCCTGATGGCTCAGCAGTAAAGAATTTGCCTGCCAATGCAGGAAATGTGGGAAGATCCCCTGGAGAAGGAAACGGCAACCCACTCCAGTATTCTCGCTTAGGAAATCCCATAAACAGAGTAGCCTCGCAGTCTACAGTGCATGTAGTTGCAAAGAGTTGGACATGACTTAGCAACTAAAAAACAATAGAATTCTTGCATTGAACAGTCATTACATTACATATTTGTTGAGTAACTAATTTAATACAGTGGTAAAGAATTTTAAAGATCAACTTTTTGGAAATTGCCAGTTATCCAAATGTTTTGGATAACATTTTTTAGCTCTAGTTTTTTTCCTTTTTTAAGAGTAACTGATCAAAATCCATGTATCCCTGACTTGATAGAGAAAATGACTTAAATAGGAATATATGTTTGAAATCAGATGAGGCAAGTTGGAGAACTCAAATATTAGGGAGAAAGATGACATATTGCATCTTGAACTTTATTTGCTTTAAAAGTTATGTTAGTCCCTTTGCATTAAAAACATTTATTTGAAGTTGCTTAAATATTTTTGAATCATTAGGCAGTGAACTTACAGTCCTCTAATTTTTGCTAGCTGTGCTGTATCTACACTGTCAAAGCATAAAGCCATTATGCACTATATTTTCTCCTTTATGGCCTTAATTTAGTTTCAGTTCTGCAAATAAATAAGGACCATCAGTCCTTATACTCTTAAAGTTCATGGTATAGTTATACTACAGTGAGCTTATTCATTCAACTATTGATGGACATTTGGATTGTGTTCAGTTTTAGAATATCATGAATAATACTTCTGTAAATACTTACATGCAAGTCTCTATGTGGATTTATGTCTTATTCTCTTGCATAAATGCCTAGGAGTGGGATTGTTATGTTATATGGTAAGTGTCTCTTTCTCATACACTGCCATATTATTGTCAAATAGGCTTTCACATTTTACGTTCCCGGCAGCAATACATGAGGATTTCAGTTGTTCCACATTCCTACCAACGTTAGTATAACCAGTCTCATTAACTATAAGCATTCCAGAGATGTATAATGGTGTCTCGTTGTGATTTGATTTTGCATCACCTTAATGACTAATGATGTCAAGAATCTTTTGTTGTGCGTATTGACTATTTGCATATCTTCTTTGTAGTGTCTGTTAAAACTTTTTGGCCCACCATTTTATTGGGTTGTTTCTCTTGTTATTATTGACTTGTACAGCTCTTTTAATATTTTGGATAAAAGCTTTCTCTTTAGTTATATGTCTTGCAGATATTTTCTCCCAGTCTGTGTCTTGCATTTCTCATTTTCTTAAATGCCAATTTCAATTTAATAAGGTCCATGTTAGCACTTTTAATTTTATGGTTTGTGTTTTTTGTGATTTGTCTTGAGAGAACTTTGTCTAATCCAATATCTCAGATTTTCTCCTGTGCTTTGTTAAAGTTTAATAATTTTAACTCCTACATTTTTAGATTTATGGATATTCAAGATTCAGTTCAAGTATCACTTTCCTTGTGACTCTTCGAGGAAGAGTTCATCAAACCTTCCTTCTGTTCACAGAACCATATGGACATTTACCTCAGAGCGCTTAATTGCAATTATATAAATGTTTGTTTTCCCCACTAGACTGTGAGCTTCAGTGCATAGTGATAAGTCTTACTCGTTTACGAATACCAAGTGCCTAGACTATGCCTGATATATAATAGACCTTCAAATAATACTTGTGAAATGAATGGATGAGTGAATAAATGAAAGAATGCAATTATATAATAGTAATATTTATTCCTTAAATCATGTTTTTATAAAGCACTTTAGTATCCGTACTTCACCAACATCTTACAAGAAACTCGTGAGACAGACATTGTATTACCTCCATGTTTACAAACTGTTGTTGGTTCGCCAAAGCCTAATGAATTAAGATCAAACTATTTAGCTTAATATTAAAAACTGCCTCAGATATTATTCCCCTCATCCTTTCTAGCTTTGTCTTCTGCTTTCCCCTTTCACATAGGCAATGGAACCATTGCACTGGGCAATTTATTATTCTTCATTTATGCCCTTGATTTCTGCTTCTTCACATCCATACAAGTCTTTTTTTCCACCTTAAAATTCTTTCCACTCCATCTCTGCTTGAGACATCCTACTCATCTCAAAAGCCAATACTAGAATGTACCTTCCCATGATCTGACCAGGTAAATGACCAGCTAAATGTGACTGCTCCTTCACTTACACAACCACACACCTCCATCTTTCTTACCTTAATTAAAATAAATGGTGTTTGTCTTTAGCTTTAGACCATTTTTCTCTTGGTACCTATGTCCTGGCTGTAGCTCTTCTTGATTCATGGGTTTCCCTTGCTCCCCAGCTGTTCCTCCCTCCAAGTAGTCCTGTTCAACCTCATATATCCTCAGACCAAGAGTCATGAGATCTGGATCCAACTCTAGCTTTGTCAGACAGTGGTAGTGGGACTTGGGCCCTTAATTGTCTCCTTTGTGAAGGAGATCTAGACCTGCCTCCCTTTGAAGACTGCTCGCTCCAGAAATTAAATGATACAATGGATTGAAAGTCACTTGTAAGTTTAACATGCCACACAAATGTAGGCTGTTATGGCTATTATTGAAATCAACATTTAGCTTGATTCCATGCATCTTTCAACTCCCACAGTTGAAGTCAGATGTGTTTGGGAGGAATGTTTTAGGGCAAGTGTATTTATGGCATTTCCTTAAAATGGCCCTTAATTCTTGAGCCTCCCTGTGGCCACAGTGGGCCCTGAACACCACCCTCTTGTTCCTCCCTCTGTTTTGCTTTATGTTTAATTAGACATTTTTGGATCCCTCTGGATGATGCTCAACATCTGTGTATGCTTCCTCCTGACAGGCTTTCTCTAGCTAATGTGAAGGAGAATGATGACTTATTTTGCCTGTTTTACTCAGGTTGTTGTAGTTGTGAAGCCTGGCCCAAATGTGGCTGTCATTGTTTTTTATGAGGGCCAGGGATCCAGATGGCAGGAAAGGAAAGCTTCAACCCAGAGTAAACAGTCCTTTCCTGTTTTCACCAGGGCTTCCCTGGTGGCTCAGACAGTAAAGAATCTGCCTGCAATGCAGGAGATCCAGGTTCAATTCCTGGGTTGGGAAGATCCCCTGGAGAAGAGAATGGCTACCCACTCCAGTATTCTTGCCTGGAGAATCTCATGGACAGAGGAGCCTGGTGAGCTACAGTCCATGGGGTCACAAAGAGTCAGACACAACTGAGCAACTTTCACTTTCGCTTTCATATTTTCAGCACCAGCAAAGGACTGTGCCTCCCTAGGCAAAACTAACTGCGAGGTTATTGCAATTTGGGTGCCCACCTTCCTTGACCAATGGACCCTTCCCTCTCTAATTAAAGCTTCCCCTCTGGACTGTTATCACCTTTGGTCATTTCTGTCACATGTCCACCTGCACATCCCAAATATCTTCTTCTAAGCCCTCTGGATTGATTTAAGACTGAGTCAAATTCCCCAAATTAAGTTTTTTTTCCCCACTCCTTCTCATGGGGAAGGTTCAAGTTATTAATTATTTAGTGACACAAGGAGAGGCCATGGTTAAAAGCATAGTCTCTGGTGCAAGATTTTCTGAGTTCAAATTCCAGCTTTCCCATACTCTCTTTCTATTGATTGCAAGTTCTTTGACTTCTCTTGCCTTAGTTTATAAAACTATAAAATGGGCTGCTGAGAGTCCCTACCTCACTCCTTGTTGGATTCAGTTCAGTTCAGTCGCTTAGTAGTGTCCAACTCTTTGCGACCCCATGAATCACAGCACGCCAGGCCTCCCTGTCCATCACCAACTCCCGGAGCTCACCCAGACTCATGTCCATCGAGTCGGTGATGCCACCAGGCATCTCATCCTCTGTCGTCCACTTCTCCTCCTGCCCCCAATCCCTCCCAGCATCAGAGTCTTTTCCAATCAGTCAACTCTTCGCATGAGTTGGCCAAAGTATTGGAATTTCAGCTGCAGCATCATTCCTTCCAATGAACACCCAGGACTGATCTCCTTTAGGATGGACTGGTTGGATCTCCTTGCAGTCCAAGGGACTCTCAAGAGTCTTCTCCAACACCACAGTTCAAAAGCATCAATTCTTTGGTGCTCAGCTTTCTTCACAGTCCCACTCTCACATCCATACATGACTACTGGAAAAACCTTAGCCTTGACTAGATGGACTTTTGTTGGCAAAGTAATGTCTCTGCTTTTCAATATACTATTTAGGTTGGTCATAACTTTCCTTCCAAGGAGTAAACATCTTTTAATTTCATGGCTGCAGTCACCATCTGAAGTGATTTTGGAGCCCAGAAAAATAAAGTCTGACACTGTTTCCACTGTTTCCCCATCTGTTTCCCATGAAGTGATGGGACCAGATGTCATGATCTTCATTTTCTGAATGTTGAGCTTTAAGCCAACTTTGTCACTCTCCTCTTTCACTTTCATCAAGAGGCTTTTTAGTTTCTCTTCACTTTCTGCCATAAGGGTGGTGTCATCTGCATATCTGAGGTTATTAATATTTCTCCCGGCAATCTTGATTCCAGCTTGTGCTTCTTCCAGCCCAGCGTTTCTCATGATGCATATAAGTTAAATAAACAACCTAGATTGTCCATCAGCAGATGAATGGATAAGAAAGCTGTGGTACATATACACAATGGAGTATTACTTAGCCGTTAAAAAGAATTCATTTGAATCAGTTCTGATGAGATGGATGAAACTGGAGCCGATTATACAGAGTGAAGTAAGCCAGAAAGAAAAACACCAATACAGTATACTAACACATATATATGGAATTTAGGAAGATGGCAATGACGACCCTGTATGCAAGACAGGAAAAAAGACACAGATGTGTATAACGGACTTTTGGACTCAGAGGGAGAGGGAGAGGGTGGGATGATTTGGGAGAATGGCATTCTAACATGTATACTATCATGTAAGAATTGAATCACCAGTCTATGTCTGACGCAGGATGCAGCATGCTTGGGGCTGGTGCATGGGGATGACCCAGAGAGATGTTATGGGGAGGGAGGTGGGAGGGGGGTTCATGTTTGGGAACGCATGTAAGAATTAAAGATTTTAAAATTTAAAAAATAAAAAACTAAAAAAAAAAAGGTATATGCACCTCAAAAAATAAAAAAATTAAAAAAAAAATAAGGTGACAGTATACAGCCGTGATGTACTCCTTTTCCTGTTTGGAACCAGTCTGTTGTTCCATGTCCAGTTCTAACTGTTGCTTCCTGACCTGCATATAGGTTTCTCAAGAGGCAGGTCAGGTTGTCTGGTATTCCTGTCTCTTTCAGAATTTTCCAAAGTTGATTGTGATCCACACAGTCAAAGGCTTTGGCATAGTCAATAAAACAGAAATAGATTTTTTCTGGAACTCTCTTGCTTTTTCCATGATCCAGTGGATGTTGCCAATTTGATCTCTGGTTCCTCTGCCTTTTCTAAAACCAGCTTGAACCTCTGAAAGTTCACGGTTCACGTATTGCTGAAGCCTGGCTTGGAGAATTTTGAGCATTGCTTTGTTAGCGTGAGTTGAGTGCAATTGTGCGGTAGTTTGAGCATTCTTTGGCATTGCCTTTCTTTGGCATTGGAATGAAAACTGACCTTTTCCAGTCTTGTGGCCACTGCTGAAATTTCCAAACCTGCTGGCATATTGAGTGCAGCACTTTCACAGCATCATCTTTCAGGATTTGAAATAGCTCCACTGGAATTCCATCACCTCCACTAGCTTTGTTCGTAGTGATGCTTTCTAAGGCCCCCTTGACTTCACATTCCAGGATGTCTGGCTCTAGGTCAGTGATCACACTATTATGATTTTCTGGGCTGTGAATCTCTTTTTCGTACAGTTCTTCTGTGTATTCTTGGCACCTCTTCTTAATATCTTCTGCTTCTATTAGGTCCATACCCTTTCTGTCCTTTATCAAGCCCATCTTTGCATGAAATGTTCCCTTGGTATCTCTAATTTTCTTGAAGAGATCTCTAGTCTTTCCCATTCTGTTGTTTTCTTCTATTTCTTTGCACTGATTGCTAAGGAAGGCTTCCTTATCTCTTCTTGCTATTCTTTGGAACTCTGCATTCAGATGTTTATATCTTTCCTTTTCTCCTTTGCTTTTCGCCTCTCTTCTTTTCACAGCTATTTGTAAGGCCTCCTCAGACAGCCATTTTGCTTTTTTGCATTTCTTTTCCATGAAGATGATCCTGATTCCTGTCTCCTGTACAATGTCATGAACCTCTGTCTGTAGGCAAGACAGCATCAGAGGGCAGACACACTGAAACCGTAATCACAGAAAACTAGCCAATCTAATCACACTAGGATCACAGCCTTGTCTAACTCAATGAAATTAAGCCATTCCATGTGGGGCCACCCACAATGGGAGGGTCATGGTGGAGAGGTCTGACAGAATGTGGTCCACTGGAGAAGGGAATGACAAACTACTTCAGTATTCTTGCCTTGAAAACCCCATGAACAGTATGAAAAGGCAATATGATAGGATAATGAAAGGGGAACTCCCTGGGTTGATAGGTGCCCAATATGCTACTGGAGATCAGTGGAAAAATAACTCCAGAAAGAAGGAAGGGATGGAACCAAAGCAAAAACAATACCCAGCTGTGGATGTGACTGGTGATAGAAGCAAGGTCCAATGCTGTAAAGAGCAATATTGCATAGGAATCTGGAATGTCAGGTCCATGAATCAAGGCAAGTTGGAAGTGGTCAAACAGGAGATGGCAAGAGTGAACGTTGACATTCTAGGAATCAGCGAACTAAAATGGATGGGAATGGGTGAATATAACTCAGATGACCATTATATCTACTACTGTGGGCAGGAATCCCTTAGAAGAAATGAAGTAGCCCTCAAGGTCAACAAAAGAGTCCGAAATGCAGAACTTGGATGCAATCTCGAAAGTGACAGAATGATCTCTGTTTCCAAGGCAAACCATTCAATATCATGGTAATCCGAGCCTGTGCCCCAACCAGTAATGCTGAAGAAGCTGAAGTTGAACGGTTCTGTGAAGACCTACAAGACCTTGTAGAACTAACACCCAAAAAAAGATGTCCTTTTCATTATAGGGGACTGGAATGCAAAAGTAGGAAGTCAAGAAACACCTGGAGTAACAGGCAAATTTGGCCTTGGAGTACGGAATGAAGCAGGGCAAAGGCTAATAGAGTTTTGCCAAGAGAACGCACTGGTCATAGCAAATACCCTCTTCCAACAACACAAAAGAAGACTCTACACATGGACATCACCAGATGGTCAACACTGAAATCAGATTGATTCTATTATTTACAGCCAAAGATGGAGAAGCTCTATACAGTCAACAAAAACAAGACCAGGAGCTGACTGTGGCTCAGATCATGAGCTCCTTATTGCCAAATTCAGACTTAAATTGAAGAAAGTGGGGAAAACCACTAGACCATTCAGGTGTGTTCTAAATCAAATCCCTTGTTGGATTAAGTGAGTCAATTAAAGTGTTTAATGAGTTAATCACACATAAGATTCATTACAGTTTCCAGTACCAAGTAAGCAGTCAGTACAAGTGCTATATGCCTATTACCTGAATTGAACCTAAAACAGAGCCATAAATCATATGGCTTCTCACCTTTAACTGTCTAGATTCAGATCTTCTTTCTGCCATTTCTTGGTCACACAGTCTAAGTCTAATTAATAAAACTTTGTAGGCTGAATTTCTTCATCTGTAATAATAAAATCTTCACCATATAGATGTTAAGCATTAAATAACATGTGTTATCAAACAAATAACTTTTGCACCATGCTTGGTACATAAACATGCATTTGAATTGGATACTTTTTTTTCTTAGATGACTAGTCTTCTGGAGCACTGTTCAAATGTCTCCATTTATTCCAGAGAAATGGCTTTCATGGTATATTCATAAAATCAGGTCAGGTGGTAGAAGAGCTATTTTTGCATAAACTTGAATTGTGATACTTCTCAACTCACAGAGGATCAACTGAGGTATTCTACAAGGAAGACAAGGAAGGGAACAAGCA
Source organism: Ovis aries (assembly GCF_016772045.2). Classification (NCBI taxonomy): domain Eukaryota; kingdom Metazoa; phylum Chordata; class Mammalia; order Artiodactyla; family Bovidae; genus Ovis; species Ovis aries. The sequence goes on along the minus strand of NC_056080.1, from coordinate 12,802,333 downwards.
AGCAAATGGGCAGTTTTAATTAACCCAACAAATAAAAGCCCTTTAAGTATTTTTCAAAGCACATCTGTCATCTCACACTGTGGGGAAACCAGCCATCTAATATTGCACCAAGTTCGGCAGGCCCCAGGTGGACTCTGTTCCAAAAGCTGTGATGAGTTCTTGTTCTAGTCTTTCCTTTAGATTAATTACAAAGAGGCAAGATAGATAATGGATTGAGAGCCGTGTTTTGTTCAGATCTATGTTCAAAGCATTTTTCTTTGAAAAATGACTCTGTCATTTGCACACATATTTGTGCACAGTGTGTAATTATGGGCTCAAAGAAGAAAAGTCAAAGAAATAGAATTTACGATTATTTCTCCTTATTTTTCTGTTTTATATTCCTAAGAGTATAACTTAATTCTCATCCCAGAGAAAGAGACTAGAAAATATAACCCCGTAGGAAAATAGAGCATGTACAGCCATCAGGAACAGAGAAGAGAAAAATGAAGGCATCAATTAAATGTTCACCTTTACTCTAGTGCAAAAAAAGGAAGAATATTTATTAGACAGTTTGATCTGTAGGTATAGAGTCTATGACTCACATCAAGGACAACGTACATCCTTCACCTTGCAATTATCTTTTTTCTACCCAAGCTGAGTAATCAGACCATGGACAAAGCAAGAATGGGATTTGCTGTTCACCTTTACCTGCCTATGCCATTACTGTGGATCACAGAAGTCATATCTGTGATATAAAATCAATGTTTCTCATTAATGCTCATAGAATAAAGTTGCTCAGGCCATTTTATTTACACCTTGATCAAAATTCTTCATATGAAGATGAAAGCTTAAGCATTAATATGTTTTAGAGATTGAACAATGAACACTGTTTACAATACCCTTTAAAATGCTGTGATGAGTCCTAGAGGTTAGCACTAGAAAGGTATAGGATAAAGAAGCAGGCAAGAAATTGCTTTTATCAAACTTTAAAGCCAAAGGCCAATACTGAAGTGAATTATCTTCTCCTATTAGTTCCTTTTCCTCAAATCAGCACTTAATTTGACTAGTAAGAATATTTAAGGACAGAACAATAGTTTGAACAGTTTAGAACCACTAGAAGTTTGTAGGGGGTAGAGAACTGTATTCTTCCTTTAGTGGCTTCTTACTTTTGCTGTGTATTAAACACACATAGGATGCATACTCCTGATCTATTTATTGTGACACCTATGCTCTGTAGGCTTTAATAATGGATTTTGTGATGATGACACATGATGTCAGCATGTTCCCATTTCATTGATGGAACTGTCAAGGCATTCCTGATCTTGGCCATGTTGCTAGGGAAATGAGAAAGAGCCCTTCTAAGTTGAAGAAGAAAGGGAAGCACAAAAAGCAAGATGACATTCCTGGTATGATTAAAATTTGAGGAAAAATGACTGTCAAATCCAGCACTTGGTGAACTCTCTTATATTCCCACTAGAAGACTCAATATTCTTTTCCTTGCCCCACTTGTATTGTGGTAATTACTATAAAGATGGTGTCAATTGGAGCCTCCTCTTCTTGAAATGGCCCCATGATCTCTAATAACCTGTGTTAATCTTTGCGTGTTTCTCAGGCCTTTTAATTTTCTCTACCCAATCCTTGCTTGGCCTTTTAAAAGAATGCAAAGAGAAGAAACTAGAACTATTAGTTGTTTAAATGCTCTGTAACATGCCACCACAAATTCAGTGGCTTTTAAATGACACCCATTTATTAACTGATTTCTGCAGGTTTGAAGTCAGGCTCAGCATGGCTAGGTTGTTTGCTTAGGGTCTCACAAGGCTGAAGTCAAGGTGTCAGTCAGCTGTGTCCTCATCTGGAACTTAGAGTGCTCTTCCAAGCTCATTCCTATTACTGGAAGAATTCAATTCTTCGTAGTTGTAGACTGAGTTACTTATTCCCTTGATCTCTGTCAGCCAGGTGACTCTCTCAGCTCCTTAAGGCTGCCCACACTCCTCCTCTTGTGACCTTCTCTACTCTGTCTTTAAGCCAGAGTTGAATCTTCTGTGTGCTTCAAAACTCGGACTTTCCACAACCAGCCAGAGAAAGGTTTCTGCTTTTAAGGACTCATGTGATTAGATCTGGGCCACCTGGATTATCTACCTATATTAGGGTCAACTTTGCCATACATCGTAAGATAGTCATAGCAGTGACACCTCATCACATGCACATTTTCTGGGGGAAAAGGGCATGGAGTCTTGGTGGGGAAGGGCATTTTTAGAATTCTCACATGTGATACAGAGTCCCAAGACTATCTTTCCTTTGAACCAAATTATTCTCAATAATCATTTTATTAAAATCCATGAAGTCTTAGGTTTAAAAACAAGATAAAAATAACTATCTGCTCAGTGGACATACTGATAACAAGAAATCCATGTAGTTATAACTTGAATTGTACAAAAGGAAAAAATCATGACCAAGTGCAAATCACTGCACATTCTTACATGAGTGTTTATGGGAAGCTAACATCCTGATGGCATTGATAATAAATGGTGTGATTCCCCTCAGAATTTATTGAGTTCACAGAGGAAGGATAGTCAGTCAACACTGTCCTCTGTCTGAATCGCATCAAGTGACTGAGGAGCTTGGTCACTGTATGTATGTTGTATGTTGAAATGTCTCTTTTCTGAAAAATTGTTCCTGACATCATGCTGGCACATGCAAAGGAGTAGAAAGGAAGACTTATTTCTTCTAGTATCAGGAAGAGCAGAGTCTCATTAGCAGAAGAACTGCCAGGCACCTAGCCTAGACAGATGGACTTAATGAAAGGAAAAGCTCATGGCCCTCTTTATGTTACTGACAGAGAGGAAGTGCTCTTACTGAGGCAGTTTCTCCCCTGCCACATTTGACTTGTGCTCTCTGGCTACTTGGATATCCTTGAATATATAACCTTTAGAGGAGTATATTATGGATTTTGGAAATTTAGTCTTATGAAACCCAAGTTCTCATTTTATTACAGTGCTCCTGTGTCTTGCGCTGCCTGAAAGGGGAGCTGTTCTTTTTCTCCTAAATCTTTTATTTCCTGTTCAGAGCCAGACTGAGCAATTTACAAGTCATGAATATGTATAATTTGGCCTAGGTCCTCCTAACTCATATACCAATGAAGCCATTAGGCATATGTTGGGTCCTCAAAGCCAAATGGACCAGAAAGAACATTTTCAACAGGCTTCAGTGATCATTTCAGTGGTCGTTTCACACAGCCAGTTCTGCAGAATCACATCCAATTTCACAGTTTTTGTTTGAGTGGTCCAGATCCACATGTGAGTGCATCCTCAATTCACTGGATGATGTTTCAGCCGCCTTTTGATTGAACAGACACAATGAGGGCATAATCTGAACCCCCACTCCCAGTAATGTTATCAATAATGCTGTACACTACAGATACTCTTAAGAGCTTTATATGGGTTAACCCAAATCATCTTCACTATGAGGCAAGTGCTGTCATGATACCCATTATACAGATGAGGTGTCAGAAGCATATAAGTACAGCCAACATCATATGACCTGAATCTAGGCATCTTGGCTTCAGAATCTATGCTCTGAACTACTAAACTGTGCAGGAATTTTTCTCACTTCTAATAATATATATCATATAGAATTCTACACTTTAAAAAATAGTCATTTTGAAAACCACCATAGAGGACTTCTTAAAAGGTAAAAAGTCTTACCTCTGAAAAATCTTATTAGATTGGTTTACTAAAATTATGTAGAACTCAGCATGGTATACTCAGATAATTTAGTTAAACTCAAAAATTGTGGTTAGGCAATAAGATAACATATAGAAACTTGGCATAAGCACTTCACAAAAGAATATAAATGACCACTAAGTATATGAAGAGGTGCTCCCCATCGTTAGTCATTAGGGGCATGCAAGTTAAAACTGGGTTTCCCAGGTGGCTCAGCGGTAAAAGAATTCAACTGCAATGCAGGTGATGTGGATGCAGGAAAGATCCCCTACAGGAGGAAATGGCAACCCACTCCAGTATTCTTGCCTGAAAAATCACATGCATAGAGGAGCCTGGTGGGCTACAGTCCATGGGGTTGCAAAGAGTCGGACACGACTGAGTGACTGAGCATACACACAAGTTAAAACTACAACGAAGTACCTCTAAATACCATCTGAATGGCCAAAATGAAAAAGACTGACATGAGTGTTGACACAGATGTGGAACAACTGGAACTCTCATACATTACTGGGGAAATGTAAATTGCTTCAACTAGTTGGCAAAACTGTCAATATATACTGGAGCCAAGCATATTCATACCCTGTGGTCCAGCAATTCCATTCATAGGTACAGTCTTAAAATGAAAGAATGTATATATCCATCAAAAGTGTTCATAGCAGATTTAACACTTAATAAATTAAAACCTGGAAGTGATGCCATCAACAGGAAAATGGACAACAAAGAGGAAGAAATTATAGTTATATGAACATGGGAACATTCCACAAACATTACATTCTGCAAAAGAAGCCAGTCATAAAAGAATACATACTGTAAAATCCCACTGATATGAAATTCAAGAAGTGGCAAGACTAATCAATAGTTAAATAAGTCAGAACAGTAGTTACTTCTAAGGGGAGGTGTTGACTGTGAAGGGGAACTAAAACTATCTGAAGTACTGGAAATATTCTCTATTTTGGTCTGAAATGTGTCTACATGTTAAGATTCATTATATTCACTTTATATCAGGGCATTTTAATTTATGTATTTTTTCAACTCCAGAAAAAAGGAAAAGATTTGTGCCTGGGAAATTTTTTTACATGTGGTTAGACAGGGTGTTTTAGCACTTTTTCATTTCCTTTTCATTTGCATGATATTCCTTCCCTTGTGGTGCAATACTCGATTATTTTTCTTATGATGAGTTTATTCTAGGCATCCTTCAAGCAGATTTGTTGAGGCATTGCAATTTTTCTTCCTTAAAAATGCCTGCTATATTTTGCCTATGTCTTGATAAAGAAATGGGCTACTTTCCTTTTTTTTAGATTTAAAGATTTGTAACCACAAGCACAAATCTTTAAGGGAAGCAAACATTTAAAATTTATATCCATTTAAAATATATGCCCACATGCTGTGGTCTGGGTTGAGTGTCACTCTGCTATGGCCATGCAAAGAGGAAGAAACTGTACAATGATATGGAAAAAGAATTAGAAAATATTCTTCCAATTAGGAATTAAAATTGAATTTCCATATTAAAATACTGTATTTCACACACCCAATGTATGAAATTCACATATAAGATATACTTGTTCTGTGTGTGTGCTCAGTCATGTTCAACTCTGTGACCCCATGGACTGTTGACCACCAAGCTCCTCTGTCCATGGAATTTTCCAGCCAAGCATACTGGAATGGGTTGCCATTTCCTACTCCATGGGATCTTTCTGACCCAGGGATCGAACCCGTGTCTCTTGCATCTTCTTCTAGGTGGGTGGATTCTTTACCACTGTGCCACCTGGGAAGCCCATATTTGTTCTATATACCATGCAAAAACTTTTTTTTTTTACTATGGCTATTTTGACATCTGTTATAGTAATTCTCTTAATTACTACAAATATTTAAATAAGTTTTTTAAAGTTATATGAAACATTCTCATGAAAAATGAAAGGACCAAATGTAGCAAATAAATGGAGGCTTACTTAAATAAGATTAAATTATCAAGTTTCAATAGATTTCAGTCCTTTTGTGGATTTTTTTGGCTTTTATAAGAGTTTAGAATCTTATGGAGGCAACACAAGTCTCAGAATTGCTATTGATGGGGAGCACTTGAGGAGTAGAAAGCAGAGGGGCACAGGGCCCAGAACTGAGGAGCTAACTAGCAATCATTCCTGGGGTTCCCATGTACTCATTTGCTTCTAACTCTTTGCGACCCCATGGACTGTAGCCTGCCAGGCTCCTCTGTCCATGGGATTCTCTAGGCAAGAATACTGGAGTGTGTTGCCATGCCCTCCTCCAGGGAACCTTCCCGATCCAGGGATTGATCCCGCATCTCCTGCACTGCAGGTGGATTCTTTATCCACTGAGCCCCCTGGGAAGTCCAGGGTTCCCACACTGACACTGAACGAGAAAAGCATTGTCACTGAATAGTGAAAACCCATAAATAAGTGCAGTGCAGGAGGGAATTTATTCTGAGTGTTAAATCACCTAATTTGACTGACTGTTGAGGATTTCTTTGCCTCTGATGTGAGATTTCGTCCAATGACCAATTCCCAGTCTTCCTCTAGTTATTCACTCAACAAATATAAATTGAGCACCTGCTTCATACCAAGCTCTGTGTTATGCTGGGTACACAATGGGTTTCTGCTTTCATGAAGTGTATGGTCTACAGTCTCGTATTTCTCAGCATTGAGGATATGATTCCTGTTACAATAACCTCACATATGCAGATGACACCACCCTTATGGCAGAAAGTGAAGAGGACCTTAAAAGCCTCTTGATGAAGGTGAAAGAGGAGAATGAAAATGTTGGCTTAAAGCTCAACATTCAGAAAACGAAGATCGTGGCATCTGGTCCCATCACTTCATGGGAAATAGATGGGGAAACAGTGGAAATAGTGTCAGACTTTATTTTTTGGGCTCCAAAATCACTGCAGATGGTGACTGCAGCCATGAAATTAAAAGACGCTTACTCCTTGAAAGAAAAGTTATGACCAACCTAGATAGCATATTCAAAAGCAGAGACATTACTTTGCCGACTAAGGTCCGTCTAGTCAAGGCTAAGGTTTTTCCAGTAGTCATGTATGGATGTGAGAGTTGGACTGTGAAGAAGGCTGAGCGCCGAAGAATTGATGCTTTTGAACTGTGGTGTTGGAAAAGACTCTTGAGAGTCCCTTGCACTGCAAGGAGATCCAACCAGTCCATTCTGAGGGAGATCAGCCCTGGGATTTCTTTGGAAGGAATGATGCTAAAGCTGAAACTCCAGTACTTTGGCCACCTCACGTGAAGAGTTGACTCATTGGAAAAGACTCTGATGCTGGGAGGGATTGGGGGCAGGAGGAGAAGGGGATGACAGAGGATGAGATGGCTGGATGGCATCACTGACTCGATGGATGTGAGTCTGAGTGAACTCCGGGAGTTGGTGATGGACAGGGAGGCCTGGCGTGCTGCGATTCATGGGGTCACAAAGAGTCGGACACTACTGAGGGACTGAACTGAACTGAAGATTCACCTGGGAAGGGAAGTTTGGGTGACTTCCAGAGAAAGGAGTTTGAAGGAGAAAATCTATCTTTTATGGAATACACCATGTGACACTTTATTTATAAAATGTCATGTGAGAGCCCACAGTAGCCTAAAGAAGTAGCTTGATCAAGGGCACTTGTGGCTGATAAGGGATTTAGATCCAAGGAAATAGGAACCCTAGATATTTTATCCTACTACAGAAGGCTACCTCACCACCAACCTTCCCAAGGATCCTTGGCAAACTTTTCTTTTCATAGTCCTCAAGCATCAAAGAAACTGCATATTAAGTAGCTTTGGTATGCTTTTACCTACATGCTGAAAATGCCAATTCAATAACTCCTTTCCATCTGAGACACAGAGTCCTACAATTGAAGGATGCTGGATTAGCAATTAGAAGGCATGCAACTGAGACCCTATCCTTTCCATAGTAAAATCTTCTCTAGGTACCACTCTCTTATCCATAAAAGGCAATAATGTCAATAGTATCTGCCCTGTTTATGTCCAAACTTGTTTTGATAATTAAAAAAATAACAGATTTGAAGACAGAATTATTCTTGATAACAGAGTTAGCCTGTCCTCCAAAACCAGCATAGATACTGTGTACTTTTCTTTCAATGTTTAAAGTTTTTTTTTCTTAGTTTTCTTCTATGGTTTTTTATTTTTGTAGCTCTTATTTTCAGTGCTACATGGCAGTTGACATTTATGTTCTTCAATATATGTTCTATTATATGTGTATCCTTTAAATGAAGCTCATGGGAGCAATTAAGCACTGTAATACAGAGGTTTTCAGATTTTATTAAGGTAATACTGTAACATATACAATTTATTACATATTACTTCTAGTAGAGCTTAGGGACAATCCTGTAATCAAACACATTAATATTTCTTTGGCAAGTGGTATGAATATTCACACTAAATGGGATCTGTAGAGCCTATAATTAGCCTGCCATCAGTTCAGGACAGGTTTGCTGCCAAATGAGCTATGGAAAACCTTTTGGTTTGCAGAGCTTTGAGGGTTTCAGAAGTGTGGAGAGGGGTTTTGGACTGTGCTAAGTATTTACATTTTATATTAAGTCTGCTCCCCCACCAAATCTTATGTGCTTATGGCCATTCTTTATTTGGAGGGAGTTACCCTGCCATCCCCACCGCTCTCCACCCTGTGAGAAACTCCTCTTCCTTGTCCCACCTCCCCATGGCTTGCTACTATCTGCAGGGGGTCTCTGAGCAACCATGTACATACATGTAACTATTTCTTTGATGATAATTGATTGTCTGGAGTGAACAGACAACTGGAGCTGCTCGGGTAATCAGAGTCCCTGACCCTGCCTATCACAGCTGCTGCCAACAGGTGGATTCCTGTCCCACAGCAGATGACCATTTCCTTTGGGAACCTGGGACTGGACCCAAGAGAAGTAGCAGTCCCTCTTTAGGTGCCTCATATTACAAAAATGAACATCCTAGCACAATCTATGGTCAGGCTCTGTACCCTGTGCATATAAAAGACAAGCGAGAAAGAGAGCAAATCACGTGTTATTTAGAGACAGCCAAAGAGGTTTCCCCTAGTCCTTTTCATCCCCCAGTCCACTTTGGATGCCCAGGTGCACATCAGTTGTTAGATTTCTAGGATATTTCAGTTATTGCAAAATAGGTATCACATCTCAAAAATAAACTTCAAGAATATACAATGGAGTAAAGACAATCTCTTTAACAAGTGGTGCTGGGAAAACTGGTCAACCACTTGTAAAAGAATGAAACTAGATCACTTTCTAACACCGCACACAAAAATAAACTCAAAATGGATTAAAGATCTAAATGTAAGATCAGAAACTATAAAACTCCTAGAGGAGAACATAGGCAAAACACTCTCAGACATAAATCACAGCAGGATCCTCTACGATCCACCTCCCAGAATGCTGGAAATAAAAGCAAAAATAAACAAATGGGATCTAATTAAAATTAAAAGCTTCTGCACAACAAAGGAAAATATAAGCAAGGTGAAAAGACAGCCTTCTGAATGGGAGAAAATAATAGCAAATGAAGCAACTGACAAACAACTAATCTCAAAAATATACAAGCAACTTCTGCAGCTCAACTCCAGAAAAATAAACGACCCAATCAAAAAATGGGCCAAAGAACTAAATAGACATTTCTCCAAAGAAGACATACGGATGGCTAACAAACACATGAAAAGATGCTCAACATCACTCATTATTAGAGAAATGCAAATCAAAACCACAATGAGGTACCACTTCACACCAGTCAGAATGGCTGCGATCCAAAAATCTGCAAGCAATAAATGCTGGCGAGGGTGTGGAGAAAAGGAACCCTCCTACACTGTTGGTGGGAATGCAAACTAGTACAGCCACTATGGAGAACAGTGTGGAGATTCCTTAAAAAATTGCAAATAGAACTACCTTATGACCCAGCAATCCCACTTCTGGGCATACACACCGAGGAAACCAGAATTGAAAGAGACACATGTACCCCAATGTTCATCGCAGCACTGTTTATATTAGCCAGGACATGGAAACAACCTAGATGTCCATCAGCAGATGAATGGATAAGAAAGCTGTGGTACATATACACAATGGAGTATTACTCAGCCATTAAAAAGAATTCATTTGAATCAGTTCTGATGAGATGGATGAATCTGGAGCCGATTATACAGAGTGAAGTAAGCCAGAAAGAAAAACACCAATACAGTATACTAACACATATATATGGAATTTAGGAAGATGGCAATGACGACCCTGTATGCAAGACAGGGAAAGAGACACAGATGTGTATAACGGACTTTTGGACTCAGAGGGAGAGGGAGAGGGTGGGATGATTTGGGAGAATGACATTCTAACATGTATACTATCATGTGAATTGAATCGCCAGTCTATGTCTGACGCAGGATGCAGCATGCTTGGGGCTGGTGCATGGGGATGACCCAGAGAGATGTTATGGGGAGGGAGGTGGGAGGGGGTTCATGTTTGGGAATGCATGTAAGAATTAAAGATTTTAAAATTTAAAAAATAAAAAACTAAAAATTAAAAAAAAATAGAATAAATTTAGACTTATAGAAAGTTGCCAAGATAACACAGAGAAGTTCTATATATGCTATACCCAGTTTTCTCTGATATTAACATCTTACTTTGGTATGGTACATTTATTGTGCCTAAGAAACAACTATGGATAGCTTAGTTTTTGCCTAATTTGTTGTTGTTGTTGTTCAAGGATCTAATCCAGGGTACTAAGTTGTATTTAGCTCTTGCCTTAGGCTCTCTTTGGCTTTGACAGTTTCTTAGACTTTTCTTGCTTTTATGACCTTGGCAGTTTTGAGGAGTACTGGTTAGGCATTTTATAGAATGCCCCTCAGCTGGGATGTTTTTCTCCTAATATGACCAGGGTTATGGGTTTTGGGAAGAAAGACAACAGAGGGCAAGTTCCCTTCTCATCACATCATATGAAAGGTTCATACTATCAATATGACTTCTCGCTATTGATGTTGACCTTGATCATCTGGCTGTCAGGTTTCTCCTCTCCTATTTATTCGTCTTCCCAAATTGTCCTCTTTAGAAAGAAGTCACTATACAGAGCCCACACTTAAGATTAGTGGAGAACTATGCTGCACCTCCTTGAGGGTAGAATATCTACATAAATTATTTGGAATTCTGCATGGGAGATTTGCCTACTATCCCTCAACTATTTTATCCAATCATTTATTTATATCAGTATGGGCTCCTGGATGGGCTTCCCAGGTGGCTCAGTGGTAAAGAACCCACCTGCCAATGTAGGAGACCTGGGTTTGATCCCTGGGTCGGGAAGATCCTCTGGAGAAGGGAATGGCAACCCACTCCAGTATTCTTGCCTGGAGAATCACATGGACAGAGGAGCCTGGCAGGCTATAGTCCACAGGGTCACAAAGAGTTGGACACAACTGAGCACAAGCAGGCACAGACTCCTGGATATTTATTTTATAAATGGGTTATAATCCAATACTGCTTTGTTTTGTTACTTATGATATTCTAGCTTTGGCCACTGGGAACTCATTCAGTTAACTCCTGTGTGCCTTTGACATACCTCTATTCTCAGTTTTTTTTTTTCTTTTCTTTTCTTCTTTATCCCAATCTCAGAATGGCCAGGGAAGCAGTGATTCTACTTGGGCGGGAGGGAGACTATCTCTTTGCTCTCAATTAAAACTGTGATATTTGATCCCCATGACTTGGGGCTAGGAGACATGTACAGTACCCAAATCTCCTTCCTAGAGTTTCCAGTAGAGAATATGAGATACATGTTTTGTATGACCAAATTAACTTCACGTAAAGAACATATTAACAATTCTCTGGAGGCCCCCAAAGAGAGTGACAGAAATTGTCTTACATTCTCATATTGTGAAGTGTACGAAGTGTACATTATATCCTTCTTATACATATATCCTTCTATTTCCTTTAGAATAGTGACACAGACTGCAGCCTTCGTATTTCTCTTAATTTATTTGCTTATTTGGTGATATTTACTAACAAAAGAAGGTTCCAACTCATAAGCTACAACCTACATACTCTCACAGACACACAGGTGTTATATAAACAGATCCTGCTGATGGACGGTGTCACTGTTTGCTCCTAGAAAATTTTCCATAAATGACTCTGGGCCCTCTTTTCTTTCAGCCATCCATGTGTAGTCAGATTCCATTTTTGCTGTCTGTCTTCATTTTCTCAGTTTACATGATAAAGTCGATTTATAATTCTACAGTTATTTACTCTTGGTGCAGTTTAGAAGGTCAATTTAAATGCTAACCGCTTCATGTTTTTCTTTAAAGAACTGCTAACAAGCTATGTCTTTGTGAAATGCTATACATTTTGCAAAACGATTTCTATAGGAATACTAGCGATTGCAAGAGAATTTGAGAATCTTTATCAGCTTTTCTCTCTTTTCAGGTTAAACTTGCCAGAGGCAGTTTTGTCTGCTGTTGCATAATTAATAGAATGCATAAGGTTTTTACTCATTCCCTTCGCTTTATTATTCATTTTAATACCACACTGATTTGATTTTAACCCATTTAAATAATTTCAAATTTCATGCAAAAATGTATTCAAACATAAAGATTAATTCACTTAATTAACCTTTTGATTAAAAAATAAAACCCCAGTACTTATCTATATGGATTTTTCCCTTGAAATAGACTGTGGAGAATTGCACTTAGAAGCTGTATTTCAAGTGACTACTAATTACGGTCAAATATACATGATGGAGGAATTAAAGGAATTAACCCATGCACAATTGCAAACTGTCTTACCAAAACCCTTGTTGAAAAATCAAGGTGCTACGTGATAATGAGTGAATATTTTCACTCTTTGTCAGCCACCTAGTTTTTAAACTCTTTCTGCAGAGCCTCAGTTTCTTGTAAGTCCAAGTGGTTTGGGCTACAGTGGATGGTTTCTTTCATTAATCCCATAGATACTTTTGCTCTGCTGCTAGGTTCCATCTCTGTGCTAGAAACAGTGGTGTTTCAAAGATGAGCAACATATAATTATGAGCAATATATAATCCTCACCCTAAAAGTGAAGATTGTCTAGTAGAGAAACAAAAAGAAGTCCCCAAACCACCATACTGTAAGGCAGAATGAGATCATGAACTAAAGAGAGGAGCTAAACCAGTTTGGGCTTCCCTGATAGCTCAATTAGTAAAGAATCCGCTCACAATGCAGGAGACCCTGGTTTGATTCCTGGGTTGGGAAGATCTGCTAAAGAAGGAATAGGCTACCCACTGCAGTATTCTTGGGCTTTCCTTGTGGCTCAGCTGGTAAAGAATCCGCCTGCAATGCAGGAGACCTGGGTTTGATCCCTGGGTTGGGAAGATCCCCTGAAGAAGGGATAGGCTACCCACTCCAGTATTCTGGCCTGGAGAATTCCATGGACTATATAGTCTATGGGGTTGCAAAGAGCTGGACATGACTAAGCACCTTTCAGACCAGTCTAGAGGAAGAAGACATTCTTTCGGTCTGGAATGGGGACATCCAAAGGACTTACAGTCTCTTACTTTCCTACCTTACTCCTAAGGATGATTAATATCCCAGATAAACAGGACAAGTCACTTCTGTAAGATCTCCAGTGCTTACTCATCTATAATGTTTATTTCAGATCTTCCCCTATCACTTCTGCTTATTGTAGTTCTACGTAATCTTAATACAGCAATTCAAATATTGCTGCTTCTATTAAATCATTCATTGTTTTTACAAACACCTATTAAGACATAAGTCTCCCTTCTTTGACATTCCATAGGGCTTACTTTTATCATTCTAACACATATGTTTTTGATGTATTTCTCATCTTCTTCCCATTAGAACAAGAGTTTTATTGGCTCACAGCTGCACTCATTTGTTTATGCATTGTCTACTGCTGCCTTTGCACGGCATCTGCAGAGTTGAGGAGCTGTGACAGAGACCTCGTGGCCCACAACACCTAGAGTTTTTACTGTCTGGCCCTTTTCAGAAGTGTGAAGAGGGTTTCTTTGGACCAGTCAGCAAAATAGTGATAAGTGCATACATATGAGGAAGGTAGCCAGGGCCAAGAAAAGAACCACATGCGCACACACACACACAAACACACACTACAGGAAGAAGCACTTGGAGTTCTCACAGGCCTGATAATAGTGCTTGTTATTCCCACAAGCCAGATTAGAACATTTGATTATGCATGGGGCATTAGACAGTGTATTCAGAAGGGCTTTGCCTTAACTAAATTGCTGCTCTGAGCCTACCTAATAAATCTTAAAAGCAAAATCAAAAGGGTCAAGTTGTTTCCAAGTAACTTAATTGTGTCGCACCATCTCAGTAATTTCTATGGAAGAGGAAAATGCAGCACCCAACAAAGTAAAAACCACAATGCCTGGCATCTAATACAAAATTACTAGGCATGCAAAGAAGCGCAAAGAGACACTTAACTGGGAAAAAAAGAAACCAACTGAAACCAAACCAGAATTGACATAGATGTTAGAATTAGAGGATAAGAACATTAAAAGTCATTGTAATTATATTCTGTCTATTCAAAAAGACTGAACAGGGTAATAAGAGACATGGAAGATGTGAAAACAAAGACCCAAAATGAACTTCTAGAGACAAAATATAATGCCTGAGATAAAAAATATAGTATATTTGGATTCATGGCAGATGATACTTTGAAGAAGAAATGATAAATGAATTTAAAACTATGACAAGAGAAACTAAAATGAAACAGAAAAGGTTACAGAAAGAACAGAGGTTCAGTGAGCTGTGGAACAAGATCAAGTGGCCTAATACACATGTAATTTCATTCTCTGAGGAGAAGACAGAGAGAGGTATAGAAAAATTATTTGAAAAACAAATGGATACATGTTTTCAAAATTTGGTTAAAACTGTGAATCTACCAATGTGGGATGCTTGATAAACCCCAAGAAAAATTAAGGAGACAACATTGAGGCACATCATAATCAAATTGTTCAAAAGTAGGAATTGAAAGAAAATAGTTAAGATAGTCAGAGGAAAAAGGACATATACACAGGAAAAAATAGGATTACAGCAGATTTTTAAACTAGAAACAGGGCAAGGAATGAGACAGTGGAGCAACATCTTTAAAGCACTGACTAGAAAATAGTATTTTATATTCAGTAAAAATATCTTTCCAAAACAAATGCAAAATAAAAGACTTTTCAGACATACAAAAGCTGAAAGTATTCACCACCAGCAGATTTGCACTATAAGAAATGTTAAAAAAAATGTCCCATAGGTAAAAGAAAAATTATACCAGATGGAATCATGTATCTACCTAAGGAATGAAGCACACTGGAAATCGTAGCTCTAAAGGTGAATATACAAGACATTTTTCAAATTATTAGAATCATGTAAAACATAGTTGACTGTAGACAAAAATAATGCTTTATAATATATTTTGAAATAAATATATGACAGTAGTGCAGAAGCTGTGAGAGATGAAATGGAAGTTTGCTTTGTAGGGCTCTTGTAATATATGAAAAGGGATATAATATTAGCTGAAGGTAGACTTTGATGAGTTAAACATTTATACTATAAACATTAAAACAACCACAAAAATAATACAAAAAGAGCATGGACAATAGGCCAACAAAAGATATCACATAACAAGCCTCTAAGGTATTGTGTCCAAAAGAAGGGAGGGAAAGAGGGAAAAGGTTAAAGAATATATGGGACAAATAAAAGACACATAGTAAAATGAAGCTCAGTTGGTAAAGAGTCCTCCTATAATGCAGGAGACCTGGGTTCAATTCTTGGCTTGGGAAGATCCCCTGGAGAAGGAAATGGCAACCCACTCCAGTATTCTTGCCTGGAGAATCCCATGCACTGTAGCCTGCCAGTCTCCTCTGTCCATGGGATTGCAAGAGTCGGACACGACTTAGCGACTAAACCACCACCACCATATCAATAATCATATTAAATGTAAATATTCTAAGCACTCCAATTCAGAAACCCTGGTAGGATTCTCTGCTAACGACTAACAGTCATGAACCTGAAAGGTTGGTGTCATCACAGAAGTGGTGATGCATTTATTGTTTCTTGTTGATGCCAAACAGTAGGCTATGGACTCTCCCACTTCTCTGGTTCAGACAAGCAGCACTCAATCCACGGTACTCTGATGATAACCCTGAACTGGGAAGTATGCTTTGGCACCCAGTGACATTACTCTTTGATATGTAAGCTGCAAGTCAGTGCTGCTTGTGTTCCCACCACTTTGTGGAGGAGGCTTTCCATGGTTTCTCACAGCTTTCCTTCCCTAGAACTCATGTCTGAGTTACAAATCCCAGGCTGTACTCAAAAACCTACTTCTTCCAATCCTGAGATGTTTTCCTTGGCTCAAGCTTCTAGGCCCTCATTTTTAATTCCCTTAGGATGAGTCTTCCTCCAGTTGTTGACTTTGTTTCCATTTCTGTCTCCCCCAATTCCTTACATATAGTCATGAGTTTCTTACTATGTCGAATTTTACCTCCAAAATTTATCTCAAGTATATCATATCTCTTTATTCCTATCCAAGCTACCTCTCCATTGCTATTGTTGTCATTCCCCAACTAGTCTCCCTGCATCCACCCTGGCCCCTCTCAAAGCTCACTCTACAGAGTGGTCGTCATGGCCCTTTTAAAAAGATAGATCATGTCACAGCCGTACAGGAAGAAAACTCAAACATCTTACTGGTGCCTACAAGGCTCTGACTGACCTGGGTGGCTTTGTGTTTGCCACTTTGTTTTACTTTTCTACATTCTACCATGTTTTCTTTCTAATTCCCTGAAGTTCACTGGCTCTTTCCAACCTCAAAACCTGCATACCAGCTCTTTCCCTCCCTGGGATCATCCTCTGTCACTTTAATCTAAGCATCTCTTACTTAGCCTCTAAATCCCACTCAGACTTCACCTCCTTGGGAAAAGTATTCTCCAAGACTCAGAAAAGCACCCGTTTCCTTGTTGCATGCTCTCATGGCACCCAGGATTACTTAATATGTATGCGTGAGTGCTTAGTCATGTTTGACTCTTTCTGACCCCATGGACTGCAGCCCGCCAGGCTCCTCTGTCCATGGGATTCTCCCAGGCAAGAATACTGGAGTGGGTTGCCATTTCCTCCTCCAGGGGATCTTCCCGACCCAGGGATCAAACCCACATCTCTTACATCTCCTTCATTGGCAGGCAGATTCTTTACCACTCAGCCACCTGGGAAGCCCCTTCTTAATAACACATCTTCAGCTAATTACATGCTCAATATTTGTCACTCCAGTGAGATATGAGGCCAGGGAGCATGTCTGTTTCACTGGCTTCTCTATGTCCAGTGTCAAGCATAATGGCTGGCTCTAGAAGATATAGGAGTTCATTAAATCTAAGATGCTGGTGACTGTACAATGCACTTTTATTTTACATACCACTAATTAAAGAAAACCGTCTCCAGCTAAACTCTGATATGCCTTCAGTTAGGCTACAATCCAGTCTCAAAACTGTGAAAATAGGGGAAGAAAGCATCTTATAATATATACCGTGAATAAGTAAATAGACTGAATGAATGGGTAAAAACTAATCCTATAACACATATTACCATATTTGCAGAACATACTTTTTTTGGACTCTCTCCAAAAGAGTAATCTATGCATATGATTTAGAACCAACAATAAAATTTATGGTTTATGGGAAATTTATGGGAATGGTTTTCTACATGAACCAGTTACAAAATGTTAATTCCCTTTGCAACTTCTCTTTTATTTAGGGTTACATAGAAACAGTAATAGATACCAATTCCTATTTAATATCTTGTATCTTCATTTTCTCTCCAATGACAGAGAGGTGCTAATTTCCATTATGATAAGAAAGCATTGTTTAGAAAGTGAGCAGAAAACAGCAGTGGAAAGCAAAATAAAAGGTGGAACTCTTCCAGGGAGAAGTCAGAACTATATGGAAGATTCACTATGATTACTCCAAACTGTGAACCACAACTTAGGGATATGGAAGGAATCTCTACGTTACTGAATCTTTTGAGCACTATAGATCAAATTTCAAGCATATAAACTACAAGAGGCATAAAGGACATCCATTTTAAAGGCTGAAGGGATGTGAGTTATAGAGTGAGGAGAGTAGCACAGTAAGACAAGAATAGAGAGGAGGGTGCCATTAAGTTTGAATTCTGGCTTTGGTAATTATTAGTTGTATAACCTTGAGACTAAATTTACTTATCAGAAAATGGGACCAATAATATCTATCTCATAGGATTGTTGAGAAGATTAAATAATGCACAAATGAAAAGCACTTAGTAGCAGTCTGGAACATAGAGTCAGTTAGTATCAGCTTTTGTTATTTTCATTCTGAAAAAGGGAGAGGAAACTGCCTAAAGTATATGTGTATCCTCTATTATTTATTCATTATTGATGCAATCTGGATATTTTTTTTACTTCTTTATTAAAATATTTAAAAGTACCAGGATAAAAAGAAGAGAAAGAATGGGCTTGTACTAAAATGTTTCTCTAAGCTTACTTGGGGAACCTATATTTCTTTGCTTTACCAACTAGCCTTCATTCGTCTTTTTATAAACACAATGTCCCATTCATATCGGAAAAAAACGTACCAGGATCACAACTGTCCAGTTCAGTGAATCACCACAAAATGAACACGCCCATCTAATTGTCACCCAGATCAAGAAATAGAACATTTCTTGCCCCCGTGAAGCTCAGTCCCTCATTGTCCCTCTCAATCACTAGTCTAACTCTACTTCCCAAATCCCGTCAAAATTCTAGTTTGGGCACTGTAGAAGAATTTTGGCCGTGAATATTTTTTTGTGATTGTTAACTTTTCCTCAATGTTAGATTTGAGAGATTAATCTCTGTTATGTGTGACTGCAGTTCTGACATTTTTATTTCCATCTAGTATTTCTCTGTATGAGTAGGTCACAATTTATTTAACCATTTTATTTTTCATGGTCATCCAACCTACTTTTGTTCAACCTTTTAGTTGACATTAAATGACAGATAATAATTTCTACCAGGTTGAGCTCTTAACACAATCACACTGATGAAAATGAAGGTTCACATGACTACAGCTAACACAAGCAATAGACAGCAACTGAGTTGTTACAAAGTCTGCTGAGGATGAACATGTAACAGAAGCCTTAGGAATCATTGTAAGTTATTCTTAATATGAAAGAGAAAGGGCAATCAGGCAAACATTGTCTCTTCATCAAAATGATAAACAAAGTTACCAACTGCATGTAATAAACTGTGAATGTAGTCTGCATAGCCAAAAGATGGGGATTGCAAAGCCCAGAAAAGGATTTACCTCACACTCTAAAGCTTCCACCTGTAATTAGCCTGGTACAGACAATGTGATGACACTTAAAATTCTTAGTTCTTCCTCTGGGAGGATTTGAATCAACCAGTGGTTTGAATATTAGTTCTTCACTTGCTAGCAGCGTAACTGTGGGCAAATTGCTTAACCTCTTGATGTTTCCATTTTCCCTACCTATAAATTGGTGATGTGAAATAGTGCTTATCTCATATATTTGCTGTGGGATAAACTATGTAAAGGGTTTAGCATGGTGCAGGGCATGTTGGAGAAACACAATAAACTGTGACAGTTGGTATGGCATAGTGATGAATTATACCAGCTCAGACTCAACTGCCCAGATTCAAGGTCTAGCTCTATAGGAACTTGAGCCACTTACTTTACTCCTCTGTGCCTTAGTATCCTCATCTACAAAGCGAGGATAATACTGATATGTCGTTCATAGTGTTGTAAAGTTTAAATGCATCTATGTTCTGACAAATGATAAGCACAGTGAATACACTTCCCAAGACAACACATTTAGAGCCATGATTCTCATCCCTGGCTACACATTAAAATCACCTGGACAGCTTTTAAAAATGCTGATACCTAGACCCAACTGCCAGATACTTTGATTTAACTCATTTGTGGTGGAGCCTGGGATAACTTTAAAATTTCTGCTGATTCAAATGTGCAACAGAGGTCTACACACTCACTTTATTGATACTTTCTTATCAGACCTGCACTTACTCTGATCACAGAAAATTAGGAATCATTGAACACAGTTCCCACAAAATAATAACTACTGAGGGCCTCTTCTATGTAAGGTCATGCAGAGTTGAATGATACTTGTTCCTTTCTGCAAAGAGTTTATAAAACATTAGAACAAGTACGTAGGGCTCGAATCGCTAAGCCACAAGTTTGAATGCAATGTATCATGTAAGACACAAAGTTCCATGGAGGAAAAGGAAAAGAGAGGCCATTTGTATCTGATGGAGATCTATGAGGGCTTGTAATTCAAGGAGATCTTAAATGAGAAGTAAATTAACCTCCTAGCCATCAGTTTTCCTATCCCTAACTAGATTGCTGGGGCCCCCTTTTCTGTTAACAACACAAAAGTTTAAGATTTTATCAGTTCATGTGTAGTTTTGAAAATAGTTGGATATTCGAGTTTCATTAAGGCATAGTCAATTTGAAAAAAGAAAAAACTGAGATCATCCCCCTTTTTCCATTAGGGATGGGTTACGTTTGCTTTAGGTGTATCATGCAGTTTACTTCAGATTGGAGCTCATGGCTTCTTAAGACCTAGATGATGATACAGTCCAAAGCAATGCTTAGGTTCAGATACACAGATACTGTTTAATGACACATTAAAATCAGAGGAAAACAAAAACCCACTTGGTACTTCTTCAGTAAAGAAAAGGAGGTGTTTTCTGATGATTGGACCCCTATGGAAGAGTATGGGGGCTGCACCTCTGGCCCAGAGTGACTGTAGACAGTTCAGGGGAGGAGATCCCTGGATGCCTTTATCAGAATTCAAAGAATATATTTGCATCCAGAAAATTAGAGGAGCTAGAAGCAGAGATGAACCCTTGCATCAACACATTGAGAAACCTCCAAATCAGTTGAGATGGTACTGAGGAAGCAAACAAAACGGAGATAAAAATAGCCCGTCTGGGTACCCTGTCACATAAACAATTACTGCTTTATTAGTGTTTCTTTGGTTACATTATTCTATAAGAAACAGCTATCAAAGAAAAATGAATATACCGCTACTTGATACAATCCATGAGAGAAGCAAAACTTTATAAAAATATTATTATGTTGGCATGACATAATGTAGTTAGCCAAGATTCTCAGTGGTGAAGAATAGTTGGTTAAGGAAAGATGGGCCCCTGGTTATGTGATTTCCCTTTTATTCTATCTCCTAGAGAAAGGATAGATGAATTCTTCTCAGTTACTAGACTTTAGAGATGTATTATATATATTCATTAATTCAATCAACATACATTTATTGAACATATACTATAAGCTAGGTGCTATTATAGTGGCTTCCCTGATAGCTCACTTGATAAAGAATCTGCAATGCAGGAGACCCTGGTTCGATTCCTGGGTTGGGAAGATCCGCTGGAGAAGGAATAGGCTACCCACTCCAGTATTCTTGGGTTTCCCTTGTGGCTTAGCTGGTAAAGAATCTGCCTGCCCAGGTGGTGCTAGTAGAATCTGCCTGCCAATGCAGGAGATGCAAGAGACATGGGTTTGATCCCTGGGTCGGGAAGATCTCCTGGAGTAGGAAATGGCAACCTAATCCAGTATTCTTGCTTGGAAAATCCCGTGGACAAAGGAGCCTGGCAGGCTACAGTCCATGGGGTCACAAAGAGTAGGACACAGCTGAGCACACACAAAATAGGTGCTATTATAGGGAGCAAGCCAGATAAAGATCTTTGTTTTCATGGAGTTCATATTCAAGCTAAATGAAACAGATAATATATAATAAGGACAACGTAATAGAATTTGATACAAATCTGTGTTGCTCTAAAATTTAGAAAGATGGTAATAATAACCCTGTATGCAAGACAGCAAAAGAGACACAGATGTATAGAACAGTCTTTTGGACTCTGTGGGAGAGGGAAAGGGTGGGATGATTAGGGAGAATGGCATTGAAACATGTATAGTATCATATAAGAAACAAATCGCCAGTCTAGGTTCAATGCAGGATACAGGATGCTTGGGGCTGGTGCACTGGGATGACCCAGAGGGATGGCACGGGGAGGGAGGTGGGAGGGGGGTTCAGGATGGGGAACACTTGTATACCCATGGTGGATTCATGTTGATGTATGGCAAAACCAATACAATATTGTAAAGTAAAATAAAATAAAATCTGAAAAAAATAAATAAACTTAAAAAAATAATAATAAATAATAAAATGATAAAATACAGGGGGAACAAATTGAAAAGTAGAGTTGGGTCAAGGTGTTGATGAGGGCATGGGTGAATGACTAGGGCATCTAGTCATTCTTATAAAGGCTAGAACAGGTCAGAAGATAAGATTTGAATAAAGACTTAGAAAAGGTAGAGAAGTTACTCATGTGAGTATCTGGGGCCAGAGTGTTCCAGGCACAGAGAACAGTCATTGCAAAGGCCCAGGGATGACAGCACATACCTAGCATATTTGGAAAACAGCAAGGAGGCTAGTGTGCCTGGAGTAGTGAGCGGGAAAGTTGGTGGTTAGCTGGCTGCCATCTTGGTAGCTGAATAACTGGATCGTCTGTCTCTCATCATTCAGCAGGCTAGCCTGGCTTTATTCACATGGTGGTATTCATAGGGTCCCACAAGCAGTAAGAGAAAGCTAGCCACAATGTGCAAGCATTTTTCAAGTCTCTGCTTATGTCACATCTGCCATTGTTCCTTTGACTGAGACAAGTCACATGGTCAAGTTGGCAGTCAGTGTGGGAGGGGGCTATTACTCAAAGGGTATGGATACAGAGAGGGGATTATTATAACCATATTTGTTAAAATTCTATCTCATTGCCCTTACTTTACTGAATTATAATCTCCAATTTATGTATATATCAGTCTGTTTCTTCATGTCTATATCCTGAGTGTATGGTACATGCTCCATAATAGTTCAGTTTTTCCTCACCGTGTGGCATTTTTAAGAACCGAAGTCACTTAGGTTATATGACCCAGATAGAGTTCCCATTTTAGTGAGATGGAAAGAGAATTCAAAATAATCCTGAACCTCAAAATACTGTCCCCCAAATATTTATAAGCCTCACCAGGAGGTGAGCAGAGGCATAGCCTGGATAGCTTCTCCTACTGTCAACTCCCTGTAAGGCTCCCAACGACATTCCTGAATTAAAGTACCAGTAGTGCTCCAGCTCTCTCCCAAGAGAATTTGCACACATCATCTCTTTGCATATTTTTATCACACACTCACTACATCAATTCTTCAGTTTGCTGTGGCTCAGGAAATGTCAGAAGGGAAAATTTATAAAATCTCCCACATATGCAGACATCTGGCTGAAGCAAGCAGGCCCAAAGGTCAATATGCCAAAGCTTGGCTTTGTTACTTTTCAATATTTTATCCAAGAGCTCAGTAAAATCCTGATTTCTCAAAACAGAATAGTTCCCTGTCTCTTTCAGAAATACCAATGTGACCTAGGAAATTCCTTCCAATTAGCTTGGGATTAGGAGCATTCATCTTTATTTTTTAAGTTAAAACAGACATCCCCCAAAACTCATTATCTCAAAACTTTTGTAGGTATCAATCTTGCTGCTTTCATAGTTTCTCTTGCTGCAGTCTCTAGATAGAAACATTCTTATGGGGAATAAAGCATGATCAAACATGGCAGGACTCTTGTTTTAAATTCCAAGCTGCCTGGGTTTGGCAGCTTCTTGAAATGGCCCAGCTGGTCTTAGTTGACCAGATGGCTGAAAAGCAAGGCAAATTTTCCTTATATAGGAAATAGAGCACCTCAGTTAATAATGGCTAAGGATAATGCCTCTGGAACTTTGCTCCAAGGAGATGGTTATGGACCTGTGAGAGTCACCTGCACTGCATCCCAACTGTCCCCTATCAGTGCTTGCTCTCAGCTCTACAGCCTCTTGGCTGTAGCCACAAATTAGACTCAAGACATACTTACGAGTGGCTGCAAATCATTTAGCTGTAATAACAAACAGCATAAAGGAAAAGAATTGTTTAACTCCATTTGGCTACACTCAAAGCCTGCCTGATGTCTCACAGCCTTCTATTCAGTTCACCCTGATATTTTCGTGTGGGTCAGAAAGACAATAATACACCCAGCCTTTAGTCTGCCTCTAGGGGTTCTATGCGCTGAACTGTTAGAACATAACCAGCAGAACAGCTTCTGGGAGGTTGGTAAAAAAAAAAATGTATATTTCAAAAAGCAATTTTATAGTTTCAAATGGCAAAGTACTTGTGGAACAGATATCATGCCATTATTTCATTTTTCTTTTTTGAGGGAGGAGACTGAACTTCTAAACACCAAACTAAATAAAAACTACAAAAAGCTTTGGTTGGCAGGAAGGCAGGATATTAACTTGGATTCAATAAACACAATTTCTTACTCGAAATGTGTTTAAAATTCGTGAAGCATGTTGGAAACCTGCCCAGATTGTCTTCTCGAAAAGCTTGTTTTATAAATGTAGCCCAAATATTATGAATAGTAAAGACCTCATTGCCTGGAATGACCTTTACCTCCTCCTACTTCACCTATTTAGTCGGCTTCATAGATTCAGTTAAGGATCCCTCCTTCAGGTCATGTTCCTAGTACTGCACCTTCCCTCTTCTCTGGCTCCCTTCCCCTCTTCTCCTTCCCTCTTCTCTCTGTGTTTCATCCTCCTCCATTTAATGTTAGGCATTTTCGCTGATGTCCTGTATTCCACATTGTTTAATGATCAACATTCCACGTATCTGTCTTTGGCATACCAGATTACAGATCCCTGAGCAGGGGCAAGGACTGTTTTTTTCTCTTTTAATCTTTGGTTTCCCCAGCCCCTAGCACAATGAATAGCACAGGGGAGATATTCAATAAATGTTAAGGTGAATAAATGAATGGATGAATGAACCACCAATTAAATTATGCTTAGAATACCTCTTGACTGCAAGCCTTTTCAACACTGTTTATTCATTCAGTAACCAACTCTTTACTGAGCACCTCCTATGAGCCAGGTGTTGTACTAAATGGTAGATATGTAAACATGGACAAATCAACAGAGTCCTTGTCCTCACAGGACTAAGACTCTAAAATTAAACATATTTATTTATTTTATAAGGATAATAGCATTGGAGTTGGAGACACTTATTGTTTCAGAATTTCTACGAAAGCCTCACTATGAAGGGAGAATATATGCTTTCATATATGCTTTCAGGATGCAGGACTTTCTAGAAGAACTGCTATCTAGAGACTTTTATACCTGACACCGTGTATTATGGAAGACTAGATATTTGAAAAGAATTAATTGAAATAATGTAATTTGTGGATGTTGACAGTGCTATGGCATTTTCCCCACTCTTCTAAAGATGGGAGGAGAGGGGAAGGTTGTATACCCCTATCACAGTAAGGGAAGAGGTTGACATCTCCTCCACATGTCATATCTGCTGAGCTGCTGAAACTCCAAGTTGCCCTGGGATCAGACAGTAAAAGAGTTACTAGGAGAACCTGTCTTGTATCCTTAGTAGTTTGGGCTTTGTATGAAAATGTGAACACCAGTACTTCTTTCTAACGGTACGACAGGGCTGTCTGCTGTCACGATGTTTGTTTAACCTATATGCTAAGCACATCTTGAGAAATGCTGGGCTGGACGAATTACAAGCTGGAATCAAGATAGCTGGGAGAAACATCAACAACCTCATATATGTGGGTTGACACCACTCTAATGGCAGAAAGTGAAGAGAAACTAAAGAGCCTCTGGATGAGAGTGAAGGAGGAGAGTGAAAGAGCCAGTTTAAGATTAAATATTAAATAGCATCATGACAAAATGCAAAAAAAAAAAGAAAGAAACTCTTAAATATTCCAGATGTTAAAATAAATGGTGATTATTCTCTTCAAGAAAATTAGAGATAGCAAGGGAACTTTTCATGCAAAGATGGACACACAATAAAGGACAGAAATAGTATGGACCTAACAGAAGCAGAAGGTATTAAGAAGAGGTGGCAAGAATACACAGAAGAACTATACAAAAAAGATCTTAATGACCAAGATAACCATGATGGTGTGATCACTCACCTAGAGCCAGACATCCTAGAGTGCAAAGTCAAGTGGGCCTTAGGAAGTATCACTATGAACAAAGCTAGTGGAGATGATTCAGTACCAGCTGAGCTATTTGAAATCCTAAAAGATGATGCTGTGAAAGTGCTGCACTCAATATACCAGCAAATTTGGAAAACTCAGCAGTGGCCACAGCACTGGAAAAGGTCATTTTTCATTCCCGTCCCAAAAAAGGTAAAGCCAAAGAATGTTCAAACTACTGCACAATTGCACTCATCTCACACTCTAGCAAAGCTAGCTCAAAAAAAAAAAAACAAAAAAAAAAAAACAAAGCTCAAAATTCTTCAAGCCAGACTTCAACAGACGTGAACCAAGAACTTTCAGATGTTCAAGCTGGATTTAGAAAAGGCAGAGGAACTAGAGATCAAATTGAAAACATCATTGGATCATAGAAAAGGCAAGATAACTTAAAAAAAAAAAGCATCTACTTCTGCTTGATTGACTATGCTAGAGCCTCTGACTGTGTGGATCACAACAAACTGTGGAGAATTCTTCAAGAGATAGGGATACCAGACCACCTTACCTGCCTCCTGAGAAATCTGAATGTAGGGCAAGAAGCAACAGTTAGAACTGGACATGGAACAACAGACTGGTTCCAAATTGGGAAAGGAGTATGTCAAGGCTGTATATTGTCACCCTGCTTATTTAACTTATATGCAGAGTACATCATGCAAAATGCTGGGCTGCATGAAACACAAGCTGGAACCAAGATTGCCAGGAGAAATATCAATAACTCCGGATAAGCAGATGACACCACCCTTATGGCAGAAAGCAAAGAAGAACTTTCCTGATGAAAGTGAAAGAGGAGAGTGAAAAATTTGGCTTAAAAGTCAACATTCAGAAAACTAAGATCATGGCATCTGGTCCCGTCACTTCATGGCAAATAGATGGGGAAACAATGGAAACAGTGAGAGACTTGTATTTTCTTGGGCTCCAAATTCACTGCAGATGGTGACTGCAGCTATGGAATCATAAGATTTTTTTCCTTGGAAGAAAAGCTATGAGAAACCTAGACATTGTACTAAAAAGCAGAGACATTTTTTGCCAACAAAGGTTGGTATAGTCAAAGGGATGGTTTTTCCAGTGGTCATGTATGGATGTGAGAGTTGGACCATAAAGAAAACTGAGTATTGGAGGTTTGATAGTTTTGAACTGTGGTATTGGAGAAGACTCTTGAGAGTCCCTTGGACTGCGAGGAAATCAAACCAGTCAATCCTAAAGGAAATCAGTCCTGAATATTCATTGGAAGGACTGATGCTGAAGCTGTAACTCCAATACTCTGGCCACTTGATGCAAAGAACTGATTCATTTGAAAAGACCCTGATGCTGGGAAAGATTGAAGGCAGGAGGAAAAGGGGACAACAGGGGGTGAAATGGTTGGATGGCATCACCGATTCGGTGGACATGAGTTTGAGCAAGCTCAGGGAGTTGGTGATGGAAGAGGAAGCCTGGCATGCTGCAGTTCATGGGGCCACAAAGAATCAGACACAACTGAGCTACTGAACTGATCTGAATACATCAAATTTACTGTTAAGTTACTGCAAATATAGTCATGATCAATTTGAAGTGGCACATATTAATATATAGAAATGTATACAACTTTGATCTAAATTTTCTGTTTGTGCGTATATGAGGTTTGGCTACAAATGTACATGGAAAAATATACTTGAAGGACATAAATCTAAATTTTAATAGTTATATACTGGTTCATTAATGTCAATGATATTTTCTGTGTTTTCTGTCTTATTTATAACAAGCATGTCTTACTTGTTATACATAAGATAGTGCAATGCACGTACCTATTCTGTATAGGGCATTGCCATAGACCCTGGAAGCACTTTCTCAGGGACTGCTATGTGTATAAATTAGAATGAGTGTGTGTGTGTAAGTAATTCTTTGTTTTCCATGATTCATTTTTTATCCCATTTTCCTTTCTCACTGTCATCCATATGAGTCACATCTCCCCACAGTCAGTTGAGAGCCAACCATGTTTAATAATAGCCTAATAAAATATACATAGAAAGATAAACCTATGATAGCAAAAGGATAATCATGATGAGTTCAGAGCCGAATATAAAATTTTTTTTATTATACTCTGTTTAGGTTTATCTGAATTCCTGATTGCCTCTCATACAAAGATTACTAATCAGTGACCACTTATTTAGCAGTAGTTTTTTAATTGAAATATACGTGATTTAAATATTATATTAGTTTCATGTGTACAGCATACTGATTCAATATTTTATAGATTATACTCCGTTATAAGTTATTACAAAATAATGACTTGAATTCCCTGTGAGATATGATGTATTCTTGTTGCTTTTTGATTTTATACATAGTATTTTAAATCTCTTAATCCCATAACTCTGTCTTCCCCCACCAACTTCCCTCTCCCCACTGATAACCACTAGTTTGTTCTCTATATCTCTAAGACCGTTTCTGTTTTTTCTGCATACATTCATTTGTTTTACTTTTAAGATTCCAAACATAAGTGATGTCATATAGTGTTTGTCTTTCTTTCTCTAACTTATTTCACTAAACAGAATATTGTCTAGCTCCAACCACATTACTGCAGATGGCAGAATTTCATTCTTTTATATAACTGAGTAATATGTTCTTTATCCATTTGTCTATTGATGAGCAATTATGTTACTTCCATATCTTGCCAATTGCAAATAGTGCTGCTATGAACACTGGTGCATATATCTTTTTGAATTAGTGATTTCAATTTTTTTCTGGATATACACCTAAGAGTGAAATTGTTGGATCATGGTAGTTCTATTTTTAGTTTTTTGAGGAATCCCTATATTGTTTTCCCTAGTGGCTGCACAAAGTTACATTCCCACCAACTATGTATGAGGGTTCCCTTTTCCCCACATCCTCACCAACCAACATTTGTTATGTGTAGGCTTCTTGATGCTAGCTATTCTGACAGGTGTGAGGTTTTGATTGTGGCTTTGATTTGCATTTCCCTAATGATTAATGATGTTGAGAAACTTTTCACGTGCCTGGTGACCATCTGCTTTTCCTCTTTGCAAAAATGTCTCTGTAGGTATTTTGCCTCCTTTTGGATTGGGTTGTTTAGTTTTTTATATTGAGTTATATGAGCTATTTATTTACTTTGGATATTAACTCCTTGTCAATCATATCATTTGCAAATATTTTCTTCTATTTAGTAAGTTGCCTTTTTGTTTTGTTTATGGTTTCTGTTGCTGTGAAAAAGCTTTTGAGTTTAATCAGGTTCCATTTGTATATTTTTGCTTTTATTTCTTTTGCCTTAGGAGACAGATCAAAAAAAAATAATGCTACGCCTTATGTCAAAGAATGTTCTGCCTTGGAGTCTTCTTGGAGTTTTATGTTTTCAGGTCTTACATTTAGGACTTTAATCCATTTTGAGTTTATTTTTACATATGATGTGATGAAATGTTTTAATCTCATTCTTTTATGTGTAGCTGTACAATTTTCCCACCAGCACTTATGAAAGAGACTTTGTTTTCTCCATTGTTTATCCTTGCCTACTTTGTCATAGATTAATTGACTGTGTATGTTGGGTTTATTTGTGAGCTTTTTATTCTGGTCCACAGATCTATGTGTCTGTTTCTGTGCCAATGCCATGATGTTTTGCTTACTGTAGCTTGGTCATATTATATGAAATCAGGGATTGTGATGTCACAGCTTTGTTTTTGGATGTCTTTCCATTCCTTTGTATCATCCTCAGTTTCCTTCATCATTGTTTTATACTTTTCAAAGTACAGGTCTTTTACTTCCTTTGTTAAGCTTTATTTCTGGATATTTTATTCTTTTTGATGTGATTTAAATAGGATTTTTTCTTTCTCTTTCTGATAGTTCATTATTAGTGTATAAAAAAGCAACAGGTTTCTATATATTAACCTTGTATCCTACAACTTTTCTGAATTTATTTATTTATTCTACTAGTTTTTTGGTGGATACTTTAGGATTTTCTACATAAAGTACCATATAATCTGCAAATAGTGACAGTTTTACTTTTTCCCTTCCAATATGGATGCTTGTTCTTGCTTCCTTCCATCTGAGTACTGTTACTAGCACTTCCAATACTACGTTTAAAAAAGTGAGGAGAATGGGCATCCTTGTCTTGTTTCTGATTTTATTTTATTTTTAGCTTAAACGGAGCAATTTATTTTCTCATGGTTCTGGAGGCTCAGCGTCCAAGATCAAAGTAGCAGCAGGGTTGTTTTGTTCTTTTCTTAAAATTTTATTTATTTATTTTAATTGGAAGCTAATCACTTTATAATATTATAGTGGTTTTTGCCATACATTGACATGAATCAGCAATGGGTGTACATGTGTTCCCCATCCTGAACCCCTCTCCCACCTCCCTCCCCATCCCATACCTCAGGGTCATCTCAGTGCACCAGCCCTGACACCCTGTCTCATGCATCAAACCTGGGCTGGCGATCTATTGCACATATGATAATATACATGTTTCAATGTGATTCTCTCAAATCATCCCACCCTAGCCTTCTCCCACAGAGTCCGAAAGTCTGTTCTTTACATCTGAGTCTCTTTTGCTATCTTCCATATAGGGTCATTGTTACCATCTTTCTAAATTCCATATATCTGTGTTAATATAGTGTATTGGTGCTTTTCTTTCTGGCTTACTTCACTCTGTATAATAGGCTCCACTTTCATCCACCTCATTAGAACTGATTCAAATGCATTCCTTTTAATAGCTGAGTAATATTCCATTGTGTACATTTACCACAGTTTTTTTAATCCACTCATCTGCCGATGGACATCTAGGTTGCTTCCATGTATTGGCTATTGTAAACAGTGCTGCAATGAACATTGGGGTACACACATCTCTTTCAATTCTGGTTTCCTCAATGTGTATGCCCAGTGGGATTGCTGGGTCATATGGCAGTTGTATTTCCAGTTTTTTAAGGAATCTCCACACTGTTCTCCATAGTGACTGTACTAGTTTGCTTTCCCACCAACAGGGTAAGAGGGTTCCCTTTTCTCTGTACTCTCTCCAGCATTTATTGTTCATAGACTTTTTGATAGCAGCCATTCTGACTGGCATGAGATAGTACCTCATTGTGGTTTTGATTTACATTTCTCTGATAATGAGTGATGTTGAACATCTTTTCATGTGTTTGTTAACCATCTGTATGTCTTCTTTGGAGAAATGTCTGTTTAGTTCTTTGGCCCATTTTTTTTTTTATTGGGTCGTTTGTTTTTCTGGAATTGAGCTGCATGAGCTGCTTGTGTATTTTTGAAATTATTCCTTTTCAGTTGCTTCTTTGCTATTATTTTCTCCCATTCTGAAGTCTGTCTTTTCAGCTTGCTTATAATTTCCTTTGTTGTGCAAAAGCTTTTAAGTTTAATTAGGTCCCATTTGTTTATTTTTGCTTTTATTTCTATTACTCTGGCAGGTGGGTCATAGAGGATCCTGCTGTGATTTATGTAAGAGAGTGTTTTGCCCATGTTTTCCTCTAGGAGTTTTATAGTTTCTGGTCTTACATTTAGATCTTTAATCCATTTTGAGTTTATTTTTGTGTATGGTGTTATAAAGTGTTTTAGTTTCATTCTTTTACAAGTGGTTGGCCAGTTTTCCCAGCACCACTTGTTAAAGAGACTGTCTTTTCTCCATTGAATATTCTTGACTCCTTTGTCAAAGATAAGGTGTCCATAGGTGCATGGATTTATCTCTGGGCTTTCTGTTTTGTTCCATTGATCTATATTTCTGTCTTTGTGCCAGTACCATACTGTCTTGGCTTTGTAGTAGAGCCTGAAGTCAGGCAGGTTGATTCCTCCAGTTCCATTCTTCTTTCTCAAGATTGCTTTGGCTATTCGAGGTTTTTTGTACTTCCATACAAATTATGAAATTATTTGTTCTAGCTCTGTGAAAATACCGTTGGTAGCTTGATAGGGATTGCATTGAATCTATAGATTGCTTTGGGTAGAATACTCCTTCTCGCTATATTGATTCTTCCGATCCATGAACATGGTATATTTCTCCATCTATCAGTGTCCTCTTTGATTTCTTTCACCAGTGTTTTATAGTTTTCTATATATAGGTCTTTTGTTTCTTTAGGTAGATTTATTCCTAAGTATTTTATTCTTTTCATTGCAATGGTGAGTGGAATTGTTTCCTTAATTTCTCTTTCTGTTTTCTCATTGTTAGTGTATAGGAATGCAAGGGATTTCTGTGTGTTAATTTTATATCCTGCAACTTTACTATATTCACTGATCAGCTCTAGTAATTTTCTGGTGGAGTCTTTAGGGTTTTCTATGTAGAGGATCATGTCATCTGCAAACAGTGAGAGTTTTACTTCTTTTGCAATCTGGATTCCCTTTATTTCTTTTTCTTCTCTGACTGCTGTGACTAAAACTTCCAAAACTGTATTGAATAGTAGTGGTGAGAGTGGGCACCCTTGTCTTGTTCCTGACTTTAGGGGAAATGCTTTCAATTTTTCACCATTGAGGATAATGTTTGCTGTGGGTTTGTCATATATGGCTTTCATTATATTGAGGTATGTTCCTTCTATGCCTGCTTTCTGGAGGGTTTTTATCATAAATGAATGTTGTTGTTTTTGATTTTAAAAGAAATGCTTTTAGTCTTTCACCGTTGGGTATGTAGTTAGCTGTGGGTTTGTCATAAATGGTTTTTTATTATATTGAGATATAGTCCTTCTATATCCATCTTGATGAGAGTTTTTATTAATATCATGAATGGATATTGAATTTTTTCAAATGCTATTTGAGATCATTATATGATTTTTATTCTTCCTTTTGCTAATGTGGTATATCACATTGATTAGTTTGCAAGTATTAAAATATCCTTAAGCCACTGGAATAAATCCCACTTGATCATGCTATGGTGCTGCTGCTAAGTCACATCAGTCATGTCCGACTCTGTGCGACCCCATAGACGGCAGCCCACCAGGCCCCACCATCCCTGGGATTCTCCAGGCAAGAACACTGGAGTGGTTTGCCATTTCCTTCTCCAATGCATGAAAGTGAAAAGTGAAAGTGAAGTCGCTCAGTCGTGTCCGACTCAGCGACCCCATGGACTGCAGCCTACCAGGCTCCTCTGTCCATGGGATTTTCCAGGCAAGAGTACTGGAGTAGGGTGCCATTGCCTTCTCCAATCCTTTTTATATATTGTTGGATTCATTTTGCTAATATTTTGTTGAAGATTTTTACATCTGTGTTCATCAGTGATATTGGCCTGGAATTTTCTTACTTTGCAGTGTCTTTTTCTGGTTTAGGTATCAAAGGTAAAGGTGGCTTCAGAGATTGAATTAGGAGTGTTCTCTCCACTTCAGTTCTGGGGAATAGTTTGAGAAGCATAGGTATTAGCCCTTCTTTATATGTTTGGTAGATTTTTCCTGTGAAGCCATCTAGTCCTGGACTTGTGTTTGCTAGTTTTTTTAAAAATTACAAATTTAATGGTTCTGCTAGTTATTGGTCTTTTCAAATTGTTTCTCCTTGATTCAGTCTTGGCAGGTGTATGCTTCTAGAAATTTGTCCATTTCTTTGAGGTTGTACTATTTGTTGGCATATACTGTTGGTAGTATTCTCTTATGAGTTTTGTACCTGTGTGGTATTGTCCGTTATTTCTCTTCTTTCAGTTATTGTGTCGTTTATTTGGGTCCTCTCTCTTTTCTTCTTGGTGAAACAAGCTAAAAGTTTATCAAGTTTGTTTATCTTTTTGAAAAACCAGCTCTCACTTTCTTTGATATTTCCCCTTTTACCTTTATTATTTCCTTCCTTCTGCTGAATTTGGGCTTTTTTGTTCTTTTTCTAATACCTTTACGTGGTAGGCTGTGTTTTTTCATTTGAGATTTTTCTTATTTCTGGAGGAAGGCCAGTATTGGTGTAAATTTCTTAGAACAGCTTTTGCTGCATCCCATAGATTTTGGAAAGTTGTGGTGGAAAGTTGTGTTTCCCTTTTCATTTATCTTGTTTTATTTTCTCATTTCCTCTTTGATTTCTTCATTGACTCATTTAGTAGCATGTTGTTTAGTCTCCACGTGTTTGTTCTTTTCTCATTTTTCTTTCTGTAACAGATTTTCAACTTCAAACTGTTATGGTCAGAAAAGATGCTTGAAATAATTTCTGTCCTTTTCAATTTGTTGAGAATTATTTTATGGCCTAGCTTGTAATCTGTCCTGGAAGTAGGTCCATGTGCACTTGAAAACAGTATGTATCCTGCTGTTTGGGCATGAAATTTCCTGTAGGTATCTATTCAATCTAACTGGTCTATCATGTCATTTAAGACCACTGTTGCCTTATTGATTTTCTCTCTGGATGATCTGTTCATTGATGTAAGTGGGGCATTTAAGTTCCCTACTCTTACTGTATGATTGTCCATTTCTCCCTTTATTTCTGTTAGTATTTCTTTGTATGTATAGATGTTCCTTTATTGGATGCATATTTGTTAATGTGTGTAATATATTCTTGTATTGATCACTTTATCATTGTATAATGTCTTTCTATGTCTTTTGTTATAGCCTTTGTTTTAAAGTCTATTTTGTGTGATATGAGTATTACTACTGCCTCCTTTCTTGTCATTTCCATTTATGTGAAATGTCTTTTTCCATTTCCTCTCTTTCAGTCTTGTGTGTGTCTTTAGTTCTGAACTGAGTTTTGTAGGCAGCATAAAGATGGGTCTTGTTTTTTTAAAAAATACAGTTAACCACTCTATGTCTTTTGATTGAAACATTTAGTCCTTTAACATTTAGAGTAATTATTGATAGATATGTACTGATTGACATTTTATTACTTATTTTCTGGCTGATTTTATAGTTTTTTTCTGGTTATTTCTTTTTGTTTCTTTCCTTGTGGTTTGATGATTATCTTTGGTAATAGTATGCTTATGTTTCTTTCTTTTTAGTTTTTGTGTTTCTATTGTAGGTTTTTTTTATTTGTGGTTTTCATGGGGTTCATATATGTTGACCTATAACTAAATCTACCTGTTTTAAACTGATAATCATTTGAGTTCAAACACATTTAAAAGATCATTGTTTACACCTCTCCCCAACATTTTGTGTCTTAATATCATATTTTACATCTTCATGTTTATCCCTTTAACTCTTTATTGTAGTTATAGTTCCTTTTACATTTTTTTGTCTTTTAATATTTGTACTGGCTTAGTTAAGTGGTAGATCCTCAATCCTTACTATATATTTTCCTTTCCTTTCCTTTTTGGAACTTCAATTTTCTATAGATTCTTACTTTTTTCCTTCTCCCTCAAAGAGAAAACCCTTTAACATTTCTACATTTCTTTTACAGCAGGTTTAGTTTTGATGAAATCTTTTAGCTTTTGCTTTTCTGAGGAGTTTTATATATGCTTTGATGCTAATAGCAGTCTTTCTGGGTAGCGTATCCTAGGTTGCAGGTTTTTCCATTTCAGCACTTTGAATATATCATGCAACTCTCTTCTTACCTGCAATATTTCTGCAGAAAAATCAGCTAATAGCCTTATGGAGTTTCCTTGTATATGAGTCTGTTTTTATCTTGCTGCCTTTAAAATTGTCTTTAAATTTTTCCGTTTTAATTATGATATATCTGTCTGGTTTTATACTGTTTGGAACTCTCTGTGCTTCCTGTACCTGGATATCTCTTTCCTTTTTCACTAGTTTGGGAGGTCTTTAGCCATAATTTTCTCAAATACATTTTCAATCTCCTTCACCCTCTTCTCCTGCTGGGACCCTTATAATTTGAATATTGGTAAAATTAATGCTAAGCCAGAGATCTCATAAACTGTTCTCATTTTTAAAAATTTGTTTTCTTTTACGTGATTTCCATTACTTTGTTTTCCAGATCACTTATGCATTCTTCTGTGTCAGTCTGCTTTTCATTCCTTCTAGTGTGTTTATTTTCCATTATTGAATTCTTTATTTCTGATTGAGTCTTTTTTTATATTCTTTGTTCCATATTAACATTCTCACTATATTTATCTATTGTTTTCCTTATTTCAGTTAACATTCTTATTAGCAATGCTTTGCATTCTTTATCAGGTCAATTATATATTTCTATATAATTATGTATTTTAATTATTAAAAGAGTATCTCCAGCTCTATACAGTCAGCAAAAACAAGAGTTGGAGCTGACTGTGGCTCAGATCATGAACTCCTTATTGCCACATTCAGACTTAAATTGAAGAAAGTAGGGAAAACCACTAGACCATGCAGATATGACCTAAATCAAATCCCTTTTGATTATACAGTGGAAGTGAGAAATAGATTCAAGAGATTAGCTCTGATAGACAGAGTGCCTAATGAACTATAGAATGAGGTTCATGACATTGTACAGGAGACAGAGATCAAGACCATCCCCATGGAAAAGAAATGCAAAAAAGCAAAATGGCTGTCTGAGGAAGCCTTACAAATAGATGTGAAAAGAAGAGAAGCGAAAAGCAAAGGAGAAAAGGAAAGATATACCCATTTGAATGCAGAATTCCAAAAGAATAGCAAGGAGAGATAAGAAAGCCTTCTTCAGTGATCAGTGCAAAGAAATAGAGAAAAACAATAGAATGGGAAAGACTAGAGATCTCTTCAAGAAAATTAGAGATACCAAGGGAACATTTCATGCAAAGATGAACACAATAAAGACAGAATGGTATGGACCTAACAGAAGCAGAAGGTATTCAGAAGTGGCAAGAATACACAGAAGAAATATACAAAAAAGATCTTCATGACCCAGATAATCCCGATGGTGTGATCACGCACCTAGAGCCAGACATCCTGGAATGTGAAGTCAAGTGGGCCTTAGAAAGCATCACTATGAACAAAGCTAGTGGAGGTGATGGAATTCCAGTGGAGCTATTTCAAATCCTGAAAGATGATGCTGTGAAAGTGTTGCACTCAATATGCCAGCAAATTTGGAAAACTCAGCAGTGGCCATAGGACTGGAAAAGGTCAGTTTTCATTCCAATCTCAAAGAAAGGCAATGCTAAAGAATGCTCAAACTACCACACAATTGCACTCATCTCACACGCTAGCAAAGCAATGCTCAAAATTCTCCAAGCCAGGCTTCAACAGCACGTGAACCATGAACTTCCAGATATTCAAGCTGATTTTAGAAAAGGCAAAAGAACCAGAGATCAAATTGCCAACATCTGTTGGATTACTGAAAAAGCAGAAGAGTTCCAGAAAAACATCTACTTCTGGTTTATGGACTATGCCAAAGCCTTTGACTGTGGATCACCACAAACTGTGGAAAATTCTTAAAGTGATGGGAATGCCAGACCACCTGTCCTGCCTCTTGAGAAATCTGTATGCATGTCAGGAAGCACCAGTTAGAACCAGACATGGAACAACAGACTGGTTCCAAATCGGGAAAGGAGTACATTAAGGCTGTGTATTGTCACCCTGCTTATTTAACTTATATGCAGAGTACATCATGAGAAAAGCTGGGCTGGATGAAGCACAAGCTGGAATCAAGATGGCAGGGAGAAATACCAATAACCTCAGATATGCAGATGACACCACTATTATTGCAGAAAGTGAAGAACTAAAGAGCCTCTTGATGAAAGTGAAAGAGGAGAGTGAAAAAGTTGGCTTAAAACTCAACATTCAAAAAATGAAGATCATGGCATCTGGTCCCATCACTTCATGGGAAATAGATGGGGAACCAGTGGAAACAATGACAGATTTTATTTTAGGGGGCTCCAAAATCATTGCAGATGGTGACTGCAGGCATGAAATTAAAAGACGCTTGGTCCTTGGAAGAAAGATTATGACCAACCTAGATAGCATATTAAAAAGCAGTGATATTACTTTGCCAACAAAAGTCCATCTAGTCAAGGCTATGGTTTTTCCAGTGGTCATGTATGGATGTGAGAGTTGGACTATAAAGAAAGCTGAGTGACACAGAATTGATGCTTTTGAAAGTGGTGTTGGAGAAGACTCTTGAGAGTCCCTTGGACTGCAAGGAGATCCAACCAGTCCATCCTAAAGGAAATCAGTCCTGAATATTCATTGGAAGGACTGATGCTGAAGCTGAAGCTCCGATACTTTGGCCACCTGATGCAAAGAACTGACTCATTTGAAAAGTCCCTGATACTGGGAAGGATTGAAGGCAGGAGGAGAAGGGGACAACAGAGGATGAGATGGTTGGATGGCATCACTGATTCAATGGACATGAGTTTGAGTAAGCTCCAGGAGTTGGTGATGGACAGGAAGGGCTGGCACGCTGCAGTCCATGGGGCTGCAAAAAGTTGGACATGACTGAACTGAACTGACCTGACCTGAATTATTTTTTTCAGTGATTTTTCTCTTACTGTTTCGATTGAGAGTAGGTCCTATGCTTTATTATTTTCCTTAATTTTGTTTGCCTGTATGAATTTAAGTGAAACAGTTATCTATTCCAATCTGGAAGAGATGCCATATATGGAAGCGTCCCTACGCAGACTGTGTGCCTAATGCGTTTGGAGAGAGAGCAGATTTGATGTGGACATAAGCAAGGACTTTCCTCAGGTTGTGTTGGTAGCTATTATGTTGGTAGCTATTACGTTGATGTGAGGCTGGAGATAGAGGAGTTAGAGCTGTAGCTGGGTGTGAGTTGGGACTTTCCTTCTACTCAGTGGCCAGCACTGGCCTCCAAGTAGCTGGAGTAGAAGCCCTGCGGGTTGCACCTGAGCTGGCTGTGTTCCATTTAGGTGTCTGCTTTCCCCTTTCCCAACACTGGGACTTTTGCCCCAGAGGTGGAAATTGCAGAGGAAGGGAAGCCCATGTGGGCCCTCTCAGCTCATTTTTGCCATAGACAGCAGTCTGAGTTGTTTCTAATGTGCTGCCTGTGCAGGTGCCAGCACTTATTTCTATCTGCTTAGATGCAGCCTCAGGTCCAAGTCCTGCTTGTCTCTCACTGCTGATCAGTCCCCCAGTCTGTGACACTGCCGCCCTTTTGTGGAGCTGCACTGCAGGGCAGGAGGGGCCAGTGTGGACTCTCTTTGTGTATCGGGGTTAGCTATAGTGGAGTAGCCGCCCTCAGAGTTCTGGGCTGCTTCTGATACAGTGCTTGAGTATGTGCCAACAATAGTTACTGCTGCGTCACCCAGGCTTTGCCCCAGGACTAGGTCATCTCTCTATCCCATGGCCTAGCTTTTTCCCTGGCTGTGGCAGCCCTAGATCACATACCACACTGAGACGTGTAGTAAGCTCTGCTGGAGCAAACACCAAGCAGTTGTGGGAAACTTGATAGCCTCTGGAGCAGTCCTCTAACCATCTTCTCTGCCCTGCCCTGGGGAAGCCAGTGCACAAGCACTCCTCAGGAGCAGAAACCAGGCTTCCTACAGACCTCCTGTTGGTCCCAGTATCCTCCAAGCAGCCAAGAGGGCTCATCTACTCTGTGTATGACCCCTGGACTGGGGCATCCAGTCCGTGGTTTTCACTGCTCACTCCCCAAAGCTGGTGTTTGTTCATGTAATCTCTCTTTTCCTCTGAGACTCCTCCCAGGGTCATGGGCCCTGACTTATTTTTCTCCCCTTCCTACTTGATTCCATATGTATCTTTCTTAGCCTTGCTTGTACAAGAATCTTTCTGCTAGTTTCCATTTAGTTTTCAATGAATATTGTTCCACATGCAAATGTATTTTTGATGTATTCATGGCAAGAGGTGACTTCCGTGTCCTCCTACACTACCATCTTGACTAATCTCCTTTTTAGCAACAGTTTTGACCATGATGTAAAATCACAATGGCTAATAAGAATGAATAACAAATTTATAAAATCTCAAGCTCCCATTTTGAAGTAAATGACTATTCTTTTTGTATCAATGAGTTGTTGGAGGCTAAATATCTTATGTTTTGACATTATCTGTTTGCAGTGTACCACCAATACTTTAACTATCTATAAAATTGTGTGATATATTTGTGTGTCCTAAGGTTAAATGGCATGGCATACAGTGACAGCAGTAACTAATAAATAGTGGGAAATAAACAAATGAACCTGTTTGGGAGGAGGCATAGAGTGGATTAAAATTCCTGTTAGGCAGTACTGATATGTGATTATGTAGCTGGAAAAAAAAAAGCTGTTACCATTTCTGACATCTGTATTCCAATAGAAATATGACATAGGTGTTTTGTACTATTTGTTATCCTATAAAGTAAAAAAGTATCAGAGACAGATCTATTCCTTTCTCTATTAGCATACATTATCTTAATATTTATCTTTGAGGGCATAAAACTTGAAAAATTAGTCTAACTATTTTCCCGCTATTCAACAAAACTCCATTAAAGCCACAGAACTCTTCCATATGTCATCTTATCTTCCAACACAGGCGATAACGTGGAACATGATATAACATTTCTTATCATGTCAGTTGCAGCACAACTAAACATAAGCCCAAGCCTGCAAAGATAGAGGATTATATCTCAGTTACTTTCTGGAACTGGGTTTTGTAGTAACTGCTAAACCAGTATGAGACAGTGTATACTGCATACTAAATTGAACTCACAGTCTGGAAAATTGAGGCTAATGACTCAATGTACTCAGTGAAAGGGGGAAATATACATAGGAACATTCTGAGGTTCTGAGGCATTTCACAAGCAGGATGTTTATCATTATTTTCCTGAGCAATATTTACAAGTGCAGACAGCCACTCTTACATAAAAATAAATTATGCAACCATTATATTATTCAAGGTACTTCAAAATGTCTTTTTGCCCCTAATATCCACTCCATACTTCTTTGTAAACCTGCCACAGTTGCCAGAATTTTTACCATCTTCAGTGACTCCACTGTTATTCTCTAGGTAACTGTGTTACTCAAAATAGTAATGTTATTAGCCATTAAGGTAAATTAAGGCATAGCAAACAAACAGATATCTGATTTGCTGCACCCTAATACTGCACGTTCATTTCCTATGTACACTCATTGCATATGGCTTTTCTGTGTAAATTTGCAGTAGCTTAATTACAGTCTATGGGTTCACAAAAGAGTCAGACGCAACTCAGCGACTAAACAGGAACAAATTCAATCTTTTATTACAGTGAAAGACTTCACCGAGTACATGAATCACAATAGCCTCCCCAATAAATACTTGACAATACAACATAAGTTGTATCAATCTTACTCCACTTCCTGCAAGCTTCATGCCTCGTAAACAACATGAGGTCAAAAGTACTCAAGGGCTTCTGAGAATTCCTGAGCCATGTTTCTGCCTCTGCTCATTCCTCTTCTCTCTCAACCCTGAATCCCCTTTGCCCTAATTATTCTGATTGCAAAGATCCCCCCCCCCCTTGTTCTAAGAACTCTTAATGCTCTCAAACTCAGCTTTCCATTTTCTTACTGTACTTGCATCTCCAGGTGCCGCACAAGAGCAAACATTTCTGTCTTAACAGAATTCTCCAGCCCGTAAGACCTTTGACAAACTTCTCAGGTCACTTGTTGTGAATTGAGATTTCTTACCTTCGGCAGAGATGCCCTGGAGCCTGAACTCTGGGTGGTCATTGTTAAGACTGTCGTTATGCCCAGTGCAACTCTGGCAGGGGCCGCATCCATGTTTATCCAAAAAGAGACCCAGGACAAAATGACTATCAACAAACTGGGGATGTACATCTGGATCAAATAATATCCCATCTGGCGTTCCAGGTGAAATTTAACCTCGATGCAGGTAAACTTTCCTGGAAACAGGAAATGATGATTTAAAAGCCTGTTTGAAATGATCTTTCCCATTCCAGCCTCCCACTTTATTTTTATTAAAAAAGAACATTAAAGATGGATTTGAAAGATTGCACAAAACACTGACTCTACATACCCAATTCAACTCTTTTCCAACTCAACCAGTAATGAAAATGACAGTGTGAGAATGAGTGATCTAAAAAGTCACTGGCTCAAAACCACATGGCATATTTAGTTTTCAAATCTATGCTTCTGGCAGTGTGATTGTTTAGACAGAGCTTCCGAGTTTTCTAGACTATTCAGTGGAAAGAAACTATTCATGTTTTGTGGGAATTATAGTATATAATATACAGCATACAATATGTAACCTACAGCATAAATGTGTAGCATACACTATATAGCATTTAATGCATAAGATATAATAGTTGAAACTATACCTTCCTAAGCAGTGAAGTTCATGTGAGGCTCCTAAAGGATTTGGATAATTGTATATCTGTCTTCATGTTAGCAATAGCAAGAGAAAAATGGACACTTTTAGAAGCTGTGAATTTAATCTGATCATTGTAAAAATTTCATAATCTCCTGGGTAATTACTTGAGGACATTTAGAATATACCTAGAATCTGTTTCAGTTCAGTTCAGTTCAGTTCAGTCGCTCAGTCATGTCCGACTCTTTGCGACCCCATGAATCACAGCACGCCAGGCCTCCCTGTCCATCACCAACTCCCGGAGTTCACTCAGACTCACGTCCATCGAGTCGGTGATGCCATCCAGCCATCTCATCCTCTGTCGTCCCCTTCTTCTCCTGCCCCCAATCCCTCCCAGCATCAGAGTCTTTTCCAATGAGTCAGCTCTTCGCATGAGGTGGCCAAAGTACTGTGGTTTCAGCCTTTAGCATCATTCCTTCCAAAGAAATCCCAAGGCTGATCTCCTTCAGAATGGACTGGTTGGATCTCCTTGCAGTCCAAGGGACTGTCAAGAGTCTTCTCCAACACCACAGTTCAAAAGCATCAATTCTTCAGCACTCAGCTTTCTTCACAGTCCAACTCTCACATCCATACATGACCACTGGAGAAACCATAGCCTTGACTAGACAGACCTTAGTCGGCAAAGTAATGTCTCTGCTTTTGAATATGCTATCTAGGTTGGTCATAACTTTTCTTCCAAGGAGTAAGCGTCTTTTAATTTCATGGCTGCAGTCACCATCTGCAGTGATTTTGGAGCCCAGAAAAATAAAGTCTGACACTGTTTCCACTGTTTCCCATCTATTTCCCATGAAGTGATGGGACCGGATGCCATGACCTTCGTTTTCTGAATGTTGAGCTTTAAGCCAACTTGTTCACTCTCCTCTTTCACTTTCATCAAGAGGCTTTTGAGTTCCTCTTCACTTTCTGCCATAAGGGTGGTGTCATCTGCATATCTGAGGTTATTGATATTTCTCCTGGAAATCTTGATTCCAGCTTGTGTTTCTTCCAGCCCAGCATTTCTCATGATGTACTCTGCATATACGTTAAACAAGCAGGGTGACTATATACAGCCTTGACGTACTCCTTTTCGTATTTGGAACCAGTCCGTTGTTCCATGTCCAGTTCTAACTGTTGCTTCCTGACCTGCATACAGATTTCTCAAGAGGCAGGTCAGGTGGTCTGTATTCCCATCTCTCTCAGAATTTGTTTACAGTGTTGCATTGCCTCTAAAATAGAGTACATGTACAGACACTACAACTTTTAACATACTATTAAGAGACAGATGTTCCTGCCCCTTACCACTTCCCTTCCTTTTTAATTGGCTTGGCATTCGAAGCCCAGAAGGTAATTTGGCTTAGCCCACACAAATGATAAGAGATAGGGTTGGGTTCTTCTTGGTCAGGAAGAAGACCTTAGAATCAGATTCTAGCTATTTCATAGAAAGCATTGTTGACTTCTAGAACAAATGTTCATGGACCATTTACTCAGCAGTGACTCCCTGAGCAGTCACTGAACAAACCATCATGTCTCAATTGCTTCTCCTTGATCAGCTTGTGTGATATGAAAGACCAGGACATTCACAGGAAAAGCCTTCGACTTTCCTGGGCAGGCATAATCTTCCAGGTAACAACAGATGCCCACTTGTTGCTACTGCCTCAGATTCTCCCCTTGCACCATGTGTCTGTCAGCACTAGTGACAACGCATGACTTTTACAGCCAGCTGACTTCCCACCAGCTGATTTTCACGCACGCTGTTTAGGACTGGAGACTACAACAGCTGTATTTCTGGGTTTGCAAAGACCTATAATTTCTCTCTTCCACTAAGGCAGAGTACAAATTTAAAATCGATGTATTAATTTATTTGGCTGCCTCAGGTCTTTATTGTGGCAAGCAGGATCTTCGTCGTGTCATGTGGGATCTGTTGTTGTGGCGCATGGTCTCTCTAGTTGTGGCACACGGGTTCCAGAGCATACAGGCTCAGTAGCTGTGGCGTGCAGGCTTAGTTGCTCCACAGCATGTGGGATCTTAGTTCCCCGGCCAGGGACCGAACCCTTGACCCCTGCATTGCAAGTGA
The DNA here is from genome assembly GCF_016772045.2 of Ovis aries. Lineage (NCBI taxonomy): Eukaryota > Metazoa > Chordata > Mammalia > Artiodactyla > Bovidae > Ovis > Ovis aries. The sequence continues at coordinate 12,758,416 of NC_056080.1, read as the reverse complement.
ATTCTTAACCACTGGCCCACGGAAGTCCTGAAAGTGCAAATTGATCTGAGAAGCCAATGTCAAGAGTGGATGCTGGGAATGGGCCAAAATTTATACATTTCATGTACCACTTACAAGGTATCATACATTGTTCCTCAAAGTCATTTGATAGTAGATGGTCAGCAAGAGAATAGCTCAAGATTCCCAAGTCTCTTTCCTTCTCTCTCTCTTTTGGAAAAATTACCTGTCGTGCTCTCTGATCCATTCCAAGGGGTATAGGCATCTTATGTGTTGAAGGGATTTTGAGCCAAGCCCAGGGCAGTTCTTTGTAGCTCAACTTTCTTGATAAATATGCAGAAAATAAGGTGATAAGATATATATGCCAAGCTGCAGGTGGAGCCCATTTGAGCTTAGCAGCTGAAAGGAAACTTACCAGTGTTGTAATGCTTTGTGCAGTAGCCGAGTTCCTTCTCTTCTTTCAAAATAAACTGAGGCAGGGTCAATCCTTCAGCGACTTGAACTGGGCCATCACTTAACCACTCAAATATCAGGTCATTCATTGTGTACCCAACTGGAGCAAACAAATCATAGTGAAAAACTGAATGCATCTTTTCAAGAAAGCTTTAAAGTCTAGCTAGGTAAAGAAACAATCAAGGAGGTCAATCTAAAGCAGACATGATCGGTCAATTCAAGAGCATTTTTTAATAAAAGAGCTGTGATCATCATGACAACTACATGTCATTGGAGCCAAAGAAATTGAAGACAACAAGCTATTTCTGAATGATTTTTTTTCTGTATAACGAGAGAATGAAATCTATAAAGTCCATTTTTCCTTTGCCTTCTTTATCCACTAAATCTTCTGAAGAACAAACAAGTAAACTAACAGAAATGCTTTGAAAATTGTCTTTACTTGAAAGAGCTGTGTCTGTGGTTATCCAATAAAACAATGTAGTTCATGGTACCAGTCTCAGAATTTCAAATGAAAAGCATTTTTTTAAAAATGAGGATGGATTCATCACAGCCCTGCTTAAAATATTTCCATTACAAACTTGGCTCCTCCCTTTGGGTCTACTACCTTTGTTTTCAGAAAGTTTATGTTCAAGTCCTTATGGTCAGTCCTCAATTACTTTAGCAAGTGGGAAAGGCTGTAGGTAGGTAACCTAAGAGAAAGTTGTAGAATATGCAAATTAAGCATATTCATTGTGCTAGTTTCTTGCTAAAGGGGCCAACTCATCACAATGCTGAATATGAAGTAAAACAGATTCTCTGTTATATAGTCAGATTGTTACATGACTCTTGAACCATTCGAAGTAAGATTATTATCAGTTTAGTAAACTAAAGTCAGCTCTTAGTCTCCAAGCTCCTGCTAACTAGGTTGTTAAGTCAAGTACTCCTGGATCTTTTTGCACCCTGGAAATGAAGGCTACTCTTTTTTCAGACATCAGTTCTCTCCCCTCTTCTTTATGTGTGATATAAACTCTAAAAGGAGAGTGAGGCAGACAAGGGTTATTATGTGAGGTTTTGGCTAGCCAGTAACCTCAGCATGTTTATTAAGGTTATAGATTCTTATTCTTGTTTACTGAAAGGTAATGACTCACCAAAGCTACCCAGAAATCAATTGCAAAATTAATTGGAATCTACTTTCCTCTTTCTTTGGACCACCTTTTCCATTCAAAGTCAGAAATTAAAAACAAGCAAGGAGTCACAAAGAGGGCTTTGTACAAGCATTGATGGTCCACAAAGAGAGTGGTCAACCCTATCTCTTCCACATCAGTACTGTATGAGGAATTCTTGGATATATCTACCAAATACTAGAGGCTTGCCAAACACCCTTTTCTTGCTGACTGCTACAGTAATAGTCCTTGTCAGCCACTTGGAAGCTGCAGCTTGGGGTCATACAGAAGAGGAAACAATGTGGGGAAGGAGGATATAATATGAGGGTAGAAAAGTAAAGGCCACTTCCCACCCTTCACAGTCAAAGTTAGTGGTAAACACATCACTGCTTCTTTGATTTCATTACTTCTAGATCCTGCAAGCACCAAGCACATTTACTAATTGGAGTTTTTAAGCCTTGAAGGGGGCTTCCCTACTAGCTCAGCTGTTAAAGAATCTGCCTGCAATATGGGAGACCTGGGTACGATCCCTGGCTTGTAAGATCCCCTGGAGAAAGAAATGGCTACCCACTCCAGTATTCTGGCCTGGAGAATTCCATGGACTGTATAGACCAAGGGGTTGCAAAGAGTCGGACATGATTAAGCCTTGGAAGAACTTCAGATGATAGCTATGGTTGTTGCTTTATAGAAAAACTAAGTATTAGGTTGAGGCAGGGGAGAACTTGGAGCAGTACAGAAGACACAAATAAGGAATCATTATGTAAGAAAAAGTTTTTCTTAACTATCTTCTGAAGAGAAGGGGCAATGGGGAAAAATGAATGCATAAAGCCTATTGTAAATCAGAAATTTTCATTTTATCCCTGACAGCCTCTTCAAACAAAGATGTTTCATTATTTTGTTTATTTTTGTAGGAAGTTTCAAGGGAAATCTACAATGATTTTAAATGATCAGAAGAAATCCCTGTCACTGCCTCTTTTTAAATAATAGTTGATGTGTCTTTTTACATTTATTATTTTTCTAAACCAAGAAGTTAAAAGTATTTTCTTGCCCCTGCCTCATTAAATCTCCTAACATCCCTGTAGGTCAGTTACACTTACTATTCTCTGCATTTTACAAACAGAGCAACTGACGGAGCAAGCCAGAAAAAAATTTCATGTCTGCTGACTGAAAATTCCGTTACCTTGGAGGCATCAGCAACTTATGGCACATGTTAAAGATTTCAGTAGCATCAGAGCCAGGACATAAAGGGCACAAAGTAATAGCAATTCTCTTATTTCCTTCACCTTGTCTTTGTATGTCCATTGCCCATCTAAGGGAGATCCCCTTATTCCATGTCGTCTCAATGCCCCTCATTTTTACATCCTCCTCTGACTAAGGCCCCTGTATCTTGTCCTCAAATCAATTATCCCTTCCTGCTAAAATTCCTTTGAAGTGAAGGTCTATACAAGCACAAGATAGAAGGAAATACAATTTTCTGACTAGAGAGTGATTCATTATAGAGGTTAAATGACGGCTAATCTTAATTTTCCCAGGAGACATTTTCATTTCAAAGAAAAGCTTACTAAATCAGGCTTGTTTTTCGAGGAAGGGCAAGTTATTTGGCTTTTTACTTTGAAAAATGGTCTTTGTGCTCTTGGGTATAAGTCATGTACACACACTTTTACTTGTCCTTCCCTTAGGACCTCGAGAGTTGTTAAATAGGTATAGATTGACTCCTATGGGTTTTTTTCTCTTTAATGACACACTGAAAAGAACCAGGTCATTGCTTAAAACAAGCAGGTGGTTACTTCAGTAGTAATGACTTACAACTCTCCAGCTGCATTGTACAAGTCTGGACATCCATTGGAAAATTCTTCAAGTCCATGGGACAGGATAAGGTCAAGGTGAGCCTTAGCAAAGAAAAGAAAATTGAAAACAAGTTTTTAATTTGTGAGATCTGATTCTTGAGAAGCAAACCAAAAATATATTTGGTATTAAGCAGGGTAACACTGATACAGATGATGAAATCTCAGCTCTCACTCAGGACAATGATTTCTAATTTTCAAATGAACAGTAGTCATTGGTAAATTTTTAAAATACTATAGAATTTTGCTGTAACCTCTTACTCTCCATTCCCATCTTCCAGTCTCTGACTGTCACCTTCCCAGTAGCACTGGTCTCAAGTTTATTCTAGAATCAAGAGGTTTCTGGGGGGAAAGGATAGTTAAGGATTTTGTGAAGGTCATGTAAACACTGCTGTATTAAAACTGGATAACCAACAAAGACCTATTATATAGCACACAGAACTCTGCTCAATATTATGTGCCAGCCTGGATGGGAGGGGTTTGGGGAGAGAATGGCTAAATGTATGTGTATGGCTGAGTCCCTTTGCTGTTCACCTGGAACTACCATCACATTGTTAATTGGCTATACCCCAATTACAATACTAAAACTTTAAAGTTATATAAATAAATACATAATTTAGGTGATTAAATAAATAAAGAAAGAAGAGCATTGAGAAACAATCTAACAGGAAAGTGGGCTCTTATGCACACTGATGTCCAAAAGATGTAAAATTTGTCATGCTTTGAAGTTGGACATATGGGCTTTGCTTCAAGGGAAAAAAAATGATGTAATAAGCATAATTGGTTGTGGCAAGTATTGGCTCTCCTTCCATCAAATGGGCAAATACTTCGCTATCTTTTCATTTGCTAACTACATGGACAGGTCAATTGTATATTCTAGCATTCATTCTAGAATTGTCACAAATCTGGAGCGGGTAATTCTGGATCTAAAAAGCCACGTCAGGATCGTAGCTTGTACATAGTATTCACTTCTCTGCGTCCTTCAGGGACTGCTATATTTCCCTTTCCTTAACTTTCCAGGGTCCAGCCACCTCTGATCAAGTCTTTTATGAGGATATCGATTAAGTCACCATCTCTTCCACTATTTCCTTTCTTAGTCCTCGAGGAAATGCCGCACACCTCTTACTCTTCAGTTTTTTTAAACCTCAGAGATTAGAAGAAGGAAATTAAGGTTGAGAATCAGCAGATCTGTGTTCCCTTTCAAGAACTGCCTCCAAATGTCTCTGTCCCCAAAGAAAGACATTAAACTCAATAAACATGCATCCTTAAGAATTCACCTGCAATGCGAGAGACCTGGGTTCGATCCCTGGATTGGGAAGATCCCCTGTACAAGGGAAGTGCTACCCACTCCAATATCCTGGCCTAGAAAATTCCATGGATTGTATAGGCCATGGGGTCACAAAGAATTGGACACAACTGAGTGACTTCACTCACCTAGAGCCAGACATCCTGGAATGTGAAGTCAAGTGGGCCTTAGGAAGCATCACTACGAACGAAGCTAGTGGAGGTGATAGAATTACAGTTGAGCTATTTCAAATCCTGAAAGATGACGCTGTGAAAGTCCTGCCCTCAATATGCCAGCAAATTTGGAAAACTCAGCAGTGGCCACAGGACTGGAAATGGTCAGTTTTCATTCCAATCCCAAAGAAAGGCAATGCCAAAGAATGCTCAAACTACCGCACAATTGCACTTATCTCACATGCTAGTAAACAAATGCTCAAAATTCTCCAAGCCAGGCTTCAGCAATACGTGAACCGTGAACTTCCAGATGTTCAAGCTGGTTTTAGAAAAGGCAGAGGAACCAGAGATCAAATTGCCAACATCCACTGGATCATGGAAAAAGCAAGACAGTTCCAGAAAAACATCTATTTCTGCTTTATTGACTATGCCAAAGCCTTTGACTGTGTGGATCACAATAAACTGTGGAAAATTCTGAGAGAGATGGGAATACCAGACCACCTGACCTGCCTCTTGAGAAACCTGTATGTAGGCCAGGAAGCAACAGTTAGAACTGGACGTGGAACAACAGACTGGTTCCAAATAGGAAAAGGAGTATGTCAAGGCTGTATATTGTCACCGTGCTTATTTAACTTATATGCAGAGTACATCATGAGAAACGCTGGGCTGGAAGAAGCACAAGCTGGAATCAAGATTGCCAGGAGAAATATCAATAACCTCAGATATGCAGATGACACCACCCTTATGGCAGAAAGTGAAAGGAACTAAAAAGCCTCTTGATGAAAGTGAAAGAGGAGAGTGAGAAAGTTGGCTTAAAGCTCAACATTCAGAAAACGAAGATCATGGCATCTGGTCCCATCACTTCATGGAAATAGATGGGAAAACAGTGGAAACAGTGTCAGACTTTATTTTGGGGGGCTCCAAAATCACTGCAGATGGTGACTGAAGTCATAAAATTAAAAGAGCTTACTCCTTGGAAGAAAAGTTATGACCAACCTAGATAGCATATTCAAAAGCAGAGACATTACTTTGCCAACAAAGGTCCATCTAGTCAAGGCTATGGTTTTTCCAGTGGTCATGTATGGATGTGAGAGTTGGACTGTGAAGAAGGCTGAGTGCTGAAGAATTGATGCTTTTGAACTGTGGTGTTGGAGAAGACTCTTGAGGGTCCCTTGGACTGCAAGGAGATCCAACCAGTCCATTCTGAAGGAGATCAGCCCTGGGATTTCTTTGGAAGGAATGATGCTAAAGCTGAAACCGCAGTACTTTGGTCACCTCATGTGAAGAGTTGACTCATTGGAAAAGACTGTGATGCTGGGAGGGATTGGGGGCAGGAGGAGAAGGGGACGACAGAGGATGAGATGGCTGGATGGCATCACTGACTTGATGGACGTGAGTCTGAGTGGACTCCAGGTGTTGGTGATGGACAGGGAGGCCTGGCGTGCTGCGATTCATGGGGTTGCAAAGAGTCGGACACAACTGAGCGACTGAACTGAACTGAACTAAACTGAGTGACTTTCACTTCACTATCAAATGATGGGGTAGAATCAAATGATGCGTATTGCCATTTTGCTCTAATGCTAGAATCCATGTTATTCTGAAGTTCACTGTTCCAAGTTTCTGTTCGTTTTCTCTCAAATATCTTTTCTATCCTTAGACCCCTCTGACTCTTGCACTGTTACCTGAACTCTTCCTTTCTGTCATGCTCTCCCTTCCTGATTCCCTTTTCTTTCCTTTCTCAGCTTTGTGTTATACCTATTCAATCCAAAACAAAATAATAATAATAATAAAAGTGTGGCCCAGTTATTTTAAAGAAAGAAAAGATTTGGCTCCAGTTTCATCCACCTCATTAGAACTGATTCAAATGTATTCTTTTTAATGGCTGAGTAATACCCCAGTGTATATATGTACCACAGCTTTCTTATCCATTCATCTGCTGATGGACATCTAGGTTGCTTCCATGTCCTGGCTATTATAAACAGTGCTGCAAACTAACGCATATATATGGAATTTAGAAAGATGGTAACGATAACCCTGTATGCAGGACAGCAAAAGAGACACAGATGTATAGAACAGTCTTTTAGACTCTGTGGGAGAGGGCGAGGGTGGGATGATTTGGGAGAATGGCATTGAAACATGTATAATATCATATATGAAACGACTCGCCAGTCCAGGTTCAATGCATGATACAGGGTGCTCGGGGCTGGTGCACTGGGACGACCCTAGGGATGGTATGGGGAGGGAGGAGGGAGGGGGATTCAGGATGGGGAACATGTGTATACCTGTGGCGGATTCATGTTGATGTCTGGCAAAACCAATACAATATTGTAAAGTAATTAGCCTCTAATTAAAATAAATAAATTTTATTTAAAAAAAATAAAAGATTTGGGATTTGAAGTGAGATTAGGCAAAGAATCCATGCTGCCAATCTTCAAAATCATTAAAATACAACAATGACAGGGAAAAGCAAGATACAAAAACAGTACAGTGTACTCCCAATCATGCAAAAATGTTTTCAGTATTAGAAGTGAACACAGCACTATATTAAGAGTAGTTATTTTTGGTTGGTGAGATGATTCATACTATTTTTTTAAGTCTTTATTCATTCTGTTTTATCTATATTGACAAGTGTAGTCTATTTGAAGATGATCAATTTTATGTTATTAAGCATGCTTTTCTTCAAAGAATAGCTAAAAGGTGAAATTATTAAATTATCTTTTATTCAGTAATGTTTTGCTATTACTATAGTTATATTATTATTGTTAAAATTTTGCCACAAACATACAGTATTTCACCTTCATTGCTAAATAAGTTACCTACCTCTGTGAGCTATTCTGAGAACATAAATACTACATTTCTAAAGGAAAAGCAATAGTTTTGAGTTCTAAATATCCAAGCTAAAATGACATTTTAGACAGGAAAAATGATTTTTGTCAGTTGTGGAGTTCATTTACAGATATCAATATAAATATAGTTAAATATATTTAAATTTCTTCCTAACATAAAGACTTTGTTTTTTTGAGGTTTTATTTTATTGAGATCAATGCCATGAACTCTTTAACATAAAGGAAGAGTAAAAGAATCAAAATGAAAATCTCTGGTAATCAGAAATTTTTTTAAAACTGACACTTTATTAAGGGAGGGGAATTTCAAAAGTATCTGTGAGTTTAAAATTGTTATTAACACAGTAAGAATCTATTTTTTTTTCAGTTTTTACAGAGGAAATATTTTCATCAAACAAAAATATGTCCATCATATAAAAATAATCAGAGGGCATGTGCATAGTCTAACTGAATCAAAACCAGAAAACCTGGAAATTTCATTATGATTTTGAAAAGTTTACTTTTGAGAAATTAAAAACTAGTAATAGCAGAAATGAATAGTTTTAAAACATGCAACAAGGAATTCAGTGGTATTTTGTTTGCTATTGGAAGTGACCCAATTTTAATATTCTTAATCATAGGTTTGCTTAATTGGATTCTTTTATGAACTTTTTGCACTTATTTAGGGAAAAAAGCTTCAGACAGGATATTTCTGGCTTTGTGGCAGATGTAACAATCCTACAGAGTTCTTGGGGTCAAAACTATTAACACCATGGAAAAGCCCCACTGAGTGAAATTTCCAAAGAGCATGAAACTCTCTGAATTTCAGTCTCAGCTGGGAATCTGAATCTCAGTCTCAGCTGAGAACTGTGTGTATTTCCCTCCTTCCTTATTTGTTTTCCTATTTCCCTTTCTAGATAGGTTTTGTATGGGAACCCAATGGGTGTCAATAACAAGGAGGCAAGTTAACAGCTCCCCACTTTGCTAAATCATGTCATCATCTGAGCAAATGGGAAGCGATTAGAAAGATCTAATCAGTTCTTTCATGGACCCCAGAGCCTATAATTTTTGGTGTCTAGTTTACCGCACATCTGCAGGCCTAAAACACAGACTTGGGTTTTACTTAGTTTTTTCCCTTTTTCACTGAAGTATATGTTAAACACAGTAAAAATACACAAATCATAAGTTACAGCGTGATACCTTTTTTACATCTATACCCACCTGTTTAACATGCACCGAGATGCAGACTTAGAATATTCCCATCACCGCAGAACACTCCCTTGTGCTCTCTTCTGTCAAGAACCTTCCAAAGTAACCACTATTGATTTTTAAAAGCTATCTTTAAATTTAAAAACATGGGTTTGGGAGAAAAGTGAGCTTGATATTATTTTGTACAGAGATACAGAGTGAAGTGAAAGTCACTCAGTCGTGTCCAACTATTTGCGACCCCATGGACTACCCCGTCCATGGAATTCTCCAGGCCAGAATACTGGAGTGGGTAACCTTTCCCTTCTCCAGCGGATCTTCCCAACTTAGGGATTGAACCCAGGTATCCCACATTTCAGGTGGATTCTTTACCAGCTGAGCTACAAGGGAAGCCCAAGAATACTGGAGTGGGTAGCCTATCACTTCTCCAAAGGAATCGAACCAGGGTCTCATGCATTGCAGGCAGATTATTTACCAACTGAGCTATCAGGGAAGCCCAAGAGATGTAGAAATTGCACACACAACATATACCAAAATGCGACCAATATTTTATCTCCATTACTCTGGCTCTCCATTTTTTAGTTGAAAGTGAAAGTCACTGAGTCGTGTCTGACTCTTTGCGACCTTGTGGAGTATACAGTCCATGGAATTCTCCAGGCCAGAATACTGTAATGGGTAGCTGTTCCCTTCTCCAGGGGATCTTCCCAACCCAGGAATCAAACCCAGGTCTCCCATATTGCAGGCAGATTCTTTTACAGCTGAGCCATCAGGGAAACCCAAGAATACTGGAGTGGGTAGCCTATCCCTTCTCCAACGGATCTTCCCAGCCCATTTGATTTTTCTTAAATAACTCATTTACTGAAGCATTATCACACATCCCCCTCTGTTATTGTGAAGACATGTGGGTATTCAGAGCACACCTACTCCTGTTTGCCCAAGAGAAAGAATAAAGTTCCCTTATAGAGACCCTGCTTCTTTATACAGAGTGAGAAGGCTGAGGGAACATTTCTATTTTAAAAGCAAAAGGATAAGACAAAGCACAAAAAAATCAGCTTCCCTCATTCCATTCCATACTACTTTCCTATTTAGTTCACCTTGCTCATCATACCAGCTTAGGTTTATATCTTACTTAAAGTTTAAATGACTGATAGATGCAGACATTGTAAACCACATTTATATTCAGTTCAGTTCAGTTCACTTCAGTTCAGTCGCTCAGTCGTGTCTGACTCTTAGCAACCACATGAATCACAGCACACCAGGCCTCCCTGTCCATCACCAACTCCCAGAGTTCACTCAGACTCACGTCCATCGAGTCAGTGATGCCATCCAGCCATCTCATCCTCTGTCGTCCCCTTCTCCTCCTGCCCCCAATCCCTCCCAGCATCAGAGTCTTTTCCAATGAGTCTACTCTTTGCCTGAGGTGTCCAAAGTACTGGAGTTCCAGCTTTAGCATCATTCCTTCCAAAGAAATCCCAAGGCTGACCTCTTTCACAATGGACTAGTTGGATCTCCCTACAGTCCAAGGGACTCTCAAGAGTCTTCTCCAACACCACAGTTCAAAAGCATCAATTCTTCAGCACTCAGCTTTCTTCACAGTCCAACTCTCACATCCATACATGACCACTGGAAAACCATAGCCTTGACTAGACGGACCTTTGTTGGCAAAGTAATGTCTCTGCTTTTTAATATGCTATCTAGGTTGGTCATAACTTTCCTTTCAAGGAGTAAGCATCTTTTAATTTCATGGCTGCAGTCACCATCTGCAGTGATTTTGGAGCCCCCCAAAATAAAGTCTGACACTGTTTCCACTGTTTCCCCATCTATTTCCATGAAGTGATGGGACCAGATGCCATGATCTTCGTTTTCTGAATGTTGAGCTTTAAGCCAACTTTCTCACTCTCCACTTTCACTTTCATCAAGAGGCTTTTGAGTTCCTCTTCACTTTCTGCCAAAAGGGTGGTGTCATCTGCATATCTGAGGTTATTGATATTTCTCCTGGCAATCTTGATTCCAGCTTGTGCTTCTTCCAGCCCAGCGTTTCTCATGAGGTACTCTACGTATAAGTTAAATAAGCTAAATATATTAAATAAATAAATAAGTTAAATAAGTTAAATATACAGCCTTGACATACTCCTTTTCCTATTTGGAACCAGTCTGTTGTTCCATGTCCAGTTCTAACTGTTGCTTCCTGACCTTTATACAGATTTCTCAAGAGGCATGTCAGGTGGTCTGGTATTCCCATCTCTTTCAGAATTTTCCACAGTTTTTTGTGATCCACACAGTCAAAGGCTTTGGCATAGTCAATAAAGCAGAAATAGATGTTTTTCTGGAACTGTCTTGCTTTTTCCATGATCCAGTGGATGTTGGCAATTTGATCTCTGGTTCCTCTGCCTTTTCTAAAACCAGCTTGAACATCTGGAAGTTCACGGTTCACGTATTGCTGAAGCCTGGCTTGGAGAATTTTGAGCATTGCTTTGCTAGCGTGTGAGATGAGTGCAATTGCGTGGTAGTTTGAGCATTCTTTGGCATTGCCCTTCTTTGGGATTGAAATGAAAACTGACCTTTTCCAGTCCTGTGGCCACTGCTGAGTTTTCCAAATTTGCTGGCATATTGAGTGCAGCACTTTCACAGCATCATCTTTCAGGATTTGAAGCAGCTCCACTGGAATTCCATCACCTCCACTAGCTTTGTTTATAGTGATGCTTTCTAAGGCCCACTTGACTTCACATTCCAGGATGTCTGGCTCTAGGTGAGTGATCACACCATCGGGATTATCTTGGTCATGAAGATCTTTTCTGTACAGTTCTTCTGTGTATTCTTGGCACCTCTTCTTAATATCTTCTGCTTCTGTTAGGTCCATACCATTTCTGTCCTTTATCGAGCCCATCTTTGCATGAAATGTTCCCTTTGTATCTCTAATTTTCTGTCTTTCCCATTCTGTTGTTTGCCTCTATTTCTTTGCATTGATCGCTGAAGAAGGCTTTCTTATCTCTTCTTGCTATTCTTTGGAACTCTGCATTCAGATGCTTATATCTTCCCTTTTCTCCTTTGCTTTTTGCTTCTCTTCTTTTCACAGCTATTTGTAAGGTCTCCCCAGACAGCCATTTTGCTCTTTCGCATTTCTTTTCCATAGGGATTGTCCTGATCCCTGTCTCCTGTACAATGTCACGAACCTCCATCCATAATTCATCAGGCACTCTATCAGATCTAGTCCCTTAAATCTAAGGCTCCTGCGCTGTTGCAGCCTGGCATTCTCAGCCACTGCCCCTGACCTCGGACGTGGGGTAGCTCTGGCTGCCATGGGCCACAGCCTTGTCTAACTCAATGAAACTAAACCATGCCCATGGGGCTACCCAAGACGGGCAGGTCATGGTGGAGAGCTCTGACAGAATGTGGTCCATTGGAGAAGGGAATGGCAAACCACTTCAGTATCCTTGCCTTGAGAACCCCATGGACAGTATGAACAAGCATTAATATTACAGTTTTTTAAATCAAATGAATTTTTAAATTTACTTATTTCTCTCCTACGCAAAGTTCTTCCCTTATGCAATAACCACAAAGGCTATAAGTTTACCTTTTTACCTTCTAAAATAATGCCTTGAACAGAGTAGGTATTCAGTAAACATTTGTTAAACAAATGAATCAGCATCCTCAAGCTCTGTGGGAGAATGTAAGGCTTTTATTCAGCAGAAATGGGAAAACACAAAGGATTTAGAAGAGGAGGGTCATCGGAGCCCATGTCATTCAGTCACTCAGTCATGTCTGACTCTTTGCCACCCCATGGACTGCAGCAAGTCAGGCTTCCCTGTCCTTCACCATCTCTTGGAGCTTGCTGAGCTCATATCCATTGAGTTGGTGATGCCATCCAACCATCTCACCCTCTGCAGTCCCCTTCTGCCTCTCAGGAGGCAGGTAAGGTTGTCTGGTATTCCTATCTGTTGAAGAACTTTCCACAGTTTGTTGTGAAGTCAACAAACTTTGACTTTGTAAAGTCAAAGGCTTTAGCATAGTCAATGAAGCAGAAGTAGATTTTTTTTTCTGGAATTCTCTTGCTCTTTGTATGATCCAACAGATGTTGGCAATTTGATCTCTGGTTCCTCTGTCTTTTCTAAATCCAGCTTGAACATCTGGGAGTTCTGGGTTCACTTACTGTTGAAGCCTAGCTTGGAGAATTTTGATCATTACTTTGCTGGTGTGTGAGATGAATGCAATTGTGTGGTGGTTTGAACATTCTTTGGCATGCCTTTCTTTGGGACTGGAATGAAAACTGACCTGTTCCAGTCCTGTGGCCACTGCTGAGTTTTCCAAATTTGCTGGCATATTGAGTGTAGCACTTTCACAGTATCATCTTTTAGGATTTGCAATAACTTAGCTGAAATTCCATCACCTCCACTAGCTTTGTTCATAGTGATGCTTCCTAAGGCCCACTTGACTTGGCACTCCATCATGTCTGGCTCTAGGTGAGTGATCACACCATCATGGTTATCTGGGTCTTTAAGATGTCTTCTATATGGTTCTTCTGTGTATTCTTGCGACCTCTCCTTAATATCTTCTGCTTCTGTTAGGTCCACACAATTTCTGTCCTTCATTGTGCCCATCTTTTCATGAAATGTTCCCTTGGTGTCTCTAATTTCCTTGAAGAGCTCTTTAGTCTTTCCCATTCTATTGTTTTCCTCTATTTCTTTGCATTGATCCCTTAGGAAGGCTTTCTTATCTCTCTTTCTATTCTTTAGAACTCAGCATTCAGATGGGTATATGTTTCCTTTTCTCCTTTGCCTTTCACTTCTCTTCTTTTCACAGCTATTTGCAAGGCCTCCTCAGACAGCCCTTTTGCCTGTTCGCATTTCTTCTTCTTGGTTATGGTTTTGATCACTGCCTCCTATACAATGTCACAAGCCTCTGTTCATAGTTCTTCAGGCACTCTGTCTATCAGATCTAATCCCTTGAATCTGTTTGTCACTTCCACTGTATAATCGTAATTATACAGTGTAAAATCATAATTATACGTAATTGTTATAATTGTACGTACGTGTAATTGTAATTATACGTATAAAAACACTCCAGAGCCCATGGGGTGTTGCCAGATTCCAAGACTGGCAAAGGAAGCCAGAAAGCTTGCCTGGCCCCTCTCTGTAAGTTGCTAGCATTTCTAGCAGGAACTAGAAATAAGGCAAACCAAATGGAAAAAAAGCCAGAAAACCATGTCCACCTGTCCTCTAGCCTTGATCAGGTAGCTGGGTTCATGGCCAGGACTGTTCTCATATTGCTAGAAGCATGCATATTAATCACTTTATAATTTCGTGGTGGACAGAAGGTTCCTTGACTTGTAAAGCAACTACTCATTCATAAGGAATTCCATATAAGTGGAAGACCATTCCCAGTAAAAGATTCTTGAGGGAAGAAAAAGCCATTTGAAGAGAAAACGAATTTTCAGATGGAATTACAAATTGTCATGAAGGATCTTCTTGCCTAAAGAAAAGATTTCCAACATTCAAAGAGAGTTAATTCTGATATAGTAGTCTGTCTTGTTTGGAAAGAAAGGGTAAAGGGATGCTTTTTTTTTTTTTTTTTTTTTTGCTTCAGTACTTTATTGCAAGAAAGCAATAAATAATACTGTGATAAAAAAATAGTTCAAAAGTAGACTGTACATACTTTGTCACATATTCAGGAAGTTCACAAAAGATTAATAGAAAATCAGAATGTTAACAGTGAATTGTACAAGTAAAGGCAGAACACACATGTAAAGAGATATGCCGTCTGTGTTTTGGGAAAAGCAAGAGTCTCAGGTATATTCCTGCCATTCCTCTCTCAGGGACCATGCGTAGCACACTCTGTGTAGTATATGCAAACCTTCAGTGGTACATGGAAATAGCAGAGGGTATAGAACCTATGTTCTTTTAGGATTAAAATGCTTAATAAGGAAAAATAAAACTTCAAGTGATTTCAATAGTATTGATAATCATTCTGTGAGCACCTGCTGTAGCTCAAGTGCTCTCATTATTTTGCAGTCGTGGAGTACTATCCCAGGAGGCAGAGAGAGTTCTCTCTGTTTTTGAGATAAGCACATTGGAGCTCAGAGAGGTTATGCCATTTCCCCAAAGTCACAAAAACAGTGAGCAACCAAAGTTAGATTTGAACCCAACTTTAATTGATGTCAAAGTTAGTTTATTATTTTCTACTCTACAATGTTCCTTCTTAGAATCTGTTGCTAGTTTATCATCTTCTGATGTCCGTTAATCAAGCAGAATAGATTGTAGACACCTTGGTTGTCTTCATATTTTCTGCAGTTATCCAGGCTTCCCATGACTTTTCCTTTTAAAAACTCCTCTAGCCTCCCCTGGCCACCTCTTAGAGTAGAAGCATCATTGACTGGGGATCCAGAGGCCTGGGTGGTGGACCAGGCTTCTAGAGAAAGAGCAGTTTGACCCTAACTATATCTCTGAGCCTCATTCCTTACCCACAACTCCATCCTGCTCAAAATTTCTATGATTCTAAACTGCAAGTGAAGATGACCAGCATAAAAATTTCCTCTTATAGGTGAATTTCCACTCTTGAATGTGATGAAAGCCTTAAGTTTAAATAATCATGCTTCTTAAAATTAGAACTTTCTGGCAATCTGGCTATATATTTGTTGTTCCCATAGGGCTTTGTCATACCACATCCTAGAACACTATTCACTCTTTCTCTTAAAATGTTAAGGGCAGCTTTACTGTACAGTGTAGGTCGTGTAGGTCTGTTGACTCTTTCCTCTCAGGTATACTTGGAAATTTCTGAATCATGTGACATTCTAATGCCAGAGAGATTTGACAGGATACATCATGTATTAAACAAGAGTGTCCTTCTTAAGTGAAATTAGCCTGGAGCAAGTTAGAAATCAAGTTAAACATGCATCATTTATACAACCCACACATATGGGGAGATGGAGGGAAGGAGTTAAATGGTCATTGGATTAAAAGATACCATTAGGCTAGTTGTCTGATCAGGGTCTTCTTTAGCACAATGGGTTTCAAACTCTGGTCAATGTAGGTATCATCTGAGGGTCTTGGTAGGAATGCAGATTCCCAGGTCCTCCTGAGAAATAGCTCAGTTAATGCTGGGCTGATCTTATGGAGCACATTTTAAGAAGCTCTACTTCAGCATGTCCCAAGGAGGACTTTAGTTACTGTGCATGTGATGGACTAAGAGGAGAACAGTTTGAAAGAGAAATAGGCAGGGATTGAGAAAGAGGTCTGATTTTTTCAGTGGCACTAGCACTCTCTTTGGAAAATAAGACTTTCTACTCAAAACCTTGTCTGGACAATTAGGCTCAAGAAGACTTCTAAGTGACTGGATCAGGGGTAGGGAGACAGCGAGGGAGGTTAGTCATGAACCTCAGTCACCAGGGAGAGGGATGCTGCGAAGGTCAAGGCAGAACACACAAGGTCAATTCACTGGCAACCAAGAATATGGTAGGTGTGACTAGAAAAAACTGGGGTAGCTGCTAAGAAGAGTGGAAGGTGCAGCAGAGAAGAACCCAACAGGATGCTTGTTAACACACACAAGTGTGCAAAAGTAGGCAATGGAACTCTACTCAGGGCAGTAGTAGTGTGTCAGAGTGCTGTCTCTGGTCTCTGACTAGAAAATCTAATATCCCTGAGAGCCACTGAGAAATTTTAAAGAAAGTTGGGGTGGTGGCTGCAACATTCACTGGATGATCCCCAACTAAAGATTTATAAAAACCCCTGGTACTGGTCAGGGATGAAGACAGAGCATGGAGGGAGACCAGCTCCATGTCTTTAGTCAGGAGAGATTCATGTTAAATAGAACTCCATCTGGGGTATAATCTAGTATATCCATTCAGCAATTTTTGGCAAGCATTTATTGGGCATCACGCTTATCAGACACCTGAAATAATGGTTTCTTTGAAGGGATCATAGTTTAATATCACTAATATATTAATATATATATGTGTCTGTGTATACATATATGTATTCTTTTTATGGAGTCTATTCCAATAGTTGTGCATTTATTATTCATCTTTTTAAAGTTGTTTTCAAATTCTCATTTAAAGAATGTTCCAGGTTATGTAAATCAGACATAGCTGAACTCAATCAACTAAAAGGCTTTTCATTGCTCCCTTTCATTACACTGATTGGGCAGAGTGGATAACCTACCTTACAGATCTAGATCCTTAGAGGGCCCTTTGGATCTGTCAGGGAAGTATGACTTACAATAATTATTTGATGATCTTGAATTAAAACTCAAGGTACCCATAAAAGGATCCTTGTCCACAGAGAACAAAAGTAAATCAGTCCAAGTTTGGCTAGGCAGGTAAGGCATGAAGTCTTTAAGCTCATCTTCTGAAAGTTCTGTAATTAAATGGCTGCTTTGACCTTGCACATCATGTAAAGCATAAAGACGGTCTTGCTCATTCCAGCCCTAAGCCGGGTCCACGGGCAGGTGCACATGTGGCATTGCCTGGTAAGACTGTTTATATAAGTAAAGGTTGAAAAGTCATGGTGTGGAAATTATTAGGATTCTGGAAAGATTCCAGTGCATGCTCCTGATCAAACTCCTCCCAACTCTTATCCCTGGGTTGGGAAGATCTGCTGGAGAAGGGCATGGAAACCCACTCCAGTATTCTTGCCTGGAGAATCCCATGGACCGAGGAGCCTGGTGGGCTATAGTCCATGGGGTCGCAAAGAGTCAGACATGACTGAGCTACTAACACTTTCGTAATGGGATAATAGACATTTAGCTAAAGGCTTCCCTGACTACTAAGATGAAAATCTAGGGAGAGAGTAGTATTTCAAGTACTGTTAGTCATTTCCTCCTTTGTGTATGTGAGTTGATAGATTCTCAGGTTCCTTACCAGTATCCCCAAGAGCAAACTTTGATACTGAGAGTATCAAATGGAGGGATGAAGCTAGATGGATAACAGGGCTCAAAATCATGTGGCTAGGACACTGGTGAGAAATCATTTCTTCAGTTTTATCTAAGATTGAAACTAAACCCAAGGTTAGTAGTAAGCTTTGCTATTAGAGCCTATCCTTTTAGTTAATTCCAAATAACTATAAGACCTGTTTCTCCATGCTGACCTTGGGTTTTGCAGGGAGTGAATGGCAACAGTGCTGGTTCATCAGCTGTTCTACCCCTCTCCCCTGACTGAAATACCAGTGGCTGACTAGGAAGGTCTATGTTTACCAAACATAAAGGCATCACAGAAAACACCCATATGCATTCAGCAGTACTAGCTGGGAAGGACAAAAATACAATATCTGCTCCCATCTGTGCCTTGTCCCTTCAGAAAATGTGCACACATATGGTGGGCCCGTATTAATTAAGTCCAAATATGGATTGGATTCAATTTGGAGAGCAACAGATAAATCTGGAGCTAAAACTTTTCCAAATGCTTTGATGCTTCCTGAAGGAAAATGTTATCAAGGTGTTGAATAGGAGAGGGCTACAATGAACACCATCAGAAAGAAGAGCTCAGATGACCAAAGATTCAAATAACCAATTCTGCCCACATTTTAGTTACGTTTTAAATTTCAGTCATTTAACAGCTACTATTTATTTATACACCAAATATTCATGAAGATAAAATGCTATTAACCTGCACATTAAATTAATGAGAACTAACTTGTCCATGGTTACTCTGTTGTCTGAGTTCACAGCTATTTAATGGTGATGCTGAGTTGAAAAAAGAGGGAATAGCATTGTATAGCAATTCTCTTGCTGTTTTATTTGGGATTATTTTACTTTTGGCAAAAAATAAAAGAACTGCCAATGTGATTTTAAGAAAACCAAAGTAACTTTTATCTGCTGACAGCTGAGAGCAAAATTGTGTTACTTTGCTAGCATTTTTCTACATTACGACTTCAGTTGTAGTAACTGATGGAAAGTTGTTGGCCACCGTTCCTCCACGGCTAAGGTTGGAGAGAGAATGAAGTATTGGTCAGATGGAAGGATAGTCCGTTCTTGATTATACAACACTTTGGAACCAAGTACAGTTACTTAGTTGACTCTTAACAAGCAGCTAACATATAGGGGCCTGCTGACTTTTGAGGCTGGACAATATTTTCCCATTTTAAAATAGGAATGTCCTTCCTTTGGGTTATGTGCTATGAGAATGCACTAAAGTAATTTGTGTGTCTCATGAGCATCATGGTGATATTATGTGTGTTTATTTGGGGATTAATGCCATCCAGGAAGCCTTTGAAAAGCAGCACTATGGACCAGGCAGAAGCCTACATTAACAGAAGTTGAGCAGGCTCACCAGGACCTCTGAATTTCCTTTGGTTTCCTGTCATAAGAAAATTCAGGTGATGAATAATGGCATACTAGCCCTTGAACTCTACTGGCTCAAATCTACTAAGTGATTTCCTTCAGTCTACATATCCAGATAATAATTATCTCATTCAACCATCTTTGTATAATTGTCTGAAAGTTTATAAACCCATAATTCATGAACACATTCTAAAATAATATCTCTTGGATACTCCTGCTGGTTGAATCAGAGAGTATGCATGATCTAATTTGCGATTGGGAAATTTCTCAGTAGGGAGCTTAGTATTAAGTATTAGTCTCTGTGCAAACTATATGTTGAATATAAGGCTGCCTCTTAAGCAGCAAGTAGTCCAACCTTCCCTACCCCACTCCAAAGTCAGGTTCCTCTTCTCAGAAGTTAGATATTCAGTTTGGGAGAAAAAGGTTCAAAGATCCAAAAGTAGTTTGAGATAGGCCTCACAACTCAGAATCTCCTATTGCTGTCTCCCAAGCCCTAAGGAACATGAAGAATCCACTCATTTTTCCTCATCCCAAAGGAAATTATTATAGACTTAGGACAGAGCCTCAGACTTCATCTAATCTCCTGTTTCAATCTCATTTTATAGTAAGAAAAGTGAGACTCAGAATGATAAACTGATGGGCTTAGAGAGGCTAGTCTTTGAGCCTAGAGGATACAGTAAATGATGGAAGGAAGTGTGGTGCTCCTGTGTCCTAAGCTACCTTCTTGGTATTCTGTACTTTGCTCCATCACCTTCAGAGCAAACTCTAATGAATATTAATGCAGTGGAAAGTTACCTCCAAAAAGAAAATAACTTACTGGTTGCTATTGCTAGTCCAATCAGGTAAACAGTCAAGGACACGTGGTCATGCCACCTGCCTTGTATTTCATTGCATAATTCCTCTTTTCCTTCAAACAAGGGTAAGATCCTTACTCTGTTGTGTTTGAACCAGTATTATGCCCTTAAGTGTATGTGTATTTCTGAACAAAATCAGGAGTGCAGCTTCTCATGCTGTAGGAGAATCTGTCATGTACAGAACATGCTTTCTAGACTTTAATGCTTTTACCCTCAGCTGCACCTCTTTTGAGGCCCACTCTCCAAAAGCACCCCCTCTGCACCACTTAGCTCAGTTTCCTTCCGAAGCCACCAGCGCATATGCATGCCAGTGCCTCCCAGCCTCCTAACCTTGCTTGCCTCTAGGAAGAAGGGAATCGTGGTTTCCATGGCATTTTCCAGCATTTCTCTGAAGCCTCACTGCTTAATTCCGATGTGGGCACTTATGTTACAGTCATTAATTACTGCATTAAGTCAAGTCACAAAACTAATGAGGATTTGGACACAGAGTTGGAAAATGAGAATGTAATTTTGCCTGGATTATAGGATATAAAGATAAACATGGTCCAGATATGCACAGAGAGAAGAAATCACAGCTTTGCATAGCTGCCTTCTAATAGAAAAATATGGGCTTATGTGTCTCATCAAAATTGAGAGTAAGATAATCAAAGTATCACCTTTGATAACATTTAGGCAGGTCTTAGTTCGCTGTGCATTCCATTTTCATCTCTGACATCTAAATAAAGAATGTTCTTTTTTTCCTGTTCTATAACAATCATTCTATAACTGAAGTTGGAAGCTTCCCTGGTGGCTCAGAGGTTAAAGCATCTGCCTGGAATGCAGAAGACCCGGGTTCAATCCCTGGGTCGGGAAGATCCCCCGGAGAAGGAAATGGCAGCCCACTCCAGTCCTCTTGCCTGGAGAATCCCATGCAGGGAGGAGCCTGGTAGGCTACAGTCCATGGGGTCGCAAAGAGTCGGACACGACTGAGCGACTTCACACCTTCGACTTCACATACACTAAAGCTCTTAAGCAAATCATCTCTTTTTCAAAGCTGAGGAAATAGAGGTTCAGAGGGAGAACAAATTTTACCTAGGTCACACGGTTAGTTCTGAGGCCAGAGACCCTAGCTCAAGGGTATTTGACTCTAAAAGCCTTGTTGACTATAGTATCAGAAGGAACCAAGATAGCATTCAATATCACAAAATTGAGAGTAGGGGCCTCAAACTGTGCAGCAAGCTGAAAACTGCAACATGAAGAACTTCTTGGTGCTGATTTTACACACTGTAAAATGAAACCAGCAACATGATATTGGTGGCCAAACATATGTCCACTAACTCTGGTGGGATGAAAATTTATGAAAGCAAAATCAGTGATGTAATCCCTCCATCCTTATAAAAATGGTAGCCATTTGTTTATCATGTTAACAAATGTAGGAAAATGAGACTGATTTAAGTTGTAGCAAATATGATTTAAGTTATATAAGGAAGAATTTCTGGAGGCTTCCCTGGTGGTCCAGTGGTTAAGAGTCTGCCTTCCGATACAGGGGGCACGAGTTCGATCCCTGGTTGGGGAACTAAGATCCCACATGCCATGGGACAACTAAGTCCATGCACCACCACTAGAGAAGCCCACAGTCCAAACTGCTGAGCCCATGTGCTCTAGAGCCCCTGGCAAGCAGCTAGAAAATGCCTGTGCACTGCAACAAAGACCCAGCACAGCCCAAAACTAATAAATAAATTTAAAAGTAATAATTTATACACGACATTAGAGTAACTTATAAAAAATCTGCTTCTTGATGGTCTTTAAAAATAGAATAAGTTCTCAACAAGTTCCCTGAAGGTAAGGAGTTTACTTAATAACTTTGTTTTGTGTTGGCATTTAGTCACTATGTCTGACTCTTTGCAAACCCATGGACTGTAGCCCACCAGGCTTCTCTGCCCATAGAATTATCCAGGCAAGAATCCCAGAGTGGGTCGCTATTTCCTTCTCCAGGATCCCAGGATAGTAAATTTTTTCAGAAAGTAGATATGCTATATAAACTATACATGCTACATAAAACTATCAAATGAGCTTCCTATTTGAAAGGCTTTCCAGGTGGCTCAGTGGTAAAGAATCCACCTGCCAATATAGGAGACACAAGAGACTCAGGCTCAATCCTGGGTGGGGAAGATCCCCTGGAGTAGAAAATGGCAACCCAATCCAGTATTCTTGCCTGTAAAATCCCATGGACAGAGGAGCCTGACGGGCTACAGTCCATGGGGTCGCAAAGAATCAAACACAACTGACCACCCACACAAAATCAAAACTGTGGCATCTTAATTTAAACAGTCTTTTTGGTCATTTGTGAAATTTGAAGATACTTTATATCCACATCTTAAATCTTACCTCCTTTCTCCAATAGTCCTTTGAAAATTGAGTCCCCAAAAGACTGGTTCCAAAACCATATGTCTTTTGAATTGTATTTGTTTGTGTCTTTAAATTGGAATTGGAGTAAATGAAGAATTAATGTGAGGTAGGAGATGATAGCTCTGAAACAGATGTCAAGAGCTTTGATTGTTGTCCGAGCTTTCCTATTTATGGGCTCCATTATTTAAACTCATTTAACTTTTGAAAGAAGTCACTTCCTTATCAGTAACAGAAGGATATTTTGCAAGGTAATACCTTCCAAAAAAAAATCCTATGCGTCTATAAAAGTCAGCATTCTGGCAGAAAATTCTCAGAGAAGGAGAAGGAAGGGAAGAAAACAGATATTAGCAAAGGCATTGTGGACATTTGAGACCAGCTGCTTCTTTTTAAAAATGCTCACCCTCTCCTTTTTTCTTTCATAATGCACACCATATGCTATGATGTCCTAATTTCTACTACAATTTACTATACTTGATTCAGTAAATATTATTTGACCAATAATATGTATGATACTCAAGGCTCACTTTATTTCATTATGGATTTTGGCCTTTTTAAGTAATATAAATTTAGAATTTGAGCATCTCTGAAGAGACTGTACAAAGCAAGATGTGTGTCCTTGTTTACACTTTGGTCAAGAATGATCAGTACTTAATGGGGTGGGTCAACAAAAAAGCTTCAAAACAGGGTAAGATCAAACATGTCAGGGAAGTGAATAATTAAAAAATAGAAATCAGAGGTTAAGTAGACAGAAACAAATTTGACACTTTTTCGCCAACAGAGACTATGTCCTGCATCACTGTATATTTGCTTGAATTTTACTCAGGTACTCCGGGTATTTGAATCTGCAGGACACTTAATGGATTTCTGGTCTACTGTTACTCCCTTTTTTAAACTTTTGTCTTCTGATGAACAGATACATTACATTGTGGGAAGTGTAATCTTGCTTGTTATCAAGTCAGTGGCTGCATAGTTCTCTCTCTGTTTTGTTCGGCCATCAAAGCCTTGGGCTTTGGTCTCCATGCAGAGTTAATTCTACCTCTGCTACTACAAAATTAAGAAAGTACAGAATTTGTCCTGGATGCAGCGCTTCTATCCATATGCTTTAGGTTTCAGGACAATTCAAATACGAAGCATACCCATAGGACATTATTATTATTTTTTTAATGTGGACCAATGTTGCAGTAATTATTCACATGTGCCAGATGGAGGCAATTCATGAGTTTGTCTTTGGTGCTTCTGTTGTATCCCTTCCTTGTATCTTTCTTAACTCTCTTCGTCCTATCTGATTTTTCCTCTCAGGCATCCAACGTGCTCGTTCCACTATTCTTCACAGACATTAAACCTACTATCTGAAAGAAAATTTCGTGTCAGTTCTTTATAGTTTAGTATGAATTGAGAACATGTTCCCTCTCCTGCGGGTATTTGCATTGTAAACCTGAGAGTTGAGAGAAAGTCTTTCCTAAGGGAATGTCAGCAAGGACTTTCCAGCACCTTTTAGACATCAGAAACTGATCTTTAAACTTGAGTTGGACCTGTAGCTGGGCATGTATTAGCACTAATTCCTTACCCTTTAGTTAAGATGGGCCAAGTGACTCAAATAAACAGGCGTGTAGGTGCCAACCCCCAAATTCTAACAATATTTGAGTCACAGAATTCATTTGCAGAGTTCGAGCCACCTTTCTTTCCCTTGTTCCTATTGATTCCTGCTACTTAAATTGTCTTGTGTGTGCCTGCCTTGTTAGGCTGGAGCCCTTCCAGGGCAGAGACCACATTTTACTCAGCTCTGGATCTCTAGGCCCGGCACGGTGTCTGGCTCACTGAAAACACTTCCTGACAAATAATTACATTCCTGCAGTTCAAATCTGCCTACAGCTATGTTTCCTTAAGTTCTCTTACACCAAGGGTCTTTCCCCTCATTTCATAGAATACCCACCATGAAGGAAAGGTCGAAACTAGTCTGTCACAGGACAAACTCCACCCAACCCAAAACAATTGTGTGAAGCAGAGATAGAAGAATTGCCTTTGGTCTAGTCTGATGAACATTATATTCTTCATGGTTCTAGAATGCAAGGGCTTTATAGAACAGAAGGGGGAAAAAAGCTACTTTTATTTCAGCAGTGCATGACGCCAGGTATTTACTAGAGCAAATGCCACCCAAGGCCCAGAGGGTTAGCTGGAGCAGCTGATACTCTGTGCTGCTTTTTATAACTCTCCTTCCCAGCACCATGCTCTACGTATGTCCCATTTCATCAGGTCACATCAACTTAGGTTGTGCCCAATACTGCATCTTATACCAAATGCATCACTATGTGGAATATTCCGTTTCCTTTAAAAAATTATAAAAATAAAGTTAAATTCCTTAAAAATAAAGTAGGGGAAGTTTCCCTGATTCTTGTGAAAGCAGTGACTTTGCCACTTTTTACAAATGAGCAGCCTCTTTCCTTCCAAAAGACATTGCAGCTATCCACTATCAGCAAGCTGTGAAATTACTAGGTTAAGAATGGAATGTACAGTACAGAACTAAATTGTATATAGAGTTGTGAAATACAATTTTGATGGTGGTGAGTGGTGAGTCTGCACACTTGTGAAAATCATTTGCAAAGATACTTGCTGTCCACTTTGTTTTTTGGTAGTAAGATTAGAGAGAAAGGGGGATTCTATAATGTAATATATAAAATGTGATCTTTAAAATGTCAATATTTATTCAATATATTTGGTATCTCTCTTATACAATACACAATCTTGGCTGTTTGGGAGGGGGTATAAAAGATGGAAAATCCAAATATCTTGACTTTAAAGTCAAGTCCTTTAAAGGACTTATTATTTAGAAAGAATGTTAATTTTAAAATATAAACAGCCATCATTTCATTTATTGAGAACATACCATGTGTGTCAGGAACTGTGGCAAGTATTTGTATATACTATATATCAGGGGTTGGCAAACTATGGCCAAAGGGCTAAATCTAGTCTATCTGTTTTTGTAAATAAAGTTTTATTGAAACACAGCCACATCTATTTGAGTATTGTCTATGACCATTTTGTGCTATAATGGCAGAATTGAGTAGCTATGACAGTGTTGAGACCTGACCTGCAAAACTAAAATAGTTTCTATCTGCCCCTTATAGAATATATTTGCTGACCTCTGCTGTATATAATTTGTTCTCACAAGAATACTCAGAGATAAATACAGATTTTCCCATTTTCCAATTAAAGTAACTGAAGGTATAGCTTATGTAACTTAGCAAGTAGCAAAGCATGGATTTAATTCTAGATTTACCTGGTTCCAAAAATCTATGTTCTTATGCTATATTTGTGTATAGAAGTAGCCAAAATATGGGTCAGGAAGAAGTCAGAGCCTTATAGAGTCACAGAAAAACTATTATTATGGTTCAGAAAAGAGAGATTATTTTGATTATAGGGTGATAAAGATTCTGGAAAAGATTATATTTGAATACAAAAGTAAAATTGCATCTGAGGAATTTTCTGTCCCAAGCTCAAGCCCAAGAAAAGTTAACTGATGAAGATCAGATGTTTAGTTAGAATTAGAGCTGAGATTAGAACCAGTTTTCCATTCTCTGAGCTCTAAGTATGCCGTCGGTGACCATACTGAACCATTGAATCTGTGTGTGTGTGTGTGTGTGTGTGTGTGTGTGGTTAAATGCTATAGAATGGCATAATTATTTGAAATGAAATGTATGTTGAATGAAACATACAAAAACTTGTATGCTTTTCTCAGTAGTAATTGAACTAAATGGCCTGCACTTCCTTTATTGAATCAATCAAAAAACGTATTTGTGCAGACATTTATATGATACCACCACCTAACCAACATCCTACCAAATATATTTTGGTTGTGGAAGATTACAGTTCTGAGACAATGAGAACCACTGGCACACTCAATGACTTTAATTTCAAATAATAAACAAGAGACCACAAAGGAGAATATTCATATCCATTTGCCCTGCAGAGTCAGGTGGCTCTAGGTCAGGAGAAAAATGGAGAAGAGAGCAAAGGGTAGCTGAAGGAAGCTTACCTGATACTGTAGAGTACTTTGCCATTTTTTGAAATACGAAGTAATTTGTTGTCCGTGGTAACATCATGGAAGTTGGCCCCCTTCTCATTGGCAAAGAACAAATCTGGTTTCCAAATGGAGTCCAGCATCGATGGGTCCAGGTCCAGAGAATCATCAGGGTACTCGCTATATGCCAACCGTGAATCATTCCACTGTTGTCTCAGAAAAATATTCACTCGGTAGTCCTATAGAAACGCCATGCATAAGAGTTATCTATCAACCACTCTGACATATTTTCCCCTCAGTCTTCTCCCTGATTTGATGCATGCCATGTTGGTATCTGAATAAACCAGACTGTGTATATCTTGGTCAAAATAAACCACTCAAGTCTATTAGGAATGGGAACAAAAGGGAGAAAAAAAGAAGACTCAACCAAACCAGAACACTCATGGAAAAAGTTGAGTTGGTTGAATTTTTACTTAATGTAATCATTCTGGGTGAAAAGAATTTGCATGCAATGCTGGAGATGTGAGTTTGATCCCTGGGTCAGGAAGATCCCCTGGAGAAGGAAATGACAAACCACTCCAGTATTCTTGCTTGGGAAATCTCACAGACAGAGGAACCTGGTGGGCTACAGTCCATGGGGTTGCAAAGTCAGACACGACTTAGCGACTAAACAACAAATAACAACTATCCAATTTTGCTGTAGAAAAAGATAATGGTAAGTACAGCAGTCAGTCTGTGATGGCAGATTGTCAAATAAAACTGATATATTTTCCAAATCAGAAATGACATGATCTCTGTTTTCAATCTTCTCAGATGCTTTAGGCAGAAGAAAAGCCACGCTGTAATTTTGTAGTGGAAATCTTGTTATAAAACTGTGATATGATGGGGCAGTCTTTTTTAAATTCATCAACATAAATATTAAGATGTTTCATGTTGACAAGATAATTCCCTTAGAGCTACTTACTTTTGAAACTCTTAAATATTTTATCATTTCTCTGAATGGCTTGTATATATGGTAGTCGACCTGATGCTTCATCAAAACAGAAATCTCTTTCATGTTTTCCTAATCTGACATCTTTTGATAAAGGTGTTGCTCCCCGTGGAAACTCAGGTACACCCTGTCATTCCCACTTGGCCTGGAAATTTTCTTCTGTACTAATGAATCAGCGTGAGGCAGTAACTTCTCTTCAGAGGATTTTTACTCAACGTTCTTTAGGTTCATGGAAATTGTTGCTTTGCTTGACAGAGCAGACCCAATAGAGGCTTTAACAGTATTCCCTAGTTAAGCGGGACTATGGTTCAGAGCTAACAGTTGCCCACATCTGCCACCTTCATTTGCTTTGTCACCCCATCTTTGTTTTGGCATCAGGATTTTGGATCATTGCTTACTTTTCTATAACAGTGACAAACATGTCCTAGTTTGCCTAAGAACTTTTCCAATTTAGCCTCAGAAGTCCCACATTCAGGGAACCCACTCAGTCATAAGCAAAACTTGGATGGTTGGTTTTTCTATCAGGTACGATGGAGACCACCTCAGGATGGTCTGTTTTGGTTAATCCCTTTAGAGCCTAAAGAAAAATTGTAACTAGGTTGTAAAGATCAGGGTGGATGAAAAAGCACCAATCCAGTTCCTTCTCCTTAATCACTAAACTCTCCAAATTCTCATGACTTTTCCGCCGTAATACAGCCATTTGACAATCAGGCTGGTAGGGTATTTTGGAAATGGCAGTTCTTAGAAAGAGTGGCCCATGTGGGTTTAAAGAATGCTAATAATCAAATAGTTACTAACTTCTGGAAATCAGTCATCAAAGCCTAGCTTCTTAGGAAAAGCTGAAATATTTTTAATAATGACTGTATGTTTCTCTATTGTACAACATAAGGACTTTTTGACTTGGAAAATTTTATCAGCTGACTTTTATTTGGGATTATTGGACAGAGGAACCTGGCAGGCTACAGTCCATGGGGTCACAAAGAGTCGGACACAACTGAACAACTTCATTTTACTTTACACCAGGCCTGCAAAGCAAATTCCCAGACCTAAAGGGGTGCTGTTGTGGGCCCAGGGAAGCTTCCATTCCATTCTATTTGCTCATTGGCTGTCCCCTCCCTTCAAGAGTGAACCAAGAGAATGGCAAAATCTTAAAAGTTCTCCCCATCACATATTTTGCACTTTTGGAATTATCCAAACCGGCGTGATATGATTCATGGGGTCGCAAAGAGTCGGAGACGACTGAGCGACTGAACTGAACTGAAAGGAATCAGAGAATAGTAACTGGAAATAGGTGACCACTTCAGTGTTTCATTGGCAACAGGAGTTACTGGAAGCTTTGGAGTTTTGTGTGAGTAAAGAATGGAGAAGGCAGTGGCACCCCACTCCAGTACTTTTGCCTGGAAAATCCCATGGCTGGAGGAGTCTGGTAAGCTGCAGTCCATGGGGTCACTAAGAGTTGGACACGACTGAGCGACTTCACTTTCACTTTTCACTTTCCTGCATTGGAGAAGGAAATGGCAACCCACTCCAGTGTTCTTGCCTGGAGAATCCCAGGGACGGCGGAGCCTGGTGGGCTGCCGTCTATGGGGTCGCACAGAGTCAGACACGACTGAAGTGACTTAGCAGCAGCAGAAAGAATGGAAATGTGTGATTTGTGGAAAACTAAAACAGGGGTTGTTGAAAATAAACTAATCCAATTTGCATATAAATAGGTACTAGATAGACCAACTGTGATATTTTCTGAAGATTTCCTGAAGGAAAAAATACACTGTTTCCACTATGTGATAACTACCCCTTTTATTTTCCTTAGGGTGGGAACAAATTATCCTTAATGAAATTTTTTGTGTGAGGGTTTATGAGATTGTTTCAGTAGGAGGTAGGAGAGAAGAGGATGTCATCTCTTAGTCAATTCTGGAGGTAGAAAAATTCCAAGTATAGGAAGTAATGACAGCTGGAAATAACAGAGATGAATGGGTTAAATTTCTTAGGCCATAGGGAGACCCCCTACTCCGGAAGGAAACAGAATGAGAGAGGCCATGAAAAGTCAGAGAGTGAGTCTTCAGCAACAAAATCACCAGGAGAACATCATTGTAGTCCTCCTTTGAACCTGAGAATGATTCAAATATGCATGTTGAGAGATTTCAGAGAATATTACATTAGTGACATAAAATATGAAACATTGACCTTTTTAAAAAAATCTCAATTTTCACAGCTAATGTACATCTTTTTAAAAAGTCTTTCCCACAAGTTTTCTTCTCCAGTGTTTCCTACTTTTCTATTTTGAATTTTCTTCCACTATCAGAACTTTAAAAAAGAGCACTGAATCTATCTTATCACAATAGAACCACTTAATGTCTAAGAGTTAATTTAAAATAAATTAATTAGCCTGTTCATAAGCAAGGATAAGTGGAAAAGTTAGAGGAGGAAATATATTTTATGCCATAGTGACAGGAATTATATGAAATAAGACTTTTATTAGATCTTTTGGAAGTATTTTTTTCTTTATAATGTATAGGAATTAAAATTTTCCTTAATTTTGTTCATGATGATGATACATTATTCCAGAATAAATGGCAACCCTTAAAACTTAAAAAATAGAAAAGAACACCCAAGGATATAGAGAAATGATAGACAAAGAAAAGATCTTCCAGGGCTATGCCTATATAATTCTTTCAGTTCACTATCATTTTCAATATAGGGTACAAATTTGACACATGATTTATCCATGCACTGCCTCTGTTTATTTACAAATAGGTTTATTCTCTCAAGATATTCCAAACCACCAAAGATAGTTATATTGCTCTGTAGCCTTTCTTTGTCTTTATTTTTGCTTCTAGGTTTAATGAAATATTAAAGGAGAAGTAAACATTGAGAGACATGCTTAAGTGCAGACTGAACTTTCTTTTATACTACCTCGTCTCTCCAGAGACAGATTCTACTTCAAATAAATGATGTATCTCCTTGTATTAAAATTTGATTTTCTATGATTGACTCCCTGGGTACTAGATTAGATAATGGAAACATTTAAATTAAAAATGTATGTGTATGTGTATATATATATTTATTTGTGTGTGTCCATGTCTGTATGTGTGTAAATGCATGCATATATCTTTTATTTTTCAAAAGCTATGTGTAAGTCATAGAATCTTTATATATTCTTAACACAGGTAACACAGGTACCTATATTCCATACTATTACTTCACATCAAATTTAGAATTTCTAAAGTTTTACTATTTTGGTACCTTCTAGTTCTATGCCCATGCCACAAAGATTGTTTCCTTAAATTGAATTATTTTGTTATATTTAGTCTAGCGTTTGTACTTGGGGATTGCCGCTCTATCTCATCCGCATTCATACTGAGCTTTACTACTTCTCTCTTTTTATTTTATATGTATATATTTTTCAGTCCAATTATGTCATAAAGTTTTCAAAGATATGCTTTGTGGATTTTTTCACAGACCTATATGGCATTTTGGTTTTAACTTCCAGCTACCCTGCAGTAATGTTTTCATCATCTTGAGTATCTGCTAGCTTTGAATATGGAAAGTTAGCTTTGAATTTGAAATTATGGGAGGAGCAGTTGCTTTATGATGAATTCAGGTTTTAACATTGCATTTTAAATTTAGAGACCAGGTCACCTTGTGTTAGATTAACAAAATGTTAGGTTGATTCTTGGTTCTCCCTCAAGTTAGAAATAAAGAATGTAGGTACCTGCTATTCCTGGTAAGTTAGCATCTCTTTATGAGTTGCTTATGCAGCTGTAGAATGAAAAGGAGCCTGTAACATCATTCCAGCAGTTACAGCAACCATACATTCTCCTAAGAGGCTATCTACATACATCTTATCCAGTTCTTTGGGAACATGATTTCAGGTTGCAGATAAAACAACTCTTCACCCTGCAGCAGTAACCAGCAGAAGATGTGGAGTTTGGGGAAGATTCTGGGGAGCTGGAATCATATTCTAGAGATACTCTCTGAGTAGACACATTTTGTACACTTTCAGCTCTTTCTACCCGCTCCCTGCTGTTGCAATCTATTTCCTGCTGCTTTGGCATGGGGAATGCTCCAGCACTCACAGGTTCAAGCCACATTCTGTTCACCCACATCCTTCCAAGCAGTTATTTGGAAGGTTTGAGGAGACTGTCTCTTCTCCATTTTCTAATGGCCCAGCCTTGGGGACAGCTGCATGCAGATAGCATGCAAATATTCTTGACCATTACTGACACTATCAGTATTCCCGAACTATGCCTTTGTGTTAGGACGGAGGGGCTTGCAAATATACCCCTCATCCTGTAAATTAACTTGCCATCACTAGCTAAAGAAAAAGAGGAAAGAAAGAAAAAGAAATGGTAAACTTATATTCCAAAACTAAATTATAACCTGTCTCATCATCCACCCCTTTCTGGTCTAATGAGTCTTTTGGAATCATAAACAACAACAAAAAAATTGTCCCACTGAATACTCTTAACACAGGGTCAGCTAGTAATGACCGTCAACAGATCCCTGTGACTTTCAAGGAACAGAAGTATATATTTTGAAATAATGTGTATGACCATAATGGTCCATAAAAATATTCTTTAGAATAACACAAATATATTGTCCTGTGGGTGCACATCTTCAACACTAATATACCAAAGGAGTAAGAGGCAATATGAGTCCCTATGTGAGCCTGTTCTTTGCAGGGAGTAAGTAACAACAATAATTTAGTGGGATTTCATGAAGCATAATAGGGCACACTGGACAGCACCAAAAGAAAGTCATACTGAGTTCTTCAAACAGATACTTATTGCCTCTTATTTAGAAACAAACATCCAAACTAAATTCTTCAATAATGCTGACAAGGGTTGTGGGATAAGAGTGGGATATGAGAGAAATCAACATGTTTAGAAACTCAAAATTCTGATACATTCTTGGGGAAAAAAATCATTCCAGAAAACATAGGGAAAGCAAAACTATTATTCTCCCCCCATTCATAGCACTAATCAACATCCTCAATAACTACATATATTACTGTGCAGAAAAGCTAAGAGTCTGATATCTTGTCAACTAAAGAGTTCAAGGAAGAATTTGTTTCTGTTTGATTTTTTTGACCATCTTTCGAGCCATATTTTATGAGTATATTCATGAGCAGTAGAGTCTCAGGGTTTTGGTAAGGGAAATTTGGGCTCTGATGACACTCTCTGGGTGCATCAGGTAGATACCTAAGCAGAGCCTAAAAGATATGGAATGGTAAGATCTTCTCAAAGTGAAACAATTCTCATGTTCTTATGATCACCTGCATAATGTCTATTTAAATAATGATGCCTTACATCCCAGAATTGACAATCTATAGCCTGTGGGCCAAATTTGGCCATAATCTGTGTTTATAAGTAAAGTTTATTTCTTTTGGAAAACAGCCACACCCATTTCCTTACTGTTGTTTATGGCTGCTTTTATGCTGAAAGGGTGGGATTAAGTAGTTGTGACAGAAATATCTGGTCCTCAAAATCTTAAGTATTTACTGTCTGGCACTTTAGAGAATGTTTGCTAGCCCCTACCCTACATGACATGAGAATTTATTCTTTGATTTAAGCGTGGTAGAGTTTCAAAAAAATTTTTTTTAGTTTCACACAAGAGCCATGATTGAAGAAAATACAGATACTTTTTAAAAGCCAAATTCAGTTTGTTATTATATCAGAAGCTAAGAAATAAAAGAAGCATATAGGCATCATTCTTCTGATCATGCGATTCAGTACATCTCATACAGCAGAGTAGACAGGCCATTGATATTACGCTTGGGCAATGATTTCCAAGTTTTCTTATAGGAAATATGACAAAGGACACTTTAGTAAGTGACCAGGAAGCACCTAGGCAGCCCATTTATTAAACACCTTCAATAGCTCTTAAAGACACAGGAAAACAAGGATATCCATAGTTTTCATTTTCATCTCCTTGAATGTTTAGCTTTATCTTGCATTAATGAACATTGAAAAGGTTTGTATTTACATTTTTGATTGAGGGTAAGATGCAATGAGGAAATTTAATCAAAGCAACTTAAGGGTCTAATTAATGCAATCAGCATTAGGTCGTGCAAGTATTGTCATTGAATGCCATCGTGTAAAGCTGGTGATAGTGATTTGGGCGGCTGGAATATCTGCCCCTCTGTTATCAAGATAAAACCAAGAGGGGAGAGACAGACACTGAATGCCAAGTCCAAAGTTGGAGTCTTCTTTCCGTGCTGAGCTTTTCTTATGAGTTAATTAACAATCCTATCAAAACTATCTTACTTGAGTAAAATTCTTAATGCACTACATATGGTCAAAGTCCCAAAAGTTTCATTTCTGGACAATGCTGTGTCAGAATAATATTAAAATGGATGGTAGAGTTGTATTATGTCTGACTTGCCAGTGGAAATGAATGTTGAGGTAAATTATTATTTTCTAACATCAAGGACATCAAGAAGTACAGTAATTTGTTAAACACAATCCTAATAGTCTGAAAGAGAATTCATAAACACAGCAGAACACTGTTTTTTACTTCTCAATGGCACTGTGCTTATTATTTCTTGAGTGTTTCTAGGACATCAGCCATCATAGTACTTAGTCAAACTCAACTGTATTTTATTTTGATCTCATCCAATAATACAGCTGTGTACTTTACATATACAGGTGACGCTATTGGTAAAGAACCCGCCTGCCAATGCAGGAGAACTAAGAGATGCTGGTTTAGTTCCTGGGTTGGGAAGATCCCCTGGAGGAGGAAATGGCAACCCACTCTGATATTTTTGCCTGGGAAATCCCATGGACAGAAAAGCCTGGCAGGCTATAGTCCATGGGGTCACAAAGAGGCAGACATGACTAAAGGGACTTAATACAACAACATACTTTTACATAGTCATGAAAATTAGAACCAGTCAGTGGACTTAAATTATATGGAGGCCAAGAAAATATTTCACTCAAAATGTAATCTCCACACTATACTCTCGCACTATAAGGTTACTGATCTAATAGGCTGTGTCACAGGCAACAATACCACTTTGACACTGATAAAGAGTCTTGGTGAATTTTAAAGTATCTGAAATCTTTTTCATGTATGCAAAACATGTCTGCGCTTAGAATATGATGGGGTTTTATTAGTTTTATGTTTATTTTGGGGGAAGGGAGCCATGCATGTTATGTAATTCCTGTGGATTTGGAACAACTTTTTACTGCCATCAAATTGGTGTGTGTGTGTGTGTGTGTGTGTGTGTTCATTTTAAGGTCAGCTTCTTGGCATATATCTTAAATGTAGCATGTCTGAAGCTCGATTATGTTAAAGTGTCCCATTATATGAAAATATCTCCTAAACTTTGAAATTTGTATTTCTGAAACATTGGAGATGCAAATATTTAAATATCCTTAATTATGCACCAGCTCATTACTGATAATTCTACCTAAGTATAACCAAACATCAAGTGTTTCCAAAATTTCTCTGGCATGATGGATGAAAGATTATTGAATTTTAAGCAAATGAATATTTGACTAATGAATTCCTAAGGTGAAAGAGTATAACTAATTGCTTTCTAGAGGTGAATAAACTTGGAAATTAGCACTCAGTAAATGTCCCACAAATGTACAACAATGCCCTTTGATCACACATCCCATTCCTTCACACGATGGCTTCAATGCTCAGTCCCACTCACCATTGTAGTTTCTGCTATTGACCCAAAGCTGTTGATAAATATGTTGCAGGTAACATTTACAGGAGGTCCTGCAAGTTGAACAATAAATAGAAAATTTGACAGGTTGTGTTCATGGCATAATCAATTCATGTTTTTCTCTTGCCAGTGGCATTGTAGCACTTACCATGGTGGTTTCTGTGACTGATCCAAAACTGTTGATAAAAATATTGCAAGTAACGTTTACTGGAGGACCTGCAGAACGCAATAAAAATGTTGCAATAGACATTGAAGCAAAAATACAGCTCCATCAACATCTGTGCAAATGACTAGAGATGTAAACAAAATTAAAATGATGGTGAGATTGCAAAAAAAAAAGAGAGAGAGAGAGAAAGTTTTACCCAGAGAGGTTCACAGTAATAACATTCCCACTAGCGTTTCAAATAATGACAGTTAAGCAATGATAACTTACCCTGAAGAGGTTTGGACTTGGAAAATATAAGCTGAAGACTGTTAAATGGAATTCATTGTCAATAGTTGAGATCAAAATTGCCTTTTGGATGAGTGGCTTTCTTTGACCTTAGGCTCATCAACCTTGTAGATGTCTACAGCGGGTACACATGATGATGGAATAGCCTGGCACATGAGTTCAAATGGAGCTACATTTTGAATGGTGGATAGGTCAGGAATATCCACCTCCTTTTGTGGAATACCCTTTAAATCAATGGGTCTAGTTTGATTCTCATGATACCTCTGAATTTACCCCATTCCTTCTTTATACCCTGTGACTGCCTAATGGGAAATGATGTACAGAAATACAAAACCAAATAAAATTAGCTCACCATATGCGAGACAGCAAAAGAGACACAGATGTATAGAACAGACTTTTGGACTCTGGGAGAGGGCGAGGGCAGGATGATATGGGAGAATGGCATTGAAACATGTAAATTATCACATGTGAAGCGAATCGCCAGTCCAGGTTTGATGCATGAGACAGGGTGCTCGGGGCTGGTGCACTGGGATGACCCAGAGGGATGGGATGGGGAGGGAGGTGGGAGAGGGGTTCAGGATGTGGAACACCCATGGCTGATTCATGTCAATGTATGGCAAAACCAATACAATATTGTAAAATAAAAAAATAAATAAACAATTTTTTTAAAAAAGAAAGAAACCCAGCAGTGTCAGTTAATGTCCAGATTGTTACATCAATAAATATAGTATAAAGCAAGGTTTAGTTTCCCTGGTGACTCAGACAGTAAAGAATCTGCCTGGAGACACAGGAGACGTGGGTTTGATCCCTGGGTTGGGAAGATCCCTGGAGAAGGGAATGACTACCCACTCCAGTATTCTTGCCTGGAAAATTCCATGGAGGTTTATTAATCCTAGATGTGCTTTGAACAAAGAGCATGCTTTTTCCTCCAGAGACACAGGGGACAACTCTGTTTTCCTCTTGCCCTTTGTTTCTCCTCCAAGCAAGCACTGACCAGCCTGACCCTGTTTGGCTTCAGAGATCAGGTAAAATCAGGCATGTCCAAAGGGTACAGTGACAAACTCTTTGCCTCTGACAATAGATGAACCACTTCCCACTGACTTCCAGTTTCATGTTAAGCTGCAGTGTACTTATTGCCCTCCTGTGGTTCCCACATAATACTTTCTAAGATACGAAACGGTTCATGTTGCCATGAACCATCTATTCGCTCATTGCTTTCTCCTGTGGAAATTTGTTTCCACTTAACAAAGGCTCAGTATCCTGGTTCAAGCGACACCCCAGTTGACTCTGTTCACAACAAGCAGGTAGGATCTGAATGAGGAGTTTGGCTTGGCACCTCCTTCAAAGGCTGGTAGTAAAACACAGCTGCAGCAATGCTTGAGTGCCATGTTTTGACTTCTCAAGTCCATGTTGAGTTCTCAAAATGAAAAAAAGAAAAGGTCTCAACAGCTAATGTAAATTTCCAGGCAAGGAAACTTTTGGTAAAAGAAGAAACAAGGAATTTGGATAAAAGAGATGTAGTAAGCTGTTTTTCTTTTTAATATAACTAACTTCTCTGCTTTTAATGAAAAAATAGTGTTCTTTAAAAGTGTTTTTGGGCATCAGATCATAAACATCACCATATTACCAAAACATTTCTCAGCCTACATCTTTGAAATATTCTACGTCTTTTTAGTTTATCCCCTTGTTATTCATCATCTGCCAAGATGACTTATTTTCCATGGGCACTTCCTACTCTGCTTTATTTTGTTTTTCTATTTAAGTTACTCAAAAAAAAAAAAAAACAGAAAAAAAGAGTCTCTTTCTTGTCCATAGAACTTTACTTTATAACAAATATATTTTTAGGCTAGTAAG
This sequence comes from Ovis aries, assembly GCF_016772045.2. Lineage (NCBI taxonomy): Eukaryota > Metazoa > Chordata > Mammalia > Artiodactyla > Bovidae > Ovis > Ovis aries. The sequence goes on along the minus strand of NC_056080.1, from coordinate 12,720,994 downwards.
AGATAAAGTAGACAAGGTAGAGTCAAGTCATGAGAAATTGTGTGTCTTTACTTTCTTTCCTCTCTTCACAACAAGATATTTCCTTTTAGATGGTCCAATTCAGGGTGGAAAACGTTCATGAATTTTTATATATGAGATAGAAAATGAATAATGTGGGAAAAGAAACAGGAAAGAGAGAAACATCATCTTAACAGGAGGAATTTGAAAATCCAAATGTAGGTTTTCTTGTACTGTAGATTATCTGATTGTCTGGCCTCCCCAACTGGCTTGGAACCAATTAGAAGGCTGGGCCATACCGTCATACATCTGTTTTTATCCTTCCCGGTACATGGCAGTGTGAGTATACTGCTAGAATTCAAAATATTTTTTAAGTTACCACATATTGATACACTGTACTGAGCACATTTTTAAAATTGTCTGTTTTAATCCTCAGAAAAGAGGAATTGTTTTAGTGCTCCAATAAATATTTTCAGATGAGGAAACTGGGGGTTAGAAAAATTAAGTAACTTGATTAAAGTCATACCACAGTAATTAAAGAAGCTGAGACTCAAGGTCTCATTATTCTGATTCCAAAATCCTAAATTTTGAAGACTTTGCTGCACTAGATTCATTGCATAATATCCTCTGACCTGCAAACCATGTTATTTTTCATTGGTTTGTACACTTCTGGGATAATTTGATCCTTTACATCTGATCATTTCAGTCTTGCACACTGCCTTAAGAATCATTTGCATTTCGATATAAAACCTTGGAAATGAAAAAAGAAGTAACTTTCACATGCATGTATTAATAAGGAGCTCACATCTTACTGTGTGCCAATAAGTGCCTTATTTCATTCTTCAATAATTACATGCTACTATGTCTCCCATTCCCATTCCCATTCCCAGTGAAATGCCCATTCCCATTCCAAGCAAAATGCTGGGCTGGATGAAGCACAAGCTGGAATCAAGATTGCAGGGAGAAATATCAATAACCTCAGATACACAGATGACACCACCCTGATGGCAGAAAGCGAAGAGGAACTAAAGAGCCTCTTGATGAAAGTGAAAGGGAAGATTGAAAAAGCTGGCTTAAAACTCAACATTCAAAAAACTAAGATCATGGCATCCAGTCCCATCACTCCATGGCAAATAGATGGAAAAACAATGGAAACAGTGAGAAAGTTTATTTTCTTGGGCTCCAAAATCATTGCAGATAGTGATTGCAGCCATGAAATTAAAAGACGCTTGCTCCTTGGAAGAAAAGTTATGACCAAACTAGGCATCATGTTAAAAAGCAGAGACATTACTCTGCGTGGACATTACTAGCGTCCATCTAGTCAAAGCTATGGATTTTCCAGTAGTCATATATGGATGTGAGAGTTGGACTATAAAGAAAGCTGGCACTGAAGAATTGATGCTTTTGAACTGTGGTGTTGGAGAAGACTCTTGAGAGTCCCCTGGACTGCAAGGAGATCAAACCAGTCAGTTCTAAAGGAAATCTGTCCTGAATATTCATTGGAAGTACTGGTGCTGAAGCTGAAACTCCAATCCTTTGGCCACCTGATGCAAAGAACTGACTCATTAGAAAAGACCCTGATGCTGGGAAAGACTGAAGGCAAGAGGAGAAGGGGACGACAGAGGATGAGATGGTTGGATGGCATCACCAACTCAATGGACATGAGTTTGAGCAAGCTCTGGGAGTTGGTGATGCACAGGGAAGCCTGGCATGCTGCAGTCAGTGGGGTTGCAAAGAGTCAGACACAACTGAGCGACTGAACTGAACTGAATGTCTCCCATTTTATAGATGAGGAAACTGAGGCACAAAAGAAATTCATTAATTTTCCCAAGGTCACAGAGTTTGTAAGAGGCAGAAACTGCCTAACTTTAGGGACACCTTTTTTAACTAGAGGGATAAAATGCCTGAGGCCAATAAAATCACCCTGAGGATAGAAGTTACCTGAATATGGGACAATGTCTGCAAGTTCTTTGGGTTGAATAATAGAATTGTTTTTCACTGTTAAGAGTTATCCTGACATGTGCCAACACAACCTCCCATCTGTGTTTTAGCCCAATAATTTACTAAGGTGTTCTAATTAACAGTAACACATTCTTCGATGTGATCACCAGCAAATGAGTGTGTTCTATAAACTGCAGAAAGAGTTGACACTAGTTAAACTCATCTAATTGGTTTATCAGCAAAGATACTCCAATGAGAATTTGATGAGAATTTGACTGGGAAGAAGAATTATATAGACATCTAATCACTCATATCACTATTCTCTCCTTCCTTCCTCCCTCCTGCCCTCAACAGAACCAAAAGTTGGCTATCTTAAAAGATCAACAAACTTTACAAACTTCCTCTAATGGGATAAATCTCAGTTGCCCGTGATGTATAATCATTTTACTATGTGGTTGAATTTGTTTTGATACTATTTTGTTGTAGATTTTTGCATCTATATCCACAAAGGTTATTTGTCCTTAATTTTATTTTCCTGTGATGTATTTATCTGTCTTTGGTGTCAAAGTAATTTTGGCCTCATAGAATGAGGAAGTATTCTTTTCTCTTTTATTTCTTGGAAGAGTTTGAGAATGATCGGTGTTATTTCTTCCTTATGTGTTGTAAGAATTCACCAGTGAAGCCATCTGGTCCTAAACTTTGTTGGAAGGTTTTTGATTTTTCAATAGATTTATTTACTTGTTACAGGTCCAAGATTTTTCTACTTCATCTTGAGTCAGTTTAGGTAAATTATGTATTTCTAGGTATTTGTCCATTTTATCTCAGTCAGTTCAGTTCAGTTGCTCAGTTGTGTCCAACTCATTGCGACCCCATGGACTACAGCATGCCAGGCGTCCCTGTCCTTCACCAACTCCCGGAGCTTACTCAAACTCATGTCCATCGAGTCGGTGATGCCATACAACCATCTCATCCTCTGTTGTCCCCTTCTCCTCCCGCCTTCAATCTTTCCCAGCATCAGGGTCTTTTCTAATGAGTCAGTTCTTCTCATCCGGTGGCTAAAGTATTGGAGTTTCAGCTTCAGCATCAGTCCTTCCAATGAATATTCAGGACGGATTTCCTTTAGGATGGACTGGTTTGATCTCCTTGTGGTCCAAGTGATTCTCAACTCCAACACCACAGTTCAAAAGCATCAGTTCTTTGGTGCTCAGCTTTCTTTATAGTCCAACTCTCACATCCATACATGACCACTGGGAAAACCATAGCTTTGACTAGACGAACCTTTGTTGGCAAAGTAATGTCTGTGCTTTAATATGCTGTCTATGTTGATCATAGCTTTTCTTCCAAGGACCAAACATCTTTTAATTTCATGGCTGCAGTCACAGTCTGCAGTGATTTTGGAGCCTAAAAATAAAAAGTCTCTCACAGTTTCCATTGTTTTCACGTCTGTTTGCCATGAATTGATGGGACCAGAAGCCGTGATCTTAATTTTCAGAATGTTGAGTTTTATTTAGGTTATCTAATTTGTTTACAATCTTCTTTTATAAGTTTTATTTAGGTTATCTAATTTGTTTACAATCTTCTTTTATAATTCTTTTTACTTCTGCGAGGTCAGTAGTAATGCCCCACTTGCATTTCTGATTTTAGTTATTTGAGTCTTCTTTTTTTCTTTGTCAGTCTAGGTAAAGGTTTGTAATTTTTGTTGATCTTTTAAAAGAGCCAGATTTTGGTTGTATTGCTTCTCTAATTGCTTTTCTATTTTCTTCTCTACTTTGATCTTTATTGTTTATTTCCTCTGCTAGCTTTGGGTTTAGTTTGCTCTTCTTTCTCTAGTTCCTCAAGATGTAATATTACGTTATTGATTTGGGGCCTTTCTCTTCTTTCTCTAGTTCCTCAAGATGTAATATTACGTTATTGATTTGGGGCCTTTCTTCTTTTTAACTGTAGGCATTTACCTTAAAAATTTCCCTCTGAACACTATCGGTGCATTCCATAAGTTTTGGTATGTTGCAGTTTTGTTTTCATTCTTTAATTTCCCTTGTGATTTTTTTTATAACCTATTAGTTGTATAAGAGTGTGTTATTTTCCAAATATTTGTGAATTTTCTGAGTTTCCTGTTCTTAAAATTTTTTAAAAATTCTTGTGGCTGTGCCATGCAGCATGCAGGATCTGAGGTCCCTGACTCATTATTGAACCCATACCCCCTACAGTGAAAGTATGGAATCTTAACCACTGGACCACCAAGGAAGTCCCTGGTTTTCCTTTTATTATTGATTTTTAGCTTCATTTGACTATATTTGGAAAAGATATTTTTATAATTTTAATCTTTTAAATTTTATTAATATTTATTTTGTAACCCAATATGTGGTCTATCCTAGAGAATGTTGCATGTACACTTGAGAAGACTGTGTATTCTCCTGTTGTTGGATGGTGTATTCTTTATATGTTTGTTAGGTCTGGTTTGTTTATAGTGTTGTTCATATCCTGTATATCCATACTGATCTCTGTATTGATGTTCTATCTATTACTGAAATGGTATATTAAAGTTTCCAACTATTACTATAAAAGTATTATTTTTTCTATCAATTTTATCAAGGTTTACTTCATTATTTGGGGATTCTGTTGTTTGGTGCATGTGTTTCTAGGATTGTAATATCATCTTGATGATTTGAATCTTTTATCAATGTATATTGTCATTCTTTGTCTCTTTTAAGAGATTTTGACTTACGTTAGCATAAATCCTCCACTCTCTTTTGGTTACTATTTGCATCGAATATCTTTTTCCATCCTTTCACAGTCTGCTCATGTCTTTGGATCTAAAGTGAGTCTCTTATAGACAGCATATAATTGGATCATAGTTTGTTTTATACAGTCTTCCTATCTCTATCCTTTGTGTGAAAGAGTTTAGTACATTTGCATGTAATTACTTATATAAGGAATGATTTCTTTTTTTTTTCTGCCGTTTGATATTTGATCTCTATATTTTACAGCATTTTTTGTTTTTCCATTTGTCTATTGCCATCCTCTTTTGTATTTAGTTGATTTTTTTCTTTTAGTAAACCATTTTGATTCTCTTTTATTTCAAAGAGATATACTTTTTAGATAGTTTCTTTGTGGTTACTGTGGGGATTACCTTTAACATCCTAAATTTATAACAATCTAGTTTGAATTGATACCAATTTAACTTCTATAACATACAAAACTCTACTCTTATACAGTTACATCCTCTTCCTTTTAGGTTTTCTTGTCACAAATAGTATCTTTATTTATTATACATCCAATAACATAGAACTTTCTTTGTTAGGCTTCAAGTTACTGTCCAGCATCCTTACATTTCAACCTGAAAGACTCCCTTTATCATTTCCTGTAGGGTAAGTCTAGTTCTAATGAACTCTCTCAGCCTTTGATTATCTCTGAATGTCTTAATTTATCTTTCATTGGTGAAAGATAGTTTTCCTGGATATAAATTTTTAGCTACATTTTTTTTTAATTTCAGCATTTTAAATATATCATCCCTTGCAGTCTGGCTTCCCAGGCTTCTTCTGAGGGATTGGTAATGATTTTATTGTACATCCCATGTGAGTAATGATTTGGGTTTTTTCTTGCTGTTTTAAAAATTCTCTCATTGTCTTTGGCTTTCAGTAGTTTGATTGTAAAGTTTCTCAGTGTGAATCTCTTTGGGTTTTCCTACTTGACATTCATTGAAGATTGCGGATTTGTAGATTTCTATCTTTCATCAAATTTGAGAAGCCATTATTTCTTCAAATATTCTATTCAGATATTCAAAGATTCTTCCTACTCGCCTCTCACTCTCAGAATGTGTATGTTGGTCTGTTGGTGTTCCATTGGTCCTTTAGATTCTGTTTGGTTTTCTTTATTCTTTTCACATTTCAGCTCCATAACTTCTTTTTGGTTCCTTCTTATAATTTGTAGCTCTTTATTGATATTTTCATTTTATTCATATACCAATCTCCTGATTTCCTTTTATGATTTGTCCTTGTTTTCCTTTAGATCTTTAAGCATATTTAAGACAGTTGCTTTACAGAATTTGTCTAGTAAGTCCAGTGTCTGAACTTCCTCAGGGATGATTATTGTCCATTTGTTTTTTTCCTTCAAATGGGACATATTTTCCTGTGGGTTTTTTTTTTTGTATGCTTTGTGATTTTTGTTGATAACTAGACATTTGACTTTTATAACTGATAACTCAAGGGGAGAAGGGGAAAGTAGATTCTCCCACTTTGCCAGAGGTTTCTGGATGCTTTAGATGTTGTTGTTGAAAGCTATTGTAAACCATCCATTTGGTGACTTTCTAACACTATTTTTGCAAAGACTATGTTTCTTAACTTTTGTGTGGCCATTATAGTCTGTTTCTCAGCTTGTACTCTACTAGGGTTTTCATGGAAATTTTCTTAAACACTGAGGGCTAAAAAAAATCAAGCAAATAATCAAACAAAAAATACCTCTCCCAGTTTTTATTTATTGTCCCTATTCTGGGGGCACTCCTTTGATACTTAGACAGTCTTGAACTGAATCTAGCAATCAGCCCAAGGTGAACTGTTAGGATCTGCTCAGATCCTTTCTGAGTATTCATCTTGCCCTGAGAATGCCTGTGGCTTTTTAAATTCTCCTGCATGCATGGCTGATTTTGAATTTCCTGATTTCCCTAAGAAACTTCTCAGCTTTTGCTCTCAGGCCTTTAAATGGTCTATTGTATGTTTCAACTATAATCTTTTACTCCAGGCATCTGAATGTTTTTAGTATTTCTTGCAGTGTGTTTGATCAATATCTACTGCTTTTCTATCCCGAATTATACTGGATTAGGTGGAACAAAAATGAGCTCTGTTATAGGCTGAGTTGTGTTCCTTCAAAATTTATATGTTGAAGTGCTAACCACCAGTACCTCAGAATGTATGTGTATTTGGAGTGAAGGTCTTTAAAGAGGTAATTAAGGGTAAATGAGGTCATGAAGGTAGTTCCTAATCTGACATGAATGAGGTCCTTAAAAGAAGAGGAGAAAAGAGATATCAGAGATGTGTGCATAGAGGAAAAGCCATACAAGGACACAGTGAGGATGTAGCAATCTGCAAGCCAGGGAGAGAGTCCTTGGGAGAAACCAATACTGCTATCACATAGATCTTGGATTTCTAGCCTACAAAATTGTGAGAAAGTCCATTTCTATTGTTTAGGTTACCTAGCCTATGTTATTTTGTTATGAAAGTTCTAGCAAACTAATACAAGCTCTTTGCATATGTCCTTCTGGTAGCACACAGACAGGTTAGAATAGACAGACAGAATAATTTGTGAATAATGTTTGCTTGTTTACTTTGCCCTCTCCAGAATGAGGGACCAGGGTTCCACACTGGAAATGTAGGTTGCCATTGATTCAAAAACAAAATCACTGCTGGGGAGGGGATGGGACAAAGATAAATAAAGACACCACAAAACTTTCCTGCCATTTTCAAGTGAGCTTTTCCTTGATTCAGTAGTTTCTTGCTTGATATATACTTATGACTATTTTCCAGAATTCTAACAAAATTAGTTCTGACAGTTTTTACTTACTTTTGACACTTCTGTGGGGGAACAAGAGCTTGGAGCTACCTGCTCTGCTGTTTTGTTGATGTCAACTTTTTCCTCCCCAAAACTTTAATGCATTCATGTGAATCATGGTGCTTCTAAAGGAGAACAAAGTATGTGTTGTTGTTTCCCAACTTTATTTGAACATAGGAGACTTTATATTTTTTGTGAAATAGATCATCCTTTTAAAAAAATTGAAGTAGAGTTGATTTACAATGTTGTGTCAGTTTCTGGTATACAGCAAAGTGATTCAGTTATATATATATATATACTGTTTTTCATGTTCTTTTCCATTATGGCTTGTCATAGGATAGTTAATGTAGTTCCCTGTGCTATATATAGTCGCATCTTGTTGTTTATCCATTCTCTGTATGATGGTTTGCATCTGCTTGTCCCAAACTTCTAATCCAACCCTCCTCCACCCTTATTCCTCTGGTAAGCACAAGTCTGTTCTCTATGTAGATAAGCCATCCCATTCATGGAGCACATTTCGAAGATGACACGTATTCTTCAAAACATCTTTCAAAAATGTTGACCTACAGTAATTTATTTATTAATTTAATTAACAAATTCTTATTGAACAATAAATATATTAGATAATAATAATAAGACTAAAGACAATTGTAGAGATTTTATCAAACCCTGTGATCCTACAAGAAGAGAATGTTGTACTGGCGGCTGCAGCTTCAGTGCCTGGGATGAGGAAGTAATGGAAGAGGAACAAAGAATCAATAAAGATCAGCTTAATCTTTTCCAGGTATTTGCCTAATACTCTCAATTTATGTAATGGTCCTGTAGTCTAGGAGTGTGATTCAGGGATGCAAGTCACAAACTCTGCTTGTAATCAGATTTTATAAATGTATTAATTTCTAGATGAGTTCTCTTAAAAACTCAGTGAGCTAAATGACAGGTCAGCAGCGTTTTTTGGTGTGTGTGAAGGGCCAGATGGTAAATATTTTAGGCTTTGTGGGCCACAAGGTCTCTGTTGCAATTACTCAGTTCTGTCTTTGCAGTGAAAGTAGCCATAAAGAGTATGTAAACAAATGAATGTGGCTGTGTTACTGTAAAACTCTATTCATAAAACAGGTGGTGGACTAGATTTGGCTAAGTTTGCTCCAGTACTTGGGCCACCTCACATGAAGAGCCAACTCATTGGAAAAGACCCTGATATTGACAAAGACTGAGGATAAGAGGAGATGGAGGTGGGAGAACATGAGATGGTTGGATGGCATCACTGAGTCAATGGACATGAGTCTGAGCAAACTCTGGGAGAGAGTGGAGGACAGGAAAGCCTGGTGTGCTGCAGTCCATGGGGTCACAAAGAATCAGACACGACTTAGCAACTGAACAACAACAAGTTTGCTGGGCCTTCCTCTGAACTTTTAGAGTCGGAGATTAGGAGCAACAGAAATTGTCCTGGAATTCCATAATCTTTCCATACCTGTAAGTGAGGACTAGCCATGGACATAGAGCATCATAGGGACTGTCTGTAGAACTATTTATGTGAGTAAATAGTTTTATATCATGCTTTGTGGCATGAATGAATAAAACCACTTTAGCAGAAAGGATGTATGAGAAATGGTATTCTTTGGGTCAGCTGCACTCTAGCGGTCCCAGATGAAAACCATCAATTTCCAGTCAGACCACTGCATTGTCACAAGAGCTAGGAGGCAGTATGGAAGAAAAGTGAGGCCAGGACAGATCACGTGGATAACAAATATTTAACTCAGCAATTATATTTAATATGACTCAGACTTGCTCATAAAAATGAATCAATGAAAAGAGCACTCTGTATCCTGCATATTTAAAACCTGGAACTGATTTTTATAACTTCTACCATGGTAATGAAAGGTTTATCTATTATTCATAGTGACTATATTAAAATAAGATTATATATATTCATATTGAACAAAGCTTTCTGAATTAACAATAAATACTGTTTTTAAAGCTTTGTGATGGATTCTATTTAAAAATAATCACCAGAGACACATATTGTGTGATGTCACTTATTTGTAAACTCTAAAAAAGCCAAATTCATAGAAACAAATTAGAGTGGTGGTTACCAGAGGCTGGAGGAGGGGAAATAGGGAGGTGTTGGTCAAAGGATACACACAGTTATAAGATGAGTAAGTTCTGGGGATCTAAGGTACAGCTTTAGTGGTGGTGGCTATAGTTAACAATACTGTATTATATACTTGAAAGTGCTAAGTGAGTAAATGTTAATTGTTCTCACTTTAAAAAAAAATGTAATTATGTGATATAATAGAGGCATTAGCTAATACTACATGGTAATAATTTTGCAATATATAAGTGTATAGCTCAACACATTGTACACCCTAAATTTACACAGTATTATATGTCAATTTTATCTCAATAAAGCTTGAAAAAATTTAAATGAGGGCCACAGCATAGGTAAAAAATAAGAACTAGGAAACAGTAGAGGATCTCTGTAACACCAAAACAACTAGTCACTATTCATTAGTTTTGCCTCAGTTATGTTATTTTCCAACATCATTTTAGGGCAAAAGACTTGAGAGCCAGCATTCTTTCAGTTCTAAGATGAAAATATTATTTTTTCTCTCTTGTCACAAATAGACAAGAATGACATTTTGATTTTGCATTTTATTCCTTTTAAATAATTTAATGTGTCCTCAAGTATCACAGTTGACTTAGTGTGGGGCCCCTGGCTGGGAATGCAGTAATAACTCTATGTGCTTGATATCTATAGAAATCAAATTTCTTTTGGAATAAGAAGATTTTTATCTAGCAGAAAGTCTTATCATTAGCTCAGTTGATAAAGGGAGGAAATAAAGCACATAGAGAAATCAAGCAGATGTATAGTTAGCAGTCAGAGACTTGTTTGAACATAGGGAAGCAGTGTTTCTTATGACGGCTTCCTGTGTTGTATGCTGCTTTGATGCCCATGAAAGAGAGAGTCTTGGAGGATGAGAGAGTTGCAAAGGAAGGGAATGGCTTTTCATGGTGGTACTCCCTTTGTGAGGGGTAATTTGTGGCATCTAATTCAAATAATGGAGAAAGATTTTTTTTTTAATGTCATGACATTAATTAGAAACGGTCACACAAACTAACTCATTGCATTATTAAAATCTTCTTGAAAATTCATCACTAATAAATGATATACTATTGATTCTTCTGCCCAACACATGGTCAGAATGATTTTATCAGTTTCACTACATTCAGTTTTGTTGCTGACATCCAGGTCTGTGCTGATTCCCACAGCCTGATGAGATAGCCTAGCAAACCATTTGCTTTGGACCAGCCTTGTTGAGAAAAGGTTAGAACTGCCAGACAAAGCAATTAATTAGCAACTAAGGTAGCTTGAATATAGAGAAGCAAATGGCAGATCCTGTGAGTCCTTCCCACTAATGGCTACCAGTTGTCAACTGCTCTCACACAAGGATGAGTGAATGGACCTATGTGCACATAGCTCAGATCCATGTCAGAGGGCTTTGAGAAGGCTGACAGGTTTCTGTCTTTGCATGCTGGGGATTTCTCCACGATTAAAAAAGAAGGAATAAGACAGGAGCCGATATATGAAGTATGGTAACTACCAGTCTGTCTTGTTTTTGCCACTAGCTCTGCTTATTATCACCTGTGAACCTTAAACAGAGTATAGACACTCTCTGGGTTTGTTAATTCTGTAAAATGGGAATAATGGTGCTTACTTTGATGTTAATTATGAGAAGTAGTAGTGATGTAAGGAAAGCCCACAATAGTTGTTAAATAAATTGTAGCTTGCTTCTGGGAATTATGCATAAGCATTCTTTGCATCTGGACAACTAAACAGCACTATAGACTTGGGGTCATTCCTGCTAGCTTCCTTATTTAAGATAGGGGTTTTCAACCTAAGGACTATTGGCGTTTGGGGACAGATCATTCTCTGTTGTGGGAGTTTGTCCTGTGCATTGTAGGATGATGAGCAGCATCTTGGGTCTAGATACCAGCAGCACCCCACCTCCCACAGCCCCTGCCATGACAATCGAAAACATGTCCAGATATTGCCAAGTGCCCCCCTCCCCGGGAGGGGGACAAAATCACTCCTGGTTGAGAACTACTAAATTATAAAAGTCAGGTAAAAATGCAGCATTAGTGGAAAGGCTACTTAACAAGGATTATGTTATATAACAATGAAAGGAGCTTCAGAGTATTCTGTTGCATAGCCAAACAAATGCTAGGGACATACTATATTTTTGGTCATATGACAGTCATCTTTCTCATGTGTTTCAACCAAGAATGTGGAGTTTAAAAAATATTTAAACATACTTTGGATGAACACATGGCAGTATTTTGGCACTTGTACTCCTTTGTTGGGTGTGTTCATCAAGAAATTAAATTTGGTGCCTCTCTGAAGGCATTTGCTAAATTCTGTGCATTTCCATCTTAAACCTCTTCATTCCCTCACTCAATCAGCAACCATTTATTGAGTATCCATTATATGCTGGTCTTGTACTAATTATCCTTTACATTTAGATGGTGAATTGTGGGACAAAATATAAGAAAATTGGGCATTAAGGACAAGTCAGAAACAATTTGCTGAAAAGCCCTTGAGTCATTCTGCAAGAAATGTCAGATGAAACAAAAAGTGTGTGCTCAACCAAGCATCACAGAGAGGGCATTTTTGTTAAGCCTCTTTCTAATACAAGTGAACTGCTGCTTTTTTGTTCTTTGCAGGATCATAGTGACCTTAAAGTGAGCAGTTTATGTTCTGGGAGATTTAGGGCACTTTGCTTGTGGTGACAACGTTCATTTTCTATTTTAAAGATCTCAGATACTAAGTGGAAACCTTCATGTTGGGAATAATTTGTAAGTGTAATCTACATATATTTCTATTTATGCTATAAATAAAATGTCATCAGATGGAGAATTGCTAGAAAATGCAAGATTCATGCTATCTTGGGACTAGGGTAGATAATAAATAAATGCCCATTTAGCCTTAGAAGAAGACAATTTTAAATGCCATTTGGAATTAGTTTTGAAATGAGGAGATCTGAGAATTTCTCATGAACCCAAATGATATTTCCTTTCATTTTAGGAAGTAACAAAAATAGAATTAAAGAGGACTTTCTCTCATTAATTGAATCCTCTACTACTTTGCAAAATGAATAGCAAGTTCATCAACTTGTTAGGGCCTGACAAATTGAAAATAGATTTGTTTAGCATTAGTTAATTTTTGAAGAAGGAAGTATGCTGTGTTTGAGGTTATGATAATGAAATTGGTGGGTGTAATTTATACATATATATATGTTCACATCTTCAAATCTTCTTATTCTACAATTAATACCTACTCAGTGAATTTTCCCATGATTCTCCACGCTTGAATATCATTTCTTGGAACTTCCAGAGCCCCATAACCCTTACCATATTGTAATATAGTCAATTTTTTTTCATGCTTGTCTAATTCTTTCTAGTATGCTCTAGACAGAGTATGATTCAAATCTGATACACTGTAATGTTTCTCAAGGCACTTGTATAGTACTCAGCACATAGTAGGCATTCAGTAAATTCTCAGTGAATGCTGTTGAGCAGAATATAAGCCTTTTTGTATAAGTAGATGCCAGTGGCATGCCAAGATATCTGCATTCCCATTCCATTTCAGAGCTACTTTCCACACAAGGCATTTTAACCCCATCAGTTGGCCTCCATCCTTTCAGCTTCAAAGGGGAGTTCATTCAAAAAGTCTTTCATTTAAATCAATAATTTCATCTCAGCCTGTGAAATCAAAAGCAAATTTTGTTTACTCTCTTTCCAAAGCACTCAACAAAATGAGAAAATTATGACAAAAACATCACAGTCACCAACAAGCAGCAGTACAACATGGCCCTTTGAAACTACTACTGAGCTGCCATGTTTGAGGTTGGGGTAGGGAAACTTCTTGACTGTTGCCCTCCCTCCTGACATCCCTCACCAGTACAGCATGAAATAATGGGAAAAAAATCATAAACTTCAGAGCTGGAACTGGATTTAAAACCTGGCTCTGCTTTTTACTACTTGTGTAACTCTCTGTAGGCTATTTAATCATTCTGGGCCCTAGCTTCCTCATCTATAAAAGAAAAAATCTTTGCCTAAATCACAGGCTTGTTGGGAGGACTGAATCTGATACTGCGTGTGAAATGCCACCTTCTTCTTTCCTTTTTCCATCTTCTTCCCCTACCAAGGAAGGGTCTTCCTCTTAAACCTTGAGATTTTCCCCTTTATTTAACAATCAGATGTACTTTTCTCAAGCACCATCTCTCTGCTTTACATTTTATTGTGCTTACTCCTACTCACTGTGTTAAGAAAAATACCTGGATTTGAAATAATCTCTAGCAAAAAAAGAGAGCTCTTCTTTTTGGAGATGGAGTATATTACTGAATCTTACAATCATGAGTGTAGGGGAAAATTGTGCTTTAAGAAAAAACTGTGGATTGTCTATAGTATACCCCTTCCTCTCATCTGATTCTCATTCTCTGGGAGCTATTTTATAACTCTTTAAATTGTATAACTGATAGCAATGGGAAATACTGCTTGCTTAGAGACATACAAATCCTGCCATGTGCTGTCCCAAAGAAGTTCAAGTGACTGCCCTCCTCCACTGTGAAAGCATCTGGTTTTTGCCTCTGTTTGCACATTCAGGCCAATATTCTTCATCTATAAATGTGTCTGTTTCTTAGGTTTTTATTTTGAACTGGTTATGCCATCTGCCTGGTTCCCTCATTGATTAATGAGTTAAAGAAAATCTTTAACACGTATTCATTTTATATCAGCATAAGAGTTATAATTTTATCTTTTTTTTGAAAATCATCTTTTTATGTGAATTTTTAGAAACATTATCACCCTTTGGAATTGTTAGACTCAGAGCCAGGCTGTGGAAACTTAAAGACCAAAATCCTGTTCAAGGCCATGATGGTGCCAGGCAACCCAGCACTTCCTGTTCCACAGTCAAAAGAAATCTTGGAACACCATGTCTGCCAAGGAATAGTACCTAAGCTCTCCCATCCCTCCTCTCTTCATCTGTGGCTTCCACAAATGGGAACTTGTTTCCTTATTAGGCATTCTGCACCATTTCTCGGAGGTAGGAAGGTCACCATTGTACTGGGAGGAAACAGAAGTTTTCTATGTCAGCAAGATATCTAAAAATAGAAACCAGAGTTCCTGACATGCACTCTTCTCTACTAACAACTAGGACAGCCGCTTCCCTACTGCAGAGGGAAGCCCTGAAATCATGGTGCTTGTTGTCTGTCTGTGTGCTCACATTTGACTGATGGGCCCTTTGCATTTATGTAGCAGAGGCTTCCATCTCTCTTATCTCATGCTATACTGGCCAGCTTTGTAACCCAGTTTAATTAAAATGATGTTTATTAGACTTTTTCTGTATATTGGGTGCTTGCTTAGTTTGGGTTACCCTGGAATCAGGGATTTGGGTAAAAGTAGTTTATAAAGGAGGTAAATAATGCACCATCTAGGATGTGGGGAAGAGATTCAGAATCGGGAAGGAAGCCAAGGAAAGGTGCTTTAGTGAATCCATTATCTCCCAAAGGCACATGAAGCTTTATCCCATAAGTAGCTCTGGCAGACACACTCTTCTAAGCTATTCTGTATCAACGCCCATCAGTCATTAGACGGGAATATTCTCAGGGGCATTAATTCATCTTCACTTCTGGCTGGTCACAAGGGTGGGAAAAGTGGCTTAGGTGAGAGAAAGCCCTCAAGCAAAGAAATTGAAGTGGTGGAGATGGGAAGTCAGACAGTACAATGATATGGGAAGGGGTTGGGGATATAGGTTGGGTGCCCACAGTGGTGTCTCTGTGGTGTTGGGAATACCAACATGTACATGATCCTTGAATTCAATAAGCTCACAATCTGTCATGGCAGAAAGACATGAATCAGACTAATTATGATGTAACATGATAATGTCTAACATGTTAAGAAACTGTAGCAGAGGAGGCAATGAATTGTACAGGGAAGAAGGAGAAAGAGAAGAAGAGAGATTCTTTATAGGGATGTTGATGAATTTCTTATACAAAGGAAGACAGAGATATGGCTCTATGTTATAAAAAGTACATATCACAAGGAAAGTGTAATCAGCCATTGAAAGTTTTACCTGTGTTATTGATCTTTGTATTGCATATCTTCCTTGAAATTCAAAGATCCTCAAATTTTGCTGTTAGAGATTTTTTTAAGTTGTGGGGAACTTTGCTATGTCTGGATTTTAATATCATATATTTCCACCTCCATCTCAGTGTGACAGGATTTCTGATACTGAGCTGAGTAGAGCTGTCCCTCCGAGAGTCAAGAAGCTAAGTGGCTTCCTTGCATTTAGCACAGCTGAGTTTATGCTTAAAGTGAAAAATGCCTTTTTCCTACAAGATGCCAACACTTATGGGCTCATGACAATGGGCTGCATCATCCCCTTGGGACCTCAAGAGGCTAACAATTTGAAGACATGGGAGTTTGAATGGGGGTACAAACAGAATGGGGTTTGTACTCATAATCCTTTCACACTAGAGACAAGATTTGTTGAGGCTTCTAAAAAGGTTCTAATTTGGTGTGTTGTACCAAACACAATAGAGCAGTTTTGTAGCAAAGAAAGTCACTTGATGAGAAATGGCCCCATTTTCAAACTCTCAGGGAAGGAAGAGAGCATGTCCCTCAAGTTAAAAGGTAAGAACCTTTCTAAGAGAGTCTTCTTTTATTTTTTATAAATTTATTTTTAATTGGAGGTAAATTACAATGTTCTGTTGCTTCCTATTGCTATACAACAACATGATCAGTCACAGTTATATAGACATCCCATCCCTCATGAGCCTCCCTCCCTTCCCTCCATCCACCCTTCTAGGTCTTCTTTCTGAGGTTTAGCCTGAGTTAACACACACCTCCCTATAAATGTTCCCTTCCAGGCAGATGTGCTGTGTATTTCCAAGCACAGACAGTGGTAGCCTGCCTAGACCACCACAAGGAAGAGTGTGGTGGATAAGTGTGAAGGCTCCAGCCCCAAATAGCCTAGTTGCTCTGCCTCTCACAGCTGTGCCAGATGTAAGGATTCTGAGCATCAGTGTGTAGATTTAGAAGAAAGGAATTGATAACTGTGGTACTTAGCAATTTTGTCGGGACTAAATGAGATCTTGTATGTATCACACTTAACATTTGCTTGGCACATCATGATGCATGCCGTTGTCTCTGTAAACCCCACCTACACTTACTTGTTTCCTACCTTTTCCTTATACTTGAGCCATGAACTCCATTTACTTAGAACTCCTAGTTTCCATGACATCATTCCCTATGTAGCTGCAGGTTTATACAGACAAGAATTGGCTTATGTTGCTCAGATTTGTTTTCGGTGTGCAATTTCATTTGCTCCACAAGACATCACATTGCTAGAAGACTGGGGTTGTCTGATACTGCTTTCAGCAAGTTCCCAAAGCCCCTGTAAACTAGGCACAAAACTTTGTGGTTCATTTGTAGCTTGCTACAGAGTAAACTTGACTTTGTACATAAGCACTAAGTACTCCCTCTGAGAAACAACCGTTTACATTGTTTCAGGTAAGAGTCTCAATTCTTTAACACTGCTATCCTAGCAAGTGAGCAGAACTCAGAACATTCCCTCCTCTCTTCCTTGGCAGGCTTGGACTCCTCATATATGTTGGAAAGCCTTCTCCAAATCATAAAGAGAATCAACTTGCAACTTCTGGTCTCAGACTTAGCATTTTCTCCCACTACGCCCAAACGACTGAGATTATTAAATGAAAACATTCCTAGAGCCCAGATAGTAAACTGCACTAGGAAGCAGACTATAGGACTAGAGAAAAATGCCAGATGGAAGGACATGCTTTTGGTATGTCATAGTCAGCATTTTCCTGAAATATATTTAAATGCCTTACACATTTGTACTGAAAGGAGATGTAAATGATTACAAAATGCCATTAGTCAGAGACAGAATCACAGAATGTGTGACCCATCAAGGTAGCAGTTGCTGTATCCCATCTCCTTTGCTCAGCCACTATCTGCCTCCCCCATTCCCCCTCAAATGATCTACAAGCTGGTTCCAGTACATTCTAAGCAGAAAGCTGTTGGGTGATTGGAGAGGAATCAGCTTTTCTCATTCATTTAATTATTCATCAAACATTTATGGAGGATTAATAATGTGCTTGAATCTGAGGATGCAAATTTGAATAATAAACAGATTCTGAAGCAAAATGTTCAAAGGCTGTTGCAGGCCTCCAGACTCGTAGCTCCTAGCATAGCTCTGTAATTAAGAAACAGATATAAGGCTAACTCATGAGCTTAGTGTACAATAGACAAATCTTCTAGGCCTTTACCACTGGTAACTGGATGGACTCCTGCCAGATGGCCTGGAATTGAAAGCTAGCTCTGCACCCTTATTACCCATATAATCATGAGCAAACACATCAGCTCTTTTTTACCAGTTTCTTTATCTCTAAAGCAGAGATAATAATAACATGGATGTACTTCTCTGTAAAGTTATTGGGAGGATTAAATGAATTAATATGCAAAGTACTTAGAAGAATGCTTAACACATGGTAAGGACTCAAATAATATATAAATAATGTTATCAATATTAATGTTTTCTGAGCTGCTACAGTTAAAATGGTACAAAGTATATGGATGGATGTAGTGAAGTGTTGGTCAAGAAGGAAGATGATGGATAACTTCGACCCTGAGCCCCTTTACTTCCCCTCATCTTCTGTTTAAGTATTGCATCTGATACCTTCTGTCTTCATCTTCTGAATCTTACATTTAAAATACATTAAAACATTCTTCCTACTCAAGAAGCTTACTGAGAAGTACATTTTCATAGAAAACTCTATTTTATGATGTATTTAAATTTTACAAGTATTTCCTGAATGTCTGGGTGGCTGTCCTGGTGGTAAAGAAGGCCATCAAGACAAAGCACCAAGGGCCTAGCGCTTGTTTTCAGCTTCACGCTGACTATACTCAGGACCAGCCAGCCCAGCTGGTGGTGGTGGCCCATCTATGCCAGATGACTGCTTCACCAAGAAAAGAGGCCATTTTAATATTAAAAGCAAAAACAGAACAAAAAACTCCCTTCCCTCGAACTTTGTGAATTAATATCTAGTCTCCCTTCTTCTGTCTGGCATTAGTCTTTTAAATGAGAAATCTACACACATACTTCCTCCCACTTTCTCAGGTCTCATTCACTCTATAACCAGCTACAATCTGGGCTTTGGGCTCACTGCTCTAGATATATCACCCTCACTAAGGTTAAAAATGCCCCACTGACCAAATCCAGTTGCCCGTTTCGTTACCTCTTTCTGTTCAGCATTCCTGCTGCACTTGGCAGGTTTGATTTCCTTATCCAAAAGCTTTCTCTTTCCTTGACATCAATGACTACATCTTTTCCTGATTCTCTTCCAGATGTTCTGACGATGTATTCATATTTCTTGTCCAGTCCTTCTTTTGCCCCCATGCCATCAATGTTCATGTTCATGGAAGTCTCATCCTTACTCCTCTCTTCATTCTATGCATTTGCACTGAGTGATCTGAATTAATACTCTCATGATCTGATGACTCCATTCCTGCATTGATAGCCTCAACCTCTGTTTTTAGTTCCAGATTAACATTTTCAACAGCAGATTAGACACATGAATTTGTGGCAGTCATCTGAAAAACATGCTCAAAACTGAACTCATTATCTTCCTCAGCATTTTCCTCCTTTAACATCTCCTCTTTGAGCAAATGAGAGCATCATCTGCTCAGTTGCCTAACTTGGAACCTGGAGTCAAACATTACTCTTCCTCTTGTACCCTCTATATCCTTTTTAATGCATTTTGACTTCCATTTATCTTGTTAATTAGCTTCCCTGGTGGCTCAGATGGTAAAGTGTCTGCCTGCAATGTGGGGAGACCTGGGTTCGATCCCTGGGTCGGGAAGATCCCCTGGAGAAGGAAATGGCAACCCACTCCAGTACTCTTGCCTGGAGAATCCCATGGACAGAGAAACCTGGAGGGCTACAGTCATGGGGTTGTAAAGAGACAGACATGACTGAGTGACTTCACTTTCACTTTATCCTGTTAATTTAGCCTCTCCTTTCCAATCCCACAGCTGAAGCCTGAACTTTCATCATTTCTCTCTTGTGAATGATTGTCATGATACACTGATCCACCATCTTTCTAGTATATCCTTCTAAAGGCATCTTGAATTATCTTCTTAGAATCTAATCTACATCTAATCATACCCCTTCTCTGCTTAAAAATCTTGCTGTGCCTTCCTGTTACCTACAGTTAGATCTGAATGCCTTAATAATCAACTTGACCCTCTAGCTCTAACTAGCTTTATTCTCTAGCCTCATTTTTTATGACTTCCCTCCTTTTACTTTCTTTGGGTATACTCATGTTTTGTTATCCCCCAAACTAGCCAAATTCTTTCTAGACACGAGAGTTCCCTACCTGAAGTTCCCTTTTCCATTCCTTGAATGCCTACTCATTTCTCGAGACCCAATTAAAACATCACCTTTTATATGAAGCCTAGAACTACTTCTTTTTCTCATCTGTAGAATGAGCTCTTACATGTAAAGGGCTCCAGAGAAATATAAACATTATCATTAGTGGAAGCTACCTTAGTTGAGCTTCCCAGATTTTATAAAGATTTTTGGTTCATTGATACGTAATCTGGGACAATCCCATAGCTTGAGAACCACTTTTCAATTTTTGATGAGAATGGCAGATGAGGCCCAAAAGGAGAATTCTTTAGAAGAATCAACCACAAGCTCACTGGTTGGAAGGAATTAAATGCTATAACCATGATGCCAGTAAATCTGGCATCGCGTTGTTGTTCAGTCGCTGAGTTGTTTCCAACTCTTAGCGACCCCATGGAATGCAGCATGCCAAACTCCTCTGTCCTCCACTATCTCCTGAAGTTTGCTCAAACTCATTTCCACTGAATCAGTGATATTATCTAACCATCTCATCCTCTGCCACCTCCGTGTCTTCTTGCCCTCAATCTTTCCCAGCATCAGGGTCTTTTCCAATAAGTCGGCTCTTCGGATCAGGTGGCCAGAGTATTGGAGCTTCAGCTTCAGCATCGATCCTTACAGTGAATACACAGGGTTGATTTCCTTTAGGATCCACCAGTTTGACCTCCTTGCTGTCCAAGGGACTCTCAAGAGTCTTCAGCACCACAGTTCCAAAGCATCAGTTCTTTGGCACTCAGCTTTCTTTATGGTCCAACTCTCAAATCCCTACATGACTACTGGAAAACTATAGCTTTGACTGTACAGACCTTTGTTGGCAAAGAGATGTCTCTTCTTTTTAATGTGCTATCTAGGTTTGTCTTGGCTTTGCTTCCAAGGAGCAAGTGTCTTTTAATTTCATGGCTGCAGTCACTGTCCACAGTGATTTTGGAGCCCAAGAAAATAAAGTCTGTCACTGTTTCCACTTTTTCCTCATCTAGTTGCCATGAAGTGATGGGACTGGATGCCATTCTCTTAGTTTTTTGAATGCTAAGTTTTAAGCCAGCTTTTTTCACTCTCCTCTTTCACCCTCATCAAGCTGCATTACTTTAGCAGTTAGAAATTAGCAAATGGTTATATTGATTTTACTTACTAAACATTTCAAGCACTGAAGAGGAGAGTTGACTCTGGCCAGTGGATTCTATTTGGGTAACCTTAATACCACCCTACATCCCTATTCAATATTGGTTATAGAAAATAAAGCTTTTTATACATGGGATGTTGGTCCTGGAATAGTGGTAAAGTAGAAGGGATTGGATAGAAAGGCTGGGGATAAGAATGCTGGTACAGTAACAATTCTTAATTCTCCTTTACTTGATACCTAGTACAATGCCATGTGCACAGTAAATGCTTGATATGTATCTATATGTGAATGAATCCATTCATTCAGGATTAAACATTTGTTAAGCTCCTACAAAGACAGGAAATACACAAAACCCTGCAACTTCGAAGATAAATTAGATTCATTCTATAATATAGAAAAGGGGGGATATCTGTGTTAAAAATACATTCAATAAAGTATTGCAGGTCAAGAATGAGCGTCATTGTCATCATTACCTAAATGATGACTTATAGTCTTCTCCATGTTAGGCTTTATGTATCTGGAGAGCTAGTGTTGATCTAAATCCTATCTGGCAATAAGATCACCACCACCACCACCACCACCACCCCACCCCCGCTAAATAGCAAGAATGATGAGCAAAATTACAGGTGCTTTCCATTATGAGAAATGCCTAAGGAATGAAATGAGATAATATATGGGAAAAGACTTCATGCATTTTGAAAGAATCACAAATATTAGATAATAATTTATTATTTTAGTTCAGTTGCTCACACCCAGCCACCTTTTCAGATTCTGGGATTAATAATTGGTGTTATGAATTCTTATATTCAGTTGTACTTGTTTATTGGCTCCTGTCTACTGTCATGTATTGGAGCTAAACAATGAAGAATGAGATAAGCCCAGTCTATGGCCTCCTTGACCTGGTCTAGGAGGGGAAGGGACAGGGAAGCAGCCAGTCACAAGAGAGACTGTAGACTGCGCATGTAAGAGAGGATGGACTTGGCAGTTTAAAGGAAGCGTTCTAGAGGAAATGGTACTGATGCTGAAGTCTGTAGGATGAGTAAGAATTAGGCTGGTGAAAAGGCTCGTGAAAAGGCAGGCATGGTAAAGGGAAATGAAAGTGCCAAGCACAACAATGAAAGGTCTGAGGAACAGGAAACAGGGTATCGAGGTTGGAACAGAGTGGAAGGCACGGCTTGGGATGCAGAATAATGACGTTGAAGAGGATGATATTGATACTCCCTCCAAGGTTCTTGGATCCCATTTATCATTGTGTGCCCCTCACCTCAGTATGCATTTTTTTGAAAATTGAAGTAGAATCGATGTAAAATATTGGTTACAGGTGTACAGGGCTTCCCAGGTAGTGCCAGTGATAAAGAACCCGCCTGCCAATGCAGGAGACATAAGAGTCCGGAATTTGATCCCTAGGTCAGGAAGATCCCCTGGAGGAGGGCAAGGCAACCCATGGAGAAGCCCATGAACAGAGGAGCCTGCCAGGCTACTGCCCATAGGGTCACAAAGAGTCAGACACGACTGAGCAACTGAGCGTGCACGCACAGGTGTGCAATATAGGATTCCACAGTTTTTTAAGGTTATACTCCATTTATAGTTATTAAAAATGTTGGCTATATTCCTCGTGTTGTATAGTATATCCTTGTAGTTTATTTTATACATAATAGTTTGTTTCTCTTCATCCACTACGCCTATATTACGCCTTCACCATTTCCTCTTCCCACTGGCAACCAAGAGTTTGTTCTCTAGATCTGTGAGTCTGCTTCTTTTTTTGATATATTCCTTAGCTTGTTGTATTTTTTAGATTCCACATGTAAGTCATATCATACAGTATTTGTCTTTCTCTGTTTGACTCATCTCAGCACAATACCCTCCAAGTCCATCCATGTTGCTGCATGTGGCAAAATGTCATGCTTTTGCTTCCAGTAGCCAGAACATACATGTAGTCTTGCCTGGAGAATCCCATGGATGGAGGAGCCTTGTAGGCTCCAGTCCATGGGGTCATGAAGAGTCGGACACAACTAAGCGACTCCACTTTCACTTTTCACTTTCATGCACTGGAGAAGGAAATGGCAACCCACTCCAGTGTTCTTGCCTGGAGACTTCCAGAGACGGAGGAGCCTGGTGGGCTGCCGTCTATGCGGTCGCACAGCATTGGACATGACTGAAGTGACTTAGCAGCAGCAGCCAGAACATGTCGTTTTTCACAGACATCTGTTCCAGAGCTACTGGAGCTCACTTTGAAAGTGAAAGTGAAAATGAAGTCGCTCAGTCGTGTCCGACTCTTTGCGACCCCATGGACTGAAGCCCACCAGGCTCCTCCGTCCATGGGATTCTCCAGGCAAGAGTACTAGAGTGGGTTGCCATTTCCTTCTCCAGGGGATCTTCCCAACCCAGGGATTGAACCCAGGTCTCCCGCATTCCAGGCAGACGCTTTAACCTCTGAGCCACCAGGGAAGCTCACTTTACCCACCTTCTATCTGGGAATTTACTCTCCCCACCCACCCATACACATCCTGAGAGCCATCTTTACCCAATAACTAACAGAGGGGGATATGAATAGTCAGCTCTTATCTCTAGTCAGAACAACTCTGGAGTATATCTTACACTTCAGAGCTCCCTTGAGGGATCAGGTCACACTCACCTACTATTGGGCTTGGCTTGAGATCATGTTCTTAACTGGGTTTTTACCACCCGTTGTTGTCTGATTTCATCACTCTCTTATATGTCTCCCTTGCTCAGTTATCCGTAATAAATCACTTCCACGTGGCATCTGCTTCTCAGAAACCCAACCTCAAACAGATGCAGTCAAAAGTCCAACCATGAAAACCCCAGTAAGCCATGTACAGGCGTATAGACTTTATCTGGAAGTGATGAGACGTCCCAGGAGAGTTTTAAGTCATGAAAGGGTCTAGAAATTCAAGGATACTAGTATTTTGAGCTCTTCACTCCCTCAGATGACAGCTCAGCTTGCTTTTCCTATGCATTCAGATAGAGACATAGCCAATCAGGCACCCCAGAGCAGCTGCACTATGGATTTTCTAAAAAAAGTATAAGAGTTTATTTCTGATCTTAGCTTTCCTTAAGAATCTATTTATTATTCACGCTATATTTCTTTGCTTTATTTGCACCTGCCACATCTCCCTCAAAAGTCTGTGACTTTTTTCAGAAGCATTATTCTGTGATTTATATGGAATTTTGCATGATGTCACTAATGGATACTTTTTGTTAATACCTTCAACTGCTTTGCTTCATCACTGAAGCAAATAATTTATTCTGACATGTATGTGGAAAGTAGACACTGAGGTGATACCTGCTTCCTTGAGACTCTACATATGTAGTTTATTGTGGCAGATGTTTTTAGCATCTGGTTTCAGATTCTTATGTAATAATTATGCTCTTTCAGTGTATGGAGTGAGGAAGGTCCCATGGTAAAGGACACATAACTCAATCATGGACACTTCACGTGTTCATCCACTTCCACTGAGTTCTTCAAAGTTTCCTTCGCACAAGCTATATTGCTGTTAATTGTACACTGACACCTCTTAAATGAGTTCAGTTGAGGTGAATGGATGCTATAGAAGACGTCACCCAGCGGCTCATGCAAGCCCAGTTAGCCGTAGGCAGGAAATAAAAAAATGTGTATGTGTGTGTGTCTACGTGTGTATATGTGATTATGCCATTTGCAAAGTCTTGTTGACAAGTAGAAATGTGGAATTTTTCCCCTTGAGAGAAGTGTATTCTCTTGCTGAGGAAATTCTTTTTTTATGGGCTTTGGGATATTTGCCCCAAGACAGAGATTTATACATTTTGCTGAAAGCCCTCCATGTTACAGACTTGGTTGGCATCAAATCTGTGGAACAGGAAGCTGCCTGCTGAGTTTTAAGTGGGAATATTTGCTCTGAAGATTTGAATAAAGGATGAGCTTAAATGAGGCATATGTGCACAATAAACAAATGTGAATATCGGAACTGTAGGTGCTTGGGGAAAATAAAAGGAACACGTATCCCAGACTGGGTAATTCCTCCTATTTCGAACTAGAGAAACATGTCTGATAATATAGGATTAGTCTAGCAAGGGTCAGGTCAAGTATGCCACTGGTCACAGAGAGGTCACTAACTCAAGAAAATAAAATAGGAATATTCCAGAGAAAATAAATGCTGAATAGTATAGCAACCTTATTGTTAACAAGATATGACCTCAAATTTTAGAGAGAACAAGCAGAGTGGCATTTTATCTATTTAAAAAAATCTTCCTGCAAAAAATAGAAATTGTGGTGCCAGGGTTTTCTATTCACAAGGTGTGGCATTGGACCTCTGTGATATTTCTTTTCAAACAGAGATGATCTCTTCTTAAATTTTTTTTTTTAATTTTTATCCTTTGAGAAGACACTACATACATCATTTTACTATCAGATTTCAGAAAATACTAGGGCAAATGTTATGCTTATCTTCATATCCCATGACTTCTATAACTAAGGCTTCAGCAAAGCCATCTCCTCATCCCCCAGTATAATGCCACTATCTGCCTCCTAGAAACGTAGAAGCTGCAGTGATACTGGAAGCAAATGATAGCAATGCATCTGAGTTAGGCACTCAGGCTATATGATACAAAATCTGAAGACAGAGTAAGCAAGCTGTGTGTGTGCTAAATCACTGCTTTATAGTTCATCTTCACTCAGTTCCTCTGCTAGGTCCAATTTATACCAACCTTCAATGACCAGTAAAGCTGAAAAATTGCTAGTCTCTCAGTCGTGTCTGACTCTTTGCGACCCCATGGACTGTATAGTCCATGGAATTCTCCAGGCCAGAATACTAGAGTGGGTAGCCTTTCCCTTCTCCATAGGATCTTCCCAACCCAGGAATCGAACCCAGGACTCCCGCATTGCAGGTGGATTCTTTACCAGCTGAGCCACAAGCGAAGCCCAAGAATACTGGAGTGGGTAGCCTATCCCTTCCCGACCCAGAAATCAAACCGGGGTCTCCTGCATTGCAGGTGGATTCTTTACCAACTGAGCTATGAAGGAAGCCCTCAATGACCAGAAAAGCTGAAAAATTGCTGTTCCATTATCTGTGAGTTGTACAGTGGAATATCAGCACCAATGCCACTACATGGATACCTTGAAGCAATGTTTCAAATAAGGAGCATGTTTGCTATAGAATGTGTAGCAGTTCCATCATCAATGTGTCTTCATCTACTATATGAGATACAGTTGACCCTCAAATAAGATGAGTTTGAACTATATGGATCCAATTATATGCAGTATTTTTTCAATAAAAGCCTACTAGTGGTATACAACCCACTCTCTTTGGTTGAATCCACCCATGCAAAACTTGAATAACAGAGGCCCCACTGTAAAGTTACACATGGACTTTCAACTGCTGGGATTTGGTATCCCAACCCCACATTGTTCAAGAATCAATTGTAAATTATGTGGATCAGGAGCCATTCAGCCTAAGGGAGCTTTAGTATTGGGCTTCCCTGGTGGCTTAATGGTAAAGAATCCACCTGCCAATGCAGGAAATGCAAGTTCCATCCCTGGGTGGGGAAGATCCCCTGGAGTATGAAACGGCAACCCGCTGCAGTATTCTTGCCTGGAAAATTCCGTGGACAGAGGAGCTTGGCGGGCTACGGTCAATGGGGTCGCAAAGTCAGATATGCCTAGCGCACATGCACAGGTTTAGTATTTCCCCACCCCCTACTTTGTTTTCCAGATTTTACTAAGACCTTAAAATAAGAAACAGGAAGGAAAAAATCATTCTTGTTTATTTGACAAATTCAGAGAAAGTATAAGGGAAGAACTAGTCATTAAAAAGTTTTATATATAGGTAACTCTTTTCTCAAGACATTTAGTGATATTTCAAAGACATTTCTCTTTCTGCATCTATCTTCTTTGAAAACAATTTTCAATAGTTCTTCCTGGGAATTTATATCTAACTACATGAAGCATCAATTTTGAGCAGACCAACTTAGAATATATTTTAGTACTATGAATACCTTAACCCTAAATCTACACACATTGCGATAAATAGTGCATAATTTCAATTGTTAAATGAAATTTTTTTTAGTATGCATTCAAATTTTTTAATTTCAAAGAAGTGATGGGGGAAAAAATTCTTAACGAACAGTTGAATGGAAATCATACGAGATTTATTCATCTTGGAAAACTGCCTGAAAGAGAATGGCAG
This sequence comes from Ovis aries, assembly GCF_016772045.2. Lineage (NCBI taxonomy): Eukaryota > Metazoa > Chordata > Mammalia > Artiodactyla > Bovidae > Ovis > Ovis aries. Next base: position 12,693,735 of record NC_056080.1, on the reverse strand, counting down.
TCCAAAAGGAAATTTTCCATGTAGCCATGAAATTTTGTCATGTTCTGCTGAAAAAAAATGTCTTTAGTTCAAGGTTAAAGGTCACTTATTTAAGTGTATATTTGTCACTCAGCATTCAAGAATCATAAAGACTAAAACAGAAGGTGATTATCAGATCAAAGTGTTTTGCTGTACTGACTAATGTCTTTTCTTTTGTTTTCAATGTTTGTTTTTTCAAAATGCCACTGTTTGCTTATTTATTCATGTAAATGAAGAAGGAGATAAATAGTCTGCAATAATAATCTAACTTGTAGCGTAATTCTCTTGTGGCATCGGAATGCTAATGTTGACCATGTATCAAAACAAAAGCCATGTTTACTGAATTCTGGGGCCTTCCTACTCTTATGAATATTATCTTTCTAGCAGATAATCATATTATATATATAAATATATGTAGGTTTCCCATCAGCAGCAGCAATTTTCATGTTAAAAAATTTTCAGTTGGTCCCATAGTTTTTACCAAGACCACATTTTCCAAAGTACAGTCTGTAAAACACTAGCTTCCGAGAATGTTACTCTTAAGGAATCTATGATTAAATAAGTGGAGGATAAGCCCTTGTGTTAAAAATAAAAGTTTTTAAAACATTTATTTGTATATTTTTACTGTGGCTTTTTTTCCAAAACATTTTAATATGCTAATGAATATTGGGAGTCTCTTAGAGGATGTTTTGCAGAATTTCCATTCTTATTTTACATTTTAAACCTTATATCTGAGAACATTTCATGGAACTAGTGTTTTGAGAAACGTCTTTGACTAGATGCTGAACATGATAGCTACTTTTCCTAGAAGCAGCCTCTGTACATGAATTTGCTACATGCAAGCCTTTTAAGAGCAAGAAAAAAAATTGTGAATGGCTGATTCCTTCACTAATCCTCTTGGAAGCTTCCAGAGTCTTCCAGAGAATAATGATCATCCTTGAAATATTGGGAGTTGAAATAAGATATAAACAACTGTAAAGAATTCTGGGCAGAATAATTTCTCAGAGACCAGTTCTCTGGGAAGATTGGTTGCATCCAAGCTCTTCTGTGGGTGAATCAGTAATTTAGAAAGGGACATACTCAAAAATATTCACTTAGACTGTAAAGACTAGGGACTATCCAAATTAGAAGTGAAATAGACATCTTGGTCCAAGTCTTTTATTTTGGAGATTATAAGAATTAATCCCAGAGAGGTTGGGTGGCATGCTTTAGGTCACAGTGGGCAAAACTGTAATTAAAACAAGGCCTCATGAGTCTCAGTTTAGATTTTCTTCTTGTAAGATGTCCCCCATCTTTATTTGGTAAGGCAATACTGGAGCAGAGTATCTTGGGGAAAAATACTATAAGGAAGATATTATTCTTTAGACACAGGAGCAAAAATTTCTCATTCTGGACCTGTAGTTCTTAAACTATAGGGAGTAATGAATTTGTTAAAGTGGCTGTTTACACATCCCATCATCCATTGATTCTAGAGAGGTAGAGTTGGAAAGGTGGGACCAGCCATGTGCCTTTTTAACAGTACTCGCAGGGCTCTAAAGCAGGTGTTCTGAAAAGCGTGGTTTGAGAAACACATCTGACTGGTTGCCAGTTTGGTTTAGCATTAAATCCTAAGTCATTTGACTTGGCATACTGTATACAACTTTCACGTATTAAAACCACAGTTAATTCAAAAGAAAAAGTAGAATATGAGAAATCCATTGTGAGAACTCCAGTATATATATAAATTATCCTGAATTATCATCTTACTGGGGTTGTTACAGTGTGGTTTACCAAATGTGTGTATCCTTCACTTTTCAGACTTGGAGGTTCAAAGCTAAATAAACAGACTCCTTGTTTTCTGAATACATTTAAGGGGGAAGGGTGCAAAGAGAAAGGGTGCTTTATCTATTGCTAAGAGAAAGCCTGATAAAAGAAATCTCAGCTGCCTTGTCGGGCATGAATTAGAAACCCACATCTTGAAGTATTTAAATGTAAATAAATCAGAAGAAGATAGATTATATTATCTTCTATGTACACTTGGGTTTTAAAAGTGAAAGAAAAATTAGGTGGTAAAGTGGTTCTGAGGTTTTCCTAAAGTGGTTAGAATTGCCATGATAAGTAGCTGTATTTCAGGTGCAGTAATCAAACCAGCCAAGAGCAGAAAACAAGCAACTGTCCCTTAGACCCACCATTTCCTCAGAATACACACTTCTCTGCCCCTAGGCATCTAACACTTCTTCAGCTCTGTACAGACAGAAGAGCAAGGAGGAAAGGCTGTGTCTCAGAAATGCTGCCCCAAGAGACTTGGCATTTAAGTCTTGTGCTTCAAATCTAAGCCCACAACACATTCCAGCGTGGGAAGCCCAGGGCAGGGGAGGGGGGCAGATTACTGAGGGGCAAACACAACAATATTAGCAAACGTATACACATGTTAAATCAGAGAGAAAGGAAACAATATTAATTATTTTTGTATATTCCACAGGGAGACCTCTCTCTCCTCCCTTTTTCCCTCTTCACCCCCACCCCTTTGTGCCTCTTTAACTCATCTGTTCAGGAAATAGAACTATCACGTTCTATTATCTTCCTCTCTCCTCTCTGCTTTTGGAGGTATCATGTATCTATTGGGATAATATATCCAGGTGGCATCCCATTTTCATTTCCCTCCTTTCCTGAGAGTGACAAAGGAAGGCTTATTAAACCTATTGTCAGTTTGGGAACTGTCTGTTTGGTCACCCGAAGTTGAAGGGTGGCTTTGCTCATGAGCTGACTTCATGCTGATTATCTTCCACTCCCCACCCACCTCAAGATTCTGTCTTCTCTTTTTCGTTCTTCTCTGTACTCTGGGAAGCTGACCTTCTGGGTTTACTACATCATTGAGCTCCCTTGCCCTCAGACTTCTGGTTGGATTTGGCCAACGAGAGGGTCCACAAGAAAATGGAATGCAGGAGGAGAGTGAGGTCAGAATATTTATTCACTAGCTTCCTCCTTGCTAAGCCGGCCCATATTGACTCCATAGCTCCAGAGATCTCACTGCGTGGCTTCTCTTTAGAGCCGCTTTCTCTAGGTTCTGGCAGCTACTCCCTTTCTCGCCTCTTCAGATCTACTGTTGACAGTCCCAGAGTACTACATTCTCCCTTTAGGGATTGGTTTTTTCCAAACTCTCCCACACCCTGTTGGAATGTGCCGTCTCTTTCCTGCAAAGATCCTGGATGGTACAGCATTAAACTTACAAATTATATTCCAGCTTTTACTGAAGTGAGAACTGACATTTAAAAGCTTAACTTTCTGTTTACCACTGTATACTTAGCAAGGAACATGGTTCCTGGCACATAGATACTACTCACTGCTTATTTATTAAAGGAATAAACAAAAGAATTGCATGTTTAGATAGAAATATAAAGATGGAAAACCTTTACATGTAATTTTTTGTGCTCCCTTGCTGCAAATTTATTCTGTTGCCTTGACAGTGCATGGGCAGGTGTAGCTTATTTTTCTTCAAGAAAGTATGAGCCACCTCCCAACAGAAGAAAAAAAAAATAGGAAACAAGACTTATTCAGTCACATTCATGGTAACTGCCTATTCGGTTTCCACATTTTGACTTAACCCAGGATTTGATTCTTCCCTCTTGGATGGATATGTTAATGAAACAGAGCCACCGTTTGGTGTACTCATGTACTTTATAAAGGAGTGGAGGGTGCCAGGACATGAGTCAGAGAGAGTGTCCAGTTTCCCTCTTGTACTTGCCCCCTGACCACATTTGGTTGGCTAGCCAGACTAGAACTCCAAAGTGGAGATCTAGCTACTTTATTCTTACAGGTCCTTCACAGTTAAGAATACCAGTTAGGGACCTATTCTTTTTACTTATGTCCCTCTTTTAGTGAGCTTCACATGGCTTAAAGTATCTGCAATCAGTCACAAGTGTTCAGAGTAGTCCTCTCAAGAAAAAAGTCAATGAGAAAATGTTGCCTCCTACAGTCAAGACAGCCTCTTAGGTGTTAACTCCGAGGAGAACACAGAATGCTTCCAAAGACCTTATAATGAGGCTTAATCAACTATATTTTCATTTTTAAGACCAAACATGTCTGATCCAACACCACCAAGAACAAGGTGATAACTATTTTTCTCTAAACCTGATTATACCAACTAGACACATTATAATGTCCACACTTAAAGTACGGAGACACCCTGATATATATGCCATTATTTCTTAAAACGAGGTCTCAGATTATGAACAAAATTGACTGAATTGTTCTTCAGCATGGGGAGTAACAGAAAGCACTATAGAGCTCAGGATAAAATGTTTAGGCTCTTTCAATAATGAAAATTAAGGATATGAAGTCACACAGAATCAACCAAGGAGCAATACATTCTCAGAAACTAAATTATGGGCTTCCATTTCCAGTGCTCTTAACCTGCCATGTTGCAGAGACTAAATGTTCTTTTTAAAATACTTATTCTAAAATTGGAAATCAATTCAGCACGTTTGTGCAGTGACCCTTGCAACTGCAGTAACTGGACAAGAAAATACATCAGAAAGGACAGTCACATATCTTGCATCAAATTCAGAGTCCTTTCTAGACCAAGCAAAATTGGTTCTATGTCTTTTACTTGGTTCATTTAAAAAATGAATCTAAGAAAATAATAAAGGATAAGATTTAAATAAAGATTTGATAAAGATAATTCCTTCACACAAATGGCTCCCTCTTTGTTTCATATTTAGGGATTCCCAGGTGGCTCAGAGGTTAAAGCGTCTGCCTGCAATGCGGGAGACCTGGGTTCTATCCCTGGGTCGGGAAGATCCCCTAGAGAAGGAAATGGCAAGCCACTCCAGTATTTGTTTACTAGGAATATGAAATAGCCCTCTCAAGTTGAAAATCTTCCCACTGGACTAGCAAAAAAAAGAACCAGCTGAGACATATAACATCTACATCCTGGTTACTGTGGGAGGACTCTAAAATGCTAGAACTTCTTTGACTCTTTTTTTTCCCATTAAAAAAAAAAAATTCAAACAACTTTTAAGGACCCAATCACCATGAAGGGTAAGTTTTGAGAATACATAGTCAGTGTCAGTTATAAAAGAGAAATGAAAGACTGGTAATAATAGTACAAATTACTTGTAATAATTTTAATAGTTAGAAGCAAATCATTCAGATTTATGATTTCATTGGATATTCAGAACAACCTAAATGAGGTGAGCAAAGTCAGAATAAAACCTGAGTCATAGAGAGATGGAGACATCTCTTCTCCAAAGTGGCTGATCCAGGACATTTTCTGGATCCAAGTCCAAGACCCCTCCCACTCTACTACTCTGTCACCATGGAATGGAAGACATACTTCAATAAGTGAACTTATACTTTGTAGTAGACATTGCTAGCGTGTGTTAAAATACTGTAGATGCCTCCTTCTTGATGTTACCTCAAATTCCTGACAAGCACCTTGCAGGCCCATCATAGCAGCCTAGTATATACAAATGAAGCTAAAATAAGTTGTGACACGGCTAATGGATTTTGGATATTCAAAAATCTTCATCTACATCATACTTGAATAAAACTATCATATATAAATTTCTCTTTGATACAACCAGACTTTCCTTTCAGTAACCAGTTCCCCCTTTTATCTCCTATTGTGTGATTCTAAAATAGCTGTACCCTTTTACGTGTCTGAAGGTTTCGACTGCTTTCTGCATTCAAGTCAAATACTTCTGCAAAAAATACTTCTGATATTTGTAAGCATTCTATTCTTTTTCTTAGAATCCATGGTAATATCTAATGCCTGCATCTACCAGGGTGATCAAAGAAATGATTATGCTAGGACTTCATTACCACCAACTGAGAGAATCACTCTTTCCAAGTGTCCCTGCTGGACATTTATGCTCAGGTCATGCCCTAAAGGGGTTGATAAGCACAACGCCTGATCTTGAGCTCCTGTTGGCTACAGACTAGAGACTTTTCAAGGGGAGAAACCTGAAGACCTCGAGGTTTTTGGAAGTGAATCTGTTTCTTGCATCTGAAACACCTTTTGAGCTGATAACTCCTTGGAAAATAAAGGAAACCATATTGCATTGCAAATGTAGGTTTTAATGTCACACATCACGCTTTCAAATTTAGGTCTCCAGATATGGGGAAAAAATCAGTGTGCATGGCATGAACAAAAAAGTAGAGGGAATAATTATCTCCTGGCATTATCTATTCCAGATCCTATCCCAAAATGAATGTTCTGGTGAAATGCATTTATTCACATTGGGATGAAACTTAGGATATAACCCTAAGTTAATTTTCTTTTCAAAGAAAATTTCGTTAAAATGGATAAAGGCTTTGTTTCAAAGAGGGAAAATCAGAACTAATGCATTTTGCCCAGGTTTGAGCATTTCATTTGGCTTCTTGAAAAGCTTAATGTTTAAAGTGGCATTTTCAAGATACAATAATACTGACAAAGGAATATCTGATAGGATGATGGAATAACACCATGACAAATCAACTGAGAATTAGACAAATCACCCAAGTGGGGAAAAAGGCTTCTCTGTTGACATAGAATCAACATTTACCATGGTTTCAACACAGGTAATTGTGAGTAGATATAGCTTATGTTTTTATCTGAAGTGAGGATTTTCAAAATTTATGTTTTGACGCGATCGATCTGACCCAAGTCTCTGAGGATCTCATAGATGGAATGCAATTGGCAGCTCTGACTCATGACTTTGTTTATACACTATGCTTCAGCACATCAGAAAAGCTATTTTTTTTCGATAGTTTCTAAGAATGGCTCTCAATTACAGAGTCTAAGTCTGAATCATTTCTGGCTCCCTTTTCTAGCATACATCCATCTTCCTTCCTTGTATATATGCCCATTATGACATCTTTCAGAGCCCATTAGGGATATGGAATAGACATGAAATATTTTACTGACTTGAAAGTATGCAGGAAAAATTTCTTCCAATAAGAAAAGTTGTGCATATACACTTTTTTCCCCATGCCAGTACATGGCGTCAAAGAAAACAGAGAGATGCGCTATTATTTCTTACAGCTTCGAGAAAAGCCATTCCCTTTTTCTCAACAGCCCATATTTAGCTTCTGCTTGTATTCTTGTGGTCAGATTCTGCCTTTTTGTCTTCTTATTAATCATCATTATTGTTATTTTCAATTTCATTGTCACCAGGTTTATTGTTATCATAGTCAGTTTGGTTTTGGCATTTACAGGGAGTCTATCACTATTCCAGATACAATCACATTTCCTAATCACCTTTCATATCTATCTACTATATAAAATTTCTCATTGATACATTGCTAATCAGCTATAGTAAGTACTATTGTTTTCCTAGTCTCCTTATTGCTACAAGTTCCTTATTATCTCTTTTCTTTCTTTCTCCTCAACTCAGCTAAAATCATCTTTGCTAGCCACTAGAACCACTGGTGGGTTCCTCAGAAGTTCCCACCCCTTGCCAATATCTGATAGTAACCTATATCTGATAGTAACCTATAATGGAATATAATCTGCAAAAAAAAAAAAAAAAAAACTGAATCACTATGCTGTACACCTGTGAGTGAATTGTACTTCATTTCTTAAAAATGTTCCCTCCGCCCTCAACTTCTACTACAATTTATTGTAAGCACTAATTTTCAAAAATCGATCTGCATTTTCCTTTCTTGGTCCTTATTTCCTCATTCTGGAGAAAAGGAGAGTTTCTTTACATATATATATAATAAGGTGTGGTATGGGGATGGGTTGATAAATCATAAATATGCAATAGAACTATATTAGGCATATAAAGTTCCATGGGAACACTAATGAGGGAAGATCACGTCTGTCTAAAATAGTGGGGAATGTTTTACATCCAGGAAAAACCAAAATCCTCACAGTAAAGAGAATTGTGGGAGCTGTTCTATAATTGTTCTGATATAAACGGTCCATGTAAGTAAAATTTAGGAAAGAGTATCAGAGTTCATTGAAGTGAGAGTTAAAGGGAAAGGGAGAGAAAAGTCAGTAAAGTTCATTACTGTTAAGAGTCCTAAGTGATATTCACCTATTTCCCTTTGATAAGTCTTTGAAACATCCTGTACTTGGGTCTTTAGGACAGATCTCAAAAACATGGCCATGCTTTGCTATACTTGATATTCTCATTTATTTATTCTTTAGAATCATGAGAAATGTAATTTCCAAAGAGTGACATCCCCAAAAGAACCAGAAAAAAAAATGGTGTGGAAATTATTGCTTATTCTGTGTGGTCACTTAAAGTAGATGCAAAGAACTAACTCAGTAGAAAAGACCCTGATGCTGGGAAAGATTGAAGGTGGGAGGAGAAGGGACGACAGAGGATGAGATGGTTGGATGGCATCACTGACTCGATGGACATGAGTTTGAGCAAGCTCCGAGAGTTGGTGATGGACAGGGAGGCCTGGCGTGCTGCAGTCCATGGGGTCGCAGAGTCAGTCATGGCTGAGCAACCGAACTGAGCTGAACTGAAAGTAGCACTAACATGGGTGTTTGTTTTATTACTCTTTATACTTTTCTTCCCTTTTAAAAAATTATTTCTAGAAAATAATGTTAATAACTGCTATTAAACAGGATTCTCATAAACTTGAAACAATTCCATCTCTGGTCCTTCTCTATGAAACTTTCCATGAATAGCTTAATAGAAAATCATCTTTCCTTTTGTTGGAATCCTGTAGTATTTTATCTGTACTTCCTAATGTTACTTAACTATTAACTAGTTATCTCTTTCTATCTAGTATTATGTATTATATTATTATACATGTGTTTATGTAGCATCTGCGCTTTCCACCGAAATTTTTTGGGGTAGCACCCAAATCTGTTACATCTCTCAAGTTGTCAAAACATGCAGTAGTTAGTTTTTTGTGTGTAGTTCAGATTAAAAAGTTATTAGATGGCTCAGTGAATAAATATGTGAGTGAGCAGTCTCATTGACAAAGCTGATTCTCAACTAGTTACTCATAGGATTTTATTTCAAATATTGACTTCCAGTAACCATAAAATTAAATGAAATGGGGTGAACATGAAAATTTTGGGGAAAATTGAGCTTTGAACTAAGTTCTATTGTTTCTTTTTTATATTTAATCTATAAATCAAAATATTTGTTTTGTGAAAAATCTGATATGTTTCTTTAAGTAATGTGGCCTTCACTGGGTATATTCAGAGGTGCAACGTTTAAAAAAGAAGGAATTTATTATTTAATTTTCATGCTTATATTTGCCAATAATAAAAATTAATCAACCCTCAAGGAAAGCAATCCAATTAAATAGTTAATAAGCAAAACCAAAGCAATGCATGAATTATGACATAATACCTAGACTATCATAGGTTTATCCTTTTATAAAATACTATAAATATTTCACACAGCATTATTTTAAGTTAAATTACAAAATAAAATGCACTTATTTAAAATATGTTTTAAAATTAAAACATCAAAGCAATTCCATAAATAACTGATTCTTTCTTATTTCAGTATTTTTCTGATTCAGAATAAAAATTAATCAAATATATCAAAAGTAATTTTTGCAAACTATTAATTACATTTTTATAATGCTAAACATACAAAAACACCAAAGTTTTTGGTTTGTTTCTAATCGAACAAAGTATCCACCATCTTTGACATATGCACTTTACAATTCTATGATCTTCTTTGTTAATTTCTGATAAATACTTTCAAATAAACAATGAGAATACTTAAACAAGAGGACCCAATAGTTTGTAATATATTCAATTAGAGCCTTTTCTTACAAGGTTTAAAAATGAGTGCTTGAAAGTATATATAATGGTATGTTATACATTGAATTTTAAACTTCATTTTAGGAGTAGGTATTTAAAACCCAAACCAAAGACCTTGGTGTAATCGTTCATAAAAATCAAGTCCATCATTTGCTCTTATATTCGCTTCTGGTCACACTCCCACTCAAGATAACATAGGGAATGTGGCAGTAATCTCAGATTTTAGTTTTCCTTGTGGAACATAACACAAATGAGGAAAGTTTTTGCAAGTTTATGTGTTTGTGTGCAAACAACACATAAAATTTAAGCTATTAAATCAACTAGTTTGAAAGAATGGGAAAATGAAATGAATACTGTGCTTTTTGTTTTCATTTCGTAATAAAAAGTCCTGAAAACTTTCAGTATATTCAAGCATCTGGACTTCCCATAGACTTAATTAACATAAGTTTAAGTGGAACCTACCTTTAAAATTTGGCCTGATTCTTGCGTCATATCCTGATGTCCTTCCCATTAATTTGTCCAAGAAATCTGAAGGAGATAGGGTCTGTGAAGGTTGTTTTCCAGACCTGGAGTCATGGTCTTTGCAGAAAGCCGCCCTAAACACATCATTAACTCTTTTAGCAACAATTCCATTCTTATCACCTGAGAACTAATGTTCACAGAATGTTTGACATCGTGTTTTATAAATATATTTGATATGTTAAGAAGAAAGTTATAAACTTTTTGGTCAACTTCCTAACGTGTATATGATCTTGAGGTAACTTTAAGTGATAAAGGGTATAAATCCTGAGTCATATTTCCTAAGTTACCAAACTTTGCCATAAGATGTTTAAGATGACACAGCATGCATAACTTTAGGTTAGGTTTTATGGACATATAAAGCTCTTTCTAGTGTCATCAGGGAAATGATGATAATTTCTAAAATTTATGTGATTGTCTCATTTCCCCATGATTTTCAAAATATTCTTCCAGCATTTCAGCCCTTAATGTAAGTCTTCTACATATGTATAAGATGGGCAGAACAAAGTAAACCATGGACTTATTATCCCATTGCTCATTTTCTCACCTGCTAGATTCTGTTCCAACTTTCAGCTATTTTCAATGTGTTGTCTAAAAGAAAATCTTCACTTGTAAATTTAACTTCATTCTAAAATAGGTCAACAATGAGCACGTCCATACTTCTATTTTATCATTGTTATTTATATATTAGCATTTAAATTGCTGACTTTCTAGTAAAGTGTTCATGAAAAAGAACTTCTAAATCAGTTTGTCTTTTGCATTAAGACACTAAATGGTAATTGGACAACTTCTCAGATTTTTATTTTCCTTAAAAGGCTTATAAAAAGAGCATACTTGGTTTGTAATGAAATGAATTCTTTCACAATACATAGTTGTTGACTGAATGTTGATTTCTTCCACAAAGTATGTATTTTCAAGCTTTATTTTCAATAGTTTAACAAATAATCTTGTTAATTCTTATCACTAAGAAAATACCACATTCTTGACAGTTTTTCAAAGAAGTAATATTAAATATAAGTGCAAAGATGATACAAACATTTGGTAAAAGTTAAAATTGATACAATCACCTAGAAATACTCACATTCCCATAAGCAGATTCATCTGATTAATCAAGTATTATTTGATTATAATGGTGATGGTGGTGGTGATGAAGATGATGATGATGATGATTCTAATAAAACCCAGCCTACGATTTTTCTTAATCATAGTAGGAGGTGTGAACCTGAAAGGAACATAGAGGGTTTTCCCAGTACTCATAGCATTATTGCTATATGTTCCATTTCTCTTGGTTCTGTGAAAAAATACCATAAAATTTGGTGAAAATTAAATGAATAGTCCTATACTTTGTTGTATGAACATCTCTTATCTCTATCTTGTCTTAGAACCTCTTAGCTATTAGGATGGCTATTTCACTTAATGCTAATAATCTGATATTTTGAGGTATCTATTGATTAAATGATTTATAAATTAAGTAGAAAATGCAAGCATGCAAATAATGATTTCTTGCTTATTTTAATTATGCATAGTCCATTTCTCATGCATGGATAAATACAAAGATGTCATATTAATTTAGTTTTGATAGGCAATAAGATTTCTAAATTTACTGAACAGTACACTACAGTGATAGCATGAGTTTTTAAATGTTTTTGATGTTTCAAGAAATTTCCTGAATTGTAGTTCTCATAGTATGCATCTAGTTATTGAAATACAATAGAAGTCCCAAGTTGGCTAAGAATTTGGGTTCTTTTATATTTTATATAAAATGAGCATGCTCCTAGCAAATTAATTCAATCAGTTGCACCATATGAAAAGCATTGCATTCAATAATTCCTTTAAATGACTTACAGAAGAATTTGAAAACAAAAAAAATCACCATTTTATAGAAATATAAAGAGCATGCAACTCATCAGAGTATCTTAATATCACATTGGCTGTGAAAAAGCATTCAAGTGCATAAAGTAGGATTATGCATTATAAAACTTGCCTTCGTGAAAATTTACCACCTTCCCACCATAATTAAGCTTTTTAAAAGAACAAAAGAACTCTAACTCTCCTTTATAAAATTAGCATAATATGGTCCAGGACATAGAAAAATAGATAAAAATTACATGACACGTTCTCTTTCAAACAGTTTTCATGTGGAAAATATCAGCATGCAAAGTCGTTTCACCTACCTGAAGTGGTTTGTCTCTAAGAAAAATGCAAACAAGGTTGTCAAAATGTTCACTAGCTGCCGGTTCATTCCTGTATCTGTGATGCTTGTGGAAAATATTCCCGAAATGATTCCAGAAAGAAGCTAAGACAAAGTATCTATTTATTGTCCAGACTCAAAATTTGGCAGGAATCTAGTTTCCTTGAAAATCAAAAAGAGATTTGGGTTTGTACAGTTTGCTGAGAAAAAACAAAAAGTGCCAGTACTAGGCATCATGGTCAGATCAAACGGGGGCTTAGGACCATCAGTTAACCCAGGAGAGACAAAGCCTTAGAACTGATGGATCCCCAGCTGCTTTCCTTGAATAATAAAAATGCTGCTACCTTAATCACATCACCATGCAAAGGGGGCTGGTGACAATGCCATGCTGGAAGTCGGTTGCAGTGGCTTTTGTTTTATGTCCTTTCTATTTAGCGAATCTCTTTTCTCTAGAAAATGTTCTCTTTTTAAAAGAAGTTGTAAATGAGGGATAAGAAAGGACTCTGCGTGCTAGAGTGGGTAGGAAGAAGAGGGCAAAATTGCTGAGATCCTGTGCTGGAATGAGGGCTACAGAAAGAGACGGAGACGTGATCTTACCCAGCCGATAAATTTCAGCACTCGGACAGCTCCTAGCTCTGAAGTGCGCATGTTTCCTTTTTCAGTCGCTTGGGGCGGGGGTCGGGGAGAGGCATTCCAGAGCGGACATGCCTGCTATTTGAAGGCAAGGAGTGACTGGCTGTTCAGCGAAGGGTTGCTGAAGGGGTGCGGTGATGACCAGAGAGGAGCAGAGGTCAGGATAGATGGAGAGGGTAAAGAAGGCTACGGTCTGAGCTGGAAATGCGAGTCTGTTGGTGGGTGGGCGGGACGGGAGTTTGAAGCTGAAAAAAGAAGGGAATACGATCTAGGTGTGGGAAAAGAAAACTGGGCGAAGCAGAGAACAGAATCGATAGTACTGAAATTACAGTAGGGGAGTGGGTAGTCTACTTATCAGTGGAACCTAGAGGCAAAAGAGGAATCCTGTGCTGAAAAGGAGGGGGCATTTCCTTGGCAGAGAGAAACCCATATGCAGAAAATGATTCTTGAGGATCGATACTTTAATTTAGAAGCCCTTTATACCTTCCTCGCCCCTTGAGTGTTTTCATTTGATTTTAGCTGCCTGTTCCCAAAGAATCTCTCTACTTCTTTACTAGGGAAAGCCCCTTCGCTGAGCTTTCTTTAGCGGCTCAAAATCCTTGGGCATCCTCTTCAAGTCACGGATTTGTAATAAAGAAAAAATAAAATAGGCCGGCAGGGGGCAGTAGCAATCTTTTCCTGCCCTGGTTAAAGGTTAGAGTAGGGCTCCCAGTAAGAGCTGGAGCAAGGAAGGGTGAGACTGCAGGTTGAGTTTATTCTGCCCATTACAGATGTTAATCACCAGGGATGAGTCATGTAATAAAGTGTAAATGTTCTCCTAAATTGGCTAAAGAGACAGAAAATAGTGCAAGTTTATAAATCCTGTACAAAAAGCATGACAGGTAACCTTGCTATTTCAAATTAAACTTACAAATATTATTAATAAAAAAGAGGAAGGATAAATAGTTCAATGTAAGTAATTATCAACTTCTGGCAAGGGAAGAAGAAAAATTCATGTTCTGCCATGAGCTGGGTGAGTAACCTACTGTTTGTCTGCAAAATATACTTTGTCCATCTCCTTCACACTCCACTGCAGGTCTTAATTTTAAAACAAAATAAAATGATTAATTTTTATTCCATAAATGACTAATATGCACGTGGATAAGTTTAAATAGCATAGCTGAGTAACAAGGAATTCTGTGATTTTAAAAAGGAAATTCTGAGAACAAATGCACGTTCTTTTTACCTTTTAATCTTAACAAATCACTTGATGGTCCTATTGAAATGCATATTCTGATCTGGTAGGTCTGAGGTGGTGCCTGAGATTCTGCATCTCTAACAAGTTCCTAGCTTATGTTGATGGTGCTGGCCCCACTGATCACACTTTGAGTGGCAATGTTATGTATGCCCTTTTATCAGATTTCTGTCTCACCAAGACAGTGAGAATATAGGACCTTTCTTTAGATGAAAAGCAGTAGTGCGCAAGCATTCTGTTTACATACAAAATCAGTTCTTTGAAAGTGTTTTCTTAACTCACAAAGCCCAGAAAAAGTGATTCAATTTAAAAGAAAAACAGTCTAGTGTAAAGTGAGACATCCCTGGACTGCAGTTTGAATCTGTTCACTTCCAAATTCATCCACATGGAAACTCTAGACCTGATTTTATCCCTGCAGTCCTGACCCAAAAAATAAAATCAATTCCTGGAAATATATTTCTTCAGTTGGTGCTATGGAAAAAATCATACAAGATTTTTTTTGTGCTCAAGATTCTTTCCAAAAGCAAAACTATATATGTAAAAGTATAGGAAAATTATTTGTCCAAAAATTTTTTGAGGTTGTAATGATGCTTCAAGTAATAAAGTCTTTGCCAGTCATTTCTTTCGATGTTAGTAACTGAGAGTAGGGTGAGTAGGGAAACCTGTGACAAAGGGAAACTCTGGCTAGCAGCATGAAATCAAAGTCTATATTATTTTGGAGTTGGAGGGAACTTTAGAGAAGACCTAATGTAACCTCCTCATTATACTTCTCAGCTCTCCTCAATTTGGATTCCAGCTCTGTCAATCTATAGAAACAGCTCTCCCTGAGTTTGCCAATGAATTCCTTGTAACTAAGGCCAAAGGATATTTTTTTCTGTTGTCATCTTACTTGACATTTCCATGGCACTTAACATCTCTTTTCCCTTCTTTTATTAAAATTTATTTTTGTTTTATTGTGGAAAGAGCTCTTTACTTGAAATTTACTCTCAACAGATTTTTTAGTGTAAAGTACAATGTTCTTAATTATAGTCTCAGAACTGTACAGTGCATCTCTAGAACTTATTCATCTTACATCACTGAAACTATGCCCAGTGATTAGCAGCTCCTCATTTCTCCCTGTCCTCCACCCCCAGCAGCCACCATTTTGTTCTCTTCAAGGGCTTTCTTCTCCAGACCCTGTGACACAGTACACTCCTGGCTTGTCTAGTGTATTGTCTCCTTGGCAAGTGTTTCCTCATCCTCCTGGGTTATATTAGTTGAATTTTCTAAAGTTTGTATTCTAGGTCCTCTCATCTTATTCTACACTCTCTTAGACAATACTATACACATCTATAACTTGCGTTTTCCTTTTGTGCAGATGACACACAAATCTATATTTCTATGTAGACCTACACATCCAACTTCTTCCTAAACAATTCCCGTTGAATGTCTCAAAGGTTCCATAAAGTCCATATGTCCAAACCAAGGTTTTAATACTTCCTTCAAATCCTGTTTCTGTTCTGCTGCTCCTATTTCATTATCACCAAACAAAAGCTAAGGCATCAACTCTAAGACTCTCTCTCCATCACCTACCATATTCAGTCTTTACCTCGCCCTATTGATTTTCTCTCAAATATTTACCAATCTGTCCACTTCTTTCCATCTCAGCCTTCATGACCCTAGTTGAGTTATCCTATCTCTTGCTTGGATTGCAGCAATAGTTACCTTACTTCTCTACCCGCACCAACAGCAGATCCTCCACCACCTCATTATTACACTGCAGCCAGAACAGTTATTCAGAAATCAAAATCTGATTATGTCGTGCCCTCTGATTAACATGATGACTTTCTATTGATATTTGGGTAGAACAAGAAAAGTGCCTAACGTGATCTGAAAGTGCCACATGGTCTGGCCCATGCCTACATTGTCCTTCATCTTATTCCTTCTCTTCTAACCATATTGGTCTTTTTTTAGTCCCTCACACTTGCCATTTTGCTTAATCCCAGAGAGTGTTCATGCCTCTCATTTCGTCTTTTTTGCATATCTTATTTCTCAAATCTCTTTTCAAATGTCATTTCCTCAAGAAGGGCTTTCCTAACCTGCATGACTCTGTCAACTCTCCCTATTACAGATTTCTTTACTACTCAGCAACTTTGATTCAAACAGCTTGTCACCATTGCATGTACACATGTGCACAATTATTGCTTAGATAATGAGCTTTGTGGGGCTTCTCTGATAGCTCAGTTGGTAAAGAATCTGCCTGCAATGCAGGAGACCCCAGTTCAATTCCTGGGTCGGGAAGATCCGCTGGAGAAGGAATAGGCTACCCTCTCCAGTATTGTTGGGTTTCCCCTATGGCTCAGCTGGTAAAGAATCTGCCTGCGATGTGGGAGACCTGGGTTCGATCCCTAGGTTAGGAAGATCCCCTGGAGAAGGGAAAGGCTACCCACTCCAGTATTCTGGGCTGGAGAATTCCATGGACTTGTATAGTCCATGGGGTCACAAAGAGTCGGACACGACTGAGCAACTTTCATTTTTTCAATGAGCTTTGTAATGGATGGGGGAGGGGAGGGCCTCTGGTTTTTTCTTCCATAGTATATCCATCCATTCAATGTTAATGACAGGAATCATAATGGTATCGATGGTGATTAGAATGTAGTTTTTTGAATGCACCCAAAAGTGCTGCTTAAAAAAACTGGTAAACTTAAATATGTATCATTCTGTCAAAAATTACTTGTTAGGGGATTAACAAGTTGAGAACTATAATTATTTGAAAGAAGAGCCAGCTCAGTGGCGCGGGGGCCTATAGCATGAAATGAAAATACTAGTAGGAGACTGTGAACCAGATGTCCTTAGTTCAGGTACCACCTCTAACACTGATCACTTATATGACCTTAGGCAAGTCATTTAATTCCACTGAACGTCACTGTCATAATATATAAAATATGGATGATAATATTGCTATAATAAAATATAGAATACTCTTGAAAGTCTTGAGAAATCATAGCTGACTGTGTGTTTTGGGTTCTTAATCTCAGTTCTTAGCATCTATTGACTGCTAAAATTCATGTTTTCACTTGTCCCTTGGACAATTCCACTTTCAAGGAGAGTAAGTCTCTGGAGTTTGAAAAAGGTCATATTTGCAATGCAATGGAATCCCAAAGTCAAATCCACCTATGGTTCTAATTCACTAAATCACAGCTGGTTAAGGCATGAGGCACGCTCATTTTGTACTCATCAGAGAAATGAGAAGATTCTGACCCATCCTATAACATCATAAGGATCAATACACAGTATTTGGTCTATATGATACTACATGTTTTAAAATTCTAAATAGATGTAAACAAAGAGACGTTTCTTATGAACATCGGTATCATTTGAACATAAGTATTATTTACGGACATTGATAAATTTCTAACATACATAGTGCTTTGTAGCATACATACCATGTGTAGGCAGAACAAGGATTTCTCACTGTTTTTTCCAGTGAGGAATTTGTTGTTGTTGTTCATTCTCTCAGTTGTGTCTGACTCTGTGACCCCATGTACTGCAGCTTCCCTGTAAAGCTCATGTAAGTTGATCAATTCTCCCAAGTCCCCATGACTATTAAATGACAAAGTCATCCTTTCTATATTCCCTATCCAGGGAACGGACTTATTATCATATGTATGACTGATATTTTTCAAGTCACTGAGAAGCTACTATATACCCAACTATTTGAAAATTATGTTTATAATTCCATTGAAGTAATGCCCCTTTCTTGATAGAATTTTGGTCTCCATTAAATTCATACACACGAATGTCAAATGGAAAACCCATTATTAAGAGTCTGCAAGTCTGTTTCCTTAGGAAAAGAGTTGAGAGATGTCTAATAGATCAATATCCTGCATCAAGTTGTCTCATGAACTCTTACAGGTCTTTGTGAAGAGACATGGTCCTTCTCAAACATGAGCATCCTGTCTTCCATTGAAAAGATGAAGTAGTGATTAAGAAAGGAATCATTAATTTAAAATTGACACCAACTGAGAAGCAGAGGTTTGAGGTAAATTAGGGCAAGAAGTTGTTTTACCACGTCTTTAGTTGCTTAAGGATGCTTCCTCACAGAAAATGATAAAACCAATTTCACGTTGATAAAATGCACCTTCTGAATTTTAGGAGAAATTCTTCTGCCTCCAACAGACCTTCTCACTAGAGGGTCCTAGGTTAGAATAGATTTCTGAGTGAGAAAATCTTTTGACATGAGCCTACATGGTTATTATGATACTTGTTCAAATGTATAGTTTGTGAGATCAATGATTAGTGATTGCCATTTTGAAAAATTGTTCTTTATTGTGGCTGAGCTGGGTCTTAGTTGCTGTGCAGGTGTTTCTCCAGTTGCGGGGAGTGGGGACTACTCTCGAGTTGCGGTGCGAGGACTTCTCGTTGCGGAGGCTTCTCTTGTTGTGGAGCACAGGCTTCAGTAGTATGACACATGGACTCAGCACTTTTGGCTCCTGGGCTCCAGAGGATGGGCTCAATAGTTGTGGCCAACAGGCTTAGATGCCCCATGGCATGTGGGATCTTCCCAGGCCAGGGATCAAACCTGTGTCTCCTGCATTGGCAGGAGGATTCTTTACTACTGAGCCACCAGGGAAGCTCCTGCCATTTTTTTTTTTGGGGGGGGGTGCTATATGTAATATCTCAAGGATCAGGTAGAGAGTCTGTCTCTTAAATCCTAGCTCTCTAAGCTACCACTGCAGAGTCAACAACTGGCTTTCAACTCGCATGGCCCCTCACTGGCCCTTTATGTCCTTCATCTCCTTGCAGTGGTTATATTGGAAATAAAAGGCACACTGTAGAGCCCATTGCATTGGGTTAAATAAATTGATAGGAGGGCTGGAATTTTAACAGGGAGGTAAAAAAATGAAGCATAGTTCCCACTGCTACTAGTATTCAGGACTTTAAAGCTGTTTTTAATGTCCAACATTGTCTACAGAGCAAGGATGCCTAAACAGCTGATGTCGCCTTACATTTATTGTTTTTAATTTTTAGAAATCCAACTAAATTCTCTCTTCTTAATCTTGTGGTTTGAATAAAGATGCTCTGCATACAGAGAGGCAAGCTTCAAGACCATGAAGTGTAAATGTGAAATCACTGCTCTTCTTGGTTCCATGCAGACAATTGGATGTCTGTCCAGAGCATTTCTGGATAAAATGACTTAGAAGTCAGAAAAATCATTTTATGATTGGAATTCTTCTGCTTATTAGTGCTCAATGTTTACAGACCACAAATGTGTCCAGCACTTGAAACAATTTCTATTTCCAGTGATGATTCATACAAATGATTGCTTCTCTGTTGGCTAATGTGAAAAATGCAGCATTTCTTTTCATAAACATGAAGAAGGCAAACAATAATTTGGAGGATAAATCAAATATAGTCCCTCTTGAATGTATTAGAAAGGTTCCTTCTTTGGTACAATTCTCAAAATGAAAATAATGAATAACAATAAGATTGGCTGCTGCAGTATCACCTGTCTTAGACTTTCCTAGGTTTGGTTCTACAACTGATGCAAAAACCACCTCAACATCACCTTAGTTATTATTATACTCTTGCGGAAATTTTCTTTTGGAGAGTTCTCAGGTTTTAACTTTTCATTATTGACTTGATGATGCTTGCCCCTGCCCATATAAAATGCCTCATCTAAGTTCACAGAAGACTGAAAAGAAGCTGATTTTGAAAGAGTGTATTATTTTCAGTTGGACAATAGCAAAAGTTTTACATTTGCAGGTAATCTAGCACTTAGTAGTTGAAATGGAGTTCCATTCATTATATTCAAGGATGGCATTTTTATTATTGTTGTAAAGTGTAGTATAGATACTGACAGTAAAGAATATAGGTAATCAACAGTTCTGTCAATCAACCAGTTAACAAATATTAATCGAGCATTTACTATATACAAAATACAGTATATTTCTCTGAAGATGAGGCAAAGTAATACATTATTTTGGTCTTTTGGAGACTTATGATCTATATGTGAAGGTAAGAAAAATAAATACTGTGGAATCAGGTCTCTAGGTCAGGGTATCATCTGGGGAGATCAGTTTACTGACACCTAAGAGCTTCAAAATGTGGCATTCACCTATGGATTCTTCAGTTTAAACTTTGGTTATTAGCTTGGCTGGTTCACAAAATTAATCTTGTCTGTGCCCCAAATATGTTAGGATGTGACATACTAACTATATATCATATAAACCACATAGAATGAAAATGTTGCTATCAGGCTGCCAAGTAACCCATGGACTGAGAGATGTGTAAGCTTCTTGTGTGCATTCTGCCTGGAAAGTTTCATGATAAATAGGAAATTAGAGATATTAGAGGTATAAGATCTCTACCATATGGTTGAAATGTGAAAAAGTTGAGTAGATCCTATCTCGAATGGACTGATAAAGACATCTCAAGCTCTCAGACTACTCTTTTTCATGCTCTATTTCTAATCAACTCCACTGCTAATTAATAGGGCTTTCCAGCTGGCGCAGTGGTAAAGAATCCACCTGCCAATGCAGGAGGATGCAGGTTCGATCCCTGGATTGCAAAGATCCCCTGGAGGAGGAAATGGCGATTCATTCCAGTATTCTTGCCTGGGAAATCTCATGAACAGAGGAGCCTGGCGGGCTTCACTCCATGGGGTCACAAAGAGTTGGACGCAACTGAGCTCTCACTCATAGGCCAGGCTAATTAAAACTTTAAGTTGCTTTTTGAAAATGGCATATTATGAAATACTACATTTTTATTAAAATATATATGTGAAATATTTATAGAATATGCATAATAATGATAAAACAAATTTCTATGTAACCACATATGGTGTGAGACATAGAAAACCAAAACTTCTAAAGCCCCCTGAATGCTAATCTACGATCTCATCATATTCTTGCTTTGCTTTATCATCTAACATACACATACACACATATTGTGTAGTTTCTCATGTTTTGATGCATACATAAATTGAATGAGATTGTATTTTTCTGTGACTTATTTTGTTTGGTCTGTATTATGTTATTGCACGTAGCAAGAAGTCATTCGTTTTCACACTGTATTGCTCTGTTCTCTGAGCATTTCACAATTTATTCATCCATTCTACTGCTGATGGATGGGCTTTTGGGTTGTTTCCAGGTTTTCTGCTATGATAAATACTGCTGCATAATATTCTTCTTCACTTCTTCTTCCGTACATGTGCATATTTGGAGGAAGAGTTACTGAATCCTAAGGTACGCACAGTTTCGTTTCATTGGATGATACCTCGTTTCTTACAGTGTTCTAATAATTGATACTCTCACCGCAGGAGACAAAGTTTCTAGTTTCTCTATGTACTCACCAACATTTGGCATTGTCAGACTTCTTAATTTCTGCCAATGTTAAATAGCGTCTCATTGTGCTTTTAGTCTGTATATGTTTATTTATCTAATTACTAATGAGCCTGAATACCTTTTCAATATGTTTACTGGCCATTTATGTTATATCTATGAAAAATCTGCTTATTTCTTTGAAAACTATTCAATTAGGTCGTTTCTTTTTCCTTATTTATGTGTAAAGTCTATTTTATAGCAATCTTTTGCTAGTAATATATGTTACAGATATCTTTTTCCAGTTTCTGGCTTTTCACATTTATTGTACTCTTGTTGTTCAGTCATCAAGTTGTGTCTGACTCTTTGCGACCCCATGGACTGCAACATGCCAGGCTGTCATGTTCTTCACTATCTCCTGGAGTTTGCACAAATTCATGTCCATTGAGTTGATGATGTTATCCAACCATCTTATCCTCTGCCGCCCCCATGTCCTGCTGCCCTCAATCTTCCACCATCAGTCTTTTCCAATGAGTCAGCTCTTTTCATCAGGTGGCCAAAGTATTAACGTTTCAGCTTCAGCAACAGTCCTTCCAGTGGATATTCAGGGTTGATTTCCTTTAGGATTGACTGATTTGATCTTCTTGCTGTCCAAGGGACTCTCACGAGTCTTCTCCAGCATTATAATTAGAAAGCATCAGTTCTTCACCTGTCAATATTCTTTATGGTCCAGCTCTCATATACATACATGACTACTGGGAAAACTATAGCTTTGACTATACAGACCTTGGTCGGCAAAGTGATGTCTCTGCTTTTTAATATGATCTCTGGGTTTGTCATAGCTTCCCTTCCAAGGAGCAAGTGGCTTTTAATTTCATGGCTGTAGTCACCGTCTGCAGTGATTTTGGAGCCCAAGAAAATAAAATCTGTCACTGTTTCTACTTTTTACCCCTTCTATTTTCCATGAAGTGATGGGACCTGATGCCATGATCTTAGTTTTGTTTTTTTTTTTTTTAATGTTGAGTTTCAGGCCAGCTTTTTCACTCTCCTCTTTCACCCTCTTCAGTTCAGTTCAGTCACTCAGTCATGTCCAACTCCTTGTGACCCCATGGACTGAAGCATGCCAGGCTTTCCTGCCCATCACCAACTCCCAGAACTTGCTCAAACTCATGTCAAGTGGATGATGCCATCCATCTCATCCTCTGTCATCCCCTTCTCCTGTCTTTAATCTTTCCCAGCATCAGTGTCTTTTTCAATGAGTCAGTTCTTCACAACAGGTGGCCAAAATCTTGGAGCTTCAGCTTCAGTATCAGTCCTTCCAATGAATATTCAGGACTGATTTCCTTTAGGATGGACTGGTTTGATCTCCTTGCAGTCCAAGGGACTCTCAAGAGTATTCTCCAACACCACAGTTCAAAAACATCAATTCTTTGGTGCTCAGCTTTCTTTATACTCCAACTCTCACGATCAGTCCTGGGTATTCCTTGGAAGGACTGATGTTGAAGCTGAAACTTCAATCCTTTGGCCACCTGATGCGAAGAGCTGATTCATTTGAAAAGACCCTGAGGCTGGGAAAGATTGAAGGCAGGAGGAGAAGGGGATGACAGAAGGTGAGATGGTTGGATCGCATCACTGACTCAATGGACATGAGTTTGGGTAAACTCCGGGAATTGGCGATGGACAGAAAGGCCTGGCATGCTGCAGTCCATGAGGTTGCAAAGAGTTGGACATGACTGAGTGACTGAACTGAAGTGAACTCACATCCATACATGACTACTGGAAAAACCATAGCTTTGATTAGATGAACCTTTGTCAGCAAAGTAATGTCTCTGCTTTTTAATATGCCCTTTAGTTCCTTTTCACTTTCTGCTATTACAGTGGTGTCATCTGCATATCTGAGGTTGTAAATATTTCTCCTGGCAATCTTGATTCCAGCTTGTGATTCATCCAGCCTGGCATTTTGCATGATGTACCCTGTATATAAGTTAAACAAGCAGAGTGACAATATACAGCCTTGACATACTCCTTTCCCAATTTGGAACCAGTCCATTGTTCCATGTCTGGTTCTAACTGTTGCTTCTTGACCTGAATACAGGTTTCTCAGAAGACAGGTAAGGTGATCTGGTACTCCCATCTCTTTAAGAATGTTCCACAGTTTGTTGTGATCCAGATAGTCAAAGGCTTTAGTGTAGCCAATGAATCAGAAGTATTTCTGGAATTTTCTCCCTTTCTCTATGATCCAACAAATGTTGGCAATTTGATCTCTTGTTCCTCTGCCTTTTGTAAACCTAACTTGTACATCTGGAAGTTCTTGGTTCACAAACTGCTGAAACCTAACTTGAAATATTTTGAGCATAACTATATTAGCATGTTAAATGAGCACAATTGTATGGTAGTTTGAACATTCTTTGGGACTGGAATGAAAACTGACCTTTTCCAGTCCTGTGGCTCACTGCTGAGTTTTCCAAATTTACTGACATATTTTGTGTAGCACTTAAATAGTCATCATCTTTTATGAAATTAAATATTTCATTTGGAATTTCATCACTTCCACTAGCTTTGTTCATAGTCATGTTTCTTTTCTTTTTTAATTTAAATTTATTTATTTTAATTGGAGGCTAATTACTTTACAATATTGTGTTGATTTTGCCATACATTGACATGAATCCGCCACGGGTGTACACATGTTCCCCATCCTGAACCCCCCTCCCAACTCCCTCCCCGTACCATCCCTCTGGGTCATCCCAGTGCACCAGCCCCAAGCATCCTGTATCCTGCATTGAACCTGGACTGGCAATTCATTTCTTATATGATATTATACATGTTTCAGTGCCATTCTCGCAAATCATCCCACCCTCTCCCTCTCCCACAGAGTCCAAAAGACTGTTCTATACGTCTGTGTCTCTTTTGCTGTCTCGCAAACAGGGTTATCGTTACCATCTTTCTAAATTCCATATATATGCATTAGTATACTGTATCGGTGTTTTTCTTTCTGGCTTACTTCACTCTGTATAATAGGCTCCAGTTTCATCTGCCTCACTAAAACTGATTGAAATGTATTCTTTTTAATGACTGAGTAATACTCCATTGTGTATATGTACCACAGCTTTCTTATAATGTTTCTTAAGGGCCACTTGACATCACACTCCAGGATATCTGGCTCTAGGTGAGTGATCACGCCATCATGGTTATCCAGGTCATTAAATCTTTTTTGTGTATAGTTCTTCTGTGTATTCTTGCCACCTCTTCTTTACCTCTTCTGCTTCTATTAGGTCCTGGCTCTTTCTGTCCTTTATCATGTCCATCCTTGCATTAAATGTTCCCTGATATCTCCAATTTTCTAGAAGAGATCTCTAGTCTTTTCCATTTTGTTGTTTTCCTCTATTTCTTTGCATTGTTCACTTAACAAGTCTTTCTTATCACTCTTTGCTATCCTCTGGATCTCTACATTCAGTTGGATACATCTTTCCCTTCCTCCCTTGCCTTTCACTTCTCTCTTTTCTCAGCTATTTGTAAAGCCTCCTCAGACAACCACTTTGCCGTCTTACATTTCTTTTCCTTGGGGCTGGTTTTGGTCACCACCTCCTTTACAGTGTTATAAACCTCCAGCCATAGATCTTTAAGCACTCTGTCTACCAGATCTAAGGCTTCCATGGTGGCTCAGATGGTAGAGTCTGCCTGCAATGTGGGAGATCTGGGTTTGATCCCTGGTCAGGAAGATTCCCCTGGAGAAGGAAATGGCAACCCATTTCAGTATTCTTGCTTCGAAAATCCCATGGATGCTGGAGCCTGGCAGGCTACAGTCCATGGGGCTGCAAAGAGTTGGACATGACTGAGCAATTATTTCTTTCACCAGATCTAACCCCTTGAATTTATTCATCTCCTCCATTATATAATCATAAGGGATTTGATTTAGATCATACCTGAATGGCCTATGGATTTTCCCTACTTCCTTCAGCTTAAGCTTGAATTTTGCAATAAGGAGCTGATCTGAGCTGCAGTCAGCTCCAGGTCTTGTTTTTGCAGAATGTATAGAGCTTCTCCATCTTTGGCTACAAAGAATATAAACAATCTTATTTCGGTATTTACCATCTGATGATGTCCTTGTGTGGAGCTGTTTCTTGGGTTGTTGGAAAAAAGTGTTTCTCTTGATAAAACTCCGTTAACCTTTCTGGCCCTGCATGATATGGCTCATAGATTCATTGAGTTATGCAAGCCCTTTTGCCATGACAAGCCTGTGATCTATGAAGGGGTTATTGTATTATATTTATTTATATTCCCCTTACACATTTTGTTATTTTTGGCTTAAAAGTATCAATATTGTGATTATGAAGATGTGTTCTTCTATTATCTTCTAAGTTTCTAATGTCATTCACACTTAAAATGATTAATACCTAGAGCAAATGTTGTCTATTTTAATTGTCTATGTGACTGTCATGCACATTTAGTTGTTAATTGATGGGTGTAGATCATATATGAAAACAGAAATTGGATGCTGTCCTTCTAAAGATTTGGAAATTAAAATGTCCTATGATATATTAGCATAGCTCATCATAGCCTAATTTTGCAAATGCACTTCAAAAGATAAAATGGCTACTAATCCCAAAAAGACTTAAATGTTGTTCTGATAATGTGTGATTATATAATGCAGTACCTCCAAACTTTTATGGTTTAAAATAGCTATTAGTAATGGATAAAGAAGTTGTGGTACATATACACAATGGAATATTACTCAGTCATAAAAAGGAACCCATTTGAGTCAGTTCTAATGAGGTGGATGAATCTAGAGCCTATTACACAGAGTGAAGTGACTCAGAAAGAGAAAGATAAATATCATATACTAATGCATATATACAGAATCTAAAAATATGGTACTGAAGAATTTGTTTGCAGGGCAGCACTGGAGAAACAGACATAGAGAACAGACTTATGGACATGGGGAGAGGGGAGGAGAGGGTGAGATGTATATAGAGAGTAACATGGAAACTTACATTACCATATGTAAAATAGATAACCAACAGGAATTTGCTGTATGTCTCAGGAAACTCAAACAGGGACTCTGTATCAACCTAGAGGGGTGGGATGGGAGAGAGATGGGAGGGAGGTTCAAGAGGGAGGGGATATATGTATACCTGAACTCCTTATTGCCAAATTCAGACTTAAACTGAAGAAAGTAGGGAAAACCACTAGACTATTCAGGTATGACCTAAATCAAATCCCTTATGATTACACAGTAGAAGTGAGAAATAGATTTAAGGGCCTGGATCTGATAGACAGAGTGCCTGATGAAATGGATGGAGGTTCGTGACATTGTACAGGAGACAGGGATCAAGACCACCCCCATGAAAAAGAAATACAAAAAAGCAAAATGGCTATCTCAGGAGGCCTTACAAATAGATGTGAAAAGAAGAGAAGTGAAAAGCAAAGGAGAAAAGGAAAGATATACCCATTAGAATGCAGAGTTCTAAAGAATAGCAAGGAGAGATAAAAAAGCCTTCCTCAGTGATCAATGCAAAGAAATAGAGGCAAACAACAGAATGGAAAAGACTAGAGATCTCTTCAAGAAAATTAGAGATACCAAGGGAACATTTCATGCAAAGATG
The DNA here is from genome assembly GCF_016772045.2 of Ovis aries. NCBI lineage: Eukaryota > Metazoa > Chordata > Mammalia > Artiodactyla > Bovidae > Ovis > Ovis aries. Next base: position 12,666,533 of record NC_056080.1, on the reverse strand, counting down.
GGCTCAATAAAGGACAGAAATGGTATGGACCTAACAGAAGCAAAAGATATTAAGAAGAGGTGGCAAGAATACACAGAAGAACTGCACAAAAAGATCTTCACAACCCAGATAATCATGGTGTGACCACTCACCTAGAGCCAGACATCCTGGAATGTGAAGTCAAGTGGGCCTTAGAAAGCATCCCTATGAACAAAGCTAGTGGAGGTGATGGAATTCCAGTAGAGCTATTTCAAATCCTGAAAGATGATGCTGTGAAAGTATTGCACTCAACATGCCAGCAAATTTGGGAAAACTCAGCAGTGGCCACAGGACTGGAAAAGGTCAGTTTTCATTCCAATCCCAAAGAAAGGCAATGCCAAAGAATGCTCAAACTACCACACAATTGCACTCATCTCACACACTAGTAAAGGAATGCTCAAAATTCTCCAAGCCAGGAATATCAATAACCTCAGATATGCAGATGATGCCACCCTTATGGCAGAAAGTGAAGAGGAACTAAAAAGCCTCTTGATGAAAGTGAAAGAGGAGAGTGAAAAAGTTGACTTTAAGCTCAACATTTAGAAAACTAAGGTCATGACATCTGGTCCCATCACTTCATGGCAAATAGATGGGGAAACAGTGTCAGACTTTACTTTTGGGGGCTCCAAAATCATTGCAGATGGTGATTGCAGCAATGAAATTAAAAGACGCCCACTCCTTTGAAGAAAATTTATGAGCAACCTAGATAGCATATTCAAAAGCAGAGACATTATTTTGCCGACTAATGTCCGTCTAGTCAAGGGCTATGGTTTTTCCAGTAGTCATGTATGGATGTGAGAGTTGGACTGTGAAGAAGGCTGAGTGCCAAAGAATTGATGCTTTTGAACTATGATGTTGGAGAAGCCTCTTGAGAGTCCCTTGGACTGCAAGGAGATCCAACCAGTCCATTCTGAAGGAGATCAGTCCTGGGTGTTCATTGGAAGGACTGATGCTGAAGCTGAAACTCTAATACTTTGGCCACCTCATGCAAAGAGTTGACTCATTGGAAAAGACCCTGATGCTGGGAGGGATTGGGGATAGGAGGAGAAGGGGATGACAGAGGATGAGATGGCTGGATGGCATCACTGACTCGATGGACATGAGTCTGAGTGAACTCCGGGAGTTGGTGATGGACAGGGAGGCCTGGCATGCTGCGATTCATGGGGTCGTAAAGAGTCGGACACGACTGAGTGACTGAACTGAACTGACGGCTGATTCATATTGAAGTCTGACAGAAAACAACAAAATTCTGTAAAGCAATTATCCTTCAATTAAAAATAAATAATTTTTTTAAAAAATGTTAGATTTATAATAAGGAAAGGAAATAATATAATAATTTTTTTAAAGAAACTTCAATATAAAATCATAATAAATGTGCAAAAATATTAATTCTGGTTTTAGATGATGGAACTACTGAATTTTTTCTACTTCTGTTTTAATATAGGTTCTGATTTGTCTATTATGAACATATTTAACTTTTATGATTAGAAAAAGATAAAGTACTTTAGAAAACTCAGAAAGTAACATATTTATTTTTATAACAATTCATACTTTTTTGACTATGTGAAAAATATATAAAATAACAATTGCCAATTTATATTTCTTCCAAGACTACAATTATAGACTCCTGGAAATCCCACGAACAGAGGAGCCTAGCGGGCTACAGTCCATGGGTCAGAAAAGAGTCAGACACAACTTAGGGACTTAATGACAACAAAGATGTCCAAGTAGAATGCTATTACATACAATTCAATAAACCTTGATTTAAAAACAAACACAAAAAATAACTATTGGAATTACTGTCTCTCAAGTTTCTGTATGTGGAATGGGTTCATCTGGACATTCTTGTCGAAAATCTCTCAAGCTGTAGTGTGGAAGCTGAGGCTTGAGTCGTCTGAGGGCTCAATTAGGTCAGACTTCCAGATGGCTTCTTTGCATTACTGGTATTAATATTGCATATTAGGTATTGGATGAGAACTCAGCTGGGACAGTCAACCAGAGGATCTACACATGGCCTTTCCCTAAGATTTGGACTTCATACACCATGGTGCCATAAGTTCTGAGAAGGTGAGTCTCAACAGTTAGCATTCTAAGAGAATAAGGAAGATACTGCTGCAAGGATTCTTATGACCCAGGTTTGGAAGTCATGCTGTGTCACTTCTGCTACATACTACTGGTTACACATGGCCAACTCAGTTTCAATATGGAAGGAGACTTCTCTAGGGTATGAATACTAGCGGGTATAGTTCACCGGGCAGTTGTCTTTGAAAATTAACAATAGGAACCATGTCAAAGGATCGTCAGTATTGTTTGCAGAGAGTGTTGTGTCATCTTCCAATTCAAACAATAAAGAGTAGATAGAGTAGAAAAACCTCTTAAGACAAAACACCTAAAATTTGTGGATAAAATATTTTTTTAAAGCAAAGTTGAATGGGCCATGAACTGAGAGAAATTCTCAGGGACCCAAAACAAGAGAGCATGAATCCAGACTAAAATTTAAATGCTAAAGACGGGAGTTGCCCTGGTGTATCTCTTTATTTACCAAGATTTATGACTGTAGTCTTAATGGCAGCTTGTGGGTTGGGAGAGATAGAATGAGGGAGAAAGCCTAGATCCTAGACAAGGTGGGTGGTCTATTTGGAGACCCTCTGTATAAACCACAGAAAAGGAGAGAGAATGCAGAAACATTTGCCTACCTAAAACTTGACTCTAAATAAAACAAAAACATATCTGAGAATTTGTAACCACAGGAAGACATCATATGGGATTGTGATATTACATATATACTTCAAACACCTCAAACCAAGAACTTATTTAAAGTTGTTCTAAGTTGATGGCTTCAAACACCTCTGGTGGAAATGATGCTAGTCCACTTGGGAGAGACACATTTCAACACACACTTCAAAGTTTTGCAAACAAAAATCACAGTACATATGATGAAACAAGGCCTCCAAAAGAGCCAAGAGAAGCAATGAATAATAAAGACACACACACTTCAGATATTAAAATTATCAAACTTAGAATAAATGTATTAATCAATTGTTTAACAATTATAGAAGCAAAGGATGAGTGAAAAATAAGTGGCTCAAGAAGAACTATATACAATACCTAGAAATTAAAACTGTAATAATTTATATTTACAAATCAATAAGCTATTTAAATATCATATTAGATATAGCATATGAGATTACTATTGAACTGCAAGAGAGACCAAAGATATTATCTGGAAAGATAGCATAAGGAGACAAAGAATTTGAAAACATGAAAGAGAGGTTAAGAAATATAGAGGATGGAGTGAGTAGATCTATCACATGACAAGAGTTTCAAAGAAATAATAGATTTCAGAAGTGGTGATTAGTAAAGAAGTGATGACTAAAATTTTTCAGAATTAATGAAAAACTTGAATCATCAGAATTAGAAATTCTAATAAAATCCAAGCAGAATAAATGAGAAAATGATGACACCTAAATAAATTGTACTGAAAGTAAAACTAAAGATACTCAAGGCAAAGAAAAGACCTTGAGATCAGTTAGGAATCAATTTTTTTTAATTACTTAGTGATCACAATTAGATGAACAGCTGAATTCTCAGCAATAAGAGGACAAGATAATGAAATTAATTATTCATTATACTGAGGGAATATAACTATCAATCTAGAATTATATATCTGCAAAGTTCTTTTTAAAACAAAAGTAAAAGAAATATATGTCCAAATGAAACCAAGACTGTTTACTGACAATGGAAATGTCAAGAAAGGAATAAAAGAGAAATGGGAATTTTCCTGGTGGTCCAGTGGCTAAGACTCCAGGCTCCCAATTCAGGGGGGCTGGGTTAGGTCAAGAAACTAGATTCCACATGTCACAACTAAATCTCCTGAATGCCTCAACTAAGACCCAGCATCAGGAAACGTCCATAAGCCTCTTATCCTTATCCAACAGAGGGCAGACAGAATGAAAACTACAATCACAGAAAACTAATCAAACTGATCACATGGACTACAGCCTTGTCTAACTCAATGAAACCATGAGCCATGCCCTGTAGGGCTGCCCAAGATGGACGGGTCATGGTGGAGAGTTCTGACAAAACGTGGTCCACTGGAGAAGAGAATGGCAAACCACTTCAGTATTCTTGCCTTGAGAACCCCATGACCAGTATGAAAAGGCAAAAAGATAGGACACTGAAAGATGAACTCCCCAGGTCAGTAGGCACCCAATATGTTACTGGAGAAAAGGAAAGGAAAAGCGAAAGTGAAGTCACTCAGTCATGTCTGACTCTTTGCAGCCGCATGGACTGTAGTGTACCGGGCTTCTCCATCCATGGGATTTTCCAGGCAAAGGTACTGGAGTGGGTTGCCATTTCCTTCTCCAGAGGATCTTCCTGACCCAGGGTTCGAACCCAAGTCTCCTGCATTGCAGGCAGCCACTTTACCCTCTGAGCCACTACTAGGGATGCTACTGGAGAAGAGTGAAGAAATAACTCCAGGAAGAATTGAGAGACAGAGCCAAAGCGAAAACAACGCCCAGTTGTAGATATGACTAGTGATGGAAGTAAAGTCCTATGCTGTAAAGAACAATATTGCATAGGAACCTGGAATGTTAGGTTCATGTATCAAGGTAAATTGGAAGTGGTCAAACAGGAGATGGCAAGAGTGAACATCAACATTTTAGGAATCAGTGAACTAAAGTGGACTCGAATGGGCGAATTTAATTCAGATGACCATTGTATCTACTAGTGTGGGCAAGAATCCCTTAGAAGAAATGCAGTATCCATTATAGTCAATAAGAGTCCAAAATGCAGTACTTGGATGCAGTATCAAAAATGACAGAATGATCTCTGTTCATTTCCAAGGCAAACCATACAATATCACAGTAATCCTAGTCTATGTCCCAACCAGTAATGCTGAAGAAGGTGAAGTTGAACAGTTCTATGAAGACCTACAAGAACATCTAGAACTAACACCCCCAAAAGATGTCCTTTTCATCATATGGGACTGGAATGCAAAAGTTAGAAGTCAAGAGGTACCTGGAATAACAGGCAAATTTGGCCTTGGAGTACAAAATGAAGCAGGGCAAAGGCTAACAGAGTTTTGCCAAGAGAACACACTAGTCATAGCAAACACCCTCTTCCAACAACACAAGAGAGGTCTCTACACATGGACATTACCAGATGGTCAATACCGAAATCAGATTGATTGTATTCTTTGCAGCCAAAATGGAGAAGCTTTATACAGTCAGCATAAACAAGACCGGATGGCTCAGATCATGAACTCCTTATTGCAAAATTCAGACTTAAATTGAAGAAAATAGGGAAAACTTTCAGGTATAACCTAAATCAAATCCCTTACAATTATACAGTGGAAGTAACAAATAGATTCCAGGGATTAGATCTGATAGAGAGAGTGCCTGAAGAACTATAGATGGAGCTTCATGACATTATACAGGAGGCAGTGATCAAGATCATCCCCAAGAAAAAGAAATGCAAAAAGGCAAAATGGTTGTCTGAGGAGGCCTTAGAGATATCTGAGGAAAGAAGAAAAGCTAAAGGAGAAGAAAAAAAAGGAAAGATATACCCATTTGAATGCTGAGTTCCAAAGAATAGCAAGGAGGGATAAGAAAGCCTTCCTCAGTGATCAATGCAAAGAAATAAAGGAAAACAGTAGAATGGGAAAGACTAGAGATCTCTTCAAGAAAATTAGAGATACCAAGAGAATACTTCATGCAAAGATGGGCACAGTAAAGAACAGAAATGGTATGGACCTAATAGAAGCAGAAGATATTAAGAATACACAGAAGAACTATACAAAAAAGATCTTCATGACCCAGATAACTATGATGCTGTGATCACTCACCTAGAGCCAAACATTCTGGAATGCAAAATCAAGTGGGCCTTAGGAAATATCACTATAGACAAACCTAGTGGAGGTGATGGAATTCCAGTTGAGCTCTTTCAAATCCTAAAAGACAATGCTGTTAAAGAGCTCCACTCAATATACCAGCAAATTTGGGAAAACTCAGCAATAGCCATAGGACTGGAAAAAGTCAATTTTCATTCGAATCCTAAAGAAAGACAATGCCAAAGGATATTCAAACTACCACACAATTGCACTCATGTCAAATGCTATCAAAGTAGTGCTCAAAATTCTCCAAGCCAGGCTTCAACAGTGTGTGAACCATGAACCTCCAGATGTTCAAGCTGGATTTAGAAAAGGCAGAGGAACCAGAGATCAAATTGACAACATCTGTTGGATTATAGAAAAAGCATAAGAGTTCCAGAAAAACTTCTGCTTTATTGACTATGCCAAAGCCTTTGACTATGTGCTGCTGCTGCTGCTGCTACTAAGTCACTTCAGTCGTGTCCGACTCTGTGCGACCCCATAGACGGCAGCCCAGCAGGCTCCACCGTCCCTGGGATTCTCCAGGCAAGAACACTGGAGTGGGTTGCCATTTCCTTCTCCAATGCATGAAAGTGAAAAGTGAAAGTGAAGTCGCTCAGTTGTGTCTGACTCGTCGAGACCCCATGGACTGCAGCCTACCAGGCTCCTCTGTCCATGGGATTTTCCAGGCAAGAGTACTGGAGTGGGGTGCTGTTGCCTTCTCCCTTTGACTGTGTGGATCACAACAAACTGTGGAAAATTCTTAAACAGATGGAAATACCAGACCACCTTACCTACCTCCTGAGAAATCTGTATGCATGTCAAGAAGCAACAGTTAAAACCAGACATGGAACAACAGACAGGTTCCCGAATTGGGAAAGGAGTATATTGTCACCCTGCTTATTTAACTTCTATGCAGAGTACATCAGCGAAGTGCTGGGCTGGATGAAGCACAAGCTGGAATCAAGATTGGTGGAGAAATATCAATTATATCAGATATGCAGATGACACCACCCTTATGGCAGAATGTGAAGAAGAACTAAAGAGCCTCTTGATGAAAGTGAAAGAGGAGAGTGAAAAAATTGGCTTAAAATCCAACATTCAAAAAGCTATGATCATGGCATCCAGCCATTCCCATCACTTCATGGGAAATAGATGGGGAAACAATGGAAACAGTGTGAGACTTTATTTTTGGGGGCTCCAAAATCACTGCAGATGGTGACTGCAGCCATGAAATTAAAAGACACTTTGTCCTTGGAAGAAAAGTTATGACAACCTAGACAGCATATTAAGCCCTGGTGGCTCAGAGGTTACAGCTTCTGCCTGCAATGCATATTAAAAAGACAGCATATTAAAAAGCAGAGACATCACTTTGCCAACAAAGGTCCATCTAGTCAAGGCTATGGTTTTTCCAGTGGTCATGTATGGATGTGAGTGTTGGACCACAAAGAAAGCTAGCACTGAAGAACTGATGTTCTTGAACTGTGGTATTGGTAGACTCTTGAGAGTCCCTTGGACAGCAAGTAGATCAAACCAGTTCATCCTCAAGGAAATCAGTCCTGAATATTCATTGGAAGGACTGATGCTGAAGCTGAAACTCCAATACTTTGGCTACCTGATGCTGGGAAGGATTGAAGGTGGGAGGAGAAGGGGACGACAGAGGATGAGATGGTTGGATGGCATCACCGACTCGATGGACATGAGTTTGAGCAAGCTCCAGGAGTTGGTGATGGACAGGGAAGCCTGGCGTGCTGCAGTCCATGGGGTCACAAGGAGTCAGACACGACTGATGCAACAAACTGAACTGTACTGAAGACCCAGTCAGCCAAATGTGTGTGTCTGTGTGTGTGTGTGTGTGTGTGTGTGTGTTTAAAAAAGAGATAAAGGAGAAGTAAAATTTAGAGGTACATAGTATTTCAAAAAAAAAAAAAAGAAAATGACTGCAGAAGGAAGGTATAAGATACAAGTAAAAGTAGTGAACATAGAAATTGCTATATAGATTGGTAAATATGAATAAATAATATCAGTACCAGTTTTATCAAGACCTACATGACCTAGAACTAACACCAAAAAAGATGTCCTTTTTCATCATAGATGGGATTTCCCAGTGGCTCAATTGGTAAAGAATCTGCCTGCAATTCAGGAGACCTGGGTTTGATCCCTGGGTAGGGAAGATCCTCTGGAGAAGGAAATGGCAACCCACTCCAGTACTCTTGCCTGGAGAATTCCATGGACAGAGGAACCGGGCAGGCTACAGTCTGTGGGATCGCAAAGAGTCATATATGACTGAGTGATTATCTTTTCATCATAGGCGATTGGAATGCAAAAGTAGGAAGTCAAGAGGCACCTGGAGTAAGAGGCAGGTTTGGCCTTGGAGTACAAAATGAAGCAGGGCAACAGCTAACAGAGTTTTGTCAAGAGAACACACTGGTCATAACAAACACCCAGACGACTCTACACATGGACATCACCAGATGGTCATACCGAAATCTGATTATATTCATTGCAGCTAAAGATGGAGATGCTCTATGCAGTCAGCAAAAACAACACCAGGAGCTGACTGTGGCTCAGATCATGAACTCCTTATTGCAAAATTCAGACCTAAATTGAAGAAAGTAGGGAAAACCTCTAGGCCATACATCACTTGGCCAACAAAGGTCCATATAATGAAAGCTATTGTTGTTCCAGTACGGATGTGAGAGTTGGATCATAAAGAAGGCTAAAGAGCGCTGAAGAATTGATGCTTTCAAGTTGTGGTGCTGGAGAAGACTCTTGAGAGTCCCTTAGACAGCAAGAAGATCAAACCAGTCACTCCAAAAGGAAATCAACCCTGAACATTCATTGGAAGGACTGATGCTGAAGTTCTAATCCTTTGGCCACCTGACGTGAAGAACTGACTCAACAAAAAAGACCCTGATCCTGGGAAAGATTGAAGGCAGGAGGAACAGGGGGTGACAGAGGATGGGATGGTTTGATAGTATCACTGACTCAAGGGACATGAATTTTCACAAACTCCAGGAGATAGTGAAGGACATGATAGCCTGGGATGCTGCAGTCCATGGGGTCACAGAGAATCAGACACGACTTAGTGACTGAACAACAACAACAACAAATGTCAATTTGAGACAAAAGTAAGTTTCAAGGTGAAAAAAAATCTTACTATAGAGAGCCAGGAATAGTACGCATATCATCTGGATTAAAGCTATACTATGACACCCCACTGGAATAGAACAGAAAGAAAAATTAAGATGAAGACGAGCAGAGTTAACAAAGGAAGTAGAAAGTCAGAGGGGCATCCTGACAAGTTATTAAATGCTAGGGGAAAGAAAGTTAAATAGGATTAATGTATTCAACATATTCATCAAAAGTTTCTCTTCTCCTCCTCCTCCTTCCCTTTTCCCTCTCTTCCTCCTCTCACCCCACTCCACCACTTAACTCCAGGTTCTCAGCGACCAAGATGCTGGAATTAGTTCACTTCATATAAGAATGTTAAAGGATGATGTAATTCTTGCCCTCAAGAATATAAAGTCTGTTGTCTAAAATATGCCAGAGATGGTTTATCTCTGTGTTTGGACAGTCATAGTAGCCATGGATGGATCTAGGATACATAAATGATGGGAAATCCTGGTAAATTGGATGGAAAAAATGGATGGAATCTCCATTAAGAGAACCTCCAAAAAAACATGTGGGTCAGTCATAACACTTATTTCCCTCCAGGCTTGTACATTTATGGCACATGATATTAAGAATTGAGAAGATGGATATCCAAATTCTAGTTCCTGCTTACTAGCTCTAAAATCATAGAAAAATTACTCTGCACTCCATTTTCCATTCAATAAAATAGGAGATGTATCACCTTCCTTGTCTACCACCCCTGTTTGGGTTAGTAGGCCATATAAACTGAGGACTCCAGCAATGTAAGCTATTGTTATTCTTGAATAAATGCTTCCACTATCACAGTCACATGAGGTCATTTATATATAATAGTTTACTTAATAATGTACTTAATTCTGAGGAGAGGATAGTGGCCTTCCCATGTGGCTCAGTAGTAAAGAATCTGCCTGCCAATGCAGGAGATGCAGGAGATGTGAGTTCAACCCCTCTGTCAGGGGAAAATCCCCTGGAGAAGGAAATGGCAACCCACTCCAGTATTCTTGCCTGGAGAATCCCATGGACAGAGGAGCCCGGCTGGCTACAGTACATGAGATCTCAAAGAGTGGGATGACTGAGCAACTGAGCACAAGGAGAGGATTATAATTTGTATTCAGTGTTTCACATGAGTTTAGGAAAGCAGGGGAAAAAAGATATTTTTCATTGATGATGGATAGTGTATCCAAAATATTTGTAGGTGAAGAAAGCAAGATCCTGTTATTTTTCAGATGGGAAATTATCATATGAGCTTCTGGAAAGAAAACCTAATTCAACTTTAAAGCCCCTAACTTTAATAATAAAAGCATGTTGAATAATCATGCCAAATGACTTGGATCAGTTGCTAAATATGAATGAGGGGAGAATTAAATTGACACAAAGGAAAGGGTTTCTTGTCAGAGAAAAATTTGTGAAGAGAGCTAGAGATAATTTAATGTAATCATAAGACTGACTCTGTGGAAAATACTGAGTTGTGTTTGCTTCTTGACCAGCACACCAAGAAATGTAATCAACTAAAGAGATGGAAACAATTGAGTAACCATTTTTCTTTCTCCTTTTAAGGAAAACTATTTTTGTTATGGAATGCAGTGCTTTCAAGATAAGGCCAAATTATATTGTAAAACTAAATCAGTTTTTAAGTAAATACTAGATAAATCTAGTTGCACAGGCTCCCATCATATATTTAGAAAATAAGCTTTTCTGTTTATTTATAGGTTACCATAAAGAAAGGGTAAATGCAATTGTCAGTGTCATGTATACAAAGTCACATTGATATGGATAAAAATGAAAATAAAACGTGAATAATGGATGATAAATCATTTTATTTGGTCTCCAGAAGCCACTTAAAAATTGAAATGAAAGGCTGCCATGATTAATCTTTTATTATTTAATATATAAAGACATTGAAAGCAATCTTAATGTGAACTTAAGACCCCTTGATTCCATGTCCTTTCACCATGGAGTCATAGCTTTTTGCACCAGGATTTCATACACCTACTTTCCAGTTCCATCTGGCAATCCATTCTCTTCCTAGTATTTCCTCATCAAAAATCTATAGGGCCATTGGGCACTCTCTTTTGTCCCTCCAGCTTCTGGAGACTGTTGACAATGGGCTACACAAATTAGGTTTTATTGACAACTGGTTTCCAGGTGATTTAAGCCAATAGGCATCAGCAGGAGATCAGAGTTGGGAAGGAAAGAGTTGGAATATTTATTCCATCAGCCCCCTCCAAGCTGAGCAGAAGTTTGCTAGTGGCTTTTTTTTTTTTTTATTGAAGCCAAATTCAAAGAGATAGAAAATAGATGAGTGTTTCCCAGCAACTTAGGAGAGAGGAAAATGGGGAGTGATTGCTAATGCCTATGGGGCTTTGGTGAGTGAGGTGCCATTGCCTTCTCCAAAGAATATTCTTGAGTTGGATAGTGGTGATAGTTGCAAAACTTTGCAGATATGCTAAGGCCATTTAATTGTGTATATCAAAAGAGTGAATTTTATGATGTGTGAATTATATCTCAATTGAAAATGGATAGAAAATATACAATGGAATATTATTCAGGCATAAAGAAGAATGAAATTTTACCATTTGCAGCAATAGGGATGGACCTTGAAGGCATTATGCTACGTGAAATGTCAGACAGAGAAAGACAAATACCATATGATCTCACTTATATGTGGAATTTAAAAAAAAAAAAAAAAACGAGTTCATGAATACAGAGAATAGATTGGTGGTTGCCAGAAGTAGGGGGAGGAGGCAATGGGTGAAGGAGGTCAAAGCTACAAGCTTCCGGTTATAAAATAAATAAGTTATGGGGATATAATATACAGCATGGTGACTGTAGTTAACAATAGTATATTACATATTATTATAATAATAATACTGTATTGCAAGTTGCTAAGAGGGTGGTCTTAAAAATTCGCATGATAAGAAAACAATGTTGTAACTATGTATGGTAACAGATGTTACCTAGACTTATTGTGGTGATCATTTAATATAAATATTAAATTATTATGTTGGACACATGAAGTTAATATAGTTGTATGTTAAGTATACCTCAATAAGAAATGGATAGAAAAGTTGCAAACCAAACTTTTATAGCACAAAACAAAAAAATATGGATAAACAAAAGAAAAAAGACTAAAAACTTAAAAATTATAACGTAAAAATTGCAGATGAAGAAAAATGTATCATTTATATCAGTTAGAGTACATCAACAGAAAGGACACACACACACACACACACACACACACACACACACACAGAGTTCCTGGGAACTCTGTTTTGCAAGGTACTTGCTCTTCCTTATCAGCTTTAGTACATGTTTTCTATGCTGCATTATGACTTTGCACTTGATTTTCAATTAATATATAATTATTTAGTAAAGCGTAAGACATATTGCATGTAAAGATGACAGAGAAATTCATTCTTTATACTTTTCATAGCTTTTAGTCAAGGAAGAGGCACTAGTTAGGAGCAAGATTTGAAATTTTAGCTCATTATTTCTTTTTTTTCTTAATTTAAATTTACTTGTTTTAATTGGAGGCTAATTACTTTACAATATTGTATTGGTTTTGCCATACATCAACATGAATCCTCCACGGGTGTACACGTATTCTCCATCCTGAACCCCCCTCCGTCCTCCCTCCCCATACCATCCCTCTGGGTCATCCCAGTGCACCAACCCCAAGCATCCTGTATCCTGCATCAAACCTGGACTGGCGATTTGTCTTGATTTGCTGCTTTTCCTTTCTAGCCTTTCTTATTTTCTTCCAATCTTAACGAATGCTTTCATCCCTATTTTTCTCCTGAACCCAATTCTTAACCCTTTAAGTCCTCAGCATCCCTTTATAAAGCCACTAAATTAGATTATTGATGACAAACAAAAGGACTCAGAGTTTATGAGTCTGCAAGTCCTTTGCTCTCTCAGAATAACAAAGTCTGAAATTTTCAACCTTCAGGGTACAGCATAGAGCTCATCTTAAACATTCTTTTTGGCTGATCAAAGAAAGGAGGTCAACTTACTTGGAAAGTGCTTTCATGTTTACTTAAACTAAACACTGTTGTTAGTTCTCTTACTGTATTTTTAAAAATTCTAAGTGAAAGATGCTCAAGGGTCATATAGTGCATGAGGCAGGGAGGATAAAGATGAGACTGGAATGGATTTTTAGCACCAGATTCCACTTTGGCTTTATACTTCAATCTATTGCAGTAATGTCTCCTTTCGTACTCCTGAGAGCCAGCTTATATTCTTCAAGACATGGCCAGCACACATTCTGTAGAGGATGAAAGAGGGAGGACCTATTTGCCCGTAGGAGAAGGGTCCAATTCTATTCTCATGGTAATAAGCTTAAGAGGCACCACTATATACCCCTCTTTAGGGAAGAGTGAGAGCAGTAAGGGGTAACTCAGTCCTGTGGAGTCTGGGGGGGGAGCATTGTGGGGCCACTGCATTTATGGAGGGCATGGCAATTGTTTCTGATGTCATCTCTGCGGCATGCTATAGTAGAATGAGCCTTGAACTCTATGGTTATGTTTGAATCCTGGTTTAGTCATTTACTCGAACCAGACATGGTGGGTGGAACCAGATTTCTGGAGGGATTCTAGCTTTGGCGACCTTGGAGTTATATATTCATCCAACAAATATTTTATTGAGTGCCTACTATGTTCCAGGCTCTATTCTGGACATGGAATATATTTTAAAAAATGGAAGTAATATGGAGTCCCTAACCTCACCAAATTTACCATGACTTTGGAGGCTGGCCCCCTCTCCAGCCATCAGTTGACCCTAAAAAGGGCTAGATGGCACATTGCCCTGCCTGTGGCCATAGGCAATCATGCAAAATGCACTAATTAAATGTCTCCATAATGACTGTGCTTCAGGAATGGCCTGGTGCCAATGCCTTGAAAAAGACTGCGCTCCGAATGCTGCTCTTGTCCTGAAGCCAATGGATAAAGTGACCACAGCATACGCCTAGGATTGATTGTTTGCTTTGGATTTAATCAAGCTCTCCTCTCCTCCTGCCCTGGAAATGTTAATGCTTTCTCTCTACTACAGCCACTATACCTTAATATGAAGAGAATTAAATTTCCCCTCTGACTTTTAATTATCCCCTGACAGCTTTGGGAAATGGCATAGGTAACACAAATCAGAAATGCCAATCGGCCTTGGAATGCATCCTGCATGCTTTGAAACAGATTTTCCGAGTTATGTTTTGAACAAATGCTAACGTTCATTTGTGTTTTTTTAACAGACACCAACAAATGAACAGAAAAGGGAAAAAAGTTCTTCTCAAATGTAATGGTGTTACAGGAGGACTTTCAAGGAACAACAATACCATGAAGGTAATTGGCCAGCAGTATGCGAAACTCTACATCAGATATTTCTTCAACTGAGGTCTCATTTATATCAGGGCTTCTCTAAGTATACTTGGAAATTGAATCATTTTTAAAAAGGAATTTTCTAGTCTAAAAGTTTCTGAATGGTAACTCTCAATTTTTGTACTCCTTTTTCCATCACAGACCAGCAATGAAAAAACTAGCCCTGGTCCATAAATCACAGTTTCATTAGCCCTGTTCTGTATAATAGACAGCACCTTTCAATGGGTAGGCATTATGCCAAATATTTGATAAATATCAAAATGTAGTCTTCACAACAATCCTGTGAGGCAGTTCTTCTTTTCTGTTTTGTATATGGAAAAATGAGGTTTAGAGTTTAGGTTATAGGCTGAAAGTCTCAAAATCAATCATTGGTGAAATATTTCTTCCTGAGTCACATCTGTCCACCACCATCTTTCCTTAAGGATCAGCATGGCGCAGGGTTGGATAGTTTGTAATATGCAACGGTTATTGACAGATAATGACACCAAGAAGGACTGGATCCAATAGGCCAAGGTCATAAATTGGAAGCAAATTTGTAATAATAAATTATTACTTATAATAATTAATTATTATTACTTATAATAAACTATTGTTACTTATAATACTGGAAGCAAAAAACCAGGAGAACCAGGTCAGACATGAGTCAGGTACTAGGTAACTGAAGATAAGAATGGTTGAAACTGAGTTGGCTGCCAGGTTATGGAATGTTCCACATAAGCAGCTACCCCAGTAAAAAAAAACTTATTAACAGCTGTCACCTGATTATTCTACCACCTTCCAATGTACTATCTGGATCTCACTATAACTCAGTGGTCCTGATTCTTTTAAGGCAATAAGGTCATCAACATCTATCCATAACAGTTTACATGGCAGAGGGAAGAACACATCCTTTGGCACCGTTAGAGGTTCAATTGGAGGGTCTTTATCCTCAGGGACACCAAATAGTATACTATTTAGAGTCAACAAATTGAAGAACTTGTCTCTTCTTCATCAGAACATCCTCTTTACAGTAAAACACAACAGAACTGGGAGTAGGTCACCTGCTATGGCTGGGAGTGACTACTAAGCTATTTTTAGGTAAACAAGAGGACTTCACCAGGTTATTAGCACCTGGAGATACCCGCTGGAAACAAAGTGTGGTGTCTTAGGGCTGGATCGGTCCCCTGAAAGCAGGGGACATCGAAGCTAATAATAGAAACTCACATTGCAAGCTAAAGTAGGAAAGTGCGTTGTCAAAGTAGGGACGTAAGACAAAGGGGAGGGGCCAAGGAAAAAGTCTCTGAGCAGGGGGAGATTGTAGGTCAAATGTAATAGCCCAGGCGAGAGCATGTCCGAGCCCCAGAGATAAGTATTACATTCAAATTATAGAAAATATAGAAAGGCACTCTCACACATGCACACATACAGGCACACCACAAGCAATCAGTTGCCCATATTCCTGCAATCCAGACATGATCTTTTCTGTACATTATTTGACTTGGAGAATAAGCAAAGCCCAATTGAGCTGATTCCTTGACTGTGTTCTGACTAGTGTGTGTGTTGGAGAGACAGAGATATTGAGGCCAGGAATCTGAAAAAGAGAGGCAGCTAATCCAGTTCTGAAAAACAGTGATAATGTTGCAGATGGCCAAGGTATCATGGAATTTCTGACCCAGAGAGAACCTGATGCTCATCCAGTTGGTGGTTTTAAAGGTCTGTTCTTAAGAGCAGTATAGGTTCCACACAGATGTCTCAGGGGCTGTCTGGTGCAGAAGGGGGTAAGGTTGAGTGTAGAGCAAAGTGGTCAGGGTTGTAGGTCCCCAACCTGACTTCAACTCAGTGGCTCTGTATTAGCTCCTGGATATATTCCTTTCTGGCTAAGATTTCATTTGAAGAAATGATTCTGGTGCTCTTCAAAGAGGAAAATAAAAATGATTGAAAGCCAAGTAATCGTTTTGCTGATAAAGAAACTGAAATCCAAAGAAATGAAAGGACGTTTAAAAGGCCCCATGGTCTGGTATGGTAGCTGTAAGGAGCATTCTTGATTCCCTAGCCCTTCTATGGCATTTGACTTGAAATCAGCAGTGTCGTTTTACATCTTCAGTAAAATAGGCCTCCTTTTATTCAGAAAACCACTGGTCTTGGCTCAGTATTATACAGCTGTAGGGTACTCTACTGTCCCCATTATCCTCAGTCTGTGAGATTGCCCTGGGTGTAGGACTCAGTGCTAAAACTGAGAAAGTCCAAGACAAACCAGGACAGTTGGTCACCCTATCAGAAAGCCCCTGATGCCTGGATGTTTCTTTACCAACCACTCTGGTTTTGTTGCTAGAATCCTGGGTAAGTTTCTATCTCACTTTAGAGTCTCACAGAGTCCTTCAACCTTTGGAGCCCAGTCTTTGAGCCTAGCTTCCTCAATTCTACCTTCTGACCCCAAGCTTTCTGATTCTTACTCAGGTAGATGCATTCTATCTGCTTGCTTCTGTCTGTCGTGGGCAAAACCCTCTATCTAGCCTTGATTTTATTTTCCCCTCTGGGGTCTGATCACATGAAATCATTGAAGATGTCACTGAGTGCCACTTGCTGTCCATGCAAATTGCAATAATTGCTGGCTATTTTCCTAATCAGTCTGTTAAGCTTCTCATACATTCTGGAAGATCTTAGACCCACATTCAGACTTTTGTCAGAGCTTCATTCCATCAGCTTTTCTCTTCACTACTAACAATTTTGGAAAACACTGTATCCTGGCTGGTAGAGGTCAACCACAGATTTTATCCCCATGCAGTCCATGACCTGAGTGCTTGGACCTATCAGATTAGCAGGGGATAATTTTTTTAAAATCCATTTATCAAATAGTTAGAAAGAGTCTCTTCAGACCACTGTTGATCAGTATATCTAAATTATTCTCACCATTTAGTTTCACCTTAAGAAGACCTGCTACATATCATCCAAGGAGGATTTTGTTAAGTAATTCGAGCATGGAATTTTAGCATCTTATTTGATAACTCCACCAAAGTGCTCAGCGTTTGGCCTGCGGGGAGAACCTTGTGGCCTCTGCTCTGCTCATCTGCCTACTCGTATCTATTCTAGACTTACTTGGTAGATTCTGATCTGAACTATTTTTTTCAGTCCCAGACATGTTCTTTTTCAAAAAACAAAAAACTGATTTGGCTCATTTCTGAGTGTTTCTTGCTCTCTCCAGCTGCAGTGATGCTACTCAGACCTCTGTGCTCAAGGGATGCGATTAGAGACATGAAATGGCATTGAACTTCACACCATAGAGTGTTCAAGTTCAGCTAGCGTGTGAGAGATCATAGTAGTTTTCTTCCCATTCAGTAAACACAGAGTTATATTTTTGCCCCTTCACTTTTAGTTTCTTTAGAGGGGAAAATCACTTCACTTTCTACCAAACCTTAAATAGTGAGAGAGACATCAGTGATGTTGTAATCATGCCATAGGGAAGAAAATCTTAGTAGCTATATCAGTGGAAGAAATATTGGAGGGGGATGTGCCCTAGTAATTTTGAAATAGAATTTAGGATTGTAGCTCATAGCACACTGTGTTGGGAGTCATCAGATTCCAACATCTTTTTCTACAGATGAGGAAAGTGAGATTCAGATCAAAGTGATGATTCTCCACTCTGCTGCACATGAAATCTCTCTGAGAGCTTTAGAAAATAGGGGTGTCTGTGCCCCACCTCTAAAGCCAACCTGAGTGATCAGGGATGTAGCCTGACATTGATGACTTTTATTGTTATTTTTTAAAATTTGGTTCAGGTATAGTCCACATTGGGCTTCCCTGGTTGCTCAGAGGTTAAAGCGTCTGCCTCCAATGTGGGAGACCTGGGTTCAATCCCTGGGTCAGGAAGATCCCCTGGAGAAGGAAATGGCAACCCACTCCAGTATTCTTTCCTGGAGAATCTCCTGGACGGAGGAGCATGGTAGGCTACAGTCCACGGGGTCACAAAGAGTCGGACACGACTGAGCGACTTCACTTTCCTTCACCTGCAGTCCATATATGATATTATATTAGTTTCAGGTGTACACCGTGTCTTAACATTTAAATACGTTATGAATTGATCACAGTAAGTCTACTAATCATCTGTCACCATACAAAGTTATTATAGTATTATTGACTGTATTCCTTTTGCTATAAATTACATCCTTGTGACTTATTTTGTAACTGAAACTTTGTACCTCTAAATCCTCTTCACCTAATCTGCTCAACCCCTGACCCCTTCACCTCTGGCAACCACCAGTTTGTTCTCTGTATCTGAGTCTTTTCCTATTTTGTTTTATTTGTTTTTTAGATTCCACATGTAAGTGAAATCATATGGTATTTGTCTGTGTATATCCAAGTTATTTCACTTAGCATAATACCCTCTAGGTCCATCCATGTTGCTGCAAATGACATTATTTCATTATTATTTATGGCCAATTAGTAGTCCATTGAATATGTACCACATCTGTATCCATTCCTCTGTCGATGGGCATTTAGGTTGTTCCCATGTCTTGGCTATTGTGAACAGTGCTGCTATGAACATAGGGGCGCATTTATCTTTTTGAATTACAGTTAGTTTTCATTTTCTTCAGATAAATACCCAGAAGTGGAACTGCCAGATTGTGTGGTAGTTCTATGTTTAATTTTTCGAGGGACTATCATACTGTTTTCTATAGTATTATGATTCCATAGTATTAATAGCTATACCAGTTTACATTCCCAGAGACAGTACATGAGGGTTCCCTTTTCTTCACACCCTCTCCATCTCTTGTTATTTCTTATCTTTTGATAAGACCCATTCTGACAGATGTGAGGTGATATCTCTTTGTGATTTTGATTTGTATTTCCTTGATGATTTAGTGATGTTGAGATTCTTTTCACGTGTCTGTTGATTCTCTGTATGTCTTCCTTGGATAAATGTTTATTCAGGTCCTCTGCCCATATTTAATTGAATTGTTTGGGGTTTTGATTTTGAGTTGTATGAGTTCTCTGTATATTTTGGATATTGAATCCTTATCGGACATATCATTTGCAAATATCTTATTCCTAGTTATTAGCTATTTTATTCTTTTTGATATAATCATAAATGATATTGCTTTCTTAATTTCTGATAGTTTGCTATTAGTGTATAGATATGCAACAGGTTTCTATATATTGATTTTGTATCCTGTAAATTTACTGAATTCATTTATTCTAACAGCTTTTTGGTGGAGTCTTTAGGATTCTCTGTATATAGTATAATGTCATCTGCAGATAGTGGCAATTTTGCTTCTTCCTTTCCTATTTGGATGCCTTTTCTTTTTTTTTTTTTTCTCTCTCTCTCTGCTTGGTCTGATTGCTATGGCTAGGTCCTCCAATACTATGTTGAAGAAAAGTGGCAATAGTGGATATTTTTGTCTTGTCCCTGATCTTAGAGGAAAAGCTTTCAGCTTTTCACAATCGAGTATTATGTTACTTGTGGGTTTGTCATATATGGCCTATATTAGGTTGAGGTATGTTCCCTTTATACTCACTTTTTGGTCAGTTTTAATCATAAATGGATGTTGAATTCTGTCAAATGCCTTTTCTGCATCTATTGAGATGATCAAGTGATTTTTTCTTCATTTTGTTAATGTAGTGTAGGGTGTTGATTGATTTGTGGATATTGAATCACACTGATGGTTTTTTAAAAAGCCTCCCCCCAGGTGGTTTTCACACACAGCCAGTGTCCAGAATCCGTGTTTTCAAGTTCAGTGGCAGAATGGAGTAGAACAAAGCCCAGATTAGAGATGGGTCCATTGCCCCCATGCTGCCACCTTGCAGAATGCTGGCTGTTGGCACTGCAGATAATACTGAAAGTAGATGAGTCGCAGCCACAGAAGAGAAGGAAAGGGTTGTATCCAGGAATTGAGCAAGAGGGAGAATGCTATTTCCATGTAAGTCAGTTGCAAGCATTTCCTGGGAGACACATAATACACAAGGACATGCTGACATGCTAGATAGCTTGGACTTCAGTAGTGTCATACCCTGATTGTGGTACCCTCTGGAAAGAGATGCTAATCATTCAGCAAATGGAGTGATGGAGAAGCTCCTTCAGGAGGCATGTGCTTGGAATCCTTTTCTTTCCAGAGGATTCCAGGAATCAGAACATTCCTGTCAACTCCTTAAGTCAGCAGGTCATTCACTGAACTCCTCTCTTACCACCCTATCACTCTCTACTGGCTAGACAGTAAGCATCACTGAAAAAACTATGTGTGGAGATTCCTTAAAAAATTGCAAATAGAACTACCTTATGACCCAGCAATCCCACTTCTGGGCATACACACCGAGGAAACCAGAATTGAAAGAGACACATGTACCCCAATGTTCATCGCAGCACTGTTTATAATAGCCAGGACATGGAAACAACCTAGATGTCCATCAGCAGATGAATGGATAAGCAAGCTGTGGTACATATACACAATGGAGTATTACTCAGCCGTAAAAAAGAATTCATTTGAATCAGTTCTGATGAGATGGATGAAACTGGAGCCGATTATACAGAGTGAAGTAAGCCGGAAAGAAAAACACCAATACAGTATACTAACACATATATATGGAATTTAGGAAGATGGCAATGACGACCCTGTATGCAAGACAGGGAAAGAGACACAGATGTGTATAATGGACCTTTGGACTCAGAGGGAGAGGGAGAGGGTGGGATGATTTGGAAGAATGACATTCTAACATGTATACTATCATGTAAGAATTGAATCGCCAGTCTATGTCTGACGCAGGATGCAGCATGCTTGGGGCTGGTGCATGGGGATGACCCAGAGAGATGTTATGGGGAGGGAGGTGGGAGGGGGGTTCATGTTTGGGAACGCATGTAAGAATTAAAGATATTAAAATTTAAAAAATAAAAAACTAAAAAAAAAAAAACTATGAATGGAACTACTTGAAGATAGCATCTTTGAAGAGGTAATTAAGGTTCAATGAGATCATTGGGGTTAGCCATAGTCCAGTATGACTGGTGTCCCTTTAAGATGAGGACACTGACATGTACAGAGGAAAGACCATGTGAAGACACAGAAGAAGATGGCCATCTATAAGCCTAGGAGAGAAGCCCTCAGAAGAAACCACACCTGCTGACTGCTTGATCTTGGACCTCTACCTTTCAGAAACATGAGGAAATAAATTTCTGTTGTTTAAGCCACTTAGACCGTGGTACTAACAAGGTAATACAACTATAGTGGTACTAACAGTACCAGTGCCTGACAGCTAAATAAGACATGGCCCCAGACTCCAAATCACTCAAAGTCTAGCCACTTGTCAGAAGCCACTGGAAGCAGTTTTCTCCAGGGAAGGAGGAGGAAGATTGTGAATGAGTCTGTGACTAAATCTAGAATTTTGGAACTGCCTGTAGGAATGGGGCAAGGGAGAAAAAGTGGTGGATCTTGGGCCAGAACCAAGTGGGACGTAAAGGTAGCCAAGCTAGAACAAAGCACCAGGAGGGGTGCCAGCTCACAGAATTACAAACAAAATGGGGAGGAGCTGTGCTGGATGAGAAACAAGCCAAGTGATCCAGCCAAGAAAGAGGACCAGGTCACAAAGGCAAATGTTTAAAAAGCAGAGCCCAGGTAAAAGACAATGGGAAAGGGATCATGAGGACTGCTTCCTGGGTCCATAGCCCATCTGAGACCCAGTTGGCCAATGACATATAGCTTTAAAAAGCTTAAAGTCACTTTCCTTTCATGCTCTCTTATCTGTACAAAAGCCAGTCTTGAAATTGAATTCTGGCATCCCCATTAAAATATGGTTGAGGGACAGACTGTTCCTAACTGTGTCATGTTGGGTTCCCCAGAAGCAAACCCTGAGAAGAAGATTCTGGATTACAGTAATTTTTAATAATAGGGAGGACACATCTCTCCTTATTTACTACCTTCTCAAAAACATTCTTGGCAAATTGCATACTTTCTTTTATTAAATTCATTCTTGTTGCATGTCCAACTCTTTGCGACCCCACAGTCTGCAGTATGCCAGGCTCCTCCATCCATGGGATTCTCCGGACAAGAATACTGGAGTGGGTTGCCATGTCCTTCTCCAGGGGATCTTCCCAACCCAGTGATCGAACCCTTGTTTCTTATGTCTCCTGCATTGGCAGGCAGGTTCTTACCACTAGTGCCACCTGGGAAGCTCCTATACATTCTTTTTTTTTAAAATATAAATTTATTTATTTTAATTGGAGGTTAATTACTTTACAATATTGTATTGGTTTTGCCATGTATCAACATGAATCCACCACAGGTATACACGTGTTCTGCATCCTGAACCCCCCCCTTCTCCCTCCCCATACCATCCCTCTGGGTCATCCCAGTGCACCAGCCCCAAGCATCCAGTATCATGCATCGAACCTGGCCTGGTGATTCGTTTCATATATGACATTATACATGTTTCAATGCCATTCTCCCAAATCATCCCACCCTCTTCCTCTCCCACAGAGTCCAAAAGATTGTTCTATACATCTGTCTATTTTGCTGTCTCGCATACAGGGTTATCGTTACCATCTTTCTAAATTCCATATATATACGTTAGTATACTGTATTGGTGTTTTTCTTTCTGGCTTACTTCACTCTGTATAATAGGCTCCAGTTTCATCCACCTCGTTAGAACTGATTCAAATGAATTCTTTTTAATGGCTGAGTAATACTCCATTGTGTATATGTACCACAGCTTTCTTATCCATTCACCTGCTGATGGACATCTAGGTTGCTTCCATGTCCTGGCTATTGTAAACAGTGCTGTGATGAACATTGGGGTACACATGTCTCTTCAATTCTGGTTTCCTCGGTGTGTATGCCCAGCAGTGGGATTGCTGTGTCATAAGGCAGTTCTATTTCCAGGGATTTTTTTTTAATTTTTATTTTTACTTTATTTTATTTTACAATACTGTTATGGTTTTGCCATACATTGACATGAATCCACCGCAGGTGTACATGAATTCCCAATCCTGAACCCCCCTCCCACCTCCCACCCCATATCATCTCTCTGGATCATCCCCGTGTCTCCACACTGTTCTCCATAGTGGCTATACTAGTTTGCATTCCCACCAACAGTGTAAGAGGGTTCCCTTTTCTCCACACCCTCTCCAGAATTTATGGCTTATAGACTTTTGGATCACAGCCATTCTGACTGGCGTGAAATGGTACCTCATTGTGGTTTTGATTTGCATTTCTCTGATAATGAGTGATGTTGAGCATCTTTTCATGTGTTTGTTAGCCATCTGTATGGACACCTTATCTTTGACAAAGGAAGCAAGTATATACAATGGACTAAAGATAATCTCTTTAACAAGTGGTGCTGGGAAAACTGGTCAACCACTTGTAAAAGAATGAAACTAGAACACTTTCTAACACCATACACAAAAATAAACTCAAAATGGATTAAAGATCTAAATGTAAGACCAGAAACTATAAAACTCCTAGAGGATAACATAGGCAAAACACTCTCCGACATAAATCACAGCAGGATCCTCTATGACCCACCTCCCAGAATATTGGAAATAAAAGCAAAAATAAACAAATGGGACCTAATTAAACTTAAAAGCTTCTGCACAACAAAGGAAAGTATAAGGTGAACAGACAGCCTTCAGAATGGGAGAAAAGTAAAATTACTCAGTCGTGTCTGACTCTTTGTGATCCCACAGATTGTAGCCTACCAGGCTCCATCTGTCCATGGGATTTTCCAGGCAAGAGTAGTGGAGTGGGGTGCCATTTCCTTCTCCAGAGGATCTTCCCAACCCAGGGATCGAACCTGGGTCTACCTGCATTGTAGGCAGACACTTTACCATCTGAGCCACCAGGGAAGCCTAATAATAAGGGAGAAAATAATAGCAAATGAAGCAACAGACAAACAACTAATCTCAAAAATATACAAGCAACTCCTGCAGCTCAATTCCAAAAAAATAAACGACCCAATCAAAAAATGGGCCAAAGAACTAAATAGACATTTCCCCTATACATTCTTAAATTATTTTAAATTTTAAAAGAAAGCTGGTTTTGTTTCTGATTGAAATTATATGAAATTGATATGTTTATTTGAAAAGGATTAACATTTTTATTACATTATGACTTTCTCTCCAGGAGCATGGTATATCTCTATATTCAGGTCTTGTTTTATGTTGCTCAATGAAATTTATAGCTCTCTCTCAAATAAATCTTACATTTCTTTGTTAAATTTTCCCCTGTATATTTTATAGCTTTTCTCTATTGTTAATGGGATGCATATGTGATTTTTTTTTTCCCCATTTTCATTTCTATCTGGTTTCTACTAGTAAATGAATTGATTTTTAAAATATTTGTCCTGGTAACCAGTACCTTACTAAATTATTTTACCTGAAATCCACTAATTTACTTTTAATTCTGCCTGATGTTTTTCTAGGAAATGATCATATCATTTGCAAATCAGGGTAATATTACTCTTCCAATATTTACATAGCTTCTTTACTTTTTAAGGCTTATTGCATTAGCTAGAACTCTGAAGAAATGAAAAATAGCAGCATCTCTTTCTTGAGCGAGCATAAGCTACTGGCTATTATTTATGAGTTGTAATTGTGACAGCAGTTACTTTGTCTGTAATCCCTTCTGCAGTCTGTCAGCAAGATATCAGGATGATATTGCATAGTCGAAGTGCCTCCCTGGGCAGAACCACATGGAATCAGAGGGGTTTTAAATTTTGACAGAGTTCTTCAGTCTATCTGTGAGGTTGAGTGGGGCTGGGGAAGGGAGCACACAGGCAGGCGTGAATTACATCTCAGGGATTGATTGTCCCACAAAATTTTTAAAATTATTTTAAACAGCTTTGTTGAAATATAGTTAACATACAATAAGAGCTGCTGCTGCTGCTGCTTCTAAGTCGCTTCAGTCGTGTCCGACTCTGTGCGACCCCATAGACGGCAGCCCACCAGGCTCCACTGTCCCTGGGATTCTCCAGGCAAGAACACTGGAGTGGGTTGCCATTTCCTTCCCCAATGCACAAAAGTGAAAAGTGAAAGTGAAGTCACGGAGTCGTGTCCAACTCTCAGTGACCCCATGGACTGCAGCCTACCAGGCTCCTCCGTCCATGGGATTTTCCAGGCAAGAGTACTTGAGTGGGGTGCCATTGCCTTCTCCCATCTATACATGTCTGAGTATATTTATTGAATCTATATGTTTTTTCAGGGATAGTTTTTTTTTTTTCATTGTTTCCACTCATACCGCATTGTCTTGATTAGTACAGTTTTATAATAAGACTTGAGTAGACACACTTTTACAAATTTAGAAGATTTGAATTTTTTACTTGTGAGGTCTGGTCAAAATGCCCCCTCTTTAAACAGAATGGAGTGAAAACACTGCCAGCAACGTATGCAGAGCCGATGGGAGCTGGAGGTTCAGTCGGCCCCTCCCTGCCTACGTGTAAGGACTGTGCTGCCAGCCTGTGGCTCTGCTGCTGTTTGCAAGGCCCAGGACCACATCTCACACCCTCCTCTTTCCCCGAAGACAAAACCCACTTCCCATAACCAGGCCTGTGTGGACCTACATGACTGCACAGAGCTTATTTTCCTCCTCTTACTCACCTTTTTGCTTTGCTGTTTTGAAATCACCAGGTAAGCTCAGAGCAGGCAAAATCAAGTCACCTGGGTTATTGGATGATTTCTGTCTTCCACCTTGACCCCTCACCATCCCCTTTCCACGTGGTATAAGTATTTATTTGAGTGCCTTGGGCTTGATGTTCTCTACAGCAAGCAGCTATACTTTCATCTCTTCTGTGTGCTGACACCTGTAATAATTATCAGCCTAAAATTAATCCAATCCATCAGAGGCGCACTGGTTGCTTCTCAAAGCTTTTCGTTTTTCCTGGCCTATCCTCACTGGAATGGCATTGTACTAAACTAAATTTAATGTGTGTACAATGAGAAGATTTTGCGTCATTTTTATAGGACTTTGATGCTCTGGTATTTCGAACCAGCCAGGCTGTGACAGCTCAAGTTGCCTAGTAACCATCCAAAGACCAGCACCAGAGTGAAACCCAGAGAAGCCACGTTCAGTAATAAAGAGAGCAACAACCAGGAATGAACAGGTCCGGGTCATGGCTGGGCTGGATCCACACTCCTTTGAGGATGCGGCTGACACATCTTTGGTTAAGCTGCTCAAATCCTCCATCTGTAAAGTGGGCCTGACATTTGAGAGCGGGTACCTCCTGTATATATTGTGAGGATTAATAAAGAATCCAGAAAACAGTTTGAATCCTTCAAACTAAATGCACTTGGGAAATATGTTGGATTTATAATAATTTGGTGCTGACACGCAGATAATGTTGGGAAGCAGCATCAGTTCAATCACTGATTTCCAAGATTCTAAGACAGATACAGTAGGATCAGTCTCTATGCTTGCCTTCGAGCTGAGATGACTGTCTGGACACATCTCAAAGATGGAAAGTAGTGAAAAATACATTGAATATTGAGGGGAAAATGAATCCAAGTATTCAAAAACTACCTGAGTTATGATGTCTGAGGTCAATACACATATATGGGATTTGCTCACATTTAATTTGTCTAATTTTAGAGAAGTCTGTCACTTCAAAGGGTAGAAACTCGGGACAAAGGCATATAGCACCACAAATAGAATATAAAATGGCTTCATTTGGGTTTCAGTCATCTCTCTCAATGTCAAGGTAGAAATTGGGGTCATCTGAGCCAATGTGCCTTAGCTGGGGTTCAAGCCTGCTCTCCACCCCCCCTGCAATCTGGGCATCTCCTTTTTCCCGTCACCGTCACCACAGGCAGACCTTGCATTTTGCTCATGTTGATTTATTTCTTCTCCCCCCAAACATACTGAAGTCTTCACGGTTGCAAACATCAAGGCTCACAATTTTCAGCCTTTTAACTTTTTTCATAGTCCTCTTGAATGATCTGAAACAAAATTATCCTGAAAACCCCAGCTCAAGTGCTCCTTTGTAAAATGTATTGTTTCATTTCCCAAGCCCACATGGGTCATAAAGCCCCTGATGTATCACCAGGCACCAAGACGAACTGGCTTCAAATCTTTTCTCTGTTGTTTTCTGTGCATACCTAAGGCAAATTACTTCATCTCACTCTTAGATTATCATGTTTAAAACAGATCATAATATACTCAAAGGTTGTTGAGAAGATTAAATAAGGATACATGTAATAAATGTGTACGTATGTATCCTTATATGTGTATATATTTGTAAGGATAAGAGATATAGACTTTGAAACAGACATATATGGTCAGATATCTATATAGGTACACAACACACACAGTCAGGAATTTTGTAAGTATTCAATGCTCGGTAAGCTTGTTATCAATTATATTCTCTCTCTGCCCTTTTTCTAGCTCTCGTACCAATCATGGCAGCTTTTCCAGAGGCTAGAGTTGGACCCTACATCACCTAACAAAATCCGCTTGTAGATGTATTCTTTTGGAGGAGGTTTAAAACCACGTTAAAAAGTAAAACATGCCCACTAGCCTGTAATGTCCACTAGTCTGCATTATAATTTTGTACAATTTTAGAAATTCCAACCACTGTGTCTGTTCCTCCACCCCATGCTGAGATCATTTGTTAATCACAAGTGCAAAAAGCATGGTTATGAAATAAGGCAAAGAAACCACCTATTTTTTTTTAAAAGGAAACATGTCTTGGTCCTTTCTTAGGGGGACAAGTTTTGATTGTCTTATAGAGAATATTTTTAAGTGATGTTTACCTGTTACCAGAGAAAAACTTCAAAACTCACAGTTCTGGAGAAAAACCACCACACTGAAAGCCCTCCCCCCGAGCCATTTGTGCCTGCTCTCTGGGCATTAGGGAACGCATTGTACAGCGACACATGATTGCCTTGACTACATCTGATCCACCAGCAAGGACTTTGAACGTCATTCATTTAATCACTTGTCCTGAAATCACCGCTGAAATTGCAGCCAGCTGAAGTGACACAGGAAACCAAGTCCCTGCACCTAGTGTGGGAGATGAAAAGAGAGATCATACAGAGGACTGATTAAAGCCAGGTGCTACGGTGGCCCTCATCCTCAGAACACCAGGGATATTCTCTTGTTTAGTTTGTTTTTAATTGAAGGATAATTGCTTTACAGTATTGTATTGGTTTTTACCAAATATCAGCATTGGATCAGCCATAGGTTTACCTATGTCCTCTCCCACTTGAACATCCCTCCCATCTCCCTCCCCATCCCAGCTCTCTAGGTTGTTACTAAGCCCAGGTTTGAGTTCCCTGAGTCGTACAGCAAATTCCCATTGGCTATCTACTTTACATATGGTAATATATATGTTTACATGTTACTCTCTCCATACATCCCACCCTATGTATATTCCCATTATATTGAAGTATAACATAGATAAAGTATACTAATCAAAAGGTCACAGCTTGATGAATTTTTACAAACTGAGCAGACCCATATCAACAGCACCCAGATAAAGAATAAAGCATTACCAAAAAAATAAAAAGAAAGAAAGAAAAAGTAGGGCACTACCATCACCCTAATAGGATTTGTGTCCCCTTTCAGTCATGAGCTCACCAAGGGTAAATGTTACCAGAACTTCTAACACCTTACTGTTTGCCTGCTTTAGAATTTCATATAAATGAAATCATCTAGTATACACACTTTAATATTTGCCTTCTTAAAATTCAGTGTTATTTTTGTGAGAGTAGACCACATTATTATGTGTAGTTGCAATTCATTAATTCCCATTAGATTAACATACAACATTTTATTTCTCCATTACATTGTTGGCTATTTTTTAATTAATTAATTTGAAATATAGTTGATTCACAATGTTGTGTCCGTTTCAGGTGTACAACAAAGTGATTCAGTTATATATATATAGAAATCTATACTTTTTCAGATTCTTTTCCATCATAGGTTATTACAAGATTTTGAGTATAGTTCCCTGTGCTATAGAGTAGGTCATTGTTTTTTATCTATTTTATATATATACCAGTGTGTATATGTTAATCCCAAACTCCTAGTTTATCCCTCCTCCCCTCTCTTTCCCCCCTGTTAACCATAAGTTTGCTTTCTATGTTTGTGAGTCTATTTCTCTTTTGTAAATAAATTCATCTGTATAATTTTTTAGGATTTGAACTATTGTGAATAGTATTACAACAAACACTTTCATGCATGTCTTTGAGTGAACAAATGTTGGCTATAAACCAAAAAATAGAATGCCTGGGTCCTGGAATATGCATATGTTCAGTGTTAGTACAACTGTTTTTTATTTTTAAACTTACATACAGTGAAATTCACTTTTGTTTTGGCATGAAGTTCTGTAAGTTTTGACAAATGAATAGAGTCTTATAACTGCTACAATGAGGAATAAACTGCAAAAAATCCCCCCAAATTCCATCATGCTGCTCCTTTATAGTCAACCCTTAACCTACGCTTTCCCCTGACAACCCACTGATCACTCTAAAAGTTTTGGTTTTTGGTTTCTTTTAATAAATGGAAATATGCAGTATATAACCCCACTGCAGATGGTGACTGCAGCCATGAAATTAAAAGACGCTTACTCCTTGGAAGAAAAGTTATGACCAACCTAGATAGTATATTCAAAAGAGTTGACTCATTGGAAAAGACTCTGATGCTGGGAGGGATTAGGGGCAGGAGGAGAAGGGGACGACCAAGGATGAGATGGCTGGATGGCATCACGGACTCGATGGACGTGAGTCTGAGTGAACTCCAGGAGATGGTGATGGACAGGGAGGCCTGGCGTGCTACGATTCATGGGGTCACAAAGAGTCAGACATGACTGAGCAACTGAACTGAACCCCTTTTAGACTGGTTTATCCAATGCAATGTATTTGAGATTCATTTGTGTTGTTTATATTGTTGTTCAGTCACTCAGTCATGTGTGACTCTTTGCAACTCCATGAACTGAGGCACGCAGGCTTCCCTGTCCTTCACTGTAAAGTCTTAATTCAGTCCTTTTTATTACAGAGTCAGTTCAGTTCAGTTGCTCAGTTGTGTCCAACTCCTTGTGACCCCATAGACTGCCGCATGCCAGGCTTCCCTGTCTATCACCAATTCCCGGAGCTAGCTCAAACTCATGTCCATCGAGTCAGTGATGCCCTCCAACAATCTTATCTTCTCTCGTCCCCTTCTCCTGCCTTCAATCTTTCCCAGTATCAGGGTCTTTTCCAATGAGTCAGTTCTTCGCATCAGGTGGGCAAAGTATTGGAGCTTCAGCTTCAGCATCAGTCCTTCCAGTGAATATTCAGGACTGATCTCCTTTAGGATTATTCAGTTATTCACCGCTGTGTCCAACTCTTAGCGACCCCATGAATTGCAGCACGCCAGGCCTCCCTGTCCATCATCAACTCCCGGAGTTCACTCATACCCACGTCCATCGAGTTGGTGATGCCATCCAGCCATCTCATCCTCTGTTGTCCCCTTCTCCTCCTGCCCCCAATCCCTCCCAGCATCAGGGTCTTTTCCAGTGAGTCAACTCTTTGCATGAGATGGCCAAAGTACTGCAGTTTCAGCTTTAGCATCATTCCTTCCAAAGAACACCCAGGGCTGATCTCCTTTAGAATGGACTGGTTGGATCTCCTTGCAGTCCAAGGGACTCTCAAGAGTCTTCTCCAACACCACAGTTCAAAAGCATCAATTCTTAGGTGCTCAGCTTTCTTCACAGTCCAACTCTCACATCCATACATGACCACAGGAAAAACCATAGCCTTGACTAGATGGACCTTTGTTGGCAAAGTAATGTCTCTGCCTTTGAATATGCTATCTAGGATGGTCATAACTTTCCTTCCAAGGAGTAAGCATCTTTTAATTTCATGGCTGCACTCACCATCTGCAGTGATTTTGGAGCCCCAAAAAATAAAGTCTGACACTGTTTCCACTGTTTCCCCATCTATTTCCCATGAAGTGATGGGACCAGATGCCATGATCTTCGTTTTCTGAATGTTGAGCTTTAAGCCAATTTTTTCACTCTCCTCTTTCACTTTCATCAAGAGGCTTTTGAGTTCCTCTTCACTTTCTGCCATAAAGGTGGTGTCATCTGCATATCTGAGGTTATTGATATTTCTCCCGGCAGTCTTGACTCCAGCTTGTGCTTCTTCCAGCCCAGCGTTTCTCATGATGTACTCTGCATATTAGTTAAATAAGCAGGGTGGTGACAATATACAGCCTTGACGTACTCCTTTTCCTATTTGGAACCAGTCTGTTGTTCCATGTCCAGTTCTAACTGTTGCTTCCTGACCTGCATATAGGTTTCTCAAGAGGCAGGTCAGGTGGTCTGTATTCCCATCTCTTTCAGAATTTTCCACAGTTTCTTGTGATCCACACAGTCAAAGGCTTTGGCACAGTCAATAAAGCAGAAATAGATGTTTTTCTGGAACTCTCTTGCTTTTTCCATGATCCAGCAGATGTTGGCAATTTGATCTCTGGTTCCTCTGCCTTTTCTAAAACCAGCTTGAACATCTGGAAGTTAATGGTTCATACATTGCTGAAGCCTTGCTTGGAGAATTTTGAGCATTACTTTGCTAGTGTGTGAGATGAGTGCAATTGTGCAGTAGTTTGAGCATTCTTTGGCATTGCCTTTCTTTGGGATTGGAATGAAAACTGACCTTTTCCAGTCCTGTGGCCCCTGCTGAGTTTCCAAATTTGCTGGTATATTGAGTGCAGCACTTTCACAGCATCATCTTTCAGGATTTGAGATAACTCCACTGGAATTCCATCACCTTCACTAGCTTTGTCCATAGTGATGCTTTCTAAGGCCCAATTGACTTCACATTCCAGGATGTCTGGCTCTAGGTGAGTGATCACACCATCATGATTATCTTGGTCATGAAGATCTTTTTTGTACAGTTCTTCTGTGTATTCTTGGCACCTCTTCTTAATATCTTCTGCTTCTGTTAGGTCCATACCATTTCTGTCCTTTATCAAGCCCATCTTTGCATGAAATGTTCCCTTGGTATCTCTATTTTTTGAAGAGATCTCTAGTCTTTCCCATTCTGTTGTTTTCTTCTATTTCTTTGCATTGATCGCTGAGAGAGGCTTTCTTATCTCCCCTTGCTATTCTTTGGAACTCTGCATTCAGATTATTTACTGAGTACTATTCCATTATTTGGATCACAATCCGTTAGTTCATCCATCTGTTGAAAGACATTTTTTTTCTTTTTAAGGCTTCTGTAAACGTTCACATACAGGTTTGTGTGTGAATGTAACTTTCATTTCTCTAGGATAATCACTTAGGAATGCTTTATTTGGTATTTTGTTGGCCTTTATAAGAAACAGCCAGTTGTTTTCTGGAGTGACTGTCCCATTTTGAGTTCCCATGAGGAATATATTAGACTTCATGTTGCTCTGCATCCTCATTGGCACGTGGTATTGTCAGGTTATTTTATAAGCCATTCTGGTACTTGTGTAATGATTTCTTATTGTGGTTTTCATTTACATTTCCTTAATGATTACTGTTGTTGACCATACTTCTGTGTGTTTACTTGCAATTCTCAGAGAGTTACTTTATGTATTTTTAGTTGTAATTCATGGGAGGATGGGGTGAATTGTGCTTCCTTCATTTCAACCAGATCAGAATTCCTCAATATCTTTTGAATGTAATTTATTATATGCTTCAGAGAATGTGCTTTCTGTTAGTCTCACAGCCAGCACAGCAATAAATGGACCATTAACAGCACGAGGACTCCAGATGATATAAATACATCTCAACGACACTCAAGGACACCTATTATCCTTTGAATCATGTCTGCCAGTTTGTTGAGAGCCTGCTGTTCTATATAAGTTCCTACAAAATTCGAGTGGACACAAGAACTAGTGTGAGTCAATTTTAAATGTACCCCATACTTTTCTGATTATCACCCCCATTTTGCTTCCCACAGAAGCAAGTTCACCCATTTCTCTTGGCTTCTAGTGTTTTAAACTGCTATCATAGAAAGTAACTGGATCTGCTTAGGTGCTTTCTCCCTTTTCCACAGTTCTATTGTAATGATCTCATGTCTGGTTTGACTCAGTAGTTCTCAAGGTAGGGAAGCAGGCTCTCCCCTGCTTCTTAGTTAGGCTGCCTTAACAACAGAATTGGTAAGCATGGGTCATGATGGTGGCAACACATTTGTCAAACTGGAGCTGGTCTCAAAACATACTGTTTCTGGTATAGCCAAAGCTTATGACTTAAGATGCCCAAATATTGCTATCCATTCTAGTTTAGTAGGCATGATTACTTGAACCCACACATAATCCTCTAGCAGGATGTCAAGTGTTTCAAATGGCTGTATGTACTCATCCAGGCCATGAGAATAATGCTACTCAAAGTGTGGTCTGCAGACCAGCAGTGTCAGCATTATCTGGGAGCCTGTTAGAAACCCCAGTGTCCAGGCAACCACTGCTGAATAAGGTCTCTGATGGTGGGCACAGGAATCTGGATTTGAACAAGCTTTCCATGGTACTCTTATGTATTCTAAAGTTCAAGAGTCATTGCTTACTCACTTATACTTATCACAAAGCTGA
Source organism: Ovis aries (assembly GCF_016772045.2). Lineage (NCBI taxonomy): Eukaryota > Metazoa > Chordata > Mammalia > Artiodactyla > Bovidae > Ovis > Ovis aries. The sequence goes on along the minus strand of NC_056080.1, from coordinate 12,632,643 downwards.
ATTTAAAATTTGGTAAGAGGAAATGAGATGCCTCTTCCAATATTTTAAAATTTCTGAGTGTTGGTTTATTACTCTTTTAGGACCAGACTTCCCTAAACCTAAAAAAGAACTAAAATGACTTCAGTAATAGCAGTTAGCAAAACTGTCAGCTTACAGGAGAGTGTGTGGCATTCTTTTTACAATTATAGGTGGCAAAATATTATTGTGCAATGTAGATTAAAAAAAACTTATTTTTGAATTGTTTTAGAGTAAATGCCCACCATAAAGTAATTTTAAAACAAAGACAGTTTCTTATTTTCCATATAATTCATGTTTAAAAAATAATATTCAGAAAACAGGAAAAACAAGCAAAGCTATTGGTGGTGTACTTCCCTCAGGAAAGAAATTATTTTCTGAGCATAAGACTAGGGCAAAGTGAGCAAGTTTTAGAGTAATTCAAACTATCTTCTCAGTCTTGAGCCTTGTTAAAAGAATTCTGAGAGCTGAAATCAAGTAGAGATGGCATGGGAAGCCGGCAAAAAAAAGACAGAAGCAGTCTTCTAAATTGGTCTCGAATTGGTCAGATGCTGTTAATAAATATTTATTGGGTGCTTATTATGTGTGGAATGTGTGTTTCATGCTGAAGCCAGCCATCATTATACCAGTTTGGAAGTATGCTACCAATTTGGAAGTATGCTAAGCTAGCCTTATAAAATGTCCACCAAACCCATGTAGGCAATAGAAGGCAAAGAAGTTTTCTTCTTTCCCTCTGTACTCTTCCTCGACTCTTCTGCAATCTCCCCAGCCCTTATCAAGTTATGTTTTCTTCCATAGGAAGCTGTTAGTGCTGAGGCAGCATCAGGGGCACTTCCATTGTTTCTGTTTCATCCAGCCATGAACATTCACCCTCCCCCTTCCAACAAAAAACACACCTTTTGCAAGCTGACGAAGTGAAATCCGAGGGATAAAGGGTGGACACGAGCTAAAAGAAGTTATTATCCAGAAGGAATTTATTTTTTGGAGAATTATCTGTTCCTGCTGTTTGAACTTCAAGCAAAAGATACATATCATATAATTCTTGTATCTGTTTTCCAATTAATGTCCCTATGAAAAAATCCAACAGAAGTGAATTAATCACGGCATCTTCTCTCTTGAGCTTGGGACTGGAGCTCAGGTTCACCAGAGGTTTTAGTGCTTACTCTGTCCCCCTGGACTTCAACTGCAGCTTACTGAAGATAGTGACTGTTTAACCAGAACCACAGAGCTATTTGGCACATTGCACATGCTGCCTCTGAAGGAATCATAACTGACTACTCATCTTCCTACAGCTTGAATCTCAGGCAGATGAAGCCTGAGAGGCAGATTATCTGAAAAGTGAGAGTGTTGGCTAACACATTAACTGGGCACCGCCTCCACCCAGGAACACCTAGGGAAGTCCAAAACAGGACAAGGGCATGCCTGGGGGAGAGACTCAATGGTCAGGTTCTGGGGTCCCTTTATTTCTCATCGTGTTCCCTCTAAGTGCTATTCTTCTCTTCCATTTGGAAAGAAATTGTGGTGTTAAAGGATTTTTCAGAAAGAAGAAGGAAACAATCACTTTATATCAGCAAAAGGGTTTTTTCTTTGGTTGTGAGAGGGTTTTGCCCATTTCCCTTTAACATTACAGACATCTGTCTCAGATTCTGCTCCAACAATATTGTAATGTCGTCAGGGGTCAGAAATGGCTCCTGTTAATCAAGGATTCAGGAAGTCCATTTGCAGATGTTAATTCAAGATGGGGGAGGAGCCAGATTTGCATGTCTTAGACCGGAATTTGCTAATTCTTATGAATTTGAGGAACCCTTTATACCATCAGGAAAATTTCCAAGTCATCATATAATTTTACCTATGTTTCTAGTATTAGTTGATGGAGCAAATGCTGGTACTAGGAAAAGAAGTGACTATCATTTCAAAAACAATCTTAAATGATTCTTATTTGATCAGTAACAAGACCTGAAGACCTTTGAAAGTAGTAGTCAATATATTGGAACATCTATTTTTATTCATTATACAGTCAATACTTGGTGAGCAGAGGGATTAAAGGTCCTTTCACATAGCAGTCAAAGTTCTTGAGTGTCCATAGTGCACAGATTTCAAAGCAATGACTTAGACAACAAATACTATTAAATAAACAAATGAGTGAATAAATACAAAAAACAAACCTGGACCTATAAAAAGAAGCAGATTTCTATTGATTCTGAAATTAGAATTACTTTGATTGGTAAGTAGGAAATTATTTTGTGATAATTCTTGTTACTACCCTGAGCATCTGTGATGAATTTAGGGGTACTTGTTGCTTTGAGGTAATCAAACTATATTAGTAGAGAAATCAGATAAAAATAAGTCTTCTTTAGAAGTAGATTTTAGCTATTAAAATGGCTTTTAAAGATGGTTTTATCTCCAGAGATTCAGGAGTACAGAGCATGCAAACATTCATGGCTTTGAGATATAACTTCTAGGAAGGATAGGAATGTCCCAAGTGTCCTGATCAAGGATAGAAGGTAACTTGATGCCTCCTACTGTACCACCTCTAGTGTTGATGGAATGGCGATTACCTATAAGGGGAGAGAGACACCTACTTAAAGAAGGATGGCAGCTCCTCACAAAGCAGTGTTACAGCTAAGAGCAGGCTCATGACTCCTACTTCTCTACCTCCTCATTCAACTCTGAATCATGAATCCCCATCTGGGATCTCTGGGGATGAAGATGGGGCTTCAAGTGCCATGAAATGAAATCTTGAGCCAAGGATAAAATATCACCTGAATCTTATCTTGGTCCATCCATTCTCTTCTCCTTAAAGTCCTTAAGGTCACTCTGCCTGCAGTGGACAATGGCAAAGGCAGAAAGGCTTTATTTCTTTTCAGTGAGCCTGTGCCTAAAACTCCAGCACAGAGCTTTCTAGGTAACTAGACAAAAATCCATGACTTAGACCCAGGCTGGGGGTTGAGAGCTCAACCTTCCTCTAATTGCAAAGCCCACTTTAAAATTTTACCACCCTTATGGAAACTGTATTAGGAATGTAAGGCCAGGGTTTAGAATATCCAACTGTATGTGAGATAGAAAAAAAAAAAAAAAGACAGGAAGCCAGAGCCCAAAGCCAGATTATCCTCCATGGAGGCAAGACAGAGAAATACACCTGTATATTCGACCCTCTAACACACAGGGTGAAACGCACACTGAAGTATCAGAGTCTCAGCCACTCAGATTAGCAACACATGCTTTGGAGAGGACCTACAGAGTCGACAGGAAGAAGGAAGAGATCTCCTTTCTCATTCTAGAAGACACTGTCCTCTTATGAACTCCACCCCAGAGGATACCTAACTTTGGAAATCACACAATGAAATTTTTTGGCAGATGAAATCTGCTCACAACCCTAATGGCACAAGAAACTACATGGAAACAGTCTTTGACTTCCTGAAGCAGAAGAAATAATCAGGCTCATGCTGGCATTTGATGAGTTAAGTGAACTGAAGTATGAAGTCTGACAAATTTGTTCATGGAATTTCCTTCAATCAAGAGGAGAAACAAAATCCATAGGAAGTAAATCTTTGCTTCCTCTCCTACTGCTGTTATTGAAAGAATTATGGAGACCTTTTCATTTTTTGCAGAAAAGCAATGAATTGCCTCTTTGTATTAAAATGGATAAAAGCAGTGTCTAACTCTAAGGAGACAAGAATGTTCTAGAACAGTGTTGCCCAGTATGCTATACTTTCCGATATGGTAGCTAGCAGCCATGTATGATTATTAAGCATTTGAAATGTGGCAGTATGGCTGAGGCATGAAATGTTTAATCTCATTTCATTTGAAGTAATTTGATTTTAAATAGCCAAATGTATCTAGAGATGACCATATTATAACACACAGTTATAGAAGAACTGTTTTTATTCATGGATGCTATATTTTTATGAGATATATCATAGACATAAAAGAATATATAATATATACAGTTTAAGTAATATTGAAATAATTCACATGCCCTCCAACCCTTCCTAAGAAAGAAAATATTACCCAAACCTCTGAAGTTCCCCAAGTGCCCCTGCCCAATCCCTTTGTATCCCATCACACCTCCAGAGCTAACTATTATCCGAAATTTTCTGTTCATTGTTCCCTTAGTTTTTTGGTATGTTTTTACCAAAATTTCTGTGCATTCTAGATATTAATCGTTTGCCAGTCATATATACTGCTAATATCTTCTCCCTATTTATGGATTGTCTTTTTATTTTATGGTCTATTTACTAAACTGGAATTCTTAATTTCAATGTGATTAACTTTAGCATATATTTCCTTTGGTTGTGCATTCGTTATTGTTAAAATATCCTCCCCACTGCCAAGGCTGTAACATCTTTCTCTTATGTTTTCTTCTTTGTTTTAGTTTTCTGTTTGCCTTTATGTCTTTGATCTATCTGATTTTATTTATGATATAAAATGGGAATACAAATTCATTTCTTTCTATAGGGATAAGTATTCTACTATTAGTTATTGAATAGGTGGATTATTTGCTCACTTATCTTTCATGCCAACTCTTGTTTAAGTGGGCTGATTCTAGGTCCTCTCTTTTCATGTAGCTTTCATCTCTTTTCATCTTTCCATGTATCTTTTCATCTCTCCTTTGTGTATGTGGGCACAATTCCAGATACTACCTTCTGTTCCATTAGTCTGTTTGTCTAATTCTGAGACAATACAGCCATTTCTTAATTACTACAATGCTGAAATAAAGGAACCAGACAGAAGATAACAACCAATCTATACTTCCATTTACTTTTAAAATTCAAAGCAGAATGTTTCACATTCTTTTCAGTGAGGCCTAGAGAAGAGCAAGAGATGAAATCATAGAAGTACCGATTTGGTAGTGAGATGGAAGCCACTAGAAGATTTTCAAGTGACATCACCTAGCTTATGTCTTCAAAGGAGCACTCTGGAGCTTAACTGAGAATAGACCTTTGTGAGGCAAGAGTGGGAGCAGGAAGACAAACCAGGTGAGAGAGGATAGCAGATGAGACCGGAGTGGAGGCAGTAAACGCAGTGATGTGTGGTCAGATTCCAGGTATATTATGAAGACCAGGCTGATCATACTTTCTGATGAATCCTTTGTGAGGTATAAGATAGGAGAGGCATCAAAAGAAGAGAGTTATCAAGAATGATGCATTAGTTTAAAAAAAAGAATGAAATAATGCCATTTGCAACAACATGGGTGGACCTAGAGATTATTATACTAAGTGAAGTAAGATAAATATAAAGACAAAGATAAATATCATATATCACTTATGTGTGGAATCTAAGAAAATGACACAAATGAACTTACATGCAAAACAGTAACAGACTCATAGACTTCAAAAACAAACTTATGGTTACCAAGGGGGAAGAGGAGGAGGGATAAATATGGAGTTTGGGAGTAACAGATACACAGCACTACAAATAAAATAGGTAAACAACAAGGACCTAGGGTTTTAGCACCTGGAACGGTACTCAATATGTTAATGATAACCTGCTTTTCCTGTGGGAGCCACCAGACTGAGAGGCGTGTGGCCTTCTCTCCTCACCATGGCGTGTGCTCATCCACGGATATCAGTGTACTCTGAAAAGGGGTGGGGGGTCATCTGGCAAAAATGTCAATTTGCCTGCTGTGTTCAAGGCTCCCATTCGACCAGATATTGTTAACTTTGTCCACACCATCGTGTGCAAAAATAACAGACAGCCCTATGCTGTCTGTGAATTATCAGGTCATCAAATCAGTGCTGATTCTTGGGGTCCTGGCAGATCTGTGGCTCAAATTCCCAGGGTTCGAGGTAGCGGGAATCACCATTCTGGCCAGGGTGCTTTTGGAAATAAGTGTTGTGGGGGTTGCATGTTTGTGCCAACCAAGACCTGGTGATGTTGGCACCTCAGAGTGAATACAGCACAGAAGTGATATGCCACCTGCTCTGCACTGGCAGCGATTGTCTTATCAATGCTAGTCATGGCTAAAGGTTATCATCTAGAGGAAGCTCCTGAACTTTCTTTGGTGGTTGAAGGCTACAAGAAGACCATGGAGGCTGTTTTGTGTCTCAAGAGACTTAAGGTCTGAAATGATATAAAAAAAGCTCTATGCTTCTCATAGAATGAAAGCTGCCAAAGGTTAGATGGAAAACCGCCACCGTATCCAGCACATGGGACCTTCCATCACTGATAATGAGGATGGTGGCATCATCAAGGCCTTCAGAAACATCCCTGGAGTTACTCTGCTTAATGTAAGCAAACTGAACATTTTGAAACTTGCTCCTGGTAGTCATGTGGGATGTTTCTGCATTTGGATGGGAAATGCTTTCTGCAAGTTAGATGAGCTGTATGGCACTTGACATAAAGCAGACTCCCTCAAGAGTCACCACAACCTCCCCCATGCACAAGATGCTCAGTACAGACCTTAGCAGGATCTTGAAAAGCCAGAGATCTAAAGAGCCCTCCAAACAACATGCAATAAGATTCATCACTGAGTCCTAAAGAAGAATCCACTGAAAAACCTGACAATCATGTTGAAGCTAACCCCATACGCAAAAATCATGCCAAGAACCACAAAATTTGGATGAATAGGACAGCAGCAGCACTAGAAGCCAAATCAGATGAGAAGAGGGTTCGAGGCAAGAAGCCTGTAGTGGGAAACACAGGAAAGAAGGTTGTTGGCATTAAGGAGATGAAGACTGGTGGGTAAAAAAGCTGCAAGGACCAAGAAAGCAGAAGCTAAAAAGAAGCCCACAGGAAAGAAACCCACCATAGAGGAAGAGAAGGCTGCTGCATAAACTTCAATTTGTTTACCCCGTAAAGGTCAAATCATTTTGGACAGCTGAATTTGAATAAAGACCTGATCAAAGAGGTAGTAAGAAGACATATAATAACTTTAATGGGAAAGAATCTGAAAGAGAATATATATTATATATATGTATGTATGTATAACTGAATCACTTTGCTGTACACTTGAAACTAACACCACATTGTAAATTAACTCTACTTCAGTTTTTTAAAAAAATGATACATTAATATTTTGGCTGAGGAATTGTAAGGGTGCCAGTGCCTTCTCCAGTACAGGTTTGGGACATGGTGTGTGTGTGTGTGTGTGTGTGTGTGTGTGTGTGTGTGTGTGTGTGTGTTCCCTGGAGGCTCAGACGGTAGAGTCTACCTGCAATGCAGGAAACCAGAGTTCTGTCCTTGAGCTGGGAAGATCCCTGGGAGAAGGAAATGGCAACCCACTCCAGTATTCTTGACTGGAAAACCCCGTGGACAGAGGAGCCTGGAGATCTACAGTCCATAGAGTGGCAAAGAGTTGGACATGACCAAGCAACTTCACTTTCATACACACACACACACGTGTATAAATATGTGTGTGCGTGTATGTGTTTAACAAATACTCCCTCTCTCTCCCTCATGGGACATAGACATAAAGGACACCCCAGTTCATTAAAGGTAGAGATACCCTCACACTTAAGTGGTAACCCTGGCTAATGCTTGCCTGATAATGGAGTGGTGGTAGAAGAGTGATGTCTGTAAGCCTTGATTCTTAGGCATTTGATGGGCACAGATAATGTTGCCCATCTTAGGAAATAATCAGAGTAAACAAGAGTCACTATAATAATGTGGCTTCCAATAGGACTTAAAAAAAAAAAAAAGAAAAAAACCAAGTGCTATTTTAGCATGTGCCTGAGGGTGAATGTTTACAGTAGAGAGCTTTGAGATTTCTGTGTTATCTGGATATAAATAGAACTTTTGAGCCCCTTGGAAGAAAGCTTAGGTATTTACCAAGTTGACCACTATTTTCTGCTGCTGACCAGCAAAAGGCTTTCCAAATGTTTTTCTGATTGTATCAGCCCTTTAAGATGGATGTTTTGATATGACCTCATTGACTAGGTGACTTTCAGAGATGACAGACCCGTCACCAACTTGACACAGTATCTCCCCACACATCTCAGTCTGCAAAGCCAGGACCAGGCATTTGTTTTCCGGTTAACATTATGAACACCAAATTAATGTGTGGTTTCTACAGAAACTGTGCTTTCTCCTTTCTTGTGTTTATAATAGATGTCTAACCAAAAGACTTGGTCAAGAACTACATTCCTCTGGGTCACTCTCATGCATCCTGTACCTGTCATCACTCATATCCCTAAAGACTCATATAATTATGCCCAAATTCTACTCTCCATTCAGTTGGGTTAATTGCTAATATAAGGTCAGCAACATTGTGTTCTTAACTTGGGTGTTATTTTTAAGACATTTTAAAAAATGCAAGATGTTAATTAGCAGTAAACATTGACTAGATTGAAACAAAACCTTTCCTTCAAGGTAACACCAAGTATATAAGAGATGCTTTAAAGTGATTTGAAGATCCTTCTCAACTTGCATCATCAGTCAAGTACAATAGTTATGTTTATATTGTCATGACTCTAGCCTTTGAAACTTGTAAAACTAGTATAAAGATAATCAGGGTACAAAATAAAAGGTCTTCTCTGTCACTGGTACCTTCTTAATGGAATAAGACATTATGGAGTTCTTTTACATTAAAAGGCAATTGTGCCAGGGACTAGGAGGTATAAAAAGATAGAAAATGGCCCCCACCATTAAGGAGTTTATTATCATGGGGAGATAGAGTTGGAAGCCAGTGGTTTTAAAGACAGCAAAGGCCCAATGATCACTTCCAGGGGACAGTTTATTGGTAAATAAGAAATGAATGCTATTAATCAGATAATAATACACATTCAGATTTATTGCATAGTTCTCTGTGTTCCATGTAACATCTCATTTAATCTTTACTACAACCCTATGAAGTAGGATATTTGTATCACCGTTTTGCAGTCAGGGAAAAGGTACAGTCAGGTTAAGTGACTTCCCAGTGCATACAGGTAGCAAGTGCTACAGCCAAGGTCTAGAAGAACTGAAGAAGTTCTGTTTCAGAATCTGCATCACAACCTCTGTGTTGTTTTACCATTTTGATGTCAAAGTGGGAAAATCAACTTTACCACTTAGTGTAGTAACAAAGGGTGGGTGAAAAGAGAACTTTTCATTTTGTGCCCTGGTCTGTCTATGCACCACTTTACAAATTTGGAAAGCAGGAGTCATGATAATGTAAAAATAGTTGCATCTTGACTAGTCAAGTAATGGTAAAATGATCTTAAATCACATTTGGAGATCTCTTTCATGTTCTGTGTTGGAAGAGGTTGCCCTTCAGCCTACAGATGTTTCTTGCATGCTTCAAACCTTAGATGTGTTATCTTAGGAAGAACACCACATTAAAAACATTGAAGGTTGCTGGCTCCATAGTGGCAGATAACTGGATAAATAGCACAATTTGGAGTTTGGTAGTATATATTTAGCTGCTCTAAGACTTAGTTTGGTCCCTTGTAAAAGGAGAATAATGGTATCTACCCTATAGGGTCTTTGTAAGTATTACATGAGCTATTGAGAGTAAAATGCTTAACTTTATGCCTGGCACATAAAAAAATACTCCATGATAACGACAAAGAAGATAATAATGATGATAGTGATGGTGATGATAAAACTCTCTCTGCTGATCGCGGGCTCAATTTTCAGTCAGTTCAGACACACCTTTTGAAGGAGGTCGCCATTTTCTCCATTACCTCCACCATAGTTTGGTCTCAGGTCCAACTACAGGGAGGGGAACACAGCCCTGCCCATCAACAGAAAAGTGAAGTCACTCAGTTGTGCCTGACTGTTTGCAACCCCATGGACTGTAGCCTACCAGGTTCCTCTGTCCATGAGATTTTCCAGGCAAGAGTAGTGGAGTGGGTTGCTATTTCCTTCTCCAGGAGATCTTCCCAACCCAGGGATTGACCCTGGGTCTCGCGCATTGTAGGCAGACGCTTTACCCTCTGAGCCACCAGAGATCAACAGAAAATTGGATTAAAGATTTACTGAGCATGGCCCTACCCATCAGAACAAGACCCAGTTTCCCCCACAGTCAGTCTCTCCCATCAGGAAGCTTCCATAAGCCTCTTGTCCTTCTCTATCAGAGGGCAGACAGAATGAAAACCACAGTCACAGAAAGCTAATCAAACTTATCACATGGACCTCAGTCATGTCCAACTCTTTGCAACCCTATGGACTGCAGCATGCCAGGCTTCTCTGTCCATCACCAACTCCCAGAGCTTGCTCAAACTCGTGTCCTTTGAGCCGATGGTGCCATCCAACCATCTCATCCTCTGTCGTCCCCTTCTCCTCCTGCCTTCAATCTTTCCCAGCATCAGGGTCTTTTTCAATGAGTCAGTTCTTTGCATCAGGTGGCCAAAGTATTGGAGTTTTAGCTTCAGTATCAGTCCTTCCAATGAATATTCAGGACTGATTTCCTTTAGGATTGACTGGTTTGATCTCCTTGCAGTCCCAGGGACTCTCAAGAGTCTTCTCCAACACCACAGTTCAAAAGCATCAATTCTTCGGTGCTGTTTTCTTTACATCCAACTGTTTTCTTTACATACAACTCTCACATCCATACATAACTACTGGAAAAGCCATAGCTTTGACTAGATGGACCTTTGTCACCAAAGTGATGTCTCTGCTTTTTAATATGCTGTCTAGGTTGGTCATAGCTTTTCTTCCAAGGAGTAAGTGTCTTTTAATTTCATGGCTTCAGTCACCATCTGCAGTGATTTTGGAGCCCCCCCAAAATAAAGTCTGTCACTGTTTCCATTGTTTCCCCATCTGTTTGCCATGAAGTGATGGGACCGGATGCCATGATCTTCATTTTCTGAATGCTGAGTTTTATGCCAGCTTTTTCACTCTCCTCTTTCACCTTCATCAAGAGGCTCTTTAGTTCCTCTTCACTTTCTGCCATAAGGGTGGTGTCATCAACGTATCTGAGATTATTTATATTTATCCTGGTAATCTTGATACCGGCTTGTGCCTCATCCAGTCTGACATTTCGCATGGTGTACTCTGCATATAAGCTAAATAAGCAGGGTGACGATATACATCTTTGACGTACTCCTTTCTCAGTTTGGAACCAGTTCGTTGTTCCATGTCCGGTTCTAACTGTTGCTTCTTGACCTGCATACAGATTTCACAGGAGGCAGATAAGGTGGTCTGGTGTTCCCATTTCTTGAAGAATTATCCACAGTTTGTTGTGATCCACATAGTCAAAGGCTTTAGCGTAGTCAGTGAAGCAGAAGTAGATGTTTTTCTGGAATTCTCTTGCTTTTTCTATGATCCAACGGATGTTGGCAATTTGATCTCTGGTTCCTCTGCCAGATTTTAGAGTCTTAAATTTTAGGATACTGAGGTGAGATGTTCTATGTATTTTGCTTATGAATATAATGTTCATAATATAGAAGTTATCCTTCAGTCAGTTCTTCTATCATCCATTAATAACTTCCACATACTTAATCTCTGCCATCTCTCTGAGATCTTATAAAAGCATTTAAAAGAAAATTTTACCAATTACCCTAACTGGAGTTGAGGGATTTTTGCTTTAGATGAAAGTTTCTTTACCCCTCCACCACTGCCCCCTCTGCCTGAGTATTAGAATTTACAGAACATGCTTCTGAACAATCTTGTAAACAGATTAGAACATTTCTGGAGATAAAAGAAATAGTGTGATAATGTTGCCTGTAAATGGAATATCTCACCTAATTCATTATGCATACTATATATACATCTAATTCCAATTGGTATTGTCCACTGTAACCAGGCACACTGAATTTCAATAAATAATTCCCTGGACATTCTTTATCTAAATTAGTTTATAATTGTGTTCACTGAGCATTATGTGTTCTTTGTGATTCGAGATGAGATGTCAAGAAAGGCTTCTTCAGATTCCAGAATTCCTTCCATTCACTATCACAGAAAGTGTACTCTCAGATTCTATACTAATTGAAAGTTAAGGCACATTTTAAAAAATCTGTTATATGTAATTAAACCAAATGGTTAGCCCTACTTGCTATTGTGTGCATATATAAGCATTTTATTTGTATTCAATTCTATAAAAAAGAAGCATTTAGTTGCTTTTTTTCTTTCATCTTTCCAAAGCAATATTTACAGTGTATTCTTAGATATGAGAGGGTGCTAAAACACAGACTTATAAATAGGACCAAATTTCATTGAATTGGAAGAAAAATTCACTGCTAAGAGTGTGTGTATGTGTGTGTGTGTTATTTTTATGCCCAAACATTGTCATCACTCTTCAGAGTCTGAAATGATGAGACTATTTTTGTGGATCTCATGTAATTCATTTACAGTCACAGCATGTTGGAAAATCTCTCCAGATCAGCATATTAGAGTGTAGAGTGGGGAGAAGTAATATAGCTTTAATTTTAGTAATGAAGACTGGGTGATTTTCTGTCTTTTAGTTTTTCTTTCTGCATAGGCCTCACTTCCCCTGCCAGTAAACCTCCATTGTTACGATGTGAACGAGCATGAGGGACAGGCAGCTGGATTTTCACTCTAAATTGCTAGCTTGCATGCACTGCCAGCTGCCAGTATCAAGTGCTCATCCCTGTCTCATGACTCGCCATTGACCTCAGTGAGATAAACCATCGGTTGTGTGCCTAATACTGACTTATCCCTGGCTTTGGGGTGTACACTAGATATCGAGGGCTTAAGTTAAGGTTAGGAGAGCCCACCCAGGCATTAATCAGGCCAGTAGGTGAAAAGTGGAATCCAGCAACACAGATCAGAAGTACAGCCAGAAGATGCACTGGAAGCTAGTCTGGAAACAAACAAACGAAAAACCTTCCTGGATATAGCAATATTAAATCTGATTCAGTGAAAGAAGACTTTTAAATGATGATCCCTCAGTGGTGTAAAAACTGAGAACAAACTCTGTCTCTGATATTTGGCACTTGGCATACTTCCCTCTAAGCACCCAATAAATCTCTGGAGGATAACTGAAAGAATGAATGTGAATGTTGAAAGCCCAGTTTAGTGTTACATCCTCCGCTTTGTCTATCTATTTTCCTGCATGCCTACTTCTGTCTTCTCTCACTCTTATGTTTTCTCTCTCTCTGTCTGTCCCTCTCTTGACTGATATTCTCTCTTCCCCCATCCATGTGACATGACCATATCATGACTTAACTCCTGAGTTAATATCTCTATTGCAAAGACCAACCCACATGGAGCCAAATTTCTTGGAATGAATTCCAAATAATCTGTGCCCCACCTTCTCAAGAAAGTGCTGGGGTCAACTTAAAATAAAAATGCATAGACACTTGAATCCAGGCTAGGCAAAAGGAATTTAAATTACGATCAAGAATCATATAAAGAAAGTGAGACTATAATAGGAATAAAATAATGAAATGAAATAGTCACCATAACATGTAATTTACCTGGCAGGCAAGATAATTAGGGAAACATTACATATCATAAAACTGCCACCCCTAATAGAAGAAATTGTCATTTTTTCAAAAACCAGCTCTTATCATAATCTTTGACACATAGTAGGTACTCAGTAAACATTTGTCAGATAACTGAAAGAAGATAAACAGTTTCATGGAGAAAATATAACACAGAAACACATAGACCACATTCACATGCAGACAAACACATTCACACAAATAAGATATAAGTCAATGTGAGTATTTTTTATCCAACTAGCAATACAACAGGGGCTACTTTATATCTCTATACAAAATGTGGATATCTTTTCTGTAAGAATTCTGATCCTAGCTGAGAGATAACGTGAGATAGTAGTTCAGAGAAGGCTCTAGTCCTGCTTACAACAACTTTGGCTATATAGCAAAAATGGAATCAAGTGACCCAAACTAATATAAACTAAAAGCCATCATTTATTATTAAGATACAATAACATGGACCTCAAAGGCCTTGGCAATAGATTAGAATGCAAGCTAAAGACACCATCTACATTCCATGCCTCTCTCATCGCCACCCATTCTGCAAGTCTTCCTCATTTCTTTCTCTCTTTCTCAAAGTTTCTGTATCTCTCTCCTCTTCTTGGAATCCTGTTTTTAAATTTTGCACCCCACCAACCATGGGTTTATATTGTCTCCTCTTAAATACGACATCCTGGTGGCAACTGGAATCTCAATCCAAATTCCAAATTTTCAGAGAACATGCTCTATTTTGTTTAGTCAGACATTCAAGTCTGGACCAGTCAACTGCACAGGAAGCCAAGGACATATCAGAGAAAATGGTTGCTAGGGGACTACTCTTATCTTTCAGGTGGGAGTGGGTGTCCTGAAGGAAGGATTCTGTAGCAGGCAAGATAGTATTATTGAATTCATTGCTTTCAGTGGATGGAACACTTAATACATGGCTAGAAGCAAGAGATCCTAGAATTACTGGTGGAAAACATATCACCTCTTGCAAGTATAACCCTTCCCAGCTCATGATTTTGGCCAAAGCTTATTTACAAAAATAAGCTTATCAACGGGCATCTGATAGGTATACACATTCTGTTTTTTAAAGAAACAGACTCTATGATCTTGCTTTCAAATGACTATGTGGAAAATTTAAATAAACATCATTTTTTTAATTGAAGAAACTGGTTTATATTCTCACTGAGATAAAAAGTCATCCTACCTTTATTTTTTTTAATTTTTAAAAAATTTTTATTGGAGCATAGTTAATTTGTAATGTTGTATTAGTTTCTGCTGTGTGGTACAGTAAATCAGTTATACATATATATATATATGTAATCTTTTTGAGATTCTTTTCCCATACAGTTTCCTATGCTATACCTTAGGTCATTATTAGTTATCTATTTTATTATAGTAGAATGTATCTGTTAATCCTAATCTCCCAATTTATCCTAACCCCCCTTTCTACCCTGGTAACCATAAGATTGTTTTGTACATCTGTGACACTATTTCTGTTGTGTAAATAAGTTCATTTCATCCTACCTTTAAACACCGTCTTCCAACAACACAAGAGAAGACTCTACACATGACATCACCAGATGGTCAACACCAAATCAGACTGACTATATTCTTTGCAGCCAAAGATGGAGAAGCTCTATACAGTCAGCAAAAACAAGACTGGGAACTGGCTGAGGCTCAGATCATGAATTTCTTATTTCAAAATTCAGACTTAAATTGAAGAAAGTAGGAAAAACCACTAGACCATTCAGGTATGACCTAAATCAAATCCCTTGTGATTATACAGTAGAAGTGACAAATAGATTTAAGGGACTAGATCTGATAGAGTGCCTGAAGAACTATGGACAGAGATTCATGGCATTGTACAGGAGGCAGTGATCAAGACTATCACCAAGAAAAAGAAATGCAGAAAAGCAAAATGGTTGTCTGAGGAGGCCTTACAAACAGCTGTGTAAAGAAGAGAAGCCAAAAGCAAAGGAGAAAAGGAAAGACATACCCATTTGAATGCAGAGTTCCAAAGAATAGCAAGGGGAGATAAGAAAGCCTTCCTCAGTGATCAGTGCAAAGAAATAGAGGAAAACAATAGAATGGAAAAGACTAGAGATCTCTTCAAGAAAATTAGAGTTACCAAGGGAATATTTCATGCCAAGATGGGCTCAACAAAGGACAGAAATGGTATGGACCTAAGACAAGCAGAAGATATCAAGAAGAGGTGGCAAGAATAGACAGAAGAACTGTATAAAAAAGATCTTCACAACCAAGATAATCACAATGGTGTGATCACTCACCTAGAGCCAGACATCCTGGTATGCTAAGTCAAGTGGGACTTAGAAGCATCACTACAAACAAAGCTAGTGGAGGTGATGGAATTCCAGTTGAGCTATTTCAAATCCTGAAAGATGATGCTGTGAAAGTGCTGCACTCAATATGCCAGCAAATTTGGAACACTCAGCAGTGGCCACAGGACTGGAAGAGGTCAGTTTTCATTCCAATCCCAAAGAAAGGCAATGCCAAAGAATGTCCAAACTACTGCACAATTGCACTCATCTCACATGCTAGTAAAGTAATGCTCAAAATTCTCCAAGCCAGGCTTCAACAGTACATGAACCATGAACTTCCAGATGTTCAAGCTGGTTTTAGAAAAGGCAGAGGAACCAGAGATCAAATTGCCAACATCTGCTGGATCATGGGAAAAGCAAGAGAGTTCCAGAAACACATCTATTTCTGCTTTATTGACTATGCCAAAGCCTTTGACTGTGTGGATCACAACAAACTCTGGAAAATTCTGAAAGAGATGGAAATACAAGATCATCTGACCTGCCTCTTGAGAAATTTGTATGCAGGTCAGGAAGCAACAGTTAGAAGTGGCCATGGAACAACAGACTGGTTCCAAATAGGAAAAGGAGTATGTCAAGGCTGTATATTGTCACCCTGCTTATTTAACTTCTATGCAGAGCACATCATGAGAAACGCTGGACTGGATGAAGCACAAGCTGGAATCAAGATTGGCAGGAAGAATATCGATAACCTCAGATATGCAGATGACACCACCCTTATGGCAGAAAGTGAAGAAGAACTAAAGAGCCTCTTGACGAAAGTGAAGGAGGGAGTGAAAAAGTTGGCTTAAAGCTCAACATTCAGAAAACGAAGATCACGGCATCCAGTCCCATCACTTTATGGCAAATCAATGGGAGACAGTGGAAACAGTGGCTGATTTTATATTTGGTGGGCTCCAAAATCACTGCAGATGGTGACTGCAGCCATGAAATTAAAAGACACTCCTTGGAAGGAAAGTTATGACCAACCTATATAGCATATTCAAAAGCAGAGACATTACTTTGCCAACAAAGGTCCATCTAGTCAAGGCTATGGTTTTTCCAGTTGTCATGTATGGATGTGAGAGTTGGACTGTGAAGAAAGCTGAGCGCTGAAGAATTGATGGTTTTGAACTGTGGTGTTGGAGAAGACTCTTGAGAGTCCCTTGGACTGTAAGGAGATCCAACTAGTCCATCCTAAATGAGATCAGTCCTGAGTGTTTATTGGAAGGGCTGATTTTGAAGCTGAAACTCCAATACTTCGACCACCTGATGTGAAGAGCTAACTCACTGGAAAAGACCCTGATATTGGGGAAGATTGAAGGCAGGAGGAGAAGGGGACGACAGAGGATGAGATGGCTGGATGGCATCACCAACTCAGTGGACATGAGTTTGGGTAAACTCCGGGAGTTGGTGATGGACAGGGAGGCCTGGCGTGCTGCAGTCCATGGGGTCGCAAAGAGTCACATGTGACTGAGCGACTGAACTGAATGAACTTAAATGGAAATGGGCCTCAGATGTACTTGAGCACAGAGTCCATTTTTTTCTCAGAACAGAATTTAAAATCCACCCTGAGTCCTGCATGAGAACTCAGAGATTCCATCCATACCCCGGATTAACAGATTATAGGATATAGGAGAGAGATTTTGACTGAAAGTTTTACTGGAAAGGTGTTAGGGTCAACTGCCATGAGCACCAGAGCAGCCTTGTGGTCCCGAGGACTGTGTGGGTCACAGGTGATAGAGAGAAAACATGTGATGACATCAGATTCCCAAATATCTTTCCCTTGAAAGCATTCATGACATAGGTGTTAAATCAGCTTATAGTAAGCAAGAGATGGCAGTTGCATATAGTTGGGCCAGAATGCAGCATTCTTAGGATAGGAATGAGTCAGTCCCCTATCCCCATATAGTAAAACATTCAAAGCTGGTTCATTCCTACCATGGGTGAGAACAGAATTTTCAGGTAGGTCCAGACTTATCTGTGTCCCCCTTCCTCTTTCTTCACAGCCAAAAAACAAACTGGATAGAAGTCACATTAATGCACTGGGAGGAAAGAAGGTAATACATATAATAACTTGTATAATAAGTTATAATAATAACTTGTCCTTTGTCCAGTTCCCACCAAACATATAAAATTTAGAAAACTATTTCACTCTCTGCTTGTTGTAGTGAAATTTCCAAAAGCACAAGGCACAGTAATAAACACAGGCCAATAGATTCAGACTGAGACCTAGCAGACCCTTGGAGGAAAAAATGATTAATAGTAACAGAATGACATCCTTGAGAAGCTGATCTCCTATCTCTGAGACAACAATAATCTGACTTTACAGAACAAACAGCACCACTAGACTGGGACTTGAGCCATCTTAGTGCATTTTGAAGAAACGGAGGAACTAAAAGAACAGCTTTAGAATCGCAGTCAGGAAACCTGCCAGTAAGACAATGGTTGGAGTGCACTTGGCAGGCTTTAGGGAAATGCCAGCTGAATCCAATATGTTCATTACACAATGCAAGCGAAATCTGAGCAAGTGGAAACCCAGCTGAAGTAAATGTAGTTGGAAAGCAGTAATAAAAAAATCAGGAAATGGGGCGAATGTGGTTAGAAAGCAGTAATAAAAATCAGTCAGGGAACTTGGGGATTTCTTAGGACTTGTGGACCAAATAAAAAAAATTGGAATATATAGGGCAGTGGTTCTCAAAGGAGCAGCATCAGTCTGCCAACTTGTTAGAAATGCAATTTCTTAGCCTTGTCCCTGTCTTGCTGAATCAGAAGCTCTTGGGGTGGGACTCAGAAAGTTGTGATTTTTAACAAGTGCTGCAGGTGAATGGTTATGGGGAGGCATTTATATTGTTCATTTGATTTGTCATTGGTGATGACAAATCCAAGGGGGTAGTTGAGATAGAAACCAGATGCCTCTCAGTATACCAGAATTCTAGCAAGATTGTACTTCCTGGCCCCATTGTGTTCACCATCTGACTAATTTGGGCCAATGAGTTGTAAGGAGAAGTTATATGAATCTCTTTGGGGTTGAATATTTCATGATAACATTTAGAGCTGCTTCCCTCTACCACAGCATCCACCAGGTTTCATGGACTGTTCCTTCATTTGGATGAGCCCGAACTGAGGAGACGTGTATAAAAGAAAGTGAATCTTCCTCATCATAAAAAAAAAAAGGCATTTTATTAAGCATTGAGGGAGAAACATATATTTTCTAGGTATGGATAGGAGGAGAAACAAAAATGTTTGAATAAATGCATATTCCCTAGAGTTCTGATTTTTTAATATAAATTTATTTAAATTGGAGGTTAATTACAATATTGTATTGGTTTTGCCATACATCAATATGAATCCACCACAGGTATACACGTGTTCCCCATCCTGAACCCCCCTCCCTCCTCCCTCCCAGTACCATCCCTCTGGGTCGTTTCAGTGCACCAGCCCCAAGCATCCAGTATCATGCATTGAACCTGGACTGGTGACTCATTTCATATATGATATTATAAAGCCAGGTCATTACACATTGTTGGGTCATGAAATATATCTGAGGCATGGATCAGCATGTAGAAAACTTGATTAGAAAACATCCATTGAATTTAGGGTATTTTCTTCTCAAAACCTTTTCAGTCGTCTCTCCTTGTGTATATGTATGTATGTGTGTGTGCAGTAAAAATTATTTATTATCTTGGATAAAGGTCAAATGTTACAAAAGCCACTTTTCTAAGACAGAGATTCTCTCTTTTTTTAATTTATTGAAGTATAGTTATTTGGCTCTCCCTGGTGGCTCAGAAGTTAAAGCGTCTGCCTCCGATGCGGGAGACCCAGGTTCGATCCCTGGGTCGGGAAGATCCCCTGGAGAAGGAAATGGTAACCCACTCCAGTACTCTTGCCTAGAGAATCCCATGGACAGAGAAGCCTGGTAGGCTACAGTCCACGGGGTCGCAAAGAGTCGGACACGACTGAGCGACTTCACTTTCACTTTAGTTATTTACACTATTGTGTTCATTTCTGCTATACAGCAAATAGATTTATATATATATATATATATATATATATATATATATATATTCTTTTTCATAATCCTTTCTATTATGTTTTATCACAGGATATCAAATATTGTTCCCTGTGCTTGTTGTTTATCCATCCTATATATGTTTGTATCTGCTAATCCCAAATTCCCAAGACATTCTTCCCTCACCTCTCCCCTTCCCCTATGACTAAGACAGTGATTCTTAAATTTTAATATACATAAGAAGTACCCAAGTGTGTTAAAGATGAACTTCCAGACCCCAGGCAGAGAATGTGGTACACTAGACCTGAGGTGGACCCCTGCATTTTAACCGGTGCCCTAGCTGATTCTCATTCAGGTGGTCTGCAGATCCATTTTGAGCAACAAGTTTCTAGGGTAGACATTGTAACTGACATTAATGACAAAAATTAACAATTCAGATTAAATATTTTTGAGTCCCAATTAAAGATAGGCTAAAGGTTGTGGAGTGTGTAAAGTTGAATTAGACCTGGATCCTTCCCTCAAAGACATAAAAAAAGAAGCAGTCTTTATTGTTGCGCCTGCCTGATTTGGAAAGTCTGCAAAAGACAAAAAGGCTAAAATACTCCTGGGTATATTATTTGCCACTTACAATTCAGTTAGCAAGAACAAATATACTGGGGCAGTCAGAATCTCTGCTAGCACATATAGTGCCTTTGTGACTAGTAAAAGGGGGTACCTATTCTGGGTAAATGAACTAGGAAAACACACACCTAATGGGTGGACCATCTAGAAAGACTTGCCCCTTCCTTCGTATTAATATAGGCTCTGATACCACCACCATAGTTCTGTGTGGGACACAGAACATTCTTTCTACCCATACTCTTTGATGCTGCCCTTCCCCACTGATTCTGGACTGTTGTTAAAACTTGATTTGGCCACCAGGACATCAGCAAACATGATGCAAGCAGAGACTTGAAAAAGGTTATACATTGGAGTTTGCCCTCTTGCTGCTGTCAGTAACTTTTCCTACCATGCAGAGTCCATCCAGGTTAGCCAGGGGGATGGTGAGTGTCTATAAGGGGAGAGGTCTCAGTCATCCAAGCCATCCCAATTGAGGCCATCCTAAACCAGCCAGCTCCAGCCCATTCATTAACTGACTATAGGTGAAAAAGCAAGCTAGCCAAGATCAGCCAAGCCTAGAAGAACCACCCAACTGAGCCCAACCCAGATTGCCAATCTATAATAATGAGCAAAAATAATGGTTACTATTTTAAACCACCAAGGTTTGAAGTATTTGGGTATTTGGTGAAGACTCATGAGCCACCTAATGGGCTTTCCTGGTGGCTCAGACAGTAAAGAATCCACCTACAATGTAAGAGACTTGGGTTCGATCCCTGGGTTGAGAAGATCCCCTAGAGGAGGGCATAGCAACCCACTCCAGTATTCTTGCCTGGAGAATCCCCATGGACAGAGGAGCCCGGTGGGCTACAGTCCATAGCGTTGCAAAGAGCTGGACATGACTGAGTGACTAAGCACAGCAATGAGCCACCTAGACAGTAATCTCTAATTGGAAACAGTCCTTCATTATTCAAGCCCACAAGCCCAACAGTCTGCGGAGGACACAAGCTGCCTGAGGTGCAAACTATGTTAAGTCGGATTAAGCTTTATAGGCTGCAGTCATGTCCAACTCTTTGTGACCCTATGGACTGTAGCCCACAAGGCTCCTCTGTCCATGGGATTCTCCAGGCAAGAGTACTAGAGTGGGTTGCCATGCCCTCCTCCAGGGGATCTTCCCAACCTAGGAACTGAACTCACATCTCTTATGTCTCCTGTATTGTACCCACTAGCACCACCTGGGAAGCCCAGGCTACAAGATAACCACCAAGAAATCTCTTCCTGGTAGAGTAATTAGAGTCTGTCTATCTGGTCATTCATGAAAGAGTGAAATGACTTAAGAAGAGCCTGCTGAACTGGGAAATTAGATGGTCTAATGATGAGATCAGACTCAATGAATCTGATAGATGGTACAGCACAAAAATCCCAGACTGACTGCTGTAATGAAGGCACTCATTGTAAACACATAGCCTGTTTGGCCGAAAGATTGCTTTGGGCTAATTTTATTAAGAAAACTATGCATGTTTAGAAGATATAATTGGGTTTCCCTGGTGGCTCAAGTGGTAAAGAATCTGCCTGCAGTGTAGGAGACTTGGGCTCAGTTCCTGGGTTGGGGAAGATTCCCTGGAGAAGGGAATGGCTAGCCACTGCAGTGTTCTTGCCTGAAGAATTCCATGGACAGAGGAGCCTGGTAAGCTACAGTCCGTGTGTTGTGAAGAATTGCTTCAGTGTTTTATTACCCATCTGGATCCTGTGCAAAACCATTCATAAAATGTGTTTCTATGTAACAGAGCAGCAGGAAACAACCAGACAAGCTCCAGTGGCAATTTCCCTTCACTCTCTACTCCTTATCATGCCATCAAATGTGAAGGGGAAAAGCTGGAATCTCTCTTCCATATTTTCTTCAATTTGGGAAGTTTTTCCTTTTAAAATCTGAAACAGTTTCCTTTCATAATATCCACAAATACCTACATTGGTCACATAAAAAAGGAAATCGTATCCCTGCACATTCCCCTGTGTACAGAAATGAAGTCTGAGCCAGCTGGTTTATCATTCTAAAGTAGAAGTGGAAAACTGTTGAATGAGAGATGAGTTGCATGTGGAGAAAGTGACAAGACACAGAGATGTCCACAACACAAAGGCAGCGCCTTCTACACCTATTAGGGATCAGAGGAAACCTGGAACAACCCTGAGAGCAAGCAACAATTCTGGTGTTCTTTAATGAGGTCAATGAATAGGCCATAGCTGGGATGCAGAACCTCTGGGATTAAGCGCAACAATTCATGTGAACGAATTGTGTGCTTTTTGTGGAGAAAGTTCAGTTGCTTTCATCAGATTCCTAAAGGGATCTTTGTCTTCCCTACCTTTCCCCAAAAGGTTAAAAATCATTACAGTAATGGAATCTTTATTTGTGAGCATCTCACTTCATTAGAGGGTGACTTGATTTTCTTTATCTTTTCTTTTCTTTGACAGCTTCATTGAGGTATAAATGATGTACAAAAAACTGCTCATGTTTAATACATGCAGTTTAATGAGTTCCGACATATGCATCCACCCATGATACTATCCCCACAATCAAGGAAATAATCATATCAATCACTTCCAAAAGTTTCCATATGTCCCTTTTGTGTGTATGTGGTAAGAACATTTAACATGAAATTTACTGTCTTAAGAAATGTTTAAGGGCACACCACCAACTTGTTAACTATAGATAGTATGTTGTATAGCAGATCTCTAAAACTTATGCATCTTTCATACCTAAGACTTAATACCCATTGAACAAAAATACACGGGGACCTCTTATTCAATTGTTTTTCTTTTTAAACCAGAGCCTGATTGTCTTTTACATAGAAGTACTTTGCACTCAATGTGTAACATGAATCTTTTCTTTCCCTTTACAGATTGGTCAATACTGCAATCAGATTGATTATATTCTTTGCAGCCAAAGGTGGAGAAGCTCTATACAGTCAGCAAAAACAAGACCGGGAG
The DNA here is from genome assembly GCF_016772045.2 of Ovis aries. Taxonomy (NCBI): domain Eukaryota; kingdom Metazoa; phylum Chordata; class Mammalia; order Artiodactyla; family Bovidae; genus Ovis; species Ovis aries. Next base: position 12,609,412 of record NC_056080.1, on the reverse strand, counting down.
CTGACTGTGGCCCGGATCATGAATTCCTCATTGCAAAATTCAGACTTAAATTGAAGAAAGTAAGGAGAACCACTAGACCATACAGATATGACCTAAATCAAATCCCTTACAGTTATACAGTAGAAGTGACAAATAGTTTCTAGGGATTAGATCTGATAGACAGAGTGCCTGAAGAACTATGGGCAGAGGTTTGTGATATTGTACAGGAGGCGGTGATCAAGACCATCCCCAAGAAAAAGAAATGCAGAAAGGCAAAATGGATGTCTGAGGAGACCCTTCAAATAACTGTGAAAAGAAGAGAAGTGAAAGGCAAAGGAGAAAAGGAAAGCTATACCCATTTCAATGCAGAGTTCCAAAGAATAGCAAGGAGAGATAAAAAAGCCTTCCTCAGTGATCAATGCAAAGAAACAGAGGAAAAGAACAGAATGGAAAAGACTACAGATCTCTTTAAGAAAATTAGAGATACCAAGGGAACATTTCATGCAAACATGGGCACAATAAAGGACAGAAATGATATGGACCTAACAGAAGCAGAAGATATTAAGAAGAGGTGGAAAGAATACACAGAAGAACTATACAAAAAAGATCTTCATGACCCAGATAACCATGATGGTGTGGTTATGCAATGCCAAAGAATGCTCAAACTACTGCACAATTGCACTCATCTCACACGCTAGTAAAGGAATGCTCAAAATTCTCCAAGCCAGGCTTCAACAGTACATGAACCATGAACTTCCAGATATTCAAGCTGGTCTGAGAAAAGGCAAATTGCCAACATCTGCTGGATCATCGAAAAAGCAAGACAGTTCCAGAAAACCATCTACTTCTGCTTTATTGATTATGGCAAAACCTTTGACTGTGTGGATCATAAGAAACTGTGGAAAATTCTTCAAGAGATGGGAATACCAGACCACCTTACCTGCCTTCTGAGTAATCTGTATGCATGTCAAGAAGCAACAGTTAGAACTGGACATGGAACAACAGACTGGTTCCAAATTGGGAAAGGAATATGTCAAGTCTGTATATTGACACCCTGATTATTTAACTTATATGCAGAGTACATCATGAAAAATGCTGGGCTGAATGAAGCACAAGCTGGAATCAAGATTGCCGGGAGAAATATCAATAACCTCATACATGCAGATGCCACCACCCTTATGGCAGAAAGCAAAGAAGAACTAAAGAGCGTCTTGATGAAAGTGAAAGAGGAGAGTAAAAAATCTGGCTTAAAACTCAACATTCAAAAAGTGAACATCATGGCATCCAGTACCATCACTTCATAGCAAATAGATGGGGAAACAATGGAAATAGTGAGAGACTTTATATTTGGGGGCTCCAAAATCACTGCAGATGGTGACTGCAGCCATGAAATTAAAAAACACTTGCTCCTTGGAAGAAAAGCTATGACCAACCTAGACAGCATATTAAAAAGCAGAGACATCACTTTGCCAACAAAGGTCTATCTAGTCAAGGCTATGGTTTTTCCAGTGGTCATGTATGGATGTGAGAGTTGGACTATAAAGAAAACTGAGCGCCAAAGAATTGATGCTTTTGAACTGTGGTTGGAGAAGACTCTTGAGAGTCCCTGGGACTGCAAGGAGATCCAACCAGTCCATCCTAAGGAAATCAGTCCTGAATATTCACTGGAAGGACTGATGCTGAAGCTGAAACTTCAGTACTTTGGCCACCTGATGCGAAGAACTGACTCATATGAAAAGGCCCTGATGGCTGGGAAAGATTGAAGGCAGGAGAAAGGAATGACAGAGGATGATATGGTTGGATAGCATCACTGTCTCGATGGACTTGAGTGTGAGCAAATTCCGGGATTTGGTGATGATTCAGGAGGCCTGGCGTGCTGCAGTCCATGGGGTCACAAAGAGTCGGACACAACTGAGCGACTGAACTGAACTGAACCCACTTTATAATGAAATTAGATGTGTGCTCCAAACAGGTAAGAAAAAAAAAAAAAAAAAGCTTTCAGTTGTTACTTTTGAATGTCTTGACAAGTAAAGGGTCAAGTGAAGAGGGGTAATTCTCTCCCCTAATCTCCTCTCCTCTCTAATTTCCTTATGGCCTCTTTTTAATTTCTTCTATGTTCCTTTCACCAATTAGAACATTATTTTTTCTGACTCTAGGACACACCTGATGCTCTTTGCCTCTCCCCATTGACTAAAGGAATTGATTTGGGTCCTGAGCATCCTTTGTGATCCCCTGGTTTACTTTAGCTGCCAGAGCTCTGCTGCCTTCCTGTATGTGAGTATTTGGCAGAACTGAGATATTCAATATATTGGCCTTCCCCTCACATCCCCAACACACAAATGATGCACCTGACCTGAAGGACCTCAAGTTTGACCTGTGATACAAAGTATGGTATGGTACAAAGTATGAATCAGTCCCCTTTTTCATCTGAATTTGTGAGTTTGAAACAGTGACTATTTGTCTCATTTAACCAAATGCATCTAACAGCCCTTTATAAAAGAGATGCTATGCAGGATTATCAAAAGTTTCTCCATTTTACCCTCGTCAGTACTCTTAGAAAGGATCTTTAAGCAGGGAATTATGAAAGTCTTCATGAATATTTTTCAGCAACAGACTACCAACCAGGAATCTTCAGTAGGGGGCAGGGGGCAAACTTGATTCCAGAGCCCAAAGCTGATTTGGAAACATATACAGTCTATTTTAACAATGAAGCTAATTTGGTCATACATTCTGAGTAACTTCAGATTAAGGTGAGGTAGGATCTGTCCATTCTTAAGGGAGGTACAGAGAAGAGGGACTTATTTGGTGGCTTCCATTGTGTGCTCAGTCATGTCTGACTCTCTACGACCTCATGGACTGTAGCTCACCAGGCTCCTCTGTCCATGGAATTCTCCAGGCAAGAATACTGGAGTGGCTTGCCATTTCCTCCTCCAGGGGATCTTCCCAACCCAGGGATTGAACTCATGTCTCTGGCATCTCATGCATTGGCAGGCAGATTCTTTACCACTGTGCCACCTGAGAAGCCTGGCTTCCATTGCTTTTCATTTTAAAAGCAACAAAACCACATCACAAAAAAGAAAAAAATTGGAACATAAGATAAAGAATAAAAAAGAACTCCCAACTTCACCCATAGTCCACCACGCTCACGCAATAAAATTAAGTTGTTGCTGTGTCTTAATCATGCAATGCAACCTACTTTCTCAATGTGTATGTATAAAATTGAATTATTGCAACCCTTGTTGGTTCTCAGGTGATTCCATTCTAGGGACATCTATCATAATATATGATTCTCCCCCAGAATTTCAAATTAACTGGAAATATATGGGAAAACATCTTCCAGTCAATGAAATGAGGCTACGGAATAAAATTGACTAGGCTGCCTCATTTATTAGCTGTGTAATCTGGACCATTGCTTACCACCTATATGTATTGGTTTTTTTCTTATAAAATGAAGATAGTAATGATCACTAGCTAAATGTATTGTTGTAGCATTAAATAAGGCAATCTTTTTTTATGGAAACATAGTTGGTTTCTAGTACTGTGTTACTTGTTGATGTGCAGGTGTACAAGTGATTCAGTTACATGTGTGTGTGTGTGTGTATTCTTTTTCAGATTCTTTTCCATTATAGTTATTCAGTTCAGTTTAGTTCAGTCACTCAGTCGTGACTGACTCTTTGCGCCCCCATGGACCGCAGCATGCCTCCCTGTCCATCATCAACTCCCAGAACCTGCTCAAACTCATGTCCATCGCATTGTTGATGCCATCCAACCATCTGATCCTCCATTGTCCCTTTCTCCTGCCTTCAATCTTTCCCAGCATCAGGGTCTTTTCCAATGAGTCAGTTTTTTGCATCATGTGGCCAAAGTATTGGAATTTCAGCTTCAGCATCAGTCCTTCCAATGAATAGTCAGGACTGATTTCCTTTAGGACTAACTGGTTGGATCTCCTTGCAGTCCAAGGGACTCTCAAGAGTCTTCTCCAACTCCACAGTTCAAAAGCATCAATTCTTTGGCATTCAGCTTTCTTTATAGCCCAACTCTCACATCCGTGCATGACTACTGGAAAAACCATAGCTTTGACTAGACAGACCTTTGTTGGTAAAGTTATATCTCTGCTTTTTAATATGCTGTCTAGGTTGGTCATAGCTTTTCTTCCAAGGAGCAAGCATCTTTTAATTTCATGGCTGCAGTCTCCATCTGCAGTGATTTTGGAGCCCTACCAAAAAAGAGTCTCTCACTGTTTCCATTGTTTCCCCATCTATTTGCCATGAAGTGATGGGACTGGATGCCATGATTATAGGTTATTACAGGATATTGAATATAGTTCTCTGTGCTCTATATACAGTAGGATCTTATTATTTTATATATAGTGGTATGTATCTATTAATCCCAAACTCCTAATTTATCCTTTCTCCCACTATCGTTCCCCTTTGGTTACCATAAGTTTGTTTTCTATGTCTGTGAATCTGTTTCTATTTCATAAATAAGTTCATTTGTATTATAGTTTAGATTCCATATATAAGTGATATCATAAGATATTCGTCTTCCTCTGACTTTTTTCGCTTAGTATAATAATCTCTAGGCCCATCTATGTTGCTGCAAGTGGCATCATTTCATTCCTTTTTATGGCTGAAAAATCTTTTAAGACACATAGCAGATTACCTAGAAGGTAATAAAGTGAAAGTGAAAGTCACTCAGCCATGTCTGACTCTTTGCGACCCCATGGACTAGTCCATGGAATTCTCCAGGCCAGAATACTGGAGCGGGTAGCCTTTCTCTTCTTCAGGGGATCTTCCCAACTCAGGGATCAAACCCAAGTCTCTGATTGCAGGCAGATTCTTTACCAGCTGAGCCACAAGGATGTAATAAGTCTTCAATAAATACTGGCTGTTAGGATTAGTAATAGCCTGCTGCTGCTGCTGCTGCTAAGTCGCGTCAGTCGTGTGTGACTCTGTGCGACCATAGACGGCAGCCCACCAAGCTCCCCCGTCCCTGGGATTCTCCAGGCAAGAACACTGGAGCGGGTTGCCACCTCCTTCTCCAATGCATGAAAGTGAAAAGTGAAGGGAAGTCGCTCAGTCATGTCTGACTTAGCGACCCCATGGACTGCAGCCTACCAGGCTCCTCCGTCCATGGGATTTTCCAGGCAAGAGTACTGGAGTGGGGTGCCATTGCCTTCTCCGAGTAATAGCCTACCCCAGCATTTGTTGGTTTATGTTTCCCACATACTGTTTAGATCCCCCAAGCCAAGAGCACAGAGGCTGTGAGTCAAAAAGAAGAAAGAGAACTGTAGTAATCACATTGTGATCTGTAGTGTCACAACTAGTGCTTAAGTGAGAATAGAGTCCATGTATTATGCTCTCAGCCTTATGTTTATTCAAGGTACTGTGATGCCACGTTGGCTGAAGGTGCCCTTGTGAGCTTGCTCTGCACTACCACTGCTTTCTATCACCATCAATCAGAGCCACACATGTTAATTAAGCACTTTACTGTTTTTGCACATGATTTATTAGATCTCTTTTCATTAATGTGTTTGATCAAAAAGAAAAGTAATTAAGTGGGAAACAGTGGTGGCAAAACATACTCAGCATCAATTATTGAAAATAAAAATTCTTAGGATAAGAGCCTGATCATTCATCCTTAAGCCATCTGTGGGCCTCAGCTGATGGCAAACCAATTGAACCATTACTACCTCTAATTCTTGGATTCACAATTAATTTTTTAAGAGTATTAAAGGGAAATATATTTTTATGTTGACCCAGGTTCAATCCCTGGACTAGGAATATTCCCTGGAGAAAGGAATGGCTACCCACTCTAGTATTTGGGCCTGGTGAATTCCATGGACAGAGGAGCCTGGCAGGCTGCAGTCTATAGGGTTGCTAATTCAGTTGTCCTATTTAGACAACTGAATAGGATATTGTACCAAAAATGGAAGTAGCCTTAGAAAGCATTTTTATTTCTCAAAGTAAATTTTGTAGAATGTTAATCTTTTGAAATGGTCTTTGTAAAAAGTAGAAGAGGACAGCAGAGGGTGAGATGGTTGGATGGCATCACTGACTCAATGGAATGAATATGAGCAAACTCCAGGAGATGGGGAAGGAAGGGGAAGCCTGGCGTGCTGCAATCCATTGGGTTGCAAATAGTCAGACATGACCTAGTGACTGAACAACAACAAAAAGGGTTCCACAATCAAATAAGTGTGGTAAATCCTGCTCTTCATATTCAGAGGCTCCACGTAAAGAATGCAAGAAGCTTGCTTCTAATGAAACCTGTTTAAGTGTACCTCACCCCAAATCTGCATACCTCATTTGACCACAGACAGCATTTTTCTACATAACTTCAGTTAACATCCTGTCACACTTTGAGAAGCACTAATTTTGATTAATCCTGTCAAGAGAGAAACTTTAGAGAGCTATTGCTCAAGGTCCAACAGCTAGTTAACAGAGACATTGGCCCTGGAACTCAGACATTCTGACTCCCTGTCCAGTGCTTGTTTTTATTAAACCCAAGTGTTCAACACTTTTACTCAAAGGTGAAGAAAGACCAATTCCTCCTTCCATATCCATCCAACAGTCCTTTTCTCACCTCAAGGAAACAGAGCAGGGAAGATTCCTTCTGACATTTCCTTCCAAGATTCAAGCCAATCTAACACTGTAATACATCCTCATGTCTTAGAACATTTGGATGATTATAAACAGACTTGAATAGTTCATCAACTGGCCCACTTAAGAAGGAAAATTCTGCCTCACACTTTGCTATTCCCATTCCTGCTAATTTGAAACGCTCCTCCCAACCCCAATAACCTTGAAATGAAGCATTTTTTTACTCTTTAAACACTAATGCCTCTTGAAGGCCATTTATGTCACACTTTAGGAGTTTTTTTCTCATTACCTGAAGAATCATGAGAGAGTGAAAATTTCTATCCATCTTGGAACTGAAATGGAATCCCATGTTCAAAGCAGTTATTGCTTTTCTCTACTAGTTCTATTTTCTTATAGTACATAGCTTGAATGATCAGCTACCCAAGCCCGTCACATCACCATACCTTCAATTTGGAGTGTTTTGCTCCATGGTAGTAAATTATTTGTTGCTCACTTACTGTCTGAAAACCCAGACCTTCCCATATTTCCTTCATTGTCTGGTTAATTTCTTCTTTTCCTTTACTTTTTTTTTCCTTTTTAATATTCTAAGACCTTTAAAGAATAGCACCTCTATGCAACAATATGGCTCCACTCCTCATACTAAGATCTGTGGGAGAACAGTTCAGCTATCGCTTTGGGAGTTGTTTAGAAATGTGGAGCTACTGAGTCAGACTCTGGATTTTAACAATCCCTGTGGGGTTGTGTGCACCTTAACATCAGGAAAGCACTGGTCTAGGATATGTTCCAATGCAAGGAATTAATTTGAGAGGCAGAAGCTAGAAAGAATTATGTTTACTTGCCAACTCCTTCTGAACTCAGGCATTCTTTTTGGTTCTGAAATAGACACCAAAGCTAATATATTAGGTGTGTGCACTTTTAAATAAGTTGGTGAAACAGAAACAAACCTGGAGACTCTCTGAAACATTTGAAAGGAAGCACAAAATATAGCTCACGTGACTAATGTAGTCAATTTCACTTTGATGTAAAGTAAGCTAACAGGCAGCCTCCTTTCCCTCTGCTGCTGCTGCTGCTGCTAAGTCGCTTCAGTCATGTCTGACTCTGTGCGACCCCATAGACGGCAACCCACCAGGCTCCCCCGTCCCTGGGATTCTCCAGGCAAGATCACTGGAGTGGGTTGCCATTTCCTTCTCCAATGCATGAGAGTGAAAAGTGAAAGTGAAGTCACTCAGTAGTGTCTGACTCTTAGAGACCCCATGGACTGCAGCCCACCAGGCTCCTCCATCCATGGGATTTTCCAGGCAAGAGTACTGGAGTGGGGGGCCACCCTCTAGGAACTGACAACTGGGCAGTACAGTTCAGCATCAGCGAGAGCTATGGAGGGGTGTGGATGGAATAAATGCAGCCCTCTTACTTCCCCCTGCAGAACCATCCTGGGCGAGGCATTAGCATGCATGCACAGCCCCTGGCTTTCTTCTACCAGGACATTTCCACTCTTGTGATTTCCCTGCTGCTATCTTCTTGGGACTAATGGGGAAAGGGGATCAAGTCTTTAATGCTTCCTTGATTTAAACAACCCCCCCCCCCACAAAGTGTGATTTTCCTCAGGATGACAAGAAGTGGTATGTGACTGTGGACTCATCTTATTTGATAAGGCCGAGATTGATTTCTTTTTCCATGCATTTTGAAGTGCTGTATCTTAGCAGTAGCTTTCTCTAAGGAACTTTACACAAGCAGCTCATTACACTATGAAAAAAACAATCCCTGGGCGGTAACGGGATCAATATGTATTATGCTCAATCTTAGAGCAGTTGAAGACTGCATGGAGAGAGCTAAACATGGTGAGTTGAATCTCAGACTACTAGCTTTTAGATGTATAGTCTATGCAGTGGTGTCCCTAGACTCCATCTGTTAGAATTAAGGAAAACTAACTTCTTAGTTTCATTAACTTTGCTATTAGACAGTCCTAACCATCCTCTCAGTTCATAATAGGTAAGTAGATGGATGCCAAGCAGCCATGAGGATGCATTTTTGTCAATACAAATTTCAGGGGTAATGAATAACTAAGTTTCCAATCTATTGGTTCTATTCATGCTGATGGCCCTGTTATTTGGTTCTTAATTACTTAATTAACTTTTCATTGGCTTGTCTGTGGTCAGTGGACATTCATGCACCCTCAAGTCTGCATCTAGTGTGGGGATTCTGAATTTTCCACTCAGGGGGTAATGTCTTAGTTAGCTAAAGTTCACAATCCATAGTTAAACATCCAAAATCAAATAGGCAAGGAAATTTGAGGCAGAAATTAGGTGTAAGTTGCCTTTGTTTTGTTGCCTAGCATGGAATAAAATCTAGAATACAAAGTCTGGAATAAAACAATAAGAATTGATATATTTCTCAAGGGCAAGCATTTGCGCCTATTTGCATTTGCATTTGAAATCCATGGGTATATATCCCACCAGGATGTCCAGGAATCTGTTCAGACTAAACAAAATTGCGATAAGGCAAAATGGAGGGTGTGACACTCCTTCCATAAAGCATTTTTTACTTTACTTCTAAAGAAGTGATTAACTGGTGGAATTCATTCTTATTGAGATCAAGAAGTAGTAAAGAATTTGAAGTGAAGAGGCTTTTAGTTGCCTTCAATACACATCATCCAAGAGTTTAAAGCAAGCCTTACTGAAACTAGAGGACACTTAAGAGAATGAGACCTCATTTTTCGCACACCTAGGATAGGATATGAGCTTTCTTAAATATAGATACTTTTTTTGATACAATAGCTGATATAGTTAAGTATTTTCAAATTATGCTTTGCCCAAGGCATTCAAAATCATGCAAAAGAATTACAGTTCTATGTAATAGCTTTGAAAATATGCATGATTGGAATAGTTTTCAAAAAAAACAAAAATTATTAACTCTGACCCAAGTACAGTTAAAAAGACTGAGTAGACCATAAAAATATTTTTTAAATCATCAAAATTCTCCCTTGCCCTGCACAAGCCATTATGCCAGCTAGTTCTATGGAACAGTACTATGTACTGTTATATAGTACTATGTACTATATATATATATATTTTTTTTAAAAAAAGTTTATATGTGTTCTACTTAAACTGTCCCGAAGCTAAGAAAAAGATAAAAGTCCAAATTTATTTCTGAGAAACTAAGGTGACATGCTAATCAGATAAGGACAGCCCTATCCTTGAAAGAAAATTATTGACCAGTCTCATTAATGAATATATTGCCAACATTAGTAAATTGAATATTATAAATCATGCAAAAGAATTCATGATTAAAGAATTCACTTTAAAATGCTAAAGTGTATTCTAAAAGAATAATATATCACACATGAGAAATATAAGGATAGTTCAACATGAGGAAACAGTTTACACATGAAGGAGAAAAAAGCCACATGATAATTGTAATAGGTTTATGTGTTAAAATTAAACAGAAATTCAGGATAAGATTATTAGTAAGCAATGAATAGGAAAATATCTCTTTAACTAGAGCAAACATATTTACAGGGACAAAGAACAAATTTCTTACCAAATAATAAAATAGAGACATTTCCATTAAAACAGTATCAAGACAATGATCCCTACCATCAAACAATTCTTCAGTATCTTCCTGGGCAGTAAGAAACACTCATTCAGTTATCAAAATCACTGTTGAAAAGAAACATCACTTTTAGTCAAGCAAATGGGTTATTGAGCCTTCCTTAGTCATATTTTATCCTCAAACATTTTTACCAAATAATTTCTTAACTATATTGCTTGTTAACTAAAGAGAAATTATCTTTCACCTTTGATAGACACACAGTGTCATTGCCCTATGTGATTTTCCAGATGTTTTTCTGAAATTGCGCTGACACTTGGTTCTAGCTTGTCCTGACATGTAGACTGTGATTATCTTCTATTTGTCAAAGAAATCTACCATCAGAGAGTTGAAAAACCTATCCTCACACTCTCCTATTGCTTTCTACCTCCTATAGTTTCAGAAATAGCAATATACCCCGTGTTACAAAGCAGGTTTATATCTTTGATCCATCACTCTGAATTGTAGTGGCTCTGACTTAGAAGCAAAGTTACTAGTCCAGCTGTAACAGCAAACCAGTTTAGCACATCACGATTCATCCTGAACAGAAGAAATAAAGACATAACAGTGACAAATTAACAGAACAAACACATTAGGCTCAACATTTACATGAGTAATGTCTATAGAATTCTAATTGGAAGCATATTAATGAGGAATGTTGAATATATAAAACTTGGAGTGAAAGAGTTATCTTTAGAACTTTGCTTTTCTTTAAATGTCACTCTTTTATATATATTTTATGTTCTTCCTTCATTCTATGAATCATAGTATATTAGAGATGAAGATGGCTTTATTTCAAGTGCTTTGTGTTTGTATTGATGTCAATGGGCTGTTTTCTTAGGCTAGTGAAGCATGTGTAATTAGGAGGGACAGTGGCATTTGTAAACCAAGATGACAAGATGGAGAGGGATCACTGTAGTTTTCCTATCTAATGACACTGAAAAAATATCAATAAGGGTGAATATATTTTGTTTTACCTTGAGGCCTTACATTTAATTTCAGGAAAGAAGACAAAAATCATAATGGCCTTGAGCAGGAAAAAGAAAGGTTATAATCTCCTGAAAGCTTGTGCAAAACAAACCATTCATACTCTCAAAGTATGTGAATCTGAACTCATTTTTTTTTTACTTTTTCTTTTGAGATAATTATAGATATACTTGCAGTTTTAGGGAATGATATAGAGATATCCTAGGAACATTTTATTCAGTCTTACTCAATAATATCTTATAAAACCAAAATTTCTCCCAAAAAGCCAGGAGAAATATCAATAACCTCATATATACTGGTGACACCACCCTTATGGTAGAAAGTGAAGAGGAACTAAAGATCCTCTTGATGAAGGTGAAAGAAAAGAGTGAAAAAGCTGGCTTAAAATTCAACATTCAAAAAACAAAGATCATTACTTCATGGCAAATAGATGAGGAAACAATGGAAACAGTGACAGACTTTATTTTCTTGGGCTCCAAAATCACTGTGGACAGTGAATGCAGCCATGGAATTAAAATACATTTGCTCTTTGGAAGAAAAGCTATGACCAATCTAGACAGCATATTAAAAAGCAGAGACATTACTTCGCCAAAAAAGGTCTGTATAGTCAAAGCTATGGTTTTTCCAGTAGTCATGTATGGATATGAGAGTTGGGCCATAAAGAAAGCTGAGTGCAGAGATTTGATGCTTTTGAACTGTGGTGCTGGAGAAGACTCTTGAGAGTCCCTTAGACTACAAGGAGATCAAACCAGTCAATCCTAAAGAAAATCAACCCTGAATATTCATTGGAAGGACTGATGCTGAAGCTGAAGCTCCAATACTTTGGCCACCTGATGTGAAGAGCTGACTCATTAGAAAAGACCCTGATGCTGGGAAAGATTGAGGGCAGGAGGAGAAGGGGACAACAGAGGATGAGACGGTTGGATGACATCAACAACTCAATGGACAGAAGTTTGAGCAAGCTCCGGAAGATGGTGAAGGACGGGAAAGCCTGGTGTGCTGCAGTCCATGGGGTCTCAACGAGTCAGACACGACTGAGCAACTGAACAATAACAACAAAAGCCAAAATACAATATCACAACCAGGCTATTTCCCTTTACTTGTGCTCATTGGTGTGTGTATGTATGTGTGTGTGTATTTAGTTCCATTCAAATTTATCACATGGGTAGGTTTGTCTAGCCACCACTGTAGTCAGCATCCTGAATAGTTCTGTCCCCGCAAGAATCCTCTGTGTTGCCCTATTCAAAGCGCATCTACCTTCTACCTGCTCCCTGTCTTGTTTCCCTGTCTTTAACACCTGGCAATCACTCATCTATTCTCCACTTTTACATTCCATTTCTATAACATGTCAAGAGTGTTAGATAAATGGAATCCTCCAGCATTCAGCCTTTGGGGATTTGCTTTTTATACTCAGCATAGTTCTCAGGAGATGCGCCCAAGCTGTTGCATGTATCCACAGTCTCTTCTCTTTACTGCTAAGTAATATTCTATGGTATGGATGTGAGAGGGTGACAGGTAGGAAGGCCATAGGTCCCCAAGGGGCAGGAGGAAATAAACTGCAAGTGGTAGATTTTTTTTTTCCTTGTCTACACAAAATTAAAAGAAGCTTCTTTTAATTCTGTGTTGAAGGTACCTGGTTCTGCCTTGAACTAACCAATGCATTTTTCTTATGGAAATGTTTTTCTTAACCTTTGTTAATGAAACTATGTATTTGCTTTGGAATCTGCCTTTCTTCAAAATAGTTCTGCCTAAGACTATTTTCTTTTCTCAAACCTTGGGCTGATAATGGCTCAACAAACCAGTACTCATGTGAATTATCTTATGGCCATGGATGACACACCTTGTGTCGTCCTATCTCAAAGATGTATATTGTGGGAGAGGGGCCTGGAGAAACTCCCTCAGCCTTGAGGTATTTCTTTTATCTGATTAGAAGCTCACTAAAGGCAATGGCACCCCACTCCAGTACTTTTGCCTGGAAAATCCCATGGACGGAGGAGCCTGGTAGGCTGCAGTCCATGGGGTCACTAGAGTTGGACATGACTGAGCGACCTCACTTTCACTTTTCACTTTCATGCATTGGAGAAGGAAATGGCAACCCACTCCAGTGTTCTTGCCTGGAGAATCCCAGGGACGGCAGAGCCTGATGGGCTGCCACCTATGGGGTCACACAGAGTTGGACGCGACTGAAGCGACTTAGCAGCAGCAGCAGCAGTAACTGACATAAAATGCCTTGCTTAAAACTAGCAAGTGGGCATTCTTTCTGCCCCCTTCTGATACCTATCCTATGTCAGAAGCTTTTTCTGTCTCTCTTATACTTTAATAAAATTCTGTTACACAAAAAGCTCCAGTGGTCAAGCCTGGTCTCTGGCCCTAGGTCAAAATCCTCTCCTCCAGAGATCATGAATCCCAGCATAGCACACGGCAGCAACCTTTCAGAAGTAGCATAGCTTGTTTTACCATTCACACATTGAAGGACATCTGTGTTATTTCCAGTTTGGGGTTATTATGAATAGAGCTTCTTTGAATATTTGTGCCCAGGTTATTTATGTAGGAGCATACATTTTCATTTCTCTTGATTAAATGCCCAAGAATGCAATCGCTCAGTCTTATGATGATTACAGGTAGAGTTGTACAAGAAACCATCAAACTGTTTCCCTGAATGACTATACCATTCATACATTCCCACCAGCAGTGCATGAGTGATCCTCTTGTGTCTCCACATCCTTGCCAGCACTCGATTTGTCACTGTATTTTATTTCAGCCAGTCTGACTGGTGTGGAGTATATTTTTCATCCAGGGCTTCTCATCCTCAGCACTACTGGCATGTTAGATGGGGTAATTCTTTGGTGTTGGGTAGGGGGAAGGGTCGTTCTATGTATTGTAGAATGTTTCATCACATCCCTGTCCTCTGTTAGATGCCAGTAGTTCCTTGCCCCCATTGTGACAAGCAAAAATGTCTTCAGATACTGCTAAATGTCCCCTTGGGGACAACATTTTCCCCTCTTAAGAATCACTGTTAAAGAAAGGATCACTAATCCATCATGACAGTCTAAGTAAAACAAGATCACCAATGCTCATTTATCTCCTCGGGGCTCTTTCCCTTTTTTGGATATTAAAAACTTTTCTTAGCACCTACTTCCCTCCTGTTTTCCAACCAAACTCCTCAACTCACTACCCAGACGCATAAGATGATAAGCCTGCTCTGATGACTTACTAGACTAAGACCAAAGTGAAATTAATTGCCTTCATATGATTTTAACTATTAAGTCTTGCCCAGACTATTAATTCTCAAATCGTCTGCAGTAGCTCTGAATGTGCCTGCTCCGGCTTGTTTATAAGATGCTAATCTCATGAAGGAGAAACTTCAGAACAATTAAGAGATGAGAAAGGAGAGAAAAGTCTGGACAATAGGCTTTCTTAAAGGAGTGCTGAGGCAGATAAGAATGAATCCAGGTGAAAACAGATAATGCTACAAGTTGGGAAAAGCTAGAATTCGAGTGGCTATACCTCCGGAGTTTTCCCTCCAAGCATACAGCTCTGCCTGTCACTTCAGGTGTCAAAACACGAATTCCCTCACTTCTCAGTCTTTATTAAAATGCTTCTCATCTTCCAAAGGCCAGATCAAGTGTTGTCTCTTCTGTAATACCTTCTCCAGTCCTCCTAGCTGGAACAAAATCATCTTTCCCCTGGATTCTGCCAACATTTATCTCCACCTTGACCATTTTGACCATGCTTTGATATGTGTGCATCTTTCTCCAAAGTGAGATGACCAGCTTCTTGAATTTTATTTAACAGTGACTTAAAGATCAGAGCAAGAGTGCGTGTACAGCAGGTACAGTGGGCTACATAGAAGGCCAACGGGGAAAGAATGGAGAAGCAACCAACAGCTGAAAGACAGGGGGAAAGGGCTGATTTCTAAATCTGCATATATAGGGGGCTTAGATGCTAATCCCATCTTGGAATTTGAATCCCAGAATGCTGGACCCCACCCATAGAAATTTTGATTTGGTGTCAGGAATGGGCCTGAGAATATGCATCTTTAACAACTTTTCAGGTGATGCTGATGTTGGTAGTCCAGTACCAACTTGGAGAACCACTGTCCAGGCTGGCTGTGTTGACGAAATGGGCTTAACCATCAGGGGTCCAACGCGGTTGCACTGCAGTGGAGAGCTGTTGGGGGAAAGACTTGTATATGGGACCAAACTGGGGAGCACCTCCTCTTTGCTCAAGCAAGTCTAGAATTTCCCCATGAGCATGGGCTCTGGACATCCTTTAATGACTTTAACTAAACAAACATTCAATGAAATTCATATTCATCTTTGTATTTCTGAAATGCTTTGCATGGGCAAGTGGAGGACACTCAATAAATGCTAATTAAATTTTTTAAAAAGGCAGATAGATGAACTTAATATCCTTTTAATCCTTGCCTGTTCCTAAAACAGGGAAGTTAGTTGCCCAGTAAAAGTTTTTTGGTCTTGCTTCTGCTGCCATAATATCTTTCTCAATCTGATACCAAACAAGGTGCTATCTATGGAGGACAGAGGATGAGGACTATTTCCTCATGAATGATTAATCAGTGGAATGAAGAATCAGTTTTGAGGCACTATACAAAGGTCTATAAAGGTAATCTATGCTACAGATATTTCCCATGTGCTATTTATCTAAGTAGTGGAATCTTAATAAATATGCATAGATAGGTAGATGGATGGATGGACGGACAGATAAGTAGACAGAGAGATATACCCACTCCCCCTTCAGGGGTCCTGTGGCAGGCGAACTTCTAAGATGGCCCCAAGGATCACCACCTCTTGGTATTCACACCCATGTATAACCCATCTCCTTTGAGTATGCCTGGACCACCATAGCAAGTTGTTTAAAAATTGAATACAAAAAAGTAATAGGATGTTATATTTTCAATTGAAAATAGCAAAATTTACAAATCACTGTGACTTCCTACCTTCTGACTTGTACTCTCTCTCTCTTGCCTTTTCACGTGCTCATACTAGTAAATCCAAATATATTCCCTCCACAGAGGTGCCCTATGGAGAGGCCACTTGGCAAGGCACTGAGGGAGGCCTGACCACAGACTATGAGGAACTGAAGCCCCAGGCCAACGTGGGTCCAACAACCTCATGAGTGAGCCAGGAGGCAAATCCTTCCAAGTTAGCCTTGAGAGGACCAAGGCCTTCTTAGAAACCCTGATATGGGGGCCCAGTTATGCCATGTAAGGATTCCTGATCCACAGAAGTGATGTGATGATAAATGTGTACTATTTTAAGCTACCAAAATAGTAATTTGGGGGTAATTTGTGATGCAGCAATAGATAATGAATGCAGATTCTTTTCTAAGAATGCCAAATAATCAGTATCTCGTGCATATCATCAAAGAAGTTGTGTGTGTATATATATATACACGTGTGTGTGAGAGGGAGAGAGAGAGAGAGGGAGCAAAGAAGGGAAGAGATCAGGAAGGATTCCAAAGAGATTTTTTATTTTCCTATTTCCTTATTTCCTATCACAAGAGATTTGTTGCCAATCTAATCCCTTAAAAAAGTAAACACCACAATTTCCAGGATTAATTAGGGTTGTCATTGTCATTATTTTTCAAATTTCTCAGTCCTAATCAGGCCATCCCTCTCACCTTACTCACGAGTAATTGACAGAACTGTGATATTTGTAATTATTTTTAGTCTTACTCTTGCTGACTCACATTTCTAGCTCCACTCATATCTTTTTGGAGACTTAACTAAGTCTCCAAAGAAGTCTCCTAACAAGAATGTGGCTTCACCCCAGCTGTGGCTAAAGTCTCAAGTACTTCAACCATACATAAATACTTTTACACATCCGGAATGACAGACAGCATTCATTGAGTTATCCATTTAATTTTTGACTAATGTTAATTTACTGCTTACTAGGAGCAATGTGCTAGGAACAGTAATGGGAAGGTGACCATATGTCATGCATTCATGATGCATATATGACCATAACGTATTCATGCTCCCTTTTAAGTTTACAGTAACCATTGCACATACCCCCACCCCATGGTGATTTCTTTGTAGCAGTATCTTGTATAGCAAATATGGCAAGCACATGACCATTTGTGAAATACCCTTGGTGAAAATGTTGATTCTCAGGAATAAACAAGAAGTCTGTCACTGGCATGTACTTTGACAAGCCTTTAAAAATGAAACACCAGCAATGTGCCCCTTTAGCTACTGTTTGCATGGCACCTGGTTTGAGATTTGAAACTCTGGCTGGCTCTTCCCCATAGTACCACCCTGAGGGCTAAGGGAAGATCATAGGGGCCTCTCTGTCAGGATGAATCCCAGCAAGGCAGACACAAGTGGGTGTCTGCCATGGATTCATCTCTGCTTACACAGCCAGCAGGTAGCACAATGGCAATTCATAACATCCCATGACACTCAGCATTCCCAGAGATCAAGGGAAGTAAACAAGAGACAGAATATGCTCTTGAGGCACATTGCTTATAAGTGAAAAGCAATATATAAGTATTAAATCTGTAAGAGGCAATTTGGCAATGCATATGAAAAGACTTAATTTGTAGTTTGCATATCTTTTGATCTAGCAAATCCACTTCTAGGAATTTATCCTAAAGGGGGAAGAAATCACAGAGCTTTGAAAATCTAGTTACATGGGTACTTGCTAAAATTACCTTCATGAGGGAAGGAATTGGAAACAGCTTAAATTTGTACCAAGTATGAACTGAGTAAATGAATTATTATATAATTCACAATGGAATGTAATTCAGCCCCTGAAATAATACTGTGAAAGAATAATTTAAAAGAATATAAAAGGAAAGTGTTCATGTTCATTATATATTATAAAGTGAAAAAGTAGGCTAATAAATGACATGTACAATATTATGTTTAAAATGTGTGTGTATACATCTGTGTATCATATATGTGTATGCATACATACAGAGAGAGAGAAGGAGATTTTAATAGTGGTTCTTTCTAGGTGTTGAGCTTATGGATAATTTGAATATTATTATTTAACTATGGTCTATTTTTATAATGAGTAATATTATTGAAATTAAGGACAATTCAAATGTTATTAGTTTTATTTGACTGTTATCTATATTTTCAACAATGACCATACATTGTTTAGAAAGCATTAAATTATTATTAGAAAAAGGGATCGATTAACTAAGTGTACACTAAAGGGATTCTTAAACCAAATCTTGAGGTTTTAGGTACACAAAAAAGGGAATATATGTAGGCATCTTAATTCTATGTTCTGCCCAGAGACTTGGCTATCACTCAAAGGCAATAGAAAGTTAAAGGGTTCCAAACGTCACTAACTGTCAGATAACAACTCTAGATCCTGTTAGCTTCTGTCATTGGGACTTTCCTTTTGCCAGTGATTGAATCAAAAGGAACTTGTCTTGGGATTTTGGGAGACAAAGGAAATGGTCTTTCAAGGAGGAAGGAGAGAGGACAGTCCCTTAGGTAAAGACAAAACAAATGCCAGCTGAGGAAGACACATATGTGAGGCTGCTACTAAAGAGAGGTAGGTCCTCAAAGGCAGTTCAGACATAGATGCTTTCTGTTCAAGGACAGTGTGGGGTTTTCCTTTCCTTTAAAAAAAAAAAACTCAATAGGCAAATAATTCAAAGAAACTGAAATTGTAGAAGATGTAATAGGTGAAGGAAACACTTGGTCTCTTCCTGAGATCCAGCAAAACCTGGTATTTACCAGGCAACTGATTTTTATTTTAAATCAAAATAATACTTCACATTTCAGCAATTTTCCCCTCTGAAAAATTTTCCATTTCTTTGATCTGAGTAAAAAGAAAGCTTTCCAACCAGAGTTCAGTAGAAGCATACCTAAAATATCTAAATAGACAAGAAACATCTAATTTAACGAATGCTTTGACTCTATTAGGTGGCCTCTTCCTAGGAGACACAAAACAACCCAAAAAGATATACACTCACTAAGTGTGCAGATAAATAATCTATCCACTTACTCATTTAACATGAATTTACTTACCATCCACTGTTAAGTGTCCAGGATAAAAAAAAAAATAAAGACCAGTGCTGCACTACGGGAATTTCCTTCTGTTGTTCCAGAGCACTGGAAGAGAATAGATAGAGCCGTTGAAAAAGAAGATTTGTTAAAGTAAAGCAGATAAGGAAATCCTGTTTTCAACACAATGTATTAAATGCTTTAATAGATTAATGCACAGCATGAATGCTATAGAAGACCAGGGGACAGCTACTTTTAAAATACCCAACAGAAAGAGGCATTAGTGAGGCTTCCAGAGGAAGAAAGACTTGCTGAATCTTGAAAGGATGGAAAATTAACCCAAGAGATAAGTGGGGCACACTTCTAAGGGCTCACTGGCAAGGATCATTAGCTAGATTTGGAAGTTGTAAATGATATGGCAGTAAAAATGGGCAGAAGTCAATAATATTAGGAGATAGGCTCAGCTGTTCTAACAATGACATCAAAATATCAGTGGCTTTAACATGATAGACATTCATTTTCCCTCTTGTAACTCAAGTCATAAATCATCCAGGGAGATAAGACAGATTTACAGTGTGGGATACCCAGGCCCTTTCCATCTTGTTACTCTGTAATCTCCAACCCATGGCTTCCATCTCGTGATCTGAATGGCCACTCCAACTCCCACCAGCCTGTCTGTATTCCAGGAAGAGTGTAGAAGGCATGCTCCTTTCCTTTAATGTGAATGAACCAGATATTTCACTCATCACTTCTGCTCATACCCTTTTGGCCGGCACCAAGTAATATGACTCCAAGAGAGAATGGAAATGCAGTCTTTATCTGGTCAGTCATGTGCACAGCAAAAACTCAGGGATATTATTACTAAAGTTCAAAGGGAAGAATGGATAGTGGGGGAATTAGCAGTTTCAGACACAATTATCCAGTTGGTAAATGAGTTGGATTGTGGGATCTGGCTGGAAAGTAGGAGGAATGGCATTATCACATTTATATTTTTGAAAAATCACTTAAGGTATGAAATTTGGATTTGAGGGGATCAAGTCAGGAATTATGGCGGAGAAGGCCATGGCACCCCACTCCAGTACTCTTGCCTGGAAAATCCCATGGACGGAGGAGCCTGGTAGGCTGCAGTCCATGAAGTCGCGAAGAGTCAGACACAACTGAGCAACTTCACTTTCATGCACTGGGGAAGGAAATGGCAGCCCACTCCAGTGTTCTTGCCTGGAGAATCCCAGGGACGGTGGAGCCTGATGGGCTGCTGTCTATGGGGTCGCACAGAGTCGGACACAACTGAAGCGACTTAGCAGCAGCAGCAGCAGCAGTCAGGAATTATGGAGATTAGGAGGCAAGTGCAATAGACAGATGAAAAATGAGGGAAGCCTGAACTCTGAAAAGAAGTGGTCTGATTTGAGGGAATTTTAGGAGCAATAATCCATAGCACCTGGGGATTGATTGAGTATAAGGAGTGACTGAAAGAAGGAAATAATCGTCAAGAATGTTTCCTAGACTTCTGCTTGGAGATTTGGATGGACCATTCTCAGAGACTGGGGAGAGTAGGGAGGGAGTCGTTTTGGTCAGCTTGGAGTTGTGGTGAACTGATGCTGTAAGAATGGACAAGACTAATACAGTGAATTCTGGACTCATAAGAGAGCATGTTACTCTCTTGTGAAGTGTGGCCTGGATAAGTATGACAAAAGAATTCTTAGGGCAGCATAAACATACCTGTTAATTTCTGTTGTTTGACTGAAACAGAATGTGATTATATGTTGACAGTTAACAAACCAATATGGTTTAAGAACTTGTAAGATTTCCCAACTGTGGTGTATGAAGTTATTGGGTTGTTTTTTTTTAATTTATTTATTTATTGGCTGTACTGTGTCTTTGTTGTTGCGTGTGGACTTTCTCTAGTTACACCGAGCGGGGACTCCTCTTCACTGCAGAGTGTGGGCTTCTCGTTGCGGTGGCTGCTCTTGTTGCAGAGCACAGGCTTTAGGGCGCGTGGGCTTCAGCAGTTGCAGCTCCCAGGCTCTAGAGCTCAGGCTTTGTAGTTGTGGCACACACACAACTACAGGAGTTTAGTTGCTTCTCAGCATGTGGGATCTTCCTGGACCAGGGATTGAACTTGTGTCCCCTTGCATTGCAAGGTGGATTCTTAACCACTGGACCACCAGGGAAGCCCTGAAGTTATTATTAAAAATTATTTACTGACCCCTTCTCCATTTTTATGAGTGGAGTACACTTGCCCATCCCTTGACTAGGGGTTTGTCCATTTACTTGCATTAGACAGTGGGATGTCAGAAGACATGAGACCTAAAAACAAGTGAGAGGCTGGGCTCTCTCAATTGCACCTCTGCTATCACCATGAGAAGAACTTACTATCTGCTTGTTCCTGGGAAGAAAATAAGCCACAGAGAGCACAATCTCCCCATCCCAGTCCTTCCCAGATCAGTCATCCTGAAGTTCCTCTTCAAATTTGTGTGGTTATTGCTGTTTGCATCTGAGATTTCATGGTTGTTTGTTATGCAGCAGTACTGTGATCATAGTTACTGATACATCAATTAAAAATATTTCCTGATATCGTGCCTACAATTTCAAACATAGCTAATATTTCTTAAATGAAAAACTTATCACAGTTTTATATTGTGTTACTGTGTGATATGTGAGTTTTGATTGGAGAGAATTAATACAGAGTTTAGTTAAGATGAATGCCCAGACACCTTAAAGAAATTCACGAAATTCCTGGGCTTTGGGTGGTATGAAAGGAGAGATAAGACAAAAAAAGAGAGAGAGAGTAGGAATGCAACATATTTACCTTCCTTACATATTTTTTTCAGGATATATCTGGCATTCAACTAAGTGTTTGGTTTAGCAGAGGAGGGGGTAGACAGATTTTTTGAACTTTAATCCTGTTCCTATATACTATATATACTATATTCATGGATTAGAAGACTCAGTACTGTAAAGGTAGTATTTATCTCCAAATGGATGCAAAGATTTGATGCCATTTCAGTCATTGTGAAAATCCACAAACCGACTATAACATTTATATGGAAATGCAAAGGCCAGGATATCTGTGGCAATTATCTTCTCATAATTTTATTTATTTATTTGTGGCTATGCTGGGTCTTCTGTGGTGGCTTCTCTCGTTTCAGAGTGTGGGCTCTAGGGCTCATGGGCTCAGTAGTTGTGGCCCACAGGCTTAATTGCTCTGCAACATATGGGATCTTCCTGGACCAGGGATTGAACCCATGTCTCCCGTGTTAGCAGGCAGACTGTCCACCGGGGAGCCACCAGGAAAGCCCTGTGGCAATCTTGAAGAAGTACAGAGCTGGAAAACATTGCCAGATGTCAAGATTTGTTAAAAAGCTAAAGGGATGAAGCCCATGTGCTGTTGGTGCAGAGAAAGACAAATAGACCTATTGGACCAAAATAGAGAGTCAAAAAACAGACCCATCCATATACAGTCACATGATTTATGACAAAGTTGACTCTGCTGTGCAATGGGAGAAAGGATATTGTCGATAAGTGGTCCTGGATTATTTAAATACCCAAATGGAAAAAAACAGTGAATCTTGATCACTATCCCACATCATCCCCCAAATTAATTTCAGACAGAAGATAGACGTAAATGTAAAACTAGAGGAATGAAGAAAATATAGGACACTATTTTCCTGACTTATGAATAGGCAAAAAGTTCTTGTATAGGATCATAAACAAAATAAATGACAATTTGGATTATAATTCTAATCATCCAATTTTGAAGTGACTCTACCAGTACCATTTCAAAGGTGAAATGTGGACCAGAAGGCATTACTTCATTTATGAAATAGTAAATGTATTATTAAATGTATTAAATGTATTAAATGTATTATTGCCACTTCAGGCCTCACTGTATAATATCCCCAATCTCTGATAGAAAAGATAAAAACTTTCCTTACTAGTGATACGGATGGTGAGTATGAAATGGAATGAGTGTCCTTTCTAGTATCAGATATTATTCACTGGTATGCAGGAGCAATCCTAAAGAACTCATTTTTTTTCCTTCTCCAGTATTAGTATGCTCACCACAGAGAGACATCACAAAGAGATAATGCCTCCTAACCCCCAGAGTATTGCATTAAAGGCCCGTGTGAATAGCAGACTTCCTTAGTGCATTGAGGGTCTGCAGATCACTGACTACTTGACTGACTGGTGGTGGCAAATCACAAGTGTTGGATCAATCTGAAATGAAAAGAAAACATCACACATGACGATCTGAGTCAAGGGGAAAGAAGATTAAACCTGTATAAGCAATACTTAAGAGCATCCATCAGATACAAGAAGGTAAACATATTCAGTTTCAGGCATTTCAAGAGCTGAGAGGTTCTTTGGAAAGGGAGACTCAAAAGATTAACTGCCAAAGAAGCATGGAAATGAGCCCAGGAGAGAACAGCTAGCGCGGGAGCCTGGTGCTCTCTGTGCTCTGTGATGTTCCCAACAGGCAGGGTGCAGACCTCACCTGAAGTGGCCCAGAGGCTGCGAGAAAAGGCTGTGCCTGAGTGAATGCAACGGTGAGCTATTTTTTTCCCCTGCAGATGTGTGTCACGATGGATCTGTAGTCCCAACGGGGGAAGTCAGAGCATCAGCACTGAAGTCATTCCATAGCAAGACGTCAGCACACCCCACACGCATGCTCACTGGCGTCACACAGCCGACCTTGATGATTCCAAATGAGGCCTGGCAGAATCCAAAAGTTCTGATTGCAAAGGGGTGTGTGTGTGTGTGTGTGTGTGTGTGTGTGTGTGTGTGTGTGTGTGTGTGTGTGTGTGTGTGTGTGTGTGTGTGTGTGTGTGTGTGTGTGTGTGTGTGTGTGTGTGTGTGTTTCTATCACTTACAACAGGACAGGAGGTGTTTTACAGACTACTGCATGGCAGTACTCAGACACAACAGTATTTTTTTTACTGAAATATGGTTGGTTTACAGTGTTGTGTTCATTTCTGCTGTACAGCCAGATGTTTCAGTCATACATGTATGCACATTCTTTTTTATATTCTTTTATGATTTATTATAGGATATGGAATATAGTTCCCTGTGCTATACAGTAGGATCTTATTGTTTATCCATCCTATATATAATAGTTTACAGCTTCTCACCGCAAACTCTCACTCCATGCCTCCCCCAGCCCCTCCAGCTTGGCAACCACAAGTTTGTCCTCGATGACTGCAGATACAACAGTACTGAGAAACATAACCAAAAGCTACCTATCAACGATTGCTCTTTTATTTCTATGGGAAAAGAAAGAGACATAGACCTCCCAGGAGAGAAAGCAATATATATTATCAACATTAAAGAAATACTGTCAAGAGGTCATTTTTAAAACATCATTCCCCCCTCGCCTGCCCCAATTAAGCCACTACACTGACAGGTACCACCAAACAGTAGCTTCTCCCCTGTCCATTTAACCTGCTCAGATCTTGGGTTAAATTAGTTAACCTCTTCTGGATTTCTTTACCTGAAAAATTAAAATATAAAGTATTTGTTAATTGCCTGCCTCAAGGTCTCCCCCCAAATTAAGAACCTATGAACATTTAAACTTGGCCGATGGCTTTCTGTTCTGCCAACTCACTGTATTATGCAATAACGTGCTAATACTCAAATGTACTTAACCTTGGCAAAGACTAATTGAGGGACTTAAATGACTTCAGATTTTATTGTAAAAGTGCACAGGTGCAAAATATTTACAACGTTTTCTGAGAGAGCCTTGGTGATTTATTTCTGTATAGCAGAACCAAAAGAAATTTCATTTAAAAAGGAACTGCTTCTTAATCAGAAAATGACTTTTCTTTTTAATAAAAAAAATCAGCCTCTCATAGGAGACTCATGCATAAGTGGCTATGTGTTAAATACACTAAATAAACTTAGAGGATGAATAATATATTTAGAGATTTTAGCACAATTAAAAGGACCTCCCATTCCCTTTAAACATTTCCTGCAACTCAAATCCCAAATGGACTCAGAAATAGGCATTTTGTCAGTTCTGAAATATTGTGTAATATGGATAATCTTCAGAAACAGAGACTCTGTGAAGCTAACATGTCAATCTGTGTGTCTAGAAGACAACCCTGCAATGGATTTAGCAAAACACGTTGATTCTAGCATTGCTAGTTCTAAAACGATGTGAGCAGAACATGGCTTTTTGTTTTGTCTGATCGGAGTAAGTTACAGTGGTCATCAGCCTTCCAATCTCTCCCCGCAGTCACTGTCTCTGTCCTGCTTCTTCTCTTGATCAAATGGAGTTGGCTGCATTCTGATGGGCCATGGAGATTAATTCCGGATATGTGCAGAATCCACCTGGCAAACCCGATAAAGGCAGCTTCCAAGAGTAGAAACAGAACAAAGGCATGAATAATAACACAGGGGATTTACAAAGGACAAAAATATGGGTCACCATTTGAAAGTGACAGTAGTTATTGAAGTAAATGTCAAAACTCTTGAAAGAAACAAGAGGAAGACAAGTCATGAATATTTAAAGTTGAAACATGCCATTCTATTGATGTGCTATTTAGAAAGAGATCCTTTTTCTTACATTAGCTCAGGTAGTGTTTTTTGGAAGTGGTGTACAGCCTATCTGTCTTTATAATGGGCAAACTGACTCATAAATGATACAAAATCCACAGACATTTTATCCAGTCCCTTAGTGCCTTGCTACACAAAAGGCTAGCAGCCTTGGCCCCAGCTGGGAGCTTGCTAGAAATGCAGAATCTCGTATCCCATCACAGACCTACTGATTCAGAACATGCATCTTAACAAGATCCCCAGGTGGTTTGTGTGTGGTAAAGATTGAAATGCCCAGTCTCAGAACATTTTGAAATGGCATCTTTTCAGTGAGGTGTTGTTCCAGGCTTCTGCATTTAGAATACCTTAGTGGACAGTAAAAGGGTTGCAGTTGCCTCAGAGAATAAAAGGATAAATAATTTGCTAACCTACCTGATCTGGTCATGAATAGGTTCCTAACTGTCCAAACGTGGTAATTAAGAAGAGACCCCCTAAAGAATATGTAATCCCATAGAGGTTCACAGATAGCTTTCAAGAAGAAAAAGCTGCCAACTATTAATTCATTAAGGATAAAATTCCTGCTACATAAAGACAGTCCTTCATCTCCTTGTTTTCTTAAAACATTAGTGTAACATTTTCTTAAATTTAGATTCCAAATACTGATGGAAGGTTATCAAAATATTTATGACCTCAAACAGCAGACCAAGACAAAACAGTACCGAGAAAAGTAGTGTGCCCGGAATCATCAACTGTTTGACCTGGCAATCACTTTAGGAATCAGCTAGCACACCACCACCCTATTTTGACCATGCAGAAAATAATTTCCCACATGGGGAAATGACATGTTCAGGACTTCACAAATAATTGATGACAGAGCCAGAATTACAGGTCCAGTCTTATGAATCAAATCAGGGCTGTTTCTCTGCTCAACATGCGTGGATGTGATCTGCATCATGACTGAGTCCTGCAAGTGGAAAAAAGCCCCAGTTTTTCTTTCTCCAATCACATCACCCAGGGCTTCAACAGTGCCTTTACCTGCTCATTTGGAAAGAGTTATTTTTAAGTGAATTTCAAAAGCAGCGTCCAAAAATAAAAAAGAGGGTGTAGCCCTTAAAAAATAGAACTGTTTCAAAAGGAGCCAGGTGCCTGTTTGAATGGTTAATGGATAATCTTGAGCATCTGATTGAAGTTAGCATTTATAACAATTATGTGTGCCGACATAAGCTTCTTTGAAGAAAAGAAGAGGTGGTATGAGTGAAGTACTTTCTCAACCTGTGACCTGAAAAGTCACAACGAGTTCTGTGATTTCTCCCCTTGCTTTTGCCACATGGATAAGAGGACCCAAGGAAGTTAGAAGGGCAGGCAAGTTCTCCTCCCTGAGCAGGGGAGAGTCTCTGTACAGAATGCTCAGCTAGCAGAGTGAGATGAGAAAGCCAACGTGCCGCTCCTCTGAGACCTCCAGAGGCCTGGGCTGGTCCCAGAAACACTGACTGTCACAAAAGGATCATGGTAAACCGCTTTTTTCAACTTCGATTAATTACTTTATTCAACTTTAGAAGACTCCTTAATTTAGGAGTTGGATTAAGCCATAGTTACATTTGGTGATAGATTTGGTTTTGCATTTATTTCCCTAATCACCAGTGAGTGTTTCATTAGTATGTCTCATTCCTTTCAAATATTTTATGTCCTTTACACAAGTAAATAAATTAAGTGCTAGTTTATAATACCCGGTATCTTCCACAAGTGTGAGTCCTAATCACATCAGCCAGTCACTGTTTTTATCACTTCCATAGGGTTGGTACTCTTGCCTGGAAAATCCCATGGACGGAGGAGCCTGGTAGGCTTCAGTCCATGGGGTCGCAAAGAGTCAGACACGACTGAGCGACTTCACTTTTACTTTTCACTTTCATGCCTTGGAGAAGGAAATGGCAACCCACTCCAGTGTTCTTGCCTGGAGAATCCCGGGACAGCAGAGCCTGGTGGGCTGCTGTCTATAGGGTCACACAGAGTCGGACACGACTGATGCGACTTAGCAGCAGCAGCATAGGGTTGCAAAGAGTCGGACACAGCTAAGCAAGAGAGCATAAAGGAATATGTAACTTCCTAAGTATTAGTCACTTAATTTTTTTGTATCAGGATATTAAAATGAAACGCTCTCTCAGTTTTGATTGAGAGACTGGAGAACAAAACAATCATTGGCAACAATTCCCACATTCCAGACTGAGGAGCTTTACCATTTCCTCAGGACTTGGAAAGGAGGGATCTGAAAACATCAATGAGTTACCTTCTCACCCAGCACTCCTTGGGAACCGATACTTCACTTTTGCTTTGGTCTCCCACAAGTAAATCCATCATTACTGGAAATGGAATTTGCCACACAGCCCAGTCTTAATCAGGTGGAGTGATTTGATTGTATTGCTCTATGTAGGGAACCAAGCATCTATCTGATTTTGAGAAAATGCCACAATAGTCCTGAAATGAACTCTAGAGAACCACTGCCTTAATCTGATAGAATGAAACTCTGAGCATAGTTTTTCTGGTTAAGTAACAAAGAGATATTTTACAGAGAATGTCTTCATGAAAAGTGAAAGTGAAGTCGCTCAGTCTATCAGGCTCCTCCATCCACGGGATTTTCCAGGCAATAGTACTGGAGAATGTCTTCATAGCACTCCTGAAATCACAGTGTTCTCTCCCACTTTCATCAAATAGACAAGGATTTGTGGTAGATGGTTAAATAATGGTTCCCAATTCATCATACCTCCCAGAGGTCTTGCCCTGTTTCGTCCTCTCCCTCTTGGACTCTGGACTTGGCCATGTGCCTTGCTTTGGCCATCAGAACAATACATGTGATTCAGGCAGAGATTTGATACACGCTTATGCAGTGAGTTTTGCTCTCCTGGAACCCTGAGACCATGGTGGAGAAGCTGACATTGAAAGGCCACATGAAGAGAGAGGCCCGGCCATCCAAGCAGAGTCACCGGCTGACTGCAGTGAGCTCTAGTGAGAGCATAGAACTTCCCAGTCAACCCACAGAACTGTGAGGAGTAATACATTCTTGCTGTTCTAAGCCACTATATCTTGGGATAGCTTATATTGCAGAAATAGATAATTGAAACACAATCTAAGGAAATTGTTTACTACATCCATTTAAAAAAGCAACTAATCAGCAAATGCATGAAATATAAGTTCTAAAGTTGATCTTAGAGGTGAAAATAAGATATCTAAACTTGAGTAAATGTATGCCTCTGCATAATGGATTCAGGGCTTCCCAGGGGACTCCGTGGTAAAGAATCCACCTGCCAATGCAGGAGACACAAGATATGCAGGTTCAACCCCTGGGTTGGAAAGATTCTCTGGAGGAAAAAATGGCAGCCCACTCTAGTATTCTTGCCTGGAGAATCCCCTGGACAGAGGAGCCTAATGGGCTACAGTCCACAGGGTCCCAAAGAGTTGGACATGACTGAGCAACTGAGTGTGTGCCCACACACACATAAACACACACACCTCTCATTCAAGGATTTTCTTATTTCAACCCTTTAGTACCTAAACAAGTCTCTGACTTCCAGTTCCTTTTAAGATTTCAAAATTATACAAAATTTCCATCCTGAATGTTTTTTATAATTTTATACTCTTTTTTTGGCTGTGCTGAGTCTTCATTGCCATGGGGGCTGTTCTCCAGTTGCGGTGCAAAAGCTTTTCATAGTTGTGGCTCCCGGGCTCCAGAGCACAGGCTCAACAGTCACGGTGCACAGGCTGCATTGCTCCACGGCATGTGGGATCTTCCCGGGCCAGGGATCGAACCTGTGTCTCCTGCATTGGCAGGTGGATTCTTTACCACTGAGACACCAGGAAGCCCCATCTTGAATGATTTTAATATGAAAGGTCCCCCAGATATCATTTAGTATGTGTGTGTGTGTGAGCCAGAAAGGTCAAATTATTTACTAAGACAACTTAATTAGTAGCAGAATTATATAAGTCTCAAGTCTGATAATCTTGAGTCAAACCTTTTCTATGCTCATCATGCTTCTTAAACTACTATACTTTTATTCTTGAGGTGTCAGGCAGAGTACCAAAGGACTTGGGAAGCTACAGGAAAGCCATGGTGCATCTTTCTGGCATGTTATTTTTACCTGATAGAATTTAGTTTTATGCTATTTTTTTAAAATAAGAAAGTATTAACATTATATAAATGTAATGTTCACAAAAGACTTAGCTCAAAAAAAATAATAAGCCAGCTAGTTCCTTGAGAATAGATTCTTTTTTTTTTTACCTTAATGAATATTTTGGTGGAATATTTCAGAAGCACTACACTAGGCTGATACTCCTATGCTTCTTGTGATCTCTCATTATCATCATGGTAAAGGAAAGAATTCCATGCTGAGAGGCTTTGGAATTGTGAACTTTTCCTTGATAAGTCACTTCTCTACAAAGCATTCATGTAGAGAAGGGAGCTGAAGACTCATATCAATTAGATGGTCTTTGTTCAACACTGTGTATGCTGCTGCTAAGTCGCTTCAGTCGTGTCCGACTCTGTGCAACCCCATAGATGGCAGCCCACCAGGCTCCCCCGTCCCTGGGATTCTCCAGGCAAGAACACTGGAGTGGGTTGCCATTTCCTTCTCCAATGCAGGAAAGTGAAAAGTGAAAGTGAAGTCGCTCAGTCGTGTCCGACTTAGCAACCCCATGGGCTGCAGCCCACCAGGCTCCTCTGTCCATGGGATTTTCCAGGCAAGAGTACTGGAGTGGGGTGCCATTGCCTTCTCCAAACACTGTGTATAGATTATCACAAATAATAAGTCAAATTGCTATTTCTTTAGAGGACAATCATTTATTTCATACATTCACAGAATATTTACAAAGGACTGGCATGCACTTGGCCACCAAAGTCACTGGTTATTAAATATCCAAATTTGTACCAAACACCTGACAGATATCAGTGGTTTTCAGACTCAGAAATTCTGATGTAATTAGACTTAGATGGGACATAGGCATTGGTATTTTTAAAGTTTCCCAGGCTTGTCTGTTATCAAAGGACAAATTTTTTATGATTATACTAGATACTGGAAACAAGAGCTCTTCAATTTGTTTATTGTCCTAACTAGGGTTGGCAGTATTTTCCAGATCTATTTTTCATACTTCTTCAAGTCTTAAGAATTCCCAGGGTAAAAAGGGAGGCTGAATAGAGTTCATAGTCTCTGACATAATCTCTTTTATGTCAAGAATGTCTTTGTACTAATAGGGGGTGAGGCTTGAAAGTCAAGAAGTTAATTTTTCTTGACCCATCTTAAATTCCAGCCCTATCTTGAAACTGCCCAGATGGTTACCATCTTAATTTTGTTTTCTACAATGCCTTCAATATTATCATTCTAAAAAACACATGCCGTATTGTGATTGCCCTTTTCACCAATGAGGAACGGTTGTCCATTTAAGAAAGCCTCAGATTTCTTCATCTAATATTCAAGACCCTTACTGAGAACCAAACAATTCTTTAAGCCAAATTCCAATGACCCAAGACACCAATCTCTTCTATTGTTATTACTAGACTATATATGACACTTCCGCTATAAATGACTTTGCCAAGAATTTTCTTCTTTCATCTCTCTCCCTTTTCATGCTTCAAAGCCCTAGGCAGATGCTAGCACCTCCATTAAAACATCTCTAACCCAAATCAGAATGAATAGTTCTTCTGCCTGCCCAGAATTGATTTGCATCACAACTAGTATTTGTTGCACAGTGGGTTTTCATTATTAGTATTTATGTGTCTGCCTTTCTCCCTAGATGACAACAGTAGAAAGAAAAAAAAGACAGTAAAAAAGAATATTTATCAACCACTTATTTTTTTGCCAGCTGCTAAGCTAAATGCTGTCTATATTTCATACTTTAATTGTCACAACAATGCCTTCATTGACACCATTATATAGATGTAGACACTGTGGCTTAGAGAGTTTAAGTAGATCACTTCAAAGTCATATAGGCTAGGAAGCTGTAGCTCTCACTTAGCTTTATCTCAGACTGGGATCTAAACTTTTAGCCACTGTGCTATTTTACTTGTAGTCAGGGGCAGTATATAATCCTTTGTGTATCCTTTGCCATCTCCCAATATCTGGGATAATTCCTTAGTCATAGAGACTCCCAAAGGTTTATTAAATTGTAGATTTTGAAAGAGATAAGATTTACTCCATTGGCAATGTAAACAAAGGCAAAATTTTTCCCACAGACAAGTGAATCATTTGTATCTTGTGCTTCAAAATATAATCTTAGTTATCTTGGCTGGCATGGGAATGGCAGAGGGGTAGATTTTCAATAAAGGTATATCATGGACACAAAGAAGTCTAGTGGGGAGAGGAGGCTTGGGAGAGAGTATTCGGTGGCTTTATAAACTCCCCACAGGGCATATTTACGTAGGAGTTTAGTTAAATAGGCTAAGGGACCATGAGTATTTGTGAAGGGCAAACAGTGAGGTCATCCTCTGTTTGGGAAACTCAGTTATCCATGTTTGATGTGACTCCTCTGAGTGCAGCAAGCTAACCCTAATTGGAATTACTAGAATTTACACATTGGCATTCAAAACATGTTGGGCATGCATAACACCTACCATCTCTCTGAGGGAATCAAACTTGGAAGAGAAAATTTCCTAGATACTAGGCAGCTCGTGGTCCCTTCGGCATGTAGAGTTTGAATAATCCATCTGTCGTTTGCAGTCATGACAATGAACCATGACACCTATCCGTGCCAGCTGTGCTAATTCACAAATGGAGGTATAATTACTACTGGAAACTGCCAGGAGGAGGGAAGGAGGGCTTTTGAATAAGTTTTGAGAGGAGAAAATTATCTAAAATCTAGCTGTTTAATCAGTTTGTGGAATCTGTACGTGTGATTATAAACAAATCACCTGAAAACAGGGAGAGACATTTAGCTTTATGGCTTCTCAGTACCTTTGAGCTAAATTCCCCTAAAACCACAGAAATAAACCTTCAAGGTTAGTGCTATCCAGTACATAGCCACCTGTCACATGTAACTTTTGACTATGTGGAAAGTGATTAGCCTGAATGGCGATAAGTTACAAGTGTGAAATACTGATGTCAAAGGCCTTGTATGGAAAAATAATATAAAACAACTCATTAACAATGTTTTATATTGGTTAAAGGTTGAAGTAATAATATTTTGTCTATATTGGGTTAAATGAAAAATTATTTAAATCAATTTCACCTGTTTTCTTTCTTGCTTTTTTACTTTTTTTCATGTGGCTATAGAAAATGTTTAATTTTTTATGGGGTTCACATTATATTTCTATCGGACAGCTGTGGTCTACATAAAGGATCTGACATTGCCTAGGTTTTAATCCTGGCTTCATCACATGCTAGTTGTATGTCCTTGGGAAGATTAATGACCTTCTCCATGCCTCACATTTCTTCATATGGAAATAGCAATAATAATGCTACCTCATAAGGCTTCCTAGGTGGCGCTGGTGGTAAAGAACCTGCCTGGCAATGCAGGAGACGTGAGTTTAATCCCTGGGTCAGGAAGCTCCCCTGCAGTATTGTTACCTGGAGAATTCCACGGACGGAGGCGCCTGGTGGGCTACAGTCCATAGGGTCGCAGAGAGTTAGACATGACTGAAGCAACTTAGCACGCATAAGATTTCTGAGAGGATGAAAGAAGTTCATGACCACAAAATGCTCCACTTGGCACTTGGCTCATGGTTGAAAGTTCAGTAAGGTTAGGAATTTTTTAAGCTTCAAGAGGAGCTTGAACACTGATCATCTCCCTTCCAAGAACTCTTCAGGTGTTTTCCTTCGCCCACAGGACCCTAAGCACCTCAGCATGTCTAAAAGGAAGCACCTACAAAGGCTGACCCAGCCCAGCTCTGCAGCCTCCTGTTCTCAATCCCACCTTGAAATGACCTTCTGCATTCCACTGTTACTTCTTTAACACACCACATTCTTGGTTGCTTTTTGCAGTTTTGACATTATTAGCTCTTCCTCCTAGGTTTAATCATCTTTCCTCTTTTCTCTGCCTGTAGAAGTTAGCTACTTTGTCAAGCTCTCCGTAATTCTCACCCTTACATTGCAATCTCGAAGAGTTGCACAGCATACAAATGTAATCTATATAACTATTATTGTAAATGTCATGCTGCATTATAGCTAGGGGTTTACCTGTTAACCTTCCTCACTCAAGTGGTGTTCATGAAGATAACAACCACATTCTACTTTTGTGTGTGCCCAGCATTTAACACAACTCTTGGCTCATGATAGATTCACAAGAAAGGTTTGCTAAAATTGACACAAACTTGAGCTAATCTATTGGTGGAGGGGGTAATTCTCTGCTAATATGATTTGTAGATTCCTGAAATTCCCTCTGTCTCCCAAACATACTACACTTTGTTCTCTACATCCTGCTTCTTTGCGAGTTATCCTGACCAATGCACCTTGAGTAGAAGTGTTGGGTCACATTCAGTCCCAGGAAATTAAGAATGGGTTACCTCTTCCAGTCTTTCTCACTCTTATGTCCACACAACTAGAAGCAAAAGACTCTATGATGGCAGAGTCGCAAATTAAGTCACTAGTCCCTGCGCGGGTATTTGGAAGAAAGGCATGCAAGAGAAGCCCCCAATCCACGTGAATCTGTGCTCTAAATGTCTTTACTGTGTCAATCCATTGAAATTTGGAGGTCTGTTACTACAGCAGAGCTTTCCCTATCCTAATAAACTCACCATGGTAAATAGAGTTAG
Organism: Ovis aries; assembly: GCF_016772045.2. Classification (NCBI taxonomy): domain Eukaryota; kingdom Metazoa; phylum Chordata; class Mammalia; order Artiodactyla; family Bovidae; genus Ovis; species Ovis aries. The sequence goes on along the minus strand of NC_056080.1, from coordinate 12,575,013 downwards.
AAAATCTCATCTGCATGATAGTCTCTTAATTGCCAGTGCTCTTGGGAAGTGGAATAACACATGAACATTATCTACTCTGATAACCACAGATTTTTCCTCCTTCCGAGGGAAATCCAAGAAACAGAAGATGTCTTAGGGTCTTAGGGAGCTTATGAGGGGATCTGTGAAAGGAGAAGATTGAGCAGAGAACTTAGGAAGCAGTATTTTGGGGTTTCAGGACACCAGAGACAGTCCTCGTCTTTAGATAATTAAAAATGATACCAAAGGAAAATAAATTAAAAAGGAATTATTATGTACTACCCAGCTCACTCATGCCACTGCTTCCTTTTATTTTATTTTATGCTAGGTAAAACTGAGCGGTTGTATAAATAGAAATGACTGGAGCCTTTACGTCTAATAGCAGAACTCATTTTTATTTCTTTTTTGGCCTCTTGATAAAGCTAAAGGATAAAGTCTTTTTTAGAAAGCTTTTATTTTGGATCTGTTAGGCTGTTCTGTTCTAAAATGTCATCAATATTCTTTAAGGTATCAAAACTAATTTTAGCAAAAAGCCCCAGGAGTTGACTGTTGCTGGTCTGATAATGGATGTCAATTTTTAAAACTTAAAACAACTAAGAGCTCCTAAAAAAAAACCTCCATAAACCAAGCAGACTTTCCTCCTCAAACAATGAGCTCTGTGCTTTTATCACTTTCCACAGTTGCACCTCTTCCTATAAGCTACAGGAGCCATATCTGAACCATGACAATGATATAATCCCTTTCATCTTGGACTTTTCACATTTCCCAGTTCATTTGATTTTCTGGCCAGAGGAGACTGACCAAACCAAGATTCCAATTTTTATTTCAACAAGCCATATTGTCGTATGTTTAGATACACATACAGTTACCAGCTGTCTTCATTTTCTACATGTTTTTATTCTGTTCCCAGCTCTTTCCCCAACATGGTTGTGTAGTGAAGAATTTGACCCAAAGAGAATATTTGGCATTTGCCCTGTTTCTGAGTGGTAATCTCTGAGCTCTTGTAATGTTCTGCCTGATAGGAGTGTCCTTGTATTCCTGGGTGCCTTGAGTCATACTAGGTAGTCTAACAAAGTGGTTTAGGGTGGGATATGGCCACTCCCATAGACTCTTTTTTTTTTTAGATAAGAAAGTTAGTGGCATCTTTATTCACAAGAGCAAACGATTATAAACCACTCAAATTTTCAAAAAATTAACAGAATGGAAAACAAAGTATGGCAAAATCAAACAATGGAAGAATTTTAAACAATTGAAAGAATAAACTATTGATAAATGCAACTGCAGAGATAAATCTCAAAACATACTGAGTGAAAGAAGCCCTGCAAAAAGAACTACAGATGGTGTACTTTTATTAAATTCTAGAAATCATATACCAAATTTATTTGATAGAAGTCAGATGATTATTTGCCCGGGGCTGGGTTTCTGGAGGCACATCCATATAGTCTTAAAGTGGGGGCTGGCCATGCCAGAAAGATGAACAATGTAATTTAGGATGTGGGCTTTGGGTTGTGTGGCATCAGTTGGCCTGGAGACTTAGATCAACCATGTAAGGAACTGATCAATCTGCTTACACAATGGATCCCCAATCAAAACTGAATGCTGAGGCTTGAGTTAGCTTCCCCAGTTGGCAATACTACATACGTGTTGTCACATACTGATATCTGGAAAGCAACATATTTTGACTTCACCAGGAGAGGTTAATGAAAGTTTTGTGTTTGGAACCTTCCTGTACTCTGCCCTTTGCATGTCTTCCCCTGACTGACTTTAATCTGTCTCCTTTTCCTATAATAAACCATAAGCATGAATATAAGAAATGGACATGGGTTTGTGTAAACTCCGGGAGTTGGTGACGGACAGGGAGGCCTGGCGTGCTGCAGTCCCTGGGGTTACAGAGTTGGACACGACTGAGCAACTGAACTGAACTGATGAATATGAGAGCTTTCTGTGAGTTCAGTGAGTTGAACCTGAGAGTGCTTTGGGGAACCCCTTTCAAACTTCCAGTTGGTGTCAGGAGTGAAAGTAATCTTGGGCACTATACCCTCCGATTTCATATGCTGACCTAAACTCTTCACACTGGTATAATGTAACTGGCAAAGATTCAGGGGCAGAAAATCCAGATTCAGTGGCAGGCTCTGTGATTCACTAGCTGTGTGGATTTGGGCAATTTTTTTACTCTCTCTCTGCCTCAGTGTCCTCATCTGAGAAATAGCTGTTTAATTGTTTAGAGTCCCAGATTAGTAGAAGCACGTACAGGGTTCAGAGTTGGAAAGTTGCGGAGTCATTGCTTATGTGAACCAAGTTAAGATATAAAGTGGGGATATATCCCAACCAACTTGGGATATAAAGTTAGTTAAGAAAATTATGGACTCTAACATTAATAACATTATAGTGTAGCCAAAGATGTGTTTTCCCCCCAAATTAGGCATTCTTTATCTTTACCTAAAATAAATTTGGTAACTCCTACCAAAGTTATATATAGTAAATTAATTAAAGTATTAATTCACCCATTCATCAGTTATTTAGGGAGCATCTGTTATGTGCCAGCAGTGGTGCTGGGACCGCGAATGCCATAGTATATGAATCAGGAGCAGCCCCTACCCTCTTGAGCCCTGCAGTAAAAATCAGTAAGATAAAAAATGCCCCCTAAAGGGAAGGAAAGCATATGAGGGAGGCAGGTGAATGGGTTGAGAAGAGATGGGTGTGGGGAGAGAATAATCCGTGTGAGGTCACAGAAGCGCTGGTGCAAGCAAGATGGCTCAGAAAGGCTGAGCAGAGTGGGCGAAGGGAAAGGTGAGTGAAGCAGAACAGTCAGGCTGCAGCCAAATCGTGGAAGACTCCATGAGCTGAGTTAAGGCATCTGGCCTTTGTTGTAAAGGCTTTAGGATGCATCAGAAGGTTGCAAAGAAAGGTGATATGACTGTATTTGTGTTTAGATAACCAGAGAATGGAGAATGTACTAGAGGAAAGTGAAAATTTCAGGGAGGGGACCAATTAGGAAGTCATGACAGTGGTCCCTGTCCCCAAAAGAATCCTGTTCTGAACCAGAGTGGTGGTGTCTCTGGAGAGAAGATAAACTTGAGAGACGGGGAAGTAGAAAAGAATGCAGATTCAGCAATCAGTTGAACGTGGAGTGTGGCTGATTCAGTTGAGCGGGTGGCGGTTCCTTTATAGGGCTGTGAAACACTGGAAGAGAAATGTTTCTGTGTGTGTGCATATGTGTCAGAATTTGATGACTCGGTTTGGGATTTATGTTTGAGACATCCATGGAGAGATGACATGACTAATGGGAATATGCTGATTTGTAGCTCAAAGGAGAGATATAAAAATATTCAAACTGCCCAAAGAAAGGAAAGTATTATATCCATTAAACAAACTAAAATGTTCCATGTTCCTTTATCACTTGAATTATTTGTCCTCTACCCTCTTCCTGTTCTGGTAATTGGATACAAATAATTAACTCAAATTGGTAGGCAATAGGAATGTTCTCTTGAATGCATATTTATTATTTGCCTTTTATGACTCAATATGAATAGAATGCCATCCACAGGCTCAGCTGGTCCCAATTTAGTAATTATTGCTTACTTTTGGATGTTCAGTTTGTTTCAGCATGCCTGAGAGGGGCCCTTTTAAGGGCCTTCAACAAGATATTCCAGATTTATTTTGAGTTCTCTTATCCCCAAAGAGACAAATATGTGGGTACCAGGGAGAGTACATTGTATTATTCACAAGAGAGCTCAAAGCAAAACAACACGACATGGGACTTTCAAACCACCTCAAATATCAGATATATTTTTTACCTTTCTCTAATATGAAAGTTTATTAACCCAGTTTATTTATTCCTTCCATTAACTCCTGAAGGGAAAGTGTTAGTTGCTCAATCGTGTCCGACTCTTTGCGACCCCATGGACTGTAGCCCACCAGGTTCCTCTGTCCATGGAGCTCCTGGTGTACCAGGCCATATTTTGTTACTGCAAACAATGCTCTTGATTTATATTGTTGTTCCAGATTTAAGAGTCTTTATTTTTTCTTCTTTCTCTTTTGCTCAAGCGTGATGAAATTGACCCCGAAGTATGAGAATCTAGAGGAGGAGCCAGCAAACTACAGCCCATAAGCCATATCTGGCCCACGGCCTCATGTTTCAAATGAAATTTTATTGGAATGCAGCCATGCCCATTTGTTTACATGTTGTCTCTGGTGGTTTTTGCACTTGAAGAGCAGAATTGAATGGTCATGATAGAGATTATCTAGCCCACAAAACCAGAGATGTTTCCCACCTTGCCTTTTGCAGAAAACATCTAACCCTTAGTCTGAATGAACTCCCTTGTCTGTACTTGTCAATCACCAGTTGTCTAAAACAAGAAATGAATCCAAACATTCACCATTCTTCCCAGAGAACACCAGAGAATACAGAAACACGGGCTACCCAGTGTCTCAGCCAGATTCTCATAACTTTGCCAGCAATAACAAGGAATAGGTCAATACAGCTAATTATAAACCATTAAGGTTTTCCCCAAAACTCTTTAACTTTTTATTGTTATGGGTCATAGTGTCATGATTTCTTATTTATCACTGGAACCTTAATATTGAATGGCAACGTTTTAAAGGCCTTTGTGTTTATCTATTAATATATTTAGCGGATTGATTCTATTCAGAGTCCTAACTTTTCACTTGCATTCCCTTTCTCGTGTCCATACCCTTTCATTGTCGTCACTCAGCCCCCAAGTCCTGTCCAGCTCTTTGGGACCCCATGGACTGCAGCACGCCCAGCTTCCCTCTCCCTCACCATCTCCTGCCGTTTGCCCACATTCATATGCATTGAATCAGTGATGCCATCCAACCATCTCATCCTCTGTTGTCCATACCCTTTGCCATGTTACTTTGCAGTTTCGCTAGAGAGGCATAATGTGTTTTCCCATCTTGTTTTAATCTGAGTTGGCCTTGTGACATGCTTTTGCCACTAGGATTTGGTGAAGATGATGGTGTGTCATTTCTGAATCTAGTTCTCAAGAAGCCTTGTATATTTCTGCTGTCTCCCTTGCATCTCTGCCCCTGTCATAAAAACATACCCAGGAGGGTGAAAGCTACGTGTAACATATTTGAGTTGCCCCATTTACACAAGCCACAGGCAGACAAGATCAACCAGTAGGGAACAATACCCACATGTGTAGGCAAGCCTTGGCGAGAATGGCAGAGCCTATTTAACCAGCCACTCGAGATGTGTAAACAATAAACACTGTTTTATGCTACTGAGGGTTTTTGTTTGTTTGTCATGCAACATTACTGCAGCAATAGATAACTGGTACAAAAAATATTGAAATTATTTATCTGGTTGTTATACCAGTCTATTTTTTCAAAAACTACTTACAAGTGTTCCAGAATACAACCAAACTGATATTGAGAAGTTTGAGATACTTACAAAACTTAATCCCAAGACTTCAGGTAGAATAGTTTTTATGAATTGTCAAAATACTACAAGAGTCAACCAGAAAACACTAGCACATTTGGATTGTGGCAAATTTCACTTGTAATTCTATAATCACATTACATTTAAATACCCCCAAATCCCTGTACAATCAACTCCCAACATTTTTGGATATATCCCAGAAGTTTTAATCCAAATACAAAACAAATGAGAATTCAGCAAATTGTAACTATAGAATATTGTGATGTAATTATCCATATTTTACAGGGATTTTGGCCCATCTAATGCTTAATTCTGTGTACAACTACTACACATGAGGACTATCAGTCACTTTTTTCTAGAGAACTTGGTGAGTAGAGTGTCATAAGATTTCCAAATGTGGTTTACAGCTTTGCCAAAATCCAAACAGCTCCATTGCATGTTGGAATTCCTACTTGGACCTAGAAGAGATGAGGAGAAAGTAATTTATTTTAATAGTTTGATGTCTATGTACTTCAGACTTTATGATCTCCAGTAATTTAACTGACTTGAATGCAGCTTGCTTGGGATCTGGTGAGGGACTCTCCACATGTGTAATTAGCATCTGGCTTCAGGTAGGGGTAACATACCTAACAGCCATGTGGTTTCACTTACAGATATCCTATTGTATGTCTTGTTATATCACTTACAGATATCTGCTAATGGCACTGCTCTGCTGGGGTGGGGGAATGTCTCCATCTTGAGCCTATCACATTTTGAAAGACTAAATCTCTCTTCCCTTTGGAGATCCAATGTGCTCAAAAAATTTCTTATTTGAGCTGTATTTCCTCCCTGGTCACCCTACCTTCTCTCAGAATTCTTTTTCATTGCCTAAGGAAGAACTTTTCTTTCCAAATAATTTACAATCTAATCTCATTTAGCCAAACTTCTTTTGGGGAACTTCCCCAACTTTGAATCATCTTTTATTGAAAATGTAGAGGTGAGTAGAGAAGCCCTCACCTATCCCCCATGCACCTTCTTAGTTTCAAGTCAAAAATTCTAAATATTCCAGACAGGAAGAAGTAGTTGGTCTTTTTCCAAGACTGAAAAGATCTGGAATTTGATCCAGTGTCTCTTTGTTTATTTTAATTTGTTCTAACCCAAGAAGATCGTCTTTTCTTAAACAAAATTTTGTCTACAAGTATTAGTTGTGTGACACTTTGGTTGCATTGTTTTGAGTCAATTTCAAATCAGTATACTTAGGAACCATGTCTCACCTTGGATGTAATGATGAATATAGTTTGTGACTTCTCAGGCATTCTTAGTACTGTATTTCACCAGGTTACCTGCACGTCTCTTAAACAGCGTTTTCAAAAAGAGATTACTTTTGTTAAAAAAGATTGCTTTTTTATTGAAAAGATTACTTTTTTAACCATTGGCAGTTTTGTGTTTTAATGAAATACATCTGATTTTTCCATTTAAAATGTATCTAGTTCACATAGAAAATTATTTCTGATACCCAAGCTTTTGTATGCCATTAAAAATATATGTATGCTTGAATCATCCAAAGTTGGAGTTCCAAGTCCATAACTCTTTTTCAAATGAGGAGATTTTTAAAGACCTGATACATAGATAAGCTACATATGATAAACTCAGCATGCTGCTGCTGCTGCTAAGTTGCTTCAGTCGTGTCTGACTCTGTGCGACCCCATAGATGGCAGCCCACTAGGCTCCTCTGTCTCTGGGATTCTCCAGGCAAGAATACTGGAGTGGGCTGCCATTTCCTTCTCCAATGCATGAAAGTGAAAAGTCAAAACGAAGTCGCTCAGTTGTGTCCGACTCTTAGCAATAGCTTACAGTAATAACAAAATTTTGATGTTATTTTTTCCCATGAGCTCTTCCTCCTTGGGTTTGTGACAGTAAGCATATTCCACCTCTTTTTTTCCCCCTCTAACACTTAAACCCAAATTTGCCCCATAAAGTTCAGTTTTATTACTGACTGGAAGAGGTCAGTTTCCATTCCAATCCCAAAGAAAAGCAACGCCAAAGAATGTTCAGACTACTGCACAATTGCACTCATCTCACATGCTAACAAAATAATGCTCAAATTCTCCAAGCCAGGCTTCAACAGTACATGTGCCATAAACTTCTAGATGTTCAAGCTGGATTTAGAAAAGGCAGAGGAACAAGAGATCAAATTGCCAACATCTGTTGGGTCATCGAAAAAGCCAGAGAGTTCCAGAAAAACATCCACTTATGCTCTATTGACTATGCCAAAGCCTTTGACTGTGTGTTTCACCACAAACTGGAAAATCCTTAAAAAGATGGGAATACCAGACGACCTTACCTGTCTCCTGAGAAATCTGTATGCAGGTCAAGAAGAAAGTTAGAACTGTACATGGAACAACAGATTGGCTCCAAATCAGGAAAGAAGTACGTCAAGGCTGTATATTGTCACCTTGCCTATTTAACTTCTTTGCAGAATGCATCATGTGAAATGCTGGACTGGATGAAGCAAAGCTGGACTCAAGATTGCTGGGAATAATATCAGTAACCACAGATATACAGATGACATCACCTTTATGGCAGAAAGTGAAGAAGAACTAAATAGCCTCTTGATGAAAGTGAAAGAGGAGAGTGAAAAAGTTGGCTTAAAACTCAACATCCAGAAAACTAAGATCATGGCATCCAGTCCCATCACTTCATGGCAAATAGATGGGGAAACAGTGGAAACAGTATCAGACTTTATTTTGGGGGGCTCCAAAATCACTGCAGATGGTGACTGCAGCCATGAAATTAAAAGACGCTTAATTCTTGGAAGGAAAGTTATGACCAACCTAGATAGCATATTGAAAAGCAGAGACATTACTTTGCCAACAAAGGTCTGTCTAGTCAAGGCTATAGTTTTTCCAGTAGTCAAGTATGGATGTGAGAGTTGGACTGTGAAGAAAGCTGAGTGCTGAAGAACTGATGCTTTTGAACTGTGGTGTTGGAGAAGACTCTTGAGAGTCCCTTGGACTGCAAGGAGATCCAACCAAGTCCATTCTGAAGGAGATCAGCCCTGGGATTTCTTTGGAAGGAATGATGCTGAAGCTGAAACTCCAGTACTTTGGCCACCTCATGCAAAGAGTTGACTCATTGGAAAAGAAAAGACTCTGATGCTGGGAGGGATTGAGGGCAGGAGGAGAAGGGGATGACAGAGGATGAGATGGCTGGATGGCATCACTGACTCGATGGACGTGAGTCTGAGTGAACTCTGGGAGATGGTGATGGACAGGGAGGCCTGGCATGCTGCCATTTATGGGGTTGCAAAGAGTTAGACACGACTGAGCAACTGAACTGAACTGAGCACTGAAGAATTGATGCTTTTGAACTGTGATGTTGGAGAAGACTCTTGAGAGTCCTTTGGACTGCAAAGAGATCCAACCAGTCCATCCTAAAGGAAATCAGCCCTGAATATTCATTGGAAGGACTGATGCTGAAGCTGAAACTCCAATACTTTGGCCACCTGATGCAAAGAACTGACTCATTGGAAAAGACCCTGATGCTGGGAAAGATTGAAGTCAAGAGGAGAAGGGGACGACAGAGGATGAGATGATTGGATGACATCACTGACTCGATGGACATGAATTTGAGTAAGCGCTGGGAGTTAGTGATGGACAGGGAAACCTGGCGTGCTGCAGTCCATGGGGTCACAAAGAGTCAGATACGACTGAGCAACTGAACTGAACTTGCCTAATAAACAACAACTGGCCAGAGTGCCCTGACCGGCAAGGAACGAGAGACTTTATTGACCTCTCTCCCCTTCCCTCTCTCTTTCCTCTCCTTAACCCTTCCTATCCTTCTCTGTTTTTCTAGTCCCCTGGTCCTGGACATGGGAATCTGGTCGAAGTGCCCTCAGCCTGAGCTGAGGATTGGAGACTGATCACCTCCTCTTGGCAGAGAACTCGAATTCTGGTTCTGGTCTGGTCTGATTTCTGGTAGGGCCGAGTTCCAGTCCTCCCTTCTCTGGAGGCCCAGGGAAAAGTCCCATAATGCCTGGGCATCTGCAGGTGGCAGGAGACGTCTGTAAGGTCACCCCTTTCACACCTCCTCTCCTGCCTCCTCCCCGTTCTTTCAACCTGGCTTCCTTTCCTCCCTTGAAATCTTTGATGTTAGTACTTGGAGTCTTGTATTTAAGGGCTTCCCTGGTGGTGCAGAGGTTAAAGCATTTGCATGCAATATGGGAGACCTGGGTTCGATCCCTGGGTCAAGAAGATCCCCTGGAGAAGGAAATGGCAACCCACTCCAGTACTCTTGCCTGGAGAATCCCATGGACGGAGGAGCGTGGTGGGCTACATTCCACGGGTCACAAAGAATCGGACACGACTGAGCGACTTCACTTTCACTTTCACTTTATCAGTCTACAGGATGTTGTTTCAGAGGTATTTCCTCCTATACTATCTTATATATTCCTGATGGATCTATTCTAGGATCAGCACCATTAATTTAATGTCAGTTTTCCTTGACAGTCAGACATTAATCCATGTTACATTTCCCCATTTCCTCCCAATTCCCTCAGCCCTAGGGAACCACTAGTCTTTCTATATCTACGTATTTGCCTGTTTTAGATATTCCATGTAAGTGGATTCATAAACTATGTGATTTTCTGTGCCTGCATTCTTCTATCAGTATAATGTTTTTTTTGTTTGTTTGTTTTTGGCCATGCTGTGTAGCACGTGGGATTCCCCACCCCGGGATAAAACCCATGCCCACTGCAGTGGAAGCACAGAGCCTTAACCACTGGACTGCCAGAGAAGTCCAAAAGAATGTTTTTAAGATTCATGCAAGTTGTAGCACAGATTAATCCTGCATTTCTCCTCTTATTTTTTTGGCAGAGCCATAATCCATTGTATAGATGTACCATGTTTTGTTTATACATTCAGTCAATGCTGAACATTTGGGTTGGTTCCACTTTGGGCTATTATGAACAATGTTACTATGCGGACATAAAGAACAGACTTTTGGATACAGTGGGAAAGCCGAGGGTGGGATGATTTGAAAGAATAGCCCTGAAACATATATACATTACCATGTGTAAAACCAATGGAGGGAACCCAAAGCTGGTGCTCTGTGACAGCCTAGAGGGGTGGGACGGGAGTTCAAGAGGGAGGGGACATATGTATACCTATGGCCAATTCCTCAGAGGTTAAAGCGTCTGCCTGCAATGTGGGAGACCTGGGTTCGATCCCTGGGTCGGGAAGATCCCCTGGAGAAGGAAATGGCAACCCACTCCAGTATTCTTGCCTGGAGAATCCCATGGACGGAGGAGCCTGGTGGGCTACAGTCCATGGGGTCGCAAAGAGTCGGACACGACTGACCAAGAGACTTAGCTAAACTAAAACTAAAGACTTAACTAAATGGCCAGTTCATGTTAATGTATGGCAAAAACAATCACAATATTGTTAAGTAATTATGCTCTAATTGAAAATAGAAAATAAAGAGGATAAAAATGATGTCACTATGAGCATTAATGTACAAGTTTCATGTGCACATATGTTTTCATTCCTCTTGGGTATATACCTAGCGTAGATTGCTGAGTCATATGGTAACTAAGAAATTGACAGACTGGTTTCCACCAGTGGCTTCTGTTCCCACCTGCAATGTGTGAGGATTCCAATTTCTCTACAACCTCCTCAACACTTACTGTTTTGTTTTCTTTTTGATTATAGCCATCCTAGTGGATGTGAAAGTGGTATCTCATTATGGTTTTGATTCTGCAATGCAATTTTAATGTTCTTATCAGTTAAAAGCTACAATGCAGGTGCTGAAATGGATGCAGAAACTTAATACTTAAAACCTCTTTCACTTTGTGTGGTCATTAGTGCAGCTTACTTGGGGCTCTAATGCCTTCCAAGTCCTAAGGCAGATTGCATTTACTGAATGGCTTGCAGTGAGTTGCAGCCAAGTGACTTGCTCTGGCTGATGAGTTGTGAGAATGGAAGCAGTCAGGACCTGTCACTTCTATGCCAAAGCACTGAATTGCTGATGCAGGACCATCCAGAACTCTTCCCTTCTACTTTGAGAGAACCAACAGTTTTCAAGACAGTTTTGATAGTCATGGGGTATGAGGACATCCAATGGAACTGACCTATGATGCACATGTCATGTGAGTGGGAAACAAGCATTTGTTATTAAGAGATAGGTTTTGTTGGTTACTGGGCTTCCCTAGTAGTTCAGTTGGTAAAGAATCTGCCTGCAATGCAGGAGACCCCGGTTCAATTCCTGGGTCAGGAAGATCCGCTGGAGAGGGGATAGGCTAATTCTTGGGCTTCCCTGGTGGCTCAGCTGGTAAAGGATCTGCTTGCAATATGGGAGACCTGGGTTCGATCCCTGGATTGGAAAGATCCGCTGGAGAAGGGAAAGGCTACCCATTCCAGTATCCTGGCCTGGAGAATTCCATGGACTGTATAGTCCATGGTGTTGCAAAGAGTTGAACACGACTGAGCGACTTTCACTTTAACTTTGTTGGTTACTGCAGCATAAAGGCAATGGCAACCCACTCCAGTATCCTTGCCTGGAAAATCCCATGGACAGAGGAGCCTGGTAGGCTTCAGTCCATGGGGTCGAGAAGAGTCGGACATGACTGAGTGACTTCACTTTCACTTTTCACCTTCATGCATTGGAGAAGGAAATGGCAACCCACTCCAGTGTTCTTGCCTGGAGAATCCCAGGGACAGGGGAGCCTGGTGGGCTGCCGTCTATGGGGTCGCACAGAGTCAGACACGACTGAAGTGACTTAGCAGCAGCAGCAGCAGCATAACTGTTTGAATCCCATGTGATAAAATAATCTTTATTTCATTAAGATATTAGAGTTCAACAGATGTGGGAAATAATTTAGCATCTCTAAGCCTTAGCTTCCTCTAAACATGGGTGTCATAATACTACTTCACACAGTTGCTTAAAGTTAAGCAAGAAAATGTGTTGTTCAATAATGCTTAGCACAGTGCATAATACATAGCAGGTTCTTAAGAAATTATTGTTATTAATAGAAGGGTAGTGAAGTGAGTACTATGATATTGGAGCTAATTTTATGCACAAGATGATGAGCTAGCCTTTGCAGGACCAACCCATAGAAGCAAGGAGGCAGGGGAAAGGATAGTAGTTTTTCTTGGGTAGTTTGTTTGAGCCTAACAGCAAGCCTGCCTGGCAAACATTCTCATTCGTGTATATATGCATAAAATTATTGCAGGTGGGAAGACCTTCTTTTGGTCTTGATTTTTCTCCCCAGAAGAGAAGAAATGGCCACAGTATTCTGACTCATTTCACGGAATGAGAAGCACACAATTTAAAATGTAATTACATTTAAAATATGCTGGAAAGTGATTTCATGAATCCAAAATTATTAATCACTCTTCAGAATGACAGGCAAAGGGGAAAATGCCAAAACAATCCCCTTGAGAACATTTAGATCAATATAAACTATTTTTTCTTTATATGCATGCCTTCCTTGAGACGTAATGAAGCCGGAACCTGGTTCAGTCTGGCAAAAGATAATTAACAGAATTAGTTAATAACATGCAAATATTACCATACAGGGTGAGAGGAAAGAGAATTCAAAAACCCCAGTCGTTTCTGTCCACTGAGCATTGGTGTCCATGAATGTTCTCTTTTCTTGCTCTGTCTCTACTTTCGCCTCTTCTCTTCTTAGATGCTTGACTGTCCCTCCTTGTTCTTTGACTGATTTGCTGTCCTCCTCTGCCTGTGTTTTCAGTGCTAGCACTCCACAGATCAAGCGTAAGTCTTGTTCTCTCTCATCCTACAAACCCTCCCCCAAAGTTCTCACTTTCTTCCTTGGTGTTGCCTGTCTCTGTCGGTTGATAACTTCTACAAGGCCTTGTTTCTGGGTGCATGTTTCTGCCTGCTTACTAGAAACCTTCACCTGGGTGTCTTATAATATTTAACCTGCCTTATTCCTTCTTTTTGAAACATTATTATTTTATGTTCACCAGTCTCACTCCTTTAGATATCCTTTTAAACTTTACCTCAAGCTATTGTTTCTTGAGATCTGAGTACAGTATCCAGGCACTCCATTATTTTTTCTTAAGAAATTCAGAGCTAGTTGTTTTAAATTACAAATTTATGAGGTTATTCTGTTTTCTCTTTCATGCTAGACTTTTTGCTCTGTGAAGACAAACACAGTATCTGCTTTGATTTCCATTAGATTCCCAGTTCCTAGAACATGGTAGCCACTCAGTAAAACTTTGTCAAAGAAATGAATCAATGAGGTAATCTAGACCCGTAAGACTCCATGCGTCTCCTGTTTCTATTTATATAATCCTGGACATAGTGAATATGTTCTCAAGTTATGCAGTTAGTCCAACCAGAATCTGGGAGTCATCTTGTATACCCCTATCTGCTTCACTTGTAACATCTAAACGTATACTATTCCTCTTAAAGAACTTGTGAATCCATTCCTTCATTTTTTTTTTCTCTCTCTCTCTCTCTGTATAGCAGTTGTTTTGTTTAGGCTCTTGTCATTTTTACGAATTCATTTCCTTCTAATCCTTCACCATCAATGTAGAACATTTGATTAAAATATTAATCTGACCATTTACTCTGATACTTAAAGCCCTTCATCAGACTCTCTATTGCTTTGAAGGTAAAGTTCATATTCTTAAGCCTAATCTACATAACCTTCCACAGTCTGACAATCTGGTCTTAGTCTTCCTTGCCTTACCTCTTTTATCCTCTCCCACTCCTACTCATCCAGAATGAATGATTCCCAAATCTACCCTCCTGCCTTTACACAACTTATCCTTGCCTGCAACGTTCCTTAACAGATGTTCTGTACCTACTCTTCACATTTCAGAACAAAGCTTTCAGTTCCCTTCCTCTGGGAAATCCTTCCAAGTGTTTGCAGGCAGAGTTTAGTGCATTTTCCTCTGCACTCCGTGGCACTTTGCAAGAGTCTCAATTGTAACCCCCCAAATCTTCAGTGATTATTTTTGTTCACTTATTATTATTTTATTATTTATTGTCCTGACCCCTTCATTGAACTCTGAGCTCCTAGAAGCAGGATCTAGCTCTTACTCACCTCCATCCACTGGAATCCTAGGTCTATATTTGTAAACTATTTCTCTGATAAAAGACTTGGACCCAGAATATATAAAGAACTCTCAAGCACAATAAAAAATAAATAAGTTTCCCAGTATAAAATAAGCAAAAGATTGAACACACTTCGTCAAAGAAGATATACACATGACAAATAAGCAATAAAAATATGTTCAGTATCATTTGTCATTGGAGAAATGAAAATGAAAACCTCAGTGAGGTACTACCATACTTATTCAAAGGTCTAAACTAACAAAAACTGAGCATACCAAGTGTTGACAAGGATGTGGAGGAACAGGATTTTCATAGCCTGCTGGTGGGAATGTACAATGGTGCAGCCGCTTTGGAGAACAACTTGTGGCAATTTCTTAAAAGTTAAACACCTACCGTATGATTTGACCATTCTACTCCTAGATATTTATCCTATGACAGTGAAAACATATGCATGCCCACACAAGACTATCATGTGTGCTAAATCATTTCAGTCGTGTCTAACTCCACGACCCTATGGGCATAGCCCTCCGGGCTCCTCTGTCCATGGGATTCTCCAGGCAAGAATATTGGAGTTGACTGCCATGCCCTCCTCCAGGGAATCTTCCCACCCAGGGATGTAACCCAAATCTCTTATGTCTGCTGCATTGGCAGACAGGTTTTTAACCACTAGTACCACCTAGGAAGCTCCAAAGACTATCATAGAAGCTTTATTTGTGATAGGCCCAAATTGGAATCAACCCAAATGTCTATCAACATGAATAAGCAAACTAAGATATACCCATAAATGGAATATTACTCAGCAATGAAAAGAATGAACACACAGCAACATGGATGAATCTCAAAATAATTATGCTGAGTGAAGTCAATCCAAAAAAAGTACATACTTTTAGACTCTATTGATGTAAGATTCAGTAGAATGCAAATTAATCTATAGTGACAGAAAGCAAAGCAAATATTTCCTGGGCTTGGGAGATGTGATGGGGAGGGCATGAAGAGGTATTAGAAAGGGTCACAAGGAACCTTGGGAATGATGAATATGTTTATTATTTTGATTGTGGTAATGTTTTTACTAGTATATACGTATGTCAAAATTTAAATTGCACTCCTTAAATATATGATATTTATATGCCGATTTTAATTCCAATAAATGTGTCTTAAAATAACCCTTAATTTTGTAACCATGTTGTCAAGAATTCCCTTTTTAAATTTTCAAAGGCTCTTCTATTACAATTTTTAATTCATTTTACAGACTCATTAAATCCTACCTTCACTTTGTACATGAGATACCTACTTGTCTACCCATCTAGGCTAAGTTCTCCTGCCTCCCTGCCCTTTACCTCCTTCACATTCTCTTCTCCATCCTGACAGAAGGGAATGTGGCTGTTTTTTCATAGCTCCTATTATCTTCTCTGCAATGTCTTATGCATGACTAGTACTCGACATGGTGCTTCACAGTGTTTGTCAACAATGTGTGCATAGACGTGGGGAGATCATATTGCCCTGGATGGAACAGTTCCGCTTTCCCAGATGATTAAAATTAACCAACCCTAGGTCAAGAGGCTGGCTTTAGTCTCATGCATAGAAACATGCTATGTTTTTCAGCTCCAGGATAATTTAGCCTGTAAATAAGGGAACTAACGTTAATGATGTGGCTACAATTGATATTGGAATAAGTTCCTCAAGAATGTACATTTTACCATCATTAAGGTGAGACAAATAGAAAGGATGAAGTAAGTGTAGGACAGGAACAATTCTGAGAGGAGAAAGGAGCCCCCTTCGGAAGCAAACGTTTAGAAATCGAGTGCACTCATGTTTATAGCTGCTGCTGCTGCTGCTAAGTCGCTTCAGTCGTGTCCGACTCTGTGCGACCCCATAGACGGCAGCCCCCCAGGCTCCCCCGTCCCTGGGATTCTCCAGGCAAGAACACTGGAGTGGGGTGCCAGTGCCTTCTCCAATGCATGAAAGTGAAAAGTGAAAGTGAAATCGCTCAGTCGTGTCCGATGCTTCACGGCCCCATGGACTGCAGCCCACCAGACTCCTCCATCCATGGGATTGTTCAGGCAAGAGTGCTGGAGTGGGGTGCCATTGCCTTCTCCGCATGTTTATAGCAATGGAATACAAGTGTGAGAATACTGAAACTAAGGGATTATTTTTCTGAAGAGAGACATCAATCATGTTTACAATGAATGAAGAAGGAGCAAACGAAAAGCAACTCAACTTGGCAGCAATGGAACTAAGCAGCCTCCATTGGAGACACAGGCAGCATTGCTTGGCACTTGGAGGAGCAAAAACCATAATGCAGTCGATCTCCCCTCAAGCAACCCTGGCCAGGAGATTCCTGAGCAGTTACTTTCAAGATTTAAAAAGAAAAAAAATACCACTTTCAGCCTTTTTGCTTCAGTAGTAGCTCCCTCCCCAAACCCTGGTAGCAATTTTTTTTTTTTCTCTACATTTCTCCAGCCTCCACTCACCTTTATTCTTATCACTGGGAGCAAGCCAAGGGTGAGAAATGATCTCTTCCCACTAAATTGTCTGGGAAGAAAGCCCACTTTATCATTAATTACATTACCTAGCAGCCTCTTGTTCATCAAGATGTGGTCCTTGGATCAGCAGCAGTGGCACCATCTGAGAGCTCATTAGAAATGCAGAAACTCGGGCCTCATTCTAGAGCTCCAGAATCAGAATCTGTATTTAAATAAGATGCCCAAGTGGTTTGTGTGCACATTCAGTTTCAGAAGTGCTTGTCTACTAACTCTCAGAACATCCTGTGTAAGGTAAGGATTACTCATTTTAGAAAATGAGAACAGGGAGGTAAAATCACCTGACAAGGACTAAATGACTAAAAAGGGCCAGTGTTGAGATTTTTACAGTAGTTCCCACAATTCTAAATGCCAAGGCCTCCTTCTTTCCACTATGCATCTCTCCATATGAAATGAATTCAGTAGTTCCAGTCATAACCACCCCACTCTCAACCTCATCCACTGATTTATTGCTAAAACACAAACTCTTACTCTCAGATGTGTATGATTTAGATTAAACATTGCCCATAAACCAATACAATATTGTAAAGTAATTAACCTCCTTTGAAATATTTTAAACACCAGTATCTATGGAGAGAGGGACTTAGTAAATCCCTTAAGTCTGGTGGCTCAGACGGTAAAGCATCTGCCTGCAATGCAGGAGACCCAGGTTCAATCCATGGAGAAAGAAAAGGCACCTCACTCCAGTACTCTTGCCTGGAAAATTTCCATGGACTGAGGAGCCTGGTAGGCTAAAGTCCATGAGGTTGCAAAGAGTCAAACATGACTGAGCGACTTCCCTTTCTTTCGTTTCTGAAGTCTTAATGCCTAGGAACTCGATCAGACTGCTGCCTTCACCCACTGATGGGAAGAGCAAAGCAGCTAGAGGTCGACACTGTACCCTAAGGCAAAGAAAGAAGGAAAAGGACTGAAGGAGAAGGAGGAAGGAAAAGTGCCCCCGGGCTTATAATTCAGCCCTTCCAAGGACGTTGGCTGTCCTTGAAGGTTTCTGTAGCTGCTGACTTGAACTTGTTCCATTGCTTCTGAGTATTCTGAGCTTTGTGTCCTTTCTCTATGCTATTTCCAGGGAGATGTATGCAGAAATCCTTGCAGATGTTTGCTACTGCTACCCAGGGTAATGGAGAAGAAATATGAAGCAGTTATGCTTACCACTGCTCAAGGCAGCAGTGTCATTTAAAAAATTACTCCAAGATTCTATGGTTACCAATAGTAGCTATAATTTTTGAGATTCTACTATATGCCAGACACTGTGCTAGATACTTAACAAATATTCCCCACAATAGACTTGAAAGTATGTATTATTTAGTAAATGGAGCTGGTGAGGAATGGAACCTGGCTTCTAACCAGTCTTGTTTGAGACGAGTGAGTGTTCTTTCTGTCATAACACGCTTACTCTGACATGCTTCAGCTAACTTCCTAAAGAAAAGAAAGTGAAGTCACTCAGTCGTGTCTGACTCCTTGTGACCCCATGGACTGTAGCCCACCAGGCTCCTCCATCCATGGAATTTTCCAAGCAAGAATACTGGAGTAGGTTGCCATTTCCTTCTCCAGGGGTTCTTCCCTACTCAACCGTTAATGCCTGGCTTAAATAACCCCTTCACTAGGCAACTCTCTCTCAGTGACTTTGGTGAGATCTTTTCTCTGTAACCCTGATTTGGCACTTTTCATATGATACCTTGAAGTCTTGCTTCCTCTTTTATATACATTCATTCTCCCCCAAGTTGCAATTATATTTATACCCATGTCTCCCCACCCTCATTCCAAAATCTTGAGCCCTTAAATGTATTTTGGGGTCACCAGCCCCAGCATCATAAGAGGAGTTCAGTGATATCATCAGTTGGCATGTAAAGTGAGTTAGGCACAAAGTCCACTGTCTAGAAATGTCTGGAAGTCAAACATTTGCTGTTAGTTGAGCCACTCCATGTTATTTACATGTGGCCTCTGCTCAGACGGTAAAGTGTCTGCCTACAATGCAGGAGACCTGGGTTCGATCCCTGGGTCTGGAAGATTCTCTGGAGAAGGAAATGGCAACCCACTCCAGTACTCTTGCTTGGAAAACTCCATGGATGGAGGAGCCTGGCAGGCTACAGTCCATGGGGTCACAAAGAGTCGGACACGACTGAGCGAGTTCACTTCATTTCTAATAGCCTCAATATTCGTTGGAAGGACTGTTGCTGAAGCAGAAGTCCCAATACTTTGGCCACCTTATGTGAAGAGCCAATTCATTGGAAAAGACTCTCATGCTGGGAAAGATTGAGAGCAGGAGGAGAAAGGGACAACAGAGGATGAGATGGTTGGATGGCATCAGCGACTCAATGGACATGAGTTTGAGCAAGCTCCTGGAGATAGTGAAGAATAGGGGAGCCCGATGTGCACGACTTCATGACAACAGCAACAACAACTCTAATAGCCAGCAGCACACCTCCTTGTAGTAATGACTTACCCTTGGGAATTTTGTACCCATTTATGAGTTGCTTTTACACTGGTTTTGTGCTGCTTTTCTCTCCTCTCATTCTCTCCCAAGAGGAGACCATGACTTGGGTTCTCTTTATACATGACTACTCCTCCCTCTGATAGTCTTCACACTTTGGTTGTTGTTGCTTACTCACTAAGTCATGCCCAATTCTTTTGCAACCCCATGGACTGTAGCCCGCCAGGCTCCTCCGTCCATGGGATTCTCCAGGCAAGAATACTGGATTGGGTTGCTGTTGCCTTCTCCAGGGGATCTTCCCAACCCAGGGATCAAACCTGCATCTCCTACATTGCAGGTGGATTCTTTACTCCTGAGCCACCAGGGAAACCCTTACACTTTGGACTCTAGGAGAATAAAGGAAGGAAACAGAGCTTCCAGTGGATCTCTTCCTCTCTTGTGCATTTGCATTTACTTATTCTTTCTTGAACATTTGAGGGACTTTCTTGGTGGTCCAGTGGTTAAGACTTTGCCTTCCTATGCAGGGGTGAAGGTTCAATCCCTGGTCAAAGAGCTAAGATCTCACATGCCTCATGGCCCCCCAGAAACAAAACATAAAACAGAAGCAATATTGGAACAAATTCAATAAAGACTTAAAAATGGTCCACATCAAAAAAATCTTTTAAAAAAATTTGAGGATTTACTATATCTGAGACATTGTGCCAAGCATTTTGCATATATCATTTAACTCTAATACAAACAACCCTGTGAAATATGCACTATCATTCTCCACATTTTTCCCAAGAGGACTCTCAAGTGTAGAGAAGTTAGGTTAAGTTGCACATGATCACACAGCCAGGAAATGTGAAGGGAGGCCACGTGCTGCTGTTAGTCACTCATCAACTGATGTCAATGAGAAACACAAGTGAAATATGGCAAGTGCAGAAGCATAGATCAGTATGATTGTGGGTAGCATGTGGAGTACCAAGGAAACGGGATCTCTAGACTTATAACCATTCCTTGACTGGGCCCTGCCTTCCCACCTTCTGTTAAGGTGCTCAGACAATATAGATACATTTTTATTAGTTTGAGTGAAGCTCTGAAAAGTATAGCATCATCAACCTAGTGAGTGTTGATGTTACTATTATTTTTTTATAAATAATTTGCTAGGGAAAGAATGTAGCTGCCAGTAATATCTTCCCAAATTCAATATAAATGATTTCTGAATAATTCAAATGTTGGATTATTCATACCCACTTGACCTTCTCCAGTAGCAGAAATCTGTAAGAGTTGATGGTTTGCAAGTATTTGAAGAAGCCATTATGCAAATGAAAATATCATGTCCACTAAAGATACTTGTGGTAGGCATTATGACAAATACAAAAAAGCATAATGTATTTTCTCAAAAGTTCACCATCTTTTTTGAGAAAATATACCTGATACATTTTTCTCATTAAATGACAATAAAACTTTTAAATGGCTCTTTGATGAGTTGATGACAATCACAGGATAATGCGTGATTATACCAATAGCAATTCAGAGAAGAGATATGTACCTTTTAGCTGAAATAAGTGATCTAGACAAGTTTGGTGGAACAGATGGATTTAAAACTAAACTTTAAAAGGTCAATAGAATTAAAGAAAAGAACAATGAAAGGGAGGACAAAATGGGTTGAGTAGAACAGCATGGGAGACTAAACAATCCATAATAGAGAATGTCTTTATGCGTAAACAAATTAGCATCATTATTACACTTAGTTTGGACTTTGGATTTGAGTGAATAGAGTATCTGTGATCCAGTTTGAACTCTGTGACTCTCAGCCCAGGGATTTTCCCCCAGTTCTTTTAGTAACAAAGTTCAGCACTGCAGAGGAAACAAACAACTGTTGCTTGGTGCGCTCTCTGGGGTCTTTGCAGGACTAGACTTCAGGTTGCATCAGATGGAGTATCAGCTTTGGAGAAACACTGCCCAGTATCACCCAGACTTACTCCAGTAGGCCTCTGGAAGGACCTTGTATTTTTCACTTAAAAGTAAGATGTTTGATCCAGCAATCCCAATCCTAGGCATGTATCTGGACAAAACTATAATTCAAAAGATACATGCTCCCCAGTGTTCATTGCAACACCATTCACAATAGCCAAGACATGGAAACAGCGTAAATGTCCATCGACAGATGAATGGATAAAGACAATGTGGTACATACATACAGTGGAATGTTACTCAGCCATTAAAGAATGAAGTAATGCCATCTGCAGCAGCATGGATGCAACTAGAGATGATCATACTAAGCAAAGTAAGTCAGAAAGAGAAATACCATATGATATCACTTATTTGTAGAATCTAAACTATGACATAAACAAACATGTCTATGAAACAGAAACAGACTCATAGACATAGTGAACAGACTTGTGGTTGCCAAGGGGGAGGGGATAAAGGAGGGAAAAAATGGGAGTTTGGGGCCAGCAGAAGCAAACTATTATATACAGGATGGATAAACAACAAGGTCCTACTCTGTAGCACAGGAAACTATATTCAATATCCTGTGACAAACCATAAGGGAAAAGAATATGAAAAAGAATATGTGTGTGTGTGTGTGTGTGTGTGTGTGTGTGTGTGTAGCACTGAGTCGCTTTGCTGTACAGAAGAAATTAATGCAGCATTGTAAATCAAATATGTGTCAATAAAACTTTTTTTAAAAAAGAATCAAGGTCATCTAGGGGAAGCTGTCCATAATGGGCACAGAGGAGAATATAGAACTTAATTGGGCCTCAGACAAAGGAATGTGCTAATGGTTCTCTGAACCTTTGATTTGGGATAAAAATCTTTTGTGATCATGAAAAGAGGATTCATTAACACATAGTCTTAGACATTCATGCTCTGAATATTTGTATTTGAGGAGGGAATACAAGGAAAACCTGTGAGGTCAAATTCACATGGTAGAGAAACACAGAAAGAAATTTTTTTCTGATGAAATAATATCCATCAAGTACAGTAGTGTGGTTCCCAAGGATGCAAGATGGAGGTGGATTGGAGTCTCTGCTTTTGCCTTTCTGTTATCAAAAGTTATTACTCTCTCTCCTTCCTTAGTTGTTTTTTTTTTAACAAAGGAATTCCAAACATGGGTGCATTTTATTTTTTATTTTTGATTGATTGTTGGTTGCTTTACGATTTTTGCAGAGCTCTTCTTCAATGTGTTTTGTGCCCCTCCATTTTAGGTAATCATAGGGAAAGTATAGAGTCCGATATAGAACCGTGGAAATGCTAAGTTTCAAGCATCAGCTGTATCAGTAGGAAAAAAGGTATCACTTGCCTTGAAAAGAAAACTGAAAATGTATAGGCATTCTTTTAAAACCCGACTGAAGTATACTATCTTGTTTCAGAGACTTATGTTGTGTTTTGTGTTTCTAAAATCTTGTACCTCTGCATATATGAAAATAATGGGAAATCTTTACATTTCTAGGCTTCCCTGGTGACTCAGATGGTAAAGAATCCACCTGCAATGCTGGAGACCTGGGTTCGATCCCTGGGTCAGGAAGATCCCCTGGAGAAGGGAATGGCAACCCACTCCAGTCTTCTTGCCTGGAGAACTCCATGGAAAGATGACCCTGGCAGGCTACAGCCCATGGAGTCAGAATCGGACACGACTGAGCAATTAATACTTTACCCCTTTACAATATTGGTTTGATTTCTGCCATATAGCAACATGAATTAGCCATAGATGTACATATGTCCCCTCCCTCTAAAACCTCCCTCCCACCTCCACCCTTTCCCACCCCTCTAGGTTGTTACAGAGCCTGGTCCTTTCTTAGTATTTTATTAATGATTTTTTAAAACTTTTTTTCAGATGACCAAATGACTAGGTCTCACACTATCCGTGGAACTTCCACAATCAAAAAAAAAAAAAATGTGATGATCATTAATAAGGAGACAAGTGCAATCTTAATCACCAAACCTAATCATCATTTCAATAAAGGTAAAGAGTGGCCAGATTTTGGTCTGTTAATAAACAGGAAAGCAGCTAAAAATTTCTGGAGTATTAGACACCTCCAGAGTGGAGCAGGCACTACATTTACAGAAGTCCTAAGGCTGCCCAAGCCTACCAGAGGCAGGTGATAAGCAGTCCTTCAGCCAGGCAGCACCCCATTCAAGAAACATCATATTTGGCCCACAGGGAAGACTGTTTTCTCTAGGGCTTCACTTGGCCTCCTCCTGGGTCACTTTCTTGAACCTCAGACACAACACCAGTGGGCCCACACTCCTCTTTTTCTAAAACTTGTCTCACTAGCTAATTTGTGTGAGTCTAATTCCTCACTCTGTAAATGAATGAATGATCTCCCTAAACAAGGTAGAGATGAGTTAAAAATTTCATATACTCCTTTGGGGTTTTTTTTTTTAAGAGCAGTAATAGATTAAATCAGTTCACATTCTATTGGCTCTTCTCACTAAGATTCAAAACAGCTCTACTCTCTCATCCATGCCTACCTCTCCTTTGATATCTAGTTTTTCACTAACGAAATACAGTAACTGGCATGGCATTCTCAAGGGCTATTTATAAAGCTCATGCATACAAATAAAAATTTCCAATCACCAGTTTTGGCTGTGACACATGATAAAGTAGAGGTATTAGTGGAAGGCTTCAGCTGGTACTATGACCAGTTGCTCCCTTATTTCACAGTGAAGGTCATGGCTTTCTTGAGAAAACTCCTCTCTGGGTAGACTTAACCATTAGCTTTATTCATTCCAACACTAACCCAAAACCTGCTAACCTAGAGTACACTTCACTAAAAATTAGAATCAAACCCTCCAGGAGTGAAAAGAAACTAAAACTGGACTCCAAATGCGTGAATTTTAGTCGTGTCTGACTCTTTGCAACCCTATTGGCTATAGCCCGCCAGGCTCCTCTGTCCATGGGATTCTTCAGGCAAGAATACTGGAGTGGGTTGCCATGCCCTCCTCCAGGGGATCGTCCCAACCCAGGGGTCAAACCCACATCTCTCATGTCTCCTGCATTGGCAGGCAGGTTCTTACCACTAGTGCCACCTGGGAAACCCAGACTCCAAATCAACCTAATCTAATTCTTTACATATGGAGAAGGCAATGGCACCCCACTCCAGTACTCTTGCCTGGAAAATCCCATGGACGGGGGCGCCTGGTAGGCTGCAGTCCATGGGGTCACTAAGAGTCAGGCACGACTGAGCGACTTCACTTTCACTTTTCACTATCATGCATTGGAGAAGGAAATGGCAACCCACTCCAGTGTTCTTGCCTGGAGAATCCCAGGGACGGGGGAGCCTGGTGGGCTGCCGTCTATGGGGTCGCATGGAGTCAGACACAACTGAAGTGACTTCACAGCAGCAGCAGCAATTCTTTACATAGACCTAGTGGACTGAATCTTGGAGTTTCTGCATGGGTAAGAGATGACGTGACATCAGTCATGCAGACAACTAAGGGAATTCTGCAATAGATAGATCCTGAGTGAAGAATGTTGTTTTAGTTCTCTAAAAGAATGTTTCTGTGAAAAGCATAACCAGTACAAGAATTAAATTCCCTGCCATAGAAACTGCTCCTATAGATCTGATATGTAAAAAGACAATGGGCTTTGAGGTTTTGTCCCTTTCTCCTCACTCACATGGGCAGAAGGGATGTGAGGTGAAAGTGTACTGTTCAAGAAATAGAATTCCTACCTTATTTATTAGCCACTTAGGAATAATCAGTGATCTGCATGATAACAGGCATGTCATTGATGGTTGGATTCTGAAAGTATTATAAATGCAATATGTAATATTGCTTGATTGGCTAAAATGTAGTGTTAGGGGAATAGAGGGATGGACAGAAATTTGACAGATTTATTGACAATAAAAACAAGGATGATAATTTAATAATATACATTATTATCATAAGCATTTGTTCATATGTTAAATGACTCCACGCTCCTGAGCTTTTGCAGTAGGTTCCTGGATAATGCATTATTTTGTCCTCTTCTTTGAAGCTGATTGTTGCTTATTATAGTCATTAAAATGCCTACTTATAGTATTTTTCAAAGTATAATATTTATGCATTTCATACATGAATGTTTTGACCTTGGTAATTCATGAGTGTACAAGTGAGTATGGGCGTATCTATGCATATGTGTGTGTGCCCATTTGTCTTTATATACAGCTTTTTGCACTTCCTGAAAGTCAGCTTTACTTCTATTAGTTGAGGCTAGAAAGTAATTCAATTCTGGTGAAATGCAATTCTATAGTCACCTTGATGATATCTGTTAGAGAGAATTTTGATGTTGGTGTGGAAGTTTTCATGACTTAGTAGTGGGAAATGGCAACCCACTCCAGTGTTCTTGCCTGGAGAATCCCAGGGACGGGGGAGCCTTGTGGGCTGCCATCTATGGGGTCGCACAGAGTCGGACACGACTGAAGCGACTTAGCAGCAGCAGCAGCAGCAGCAGCAGCAGTGTTTTACATCACTTTATAATCTTTTAATTTACCTTCAAATATTTTACTCAAACCAAAAGGTATTGAAATAATATAACAGAAATATATGAATATCTTCCTTGATTTAAGAAATGATATATTACCAAAAGATAGATACTCCTTTCTGAAACCTCTTTGATCAAAATTCACACCCTTCCATAGGTAATCAGAGCCTATGATTTGGTAGATTTCTTTGGGTTTTTATTATGTATGTATGTTTGATTGAATATTTAATGTTTTAAACTTTATACCAGACCACCTGACCTGCCTCCTGATAAATCTGTATGCAGGTCAAGAAGCAACACTTAGAACTGGACATGGAACAACAGACTGGTTCCAAATAGGGAAAGGAGTATGTCAAGGCTGTATATTGTCATCCTGCTTATTTAATTTATATGCAGAGTACATCATGAGAAACACTGGGCTGGGAGAAGCACAAGCTGGAATCAAGATTGCCGGGAGAAATATCAATAACCTCAGATATGCAGATGACACCACCCTTATGGCAGAAAGTGAAGAGGAACTAAAAAGCCTCTTGATGAAATTGCAAGAGGAGAGTGAAAAAGTTGGCTTAAAGCTCAACATTCAGAAAACGAAGATCATGGCATCTGGTCCCATCACTCCATGGGAAATAGATGGGGAAACAGTGGAAACAGCATCAGACTTTATTTTGGGGGGCTCCAAAATCACTGCAGATGGTGACTGCAGCCATGAAATTAAAAGACGCTTACTCCTTGGAAGAAAAGTTATGACCAACCTAGATAGCATATTGAAAAGCAGAGACGTTACTTTGCCAACAAAGGTCCGTCTAGTCAAGGCTATGGTTTTTCCAGTGGTCATGTATGGATGTGAGTTGGACTGTGAAGAAGGCTGAGCACCGAAGAATTGATACTTTTGAACTGTGGTGTTGGAGAAGACTCTTGAGAGTCCCTTGGACTGCAAGGAGATCCAGTCAGTCCATCCTAAAGGAGACCAGTCCTGAGTGTTCATTGGAAGGACTGATGCTGAGGCTGAAACTCCAATACTTTGGCCACCTCATGCAAAGAGTTGACTCATTGGAAAAGACCCTAATGCTGGGAAGGATTGTGGGCAGGAGGAGAAGGGGACGACAGAGGATGAGATGGCTGGATGGCATCATCGACTTGATGAACATGAGTTTGAGTGAACTCCGGGAGTTGGTGATGGACAGGGAGGCCTGGCGTGCTGCAATTCATGGGGTCATAAGGAGTCAGACACGACTGAGCAACTGAACTGAACTGAACTGAACTGAGACCGCACAATCCAGCTTATTAGAAGTGTGTGTAAAATTAAAAGTAAATAAGTTTTGAGGTTGATCTGAATATATTTCCTATGAGCAAAGAGAAGGGGTATTGGTACTTTGATCACTCAGAGACATTTTTATAACTTATTTTTTGTTCTTGGCTATGTTCCTGATAGGTGACAACTTGAGACCTGAAAAAATGAGAAAATTTCTTTTTTTCTTATAAATATCAGTAGACTTTTAATAGCTTATTCTCCAAAAATAAGCATTAATATGTAAAAGAACTGGAGGGAGCTTTTTCTCTCCCCAATAAGCCAAGAAGCGACTATATTAATACTCTTTTATAAAATCAAAGAAATAATAACCATTGAGCATCCAAGTTGTTATTGTGTATGGCCTCAGATTTTATATTCACAGTGACATGATATGATACACATAACAGCTCAGCAGTAATCTGTGAGACCAAAAGAATGCTTGCACATCCAGATTTGAATCTCAGGATATCCTTGCCATATCTCAGAATGTCTTTTCCAATAAATAAAATATATTTATATTTTAAATTAATTTATTTTTCAATTGAAGGATAATTGCTTTACAGACTTGTGTTGGTTTCTGCCAAACATAAACATGAATGAATCAGCCATAGATATACATATGTCCCCTCCCTCTTGAACTTCCCTCCCACCTCCCTCCCCATCCCACCCCTCTAGGTTGTTACAGATCCCCAGGTTGAGTTCCTTGAGTCATACAGCAAATTGCCATCCAATAAATAAAATATTTTTAAATGACAGCTAGGTCATATAGGTAGTTCTAAAAGACTGTATAAACCATGATTTAGCCAGAACCTAATACTGGATTACTTCAGATGTTAGGAGGAAGACAAAAATGCCCTTTAATGTTAGAATATACCTAACTCTTTATGAATCTTATATTGCCTTTTTTGCTCCTCTCTTAAACACATCTGTATTTTCATGTTGTTCCAAATCCTCCATCCCTTCCCAGTTAAAGCTCTGACTCTCTAAGTTATTCAATGAAACAGAAAATATTAAAACAGTCAGATTGAACTAATTCACACTAACATGAAAATGGCTTCTTAATCCTTCCAAAGGAATTTGAATTATTAAAATATAGCTTTGATAAGCTAATTGAATTTTCAGTATCAGTATTTCAGGCACATTAAGCAAGTAGAAAATTCAATTAATATTTGGTGAGATATTTGGAGTGATGGGAAATGACTTAGATATCATCACTGCCTTAGGAATTGCTGTTCATAATCTCTTCTCTCCCGATAATAGAGATGTTAAAATTTCTCCAATAATATCTACTTCCCATAATAATAATAGGTATATCTAGAGAGGGCTTTTTAAATGGTCATGGTCATATATTTATATCAAAGACTGGTGTATGAGGGCTTCTTTCAGAAGATAAAAATAAACACTTTTGAAATGTTTGTGTTTTGTTATTACCTTTTGAAATTAGTCTTTTGGGGTTTGTTTTGTATCTTCCTGGTGGAGCTGATGGGAAGAAATAGTTTGTAGACTCTGAAAAGAAAACACTTTGTCCTTTATGCTCCCTCTAATTCTGACTCCACCAATAAATAAAGAAAAAAGTGGGAAGGGAAGGATAAAAGAAGCGAAGACAACCCACATATCAGAAGTAATTATTCATCCTAGATCCTGACATAGAAGGAAAGCTTTAAAAAGAGGCTTGTCTCTATGTCTTGCAGTAAAAATGAATATTAGCATGAAAGGATGTTATCTGAAAAAGCAGCGCAAGATTAACCTTAAAGCTAAAAGGAAATAGAATCAAGTTTCATGTGATCATAAAAATATACTGGACGCAATTACAAACCTGGTCTTCTAGTCAATGAATACCTGATTCTTGAAATGAATGGTTTTAGAGACAGCAATGTAAGGAGTATCTTGACATGATGGTTATGAAATCTAAATTGTATTATTGATTCATAGTCCAATGAGTCCATGCTCACTTTGTACTTGATGACAGGACAACCTGTTCTTTGACAAAATGATGACATGTGTCCTAAGCCTTTTCTAAGTCCTGCTGAAGGTCACTGATCCAGAAGAAATAGAAAATGATTCTGGCTCATCTTTTAAAGATTCCTTTGTTTCATCCAAGCATTCTCATTGATTGAATCTCATTACTATGCCTGCACTGATGTCTCGTAAACCAGCCTGTCTTCCTCTTTCTCTTTTCTGGCCTGTTTGGCTCAGACCCTTCTTTGAACGAGGCTGAGTTGAAAGAGAAGTTTGAATTTCTACTTCACTTTTGTTTTCACTTCTCAAAGATCAGAATTTTCCCAAAACACCATTTATTTTTTAAAGGAGAAACATCCTTCAGGAGTTGTTCCGTTCTTAAAACTGATGGCAACAATCTGATGTTAAGCGCAGCTTTAGTCGGAGAATTCCATTAATGAATGAGGTGCTTAATTTGTTCATTCATTTGTTCACAAAGATTTATTAAGCCCCTACATATGCCAAGTACTAGATTAATTGCTAGACGGAAAGCAGTGGGCCAGAGAGACAGTCTCACATCTTAGCAGCCTTAGCACAGAGACAGAAAGACAGAGCTTGAACAATAATTAGGAGATTGAGGATGCTATTTTTTTCCTTCTTCTTTTAAAAAGTGAAATATAGTTGCTTGCATTTCAGGTGTACAGCAGAATGATTCTGATATATATATATATATTTATATATATATATATATTCTGATACATATATATCAGAGAGAGAGAGAGAGAATATGAAAAACACATTCTTCAGTTTATTTTCCATTACAGGTTATTACAAGATGTTGAGTATATTTCCCTGTGCTAAACAGTAGGTCCTTGTTTTTTATCTATTTTATATATACTTGTGTGTATCTGTTAATCCCAAGCTCCTAATTTATCCCTCCTTCCCTTTCCCCTTTGGTAACCATAGTCAAAGTCAAGTTGCTCAGTGGTGTCCGACTCTTCGCAACCCTGTGGACTGTAGCCTACCAGGCTCCTCCATCCATGGGATTCTCCAGGCAAGAATACTGGAGTGGGTTGCCATTTCCTTCTCCAGGGGATCTTCCCAACCCAGGGATCGAACCCAGGTCTCCCACATTGCAGGCAGACACTTTACCCTCTGAGCCACCAGGGAAGGTTAAGGATGTTACAAAGTGAAAAGTGCATGTATCATCAGGGTGTACATAGATAAGGCCTTTTTGAAGAATGCATTTAAGCAGAGACCAGAAGGATCAGTAAAATGGCAAATGCTAAAAGTGTGGAGGGGTTATGCAGAAAGAACAGCTTATATGAATACTTTGAGGCAAAAGAGAATATGACCCATTTATATGCTTAGTCACTCAGTCTTGTCCGACTCTTTGCGACCCCAGGGACTGTAGCCTCCCAGGCTCCTCTGTCCATGGGATTCTCCAGGCAAGAATACTGGAGTGGGTTGCCATGCCCTTCTGTTTTACAAAAAGCAATTCTTTATGGCCAGCACATGGAGAATGAGGTCAAGAGTGCAAGTGTGAGATTTTGGAGATAGGTGTGATTCATATCATGGGGGACCTTGTAGTCATGCCAAGGAGTTGGTCTTTTTCCATAGGGGCCATGACAAAATTTTTTTTTTTTTTTTGAGAAGGGAATGGCAATCTGGAGAATCCCATGGACAGAGGAACCTGGTGGCCTATAGTCCATAAGGTCACACAGGATCAGACACGACTGAAACGACTTAGCATGGCATGAGAAATTTTTAAGTTGGGAAGTAACATTTTCATTTCCAAATTATCTCTCTGGCTGTAATTGTAAAAACAGATCTGAGAATTGTGATATTGGATGTAAGGAATCCAGTTATGAAGTTGTTACAAACCTTTGGTTCTAGAAACATAATAGCCTAAGACAGCAGAAAAAAAAAATTCTTGCTATAAATTGCTAGATGTTCTGAAAAGAATAAATAACTAAGTATGTGTGGTCATAAGAAATATAGATGACAGAAGTAAAGAAGCTAAAATCCCAGAGAACCCAGCAAGTGAGCCAGCACTGTGTGTCTATTTGAGTTGATAACACTTGGTCATTTGCAAGCTTGGGTTTAATACCTAGGAAGGGACAAAGGTGTTGTCCTGAGCATGAATGAGGTAACAAGTTGGAACTAAGATCTCAAAGGGCTGCATCCTCAATGAAAAGGCGAAATAGGAAAAAAGTCCACCCATCAGCAGAGGGATACAAGATGAAACCTTGAGCTCCTGTCTTTCTTAAGCTCGCCTTGAGAAAGGGTGCTCTCATTTGAGAGTTTTATCTCCTGGGCCTTCACCTCACACAGATTTGAGGTTCATGTTTATACTACTATCTTGGACCAAGAACACCCAGGAAACTAAACACAAAATGCTTCTGAGAAATATCCCCATACCACAGTGGTAAAGAATCCGCCTGCAATGCAGGAGACACAAGAGATGCGGGTTTGATCCCTGGGTCAGGAAGATCCCCTGGAGGAGGGCATGGCAACCCACTCCAGTACTCTTGCCTGGAAAATTCCATGGGCAGAGGAGCCTGGAAGGCTACAGTCCATGGGGTCGCAAGAGTCAGACACAACTGAGCGACTGAGCACACACTCACACAGTTTATTATGAATGAGAATCATTAGTGATAACAGTCCACGTATTTAAACTGGAAAGAACTGAGAGAAAGGAATATGAAATTAGTACATATAAATAGCATAAAAGAAGAAACAAACTTAGGACTTTTCTAATTGTCTGGTGGCTAAGACTCTGCACTCCCAATGCAGAGGGCCCAGGTTTAATCCCTGAAGTGACTTAGCACACACGCATGTTAACCAGGTAAGACTTTTTTTTTCACCTTTTAAAAAATTGTGACATAATTTACATACTGTAAAATTCACCCATTGAAATTGTACAACTTAGTAGGTTGTAGCATATCCACAAGGTTATACAGCTCTTCTTGTTGTTGTTTAGTCGCCAAGTCGTGTCCAACTCTTTTGTGACCCCATGGACTGTAGCCCACCAGAGGCTCCTCTTTCCATGGAATTCTCCAGGTAAGAATACTGGGTAGGTTGCCATTTCCTTCTCCAGCGTATCTTCCCAACCCAGGGATTGAACCTGCCTCTCCTACATTGGCAGGCGGATTCTTTACCACTGAGCCACAGGAGAAGTCCATACAACTCTTAGCATTATCTAATTCCAGAGCTCCAGAAAGAACCTCTGTATCCGTTAGCGATCACACTCCATTCCCTGTCTTCCCCCAACCCAGGGCAACCACAAATCTACTTTCTGCCTCTGTGAATTTGCTAATTCTGAACATTTAATACAAATGAATCATATAATGTACAGCCTTTTGTATCTGACTTCTTTCACTTAGCATAATGCTTCAAGATTCATCTGTGTTGTAGCACATACCAGTACTCCATTCCTTTTTATTGCCGAGTAATATTCCATTGTGTGGAAATGCCACATTTTGTTTATCCATTCTTCAGTTGATGGACATTTGGGTTATTTTCACTTTTTGATGATTATGAGTAATGCTTCTATAAACATTTGTGCATAAAGTTTTGTGTGAACACATGCTTTTTATTTTCTTTAATATATTCTTAGGAGTACAACTGTTGGGTCATATGATAACTCTACATTTAGCATTTTAAGAAAACTGCCTAGAAAGATGGTACTGATGAACCTACTTGCAGGGCAGCAGTGGAGAGGCAGGCATAGAGAACAGACTGGCAGACATGAGGCAGAGGAAGGAGAGGATGGGACGAATGAAGAAAGTCATGTGGAAACATACACTACCGGATGTAAAATAGATCAGCAGTGGGAATTTGCTGTATTACTCAGGGAACGCAAACCAGAGCTTTGTGATGACCTAGAGGGGTGGGATGGAGTGGGAGGTGGGAGGGAGGCTTAAGAGGGAGGGGACATAAGTATACCTATGGCTGACACATGTTGATGTATGGCAGAAACCAGCGCAATATTGTAAAGCAATTATCCTTCAGTTAAAAATAAATACATTTTAAAAAGGAAAACTACCAAACTGTTTCCACAGCAGCTGCACCATTTTACCCGTGTGTAGGTATGTGTACGTGCATAAGGGAAGGAGAAATGGTGGGAGAGAAATACTTATATCTACGTGACAGGGGCCAAAGAGAAAAGCAATGGCATTCAAGTCAGAATAGCACGAATAAAACCCCAAAGATGAAACAATTGTACTTTTGCACTGAAGGACATAGAAATTGTTTGGCATTGCTGAAGCAAAAAATTGCAAGGCAGGAGGTCAGAGGATTTAGAGATTTAAGACAAGCAAGATTGTTACCACCTGTTATGTCACCTTGGGCAATTCAAGTAACATCTCTGAGCTCTGGTTTATTCATCTGAAAAGTGGGATTAACGTTTCTTATCCTGTCAGCTTCCCAGGATTATAAGAATCAAATGGCAAAGAGGCTACAAACGTGCTCATAAAATCGAGGCTGTAGTAATAGCAGAAAGCTATTAATAGCTCCAACATAAGCATAACAAGGTTGATGTCCAGGCGCAGCCTCAGTGTAGCTCATATAGTTCTGATCTCCAACAAGGTCATAAATTCCTGCTGTTTTTAACTTCCTAAGTGAAAAACACTGATACACACTAACCATACTTCAGAAAGCAATTCGTGCTGCATGTCCTTCTGACAGTGGGTAAGCATCAGAAATAATTATTTATCAATTTACATCAACTTTACAATCTGTTGAATCATTCTTTTGTGAAGAACTAATATGTAATTTTTCTACCTCAGTTGTTCCACAGTACTTCATTTAGTGTTAAATACAGCAGCACTCTAATAAGCAAACCCAAAATCTCAGAGGTTTAATACAATAATAGCTTATTATTTGTTTATATAATAATACAAGATGCTCAGGCTTCCCTGGTGGGTCAGACGGTAAAGAATCTGCCTGCAATGCAGGAGACCTGGGTTTGATCCCTGGATCAGGAAGATCCCCTGGAGGAGAGCATGGCAACTCACTCCAGTATTCTTGCCTGGGAAATCCCATGGAGAGAGGGGCCTGGTAGGCTACAGTCCATGGGGTCGTAAAGAGTCAGACGCTACTGAACAACAAACACACACACACACAAGATGGTCAACCAGGGTATGAGAAGATGGGGAACACGCGAGAAGGCTCTGTTCCCATTCAGTCATTCTGGGACCTGAGATATAGTTATTTCTTGCTGGGAGCTTCCAATATCATAAGAAAAATGAGACGTAACAATAAATAATGTCAAATAAGTATATGAGCCTCCACATGAAGTTGGGGTCTGGGAGACTGCAATGGAAGGAGCGGGTCAAAGGCTTGGAGTGGTCTGTGATGAATTCCTGTCTAAAGATGAATGCCTTAACATAGTGGAGAGGTATTCCATGAAGGAGACATGAGATGAGCAAAATTTTGGAGATGGGAGAAGTTAAAGTGATTTCAAATGAGACAAACATTTCTCAGTTTTTAGAAGTCTGCCATAGTTGTGTAAGATGTTAACATTAGGGGAAGCTGGGTTAAGTATATACAGGAATTCTCTGTACTGGTTTACAATTCTTGCTGCTGCTACTGCTAAGTCACTTCAGTCGTGTCCAACCCTGTGTCACTCCATAGATGGCAGCCCCCCAGGCTCCCCCGTCCCTGGGATTCTCCAGGCAAGAACACTGGAGTGGGTTGCCATTTCCTTCTCCAACGCATGAGAGTGAAAAGTGAAAGTGAAGTCACTCAGTCGTGTCTGACTCTTAGCGACCCCATGGACTGCGGCCTACCAGGCTCCTCCATCCATGGGGTTTTCCAGGCAAGAGTACCGGAGTGGGGTGCCATTGCAACTCTTATGTAAATATAAAATATTTTAAAAGTTTTAAATAATTGTGTGTGTATTGGGGGGGGGGTGTAGTGCCTGTGAGGAATGCCATGAAGGACACAATTAGGAAGGAGGAAATGGGAGAATCATAGTTGTCCTGTTAAAACTGAGGCAATTGACACAAAGAATAACTGTGTGTCCAAAGTCATATCACCACTTAGAAGCAAAACTGTGACTAGCCCACTCTACTATTTCTTGCATAGAATGAAACAAACTTGCAAATGAGCTTGAAAAATGGGAGAGATCCATGAAAAGATAGTATTTGCAACCAAATACAATGTCAGTAAATTTGTGCTCATTGTGGCTTCAGACTATACAAGTTAAGTCATGGGAAGCAAACTTCCAAAAATGATGGATGTCAAATTTAACAAATTAAGAATTAAAATATGCTCTTCCTCATAAATAACCTACACAATGATTTTCTTCGCCATATGTGACTAATGTTCTGATTTTAATCAGCAGCATATTGCATAGCGAATGCTTACCTTGAACTTGCCCATATTTTTAGAATGTAATTGCAACATTTATTAATGAAGGCATGAAACAGCCTCTTATAGTTTCATGTCTGTTAATGGGAATTTCATAAGGGCATTGGATAATATTATTAGAAGGTCCAGGGTGGAGCCCTGACATTGCATTCTAAATTATGTTATTTTCATAGTTTCTTGAATGGAGATGGGGATGACAGACATTGGGAAAAGTTACTGTAAATATGCAGCAAGGAAAACTATGTGTGTATATATATAGTTATGTATTTAAAATTATACATATATACTATATATTTGATCTGTAGATTTAATCGTCCTTTGTTTGAATCAATTCCGTTTAGTTCAGTCACTCAGTCATGTCCAACTCTTTGCAACCCCATGGACTGCAGCACGCCAGGCTTCCCTGTCCATCACCAACTCCCGGAGTTTACTCAAACTCATGTCCATCGAGTCAGTGATGCCATCCAACCATCTCATCCTCGGTCATCTCCTTCTCCTCCTGCCTTCAATCTTTCCCAGCATCAGGGTCTTTTCCAATGAGTCAGTTCTTTGCATCAGGTGACCAAAGCATTGGAGTTTGAGCATCAGTCCTTCCAATGAATATTCAGGGTTGATTTCCTTTAGAGTTGACTGATTTCATCTCCTTGCAGTCCAAGGGACTCTCAAGAGTCTTCTCCAACATCACAGTTCAAAAGCATCAATTCTTCTGCGCTCAGCTTTCTTTATAGTCCAACTCTTACATCTATACACGACCACTGGAAAAACCATAGCCTTGACTAGACGGACCTTTGTTGGCAAAGTAATGTCTCTACTTTTTAATACGCTGTCTAGTTTGGTCATAGCTTTTCTTCCAAGGAGCAATTGTCTTTTAATTTCATGGCTGCAGTCACCATCTGCAGTGATTTTGGAGCCCTCCCAAATAAACTCTCTCACTGTTTCCACTGTTTCCCCATCTATTTGCCATGAAGTGATGGGACCAGATGCCGTGATCTTAGTTTTCTGAACATTGAGTTTTAAGTCAACTTTTGAATAGTCACTAAAAAATGTTAACAATAATAATTTATTTTATACATTTATATTAAAACTATCACATATAGAACTTTTATATGCCAGGTACAGTTTAAGCCGTTCAGATGCATCAACTCATGAAGTACAGGGAATGCCTGACATACAAATAATTACCCTATAGATGACCTCATTCCCAGTGCACAGGACCCTACACAAGACCATTAGATGACCACTTGCCATGGAAAGAAAGCTACTGGGAAATAAACGGTAAATTTTCTCCAGATTCATGTCTTAGAAGAATAAAAAATATAGGTAACGGCTTCCCAGGTGGCACAGTAGTAAAGAATCCACCTGCCAGTGCAGGAGATGCAAGAGACTCGGGTTCTATCCCTGCATCAGGAAGATCCCCTAGAGGAGGAAATGACAACCCAGTTCAGTATTCCTGCCTGGAAAATTCCATGGACAGAGGAGCCTGGTGAGCTACTGTCCATGGGATCAGCTAAGAGTGGAACATGATTGAGGGATAACACACACACACCCCCACACACACACGAGGGAGTTTAGGAGGCCTGATTAGGATGAAGCTCATAGGTTACTGTGCTGCTGCCATGTCCCTTCCCATCCCTGCATCCCCTGCAGCCACACACACCACATCCCTGTAGACATCTCCTTGCCCCCCAAAGCTGCCTAAATGTTTCTCTTCAGCTATGTATGCTTGAAGACTTGCCAGTAAGAAATTTACCTGTAATAGCAAGAATTCTCTTAAAAAATACTTCCCCAACCTAAGTACGAATCAAATAAAAATTCCTGTGGATTCATTCAAGGGAAATTACCCTTCTTCCTGCTTGGTAGAAGAATGTTTGCTAGAGGGGCTAAGTCCCATAAACAAGGCAGTAAAAGGAAATAATGAGTGAGTGAGGGTGATGGGAAGTAAGATGTCCTAGCATACAACAGAATATTACTCAGCCATGAAAAAAACCAAAATAATGCCATTTGCAGCAACATAAATGGACCTAGAGATTGATGTACTGAATGAAGTGAGGCAGACAGAAAAGGACAAATATCATATATCACTTGTATGTGTACTCTAAAGAAATGGTACAGATGAACTTATTAACGAAACAGAAATAGAGTCACAGATGTAGAAAACAAATTCGTGGTTATGAGGGGTAAGGGGGATAGGAGATTGGGATTGACATATACACACTCATATATATAAAATAAATAACCAGCAAGAACCTACTGTATAGCTCAGGGAACTCTACTTACTACTCTGTAATGATTTATATGAAAAAAAGAATTTAAAAAAGAGTGGATTATATATATATATAAAATATATACGTATAACTGCTTCACTTTACTGTACACTTGAAACTAACACAGCATTGTAAATCAACTATATTCCAATAAAAATTTTAATAAATAAAAAATTTGAAATCAGATAAAAGTAAGATAAATGCAATAAAAAACAAAAAATAGGCTTCTCAAGAAAGACCTCACCAAGATGAGACTTGTAGTTGGTAGAGAGCAAGCCTTGTACATACTGGGGAAAGAAAGTTTTCAGGCAAAGGGAATAAGACAGGAGTTGGTTTAGCATACAGGTAAGTTACACTGCGGCAAGCAACGACAAGAATCTTGTAGGAGAGGCTTGTGGTTCTATCAAAGTAGCAACGCATAGGTGGAAGTGGTTGTATTTGCTGAAGGATCAGATGTGAGGTGTGAGAGAAAGAAGCATCACCAATAACACCAAGATGGTTGACCTGAGAAACCAGAACCATTAAGTTACTATTATCTGAGATGTGGTAAGAGAAGGTAGTGGGGGAAAGCTCAGGAGCCCAGCTGTGTACATGGAGAGTTTGAGATGTCAGTTATTTAGGGGGAAACTGAGGAAAGAGTGGAACAGGAGAGCAATAGTAGCTATAAAAGTATGTGCAATCTTAAAAACTTGCAGGAGTATCAGGCTATCCCAAGGAAAGTTGCTTTTCCTTATATATTATCAAACCAGTGGAATACGAGCATTTGGAGATCATGTATGACAGTCTTGAATAGTCTACTAAAGAAGAGCTGAAAGCTTCACTAAGACAAAGGCAAGAAATTGAAGATAGACAAGCATCAGAGACAAACTTCAACCATTTTAAATATTGTTCTGAAAGAAAAAAAAATCAATCCCTGTCTTGCATGTTCCCTCTGCATGCCATGGACTCCTGTGCTACCCACTTTCCAGAATTCATACTAATGCCACTAGCTTCTGGGGCTCCCTCATCTCCCAGGAAACCAGTATTTTTTTTTTTTTTTTGGTAACATTGTTTCTATGGATGATTTCAAACGATGCCCACTTCACTTGCAAATACCACACTGCCTGGATTTTAAAAGTAAAAGCATCCCTGACTAGGTGATTCAGTTCACATCTCAGATTGTCTGGGCTCCTTTACTTGCAGTTTTCTCCTCATATAGCTGCCGGTCATCCTTAGAGGGCACGTGTGTGCTGCAAACAGAAAGGTGACAGGGCTTCCCCATCTGGCTTTAGAGGTTAGACTGTCATTCGCAGCAACTCCCCACCTTCTGGGAATAGAATGCTCTGCCATTGCTAGATTTAGTGACGGCTCAAAGTCCTACACCAACCCCCCCCCACCCACCCAACCAACCATACTGTCTCCAAACTTCTTCTTTTCCATTAATGAATTAATTAGAATTTTGTTTGGGGAGAATGTTGTGACATCTCTTGAGATAATTGGAGACGTCCTGGGGAGTTGCAGAGCCAGAGTCAGAAATCACTTCTCTGAGCTATTTTCGTGTAAAATGGAGGAAACTGACAAGAAAACTAGGCAACTGGGGAAATAAAGGGTCTCTAACCCAGAAGCTGAGTGAAAGGACAGATACTTAATGATACAGAATGATCAACCCAGTTCTGATGATCAGCTGAACAAGTTGAGATGGAGGTTCTGCTCTCAGAGTTGTTTGTGGGCTGAACACATAAGACACGGGATCCAAGATAGATGCAGTTGCCTTGCCCTGAATATGTAAGTGCTAAGAAGGCACAGTAGGAAAGCCCCCGATTTTCCAGTAGAGATGATGGAAGGATCGTTATTATCAGCCTAGTGCTGCTTCACTTCTCAAATGTAAATATGGCTCTCCATTATTCATGGAAGTCTATTAGGGCTTAGATTTCACTCCCTGCACCTCCAGTCCAGCACCAGCAAGAACCCCATACAGAATGAATAATTGCTAAACTGGAACATGATTTGCAATGTTGTAGACTTTTATTTTGATGGCTTCTGGCAAATGTCAAAAATGTTAACAATTTAGATTGTTTTGAGGGTTTCTTTTGCTCTGACCTCCACTTTGTACTTGGTCTACCAGATTTTCAGTCTAGGCCAAAAATCGAATAACGTAAGTCATGCAGTGAAGCTAATTTTGATACTAAGGGGGAAGGGAAAGGGTGCCATGATTTAAACTCAGCGTTAGCCCCCAAAGTCATTCATTAGATATAAAATCCATGAGTTCACATAATCAGAAGCTCAGCTCACTTCTAATGCTGGCAAAACTCCCACTTCCTGCCCTGTTCCCCTCAGCTACAGGACTGGCTATTCATACCTTTAGCCTGGGAGCTGGTTAAATGAAAGAAGAGACTGAGGCATGTTGTATAGTCATCAAAGAACATCTAAAAGGAGATATGAACTCATAAAATAATAATTTCACAGTTGAAAAAAATTTTTAGTGTCCTCTAATCCAACCCCCTTATTTTACAGATGAGAAAGTGAAGTTGGGAGAGGCAGAGCGACTTGTCTAAGATGTAAAAGCTGGTTAGATGGAATGCCACTAAGCGATAGAAAGGAGGGAACTATTGATATCTGCAACAAGGTGGATGGATCTCCAGGGAATTATACTCAGTGAAAGAAGTCAATCCTCAAAGGTTATATACTATATAATTTCATGTAAAGGACTTTCTTCAAATGACAAAATTATAGAGCTGAAGAAGAGATTAGTGGTTGTCAGGAGATGAGGGCAGTAAGGTGTTGCTATAAAAGGTCATGGGGAAATCCTTGTGGTGATGGAAATACTCTGTAGTTTGACTGCATCATCATTGTCAGCATCCTTATGATATTGTACTATAGTTTTACAAGGTTTTATTAGTGGTAGAAACTGGGTAAAGGGTATATAAAGGATATGTGAGATTTCTCTGTGTTATTTCTTAAAAGTGCTTGTAAAAATGCAGTGCTTTCCAAAATTAAAATTTTAATGTAAAAAAGCACAGTTCAAAGCAGCGCTGCTACACTCACAACCATTCATGAAAATGTTTCCTGAATCTTGATTAGGTGATAATTGCAATATTGTATAGGTTTGTCAGTCTTCTCAAACTATATACTTAATATCTGGGCATTTATTGTATGCAAATTGTATCTCAGTAAAAAAAGAAAAATCAACTATGCAGCATGATTGTTGCTCCAATATTTGGACTTGAAAGGAAAGCTGTACAAACCTTTCATGAAAAGATATTTTCCTCTAACTTGTCTTCTCATTCAGGACCAGTAGATATCCTGTTTGCATACTACCGCCACTTCTTTAAAAAAGAAAAGGCAAATCAGAGACAGAGCAGGGATGGCATCGTGGATAGTATGACTCTTCATAGAGAGTGCCCATTCTAGGGCTAGGATGAGATGTCTCAAAAATGGCCTCAATTCATGAGTTACACTCTACAGGGTTACAGATTCTGAGTAAAAGGATGGTGAAGTGGCTCTGGGATTAAAAAAAAAAAAAACAGGATGATGCAATGTAAATATAAGGCCAGATGTGAGTTGCTAGCTACAGAAATAGACTTTTTGGTGAGTCTGAAGTTTGAGACTGCTAAGAGGGCAATTTGCAAGTGAAATTGACTTGAGAAAATCACCTTCACTTCAACCAGGCTTGCCACTATGTTAGTTGCCATTACCAATTATTTGCACCAATGCCTTGGGTAGACATGTGGTCAGAGGCACTAGAGCAGTCAGGAGAATGAGAACAGAGAGCTTTGAAAGGACATGAAGGAGTTTTACCTCACTCTGATCTTGCTGGGGGTCTGTAAGCCACGGAAGATGGCCCCTTTGCCTGGACAGCTGCTGGATCCCCTGCTCTATGTGTCACATGTCGCCATCTGTAGGCAATGTCTCCTTTTCCCCCTGCACCTCACATCACCACCTCTTCATGACAACTGTGCCAGAATCACTGCTGCAGTTCAAACAAAAAGGTGCTGGTAGGGTGATGAATTCATTTTGGTTTGCCTAAAACTGGTTCAGCTTTAGTACTGAGTATTCTATGTCCAGAAAGCCCGTGTAATCCTAGGCATTTCAGGGACAGCTTGTTACCCTAGGAGTTGGTCAAGGCTGAAGGTCACCAGAGAAAGTTGCTTGTCACTAAAAGGTTTCCCACCATGTCATTTAAGCTGACGAACTCACCCCAGTCCAGGCTTAGAAACTTGATTTTTATTCCCTGCACTGAAAGTAGATCCATCTCACGGGAAGACTCACATCCTTTATTGAAACTGACACAGAAATCCAAATACCACTGGAAAGCTGACCTGGCGGATCAGGGCTTTCTCTCATAGGGAAACTTCATGCAAAGACAAATGATTGACAGAAATTTTTCAGGTGAGCAGGGAATCAGACGAAGGGGCCTAAACTTTATGATCCATGACAGATTATGCTGAAACAGAGAGAAAAGGGCTGGAGTTCAGGGACAGATACACGTACCCAAGGACACACGCACATGTACCTCAACTGAAAGAAAAGTTTCACTGAACATTTCTCACCTTTGCAACACATGATACCTTCAGATATTTTTGTTCTATTGTATTTGATTTTTAAAATCTTGGTAGTTTTAAAATGTCTGAGAAGCACTATGATGGTGGACTTCCCCACTGGCTCAGTGGATAAAGAATCCATATGATCAGACATGACATTCATATGATCATAGCTTTCCTCCAAACAGGTTAAGTAACAATGGATTGGGTTTCTGCCACTTAAATGGCACTCACTTTCCCACTCAGCCTACATGTATGCTCAAGTCATTGTGACTGAACTTGTGTGTCAAACTCTGCTGTCTGACATTTCAGATGCAGGTTTCCCCCCTAGCTGTACCCCTGTACATTCTCTGTGTGTGATTGTATATATGTGTGTGTGTTATTAGATTAATGCTCATTGAAACACATTCTTTCCAGCTTCCTGGGGAACATCTCACTCTTGCCCCCAAGGCACATCCTACAATACATTACTCATTTTCTAGAACTTGACAATTAACAAAATACATTGCTATATAATATTACTTGTGGTGGTTTAATCGCTAAGTCATGACTGACTCTTGTGACCCCCTGGACTGTAACCCACCAGGCTCCCCTGTCCATGGGATTCTCCGGGTAAGAATAATGGAGTGGGTTGCCATTTCCTTCTCTAGGGAATCCTCCTAACCCGGGAATTGAACCTGGGTCTCCTGCATTGCAGGCAGATTTCTTACCAACTGAGCTATGAGGGAAGCGCATATGTTATTACTTGAGTATTCATGAAATAGATAAATCAAGTATTATTGGCTGCAAATTTTACAGATATAGAAACTACGGCTTAAAGAGAGTAAGTGATTTTCCCAAAGAGCATAGCCAGTAAATGATAGAAATTCTCCCCACTCATAGGATCAGTGCTAAGATCTCAGGCAGAAGACTTGATAAGACTTTGTATTATTTCACCTCCCTGTGGGTGTCCTGGCACCCACTTCTGTACACCCTCTTCACTTTTCTCCGAAGAAGGCACCCTTGTGTATCAGCCTTGTTCTGAGGAGAGACCAAGGAGAAGCCAACAGATGTGTATTCTCATGTTCCAGACTCTGCTTCCGTGTCTGTCGTCCTCTTCATTATCTTGCCTTGATCTCCTCTTCATCATCTGGCACACTACCTCAGTTCTCTCCCTCTTCCCCCTCATCGGTCTCTTTTTTTCCATTTTATAAAATCTTTTTTCATCAATCTGCTTTATTTCTGGAACCATGGTCCGGAGCAGCACTTTCTGGTTCCAAAGATAGTTCAAGCTCACCATAGACCATCGTTGATTTATAATTTATGTGTCAAGGGCCACATGGAATTAACATGTCCCAGAAATAAGAAATGCTGGGCTTAATAATGGCCAGCCACGATGGCAGGCAAACCATTTTGTAAATTATCCTGGCATACTCTCCCCCTCACCCATACTCTCGTCTGTGATACCTGGTTATATTCACTGCTTTCCAAGTTTGTTTTGCGCTGGACCTTCAGATTTCTAGTTTTCTCCATCAGTCGTGTCCGACTCTTTGCGACCCCATGGACTGTATATAGCCCACCAGGCTCCTCCATCCATGGAATTTTCTAGGCAAGAGTACTGGAGGGGGTTGCCATTT
This sequence comes from Ovis aries, assembly GCF_016772045.2. Classification (NCBI taxonomy): domain Eukaryota; kingdom Metazoa; phylum Chordata; class Mammalia; order Artiodactyla; family Bovidae; genus Ovis; species Ovis aries. Next base: position 12,531,099 of record NC_056080.1, on the reverse strand, counting down.
CTTCTCCAGGGGATCTTCCCGACCCAGGGATCGAACCCAGCCAGGTCTCCCACACTGTAGCCAGATGCTTTACTGTCTAAGCCACCAGGGAAGCCCTGGGGAGAGTTTGTTACTGCCCATTCCACCACCACTTCCAGGAGGTAAAAAAAAAAAAAAAAAACAAAAAAAAACCTGGTGTTCACCTCCTATGGTTAACTGAATACTTCCTAGAATTTAATTTTTGAAAATTCTCTGCTTACCACTCTGGCTTTATAGTACCACAGTGTGTCTCCAGTTAACTTGAAGAGAAAGAAGAAATCTACAAATGAATATTAGCTTTAGTATATGAAATCATAGGGCATTTTTAGAGGAGAAGAACTGTGTCATCAAATCAAATTGTATTAATAGTTTGTGACTTCAAATTGGTTAGGAACCACTCTTTCAGGGAACTGTTACTACAGCATTTGCAGACTAGGGAATGTTGCATGGTGAATTTGAACATATATTCATAATAATTAATAATAAAATTTAAAAGTATATGTGTGGAAATACATAGCTGAGTACTAATATATATGGGGTTCTTTTGAGGGGTGAGAAACTTTATCATGTGCACATTTGCATTGTTAAGGGATTGATTGATTGATAACGTTTTTAATGCCTGAAGCAGAAAAAAAATGTACCCCAAAGCTCTAAACACTAGTAAAGTAATGCTGAAAATTTTCCAGTCAAGTCTTCAACAGTACGTGAACCGAGACCTTCCAGGTGTTCAAGCTGGACTTAGAAAAAGCAGAGGAACCAGAGATCAAATTGCCAACATCCCCTGGATCATAGGAAAAGCACGAGAGTTCCACAAAAACGTCTATTTCTGCTTTATTGGCTACGCCAAAGCCTTTGACTGTGTGGATCACAACAGACTGTGGAAAATTCTTAAAGAGATGGAAATACCAGACCACCTTACCTGCCTCCTGATAAATCTGTGTGCAGGTTAAAAAGTAACAGAACTGGACATGGAACAACAGACTGGTTCCAAATTGGAAAAGGAGTACGTCAAGGCTGTATATTGTCACCCTGCTTATTTAACTTATATGCAGAGTACATCATGAGAAATGCTGGGCTGGAAGAAGCACAAGCTGGAATCAAGATTGCCGGGAGAAATATCAATAACCTCAGATATGCAGATGACACCACCCTTATGGCAGAAAGTGAAGAAGAACTGAAGAGCCTCTTGATGAAAGTGAAAGAGGAGAGTGAAAAACCTGGCTTAAAACTCAACATTCAAAAAACTAAGATCATGGCATCTGGTCCCATCACTTCATGGCAAATAGATCGGGGAACAATGGAAACAGTGAGAGGCTATTTTCTTGGGCTCCAAAATCACTGCAGATGGTGACTGCAGACATGAAATTAAAAGACCCTTGCTCCTTGGAAGAAAAGCGTTTTCATGCTATGGCCCCGGGTTCATTCCCTGCTTGGGGAACTAAGATCCGGCAAGCCATGCAGTGTTGCCAAAACAAAAGAAAAACATTGATGATAAATTCCAATTTGAGAACTACTGTAAAATGAAATGAGTTAATATATTTGTGACTCCTGGCATATATAAGATGCTCAGTAAATGGAAGTTACAATTCTTTTCCTCTGTAGAAGAAAAAGATTTATAAAAAGAGTTTTCATTCAACTCTTAAAATAGTGAAAGATAAGATAGTAATCATTCTACATCATATAATCTTCAGTCTTTTTTTTCCCCTCTATTCTCTTCAAACCAAACCTGTTTGGCTTCTTTAATTTTTCTCATACAGTTTACATCCTTGCTAACATTTGGGGGTATACTGGCTCCTAATTCTGGTAAAGCAGAAGTGAGTAGTTTACAGAAGATTAATCCTGGACCTGCCACTAAATAGAGTATAAACTTAGGCAAGCCTCTTTAATTCTTTAATCCTCTTATCTATTAAATAAAAGGTGGATAATTGTAGAGAGGAGTAAAATGGGAAAGTATGTAAAAGTGATTTGTTTAGCGCCAATGGCTCTCTAACACTTAGAAAGAATTGATATGATATTACCATTGACTTAATAGAATTTTCAACTCTAGAAACGTATTCATAGCTATAGTAACGCTTTCTTAAAATGCTGTTCACAAACCTTATTTGCCTTGTAGTCCTCTTTCATAAAAACATATAATAATCATGTAAACTTCCTTTGGACATTTTAAAAATCACTTAGGCTCTTTTCCTGTAAGAGGCAGAGAAATAGTTTTAAGTAAAATTGTGCACATAGGGTTTACTTAAGATCATTATACTGTTAAATAATAGAAAGTTTAATTGAAATACAGTAATAGTCATAATTCATAAAGACAAATATTACTTTTTCCCATTTAAGGGTGATGCAAGCATTTGATTGATTTTAAATACATTCTTTTTTTTAAAATTTATTTATTTATTTATTTTTGCCTCTATTTCTTCTCTTTTTTTAATTCTTTTATTTTTTTTTTTACTTTACAATACTGTATTGGTTTTGCCATGTATAATTTATTAACAAATTAAATTCAGAAATTATATAAATACTTGATTTGGTGATTGAAGAGACAAACCATGGATTAATATTGAACAATGTGTTATTGTATTTAAAATTGTTAAGAATCATTTAAATGGCATGATATTTAGAATGCTTGCATTTTGTCTTTAAATACTCAATTGGCTTATTTGTATAATTTGAAGGTTTGTGGCTAAGGACATCAAGTAGAGGTAGCCATTACTTTTTGCAGTTGTAAGTGTGCAAATAATACCTGGCAGCTGTGGAGGGTCTTCATTTTCAATGAATGAAAAGTGACAGTTATGCAATTTTCACCACTTAATTTTTCACACTGTCTTTGAGAGTCCTAGAGTAATCTTCATGTGCAAATTGAGACTTTGGACCAAATAGATGCAGCTCATGGCTCTGATGGAGGTCAACTTTAGGCGTACCCACAGAACTATTATCCTTTCTATGCTCTTCACAAACCAGTTTTCAACAGCAGTATGCTTTATAAATCCTGCCTTACCCGTCAGTCCATTATTACACCAGCTTAAATTAGCTTAATGATAATTGACTCAGGACAGTTTGAAACTTTGGCGTTGTTGTGCCCAACTCTCTCTGAGCCCATGGGCTGCAGCACGTGACTCCCCTGTCCCTCATTTCCCTGTCTCCCATTTGCTCTTCTTATTCTGTTTCCTTGGATGGAAATTCTTTCATTTGCTGCTTTTGTTGTCTCCCCTTCATCACTGACTTTTGTTAAATATGTAGGAATTTGGGCTTCAAGACTTAACTTTGTAATCAAGATCTCTTCATAGACAAGAGATGCTATAGTGACTTATATTTTCAGTGCATTTAAAGTAAGACTAGTGGATGGACAGCTGAGCTGCCAGGCACTGAACCTCACCAGTTTGTCCCCCATGATTGATTTTCCTGTCCCTCTCAGGGGTACCACTTTATTCTTTCATTCAAGCTACCACAAGAGACTGATAGACCTTCCGCTTTGCTAGTGTGTGGCTCAGTTCACGCAGGAATAATCTCCGACTACTCGTGCTGTTGCCTTACACTAAGTAACATGTAGGAGCCAGCCCTTTCCTGCACCCAGGATCATGGACACATAGGAAGGAGGATTTCTTAGTATCGTTCTCTCCTTTTGATATGGGCCTCTCTTCCAAGTATCTGGGTCTGCCATTTCCTTTTTCAGTATAATTCTCTTGGTTTTCCATGTTTCAGAGCTTTCTCAGTTTCTGATTTGCCAATGTTCTTTTTGTTTGTTTGTTTTTGTGATTGACTATGCATTCATTAGTTTGTCTTATGTTTTCTATCATTTCTAGAGATTTATTAAGGAGGGGGATGCTATGTGTTCAGTACAGAATTCTGAAACAGAATTAATCATTACTTTTTTCCTAATACTATTATTATATTTTATTTATATTATTTATATTTATAAATATTGTTTATATTATATTATATAATATTTAATAGTGTATAATAGCTGATATGAAAGTAAGAGTCAATAGAAAATGTTTTACAGAAGGAGTCTATCTGTTGCATCAAAATAGGCATATTAATCATTTCTTCAAATGCCAATATAACACAAGAAGTCATTCCCCTTTCAGGTCACAAGCTAATGCTTCTGCTAACAAATTAATGTAATGAGTTAATGCTACCAGTACAGTAAGAACTACTTAATTGTCATAATTAATTGAAGCTAAACATAATCATTGCATAATCAAGCAAGGAACATATCTAGATGTTGTTTCATTGATTTTTCATGGTGGTTTCTCATTCCCTGAACTTAATGATAAAACTGAGCAATTCACAGGGTGCCTCTCAGCACTTAGTTCCAATTAGTCAAATTTAAATTCTGTCATGAGTCATGTGCCTTGTTTCTTTAGTTATATTTCTCCAGTATGATCTAGAACTCGGGGATATGTACCCGTTAATTAAGAAAATCATATTTAATTGCCAAAATATACTTCTCAATAATTTTAATCTTGTCATTTATTATAAAATATTCGGTAAATACAAATCAGTATGTGTATCATGTGAAATATTAATAAAATAAGCTCTTGTGTACCAATCACCAAGCTAAGAAATGTAACATATCTAAACTTTGAAGCCTTTTATTTGTCCTTTCTTGACTCCTCTCTTATTCCTCCAGGGTAGTCATTATCCAGATTTAGCATTTGTATTGTTATGTTGTTTCTCTTTAAGATTTTTGTGGCACATGTGGACATATTAATACATATGCGTTCTAAAAATTCAAAGAGTTAAACTGGTTTTTAAACTGCCTATAAATGGCATTCCTCTGCCATTTGCTTTTTTAATTTAGTATTGTTTCTATGATTAATCCATGTTGATAAGTTTAGTACTAGGTTGTTAATTTTCCCTGCTGTGAAGAGTTCCATTCTATTATTATTCCAAAATGTTCTTAACCTTTCTCCTAAGACAGGCATTTATATTATTTTTAGTGTTGTTGCTGTTCTTGATTTTTTCTTTGTTTGTGTTTTTTTTTCCTGTTATAAAATGTAGCTAAAAACATTTTTGTTTATGTCTCCTATGTGCACATAGGAGAGATTCTCTAGGGTAATAGCAAGAAGTAGAATATCTGGGTTGTAGGTTACACTATTTTAAAAATTACTGAATAGTGCCAAATTTTCTCAAAGTACTTATTTATGATTCTACTAGGCATCTATAAGCTTTCCCCTCACTCATATGTACACTACCTGGTATTGTCAGACTTTAAAATGTTTTGCCTGTCTTAGTAAGCTTGAGCTACCGTAACAGAATACCATAGGCTGGGTGGCTTAAGCAACAAAAACTTATTTTCTCATAATTCTAGAGCCTGAACCAATGTCAGGTTACCAGCATAGTTGGGTTCTAATGAAGGCACTCTTCCTGGCGTACGTCTTCTCACTCTGTCCTCACTAGGCAGAGAGAGAAGGGAGCAAGAGAGAGAGAACGCTCTTCATGTATTTTCTTATATGAACACTGCATGCTTAATCGTTGAGTTGTGTCCTGATTCTTGTGACCCCATGGACTGTATCCCACCAGGCTCCTCTGTTCATGGGATTCTCCAGGCAGGAATACTGGAGTGGGTTGTCATTTCCTCCTCCAGGGGATCTTCCCAACCCAGGGATCGAACCCACATCTGCATTGCAGGCAGATTGTTTACCTGCTGAGCCATCTGGGAAGCCCCATAAGAACACTAATCCTGTGGAACTAGAGTCCCACCCTTATGATGTCATTTAATCTTAATCTTAATTACTTCCTTACTCCAAATACAGTCATGCTGTGTGACATCAGCATATATATTTTGGAGAAGACAGTTCAGTCTGTAGCACTAGCGAACTGTAAAGACATCTCACTGTAGTTTTCCTTAAAATATCCCTAGTATATAATGAGATCAAGCATATTTTTCTAAGTTTTTTGGTCACTGAGGTTTCTTCTTTCTGTAAATGTCCTTCCTTAGTTTGCTTATCTTTGTATGGACTTATACAGAATTTTCCTGGAGGAGGAAATGGCAACCCACTCCAGTATTCTTGCCTGGGAAATCCCATGGACAGAGGGGCTTGGCGGGCTACAGTCCATGGGGTCCCATAGGGTTGGGCATGACTGAAGTGACTGAGCAATACACAATTTTATACTTTATATGAATCTTTAAATGAATTTTTATAATTTCTTAATGTATTTTAGATAATAATTTTGTTGATGTTATAAGTTTCAAATATTTTCTCCTAGTTTGTGGCTTATATTTTCACTTTCTTTATGGTATATTTTGATTACCAAAGGTTCTTTATTTTTTTTAATGTAGTCACATTTATCAGTTGTTTGTTTCATTAACAGTTTATACTTTTATATGTAGTTTATAAAACTCTTTTCCACCCAGTGCTCATAAAGATAGTCTCTTATTTTTCTTCTAGAAATTTTAAAGTTTTGCTTTCCTCACTTAACTTTTTAAACTACCTGAAACTGATTGTGTGGATGATCTGTAATTAGGATCCTTTTATTTCTTTGTAGATTAATTAATTAGTCAGACCACTGTTCATTGCGAAGCCTATCCATTTTCCACTGATCTGAAATGCTCTCTTGGTGTCTGTTTCTGGGCTCTCCTGTTTCATTGATCTATTTTTTTTTTCTACCCCTGTGTGAATTCTTCTTATAATTATATAATAATATCTTCCATAGTAAATAAGCTCACCCTATTTTTCCTCATGAATGTACAGACACGTTTGACTCCTTTCTCTTCCATATAAACTTTTGAATTAAAAAGAATCTGTTGTGATTTTCATTGAACTTCCATTGATTTCTACAGACCAATTTGAAGAAAGGCAGTATATTTACATTGTTTTGACTTTCTAACCATAAACAATTGTTTGGTGTCCATTAGTAACTTTTAATAAATTCCTAAAAATTTTCATGTATAGCTTTTGCCCAACTTTTATTACATGCATCTGATTCCAGGTCTATAATCTAAAACAGAAGGTCCAGAAATTGAACTGTTCAGTAATACTGTGGTTAAAATAAAATATGGACCTAAGTGGGTGGCATTTGGGGAACCAGCATACAGGATCTCCCCAATAATCTCGCAGTTGCCCCATCCACTAGAAAAATAGAGAAGGGGCTCTAGGCAAAGAAAATTCCAGTCCTGGTTTTGTAATTAAATCACTGTGCCTTTGTTGTTATTGTTCAGTCCCTAAGTTGTGTCCAACGCTTTGCTACCACATGGACTGCAGCACACCAGGCTCCTCTGTCCTCCACTATCTCCCAGAGTTTGCCAAATTCATGTCCATCGAGTCGGTGATGCCATCCAACCATCTCATCCTCTGTCATCCCCTTCTCCTCCTGCCCTCAATCTTTCCCAGCATCAGGGTCTTTTGCAATGAGTCAGCTCTTCGCATCAGGTGGCCAAAATATTGGAGTTTCAGCATCAGTCCTTCCAATGAATATTCAGGGTTGATTTCCTTTAGGATTGATTGATTTAATCTCTTTGCAGTCCAAGGGACTCTCTAAAGAGTCTTCCCCAGCACTACAACTCAAAAGCATCAATTCTTCGGCACTCAGCCTTATTTATGATCCAGCTCTCCCATCCATATGTGACTACTGGAAAAACCATAGCTTTGACTATACAGACCTTTGTCAGCAAAGTGATGTCTCTGCTTTTTAACACACTGTCTAGATTTGTCATAGCTTTTCTTCCAAGGAACAAGTGTCTTTTAATTTCTTGGCTGCAGTCACCGTCCACAGTGATTTTGGAGCTCAAGAAGATAAAATCTGCCATTGTTTCCATTTTCTCCCCATCTATTTGCCAAGAAGTGATGGGACCAGATGCCATGATCTTATTGTTCAGTCCCTAAGTTGACTGAATTTTTAAGACTTTTTCACTCTCCTCTTTCACTTTCATCAAGAGGCTCTTTAGTTCTTCTTTGCATTCTGCCATAAGGGTGGTGTCACCTCTGCATATCTCAGGTTATTGAGATTTCTCCCGGCAATCTTGATTCCAGCTTGTGCTTCTTCCAGCCCAGCATTTTGCACGGTGTGTTCTGCATATAAGTTAAATAAGTAAGGTCATACCCCTTTCCCAATTTGGAACCAGTCCATTGTTCCATGTCCGGTTCTAACTGTTGCTTCTTGACCTGCATACAGATTTCTCAGGAGGCAGGTAAAGTGGTCTGGTATTCCCATCTCTAAGAATTTTCCACAGTTTGTTATGATTCACACAGTCAAAGGCTTCAGTGTAGCCAGTGAAGCAGAAGTAGGTGTTTTTTCTGCAATTCCCTTGCTTGTCCTATGATCCAATGGATGTTGGCAACTTGATCTCTGGTTCCTCTGCCTTTTCTAAATCCAGCTTGTACATCTGAAAGTTCTCGGTTCATGTACTTTTGAAGCCTAGTTTGAAGGATTTTGAGTATTAACTTCCTAGCATGTGAAATGAGAGCAATTGTACAGTAGTTTGAACATTCTTTGGCATTTCCTTTCTTTGGGATTGGAATGAAAACTGACCTTTTCTAGTGCTGCGGCCATTACTGAGTTTTCCAAATTTGCTGGCATATTGAGTGCCTTTTGGTTAGTATTTTGCATGTTTAAAACTCAGCTTACTTATCTGAGAAATGAGAATGTAAAACAAACCCCAGTGTTTCAGTCTAGCATTATATGAATCTTATTAGGAGAACCAGTGTTCTTGCCTGGAGAATCCCAGGGACAGGGGAGCCTGGTGGGCTGCTGTCTCTGGGATCGCACAGAGTCGGACACGACTGAAGCGACTGAGCAGCAGCAGCAATAAAGAGAAGGACTAAGAGGGTCATGAAACTTTGAAATATCTTCTGACTTAACTTTCTTACAATAACAAATAACCTTCATTTACAGTAATTTATAGGAATAAGTCATTAGTTATGGGTTAGCGATGGCTGCCATAGCTCTGATCAGCTGTGCAGCTTTTGCAACTGTACCCTGGAACTCTCCCTGTGAAATATTGTCCCAAAGCACTACTTCCTAACCTAACAGTCTTTCACATGAATTGTCCATATAATTTAAAATTGTTGTAATTGCAGTGTATTTGTTCTGCTTATAAGAGCAATATGTACTTAACAAAGGATATCTGGAATCCATAAAAAAATAGGAAGATAATGCAAGTGATCCATAAATCCAGTAGCTGCATATAATTAATGTTAATTTTTTGATATTTTTTTTCTTTTAGTTTTCACCTTTGGGTAAATATATATATATATATGTGTGTGTGTGTGTATATATATACACACACACATATATACATATATATAAGCTTTAATAAAATCAGAATTATGCTGTGCAAGTCATTCTGTAATCTTATAACAAAACCTAACATATATTGTAATCATATATTTATTTGTCTTTATGAACTTTAAAAACAGGAATTTAAGTGACTGCTTAATATCCCAGAATATACATGGTCCATAACTTAGTTAACCCTTTTTTGCATTTGTTTCCTTTGTTCTTCTACTATAAGTAAGGCTGCAGTTCATGTTATTGTAAATAAATTAGAATATTGGTCATTTATGACATCTTTATGAAAAATTTCTGGAAGAGTAACATGAATTCTGGTCTTGGAGTAAATTTATGTCAAACATCACATAAACCTGACATCTCAGTGTAATGGAGGATAAATGTGCTTGTGGTTTAAGTCACATGACTGTGAGTTATCTAATTGTTGAGAGTAAACCTAAGGGCAGGCCAGGTTTGACTGACTAGGGGTGAAGGGTTTGGTTGTAGGAGGTAGATAATGAAGTAATGTAGGAAAGAGATCTTGCATTAAGAAAGTCCCATTTTTATTCCAGGCACTGTTTTGTTTCTGAGCTGTCTTTTCTGCCTTCCTGCTAGCATTAAATCCTCCTCTTGCCTTGGTCTTCGCATTATTATTAAGAGTATCTGACCAGCCAGTCACATATCCTTAATGGGCATACACTTACAACTTATCTTCCATACACACACAGCACATTTTAATTATTCACATATATCTAAACATCTGAAATATATCTTATGACAACCAGTAGGGACCATATCAGTTTACCTATGCAGGACTAGTTTTTACTACAAGTATTTGTTCTTAGAGTCAAAACTATTTTTAGATCATATGCTATTTGCCTTTTAGAAAGTTTGACAACAAAGATATGGTGCTTCATACGGACACCGTATGTTTTAATAGCACTAGATCTTTAGGAAATGATTAAGTAGCAATCATAATTTAGGGCAATGCAGATGAGAAAGCCTTCTCTCAAGGTCAGATCAGCATAATGAGATAATTATTACTAGAAAGGAAAGAATCCTGATTGGCTTCAACTGGCCAGGTAGAATACATTTATTACAAAATTTTATTTGTTTATATATTTATTTATTTTTAGTTTCTTTTGCTAAAGTATAGTTGATTTACAGTGTTGTATTAATTTCTGCTGTACAGCAAAGTGGTTCAGTAATATATATATATATATATACACACATTCTTTTTCATATTCTTTTCCATTATTGTTTATCACAGGATATTGAATAGCCTGTGCTGTGCAGTAGAATCTTGTTGTTTATCCATTCTATATATAATAGTCTACATCCTCTAATCTTAAACTCCCAACCCATTCCTCCCCCAGCCCTTCCCCCTTGGCAACCATAAGTCTGTTCTCTATGCCTGTAAGTCTGTTCCTGTTTCATAGGTAAGTTTAATTGTATCATATTTTAGATTGCACATAGAAGTGATATCATATAGTATTTGTCTTGGCTGGCTTACCTCACCTAGTATGGCAGTCTCTAGGTCCATCCATGTTGCTGCAAAAGACATTATTTCATTCTTTTTAATGGCTGAGTAATATTCCATTGTATGTGTATACATGTCTATTTGTATATATGTATATACATCACATCTTGTTTATCCATTCATCTGTCAATGGACATTTAGGTTGCTTCCATGTCTTGGCTGTTGTAAATAGTGCTGCTATGAGCATAGAGGGTGCATGTATCTTTTAAAATCATAGTTTGTCTAGATAAATGCTCAAGAGTGGGATTGGGGAATCATATGATCATTTTAGGTTTATCATCTTTCCATCCCATAAAATGAGCAGGAATACACAGTGTAAAAAAGGATCTGTGGAGGAATAGGAAATGGGAGCAGACAGCCTGCCTTGGTCACAGACCAAGAGTATCTGCCTCTGTCTTCTCCCTCCTCCCCAATTTTCCTCTCCCACTCTGGGAGACTTCTCATAAGGAGTTTGCATTTCAGGCAGTTTTTCAAATCAGTGTTCATGCTTAGAGATTTTACACAGGATTCTCTCTTTGGACTCACAGAGAGATGGATAAAACTCCAACCCAGCCTTTTATACACTTTTTTAAACGTTCTGTACATTTGCAATAAGAGATTCTTGGGTAGAGAAGTATATTATCCCAATTTTGAAATGTCTGGAATCAGAGAATGGTCAGCCTTTCCTTAGGTGTTTTGTTCCCATCAGGATATAGTTGCTTTTGAAGCTACGCAGAGAAGGAATGGCAGGAGAAACATTATAGAGGAAAACTACCATGTCTAGTGTCCCTGGAAATATTTACTGAGAGGACCTTCTTAAATTGAAAAATCTGATGAACTAACTCATGTTTGGAGCTAGTTAGCAGAGCAAAAGTGATGTAGGAGCACAATATAGAAAAGTGACAAGGGTGACAACTACAGGTCAAATGTCACGTGAAGATATCATGGAGAACTTCTGAGTGGTGCAGGGCAGGATGAACTGCTGCAAAAATCTTTTAACTGTGCCCTGGAGAATCATGCAAACTGTTGACATGGTTGCAACTTCCATGATATGAGCTAAAGTTTAAACACACTGTTACTTAGAAATGCAAACAAAATATAGCTTTATTAAATTTGTTTAAAAGTATGTGTATATCATACATATATGATCTTATATAGAAGTATGAAGGTGAATATGTATTAATATATGCTTTTTGTAGATCAAGGGTCAGCCATATTTTTCTGTAGAGGGCCAGAGAGTAAATGTTTCCAGCTTCTGGACCCTATGGTCTCTGTTGCAACTACTTAATTGTGCCCTTGTAGGTGAAAGCAGCTACAGACAATACATACATGAATGAGCAGGACTTTTTCAATAAAACTTTATTTGCAAAAACAGATGGTAAACTGCCCATAGGCAGTTACCAAAGAAGAAGGGGGAAAAGGATAAATTAGGAATTTGGGATCAAGAGATATACACACTACTATATATGAAAAGGATAACCAACAAAGACTTAACCATATAGCATAGGGAACTATATTCAGTATCTTATAATAACCTACAATGAAAGAGAATGTTTAAAAAATATATATTTATATATACATATAACTGAATCACTTTGCTATACATCTGAAACTAATACAACATTGTGAATTAACTATATTTCAATAGAAACTTTTAAAAATTAAAATAAATAAAATGATCTCTTGCTCTCACTCTTTCTTTCTCTCTCACACACATCCACACATGAAATGTTCTAACACTCTCTGCAGCACTGCCTGTCATCCATCAGTCCCTAAAATCACCATCACCCACATGCTAAACTCAGTCTGCTGAGGACAAATTTAAGAGTTTCATTATTTAGCTGGAGAGATGTCCAATCTTTATAAAAGGAAGACCCTTCTTACAAACTTCCAGTTATATCTTACATTATTTTTATCATCATGTTATATAGTATATAAAAACATAATATATCAATAGGTCTCCTGTGTTGAGTTCTTCCTAAGAGCCAGGAATTCTTCAGTGACTAAGTTTGTTTTGTCTGCACAAAAATCTTATGATATCAAAACAATTATTATCTCTATTTTCTAGGAGCCAGTTTTCAAACATAGGCACAATCACTGCAGATCTATGACCTTAACCAGTATTTTCCTCCTAAATGTTTATTCCTTTGAAACAAAAATAACAGGAAAACATAGTTAAAGACTGCATGTGAACAAAATAGTGAAACCAAGAAAACTAAAACAACACACCCATACATATGCATGTACATATGTGTGTGTATGTGTGTGGAGAGAGAGACAAAAAGAGAAGGACAGAGACAGAGACAGAGAGGAGGAAGAGAAGATTACCCCAGCTTGTCATTTTATTGCAGGAAGGGGAACCCTTTCCAGGGCCCAAAAGTGGGCTCTTGTCTAACACTCGGAATTGAATTGTCCAAGGAGACATATGTGCTGACAGAGAAAGAGATTTTATTGGGAAAGGTTCCTGGGCAGAAAGCAGTAGGGTAAGGGAACCCAGGAGAACTGCTCTGCCACGTGGCTCACAGTCTCGGGTTTTCTGGTTATGGGATTAGTTTCCGGGTTGTCTTTAGCCAGTCATTCTGATTCATAGTCCTTCCTAGTGGTGCATGCCTTGCTCAGCCAAGATGGATGGCAGTGAGAAGGATTCTGGGAGGTGGTTGGACACGTGGTGTCACCTTTTGACCTTTCCTGAACTCTCCCTGTTGATGGTGGCTTATTAGTTCCATGTGTTCCTTACCAGGACCTCCTGTCATAAAACAATGCATGCAAATAGTTACTATGGTGCCTGGCCAGGGTGGGTGGTTTCAGTCAATGTGCTTCCCCTAACAATTTCTGTATACTAATTTCTGTGTTAGTCACTTCTGCTTACAGTGACAAACAGTCCCCCAGAACTTAACGGCTTACAATCATAAACATTTATTTCTCACTCATGTTGCATGTGGGCACCGACAAGTTAGCTGTGGGTCAGTTGCATGGCCTGTGGCTTTGCTTCGCTTGTCTTCCTTGTCCTAGTGCATGGGTTCAAGGAGCTCTTGAGGCAGGGTCTGCCCGTTTCTAGCCAAAAGAATGTGCAAAAGGCTAAGCCAAACCACACAACCATACTCAAAACTTTTGTTTGAACTTGGTTTGCATCACATGACCTCTTATTCCATTGGTCAAACTAAGTTATGTGGCCAAGTCTAGAATCGGTGGGGCAGAAAGGTCCTCTGAGAAGGAGGCAAAGGAATGAATAGTTGTGAACAGTACAGTACAATACACCTCCTCTTTGCTCACCGCAAGACAGGCCAAAGCATCCAAGAGACGAGGTGTTGAGGCAAGGAAGACACGTGAATTGGGGAGTGGGCAGACCAAGAAGATGGCAGGCTAGCACCTCAAAATAAATATCTTATTAGACTCTGGATGCCAGGTTCTTTTTGGAGAAGGCAGTGGCACCCCACTCCAGTACTCTTGCCTGGAAAATCCCATGGATGGAGGAGCCTGGTAGGCTGCAGTCCATGGAGTTGCGAAGAGTCGGACATGACTGAGCGACTTCACTTTCACTTTTCACTTTTATGCATTGGAGAAGGAAATGGCAACCCACTCCAGTGTTCTTGCCTGGAGAATCCCAGGGACGGGGGAGCCTGGGGTCTATGGGGTCGCACAGAGTCGGACACGACTGAAGCGACTTAGCAGCAGCAGCAGCCAGGTTCTTTTATAGATGGGAGGCCAAGAAGCAATGAGGAACTAAAGTCAAAAGGCAGAATAGAGAGGGAGATGCATTGAGGAAGTAAAGTGAAAGGATCTTCAGTCTTGCAAAACATCTCCAAGGGAATTTTCCAGCCTTCAAAAGGGGTGTGTCATTCTATCCTATTCACAGATGGGCGGGACAAACTATCTCTCCATCAGCTGAACAACGGCACTTAAGTTTACAGTCAAGCAGAGGGGCAGGGTACTCCAGGCAAGCCATTAAGTATGATTATAACAAAAGCAAGGAAAAGCAAGTCAAACAAACAGTTTCCGACATGGAGTCAGAACTGGCTTCCTCCCTGACACATCTTCATGTGTTTAAAGATTGCAAGGCAAAATTCTTCGATTAGCTACCCCACAGCTGACTTCCCTTATGCTGTCATCACAATCCATGCTTACTGACTAAGAGAGCTAGTTCACCCAGGACAAGTTTCTCTGAAATAAGTTTGTGTGCACTGCTTTTACCTTTCCATTTAATTGCAAAGATTTGTGTATTATCAGCATGCTAATTTGAAAGAACATTAAAGGACTGAAATATACGTATATGTTTTTTAATCTTGTCAATTTCTTGCTTCTGTATTAGCACAATGTATTCTGCACAGGCTCCAGCTAGAGGGGTTCTTCAAATCAAAGGGGTTTTAGGATGCATTCAGAGAATCATATACTTTTACATCCTTTTTTGTTACCTTAATTACTTTCCTATTTGCATTCCAAATGCTACTTTATTGAAATCCGATTCAAATTCAGATTATGGTCTCGGGTTAAAAAGGCATTGCTAACCTGTGCTTATTGTTATAAATGGCCCTTGGAGAAATCTGAAGCTTCTGTTGTGTTACCTTAAAATTTTGAATGTTTCTTTTGATCCAGACAGAGGACAAGCTGAAATAGAATGCCTATTGCAGTAGTAAGCTGACATTCTAAAGAAGAATATGATTTTTGTAAAACTCATTTATTTGAGCATTACATCACCAGCACTGGCTCAATTTGATGTTAATGTTTAATTCAGAATGTCCACTTTGCTAAGCAAATGAGAAATCCTGCTGTTAACTTTATGAGTAATTCAACTTTCTACATTGCATTTTCCTTTCATTGGCACCTTTAAGGTATTTGACTTCAATCTATCCCACCTGCACCTCATTTTTTTCCTGTGTGGATCATTGGTTCCCAGGGGACATGGGACAACCTTCTGAAAGCATTTCCTTCTTTTATTGTGTCCTTTGCTATTCTTCATCAACATCAGAACTTTAGTCTCAGTACATATGAACCCTCAGGAACTCAGGACTACATCAGAAAAGCCAAGTTGTCAGTGAAGTAAGACTTAGTTGGTACAAATGGAACTCTCAGATTTTATTGTAGGTGGATAGGTCTAGCCAGACAATGGAACAAGAAGTAATGGCTTTCAGGACACCCTACCTCAAAATATGGCACCTTGGCATATGTAATATTTTGAACTGGAGCAATTTGAGAAATAGCAAGTACTGGAAGGACTCTCTGGACTTTCCCCTGAAACAGATTATAAGATCTTGACGTGAAAGGTACCCCCCTATATCCTGGAATGTGAAGTCAAGTGGGCCTGAGGAAGCATCACTACAAACAAAGCTAGTGGAGGTGATGGAATTCCAGTGGAGCTATTTCAAGTCCTAAAAGATGATGCTGTTAAAGTGCTGCACTCAATATGCCAGCAAATCTGGAAAACTCAGCAGTGGCCACAGGACTGGAAAAGGTCCGTTTTCATTCCAATTCCAAAGAAAGGCAATGCCAAAGAATGCTCAAACTACCACACAATCTCACACGCTAGCAAAGTAATGCTCAAAATTCTCCAAGCCAGGCTTCAACAATACGTGAACCGTGAATTTTGTTGTTCAACCTGGTTTTAGAAAAGGCAGAGGAACCAGAGATCAAATTGCCAACATCCACTGAATCATCAAAAAAGCAAGAGAGTTCCAGAAAAACATCTATTTCTGCTTTATTGACTATGCCAAAGCCTTTGACTGTGTGGACCACAACAAACTGTGGAAAATTCTGAAGGAGACAGAAATATCAGAACACCTGACCTGCCTCTTGAGAAACCTATATGCAGGTCAGGAAGCAACAGTTAGAACTGGTCATGCAACAACAGACTAGTTCCAAATAGGAAAAGGAGTACGTCAAAGCTGTATATTGTCACCATGCTTATTTAACTTCTATGCAGAGTACATCATGAGAAACACTGGGCTGGATGAAGCACAAGCTGGAATCAAGATTGCCGGGAGAAATATCAATAACCTCAGATATGCAGATGACACCACCCTTATGGCAGAAAGTGAAGAGGAGCTAAAAAGTCTCTTGATGAAAGTGAAAGAGGAGAGTGAAAAAGTTGGCTTAAAGCTCAACACTCAGAAAACGAAGATCATGGCATCCGGTCCCATCACTTCACGGCAAATAGATGGAGAAAAAGTGGAAACAGTGACAGACTATTTTTTGGGCTCCAACATCAGTGTAGATGGTGACTGCAGCCATGAAATTAAAAGATGCTTACTCCTTGGAAGAAAAGCTATGACCAATCTAGACAGCATATTAAAAAGCAGAGACATTTGTTTGCCAACAAAGATCTATCTAGTCAAGGCTATGGTTTTTCCAGTAGTCATGTATGGATGTGAGAATTGGACTTTATAAAGAAAGCTGAGTGCTGAAGAATTGATGCTTTTGAACTGTGGTGTTGGAGAAGACTCTTGAGAGTCCCTTGGACTGCAAGGAGATCCAACCAGTCCATCCCAAAGGACATCAGTCCTGAATATTCATTGGAAGGACTGATATTGAAGCTGAAACTCCAATATTTTGCCCACCTGATGTGAAGAGCTGACTCATTTGAAAAGACCCTGATGCTGGGCAAGATAGAAGGTGGGAGAAGGGGATGACAGAGGATGAGATGGTTGGATGGCATCACCAACTTGATGGACATGCGTTTGAGTAAGTTCCGGGAGTTGGTGATGGCCTGGCATGCTGCAGTCCATGCGGTCGCAAAAAGTCAGACATGACTGAGCGACTGAACTGATACCTGAATGAAAGGAACATCCTTATCTCAATAGATGGAGGAACGCCGAGAGGAATCTCAACACACAGGCCTTGTTGAGTTTCCCCGAGTTGACTACTTGTAGCTCATACCCTTTTGTCCTATTGTATAGGACATGACTTTATACTCTTCATCAAGCCAATCAGAGAAACACTCAAACGTAACTGCTTCTTCAGGTCTTCATTTCCTTTTACAAGATTTCCATGTCATGTAAAACTCATATTAAATACATTAGTATGCTTTTCTCTTTTTTAACCTGTCTTTTATAACAGAGACATAGCTGAGAACCTAAGACGAGTAGAAGAAAGCTATTTTTCCTCCCCTGTAGAGGAAATGTGTCATCTGGTCATGTTCAATCTTTAATAAACAGGAAATGTGTCAAATTTCAATATCTTATTTGATTTATAAGTTTATAGTGGGAAATTAGGCTAGTACACTGAAGCAGGCAAAATGGTACCATCCTGTTATATAGTGCATAATTGCTACTCAGATTTCATATGCAAAACAGTAGCAGCATCACCTCAGCAATTGTTAGAAATGCAGAATATTGGGACTGATTCTTGACCTTCTGAGTAAGAATCTCAATTTTTATTGGTTCCCAAGTTTATGTAGTACACTAAAGTTTGAGAAGAGCATACCAGAGGATTCGGCACACCATTTCATCAGAGTGTTGTTGTTGTTCAGTCAATCAGTCATGAAGTTATGCCTATATGGTGTGTGATATGAGGCATGTCACTAATGCTATGTGTCTTGGTCCTGTTCAGTTCAGTTCAGTCACTCAGTCACGTCCAACTCTTTGTAACCCCATGGACTGCAGCACGCCAGGCTTCCTTGTCCATCACCAACTCCTGGAGCTTACTCAAACTCATGTCCATCGAGTCTGTGATGCCATCCAACCATCTCATCCTCTGTCATCCCCTTCTCCTCCTGACTTCAATCCTTCCCAGCATCAAGGTCTTTTCCAATGAGTCAGCTCTACTCATCAGGTGACCAAAATATTGGAGCTTCAGCATCAATCCTTCCAATGAATATTCAGGGTTGATTTCCTTTAGGATTGACTGGTTGGGTGTCCTTGCTGTCCAAGGGACTCTCAAGAGTCTTCTCCAACACCACAGTTCAAAACTATCAATTCTTTAGCGCTCAGCCTTCTTTATGGACCAACTCTCACATCCATACATGACTACTGGAAAAACCATAGCTTTAACTATATGGACCTTTGTTGGCAAAGTAACGTCTCTGCTTTTTAATATGCTGTCTAGGTTGGTCATAGCTTTTCTTCTAAAGAGCAAGCATCTTTGCCCGACTATGGATAGACCAAGGGTAGAGTGTAATGATGGAGATTTATGTTCTTTTGGTACAGAGTATTTCTGGTACACAAACTCCTCTTCCACTACTGTCTTTCCCTTTGCTTCTGTCCTGGTCCCATCCCACCTACTCTTGTCTCTAGCTTCCAAAGCCTTCCAGGTGCTTTGTCCATCCAAGGTGTCCCAAAGCCCTCACCAAGACCAGGTCTCCATCTAAGCTGTACAGTGGAATCACCATAAAAGCTTGGAAAGATTGATATCAGAGCCTAACCCATAGAGATTCTAAATTAATTAATCTGCTAGAATTTCTTATTTGCAACGCAAGTTGAGACCTTGTTCACTAGTTCTGCTCTGTAATCTCTTAGGAGACACCTGGATTGATTTTCTATTCTCCATACTAAAAGGTGTATAGATGGTAATGAGTTACTTGATAAATCCAAAGAATGTTTGTATCTTGACTGGGGAATGACCTCAACCAAGAGACTAATCTCTAGTGGTTTTGAATTTCCTATTCCTCAGGGGGCTACTCCAGTCAAACAAGGAGATATCTGCTATCATCTATGGAGGCTGAGGGCTTACTGAGGATATTCAGAGTGTGACTTGATATCTTCACATTGGGGTAAAGAATCACCATTGTTTTAATGATAAGGAAGCAGGGTCTGTTTTCTCAGGCCCACGAATGAGGAGTTCCTGACTCCTTGGTACACTCTGGCTGCCTGGGTGGCAAATACTTATGTTGCTCCCCTCTTCCTAGAATGGTTAAGAAGACAGAGAAATCCAAAAGGTCAGAAATGATCAAACTTTGGTGGTACTTATCATCTGTCTGTATGGCTCATGACTTGGAAAAGAATGTGTAGAAGGGTCTCCTCTCCTCAGGAGAAATTCAGTTCTATTCTGCTGCCAAAGAGGAACCAATGAAACATCTGAAGCATCTTCTGCTTTGTCTCTACTCTTCAGTGGATATTTGGTTTTTGCCTAACCAGCAGCTAGTCCATACTTTTCTCCCAGTTGTATCCTATTATGGAGCAGCTGGGCTTTTTGAGGGGAATTATTCTCTGTGCCAGCTCTTACGGTTAGTCCTAATTGGCCTAAACCAAACATTTGTCCTTTTAGTTGGTTCAGACATGAGTTGTAACCTAGCTCTAAGCCAGTCTTTAAGCACTCTCCTGGCCAGTTACCTAGTGTTGTGATCTGAATGTTTGTGTCCCCTCTCCCCCCAAATTCATATGCTAAAGTCCTACCCCTCATTGTGATGATATTTGGAGGTACGGCCTTTGTAAGGTAATTAGGTTTAGAGTAGGTCTTGAGAGTGTTATCTCCATGATGGGATTGGTGGTCTTATAAGTAGAGGAAGAGAGACAAGAGCCCTCTCTCACCACATGCACACCCGCAGAGAAAGGCAATGTGAGCACACAAGAAGGCAACCCAGGAAATGGACTCTCACCAAACATTGAATCTGTTGACACCTTGGTCTTGGACTTGCCAGCCTCTAGAACTGTAAGAAAGAAATCTCTGTTGCTTACACCACCCAGTCTGGAGTATTTTATTATAGCAGCCTGAGCTAAGGCAGCTAGTGATTGGTTACTGCATAGATGGGGATGGCACAATAATAAATTGAGCCAATCAAAGCAAATGCGGGATGCTGTCCAGTAGTTGAAGGAAAGAAAGGAAAGCGCATAGCCCCAGGTGCTTCTGGGATGTGCTCCTAGAACTGCCAACAATGACACTATGGGTGGCAGCATGGAGAGTCAGAAAGAATCCTGTCATTGAACATGCCCTTTGTGTGACACTACAAATGATCTTATCATGTGAACTGGTGTGAATCAGAATTTCTGTTACTTTGAAACTGGAAATATCTTAACCGATACATATCTTGATCTGGACTAAATGTCCCCAACTCTTAAAATGGTGTGATTATCTCTTTGTGCCTCTATGATGAGAATAATGCTGAGTTACCAAGAATACCCTCAAAATACCTGTTCTCAAACTTAGCTGCACCCAGCAGTTTCAAAAGATATCAAGGCCTGTGTATCATCCCCCAGAGATTGTCATTTAATTATTTTAAGTATGATTGTGGTTTTGTGTATTTATCTAGACAGATTTGCTTGATTTGCTTAATTTTGGGAGTGAGAGGGCAAGTAGCAACTGAAAAGAAGTGGGAAACTTCAATATAACAAATAAGCAAATTTTAAATTTTAATATTACCATGCCCTGGATGCTTCTTCTCCTAGCCATGACCCCCAGGACTCTGGGAAAAGAGAAAGAAGAAATAATCCCAGTTGGTAGAATCTTGAGGGGATTCATTGACCTTGTGATACTCAGAAAACCAAGTCAGTGAATGATGCTGTTTCCTGAGTTAATTTCTGAGAAGCAAATGTTCACAAAGATTTTATAGGTC
Organism: Ovis aries; assembly: GCF_016772045.2. NCBI lineage: Eukaryota > Metazoa > Chordata > Mammalia > Artiodactyla > Bovidae > Ovis > Ovis aries. The sequence goes on along the minus strand of NC_056080.1, from coordinate 12,509,872 downwards.
CCAGTATGACAATATCTTCTCCAGTCTCTTCACTGTTCTCCATCTCTTTGCCCGTCACCATGACAACCCACATAGGTATTAGCCAAGAAACCTGGAAGGAACATTTTTAGTGTTTTACTTCATCTCTTTTCTTAGATATTTCACAGAATGATACATATTTGAGAATGTCCTAGGATAGATGAATTAGAGATTTTCAAGCTCCAAAATTATAACAGATTATGGCAAGGGGCATATCCCTATTAGAGAGCCATTGAAGATGTAGCAGTGGTACACCATAACAAATACTAGTTGCAATAAAAGGAAGGAAAAGGAAGGCAATCTCTATGCAAATATAGACCCATTTAACTTTAGTGAAGAAATGTCAGAGGCCTTATTCAGATCTCAAGAAAAGGAGAGTCAAGAGTGTTCTACCTAAATTCACTGTGATTTTGCTTTCATACCAGGCTTCTATATGATCAATATAAAAATACCTTTAGCATTAGGCCTCAGCAACCTTAACTTGCTAATGTTCTTTAACCTCTAGTTATGGGGAAGTTGGGCTTCCCTGGTAGCTCAGACACTAAAGAATCTGCCTGCAATGCAGGAGACCCTGGTTAGATCCTTGGGTTGGGAAGATCCCCTGGAGAAGGAAATGGCAACTCACTCCAGTATTCTTGCCTGGAGAATGCCATGGACTGAGGAAACTGGTGGGCTATAATCCATGGGGTCATAAAAGAGTCAGACACAACTTAGCAACTAACACTTTTTTTTCTTTAATAAAAAAGTGTGCCTCAAAGTTGTTGTATAGTCACTAAGTCATATCCAACTCTTTTGCAACCCCTAGCCTACTAGGCTCCTCTGTCTCTGGGGTTTCCCAGGCAAGAATACTGGAGTGGGTTGCCATTTCCTTCTCCAGAGGATCTTCCCAACCCAGGGATAGAGCCCAGGTCTCCTGCATTGCAGGCAGATTCTTTACCACTGAGCCACCTGAGAAGGCCGTGCCTCAGGATACATATAGTAATTTTCTCTCCTCAGCAGCTTCATGATGTTTCTATTAGCTACTACTGTTTAACAAATAATTCCAAAGCTCATTGGCATATGACAATAAACATTTATGCACAATCATAGGTCTAAGAATTGGCTGGAATGGCTCTGCTTCAGGTTCTGGCTTAGAAGTTCAGTTCCAGTGGCTCTGCTCCATATTCTTTTCATTTTTATGCTATGAGGGATGTGTCCTTCTAGTAACAATGACAGAAATACAAGGAAGAAAAGCAAAAACATGTAGTTTCTATTATTGCCAAAGCTTAGAACAAGTGTTCTATCACTTTCCTCCATGTTCCATTGACCAAAGCAAGTCGTATGGCTTGAGCCCAACAACAGTGAAGCAGAAAAACATACTCCACCCAGTGGTATGAAATTCAAAGTCACGTAACAAGAGTGTGACATCAAGGAGAAACAGAGAATGGGAACAGTAATGTGGTCTATCACACACAGTCATGTCTGGGCTCCAAATCAGAGGTTGGCATTTTTTTTCTGCAAAAATGGAGACAGTAAATATTTTAGGCTTTGTGGGCCATATGGTCTCCGTCACAACTATTCAACTCTGCCATTTGCCATCATAGTGGAAAAACAGCCATCAGTTCAGTTCAGTTCAGTCGCTCAGTCATGTCCAACTCTTTGTGACCCCATGAATCATAGCACACCAGGCCTCCCTGTCCATCACCAACTCCCAGAGTTCACTCAGACTCATGTCCATCGAGTCAGTGATGCCATCCAGCCATCTCATCCTCTGTCGTCCCCTTCTCCTCCTGCCCCCAATCCCTCCCAGCATCACAGTCTTTTCCAATGAGTCAACTCTTTGCATGAGGTGGCCAAAGTACTAGAGTTTCAGCTTTAGCATCATTCCATCCAAAGAAATCCCAGGGCTGATCTCCTTTAGGATGGACTGGTTGGATCTCCTTGCAGTCCAAGGGACTCTCAAGAGTCTTCTCCAACACCACAGTTCAAAAACATCAATTCTTCAGCGCTCAGGTTTCTTCACAGTCCAACTCTCACATCCATACATGACTACTGGAAAAACCATAGCCTTGACTAGACAGACCTTTGTTGGCAAAGTAATGTCTCTGCTTTTCAATATGCTGTCTAGGTTGGTCATAACTTTTCTTCCAAGGAATAAGCGTCTTGATGATACATAAATGAATGAGCATGGCTGTATTCCAATAAAACGTAATTTATTGACACTGAAATTTGAATTTTATGTCATTTCCATATGTTACAAAATATTCTTCTTTTAATTTTTTCCAGCCATTTAAAAATACAGAAACTATTATGAATTCACAGGTTGCACAAAAATAAACAGTAGACCAGAAGTGACCTATGAGCCATAGTTTGCCCCCCACCCTGCCCCTCAATTGTCTGCTGCCTTTCAAGTCTCACCATCTAACATTCCAATGATATGAAAACATAGTTTCCCAAACAATGCATTCGATATACTGATGTCTTAACCCTTGTGTTTGTTCTTGCCTGCCCCCAGAATGTCCTTCCCCTCTCCCTTGTCTGTTTAGGAAACTTCTAGTCCTTCTTCTACTTCACTGAGTGTTTTCACATCTGCAGTGCCTTCCCAGATTCCCTGGGACTAAGGTGATTCATCTTCTATACCCTCATTGCATTATACACATGTGTTAGTCTGGATAGATGAGCTGTTGTAGCATAGAGCACTGAAATTTAAATGGCTTAGCACAATAAATGTTTCTCTCTCACTCACATAATGGGGTCATGGAATCAGTTAAGCATTTGAGCTCTACTCTGTTCAGTCATTTAATGACTCAGTCTCCTGTCATGTGAATCATTCCTGTTCTTCAGTCAAATGAAAAAGAGAGTAAGGGCTGTGAGTGAGTGGTTGTATGGGCCAGGCTTGGAGCACATCCTCTCTGCTGGCGTTCCATTGGTGAGAGCCCCATCCTTTGGCCACATGTAACAGCAGAGGGAGCTAGAGAGGACATTGAATGAATGAATGAATGAGTTGTGAGTATAGGAAAATTTCATTCGTTTGGCTCTTGGTAAATGACTAAAACACTAACACCAACTGAACTTGCTAAAAAGCAAGCAGGACTGAGTTATAACTAGTTTAAGTAAATTTCATGTTCCCTTTTCCCCTGTGTTTTTAGAGTTGTAGGTCTTTTGCAAAATGTGTCCTCCTCTATGTGAATTTCCTTTCACCAATTAACAGAATGATTTCACTCAGGCCTGCCTTAGCTTTGTCCTTCCTCTAATAGTGTGTTTGCTCATGTTGGGGACTACCAACGACTTAACAGGCATAACAGTTTTGTTAGGCAGTTCCCTACCCACCCGCTCCCCAAATTCCACCCACAACCCCCAACTTTGCTGCCATGAGCGTGGCCTTGCCTCTCCAGCCCATCTGCACTTGCTCTTGACTGAAAGGGAATTAATGGCATTTGCTGTTTGCTTGTTTGTCTCACACAGCTCCAAGATGTGTCCCTTTGTTGGCATGCTGGCTCATACAACAGCTGCTTCTCTCAGTCATCCCTACTGAGAGAAAACAATGGTGCTTCCTGTTGATAGAATTCCTTTGCTCTGAATCAAAGAAAAGATGTTAAGGCCATGGAATCCTATTTAATGCTGTCTCTGGGAGCCATTGGTTTTTTGATCATACATACACTTGCTAAGATTAAATCCAGCATGGTATATTCTGAAAGGGGCTGTAAAGCACAAGGGGCAGAAAAGATGAATAACATGATGAGTTCAATTTTTTTAATTTAATTTTTTATTTTATATTCAAATATAGTTAGTTACAATTTGTGTTAGTTTTGGGTGTACAGCAAAGTGATAGTAATACATACTTATCTATTTTTTTCAGATTCTTTTCCCATATAGGTTATTATAGAATATTGAGTATAGTTCCCTGTGCTGTACAGTAGGTCATTATTGATTATCTATTTTATATGATGGGTTCCCTTATGCTTCTGTGAGGAATCCATTCCCTACTTCCTAAGTCATCTGACCCACAGAACACAGAACAACCAGTAGCTGAGCCTTATGTGTCTTTCTTTACCTGTGACTTGGCATGGAAAATTCCAGAAAGCAGTACCATCTCCCTTCCTAGCTGTTGTTCTTCTGTTCGATAGAGCCCCCTCTTTATCTCTCTGTACCCAAGCAGTCAGTTCTGTTCTGGATTCTTCGTGTTCAGAGATGTTGCTACGAGCATTGTCCATCTGAATGTCTGGCTGTGGCTCGAGGGACTGATCTATAATGACAGTCCATGTTCCCGCCTGGGATGCTGATGTGTAGTTTTAATATGAAGCTGACAATTTTTGAGAGCTGTGTGCCAGACACTGTGCTAAGTGTTCTGCCTGTATTATATCATTCAGTCTTCACTAGTACCCAAGAGTTGGCACTGTTTCCTCCCATTTTGTAAATGAGGAAACTGAGATTTGGACTAAATACCCAGGTCAAGGCCATATAGCTGGAAGGGGGCAGAGTGGTGATTCAAAGCCAGTTCTCTGCAACTTCAGAATTTTTGATCCAGGATTCTGTGCTGCTTCCTGTCAAACTAGTATAGCTATAATAAATCTTAGACAGTTTCCAGAATCTTAATACCAGAGTGTGGTCTATAGACCAGGAGATCAGTATCACCTTGGAGCTGATATTAGAAATGCAGAATCTCAAGAAATCCATATCCAAACTTGCATTTTAGCAAGACCAATGTCATTTGTAGGCACATGAAAGTTTAAGAAGCTCTGATTTAGAATTCCTCCTTGTACAGAAGAGTAAACGTGTCAAATGATGGGCCTCGGCTCCATCAGCTATTGCAGATGCAGGACTGAAATCCAGGTTGCCACAGAGATGGGGCAGAGGATACATTCCATGTAGAGAGGGTGGGGTGAGACAAGAGAGTTGGTGGTGTCTTAAACTGTTTTCATAGTCAACAGCCTCTGAGATGCAGATTGGAGTAGATGGAGGGATTGTTAGGGTGTGTACTAGGGACAGAATTTCTAAAGGAGGTGGGGAGAAGCAAGATTGAGCAGAGGGAGAATTTTAACTTCATTGTTGCAGTAGAGGACTCAACAGACAACATAGGAAGCTGAGATGGCCTTTCAAGGTTGTCCTATGTCAAGGCAAGGGAGGTAGACCTTTGTACCCCCCTGCCTTGACCAGCCATTAGATGATAATTGCCCCTGACTGAGGGTGATTCCCAGGGTGAGGTAGTTGTGAGCCTTGTGTCAGCCAAGTGGCAGATGAATGCCTTGATCCTGAAGGAAGGGGGTCCAGGCATTGCCCTGTGATGTTCACCACAGAGGAGAGACTGCAGAAAAGTTTTAAGCTTTCTGCCAAGAACAACAGGAAATCATTCAGAATGACATAATAAAATTTGCAATTGATAACAATTCCTTTGGCTCCTGTGTGGCAGTGGATCAGAAGGAACCAGAATCAAATAAAAGTGATCTATTAGTAAACAGTGGTCACTCAGACAAAAGGAGTAAGCACCTTTAGAAGTGGCAAAATTCAAGAGACACTTTGTGCTTAGAAAGTACAAGATAGTGTAATTCATTTGCAATTGAAATGTGGAGAAGGAAGGGTCCTGATGGGCCATGGGCCCATCTGGAAGGGTTCACTGGGAGAATTAAGGTCAGTTTCTAGGAATGGAATCACTGGTCACTGAAGGAGAAGATTGGCAAAAGGATGTTAAAGTCTTCTTTAGTAATTTAACAACACTCAATTTGCCACAAAAATTTAAACTCTTATTGGACTCATCTTTAGAATTATCATCCCCAGAAACCACAGTTCCTCTAGCATGCATGGTGGATATTGAGGGACTGTTCTCCAGATGTCCTCAAGAAAATTTGAAGCTTCTGGATTTTTTGTTTGTTTGCTTTTCCCATTGTTGTTTTATTTAACTATATCTTACAAATGCTTTTGGTGAAATAGTTCTAAATAACCACTTTGTTGAGCATAAAAAATAAAACAACAATCATAAGAAAATCAATTTGACATAAGATCGTTTTATCTAAGTGATCCTGTGGACTGCAGCCTACCAGACTCCTCCATCCATGGGACCTTCCCGGCAAGAGTACAGGAGTGGGTTGCCGTTGCCTTCTTCGAAACAAAGGACCCTAAGAAAATAGTATCAAAGCAGAGTTTCTGGTGGTATATGTGTATGAGTTTGTTTGTATTCCCCTTTTGCTCCTTCTAAAGCCAAATCAAGCCTTTGTACCCTGACACCCAACTAAATCTTGGAGACAGAGCTTTGGGCAAAGTAGGAAAAAATAGTTTCATTGCTTTGTCAGTCAAAGGGGGCCACAGTGGACTACTGCCCTCAAAACTGTGTTCCAGCCTCAAGGGATAAGTAAGGAGTTTTATGATAATAGTTCATAGAGGGCGTGGTCAGCTCACAGGCAGTCTTCTGATTGGTTGGTGGTGAGGTAAGTGGGAGTCAGCATCATCAGCCTTCTGGTTACCACAGATCTGGGGTCTTAGTGCTTGTGGGCAGCACACAGGTAACTTCTCCCACCTGGTGAGGGTTTCAGTGTCTGTGAAACAGCTCAAAAATATTGTTCGATATATCCCTTAAGGGAGTTTTCCAGGATGCTGCCCCAAGGCTGCACTATTGCTTCTTTTGACTATTCCTCCCTTCTCTCCGGGCTTCCCTGGTGGCTCACAGGTTAAAGCATCTGCCTGGAATGCAGGAGACCCGGGTTCAGTCCCTGGGTTGGGAAGAGCCCCTGGAGAAGGAAATGGCAACCCACTCCAGTACTCTTGCCCGGAGAATCCCATGGAGGGAGGAGCCTGGTGGACTACAGTCCATGGGGTCGCAAAGAGTCAGACACGACTGAGCGAATTCACTTCACTTCCCTTCCCTTCCCTTCTCTCCACATCCCCTCCCTTCCGTAATTAGCATGTGTTTGAACCTACTCCTTGGAAGGCAGGGAAGGTCTTGGAGACTGAATGAAGCTTATTTCCTGTAATCAAGAAATGGGGGAGCAATTCCCTGGTGGTCTGGTGGGTAGAACTTAGTGCTTTCACTGCTGAGGATGGCTGTTTGAAACTGAGTGGGGTTCCTGGGCACAGAGCCCCTTTCTGTCCTGGGTTTCTTGTAGGCAGTACTCTAGACTCCAGCCTCCATGACTTTCCCTGAGTTCCAAAGAGCAGATTCACTTGCTAGTTAAGGAAGGAACAGCCAAGAAACTGTTACCACGTCCAGGCTCGCTCTGCTCACCACACGATAGGCTGGTGAATCCGAGAGACAAGGTGTTGAAGCAAGGAAGAGACTTTAACTGGGGAGCCGGCAGACCGAGAAGATGGCAGGCTAGCGCCTCAATATAACCATCTTATTGGGGTCTGGATGCCAGGTTCTTTTATAGATGAGGGGCAGAGAAGCAATGAGGAATTAAAGTCAAAAGGCAGAATAGAGAGGGAGATACAGTGAGGAAGTAAAGTGAAAGGGTCTTCAGTCTTGGAAAACATCTCCAAGGGAATATCCAGCCTTCAGAAGGGGTTCAGTTCAGTTCAGTCGCTCAGTCGTGTCTGACTCTTTGCGACCCCATGAATCCCAGCAGGCCAGGCTTCCCTGTTCATCACCAACTCCCGGAGTTCATTCAGACTCACGTCCATCGAGTCAGTGATGCCATCCAGCCATCTCATCCTCTGTCGTCCCCTTCTCCTCCTGCCCCCAATCCCTCCCAGCATCACAGTCTTTTCCAATGAGTCAACTCTTCTCATGAGGTGGCCAAAGTACTGGAGTTTCAGCTTCAGCATCATTCCTTCCAAAGAACTACCAGGGCTGATCTCCTTCAGAATGGACTGGTTGGATCTCCTTGCAGTCCAAGGGACTCTCAAGAGTCTTCTCCAACAGCACCGTTCAAAAGCATCAATTCTTTGGCGCTCAGCCTTCTTCACAGTCCAACTCTCACATCCATACATAAGCACTGGAAAAACCATAGCCTTGACTAGACGGACCTTAGTCAGCAAAGTAATGTCTCTGCTTTTGAATGTACTATCTAGGATGGTCATAACTTTTCTTCCAAGGAGTAAGCGTCTTTTAATTTCATGGCTGCAGTCACCATCTGCAGTGATTTTGGAGCCCCCAAAAATAAAGTCTGACACTGTTTCCCCTTCTATTTCCCATGGAGTGATGGGACCAGATGCCATGATCTTCGTTTTCTGAATGTTGAGCTTTAAGCCAACTTTTCCGCTCTCCTCTTTCACTTTCATCAAGAGGCTTTTTAGTTCCTCTTCACTTTCTGCCATAAGGGTGGTGTCATCTGCATATCTGAGGTTATTGATATTTCTCCCGGCAATCTTAATTCCAGCTTGTGTTTCTTCCAGCCCAGCGTTTCTCATGATGTACTCTGCATAGAAGTTAAATAAGCAGGGTGACAATATACAGCCTTGACGTACTCCTTTTCCTATTTGGAACCAGTCTGTTGTTCCATGTCCAGTTCTAACTGTTGCTTCCTGACCTGCATACAGATTTCTCAAGAGGCAGGTCAGGTGGCCTGGTATTCCCATCTCTTTCAGAATTTTCCACAGTTTATTGTGATCCACATAGTCAAAGGCTTTGACATAGTCAATAAAGCAGAAATAGATGGTTTTCTGGAACTCTCTTGCTTTTTCCATGATCCAGCAGATGTTGGCAATTTGATCTCTGGTTCCTCTGCCTTTTCTAAAACCAGCTTGAACATCAGGGAGTTCACGGTTCACATATGGCTGAAGCCTGGCTTGGAGAATTTTGAGCATTCCTTTACTAGCATGTGAGATGAGTGCAATTGTGTGGTAGTTTGAGCATTCTTTGGCATTGCCTTTCTTTGGGATTGGAATGAAAACTGACCTTTTCCAGTCCTGCAGGGACAAACTATCTCTCCATCAGCTGAACAAAGGCACTTTTGTTTACAGTCAAGCAGAGGGGCCCTGGGGTTGGACATGAGTATAAGCGACTGAATTGAGAGGAGTAGGATCCTCTAGGCAAGCCATTGAGTGTGATTATAATAACAAAAGCAACGAAAAGCTAGTCAAACACACAGTCTCCAACATGGAGTCAGAATTGGCTTCCTCCCTGCAACAAAGCCACCTGAGGCAAGATTAAAGGGAAGCTCATCAACATTAGGAGGCCTGACCACCTGAGACCCTGCACTCACCCTAATCTTGACAGCAACCCCACCCTTGAACTATTGCCATAAAACTCCTCATCAAAGGCACCTGGGGTGGCTAACATTTCGAGGCTGGAGCCCGCTGTGTCCCTCTTTGCCTGGCAAAGCAAAAAGCTGTTCTTTACTACTTCACCCAAAACTGTCTCTAAAGTTCGATTTAGCAGTGGTGCACACAGAGGCTGAACTTTCGGCATCAGGTTCAGTGCCTGGTGGGGGAACTACTACAAGCTGTGAGGCCAAAAAAATAAAATAGGGGACCCAGAAAGGCTTTTGTGCCCAGGGGCCCCACAGGGTCCTGCTCAGTTTCACTTCTCCATTTTTTTTTTAATCACCCTAGTTGGCAAAGCCAGGAACTCAAAAAATATATACCATTATGCATTCAAACTCACATACTTCAAATACAGTTGAGCACCAGTGTTGTGGGGTGCAGAGGAAATAGAGATGAATGGGTCCATTTCTACTCTTGAGCTCACACCACATAAATAAATATTTTTCTGTTATAAATTATAATTAAACTTAATAAATGCTAAAATAAATTAATTATCCTTAATACTAAGTGATCTTTTTTAGATTTTAATATTTATGAAATCAATATGTACTCTGAAACATAATATTAGAAGAGAGAGAAAATGCTGTGTTGTTAGCCTGAATATTTTAATTTAGCCATGTAGTAAAGGAATCCGTTCATGTTGATTGCCACCTCCATTGAGATATTTGCTTTGAAAATGCTACACATAGTTGAATTTTAATTTATATTTACATCCTTGTTTTTTAATAAACTTTCAATTTTTAAATAGTTTTATACATATAGAAAAGTTGGAGTGTAATGCAGAGTCCTGCATATCCCATAACCAGTTTCTCCTATTATTAGTTTATCATACTAGCATGGTACATTTGTCTCAATTAATCAAACAATATTGATATATTATTACTAACTGAAGTCCATATCACATTTCCCTAGTTTTTCCCTAATACCCTTTTTCTTTTCCAGAATCCCATCCAGGATACCACAGTACATTGATTTGTTGTATCTTCTTAGACTCTTCTTGGCTAGGACAGTTTCCCCAAATTTCCTTGTTTTTGATAATCTTGACAGTTTTGAGGAGGACTGGTTAACTGTTTTGTAAAATGTCTCTCTAGTGAAATTCGTCTGATGTTTGTCTCATAATTAGGTTAGGGCTGTGACTTTTGGCAGAGAAGTGTTCAGAGGTAAAGTACTATTCTTAGAGCATCATCCAAGCTATCAGAAAGACTTAACATGGCTGATGTTCACCTTGATCGCCTGACTGAAATAATATTCGTATTTGATGGTGTCTGCATCATAAAGTTACTCTCTTTTCTGTCCCCATATTGTACTTTTTGGAAGGAAATCACTTTGCATAGCCCACACTTAAGTAGGGAATAATGCTTTGCCTCTTTGAGGACAGAGTATACACATAAATTATTTGAAATTTTTCTGCAGGGGATGTAGGACTTGTTGCTTTTCTTCTAGTTAGGTATTTAGTTACTTAGTAATCCAATCATTTATTAATATTTGTATTCACATGGACTCATGGATATTTATTCTATACTTTGGATTATAATCCTACACTACTTTATTTTGTTGCTCAAATTATTGCAACTTTGTCCATCAGGAGCTTTCAATTGACTCCTACATCCCTCAACATACTCCCATCATTGTACGTGTGTGTGTTTTTTTAAAGCATTTTCTTTATTTCTGTCTCTGAAGGAGGAAACAGAACAGGCTTCATCTTGAAAGCAGGACTTCCTTCCTTTTCCTTTGTGTCAGAGAATTTGGGGAGGTGGGTTTGAGCACGTACACTTAGGGTATATAAGGTTTTCACAAAAACTGCTCGGGGCCCTTGGCTGAGAGGAGACTCTGCCTTGGGCGCACCGGTGTAATAAATTGCACTCCACTATCTGCATTGTCTTTCTGAGTGAGTTTGTTTCCCAGATCGCATGGCTACAACATCTCTACAAAATGCTCCAGACTGGTCTTGTGTATTTCCTGGCCCAGTCCTAGAATCAACTATTGGCTCGAAAAGCCCTAGCTCCTTTTATTGGAGAATGATATTACAAACAAAGATTTGGGCAGTAGGTACTTTGTCTTTTAAAATGGCTTTTAAAAATATTCCACTCATATTGCATTGGAAAGAAACATTGCCGTACAAACAGAAGATTTCTTGTGACCAGGACATGCAACAAAGGCAGAATCTCAGAAGCAACCACAGGATTTTGAAAGCCAAGAGTGGTTGGTGTGACAAGGGACTATTTCCCAGGCACCAAAGAGCAATTAATCTAAAGCTTTTGGCTGACTTTCAAAAGAAGCTTATTCTCTTCCAGCAAAAATGGGATTTGATTAAAGGAAAAAATGAAACCAAAATTTATCCAAATGAGAAATATAGGCATAGCACTGGCATTCTTAGATAGTCCTCCAAACAATACTGTCATCCTACTGGTGGAAAAGTCAAGTCTAGCAGCTCAAATGTTGAAAGTAGTCCATCACTGTGTGCTGTGCATCACTGCAGCCACTAAAAATGAGCCCCTGGAAGTTTTAGACTCTGAAGTGTAAAGGCTTAGATGCAATCTGGTGATATTGAAAAATGTGGTATATTACTATATGAATGCCTGTTTTCTTATTTTAGGTACATTTAGTGTAGTTTTTTTAATCCCTAAAATATCTATAATTAAACTGATGGTTTTACAGTCAATGGATGTTTAGAATCAAGGAAACACTTCTTTCCTCCAGGCCATTCATTCCTGAACAGTGGGAGTTCCAGAAGGCTCAAGGCCTTTTCCTGGCCTCCCACTAGGGCTAATAAAATTTAGTTTTCCTTAGATCCATTTTGTGAGGTCCTTGTGAAATCACCAGTTTCTCCCTCTCCCTCACTTGCTCTTTTGCTCTCTCCAACCTGTGAAAATCTTTTTGAATGTCAGGTGTACTTGTCACCATTACACTAGCTTCTGGCTTTGTAAAAAGATGAAATGTTCTGATTTTTCTCTATTCCCTGCAACTGTCTCAATGATTTAGGGATATTTGAAACTTGAAGATTTGAAAAACTGCTTCTGTGAAAACGTTTTTCTCAGTTTCTCCTATTGCTATTGATCTCTTTAAGCATTTTACATCTTTCTGCATCCTTTTTTACAAATATGTAGTCCTGGAAATTTTTCCTTTTTATCCAGATTATTTAAATTATTAGCATAAAAATGTGTAGAATATTTGTATAATTCTTTACTGTTTTCTCTGGATACATGATGCTCCTATTATATTCCTAATTTGTTTGCTGAGTTTCATCTTTTTTTCTTAATTAGACCAGTTAATGGTTCATTTGCAGTCTCTATGGTATGGCTAATGTTGACTTCCTCTGAGAGGACTTACACCTACATGCCACACCTCCCAGGACTGCTGCTGCCAGTGCCCCTGACCTGCAATAGGCCACTGTCAACCCACGCCTCCACAGGAGACTCCCAAATACTCACTGCTTCTTCATTGACTACGCTAAAGTCTTTGACTGTGGATCACAACAAACTGTAGAAAATTCTTAAAGTGATGGGAATACCAGATCACCTTATCTGCCTTCTGGGAAACCTGTATGCTGATCAAAAAGCAATAGTTAGAACCGGACATGGAACAATGGACTGGTTCAAAACTGGGAAAGGAGTACATCAAGGTTGTATATTGTCACCCTGCTTATTTAACTTATATGCAGAGTACATCATGTGAAATGCCGGGCTGGATGAGTCACAAGCTGGAATCAAGATTGCAGAGAGAAATATCAGTAATCTCAGATATGCAGATGATACCATTCTAATGGCAGAAACTGAAGAGGAACTGAAGAGCCTCTAGATGAAGGTGAAAGAGAAGAGTGAGAAAGCTGGCTTAGAACTTAACATTCAACAACTAATGTCATGGCATTTAGTCCCATCACTTCATGACAAATAGAAGGGGAAAAACATGGAAACAGTGACAGACTTTAATTTCGTGAGCTCCAAAATCACTGCAGATGGTGACTGCAGCCATGAAATTAAGAGACCTGCTCCTTGGAAGAAAAGCTATGACAAACTTAGTGTATTAAAAAGCTATGACCAACCTAGACCCATCTAGTCAAATCTATAGTTTTTCCAGTAGTCATGTATGGATGTGAGAGTTGGAACATAAAGAAGGCTGAACGCTGAAGAATTGATGGTTTTGAACTGTGGTGTTGCAGAAGACTCTTGAGAGTCCCTTGGACAGCAAGGAGATCCAATCAGTCAATCCTAAAAGGAACCAATCCTGAATATTTATTGGAAGGACTGATACTGAAGCGCCAATACCTTCCCACTTGATGTGAAGAGCCAACTCATTGGAAAAGACCCTGATGCTGGGAAAAACTGAGGGCAAGAGGAGAAGGGGAAAACAGAGAATGAGATGGCATCATTGACTCAATGGACATGAATTTGAGCAAACTCTGGGAGATAGTGAAGGACAGGGAAGCCTGGCATGCTGCATTGCATGAGGGTGCAAAGAGTTGGACCTGATTGAGTGACTGAACAACAACAAAAAATCTATCTGTCAAATTAAAACATGGTATACATGCCACTATGGACTTACAGCATAACAAATAAGCATGTGTATGTGTGTGTGTGTGTATATGTGTTAAGGATAAAATAAACTACATTTTAATATATGCAAAGCAAAAGACATGTATGTACCCATGAATTATATAACACTCTACTGCATCACAAGGAGCATGTCTCAGTTCAGTTCAGTTCAGTCGCTCAGTCATGTCTGACTCTTTGTGACCCCATGAATCGCAGCACGCCAGGCCTCCCTGTCCATCACCAACTCCCAGACTTCACTCAGACTCACCTTCATCGAGTCAGTGATGCCATCCAGCCATCTCATCCTCTGTCGTCCCCTTCTCCTCCTGCCCCCAATCCCTCCCAGCATCACAGTCTTTTCCAATGAGTCTACTCTTCGCATGAGGTGGCCAAAGTACTGGAGTTTCAGCTTTAGCATACCCAGGGCTGATCTCCTTCAGAATGGACTGGTTGGATCTCCTTGGAGTCCAAGGGACTCTCAAGAGTCTTCTCCAACATCACAGTTCAAAAGCATCAATTCTTTGGTGCTCAGCTTTCTTCACAGTCCAATTCTCACATCTATACATGACCACTGGAAAAACCATAGCCTTGACTTGTTGGAAAAGTAATGTCTCTGCTTTTGAATATGCTATCTAGGTTGGTCATAACTTTTCTTCCAAGGAGTAAGTGCCTTTTAATTTCATGGCTGCAGTCACCATCTGCAGTGATTTTGGAGCCCAAAAAAATAAAGTCTGACACTGTTTCCACTGTTTCCCCATCTATTTCCCATGAAGTGATGGGACCAGATGCCATGATCTTCGTTTTCTGAATGTTGAGCTTTAAGCCAATTTTTTCACTCTCCACTTTCACTTTCATCAAGAGGCTTTTTAGCTCCTCTTCACTTTCTGCCATAAGGGTGGTGTCATCTGCATATCTGAGGTTATTGATATTTCTCCCAGAAATCTTGATTCCAGCTTGTGCTTCTTCCAGCCCAGCGTTTCTCATGATGTACTCTGCATAGAAGTTAAATAAGCATGGTGACAATATACAGCCTTGACGTACTCTTTTTTCCTATTTGGAACCAGTCTGTTGTTCCATGACCACTTACAACTGTTGCTTCCTGACCTGCATACAGATTTGTCAAGAGGCAGGTCAGGTGGTCTGGTATTCCCATCTCTTTCAGAATTTTCCAGAGTTTGTTGTGATCCACACAGTCAAAGGCTTTGGCATAGTCAATAAAGCAGAAATAGATATTTTTCTCGAACTCTCTTGCTTTTTCCATGATCCAGCGGGTGTTGGCAATTTGATCTCTGGTTCCTCTGCCTTTTCTAAAACCAGCTTGAACATCAGGGAGTTCACGGTTCACGTATGGCTGAAGCCTGGCTTGGAGAATTTTGAGCATTCCTTTACTAGCATGTGAGATGAGTGCAATTGTGCAGTAGTTTGAGCATGTCTAAGATGATGGTATTTAGACCCTAGGATGTTCCCAAAGACAAATTCATAAAACAGTCTTCCAATAAAAATACAGCAAAATATAACCTGGGAGGAAACTAACTAGCAGTCATCCTCCATACCATCACAGATAGTTTTTTCTGTTGTGTTTTTGTCAGAGTATAGCTTCTACTCCAGTGTTTACTAAACACATCTGCAGTTTAGAATCATCTGGAAAGTTGTTTTTTTTTTTAACATTTCAAAGCCCAGGCATGCCTCAGAACAATTAAATGTAATCTCTGCATAGGACACAGACATCAGTATTTTTGACATACCTCAGGTGATCCCAACATGGCAACATAGTAAGACCCACTATCCCATGCACACAGTCTAGGAACACACAGCTAAACCTTACTTGCAATTCATCCTCAGTGTTGTGAAGCAGTAGTTCTCAAGCTTGATCTGCATATCAGAATCACTAGAAAGGCTTATTAAAGCAGATATATGGGCTCAACCCCACACCAAGTGATTCAATAAGTGTGGGGTATAGCCCAAGAGATGACATCTCTAACAAGATCCCTGGCAATGCTGATGCTGGTACTCTTCAGACCATAGTTTGAGAACCCTTATTGTAAGGTTTTGGCTTTAGTTTCAGAAAGGAAAAAAAGTGTTTGAAATTTAACTGTGGTATGAATTCTTTCAATAAGCTGCCATGACTAAACTTTTTAAAAAGAAAGCATATTGAGTACATTTTTACAGACCATATAAACTTACATTTTGTAACTTGCTTTACTCTCATTTAATAGAAGTCTTTATGAAGTATTTATTAACAAGTACTTTGTAGGCAATGGAGCTAATTGCCATATTAACAATTCAAGTGTGATGTAGTTGCTTCAATCTAAGAACTTCATTTAGCATTTTAGCATTAATTTCTAATTAACTGCTAATGTTGTCTTATTTTTTTTATGAGCCCATCCACATGCAGATTAATTCTTAATCTGCACTGATTTCTGTAGAGAAAGGCCTCAATGTTTCTTTTCTCTCTAAGGATATATAATAGTAACCTGAATAAAAGAAAACCTCTCTATGGTGACTGAGCATCTGTGTGTGAACATGGGTGTGTCATCAGTGTGAACACTAATACAGTGCTGTGAAATCTGGTGCTTAAAGACAACAGTCCAGTTGCAGATGAAAGGTTCTGAATTCTTATGCTGTACAGGTCACTAAAACTTACAAGAAATAGTAATGTTCCCTGGTAGATTAGAACCCTAAGACATGGGGCAACAAATTATGCCCATAGACCAAACTCAGCCCATACTTATTTTGTAAATTACGATTTATTGGAAAACAGCCATGCTCACACTTTTATATATTATGTAGGGCTGCTCTTGGGGCTTCCCAGGTGGTGCTAGTTGTAAAGAGATATAAAAGTTTGATCCCTGAGTAGGGACGATCTCCTGGAGGAGGGCATGGCAACCCACTCCAGTATTCTTGCCTGAAGAAGCCCTTGGACAAAGGAGCCTGGTGGGCGACAGTCCATAGGATCAAAAAGAGTCGGACACGACTGAAGCAACTTAGCAACCACACATGCTCAAGGCTGCTCTTGGGCTACAATGGTAGGTTTGAGTAGTTTGGGCTACAAGTTCAGTTCAGTTCAGTTGCTCAGTCGTGTCCAACTCTTTGCAACCCCATGGACTGCAGCATGCCAGGCCTCCCTGTCCATCACCAACTCCGAGAGTTTACTCAGACTCATGTCCATTGAGTCGGTGATACCATCCAGCCATCTCATCCTCTGTCGTCCCCGTCTCCCTAAAATAATTACTAACTGGCCCTTTATTAAAAAAGAAAAATAACATTTCTAGCCCTACCAATCAACTTTGTATGTGCTGGAGTGATTATCCATCCACGTAATTTGCAGCCATAGGATCATCCTAGCTGTTGGGTTGAACCCAAAAAATTCATTTGGGTTTTTCCATAAGCTGTTATAGAAAACCCAAAGTTTTTGACCAACCCAATATATTCTCCCTCATGGTTCTCACGACTACCAAGGAGGCTTTGTCAAGTATTTTACTCAGGTCTTGGTCTTGTAAATTTGTCAAAGAGGTAAATGGAGCTACTTTACCATGTTGTATGAATACTGAACCTTTTACTGGCTG
The DNA here is from genome assembly GCF_016772045.2 of Ovis aries. NCBI lineage: Eukaryota > Metazoa > Chordata > Mammalia > Artiodactyla > Bovidae > Ovis > Ovis aries. Next base: position 12,492,582 of record NC_056080.1, on the reverse strand, counting down.
GGAATAGTGGCTCACCTAGCATTCATCCTGTCACTTTGAGAATCTAAGAGTTATCTTGCTGAACAGAGTCCTAGTTGACTAACTCTAATGTTCTTTGTGAGGAATTGCTGAGAAATACTTTTTGCATGGGTTGTTCTTACTACACATCCATGTGATAAACAGTAGTTGACCTCAGGGGCAGTTGGTGAAAGATCAAGAAGATGTGTTAAAATAGCAATAGTGAAAATCATGAGAGTGGATCCACGTGAGGAGCAGACAATATTAGCCTCCATGGGCTTAAAGATATGAGAGCGATAACTGCCTATTTAATTACAACTTGCTATTAAAATGGGTTATATAGGGATGGGATTAGCATTTCCTGTTAGATAAGACACTTAAAATAATAATAACTTGTGAAGCAAAAAAATAAGTGGATGGGAAAACAAATAGGTAGATGGAAAGGTGAAAATTGTCACCTTGCATGTCCTAAGAGGAAGATTCTGCAACACATGAGAATCTGTGTATGGAGTGAGGTGAGGTATGTGGTTGAGGAAGCAGCTATAGCAAGAGGAAAGTAATTACAAAGTGAGAAGGGCGATTAAGAAAAGTCAATAACAACTTGGAAATTAATGTGATAAGATGGCAAAAAGGAAGCCAGCCGACTGAAGGAAGCTGGAATCGTCTTGTGCCTCACTGCTCTAGAGATTGCACCCTGAATACCAGATTTAGCTCTGTTGTGAGACGTCAAGGATTTGCAGAAGACACAAGACTAGTAATGAAAATTACTGAGCCCTGAGAAAAAGTAATTTATAGATAAAACAGTGCATTACTTCTTATCAGATGAGTGACGAGAACAGTGCAGTGAAAAGGCGGAGGGGTGGAGGTGGTGTTGAAATAAATACTCCTGCCTCACTAAGAAAATAAGGTAGATTCATGCCCATTATTCTTGTGTTTATATTGTAGTTTTGTGACCACCATGCATAAGTAGAATCACACAGTAAAGTTCAAATCCTTCTCCCTTGCTTCTACTGAAGAAGAAAGAAAAGGAAAGGGATAAAGGTGAGTTGGTAGAAATATTTGATGCTATTTCATCTGTAATCAGAGATTTAAGTGACAACGGAAGCACATGCTAATATTGATTGATTTTATTGTGCATTTTCCATTTAAATTTACTTGAGACCTTGCTTGATAAATTTTTATTGTACATTTTAAATTTAAACTTACCTATCACAGTCCCTGCTGTTGCTAGGCATTGTACTGGGAGGTGACCAAATAAGACACAGTCTCTGTCCTCAAAGACTTATGGACAGTCTGATAAGTAGTCAGATATTTAATATATGTGCTATAATGATGAGGTCCAGAGGAGAGACATCTGGAGAAATCTAGGAAAGCTTCCCGGATGTGACCCCTAAACTGAGACCAGAGGGGAAATTGCTAGTTATTAAAGAGAAGGGCTGGGGTACAAGTATCCTCTGCAAAAGAAGCATGAAAGGTGATATGGTAGACTGATTGCAAAAATGGCCCAGATTTTCCATTTGTTTACATGCCCACCTTTTTGCAATGTGGCTTTGCAGCTCCTCCCATCAAGTAGTGAAATCTATTTTCAACTCATTGATTCTGGGATAACCTTGTGACTTCCTTTGGCTAGCAGAATGCAACAGAAATCATCATATGTTAGTTTCATGGCCAGGTATCAGGAGGTCTTGTCTGTATCTGCTTTCTCTCTCTCACTCTTTTTTTCCTTTCTTTTTAACTCTCCCACCACCATGAGAATGAACCAGGATTTGCCTACTGGAGGTGAGACACTCTGTGGAGGAGAGCCAGATAAGGCCATGCCAGATCTAGTCCCCACTTGGCCTGCTAAATGAGTAAAGACAAATGAGCTAGTCCACTGGAGATCAGATGAATGTGGCCCGAAGAATTACTCATCTAACGCATAGGTCCATGGGAAGTAATAAATGATTGCTGTTATAAGACACTGAGTTTTGGAATTATTTGTTATGCAGCATTCACTTACTAATACAAATAATCTGAAGGTATAAGAGAACAAGGCCAGTTCAATAAACTAGAAGAAATCTAGGACAGATGGAGGGAGAAGGATGAAAGATGATGATGGAGAGCCAAGCAAGAACTGGATCCTTCAGAGTTTTATAAGCCTTATTAAGTGATAGGAAACTCTCTAGCAATTTGAAAAAGATATATGATCAGAATTTCGTTTTTGACATATTACTGCTTGTAAAGGTCAGTGGCTAGGAGGAATGCAAAGCTAGGATGAGGGAGGCCAGTAAAGTGATTACCATTTGTAGTGATCCAAGTTAGCATTGATCATATTCTAACTAGAATACAGACCATGAGGTAGAGTAGAAATGGACACATTGAAAACATAATTGAGGGATAGAATTAGTAGGACTTGATGCTTTATCAGAAGTGAAAGATGAAGGAAAGAAAAAGTTCAAAACTGACGCCTGATGTCTAATTAGGCCAAATAAAAGGCTGGGGGAGCCCATTCTCTGTCACAAACTCAGAGAGATTGAGGTTTGGATGGGAGCAGAGGAGATAATAAACATAATGCTGGATTTATTAAGATTGCGATGCCAGTATGATACCCAGTCACAGATGTGTAACAAAGAGTTGGTTACACAGATCTGATGCTCAGGAGAACAACTTGGGTTGGAGATCAGTTCAGTCACTTAGTCGTGTCCAACTCTTTGCAACCCCATGGACTGCAGCATGCCAGGGTTCCCTGTCCATCACCAACTCCCGGAACCTACTGAAACTCATGTCCATTGAGTCAGTGATGCCATCCAACCATCTCATCTTCTGTCGTCCTCTTCTCCTCCTGCCTTCAATCTTTCTGAGCATCAGGGTCTTTTCCAGTGAGTCAGTTCTTCACACCAGGTGGCCAAAGTATTGGAGTTTCAGCTTCAGCATCAGTCCTTCCAATGAATATTCAGGACTGATTTCCTTTAGGATAGACTGGTTGGATCTCCTTGCAGTCCAAGGGACTCTCAAGAGTCTTCTCCAACACCACAGTTCAAAAGCATCAATTCTTTGGTGCTCAGCTTTCTTTATAGTCCAACTCTCACATCCATACATGACTACTAGAAAAACCATATGTTTGACTAGATGGACCTTTGTTGGCAAAGTAATGTGTCTGCTTTTTAATATGCTGTCTAGGTTGGTCATAGCTTTTCTTCCAAGGAGCAAGCATCTTTTAATTTCATGGCTGCAGTCACCATCTGCAATGATTTTGGAGCCCAAAAGTAAAGTCTCTCACTGTTTCCTCATCTATTTGCCATGAAGTGATGGGACCAGATGCCATGATCTTAGTTTTCTGGATGTTGAGTTTTAAGCCAACTTTTTCACTCTCCTCTTTCACTTTCATCAAGAGGTTCTTTAGTTCTTTGCTTTCTGCCATAAGGGTGGTATCATCTGCATATCTGAGATTATTGATATTTCTCCTGGCAATCTTGATTCCCACTTGTGCTTCTTCCAGTCCAGTGTTTCTCATGATGTACTCTGCATATAAGTTAAATAAGCAGGGTGATAATATACAGCCTTAACATACTCCTTTCCTGATTTTGAACCAATCTGTTGTTCCATGTCCAGTTCTAACTGTTGCTTCTTGACCTGCATACAGATTTCTCAGGAGCCAGGTCACGTGGTCTGGTATTCCCATCTCTGGAGATACCTGGGCAATTGTCAGCCTACAGCTGGTACTTGAAACCACTTAAACATTTACTGACCACCTAATATGTGTCATAAGCTGAAGTTTGTGCCAGGAATATGGAGGTTAGCAATACAGACTAGGCTATATAATCTAGTAGAGAAGGTTCAACATTGGTCAGATAATCACACAGTTATAAATGTAGTATTTTAGGTACTGAAAGAAAGATACAGTAAACCATGAGTATATAACAAAGAAATTTGATCCAGTCTAAAGAATAAAGGAATAATTCCTGGGAATAAAAGGGGGGCGGCTTAAGCAAGGATCAGAATTATGAGAGGTGTTTCCGAAGTCACATGGAGAGATAGAGTAGGAAAAGAAAATGTTCCACAAAACATGACAGGAGCAGTGAACCTAGTTTGCATGCATGTTCATCACTCAGCCTCATCCGACTCGCTGCAACCCCATGGACTGTAGCACACCAGGCTCCTCTGTCCGTGGGATTTCCCAGGCAAAAATGCTAGAGTGCATTGCATTTCCTCCTCCAGAGAATCTTCCCAAGCCAAGGGTCAAACCCGTAGCTTCTGCATTGGCAGGTGGATTCTTTACCACTGTGCCACCTGGGAAGCCTGAATCTAGTTTAAAAGCCTCTAAAATCAGTATGGCAGGATCACAAGGAGTGGGGTTGGAAGGAAAATTGGCACAAAATATGTATACAGCTTCCCCAGTATTCTTGCCTTGGAAATTCCGTGGACAGAGGAGCCTGGTGGGCTACAATCCATGGGGTCACAAAAGGGTTGCACACAACTGAGCTAGACAACAACAATGTATAGAGGAGTATTAGTAGATATGGAGAGAAATGGCAGATTTGCAAGGTATTTAAGAGGCAAAACTGACAAGACAACAAGCAGAGTTATAGGGAGAGGGAGGAGAAATTACTGTTATAAATTTATATAAGTGTAAGTAAGTAAGTGTAGTTGCTCAGTCGTGTCCGACTCTTTGCGACCCCATGGACTGCAGCCTACCAGGCTCCTCTGTCCATGGGATTCTCCAGGCAAGAATACTGGAGTGGGTTGCCATTTACTTCCCGAGGGGATCGTCCCGACCCAGGGATCGAACCTGGGTCTTCCTCATCACAGGCAGATGCTTATAACCATCTATTAATAGTATAAATATATAATTAAAATTATAAATTTGGTGCAAGGAGCGTTGTTTTGTGTATCTGAATGGATGATGGTGTCATTCATTGAAATGGAAAACACTGGGGAACTAGAACTAGATCTAGATGTAGACACAAAATGCAAGGTATCAGTTTGGGAAATATTGAATTGGAGAAGCCTTTAAAATATCCGAGTGGCAAAGCTGAGGGAAAAACTGGAGCTCAGAAGGGATATCTGATCAGATATTTAATAAATTTGTGGATCATCAGGATTTAAATAGTAACCAAAGTCAAGGGCAGGGAGACTTTGAAGGGGAAAAAAAGGATTCTTAAAACCAAGCCTTGAAAAGCTCAATATTTAATAGAAAGATATTCTAAAATGAGCCCACAAAGCAGCCTACATAGTCAGAGAAGGGGATGGGATGTGTTGTGTTAGAGAATCCAAGGCTATTTTAATAAACACACACTCCACAGTCTTTAGGCTAAGTTGTCAGGGGAAAGATAGATAAAAATATCCACTGGATTTAGCCATGTGAAGTTTATCAATGACCTTCTCAAGAGTCATCCTGGTGGAGTGGTGAGAGTGGAAGCCAGTATGTTAGAATGGGCTGAAGAAAAAGTGGGAGATGAGGAACTGGAAGAACCTTTGTAGGTAATTATCAGAAATTTTGGCTAAGAAGGAACAGCAAAGTATATAGATCACATAGCAAAGGTTGAAAGATTTTTGTTGTTGCTGTTGTTCATTTGTTTGTTTTTGGTGGGAGAGACTTGGGCTTGGGGCTGAAAGAATTCAGTAGAAAATGACATATGGAAGAAAAAGTAGAAAAATCCAAAGAAGTAGATGAGATCACTTAAGAAAAATGTATAGAAGGATAGGAGAAGATGATCTAGGAAGAAATGTTTAAGAGATATTATCATTTTCATGGTTATCCTTAAATAGAATATTATGCTATCATTAAAAATAATAGATTCTGGTATATTGATCTTACATTCTGTGACCTCATTAAATTCATTTTGTTCTTCTAGTGCTTAAAAAAAAAAAATAAAAAAAAAATAAAAATAATCCTGAATAATATTTAATGATATATAAAGATGGCCAGGATATTTCATTCTATGGATAACTATTATCTGTTTAACCAAAATAAGTTGTAGAATATTATTCCAGTTTCATTTTCAAAAGTTAAAAATATATACACAGTAGAAAGTATGGAAAGACGTGTGCTGATATACTTTTTTGTAGTTACTAAAAAAATAAGAGAGAAATATTATCCTTTAAGGGAATGCAGAGGACAAACATACTGAGATCTAGATAGTGATAGCAGAAAAAGCAGAATGTTGTTCCAGGGAAGCCATGGGAAAAGAATATTTCAAGAAGGTGAGGGAGACACACAGGGTCAAATGTGCTAAGAGGTCAAAGGTGATAAAGACTGAAAAATGGCTATTGGCTTCAGTCAGTGGTCAGAAAGGCCTGGGATAAGATTGGTTCCTTGGAGCATTGGGATGAGTCCAGATTACAGTGGATGAAAGTATGTGTGGACAGCCATTGCACAGAGAATTTTCATGAAGAGGAGAGTGAGCCTGAAGATGGACAGGAAGTTACATAGAGCCATGGGGGTTTGCTTTGGTATTTGTAAGTTGGAAGAGACTTGAATATAACTCAGTGTTGATGAGAAGGAAGAGACTGAATAGACAAAGACTGGGGACTGGGGTTTCTGTTTATAGAGTGGGGTTTCTGTATACAGAGAGTGAGGTTTCTGATATGGAGAAGAGAGCAAGTTGAAGGGGTAGACTAAGGAGAGGGGAGGAAACTGTAAACAGGAGGAAATGGTGATGAAAGCAAGGATGCTTGTCTTATTGATGGCAGAACATTGAGGGAGTTACAACATGGTGGGCTTTTCTTTTCTTTTTTCTTTTTAAAATAAGAGACAATATCACCTCCTAAGAAAGAATCAAGAATAGTATACAGAAAGTTTCAGCTCTCTTTGCAATGTTTTCTTTCCTGAGTGGGTGGTGGATATGCAGGTGAGCTTCATTCTTTATACTTTTGCCTATGTCTGAAATATTTTATTTTGAAAAAAAGAATAATGGGAAGTATGATAGAGACTGAAATTTGGGAAACCATAAGATTTAAAATAACTGATAGAAGAGAAAGAGCTGGTTAGGGCACCATAAGATGCTGGGCAGCTAGCATCCCAGTTGATTTTAAAGACCATGAATTTACAATGGACAGACAATTGTTCACCAACTCACTTATTTTTCCTCTAGGGTTGCCAGATAAACTGGATTTTCCAGCCTATGATGCAACCAAATCATTGAGTCTGAACCAAAAGAAAATGAGACAAAGGGATGTAAGCTCCCTACATGACCTGCCACAGTCCTCACAAATGTCGCCTTTCTTTTTCTTTCTTCACTAGATGATTGAATAGAGGGAACTCCAAGGACTTAGAGGAAGATGGAGCCACAACATGACAGGAGCCTGGGTTCCTGAGCCAGCAATTCAAAAGGAGGCTTCTAGAAGAGTCATTGGAGTGAGAATGCACATGATGCTCTCTTATGTAAGTGAGACCTTCATATTTGCTATGTTACTCTCATAAAGTTTGAGGATGGTTCATCATAGCAGTTGAGCTTTCCCGGTGGTGCTAGTGGTAAAGAGCCTGCCTGCCAATGCAGGAGATATAAGAAACACTGGTTCAATCCCTGGGTTGGGAAGATCCCCAGGAATAGGAAATGGCAACCCACTCCAGTATTCTTGCCTGGGAAATCCCATGGACAAAGGAGTCTGGTGGGCTACAGTCCATGGGGTTGCAAAGAGTCAGACACAACTGAGGGAAATACATCTCTCAACAACATTGTAGCAGTTACTCTGCCCTTGTACTCATCTTTACATGTGAGTAATTTTTTTTTTTTGCAAATAATGTTGAACAGCCATGTGCAGATGCTGAGAACTGTTCAATTACATTCCCTGTATTAGATAATCGAATGGGATGGCCCAAAGGGCAAAAGAACACAAGGAGTAATGAATAAACGATTGGATATGTGAACAATTACATTCTTTGAGTAATGAGTACTTAACTAATTAAAATTCCCGTTTGGAGTCAGAGAACTGGAGAGACTTCAATAGCATGGTATAAAGATTTCATTTCAGAAACATAAAACAGATTTCTATCTTCAGGAAGGTACTTGACAGGGTGCTCCCCACCTGGCTAAGCTGGATTTATGATAGAGAATACTGGATTCCATCCAACCACAATCCCTAAGGAGTCCCGAATGGCACAACCCGAAGATCTCCCTGCTGAGAATCCAGAAGATAAAGATGCCTCCTTCAGCTGTGTCCAGGGTGCTCTGTGTGGGAGAACCATCTGTGCCAGCAGGGAAGGGCTTCTGGCCCAAGCTCAGGACACAGAGTTCACAGGTCCTAGTGGCTTTCCTGCAGGAGAGGGCATGCTCTCAGCTACCGACCACCATACACACTCAGGGTGAGGGGACAGCCTCATCTGTAGAGGCCAAAAGCCTGTAGAATCTGTAAGTGGACAGGCATTCATCTTATCATAACTTACCGGCTCTGGGGAAATCCTCTTCGAGGGTCATGTGCTGTCCAGTCTCCAGGCCCTAAAGTCCTGAATACTCATAGTTCAGAGGCAGACGAACTTCCCCTACTTCTTCCTGCAAGGCTTCCCATGGTGGGATCATTCTCAGGGCCTCGGTGGAGGCCCCTCAAAGTCAATGAAAGCACCTAGAACCACCTAGGACCTATCCAGCTTCCTGTGCAGGTGTCTTTCTTTCCTATTCTCCTTCCTGCCCAATGGGTCTTCATTTGCATCTCAGAACTCACCTAATATAGAATAGTTAATGTGAGGAAAGAGGCTGAAGTTGGAGAAGACTGAAAACTTGGTAAATCAGTTCAGTTCAGTCGCTCAGGCGTGTCCGACTCTTTGCAACCCCATGAATCGCAGCACGCCAGGCCTCCCTGTCCATCACCAACTCCCGGAGTTCACTCAGAGTCGCGTCCATCGAGTCAGTGATGCCATCCAGCCATCTCATCCTCTGTCATCCCCTTTTCCTCCTGCCCCCAATCCCTCCCAGCATCAAAGTCTTTTCCAATGAGTCAACTCTTCTCATGAGGTGGCCAAAGTACTGGAGTTTCAGCTTGAGCATCATTCCTTCCAAAGAAATCCCAGAGCTGATCTCCTTCAGAATGGACTGGTTGGATCTCCTTGCAGTCCAAGCGACTCTCAAGGGTCTTCTCCAGCACCACACTTCAAAAGCATCAATTCTTCGGCGCTCAGCCTTCTTCACAGTCCAACTCTCACATCCATACATGACCACAGGAAAAACCATAGCCTTGACTAGGCGGACCTTAGTCGGCAAAGTAATGTCTCTGCTTTTGAATATGCTATCTAGGTTGGTCATAACTTTTCTTCCTAGGAGTAAGTGTCTTTTAATTTCATGGCTGCAATCACCATCTGCAGTGATTTTGGAGCCCCCCAAAATAAAGTCTGACACTGTTTCCACTGTTTCCCCATCTATTTCCCATGAAGTGATGGAACCAGATGCCATGATCTTCGTTTTCTGAGTGTTGAGCTTTAAGCCAACTTTTTCACTGTCCTCTTTTAGTTTCATCAAGAGGCTTTTTAGTTCTTCTTCACTTTCTGCCATAAGGGTGGTGTCATCTGCATATCTGAGGTTATTGATATTTCTCCCAGAAATCTTGATTCCAGCTTGTGTTTCTTCCAGTCCAGCATTTCTCATTATGTACTCTGCATAGAAGTTAAATAAGCAGGGTGACAATATACAGCCTTGACGTACTCCTTTTCCTATTTGGAACCAGTCTGTTGTTCCATGTCCAGTTCTAACTGTTGCTTCCTGACCTGCATACAGATTTCTCAAGAGGCAGGTCAGGTGATCTGGTATTCCCATCTCTTGAAGAATTTTCCGCAGTTGATTGTGATCCACACAGTCAAAGGCTTTGACATAGTCAATAAAGCAGAAATAGATGTTTTTCTGGAACTCTGTTGCTTTTTCCATGATCCAGCAGATGTTGGCAATTTGATCTCTGGTTCCTCTGCCTTTTCTAAAACCAGCTTGAACATCAGGAAGTTCACAGTTCACGTATTGTTGAAGCCTGGCTTGGAGAATTTTGAGCATTACTTTCCTAGTGTGTGAGATGAGTGCAATTGTGCGGTAGTTTGAGCATTCTTTGGCATTGCCTTTCTTTGGGATTGGAATGAAAACTGACCTTTTCCAGTCCTGTGGCCACTGCTGAGTTTCCCAAATTTGCTGGCATATTGAGTGCAGCACGTTCACAGCATCCTCTTTTAGGATTTGAAATAGCTCTACTGGAATTCCATCACCTCCACTAGCTTTGTTTGTAGTGATGCTTTCTAAGGCCCACTTGACTTCACATTCCAGGATGTCTGGCTCTAGATGAGTGATCACACCATCGTGATTATCCAGGTCGTGAAGATCCTTTTTGTATAGTTCTTCTGTGTATTCTTGCCCAGGCTTTTAGAGCTCAGTAAAGAAAATGGCAACCCACTCCAGTATTCTTGACTGGAGAATCCCATGGATCGAGGAGCCTGGCAGGCTACTGTGCATGGGGTCGCTAGAGTTGGACATGACTTAGCGAGTAAACCACCACCACCCCCAGACTTGAGTTCCATCACTTACCAGTTGTGTGGTCTTGAGCAGGTCACATCATGAATCTAAAATGAGGATTAAAACACTCCCAGGATCATTTTAAATATTGTCAATGATGTATGTAAAAATTTCTGAAACACAGTAGATCATCATAAATGGTGATTTTTGTTGTTGTTTGGTGGTGTTTAATGGACTAATTTCAAGCAGCAGGCTTAAAGTTTCTGAAAGGGAAAGAGGGAGGAGAGTACGATTAGGTTGAAGGTTGCCCTAAAGAAATGCCCATCCATGCTAGCCTAGATCTTCCATCCATCCTCTGTCCTTACTTACCCCCCAATGTCTGTGCACATGCTTTCCTTCTTCCTGTCTCCTCCAAAACTGGTCCATGCCTCTTTTTCTCGCTTTCTTCAAATCTTCCCTCCAAAGTGACATCCCTAGAGAGGCCTTCTCTCTCATCCTGTCTCTCTATAGTAGCATCCCCTTGTTGTAACTCTCTATCCCCTTACCCTGCTTTAATTTACTTTATGAAAATTGTCACAACTTGAAAGTTATCTATGTATTTCTTTACTTGTTTATTTCTCCCCTACTAGAATATGAGATCCATCAGAGCAGAGACCTCTTGTATCTCCACAGTGTCTCCAGTGCCTGTCAGATAGTAGAGGCACAATGAATATTTTTTCAATGATTATTTTAGTAGTTGCTTCTGAATGGATAAAAATTGCTATATCAAATAAAGTATATTTTAATTTTCATTCATTTAAAAAATATTTGTGGCACATTTATTCAAATCATCATAAAAGCCAGTTTTAGCCATATAATTTTTCTCAGAATAAAGGACTAATTAATATAAAATATATAATATTTTCTCATAATATATAATTTTCTCTAATATATCTTTTTTTTTCATGGTAGACCATAATCACACCTTCCATTTCCACAAAAAAAATATTTTGATTTACTGTAACAGGGGTCCCTGACTGGGACAGATTTCAAAGTTTGATAGATCAGACACATACACATACACACATATTTATTTGTTTATATCTACATACTTACTTGGGGACTGGGAAGTGGGGGTGAGGTATATTTAACTCTGACCATAACTTGAGTTCAGATATTTCTAAACAAGTTCAACACCCTGGCAAGGCCCCAAAGAAGGCTGGATTGCAGGGAAGCCCGACCTGTGCCCTGGGCATAAATTTATGATGAGGGAGATGACCTCTAGAGTAACCAGCCAGACTCAGGAACATGGCCTGAGGGAGGAAGGAAATAGTAGCTTTAGCTTTTCTGGAAACTTAACACCCTTGTGGTACGGATAAACCCACAAAGGCAGAAGAGCCGTGAGTGGGAGTGGAGTGGAAACTGCCAGTGCCCTCAACCTTGTGGCCATTTCGTTCCCAAGTAGCCTTGCTGTGGAACAAACTGAGTCTTCTCTTCACTCTGAAGCTCCCTATTTGGAGGGTGGTATTAAGTGAGCCACGGGAATGAGGTTTTGGAAGCAGCAGCTACAACTCTTTCTCAGCAGGGTGGAAGTGACATACCGCAGCAGGACTGTCAGGGCCAGCGGAGTCGTGGAAAGTTCCACAGAGGCAGCAAATCTTCAGCTCAGCAACACTGAGGTGACAGAGGCAGCTATAGCCATTGTAATGACACCACCGCACAGCCCTGCTAGGAGATTTAGGACCTGCACATTCAGAGACCCCACTTGGCTGGCAGCCACACAGCAAGCCAGGGCTGAAGCTGATAAATGGGCACCTGAAAGGCAGCCCTCGGAACCCCCAAAATGCCTGGGGAGGGGAAAATGCAAGGCACTGATATTTCCATATTCGCAGATGAAAACTGGGAGCCAAGGGGAATCCAGTATTAATATTAATAGATCTGTATTTGTAGCCAGTATCCATGAAACCACATTTGTCCTCACAAGCTGGTAGAAATGGGAACATTCAAGGCTGCTTAGAGCCACAGACAAGGCTAAACTCCTTTGATTGCTGCATCCTCAGAATAGAGCCCGTGCTCTCCACACCCTCCTACACCCACAGGAATGATGCAAAAGGTTCAGATCCATTTGGAAGACATATTATATACACCTCTTGCTGGCTTCAGGAAAAAAAAAAATTCCAGCACATTCTAATGAAAATCTGGAAGAGAAAGGCGGCTTCGACATTTGAGTCAAATAGAGACATTTAATTCTCTATTAGGTGCAGTTCAGTTTTATTAAATTGAAAACAATTTGAAAGAAAACTCAATAAGATTGGAATCTTACTTAAATTAATGAGTAATGCTTATTACTCATTGCCATTTATGTGGCTCTCAGATGATGAGCTGTTTGCAAGGAAAGAGTTTTAACAAAGCTGTGCAGCAGCAAAATTAGAAAAAAAAGTTTAAGATGTATTATTATAATATAAAAATGTATTGTGATAAGATTTGTTTTATGAAGCAAAAGTATCTGTATGGAAAATAAAACCTTACTGTGTCTCTAATACCAAAACATAGCAAAGTAACTTAAGTTCTAAGTCAGGAGGAGGCAAACATTTTCTGTGAGGGGCAGATAGTAAATATCTGTGACTTTGTGTTCCCTACAGCCTCTGTCACAAATAGTCCACTCTATCTGTGTTGCCACAGACAATATGTAAACCACTGAGTGTGACTGTGTCCCATTAAAACTTTACTACAGATGACTGAAGTGTGAATTTCATATAATTTTCCTGTGTTACAATTATTAATTTTTTTTACCATTTAAAAAGATAAACCATTCTTAGCTTGTGAACCATACAAAAACAGGCAAGCCAGATTTGGTCTGTGGGCTATAGTTTGTAAACTCCTGTTCTAAGTGGTTGACTCTTCAAGACCTCCTTCAAGTTACTCGATTTTGCAGGTGCTCTTTTGAACACTTTCCATGGTAGCTCAGCTGGTAAAGAATACACCTGTAATGCAGGAGACCCTGATTCAATTCCTGAGTCAGGAAGATCCGCTGGAGAAGGGAAAGGTTACCCACTCCAGTATTCTGGCCTGGAGAATTCCATGGACTGTATAGTCCATGGAGTCGCAAAGAGTCAGACACGACTGAGCAACTCTTTCTCTCTCTCATGCACACCTACTGTAAGTAGGTGCTTTACTTGGATTTCTAGTCTACCTGCTTTCTGTTAAGGCTCATCTCAAAGTCTAGTTTGAAATGATGATCCCTGTTTTCCTTCTAACCTTCGTCTCATCTGTCTTTCATCTTTGCCCCAAACTTCTTGGGTTTACTCTACTTACAAACTTTTAACACCTTCCAATAACCCAGTTACCTCCCAGATGTCTTTAGTAGATACACTGTGTTGTGTGATATAATCAATGATATGGGCTGAAAGAGAGCCAGTTTTGAGTTATAGAGAGTGAGCTAAATTATACTTTGCTTGGAAGAGCCAGTCAATTCAGTGAGCAGACTTTCCTGATAAGAACACCATTTCTAGTCCTTTGTTGCCCATCCTTTCCAACTTAGGTCATTTGAAGTGCGAGCCAACATGCATTACTACAGTAACTGAGCATCCTACAACTGCATTTTAAGAGCAGAGAAAATGACTTTCATGTTCACTTTCCCAGACAAACACAAATGTGATTCATCCAAAATCAATTGCTACCTGTAAAATACTCCAATGACCTTGTCTTGAAAGGGAAGAAGTGTGAATGCATGTGTGTTTCTCTAGAGGCGTGTATGTGTGTGTATAATAGAGAGAGAGAGAGAATTCAATCAAGAAAAGACTCTCTGCTGTGACATTAATGAAAGCTGAGCTTGGCCTTCCTGATTTCCTATTTACATGTTTGCTTGTTTATAATTCCTGGGTAAAGATCTTCCTGATTTACTCATCGGAGTAAATTTATTGAGTGTCTACTGTGTGCCAGGCACAGTTATAGAACTTGGGGTCCATTAGTCAACTAGACAAATATCCCTTGCCTTGGAGTGTTTATATTGTAGAGAGGAGAGACAGGAATAAATGATAGATAATGGTTAAGTCAACTGAAATGTGTTAAAAGTTGATGAGTACTATTTTAAAACAAAGCAAAGTGATTCAAAAGTTCTGGACTTTGGGGCTTCTAATTTTAAATAAGGTAGTCAGATTAGGCCCATTCAGAGGTTGACATTTGAGCAAAGATTTCAGGGAGGGAGGTTAAGGAATTTTGCATGTTGATATCTCAGTTAAGACTATTCAGGCAAACTCTAATCAATGTTCTATGGTGACCTAAATGGAAAGGGAATCTAAAAAAGAGGCTATATATGTATATGTATACATATATACAGATTCACTGTTCTTCTGTACAGCAGAAACTAATGTAACATTGTAAATTACACTCCAATAAAAAAAGAATATTCAGGCAGAGTGAATAGCTAGTACAAAGGCCCTGAGATTTCAGTATGCATGCTGTTAGCTTTTGTGAGCTATTCCTGAATAAGAAAATTATAACCTTGAGAGTTTATCTCTCACGAAATTACTAGCATCACTAGACCCTCTCCCAAATAAAGTAACTCAAACTTGTTCTTTGACTATTGCCTTTACTCTATCTCACTCTGATTGGATAATACCATAGTATAGTCAGACCTCAGTGATATTGCAGGTGCAGTTCCAGACCACCACAATAAAATGAATATCACAGGAAAGCAAATCACATGAATTTTTTGGTTTCCAAGTGCGTATAAAAGTTATGTTTACACTGTGACTTTATCAAGTGCAAAACATTATGTCCTTAAAAAACAATGTACACACCTTAATTAAAAAACACTTTGTTGCTAAAGAATGCTAACCTGCCGGGGGGCCAGCGTGAGGAACTCCGCCCATGGCAAAGGTCATGAGGAAGGAGGCTTGGCATACGCAAAGGCGTGATCAAGCCTCAGGAAACCCCCTGTTCCCGAGCATCTAACCCCAAAACCAGAGTCTGTTTTATGCTCTCACCTACACCTCTGACTTTACGGGGGGGCTCTCCCCCATAACCGTTTCTCTCGGAGAAGGAGCAAAAGTGCAGCTCCAAGGCAATAAAACTTCCTGGGCGTGACAAGAGTGTTTCAGCTTACGGACTCCTCTGAAGGTTATCTAGCCCACCTGTATAGGTTCGTCCGGCCACATGTGATTGTTTACGGCCTCCTAACCTGAGAGGCACGAGATGTTTTAGACTTACTAAAGGCAAAATCTTTTGGAGAGTTAGAAATTATTAGTATAGTGTGTTGGTTAGGAATTATATTGGTGAAGGGTTCTTCATTTATTGTGTCAATAATTGCTGCTAATTCCCTGCTCTGGGTGGGACAAGGATGTCTCAGGTCAAACCTCTCTGCTGACAGACTAGCTTGTGCGACAGGATTATCCATACTCCTGCCACATGATTGTTTACTACCTCTCAACTGTAAACAGCACAGAGAGTTTTGGAGTATTTTGAGAGTCTTAATTAGCATAGGACTTTTTCTTCTTGTTGAGTCAATGATTGCCGCCAGGCCTCCATATCCTTAGGCACCTGGGAATATATTAATCAATGTATTTGGAATATAGCAAAGGAAATATAGTAGTTTTTGATGTTAGCAATACTAGACTTTTTGAGCTAATGGAATTTCTCTTTTGTAATAGATCACTGTACTTTGTTATAAATCACTGTGTCCTTGCTATGTAAAAATGTAACTTTATCATATCTTAAGACTAAATAGATCTTAAGGGAAGCATTGGTGAAAGGATTTTCATTTGTTGGGCTGATGTTTGCTGCTAAATCTCCATGTTCCCTACCCTTATAATGAATATAACTAACATATAGGAGAAATAAGTATTAACCTTTAAGCATATAGGAGAAATAAGTATTAACCTTTAAGACTAATCATGTTAACCTTGGGTTAATAAATTCCTTTCTTGATTGTAACTCACTACACCCTCACCCTATAGGAATGTAACTTTATTTGGAGGGTGGTGCCTGGTTTAAGAAAAAACACCCTTGGAAGAAATAAGATTTTTGGTTATCAGAAAGAAAGGATCATAAAATGTCAGCAGGTCTCACTCATGGCCAGAAGATGATGTAATATTCCTAAGACCTTTTTTTTATACATTTATGTGAAGCACCTGATTTTGATAAAGGTCGGGACTGCTGACCCCCGCGTGACTCTGTATTCATCCCTATGTGTAACAAAAGGTATATAAGCAAACCCAAAAATAAAGAAATCGGATCAGTTTCCAGAAAGACTGATTCCCCCATGTCGCTTCTTTCTTGCTCCCGTTTTTCTGGCTGAATTCCCATCTGGAGCATGGATGCTATTCCACGTAATCCAAGTTATTCAGCCTCTTTTTCTCCACTGATCTTCCTACTACACTATCCATTTCTAATCTCTCTATATCTGTGATTAAATATGTATTTTTCCAAAGACGCCGACTCCGTCCCCACCTTCGAATCACCCTGGATCCACCAGGGCTGGACCCCGGCACTAACTAACTTATTATTTGTTAAATAATAAGACTTGAAAGTAAGAATTACTCCTTTATCCATGAGCTAAAGAATGAATGTTCAGTTCAGTTCAGTTGCTCAGTCATGTCCGATTCTTTGTGACCCCATGAACTGCAGTGTGCCAGGCCTCCCTGTCCATCACCAACTCCTGGAGTCCACCCAAACCCATGTCCATTGAGTCAGTGATGCCATCCAACCATTTCATCCTCTGTTGTCCCCTTCTCCTCCTGCCCTCAATCTTTCCCAGCATCAGGGTCTTTTCCAATGAGTCAGCTCTTCGCATCAGGTGGCCAAAGTATTGGAGTTTCAGCTTCAACAACTGTCCTTCCAATGAATATTCAGGACTGATCTCCTTTTGGATGGACTGGTTGGATCTCCTTGCAGTCCAAGGAACTCTCAAGAGTCTTCTCCAACACCACAGTTCAAAAGCATCAATTCTTTGGCACTCAGCTTTCTTTATAGTCCAACTTTCACATCCATACGTGACCACTGGAAAAACCATAGCCTTGACTAGACGGACCTTTGTTGACAAAGTAATGTCTCTGCTTTTTAATATGCTGTCTAGGTTGGTCATAACTTTCCTTCCAAGGAGTTATCATCTTTTAATTTCATGGCTGCAATCACCATCTGCAGTGATTTTGGAGCCCCCAAAAATAAAGTCTGACACTGTTTCCCCATCCATTTCCCAAGAAGTGATGGGACTGCATGCCATGATCTTCATTTTCTGAATGTTCAGCTTTAAGCCAACTTTTTCACTCTCCTCTTTCACTTTCATCAAGAGGCTTTTTAGTTCCTCTTCACTTTCTGCCATAAGGGTGGTGTCATCTGCGTATCTGAGGTTATTGATATTTCTCCCGGCAATCTTGATTCCAGCTTGTGCTTCCTCCAGCCCAGTGTTTCTCATGATGTACTCTGCATAGAAGTTAAATAAGCAGGGTGACAATATACGGCCTTGATGTACTCCTTTTCCTATTTGGAAGCAGTCTGTTGTTCCATGTCCAGTTCTAACTGTTGCTTCCTGACCTGCATACAGGTTTCTCAAGAGGCAGGTCAGGTGGTCTGGTATTCCCATCTCTTTCAGAATTTTCCAGAGTTTGTTGTGATCCACACAGTCAAAGGCTTTGGCATAGTGAATAAAGCAGAAGTAGATTTTTTTCTGGAATTCTCTTGCTTTTTTGATGATCCAATGGATATTGGCAATTTAATCTCTGGTTCCTCTGTCTTTTCTAAATCCAGCTGGGTGACCATGAGCAGGTTATATTTTGAAAGGAATCATTTATCCTGAGTAGTGTATATCAACTGTGGGCTTAAAATATTCAGCAAATCATGTTGTAAACAGATGTGCTGGCAGCCAGATTTTACTGTTACATTCATAGAGCACACGCAAAATAGATTTACCATAATTCTCATGGGCCTTAGGATTTTCAGAATGATATGTGAACATTGACTACAACTTGAAGTTACCAGCTGCATTAGCCTCTAACAAGAGAATCAGCCTGTCCTTTGAAGCCAGACATTGACTTCTCCTCTTTAGCTATGCAAGTCCTAGATGGCATCTTCTTCCCATAGAAGGCTGTTTCATCTACACTGAAAATTTGTTACATAATGTAGCCACCTTCATTCATTGTGTTAGCTGGGTCCTCTGGATAGACTGCTGCAGCTTCTGTCTATGTCAGCACTTCATGCTTCACTTTGCACTTTTATGTTAGGAGATGGCTTCTTTCCTCAAATCTGATGGACCAGTCTCTGCAAGTTTCAGACTTTTGTTCTGCAGCTTCCTTACCTCTCTCAGTCTTCACAGGACTGAAGAGAGTTAGGGACTTTGCTCTGGATTAGACTTTGACTGGAGAGAATGTTGTGGCTGATGTGGTCTATCCAGACCAGTAAAACGTTCTCCACATCAGCAATAAGGCTGTTTTGCTTTCTTACCATTTGTGTGTTCACTGAACTTTTAATTTCCTTCAAGAACTTTTCCTTGGCATTTACAACTTGGCTAACTGTTTGGTGCAAGAGCCTAGCTTTTGACCTATTTTGGTTTCTGACATGCCTCCCTCACTAACCTTAATCATTTCTCGTTTTTGACTAACAGTGAGAGACGTGTGACTCTTGCTTTCACTTGAATGTTTTAGTATGGTTACTAATGGGCCTAATTTTGATATTGCTGTGTCTCAGTAAATAGGGAGACCTGAGGAGAGGGACAGAGATGAGGAACAGCCTGTCGGTGGAACATACAATCATGCAATATTTATCGATTAGATTTGCCATCTTAAGAAGGTTAGGTTCACGGAGCCCTAAAACAATTATAATAGTAACATCGAAGATCACAGATCACTATCCCAAATATAATGAGGAAAATTTTTGACATGGAAACATGAAGTGAGCAAATACTGTTATAAAATAAGATGCTCACAGTCTTGCTCAACATAGGGTTGCCACAAACTTTCAATTTGTGGAAAACACAGTATCTGGAAAGAACAATAAAGGTAAAGCACAACAAAATGAGGTCTGCCTGTGAAAGTTTCTGATCTGAAGCTTAACTGACTCCCTAGAATCCCCTCTCTTATTCTGGGATGAGAAGTAGCAAAAGAAAGAGACTAAGATCTAGACTTACAGGTGAAGATTTAAATCCCAATTCTGCCTAATAGAAGGCATGGGACTTTGAGCAATCTGCAAGCTTTAGTTGCCTTAACTCTAAAATGGACATAATAATAATAATACCTAAATCAGGTGGATTTCTATATCAATTAAATAAAATATTAAATAGCATAGTGCATGTCAAAATAATAATTATACAGTGGGAGGAAACTTTGGAAGGCGATGAATATGTTTATGGCCTTGATGATGATGATAATGGTAGTTTTCTAAATGCATTTTTATCCCCAAACTCATCAAATTTTGTACATTAAAAGTGTACAGCTTTTGACATGTCAGTCATACCTCAATTAAGTGGCTTATATAATATCAAGAAACATTTGAATAATGCATATAAAATACTTGGCACAGGGTCAGTCACATATATTTTTTACTATCATTAGGTATTATTTTTGTACTTTCTGCCTTGAGAAAATGATGTTGCTGTTTCATAAGGAATTTAATAGAAGAAATTTCATTGCTCAAGATTTTCATTTTGAATTTGTCCAAAGCAACTTATGTTAAGTGGTAAATTAGGAGCTCCTAACCTCCTCATGGACTTATAAATGAATATGCCTGCACTAGTGATATTATTTTCCTTTGTTTTTCTGATGAATCTTGTATGTAAAACTATTATTTTCCTAAATGCAAAAGCTTACTATGTACACAAGTATACACTCAAGGGAGGAAAAATGATAATGAAACCAGCTGCTTAGTTTTTAAAAAATACCTTTGTGATATTTTCCTCCCTTTTCATTTTGTAGAATTTTGAGATTACATGATCAAAATCTCTTCCAGAGAAAATTGCCCAAGATGAGAATCTTGCCATCTATAGCAAAAAGATGAGTCCTGTGATATGGTACAAGTAATTGCCATAAAGTTTAATGAAAATCTGTTCCAATACAGTGAAAATCAAAGAGCAAGAAATATCTACCTTGCTGGAAGCAGCAGTGAGAGGGAGGAAAACCTACCATGTTTCAGAAATAAATGTGAGGATTTGAACTAGCAGGCATAAGGAAGGGAGGAAATAATGACAACACCATGCCTCAGAGAATGTTATCTAATTAAGCAAAATGATAAACCTCCAGTCAGGACATAGTCTTACGTTCTTAGCAATTTACACTAAGAGGGAAGGAAGGAGCCAAAGCAATAACTAGACGGAGATAAATTAGTGTTTTCATTTCTGGTGAGCGTTCGCACGCACATTAGTGTCAGCATCAGTACACTTGGTTCTCTGTGTGCTTTTAAAAATGGAGAGACCAGGCAGAGAAAAACGTTTTACTCTCATTTCACATTCAACAGGCTAATTGCATTATGTGAACAGAAACACATAACCTTCCTTCAAAGGTTTTCAAATCCTTCCAAACAAAAGCTTTATTCCATGATGCATCCACCAGACACATTTAAAGGGACTTCTCCCCAAAGCTGGGTCTTTTCCACCAGGCTGAGAAAAAGGAGTGAAGGAGGAAGGCCATTGGAGGCAGACAGACTAGGCTCCCAGGCTTTGCCACTTGGCCACTGTGTGATCTTCAGCAATTTACTTGGACTTCAGAGTCTCTTTTTCCTCATCTCTGAAAAGGAAGGAAATGATACTGTCTTACAATAGCAACCTCCCATAGGTGGCTTGGGATACTCTGAGGACCTCCGTAATTTCCATTAACCACCCATCCACAAAGTCATCACAAGTAAAGATAAACTAAGTACAAATAGTGTGATTGCCCTGAAAACAGAGCTTCAGGCTAAATACTTAAACTCTTCCTTCTTCTCATTTCCTGCATCCATCCCACAGGGAACTGGATCACTGTTTCTAAGACCCTCCACGGAATGAGTCTTAGTTACAAGACTTTGGTTGTAAGATATAGAAATCCATTCAAACCAACTAAACAAATGTTTCTTAGAAGGGTGCTAGCATATCTCTTGGAGCCCACAGAAGATCAGAACTTGGAAGTGGAAAGCCATTAGCCACCCAGGCAGATCTCTGGGTTCCTCCTTCTGCTTCTTTCTACATATGTATTTCCAAATTTGATGTTTTAAAATCCAAAAAGGACTCTGGGACACAAACTTTAGAATATTAAACATGAAAAATAATTTTCCTTGGATTTGACAATTCTGATCAATTCTAGAAAGAGGGGCCACAGATTTTAGGTAGGTAATTTAAATGCCTTCTATGTAGTTGTTGTTCAGTCGCTAAGTTGTGTCCAACTCTTTGCGACCCCATGGATTATAGCATACCAGGCTCCTCTGTCCTCCACTGTCTCTCAGAGTTTGCCCAAATTCATGTCCATTGAGTGGCTGATGCCATCCAACCATCTTGTCCTCTTCCACCCTCTTCTCCTTTTGCCTTTCATCTTTCTCAGCATCAGGGTCTTTTCCAATGAACTGCCTCTTTGCATCAGGTGGCCAAAGTATTAGAGCTTCAGCAACAGTCCTTCCAATGAATATTCAGGGTTGATTTCTTTTAGGATTGACTGGTTGAATCTCCTCACAGTCCAAGGGACTCTCAAGAGTCTTCTCCAACACCACAGTTCAAAAGCATCAATTCTTCAGCACTCAGCCTTCTTATATTCTAACTCTCCCATCCATACATGACTAATGGAAAAACCATAGCTTTGACCATACAGATCTTTGTCAACAAAGTGATGCCTCTGCTTTTTAATATGCTGTCTAGATTTGTCATAGCTTTTCTTCCAAAGAGCAAGTGTCTTTTAATTTCATGGCTGCAGTCACTATCCACAGTGATTTTGGATCCCAAGAAAATAAAATCTGTCACTGCTTCCACTTTCTCCCCTTCCATGTTTGCCATGAAGTGATGAGATAAGATGCCCTGATCTTAGTTTTTTGAATGCTAAGTTAAGCCAGTTTTTTCACTCTTCTCTTTCACCCTCATCAAGAGGCTCTTTAGTTCCTCTTCACTTTCTGCCATTAGAGTGATATCATCTGCATATCTGAGGCTGTTATTTGTCCTGGCAATCTTGATTCCAGCTTGTGATTCATCCACTCTGGCTTTTCACATGATGTACTCTGCATATAACTTAAAAAAGCAAGGTGACAGTATACAGCCTTGTCATACTCCTTTCCCAGTTTTGAACCAGTGCGTTGTTCCAAGTCTCTGTGTCTTCTACATAGAGAGATACACTGTTCAGCAAGACTAATGGAGCACTGTCACCAAGCAAGCATATTTTTATTTCCCATTGCCCTGTTTCAGTTCCCCCAGGTGGGGCTAGTTCTTCCCCTGTCCCAGAGTTAAAACTGGGATATGCAATTACTTTTCTGCTTATTCTTAGGTAGTTCAAGAGTCTATGTTAACTTTAAATTTCGGAACACAGTCTCCAATCAGTGTGTTCTCAGTCCCATATGATAATGAACCCTTCAGTCTTCATTTGAAGATTCTTATTGCCCTCCCTTGGGTCTGGTGTGTTGCACACACACACACAAAGGAAAGAAATAAAAATATGCCTCCCTGACTTACTCCTGCAGGCAAAGATTTGCCTCAACACTCTCATCTCCTTGATGAGTCTGAGAGGTTAAGATTTGTTTACTCTTTGCAAGTTTTGCATGATGGTCAGTCTCACAACCTGATGTGGAATCTAATCCCATACCCAGTGGTATCTGTCCCATGGGTCCCTTGACCCTCTGCTGTGAATGCAGCTGCCCACTCCCCTGCCAGCTTCACCACACTGAGCCATTGTGCTTGGCAGTTGGGGTGGCCTGGCTAGAGATGCCTGGGAGTTTCACTGCCTCACCCAAGGCAACAAAGGACTGGGTGATGCGAAGGAACCGAAGTCCTACTTCCTTGCCTCGGGGTGGGGCAGACTCTGGTGCTATTCATGCTCCAAAAATCCCCAAAGTTTTGTACCAAGGTTACACTTCACCTGGAAAACACATTCTTGCTTCCTTTCTCCTTCCCTGGTCAGCTTTCTTCACACCTTTACTGACTTTTCCTCTAAGCTTTCTCAATAAACTATTTACATGGAAATCTCTGTCTCAGGCTCTGTTTCTAGAGAATGCCATCTAAGACAGCCACATGTTGTACCTTGGTTCCCCAGTCAAAGCTTTCAGTTAGCACCTTGTTATACCAGAACCTGATAATCCTGTGTTATCCTAGTCCTCTTCCACTGGAACAGTGACGTCCTCCTGAACACTTTTTAATACTCAATAAGGTATTATTTTGCCTCATAAAAAACCCTTGCAATTCTGAATTCTCCCTATTTTCTCTTCTGGCTCCCCCACTCCCAGTCAAAAAAAAAAAAAAAGAGAGAGAGATCAATGTGACTTTTCTTTTTTTTTTTTTTTTCTCCTTTTTAAAATCATATATTTGGCTATCCAATACCTAACTCTGAATGCCAGTATTTTCCAGTAAATCAGAAAGGAGGATTATCTGTCAACTCTGAAAGGAAAATCAAACCAAGATGCATAAGCAGAAAAAAAAATCAATTTTCTCCAGGTTATTCACCTACATCATTCCTTCAGAATAGAAACAAAGCAAAAGAATTGCTTTGTTCTTTCAGACAACCTGGCCCCAAGGAAGCAGAAGGAAACGATGAACTCTGAGTGGCCTGGACTTAAAGCCTTCCTGTGAGTAAATAATGTGCATTAAAAGGTCACTCTTGATTCTTTTCACTCAGTTCTGATGTAGAAAAATGTCTGTTTGCCAAGAAGAGGATTTTGTCCTGGTGTGAAGCTGAGCCCACAGAAAGGCAACATTCATCCAACCAGCCATGACAGGTGAAGGCAACCTTAAATGCCTCCCACCCAACCACAGGAAAAGAGATGGGAGGTAAGAAAGTTCTCAACAGTGCTCTAGCACAGAGGTCAGCTAACATTTTCTGTGAAGCGCCAGATAGTAAATATTTTTTACTTTGAGGGCTATACCAACTCTGTTCCAACTGCTCAATTCTAGCAGAGTAGCTGGAAAGCAACCCTAGGTGATACTTAAAAGAAGGGGTGTGGTCATCTTCCATTTAGACTTTATTAATGGCCACAGAAATTTGAACTTTATATAATTTCCATATATCTCAAAATATTCTTCTTTTAATATTGTTCAACAATTTAAGGAAATATTCTTAGCTTATAGACCAACTGAAAACAGGGTGGGCTAAATTTAGCCCAAGGTCTTTGGTGTGCCAACCCCTGCTCTAGGTCACAGGGTAGAATTTTGCCTCTTTGATCCTTCAGGACTGGAAGTTAGCTGTTAAATTTAAAAAGTCAGTTGAAGTAAGTAATCATAAAAATAATAATACTTATCTTAATACATTACTTTAAATAACAACACATCAATATATATGCACTTACTGATTCCTTCAGCATAGGGCCATGATGTTTGGTTTTGGCAGAAGTCCACCAATGAACCTTTAGTTGGCCTTCCCCAGGACTTTGACTAAAGTTTCTAGTTCAATTTAGTCTCAAGAAGAATTAGAATTTAAAGCTGTTTGCAAATTCATTTAAGGCACAGCATCATTCTAATCTTTATAAACTTCTCCAATCTTTTGTGGTTGTGCTCCTCACACTTTTTGACAACGTTTCAGAAACTTGCCTTTACAAGCATTTTCTCAAAGCACCCAACTCAGTTACTTAGTATAGCAATTATCTTCCTTATTAAATTGTATAATTGCTATGACAAAGAAGAGCAGCACAAACAAGTGTAGAAGCAAATGCAGTGAATACTTGATAAGCACAGATCCTGACAGTGGGAACAGGTGTGTGTGTGTGTGTGTGTGTGTGAGAGAGAGAGAGAGAGAGAGAGAGAGAGAGAGAGAGAGAGAGAGAGAGAGAGAGAGAGAGAGAGAGAGATTGAGACCAGCTTACCAGGCATAAGCATTCAGTGGGCAGTAGGCCTCAGTCGCTACTTTCCACTACCATTAACCCAGCAGTCAGTTGAGTGGAGTATCCTACTTTCTGATCATGTCTTCCAGTGCTTGTACCAAATATGGGAATGAAAAATCATGTAAGGACTTTACATCTTTTTATTGCAAGAAGTTAGTGGAATTGCATTTCCCAGTGATTAAAGCAAGAGCATGCTTAGCTCCCCTCAAAAGTAATATATTTGTCACTTTCTTCTTCAGCAAAGATAAAAGACCAATTCAAATAAGTTAGCCCATGATCTAGAAGGAACATATTGAGTCTTCCCAGGAGGGATCGGTGCTCTCCCACAATCATGGGTATGCTCTGCTTTGGATAGCAGTGGGAGTGAGTTTTATGGATGGAAATTAGTACAGCTGTTGAAGGAATGTCAAGCTGATTAGAGCATAATCATCACGAAAACATAGTCAAAATGTAGTGGAATGAGCCAAAAGGGAATTAGGAGAGAAGAGAAACAAGGGTAACCCAAACAAAAGAATTACCACATTGCCCAAAATAAACATGTCATCTCTTTAGCACTTTAATTCCAAAGCTTTTATCTTCTCCAATGAGCACAGTATCAGTGAAAAATGAGTTACTGTCTCTGAATTATTTGTACATATCTTCTTGGATCTCTCCAGGAGAATATGACCATCCATTATAATTAATCCTTTTTTATTCTCATGAAATACAAGTGCTTTTAGCCTCCATTTCAGTGCATGTCATCCATTTCTGCAGAACCTCCACTGCACTCTGATGGATGTTCAGTCCATTCTTACCTGAAGGGTTCATCCTTTTTCACACTATCCTCAGTACTAATGTGACCTGAGATCATTGACACAAGAAGGACCAACATTTGAACACCCAAACTTCTGACTGGGGCCTCCTATTCTGATCTGATCTTTTGAAAAATACTTTTGATTTTTAAAAAATTTTTGTTATAGTTGATTTATAATGTTGTGTTAGTTTCAGGTGTACAGCAAAGTGAATCAGTACAACAATATACATATTGTTGTTGTTTAGTCGCTAAGTCGTATCTGACTCTTTTGTGACCTCATGAACTGTAGCCTGCCAGGCTCCTGTGTCCACAGAATTTCCCAGGCAAGAATACTGGAGTGGGTTGCCATTTCCTTCTCCAGGGGATCTTCCCAACCCAGGGATAGACCCCAAGTCTCCTGCATTGCAGGTGGATTTTTTACCACTGAGTCACCTGGGGAGCCCTACATATACGTATATCCATCCTTTTTCACATTCTATTCCCATATAGGTTATTACAGAATATTGAGTTCCCTGTGCTGTATAGTAGGTCCTTATTAGTTATCTACTTTATATATATAGTAGTGTGTATATGTTAATCGCAATTTCCTAATTTATCTCTCCCCCTCCCCATCTTTCCCCTTTGGTAACCAAACTTATTTGGTAATAAGTTTGATTTTGAGAACTGTGAGTCTGTTTCAGACTACAGTTCTTTTCTCTAATTTTTGTATTTGAAAACAATTTAAGTTATGAAACAAAGAATATAAAGATGATAAATTTTATTCACTCATACAAATAAGGTCATTTGTATCTTTTCCTATTAGATTCCACATATAAGTGGTATCATATGATATGTGTTTTTGTCTGTCTGACTTACTTCCCTTAGTATGATAATCTCTAGGTCCATCCATGTTGCTGCAAATGGCATTATTTCATTCTTTTTTATGGCTAAATAATATCCCATTATATATCTATACCACATCTTCTTTATCTATCCATCTGTTGATGGACATTTAGGCTGCTTTCATGTCTTGGCTATTGTAAATAGTGCTTCTATAAACATCAGGGTGCATGTATCTTTTTGAATTATGGTTTGCCACAGATATAGGTTCCAGAGTGGGATTGCCGGATCATATGGTAGAGCTTTGAACTATTGTTGCTCTTTAGACAAATGTGGAGGGCTTCCTTGGTGGCTCAGAGGTTAAAGCATCTGCCTGCAATGTGGGAGACCTGGGTTCGATCCCTGAGTTGGGAAAAACAAATGTGTTTTATAATACCTATGGTATTATACATACTATATATACTATAATATTATACCTATTATATATACTCAAACATATGACTCCTTTGACCAAAACCATCCCAAAGAAAAAGAAATACAAGAAGGCCAAGTTGTTGTCTGAGGAGACTACGCATAACTGAGAAAAGAAGAGAAATGAAAGTCAAGGGAGAAAGGGAAAGATATACCCAACTGAGTGCAGAGTTCCAGAGAACAGCAAGGAGAGATAAGAAGCCCTTAAAATTAACAATGCAGAGAAATGGAGGAAAACAAGAGAATGGGAAAGACTAGAGATCTCTTCAAGAAAATTAGAGATATACAGGGAACAGTTGATGCAAGGATGTGCATGATGAAGGGCAGAAATAGTAAGGACCTAACAGACTCCTTCGGAGAAGGCAATGGCACCCCACTCCAGTACTCTTGTCTGGAAAATCCCATGGATGGAGGAGCCTGGTAGGCTGCAGTCCATGGGGTCGCTAAGAGTCGGACACGACTGAGCGACTTCACTTTCACTTTTCACTTTCATGCATTGGAGAAGGAAATGGCACCCCACTCCAGTGTTCTTGCCTGGAGAATCCCAGGGCCGGGGAAGCCTGGTGGGCTGCCGTCTATGGGGTCGCACAGAGTCGGACACGACTGAAGTGACTTACCAGCAGCAGCAGCAGCAGCAACAGACTCCTTGGAAGAAAAGCTATGACAAACCTAGACAGTATATTAAAAGGTCGAGACATCACTTTGCCAAGGTCCATACAGTCAAATCTATGGTTTTTCCAGTAGTCATGTATGGATGTGAGAGTTGGACCATAAAGAAGACTGAGTGCCAAAGAATTGATGCTTTCGAATTATAGTGCTGGAGAAGACTCTTCTGAGAGTTCCTTGGACTGCAAAGAGATCAAATCAGTCAATCCTAAACGAAGTCAACCCTGAATAATCACTGGAAGGACTGATGCTAAAACTCCAATACTTTGGCCACCTGATGTGAAGAGCCGATGAGTCATATGTTTGAGTATATATAATATGTATAATATTATAGTATATATAGTATGTATAATAATGCCACAAAAGATTGAGGGCAGGAGAAGGGAACGACAGAGGATGAGATGGTTGCATGGCATCACCGTCTTGATGGACTTGAATTTGAGCAAACTTTGGGAGATAGTGGAGGACAGAGGAGCCTGGCCTGCTGCAGTCCATGGGGTTGTAAAGAGTTGGACATGACTTAGTGACTGAACAACAGTGACTCCTTTAGAACTAGGCAGATGTGAGGAGACAGAAGAGGAGGGAGGAGGAATGCTCGTATTTTGTCTTACAGTCCCTTAAGCTGTCATTGTCCTTTGTGAGCTTCATAGATGTTTAAAGCTACCTCCTGAGACATGTGAAGTCCTCATCACTGTTTCTCGACTGATCTCTTCTGTACTGACTTCCCTTCACTAGGAGATACATGTATCCTTTACACACTGGACATTTCCTAGTATCAGTTCAGTTCAGTTACTCAGTCGTGTCCGACTCTTTGCGACCTCATGAATCACAGCACGCCAGGCCTCCCTGTCCATCACCATATAGCTTCTCTCATTCTTTCTCTTTCTCTCTTTCCCCTCTCCTATTCTCTCTCTCTCTCACTCTCTCTCCAGGAAACACTCCAAATTGCATGTCATACATCCCCAAACGAGAAATTCAGGCCATCTGAATATAAAAGCCTTCTCTTGGCTCTAGAGACAAAGTAGTTTCTCGGTCCTTCCTGAACCCTTTTTTCATTTCTTGGGTGGGAGTCTGACTTCACTCTTTCTCAGGCAAGAGTCAGACACCAGTTTCTGCATCTCCAAACAGGCACATCTCAAACTCTTATCAGTGCTTTCCTTCCAGGCCCTCTGCCAAGGATGGGACTAGAATATAGCATATAGAATATAGTTCCCACCCCACTTCTGAAGGGAGCGAGAACCCACAGTTCTGCAGCAGTCCTCTTGCTTCAGCAATCTCCTTTACAAAGTCCTCTCTCTGATGCCTTTTATATTATCGCCCTGATATGGTTGAGGGCTTTGGGAGTCCTGGAGCACAGCCTTGGACTCATTTCCTTCAGATCACTTAGGATGATTTGGCTGACTTATTTTTGGACTTTCAACTGTATGGTCATTTCTTGTCTGGCCTGAAACTTCAATCTTAGCATGGTTATACATGCAAAATTCCATACCCTAGAGACAATCGCTGAAAACACCCTTTTATATATTTAAAATATATATTTCTTAACAAAAATGAGATTATTCTGTAACCTGAATTTTTTTCCAGTTAACAATATGTTCTGAGCATCTTTCCATGTCCATAAGTCTCTACATCAACATTTTAACCCGTAAAAGCTATTCCATTGTATGGA
Organism: Ovis aries; assembly: GCF_016772045.2. Taxonomy (NCBI): domain Eukaryota; kingdom Metazoa; phylum Chordata; class Mammalia; order Artiodactyla; family Bovidae; genus Ovis; species Ovis aries. The sequence goes on along the minus strand of NC_056080.1, from coordinate 12,462,821 downwards.
AGCTACCACTACTTAATCAATTCTTTCTTGACATAGTTCAGGCTTTTCTTCTTCCTATTATTATAAGTGATCCTGTGAAATATACCTTTATATACTTCAATGCATTCAATCATTGAACTAATAGTTAATTGAGTACCTATTAAGAGTACTGTGATTTCCTTGGGATAAATTTCTTGATGTGGAGTAGTACATTTTGACATGTATATTTAAAAATATATGTATTTCCAAATTGCTCTTCAGATGTATGTGTGTTTGTATACGTGTTTATGTGAGTGAAAAAGAGAGTGTATTTAGTCCCCAGAAAAAGATACTTCTTTTGGGAAGCTTCACTATTGGGGAGAATTAATGTAATATACAACGCAGGTTACACATATGCTTATTTAGCTCCTACAGATTATTGAATCTGCCTTTTTTTTTTACTCTAAACTAATTTTAGCCTTGCATAAAAAAAGTTACAGAAACATAGAATCTCCTTCTATCCCTCTCCAGTTTTCCTGTTGGTTGCATCACAGTTATCAAGACCAGGAAATTGATATCAGACTATTAGTAACTAAACTGCAGAACTTACTCAAGTTTTATCAGTTATTTCCCTAAGGTATTTTCTATATTCCAGAAACTTACCCAAGATTTCCCTTTGTATGCAGTACTTCTCCAGTGGCTCAGCTGGTAAAGAATCTGCCTGCAATGCGGAGACTTGGGTTCGATCCCTGGGTTGGGAAGATCTCCTGGAGAAGGGAAAGGGTACCCACTCCAGTATTCTGGCCTGGAGAATTCCATGGACTGTATAGTCCCTGGAGTCCCAAAGAGTTGGACAAGACTGAGCAGCTTTCACTTATTTCCCCTTGGTCTTCGCCAGTCTGTAACAGTTCTTTAGTTTTCCCTTGTCTTTCACGATGTTGAAACTTTTGAAAAGTACTGATTGGCTATTTTGTAGACTGTTTCTCGTTGGGCTTTGTCTGATGTTTCTAACATTTCAATTGAAGTTTTGCATTTTTGGCAAGAGTGCATCATATCAAGGGGCTCATGATGTTGATGTGTCTTATTACTTGTGATGTTAACCATGATCTCTTTAGAAATGGTATTCTCAGGACTTCCCTGGTGGTGCAGTGGCTAAGACTCCATGCTCCTGATGCAGGGGGCCTGGGTTCAATCCTTGGTCGGGGAACTAGATCCCATATGCTGCAACTAAGGCCTGGTGCAGCCAAATAAAGAAATATTTAAAAAAAGAAATACTATTCTAACACTGCAGAAGGAGAGTGGAAATACTATTTATAGGATGTCAACTATATACTAGGTGCATTGCATTTGTTTTTTTTCTGTAAAGTTAGTCTCATTATCACCATTTCATTGAGTTTCATTGAAAATATGTAGCTCACTCAAAGTCATAAAAGATTTGTCTGCCTCCAGAAGCAGGGTTTTCCCAGCACAGATAAGAATTTCCTGTACTGGGAAACCGTTAACAGCAAACCAAGCATGTGTGGTGTGAGTCACTACCCTTCGAGAGTTTGATTCTCAATTTTATTCTCCTCAAGGTAGAAGTGTGTAGAGTCACATTTGAGACATAGTCCTCTGTTATTGATTAACCAAGTCAAATATTTAATGATCAAAATTTATGGGAAACTCCTCCATCTTACACAATATCATAGTGCCTCTGATCTTTCCTCACCAAGATTTGTGATGTGATTTTCTTTTTGGTTATTGTAATATAGAAGCCAAAAGACAAGTGCAAAATAATTTTCTAAATTGAAAACTCTGAGATGTTGTTTTTCACTCAGTCCTATGGAGACAATACTTTCATCAAATTAATTGTCTGAAAGTCAGTGATTTATTTCTCTCTTTAGATAATTAAAGAAGAGAACAGGCAAAGCATAGTATCTGCATAACACTTACCATTTTGGGTAATGAATGCCTGCACCCTGTGAATGTTCCTGCGGTACCATTTAAAGCGTTAACACTTTGATCTGAACTGATAGGATGGGTGGATGTAAAAGAATAAGCAAGAAGTGGAACCCCTGAAGAAAAGCAAATTGAGATAATGCATGGCAAGTGTTGAGTAGAGTGCCTGGTGCAGTGAATGCTCCATAAATTTTAGCTCTTCTCATTGCTGCTAAAGCTGTCCTAGATGTCACTAACATTTAACCTGGGGAAGGGACTACATGGCTGACTCATCCCATGCTCCATGAGGCAAACTAATAAACTGCTATAAGTTTAGAAAGGAAGATGGCTGATCTCTAGCCAGGTTGGCAGCTGTTTATGTTCTCTAAGTGCTCTGGTGCTATTCCATTGCAATGTGATCCGAAAGCGCCACTATGAACCCATTTGGGAGCAAGGTTTGGAGCTAAATCAAGGCAGGGTGGCAAGTACTTAGTTAACCTAGTTCAGCCACTTTTGCAGTGACTTCTTTTGGGGCTTTGCATCTTGAGAGAGTGGCTTTCGCCTAAGTGATCATAGGGCAGGATTTCTCAACCTCAGCATTATTGATCTGTGGTGCCCGATATTTTGGGTGTTGTGGGGGGCTGTTCACTGTAGGATGTTACAGTGAAGGCAGCTTACCTGGCCTTTCCCCATTAGATGCCATTAGCATCCCGACCCCAGGTGTGACAACCAACATGTCTCCAGACATTGCCAAGTGAATTCTGGGGGGACAATCACTCCCTTGGAGAAGAACTGCTAAAAACCAACAAGTAATTCCATACTCAAGATAAGTGACCATAAGTTCAAATTGAAAAGTATTGGGGGGATAGGATACAATATTTTTTGAACAATAAGTGCTCTGACAGATATTATCTCAGATAATTCATGTCATTTTCACAATAGTCCTCGTGTTTATCCCTTATGCACAGATGGAAAAGCTCATAGGAATCAAGTGATTTGCCCAATCACCCATTATAACTATTCTGACAGCAAAGCCCATGCTCCATTGTATGATGCCTTCATGATTCTCAGTTCAAATAGAGAAGGCTAAGCCTCGACCTACAGTTTTCCGTGACCAGGAAGGGGAGAATTCCATTTACCAAGTACAGATGGTGATGAAGCTGCTGTTTCGGCCCATAAAATCCATTTCTTGAAGCTGTGACTGGGACTATTTGGGTTTGCCAATAGGGGGCACTAGAGGAAGGTTTGTAGGTCACAGGAGGGGAGAGGGAGTGCCTTCTTCCTATAAGCTAGCTATTCCTGATCCAGCTGATCCAGTGACTGCCACTGCTGAGCACCCAAACTACTAACAGCAGAAACCAACGTGAGGTCTCAGATATGGCAACACTCTTCCAGGGGACCAAACAGCCACCTGATGGCAGGTTAATTATGCTAGATCCCCTCCATCACCTACAGAGTAGTGTGCTCTCTTCACTTGAGCAGACATGTTTTCTGGATACTGATTTGCCTTCCCTGCTGCTAATACTTCTGACAGCACCACCATCTGCACAGGCAGAGGGTTTTATTCACCGTTGTGATGTCCCACAAAATCATTGCTTCTGACCAAAGAGCTCAGTTCAGAGGGGGGAAAATGTGGTAATGAGTGCATGGCCATGTAATTCACTGATCTTACCACATACCCAATCACCCAGAAGCAACTGGTCTAACTAACAGAAGGAAGTAAAACCCAACTAAAGGTTTAGTTGTGACCAGCTGGGAGACAAAAACAGAAGTTGGGAGCTATCTCATAGGAGGTGCAATTTGCTTTGAATCAGTATCCAACATCCATGTGTGACTCCCATAGGCAGAAATCATGGGCCCAGGAATCAAGACGTGGAAATGGGAGTGGCTCCTCTCATCATTACACTGGATATCCTACTCATAGAATGTCTGATTTTAAACTCATTACTTGGGTTCTTCTGGTTTGGAGGACTTAATTCCAAGCAGAGGTCACAACCACGATTTCACTGAATTGGAAGTTGAAACTGGCACTGCCATTTTGGACTTCTAATGACCCTTAATCAAAGAAGGGTAAAGATCTGTCCTGGTTGAGAAGAATGATCCAGGTTACCTAGGGGAGACTGGCCTGCTGCCATTCAGCAGGGTCAGAGTAGATTACATCTGGAATCTGAAGAACTCTCTGGGGATCCTTCTGTTGCTTTCTTTGTCCAAGAGTAAGTTAATGGTAACAGTACTCTCAGTTCAGTTCAGTTCAGTCGCTCAGTCGTGTCCGACTCTTTGCGACCCCATGAATCCCAGCACGCCAGGCTTCCCTGTCCATCACCAACTCCCGGAGTTCACTCAAACTTATGTCCATCAAGTCGGTGATGCCATCCAGCCATCTCATCCTCTGTTGTCCCCTTTTCCTCCTGCCCCCAATCCCTCCCAGCATCAGAGTCTTTTCCAATGAGTCAGCTCTTCGCATCAGGTGGCCAAAGTACTAGAGTTTCAGCTTTAGCTGCATTCCTTCCAAAGAACACCCAGGGCTGATGTCCTTTAGCATGGACTGGTTGGATCTCCTTGCAGTCCAAGGGACTCTCAAGAGTCTTCTCCAACACCACAGTTCAAAAGCATCAATTCTTCAGTGCTCAGCTTTCTTCACAGTCCAACTCTCACATCCATACATGACCACTGGAAAAACCATAGCCTTGACTACACAAACCTTTGTTGGCAAAGTAATGTCTCTGCTTTCCAATATGCTATCTAGGTTGGTCATAACTTTCCTTCCAAAGAGTAAGCCTCTTTTGATTTCATGGCTGCAATCACCATCTGCAGTGATTTTGGAGCCCAGAAAAGTAAAGTCTGACACTGTTTCCCCATCCATTTCCCATGAAGTGATGGGACTGGATGCCATGATCTTCGTTTTCTGAATGTTGAGCTTTAAGCCAACTTTTTCACTGTCCTCTTTTACTTTCATCAAGAGGCTTTTGAGTTCCTCTTCACTTTCTGCCATAAGGGTGGTGTCATCTGCATATCTGAGGTTATTGATATTTCTCCCGGCAATCTTGATTCCAGCTTGTGCTTTATCCAGCTGGGCATTTCTCATTGCATACTCCGCATATACATTAAATAACTAGTGTGACAATATACAGCCTTGACATACTCCTTTTCCTATTTGGAACCAGTCTGTTGTTCCATGTCCAGTTCTAACCGTTGCTTCCTGATCTGCATACAGATTTCTCAAGAGGCAGGTCAGGTAGTCTGGTATTCCCATCTCTCTCAGAATTTTCCACAGTTTATTGTGATCCACACAGTCAAAGGCTTTGGCATAGTCAATAAAGCAGAAATAGATGTTTTTCTGGAACTCTCTTGTTTTTTCCGATGATCCAGCAGATGTTGGCAATTTGATCTCTGGTTCCTCTGCCTTTTCTAAAACCAGCTTGAATATCTGGAGGTTCACGTTTCACGTATTGTTGAAGCCTGGCTTGGAGAATTTTGAGCATTACTTTACTAGCGTGTGAGATGAGTGCAATCATGCGGTAGTTTGAGCATTCTTTGGCATTGCCTTTCTTTGGGATTGGAATGAAAACTGACCTTTTCCAGTCCTGTGGCCACTGCTGAGTTTTCCATGCTGGCATATTGAGTGCAGCACATTCACAGCATCATCTTTCAGGATTTGAAATAGTTCCACTAGAATTCCATCACCTCCACTAGCTTTGTTTGTAGTGATGCTTTCTAAGGCCCACTTGACTTCACATTCCTGGATGTTGGCTCTAGGTGAATGATCACACAATCATGATTATCTGGGTCATAAAGATCTGTTTTGTACAGTTCTTCTGTGTATTCTTGCCACCTCTTCTTAATATCTTCTGCTTCTGTTATGTCCATACCATTTCTGTCCTTTATTGAGCCCGTCTTTGCATGAAATGTTCCCTTGGTTTCTCTAATTTTCTTGAAGAGATCTCTAGTCTTTCCCATTCTGTTGTTTTCCTCTATTTCTTTGCATTGGTCACTGAGGAAGGCTTTCTTATCTCTCCTTGCTATTCTTTGGAACTCTGCATTCAAATGGGTATATCTTTCCTTTCCTCCTTTGTTTTTCACTTCTCTTTCACAGCTATTTGTAAGGCCTCCCCAGACAGCCATTTTGCTTTTTTGCATTTCTTGCTCTTTGGGCTGGTCTTGCTCCCTGTCTCCTGTACACTGTCACAAACCTCCATCCATAGTTCATCAGGCACTGTGTCTATCAGATCTAGTCCCTTAAATCTATTTCTCATTTCCACTGTATAATCATTAGGGATTTGATTTAGGTCATACCTGAATGGTCTGGTGGTTTTCCTACTTTCTTCAGTTTCAGTCTGAATTTGGCAATAAGGAGTTCATGATCTGAGCCACAGTCACCTCCCGGTCTTGTTTTTGCTGACTATATAGAGCTTCTCCATCTTTGGCTGCAAAGAATATAATCAGTCTGATTTCGGTTTGACCATCTGGTGATGTCCATGTGTAGAGTCTTCTCTTGTGTTGTTGGAAGTGGGTGTTTACTATGACCAGTGTGTTCTCTTGGCAACACTCCATTAGCCTTTGCCCTGCTTCATTCTGTATTCCAAGGCCAAATTTGCCTGTTACTCCAGGTATTTCTTGACTTCCTAGTTTTGCATTCCAGTCCCCTATAATGAAAAGGACATCTTTTTTGGGTGTTAGTTCTAGAAGGTCTTGTAGGTCTTCGTAGAACTGTTCAACTTCAGCTTCTTCAGCATTACTCGTCGGGGCATAGACTTGGATTACCGTGGTATTGAATGGTTTACCTTGGAAGTGAACAGAGAACATTCTGTTGCTTTTGAGATTGCATCCAAGTACTGCATTTTGGACTCTTTTGTTGACCTTGTGGGCTACTCCATTTCTTTTAAGGGATTCTTGCCCACAGTAGTAGATATAATGTCATCTGAGTTAAATTCACCCATTCCAGTCCATTTTAGTTTGCTGATTCCTAGAATGTCGACGTTCACTCTTACCATCTCCTGTTTGACCACTTCCAATTTGCCTTGATTCATAGACCTAACATGCCAGGTTCTTATGCAGTATTGCTCTTTACAGCATCGGACCTTGTTTCCATCACCAGTCTCATCCACAACTGGGTGTTGTTTTTACTTTGGCTCTATCTCTTTATTCTTTCTGGAGTTATTTCTCCACTGATCTCCAGTAGCATATTGGGCACCTACCGACCTGGGAGTTCATCTTTCAGTGTCCTATCTTTTGCCTTTTCATACTGTTCATGGGGTTCTCAAGGCAGGAGTACTGAGGTGGTTTGCCATTGCCTTCTCCAGTGGACCACATTTTGTCAGAACTCTCCACCATGACCCATCTGTCTTGGGTGGCCCTACACGGCATGGCTCATAGTTTCATTGAGTTAGACAAGGCTGTGGTCCATGTGATTAGATTGCTTAGTTTTCTGTGTATCTTACTAGGCAGAATAATAGATTTCATCATTTGGTTGCATGAAACTGAAGAGTGTGCATGGATCCTCAGGTGCCACAGGTCTGTGTTCTGTCAGTTATTAGGCCAATGATAACTCCAACCCAGCCTTCTAGTAGACTCTGCTTTGGGACTGGAGTTCATCAAACTGCATCTCTTCTTTACCAGTGGGCTTCCGTGAAGTTCACGTGGTGGTGGCGGGGGGCAGATGGAGAGTACAAAGCTGGGGAAAAACAGCTGGGGGCTGCTCTTTCTGTAAGTGTCATCCCAGCTGCAGTAGACCTTTATCCCTGCAGTACACTTGGTTCCAACCTCCATCTTCCATTCAAAAGCCAGCTTTATTGTATGACCTCAGAGGTACCAGAAGCAGTCAGATTGGGCCCCTCATCAGAGATCTGAGCCCTAGATCCACAGAGCCTCTCTTCCAAGCTTCTTTTTTAAAATAGGTTTATTGAGATATAACCCATGTACTATTAAATCACCCATCTAAAGTGTACAGTTCAGTGATTTTTAGTGTATTCATGGAATTGTGCAACCATCAAAGCAGTCTAATTTTAGAACATTTTCACAATCCCCAAAAGAAACCCAGTACCCTTTAGGAGTCACTTTTCACCCCTCCTCCAGTCTTAAGCCACCCATTAATCTGCCTTATTATCTCTAAGGATTTGTCTACTTGGACATTTCATATAAATGAAATCATGTAGCTTATGGCCTTTTGTGACTGGCTTCTTTCACTTAGCATATTTTTTTAAATGTATTCGTATTGTAGCATGTACTTCATTCCTTGTGGTTGAATAGTATTCCACTGTATGGATATATCACATTTAATTTAGCCATTTATCAGTTGATAGACATTTGGGTTGTTTCTACTTTTTTGACTGTTATGAATGCTTCTGTTATGAACATTTGTGTACAGGTTTTATGAAGACCTATGTTTCCATTTCTCTTAAATATATACCTAAAAGTGGAATTGCTAGGTCGTATGATATTTTCCAAGCTTCTTAATTCTGATAATCTCTGCCTCTTCATTTTATTCCCACAGTCTCAGGAGTAGCAGCTCATTCCTGCAGTTAAAATCACTAGATTACCTTGATGTTCCCTTTTTGATCTTTCTAACCTCCAATGACTGTGTGGTCATCTACCTGCATTAAATTTCTTCAGTTGAAGTACCTAGTATGATTTCTGTTTTTCTGACTAGACCCTTGAGAATACAGTCATATGAAGCTTTATAGTCAGTTCATCCATCTTCCTTACTGAGTAAGGAATAGAAGTCTGTTTTACTTCAGCAGGTCAGATAGAAATAATTCTTACCAAATGAAGACTGTTAAACATCAGCATATATCTTGTAAGTCAGAAATGTATTTTAATTGGAATCTACTGAATGAGTGGCCTCCCTAAGATAATATTTTAAGCATCTGTCTGAAATAGTTTAAGGATAGTACCACTTAAATGCTAGAGGAAAATCCATTCCTTCATTTCTTCCTTCCTTTACTCATTCATTCATTTAGTAATTATTTATTTATCACTCCATTTGTGCTATGTACTATTCTAGGTGCTGTTGGTATAATAGTGAATAAAATAGACACAAATCTTAAAAATCAGAATTTATGTTTTAGTGAAAGAGATGGTAAACAAGTATAAATGTGTCAAATGGTGATTAGTGATATGGAGAATGGAAGGAAGATAGGAAGGGCTGGATTGGGGGTACATTTTTCAAAAAGATTGATCAGAAAAGATTTCACTATAAAAGTAACATTCCAAAAAATTCCTGGTGGAGATGAAGGAGAAAGCATGTGGATATCTGGGGGAAAAAGAGTGTTCCAGGCAGAGCTAACAGCAAGGCTTCACTCTCAGGGCCTTGAGTTGGAAGGATGCCTGGTTTGTTCAAGGAATAGGAAGTAGGCCAATCTGGCTGGACTTGAAATCAGAGGGAGAACTGTAGGAGAGAATGAATGTTAGAGAGACAGTGAAGGGTCAATCCTATAGGGCTTTGTATGTCATTATAAGGACTTTGGCTTTATTATGAGTGTGATAGGAAGCCAGCGGAAGGATTTTAACAGGGAAGTGACATGATTTGACTTACATTGTAACGAGACAACTCTAACTTCTGTGTTGAGAATAGATTATGGTAGTGCACTGAAAGGCAATAATCCAAACAGAAATATAGTGAAAACTGTGGGGAAATAAATCACTGGATTCTGTATTCATTGGCAAGAGTGCAGCTTGTTCTCCTATAGATGTTCAGGGAGGGTCTTCTCCATATAGTCAGTCTGGGTATGTGCAAGCTGAGAAAGAAGCCAAAGATGGCTCCCAGAATTTTAGCCTGAGCGACAGAAAGAAAGCACTGTGTGTTACTGAAACAAGAAAGACTATATAGGAGTAGGTTTTCAGGAGAAATCATGAATTCAGTTTTGCTTATGCTAAGTTTGATATATCTGTTAGACATCCAGATGGAGATGTCAAGGAGTCTGCTGGATATACAAATCTGAAGTTCAGGGGAGACTCAAAACAGGAGATGGGAATTTGGAGATTATTGATATAAATGTAATAGTTATATCCATGACAATAATTTAGAAGATCCAGTGAAGATTTTATGTAGAAAAAAAAGAATAGATTCAAGGACTGAGGCCTGTAGCAGCCTGATTCGGAGTTCAAGGAGATACGAAGAAACAAGTAAAAAGCCTGAGAATGAATGGCTGTTGAAATGAAAGAAAATCAAAAGTATGAGCTGTCAAGAAGCCAGGTGAAAAAGCTTTCAAAGACAAAGGTGTGATTAATATTATGGTCATTACTATGTTAGGGCCCCATGACACTATGAACATATAGAAACATGCTTAGTCACTCAGTTGTGTCTGACACTTTGTTACCCCATGGACTGTAGCCCGCCAGGCTCCACTGTCCATGGGGATTCTCTAGGCAAGAATAGTGGAATGGGTTGCCATGCCCTCCTCCAGGGGATCTTCCCGACCCAGGGATAGAACCCAGGTCTCCCACACTGCAGGTGAATTCTTTACTGTCTGAGCCATCAGGGAAGTCTGAGAATACTGAGGTGGGTAACCTATCCCTTCTCCAGGGGAACATCACAAGCCAGGAATCAAACCGGGGTCTCCTGCATTGCAGGCAAATTCTTTACCAGCTGAGCTACCAGGGAAGCCCATAGAAACATAAGTGGAGCCATTAGATCTTGTTCTGTGTTAATTTGTGTTTACAAGAATTTGTTACATGTATGTGTGACATGGTGCTCAGTCACTCAGTCATGTCCAACTCTTTGTAGCCCCATGGATGTAGCCTGCCAGGCTCCTCTGTCTATGGCATATTTTAGGCAAGATTACTGAAGTGAGTTGCCATTTCCTCCTCCAGGGGATCTTCCTGACTCAGGGATCAAACCCACATCTCTCACATCTCCTGCACTGGCAGATGGATTCTTTACCACCAGCGCCACCTGGGAAGCCTATATGGCATAAAATAGGTCAATTTCTCGTTTCCTGTGTATATATTATAAATATAATAAATTTCTATGGTCATAGGAATATTTCATAGATCATTATTATTATTGTGCTATGATAAAGATTTTGGTCATTTGTTTTCCACAAGTGGTTCTACATTAAATTTTGTGTTTTCTCAATTGTATGTTTTTAAAATTATTATTTTATTTTTTATTTTTATTTTATACTGGAGTATAGTTGATTTACAATGTTGTGTTAGTTTTAGGTGTTTCTGCTGAATCACAGCAGAGTGATTCAGTTATGTATGCACATATATCTATTCTTTTTCAGAGTCTTTTCTCATATAGGTTATTACAGAGTATTGCGTAGAGTTCCCTGAGCTATGCAGTAGGTCCTTGTTGATTATCTGTTTTATATACAGTAGTGTGTATATGTTAATCCCAACCTCCTAATTTATCCCTCTCTCCACACCCTTCCCCTTTGGTAAACATAAGTTTGTTTGCTAAGTCTGTGAGTTTGTTTCTTCTCAATTGTATCTTAAAGAAAATTATAAGGAAAAAATAGAAATGAGATATATTAGTTGGCTAGGCTATTCTTTGGTAACCGAAACAGTCAATGGCTTAACCAAGGCCTATTTCACCCTCATTAAAAAGCCCACATGGATGGTCAGGGAGGCTTTTCTCTTCATTTCATTAAGGGATACATGGTGGGAGACTTGTAGCTGCATCATCTTGGGCACCTGATTTCCAAGCTTTCAGCAGCACGAGAAGAGAAGACTGAGTAATAATTGGGTGGATGTTTTTAAGGACTTAATTGGGAATGACTTATTTAGCTTCCACCAACATCTCAGTGGACAGTAATGTGTTCTCAGCTATGAAGAAGCCAGGAAAATGAGTCCCTGTCTGTCCAAAAACAGGAAAATAAAACAGTTTGGTGAACAGATAGTTTTGTTTTTGCTGCAGTGGTGGAGAATAAAGAAAAGAAAGATGTCAATAAAATAAGTTTCTTTATAAGATTTTTTATTGCTTTGATTTAGAATTAAGCCTTGTTTATTTCTTTCCAGTGAATTCTCTTTCTTCTTTCTAAAGAATCTGAGGAAAACTTTCGCTTTCTTTTCAAAACGGTGTGACTTGAAAAGACTTAAGAAGAATTCTAACATAATTGATACATACCTGAGTTCTTTGAGCAAAAGTATTTTTCTGTGTAAAATATATAGACATATAAATTATCTGTGGTTTTTCATATCTTGGGATACAGTCCAGAGACCTGTGACATAATGAGATAGGCTGAGAAAGGTGGATGCCTAGAATGAGATCTGTCTTTGGGGTGCAAAAGGGCTCGGAGGTAGAATGCAAAAGCCTGTGTGTGGTGATAACAGGCAGAGTAATAGGTGCCACCCAGTCAAGCATGTAGTACTTGGGTATTTTAGCAGGCAGTACCAGCAGAGATTCCACAAAGAGCCCAAACTCAAACTATAGCCACAGGACTTCCCTGGTGGTTCAGTGATTAAAAATCCACCTGCCAGTGCAGGAGCCATGGGTTCGATCCCTGCTCCTGGAAGATCCCACATGCCTTGGGGCAACTAAGCCCATGTGCCACAACTACTGATGCCCACGTGCCCTAAAGCCCATGCTCTGCAACAATAGAAGCCACTGCAATGAGAAACCTACACACCACAAGGAAGAGTAGCCCCCGCTTGCCACAACTAAGCAAAGCCTGTGTGTAGCAACAAAGGCCCAGCACAGCCATAAATGAATAAATAAATAAAAATTGTAGGCACAGAGAATAAAGATCAACAAGCAAGTCAACACCCTCGGCTACAAGACCCCTCTTAGACAGCAATCTGGTCTTTAGAAAAGGCCAAGTCCCAGTCCTACAAAATCCTTTGAAGTAGGGAAAACAGCAAACGGGCTTCAATTAGAAAACCAGGTTTCCTGCACAGGATATAGAGGAAAAGTTCTCAGTATTGCCTGCACATTAGAATCATCTGGAGGAAATTACCAGAGCACCCTTCTAGACCAGATACATCATCTAGAGGTGAGACATAGTCAACAGTGATGGTTCAAGCTCTCTGGGTGTTTCCAGTGTCAAATTAAGGCTGGGAATAGATGATTAGTGGGTAAGTCGTACATCTTTTATCTTTGTGACTAAAGTCAGGACTGACTTAGAGGGCTTTCTAGAGGGCTAGAAAACCCACAGGAGAATTTTTTAAATGTCTGTAGATACTAGCAGCCCTAACTTAGCTGTGCAGATGTACGTGTGTGGAAAATATACAGTATTCACTGAAACTGGCATCTGATTTGGCAGCTGTTCTGTGGTCTGATAGTGCTTCCAAAATCATTGTAATGAGGAAAAAAAAAAAACATTAAGAAGTTACAATGGTTTCTTTCCACTTTTGACTTAAATTTTCAAATCTCAAAACTGTTAAAAATACTTTAAAATTGTGTTATTCAAAATGGAGGGGGATAAATAGCTGAGTGTTTCTAAAAGAGTGGAGCTTGTTGGTAATTAAGACATTCAATGTAAGGTAATAGGGAAGCCTTGGACTGTAAAGCTTTGGCAGTGCTAATTTCCTACTAACGATATCCAAGTATGAACCCCACTGCAGTCACAGCTGCTGTTCCTCATTATACCCAAGACATGGGTCTTGGTGCCTGGAGCAGTCAAGTAAGACAAAAGGAAACAATATTACTGTCTTAAGTATTTATATCTTTTCTTCTTTTGCCTTCTCATAACACTAGGGATACCATAAGCACATTGCCATGGAAACTCTAGCACCAGCCAAAACACTGCTATGTTTTTGAGGGCTCTATGTGTGAGACTGTAAATAAAAATAGTGAGAATTTTACAAGTGTGGCCTTAAACAATGAAATGGCCATTGGGTCTTGCCCTGACTTCAGGGTGTCATATAACTTGCTTTTACTAGTATACTGAAAGAAATTAATCTATGTACAGAAACAAAGGCTATTATACCTATGACAAATTACCGATGGTAGCCTTATAGTAGTAGTCAATCTGAATTGAAAGACAGTTAAGATGATTAAGAAGGATGGTAATTCCTTCTTTCCTTTCTTCATTCACTTGTTTATTTATTCCTTCAACAAATTTTTTTTGACCGTCACCACATGCCAGATGTATACTAGACACTGGACACACAAAGATGAATAAAACACCAGTTTCTTGTTATAAATCATGTTACTCCAAACCAACAAATGCATAAGGGTCTGATTTGTATATGTACACTTGATTCTTGCTCTTAAAAAATTAATACATGAAAATCTGAACTTATGAAAGATAATTCAGGAAATTATGTTCTGGTTTCCAAAAAACTTTTATGAAATAATTCACCTCTGCTGCTGCTGCTGCTGCTACTGCTAAGTCACTTTAGTCATGTCCGACTCTGTGCAACCCCATAGACAGCAGCTCACCAGGCTGCCCCATCCCTAGGGTTCTCCAGGCAAGAACACTGGAGTGGGTTGCCATTTCCTTCTCCAATGCATAAAAGTGAAAAGTGAAAGTGAAGTCACTCAGTCGTGTCCAACTCTTAGCGACCCCACAGACTGCAGCCTACCAGGCTCCTCCATCCATGGGATTTTGCAGGCAAGAGTACTGGAGTGGGGTGCCATTGCCTTCTCTGGAATTCACCTCTGGGTTCTTTCAAATAGTAAATCCCCTTAGGGCATTTAAGAGTTATTGATAATTGATCACTTGATTAAGGGATTATCCAGAGGGATTATCCAGAGGCTAAAACAGTACTAACACCCAAAAAAGATGTCCTTTTCATTATAGGGGACTGGAATGCAAAAGTAAGAAGTCAAGAAACACCTGGAGTAACAGGCAAATTTGGCCTTGGAATGCAGAATGAAGCGGGACAAAGACTAATAGAGTTTTGCCAAGAACATGCACTGGTCATAGCAAACACTCTCTTCCAACAACACAAGAGAAGACTCTACACATGGACATCACCAGATGGTCAACACCGAAATCAGGTTGATTATATTCTTTGCAACCAAAGATGGAGAAGCTCTATACAGTCAGCAAAAACAAGACCAGGAGCTGACTGTGGCTCAGATCATGGACTCCTTATTGCCAAATTCAGACTTAAATTGAAGAAAGTTGGGAAAACCGCTAGACCTTTCAGGTATGACCTAAATCAAATCCCTTATGATTATACAGTGGAAGTGAGAAATAGATATAAGGGCCTAGATCTGATAGATAGAGTGCCTGATGAACTATGGAATGAGGTTCGTGACATTGTACAGGAGACAGGGATCAAGACCATCCCCATGGAAAAAAAATGCAAAAAAGCAAAATGGCTGTCTGGGGAGGCCTTACAAATAGCTGTGAAAAGAAGGGAAGCGAAAAACAAAGGAGAAAAGGAAAGATTTAAGCATCTGAATGCAGAGTTCCAAAGAATAGCAAGAAGAAATATTGATCAGCGATCAATGCAAAGAAATAGAGGAAAAGAACAGAATGGGAAAGACTAGAGATCTCTTCAAGAAAATTAGAGATACCAAGGGAATATTTCATGCAAAGATGGGCTCAATAAAGGACAGAAATGGTATGCACCTAACAGAAGCAGAAGATATTAGGAAGAGGTGGCAAGAATACACAGAAGAACTGTACAAAAAAGATCTTCACGACCCGGATAATCATGATGGTGTGATCACTCATCTAGAGCCAGACATCCTGGAACGTGAAGTCAAGTGGGCCTTAGAAAGCATCACTACAAACAAAGCTAGTGGAGGTGATGGAATTCCAGTGGAGCTATTTCAAATCCTGAAAGATGATGCTGTGAACGTGCTGCACTCAATATGCCAGCAAATTTGGGAAACTCAGCAGTGACCACAGGACTGGAAAAGGTCAGTTTTCATTCCAATCCCAAAGAAAGGCAATGCCAAAGAATGCTCAAACTACTGCACAATTGCACTCATCTCACATGCTAGTAAAGGAATGCTCAAAATTCTCCAAGCTAGGCTTCAGCAACATGTGAACCGTGAACTTCCTGATGTTCAAGCTGGTTTTAGAAAAGGCAGAGGAACCAGAGATCAAATTGCCAACATCTGCTGGATCATCGAAAAAGCAAGACAGTTCCAGAGAAACATCTATTTCTGCTTTATTGACTATGCCAAAGCCTTTGACTGTGTGGATCACAATCAACTGTGGAAAATTCTGAGAGAGATGGGAATACCAGACCACCTGACCTGCCTCTTGAGAAATCTGTATGCAGGTCAGGAAGCAACAGTTAGAACTGGACATGGAACAACAGACTGGTTCCAAGTAGGAAAAGGAGTACGTCAAGGCTGTATATTGTCACCGTGCTTATTTAACTTCTATGCAGAGTACATCATGAGAAATGCTGGACTGGAAGAAACACAAGCTGGAATCAAGATTGCCGGGAGAAATATCAATAACCTTAGATATGCAGATGACACCACCCTTATGGCAGAAAGTGAAGAGGAACTAAAAAGCCTCTTGATGAAAGTGAAAGAGGAGAGTGAAAAAATTGGCTCAAAGCTCAACATTCAGAAAATGAAGATCATGGCATCTGGTCCCATCACTTCATGGGAAATATATGGGGAAACAGTGGAAACATTGTCAGATTTTATTTTGGGGGGCTCCGAAATCACTGCAGATGGTGATTGCAGCCATGAAATTAAAAGACGCTTACTCCTTGGAAGAAAAGTTATGACCAACCTAGATAGCATATTCAAAAGCAGAGACATTACTTTGTCAACAAAGGTCCGTCTAGTCAAGGCTATGGTTTTTCCTGTGGTCATGTACGGATGTGAGAGTTGGACTGTGAAGAAAGCTGAGCGCCGAAGAATTGATGCTTTTGAACTGTGGTGTTGGAGAAGACTCTTGAGAGTCCCTTGGACTGCAAACAGATCCAACCAGTCCATTCTGAAGGAGATCAACCCTGGGATTTCTTTGGAAGGACTGATGCTAATGCTGATACTCCAGTACTTTGTCCACCTCATGAGAAGAGTTGACTCATTGGAAAAGACTGTGATGCTGGGAGGGATTGGGGGCAGGAGGAGAAGGGGACGACCAAGGATGAGATGGCTGGATGGCATTACTGACTCGATGGACGTGAGTCTGAGTGAAGTCCGGGAGTTGGTGATGGACAGGGAGGCCTGGCGTGCTGCGATTCATGGGGTCGCAATGAGTCAGACACGACTGAGCCACTGAACTGAACTGAACTGAAAACAGTACAGAGTTCTTGACTCTGGTTGCACATTCAAATCAGTTAAGGAGCTTTTAAAACATGCTAATGCTCAGGCCCCACTTCAAACCGATGAAATAACAATGAAAGTTACAACTGGGCATCAGCATTTGAAAGCTTTCTGGGATTAATCTAAATGTGCATCCAGGGTTGAGAATCTAAAGCAAGAGTAGGCTAATTTCTACAAGCCATTTGTTTTTGTTAATAAAGTTTTATCAGAACATAGCCATTTCCATATATATTGTCTATGGCTGCTTTCACGCAACAAAAAGTTGTGAACTGCAACAGCTGTGTAGTTGAGTAGTGTGACAGAGGCCCTGCGGCCCACAGAAATGAAAACATTTACTAATCGACTCTACAGAAAAAGTTTAGTGACCCCTGGTCTGAAGAAACCAGAGACATGGAACTCGATATGTCCAGCAATCAATCGTTTGCAGGGTTTCCCCCCCCCCCGCCCCCCAGGAATAATAGATAAAGTGGCTATTGAAATTATCCTGACAGTTAGTAAAAAAAAAAATGTACTCCACTTAATAAAATTTGATTGACATGCAACTTTTTGGAAGCCCTTTCTTAAAGGGGTCACCAATTTTAAGCCCTTGACTCTCAGCTTTAACCCCACCACTGTAATGCTGTAGCTGGCGTTCAGGAAACCACACCTCAAGTTTGCCAGCAACTCTGCATTATGCTCTGCCAACATGTGGCGCTGGAGGGACATTTCAAGCCTGGAGGAGGAAGAACAACAGATTTGCTCCTTCCTGTCTGCTTTTTTTGTTGTTGTTGTTCTTTCAGCCTCATCCTAGCAATGCTTCTTTATCC
Source organism: Ovis aries (assembly GCF_016772045.2). Classification (NCBI taxonomy): domain Eukaryota; kingdom Metazoa; phylum Chordata; class Mammalia; order Artiodactyla; family Bovidae; genus Ovis; species Ovis aries. The sequence goes on along the minus strand of NC_056080.1, from coordinate 12,445,010 downwards.
TAGCCTTGGCAGTTCATTCCACTAGCAATGGTTGATCCCACTTTGCAGTTTTGCTGACAGTCTCAGAACTGGCCTCACAGTATACCCCTGGAGATATCATCCCTCACAGGCAAAGCCCTTTTCTTAAGAGTTCTAGGCCCCAGCCTCATGCACCCCTGTTGTGAGCTCAAAAGACACCAACAGCAGCCAAGCGTTGCTGTCTCCCCAGAGACCTGAGTCCCACTTCCTGTGGGCCCCCTCCTTTAAGCTTCTAAGGTTTAATAGCGGCAACCTTTTCTCTTTCTTCTCCTTCTCCTTTCTTTTTTTCACAGAGCCATAGAGGTGATGGTACTTTGTATAGTTGCTACCTCCATGATATATTTCCTTTTTGCCTTTTAAATTTTCTGATGCCTGAGAATATTATTTATATTAAATTCTTTCTGTTACTATTACTAGTATGGTTTCTATCTCCTGTGTGTGAGAGAGTTATTGCTTACTATGGCAATCATAAATCATCATTGTACCCTGTATTTCTATAAAGATGGATGGATTCAAACTGTTGTGTGGGAAATGGAATGCTAAATTTGAAGATATTATGCTCTTTCTAATATTATCTACCTGCATATTCATTAATAATGTCTTATTTATGCACTGCATAAAAGAATGGGCCTTGTCACTGTGCGTAATATGGATCGTGACTTCTGAGGAAATACCTCTTTTACTCTTGTTGGGAATTAATGAATAAGAATTTACTGCATGTTTACAATAGTATATGCTACAAAGATGCAATCTGGTGACTCTAGAACACATCCCACCCCAGCCTGGTCATCCCTAAAGGATAAAGGTCAGCCAGAACATGACTAAATCAGGTAACTTCTATCCATTCACTGAACCAAAAATGTAATAGGTCATTCCATCTTTGTAAATAAGCTGAAAACTGGACTTTGTTAAGATGACATTAGAGCCAAGAAAGGGACAAATGAACTAGAAACAAGCACAACAGTGGCTTCTGTTTGGTCCATGATTTGTTCTGGAACATTCACCTTCTAAGATGACTTGTATTGACTAGCTTATTTAATTTCTTAGTCTTCTTTTCAAGGATGGCTACTTTACTACCATTGAATGAGTACAAAGCAAAAAAGAGGGGACAATTACATATTGGTAGATAAGAGGGTCAGCAAATGACAGTCCACAGGCCAAATCTGGCTTGCCACTTTTTTTGTAAATAGTTTTCTTGGAATACAACCAAGCCCATTTGCTTACATATTCTCTGTGGCTGCTTTCACTAAAATAGTAAAACTGAGTAGCTTCATGACTCACAAAGCCAGAATTATCGACTCTGGTCTTTTAAAGAAAATTGCTGACCCCTAAGAGACATGAGTGGGCATCTGTCACTACAGTGGCATGTGCCAGTGATTAGGGTGTCAGCCACAGAGCCCAGGGGGCACTCTGATTCTCCAATTTTCCTTGGCAACCATGTACTCAAATTTGAATGCCTCGCTAGCCCTTCTGCACCTATCAATCCCCTACTTGGCATCTAAGATCCTGTAACTTTTCCGTGTCAGTTCAAACTTCCCTGATTGTGTCTGGTGTCATGCCTGTCCCCTCTACTATTCACTCGTCTCCAGAGGAATTCGTAGGATCTTTTATAAATTGCAAGGAGTATTATTCATCCATCTCTTTAAATATACTTGGTGAGGGCCTTGCACAGAGCAACTAATTAGTACTTATGGTTTCATTGATCTACACTATCCAGAGGGACCCATAAGGCTGTCTCAGGCATCAATGCATTTGTTTCCTTTAGGAAAAAGTACTTGAGTTGTCATCACCTGCTATTGTGTACATCTTATATGTGAGGAACTGTTTTCAAGTCATCATCACCAAAGTAGATCTGGTAAATATTACAATAGATAGAATGTAAAAATAAAGAACAGGGAAGAAGGTCATTCAGTTTTGTAACCCTCATATTTCTACATAATTCCTGCTTATATTAAGCACAAAGGTTTATGTGCTAAAAGAAATAAACTGGATTGATAGATGATTGCTTGATAGACAGAAAAAAGTTCAAGGTTCTAAAACAGCCTAAAGACTGCTTTCTTCTCCTAAATGATTTCTGTTTTATTAAGAATTTTCTCCTTAATAACACAATATGATCTATTTTCAGTGCAATTATTTCACATACCATTCATGCTGAGATTTAAATCCAAGCAAAACATACAAGACATGTATTTAGTAAAGCTTCATCTTGTCAAAAACTAAGAAAAATAAACAATACTGAGAAAAGAAGGGAAAGATATAATTTATGCAATTTTTTAAATAGAAAGAGTTTTGAAAGGCCAAGAAATAATCAAACTAAAAGATAAACATGAATGGCTCTTTAAAAAATTAATCCATTGGGAAAAAAAAAAAACTAATCCTTGCAACTGGAGAGCCACCAGGACGATGGGGAGCAGCAGCCCTTGATGTGCCCCTGCCACTCCACTGAGGCTTCATTTGTTGTCTCTCATTTTTCCCCTTCTGTAACCCACTAAGATCTGTTTTCTTCAAAAGCTTATCAACCATCTCTCAAGTCATACTTGCCTGGAGTGTGCTGATTGCCAAAGGTTCAATGCCTTAAGGCTCTTGTGAAAACAAATATAGGCAGGGGCCTCTATGAGTCTTTTTTCCTACAGGCTCAAGTAAATACCAGAGTGACAGAAAAAACAAGAGAGTGAGTGGTGAAGGTATTGGTAAGCTTTTTTTTTTAAATAAGGTGTTCTTTATCTTAAAAGTTATTTACCATGTCTGTTCAAGTTGGACTTGGATTGTAATAAGCTTTCAGTAAATATTTAGCCTGCAAATTAAATAATATTCAAATACAATTATGCATGTACCTGTACACAAATGTATTTATACATTGGGTTGGCCAAAAATTTCATTCAAGTTTTTCCATATGCTGTTATGAAATAAACCCCAAAGAACTTTTTGGCCAATCCAATAAGTATCACTTAGACTGTGTTAAAGAGAGTTAATAGGGCCAACCATGCTGTCAGCAGAGTATTCGGTACCTTATATACAATGATACTGAAGAAGGAAATGGCAACCCACTCCAGTATTCTGGCCTGGGAAACCCCATGGACAGAGGAGCCTATCAGGCTACAGTTCATGGGGTTGCAAAGAGTTGAACATGACAGCAACAGAGCACAGCATATCAAATGCTATAAGGATATCCAAGATCACTCAAAATTTTCTCTATAAATGCCTAAAATTCTGACATGGGTAAATTCAATCCTTTTTTGATAATAAAACTTCCATCAGAACATTACTTCCATGAAATCAGGGACAATAAAAGGCCTTGTTCACCATTGTATTCACAGTCAATGTCACAGTGCCTAGCATAAAGGGACTCAATTATCTGTTATATAAGTGAATGGAAAGCAAATGGCCTTGGAACTGCTTCACAATGAATGAATTTTTCAGAGTAATTTTATTTCTAAAAATTTTATCCGGTCACAACCCACAGAATGGAGAAAATATTTGCAAATGAGGCAACAGGCAAGATGTAAATCTCCAAAATTTATGAACACCTCAGGTAGCTCAAGGAGATCAAACCAGTCAGTAGTCCTAAAGGAAATCCACCCTGAATGTTCATTGGAAGGACTGATGCTGAAGTTCCAGTACTATGGCCACCTGATGTGAAGAGCTGACTCATTGGATAAGACCCTGATGCTGGGAAAGATTGAAGGTAAAAGGAGAAGTGGGGCAGCAGAGGATGAGATGGTTAGATAACATCATTGACTCAATGGACATGAATTTGAGCAAACTCCAGATAGTGGAGAACAGAGGAGCCTGGCGTGCTACAGTCAATGGGGTTGCAAAGGGTTGGACATGACTTAGCGACTGAACAACAACAACATGCAGCTCGATATAAAAATAAACTAATAAATAAACAAACAATCCAATTTAAAAAAAAATAGCCAGAAGACCTAAATAGGCATTTCTCCAAAGAAGGCAAGAAGATATACAAATGGGCAACAGCACATGAAAAGATGCTCAAAATCACTAATTATTAGAGAAATGCAAATCAAAACTGCAGTGAGGTATCACCCCACACCACCATCAAAGTCTCCAAATAAGTGCTGGTGAAGCTGTGGAGAAAAGGGAACCCTCCTATATGCCATTGGTACAAACGTAAATTGGTAACAGCCACTGTGGAGAACAGTTTGGAGGTTCCTTTAAAAACTAAAAACATAGCTACTATATGATCCAGCAATACCACTCCTGGACATCAGTTCAGTTCAGTTGCTCAGTTGTGTCCAACTCTTTGCAACCCCATGAACTGCAGCACGCCAGGCCTCCCTGTCAATCACCAACTCCCAGAGTCCACCCAAACCCATGTCCACTGAGTCGGTGATGCCATCCAACCATCTCATCCTCGGTCGTCCCCTTCTCCTCCTGCCCTCAATCTTTCCCAGCATCAGTGTCTTTTCCAATGAGTCAGCTTTTCGCATCAGGTGGCCAAAGTATTGGACTTTCAGCTTCAGCATCCATCCTTCCAATGAATATTTAGGACTGGTTTCCTTTAGGATGGACAGTTTGGATCTCCTTATAGTGCACACACGGATGCACTATATTAGCACCCCCACCCACCTCCCTCCCCTGTAAAGCGTTATTGAAAACAGGCTTAATTCTTAGAGAGGCTGGTTAGTCTTGCTGAGTTTTAGCTTTAGCCTGCAAAACGTATAGGCATTATTTATCATAGTTATCAGTAAAGAAAAAGGTGGGTCAATATATATCATTGTACTGGAGGAGGGGAAAATCCTACAAACAGATTTAAAATAAAGGACCATTTAGAGGGAATTCTGTGGTGGTTACTGTACTAATTTAACTTATATGCAGAGTACATAAAATATATATGACCATCCTCAGTAAATGTTTAATCCAATTTTCTGTTGATGGGCGGGGCTGTTTCCCTCCCTGTTCTTTGATCTGAGACCAAACTAAGGTGGAGGTAATGAAGACAATGGCCACCTCCTTCCAAAGGTCCCAGGCAGGTACCGCTGCACTCAGTGCAACCCACTGTGCAGCAGTACAACGCCGACCCACGCAACTGCCAGGGACTCCTGGTGAAAATGTTGGCCTAGAGCTCAACATTCAGAAAACTAAGATCATGGCATCCAGTCCCATCACTTCATGGCAAATAGATGGGGAAACAGTGGAAACAGTGGCTGACTTTATTTTTCTGGGCTCCAAAATCACTGCAGATGGTGACTGCAGCCATGAAATTAAAAGACGCTTACTCCTTGGAAGTAAAGTTATGACCAATCTAGATAGTATATTCAAAAGCAGAGACATTACTTTGTCAACAAAGGTCCGTCTAGTCAAGGCTATAGTTTTTCCAGTGGTCATGTATGGATGTGAGAGTTGAACTATAAAGAAAGCTGAACTCCAAAGAATTGATGCTTTTGAACTGTGGAGTTGGAGAAGACTCTTGAGAGTCACTTGGAATGCAAGGAGAGCCAACCAGTCCTTCTTAAAGGAAATCAGTCCTGAATGTTCACTGGAAGGACTGATGCTGAAGCTGAAACTCCAATATTTTGGCCAACCTGATGCAAAGAACTGACTCAGTGGAGAAGACCCTGATGCTGGGAAAGATTGAAGGCTTGAGGAGAAGGGGACAGCAGAGAATGAGATGGTTGGATGGCATCTCGGCCATGATGTACATGACTTTGAGCAAGATCCAGGACTTGGTGATAAACAGGGACCCTGGTATGCTGCAGTCCATGGGGTTGAAAAAAGTCAGACACAACTCAGTGACTGAACTGAACTCAACATGGCATGGCTCATAGTTTCATTGAGTTAGACAAGGCTGTGGTCCATGTGATCAGTTTGACAAGCTTTCTGTGACACTGGTTTTCATTCTGTCTGCCCTCTGACAGATAAGGATGAAAGGCTTATGGAAGCTTCCTGTTGGGAGAGACTGACTGTGGGGAAACTGGGTCTTGTTCTGATGGGCAGGACCATGCCCAGTAAATGTTTAATCCAATTTTCTGTTGATGGCCAGGGCTGTTTCCCTCCTGTTGTTTGACCTGAGACCAAACTAAGGTGGAGGTAATGAAGATAATGGCCTCCTCCTTCCAAAGGTCCCAGGCAGGCACCACTGCACTCAGTGCCCCTGACCAAGCAAGCAGTACACTGCTGACCCACGCCTCCACCAAGGACTCCTGGACACCCGTGGGCAAGCCTGGGTCAGTCCCTTGTGGGGTCCCTGCTCCTTTCTCCCAGGTCCTGGTGCACACAAGCTTTTGTTTGTGCCCTCCAAGAGTCTGTTTCCCCAGGCCTGTGTAAGTTCTGTAATCAAATCCCACTGGCCTCCACAGTCAAATTCCTTGGGGGTTCTCAGTTCCCTTGCCAGATCCCCAGGTTGGTAAATCTGTTGTGGGTCCTAGAACTTTCTTAACAGTGCGAGAATTTCTTTGGTATGATTGTTCTGCACTTTGTGGGTCGTCTGCTCGGGGGCTCTATGGTTGGGGTTAATGGCGACCTCCTCCAAGAGGGCTTATGCCACAAGCTGGGTGACCAGGGCTCCTGCACCCAGAGCCCCTGCCCCTGCAGCGGGCCACTGCTGACCCCCAGTCCCGCCACAGGAGACACTCACACACAGGTATGGCTCAGTCTCTGTGGGGTGTCTGAGCCCTGCTGTGCACAGGCTTTGTTTGAGCCCTCAAAGCAGCACTGGTGGGTATGGGATTTGATTTGAAACGAAATTTCGCCCCTCCTAAATGACAGTAAAGGAATCAAAAGAAAAGATATGTTCTTATTGACAAAACAGGAGAGCAGGTACCAGCAGCCAAGTAGGGACAAGGACACTTTAATGCTTCAGAACCCTGGAAAGGCTCAGGAATTCTAAGCTATCTCTGAAGGTTGAGGAAACATTGATATCAGAGTGGGCATCTAGCCTGTCCACTACACTTTAAAACAAAACGAAGAAAGAACTGTGTAAGCATATTATGACTTACAGAACCAAACACATGAAACTGCTAATGATTTAAAATGGTTGTTTCTGGGAAGTGGGAACTGGGACTGGAAAAAGAATTTCTGGCTTTTGCTCTTCTGAGGGCCTTGTGTCACTTGGCCTTTAAAATTAAATTCTGTAAGCAATTATCCTTCAATTAAAAAATAAATTTTATAGATAAATAAATATATTTTTTAAAACAAAACCAAATGAAAATATTAAGTATATACAAAACATGGTTGGTTTTTTTTTTTTTTAAGTTGCTTTTGAAACACACTTGGGAGTGAAGGTATGCAAATACTGTAGATAAGAAAGTAAAATCGTAAAATCTTTCCAGGTGACAGGTGGGTAATATGGATCAAAAATTTCAACGTGTGGAACATTTAGTCCAGCATTTTCCCTCTTGGAATTTGTTCTGAGGAAGTAATTGGACAACCACTGCTTCGAGTATAAAATAGAAAAATTGGAAACTATCTACACGCTCTAACCAGAATTTTGATTTGAACAAGTGATGGCTCCTCCAAACAGTGAAATTATATGCAAATACTTTAAACGATGGATTGCACACGTGCCAGATGCTCAAAAATTCTAAAAGCCTGAAGACAACAAGAGTGCTGGGCATGTGAAACCTCGAAATGCTGATATAGTGCCAATGAGTGTGCACTGGTACAGTCTTTGGAGAACAAGCAAAAATTGGCATTACATAAATGAAAAGTTAAATATACATGTTGATCAGCAATGCTCATGGGGAGTCTAAAATGACTCCCATGAACTATATACTGCATAGAATTCTCCAGGCCAGAATACTGGAGTGGGTAGCTGTTTTCTTCTCCAGGGGATCTTCCCCACCCAGGAATCGAAGCCAGGTCTCCTGCATGGAAGGTGGATTCTTTACCAGCTGTGCTACCAGTAAAGCCTGAGACCTTCTATGGATTTTTACAAACATTACATCCTGGGGTGGGAAGGGTGAGAACAGAACAAACACATCTACCTACATAGGTTTACTACCTACCTCCATAAGTTTATGAACCAAGAAAATGAGCCTATATGAATAATGCAAATATGAAAGTGGACTACCATTCAATCCAGTAGTAATAACGATGGATTAGAAAAAAAAAAAAATGGTGACTCACATGGTAAACAATTCGCCTGCAATGCAGGAGACTCGGGTTTGATCTCTGGGTCGGGAAGAGTCCCTGGACAAGGGAATGGAAACTCACTCCAGTATTCTGGCCTGGAGTACCCACAGACAGAGCAGCCTGGGAGGTTAGAGTCCATAGCGTGGCTAACAGTCCCACAGGACTGAGTGACTGACACTACAGAAAACAAAGCACAGCCCAAAAGACAATTACACCTGTGACAGAAACGCGGGATCACGCAGAAAGAGTTCTCCATTTCCCAGGTGGCTCTCTCTCTGAAAGTCGCTCAGTCGTGTCTGACCCAGAGCCTGTCTGGCTCCGCTGGCCATGGGATTCCCCAGGCAAGAATACTGCAGTGGGTAACCATTCCCTTCTCCAGGAGAACCTTCCCCAGGAACTGAGCCTGGGTCTACCGCCATTGAAAGCAGGCTCTCTAAGTCACCAGGGAAACTTTAATCAGCAAAAAAAAATAATAATAATAATAATCTGTCTGTCTGCCAATATCCGAGGCCTGAGTTCCGTCCACGGGGAGCAAAAAATCTGGCTGGTTCATTTGCTCAGCCATGTCCAATCGCCATCCTGTCTTCGCTTAAAAAACCCCATTGTGGTTTTAGGGATATGGGGCTTCCCTTGTGTCTCAGCTGGAAAAGAATTCGCCTACAATGCGGGAGACCTGGGTTCCATCCCTGGGTTGGGAAGATCCCAGCAAAAGGGGAAGGCTAACCACTCCGGTAGTCTGGCCTGGAAAATTCCATGGACTGCCTAGTACATGGGGTCACAAAAAGTCGGACACGACTAAGCGACTTTCACTTTCAACTCACCAAAGACCAAACCCGCAATCTGAAACGGTAAACACAAGAGGGCTTCAAGAATCTAAAAAAGTCGCCCGAAATCACTTATTTCCCAAGTTCTACTTTTCTACACAAGAATATCGGTCTTGTTTAAGCTCATAAGACCTCCAAAAACCGTTGGCTAGTGTAAAATTTCTTTCTTTCTTGGTCCTGCTTGACTTAGTCTCCAGGGCAATACTAGAGTTTTTAAGCTCAAGCAGCCGCAAGAAATAGAGGACGGTTACCCGACCGTGCCTGGGCACGTACTGATGAGGGGAAGCTCACACCTAATACACTGAGGATGAGAAGGAAAAAACGGGTAAGTCCCGGTGAAGAGGCTGTGGCAGATCTCTTCTCGTTAGTGGACGAAGGCTCATTCTTCGAAATATTATGTTTAAAGGAAATCTATGAGAAAGTCAAATAATAAATTGAACATATTGCGTGCAGTGCCTTCTGGTTATACAAACATACGCTGAGTCCCCACTCACCACCCCCCCGCCCCGAGATTCGCCCCTTTCCCACGCCAGCTCCCTTGAAGCCTGCTTCCAGTCCCTACATCCCAGGCCCCTGACTCCATGTCTTCTCCTCGATGCTCTGCGTCTGATTTCTTTCGAATAAAGGATGTTCTCGATGGCTTAAGAAAATGATACGGGAGTGCTGCATTTGACACAGAGAAGGTTCACTATAATGTCAAATGAAACAGAGTGCCCTGAGTGCACAGCCATGCCAAACTATTTGCGACCCCATGGACTGTAGCCCTCCAGGCTCCTCTGTCCATGGAATTCTCCAGGCAAGAATACTGCAGTGGGCAGCCATACCCATGTGGGTAGCTTCCCCAGGAGATTCTTCCCCAGGAGTGCACCTGGGTCTCTCATAATGTAAGCGGACTCTCCACTGTCGAACCCGCCAGGGTGACTCTAACCACTTAAAAAAAAAAAAAAAAAAGCTGTCTACCAATATAGGAGGATTTGGTTCCAATCCCTGGCTCGTAAAAATCGTCCAGTTCCTTCGCTAAGTCCTCTCCAAACAGCTCTTCTGGGGCTTGTTCAAACGCATGTCCGAGAAAGTGAGTGCTCTATAATGAGTCAACGTCGTCCCTTTTTTCTGTCTTCAATCTTTCTCAGAATCAAAGAACAAAAAAACCTCGAGGAAAACCCCTTTAGCATTATGAAAATGCCACTGATTAAAAACTATGGTTTCGCCACGTAAACACATGTAAAAATCCTAACTGCAGCACGTGTAGAGAAACATGTTCATTTTTTAAATTCTATTTTTTCACACAACTATGTTAGCCTTGTTTAACATAACAAGGCCTCCAAAAATTGGCAGAACTCCCTTATACCCTTGCTTGGACCTACCCGGCCGAATCCTCAGTAAAACACTAAGGACTCATGCAGGGTAGAAGCAAGGGTGAGACTAAACATACCACAGAACCTCTGAACATACTGATTAGGTAACGGTCACTCCTAACTCAGTGAGGGTGAGGACGGTCAAGGGTAAGTCTGGGTCATGAGTTTGCAGGTCTTTTCACGGAAGTGGACAAAGGCTCATTCTTTGAAATACTACGTTTTAAATAAAATTATGATAATGGAAATAATAAATAGAAACTACATTGCGCGCAGTGCATGCTGGTTATGCAAATGAAGACTGAGGCCCCGCTCCCGAGAGTCACGCCTCTCCCTGCCCCAGCTCCCGTGAAGCCAGTTTCCGGTCCCTTGTTCCCAGGCCCTTGACTCCATGTTTTCTCCTCCTGGACACTCTGGGTCTGATTTCGTATGAATAAGGCTTTTCTTGATGGCTTAAGGTAATGATATAGGGGCACTGCATTTGACACAGAGAAGGTTCACTATAATGTCGAATGAAATAGAGTGGAGAATTTCATGCACAGAGGAGCCTGGAGAGCATGGGGTCGCAAAAAGTCTGAGCACGACCGAGTGCGTTTGGCACTCTATTTCATTCGACATTATAGTGAACCTTCTCTGTGTCAAATGCAGCGCCCCTATATCATTATCTTACGCCATCAAGAAAAGCCTTATTCAAACGAAATCAGACCCAGAGTGTCCAGGAGGAGAAAAGGAGCCTGGGAACAAGGGACCGGAAGCTGGCTTCATGAGAGCTGGGGCAGGGAGAGGCGTGACTCTCAGAGTGGGGCCTCAGTCTTCATTTGCATAACCAGCATGCACTGTGCTCAATGTAGTCTCTATTTATTATTTCCATCATCATAATTTTATTTAAAACGTAGTATTTCGAAGACTGTGCCTTCGTCCACTTCTGTGAAAAGATCTGCAAAGTCTTGACCCGGACAGACTCTTGACGGTCCTCACCCTCACTGTATTAGAAGTGGCCGTTACATAATGATTATATTCACAGCCTCCTTGGTATCTTTACTCTTCACCTTACCCTTGCTTCTGCGCAGCTACGTCCTTGCTGTTTTACCGAGGATTCGGCCGGGTAGATCAAGTAAGGGTAACGGAAGCTCTCCTGATTTTTGGAGAGCTTGTGTAGTGTTAAACAAGGCTGCTATGGTTGTGTGAAAAATAGAATTTGAAAGGTGAACCTGTTTCTCTACACCTGCAGCGGGAAAGACTTGTGTGTGTTTATCTAGGAAAACCGTATTCGTAGATTTCAGTTAGTTCGTTTTTTCATAATGCTGAATGGGTTTTCTTCGAGTTTTTTGTGTTTTGATTCTGGGAAAGATTGAAGACAGGAGGAGAAAGGGACGACGGTGACTCATTATAGACCACTCACTTTCTCGGTGGACATGCGTTTAAACAAGCCGCAGGGAACTGTTTGGAGAGGACTTAGCGAAGGAACTGGACGATTTTTACGAGCCAGGGATTGGAACCAAATCCTCCTATATTGGTAGACAGCTTTTTTTTTTTTTTTTTAAGTGGTTAGAGTCACCCTGGCGGGTTCGACAGTGGAGAGTCCACTTACAATATGGGAAACCCAGGTGCACTCCTGGGGAAGAATCTCCTGGGGAAGCTACCCACATCGGTATGGCTGCCCACTGCAGTATTCTTGCCTGGAGAATTCCATTGACAGAGGAGCCTGGAGGGCTATGGTCCGTGGGGTCGCAAATAGTTTGGCATGACTGTGCACTCAGGGCACTCTGTTTCATTTGACATTATAGTGAACCTTCTCTGTGTCAAATGCAGCGTCCCTATATCATTATCTTACGCCATCAAGAAAAGCCTTATTCAAATGAAATCAGACCCAGAGCGTCCAGGAGGAGAAAACATGGAGTCAGGGGCCTGGGAACAAGGGACCGGAAGCTGGCTTCATGGGAGCTGGGGCAGGGAGGGGCGTGACTCTCGGGAGCTGGGCCTCAAGCTTCATTTGCATAACCAGCATGCACTGCATGCAATGTAGTCTCTATTTGTTATTTCCATCATCATAATTTTATTTAAAACGTAGTATTTCGAAGAATGTGCCTTCGTCCACTTCTGTGAAAAGATCTGCAAAGTCTTGACCCGGACAGACACTTGACGGTCCTCACCCTCACTGTGTTAGACGTGGCCATTACATAATCAGTATGTTCACAGCCTCCTTGGTATCTTTAGCTTTTGCCTTACCCCTTGCTTCTACTCAGCTCACGTCCTTGGTGTTTTACCGAGGATCCGGCCGGGTAGATCAAGTAAGGGTAACGGAAGCTCTCCTAATTTTTGGAGGGCTTGTGTAGTGTTAAACAAGGCTGCTATGGTTGTGTGAAAAATAGAATTTGAAAGGTGAACCTGTTTTTCTACACCTGCAGCGGGAAAGACTTGTGTGTGTTTATCTAGGAAAACCATATTCGTAAATTTTAGTTATTTCGCTTTTTCATAATGCTGAATGGGTTTTCCTCGAGCTTTTTTGTGTTTTGATTCTGGGAAAGATTGAAGACAGGAGGAGAAAGGGACGACGGTGACTCATTATAGAGCACTCACTTTTTCGGTGGACATGCATTTAAACAAGCCCCAGGGAACTGTTTGGAGATGACTGAGCGAAGGAACTGGATGATTTGTACGAGCCAGGGATTGGAACCAAATCCTCCTATATTGGTAGACAGCTTTTTTTTTTTTTTTTAAGTGGTTAGAGTCACCCTGGCGGGTTCGACAGTGGAGAGTCCGCTTACAATATGGGAGACCCAGGTGCACTCCTGGGGAAGAATCTCCTGGGGAAACTACCCACTTGGGTATGGCTGCCCACTGCAGTATTCTTGCCTGGAGAATTCCATGGACAGAGGAGCCTGGAGGGCTACAGTCCATGGGGTCGCAAATAGTTTGGCACAGCTGTGCACTCAGGGCACTCTGTTTCATTTGACATTATAGTGAACCTTCTCTGTGTCAAATGCAGCACTCCCGTATCATTTTCTTAAGCCATCGAGAACATCCTTTATTCGAAAGAAATCAGACGCAGAGCATCGAGGAGAAGACATGGAGTCAGGGGCCTGGGATGTAGGGACTGGAAGCAGGCTTCATGGGAGCTGGCGTGGAAAAGGGGCGAATCTCGGGGGTGTGGGGACTCAGCGTACGTTTGTATAACCAGAAGGCACTGCACGCAATATGTTCAATTTATTATTTGACTTTATCGTAGATTTCCTTTAAACATAATGTTTCGAAGAATGAGCCTTCGTCCACTAACATGAAGAGATCTGCCACAGCCTCTTCACCGGGACTTACCCGTTTTTTGCTTCTCATCCTCAGTGTATTAGGTGAGCTTCCCCTCATCAGTACGTGCCCAGGCACGGTCGGGTATCCCTCCTCCATTTCTTGCGGTTGCTTGAGCTTAAACTCTAGTATTGCCGTGCAGACTAAGTCAAGCAGGACCAAGAAAGAAAGAAATTTTACATTAGCCAACGGTTTTTGGAGGTCTTATGAGCTTAAACAAGACCGATATTCTTGTGTAGAAAAGTAGAACTTGGGAAATAAGTGATTTCGGGCGACTTTTTTAGATTCTTGAAGCCCTCTTGTGTTTACCGTTTCAGATTGCGGGTTTGGTCTTTGGTGAGTTGAATGTGAAAGTCGCTTAGTCGTGTCCGACTTTTTGTGACCCCATGTACTAGGCAGTCCATGGAATTTTCCAGGCCAGACTACCGGAGTGGTTAGCCTTCCCCTTTTGCTGGGATCTTCCCAACCCAGGGATGGAACCCAGGTCTCCCGCATTGTAGGCGAATTCTTTTCCAGCTGAGACACAAGGGAAGCCCCATATCCCTAAAACCACAATGGGGTTTTTTAAGCGAAGACAGGATGGCCGATTGGGCAAATAAACTAGCCAGATTTTTCGCTCCCCATGGATGGAACCCAGGCCTTGGCTATTGGCAGATAGGTTTGTTTGTTTGTTTTTCCTTTTGCTGATTAGAGTTTCCCTGGTGACTTAAGCGAGCCTGCTTTCAATGCGGTAGACCCAGGCTCAAAACCTGGGTACGGTTCTCCTGGAGAAGGGAATGGTTACCCACTGAAGTATTCTTGCCTGGGGAATCCCATGGCCAGAGGAGCCAGACAGGCTCTGGTCAGACACGACTGAGCGATTTTCAGACAGAGAGCCACCTGGGAAAAGGAGAACTCTTTCTGCGTGATCCCGCGTTTCTGTCACAGGTGTAATTGTCTTTTGGGCTGTGCTTTGTTTTCTGTAGTGTCAGTCACTCAGTCCTGTGGGACTGTTAGCCACGCTATGGACTCTAACCTGCCAGGCTGCTCTGTCTGTGGGTACTCCAGGCCAGAATACTGGAGTGAGTTTCCATTCCCTTGTCCAGGGACTCTTCCCGACCCAGAGATCAAACCCAAGTCTCCTGCATTGCAGGCGAATTGTTTTCCATGTGAGCCACCATTGTTTTTTTCTAATCCACAGTTATTACTACTGGATTTAGTGGTAGTCCACTTTCATATTTGCACTATTCATATAGGTTCGTTTTCTTGGTTCATAAACTTGTGGAGGTACTTAGTAAACCTATGTAGGTAGGTAGATGTGTTCGTTCTGTTCCCACCCTTCCCACCCCAGGATGTGATATTTGTAAAAATCCATAGAAGGTCTCAGGCTTTACTGGTAGCACAGCTGGTAAAGAATCCACCTTCCATGCAGGAGACCTGGCTTCGATTCCTGGGTCGGGAAGATCCCGTGGAGAAGACAACGGCTACCCACTCCAGTATTCTGGCCTGGAGAATTCTATGCAGTGTATAGTCCATGGGAGTCATTTTAGACTCCCCATGAGCATTGCTGATCAACGTGTATATTTAACTTTTCATTTATGTAATGCCAATTTTTGCCTTTTCTCCAAAGACTGTACCAGTGCACACTCATCAGCACTATATCAACATTTTGAGGTTTCACATGCCCAGCACTCTTGTTGTCTTCAGGCTTTTAGAATTTTTGAGCGTCTGGGACGTGTGCAATCCATCGTTTAAAGTATTTGCATATAATTTCACTGTTTGGAGGAGCCATCACTTGTTCAAATCAAAATTCTGGTGTAGGGCGTGTAGATAGTTTCCAATTTTTCTATTTTATACTCGAAGCAGTGGTTGTCCAATTACTTCCTCAAGACAAATTCCAAGAGGGAAAATGCTGGACTAAATGTTCCACACATTGAAATTTTTGATCCATATTACCCGCCTGTCACCTGGAAAGATTTTACGATTTTACTTTCTTATCTGCAGTATTTACATATCTTTTACTCCCAAATGTGTTTCAAAACCATCTTTAAATATATATATGCTTTGTATATACTTAATGTTTTCATTTGTTTTAAAAAATAAACTTATCTATTTTTAAAATTTAGTTTTTTAATTGAAGGATAATTGCTTTTAGAATTTAATTTTAAAGGGCAAGTGACACAAGGCCCTCGGAAGAGCAAAAGCCAGAAATGCTTTTTCCGATCCCAGTTCCCACTTCCCAGAAACAACCATTTTAAATCATTAGCAGTTTTATCTGTTTGCTTCTATAACTCATAATATGCTTATACTGCCTTTCTTCGTTTTGTTCTAAACTGTAGCAGACAGGCTAGATGCTATCAATGTTTCCTCAACCTTCAGAGATAGCTTAGAATTCCTGAGCCTTTCCAGGGTTCTGAAGCATTAAAGTGTCCTTGTCCCTACTTGGCTGCTGGTACCTGCTCTCCTGTTTTGTCAATAAGAACATATCTTTTCTTTTGATTCCTTTACTGTCATTTAGGAGGGGCGAAATTTCGTTTCAAATCAAATCCCATACCCACCAGTGCTGCTTTGAGGGCTCAAACAAAGCCTGTGCACAGCAGGGCTCAGACACCCCACAGAGACTGAGCCATACCTGTGTGTGAGTGTCTCCTGTGGAGGGACTGGGGGTCAGCAGTGGCCCGCTGCAGGGGCAGGGGCTCTGGGTGCAGGAGCCCTGGTCACCCAGCTTGTGGCATAAGCCCTCTTGGAGGAGGTCGCCATTAACCCCAACCATAGAGCCCCCGAGCAGACGACCCACAAAGTGCAGAACAATCATACCAAAGAAATTCTCGCACTGTTAAGGAAGTTCTAGGACCCACAACAGATTTACCAACCTGGGGATCTGGCAAGGGAACTGAGAACCCCCAAGGAATTTGACTGTGGAGGCCAGTGGGATTTGATTACAGAACTTACACAGGCCTGGGGAAACAGACTCTTGGAGGGCACAAACAAAAGCTTGTGTGCACCAGGACCCGGGAGAAAGGAGCAGGGACCCCACAAGGGACTGACCCAGGCTTGCCCGCGGGTGTCCAGGAGTCCCTGGCAGAGGCATGGGTCCACAGTGCACTGCTGCATGGTCAGGGGCACCGAGTGCAGTGGTGCCTGCCTGGGACCTTTGGAAGGAGGAGGCCATTATCTTCATTACCTCTATCTTGGTTTGGTCTCAGGTCAAATAACAGGGAGGGAAGACAGCCCCACCCATCAACAGAAAATTGGATTAAACATTTACTGGGCATGGTCCCGCCCATCAGAATAGGATGCAGCTTCCCCACAGTCAGTCTCTCCCAGGAGGAAGCTTCCATGAACCTCTTATCCTTATCTGTTAAGAGGGCATGCAGAATGAAAACCAGTGTCACAGAAAGCTTGTCAAACTGATCACATGGACCACAGTTCAGTCGCTCAGTCGTGTCCGACTCTTTGCGACCCCATGAATTGCAGCACGCCCGGCCTCCCTGTCCATCACCGACTCCTGGAGTTCACTCAGACTCACATCCATCGAGTCCGTGATGCCATCCAGCCATCTCATCCTCGGTCGTCCCCTTCTCCTCCTGCCCCCAATCCCTCCCAGCATCAGAGTCTGTTTCTTGACTTCCTACTTTTGCATTCCAATCCCCTATAATGAAGAGGACATCTTTTTGGGTGTTAGTTCTACAAGGTCTTGTAGGTCTCCATAGAACCGTTCAACTTCAGCTTCTTCAGCATTACTGGTTGGGGCATAGACTTGGATTACGGTGATGTTGAATGGTTTGCCTTGGAAACGAACAGAGATCATTCTGTCGTTTTTGAGATTGCATCCAAGTATTGCATTTTGGACTCTTTTGTTGCTCATGATGGCTACTCCATTTCTTCTGAGGGATTCCTGCCTGCAGTAGTAGATATAATGGTCATCTGAGTTAAATTCACCCATTCCAGTCCATTTTAGTTCACTGATTCCTAGAATGTCAACGTTCACTCTGCCATCTCTTGTCTGACCACTTCCAATTTGCCTTGATTCATGGACCTGACATTCCAGGTTCCTATGCTATATTGCTCTTTACAGCATTGGACCTTGTTTCTATCACCAGTCACATCCACAGCTGGGTATTGTTTTTGCTTTGGCTCCACCCCTTCATTCTTTCTGGAGTTATTTCTCCACTGATCTCCAGTAGCATATTGGGCACCTACTGAGCTGGGGAGTTCCTCGTTCAGCATGCTATTATTTTGCCTTTTCATACTGTTCATGGGGTTCTCAAGGCAAGAATACTGAAGTGGTTTGCCATTCCCTTCTCCTGTGGACCACATTCTGTCAGGCCTCTCCACCATGACCCGCCCATCCTGGGTTGCCCCGCGGGCATGGCTTAGTTTCATTGAGTTAGACAAGGCTGTGGTTCTAGTGTGATTAGATTGACTAGTTTTCTGTGAGTACTTCCCTGGTGGCTCAGATGGTAAAGCGTCTGCCTACAACGTGGGAGACCTAAGTTCAATCCCTCGGTTGGGAAGATCTCCTGGAGAAAGAAATGGCAACCCACTTCAGTGTTCTTGCCTGGAAAACCCCATAGACAGAGGAGGAACCTGGTAGGCTACAGTCCATGGGGTCACAAAGAGTCAGACATGACTGAGCAACTTCACTTTCACATGGACCACAGCCTTGTCTAACTCAATGAAACTATGAGCCATGCCGTGTTCAGTTCAGTCCAGTCCCTGAGTCGTGTCTGACTCATTGCGACCCCATGGACTGCAGCACAGCAGGGGCCCTGTTCATCACCAACTCCTGGAACTTGCTCAAAGTCATGTACATTGCAGTGGAGATGCCATCCAACCATCTCATTCTCTGCTGTCCCCATTCTCCTCAAGCCTTTGGATCTTTCCCAGCACCAGGGTCTTTTTCCAGTGAGTCAGTTCTTCACATCTGGTGGCCAAAGTATTGGAGTTCAGCTTCAGTATCAGTCCTTCCAACTGATATGCAGGACTGATTTCTGTTAGGATTTACTGATTTGATCTCCTTGCAGTCCAAGGGACTTTGACTAGATGGGCCTTTGTCAGCAAAGTAATGTCTCTGCTTTTTAGTGTGCTGTCTAGGTTGGTCATAGCTTTTCTTCCACGGAGCAAGTGTCTTTTAATTTCATGCCTGCACCCACCATCTGCAGTAATTTTGGAGCCCCCAAATATAAAGTCAGCCACTGTTTCCACTGTTTCCCCATCTATTTCCCATGAAGTGATGGCACAGAAGCCATGATCTTAGTTTTCTGAATGTTGAGCGTTACGCCAACTTTTTCACTCTCCTCTTTCACTTTCATCAAGAGGCTCTTTAGTTCTTCTTCACTTTCTGCCATAAGGGTGGTGTCATCTGCGTATCTGAGGTTACTGATATTTCTCCTGGAAATCTTGATCCCAGCTTGTGCTTCATCCAGCCTGGCATTTTGCACGATGTACTCTGCTTTCAAGTTAAATAAGCAGGGTGATAATATACAGCCTTGATGTTCTCCTTTACCAATTTAGAACCAGCCTGGCTTTCAATGTCCAGTTCTAATTGTTGCTTCTTGACCTGCATATAGGTTTCTCAGGTGGAAGGTAAGGTGGTCTGGTATTCCCATCTCGTTCAGAATTTTCCACTGTTTGCTGTGATCCACACAGTCAAAGGCTTTGGCGTAGTAAATAAAGCAGAAGTAGATGTTTTTCTGGAACTCTGTTGCTTTTTCAGTGATCCAATGAACGTTGATAATTTGATCTCTGGCTCCTCTGCCTTTTCTAAATCCAGCTTGAACATCTGGAAGTTCATAGTTCATGTTCTGTTGAAGCCTGGCTTGGAGAACTTTGAGCATTACTTTACTAGTGTGTGAAATGAGTGCAATGGTGCGGTAGTTTGCACATTCTTTGGCATTGCCTTTCTTTGGGATTGGAATGAAAGCTGACCTTTTCCAGTCCTGTGGCCACTGCTGAGTTTTCCAGATTTGCTGGCATATTGAGTGCAGCACTTTCACAGCATCATCTTTTAGGATTTGAAACAGCGCAACTGGAACTCCATCACCTCCACTAGCTTTGTTCATAGTGATGCTTCCTAAGGCCCACTTCGCATTCCAGGATGTCTGGCTCTAGGTGAGTGATCACACCATCGTGGTTATCTGGGTCATGAAGATCTTTTTCATATAGTTCTTCTGTGTGTTCTTGCCACCTCTTCTTAATATCTTCTGCTTCTGTTAGGTCCATATGGTTTGTATCCTTTATTGTGCCCATCTTTGCATGAAATATTCCCCTGGTGTATCTAATTTCTTGAAGAGATCTGTAGTCTTTCCCATTCTATTGTTTTCCTCTATTTCTTTGCATTGATCACGGAGGAAGTCTTTATTGTCTCTCCTTGCTATTCTTTGGAATTCTGCATTCAAATGGGTATATCTTTCCTTTACTCCTTTGGCTTTCGCTTCTCTTCTTTTCTCAGCGATTTGTAAGGCCTCCTCAGACAACCATTTTTCCCTTTTTGCATTTCTTTTTCTTGGGGATGGTCTTGATCACTGCCTCCTGTAAAATGTCATGAACCTCCATCTATAGTTCTTCAGGCACTCTATCAGATCTAGTTCCTGAGTCTATTTGTCACTTCCATTGTATAATCGTAAGGGATATGATGTACGTCATACCTGAATGGTTTAGTGGTTTTCCCTACTTTCTTCAGTTTAAGTCTGAATTTTGCAATAAGGAGTTCATGATCCGAGCCACAGTCAGCTCCCCGTCTTATTTTTGATGACTGTATAGAGCTTGTCCATCTTTTGCTGCAAAGAATATAATCAATCTGGTTTTGGTTTTGACCATCTGGTGATGTCCTTGTGTAGTGTCTTCTCTTGTGTTTTTGGAAGAGGATGTTTGCTGTGAACAGTGTGTCCTCTTGGTGAAACTCTGTTAGCCTTTTCCTTGGCTTCATTTTGTATTCCAAGGTCAAATATGCCTGTTGGTTCAGGTATCTGTTGACTTCCTACTTTTGCATTCCAGTTCCCTATGATGAAAAGGACATCTTTTTTGGGTGTTAGTTCTAAAAGGTCTTGTTGGTCTTCATTGAACCATTCAGCTTCTTCAGCATTACTGGTTGGGGCATAGTCTTGGATTACTGTGAAATTGAATGCAATCCCACTGCTGGGCATACACACTGAGGAAACCAGAATCGAAACAGACACATGTACCCCAATGTTCATCGCAGCACTGTTTATAATAGCTAGGGAGAAGGCGATGGCACCCCACTCCAGTACTCTTGCCTGGAAAATCCCGTGGACGGAGGAGCCTGGTAGGCTGCAGTCCATGGGGTCGCACAGAGTCGGACACGACTGAGCGATTTCACTTTCCCTTTTCGCTTTCATGCATTGGAGAAGGAAATGGCAACCCACTCCAGTGTTCTTGCCTGGAGAATCTCAGGGATGGGGGAGCCTGGTGGGCTGGCGTCTATGGGGTCGCACAGAGTCGGACACGACTGAAGC
This sequence comes from Ovis aries, assembly GCF_016772045.2. Classification (NCBI taxonomy): domain Eukaryota; kingdom Metazoa; phylum Chordata; class Mammalia; order Artiodactyla; family Bovidae; genus Ovis; species Ovis aries. Next base: position 12,423,962 of record NC_056080.1, on the reverse strand, counting down.
GACTTAGCAGCAGCAGCAGGACATGGAAGCAACCTAGATGTCCATCAGCAGACGAATGGATAAGAAAGCTGTGGTACATATACACAATGGAATATTACTCAGCCATTAAAAAGAATACATTTGAATCAGTTCTAATGAGGTGGATGAAACTGGAGCCTATTATACAGAGTGAAGTAAGCCAGAAAGAAAAACACCAATACAGTATACTAACGTATATATATGGAATTTAGAAAGAAAGTAATGATAACCCTGTATGCGAGACAGCAAGAGAGACACAGATGCATAGAACAGTCTTTTGGACTCTGTGGGAGAGGGTGAGGGCGCGATGATATGGGAGAATGGCATTGAAACATTGAAACATGTAAACTACATTGTGCACAGTGCATGCTAGTTATGTAAATAAAGACTGAGGCCCTGCTCCCAAGATTCACGCCTCTCCCAGCCCCAGCTCCCATGAAGCTGGCTTCCAGTCCCTTGTTCCCAAGCCCCTGACTCTATGTTTTCTCCTCCTGGACACTCTGGGTCTGATTTCATTTGAATAAGGCTTTTCTTAACGCCTTTAGGTAATGTTGTATGGGCACTGCATTGATGCAGAGAAGGTTCACCATAATGTCAAATGAAATAGAGTGGAGAATCCATGGACAGAGGGGTCTGGAGGGCTACAGACCATGGGGTCACAAAACGGTTGGACATGACTTAGTGACTAAACAACAAACAAATAAAACTTACGAATAATCTCTCCAGATTTTAGTAACTTGAAAATCTTATTGAATAGCTAGGTTACTCCTAAATAAGATACTGAAACATTAATCAGAAACACTGGCTTTCTCTTACAGAGAAACTAAAGATATTTTGGACTGTTAATGAAGATGTTTGGTGTCATCCTGAGATATTCTCTGTAATAAAGCAAATGTTTTTAGAAATTATCACTGGATTTATGCTCACCAAACTCAGACCGCTGATATAAAAGGAAAGTTCATGGTTGCTTAAGGAGAGTAGGATGTATGTTTTTAGTAAACAAGGCATGAGGAAAGGAATTGCATTTTATTACTATTTTATAAATCAGTAAGTCTGATTTACAGGTGTCTGTTTCTGGATAAGCGAATTAAATGATGGCTATAGAAAATGAGGAAGGTTTGTGGAAAGTAGACCATGACAAAAGAGTTTTTGTACATGGTACAAGTTTTCTTAAGATGTTGAGTTGCCTTTGATAACAGAATTTAAGCTTTATCACCTTTTAATGATATGCTCTGAAAGAGATGGGAATACAGACCACCTGACCTGCCTCTTGAGAAATCTGTATGCAGGTCAGGAAGCAACAGTTAGAACTGGGCATGGAACAACAGACTGGTTCCAAATAGGAAAAGGAGTACGTCAAGGCTGTATATTGTCACCCTGCTTATTTAACTTCTATGCAGAGTACATCATGTGAAATGCTGGACTGGAGGAAACACAAGCTGGAATCAAGATTGCCGGGAGAAATATCAATAACCTCAGATATGCAGATGACGCCACCCTTATGGCAGAAAGTGAAGAGGAGCTAAAAAGCCTCTTGATGAAAGTGAAAGAGGAGAGCGAAAAAGTTGGCCTAAAGCTCAACATTCAGGAAACGAAGATCATGGCATCTGGTCCCATCACTTCATGGGAAATAGAAGGGGAAACAGTGGAAACAGTGTCAGACTTTATTTTTTGGGGCTCCAGAATCACTGCAGATGGTAACTGCAGCCATGAAATTAGACGACGCTTACTCCTTGGAAGAAAAGTTATGACCAACCTAGCTAGCATATTCAAAAGCAGAGACATTACTTTGCCGACTAAGGTCCGTCTAGTCAAGGCTATAGTTTTTCCTGTGGTCATGTATGGATGTGAGAGTTGGACTGTGAAGAAGGCTGAGCGCCGAAGAATTGATGCTTTTGAACTGTGGTGTTGGAGAAGACTCTTGAGAGTCCCTTGGACTGCAAGGAGATCCAACCAGTCCATTCTGAAGGAGATCAACCCTGGGATTTCTTTGGAAGGAATGATGCTAAAGCTGAAACTCCAGTACTTTGTCCACCTCATGAGAAGAGTTGACTCATTGGAAAAACTCTGATGCTGGGAGGGATTGGGGGCAGGAGGAGAAGGGGACGACCAAGGATGAGATGGCTGGATGGCATCATGGACTCGATAGATGTGAGTCTGAGTGAACTCCGGGAGATGGTGATGAACAGGGAGGCCTGGCGTGCTGCGATTCATGAGGTTGCAAAGAGTCGGACAGACTGAGAGACTGAACTGAACTGAATGATATGCTCTTTATTTGTCTTTGAAATATTTTATTGTTACTTTTACTAAGTGAATAACTGTTGTTTTATAGTGACCTATGATCCTATCTGACTGAATGTTCTAAACCCTTTTGATATTTTTGGACAAAACTTCCTAATCAAATTCTAATGAAATCTGTTTTACCTCTAGCTAACTTTGGGATGCTTCAAAAGGCTCCTGAAACGTCCCAGAAAGAGATATAAACTAGGTTCATTTGGTATGTTAAATTACATGGGAAGAATTGCCAAATAAGTAATAAATCTTCTTAGGTTATATTGTATGGTAAATGTTATTAATATAGATATTGTAGAAATTATATTGAATTCCTAAGAATATGATATGTTCTGGAAAAATATTGTCAGTCATAATTCTAGGTATTATCTTAAAGAGTTGTATGTCACAGCAGTAACCAAGTTACTTTGTCAATTGCATTGTATTCAGATTTTAAACATGCTTTTTTAAGTCTTTAGTCATTTTGGACACAGTTTCACTATAATGCTTTTGCAAAAATCCTTCATCTTCAAAAACATTTATAGAAAGGTCTTTTAGACAAATACAAGTTTCTGACTTTCAGACCACAATGCTGAACTGTGTAAGAAATTAAAGAATCCTAATGAGAACCCTGATGACTTCATAAGCTGTTAACAAACAGAGTTAGTAACAGAAGGACTGAGTAAACTGGTGAAAGTAGTTATAATTTTTATGATTTCTGTCTGAAAATTACTGGTTTGAATCTATATTTTACAGGTGTAGGGAAACCTTCCTCTCAAATTAATTATTACTTGCAGTAATTTGGTAAGTTACACTTTTGTAAGCAGAATTGAAACATTTATCTTTTTTCTATCGACTCCCTGTAAACTCTTAAGGTTCCAGCAGCTTATCAGATAAATCAGGAAAGCTACCTCACCAACAGGTATAGAAATCTTAAGGTATTTTGGGGACTTTGTAAAGGGAAGAATTCACCTCGATCTGTAAGGTGAAACATGTGATAAGTCCTTGGCATGATTTTCCTAGCCCTGAGAGTTTTGCTTTTTTTAAAATTTTATTCTGAGACTCTTTATAAAAGTTTCAGCAAAGCAAAAACCTATATGATCAATCATAGTTATATAAATTATCAGGCCAAAGTTATTGAGATCAGACTTATTTTGCTATAAATTTGTCTTAATTTGGATATATTTGATAGAAATGAGGGTAATTTTAGAGAGAAAGAAATTATGTTTCAATAAATGTTAAATCCCAGTTTGGTTCATGGAGGCCTGTATTTACTTGACTGACTTCCCAGATGGTTCCTTGCTGTTATGCTATATTCATGTAAAGTTAATTAAATTATTAAAAGGACACTCTAAGTTTTGTTTCTGAAGCTTATCTCAATAATCTTTGGATGAAGATCAGATGCCTCATGACCTGCAACCAGGGAATTACGTGTGCTGGAAAAGACATAATGTAAAGGACTGTCTCCAACCTGCATGGAAGTGCTTTTTATCAGAGGAAACCACACTTACACCTGGATGAGAAGACAGCTTATTCAAGATACTGGACCTAATTCATATGATCATTTATAATGTTTTCTCGACTTTTTGGACCTTTACATACAATTCAAATGTTTTCTATTATGGACAGAATCCTATGCTAATTTTAAAAATCAATCCAATTGTTGGATTCTGGACAAGTATCTGTGTCTAATATTTCTAGATTACTTTGGTGAATTTCTCCACTCCAAGGCTCTAATTGGATGACCCTTAAAAAACGCATTTTAGAAGAAAGAAAGTTCAGTCCTGTTCAGACTACTCTTAATATACCTGCTCTGACCCTGGCCATAAGTATGAATTTTCCTCTAAGTTACCCAAGCTCAATCAAAGCAACAAGCAAAAATTCAGCAAAGGAATATTATATAACTTCCCACAATTATGGGATGGATTTTTACGGTTAACACCAGGACATGGTCATTTAATATTTAAGGCCCTCCTTTATCTTGGGAACAATTAAATTAAATGAAGGATAACCAGCCTAGCAGACTTCCCAGGTGGTGCTAGTAGTAAAGAACCTGCCTGTCAACAGGAGATGTAAGAGACTCGGGTTTGATCCCTGAGTTGGGAAGATCCCCTAGAGGAAGGCATGGCAACCCACTCCAGTATTCTTGCCTGGAGAATCCCATGGATAGAGGAGCCTGGCAGGCTACAGTCCATAGAGTCACAAAGAGTCTGATGCAACTGAGCACCAGCACAGTCAGCCTAGTAACACTAGGAAATTGGGCCGGGAATCTTATGGACAGTGCCAATATATAATTTCCCTGAAAGAAAAATTGGTACAGAACAGATTAAGTTAGACGGCCTGAGGATACACTGGGTTGCACCAAATGGAAGTTCTTGGCTTAAATCTTGTAACTTTAATAATACTGTTAGCTATGCTATTTGTACTTCGCCTGTTTTACAAGATTGTTGTTTCTTGAATTACCCAAATGTGTGACTGAACCTCCAACAAAAATAATGATGACTACATGATTTGAAGCAGTTCATCAAATATATAGTTCTGTATGTGATCAATGATTGTTACAGTGCAACCTTAGATATGGGAAGATACAGCAAGAAGGAATTTTTCCTGGACCATAATGGATTGAATAAGACAGGTTGGTCTAGAGCCCTTTGGTTACTGGGATTTTTAAAAATAATTTTATTTATTTTTGCCTGTGCTGGGTCTCTCTTGCTGTGCAGGCTCTTCTTTAGTTATGTAGAGTGGGGGCTACCCCCTAGTTGCAGTACACAGGCTTCTCATTGCAGTGGCTTCACTTGGTGGAGAACATGGGCTCTAGGTGCATGAGCTTCAGTAGTTGCAGCCCCCAGGCTCCAGAGCACAAGCTCAATAATAGTGGTACATGGCCTTAGTTGGGCCTTCCTGGTGGCTTAGGGGTAAAGAATTTACATGCCAAGCAGGAGACACGAGTTTGATCCCTGGGTTGGGAAAACTTCCTGAAGAAGGAAATGGCAACCCACTCCAGTATTCTTGCCTGGGAAATCCCATGGACAGAGGAGCCTGGTGGGCTACAGGCCATGAGGTTGAGAAGAGTCAGATATGACTTAGTGACTAACTAGCAACAACAATAATGGGCTTAGTTGCTCCACGGCATGTGGAATCTTCCCAGATCAGGGACTGAAGTCATGTCTCCTACACTGGCAGGCAGATTATTCACCACTGAGCCACCAGGGAAGCCCTTTTGGTTACTATTGATAAGACCTAGTCCAATGACAGCACATTAATTAGCCTATAAGACTTCCCTGGTGGCTCAGACAGTAAAGTATCTGCCTACAATGCAGGAGGCCTGGGTTTGATCCCTGGATCAGGAAGATCCTCTGGAGAAGGAAATGGCAACCCACTCCAGTACTCTTGTCTGGAAAATCCCATAGACAGAGGAATGTGGTAGGCTACAGTCCACGGGGTCACAAAGGGTCGGACACAACTGAATGACTTCACTTTCACTTTCAAGTAGCCTATCAGTGAAATCATCACCAGATCTAGGGATGAGCCTTCCTAGCACCGTGGGATGAAAGGGTCATGAAATGCCTCCCAAAGTATGGTCGAATTTACAACCATGAGGGGGCCCTGTCAATACAAATTGGCACTTGCCACAGGCACTTGCCATCTTCTTCTACAAGGATTAAATCATGTACTGCGATAGCTGCTCTAATTTTCCACACCCCCTGAAAGGAGATCAGGATAGAGAGCAGAAATGAGGCACTCTTTGCTCAGGGGGCAGGTGAGTGGGGAGGGACTGGCAGAATAGGTCTTCAGATAGTTAGATATCTTCAGGAGCAGATTTTATGAGTCCAATTTTTGTATCTTCTTATACCTCAGATATGCAGATGACACCACCCTTATGGCAGAAAGTGAAGAGAAACTAAAAAGCCTCTTGATGAAAGTGAAAGAGGAGAGTGAAAAAGTTGGCCTAAAGCTCAACATTCAGAAAACGAAGATCATGGCATCTGGTCCCATCACTTCATGGGAAATAGATGGGAAACCGTGGAAACAGTGTCAGACTTTATTTTTGGGGGCTCCAAAATCACTGCAGATGGTGACTGCAGCCATGAATTAAAGGACGCTTACTCTTTGGAAGGAAAGTTATGACCAACCTAGACAGCATATTCAAAAGCAGAGACATTACTTTGCCAACAAAGGTCCATCTATTCAAGGCTATGGTTTTTCCAGTGGTCATGTATGGATGTGAGAGTTGGACTGTGAAGAAAGCTGAGCACCGAAGAATTGATGCTTTTGAGCTGTGTTGGAGAAGACTCTTGAGGGTCCCTTGGACTGCAAGGAGATCCAACCAGTCCATTCTAAAGGAGATCAGCCCTGGGTGTTCTTTGGAAGGACTGATGCTAAAGCTGAAACTCCACTACTTTGGCCACGTCATGCAAAGAGTTGACTCATTGGAAAAGACTGTGATGCTGGGAGGGATTGGGGGCAGGAGGAGAAGGGGATGACCGAGGATGAGATGGCTGGATGGCATCACTGATTCAATGCATGTGAGTTTGGGTGAACTCTGGGAGTTGGTGATGGACAAGGAGGCCTGGCATGCTGCGATTCACGGGGTCGTGGTTGGACACGACTGAGAGACTGAACTGAACTGATACCTAGAAAAGCACTAAAAGCCTTCATGGTGGCACTGTTCCTTGTGACGAGCAAAGGCTTCACAAGACTAGTAGAAACCTTCTGGAAAAATATGTCCTTGATTCCCACTTCAGTAAAAACCACATAAATACTGTCCTTCCCATTGCCTCTTTCAAATAATTTCTCAGAGTTATCTGAGGTGCTGTCTCTCAGGCTACAGTCCTCATATTGCCCAAAATAAAACTTAACTCACAACTCTCACATTGTGTATTTTTTTAAGTTGACACCCTTATATCTAGAAAAGCACTAAAGTCCTTCATGGTGATGACTATTTCTCAAGATTAGCAGGAAGCTTCATGAGATTAGGAGAAGCCTTCTGGAAAAATATGTGCTTGACTGCATGTATTCCACTTTAACCATAATCACATACATACTGAACTTTTGCCCTGCTTCTTTGGAGCAGTTTCTCAAATTAACCCTGAGTATTCATTGGAAGGACTGATGCTGAAGCTGAAGCTCCAATACTTTGGGCACCTGATGTGAAGAGCCGACTCATTGGAAAAGACTCTGATGCTGGGAATTCTGGTGTCCCAAGGACAAAAGAACAGGAAAAACAAACAAACAAACAAACAAACAAACAAAAAACCAAAAAACAAGGAAGGCCTTGGAGGTAGGAATGGAAAAAACAAGACCCTTATTGTTCTTCCCTCTCCCATGTTGTAACTATTAATGAATTTCAGGTCCTCCTGAGCAGTATAAACTGTCTCCCCTCCTACCCCACATAGGGAGAAGGTATTTGCCTTTCTCTCCCCCAACCCAGTATATGGCCTCATCCAATTAGCAAATAACCCACAAGATCCCTATTCTGCATCGTGTACCCTGGGTAAAAAATGGACCAAGGATGCCTGCTCAACATTGGTTCTCCCTTGAGCCAGCCCGCTGTTCTAACAGCGTCTCCCACTCTAATAAATTTTATTCTCCTCTCATACTGCCTCATGTCTGGAAATTCTTTTCCAAACCGTGCATGGACCACGATATTTTTGGTGGCCCATAGGGGGAGTTGGTGTCTCTTCCCCCACCTTCTTGCTTCTTTCTCCTCAGGACCCTCTGCAAACAGGCAAGTGCTGTGGAAGCAACTGAGGAACTCCGGCCAGGGTTACCCACTGGTGTGTTCCAAAGGCCCCACTCCCCAGTGCTCATCCAGTAGCTGCCACCTGAACAGGTAGGGGTCTCTCCTTTTTCTTCTTTCCAACTGAGGACTAGGCCAACAAATATTCTGTGGGCATGGGCCAGGCATTTAAAAGCCATTAGGGAGCCTGTCACATGAAGACTCCCACGTGAGGATAAGGGGAACATGGGATGGATCAGGCCACAAGGACATCTGGCCCCAGAAAGACAACTTTCATCTATCATGTCAGGCACATATGGCTGAAGCAAAACATAGAGCCCACTGTCCCCTGGCCACCGCCTCCCCAATAGGACTGTAAGGAGGATTCCTCAACCTATCTTTCCTGTCACTTTCACTTCTTTCACTTTTGGTCCAGATTGATTTACAGGAGCCGAGAAACGCTGGACTGGAAGAAACACAAGCTGGAATCAAGATTACCAGGAGAAATATCAATAACCTCAGATATGCAGATGACACCACCCTTATGGCAGAAAGTGAAGAGGAGCTAAAGAGCCTCTTGATGAAAGTGAAAGAGGAGAGTGAAAAAGTTGGCTTAAAGCTCAACATTCAGAAAACGAAGATCATGGCATCCGGTCCCATCACTTCATGGCAAATAGATGGGGAAACAGCGGAAACAGTGTCAGACTTTATTTTTTGGGGCTCCAAAATAACTGCAGATGGTGACTGCAGCCATGAAATTAAAAGACGCTTACTCCTTGGAAGAAAAGTTATGACCAACCTAGATAGTATATTCAAAAGCAGAGACATTACTTTGCCGACTAAGGTCCATCTAGTCAAGGCTATGGTTTTTCCTGTGGTCATGTATGGATGTGAGAGTTGGACTGTGAAGAAAGCTGAGTGCTGAAGAACTGATGCTTTTGAACTGTGGTGTTGGAGAAGACTCTTGAGACTCCCTTGGACTGCAAGGAGATCCAACCAGTCCATTCTGAAGGAGATCAACCCTGGGATTTCTTTGGAAGGAATGATGCTAAAGCTGAAGCTCCAGTACTTTGTCCACCTCATGTGAAGAGTTGACTCATTGGAAAAGACTCTGATGCTGGGAGAGATTGGGGGCAGGAGGAGAAGGGGACGACAGAGGATGAGATGGCTGGATGGCATCACTGACTCGATGGATGTGAATCTGAGTGAAGTCTGGGAGATGGTGATGGACAGGGAGGCCTGGCATGCTGCGATTCATGGGGTCGCAGAGTCGGACACCACTGAGCGACTGAACTGAAGTCTTACTCCTCTGAGCCATCCCAAGAGTGCTTTTCACATTTCAGGGAATTACTGAAGGGTGAGTCACCCAGTTTCTCCTGGAAATCTCTGTCTTTCTCTGCCCGGGTCACATGGTGCATTAGCTGCATAGTTCTCAGTGGTTACCTCTCACTTTTGGATGCAACTGTTGGGATAGTTGGCCATTTTGTGTCATTAATCACACGGTGAGATCACTGAGACAAAAAGGTTGTCTTTCTGTTGGCTGGTGACTCTCACTACCCCCATTCTACAGCATGTAGGCTAAGAGTGAATTCTGGCATGTCCTGGGAGCCCCTCTCAGATTCACCCCCTGGCTACATTCTCAGGAACTGGAAAAATTTGACTCTGAAAAAGGCTTGGCCCCAATACCAACTGGGGGACCCCCCACCCCCGCAAAAAAAGGCCTCTGAATGGCACATTAGCTTTTGCCAAAAGCAAGGAAAGGACTCAGAGTTTCCTTACGTTTACTCCTTCACGGCCCTCAGTCAGAATCTGGATTTGAGGGACTCATGGTGCATGTGTCCTTCTGTTGTCTCCCTATCCCTTCATCCCCCTCTATGTCCCTCTCCATCAGATTTCCTAGAAGACTCCCACTAGACCTTTCTTATGCAACTTTGATCCCTATCGTCAGAGAGACCATAGAGATCCTTATGAAGGAGGTCTCCATTATCTTCAGTGACTCCACCATAGTTTGGTCTCAGGTCAAACAACAGGGTGGGAACACAGGCCCGCCCACCAACAGGAAATCAGATTAAAAAGTTACCGAGCAAGGCTCTAGCCATCAGAATAAGAGCCTATCCCTCACATTCAGTCTCTCCCAACAGGAAGCATCTATAAGCCTCTTATCCTTACCCCTCAGAGGGAAGACAGAATGAAAACCACAATCACAGAAAACTAATCAAACTGATCACATGGACCACAGCCTTGTCTAAATCAATGAAACTATGTGACATGCCCTTTAGGGCCACCCAAGACCAATAGGTCAGGGTGGAAAGTTCTGACAAAACGTGATCCACTGGAGAAGGAAATGAAAATCACTTCAGTATTCTTGCCTTGAGAACCCCATGAACAACATGAAAAGGCAAAAAATTAGGATACTGAAAGATGAACTCCCCAGGTAGGTAGGTGCCCAATATGCTACTGGAGAAGAGTGGAGAAATAACTCTGAAAAGAATGAAGAGATGGAGCCAAAGCAAAAACAATGCCCAGTTGTGGATGTGACTGGTGATGGAAGTAAAGTCCGATGCTGTAAAGAAGAATCTTGCATAGGAATCTGGAATGTTAGGTCCATGAATCACAGTAAATTGGAAGTGGTCAAACAGGAGATGGCAAAAGCAAACATCAACAGTTTAGGAATCCGTGAACTAAAACGGATTGGAATGGGCAAATTTAATTCAGATGACCATTTCTACTATTTTTTGGCAAGAATCCCTTAGAAGAAATGGAGTAGCCCTTACAGTCAACAGAAGGGTCCAAAATGCAGTACATGGGTGCAATCTCAAAAACAGTAGAATGATGCCTGTTTGTTTACAAGGCAAACCATTCAATTTCTTTTTATTTTAAATTATTTATTTTACTTTACAATATTGTAGTGGTTTTTGCCATACATTGACTTGAATCTGCCATGAGTGTACATGTGTTCCCCATCCTGAAGCCCCCTCTCACCTCCCTCCCCATCCTATCCCTCTGGGTCATCCCAGTGCACCAGCCCTGAGCACCCAAAATCATGCAACGAACTTGGACTGGCAATTCGTTTCACATATGATATTTTACATGTTTCAATGCCATTCTCCCATATCATCGCGCCCTCACCCTCTCCCACAGAGTCCAAAAGACTGTTCTATGCATCTGTGTCTCTCTTGCTGTCTCGCATACAGGGTTATCATTACTTTCTTTCTAAATTCCATATATATACGTTAGTATACTGTATTGGTGTTTTTCTTTCTGGCTTACTTCACTCTGTATAATAGGCTCCAGTTTCATCCACCTCATTAGAACTGATTCAAATGTATTCTTTTTAATGGCTGAGTAATATTCCATTGTGTATATGTACCACAGCTTTCTTATCCATTCGTCTGCTGATGGACATCTAGGTTGCTTCCATGTCCTGCTGCTGCTGCTAAGTCGCTTCAGTCGTGTCCGACTCTGTGCGACCCCATAGACGCCAGCCCACCAGGCTCCCCCATCCCTGAGATTCTCCAGGCAAGAACACTGGAGTGGGTTGCCATTTCCTTCTCCAATGCATGAAAGCGAAAAGGGAAAGTGAAATCGCTCAGTCGTGTCCGACTCTGTGCGACCCCATGGACTGCAGCCTACCAGGCTCCTCCGTCCACGGGATTTTCCAGGCAAGAGTACTGGAGTGGGGTGCCATCGCCTTCTCCCTAGCTATTATAAACAGTGCTGCGATGAACATTGGGGTACATGTGTCTGTTTCGATTCTGGTTTCCTCAGTGTGTATGCCCAGCAGTGGGATTGCATTCAATTTCACAGTAATCCAAGACTATGCCCCAACCAGTAATGCTGAAGAAGCTGAATGGTTCAATGAAGACCAACAAGACCTTTTAGAACTAACACCCAAAAAAAGATGTCCTTTTCATCATAGGGAACTGGAATGCAAAAGTAGGAAGTCAACAGATACCTGAACCAACAGGCATATTTGACCTTGGAATACAAAATGAAGCCAAGGAAAAGGCTAACAGAGTTTCACCAAGAGGACACACTGTTCACAGCAAACATCCTCTTCCAAAAACACAAGAGAAGACACTACACAAGGACATCACCAGATGGTCAAAACCAAAACCAGATTGATTATATTCTTTGCAGCAAAAGATGGACAAGCTCTATACAGTCATCAAAAATAAGACGGGGAGCTGACTGTGGCTCGGATCATGAACTCCTTATTGCAAAATTCAGACTTAAACTGAAGAAAGTAGGGAAAACCACTAAACCATTCAGGTATGACGTACATCATATCCCTTACGATTATACAATGGAAGTGACAAATAGACTCAGGAACTAGATCTGATAGAGTGCCTGAAGAACTATAGATGGAGGTTCATGACATTTTACAGGAGGCAGTGATCAAGACCATCCCCAAGAAAAAGAAATGCAAAAAGGAAAAATGGTTGTCTGAGGAGGCCTTACAAATCGCTGAGAAAAGAAGAGAAGCGAAAGCCAAAGGAGTAAAGGAAAGATATACCCATTTGAATGCAGAATTCCAAAGAATAGCAAGGAGAGACAATAAAGACTTCCTCCGTGATCAATGCAAAGAAATAGAGGAAAACAATAGAATGGGAAAGACTACAGATCTCTTCAAGAAATTAGATACACCAGGGGAATATTTCATGCAAAGATGGGCACAATAAAGGATACAAACCATATGGACCTAACAGAAGCAGAAGATATTAAGAAGAGGTGGCAAGAACACACAGAAGAACTATATGAAAAAGATCTTCATGACCCAGATAACCACGATGGTGTGATCACTCACCTAGAGCCAGACATCCTGGAATGCGAAGTGGGCCTTAGGAAGCATCACTATGAACAAAGCTAGTGGAGGTGATGGAGTTCCAGTTGCGCTGTTTCAAATCCTAAAAGATGATGCTGTGAAAGTGCTGCACTCAATATGCCAGCAAATCTGGAAAACTCAGCAGTGGCCACAGGACTGGAAAAGGTCAGCTTTCATTCCAATCCCAAAGAAAGGCAATGCCAAAGAATGTGCAAACTACCGCACCATTGCACTCATTTCACACACTAGTAAAGTAATGCTCAAAGTTCTCCAAGCCAGGCTTCAACAGAACATGAACTATGAACTTCCAGATGTTCAAGCTGGATTTAGAAAAGGCAGAGGAGCCAGAGATCAAATTATCAACGTTCATTGGATCACTGAAAAAGCAACAGAGTTCCAGAAAAACATCTACTTCTGCTTTATTTACTACGCCAAAGCCTTTGACTGTGTGGATCACAGCAAACAGTGGAAAATTCTGAACGAGATGGGAATACCAGACCACCTTACCTTCCACCTGAGAAACCTATATGCAGGTCAAGAAGCAACAATTAGAACTGGACATTGAAAGCCAGGCTGGTTCTAAATTGGTAAAGGAGAACATCAAGGCTGTATATTATCACCCTGCTTATTTAACTTGAAAGCAGAGTACATCGTGCAAAATGCCAGGCTGGATGAAGCACAAGCTGGGATCAAGATTTCCAGGAGAAATATCAGTAACCTCAGATACGCAGATGACACCACCCTTATGGCAGAAAGTGAAGAAGAACTAAAGAGCCTCTTGATGAAAGTGAAAGAGGAGAGTGAAAAAGTTGGCGTAACGCTCAACATTCAGAAAACTAAGATCATGGCTTCTGTGCCATCACTTCATGGGAAATAGATGGGGAAACAGTGGAAACAGTGGCTGACTTTATATTTGGGGGCTCCAAAATTACTGCAGATGGTGGGTGCAGGCATGAAATTAAAAGACACTTGCTCCGTGGAAGAAAAGCTATGACCAACCTAGACAGCACACTAAAAAGCAGAGACATTACTTTGCTGACAAAGGCCCATCTAGTCAAAGTCCCTTGGACTGCAAGGAGATCAAATCAGTAAATCCTAACAGAAATCAGTCCTGCATATCAGTTGGAAGGACTGATACTGAAGCTGAACTCCAATACTTTGGCCACCAGATGTGAAGAACTGACTCACTGGAAAAAGACCCTGGTGCTGGGAAAGATCCAAAGGCTTGAGGAGAATGGGGACAGCAGAGAATGAGATGGTTGGATGGCATCTCCACTGCAATGTACATGACTTTGAGCAAGTTCCAGGAGTTGGTGATGAACAGGGCCCCTGCTGTGCTGCAGTCCATGGGGTCGCAATGAGTCAGACACGACTCAGGGACTGGACTGAACTGAACACGGCATGGCTCATAGTTTCATTGAGTTAGACAAGGCTGTGGTCCATGTGAAAGTGAAGTTGCTCAGTCATGTCTGACTCTTTGTGACCCCATGGACTGTAGCCTACCAGGTTCCTCCTCTGTCTATGGGGTTTTCCAGGCAAGAACACTGAAGTGGGTTGCCATTTCTTTCTCCAGGAGATCTTCCCAACCGAGGGATTGAACTTAGGTCTCCCACGTTGTAGGCAGACGCTTTACCATCTGAGCCACCAGGGAAGTACTCACAGAAAACTAGTCAATCTAATCACACTAGAACCACAGCCTTGTCTAACTCAATGAAACTAAGCCATGCCCGCGGGGCAACCCAGGATGGGCGGGTCATGGTGGAGAGGCCTGACAGAATGTGGTCCACAGGAGAAGGGAATGGCAAACCACTTCAGTATTCTTGCCTTGAGAACCCCATGAACAGTATGAAAAGGCAAAATAATAGCATGCTGAACGAGGAACTCCCCAGCTCAGTAGGTGCCCAATATGCTACTGGAGATCAGTGGAGAAATAACTCCAGAAAGAATGAAGGGGTGGAGCCAAAGCAAAAACAATACCCAGCTGTGGATGTGACTGGTGATAGAAACAAGGTCCAATGCTGTAAAGAGCAATATAGCATAGGAACCTGGAATGTCAGGTCCATGAATCAAGGCAAATTGGAAGTGGTCAGACAAGAGATGGCAGAGTGAACGTTGACATTCTAGGAATCAGTGAACTAAAATGGACTGGAATGGGTGAATTTAACTCAGATGACCATTATATCTACTACTGCAGGCAGGAATCCCTCAGAAGAAATGGAGTAGCCATCATGAGCAACAAAAGAGTCCAAAATGCAATACTTGGATGCAATCTCAAAAACGACAGAATGATCTCTGTTCGTTTCCAAGGCAAACCATTCAACATCACCGTAATCCAAGTCTATGCCCCAACCAGTAATGCTGAAGAAGCTGAAGTTGAACGGTTCTATGGAGACCTACAAGACCTTGTAGAACTAACACCCAAAAAGATGTCCTCTTCATTATAGGGGATTGGAATGCAAAAGTAGGAAGTCAAGAAACAGACTCTGATGCTGGGAGGGATTGGGGGCAGGAGGAGAAGGGGACGACCGAGGATGAGATGGCTGGATGGCATCACGGACTCGATGGATGTGAGTCTGAGTGAACTCCAGGAGTCGGTGATGGACAGGGAGGCCGGGCGTGCTGCAATTCATGGGGTCGCAAAGAGTCGGACACGACTGAGCGACTGAACTGTGGTCCATGTGATCAGTTTGACAAGCTTTCTGTGACACTGGTTTTCATTCTGCATGCCCTCTTAACAGATAAGGATAAGAGGTTCATGGAAGCTTCCTCCTGGGAGAGACTGACTGTGGGGAAGCTGCATCCTATTCTGATGGGCGGGACCATGCCCAGTAAATGTTTAATCCAATTTTCTGTTGATGGGTGGGGCTGTCTTCCCTCCCTGTTATTTGACCTGAGACCAAACCAAGATAGAGGTAATGAAGATAATGGCCTCCTCCTTCCAAAGGTCCCAGGCAGGCACCACTGCACTCGGTGCCCCTGACCATGCAGCAGTGCACTGTGGACCCATGCCTCTGCCAGGGACTCCTGGACACCCGCGGGCAAGCCTGGGTCAGTCCCTTGTGGGGTCCCTGCTCCTTTCTCCCGGGTCCTGGTGCACACAAGCTTTTGTTTGTGCCCTCCAAGAGTCTGTTTCCCCAGGCCTGTGTAAGTTCTGTAATCAAATCCCACTGGCCTCCACAGTCAAATTCCTTGGGGGTTCTCAGTTCCCTTGCCAGATCCCCAGGTTGGTAAATCTGTTGTGGGTCCTAGAACTTCCTTAACAGTGCGAGAATTTCTTTGGTATGATTGTTCTGCACTTTGTGGGTCGTCTGCTCGGGGGCTCTATGGTTGGGGTTAATGGCGACCTCCTCCAAGAGGGCTTATGCCACAAGCTGGGTGACCAGGGCTCCTGCACCCAGAGCCCCTGCCCCTGCAGCGGGCCACTGCTGACCCCCAGTCCCTCCACAGGAGACACTCACACACAGGTATGGCTCAGTCTCTGTGGGGTGTCTGAGCCCTGCTGTGCACAGGCTTTGTTTGAGCCCTCAAAGCAGCACTGGTGGGTATGGGATTTGATTTGAAACGAAATTTCGCCCCTCCTAAATGACAGTAAAGGAATCAAAAGAAAAGATATGTTCTTATTGACAAAACAGGAGAGCAGGTACCAGCAGCCAAGTAGGGACAAGGACACTTTAATGCTTCAGAACCCTGGAAAGGCTCAGGAATTCTAAGCTATCTCTGAAGGTTGAGGAAACATTGATAGCATCTAGCCTGTCTGCTACAGTTTAGAACAAAACGAAGAAAGGCAGTATAAGCATATTATGAGTTATAGAAGCAAACAGATAAAACTGCTAATGATTTAAAATGGTTGTTTCTGGGAAGTGGGAACTGGGATCGGAAAAAGCATTTCTGGCTTTTGCTCTTCCGAGGGCCTTGTGTCACTTGCCCTTTAAAATTAAATTCTAAAAGCAATTATCCTTCAATTAAAAAACTAAATTTTAAAAATAGATAAGTTTATTTTTTTAAAACAAATGAAAACATTAAGTATATACAAAGCATATATATATTTAAAGATGGTTTTGAAACACATTTGGGAGTAAAAGATATGTAAATACTGCAGATAAGAAAGTAAAATCGTAAAATCTTTCCAGGTGACAGGCGGGTAATATGGATCAAAAATTTCAATGTGTGGAACATTTAGTCCAGCATTTTCCCTCTTGGAATTTGTCTTGAGGAAGTAATTGGACAACCACTGCTTCGAGTATAAAATAGAAAAATTGGAAACTATCTACACGCCCTACACCAGAATTTTGATTTGAACAAGTGATGGCTCCTCCAAACAGTGAAATTATATGCAAATACTTTAAACGATGGATTGCACACGTCCCAGACGCTCAAAAATTCTAAAAGCCTGAAGACAAGAGTGCTGGGCATGTGAAACCTCAAAATGTTGATATAGTGCTGATGAGTGTGCACTGGTACAGTCTTTGGAGAAAAGGCAAAAATTGGCATTACATAAATGAAAAGTTAAATATACACGTTGATCAGCAATGCTCATGGGGAGTCTAAAATGACTCCCATGGACTATACACTGCATAGAATTCTCCAGGCCAGAATACTGGAGTGGGTAGCCGTTGTCTTCTCCACGGGATCTTCCCGACCCAGGAATCGAAGCCAGGTCTCCTGCATGGAAGGTGGATTCTTTACCAGCTGTGCTACCAGTAAAGCCTGAGACCTTCTATGGATTTTTACAAATATCACATCCTGGGGTGGGAAGGGTGGGAACAGAACGAACACATCTACCTACCTACATAGGTTTACTAAGTACCTCCACAAGTTTATGAACCAAGAAAACGAACCTATATGAATAGTGCAAATATGAAAGTGGACTACCACTAAATCCAGTAGTAATAACTGTGGATTAGAAAAAAACAATGGTGGCTCACATGGAAAACAATTCGCCTGCAATGCAGGAGACTTGGGTTTGATCTCTGGGTCGGGAAGAGTCCCTGGACAAGGGAATGGAAACTCACTCCAGTATTCTGGCCTGGAGTACCCACAGACAGAGCAGCCTGGCAGGTTAGAGTCCATAGCGTGGCTAACAGTCCCACAGGACTGAGTGACTGACACTACAGAAAACAAAGCACAGCCCAAAAGACAATTACACCTGTGACAGAAACGCGGGATCACGCAGAAAGAGTTCTCCTTTTCCCAGGTGGCTCTCTGTCTGAAAATCGCTCAGTCGTGTCTGACCAGAGCCTGCCTGGCTCCTCTGGCCATGGGATTCCCCAGGCAAGAATACTTCAGTGGGTAACCATTCCCTTCTCCAGGAGAACCGTACCCAGGTTTTGAGCCTGGGTCTACCGCATTGAAAGCAGGCTCGCTTAAGTCACCAGGGAAACTCTAATCAGCAAAAGGAAAAACAAACAAACAAACCTATCTGCCAATAGCCAAGGCCTGGGTTCCATCCATGGGGAGCGAAAAATCTGGCTAGTTTATTTGCCCAATCGGCCATCCTGTCTTCGCTTAAAAAACCCCATTGTGGTTTTAGGGATATGGGGCTTCCCTTGTGTCTCAGCTGGAAAAGAATTCGCCTACAATGCGGGAGACCTGGGTTCCATCCCTGGGTTGGGAAGATCCCAGCAAAAGGGGAAGGCTAACCACTCCGGTAGTCTGGCCTGGAAAATTCCATGGACTGCCTAGTACATGGGGTCACAAAAAGTCGGACACGACTAAGCGACTTTCACATTCAACTCACCAAAGACCAAACCCGCAATCTGAAACGGTAAACACAAGAGGGCTTCAAGAATCTAAAAAAGTCGCCCGAAATCACTTATTTCCCAAGTTCTACTTTTCTACACAAGAATATCGGTCTTGTTTAAGCTCATAAGACCTCCAAAAACCGTTGGCTAATGTAAAATTTCTTTCTTTCTTGGTCCTGCTTGACTTAGTCTGCACGGCAATACTAGAGTTTAAGCTCAAGCAACCGCAAGAAATGGAGGAGGGATACCCGACCGTGCCTGGGCACGTACTGATGAGGGGAAGCTCACCTAATACACTGAGGATGAGAAGGAAAAAACGGGTAAGTCCCGGTGAAGAGGCTGTGGCAGATCTCTTCACGTTAGTGGACGAAGGCTCATTCTTCGAAACATTATGTTTAAAGGAAATCTACGATAAAGTCAAATAATAAATTGAACATATTGCGTGCAGTGCCTTCTGGTTATACAAACGTACGCTGAGTCCCCACACCCCCGAGATTCGCCCCTTTCCCACGCCAGCTCCCTTGAAGCCTGCTTCCAGTCCCTACATCCCAGGCCCCTGACTCCATGTCTTCTCCTCGATGCTCTGCGTCTGATTTCTTTCGAATAAAGGATGTTCTCGATGGCTTAAGAAAATGATACGGGAGTGCTGCATTTGACACAGAGAAGGTTCACTATAATGTCAAATGAAACAGAGTGCCCTGAGTGCACAGTCATGCCAAACTATTTGCGACCCCATGGACTGTAGCCCTCCAGGCTCCTCTGTCCATGGAATTCTCCAGGCAAGAATACTGCAGTTTGCAGCCATACCCATGTTGGTAGCTTCCCCAGGAGATTCTTCCCCAGGAGTGCACCTGGGTCTCGCATATTGTAAGCGGACTCTCCACTATCGAAGCCTCCAGGGTGACTCTAACCACTTTAAAAAAAAAAGATGTCTACCAATATAGGAGGATTTGGTTCCAATCCCTGGCTCGTACAAATCGTCCAGTTCCTTCGCTCAGTCATCTCCAAACAGTTCCCTGGGGCTTGTTCAAACGCATGTCCACCGAGAAAGTGAGTGCTCTATAATGAGTCACCGTCGTCCCTTTCTCCTCCTGTCTTCAATCTTTCCCAGAATCAAAACACAAAAAAGCTCGAGAAAAACCCATTCAGCATTATGAAAAAACGAACTAACTGAAATCTACGAATATGGTTTTCCTAGATAAACACAGACACGTTTTTCCCACTGCAGGTGTAGAAAAACAGGTTCACCTTTCAAATTCTATTTTTCACACAACCATAGCAGCCTTGTTTAACACTACACAAGGCCTCCAAAAATTAGGAGAGCTTCCGTTACCCTTACTTGATCTACCCGGCCGGATCCTCGGTAAAACACCAAAGACGTGAGCTGGGTAGAAGCAAGGGTAAGGTGAGGGACAGAGATACCAAGGAGGCTGTGAACATACTAATTATGTAACGGCCACTTCTAATACAGTGAGGGTGAGGACCGTCAAGGGTCTGTCCGGGTCAAGACTTTGCAGATCTTTCCACGGAAGTGTACAAAGGCACAGTCTTCGACGTACTACGTTTTAAATAAAATTATGATGATGGAAATAACAAATAGAGACTACATTGCGCGCAGTGCATGCTGGTTATGCAAATGAAGCTTGAGGCCCCACTCCCGAGAGTCACGCCTCTCCCTGCCCCAGCTCCCGTGAAGCCAGCTTCCGGTCCCTTGTTCCCAGGCCCCTGACTCCATGTTTTCTCCTCCTGGACACTCTGGGTCTGATTTCTTTTGAATAAGGCTTTTCTTGATGGCATAAGATAATGATATAGGGGCGCTGCATTTGACACAGAGAAGGTTCACTATAATGTCGAATGAAATAGAGTGCCAAAGGCACTCGGTCGTGCTCAGACTATTTGTGACCCCATGGACTGTAGCCCTCCAAGGCTCCTCTGTGCATGAAATTCTCCACTCTATTTCATTCGACATTATAGTGAGCCTTCTCTGTGTCAAATGCAGCGCCCCTATATCATTACATTAAGCCATCAAGAAAAGCCTTATTCAAACGAAATCAGACCCAGAGTGTCCAGGAGGAGATAACATGGAGTCAGGGGACTGAGAACAAGGGACCGGAAGCTGGCTTCATGGGAGCTGGGGCAGGGAGAGGCATGAATCTCGGGAGCGGGGCCTCAGCCTTTATTTGCATAACCAGCATGCACTGCGAGCAATGTAGTTTCAATTTATTATTTCCGTCATCATAATTTTATTTAAAACGTAGTATTTCAAAGAATGAGCCTTCGTCCACTTCCGTGAAAAGACCTGCAAACCCCTGACCCAGACTTACACTTGACGGTCCTCACCCTCACTGTGTTAGGAGTGACCGTTACCTAATCAATATGTTCAGAGGCTTTGTGGTACATTTAGTCTCACCTTTGCTTCTACCCTGCATGAGTCCTTAGTGTTTTACTGAGGATTCGGCCGGGTAGGTCCAAGCAAGGGTATAAAGGAGCTCTGCTTAATTTTTGGAGGCCTTGTTATGTTAAACAAGGCTAACACAGTTGTGTGCAAAAATAGAATTTAAAAAGTGGACCTGTTTCTCTACACCTGCAGCAGTTAAGATTTTTACATGTGTTTTTGTAGGGAAACCATAGTGTTTAATCAGTAGTGTTTTAATAATGCTGAACGGGTTTTCCTCGAGGTTTTTTTGGTTTTTGATTCTGGGAAAGATTGAAGACGGACGGAGAAAGCGACGACGTTAACTCACTATAGAGCACTCACTTTTTCGGTGGACATGCGTTTGAACAAGCTCCAGAAGAGCTGTTTGGGGAGGAGAGCAAAGAAACTGGACGATTTTTACGACTCAGGGATTGGATCCAAATCCTCCTATATTGGTAGATAGTTTTCTGTTTTGTTTTGTTTTGTTTTGTTTTGTTTTTTTAAGCGGTTAGATCATCCTGGCGGCTTCGACAGTGGAGAGTCTGCTTACAATATGGGAGACCCAGGTGCACTCCTGGGGAAGAATCTCCTGGGGAAGCTACCAACTTGGGTATGGCTACCAGGGAATGGCTGCCCACTGCAGTATTCTTGCCTGGAGAATTCCATGGACAGAGGAGCCTGGAGGGCTACAGTCCATGGGGTCGCAAATAGTTTGGCATGACTGTGCACTCAGGGCACTCTGTTTCATTTGACATTATAGTGAACCTTCTCTGTGTCAAATGCAGCACTCCCGTATCATTTTCTTAAGCCATCGAGAACATCCTTTATTCGAAAGAAATCAGACGCAGAGCATCGAGGAGAAGACATGGAGTCAGGGGCCTGGGATGTAGGGACTGGAAGCAGGCTTCAAGGGAGCTGGCGTGGGAAAGGGGCGAATCTCAGGGGGGTGGGGACTCAGCGTACGTTTGTATAACCAGAAGGCACTGCACACAATATGTTCAATTTATTATTTGACTTTATCGTAGATTTCCTTTAAACATAATGTTTCGAAGAATGAGCCTTCGTCCACTAACATGAAGAGATCTGCTACAGCCTTTTCACCGGGACTTACCCGTTTTTTGCTTCTCATCCTCAGTGTATTAGGTGAGCTTCCCCTCATCAGTACGTGCCCAGGCACGGTCGGGTATCCGTCCTCCATTTCTTGTGGCTGCTTGAGCTTAAAAACTCTAGTATTGCCGTGCAGACTAAGTCAAGCAGGACCAAGAAAGAAATTTTACACTAGCCAACGGTTTTTGGAGGTCTTATGAGCTTAAACAAGACCGATATTCTTGTGTAGAAAAGTAGAACTTGGGAAATAAGTGATTTCGGGCGACTTTTTTAGATTCTTGAAGCCCTCTTGTGTTTACCGTTTCAGATTGCGGGTTTGGTCTTTGGTGAGTTGAAAGTGAAAGTCGCTTAGTCGTGTCCGACTTTTTGTGACCCCATGTACTAGGCAGTCCATGGAATTTTCCAGGCCAGACTACCGGAGTGGTTAGCCTTCCCCTTTTGCTGGGATCTTCCCAACCCAGGGATGGAACCCAGGTCTCCCGCATTGTAGGCGAATTCTTTTCCAGCTGAGACACAAGGGAAGCCCAATATCCATAAAATCACAATGGGGTTTTTCAAGCGATACAGGATGGCCGCTTGGACACGGCTGAGCATTAAACCAGCCAGACTTCTCGCTCCCCATGGACGGAACCCAGGCTTTGGATATTGGCAGACAGACAGGTTATCATTATTATTATTATGTTTATTTTTTTGCTGATTAGAGTTTCCCTGGTGACTTAGAGAGCCTGCTTTCAATGCGGTAGACCCAGGCTCAAAACCTGGGTACGGTTCTCCTGGAGAAGGGAATGGTTACCCACTGAAGTATTCTTGCCTGGGGAATCCCATGGCCAGAGGAGCCAGACAGGCTCTGGGTCAGACACGACTGAGCGACTTTCAGAGAGAGAGCCACCTGGGAAAAGGAGAACTCTTTCTGCATGATCCCGCGTTTCTGTCGCAGGTGTAATTGTCTTTTGGGCTGTGCTTTGTTTTCTGTAGTGTCAGTCACTCAGTCCTGTGGGACTTTTAGCCACACTATGGACTCTAACCTGCCAGGCACCTCTGTCCGTAGAATTCTCCAGTCCAGAATACTGGAGTGAGTTTCCATTCCCTTGTCCAGGGACTCTTCCCGACTCAGAGATCAAACCTGAGTGTCCTGCATTGCAGGCGAATTGTTTTCCATGTGAGCCACCATTGTTTTTTTCTAATCCACAGTTATTACTACTGGATTTAGTGGTAGTCCACTTTCATATTTGCACTATTCATATAGGTTCGTTTTCTTGGTTCATAAACTTGTGGAGGTACTTAGTAAACCTATGTAGGTAGGTAGATGTGTTCGTTCTGTTCCCACCCTTCCTACCCCAGGATGTGACATTTGTAAAAATCCATAGAAGGTCTCAGGCTTTACTGGTAGCACAGCTGGTAAAGAATCCACCTTCCATGCAGGAGACCTGGCTTCGATTCCTGGGTCGGGAAGATCCCGTGGAGAAGACAACGGCTACCCACTCCAGTATTCTGGCCTGGAGAATTCTATGCAGTGTATAGTCCATGGGAGTCATTTTAGACTCCCCATGAGCATTGCTGATCAACGTGTATATTTAACTTTTCATTTATGTAATGCCAATTTTTGCCTTTTCTCTAAAGACTGTACATCGGCACTATATCAACATTTCGAGGTTTCACATGCCCAGCACTCTTGTTGTCTTCAGGCTTTTAGAATTTTTGAGCGTCTGGGACGTGTGCAATCCATCGTTTAAAGTATTTGCATATAATTTCACTGTTTGGAGGAGCCATCACTTGTTCAAATCAAAATTCTGGTGTAGGGCGTGTAGATAGTTTCCAATTTTTCTATTTTATACTCGAAGCAGTGGTTGTGAATTACTTCCTCAGAACAAATTCCAAGAGGGAAAATGCTGGACTAAATGTTCCACACATTGAAATTTTTGATCCATATTACCCGCCTGTCACCTGGAAATATTTTACAATTTTACATTCTTATCTACAGTATTTGCATACCTTTACTCCCAAGTGTGTTTCAAAAGCAACTTAAAAAAAAAAAAACATGTTTTGTATATACTTAATATTTTCATTTGGTTTTGTTTAAAAAATAAATTTATTTATTTATATAATTTATTTTTTAATTGAAGGATAATTGCTTACAGAATTTAATTTTAAAGGCCAAGTGACACAAGGCCCTCAGAAGAGCAAAAGCCAGAAATGCTTTTTCCGATCCCTGTTCCCACTTCCCAGAAACAACCATTTTAAATCATTAGCAGTTTTATCTGTTTTCTTCTATAACTCATAATATGCTTACACGGTTCTTTCTTCGTTTTGTTTTAAAATGTAGCGGACAAAAATAAATAAATAAATAAATAAAATAAAATGTAGCAGACAGGCTAGATGCCCACTCTGATATCAATTTTTCCTCAACCTTCAGAGAGAGCCTAGAATTCCTGAACCTTTCCAGGGTTCTGAAGCATTAAAGTGTCCTTGTCCCTACTTGGCTGCTGGTACCTGCTCTCCTGTTTTGTCAATAAGAACATATCTTTTCTTTTTATTCCTTTACTCTCATTTAGGAGGGGTGAAATTTCGTTTCAATTCAAATCCCATATCCACCAGTGACCCTTTGAGGGCACAAACAAAAGCTTGTGTGCACCAGGACCCGGGAGAAAGGAGCAGGGACCCCACAAGGGACTGACCCAGGCTTGCCCGCGGGTGTCCAGGAGTCCCTGGCGGAGGCGTGGGTCCACAGTGCACTGCTGCACAGTCAGGGGCACTGAGTGCAGTGGTGCCTGCCTGGGACCTTTGGAAGCAGGTGGCCGTTATCTTCGTTACCTCCACCTTAGTTTGATCTCAGGTCAAACAACAGGGAGGGACACAGCTCCGCCCATCAACAGAAAATTGGATTAAACATTTACTGGGCATGGTCCCCCCCATCAGAACAAGACCCAGTTTCCCCACAGTCAGTCTCTCCCAGGAGGAAGCTTCCATAAGCCTCTCATCCTGATCTGTCAGAGGGCAGACAGAATGAAACCAGTGTCACAGAGAGCTTGTCAAACTGATCACATGGACCACAGCCTTGTCTAACTCAATGAAACTATGAGCCATGCCATGTTGAGTTCAATTCAGTCGCTGAGTTGTGTCTGACTTTTTTCGACCCCATGGACTGCAGCACACCAGGGTCCCTGTTCATCACCAAGTCCTGGATCTTGCTCAAAGTCATGTACGTCATGGCGGAGATGCAATCCAACCATCTCATTCTCTGCTGTCCCCTTCTCCTCAAGCCTTCAATCTTTCCCAGCATCAGGGTCTTCTCCACTGAGTCAGTTCTTTGCATCAGGCGGCCAAAATATTAGAGTTTCAGCTTCAGCATCAGTCCTTCCAGTGAACATTCAGGACTGATTTCCTTTAGGATGGACTGGTTGGCTCTCCTTGCAGTCCAAGGGACTCTCAAGAGTCTTCTCCAACACCACAGTTCAAAAGCATCAATTCTTCGGTGCTCAGCTTTCTTTATAGTCCAACTCTCACATCCATACATGACCACTGGAAAAACCATAGCCTTGACTAGACAGACCATTGTTGACAAAGTAATGTCTCTGCTTTTGAATATGCTATCTAGGTTGGTCATAACTTTTCTTCCAAGGAGTAAGCGTCTTTTAATTTCATGGCTGCAGTCACCATCTGCAGTGATTTTGGAGCCCAGAAAAATAAAGTCAGCCACTGTTTCCCCTGTTTCCCCATCTATTTGCCATGAAGTGATGGGACCGGATGCCATGATCTTTGTTTTCTGAATGTTGAGCTCTAGGCCAACTTTTTCCCTCTCCTGTTTTATCTTCATCAAGCATACATCCAGAGAAAAACATGCTTTGAAAGAATGCATGCATCCCAGTGTCTATTGCAGTGCTTTTTAAAATAACGAAGACATGGAAACAACCTAAATGTCCAGCAAGAGCTGAATGAATAAAAAAGATGTGGTGCATATTTACAGTGGAATATTACTCAGCCACTAAAAAAAAAAATGAAATAATGCCTTTTGCAGCAACATGGATGGACCTGGAGATTATCATACTAAGTGAAGTAAGTCACACAGAGAAAGAGAAATATCATATGGTATCACTTATATGCAGAATCTAGAAAATGATACCAATGAACTTATTTACAAAACAGAAATGGGCTCATAGTCTTAGAGAATGTACTTATGGTTACCAGGGAGGAAGGATGGGGGAGAGGGATAAACTTGGAGTTTGGAATTTACATGAACACACTACTATATTGAAAATAGATAACAACAACAACAACAAAAAAAAAAAACAGGAGAGGAAAGGAATGTAGAATTGCTGAGGACCCCTCCACACTTGTCTTCCTCCTTGCTATTAGCAGAAATTATACTATTATCTTCTTATGAAGATTTTTCAGAGTAAGTGAACAACGTCTTTAAAAAATGATGTAACACAACTAGGGCAAGTGACATTTTTCACTAGTAATCATCTCATAGACAGGGAAAGGCAGCAAGCTCCTGAGAGCCCATGAATGGTGACCAATACTTGAAATGAGAAGCTCCAAATGAGTCTCATCTCAGCGAGCTGAAAGATAACAAGACTGGGAAGGGAGGGTGGCATTCCAAAGTTCTGACAAATATTGCTAGCTCTTGAAGAGCTTCTCATTTTTATAATCAAACAATGTTTCTTCAGGGAATGGCTTTGTCATGCAAAGTGGTCTTCAATCTTGGGAACTAAGAAAATACTCTTGATAAATTTAATCTAGTTATAATGCAGACACCATTTGTCACAAGTCAAATAGGAAAGATAAATGTATCTGTCATTTTACCTTTGGAGGCTCTTGTTCAGCACAGTAAAAGTTAACACACAAGGCCTCAGCATATAATCTTGACTGTGCATTGGAGTTACCTGGGTCCCACCCCCAGAGTTCTATTTTTATATTTATTTATTTTGAATTGGAAGATAATTGCTTTGGAATATTATATTGGTTTCTGCCATATATCAACATGAATCAGTCATAGGTATACATATATCCCCTTCTTCTTGAACCTCCCTCCCACCCCATCCCACCCCTCTAGGGTGTCACAGAACACCAGATTTGAGCTCCCTGCATCATATAGCAAATTTCCACTTGCTATATATGGTTTTACATATGGTAAAGTATATGTTTCAATGCTACTCTCTCAATTCGTCCCACCCTCTCCTCTTTCCCAGACATAGAGAATAGACTTGTGGTATGTCTGTGTCTCCATTGCTGCCCTGCAGATAGGTTCATTAGTACCATCTTTCTAGATTCCATATATGCACATTAATATAGGATATTTGTCTTTTTCTGACTCACTTCACTCTGTGTAATAGGCTCTAGGTTCATCCACCTCATTAGAACTGACTCAAATGCATTCCTTTTTATGGCTGAGTAATATTCCATTGTGTATATGTACCACAGCTCTTTATCCATTCATCTATTGATGGACATCTAGGTTGCTTCCACGTCCTGGTTACTGTAAATAGTGTTGTGATGAACACTGAATTACATGTATCTTTTCAGTTATGGTTTTCTCAAGGTATATGCCCAGTAATGGGATTGTTGGGTCACAGGAGATTCCTAGTTTTCTTTAAGGAATCTCCATACTGTTCTCCATAGCAACTGTATCAATTTGCTTTCCCACCAACAGTGCAAAAGGATTCCCTTCTTTATACACCCTCTCCAGCATTAATTGTTTTTAGGTTTTTTGATGATGGCTATTCTGACTAGTGTCAGGTGATACCTCACTGTAGTTTTGATTTTCATTTCTCTGATACTGAGTGATGTTGAGCATCTTTTCATGTGTTTATTAGCCATATGTGTGTCTTCTTTGGAGAAATATCTGTTTAGATCTTCTGCCCACTTTATGATTGGGTTGTTTGTTTTTCTGGTATTGAGCTGAATGAGTGGCTTGTATAATTTGGAGATTAATCCTTCATCAGTTGTTTCATTTGCTATTATTTTCTCCCATTCTGAGTGTTTTCTTTTCACCTTGTTTATAGTTTGTCCTTTGCTGTACAAAAGCTTTTAAGTTTAATTAGGTCCCATTTGTTTTTTGTTTTTTTCATTACTCTAGGAGGTGGGTCATAGAAGATCTTGCTGTGATTGTGATTTACATCAAAGAGTATTCCACCTGTGTTTTCCTCTAAGAGTTTTATAGTTTCTGGTCTTACATTTAGGTCTTTGATTCATTTTGAATTTATTTTTGTGTATGGTGTTCAGAATTGTTCTAATTTCATTCCTTTACATGTGGCTGTCCAGTTTTCTCAGCACCACTTATTGAAGGCACTATCTTTTCTCCATTAGGTATCCATAGGTGCATGGGTTTATCTCTAGGCTTTCTATCTTGTTCCATTGATCTATATTTCTGTTTTTGTGCTAGTACCATACTGTCTTGATGACTGTAGCTTTGTAGTATAGTCTGAAATCAAGCTAATTGATTCTTCCAGCTCCATTCTTCTTTCTCAAGATTTCTTTGGCTATTCAGGGTCTTTGAAGTTTCCATACAAATTGTGAAATTTTTTGTTCTAGCTCTGTGAAAAATATCATTGGTAGTTTGATAGAGATTGCATTTAATCTGTAGATTGCTTTGGGTCAGTCAATCAGTCAGTTCAGTCACTCAGTTGTGTCTGACTCTTTGCGACCCCATGAATCACAGCAGGCCAGGCCTCCCTGTCCATCACCAACTCCCGGAGTTCACTCAGACTCCCGTCCATCGAGTCAGTGATGCCATCCAGCCATCTCATCCTCTGTCGTCCCCTTCTCTTCCTGCCCCCAATCCCTCCCAGCATCACAGTCTTTTCCAGTGAGTCAACTCTTCTCATGAGGTGGACAAAGTACTGGAGTTTCAGCTTCAGCATCATTCCCTCCAAAGAAATCCCAGGGCTGATCTCCTTCAGAATGGACTGGTTGGATCTGCTTGCAGTCCAAGGGAGTCTCAAGAGTCTTCTCCAACACCACAGTTCAAAAGCATCAATTCTTTGGCACTCAGCTTTCTTCACAGTCCAACTCTCACATCCATACATGACCACAGGAAAAACCATAGCCTTGACTAGACAGACCTTTGTTGGCAAAGTAATGTCTCTGCTTTTGAATATGCTATCTAGGTTGGTCATAACTTTTCTTCCAAGGAGTTAAGCGTCTTTTAATTTCACAGCTGCAGTCACCATCTCCAGTGATTTTGGAGCCCCCCCAAAATAAAGTCTGACAATGTTTCCACTGTTTCCCCATCTATTTCCCATGAAGTGATGGGACTGGATGCCATGATCTTCGTTTTCTGAATGTTGAGCTTTAAGCCAACTTTTTCACTCTCCACTTTCACTTTCATCAAGAGGCTTTTTAGTTCCTCTTCACTTTCTGCCATAAGGGTGGTGTCATCTGCATATCTGAGGTTATTGATATTTCTCCCGGCAATCTTGATTCCAGCTTGTGCTTCTTCCAGTCCAGCATTTCTCATGATGTACTCTGCATATAAGTTAAATAAGCAGAGTGACAATATACAGCCTTTACATACTCCTTTTCCTATTTGGATAGTATAGTCATTTTCATAATATTAATTCTTCCAATCCAAGAACATGGTATATCTCTCCATCTGTTTGTGTCATCTTTGATTTCTTTCATCAGTGTCTTATAGTTTTCTGCATACAGGTTTTTGTCTCTTTAGGTAGGTTATTCCTGGGTATTGTATTCTTTTTTCGTTGCAGTGGTGAATGGGATTGTGTCCTTAATTTCTCTTTCTGATTTTTCATTATTAGTGTATAAACATACAAGGAATTTCTGTGTATTAATTTTGTATCCTGTAACTTTGCTATATTCATTGATTAGCTCTAGTACTTTCCTGGTGGCATCTTTAGGGTTTTCTTTGTATAGTATCATGTCATATGCAAACAGTAAGAGTTTTACTTCTTCTTTTCCAGTCTACCCCCAGAGTTTCTGATGCTGTCGGTCTGGAATGTGGCATGATTTTTCAAAGCTACTCAGGTGACTCTGTTGTACAACCAAGTAGGGGAACAAACCATCCCCATTTGCATAGGACTGAGGAGCTTCCTGGGATTTGAAACTTTCAGTGCTAAAACCCGGAAAGTCCCAGGTAAAGTAGAACAAGTTGGTCATCCTAACCAGTGTTCTAACAAGTGTGTGTTTGGTGGGGTTTGATGGAGGTATGAAGGAAGGGGAACAGCGCATGCTTTTTAGTCATGGCAAGGTTGAGTATGGGCTTCCCTAGTGGTTCAGATGGTAAAGAATCTGCCTGCAATGCAGGAAACCTGGGTTCACTCGCTGAGTCAGGAAGATCCCCTAGAAAAGGAAATGGAAACCGACTCCTGTATTCTTGCCTGGAGAATTTTATAGACAGAGAAGCCTGGCGGGCTACAGTCCACAGGGTTGCCACAAATCGGACATGACTGAGCAACTGATACACACAAAGTTGACTACAGAGCCAATTACCTACCTACGGAATTCCAGAAGGTATCTAAAATAGATTTGTGTCAGATGGCGTGTTCTGAATTTCATCATGTACGATTTCTTGGAAGGGCCAATACTTTTCCTATTTCCTTCTTCCTCTGACTTTTGCAAGTATGATCTTGTTCTTAACTAAAAATTTTGTTCCTGAAAAGAAATCTTCCATAGCATCTGGACTCCCTCCCAGGACCTGTGCTTTGGGAAGGTCAGCCCTGTCCTTCCCATTAAGTCAATGATAACTGATAGTTACTAATTTTGGCCAATATTTCAGTCAGAGAGAGTGCACTGGATCACTCCTGTACAAGTCTGTCTAATTAAGATTCTGATAAATTTCAAGGGCAGTTAGGTAATGATGGTGACTCCTCACCCAGATACCTCTCTTTGGGGGAGTTGCCAAGTAAGAGATACATGATCTATTTCCAGGAAAGAGTGACAGAGAAATGCCAGTAGAGAAAAAATTCAAATCTCATCACAATAAATAGTACTCTATAATGTTATCAATAAGGATTCTTTCAAAGGATTCTTTCAAAGGGTTGGCCAAAAACTTTTTTCAGGGAGAACCCAAATAAAGTCTTTTGCCAACCCAATACAAAAGCAAGAGACTGATCCCAACTCAATCCCAATATGGCAAAACTATGGGAGCTGCAGAAGGTTGAGGACAGAAGGAAATGTCGGGCCAGGAGAGGCCTCTTCTGATCATTGGCTGAGGGTGAGCTTTGCTGGCAAAACAGGCCCTGTCAAGTGGCCCTGTCCCCCACCTGTTGAGTGTAGACACACTCAGAGGACTTCTCTGTGGCATGAACCAATCCTTCACTACTATTCAAATAGCTTTCTTCTGATACTTGAGAAAAATCAGCCCTCCTGTGTTGTTATAAGGTTGTTCTTTTCCAAGCTAGAGTCTTCATGTCTGTGAGTATTCTTTCTAGGATGCATTTTATGACCAGTTCATCTCAGTGTTTTTCCTGTGAGCCTACTTAGGGGCTTGTAGGTTGGGAAGACTGGCCCTTAAATAGTAAAATAAGACAAGATAATTGGCCTCGCCTTTCATAAGATGAACCATGTCTTCTGGAATGAGGAGGGCTGAGGTAGTGGCAAGGGTTAGCTGCCATGTCCTATGTGCTATTTCTGGCTGATGATGCTGCAACTTTATATATAGCAAGATAGATATTCAATCCATGTTCCTCAGCTCATCTACAACACTATTTGATTTTATATAAGACTGCTAGTGTGTGTCTAAAGTTACTTACCGAGCTTGTTGAACCTGTGTTATTAATAGCTTCCTGGGTTTCTCACACAAGTCGCAGAAAGCCATCACTTTGCATAGCAATCAAAGAAAGGGTCACCTCCCCACCACGTATGCTATTTCCTCACCTAATAGCATGGTGAGGGACTTTGACATTGAACTAGCTCATGTGTAAGATAAAGAAGGGTTTTTTTGTTTTGTTTTTTAAGTTTGAAGGTTTTATATTACTTTACCTTCAGGTTTGTAGCTTTAGAAAATCATGAACAAGGAGTAGGAAAGTCTTTAAGCTATGGCCAGCTTCTTTTCAGGGTAAATTCTGTCCTACCTGAGGTGAAGGAATTTTCTAGATCATGAATCAGAGCAGGGGGGGCTGATGTAAACTGGGCTCCAGGGGAGAGAAGCAACATCGGCCTGGCAACCTGTCAGTACCACTGAGCATCACCGCCTTTGTTAACGGGGAAGAGCCCCCAGGACAGCAGAAGGATGAGGAAAAAACAAAGAAAGCAGCACAAATAAGAAATAAACAGAGGAGAGGATCTAATTAAGATAGAGTAACTGAAGAGATGACTTCCATGGCATTAAAGATATATTTAGAAGCACCATGCTAGCATTTTATCCCTGAAAACGCCCACTACTCTCACCAGTATATTAAAAATCTCTAGGTGCCTTCCCAAGATTGGACATTGGCCAATTCTCGCTGGCTCTTGCTTAGAATAGGAACAGGATGTGCTGTGTCTGCTACTTGAAATCTTGATTTTTTCCCCATCCTTTCCTTAGCGCCCAAGCTGGGATTTATGATGTCACAGATGCTGTCTAGGTAAGCTTTCAGTTTGTTATTTTTTTCCCCCATTTATTCTCATTTTTATTTCTAGGCCACTAAAAACATGGAATTCAGCCCACTAACGCAATGAAAAATATATATGTATCTTGGTTGGGAAGGATCCAAATCAGATTACACTAGTTCTTCATGGAGAACATTTTATGAAGGGATAGAAGCTGTAATTAAGTGTTCTTCCCACTTGCAGCAATTTAATTAAAAAGACTAAGGTTATTGATTTTTTAAAAACTATTAAAAGGCACCCATGCTGCTGGTTCCAGGCTGTTGCTGGCAGACCATGCACTCATGGAGTATAATTTTCCATTTCCTCCAGTACAATGAAACCCTTTATTAAATGCTTTCT